>NC_054371.1:153860037-156412537 GCF_017654675.1 Xenopus laevis
TTCTGCCTCACAGACTGGGAGTTGTGAGTGGTTTTGGTAGGGTGGTTTTATGGTGTGATGAGACAGCTGGATTAACATTTGGAACTGGAACAAAACTAACAGTGGAACCAGGTGAGTAAACATTCAGAAAAATGATACAAACATCAATTCCCATTTCTCCATTTATGAATAAATTGCATTGTATTTTGTTAAAACAAAAAACAATTATGATACTATAGGTCTACCTTCTTGATTTCCCAGTTCCCTCATTTGCCCTAATAATCCTTATGTGTTAGTTCAGAATTCTCTGCTTACAGAGCTATATTAACCTGTATATACTGGAGTAACATGATGGAATGAGTTAATGAATACATTATTAAACTATTAAAATCTTTAATTTCTATATAGTATGTGCTGAAAGTATTGGATGAAAGTATTTATTATCAAGGTATAATCATGTAAAATTATATATATATATATATATATATATATATATATATATATATATATATATATATATATATATATATAGTGACTAATATATTAGTGAAAGTCCATTGGATGATACCACTGGGACACTTGAAATGCTGTTGTCTGCTGGCAAATGCTGAAAAATTACAATATGATGCCATGTTATAAGCATTCAGCTCTTTCAGATCTTAATAAGCTACATATCCCATGATGATTAGTAGCCTCTTTATTCACAGGGCAACCACCGTTAAAGATATGTGACGGTGATGTATTTTTCTTATTGTAAATTTTTTTCATACAAGATAATAGTCTCTAAGGTCCATACACATACACTTACACAGATAAGTTTTGTTAGCCCGACTGGCTGAAAACATTGGTTAAAGAACATGTAACATACTAGACAGTTTTTACTAGGGCATTTTTATTAAAGGAAGAAAAAGAGATTGGTCTTGTTTCATCATTTGATAGATATGCTCCCAACAAATCCTATATACTCTATATCCTACATACAAAGCTGTGACTTTTTCCTCTGGAGAATTCCACCCTTAAATGTATTTAATAGTCCTCAATGAGATTGCTTTTTTAAGAGGACAAAACTAATTACCTTTATGAAGTAGCATACTACTACTATGGATGTTACCCTGTTTAGAAAAAAAGCTGTTGAAAATTCTACCTAAGAGACTGGGAAATGTGGGTGGTTTTAGTTGGGTGGTTTTATGGTGTGCTGACAGAGAAGCTCTAACGTTTGGAACTGGAACAAAGCTTATAGTGGAACCAGGTGAGTAAATGGGCAAAAAAATGAATGAAAGAAAAATAAATAAAAGAAATTGAATTGTTTCTTGGTTAAAAAAAAATAATAATCTTGATATCTCTTTGTAAAAACTGTATGATCCCCAGGATATTCGGTCCTTGTGATAGTACTGCTGTTATTTTGTTACAGGTTGGAATCATCGTCAGCATTCCTTTTATTTAAAATATATTCCAGAGCTTAGGGTAATACGCCACCAACAAAATGAGAAAACAACCGATAAAAGTTATTTTTACATACAACAATTGTAGGCACGCAGTTTTGATCAAATCATAGATTTGAAACCCAAGCGTTCCAGTTGATAGATGACCTCATAAATGTTCTAAAGTTCTTGTCTGTGTTTTACGTTGGCCAATCAAATCTGGTGTGACCGAAGTTTGAATGGTCAAGTAAAAAATTAAATATATGAAATATATGAATCCCATGCAAGCAGCAATTATCATAGGAAACATGGTAGAGGGTTCATGATTAGTCTTATACATCTTCCCAGTTTTGCAAAATATAAAAAAATGCAAACTAGAAAATGTAAGTAAACCTAGAAGGTTTGGGGATATAGATTTGGGATAAATTAAAATGTGAATTTTGACTAACAGAAGCAGAACATGCATCATGATAGCAGAACTGTATTTGACTCCATGCCATGATTTGGAGGAAAATACTAAGTGAGTTTAACAAAAAAATAAATAAATTAAAAAAAAAATATATATATATATATATATATATATATATATATATATATATACTATTATCGAAACTTTAACCATTGATGAATAGCTTTTGTAAAAAGGGCAGCCAAGTTTGGGAGTTTTACTTTGAAAGCAGCTAGTAAGTTGCAGGTAAAACGTATTCGTCCCTTTTATAAAATGTATAATTAAACCATAGAATTCTTAATGAATCAGATGAAAATTGAGCATAGGACTGGCCAGATATGGGATGACTTTGACGTAGTTGGCCAGCTTAAATATATTGCAATATATGGACAAACAATCCCTGTTTTGTTTAAAGGGTAAGGCATTTTTCAGTAGCAGTATGCACAAAATGTTGCTGTCTTAAATATATTGATAATGGGTTGAGTGCAGAGGAATCTTGTATTTGTCTATATATATATATATATATATATATATATATATATATATACTATTATCGAAACTTTAACCATTGATGAATAGCTTTTGTAATTTGTGATTGTAAAAACAATTAAAGTATATATATATATATATATATATATATATATATATATATATATATATATATATATATATATTACTGTATAAGCCACGGTACTACTAGAGAATAGATTGTTAGTGCTAATTAGCAGGGCCTATTTGTAGTATGTGATAAACCATTGTAAAAACCTTGTAAATTATTGTATGGCACTGCATATATATCTGCAACTATATAAATGAATGATGATGAAGATTAATTCAGAAGATTCATTAAAAAAATGTTTCATTAGAGGCAATAGCTTTGCCCCCATCAGGGTTCGGGAAATAAGTTTAAACAAATAAGTTTAAACCATGTCAGTACTGTATTACTTTCATCTCCTTCAGTAGCTCTTGGTTTTCCTGTTACATTTCCAAGAATTATACTGAGAAGTTGAAAGAGGCAATTTAATATCAGATACTTAAGTAGAGGGGGGGTTATATGATTGACTTAAGGGGGGTTTTGGTTGGGTTGTTTCTGGATGTGATCAAACTGATGCTCTAACATTTGGAAATGGAACAAAACTCGTTGTGGAACCCGGTGAGTAATATCCTTTCTTATACAAACTAAGGGTGCTACGTAATAAAATACATAAAGAGGAATTTAAAAAATCTGAGAATAAGGATAAAAAATCACATTCTACAATGCAAGAATGTTCATTGCACAATTTATTAAGTTGCACACTAAACATCAAACATCTTTTTTTTGGTTTTCCGTTGAGTTGCAAGGTGGTGGCAAATTATTTTTTAGTTGTGTGCAAAGTAAAAATTATTTGCACAGAGGGAGAACTATAAAGAACACTACTATATACTACATATATATATATAATACCAAGGAAAGCCGGCACTCTCGAATAGAAAGTTCATATGCCTGGGTGCAGAATCCATAATTTTATCCACAAGAAATCCAAGAAGATCCAATGTTTCGGTCCTTTTTAAGGATCCTTGAAAAAGGTCCCCAGGTGGGACTGAAACGTCGGATAATAATGCAAAAATAAAAGCATTCATACACTTTTGAAAACAAGGAGTGTGCGGATCCCTTATTCTTATATATATATATATATATATAGCCAGGTAGGGCATACGGTAATAAGTCATGTCTAATTGAATCAGAATCTAGCAAGTTTTCCTTTTAACAAAATAAATAAATCAATAATCAACAAAAGCTATGTGTAAAGGACTGTGTGACTTTACAGGACCCAAAGTGTTGTCCAATGGCCATACTATAAAATTCATATTATAAAAGAAGCAATGTGCACTTGTACACAGCTCCTGTTTTTAAATGCCTATTTAGAATTTGCTTAGCAAAGAAAAATAATATATATGTTAAGTTATCAGATTGGGAGGGATAATATTTAATTTATTGTGCAACCAAGTATCTAATTATGATTTATTTTCGTTATGTTCATTTAAAAGAGAATAAGATTGTATTTCAAACCATTCTCCATTTTCTGATAATATAATTCTGTTTTTATAATGCAGTGTAACTAGAAATAAAAATAATTCTGAGCATGTGCAATAGTTGTAATTCCATTACTTTTCCATTTTATGTTGTAACATAATTAAAATGTCTTAACTTTGTATCACTCAACATATATATATATATATATATATATATATATATATATATATATATATATTCTCCTTTTAAAGATGAAAATACGCCAGCTCAGACCCCATCAGTGTTTGCACTGAAGCCTCAACAAGGTGACTCTCCTGTTGCCTGTCTGGCGAAAGATTTCTTCCCGAAGAAATTGGACATCTACATGAATTCCACCCTGGGCAATTCTAATACTTCAAGTCCCTCCACAGTTCTCTCTCTGAATGGCAATTACAGCGCTGTATATGTGGACAGGTTGGGGATAGAGAAGCTGCAGTGCCTAGCCAAGCATCAAGAAGAATGGGTGCCAGACAAAGATGCCTCTTCTGGTGATACAGGGATCAATCCTGATCCAAAAGGTACAACTACATACCCAAGTAAAATGGCTGGGTATGTATTTAATACAATGTGTACAATAAAATTACACAATTTTGTGTTTTGGGGGTAATCACCATTCAAATACATCACAACAAGTTTTTATTTGAAAACAAAGAACAAAAAGATAAACTATCTGTGTTCTAATTACCATGACAAGCAATGCTTTTTGGGAAAATGTTAAAATTCTGTTGTTATTTATGTCAAATAGAAACAAGCCCTATTACAGACCAAGAGGTAAAATGTGAGCAACCCGCAACAGAACCAGCAACAACACCCGCAACACCTGGTTAGTAAAAGCAGCACTAAACTCTATAAACAATAAACATTGACAATACATATACAATAACATTAAAGCCTCATTCCAAGACAGAAGTTGAGCGTACATTATAATTTGTAAAACTGTATAGCTTCATTCCCTGGTATTCCCTTCCTTGAAAGATTGGGAAAAGAGATTAAAGAAGGGCAACTTTATAAAATCACGGTGCCATATGACAACAAATGTAACCATGTATGGGTTTGTGTTGTAAAAATAGAATAACCCTGTGTTTGAGACATTCAAGCTGTTCCTATTGGGCTTCCTAGACAATCACAATTCAAAATTAATACATTAATGATCATTATAATAGAATGCTTGCTTGTACAGATAAAGGAATGTGTAAGAAGCAACTGTTTAAAATGCTATGCACAGTATTTAACATGAAA
Organism: Xenopus laevis; assembly: GCF_017654675.1. Taxonomy (NCBI): domain Eukaryota; kingdom Metazoa; phylum Chordata; class Amphibia; order Anura; family Pipidae; genus Xenopus; species Xenopus laevis. The sequence goes on from NC_054371.1 coordinate 153,865,178, forward strand.
AGTCAGCAGTGCACCCCTGCTGTGTTTATTAAATCCAAAATTATCAGCAAAATCAAGTGGATTTGTTTCTTATCCAGCTCTGAGCAACGAGAGGATAAACATTCTGTCTGTGACTGTGCTGGGGATGAGGCTGCTTTTCGCAAAAACAATGGCTTTCAATCTGCTTCTAACGGCTAAATTCTTTTTGCTGTAAGGTGAGAGTTTTCATATATTATTATTTTCATATATTTTTATTATTATGCTCTCTAAAGTTTTGATGCATACAAATGTAACAAACACAAGTGGAAGAATGCACTAGGGCACACATAGGTGGTTATTGTCTTTTAATGCATAATCATTTCCCACGATAGCAACCGTATACCTCATTGTGTCCCCAAGTACTGAGATTCAGCCTGTATTAAACAACCCCCAAGAATAATGATTTGTCATACTGCACATAATTGATAATGCTTGATAAAGAAACAAATAATTATTTATTGTATCTATGTATCTCCAAGAAAAGTCATAAACAAAAATTTCATAGTAAAATACTGTTCGCTCTAGGAACTCACATAAAATGTCTCACACTTGTGTTATGCTGCGGACCTGAGAGAAACAGACAGACAGACAGGGAAAGAGATAGATATATAGATAGATGCTTTTATTCTCTTATGAAGAGATAGCAACCTTAAGATGAACCTTTATTTGGCTTTTTGATGAGTAAACTGCCACTGTCAATTCTGGAGAGCTTCCCATTGAATAAGCTAGTTCAAATTAACTGAATGGAAAGTGACACAAGAGTGGGCAGCACAGTTCTGATCACCGACACATGGGCTCAGACTACAATTAGTTTTTATCATAGCCAGTACTACTCTCATCTCATTTATAATAAGGGCTAAAACCTGCCTTGATATGGTCAAACAACTCATCTATTATTGTAATTCTTTTTATTTCTAGTCTTTCTTCTTATGATTTAATATTAAACACTGATAAACGTTTCTGTTCTAATAAATCATGTTAAATTGCATAGAAATTATATCAAATACATTAGTGAATATTTTGCTCTGTTTTAATCTAAACTTATATGTTCACAGGATCCAAACAATACTCTCAGCTTCAGTTAATTAACCTTTCTCTATTTTTCTCTATTTTAGATTCACAGCATGAGCAGTCAGTCACCTGTGAAAGATAACCAGAAGTCCTGACTGACCGAAATTGACTTCTGCATATTGGCTCCCATAGATGTTCCTTTGCTTAACCTACATGTAAATTGCTGTATTCATTATTAATATAGCTCTATAATCTAGAATATGATATGTTTGCACAGAGAAGATATTTAGTATGCATCCACTTCACCAACCAACTGTTGATTTTTTTCTTGAATAGTTGCATAAGCTTTCTTTAATTTACTAAAGCAGTACTACAGCTGTGGAACAGTTTGGATTCAAAGAAGTCTGTGGGGCAATAAAATGTCTTAGAACAGTATTTCCCATTCTCTGGAGCAGGTCCCCTTTTGAGGCCCTGAATCAGTGATTGGGGGACCCAACCTTTTTTTAATCTGAAAAATGCATATTAGTTTTCTTAGATACTCCTGGAAGTACAGTTTCTAGGTTGATTAGGGTAAAATATGGGATAAGGACATATTTACGATCCTATTCTTGAAATCATGGCTTAATGATTAGAATAATGATTTTGTTACAAATTAAGGAGGGCCCCAAACCTCTGCCTTAAAGGGATACAGTTCCCCCCACCTTTGCTGTCAGACTATAAACTGATAGTCCAAACAAAATTAAATATTTTATAACAAATGATACCTGTACAGATGCATCATAACAGTAAATAGTGTTAACCCATAATCATTGCCACAAGGTGGGCTTCAGGGTTTGACCAAAATATCAGATGAACTCAAACTAACACTTGTCAATAGACTTATCTTCCACAGTGACCCTTCCTGACATAGGAACCACACTGACGCTTTTATAGGTTTTTATATTCTAAATGATAACTAAACGTGCTGTGTAACTATGTTTTTGCAACTCTCAAATAATAATAAACTGAATCAAAAAAGTTCTGTTTTTTTATTTGTGATGTTCAATTTATTTAGGTTTAATGATTAGAGTAATGATTTTGTTGCATAAACCTTGGGATACATATCCACTGGAATGTATGTCTTTCATGCCCTCCCAAAATTTAGGTCAGTCAAGTTTTAAGCACGGAATTTAGATCCCTCTTATCAGCTTTGCCTTGTCAAACTCATTCAGGTTAGATTCTTTATGGAGGCAATTGGCTGAAAGGTTGTATGTAGTTTAGACCATAACCTTGGTAATGAATAGAAGTTGTACAACTGCCCAGTAAACCAGCTTCATAATAGCTTAGCTTAGTACAGTGATCCCCAACCAGTAGCTCTCCAACCCCTAGGATGTTGCTCCCAGTAGCCTCAAAGCAGGTGCTTATTTTTGAATTAAAGTCTTGGAGGCAAGCTTTGGTTGTATAAAAACCAGGTGCACTGCCACCAGAGCCTCAATGTAGATTGACAATCCACATAGGGCTACCAAATGGCCAATCACAACACTTATTTGGCACCCCAAGAACATTTTTTATGCTAGTGTTGCTCCCCAACTCCTTTTTCTTCTGAATGTTGCTCACTGGTTCAAACGGTTGGGGATTCCTGGCTTAGTATGTAGCACACAGATCACACAGCAATTTTTCAGGCTTCAGATAGCCCTGCGGGTACTTAATGCAGAAGGGAGTGAAAAGTATGCGTGGTGGCTGCTGTTAATAGAAACAGAACAGTGTAACTTAATCTATTAACAAATACATACAAATACAAATATTTATTTGCCAGGTTAAAAATATGTAAATGAATACAGGCAATTCGAAATGACTGTATAGTAAAGATTAAATATCTACCTACCCACAAGCCTAAAATATTTTCTACATGAGGAAAACTTTGATTGCACTTTACAGTATATGCCAAAAGGACATACCTAGTAACAGCTGCACAAAACCTGGGCTTAGGTTAGACAAAACGTTATTGAGGTTTCACAGGAACAAGCCCAGGACTTTACCAAACAAGATGATTTCCAAAATGTGGAATACAATAAATGTACTCCGAATTATGGAAGCCTATCTCCCAAAGACTCCATTTTGACCAAATAATTACAATTACTTCCTTCTCCCTGTAATAATAAAAGAATACCTTTTGCTTAATCCAATCTAAGATATAATTAATCCTTTTTTGTAGGTTAAACACTCCTATTGGATTAAATTCATGTTTAAGTGATTTCAAGTAAGCTTAAAGTATGGCAATCCAAATTAAAGGGATACTGTCATAGGAAAACAGACTGCTGCGCTGAAATCCGTTTTCAAAACAGCACAATTTTTTTAGATTTCATTTTGAAATCTGACATGGGGCTACACATATTGCCTGTTTCCCTGGTGCCCCCAGTCATGTGATGTGTGCTCTGATAAACTTCAGTCACTCTTTACTGCTGCACTTACCCCCCCCAGCAGCCCATCAGCAGGACAATGGGAAGGTAACCAGATAACAGCTCCATGGTAGATATAAGAACAGCACTCAATAGTAAAAATCCATGTCCCACTTTGACTCCTTCAGTTACATTGAGTAGGAGAAAGACCAGCCTGTCAGAAAGCAGTTCCATAGAGCAGCACTGGCTCAGGCAAAATGACCTGCGATGGCTTCCTACACACCAATATTACAACTAAAAAAAATACACTTATATTAGGAATTAAATTTTACATGGTATATTTGCAGTGTAAACAGCGTAATTTAGAAATAAAAACTACACCATAATAATCATGAAAGAATCAGTTTAAGGAAAGATCCTTTATCCTAAAAAAAAATCACAAGTGTTGAGCATTCTGGATATCAGTTCCCATAAACAGTGTATATGTATTTTTAAAAATGGGTCTGCAATCATATCAATAATAACAACTGCTTTATTAGTGGGCGCACAGGTTAGACAACGTCAGAACTTGAAAAAACTGTTTGTAGTTTTTAAACAGGAAATATAAGATGGTATCTGTCAGTGGTTGGAAAACCGTAATTTGAATTCTAGATGAGCGTATACATTTACGTTAATGGTATGTTTTCTTGTGGTTGCAGCATTGAGTTTGTGGGTCGTTTTTTTCAGAGATGGGTGTTTGCATATTTAATAATGTGGCTTAATACAGTATTTATAACAAAGAACAATTGTACATTTGAACAGGAAATGTAGATGGCTTGAATGGAAAGGAAAAAACAGGTGCAGACACTACCTATCCCATTAAATAGCTTTATACTGATAGACAAAGCAGTTGATTATAATCATTATAAACAGAGGTTGGCCAAAGATCTTTGACACCTAAGGCAGGAGTAAAGAAGTATTAAATACAGTAGTGGACATTTTATGAAAGTGTGTGACACTGTCACACATTGACATTTATGGCATTGATCAATAAAACAGCTATATACCTGAATAAACATTTTTTGGAACCAAGCCCCTTGCTTTTCCCAAAATATCTGTGCCTTAGCCAGGTGCCTCTGTTGCTGACCCCTATTACAAACAAGAATATCTGAGTTGTTAATAGGAAGAAAAGATACATGCAAAAGCTAGAATCTGTTTTCTATAACAGAAAGCAGTGAGTAAAGTATTATGCCTTATAATAATATATGTAAAAAATATCAGGGGGCACCTAAAGTGTCTCCATATGCCTAAAAATACCAAAAACAATATGCATTCCAATGGAAAAGAAAAGAGATATCAATAGCATCTAGCATAAAGTATGCTCGTGTTATGTTGAATAAATAGTGTAGCAGCACAGTTTCTTCATTGGAGTATCTGTTCCTATAGCCAGAAGTATTGAATCTAGCATAAAGTAAGCAGAGTGGCAATCACTGCTCATATATCCAAATTAAATAAATTCCATTGAAAATGAGGGCCTTTCTAGAAGGGTTAACAAAATAATAATAAGGCACAGCTCACACATGAACTAAAAATATATTTTAAAACAATAACATGATTAAGAATTTAAAGGGCAAAAGTGAATTCAATCATATATGATTACAATATTGTATATATTTCGGGGATTATTGGGGATTAAAGTAAGGCACACTCACTGTGCCTGTACAGACAACTAGAATTATATAAACTGAAAAAAGGTAGAATCATATACTGTATTTGGTTATGTAAGAAAATAATGTAGCTATACCTTATATAGCCATCATATGGATGTATAATTACTGCTACATATACAGTATACTAGAGAAAGGTCCCAGCGGGGACCGAAGAGTCATGTTGGATATACATGATTGAATAAATACACTTTTTTGATTTTCAAAAATATACTGGTGTTACTGGTTCTCTTATTGTTGTAAGCAATCTTGAGAAAAAAAGAATAAAAAAAATACATACACCTTTCTTATTCACTGAATACATGCTCCCTCTGCTGGTAAAATTCAATAATTGTTGACATGTTTGGATGACCTACATACTTGGGCTGCCATAAGTTAGAACTAGGTCAAGCTTCTCCACCAAAGCCAGCATACCTGGGCATGTATTTCCAGATGTTCCACACACCCTGCTTATTTCAGTACATCTAGGTTTTTGGACGAGTCTGTAACACCGTGAGCTACTGAAAGTGAGTTAAGCTTCATGTCCCATGGTGCTGCAATAATCATATTAGCAGGTAAGATTTATGCAAAAATTCAATAGGGATTCAGGTTTAGACTACTATAGGCACAGCTGAGAAAATAGCATGTCAGTAATCTAGATGTGGGGCATAGTACAGAGCCATTTGGTGTACAAAAGTAAAATCATTGTCTACTTTTCATGTAGTTCTATCAAAGAAATGTAAACATCATTATTATCTGTACAGCGCCAACACATTTATCAGCACTTACATATACATCATTCACATCAGCCCCTGCACCAGCAGAGCTTACATTCTATGGTCTGTATCACATGCACTTTAACTATGGTCGATGTTATCAGGAGCCAATTAACCTGCCTGTATATTTTTACAGCATGAAAGAAATGCAGATTACCTGGAGAAAACCCACTCAGATCATGAGGCACTACATGTATGTACCTTATATTAAATAAGTGTGGATAATCTTTATATGTTTCAATGCACCTACATTTTGATTTCCTGGTCTTATTACACCTTTGGAATAGAAGAATAGTAGAAACAGAAGATATTTGTTTTCTAAATTGGGCCTAGAACCTTTATCTGCAAGGTGTACTTGCCTACCCCAGGTATAATACAGGTATGAGACCTGTTATCCAGAATGCTCAGAACCTGCATAACAGATCTTTCCATAATTTGGATCTTCATACCTTATGTCTACTAGAAAATTAAATAAAAATTACATGAATCCAAATGGCTGGTTTTGCTTCTAATAAGGATTAAGTATACCTAAAGGTGGCCATACATGGATAGATCCGCTCGTTTGGCGATATCGCCAAACGAGCGGATCTCCCTCCGATATGCCCACCTTGAGGTGGGCAATATCGGGCTGATCCGATCGTGGGCCCTAGGGCCCAACGATCGGATCCTAGCATTTCGGAAACGGGCCCGCATCAACGAACAGATGCGGCCGCGATCCGACGGGATTTTTAACCCCATCCGATCGGCCAGATCTCGATCGGGGAAGCCCGTCGGGGGCCCCCATACACGGGCCAATAAGCTGCCGACTCGGTCTGTCGGCAGCTTTTATCGGCCCGTGTATGGCCACCTTTAGTTGGGATCAAGTACAAGGTACTGTTTTAATATTACACACAAAAAGCATATAATTTTTTAAAAATTTTGATTATTTCGATAAAAATACACCTATGGGAGATGGCCTTTCCGTAATTCTGAGCTTTCTGAATAAAGTGTTTCTGAATAAGGGATCCCATACCTGTATAGTAAAACCAGGCTATTTGTGGATAGACAGGGCAGTTCAAAGCTCCATAAAGGAATTCTACTAAAAAGCCAATTGAAGGGTTGGGATTGTGCATCCACACTTGTGCAAATGGGGAGTACCTACATCTGCTTAGCACTATTGCATCCAGTTTCCACTAGTAAACATTATATAACACATTGAATTGTACTTGGCTTCTGATCTCTATATGGTGGTCTTGTTTGAGAAACTTTAGCTACCTCACAGTCTGCGTCAAATATATACAGAGCATACTAATCATTTAATTGCTAATTCTGGAAATATCTTTGCAAAGATTTAACCCAACATCTGTCAGAAATTGTTTGAGAAAAAACTTGCAGTAAACTCATTATTGTAGAAGCATTTGTGGGATGTGTTCAATAATTGGTTTCTTTATAAACACGCAAGCATGTTTTATGTCTGAAATCACATTTTCCAACCACCGACCAATAATCTTTAAAGGCAGAAAATGTGTATATGCAGCAGGTGCTGTAGCCCAGTCTATTTTTAAAGCAGTTGTTAATAAATACATATACAAGAAATGCCAGCTTTGAAGCCTTTAGTCACACTGAGTAAATAGTTACAAAGAAAAAAGTAGTTAATGGGAGGGGGGGTGTAAACACAAAACTGAAATGTTCCTAATAAAAGAAAATGCCTACACACAGTAATATTTATTATTATTATTATTATTAGCATGTATTTATGGAGCACCAACATATTGCGCAGCTCTGGATTATGAATGTTTATGTTGTTTGTAAAAGTATCTGAAATTACAAGCAGTATTTTCCTGGCCCTTTTCTGTACTGCTGATTCTGCAACAGGTCAGTCGTGCATGCTTCTTCATATGTATGATAATCAACTAGTGGGTTTCTGCTACACAGTTTTAAGTGTTAGCGAAGTAAGCAAACTAATTGCCACAACAATACTATATCCGCAAGTAAGCCAACTCTATACACAATACTAATTACACAATTGCAACAAATTAGGGTGAAATGTGTCTAGATACATTTCCCCATATTGTTACCAGCAAACCAGTTCAGATACCGATTGTTACAATGTTGCTACAACGTAACTTTTAATTAAAGTTACTAATAAACATGTTGCCCATACACATAAAGACACACTACTTATCAGTGTCGGACTGGGACACCAGGGGACCACTTAAAAACCTTAGACCAGGTGCCCACCAAAGAACCATAGACCAGGGGCCCATTTCCAGAACTATTATTCTTCTTCTCCTTACTCAACCTCTATTCTCCTAGTCTCTATTCTTTACGTACAAACTGTAATACTATAATCTATTATTCCATCTATTTAGCCTCTTTGTTCTCAAAGAAATAGGGTATGGCCATGAAATAGGCCAAATGTTTAGCAGCACAAGGGCCCACAGACACTTGGGCCCATCGAGAGTTTTCCTGGTATCCCTGTGGGCCAGTCCAACACTGCTGCTCATGAAAATTCAAAGTAGTGCAGGGCCTTGTTCTTAAAAAGACACTTAATTACTAACTGGAGAGCTACTGAATAAAAAGCCTAATGTCTCAAAAACTACAAATAATAAAAAATGAAGACCAATTGCAAATTGTCTTACTATCACTCCCTACATAATACTTAGGGGGTTATTTATCAAGGTCCGAATTTATCTCAATATTTCTAAGTTCAAAATCCAAACAACTCCAATTGGACCTTATTTATGAAGAAAATAGCCCTAAAAAATAGGGTCGGGCAAACTTCAGAGCTTTCCCCAAAGGGGGAGTTTTTTGTGCAGAACCACAAACTCATCAGATATCGAAACGTACATCCAGGGCTGCCATCAGGGGGACAGGGGAAGGAGTTGTAGGGGGCCCCGAGGGTAAGGGGGCCCAGCCACGCTGCACTTTCTTGATTAGCCGGGCCCCCTGCTTTCTGAGAGCTGCTGATTTCGGGAAGGCAGGGTGGGAGCACAAGGGGAGGTATCATCTCCCTTTAACTTCCCCTTATTGGTCACTGAGTTTAAGTCCTGGTTGAGAGACTGGATAGCTGAGGTTTTAACTTCTCCTCCAGGTCATCCAATCACCATGCAGATTTACCAGGACTTGAAATTCTGTGACCAATAAGGGAAGAAATGCAGCCACCTGTGCTCCCCTCCTCCCTTCTGTAGTTGGCAGCTCACTGACAGCAGGTGGGTCACACTAATGAAGTAAGTGTAACATAGCAGGGCCCCCCTAAAGGTAACCCTTTGTGGTCCCTGTTGTGTGGTGGGGCCCTGGGCACTTAATTTTTTTTAAACTTCGAGGGGCCTAGCCACCAATATTTTTTAATGGGGGGCCCTGACCACAAATGTTTTTTTAATGGGGGGCCCTGACCACAAATGTTTTTTTTCAATGGGGGGCCCTGACCACCAATAATTTTTTATTTTTTTATTAACATGTTGGAACCATAGCCACCAATGGTTTTTTGTTTTTTTTAGTGTGGTGTGTGGTGAGGGGTGGACCTGTGGGGTGGGGAGGACCTGTAGGTGGGGCTTGTAGTGTGTGCAGCCCAGGGGGCCCAGGAAATTTTTTCATATGGGGCCCTGCGATTTTTCCCTTCGAAAACTATGAATTATTTGAGGTTCGGATATTCGGAACTTGATAAATAACCCCCTAAAAGTTACCTAAAAGTGAATAACCCATCTAAAAAGGTTATAATGTGAACATCTTATCTATGACTATATACTCTGTATATCTTATCCAAAAGATTCCTAAAAATGTTCACTTAGGCAGGGGGTACATTCAAACTCAGACCAGTACCATTTTTTTATTTTATTTTAATAACGAAGAAAATATTTAACCAAAAAATTACACAGTATAAATAAACCACAAAAAGGCGAGAATTGCCTGACAAGTGCTTATAAGAGTATTGTAATACAGGGCTATTGGGGTGATTTCAGGCACAAAGACTTGATAGGAAAAAGTACTCCAAAATCACAACATTCGCCATTGTCTTTATAGATCAATGTTAAAACAGTTATTGTATAACAACTTGTACAAAAGTATTCTGTATTCTCAGTAGTAAGAGGTAGATCCAGGCAGCTAGTCAATGCCAGGGTCTGTCCTCTAAGGGGCATTACATAGCTGCTTGGTGAATTATATCAAAGATACAGTAGGTATGAAGTCAATAATTTAAAAAAGGTTTCAGGTTTTTTGAAAAATATTTTTTGTATTCATGCAAACATTGTTGACAATGTATGTCCAATTATAAACAAGCTGGCGTGTAAACAAAATATATAAAAGAGTTAGTCCTCCATCATGCATCAGACAACCATTTCATTAGGCCTCTTTGCTTCCTTCATTTTATGATGTGCTCATTTTCATTGCCACAGAAGACAAGGATCCAAATTTGTGTGGCTCTTAACACAACAATATATTCTATATAAACCCGGTTCTAATAGACTAGCAAATATAGAGAGCGCATGGTCAGTTTTTAGAAGTCCAGGGCCAAACCTCCCATAGTCACCCTATATTATCTGCTGTAAGAATTGCCTGAAAACACTCCAAGTTTGTTTAAGTGCTTATTATGCATTTTTTGGGAAAAAAACAAAAACTGACATGTGCCATTGCCCTAAAGCTATGTCTCTTGTTATAGGTAATCTCATGTAAACTGTCTGTTTTAACATGTCTCAAAAGCCTTATAGGGGCATAATTATTAACATTGGAGACAATCATAACGCGATGGCATAACTATAGAAGAAGAATACTCAACCAATCAGCAAGTAGCATTTACTGGTCACCTGTTTAAATGCAAATGTTTAAATGCAAACATCTTATTGGTTGTTACAGGTTACTGCACCTGGACCTGCATTTTATCACATAGGTGTAAGCTTAAGTAGTCTGCACCCCTCCTAAAAAAATAACCCAACCAACACAAACAAGCAGATGGTACTGCAATTCATTTTTTATTTTATATAACGTGTTACATATGCTTTAGCAATTGAAGCAATGATGTTAAACAGGCTGTGAAGTCAATGGGCATTAAGATAATTTTGATGCGCAGCAATTTTTAAAGCGAGCGTCAATTTTTATATGTGCGACTATTTAGTCCAAATGCATCAAAAGTCATTAGGTGTCTGAATAATTTTTACGTGCATACAAATTGTATTTTCAGATGTTCCACACACTGCTAATGCACTCAACAATTTTTTTGTAGCAAAGTTTTTTTCGTTGGCAAATTACGACAGTTTCGCGATAATATTAGCAGGAGGCAATTGCGTAAATCCACAGCAAATCCATGCCTACTAATAATTACATCTAATCCTACTTATTTGCAAATCCAGTGTATAATAAAGAGAGGATAAAACAGTGTGCAGTCAATCAGAAAGTAACCAAAAGAAGAAAAAATAAATCAAAAAGTGACATTTTAATTGCACCTTTCTGTTTATTATACAGATACAGCCAGAACAGATTCAGCATGAGCTATGCCAAAGGCCTTTTAATTACAGAACTTGGGAAAAACCTTTAAAATCTTACAGTTTTAAGGGTAGTAGTAAAATTCACGTTTTGATTTTATCTGTATAATGTAAACAGGAAGATGCATTTAACATATTTCATTTCTATTTGGATTCCTCACCATCACCTTATAGTGTAAATCAGCTCTTCTCTAGTGGAAATTCCAACTCCCACAATGCCATGCATACTCCTTTACAGATCTGTTAATCAGCTGGTTTTCACTACATCCGTTCAATAGACAGAATCAGCAGTGCAGAGTATAGCAACAAAGAGATTGTGTGTTAAATATTTTGAAATAAATGTATATTGAAATGTTACCTAGAATTATATTTTCTTTTATTTGGAAAAGTTGTATTGTTAGTTTTACAACCCCATTTTAAAATATTTTTATTAGCAACCTTGCATTTTGCCTTCTGTTTTATAGTTTAACTCTTAAAATGTTTTCTTGCAGGGTCTGTTTCTGGGAGATACAAGTGGTGTATGTGTCAGAAGGTGTATGTGAGAACTGAAAAACAATTCTATCTGCATACTGTTACCAGGTATAGGGGGAGCACAAACATATACCCGTGGGTGTACCAGATAAAAGATTGTATTTTTTTTACTATTGAATGATTATATTATTGTTATGATTATATACTCTTTACACATTCACCCTTTCTTGTATCTGTGACTAGCTCTGTATATAAGACATTCTATGACTGCAGAAAGCCTAATCATTAATAATGAAATGTTATTTATAAATATCTTACTGGGAATGCCTATTATAGATCGCCTATATATACAGTTTCAACAAATGCCCATTAGAACTGAAAAGTGAAAGACTACATTTCCCCACACTGCCTTGCACATTTGTTTTCTCATTCTTTACTGGTCTGTTCAGGGCCGGCCTTAAGCCGATTGGACCGATTGGGTCCAATTGGGCCCCGCGCTCTTGGGGGCCCCGCACTAGCCATCATATACAGACATCAGAATTTTTACTTCAGAAGTCACGATGTATTCCCACCCTATACGCGTAACACAGCAGTAATTAATCATCACAACTGGACAGATGAAATTGAACTGAAAAAGGAACTAAATCTTCTGATTCACTACGATTATTTTTGCCCTCTCTCATATGTCTAAGAAGAGTTAAAGCCCCAGTTCGCTCTCGGGAATATGACGTAGAGGCTGCAGAGTGAACTATGACCTTTCCTCCAGCCAATCGCATTCTGGCACAGAAGAACCGGGTCATAAACACTTTGAGATAAGAGACCTGGAATTGATAGCAATATGCCAGCGGCTGCTGCACCGCTCCTTCTCCACTTCATTTTTGCGCAGAAGATCATAAGAAGAGGGGCAAGATAGCTAAGGAGGAGGAAAACATGTAAGAAACAGTCATAAAAGAACATAAAGATAACGATTTAAAAGCACAGTTGAAGAGTAAAGTAAAGTGAAAGTGAAAGTAAGTGGGTAAAAGTTAAAAAGGGGATTCAGTAATATAAAAATTGAGTAATATGATAAAAGAGAAAAGGCCACAGAATTACAGCAAAGGAAACAAAGCACAAGGTGCTTTTTCAATTCACTAAAAATCAATCCTGCACCAGAATCAACTGGGCTTTTGTGCTGTGATATTATAGAAAATAATAAAATATCTTCCATTCACTCAAGAGCAGCTACTTTATATAATATTGGCAAAGAACAGAACTGAAGCCCAGTGTTGAGGCAGTTCACATCACATCCTCCCCTGTGGATAGCATAGCAAACACCAGCACATGATTAAATACCTTGGGGAGCCCCTAACAAGAATTTCCAATGCTAACGTACCCCCACCAGGTTCATTTCCGCAGGCAGAGTATGGCACACACAGACAGACTATAGCACACACAGGGAGCATAGGGCAGACAGAGTATGACACACACACAGGGAACATGTGGAGGCAGAATACAGCACGAGACAGGGAAACTTATCAGGACTTTGTACCCCTTTAGTAGTTTGTCTGAAGTGTGAACAGTTGAACAATGTATGTAGGCACTTATAGTCTTGGTCTAAAATGTGAACAGTACAGATCTTTAAGGGTGTGAATAATGCAGGATCTTATAGTCTGAATTTTAGGTGTAAACAATGCAGGGCCAATTAATCTGTCTAATGATACCTTTTATAAGTTACACAAGTCATAGCAGGCATACTTTCATGTGGGGGCCACACAAGGGGGGTTGCTGGTTGGATGCTCACAGGCTGCCAGTTGGACATCACTGTCAATATGGAGAATGAGGGAGCAGGAGAGACTGGGAGAGAAAATCTAACAATAGAGGACAATAAAAGAGAAAGTGAGCAACACTTGCACATTTTGTTCATGTTTATCTATAATGTAAATGATTGAGAGTCTATGCCCTGCATTGCTTGTGTACATCACAATGCCCTGTTGGCAGTGCAGTTGTGATATAACTGTGTTTTGTTTATAATCTGACAACATTGTGCTTATCTAGTAGTTACAGTGTTCAGCATGTGCTCAGTGTAACATGTATTTGGTTTTCTAGTACACACTGCATTTCACTGTTTAATATGCCTGTAGTACCAGAAGCTCTCAGTATATAATCTGCTTTCAATAGAGGACCCACACTAAAATAAATATCAAAGACATGCACAGTTTCTCGCTTAAAAACATTTATTGGTGCATATATACCACAAAAATTGACATATCAATGTTCAAATCACACACACCACAAAGCAGTGTCTCCCCCCCAGTCTGCCTACCTGTTGTTAGCCACACCCTCCTCAATAGAGGACCCACACTACTCTTATTGTATAAGTTTATCAATGTGCTGACAAGACAATGGACAAAATGTTGGATGAAAAGGAGGAGAGATTTATAGAACAAAAGGGGCAGAATAACTGGGAGTGGTGATGGGGGGCAGAATAAGCAATGAAAGGAGAGGAAAACACTGAAACAGAAGAAAAGCTAGATGATGATGAAAGGTGGAAGGAATGAGAATTTCAAGAAAAAAGGAAAGTAGTATAGACATCCTGCTATCTTTTTCTATAACCCTTTTGGCAGGGGGCTGTCACTGTGTCTGTCATGAAATACATGTGTATTGCCATGGCCAAATTGTGCCATGAAGTGCAGGGGGCAATGGAACAAAGGAGAGAGGTAAAAAAGGCAGGGTTACAGCAGCAGTCAGCAGGAGAAAAAGCCAGCGTTGTGCCAGCCTGCCACCCAGTCTAGGGGGCCCCACCACAATGGTCCAAATAGGGCCCCGCACTTCATAAGACCGGCCCTGGGTCTGTTAATCACATAAATAAAAGGCATCCTGAGAATTGAAGATCTGGCTGCAAAGACTGGTTACTACTACATTGTTGTTTCAATGGTACTTGCAGTCAAAACCAACAGTGCAAGAAAGCGCCAATTAAGACTACAACATACTTCAGAAAAGATTTACTAAAAAACCATACAAAAAATTATTATCTTCATAAGTGGTTCTGCCTTTTGTAACAAAATATCATTGACAGGTTAAGGGGACTCAATGACAGTTTAAAGACATCTAGGGGGTTATTTATCAAAGTCTGAATTTATCTCACTATTTTCTCCTACAAACTCCAATCAAATCCGCTTGGGTTTTTTCCGCTTATTTATTATTACATTTTCCAGAAAATTTGTTTTGGGGGAGAAAATCTGATTTTCACGATTTTTTTCAGATTTTTTCATTAGATTTTCACAAATTTTTTTCCCGAATTTTCACCGGGGAATGGCACGAAACCCAGCACTTCACAGGTCTGAGATTTTCAGATTCTGACTTTTCCATCCTCAGGGTTTAATAAATTCCAAAAGATTCGTGATTTTTAAAAGTCTGATTTTATAAAAAAAAAAAATCACGAATTTTTCATGATTTTTGCATTCAGAGTTTAGTAAATAACCCCCTTAATCGTATGCAGACAGTAAAAGTAACATTTTTGACAAAATAAGTATTTTCATAGGGTTTTCTTTAGTGGAGGTGGGGCCTGACATTAGTAAATGGGTCCCTTTATGACTGGCCAACCAATGACACTTCAGTTGTTCTCAGTTAAAGTGGCAACCTTCAGTGTTTCTGAGGGGTTGATAAGAGCTGTAGATTGCACTGATACAAAGCATCCCAGACTCCGTCTTTCCCTACTGTCTCCAACTTACCCTACTGTCACAGTTTTACTCTGCTATATGTGCAATCCCACATTCATCCTACTTGAAGAAGTCATGAGGGAGTGAGGTGTTATGGTATCTCCCCTCTTTGTTTCTACCTAAATATTGCTCTGCCTCTTTATCGATACACATGAAAAGTTGCACTCCAAACACTTAGACAAGTGCAAAGATTTTGATGGTGCCTTTCCCTGAATTCCCAGCCACAAAACAAATATTCTTTCCTTGGCTTTGAGAGTCCTATGCCTTTGGTGTGGTCTCTCTGCTCCAATGGGGAGAGAGTGACTCTGATTTGTACTTTTTAATCCTATGTAACCTTTACACAATAATTCTGATGAAGGGAAATGGAGACTCCAAACATTGAAGTGGTTTTAGGCAAATAAATGGGTTAAGCACTGGCTTATTTTTACTCTGCCTCTATCACCTTGATTGGATTTATCTTCTTCATTCCAGTTTTTTTTATACATAATCACACCTGGAGGAAATCTCTGAGTACTTCATATGGCAGTATTCTCATTTTACCTTATATCTGGAACCAACATAACCTACAATGAATTCTGCTCAGAGAAACACATGGAAAGTGGAAAGACGTAGAGAATCATTAGCAAAGCTTTATTTCATAAATGTGTTTGCAAGCTGATTCTACAGACTGATACACACCACAAATAAAAATGGTATCATACACATTTGACTATGAAATACTGTTACTCTGCATTTAAAAATAGTTCATTTACTTCAAAAACTCCAGTACAGATTCTATAAATATGCTATAGAATAGCCATGGGGCTGCCATTCAGAAAGTCAGAGGTCAGTGACCCTTGCAACAAAAAAACAACAGTTAGTGAGGCTGCAGTTTTAGTATTATTTTCTTTTAATTACCTTTCTATTCAGTGCCTCTTCTATTCATTCTGTTATTCAAACCACTGTCTGGCCGATGAAATGGAACCCAAGCAATGAGCTAAAGACTGAAAAACCAAACTGAAAAGCTGCTGAAAAAGTTAAAGTGGGTAGTTTAACTGAAAATAAACTTTTAGAATAAGGTTCACTCAGGTATTCTGAGACAGTTTGCAATTGGTCTTCTCTCTTTATTTTTTGTATTTTTAAAATGATTTTGTTCAGTAGCTTTCTAAACTGAAACATCAGAAGCTATATAGTTGCTAGGGTCAAATCTACCATAGCAACTAGGCAATAGTTTGAAAGAGAGACTGAATAGGTGAGAGCTTGAATTCAAAACTAAGTAGTAATAATAAGTCACAGTAACAATGAAATTGTAGCTTCACAGAGCAACAGTCTTTTGGCTGCTGGAGTCACTGACCATCAGAAAGCTGGGAAGATGCAGAACGGCAAGGCAAATAATTAAAAACTATTTTAAAAATGAGCAATTGAAAATATACAAACATTTTTATATTTAACTTAAAGATGAATTATCTTTTTAAATAATTAAAAAAAACACAAAGAATAAAATAACGAAGACCAACTAATTGTCTTAAAATATCAGTGTCTATGTTATACTAAAAGTTTTAAGGTGAGAAAATAAGACTCTAATGTCATTCGTGGGCCTCCAAACTAATTTAAGGTTAAAATGTCTGTAAATTTTTTAATATCAGGTCAAACATATAAATGTTAAATTCTTATAAATATTAACAGGTTCTGATGTTACTGAGCCTTTGAAAAATGCAGCCGCAAAGCTGGAAACAGGTGCATAATGGCAGAAAGAACTGTATGTGCTTTGGTAACCAGCTAATAATCTCTCTGTGGTTAACGAGTAATTAGAAAGGCCTCAAGCAGAACTCACAGCTTCCATTTCACAGCTCATGGGCCAGGTTACTTGCACGCCTGTGGGCTTCCTGTTTACTGTAAGTTTGGCAGGAAGTGATTGTGGTGAATATTTTGGTGACTATCTCATGCATAGAGTCAAACATACTTTTGCTTTTAATAAAAGCCAACAGCATTAAGTATGGACAGAATGAGTGTACATTAACTTTACATTTATATTTGGAATAGGGTAACACCAGTTGTAATATATAAATATATCTCAAGCCTCCAAGGTATTTCATGGCGGTATAAAGAAATATCAATATGTTATAATGTAGGCTACAAAAAAATGTTTAGGTGCTTAATGTGACAAAAGTGACTAAGCATCAGTTATAAACAATGACATGACTAAGGACTGTTTATTTAGTGAATAAAGTACCCCTCTTGTAAAATATACTGTAAGGAACTGAAGAGTTCCATGGCCATATAAAAACGCAAAGCCAAAGGCAGAGTGACTTATTTTGCAACAGGGGTACTTTATTTATTATAATACACAAGTTTCAGTGAGTCAGGTGACAGAAATGACATCACTACTCACCATTTTTAACTGATGACATCAGTACTCACCGTTTATAAGGATATAATTTACAAGATATTCACGGCTTTTGTGTATTATATAGTGATTAGAGTACCCCTGTTGTACCTCCTCCCCTTCAGTCTCATGCTTTTATAAAGGTTAAGTCACTATCCGAAGTGACTTGTACTATCCTCATATTTTACACCAGGTGGTACTTTATTTATTATAATACACAAGTTTAAGTTACTCAAGCAAAAGACATTACATCACTAAGCACCGATTATAACTGATGACATCACTAAGCACTGTTTATAAGGATATACTTTACAGGATATTCATGGCTCTTGTGTATTATTTAGATATATTTTATAGGCTATTGAAAGCACATTCTACCCATCATTTTCAATGAGTCTGCACAATTCTGAATTAATCTCGAAAACTCAAATTGCAAAAAAGCTTGCATTTTGCTACTATAGTTCCTATTGACTTCTACATTAGCTCACCAAATGTCACATTTTTATATTTCAGTTTTCATGTTTTTTGTGCTTAATAAATCTGAGTTTTGCAAATTTGAGTTCAGATTCACGATTTTGCCACCAAAAATTGTGGTAAAAATTCAAATTCAAATGTTGCTATATCTTATTTCTTTACAGAAATATTCTATATTTGTCATGCCTGCAATTTACTGGAAAGGCAACTACCTGACTGTCAATTATTTTACAGGCTATAATCCACTTGTGCATGCAGTGATAGTCAGGTCAATGACAGGTGGCACCTTTTTCACCTTGCTAAAGCATCTATGCAAAACGTCGGCATTCTCGTTGCTTATAATTGGTTTTACCTTGTTACATTAAACAGCGGTATTTTAAAAGTATTTGTCTGGATTTGGTCACAAAGGGTTGGAGTGGTCCTAACCCTCTGCGCAATTCATAATCTATTTTCTCCACTCTTTTACTTTATCATTCTATGGGGCCGACAAATTTTGCACTTTAAATTTTATGAATTTGGTGACTGAAAAATATGGGATTAATTGACCCTAATTTAATTTTCTAAGGAATTACTGTAATTCATTTGGGATTTATTTATTTATAAATTTTGCACTGCACTTTAGTTTTGAGAGTTGGAATCAAGTGATCACATTTTGGAGTTCTTCAGCATATTATCAACCTAATTTTAACCTCATGCACTGCACTTTGTCTTTGTAAATTCAGAATCCATGGTTGGACATAAATGGCATTAAAACCTGATACCATCTTCACTATTAATTAATTTAGGTGTCAAATAGTTGATTCCATTGATTAGTTCAATTTGGAATAACTTGTGATTTGTTATTGGTGGATAGTGGACCCATACACAGGAGGGACACTGGATGTCTGATACCAATCGTGTTAACTTGTAAATCTAGTGGGTTTTGAGAAAGAAAAGATTTTGGAGTGACCGTCTGATTAAAGGAAAACTATACCCCCCAAACAATGTAGGTCTCTATTGAAAGATACTGAGTAAAACAGCTCATGTGTAAAACCCTGCTTCATGTAAATGAACCATTATCATAATAATATACTTTTTTAGTAGTATGTGCCATTGGGTAATCCTAAATAGAAAACTGCCATTTTAAAAAATAAGGGCCGCCCCCAGAGATCGTAAGATTCACTGTGCACACATACAAACCACATGTAAGGTCACATGAGCCAATTAACAGACAGGGTTCTGCCTTTTACTTCCTCACTTCTTCCTGTTACAGTTAATGTTGTAGTATTTCTGGTCAGGTGATCTCTGAGGCAGCACAGATAGTCACGAAATGCTGGTTCAAGGCAAGAGATGTAAAAGGGCAATATTTATGTAAATATATATTCCAGTTTGGTAAGATTCTTTAATATGTCATTCAATTTGATATAAACTATCTGTTGCTTAAGTATTCATTTTGGGGGTATAGTTTTCCTTTAATAATTAGTTTATGTGGGGTACTTTGTCATTTTTCTCCCTATGGAAAATAACTCTCTGTATAATAGGTGGCAGGTGCCAATAGAGCAGTAGCACAAGGTGACAGCACTAATGTTGCTGCCTGTTGATAATATATATGAGCAAATGTTATATGAGTTCTCTTGGTTTCTCTAGGAGTTTTCACTAGGAGTATCAATAGAATGTACATTTTATGCTTTTAATTTTTATTATATTTCAAACAGAACATTCTAATAAACCTAGGAGACTC
This sequence comes from Xenopus laevis, assembly GCF_017654675.1. NCBI lineage: Eukaryota > Metazoa > Chordata > Amphibia > Anura > Pipidae > Xenopus > Xenopus laevis. The sequence goes on from NC_054371.1 coordinate 153,885,230, forward strand.
CCAATTCCTTATGCTGCCATTATTGCATTGTAGCTCAACCCAGGGCTCAAGTCTCTGAATTCAGGGGCTCTAAATAAATCTTGTCCCTATAGTAAAATAAAACACGGTATTGAGGAGATATTGAAGGGTTCTGCACCAGAATGGTTTATAAGGAAAAGAGCAAACAGGTTTAGGGGGTAAACATCAAAGAGGAATACACAAAAAAACTGTTTTAGGAAAAAAAAATCTATATAATAAGAGTAATGTTCTGTATCTATTTAAGAAAAATCAAATATGTTATATCACGCAAGTATAACCTTGAAACTAAGATATGAGCAAATCATCCCAGGATGTAGAAATATATACTACAGTGAAGAATCCATGAGTGCTTAAAAGAGAAATATATTTCCAGATATATAAGCAAAAAAGGAAAAAGAAAGCTACATAAAAAAAGACCTGACCTGGCAATCACACAAAAACTCTTAGAAAAGCATATCTATTTTCCCCTGAACTAAAGCAGAGGCATTTTGAGGGGATAACTTCACGGGGAGCATTGGACACTTTTGTCTTTCCAAGTTCACTTTATTCATTTAAGTTTCCCACACTTAAATAAAGCCAACGCTGTCTTGTAGGCACAAGCTATTCTCTAGGCCTTGGTACAGTGGACAATCATAATATTGGTGTTTTAGGTGGTCAAGGTGACATGGCTCAAGGTGAGCCCAATGTCAAAAGGCCACTTCAATAAATAAACTATAAACATTTAGTAAGTTGGGTGGTAGTTGCATAGGCAATGGAGCAGCATATCTTAAGAACAGAAATGGGACCTTCGTGCTTTTAATCCACTACTCCTTATATTTCTTCTCAGCTGCTGTCCCACGAGGGATCAAAATGCTATATAACACCTGACCCGTAGGCACTATTTCTTACATTTATGTATATAGTCTACCTAGACTTGGTAAAGCATATGAAGAATCTGAAAGACAGGTTAGATAGCTCTGAAATTCCCACCTATGACAAATGATACATTCTTTAATGGCACATTCAACTACCAGACCCGCACTTAATTCCAAAGTGTGAAATTGCTCTTTGGGTTCCAATTCCCCCTTACATGTAGCTACTATATATACAATAACTACTACTTGTAATAATCTCTGAATTTCCATCAGTGCAATAAAACACGCCAGCTGCATTTCTGGAAATCAACTGAAGGCACTAAAGAGGAATATAAAAATAGACACAATCTTTGCCCAAATATAGTATCTCATGGCAACCAATTGCTTTCGAATGGGTAATAAGGAAAAGCTACCTGCGGATTGGCTGCTATAGGTTCTCCACTGTCTGAGCTCCAGTTCTCCACTGTCTGAGACAGGCCTTTTCACACTGGTGTAGTAAATGGATCTTTGTTGTGCACCTATATATGAGAAGAATATTATTCTCCAGCAATGCCTGTTTAGGAACCTCCAGAGTTTGCCTTCTTAATTAATTAATATCAAGCTAAATATAATTGATAACTGTGAGAAATACAGCACAAATTTAAGCACTTATATTTATTCAAAAATATGTTATTAAATCCCTCCATTTTACAGTTTTTTTTTGCCTGTAGTACCCTCATATTCTTTGTAAACTTGGTAATTGTTTCAGCTTCTACTTTTTGCTATTTTTGAACCAATGCTACCCCCTGCTGTCAAATAAATGTAATGAAACATATATCATACAATTACCCCCCTTTTATACAGGTATTGGACCTGTTATCAAGAATGCTCAGGGCCTGGGGTTTTCTGGATAATGGATCTTTCCGTAGTTTGATTACCATACTTTGTCTATGAAAAAAAACATTAAAACATTAAATAAACCAATAGGACTGTTTTGCCTCCATTGTGGCTTAATGTAATTTATAAGTACTGTGTTCAGCAGTGTATATTTGTGTGGAAAATGCACTTTGGACTATCAGGAGCACAAAACCTATGCCTATGTACCTATGTTTTTTTCACTTTGCAGAAAATCTACTTTTTCATATTCACACAACAGAAATCCTTTAGGTTAATGGCACATGGGGCAATTCCCAGCATGTTTCTGTCCGGTCAATTTCCAGCCCTGCAGGTGGCTGGCAGGATGCTGTGAACTTGAATGGTAATAATCTAAACCATGCCGAGACAAGTCGGTCACATGATTATCTCTAGGCATTTGCAATAGGTTATTGCCTGACCTATGAGTATACTGCCAGGGTCCAGAAACTCTGTGAAGCTGCTGTTTTATTGCTATTGTTACAATTTATTGCCTGTCGCTCTATAAATTCCCTCTCCTATTCATCTCACTTGCCTTGAAAAAGGCTGCTTGGAGGCTAAGGGGTAGATTTACTAAAGGGCAAAGTGACTAACACTGGTGAAGATTCGCCAGCATTACCGCTTTCACTAACTTATTTACTAACGGGCGAAGGCGTCACTTCGCTAGACGCTAGCAGTGGTTCACACTCTATCGCCAGGCAACTTTTCGCTCTGACTAATGGACGTTATTCCGCAAATTCACTAAGATGCAGATTTTACTGATTGTTACCTCTCTCGCCAGACTTGCCTTCGCCAGCTCAGACCAGGGAAAGTACAATGGAGTGCATAGAGCTTCCTCAATCTTCAGTTATTTACAGCATACTTTTTGAGTGGAAAAACTTCTAAGTTCAAAAAACACTGGCGTCTTTTCCTTTTTTTCAGGGTGATAGGCTGCAAAAGTATTAAAATTTTTTTTTTTGTTTAACCGGTTTCCCCCATACTTTTTATAACATATGGGAACATTATTTTACAGTGGGTTCATGTGTAGGGCATTATAACAACTCTATTGACTTTATTAGGGTACCCATGGCATGTGTAGTTATCAGTGTAAATGTTATGTATTAGATGCACCATGTAACATAAAGAGGTGCATTCAACTTTAAATTTACCGCTGTATATGAATTAGCCTGAGCAGAAGACCTCTAACGAAGTTGCGCTAGGCAGAATTGAATGCTAGAACATCTTCACTTTGATTTGCTCGCACTGCCGAAGTAATGCTAGTCAAAATTCGCCAGTGTTCGTTGGCCGGGACAAAGCTTTGCATCTTAGTAAATTTGCATTGTCTGAGCGAATTTTCGTCTGGCAAAGTGTTGTTATGGCTGCGAAGTTATTCCTTAGGGATGATGCAGCCATGTGGAGCAGAGCTGGAAAATTTTCAACTTGTTTGCTATAGGGAAAAAAGCTTTGTTCTTATTGGTTCAGTAATGTGACTGACAGAATTGTTTTACAGAATGGTTATTTTATCAGTTTTCTAAACTGAGTTTTTATTTTGTGACAGAATAAACCCTGTGCTGTAAAATCTTGCTTTCTGTCACAACCATCTATTCTCTCATTTAAATCTAATACATTATATATTTTTTTACATAATTCATTTAGTAAATAACTTTACACATAACTGTGTTTGTGGGTGTTATACATTTGAGAGTCATGCTTGATAAGATTTACAGAATTGAATTTGTAATATAATGATATCCTTTTGTGCACAAACCAGATTTTGTTCTCATTCTTTAATAGAAATAAGTCTTTTATACAGTATATTGTTCTCTGTGTATATGGTCACAAATACATGTGTAGAGAGACATTCATTCTGTGTACTAGGGATATTTTTGTATTCAAAATGTATTTGGGACAAACGGCACCCCGTAATAAAGCTGGTTATAGACTTAAAGATAATGCCGTACAAAACGAAGGTTTGTACGATTTTTGGACAGTGTGTGGATCCCGTAATTTTTCGTACCATGGCAATTGGTCATTTAGTCAATAGGACAGGTTACAAGATTTGATCTGATGATATCAACGGGTGACTGTCATTACTATTTGTCGGACATACTGTAACTTTCATACGATTGCTGCCTGTCAATGCAAGGCCACAACATTGTCTGGTTTGTTATTTTTACTACTTTATTTAATCTGAATGGTTAGTTGTAGGTGAGGAGATTGCAACAAATGATTTTCATTTGTACATGAGAATAAAATATGTACATTTAAACATAGATATAAATCATACAAATATATACATAAAAACATCGATATCAGTCATGCACCAGTATGCCAGTTGCACCTGCACAGCCACAGGGGAGCCCTTTACTTAACTGCACCAGCATTAAGCATTTTGCATCAAAAGGCACTTTTACTTGTGCCAAATGAAATGCATGCAACCATGCAACCACCATTCGCAGTTCCTGATTCTTAAAAAAGACAGAGAAAGTTTCAGTGGTGCATGTCTGAGAAGCAGCAGCCTAATAAAATGAAATGAAATACCAACCTACCCTTTAGCCCTACTTCCAATACTTTTCTTTTATGTAGGTGGAGAATCTAGAGGAGTAATATCTACCTTTATAGATATGCAGTGGTGGATTAGGGCCTGAGGTCCATAGTCCCTAGGAGGGTAGGACTCTAGTGTCTGCTCAGTCCAGGGCTGTAGTTTGTGGGATATATATTGTATTGCATCCCCCAAAACTAAGAAATTACATTTTGAGAAGATGATTCTTCACACTGCAGAAGAGATACTTACAGGAGTGGTTCACTTTTAAGTTACATTTTAGCATGTTATAGAATGGCTGATTCTAAGAAACCTTTCAATTGGCCTTAATCTTTGCTTTTTTTTTTTTACAGTTTTTTGAATTATAAGCCTTCTTCTGACTTTCCAGCTTTCAAATAGGGGTCACTAACCCCATCTAAAAAACAAATGCTCTGTAAGGCTAAAATGAATTGTTATTGCTACTTTCTATTTAGGCCTCTCCTACTTATATTCCAGTCTCTTATTCAAATCAATGCATGGTTGTTTGGACCCTAGCAACCAGATTACTGACATTGCGAGCTGGGGAGCTGCTGAATAAAAAGCTAAAATAACTCAAAAACCACAAATAAAAAATGAAAACCAATTGCAAATTGTCTCTATATCACTCTCTATATCATACTAAAAGTTAACTCAAAGGTGAACAACTCCTTTAAGGAGGTATATGATTATAGATATAAATGGGTACGTCACACAGTGTTAGTAGCAAGGTTTCTACTAAGGTGCAGAAAAAAGTTTTTAATAAGGCGAATTGTGATTTTGTGGAATTCTTCACTCAAAGCAGTGGTTCTGGGAGCTATTGATAAAATACACAGCTATATAAATGCTCAATGGGCATATAACTATAAAGGAAATAAACTCTATAACCTTTGGAGGGGGAAGAAGATTTAAGTGATTAAGATGCTGACTGATAAGTAGTTTCAGTGGAAAAATGCCTTATTCCCAAAGTTTAGGGGGCCCTAAAACAATTTTGCTGATTTCTTGTTATGCCATTGATGTGTATATATATATATATATATATATATATATATATATATATATATATATATATATATATATATATATATATATATATATATATACACTAATTCTTCTATTCTGGCACAGCAGATCGAGAGGGGGTCTGGGCTGGCAGGGGCCCATGAGGGCCAGGGCCCACCAGGTTTTTTCCCGGTATCCCGCCAGCCCAGTCCGACCCTGAATAGGCATCAGTGTTATTATGTTTGAGAACACCCTGTTGATGAACTATAGAACTATAGAGCCCTTGAGATGACACATCTCTAAAAAAACCTGTTTGAAGGCCACATTCTGCCCACAGCCTCCATATTATGAACATATTCTCTATGCTCGATAACATATTGGCCTTGCTGTCAAATGCCACTAGATGGCAGTAAAGACATTAACATATTGCTGACTGTTCTGAATCATGGCCAATTGGAAATATTTATTTATGATATTTATTCAGTGGCAATACATCATTTGCTGGTCCAGTTTACAATCTAATTCCCTATCACATTCACACAAAGTAAATTTTGAGTGTAGGAGAAAACCGGGTTACCCAGAGAAAACCCCACAGACACAGGACAGTGCTGTAAACCAACCCCCCCCCCCCAGTTTTTATTCCTCTCCCCCCGTATCACGTCACTTGATCGCATCCTCATTTTCTTTGCAGATTTGGACAGAGATACATACATAATATGTCCACCTTTCTATAATTGTGATCATTAGAACAGCAGGAAGTGAAGAGTAGCTGCTGTCATGTGATAGCATACCTCAAACATTTTGGAGGGACAAAAAATTTGCTGCGCGTAGTGTCAAAAAAATTTGACCATGCCCATTTCTGTGGCCACACCTCCTTATTAGCATGCTCATTTTACAAAATTTCTGTGTTTTTTTCAGTTGTTACAGTTTTGCTAATGAAGGTGAATTACCCTTTAAGCTGTGAGTCTAACTTTTCCCAAGGGAGCTCCTTATCTAAATTGTTACAATTACTTATTTGCTTATTTAAGAATTGTTACAAAGTATTTTATTTGCACCTGTTACCTGTACCTGTTAGTAACTTTTTCCGGCTGTTTAGTACAGGGAAAGTCGGGACTTTCCAGTACAAACTCGTGACTGCGGGTTGAGCTGTCAAAAGCGGTACTGTTCCACTGAAAGCCGGACAGTTGGGAAGTAGTCACTAAGGGGTACTTGAAGAAGGGGGTAGTTCCCCCCGAAACTTTGTATAGAAACCTGTAAATAAATGTTTCTGCTCTGATAATCATCATAAAGTGAAGTGAAAGTGAAGTTTACTTAAAATGTGTGCAGTGAGTGCCATGATTGTATCTATACAGATTGAGCAAACAGTGGTTTACTAAAGGGGACACTCATCACCACAATATTGATTGCACTGGATGTTACTAACAACTCTTTTACAGTTTATTGAAGGGGTAAAATGTGATAGGCACCCCAAGTCGTAAAACATTAGACTCTGGGCAGTACTCACACTCAGGGGTGTAACAAGAGCATGCTGGGTCCCCCTGCCAGAAAAATTTCAGAGGGCCCCACGTGCATAGGCGCTCCTGCTCGCTGCTCTCTGCAACCCCCCACCACGTGATCGCTCAGACGTGAGCGCATCATTTAAAAGGAATTAAAAACAGAGGAAACAGACCCTGCAGTCTGGGCCACCCTTTTCCCCGCAACCGCAGGGTCTGCTTCCTCTATAGTTATACAACTGCTCACACTGTCTGCTGAAAAGTGCGATATCGGGTTAATCTGATTGTTCAACCCTAGGGCCAAATGATTGGTCTATAATGAAGGAAATGGGCGCCAATGGTCATAGGACCGCATCAACAAGTTGATGCGAGCCTCAATGGCAGGAAAAATTAAACCTGGCCGATCTATATCAGACAAATTTTGGCCTGCTATCAATCAGGGAGACCCGTCGGACGCCCCCACATGGGCAGATAAACTGCTAAATTGGTTTTAAGGACTACTATTGGCAGCTTTAATCTGCCTGTGTATGGCCACCTTAAGGTTAGTGATTATAATTGCAGGAGGTGTCTAACACAATGGACCTCCTGCTGCCAATGAATACCACTTGACTTGTCCTTTAACAAGAAGCAACCTTTATATGGCTAGCCCAGCTGGAACTAATATAAAGTTCAGAAAGGCCACTCGATGGGTTATGTGAAAGAGCAAATATAATAGGCTGCCATCTTATCTCTATGTGATTTATCATGAGAAATTTATTAGGATAGTTTAAAGCTAATGCCAGATGGAGCTGAAAATCAGCCTGCTGAAATAAGCAGCCCCTATGCTGGCATTAGCCCCCTGTTTTGCCTGCATCAGGAACAACTGTGTCTGCCTAGGTGCAGGCACACGCAGCGGATTTTGGTGCGAGAATGCAGACTTTCACATTTCTTTACCATAAAAGCATAAGGCCCTACGCGTTTCGTACCCACAAGGGCACTTAATCATGGGATATATATGATTAAGTACCCCGGTGGGTATCAAACGCGTAGGGTGGATGGAGATGCAAGTATATAATTTTTAACTTCGTAGAATAAAAATATCTTTTTTTTTTAACTAATCCTCTCTGGTCTTGTCGATCCGTTTGAGTGCCAGAGCGGCCCTGTTCTTTCTTCAAACTTTCAGACGTGCCGCTCCCTAAAGCTGGGGGTCTGGGGCTGGTGCACCCGGACCACATTTACTATTTGGTGAATTATTCACAATATATTCTGGGGCACCCTGTCTCTCTCATTTTTGTAACGGTTCCTATGAATGACCACAAATAGTCCCAACCAGGGCCGGACTGAGAGTAAAAAGCGGCCTTGGCAAAAAAAATCAAAGTAGCCCACATGTAAATGTGCAAAGTTAAAATAAATTGATGGCCAGCCCCCTCCACACAAGATAAATAACACAATGGTGGCCAGGGTCCCCCCATAAAAATTTTAGACATGTAAAATACATATAGCAGCAAAACCACTACAGTTATGGGATCCCTTATCCAGGCCCAGTTATCCAGAAAGCTCAGAATTACGGGAACTCAATCTCTCATAGAGTCTTTATTAAGAACATAATTCTAATTTTTAAAAATTATTTCCTTTTTTCTGTAATAATAAAACAGTAGCTTGTACTTGATGGTTACTAAGCTGCATGAATCCATATTGGTGTCAAATCAGTACTAATATTTGATTTAATGTTCAAATTATTTTTAGCAGACATACGGTATGGTCCCATCACAAATTCCCTACACTCACAGTGTCATCACTAATTCAGAACTAGTGATACACAGAGCCTAAAACACAAAGGGGCAAATTCACTAAGATCCGAAGTTGTGCCGGCGATAGCTTCGCCACACTCCGCCACACTTCGCCAGGCGTAGTTTCGCCAGCGATACGCAAATTCACTAAAATGCGAAGTTGCGCTCAGGGAGGCGAACGGTAGCAAAGTTGTGCTATCGTTAATTCGTCAAGCAAACCGAAGTTACACTAGCGATGCCTAATTTGCATACGGCGCCAAGTTAAAGTGCAATGGACGGCAGCAAATACATTACACTACACAAGCTGGGAAAGCTTCATAAAATAAAATAGAGTTGTTATTTTGCCCTATACATGTGCCCACTGTATAGTTTAGGTGCCATATGTTAGGAAATGTAGGGGGGAAGGAGGGTATCCCCAAAAAAATTAACGATCTGTTTCAGCCTATCACCCTTAAAAAAGGAAAAGACGCCAGCATTTTTTGGGACTTCGCCTGGTCTCAGGTGACGAAGGCAAGTCTGGCGCAAGAGGTAACGTTCAGTAAAATTGGCAAGTTAGTGAATTAGCGTAGTTATGTCCCATTCGCCATAGCGCAACTTCGTCTGGCGTAAGGGTGCAAAGTAGCGCTAGAGTAGGTCCACTTCGCTAGCGAATTTATTTAGTAACAAAATGACGTCACGCTGGCGAATTTGCACTAGCGTTAGCCACTTCGCGCTTTAGTGAATTTGCCCCAAAGAGCTGTTGCAAAGTTTTAGGAAAATGACAAACGGGGAGCTTTGTTGCCCCTGGGGAAATCTCCTCTCTCAACAGGTGAACATATGGGATACTGAGAATACTTGGAATCGTATGTGGCAATTTCATTGGGAAAGTGATTATTTATATTTTTGGTGAGTTGCAACTTACTCACACAAAGTTCCGTATAGGAACCTCATCAGTACAGGGCCACACTCACAGTGACAAGGTCACAGGCAGTTTTCAGCTCAAAATAATCTAGTGAGCATTTTTTGTACACTAACAGTTTTATTAAACTCATGTTTGGTTTCTGGTGTCAATGGCAGTGCCGCCCAGGGCCCTGTAGCACATTTGGAACCCAGGCCCACCTCACCTGCACCAACACAAAAACTTTTACTGCTGCGTTGTCTAGTAAAAAATTGCATTTCCACACCCCAAGGCGCCGGACATGGGTGTCAGAAAAAATGCCAGGGAATAAAAAAATTCTGGAATAAAAAAGCCAAGAAAACAGTAATGGTCAATTTCTTGGCAAGAAGGCTCCCCTTTTTATCTAGCATTCAGTTTTAGCAAATGCTAAAATCCTAATCTCTCAGGGTTAATATTGATACTCTGCCTCTATTCTAATGACTGGGTATTATGAAGTGAATGATGGGTTAGCTGTGGGGGTTGGGATGTGGTGGAATTCAGTGTAATGTTAATGAGGTTGTTATTCAATACAGACAATGTGAGTGTTACTGAATAAGGCCTAGCAACAAGTGTCCTTTCTGTTAACCTGTCATTGTCCATTTCAGTGATGAAAAAGCAGGAGGGTTAATCTACACCACAGATTGTTTTAAATTGTCTAATTCTAGCCAGCGACTGCATTTGCCAGAAAACTTGCTGCAAACAATCTCTTTAAACTGTGGATTAAAAGGTGACTGTAAGTGACTGTATGTACTGATTCCATTATAATGCAGCAGAAACTCAGATAAAGCAACTTAAAGGGCTGCTATGCCCAACAATCAAATCAAAAGTTTTGTTTTGTACCTATGTAATAGGGTTAATGGAGAACTCTGCAGGACCAAAATTGTTCTAATTTGCAATGTACATGTATGGCTGTTTTAATATAAGGGCAATTTGGGCAAAGGGGGCATTTGCTTATGGTCCACCATCACAAAGGGCAGCTCTTTAACCTGTAATAACTTTTAAATGAAAAGAACTCACATATAGGGGCAGATTTATTAAAGGGTGAAGTAAGTAACGCTGGGGACAATTCTCCAGCGTTACGGCTTTCAGGCACTTCGCCAATTTACTTAATGGGCACAGGCGTAACTTCGCTAGCGAAAGAGAAAGATGCTAACGGTCATTCGCACTCTATTGCCAGGCGAATTTTTTCTCTGGCGAATGGACATTACTCCGCAAATTCACTAAGATGCGGTTTTGACTGAACGTTACCTCTTTCGCCAGACTTGCCTTCGCCAGCTCAGACCAGGTGAAGTGCAATGGAGTGCATAAATCTTCCTCAATCTTCTGTTGCTTACATCATATTTTTTAGTGCAAAAAGCTTCTAATTTCAAAAAACGCTGGCTTCTTTTCCTTTTTTCAGAGTGATAGCTCCTTGAAAAATTTTTTGGGTAACCGGGTTTCCCCATACATTTTGGAACATAAGCTATACAGTTGGCTCATGTGTAGGTCATTATAACAACTCTATTTTATTTATTAAGGTTCCCTGGACTTGTGTAATGTCATGTATTTGCTGCAACATATACGTCCATTCAACTTTATAATTTCCCACCGTATGTAAATGATCCTGAGCGAAGACCTCTAACGAAGTTGCGCTAGGCATAATTGAATGCTAGCGCATTCTCACTTTGATTGCCGAAGTAACGATATCAAAAATTCTCCAGCATTCGGCGCCCTGGACACAACTTCGCATTTTTATTTTTGTCTGAGCAAATTTTCATCTGGCGAAGTGTAGCAATGGCTGCGAAGCCGTCGCTGGCAATTTTTTGCGCTTATTAAATTTACCCTATAGGGTTGCCACCTTTTCTGGAAAAAAATACTAGCCTTCCTATGTAACATTGGCACCAAGCATCATTTTTACCTGCCAGGCCAGTAAAATACCGGGCAAGTGGCAACCCTAATTACATATGATATGCCAGTCCCCTAAATCATTTCTACAACATAATTCTTTACTTTTCTTTTCTATTTGTCTGCTTTTTTATTTGCTAATAGGAAAACAGTACTGTTTCTTACTTCAAAAAAGCCATAATGTTATTCTTTATTAAATTTTAATACACTTCTCTAGCAGACATAGCAAATAAATTGCATCTTTCTCTGGTACAGGTATGGGATCTGTTAACCGGAAACCCGTTATCCAGAAAGCTCTGAATTATGGAAAGGCTGTCTCCCATAGACTTAATTTTATCCAAATCCAGATTTTTAAAAATGATTACCTTTCTCTATGTAATAATAAAACAGTAGCTCATACTTGATCCCAACTAAGATATATTTTATCCTTATTAGAAGCAAAGCCAGCCTATTGGGTTTATTTTATCGTTTCCCTGATTTTCTAGTAGACTTAAGGTATGAAGATCCAATTTACAGAAAGATCCATTATCCAGAAAGTCCCAGGTCCCGAGCATGCTTTATAACAGGTCCTATACCTGTATTAGCATTACCTGTTTGTATTTATGTATATTAAGCAGGGTTAGGGCAGTACTGGCACCAAATTTGTTAGAGAAGGGAATGCTCTAAGAGACCACTAGTGGGATATTTGGCCTGGGTCCATCAGTTAAAGAGGCCATGGAGCATATGTACAGAGAATATAACTATGGCGGGCCAATAGAGATGGAGTGTGCCCATGACTTCTCTGGTAAGGAGTCAGACACTGCTGTCTCTGTAGGTTTGTGTTGCAGCCCTGTATAAGAGTTCCATGCCATGTCATTTTATAATCTTCTAGGTAGGGTTGTCACCTGGACGGTATTCTACTGGGCTGGCTGGTAAAACTGATGCTTCATCTCAATGTCCTATATTTGTGTCTGTAAGTTACCCTGCCATTTAGACTGTAAGCTCTACAAGGCAGGGACCTCCATCCTTTCTTCTCCTTAAACCTAAGCTAATCTTTATTGTAACTGTATTTTAAATTTAATTATAATGTATTTTGTACTTAATTGTATTTATTATTGCAATGATCCCCTGTTTGTACTACTAGTTTATTGTTCTGCTGCACAGTGCTTTGCTCTCAAGTAACTATATACAAATGAAAATATACATATATTAATAGGGATGACAGATAAATAAATGGTCTGCATTGTTGGTGGCAACCCTAGCTCTCAACTTTGTTTGCCATTCAGCAATGCAGAGAGTACTGTTATATTGGTAACCTGAGCAATTAACATTGAGGGGGTTATTTATTAATAGTCAAGTTGATTTTTACCAGAGAAATTCAAGTTTTCAATGATATTTTCTAGAATTTTTTAGTTTTATTGAGAAAAACCCAAATTCTGCAAGATATATTATACCCTAAAGCTGGAAATAGCTTGAATCTGAAAATACTCCAACTAAAACCTGTCAGGTCATGTAGAAGTCAATGGCAGAGGTCCCTTGAACCTTCATGATCGGGTTTTTTTCTATGTTTTTCGTTTTAAAACTCGATTAATTCGAGTGGTTTGAGTTTTATTTTCGGCAAAAACTTGATTAATTCAAGATTTCAGGTTCTTCACCCCGAATAGATTTTTCCATTTCAGTTTCTTCTTAAATCAGAAAACATTCGATTTGTAAGTTCATTTGAGGTATAAAAATACTCCACCTCTGATAAATAATCCCCTAATTATGCTAGTTGACTGCTATCATAATTAGGGTAAGGCCACACGAGGAGATTCGGGGAGATTTTGACGTCTGGCGACTAAACGCCTCGTCTTTTGCACGACTATCTCCCCGAACTGCCTCTGCGTTTTTCCCCATAGGCTACAGCGCAAAGTTGCCTGCGCTAATGCACACGCGGCGATGCGTTTTCAATAGTCGCCCAAAGTTGCCCTGAGGAAATTTTGGGCGACTATTGAAAACGCATCACCACGTGTGTATTAGCACAGGCGACTTTGCGCTGTAGCCTATGGGGAAAAACGCTGAGGCAGTTCGGGGAGATAGTCACGCGAAAGATGAGGCGTTTAGTCGCCAGGCGACAAAATGTCCCCGAATCTCCTCGTGTGGCCTTACCCTAAGAGATGATCAATTGTAACATAATCTAGATTATTTTAAGTGAAGCAGTGTGGCAAGTCTTTAAGTGTGAAGCTTTTCTATAACGCTACCACTTTACACCATGTAGTTCACTTCAGCAGTTAACTCTACCGGTATATTTACTGGAAATAGAGTTTTGCCCATTTGTTTTCCGTTTACAATGACTCTGTGTCAATCATCTTTTTCTAAGAACACTTTAAAGAGATCTTGCAGATGAGCAGAACAACAACACTGCTTTGTTTCATTGTTATCCGGCAGCAAAAATCATATTTTGTCATTATTCTTTTGCAACAACTTGTGAAACGTAAACGTAAACCTGTGTTTCTTTCATTTGTATCTCTAACTGGAAAGAATATGTGATACAGCACCTGGGGCCCCTGTAAATGAGCTCCCCTTGAGAGCCAACATTTCCCGTTTGGCAGCCTTGAAGCCTTCATCCTATTGCTCTGTTCTTTATGTATTAAAACTCTGTATACTGCCTGACATTCTGCACAAGTTTGGAATGTTACGTTAAAACACAAAGACATTTGCACCATATGCAACCCTCCGTTCTTCTTAAATCACCCAATGCACAATGTAGAAGTAGGTATTAGTTTAGCATCATAGTCATTCCTGCATATTTTGAATACAATTGGTAAACTTTCAATATAAACACAGGTGTAAAACCAAAACTCCAGGAAAAACAAGTATAATGTAGCAGCCGATATTCGTCTTACTGAGCAGACTTCTCTAACCTAGCATATTATCTTTTACTGCCAGGATTTATTTTGGCAAGATTCATCGTCCCTCCTGCATGGAAAGAGTTAAGGCCACAAGACTCCCTAGGGAACTACAAATTGGTTGAATATTACACCCCCACAAGTCCTGTTGAGAAAGTGTATGGAATAGCACACTCAGGTTACTCAGATCCAAAGATATCTGCTGTGCTACCACACAGGCACTTTCACTGGTGCCCTCCAATCCCTTACCTCCTCCTACTGTCCTTTTCCCCTCTCCCCACTCTCATGAATCCCCTACAGAGTTTTTGTTTATGGCAAGAACTTTCTTGGAGGGGGGGCAAACACCGTCAAAGAGACAAAAAGAACATGAAGATATTTATTAGTGTGCTCAAAACTCATAGCTATTCTTAAAGCCTTAGACAGAGCTCTAAAGTGTTTCGTTTATTGGGGTTTAAATCAATTGTTCATTTGTAATGATGTGAATGGTTAACTCAGGATATATAAGTATTTCTGTTACTTATCCAGAAACCACAGAGACAGTTTTACAATAAATCCAAAAAAACTAATTTTTCCTTATGCTTAAATCCATCCACATTTATTTTGGGTGCTTCTCCTTTGTCCTTGCACCCATCATTAATTCTGCTTGAGTACAAACACTGAGTATATCTATAAAGATGTATATATATTATCATTTTGTTTCACATAAAGGCATAGCAGGTAAAGAGAGATTATATTAGTACCTGCAATATAACATAACTATGATTGTATAGATGTTCTATGTAATCTACATTAAATCAAGTCAAATGTAGCTAGTCTGATATATTTAACAGGTGAAATAAAATAATATTACGCATTTATTATGAGTTGTTTTGCAAACACTTTTCTTTTAAATCCCTTTTAAAACTAAAATGAAGGTAATACTGGCAAAGGGGAGGGGGCTTCCCTGTATGGATAAGGGCAATCAGTCAATTTCATAAAATTCTTCTGTTTTATCACAATAAGTGGGAGTTAGGAAAAGTAGGAGTGTCCATTTGGTAGCTGACCAACAGAGATGTGCCTGAGAGTTTAGGGCATGAGCTGGAGATAAAGCAAACAGTGCAGAGATTAAAGTAGCTACAGGGAGAGACAAAGAAACTTATAGCCTACAGCAGATGGAGAGAGGGGCAGATGATAGATATATAGATAGATAGGCAGCAAGGTAGAAAGGTAATAAAAAAGAAAGAGAGGCAGCATTTTGTGAGACTGAATACATTTAATGTCAGCATGGTATAAGCTGTTTAATGGAACTGAGGAAGGAAAAAGACGGAACCGTAAACAGGTAGATTTCATCTACCGTAGGAGAGATCAGATTTTACCTTTTCTCTTTGGAAAACAAAAGTTCTCATCCTGGAAAACAATTAGGAGTGGTGGAGATGTCGCGCAGGAAGCAGAGAAAACCTCAGCAGCTCATTTCTGACTGTGATAACTCTACCTCTTCAGAGAATGGTAAGGAGGGAAACTCAAGCTCAATATTAGCATAGATCAGTTCAAGAGAATTTGTGCTGTAACTAATCAAAGTAGTTCCAGTATACAGAATTGCTGAAGAAAGATGATTTCCCACTTTCAAGTGCATTTAAAAACATTTAGAAATAAATTTGGATTTATTTCATAATACATGTATCTTGTGCTTGATCACTCTGAACTGATTGAAGTGTACCTTGCCAACAGTGACTGGTTGGCTTTTGTATTATATCAGTAGGCTATGTTGATATATGTAAGAAAAGGTGGTTTCCCCTTTTTTGACATTCGTATAGCAAATGTTGACTATTAGATAAAATAAAATACAAATTCATTTCTGAAATCAAAAATTTCTTGTTGGCTTTGTCTCCAATTAAAAGTTGCAGTTCATAACAGAACGAAATGTTATATATGTAATATAGTAAGGTAGAAGGAAATGTGACATTCTTTCCCATGTTGGGACTTTGTTCCTTAATTCCTTGTTTCTGGATACTACATTTGCTTACTTTAAGTTGTCTTGTTCTACTGCACCATTTTGTTTGAAAAAAAAATCAGCTATTTCTGTAATCAAACAATTTAAATGTTTAACTGTTTGTAAAATAGTTGTGAGCTGATTGTAAATGCTGTTAAGAGTTTGTTGTATTTATGTATTTACAATGACTAATGTTAGATAATGTTGTTAGAATGTTGCACCTCTTGTATAGTATAAACATTGTTTGAAAGAAAACTCAAGAAAACTTTTGCATCGCTTTAAGGGTTATTACCTGTTAAAGGGCAGATGTCTTACAGAATACAGTGGTTTCAAAAATGGCTAATTTCTAGACCCTTTGGTTTGGTCGGGACACTTTTTAGCTAGATTTTGACAAGGTTATTTACTGTATATATAAATATATATATATATATATATATATATATATATATATATATATATATATATATATATATATATATATATATATATATAAAGACTTGTTGTATTAGCCATTAAACCATAGTCTCAAAAATCTCTTTGCAAGTAACCTTCCAGGAGTATCTAGTAGACCAATCAAGAAGTTTCCCCAAAATATAGTACTTACTTCAGACTGAGAATGGAGAGGGGGGAGAGGGCAACCCAGCAGTTTGTGAATTATTGCAATACAATCTAATGAGACACTCCCCACCAAGTTGTGTATTGAATAGACCACACAATCCTAAATCTATGGCATGTTCAGATTATTCTGCATACTAATTTAATGGTTGTGCTGCATGGTAGTAATGTGCAAGGCCACAGTGAGCATGAGTCTAGAAGCCTTTGTTATCATGGGGCAGGGTGCAAAGTGCACTAACCATGCAAACAAAATGCAATTTGCACATTGCCTCAAACCATTTCCCATATTGGGCCTGATTCAATTCAGTGAGAAAAAGGTTTATTGGGTGAAAACTCATGATCGAGATTCAATTTGAGATGCCATTCATTTCAGAAAACCCTTATTTCATTGTTTAGCACCTAAGTATATGGGGGAAAATTGGAAATGTATTTGGAAAAAAGTTTTTGTACTCCTCGAATTGAATCTCGTCCATGATTTTTCATGTGGTAAACCATGAGATAACTCAATGAATTGAATATGGCCCATATATGCAACTCATATATGCACTAACCAAATTAAACATACAGTATGCAAGATGGTGTATTGCTAACCATATATGCATCTTATACTTCAAACCATAGCTGTATTGTGTAAAGTATATTAGAAATTCTAATATACTTTCAGGACTACACATGTTTTGCATCTACTGCTGATTTTCA
This sequence comes from Xenopus laevis, assembly GCF_017654675.1. Taxonomy (NCBI): domain Eukaryota; kingdom Metazoa; phylum Chordata; class Amphibia; order Anura; family Pipidae; genus Xenopus; species Xenopus laevis. The sequence continues at coordinate 153,902,743 of NC_054371.1, forward strand.
CATTGCAAACACTGGAATTCTGGAAAAAAATTCTGCAATGTGGGTATAAAATTGGGATTTGCATTGCATGCTGAGCTTGTACACTATTGTCCATACTTTGTCCAAACCGGAAATACATATTATAAGATATCATACAAACACTGAACTTTATAGTACTTTATAGTATTCTATTACACAACCTTTAAAATAATAAATGAAAAAGACTTCTAACAACCTTACATAAAGACTAATTTGGAAATGGAAGATGATAGAGGTACCACCACCATTCAGGGCACATCCACAAAGGATGTGTGCTTCTATCATCATGGAGATGGTTTGCCCTCTGCTCTTTGTACAGTGCTGCATATAGGGTGAGGCACACCTCATTGGACCCTGCATCTATATTTTTAAGAAGCAAACACAAAGCAATGCTGCCTGCTTTAGTGTAGGTTTAATGCAGAGCTCCGTGCATATAGATGCTAGACTATTACATACTACATACAGTATATAAGACTGGACTGCTCTGAGTTTACTTATTTGGGGGTCTACCAAAATGTTGTTGTATCTACAACCTCAAAAACATTCCCAGGTTGCTGTTACAGCTCCATAAACAATGACTTCACTTTGAAAGAAAATATATAAAATATACTTTATTTTGTACAATACTCTATTCAGTACAGTATCTATTCCTTTCTACATTGCTGGTTCTGATTATTGAAACAATGTAGCAGAAACTAGTTCTCCTCCAGCCAAGACTCCAGTTCCCCCAATGCCTTGCATTCTTCACAAGTATTTTATTCAGCTGACTTCTGTTACATTACTTCAATCGTCTGAAGCAGAAAACAGATAACAACAAAGGACAGTTACTTCTTTCCATTTACACTTAAAGGGGTTGTTCACCTTTGAGTTAACTTTTAGTTTGATGTAGAGAGTGATATTCTGATACAATTTGCAATTGGTTTTTATTTTTTATCATTCGTTGTTTTTGAGTTATTTAGCTTTTTATTCAGCAGCTCTCCAGTTTGCAATTTCAGCAATCTGGTGGCTATGGTTCAACCATGCATTGACGGGAATAAGAGACTGGAATATGAATATGGCGGGAGAGCCTGAATAGAAAAATAAGTAATAAAAAGTATCAATAACAATAAACTTGTAGCCTTACAGAGTATTTGTTTTTTTAGATGGGATCAGTGACCTCTATTTGAAAGCTGGAAAGAATCAGTAGAAGAAGGCAAATACAAAAAACTATAAAAAAAATAATAATAATTAAGACCAATTGAAAAGTTGCTTAGAATAAGCCATTCTATAACATACTAAAAGTTAAATGAAAGGTGAACCACCTCTTTAACATTAAAACCTTTGCATTCCGTGTATATTGGACAGTTGCATAGAGTGTCATTGTGTAACATTACTTTTTAGGGTCAGGGCACACACTCAGATTCGTGGAGATTAGTCGCCCGGCGACAATTCTCCTCTTCTTCAGGGCGACTAATCTCCCCGAACTGCCTCCCGCCAGCTAAAATGTTAGTTTGCCGGCGGGATAGCACTCGGAGTGATTTGTTTTCCTTGTGAGGCAACTTCGGGGCGACTTTGGAAAACGAAGCGCTCCGAGTACGATCCCGCCATCAATTTATATTCTAGCTGGCGGAAAGCACTTCTGGAAGATTAGTCGAACCGAAGAAGAGGAGCTGGTGGGAGTTAGTTTGGGGTGATTAATTGCCCCGAAGAAGAGGAGATTTGTGGGCGGGCGACTAATCTCCCTGAATCTGAGTGTGTGCCCTGACCCTTAAGGTGTACATGCCCTTAACCACTTTAATTTCCGCTTTTATCTACTGATGGCCACTTCAATATCTACTGGTAGATCATTATCTAACTTCATGCTGTGCATCCAGGTAGAGGTTAAGCATGCTACACCCCAGTGGTGTAACTGAAAAATCTTGGGACCCTGAGCAAAATTATTTTAGCTCTGCCTAGATGTGGAAATAAGACATAAGCATCTACTGAAAATGCTTATCAGCCACTGCCCCACTGGGCCCATTTTATCTCCTTGAGCCCTCTGTATCTGCTTCTTCTATAGTAACACACTGCACCTCTTAAATAAATGAACCCCATATTCCTACCAATGAATTCCAATGAATAATGTCGGACTGGGACACCAGGGGCCCATCCAAAAACCTTAGACCTTAGACCTTAGGGCCAGTCCGACACTGATAATTCTTATAAAACTATTAAAGATATTAGTAATCCAAGTGTAACAACAAAAGGAATCAGTGTAGCCGTGTACAGGTTCTCCTCAAACCTCAGCCAGACAAATGGCCCCTTCTGCATTCATGAATGGTGTGTGTTTGTTATCACTGATGCCTGCCAAAGGCAGAACATTTCCACATGCTTCTCTGTGGGGAAGAAGTGACAGCCAATTAGGGGCGTTTTGACTACTGTGATTCTCTCTGAGAGACTGAGGGGTCAATCTGCAATGTGTGCCATATCCCTAAGGGAATTTGCACTAAATGGCAGAAGCTATTTAAAAAAATTGTTGCAATTGTATATTTTGCTGCAGAAGCCACTGCCACACACAGAATGAGAAAACTACATATTGAAAAGAAGTTCAGTGGCATTGGCAAACATTAAAATTAGTGAACTATCTCTTATTGAAAACTTACTGCATTTTACTACATGGTGTTACCTCCAGTTCTTTACTGTAAATGTAGAGACAGTGCAAAGAATGGAGATTAAAATGCTGCATATACTTCTTGCCAGGATAGGAAAGATTTAAAGACTTTAATGAAAAAGAATTTAAGGAGAGAGTAGTGTAGTAAATTAAAAAACGAAGGGCAAATCAATTTATCCAGAATCTGATGTGTTTACAAATCATCAAAAAATGTGATGCACAAATGAACATGATGATTGTTCTTTACTGTTGACTTGAGGCCATGTCAGATGCTAAAATATTTTGAAAGTTCTACCTTTCAAGGTATGTTACAACCATCATCTTCATAGAAATGTCTCTACCATACCAGCCTCTACCACACCACCTAAAAAACATCTGAATTTGGATCCTATTTTCCCCATAACTAATTATGAACACGTGCATTGTATGAGTGGTGAGGGTGGGCAGACACAAGTTGGCCCATAGCTTGGCAAAACTTTACACCAGAAGAGAGAGAGAATTCATTTTTGCTGATATACTTTTGCATATTAACAATGAGCATGATAAGCAGGACTTGGTAAAGGCTATAGCAGTGTATCAGTACACAACATGTTATGTCAATTTCTTGTGGCACATATGTAACAAAATAAAATAGGCTTACACTATGCATAAGTTGCACCATACCACTGCATGCACTGCAAATTTTCAGCTATCCTGCATTGTGGAATAAGGTGCTACACTACAAAACATGCTATTATTGCAAGGCCACACACAGTGCAGAAGAGAAAAAAATGTGTTGGCTATAAGAGTCAGAAACAGAGCTGGGATGGGAATTTAGGAGGCAGAGGCTGGCTCATTTCTCAGCTCATTGGGTTGGGACACTTTCTTTGCATTGTCACTATGATGAGAGGGGGCTTTTGTGACTCACAACCTTAGTTCAGCCAGCTGCAAAATCTTTTTCCCAGGACCTGAATAGGAAAAAAAATGAGAGAAGAGGAGGGGGAAATGAGACCCCTAGAGGAGGGGGATCAGTAAAGAGTGTGGAATGTACATTGCAAGAGTTGATCAGTGTCATGATTGCACACAGAGATATAAATGTTGTGTACACTTTGTGTCGAGGCTACATTTGTACACTAGCAGGATTCCATGTTCCCTATTAGTGACATTCCCAATAAATAAGGACTCCTATCCTAGGGATTTAGTACCAAAATATGAAAACTATGTGTTGCATATTTCTAAGGGACCATAATGAGTGTTTCTAAAATTCTTCCTGTACCCTTAAATTCTTTAGTTTGTTTGAAACTTGGAATAGTTTTGTAACAAATAAATAGAAGCATGTATATACTCTTTGAACAAATTTCTTTGAACATAATTAAATAAGACACAGGTGTAGTTGAATCAAACAAACATTTGCAATTAGTTTGTAACCCGGAAAAAAACATTTTTGTAATTCAGTTAATGAAACACAAGTATACAGTATATTATTCCACAGATACAAGCCCAACAATTACAAGGTACACAAAATCATAGCATATGTAAGAGCAGATTTCAAGAAGCAGCTAGCTTGGTCCTGAATATGTTCTATTGTCAGGCTCTGTCTCAAAGGTTTGGTACCCCCAGCCAGTTCAACAAGTTTAATTAAGCTAGAAGAACCTGGGAGTAAATTAGCCAGAACAAGGGACAGTTACCATGAAAGGATTACCATATCAATGCTTGGAAGTCGGTCCCCTCGGCTCTTGTGTGAATACAAATCAATTACCAGGAGCTGTGAAGCTGGGTTTTCTCTCCAGAGTATTAATGCTTGACAAAAGACGAGATACAAAGAAAGCCCTGTTAAAAAGAAGAGAGAGTGTGTGTGTTTGTGTAGGAGGGAGGCAGAGAAAATGGGGGGCTTCCCAGGAAAATCATAGAACGAGGGTGATGTGCCAATTGTGGGTGTTTTCATAATTTTTTTGTCCTCAGTAATACTTCAATACCAGTTATAAATGCAAAATGTGCTTTTCTGCTAAATACATTTTCTTAATTATTCTAAATCTTCTCTTTATCAAGCTTGTGAAATAAAATATAAGCTAACAGTTTTTAAAAGTAATGAGTTTAAAGATTAATATACACAACTGCTGGGCTTTTTGGAGCATCATTAAAAAATAAATAAGCAAATGCACCTGTGCTTTAATTGTCAGTCACTTGCCCATTGTGAACCTATAATGCCTCTTGTGTTGTGTTTTTCTGAGGATAATATAAAGAATATTTTTTCTACTCTTTCCTGCAGGAGATACGGCTGGTGAAGAAGTGCAAGTCTGTAGAAAATGTTGTGCTCAATTTGATGAACCCTCTGACTTTGCCAGACACAAAGAACATTGCCCTTTTAGCAGCCAGGTTGTTGTGATAGTTGATAACCAAGAAGAACTTTTAAAGAATCAACAGGCCAGTATCAGTGAGGGATTCAATTCGATACCATCAAGCCCTGAGTGCAATAGGACTGCACACAAAACACTGGTGACAGAACAACATGACAGTACAGGCATAATTGGTGCAACAGCTCAGGATCTGGGCAAGAACCCAGTAGGTCTGTCTCAAGGTTTCCTGTTTCCCAATGGGAGTTTGATCATGGATGGACTGTCTGGACCAAAATTTGGATTGGCTCCAATGAATCAGGAAACTGTTGCTGGAGGGCAGGCAGCTGCAGCTCCGATAAACATCCCTATGATACTGGAAGAGCTTAGAGTTCTTCAACAGAGACAGATTCATCAGATGCAAATAACAGAGCAAATCTGTCAACAGGTGCTCATGTTGGGATCGCTCACTATGCCCTCACTGATTCAGAATACATCTCTAGTGGAAGGGTCAATAGGAAATAAGTCTACATCTGCCTTTAATCCTTCAAAGCAATCACAACATTTGGAAGAGTCAACCAAAACATTTTGTGGGGATGATGCCTCAAAGCAGGCTCTTCTTCATCTCTATAATCCTATGGGACACTCACTCAGTACCAGGACTACTGCAAACGGGAAGGACAAATTGTTGAGTGGGTTCTCTGAAAAGCATTCACCAGGACAAACTTCTCTTCCAAGCTCACCCCAGAGTCAGCTATTATCACCCCATGCAATATTCCCTCCAGCTTTACCTACTTTGCAGACTGGTCTTTTTTTAGGGACACGTGTACTGGAGCCTGCCCCAAGCTTACTAAAGCAAAAGAACAGTGATTCTTTACGAGGAGAAAGCCAGCAAGAAAGAGCATCAGGAAGGCACAAATGCCGTTTTTGCGCAAAGGTCTTTGGTAGCGATAGTGCCCTCCAGATTCACCTGCGTTCTCATACTGGAGAAAGACCATATAAGTGTAATATCTGTGGAAACCGTTTTACTACTAGGGGCAATCTGAAGGTACATTTTCACAGACATCGAGATAAGTACCCTCACATCCAAATGAACCCACATCCTGTGCCTGAACATTTGGACTATGTATTGACCAGCACTGGTCTACCCTATGGTATGTCAGTGCCTCCAGAGAAAGCAGATGAAGAGATAATAGAGAAAAAGCCACTAGCACCGCCAGTTTTGGCAACAGACAGTTTAAGTCTTTTCTCCACTTCAAGTATCCAAGGACTCCCATCACTTAACAGAATGGTACTGATGAAAACTGGTGATAACATGCCTTCATTAAAAGGTCCCAGTGGCTCTACTAAGACAAAGATAGATGAAAACACTCCTCCTGGAGAAAGGTCAGATATTGGAACAGGCGGTATTGGTGGCAAAGTGCAACTGAGCAAGTTGGTGACATCTCTTCCAAGTTGGGCACTGCTAGCTAGCCATTTTAAATCTGGAGCATTGCCTTTTCCTTACGCTGTTGAACCCTTAGGCTACTCAGAGACTTCAAAACTTCAACAGCTTGTTGAAAAAATTGATAAGCAAGCTATTGTACCCAATCAGTGTGTAATTTGTCTAAGGGTGCTTAGCTGTCCCAGGGCACTAAGACTTCATTACAATCAACATGGTGGGGAAAGACCCTTTAAGTGTAAGGTATGTGGTCGAGCTTTTTCAACCAAGGGAAATTTAAAAGCCCACTTTGTAGGGCATAAATCCAACTTATCTTCAAAACCTCAGAACTCGTGTCCAATATGCCAGAAGAAATTCACAAATGCGGTGACACTCCAACAACATATACGAATGCATTTAGGGGGTCAGATTCCTAATGGGGATCTTTCAGAAGTAGGAGAGAGCAAAACAGAAGGACAGTCTGCAAAACTTAATGCAGATTTCTCAGATGAAGTCAGCACTGATGTTGATTCATTAGAAGGCACTGAATCAGATGGTGATAAGACAGCCCTAGTAGACACAGAAATATCCAGCTTGGATGATGATGCTGCTGCAAGCTCAACAGACAAAAAAAATAATGAAAATAGTATCACAAATTCTATTGCCAACATTCATCCCATACCACCTATATCTAAAGACGCATCATCCCCAGAACCAAGTTCAGCCACTGAAACTGTTCCACTCCCAACAACAAATCAACAAATGAACAATGACAAAGAAGAACAAATGGAGACAAACTTGTGTCCACAAAACATGAGTACAAATGATTTAGTAGATGATAATAACACAGGAAAAAAAGAAGATACAACGGTGACAAATAAATCAGATGAAAATCCACAAGAGATAGAAGCCCACATCTGCAACCTCTGTTCCGACAAATTCTCAACTTATGAGTTACTAGAGGATCATGCTAAGACACATACCAAAGATGGACTCTTCCACTGTCTTATTTGCCAGCAGAGCTTCCTGGAGGTATCCATTCTGAAGAAACATGTCCAGCATGAACACCAGGTGAGCCAAAACTTCCTTCCTCAGGGGGTCAGCAGCCCCAAATGCCCAGCTGGTGATTTGCCAACTCTAACCCAAACATTTCTTCTGAGCTCTGTGAAGAGTGAAGTGGTAAGCCCATCCCAGAATTTGGCACTGGTTCAGTTTCCTCGGCTGCCCTCACATGTCTCTCCTCCTTTGAGGCGCAGCCCTAAACAGCACCTGTGCATAGTATGTAAGAAGACATTCTCTTCAGCCAGTGCTTTACAGATTCACGAGCGGATACACACAGGAGAGAAGCCTTTTATCTGCAATATGTGTGGAAGGGCGTTCACCACAAGGGGGAATTTAAAGGTAGGTAGCTTCATTGGCTACAGTGAACAGGAAAACAAATTCTGTCTCAACAGGTAAATCAATCAATTGAGAAAAATGCTTAGTCATGGTGGATTTACAGTGTAAATAAATATTTTTCAATGTGTTTTTTTATGTGTGTGTGATTGCATATGTGTTAATGTGGAAGGGAGGGAACTTTTCAACTAAATTGCAGATCAGGATTGGTTTGCAGTTGACAATTCATGTGATCAGCTGGCTTAGAGGACAATGTTCTGTGCAATCCAGCCTCAGAAATATGACTAGATCTTAAAATACATATGTTAACTGCAATGTTTTGTTGTTTTTTTTTTTGCTTCCATGGCACTGCATTCACTGGGAAACTCTTTAAGCGACGCTGTAATATTTTGTGTTTTATTTGCTGAGAAATATTCTGGATCCATTAATCAATTATGTTAAACAACATTTTTTTTAAATTACAGGTCCATATGAGCACACATGTGTGGAATAACGCATCGTCCAGAAGAGGAAGACGTCTTTCTTTGGATAACATTAGTCCTCTCCTGTCTCCAGTAAAGCTGCAGGATTTCTTAGCTAGAGATATACCCACCCAGCTGGTTGGTGTTAGCCCAATTTCATTTTGGAACCAATATACTGCATATCTTACTAGTGGTCCTCTCCCAACAAATGGTGGAACTGCAGCTGTCATTTCATCGCCTACTTTGATTGGCTTGAGGACATCCAAAGTAGGAAATATTCCTGTTGGAGGGTTATTGGAAATCCAGGAACCAGCAGTAGGCACTGTTGAAGCTTTTCATGAGAGTCCAATTAAGGAAGAGAAGTAGAATGTGCTGGGCAAGAAACCAAACCTATATATAGTATATAGTTCCTTGCAATGGTCTTCACACCCTTCACCAATTCTCATTCATCTTAATAACAAATCCGGCATGTGGCATTTTATTGTAATTATTTTTTAACCTGACATTGTTTAATGTGAAAAAAAAAGTCTAAAAACATACTATATGTTGTTAGCATTAGCACTACACTTATATTGTAAAGCTGCGTTTTGCAACAGCTTACTTAAGGAGTAAATATTTAATAGGGATCATTAACCTCAGGGGGCACAAGTGCAAGAGGGCACCCCCTGAGTGCCAGAAGCTCAGTGATGAGCACAATGTCAGGAGGTGCAGCCCTGCCTAAAGTGGGCTCTCTCCAAAACAGAGCACAGAGGCCTGCAGCTACATCTAGAAGCAACGTGCAAAGTGCAATAAAATGACACATTGTTGCCTTTTTTGCACTTTGCACCCTACATCTGGGTTCCCAAATGAGCTATGTCTATGCAATATGTGCAGTTACACTGGCAACATCACAAAAACACCATTTCCATAGTATAGTGGTATACTTGCTATCACTAACGCTGTAACCATGATGGTGACATATTGTCATGAGGCTACTTTTCCTGATATATTTTATTACATTTATCTTCTATTTTTATGTCAGTGTGGGATTTGTTATTCAGTAAAATTAGAAAATTGGTCTGGGGGAGGTCTCTATAGTTTTGCGGTTATTTGAACGCTGCACTCTACTAAGGGACTGAAGTATCTAATGTAGCTTGACTGTTTTATTCCTAACTGTGAAGCACATTCTCAACCCAGTACTCAGAGCAGATCTGTACAGCTAGGAGAAACTGTGTTTTGCAGAAATATGCAAAAGGACTATTGCCTAAACAGTCTACTCATTTTTAACAAAAAGTATGCGTGGAAAGTGCCAGTGTAAAATACTTCTTATTTAGGAAATTCGCCCACTTGAGCTACATGTACCTACTTTGTGAGAATCATTGACTGTAAATAAATTCATGGAAAAACACATGAAGGAAGACAATGGATTTTGACAAAGAGCCAGTTGGTGGAGAGACAATAAATAGAAATCAAAAACAATATTCTTTATAGTGAAAAAGAAGATTTGACCCAGAAAACAACTTATGCTTGTTATGGTACTGAGGTGCTCAATTCCCAATGGAAAAGGATCTCTTTTTAAACACTCAGTTTGCATAATTATTGTTGCTTTCAAATCAGTCAGTTTATATAATAAATTCACCTAAATGTCTTTTGTTAGTAGGGTTGCCATATTTTCTAGAGAAAAATAATGGCCTTCCTATATTTGTATCTTTCTTCCCTATTAATAACATTGGTTTAAAGCATCATTTTTAATGGCCAGGCTGGTAAAACACCTGCCAGGTGACTACACTATCTGTTAGGGAGAAGCCTGTTTTAACTTTATATTTTTACTGTAATATCACACCATTACATTGCTATAGTTTTTCTCCCATATTAACAACTGTATGCACTGTATCACTTTCATTTTTTCCCATTCCTTTATACAGGTATGGGATCCGTTATCAGGAAACCCATTATCCAGAAAGCTCTGAATTACGGGAAGGCTGTCTCACATCTAAACAATCCAGATTTTTAAAAATGATTTCCTTTTTATCTGCTATGTTAAAACAGCACCCTGTATTTGATCTACACTTCTAATTATTGGAGACAAAACCAGCCTATTTAATTATTTTTATTTAATGCTTAAAGGGGACCCGTCACCCAAAAAAAAAACATTCCAATTCCTATTTTATCACATTAGTCAAGCAAAATGAACTTTAATTACACTATATAAATTATTTGAATCTTGTTTCCTTCAGTCTGGGAATTCATAATTATAGCAAGCAGGCAGGAGCCATTTTGTGGACAGTGTTATTAAGACAAGCCTTGTATCATCTCAGAATCTTGTTTGTGCACCAGAATGGGGGACCTGATGTCCATCCCCATGTCCTGGCTACACAATTAAACGATAAAGAGAACGGGGGAATGTGTGGAGAGCAGTGACATTTAGGAAGTGCTGAATGGAAAGTGAAAGTAATTGTCTGCCCCGCCTCTATGCCACTGGCATAGAGGAGGGGCAGACAATATTTGATTGACAGCTGAGATGTTTAAATGAGCTTACAACAGCTATGAATGCTTTAATAAAAAATAGAAATTGGATTTCATGTTTAATTTGAAAAGGACTTTTATTATACAGATTTTTGTGTCTGGATGACGGGTCCACTTTAAATGATTTTCTAGTAGACATAAGGTATTATTATTCAATCAATCCCAAGCCCCAAGCATTCTGGATAACAGGTCCCATACCTGTACTTCAGTGTAAATAGTAGCAATTTAATCACCCAACCTTGTACACAATGTAATAGGGAAACATGCCACCAGGTTGTTCCAACTGGAACAAGTTATTTTTTGAAAAACCACTCCATGTTTTGACCTGCAAGGACCCTTTATTAGTGGGCTAAGGTCCTTTGCATTGAGCTGTGGTAGAAAAAAACAAAACTTTGAGACTGTAGCTTACTGCTAAAATATCATGGGTTTTAATACATTAAATGTGAGATAAACCAATTCCATGTTTTGTATCGCATAATAAATTCTGCATTTTCTGTTGTGTAAAAGTGGCTAGTTTTTTGGCAACCATGTTATATCACAAAGTTATAAAATGGCAACATCCCAAATTGATGAGACCCAAGACACAGTTCTCATCTGCTCACTATTACTGCCTGGATTTCCACCAGCGATATGGAGAAAGCACTTGGCATGGGCAATGTCATGAATTATCTTACCATTGCTACATTGCTGCATTTTCTGTTTAATCACAGCTTATTGGTATCTATGGTTTACTAGATTTTGGTGAACTTAAGACTTTTTATTTTATTACTCCGCATGCTTTATTCACACATGAAGATGGTTGGAAAACAATGAATGCTCATTTAGATGGTATCCAGATAGAGAGAAGTTTTCAGCCCGAGGGAAGCTATCTGTTACTATAGGCTACAGAGATCTTTAGTTACATTGGGTCCACTCTTCCAGAAGTTATTGCCAATTTCTCTCATGAAATCACAACACAGTGAAAAGTGTGGAGCCTCTAATGGATGCATATCTAATGGTGGTGCGTTGCCATGGAACTTGTCATTTTCATTTTCAAGCATCACTGCAACTGAGCTTAGAGCCCAGGTTCATCCTTTTCACATATTGGGAGAGGGGATCAAGGGTTCCTGGTTACAGATAATATTATTTAAGTGATTATGTTTGACTTGCTTAGCTCAGAGAGCAAATATCTCCTAGTGTTAGACCAGCTGGCCTCCACTCTTCTATTCAACCAAACTTCCTGCCAACTGAGCCCAGATTTAATCCCTTTAAAGCAGTTGGGTGAACATTTCCTCTTTGTCTCTCTTTTTTATTGTATACCCTTTCTTCTTTCATACACAGTATTGCCAGACTTTCGTTTCTTTTGTTCCCCTGTGTTATATCTTTCTGTTTGGTTGCATAGATTTTTTTGCCTGTATTTATCAGTTCACAATTCATTATATCTTATTTGTGGAATTCAGAATAGTAGCAGAAAAGAGCAAAACTTTGTATTTTACTGGCAAAATCAAGTGTATCCCATGTTTTCTATCCCCACCTGTGTGTGTACTCAAATTTTAACCATTGAAAAGAATATCTGGTAACCCACATAAACATGTAGAAAGTAGAGGCATACATTCAAAGTTTGTTTATAATTATCCTTTTATTTTACATACTTAGATATATATATATATATATATATATATATATATATATATATATATATATATATATATATATATATATATATATATATATATATATATATATATATATATATATATATATATATATAGTCAGTTTGTTAAACCGGCACTCACCATCGATCAATCAAGTCCCTGGTGCTTCTTCAAGAAATAGCATAAAGATATAGTTAAGAGCACTCACGGGTATTATGAAAAAGGCTTTTATTGGAGTATTACAATCTACCCCACATCAACGCGTTTCGGTTCTCTCTGAACCGTCGTCAGGATTAAGCCTTTTTCACAATACCCGTGAGTGCTCTTAACTATATCTTTATATATATATATATATATATATATATATATATATATATATATATATATATATATATATAAATATATATATATATATATATATATAAAAAAACAGGGGGGTTGTGGGAGCACTCTAAAGGCTTTAAAGTATAAATATAAGTATAATAAATGCTATTGCATATGTACCCAAATAGGGGTTATTTTGTTACAAAGTTATGATCATAAAATTGATAAGCCACCATACCACGTCAAGGTAAACCCCGAATGGCGGTCCCTAACTTGTTTTATTTTTATGTGCATTTTAGCATTACCTGTAATCAATGTCCATTGAACGCTGTTTTTTCACTGAGGGCTAAATCCTCCCCAGCAATCAGGCTTTTAAAGGAGAGATATTCCCAAAACAAACGCCCAATTTTAAAAGCATAGGAACACCACTAGTTTAAAGGGGGGGTATGGGGTGCTACAACCACTGAAGCTATGCCACAGCTTCTGGCTAAATATACAATATCAAAACAGGGGGGTTGTGGGAGCACTCTAAAGGCTTTAAAGTATATATATAAGTATAATAAATGCTATTGCATATGTACCCAAATAGGGGTTATTTTGTTACAAAGTTATGATCATAAAATTGATAAGCCACCATACCACGTCAAGGTAAACCCCGAATGGCGGTCCCTAACTTGTTTTATTTTTTATGTGCATTTTAGCATTACCTGTAATCAATGTCCATTGAACGCTGTTTTTTCACTGAGGGCTAAATCCTCCCCAGCAATCAGGCTTTTAAAGGAGAGATATTCCCAAAACAAACGCCCAATTTTAAAAGCATAGGAACACCACTAGTTTAAAGGGGGGGTATGGGGTGCTACAACCACTGAAGCTATGCCACAGCTTCTGGCTAAATATACAATATCAAAACAGGGGGGTTGTGGGAGCACTCTAAAGGCTTTAAAGTATATATATAAGTATAATAAATGCTATTGCATATGTACCCAAATAGGGGTTATTTTGTTACAAAGTTATGATCATAAAATTGATAAGCCACCATACCACGTCAAGGTAAACCCCGAATGGCGGTCCCTAACTTGTTTTATTTTTATGTGCATTTTAGCATTACCTGTAATCAATGTCCATTGAACGCTGTTTTTTCACTGAGGGCTAAATCCTCCCCAGCAATCAGGCTTTTAAAGGAGAGATATTCCCAAAACAAACGCCCAATTTTAAAAGCATAGGAACACCACTAGTTTAAAGGGGGGGTATGGGGTGCTACAACCACTGAAGCTATGCCACAGCTTCTGGCTAAATATACAATATCAAAACAGGGGGGTTGTGGGAGCACTCTAAAGGCTTTAAAGTATATATATAAGTATAATAAATGCTATTGCATATGTACCCAAATAGGGGTTATTTTGTTACAAAGTTATGATCATAAAATTGATAAGCCACCATACCACGTCAAGGTAAACCCCGAATGGCGGTCCCTAACTTGTTTTATTTTTTATGTGCATTTAAGCATTACCTGTAATCAATGTCCATTGAACGCTGTTTTTTCACTGAGGGCTAAATCCTCCCCAGCCAGCAATCAGGCTTTTAAAGGAGAGATATTCCCAAAACAAACGCCCAATTTTAAAAGCATAGGAACACCACTAGTTTAAAGGGGCGGTATGGGGTGCTACAACCACTGAAGCTATGCCACAGCTTCTGGCTAAATATACAATATCAAAACAGGGGGGTTGTGGGAGCACTCTAAAGGCTTTAAAGTATATATATAAGTATAATAAATGCTATTGCATATGTACCCAAATAGGGGTTATTTTGTTACAAAGTTATGATCATAAAATTGATAAGCCACCATACCACGTCAAGGTAAACCCCGAATGGCGGTCCCTAACTTGTTTTATTTTTTATGTGCATTTAAGCATTACCTGTAATCAATGTCCATTGAACGCTGTTTTTTCACTGAGGGCTAAATCCTCCCCAGCCAGCAATCAGGCTATTAAAGGAGAGATATTCCCAAAACAAACGCCCAATTTTAAAAGCATAGGAACACCACTAGTTTAAAGGGGCGGTATGGGGTGCTACAACCACTGAAGCTATGCCACAGCTTCTGGCTAAATATACAATATCAAAACAGGGGGGTTGTGGGAGCACTCTAAAGGCTTTAAAGTATATATATAAGTATAATAAATGCTATTGCATATGTACCCAAATAGGGGTTATTTTGTTACAAAGTTATGATCATAAAATTGATAAGCACCCCATACCCCCCCTTTAAACTAGTGGTGATCCTATGCTTTTAAAATTGGGCGTTTTGTTTTGGGAATATCTTTCCTTTAAAAGCCTGATTGCTGGCTGGGGAGGATTTAGCCCTCAGTGAAAAAACAGCATTCAACGGACATTGATTACAGGTAATGCTAAAATGCACATAAAATATAAAACAAGTTAGGGACCGCCATTCGGGGTTTACCTTGACGCGGTATGGTGGCTTATCAATTTTATGATCATAACTTTGTAACAAAATAACCCCTGTTTTGGGTACATATGCAATAGCATTTATTATACTTATATATATACTTTAAAGCCTTTAGAGTGCTCCCACAACCCCCCTGTTTTGATATTATATATATATATATATATATATATATATATATATATATATATATATATATATATATATATATATATAAAATCACAAAAGCTCACAGCTTCTAATTTGCATGATGATCTCTATATACTAGATATGAACAAAATGCCTACAGTTGTTTTTGCACCAAAAGATCCAACAAAAAGAGTTTGGGAACATTCTGCGTTCTCATTTCCCAACAGAGAGTTTCTTGTTTATTTTTTCCTTATCAATGTCAAAGCCAGCATGGCATACAGATGCCACAAGGTACAATGAATACAAAAAGGAACTAAGTAATATGCTATGTCTGAAATTTCACTTAGCAAACAGCAAACAAAAGCGTTTATCCACAGATGCATGAAACTTGCTTAAAAACCTTGTTAACAAAGAGAACTTCTTACATATCTGAACAGTCTTCTCAGTTGTAAGAAATGCCAAGAGACCTGCTGAGATACACTTAGTACAGTGTTCTGACAAAACACACTGAACTAATATATCAGAGGCATAAAAAAATAGGAGGCAAAACTGAATAAGATCACCCTCTAGGAAACAAGAATCTAGTGCATTTTATCCCCCTGGGTTCCCCTGGCCACTCAGCAATCCGAGATTAATAGAGAGGGTGTAGACATTAGCAGACCGGGGGGGGGGGGATAAGGGGGAATTAGTCGAGTAGAAACAGAGAGACAAAGAAAAAAAGGAAAAACATGCAAAGAAAGAAAATCCTTGGGGGTTTGAACAATATGAGAATCTTGAGTGACCAAGAAATGAATGCAAATTTTTGTGTAAAGCTCTCCAAAGGAATTCGTGGGAATAGAAATGGGAACATTGTGAACTAGAGGAAAGCAGGTCACCTGTTTGAAACGAAGTGCCTGGTTAAAAAGGAAATTTGCTAGATGTGAGATCAGCAAAGAATCGACAAGGACAGTAAACAGAATGTGACACGGAACTGAGCAAAGTTCTAAAAAAGCTTGGGGTATTAAATCCTGGGTTTAGCTGAAGAATGTTAGATGTAGCTGGATATAACTTTGGGTGAAAATAGGGAGCAGTTCTCAAAACTAAGTTTAGAAATGACATCATGAAATTGTCATGAGTCTTTACTAAATGATATCAATTGTTAGGACTGACTTATATGAACACTTACAGTACAATACAATGCAGATACAATTTTTAGTGTTTCATATGCTTACAAGTTGAACTGCATTGGTCTGGTTGTGCTTTCCCCAACCAGTGGCTCATGAGCAACCTTTTGTTCACCATGCCCTTTGATGTTGCTCCCAATGGCCTTAAAGTAGGTACTCAAGTTTTGGAGGAATAAAGACCAAGTATACTTATAAACAGAGTTTCCAGATTGGCAGGCCACACAGGGCTACAAAATAGCCAGTCACAGGATTTGTATATTATACCGTGTGAGCTCCTAGCTGTAGTATGAATACCATTTTGTATTATATATAATTTATATTTGTGACCTAGTCTGGTACATGGGATACACAGGTCCTGAATCTTCTACCCATCAAATTCCTGCTCAAATAAATCACAGTAACAGGACCTTCAATCTCTTGTATTTATATGTCCCTAGTACAGTAAGAATATGCCGTTAATAAGCCAGGAGCTGATATACTAGCTAGTCCAAAATGACAAGCAATGTGTTAAAGAACTTAAAACAGGGACATCTTGTGTCAAGGATAGGTTTTTGTCATTATACACTTTAAAAATAGATGTCAATTTCCTTACCTCACTTTCCACTTCTTTTCTAAAAATTCCCTCAAAGAAACAAGCTAGCACCAGCCAGTTTGATTTTTGAATGCCTGCTTCCCCATGTTGTGTAGAGACCTGATCTTACTTAGAATTGTGCGCTTTAAGATACCAGTCAATCTCCATGTGTTGGACAAGCAGCCAGTTAGTAAATAGGTAAACCTGACATGGAATTGTGGTTCATCTTTCCCTTAGTAAGCAGGGTACTGAAGCACAATGTTTTAGGATGGGGTTTGAGTGTACTAGCAGGTGTGATTGCACAGAGGTGTAAAATATGCACTTGACTTGTGGGGTTATAGGTATGACAAAGTCACTGGGGCTCCTAGGCTACATCTATACAGGCCCCCCTTTCAGGCTACTGCTGAGTGTGGATGCTTACATATCTAGGCACCCTCTGGGTTGTGTTTGGTACGCGTCAATGACGTCATTGTGATAGTGATGTGCGGGCCAGCCCCCCGCAGAATCGGGCCAACCTCAGTACACCATTTTAAGGTCTTCCTTCCTGTGACTATATACTACCTGCTTCCTGCTTCCGGTTTTATAAGCACGTGCCCGCCCGCCCCTTTTGTAACATCATTGGCTGGGCAGGTTGGAGCAAGGGGAGAAGGCGAGTGTGGGTGCGTTTGGGTTGGTTGCGGGCGGGTTCAGGTCCAGTTTTTCTCGACCGCACATCAGTAGTCACTGGGTCTGCATGAATCCAGATGCACACACCTTGCCTGCCTTCTTCTCATAGCAGGTGCACTCAACCAGACCCAACAGTGTAAATAAAAATAAATATTAAAAGAAAATATAAATAGTAATTGAAAAAAAGTTGGTCACACTGGGCCCCTAGACTATAGCCTAGATTAGCCTATGCATTAATACTGGGCAAAGTAAGGGTTGTTGCATAGCAAGGAACGAAAAAGGGGCGTTTGAAAAAGGGGTGTTGATCATGGAGATACTATTATATTATTAGTTTTTCAGAAACTTTTTATAATATAGTGACATGATTGCTCAGGTGAAACATTTGCCATTAAGGTAAAATATTTGTCATAAAAGAAATCAATAAACTATTTAAGAATTTTTGCAATTCTTATCTCCACCGAAAGATTTCTGCATAGGATTCTTACTGTGCTGATCGCCACCCCCAACTCTGACATAGCAAGTCATCTGGTAAATTTGACACTGAACCACTGATTTTAGTAAGATACTTTCAGAATAGCACTTTTTCCATCACGGAAAAACAGAGCAAAAATTAACCCCTATGCCGGTGGCACTGCTGTGATTCTTGTTCATGCCAGTCACTAGTGTAAGAGAAATATACAACATCTTTCAAAAAGTTTGAAAATTGCAAAACCATTCAAAATACTATTTTGTGCAGCTATACATTCATATGGTGATGGTTTGTATATGCCTTCATAGGAACGCTATATTACTTGTTCACTGTATTTTGACTTAATATTCCTATAGTAAAAGCATGTTAGAAGCTTAAAGAAGAACTAATGCTTACCTAAAGAATTAGGCTAGAAATGTTGTTCATTGTGTTTTGGGGTTCTGTACCAACCCAAGGCAATCACAGCCCTTTACCAGTAAAATCTGTGCGCCCAAAGATGCCCCAGCAACTTCCCATCTTATTTTCTGCTGATTCACTGCACATGCTCTGTGCTGATTTCACTCACTGAGCTTAGGGACCCACTCACAACATATTGTAAATACCGAATGGAAACGTAAGGTTGGTTAGTACTAAATACAGATAATTATAACACGGTAGTTCAGAAACATGTGCAACTAGCATCAGAATTTAATAATCAGCCCTGTATCATCAGCTTATATTACAGGCCAAACTTATTTTCTGCTTGATAATTTCCAACAACCCCTAAGCTTTGCTTCCCAACAGCTGCTCAGAGCCCACTGAGCATGTGAGTGTCACAGACACTTTCCAAGATGGTGACCCCCTGTGATAAGTTTGAAGTCCTGGATCATTGCTGCTATTGAGAAGCTATATGGAACCTTTTAAAAATATGCATGCACTGAAATGTATGAAGATTTGTGTGTGAATACCCTACCAGCTTCAGGTAGCTGTTAAGCTGGCCATAGACGCAAAGATACGATTGTACGAATCGAGGACTCATACGATTTTCAGACCATATGTGGAGAGTCCTGAGATTGGTCGTTTGGTCGATCAAACAGGTTAGAAAATTTCTGTCAGCTGCCGCTAATAACTCTGCATGTATTGCCAATTGTACGATTTTCAGTGGGAGACTGTCACTAGCTTTTGTCAGACATAACTTTCGTACGATTGCTGTCAGGTGCAGAACATCGGCTGATCTGTTCTTTTGTACTTTATTTGATCTGAATGGTTAATGGCAGGTAGGTTCAATAGAAATCCAATTCTTGCTAACATATAAATAATATAAACTTGTCACGGTTCCCACCCTAAATCCAGAACCGATGCCAAGCACCCTGGTCTCGGCTCGTGCTTCTGCCTGTAGCAGCCGCCTTTGGCCTCGGGAGGAGCCCTCAGCTACTCAGATGCTGCCAGGTCTTATAACGAGAGGTGCAAGGCAAGGGGTTCTGGACAAGCAGAGGGGCACAACTGTAAAGCAAAGTCTTTGGGGCAGAAGGTCGCGGTACAAGGCATTAAACAAATTCGTAGTCAGATCAGGCCGGGTCAGGGCAGGCAGAGTACAAACGAAGTCAGATAGGCAGGGGTCAAACCAGGTAGTCAATCAGAAGGGTTAAGCAGAAGAGGTAGTCGAATATTAGGCAGGGGTCAGGCTACAGAAGGTAGAGTTGTCAAAAGCCAGGCAGGGGTCAAAACAGGAATCAGATCAAATTCAGAATCAGATAGCTGAAAGCTTAAACACCACCAGGATAAACCTATAACGGGCAAGGTCTGAAAGCCCAAATGAGTCTTTTATCTGTTTAATTTTTGCGCCATTGCGCGTATTTGCGCACCTGCATCATTACGCCAGAGCGTCCGCGTCCATATCTACAACGAGAGGCGGGCGCGCACACCCTATGGATCCAACATGGCGGCTGAAGAGGAGCGGCGTGGCAAGCGTCCCCGCCGCACCACTGGACCTCCAGGGTGAGTGTTTTTTATTACAAAACTTCAGGGAAAGTAGACGTTCCTTTAGTACAATTAATAAACATCAGTAATAAATAAGATGGGTATTTTAATCATTAGTGCTGCATAAACATTTAACATTTTTTTTTTTTAATGTTTTATTTCACATTATACTAAACAAAAATGTTTCTGAGCCATTTTGTTTTACAAAAAACTGACAAGAATTTTTCTTGTGTTGCCCTCTTTTTCCAACACCAATCACAAGGGGGTAAATTCATCAAAGAGTGAAGTTCCGCCACTAGAGTGAAATTCCGCAGCTCTCAATTCATTTCTATGGGATTTTGAAAGGCGTATATATCAATGGGTGAAAGTGAAAGTTCACCCTTTGATAAATACGCCTATAAAAATCCCATAGAAATGAATGGAGAGTGGCGGAATTTCACTCTAGTGGCGGAACTTCACTATTAACTTCACTCTTTGATAAATATACCCCTTGGGGTGGTTCACATTCACGTTAATTTTTAGTATGTTATAGATTGGGCAATTCTAAGCAACTTTTCATTTGGTCTCCATTATTTTTATTTTTTTATAGTTTTTAATTATTTGCTTTCTTTCCAGCTTTCATATGGGAGTCCTAACATATTTTTTTAGTTTTTAATTATTTGCTTTCTTTCCAGCTTTCATATGGGAGTCTAAAAAACAAATGTTCTATAAGGCTACAAATGTATTGTTATTGCTAGTTTTTATTACTCCTCTTTCTATACAATTCTTCGTCTATTCATATTCCAGTTTCTTATTCAAATCAGCACCTGGTTGCTAGGGCAATTTGGACCCTAAAAACCTGATTGCTGGAATTTCAAATGGGAGAGCTGCTGATAGTGGCGTAACTAGATATTACTGGGCCCCACAGCAAATTATTTTTCAGGCCCCCAAAATGTTTAGAGGTTGACTTGTTTCTCCAATATTTATTGAAATTGTATATGAATTAGGGCCTCATGGGGCCCCTATACCTCCTGGGCCCCCCTGCAGTCGCAGGGTCTGCTTCCTCTATAGTTACGCCCCTGGCTGCTGAATAAAAAGCTAAATAACTCAAAAAACACAAATATTAAAAATGAAAACAAAATGCAAATTGTCTCAAATATATAACTTTACATAATACTAAAAGTTAACTGAAACAATTCCTTTAAGTTTGTATATGTACGAGGGGCACCTATACTTTGGTAGTGATTTTCTGAGCTCAAATCTTTCGGCAACAGCTTGCAGGCACACTGACACCACATGGCACAAACTATAAACTGAAAGCCCTGGCTGTGCTGGGTCCCCCTGCAGGCCTTGTTGAGTTAACACGTTCCTAGAAGATTAAGATGCTGTATGGATGGATCAAACTAAATGTGTTTTGAGGATTTGCTCTTTGCCTCCATGAATCTAAAAGCATTCTACTTGGGAGTCTCTGAATTACAGAAAAATTAAATACGATAATAACAATAAAAGAAAGTACTAAAAGTATTGTTTCTAAAAGTAACTTTGCATGTTTCATGTAGTCACTGTGTATTGTATCATCACTTCTATATTTCCTAACAGACATACAACTTTCTTCAGCATTAGAATTTAATGTACGTTTATTAAGTTGGGTTTGAGAAGCCACTAAGATATTTAACTGGCCTAGCTGGTAAATAACCAGCTAGAGCTGGCACTGGTATTAAAAACTCACTGGCAATGTACATGCCAGTAAATTAGAAATGCCCTATAAATCCCTCAGTTTTCTTTACCCTCTCCACTGCTAAAGTCCCCTTCTAACCACAGACCCATCAATTTCCCTGCCTAGTCTGTCCATTTAGAAAATGAAGTTGACGAGCACTCCGTGTCCACTCGTTAGTTAAAAGTAATGAACTTGATTTCAGCTTGTTAAAAACATCACATATCCTGATGCGTTTCGTATCAACGATACGTAGTCAGGATATGTGATGTTTTTAACAAGCTGAAAAAAAGGTCATTACTTTTAACTAACGAGTGGACATGGAGTGCTCGTCAGCTTCATTTTCCAATTGTGATTCACCTTAGCTACGGGTTCGGGGCGATGCACCCGAGCCAATCGTCTTATCTGGTGAGTGCCTTCTGTTATAGGCTGTTTGAAGCACCCGTGAACCGAAGAGCAGGACCCGGGGTTTGTACACTCAGGTCATCGTAAAATATGGGTGAGCGTTTGATGCTATTTGATTTAGAATTAACCACTTGTTTGTAATTAGTACTAAGTAGCAAGGTTCTATTCAAATAGAAAGTGCTTTTTCGGCGGTTCTTTACATATATAGAGAAAGGAACTAAATTGAGCATTTTTCACATGTTTTGCTGGTCTGCCCATTTACTCTCACACTTTCCTGTCCCATTCCCCTATCTTCTGCCTAACCCACCTGGTTTCTTGCCCCAACATGGCATAACCCCACCCCCAAGTGACATCATTGCCTGCCCCGGTTCCAAAGGCCAGTATTAGATAGGAAGAAATGGTGGCAACACTACACTTAGGGCATCTTTTTCCTGGCCTAGCATATATTATCTGAACGCCTCCCTGACAGATTTGTGATATTTTTGCAGTTACTGAAGCCAATGGGATTCATGGGGATTACATACATCCCAATAAATTAAAAGTGTATGTAAATCTGTATGTTCAATGTATGCACGTATGTATTGTGCAGCACTTTGGAATATGCTGGTGCTTTATAAAAATGTTAATGTTAAATGTTAAGTTTGAAGAACTGAATGGACATGATTAATCACCGTTATGTATTTGGTCACAGCCACTATGATAACTTTTGAAAAATAGTCCCAAAGCGTGCTTATAGATAAAAAATATATATGTTTATTCCATATTATAAAAATTCAAACATTCCCACCAATGGCGCCTAATGCGTTTCATGCTTATCTAGCACTTAGTCATAGTCAAAGTAGATTGCCTATGACTAAGTGCTAGGTAAACATAAAACGCGTTAGGCGCCATAGGGGGAATGTTTGACTTTTTATAATATGGAATAAACGTATATTTTTTATCTATAAGCACACTTTGGGACTATTTTTCAAAAGTTATGGTTGTACCTTTGCTTGGCCACTAGAGGTTCCCAGCGTGCTACAACAATCTTCACTATGCCTTTGATCCAAGGTAAATATATGTTTTGAACAGCCACTATGATGCCGTCCCCCCTCCCCAAAACACCACACCCATTTAACAAAAACGCAGATTCTTTTACATGGCTGTAACAACAGAAACACTATTGTCCCTATATTTAGCATTTCATGACAGATTAATTGGTGGCTCCTAAGCACTTTATGGCAGACACAGCATGACCCCCCAAGAATTTCATGACAAACCTGGCGGCAGCTGTGCTTTATACATACCTCCCAACATTTAGGAAGCAGAAAGAGGGCCAAAAAGATTTGGTGCGCTACGCGCTGGGAATTTCTTGGCCATGCCCATTTTTGTGGTCACACCCCCTAATTACCATGTTCATTTTACATAATTTGGCAGGTTATGAAAGTTTGAACACATTTCTGTGTTTTTTTTTATATGTTATTACAGTTTTGCAAATGAAGGTGAATTGCCCTTTAAGCTGTGAGTCTAAGTTCTTATCTTATCAAACTGTCACAAAAGTATGTCAAGTATCTATTCTGGGCTGTCTGCTAAGACGCAATTAAGTAAAAAACTTTGTATCTGTTTCTGGCTGTTCTGTGCAGCAGATCAAAGAGAAACCCGGGACTTATCAGTACAAATCCGACCGTGGCAGCGGACCCGGACAGCCCGGTATTTTGAGGGGCTGCCCGGGTCTATACTTCCTGCCCGGTTTTCCAATTGCTGGCCAATCGCTGATCGCCGCGTCATAGCCCCGCCCACTGATGTCACTGGTCCGCCCACTGATGTCACAGACACACCCACTGACGTCACGGACCCTCCCCCCCCCCCGCCTTCAGCCAGACATAAAGGTGGCAACCCTAGGTTGAGCTGTCAAAAGCGGGACTGTCCTGCTCAAAACGGGACAGTTGGTAGGTATGTTTTATATAATATAGGGAGTGATGGAAAACCTCCCAACTGTCACACTTTTTGCAAGACAGTTCTGCCCCCTGACAGGATTGACGCTTGGAAATCCCATTTCTCTCCTGAGATGAGATTGTGCTATTACTGACACTTAGGGTTGCCACCTGGGCGGTAAAAATGTTGCTTCATGCTGTTATTTATAGGGAATAACCATAAAAATATATGAAGGACGCAGTATTTTTTTTCCAGACAAGGTGGCAACCCTTCTTCTACTAAATAAGTGCAGTCACTTGGAGACAAGAGGACTGCAGTGCTGTTGGGGTTTGGGCTGCCCCCGTACTTGTCATTAAATGACTAGGGGCCCTCACAGTGTCTGTCGTGAAAGGCTTAGGGGCCACAGTCTGTGATGAAAACCTGGGGGCATAGCGTGTTTATTGTTCCAACCATACCAAAGGGACATGGCTTTTGTTAACTGAGCAGGCATTTGCGGTGTGTGATAGGGTAAAATAAATGCGTGAATCCACTTATGATCAAAAAAGTGTGTGTTTATTTGGAGTAGTTTTACAAGACACCAAAAAACACCTCATTTTTCTTTTTATTTGTGGCCAAAAATATTCCCCAAGGGATCAGCAAAAATGAAAGTAGTTTAAAGTAATTCAAATATAATAAACTTTTGCTCTGCACTGGTAAAAGTTGTGTGTTTGCTTCAGAAACTCTACTATAGTTTACAAAAATAAGCTGCTGTGAAACCACCAGGGCAGCCATTTAATCTTTAAAAAAAAAGGATACACGTTACTAGAATATAAACGATGTAGAATAAATTCCTGTGTCAGAACTAAGCCCTTTGTATTCTACAGACTTTATACGCATTTAACCTGAGCCCTAATTTAATTAAAATGGCTGCCCCCGTTGCTACACAGCAGCGCTTTCTTCTGAAGTAAATACAACTGATACGCAGCAAGACGTCGGTAGCTGACTGCGTTCTGTGTCACTGCGTAAATGCGCTGTAGTAGTGACGTTGCAGCCCCATCTCGCGAGACTTTGACGAAATTGTGGGAGAACGGGCCGGAGAAGCAAAGGAACTTTATTTGTACATGGAGATGCGGGACTTTTAAACGGTGCTGCCGGCCTGTGGGCTGTGTTATGAAAATTTATAATCTAAATAGGCTAACTGCAACTAGAATACTGCCAGGGTAATTGCACAGAAGCAGCAGATATGTCCGACACCTGGAGCTCCATCCAAGCGCACAAGAAGCAGCTGGATAACCTGCGTGAAAGACTTCAACGGAGGCGAAAAGATGCAACCTCTCAGCTGGCTCTGGGTAATGTTCCTGTAAAGCTTATTCAGGCACATTGACTATACTTGCACCTGTGGGCTGCTTCCTACCTACTTGGGCAGCAAAAATAACCTCTCATTTGACCAATGAATCTCCAGATATGAATTTATGTTGTATTTACTACAGTGCAAGTTCCTCGTGGAGATCTGGCATTTACTCAGGACTCCCTTAACCACCCAACAAGGTTATATAGTGAATAAAGTACCCCCTGTTGTAAATTATAAGGATATTATAAGTTAACGAGGAGTAACTAATAATATCCTCATATTTTGCAACTGTGGGTACTTTATTTTTTATAATAAAAGTTTCAGTGAGTCATGTGACAGAAATGACATCAGAACTCACCGTTTATAACTAATGACATCAGACCTCACTGTTTATAAGGATATCAATTACAAGATATTCATGGTTTTTGTGTATTATAAGGATATTATAAGTTACAGAGGAGTTTCATGGCCTTCGCCTCGTGTTTTTATACAGGTCATGGAACTCCGAGGTAAGTTATAATATCCTCATATTTTGCAGCTGGGTGTACTTTATTATAATAATACACAAATTTCAGTGAGTCATGTGACAGAAATGACATCAGAACTCACCGTTTATAAGGATATAATTTACAAGATATTCATGGCTTTTTTGTATTACCGTATATACTCGTGTATAAGCCGACCCGAGTATAAGCCGAGGTACCTAATTTTACCTACAAAAACTGGGAAAACTTATTGACTCGCGTATAAGCCTAGGGTGAGAAATGCAGCAGCTACTGGTAAGTTTCCCAAAATTTCTCTAAATAACAGATAGCTAGAATCTCAGCTGCCATAAAGCAGGACAGGACTGCTGCTTACAATGGGGATCAGATAGGACCTGTGCAGCCACTGGGACAGAATGCTCTCTTATACAAATAGCTAGAATCTCAGCTGTACCCCACTCGAGTTTACATACCTTCCAATAGCAGACACCTGTTGCTTGTTGACAATGCACTTTCCCAGAAGCATGGATCACCATGCGGCTTCCATTGCCACCTCCTACAGACACCCTACTCTCTGCTAGCAGCCCTATACATAGAGCTCACAGGCGGTCTATCCAAAGCACAATGCGTCATGTACAGTTGCAAGTGATGCACCACTTCGGTATATTAATCACCACAAACCTGCATTCACATCACCCCTGCAACAGCTGATTTTCCAAGAGAGCCGTGGGCATCACTATCTCATCAGCCGGAAATAGCAGTGGAAGAAATGCGCAACATTGAAATACCGGTAGTCGCAATGACTCACTTCACAAACTACGGTACCGTATTTCCTGAACGCGTGACTCATTTTCGCTAGCGCTTCCGTCTTCACTGCCTGTTCGGCCGGGACACAGGCACTACTGGTAGCTCAAATTGGATGCCCTGGAAACGGAGAGCAGGCTCAGAGATACAGGAGGCGGCGCTGAACTGATTCCCGCTCCCGGCAACTTTATATATATACCACTGTAGTTTCAGCCCTGAACAAGGACCCCCAATAGCAGCCCATTAATGTGCCTGTCTGTCAGGATGAATAGGTTTCGGTGTCTGACCCGCGTATAAGCCGAGGTAGAGTTTTTCAGCACATTTTGGGTGCTGAAAAACTCGGCTTATACGCGAGTATATACGGTATAGGGGAATATCAGTTATTCAGACATATAGAATGTTCCAGTGAACAACAAAAGCAGCCACAGTTGTAAAATATCTATGGCAGCAAATTTGTCTTGTCCTAATTGACTAAGATGCACTTTTTAGGTGAATCCATGAAAACTAAGTCTTTCTACCCAATTCTTAACCCCAAGCGATACTCTGCCTGAGCCACATACTCTCAAGGAGTTCTAGCCTGACAGATTGGAGAAACTGACATAAGATGTTAAGTAAGGCAGACAGGGAATACTGGGTATATATCTCCTCCCTAAAAGACATTTTTATTTGTTTACTCACTATGTTTTTGCACTTATTTCCTTTTGTACTTTATCTTTGACAGATCTTCAGAGCTCAGAGGGTGGCATAGCCCCAACCTTTCGCAGTGATAGCCCTGTTCCATCTGCTTCCTCCCAGCCCCTCAAAGGACCCAGTGGGTCTGCAGAAGTTACGCCAGATCCAGAGCTAGAGAAGAAACTCCTGCATCACCTTTCAGACCTATCACTTGTGCTGCCAGCAGATTCTGTATCCATTCAACTGGCAATTACTACGGTGAGGCAATTTGACAAAAGCTTCATTATATTTATCTAATATTTTTAAGCTCATGAATGATGAGCATAAACTCATATTCCTGCAATTTTAGTAGCACTCCTAATGTTTATTCTAGGAGAAATGATTGGTGAAAAATGTTGAATCATAATTGTAATTGTAATATCTTAATTCAAAGTATGACATTAAAGGAAAAATGACGCGTTCCATGAATATTTATAGGAATCTGTCAGTATGACTAGGCAGGAACAAACATAATTCTGCCCATCTACCCAAAAGCCCTCCATCCCAGCAATAGTAAACTCAGATAAAACTCCAATTTAAAGATTTAAAGGTCCGGTTTGATTATGTCAGTCTTGCTGGGCTGGAGGCAGGATAGCCCTTTAATAGGCTATAGTAGTGTTTTTGCTTCTAATCAGTCTATGGAAGGATCACAATGCCCGCATCATGGTCATCATAAATCGTGGCCTCTACAGCTGTAAACAACTGATACCGCTTGGTTGAAGGCAACGTGGTGGCATTTTTGTGTGAAAAATGCTGATACCTAAACTCCAGTAATTCTGACACTTCCCTATGGATTTTTATAGGAATGTTTCAGTATTGCTTTAAGTATCACAGAGAAATATTTTAAAAAGGAAGTGCCAAATAACACTATGCAAAGTTACTATCCAACTTGAATAGGCTAGTGTATTTACTGTTGCGTGTCTGGACATGTCTCCTTATCTCACATAAATTAGCAGTCCTTAAATGGTTTTTATGATGGAAATTTTTATCTAAATTAACTATTTTTTTCTCACAATGCAGCCTGATTTTCCTGTCACACGCCAAGGAGTAGAGAGCCTTTTACAGAAATTTGCTGCTCAGGAGCTTATTGAGGTTAAAGGTTGGGGGCAGGAGGATGATGACCGTCCTACAGTTGTTACATTCGCAGATTATTCTAAACTTTCTGCTATGATGGGGGCTGTTGCTGAAAGGAAGGGAACCACAATACCAACTGGAGCTAAAAAAAGAAGGCTACAGGAGGCAGATCCTTCAGCTTCATCATTATCTTCATCCTTGTCTGCTAGTGCCTCAAGGGAGAAGAAGACATCGGAGCCACAGAAAAAGGCAAGAAAACATGCTTCCCATCTTGATTTAGAAATTGAGAGTCTCCTAAGCCAGCAATCTACCAAGGAGCAGCAAAGTAAGAAGGTAAGGCAAACCACATTCTGAATTCAATCCCTGTGTATCAGACTGTATACACATAATGTACAGTGTATATTGCCCTTTTTTTAACAGTGTTTTTGTCAAACCCTAATTTTGTTTGGTTTGCCAGGTTAGCCAGGAAATCCTAGAACTACTCAGCACCAGCACTGCCAAAGAGCAGTCCATTGTGGAAAAGTTTCGCTCACGTGGCAGGGCCCAAGTACAAGAGTTCTGTGATTTTGGGACCAAGGAGGAGTGCATGAAAGCTGCAGGAGCTGACACACCCTGTAGAAAGTTGCACTTTAGGTAGGCTTTAGGCTAATCAAGACATTTAGTGAAGCATGTATAGCCAGGTAAAACTTCTTGTTCATTTATAAAAGTGACTCGTGCATATGAAGTTACCATATTAATTTTTAGTAAAACCGTATTGCAAAAAAAAAAGTCAATAAAAAAAAATGATGCAAATTGTCACATTTATAAATTAACAAGGGTTTTTTTCCTTAAGCTAATATGTTGCACTAATAACTTTGATGCATACACTTTAATGTGATGTCATTCCTTAATTGTTGGTGTTTTATTGGCTATATATATCCCAATGTGGGTAGGGTGTGGTTGACTTGAGAAAGGTTCCAATTTGGACTGAAACGTCACGTGGGCTATACATGATATA
Source organism: Xenopus laevis (assembly GCF_017654675.1). Taxonomy (NCBI): domain Eukaryota; kingdom Metazoa; phylum Chordata; class Amphibia; order Anura; family Pipidae; genus Xenopus; species Xenopus laevis. The sequence goes on from NC_054371.1 coordinate 153,932,269, forward strand.
CTAAATATATTTTTGGTTTATCTAAATATCCCATTGTTGCTGGTTCTTCTTGGAGATGTATGCGTGTAATTTTCTTTTTCATTCATTGAAAGTAAATCACATTTTTCTGCTCTACTTTTTATCATGGTATATTTTCCCTTTAAGATAATTACATTCTTATGCAGTGAATAAAGTTAAAGGGGTTTAACTTTTAGTAAGTATGAGGTAGAGATTGATAGTCTGAGACAATTTGCAATTTGTTTTCATTTATAATTGAATGTTTCTGAGTTATTTAGATGTTCAATTTTCATCTTAACCAATCTGGTAACTAGGGTCCAAATTACCCTAGCATCTATGTATTGATTTGAATAAGAGACTGAAATATAAATAGGAGAGGGCCTGAAAGGATCGGTAATAAAAAGTAACTACATTTGTAGCTTTACAGAGCATTCGTTTTTTGTTTTTTTTTAGAAGAGTCAGTGATGCCCATTTGAAAGCTGCAAAGAGTCAGAAGAAAAAGGCAAATAACTGTAAAACTATAAAAAAAAATAAATAATGAAAACCAATTGAAAAGTTGTATAACATAATAAAAGTTACCTTAAAGGTGAACCACCCTTTTCAAAGGGACAATTAATCTACAATAAACTGAATGGTGCCAGATTGCCGAAATTAGAAACCTACTGCAGAGCTAGTAAACTACCAAATTAAATTGAAAGTACCTTGCTTGTACATATGCTTGTGCATTTTCATGCATTTTATGTCTGGGAAGGCTCCCTCTACACTGAGCACCAGGTGCCAAAATGGTCTATTTTTGCATATCAGGAAAAATGGTGCCTGAGTGCCCAAATAATACTGCAGCGCTAGGAAACTTTGAGTGAGAGTAAGTAAGCGTGAAGCAGTTGAAAAATGAATGGAGGAGTATGATGTAGTTATTTCTACATCCGCTTGATCAGGTACTAAAAGGTTTTGCTCTTACTGTTACTTTTGGAAAATCTCGTTCTAAGGCTAAGGGCACACTCGCATTCAGTGCACTTCTCTTTCCCTGCGTTTTGCAGGTGGAGAGAAGCAGAACCGCTTCTGTGACAGGCACAGTGTAGGCCTGAATGCAGCTACTGGAAGCGGATATTGACCCAAAAATGCATGTTTACAATTTTTTTGTGTGTAGCTGCACTCAGGCCAACACTTTGCCTGTCAGTAGAGCTACATACAGGAGCGGATTTTACAAAATGCAGGCAAAGAGAAGCAGACTGTGTACCCTCAGCCTAAAGAAAACAGAATTATTTCAAGCTATTTGCCATTTCTCCCTCTATTCAATAACATGTTTGCTAGTGCTATCTGTGTTTATTGTGTTTATAACTAATGGTAATGTTGTGTTAGCTGATTTGTTAATTGCTTGATGGTTAGAGATTCTACATGTGCAAAACAATCCAATAGCAATTCAATGTGGTACTCTATCTGGAAACTGCTGCACCAAGAAGTTTCAACAATCCTTATAATGTAGAAAAAGTGAGATGGCACACACTCTTGCAATTGTGCTAAATCATTATCGTGATTTATTGAGATCTCCACACATTCCGATAACATCCCTTGATTTTGTCTTTTATTCTCTCTCGTGTTAGTGTCCCAGTACAATTACTTGTAGCTATGTTTGTAAATGCAAACACATACTACTTTCATTTTTGTTCCATCACAGACAAAATGCAGTTTAGAAAAAAAAAAATCGGCACATTTCAAGGAAAATATCTGTTGTTTTAAAGGGTGTTTCTTTTTCATGTATTTTTCTTTTATATAGACTATAATATACTAAGAAATAGCTAGTTGTGCCCTGCCCATTTATTCTCTGCATATTTTGTATATCTCTTGAAAAAAAGATATTCAAGTTACTATCATTCTGACCATAAAAAGTGCACCACTTGGTGGAGACGTTTACTATGGCAGCTTACATTCTTGTGTTAACTACAAACTGTGCAGAGGGAATATTCTGTATATAAAGTCTATGCCAGGGTGCTTTATTAGTTTTATGGTGGAAAAAACTAGAAAAGTATATTATACCTTAAAGTGGACCCGTCACCTACACATAAAAAGCTGCATAATGAAAGTCCTTTGCAAATTAAATATGAAACCCCAAAAAATGTTTTCATTAAAACATCCATACCTGTTATAAAGGTGTTTAAATATCTACACTGTCAATCAAATATTACCTGCCCCGCCTCTATGCCCGTGGCATAGAGGAGGGGCAGTCAATTACTTACACTTTCCATTCTGCACTTCCTAGATGTCACAGCTCTCCTCACATTCCCCCTTCCCTCCTCAGGCTCTATAATTGTGTAGGGCACTGCACATGGACATTAGGTCCCCCATTCTGGTGCATACACAAGATTTTGGGGTGATATGCAATTTCCCTTAATAACCGTGTTCCAAGACAGAAGGAAACAAAATTTAAATAATAAATACAGTGTAAATAAAGTTTACTTTGCTCAACTAACATGATAGAAAAGAATTTGAAATTATTTCTTAGGGTGACAGGTCCCCTTTAAACAGATTTTATTTTCTACTTATTTCCTTTTAAGTGTTTGCTTAATTAAGGCCTTGACTAACTTGCTATTTCCCACACAGGCGCATCATTAACATGCACACTGATGAGTCTCTGGGTGACTGTTCTTTCTTAAACACCTGTTTCCACATGGACACATGTAAATATGTTCATTATGAGATTGATGCTTGGGTGGAACCTGGAGGAACAGCAATGGGGACAGAGGCAATAGCAAGTCTAGATACCCCATTAGCAAAGGCAGTAGGAGACTCCAGCGTGGGACGCCTCTTTCCGGCACAGGTGAGGAATGTCATGACAATATATGTCCTTTAGAGCCCATATAGCTTGGATTTACTTTGGGCCAACTTGCAGCAACAACGGGTTGGCTTAATAAATGTATCAAAGTTCTTGTCTGAAAGTTCACTATTCTTGTATTAGATTGGAATTTCACAATCCACATTTCAGAGCACATTACTAAGTGAGACTGCAAAGCTTGAAAACAGGACAGTTCTCGGTCCCAAATGACTTGGTACCTATTAAATACACTTGATAATAGGGAATGCGTATACACTCTGCAATCTGTGATTAGAGACATTAATATCAATGCAGGGATTTTCAATCTGTAGGTTAAGATGCCAAAATGGGTCCATAACCTGGGTAAAGGGATACTGTCATCGGAAAACCTGTTTTGTTTTTTTTTTGTTTTTTTTTTTCAAAACACATTAGTTAATAGTGCTGCTCTGCACTGAAATCTGTTTTTCAAAAGTCCAAACTGATTTAATTTTGAAATCTGACCTGGGGCTGCGACTCTTTTTGAAAGCGCTGGCTCTTTCTGAAAGCACATGACAAGGCAAAATGACCTGAGATGGCTGCCTACACACCCATATTACAACTAATATAACATATAAAAATATATAATTGTTGGCATTCTTGATTGATCCACAGCTCATGTTTACTCTCTGCCATTCTGATTTTTTTTTTTTGGTGTTCTGTCTGAATGAACACAACAATACAAAATTGCGCATACACACCGTCATGGGCTGAGTACCACACGGGTCAGCCTCTGCAAGGCCACCTTTAACCAATTCCTGGGTCTCAGAGCTCCAGTCCTCCAGTAATATGTAAAGTGATTATGTCATGATCTTTAGGGCTCTTACACACGGCCGTTCCGACCTGCGCTCCCCTGCGTTCCGTTTGTTGGCGTTCAGCCGCAGGGGAGCGCAGGAATAGACGCAAGTAATGATTTGAAATGGGGCTGTACTCACTCAGGCGCGTGTAGGCGCCGAACGCAGGAAAAATGCAGCATGTTGCGTCTGAACCTGCGTTCGGCGCCTACACGCGCCTGAGTGAGTACAGCCCCATTTCAAATCATTACTTGCGTCTATTCCTGCGCTCCCCTGCGGCTGAACGCCAACAAACGGAACGCAGGGGAGCGCAGGTCGGAACGGCCGTGTGTAAGAGCCCTTATGGTGTAGTTTTTATTTTTAAACACTGTTTACACTGCAAATAATTCACTCTACAATAAAAAAATGAATTCCTGAACCAGCAAGTGTATTTTTTTTAGTTGTAATATTGGTGTGTAGGCAACCATCTCAGGTCATTTTTGTGCCTGGTCATGTTATTTTAGAAAGAGGCAGCACTTTAGGATGGAACTGCTTTCTGGCAGGATGTCCTCAATGTAAATGAATGTGTCGCAGACCTGGATTTTACTATTGAGTGCTATTCTTATATCTACCAGGCAGCTGTTGTCTTGTGTTAGGGAGCTTTTCTATGGTTACCTTCCCATTGTTCTGGGGGGGGGGGGGGTTGGGTGATATCACTCCAACTTGCAGTGCAGCACTAAAGATTGACTGAAGTTTATCAGAGCACAAGTCACATGACTGGGGGCAGCTGGGAAACTGACAATATGTCTAGCCCCATGTCAGATTTCAAAATTAAATATAAAATAATCTGTTTGCTCTTTTGAGAAACTGATTTCAGTGCAGAAGTCTCCTGGAGCAGTACTAGTATCTGATGCATTTTGAAAAAAACATTTTTTCCCATGACCGTTTCCCCTTAAAGGAGAAGTAAAGGTTAAAACTAAGTAAGACTTATCAGAAAGGTCCATCTAAATATACCAGTAAACCCTCAAAGTAGTGCTGCTCGGAGTCCTCTGTCAAAAGAAACACTGCATTTCTTTCCTTTTATTGTGTACACATGGGCTTCTGTATCAGACTTCCTGCCTTCAGCCTAAACCTCCTTGCCCCGGACATGAGCATGCTTAGTTTCCCCCCCCCCTCTTTGCTGTAATCTGAGCCCAGAGCTATAAGTGAGCAGGGAGAGACTCAGGCAGGAAGTGATGTCACACCAAGCGAATACTGCAGCTGCTATCATAAACAAACAGAGAGCTGCTAGCGCTTTTTACTCCGGTATGGTAAACATTCTACAGAATAAGGCCCGGATTTGTGGAACGGTCACCTAGGCCCGGGCAGCAGGATTTTAGGGGGGGCGGCATGCTGCCCAACCACACCCACATTGGTTTAAAAACACTGGGGATGTGCTTAAGATACAATCATTTTTTAAATTTCCCATGCGCCAATCCCCATTGATCCATTCCAGATGATGAAAATTTGCAAGAATAAAGGGGAAGGGACAGGGACGACGAACGGCAGTGGACCTAGGGGCATTAAAATGTCTCCTTAGCTTTCTTTCTCCTTTAAGAAACACTGTTTCATAGTTTAAAATACACTAGGAAGAATGTGCTTGATGAGTGAATGAATGAAATTTGAATTTTTTTATTTTTATTCATATGGCTTTCTGACATCTGGCATACCAGTGGATACGCTGTGACATCCGTTACCTGGACGTGAGCATCTTAGGAAAGTTCTCGGTAGTGATGGCTGATCCGCCATGGGACATTCACATGGAGCTGCCATATGGGACACTAACTGATGACGAGATGAGAAAACTGCAAATTCCAGTGCTACAGGATGACGGTTTCCTTTTCCTTTGGGTCACTGGAAGGTAATGAAACTGCCATGTTTAAATGTGATTCTTTTAAAAAAAACATTACATATAGTTTGTAGCACAACAAAACTGAAGAACCCTGTTTCATAGGATGAAATGTTGTGCCTCAAAAAAGAATTTGTCGCCCATAGACTTTAATGCATTTCTGCAAATTTTAGCCAGCAGCAAATTTTTGGCAAAGCAAAATGGGCTAAATTCCCCCATCCCTATTTGGGACTTCTCCCATTGACCTCATACAACTTCGGCAGGTCTGAGATGCTGAATTTTCGGATTCTGACTTGTTCCATCCTCGGGGTATAATAAATCCCAGAAAATTTAAGTTCCACTAAAAATAGTGAGAGGGATACTGTCATGGAAAAGCATTTTTTTTTTTTTGCCAAAATGCGCCAGTTAATAGTGCTGCTCCAGCAGACTTCTGCACTGAAATCCATTTTTCAAAAGAGCAAACAGATTTTTTTTTTTTTTGTTATATATTTCATTTTGAAATCTGACATAGGGCTAGACATTGTCAGTTTCCCAGCTGCCCCCAGCCATGTGACTTGTGCTCTGATAAACTTAAGTCACTCTTTACTGCTCTACTGCAAGTTGGAGTGATATCGTACCCCCCCCCCCCAACAGCCTAACAGAACAATGGGAAGGTAACCAGATAGCAGCTCCTTAACACAAGATAACAGCTGCCTGGTAGATCTAAGAATAGGACTCTATAGTAAAATCCAGGTCCCACTGAGAAGCATTCAGTTTCATTGAGTAGGAAAAACAACAGCCTATCAGAAAGCAGTTCATTAGTGCAACACTGGCTCTTTCTGAAAGCACGTGACCAGGCAAAATGACCTGAGATGGCTGCCTACACACCAATATTACAAATAATAAAAAAAAAAAATACACTTGCTGGTTCAAGAATTAAATTTTATATTGTAATTTAGAAATAAAAACTGCACCATAAAAATCACGAGTCCCTTAAAAAGAAAAAAATTTCTCGAGTTTTTGGCATTCAGACTTTAATAAACAACCCCCATAATATAACTTGAAGACCAACCAGGGAGTGAGAATGTGTATAACATTAGTCTGATAACTGTAGCTTCAATCCGCTGAAGTTTGACATCATTCTATATTTTAGGGCCATGGAGCTGGGCAGAGAGTGTTTGAAGCTCTGGGGGTAAGTACATACCTCTTTCTACTTAACTTGCTTCAGATCTCCGCAAAATGTCTTTAATGCTTGTGTTTTCATCTACACAGTTATGAACGGGTAGACGAGATCATATGGGTGAAAACCAACCAGCTGCAAAGAATTATAAGAACTGGACGGACAGGCCACTGGCTGAACCACGGCAAAGAACATTGTTTGGTAATTACAATCCTCATATGTAAAGCCTTGTATGTACATGCTGCTGAATCTTCAAAGTGTTTAACTCACGAACGCTTTAGCTCTTATGGTATCTAGGAATTGTTTCAATTGAATTTGTTTTATTTAATGTGCATTGCTGTAACATACTCTACATTTGGCTGCATTACAATGGGGGGTCATTTATCAACATTGGGCAAAATAGCACCTCGGCAGTAACCCGTATCAACCAGTCACATTTTTTTTTTTTATTATTGTTTAACGTGCAGTTGGCTGAATAAATCTAATCAATGGTTGGCAAATTTGCTTAATGTTGATAGAGGAGGCCTTTAAGTAGGTTAATGGGGCCTGTAAATGTCTGTGAATTGCAGTTACTCTGGGTGAATTATAACTAGAGCAAGACAGGCTTGTAACAAAAAATAAATTTAAGAGATTCTGTCATGATTTTTATGGTTTACTTTTTATTTCTAAATTACATTGCTTACATTGCAAATAATTCACTCTACTATTTAAAAATGTATTCTTGAACATCAAATGTATTTTTTATAGCTGTAATATTGGTGTGGAGGCAGCCATTTCAGTGGCTTATTCGGAAATTTGAGAAGGAGCCAGCACTTCAGGGTGGAACTTCTTTAAGACAGCTATTGTTTCTCCCCTTCCCATTGTATAATACAATGGGATTTTATTATTTTAGCTGTAATATTGGTATTTGTTAGTTTGCTTTGGTGCTGTTCTCATGTCTGCCCTAAAGCTGGCCATAGACGCAACGACCGTGTGCGGAGAGTCCCGACATTTTTCGTCCGGCGGAGATCGGTTGTTTGGTCGATAGGACAGGTTAGAAAATTTCTGTCGGCTGCCGATAATATCTCTGCATGTATTGCCGATCGTACGACTTCAGAGGGAGACTGTCACTAACTTTGTCAGACATAACTTTGGTATGATTGCTGTCAGGGGCAGAACATTGACTGATCTGTTCTTTTACTACTTTATTTGATCGGAATGGAAAGACTTTGATCTGAATGGTTAGTGGCAGGTCGGGAGATGGGAAAGTCCGATCGTACATTGATTTGTACGATCGGATCTTTGTGTCTATGGCCAACTTTAGGTGGGTCTTTAAGCAATGCAAAGAAATCCTTCAGCAGAGGTGTTGGGTAGTTGCTATGTGTTTAGCTGGCCATTGTTCTGTTGTTAGGCTGCTGATGGAGGGAAAGGAGGGGGGTGAAATCATTCCAACTTGCAGTGTAGCAGTAAACAGTAATGGAATTTTAGCACAAGTCACATGGCTTAAGGGCACCTGGGAAACTGACAATATGTCTAGCCCCATGGCAAATTTCAAAATTAAATATATAAAAATGTATTTGCTCTGTTAAAAAACTGATTCCAGTGCAGAATTCTACTGGAGCAGCAGTGTCAACTGATGTGTTCTGAAAAAAAAAACATTTCCAGCAATAGTATCCCTTTAAAAAGCTCCATGTGTCTAAGAAGTGTACTTTATTGCCTTGTGAGTCATACCACACTGCTGTGTATGCAGAAACATAAGCTTTACTGTATAAGCCAGACAAAAGTCATTGATCATTCTATTTATCCTCTATCGGTTTATGCAGAAGAGAACTAGTGCTGATATTTGAATTGCCCAATGGCTGTAGTATGTTGTCCCCATTCCTGGTCAAGGATTTATCTTTCTACAGATGTCCCAGTCTGTGTGATCATATAGTCTCAGGGGCAGATTTATCAAAATGTGAGACATTACAGCTCACCGCAAGAACTCTTTTCTAAAATTGTTCTATTCATTCCTTTGGGATTTTAAGAAGTGTATTATCAAATAATGTATTACCCATTGATAAATACGCTTTCAAAAATCCCATAGGCGTGAATGAGGTGGGCGAGTTTTTCTGTGGAGAGCTCTAATCTCATACTTTGATAAATCTGCCCCTAAGTGATTGCTTTGAGTGTGATGGTGTATCACTTGCTCCCTCAAACAAATAGCTTTCGTTGCACAAATGCTGGCTCTGGAGTTTTTGTTTTTTTATAAAGGGGTGGTTTACCTTTAAGTTAACTTTTAGTACATAGTTACTGTACATAGTTAAATTGGGTTGAAAAAAGACAAAGTCCATCAAGTTCAACCCCTCCAAATGAAAACCCAGCATCCACACACACCCCTCCCTACTTTTAATTAAATTCTATATACCCATACCTATACTAACTATAGAGTTTAGTATCACAATAGCCTTTGATATTATGTCTGTACAAAAAAATCATCCAAGCCATTCTTAAAGGCATTAACTGAATCAGCCATCACAACATCACCCGGCAGTGCCTTCCACAACCTCACTGTCCTGACTGTGAAGAACCCCCTACGTTGCTTCAAATGAAAACAGGATTTTTTGATACTTACCGTTAAATCTGTTTCTCTGTAGTCATAAGGGGGACACAGGGAACCATGGGGTTAAGCTCCATCCTCCAGGAGGCAGGACACTTGAATATTAATTAATTCAGGGGCGTGCCCTTCAGGCTTTACCCCCTACACTGTACCTTCCTATTCAGTTTGTCCCAAAGCTGCGAACGTAATCACTGAATAAATCACAGGCAGAAAGTAAACAGTGAAACTGAACAAAACTAGACCAAAGGTCAATAGCTCGACAAGGGCGGGAAGCCCTGTGTCCCCCTTATGACTACAGAGAAACAGATTTAACGGTAAGTATCAAAAAATCCTGTTTTCTCTGTCGTCTTAGGGGGACACAGGGAACCATGGGGACTTAACAAAGCAGTCCCAAAACAGCAGGGTGGGAACGAGCTATAATTATATACAATGAGTACTGCAGAATTATTTAAGTACTGAATGCAACACCTTACGCCCGAGAGAAGCCTCGGCTGAGGAAAAGGTGTCAACTTTGTAAAATTTGGAGAAAGTATGAACAGAAGACCAGGTAGCCGCCTTACAGATCTGCTCCAAGGAAGCAGAGTTTCGCCACGCCCAGGAGGCTCCCACCGCTCTGGTAGAGTGAGCCCTAAGTCCTTCAGGTGCTGATCTTCCCTTCGCAGAGTATGCTTGTTTGATTGATTCTCTGATCCATCTTGATATTGTCACTTTTGAGGCTGCCTGGCCCCGACGAGGGCCCGATGGTATAACAAACAGGGCCTGCGATTTTCGGAAAGATTTAGATCTGTCCACATACCATCGTAAGGCTCTGACCACATCCAGATTATGAAGTCTGCGTTCCTTATCATTCTTGGGTTCTGGACATAGAGAAGGAACAACAATTTCTTGGTTCACATGAAAGTCGGAAACTACCTTGGGTAGAAAGGTTGGAACCGTACGAAGAACGGCTTTATCCTTATGGAATATGAGGTAAGGAGGAGCACACGATAAGGCACTAAGTTCAGATACCCGTCTGGTCGATGATATTGCCACAAGGAACACTACCTTATAGGTGATCCATGTATCTGAAACAGAAGATAGTGGTTCGAATGGTGGATCCAGCAGGGCTTCCAACACTAAATTGAGATCCCAGCCAGCCACCGGTGTACGGAATGGTGGCACGATATGGGCCACTCCTTGCAGAAACGTGCGTATCAAGTCTTCATTCGCAAGGCGAGATTGAAACAGAATTGACAAGGCTGACACCTGGACCTTGAGCGAGCTGAGCTTAAGGCCTAATTGTAATCCTCTTTGTAGAAATGAAAGAATCCGTGGTAATTGCAATTCAAGGAAGGGAAAATGAGACTCCTTGCACCAATTGAAGTAAGACTGCCAAACTCTGTGGTATGATTTAGAAGATGAGGCCTTTCGAGCTCTTAACATAGTGAGTATGACTTCTTCATCTAGCCCTTGGCTTCGCCAGACAGACCTTTCAATAGCCATCCTGTCAAAGCGAAGAGTCCTGGGTTGTGGTGCAATATGGGTCCCTGCTGGAGGAGATCTGGTCTGCCGTCTAGCCGTATCGGCTGCTCTATTGACATCTCCTGCAGGTCGGTGAACCAGGTTCTCCGAGGCCAATACGGTGCCACTACAATTACTATCGACTGAGATTGCTTTATCTTTTGAGAACCCTTGGCAGCATTGGAAGCGGTGGGAAGACGTATGCTAGATCGAATTGCCAGCGCTGAGTCATGGCATCCACCCCCACTGCTAACGGATCTCTGTGGCGGGCAAAGAATCTTGTTACTTTTCGATTGTTTCTGGATGCCATTAAGTCTATGCTGGGAGTTCCCCACTGGTCCGTCAGCTGATTGAATGCCACTGGATGCAGTTCCCATTCTCCTGGATCCAGCTGATTCCGACTGAGAAAGTCCGCCTTTGTGTTGGACACTCCCGGAATGTGTATTGCAGATAATTTTACTGAGTTGTTTTCTGCCCAGAGAAGAATCTGTCTTGCTTCTGCCAGGGCCGCTCGACTTCGCGTCCCTCCTTGACGATTTATGTACGCTACTGTCGTAGCATTGTCGCTTTGGACGCGTATCGGCTTTGCTCGAAGTCGATCTGTCCACTGGACTAGAGCCAACTTTACCGCTCTCAGCTCCAGAATATTTATTGGTAGTTTGGCTTCCTCTGGAGACCATAGCCCTTGAGCAGACTGCTTGTCCCATGTTGCCCCCCAGCCCTGGAGGCTGGCGTCTGTTGATATCACAACCCAGTCCGGTGTTGCCCACGATTGACCTCCGGCTAGATTCTCCGATCTCATCCACCACTGTAGATCCGCCCTTGTCTGTTGAGACAATGACATGGAGCGGGATAGAGGTCCCCCTTTCCACGTCGCTAGAATGCTGGCTTGGAGAGGTCGAAGATGTATTTGCGCAAATGGAACTGCCTCGATGGCCGAAACCATTGTTCCCAGTACTTGCATCGCCTTGTGTACTGTTGTGCTTTGACTGGATAGAAGATATCGAACTTGATCTCTGATCCTGGACTGTTTGTCCCTGGGTAAGCTTACAGTTTGTGTGATCGTATCGAATTCCAGGCCTAGGAATATCATTTTGTGACTGGGATCTGGGCTGGACTTCGACCAGTTGATGGTCCATCCGAAGCTCTGGAGTAGCCGAACTGCTCGGCTGAGGTCCTCCTTGGCCCTTGTTTCTGAACTGGCCTTTAGCAGGAGGTCGTCCAGGTAGGGGGTCACAGATATCCCCTGCAGTCTCAACGTTGCAGCTGTTACCGCCATCAACTTGGTGAAAACCCTGGGAGCGGACGACAGTCCGAACGGGAGTGCAACGAATTGATAGTGTTTGTTCTTGAAAGCAAAGCGTAGGTAGCGGTGATGGGGGGGCCAAATTGGCACATGTAGGTATGCGTCCCTTATATCCAGGGACATCATAAGTTGCCCCTGTTCCATTCCTCGAATGACTGATCTCAACGTCTCCATCTTGAACCGCACTGACCGAATGAATTTGTTGAGACCCTTGAGGTCGAGCACTGGTCTGAGAGACCCATCCCTCTTTGGTACTGTAAATAGGTTCGAGTAAAAACCGGAGAATCTCTCTGTGGTTGGTACTGGACTGATTACCCCGGATCGCTCCAACTTGTCTATACAATCTAGAAAGGCTTGGGCCTTCTGAGAACAGTGAGGAACTCTGGACATGAGAAATCTTCCGGGTGGTATGCTTGTGAAATCTAAATGATATCCTTCTGTCACTATTTCTTTGACCCATGCATCCGTAGAATGCTTTATCCATTCCTCCCGGAATCGAAGTAGTTTGCCCCCTATCCATTCCAACGATTCCGGAGGTGGTGCCCCGTCAGGCTGAGGCGGGCTTCTCCCCTGAGGGTTTATTGTGAGGCCTGTTGGTTTTCCAGGAGGGCCGGCTTTTCTCACCGACTTTAGCCCGAAAGTGGGACCGTTGTGGAGAACTGTTTCGCCTTGAAAATCTGCCACTTTGGCCACGAAAAATTTCCCCCTCCTATTTGAGGTGGGTGCTCTGCCTCTGGTCTGTGGGAGAAAAGTACTCTTCCCCCCCGTCGCCTGGGAGATGATTTTCTCTAGCTCTTCTCCAAACAGACGATGTCCCTTGAAAGGTAGAGAAGTGAGCGACTTTTGGAACTAAGGTCCGCAGACCAATTTTTTAGCCATAACGTTCTGCGTGCTGCTACGGACAAGGCTGAAGTACGGGCAGTAATTTGTGAAGTATCAAGTGTGGTGTCACAAAGATAACTAGATGCCTCAGCAATAGTCTGTGCCGATGATAACAACTCCTGTCGAGGAACCCCGTCTAGAATGTCCTTGACAAGCGATTCAGACCATGCCTGTATGGCTCTGGACACCCACGCTGAAGCCAGGCAAGGGCGTAGCGCCGACCCTGCAGACGTGTAAATTGCACGTAGAAACCCTTCTAGTCTTCTGTCTGAGGGGTCCTTGAATGCTGCTGCGTCGGTAACTGGTAATGTGGTGGACTTTGACAGTCTAGACACTGGTGCATCAACTGATGGTGGGTTAGACCAAGTATCAACTAGTTCTTTCGGAAAAGGATATGATTTAGAGAATTTTTTAGTTGCCTGAAACTTGTGTTCAGGTGAATTCCACTCATTCTGAACCAAACCTTGAAGTTGTTCATGTTCTGGGAAACAGACTGACGACTTATGTTGTCTCTTGAATAGACTAGATGCATCTCCTGTATGTTTGGGCTTCTGAGATATATTAAGAACCTCAAGGACCCCCTTAATAATCCCGTCTACATCATGAAAACTGTCACGATCCTTTCCTTCATCCTGATGTTCTTCCTCATCTGCAGATGAATAGTCAGAAGATCCAACCTCACCTTCAGAGTGAGAAGAGTGTAGCTCAGGAGAAGATTCGTCAGACACAGCAGGGTTGACAGTGTCCCCTCTTGCGTCGTCCACACGTCTACGCTTGCCACCAGTCCTATGGCTAAGCTTAACCAGAGCCTTTCCTAGGTTATCTGCGATGGCAGGCAACCCTTGTAATGATGCCAGAGATTGAGACAATTGTACAGCCCATAGAGGGGGAGGTGGCTCTGCTGCAGCTCCAGAGTCTAAATCCTGAGGTACAATTTGTGGAGTAGTCACAGCTGAAGCAGCTGAGAGACCCCCAGGAGCAGTAGTTTCCCCCTGCCCCAAGGAGCAGGACCCACACAGCGGCTCACCCTGGCCCCCTGGAAACTTTTTCTGGCATTTTGAACAAGCAAGGTATCTCACCTGTGCTGTTGAGGGCCCCTTCCCCCCTGCCCTTGTGAACAGTCCCACTGACCTACCTTCTGCCATAGTATAGTAAGGTAGAGAGAAAGGGGTACTGCCTGAAGTAACCGCTAGTCTTTTAGCCAGTTCTGATAGCTGCCTGCTGCTCTCCCTTCGGATCTCCGTTCCAAAATGGCCGCTGGAACGCAAGTTGCGTTCCAAACCGTGCGCGCATGCGCACAAACGCTCGCTTCGCGCCAAAAGAAAATGGCGGCCGGCAGCAGAGAAAGTGGAACGCATTGCGTTCCACTTCATTGCGCTGAGAGACGGAACCCTCAGCCGCAAAGGAGCCTCCCTCCATCCACCTCCCTCCAGAGTCACCACCAGAATGCGCAATGGAAGCGCAAACACCGGCCAGACCCTGAAGGCAGGAAAGGTAGGGACAGGAGACACCAGAAGGAGCCGATAGAAGGTAGAGCTGGCGCTGGAGAGGGAGAGAGCAGGGAGGGGGGGGGGGTGGGGGTTAGCCCCCAGGAGAGGGGGGGTAGCCCCCAGGAGGGGGGGTAGCCCCAAAATCATTAGGCAACGTTACTGCATAACACAGACAATGTGCCACTTACCCCCACACCGGCCAAACCTTCTGCCCTGAATCAGTCAGCGCAGGCAACGTCTGGGTGGTCGATATAGCAACAGCTAGAGAGTGACCCCGGTGCGTTTCACCTCGTAGGGGGCTTCCTATGTAAAGACAGGTAACCCTGCTTTCAGGCCTCACCCCGGGTATCAGCCATGGGCTGAACGTGGAATCACTCGTCGGTCCAACCTCCCGGGAGCAGGACACTTAAAAAACTGAATAGGAAGGTACAGTGTAGGGGGTAAAGCCTGAAGGGCACGCCCCTGAATTAATTAATATTCAAGTGTCCTGCCTCCTGGAGGATGGAGCTTAACCCCATGGTTCCCTGTGTCCCCCTAAGACGACAGAGAAAGTTCTTTTCTTCTAGTCTGAAGAGGTGGCCTCTGGTACGGTGATCCACTTTATGGGTAAAAAGGTCCTTTGCTATTTGTCTATAATGTCCTCTAATGTACTTGTAAAGTGTAATCATGTCCTTCCAGAGAAAACAACCCCAACCTTGACAGTCTACCCTCATAATTTAAGTCTTCCGTCCCTCTAACCAGCTTAGTTGCACGTCTCTGCACTCTGTCCAGCTCATTTATATCCCTCTTAAAGGGGAAGGAAACCTAGTCGGCGCAAACCCCCCACCCCCCCTCCCCTCCCGTTTGTTGCCCACCCTCCCTCCTCCCCCCTGGCCTACCCGTCCTGCTGGGCAAATGCCCCTAACTTGTTACTTACCCTTCTGCGCAGGTCCAGTCCAGGGAGTTCTCAGTGGGACATGGGTCGTTCACAGACGACATCTTCTTCCACGCAATCTTCCTGCTTTGAACGGCGCATGCGCAGTAGGATCATTTCGCCGGTACGATCTACTGCGCATGCGCGTGACTTTTGGCGCATGCGCAGTAGATCCGTACCGGCGAAATTATCCTACTGCGCATGCGCCAAAACGCCGTTCACAGCAGGAAGAAGATCGCGTGGAAGAAGATGTCGTCTGTGAACTCCCTGGACTGGACCTGCGCAGAAGGGTAAGTAACAAGTTAGGGGCAGTTGCCCAGCGGGACGGGTAGGCCAGGGGGGAGGAGGGAGGGTGGGCAACAAACGGGAGGGGGGTGGGGGGTTTGCGCCGACTAGGTTTCCTTCCCCTTTAAGGACTGGAGTCCAAAACTGCACTGCATACTCCAGATGAGGCCTCACCAGGGACCTATAAAGAGGCATAATTATGTTTTCATCCCTTGAGTCAATGCCGTTTTTTATGCAAGACAGAACTTTATTTGCTTTAGTAGCCACAGAATGACACTGCCCAGAATTAGACAACGTGTTATCTACAAAGACCCCTAGATCCTTTTCATTTAAGGAAACTCCCAACACACTGCCATTTAGTGTATAACATGCATTTATATTATTTTTGCCAAAGTGTATAACCTTGCATTTATCAACATTGAACCTCATTTTCCAGTTTCCCAACCTGCTGACACAAACTCATAGTATTATGTTTTGCCATGAAGTCCAGTATCTTATCCTTTATTAACCCTTCAAAAAGCTTTCCTACCACTGTCAGACTAATTCAATTGGTCTTCATTAATTCTTTTTTAAATTATTTTCTTCTTTCAACTCTTTCCAGCTTTCAAATGGGGTCACTGACCCCATCTAAAAACAAATGCTCTTTTCCTTTTAGTTGCTACCTATGGCCATCCCTTTATTATACAGCTGATGGGCACAACAGTCGTGCAGTGTCATTGCAGCACTGGGGTTGATTGCAGCCACCTCACTATGGAATTTGTATGTTCTCCCTGTTTTTGTCTTCCTTTGCATACAACACAGGCAGATTCATTGTGCCTGCTCTGGGGCTTTTTCTTACTTCTGTGAAATCCTACATGCACATATATTGCCATTATTTACATTTTATTTCCTGTCTACCTTGAAGTATTTGTGTAATTCTCAAAATGTCATGTCAGATTTATTGCCCACTATTTAAGTTGCTCCAGTTCATATGGATTTCTTTTAAATAATTAAGTTTTTAATAGTAGGATAGAAGGGCTTATTCTATATGGTGGGACCATCAATACAGGCAGTGATCTTTAAACATTACTGTTGTCTTTTGCAGGTTGGTGTTAAAGGGAGCCCACAAGGATTCAATAGGGGTCTAGACTGTGATGTCATAGTTGCAGAGGTAAGGGCACAACATATAAGTAAAATGTTAGCAAATGCTTACCTTTGATAATAGATACATGCCATATACACCATGAGTTACATTTGCAGTAGTTACAAGCTGCAGTTTTATATTCTGCGTGTCTGTCTGTGCTGCACTTTAGCTTGTGTTTCATCTTTCAGGTTCGATCTACAAGTCACAAACCTGATGAGATTTATGGCATGATTGAGCGTCTTTCCCCTGGGACTCGCAAGATTGAGCTTTTTGGACGTCCTCATAACATACAGCCAAACTGGTAAGTGGTCTTTATAGTTGAGAGGGGTGCACCAAATCCTTTTCTACATTCAGCCGAATACTCGATTTATGAACTTTTTTAGAGAAGCCCAACTAAATGTGCACATTTGGAATGCAAAAAAAAAATGGAATGCATATTGCAGAGCATCTAAATACACTTGTTGACAAATATAATATTGTAGAGGCACATGCAGTTTTAATACTTAATCTATTCTTGTCAATGTTAATACAAAATTTTGGGGGGGGGGCTTTTTTGTAGGATCACGCTTGGAAACCAGTTGGACGGAATTCACTTGTTGGATCCAGATGTTGTTGCTCAATTTAAGCAAAAATATCCAGATGGAGTCATTGGAATGCCAAAAAACATGTGACCAGAGTTGAACTGCTGCATGTTTTCTATGTACATTTCATTTTTTATTTTATAATTTAAATTCTGGACAAATTCACATATTAAAGATAGATTTTCTTATCTCCCTGTGCTTTTTTTTTCTCCCCCCACCACAAACAGACTGTACATTTTTCAAACATAATTTATTCTGCCAACATACCGTAAGAACAATTCACATTAGTGATGTCATACATTTAACAAGAATTCGTTTTCAACATGGTTTAAAAAAAAATTCATGATGTTGCCTCCCAACAGCTACAGCTTGCAATAATGGGGGATAGTCTTTTGCTTTTTTGGGGGACCCTTAATCACACATATACTGCTGGAACAGTGTCAGCCAGCGAGAGTGGATACATTCAGCTGCAAAAATCTCAGCACTTTCATTAAACCAAATCGAAATCACTAAAATTTCTCTCTAACTTAAACACCATTGCTGTATTAAGACAACAAGAAAAATCCTCAAGATGGTATTTTCTTGCTAAATCAGCTTCCAACTAATGCTGAAATAGAAGTAAAGAAAATCAATCCTATGTTAGGTCAATGAGAGCTTATAGGTGAAAGGCATGTTACTGCATGAAGAAATTCAATGAGGTTGGATTACTGATTACACTAAGGGCTCTTACAGATGAATGTTTTACCTACACTGAACGCATGAAACCGGAAAACGCAGGTAAAAACACTCGTCTGTACTCACACAAACGCATGTAAGCGCCAAACGCAGGAAAAATGCTGCATCCCAACCTGCGTTTGGTGTTTACATACGTCTGTGTGAGTAAAGCCCCATTGAAAAGAATTCAGTGCGTCTACTCCTGTGTTCCCCTGCGGCTGAATGCATGAAACCCAGAGCGCAGGTTAAAACGCTAGTCTAAGAGCCCTAAAGCATTCACTTCAGAATAATTTCAAACCCAGGTGATACATTTTAGCAATGCTTTGTTTGCCTTCATTTTCTAGTGCGAAAATAAATGAAATACACTGGTGCAATTTAGCACCAATATCCCTAAATCTGCTGCTTTGTTTATATGCTTAAAACAGCAGGTCAAGGAAGACTGGTTCTGATGAAAGTTAACCTTGATAGTGACGCAACGCTGGCCTTGGTTTTCTGGCTCATCACCAACCATATAGTTTTCCCTGAGCTTTTCAAAAGCACCAATAAACATGCCGCCTTTCATTGTTACAAACAACAGTCTCTCAAATGTTTCGAATAAGAATTGCTTGGTGGACCTCGAGTAAGGGCAAGCACCTGCACACTTTATTTATACATCTGTGAACAAACACTACTTAACTAGTTTGTGTTCCTCTAGAAACTGCTGCATTTAACGGCAATTAATCTGATTGCAGATATTAATTATCAGTGCCCCAGAGAACAAAGTGTAATGCAGTTTATGGTTTCAAACAAACTTAGTTTATTTAAAACCCCCGCCCCTTTGACCAGTTGCTTGGCACAAAGCTAACCAGATTTGCCAGAATATACTTAAATTTTTAAAGCAGCCTTGATAAAACACTTTTCTGTATGGCAAGGCTTGAAAACTTTTAGATTTGTCAGTAATGGATAGGAAGGCACCAAATCCAGGATTCGGTTCGGGATTCAGCCTTTTGTAGCAGGATTCTGAATCACCCGAATCCTTCTGCCCGGATGAACAGAATCCTAATTTGCATATGCAAATTAGGGGCAGAGAGCGAAATCACGCGACTGTCACAAAAAGTAAATGTTTTCCCCTTCCCACCCATAATTTGCATATGCAAATTAGGATTTGGTCCGTTATTTGCCCGAATCTTTCGCAAATGATACGAGGGTTCGGCCAAATCCAAAATAGTGGATTTGGTGCAACCATAGTTATGGAACTGCATCCTTCAGAATGACATTGGTGGGAGAGATTTCTTGAACTGATTCTAATGGGGTATTATTTTGAACAAGAAATGCTTCAGATGGATATATACATGACTTCCTGTAGAATGGTCCTTGCACTTCTCTCAGTGAGGTCAAGCAAAACTGAATAACAGCTCAGACTACTTGAAAAGAGTGAGATTTTCTCCTAATCTTGATCATCCCAAAGAAAGCCGTTGCACGCTTAATGGTAAGCGGGGGGAAAAAGAAATAAAAATGGCAGTTCGTTTCGAGTGCAAAATGGAAATCTTGCACACCAAATGGAATCAATTGATAGCATTTCCTTGCCAAGGGCTTATAGAATCCATATGCTCTCCAAACTAACGGTCCTTTAGCCTTGTCTTTTTGGAGACATATAATTGTATGTACAAAGCTTTCTGTAAAAAACATGTCTCTTGGATATTTGTAGCATCCACAGGAGTTCTAGGGCTTGCTCCACAGGTTTCCATAACATGTCCCCCACACATGGGAATGAGTGTTATTTCACAGGTGCAAGTGTGCCCTGACTGCGTGTAGCAATCCACGACATAAAAGTGTCCCTAAAAAAAAATATAAAATTACAAAATATTTTAATTTAGAAGAAAAAGACACCATTAGCAATATTGATGACAGCAATAATGCTGCAGTCATGTTTTACAACAAGGAACAATTGATTATCAGTTGTAAAGCTTACCTGCAGTGTTTTACTACACACTCGTTACTGCAATACTCGTTGTCCCAATCTTTGCATTCTACTGGCGGGTTCTCACATCCGGAACGGACACATTGAGGAGAAAGGCTGGGAGGGGGAGAGCTGCTCACAAGCTCCACATCCATCTGAGGTGGCGGAGACTCCTGGAAAGAACATATAAAACTATTAACCGTCCACAGCTCAATTGTATACATTGGTCCCAT
Organism: Xenopus laevis; assembly: GCF_017654675.1. Classification (NCBI taxonomy): domain Eukaryota; kingdom Metazoa; phylum Chordata; class Amphibia; order Anura; family Pipidae; genus Xenopus; species Xenopus laevis. The sequence goes on from NC_054371.1 coordinate 153,952,475, forward strand.
ACCAGATGAAAGTCTGAAATTTTGGCCTCGCTAAAACTGAACTGAGCTCTTAATATATAGTACTGTATATATGGAGTAAAATAAATGATGTTATTAGAGTGCCACATAGTACAGTCTAGGTCAATTTATATGAAGTCCATTGTCAATAATGACTAGGGATGCACCGAATCCAGGATTTGGTTTGGGATCCGGCCTTTTTCAGGAGGATTCGGCAGAATCCTTCTGCCCGGTTGAACCAAATCGGGATCCTAATTTGCATATGCAAATTAGGGGCGGGAGTGAAATCACATGACTTTTTCACAAAACAGGGAAGTCATTTTTTCCCCCTTCCCACCCTTAGGATTTGGTTCGGTATTTGGCCAAATCCAAATTGGGGATTTTGGTGCATCCTTAATAATGACAATATTTAGATTACATCTTCACAAAATGTAACTGTAAAACTGAAAGTAAACATGGACATTTACCTCTTGGACCACTTCAGGTAACACCTCCAGCTGCTCAGGGGGTGAGGCAGGGGCCTCAGGAGAGGCGGGAACATTAATGACTGACAGACTTTGATTTTGCACTTGAACAACTTGGGGCTGGGGTTGCAGTGGAGGAGGGATAATTTTAATCTGCAGGGGAGGAGGCTGCAGACTTAGGCGCACTTTCTGCATTGGTTGTAGGGGAGGTGGTGCCTGCAGGATTGTGATTGAAGGCTGCTGAGCAGGGGCCATCTGCAGAAGTCTTGGGGGTTGCTGCATTTGCTGCAAAGGTGGTGGCTGTAGGCGTGGCGGCATCTGCATGGCTGCCTGTAACACTGAACGGGTTATCCTTTGAGCCTGAGGACTAGGTTGAAGTTGAGCTAAAGGAAGTCCACGAGAGGTCACCACAGTGGCAGGAATAACAGTGACCATACCCTGAGACATGGCTATAGCGGTAGAGCCCTGTCCAGCTGGCAGGATCTGTTTTGAAATGATTATTTTAGCAATGCTTTGTTGAGGTGCAGCCACTGTCTGAGATGGGGAACTGGATACAGAGGGAGAAGACACACATTCAGGAATGCTGGTGGCTGTTACTACAGTAGGGGATGGAACGGGAGATTCTGACAGTAGAGCAGGGACAGCTGGAGGGTCCAGATCTACTGTGTCAACAGCAACCTGCAGGGAAAGAATATATTGTCATCATAACACAAAATAGAGGGAAACATACAGAACATTTATTTTTCTATGATACGTGAAGGCCATGCAGCTCCCTAATTGAAAGACTCCAGTGCACTGGCTAACATATAAAACACAAGTAACTAATCACCATGTAACCCCCCCCCCCATAAATATTTAGGGATTATCTATAATACATGTAAAGATACCTTGCCTTGTGCCTTCATATGGGAAGAGAAAGTATGATCAACATTTCACCAGAAAAAAAAATAGCAATGCCTCGACGCTTAACAGCCCAATTTCAAACCCATTTCATATACCTGAGATAGCTGATTGGCTTTATACAGCGCCAGCGCCTTTAGATATTCCTTTTTAGCCGCCTCTGTTTTCCTCTTGTAAACCTGTAAGCAGTTACAAATATACAGTTCATGGATTATCAGGAATATTCGGTATGACATGGACAGCACAAAATCAGCATGTTTCTCTTTCACAGTTTTAGCTGAATTTATATGATCATGCCAAGTACACCAAGGGTTCTAGTCTAAGAAGTCTAGTCCAGAAGGCAATCACAAACTTAGTGGTTGTGGCAGATTTGAGCAACAGCATTTATCACCATGCATGTCCCGAGTACACTAGGGGGGAGTATTTATTAACATTGGAGACAAACATCGCTGCTAATGTTGCCCATAGCAATCAGATGTTTGCTTTTTAACTTGTAGGTGGCTGTTCAAATCTAATTGCTGGTTGGTTGCTATGGGCAATATCACTGGTGATGTTTGTCTCCAATATTATTAAAGGGTCACTCCACAAAAACATAAAGCTCTTTGAAAAGTAAACATAATTTCAAGCAACTTTGCAATATACATCAATTAAAAAATATGCAGACTTTTCATGATTTTTAATGGTGTCTGACAGTTCCCTAAGCCTAGCCCCCTGCTGATCTGTTTGACTACTCTGCTGAGCTGGCTGACTACTGTTACTTTGTATCAACAGCCAACTGTCCTCATCCTGCGTCCTCCAAACCCCACAATTCCCTGCATGCCATCAGTGTTTAGTTCCTCCTTCCCTGCCAGGATTTCAAATGATGCAGAAAGAGAAGAACTGTTAAACAGCTGGATTTCAGCATAGAAATGGCATTTATTCATACTTTTTGTATGAATAAGTAACTGTGATAGGTATATTAGGGGTTTCTGTGTTATGTGGGCCTCTTTATCACATTTTGGCTTGGAAGCGGGAGTTCCCTTTTAAAGATACCCCTAGGTCTGTCTGTATTTTAAACAGACAAGCAATGTTAGCATTAGCCATCTGCATGATGATATGTACATTATAAAGCATTCTAAGCACAGCTTGAAAGTTAGTTTTGAACCAAGAGATTGGTTATGTGTATGAAAGGACAAAGACACAGCAATGTACTGTAAAAATCATTCAAGCGCCCAAGTTACCTGTTTCTGCTCTTCCCCAAGACTGTCCCACATTGATGCCACAATTTTTGACACCTCCCCAAAGGTAGCATTGGGGTTCTGTCCCTTGATGGCAGCTTGTGTGTCACGGAAAAAGAGAGCATATGCAGACAGGGGTTTCTGTGGCTCATTTGGGTCTTTCTTCTTTTTCTTTTTGGGAGTTTTTGGCTTCTTGGTTTGCTCCACAATGATGCTCTTAGGAGCAGTTATCTGTGGAACAAAAGTTCATTAAAACCGCTCATGCTAAACCAGGAATATAACAGTAAACATGATTTGTGTATTTTGGCTAACCCTTCTAAAGTCTTCCATGTCTTCATCATGCAGAGAGCTGGTTGGTGATGGGGTGGGAGAAAGATGGTCATCAGGAGACTGGACAGGATGCAGGATAGTCCCTCCACCAAGGCTCAAACCAAGTTGGGAGCTCAGCTCCGACTGATCAATAGTGGTTAGCTGGCCGTGTCCCAGAATCCCAGATGACATGTCTGTCATTGAAACATCTATGGTGACAGGTGGATTTGCACTGTATGGAGTGACTATGGGATGATCCAAGTCCTGTATGGCAAAACAGAATAACAAGTAATTAGTCATAATTTTAGTTTTAAAAACGTAGGATTCCTTGAAGGGACTGAACAAGTGAGTACACCTGGTTTATATCTGACATTAGCCCATATACACTAATTAGTAACAAATGGATTTGTTTATAAATCTATTTAGCTTCTGATACTAAATAAAAACAACTTGATTTTGCTGGAATAACATGATAGCATATGATTTTTCTTAGGGTGGCAAGTCCCATTTAAGAAATAAAAACATCAAGAGAACAACTATCCCAAAACTGCCCTCTCCAGTAAGATGTGTAGCATGCATAAGCTTATAAACGGTAACACCAAAAAATTAACTTGTTTTAAAGTAATGGAAATATCATGTAGTGTTGCCCTGCACTGGTAAAATTGATCTGTTTGTTTAAGAAACACTACTATAGTTTATATAATCAAGCTGCTGTGTAGCAATGGCAGAAATTGATAAAGGCTATATAGTGGCTAACAGATAACACCATTGTGTTCAACAGAGCTTATCTACGATCTGCCGTGTCACTTCAGCCTTTTCTCGTTTGAATGGCTGACCCCATTGCTGGACAGCAGCTTATTTATATAAACACAATTAGTGTTTCTGAAGCAAACACAGCAATTTTACCATATTTTTATTACTTTAAAGGGATACTGTCAAGGGAAAACATGTTTTTGTTTTTTTCAAAACACATCAGTTAATAGTGCTGCTCCAGCACTGAAATCCATTTTTCAAAAAAGCAAACAGATTTTTGCATATTCAATTTTGAAATCTTACATGGGGCTGGACATATTGTCTGTTTCCCAGCTGCCCCCAGTCATGTGGAGCAGCACTATTAACTAATGTGTTTTTGGGAGAAAAAAAACATGTTTTCCCATGACATTATCCCTTTAAATCACTTTCATTTTTTGATGTTACTGTTCCTTTAAGACAGGGCACCACCATATGTCCAAGTATGTATGTACTGTTTTGGGAAAGATATGGAACAATGTGGTCAAACCTTTAGGCTGTGAAGATGTCATTTTGTCAAACAGGTGCAAAACTTCACTTAGAAGATGAGCCCCTCTATAGTTACATTATACAATACAGTGATAGAAAATCCTTACCATAGCCAATCCAGCTCCAAGGAGCCCTCCAGTCTGATCCATCACTTCATGGGCCATCTCAACTGGCATGTCCAAAGTCTGTACACCATACTGTGCAGCAAAACCCTCATCTTGTACTCCAGAAGAGTCTGCAAGGTCATCAAAGTGACCAACTACATCAGATACAGCCAACGAGGGATCGGAATCAAGGGAGATGGGTGGAATCTCAAACTCCTCATCACCAAGGCTGGGTGTGTGAAAAGTCTGTAAAGATTGTTGAATCCTAATTAGCTTGAGGTCTCGGAGGCCTATATAACCTCTGGTTCATTTCTATGCCATTTTCTATTTCGAAAGCATATATTATGTGCTTATATATGCAGAAAGAAAATGATTGCACAGGCACACGACGAGTCTCAAGGCTAGCTGTTAGATAAGGTGGAAGATGGTTCTATAAACAATATGTTATGTTATGGTACAGCTTGGGCTTCAAGGTTACCTAGAATAAGAACTAAAATTATTTTGAAAAAAGGTAATCACGCCTTTATGCTGAATGTAACCAATCGTGTATGGCTAATATTTTCTATGATTATGTGATATTATAAATGTGTAAGTCAGTTTGAGTAGAGAATTCTCCCGAGCTACTGAATGCTTTTGTGCTCTGTGCTTGAATAAACTTACTCCTCTGATTGAAACTTTGAAAGGACATTGGGCTGACAAAAAGGTGCATATTCCCTGTGTGGGGGATTGAGAATGGGAGAGTAGAATGTAATATTTTACCATCAAAAGGATAACGTTCAATCTTGCTCTGACTAGCTTGTTGGATCCACGCACATTCTTATATGCTCAAGTAAGGAATTACATAACAGAACATTTCTTATCTACTTAAAGGAAAACTATACCCCCCAAGCAATGTAGGTCTCTATAAAAAGATATTGCATGAAAACAGCTCATATGTAAAATCCTGCTTCATGTAAATAAACCATTTTCATAATAATACACTTTTCTAGTAGTTTATGCCATTGGGTAATCATAAATAGAATATTGCCATTTTAAAAAATAAGGGCCGCCCCCTGGGATCGTAGGATTCACTGTACTCGCAAACATACCAACAAACCATACATGTTAGGTCACATGAGCCAATTAACAGACTGAGTTGTGTCTTTTGCTTCCACACTTCTTCCTGTTACAGTTAGAGATGTAGTATTTCTGGTCAGGTGATCTCTGAGGCAGCACACAGACCATCACGAAATGGTGGCTCAAGGCAAGAGATGTAAAAGGGCAATATTTACTTAAATATATATATACCAGTTTGGTGAGATTCTTTAATATGCCACTTAATATGATATGAACTGTTGCTTAAGTGTTCATTTTGGGGGTATAGTTTTCCTTTAAAACGTGTTTGAAGCATGTTGCATAAATGGCTATTTTTCTTGCTGTATTAACCAGGGCACTGGGATGATATTGGAAATCAATGTTTTGGAATTATTTTGGAAACACTTACACCTACCCTTCATAATGTATCCATGTAACACACTCTGAACAGACACATCATGAAGCTTAGAACATTCTCCCTGTTACAGTTTTCGACAAAATCACTGCCGTACAATAGAATTCCGCGTGCGTAATTTCACATACCTCTGTCCCTGTAAGGAAAGGATGCCCTGGTCCTGTGATCGTAAGGTAATTGTCGCTGCTCCCCGGAAACTGCAAGTGAAAAAGTGAAAATTTAAAATGGCAAAATAAAGCAAGTGCCTCCTGTTCAATGTAACCTTTTTTAGTAGTTCTATGAAAACAAAAGCTGTAAAATACAACGTGCAATTGTTAACAGCAGGCCATGTCCTAATTATTTTGGTACCTGAAATAAGATTACAGTTTCCACTATAAAAGAATACAAGGTATTACAATAAAGCATACACAAAGTGATCAACAGCGTTGCCGGAGCATTCTCTCTTCTGCTCAGTTCATGATCAAGATGTGGCTTTGTATATGCTTTCTTATCTTTTCTGGATGGATACCAGCTAAATTGTTACATTCCATGGCACATCCTCCACATTCCTACAGGAGTGAACTGGGTTCCATATTTTGCCAGGTTTGCATCCAGTTTCTCTGGCTTTTGTGAAGATAAATATATAACTTAGATTCAATATGTAACCAAAGCGGTTATTAGTAGCATAAAAGACTAAAGTCCGGTATATCCCGAATTGGTTAAAATTATTTATGCAGGGGAGGGCATGATTACAATTCATTATTATTAGTAGTATTATTATTATTAACATGTATTTTTAGAGTGCAGAAGAGGTAACAAAGAGGTTACACTTGAAGTTTGAACTCATAAATATGCATATGAAAATACCTTTACATACAAAGTAAAAATCTATTTGAAAACATTGTTATCAATGCTGCAGCACCTGCATTTTTGTCAGTGACTCTCACCTTGCTGTACCCATACACTCCATAAAGAGGTTGGGAGTGGAGCAAACCTGGCATATCAATAGAGCAGGGAGCCCCCTCATCTCCTGTAAATAGCATGTGGTGGCCTGGGAGACCCCCATCACTGACATCTGTGTCCAAACCAGAAAATAGATGCAGGTCCATGAGGTGAAGAACTAGCCCCCTACAGAGCACACAACACTTTAATTATACATGCAATAACGACCTCTGGCATAGGGTGAACTATAACATCCGTTATCCTCCTAAAGCTAATGGCTGAAGAAAGGCTGGGAGTTGCAGAGCAAGAGATCTGCCTGAGGGCTACAGGTTAGACTAGATGTCTATGGGAAACAAAAGCTTTACTTACTAACACAAACCAGAAACACATACATGGTATTCTGCAAACCACATGAACCCTACATTATTGTTGACTCTGGGGTAAATAGCCTATGCTTTGAGTAGCACACCTATAATGCAAGCTGGGTAGTGCAACAACCTGGTAAATAAACCTGTGATAAAGTACTTTGACAGGGGCTGCCGATCTATCTGAGGTGCCAAACACACAATGTATGGTTCCACTTTCCTCATCATGACTTACAAAGACAGCATGTGGCACATTCCAATACAAAGAAAGGCACTCGTGCAAAACACAACAAGGTTTGTGCCTCCAAGGGAAACAGCCATCACCTATACAAAGCCTAATGATCCTCATGAAAATTCTCTGAAACTTTAGTTTTTAGTATGTGGACCAGGCCCCCTTCAGCTCATAACAAGATGACAGATATATGTGGAAACAGTTCCATGAATATCCAGAACAGCCAATCAGTGCTCATCAAGTCATACTCTAATTTACCACATACGGGTTTTCAAAAAATATTTAGGAGGGCAAATATGCATTCCCCCCAATATGTATCTAAAAGGGGACTTGTCGTCCAGACATTAAAAGCTGTATAATAAAAGTCCTTTTCAAATTAAGCAACAATTTCATTCAATTTAATGGAATTGTAGCGCTACTAGCGCAGCATTCATTCCTTTTATTCTCTTTTATCTCTAAGGGTAAGGCCACACAGGGCATTTTGGGGAGATTTGGTCGCCTGGCGACTAATCGCCTCGTCTTCTGAGCGACAATCTTGCCAAACTGCCTCAGCGTGTTTTCCCATAGGCTATAATGAAGTTGCCTGCGCTAAACCACACGCGGCGATGTGTTTTCTATAGTCACGGAGGAAACTTCGGGCGACTTCGGAAAACGCATCGCCGTGTGTGCTTAGCGCAGGCGACATTTCATTATAGCCTATGGGAAAACACGCTGAGGCAGTTAGGGGAGATTTTTTGCTCAGAAGACGAGGCGATTAGTCGCCAGGCGACCAAATCTCCCCGAATCTCCTTGTGTGAACTAACCATAAGGCACTGTGGATTTGTTGGTTTTATAGCAAAGTTAGCTCTCCTTACAAGACAGTAGTACAAGTAACAAGACCACATTCCTTGGTGTTCTGCCATTCTCCCACATGTGGTGTCCCAGGGCTTAGAACAACGCAGCCAGTTTCTTCTGGATAACTCCACCTCTATACTATTTTCTAATTTCTAACTTTTATTCATGCATTGCTGATGCTTTATTTTTAATTGTTTGATACCAGGAACTCACTTTAAAATTATAACTACAGCACTAGCACCTTATTTAATTCATATAAGAACCATGAACTTTTAGACTTGATGTCACTGCTCTCATTACATTCCCTCTCACTCCTCACCATAATTATGGAGCCAATGTGTGGGTAGGAGCATCAGGTCCCCCATTCTTGTGCATTTTGGTATGATGCCAAATCTGAAGATACTTTTAAAATGAGCAAATAAATCAGACAGGATGCTTATCCAATCCTCAGTGCCTTGTTCTACAAGTGTAACATACTCAAAATACCTCCCAACTGTCCCATTTTGAGCAGGACAGTCCCGCTTTTGACAGCTCAACCCACAGTCCATGATTTGTACTGACATTTCCCCAGTATCTCTCCCAGTGCTTTACTAGTAAATACACACAACCCAATGTGGCTTAAAGGAATTGTTCAGTATAAAAATAAAAACTAGGTAAATAGATAGGCTGTGCAAAATAAGAAATGTTTCTTATATAGTTAGTTAGCCAAAATGTAATGTATAAAGGCTGGAGTGACTGGATGTCTAACATAATAGCCAGAACACTACTTCCTGCTTTGCAGCTCTCTTAGTTTCCACTGATTGGTTACCCTGCAGTGACTTGAAGGGGGGCACATGGGTCATAACGGTTTGCTTTTGAATCTGAGCTGAATGAGAAGGATCAATTGCCAACTCACTGAACATTTATGTCCCATGTGCTCCATCAAGTCGCTGACTAACTCAGAGTTACAGAGCTGAAAAGCAGGAAGTTGTGTTCTGTTCTATTATATAAGACACCCAGTCACTCCAGCCTGTATAGATTACATTTTGGCTAAACTATATTAGAAACATTTTTTATTTTGCACAGCCTATTTACCCAGTTTTTATTTTGACACTGAACTGTTCCTTTAACAGAAAATGCCGTGGTCTGAATAAATTAGAGGCATAATCAAAAATGTAAAAGTTTTCCAGCAGGGAACTACTGAGAATTCACTGGTTTGGAACATTGGCCTGGAAAAAATATAGAAGATAATCATAATTCTCTATATATTTATATACTCTTTTAATAAAAGAAAACTATGTGGTGGTATGTGCTTATTACACTTTGTGCATGATAATATATAGGCAATTCCACGAACATAGGAATGGCAATAGTAACATTACATCTAACTTTTCTTCAAAACAAATGGAGATCACTAAAGTCATTGGAGCTCATTTATCAACACTGGGCAAAGTTGCCCATGGGCACCTATAGCAACCAATCAGTGACTAGCTTTTTTCAGCCATATGCAGGTAAAGCAATGAATGCAACAATTTTATTGGTTGCCATGGTTTACTGCCCATGGGCAAATTTACCGGTGTTGATAAATGACCCCAAGTGTGTACATTTGCATTGTATCAACCCATCTTTCCTGACATGTTACAGAAAAAAATTCAATAAAATTTTTTTAAAAAAAAAACACATCAAAATGTTATAGATTGCAGCAGTGCAGTTAACTACAGAAAATAATGACATCTTGGTTTTCTATCTTGTAACAGACTGATAACATATGACTGATGGGTTGCTATGGGTAACTGCAGCTGTACATGCTTTCTCTGGCTATTTGCATTTTTACACTAATGAGAGCTGCCATGTTACTTATTGTGCCAGAGCTTCAGTTAATAGTGATGGCAGTATGTGCAGATATAATAAACATTCTTCAGCAAAGAGCATGTAACACACATTTTAGGACTAAAATAATTTCTTAATTTCTTCTTTTCCCACGACTTAAAATAAATGTTTTGGGACTTTCAGTCCCTGGCTCCAATTGGCTTTTAAATGAGGTTTCACTTTTGAAAAGTGCTAGACTAACCATTTCCTACTCATTTAAATGAATAGTTCGTATTTGCTAGAATCCCTCTTACAAAAAACAACCAAACAGCAAATGACATGGCAGATTGGAATAAAACAAAGATAGAGTCTGAACAGAGAGCGTTTACACCTGGGGCACCATACTTATAGTGAAGTTAAAGGGTAAGTCAACCCCTAAAATATTTTTTGCCTAATAAAAGAAAACACAATTCTAAGCAACTTTCAATACAATGTTGCAATGGTCAGAGTCCCCCAAAGACAGGTCTGTTATTCAGCTGCCTTGTCTTTATTGTATCAACAGGCTGAGCCATCAGGGCAGATGATAGAAAAGGACAGATATAAAAACACTGATTTCAACAGCAATACATATACAAATAACATAGAAAACTTGTAATGAATGTATATGGGATAGTTGCTTAGAATTTGTTTAATTTTATTAGGCAAAAAATATTTTTGGGGTTGACTTATTCTTTAAAAGTATCAGATCATATGCCATGGAATATATAATTTCACTACATTACACAGAGAAAAAACGTATAATATTTTAAGGAAAGTCACCATTTTTTTTGCACAATGAAAGCAACTTTCTAATAGACATGATTAAAAATCTCAGTTATAGAGTTATTAGTAAAGTAACAACTATTGAAATGAGAATCTGCCTGTTTTCTATTTTCTGCACTGCTAGTTTTAACACATGAAGCACTACTGGCTGTAGGAAAGCAGGGTTCTGCTTCATTGTCAGAATCAGCAGTGCAGTCAGGATAAAAAAACAAAACACTGCTTTCAATTGTAATTACATTTAGAAATAGCTTTGAATGAAATGAAAATGAGCAGTTCATGTACATAGAAATGTTTAACATGACACGGTCTTTCAATATGGAAAACAAATTGGGAGAAATTTCCCTTTAAAGCGATCACACCCATTGTTTTACTTTACTACCAACAAGTAAAAGCATCCGACATAGGTTGATCCTACGAACAAAGATCAAGGGTTTTTTTTCTGTGCAATAAAGTTTTGCACTGCTTCCTATAAAAACTCAATCAGCTTAGAACAATTTACAAGTTACAATTAGATACATGTTACAGCATTCATTGATGTGATATACGCAACATTGCATTAATCGACACAAATGAATCCCCTGATCATTATGAATATGCTTTATCTGCTTTCAGATATCTGTAACCTTGTTATTAAGTTTTGCTAGGCCAAGTGTTGGATCTAAAAGGGGTGCATGAACTGAAAAACTCAACAACAACGAAAAACACGGTCCTGTGAGCGGAGTAAGAATATTTAACCTGATCTCAATGTAATACCTTGTTATAGTAAAGTGGATGAACCTTGTCTGACTTCTGGCTAACAACATCCATTACTATAACATATTAGTGTCCCCACAGACCTGTGACAGATAATAACCCCTAGAAGCTTCCATTCTAATGCTGGGAGAAATCAAGCTGTTAGTTACACCACAAATTATAATGGCAATTTCAGTTCACAGTACGAGAAATGCAAGTCCTCAATTAACAACTCTGTTTTCCATAAGCAAGACAACCATTCAAGCCAATATAAATATTCCATTGACAACAGGGACCTGTTAACACTGAAACTAAACCCCCAACACAAAACGTCCTGAAGAAGTTCTAAGTATTGGGCAACAGAGGATCAGAGATACGCTGTACGTCTATATTGTACAAAATATTGTTTAATGCTTTGCGTTTTCTGCGTTTGACCTGCAAGAACTACCGTTCCCTTTTCGCCACTTCATAAAGCAACTCTAATAGCCCACATGATCTGTGTTTTGAAAGCCACCAGCAATACGCGTACGGAATCAAATCAGCTGAATGTCGCGTTAAAATCGAAACTAACACAATAAAACACGTAATTTACCCAACTCACCTCCATTTTCACGGCCTGAGACTCCCCTTCTTTTCAATCACACTTCCCCGCCTCTACAAAGATGGCGAGACATCCGCTTCCGGCAAAAGAGGCGAAGCCATATTGGTAGAGGAGAGCCACTATTCATTCCGCCTATAGTTTAACAATAGGATGTGAGGCAGCCGTAGAGACTATTCATTAGAATGGAACACGTATCTAATACAACAGAGTTAACATCCGGCTTAATCAAGAGCGTCGCTACCAGCACTAAAGCTGATCCCTAGCCGATAGAGAGTCTTTTCCGGAAACAATAGAGATGACAAGTCCTGGCAAGAACGCCTCTCTGGGAGCTCTAGTTAGAATAGGCAGTTGCAAGAAAGCCACCTCCCCGTAATCACCTGCCTTGGTGGCTGTGACGATTGCCATCATGTCGTATGCCTACCTCTTCAAGTATATTATTATTGGTGACACAGGTGCGTGCTTATTTAAAATGATTCTGTCTATTCGCTTAGGAGTATGTATGTATAAAGCTTTGTTTGTGCAAACATAAAATCAGAATATTCTGTGTTTATGTACAATTATATACATTTTTTTAAATGTCAGCATCTGATGTGTTTTGCAGATGTTTACAAAATAAATACAATTCAATTACAAATGGTATGTATGTGCATGTGTGTATATATATATATATATATATATATATATATATATATATATATATATATACAGACATGCATATACATACAATATGTAATTGCATTTATGTCTGTATATAAATATATATATATATAATGTGTGTGTGTATATATATATATATACATACATATATACATACACATGCACATACACACCATTTGTAATTGTATTTATTTTGTATACATACCCCATCAAAAACTGCCATTTACTGCACATGAAAAGCTGCTATACAGTGAATGTTAGGGGTCACATCCTGAAAATGTGATAGTTGGTGCATTACTTATAACAGTGATGGTTCGTTCCCAAGCTGAGATGCCCCACATTTATCCTCTGAATAATCAAAAGAAGCACACGTTTTATTTTACAATGCATTTTATTTTATTAAGAGCCATATTTTCTACAGTTCAACTTTTTAGAAACTGTATAAAACATAATAGCTTGGCTGATTAACACTCCTGGAGAACTCCCCTCTGCTGCATGGTTTCAAGAATCCAAAATGGAGAACAGAAAAGGATAAACATATGTTGATTTCATTAACAATTACATCTACAAATGACGTTGGAGTTCCCCCTTTTTTTCACCTTGTTTTGAGTTTTTAGCAAATGTGGCTGTGACCTTTCGGAGTATTCCCTAAGCCAGGGATCCCCAACTTTATGAACCTGTGAGCAACATTCAGAAGTAAAAGGAGTTGGGGAGCAACACATGCATGAAAAATGTTTATAGGCTGCCAAATAAGTGCTGTGATTGGCTATTTGGTAGCCCTATGTGGATTGTCAACCTATATTGAGGCTCTGTTTGGCAGTGCACCTGGTTTTTATGCAACTAAAACTTGCCTCCAAGCCTGAAATTCAAAAATAAACACCTGCTTTGAGGACACTGAGAGCAACATCCAAGGGGGTGAAGAGCAACATGTTGCTCACTAGCTACTGGTTGGGGATCACTGCCCTAAGCTGTTCGTGTAGCAGACTTTCTCACTGTCTTTTAACCTAGTGCAAAGTACTGCAAAAACAAGTATAGGTTCTGCTTTTAGTACACAGCATATGAGATTTTTATTTCTCTTTACTGTCCCCCGAAATCCACCCTCATATTTCCATACAGCCAAGTAAATACATAAATGGAAGAGATACCTGCATTGACCTTCATAGGCATCATGGGTTTAAGTTTCCACCACTCAAGAAAATAAAACTGAAATATACCAAGGCCAAGGCAAATCTCAAACAAAGGGAGTGGTGTTGCCTTTAAATACCTGAATTGTGTGAACCATGGTTCTGAGTGGCAAGGAGAGTACTCAATCCCAGATTTTGTACCAGTGACTACAATCCTCCATTATGGTACTGTTTTTCAAAGTATAAAGTTGTAATTATAGGCTGTGAACAAGATGAATGTAAGAAGAAATACAATATTTTAGTGTTACTAAGGTGAACCTTATAAAGCAAGATAATTATTTGTGGTTGGTGGGATAATGAATGTGGTTGTTGGAATTACTTTCCTAGGAGGCATGTGAAATTGAAAAATATTGTTACTGGGATGAACGTTAGAAGAAAAACAGGTATGGGATCTCTTATGTGGAAACCTGCTATCCAGAAAGTTCCCGAATTAAGGGAAGGCCATAGGCTCCATTAAGATTAAATAATTCAAATTTTTAAGAACTTTTTTCATTTTTCATTTTCTCTGTAATAATAAGAGAGCACCTTGTATTTGAATCCAGCTAAGCTATAATTAGTCCACATTGGAGACAAAACAATCCTACTGGGTTTATTTAATGTTTAAATTATTATTTTTTTTAGTACACTTAAAGGACCAGTAACATCAATTTAAAAAAAACTACCAAGACAAATTTAACTTAAAAATCGCAACGTCTTTATTAAGAAATAACTTAAAAGGCGACAGGGCGTCGATCCATCGTGCGGCACTTAATTTCTCCTCCCTGGCTATCTCCTATAAGGAAGGCAGGGAGGAGAAATCGAGCGCCACACGATGGATCGTAGCCTTTTCTGAAGAGGAGTATCGGTAAGTTATTTCTTAATAAAGACTTTTCGATTTTAAAGTTAAATATGTGTTTGTTTTTTGTTATATGCAAACTAATTTTTTTCTTAAATTGATGTTACTGGTCCTTAAAAGGTCATCCAAATTACAGAAAGAATTATCTGGAAAACCCAAGGACCCAAGCGTTCTGAAAAATAGGTCCCATACCTAAACTGGAAAGCTTGATTTGTTGTGCTTATTTACCAGCCGGACTGCATTGGCATGTTGGACCAGAAGGGCAAACATGAAATCAATATTTGTGAGCTGCCTTCTCAGCTGGAGTAGAATGGGAGGACTTTATTAACGTAGCCATATGAGAAGTATCTGAAAAAGCAGCATCATGCAGCTATCAGTTGTGAAAACAGTCACAACTTCATGCCAATCAGTTGATACACTGTAGTTGAAGACTAAGGAGTTTAGTGTAATAGCAGGTGCAGTATTTCCTCCAGGTGTAGATGTTTGCTTTACAACAGCAGATGAGTGAATGCTACTCACTTGCCGGTTGCTTTATGTAATAGAAGTGGAGAAAACATTGGTTCTTATTCCATTACCACCCAATGCTTTTTTTTAAAATAAAGTACAATAAGTTTACAGGTGCTTAATTTGTATTTGGTTTTGAAGCAAGTACCTCAAGTGTTAAAGCCAACCAGGAAATAGCTTAAGGTTATTATACGGGCAATCCAGTGGAACAGTTGTACTTTATTAAAGGGATTCTGTTACAGGAAACATATGTATGTTCTGCACTTGCAACAGTTACACCAAACAAATGATTTAAAGTATTTTAAAGTAATGAAAATATAATGTACTTGTGTGTACCGTTGAAAAACTGACATGTTTGCTTCAAAAACTCTACTATAGTTTATATAAACAAGCTACTGTGGAGCCATGGGGGCAGCCATTCGAAGCTGAAAAAGGAGAAGGCACAGGAAACACAGCAGTTAATAACCAGTGTAGTATACAATGAGATTCTTCAGAGGTTATTTGTTATCTTTTGTGTACCCTATGTTTGAATGGCTGCCCCCCATATGTACACAGCAGCTTGTTTATATAAATTACAGTAGAGTTTCTGAAGCAAACACACCAGCTTTACCAGTGCAGGACAACAGTACATTATATTGCCATTGAAAACACTTTCTTTTTTTGCTGTTACTGTTCCTTTAATTTTAAAATTTGACATGGGGCTAGACATTTTCTTAGTTTCCTAGGCACACTCTGCTATGTTACTCATGCTCTTAAAAACATCTGTCATTTTTACTGCTGCACTGCAAGTTAAATTGAGGTCAAGTCAATGACACCTCTGTTGAAGGATTTAGCTGCTTGAACTGCTAGAAGCTCCATTGGCTAATAGCACTGCTGGTACTGTCGTGAAAGTTAGCAGATGTTCTTTGTGCAAATTGCGCTGAATTGTAGAACAATGTACAAATACACCATCTGCAGCAAGATGTTCTTGCAGGTCTTTGGAGGTGATCTTTGGGTTGTCTGTAACCATTCTCACAACCCTCCGCATATGCCACTACTGTATTTTTCTTGGCCTGCCAGACCAGGGTTTTACAGCAACTGTGCCTGTGGCCTTCCATTTCCTGATTACATTCCTTACAGTGGAAACTGACAGTTAAACCTCTGAGATAGCTTTTTGTAGCCTTCCCCTAAACCATGATACTGAACAATCTTTGTTTTCAGATCTTTTGAGAGTTGCTTTTAAGGATCCCATACTGCCACTCTTCAGAGGAGAGTCAAACAGAAGCACAACTTGCAATTAGCCACCTGAAATACCTTGTCTCATGATTGGACACACCTGCCTATGAAGTTCAAGGCTTAACAAGCGAATCCAACCAATTACGTGCTGCCAGTAATCAGTACTGAGCAGTTACATGGATTCAAATTAGCAAAATTACAAGGGTACCCACATTTTTGCACAGCTAGTTTTTCACATTTGATTTACTTTCTTACTGGATACTGCTTCACTTATTCTTTGTTCAGGAAAACACCCCAGTACTCAGATGTTCCAGAGAAATGAAAAACATACCACTTCTTTTTTGTTGAAAGTGGAGTAAATTATTATGTAAGCTGAGAGGGGTTCCCAAATTTTTTCATATTGTATGTTTCCTTAATGCTGGAGAAGATTTTAGCATTGTAGAGAGCAGCTGACATACCCCCACCTAGTGGTAAACATAGGACTAGTACCCAAGCCAGAGAAACCCTGCTTTGCCATTATATGCCTTGGCTTGCATTGAGTAGGAGGAGAAACAATAGTTGCCTGACAGTAGCTTTATTGTTTAGTACCCACTCTTTCTGAAAGCTCGGAAGCAAGCACAATGTACTGGTATTACAGCTAAAAAAATACATTTGTTGGTTCAAGAATACAATTTTAAATGGTAGCGTGAATTATTTGCAATGTGAACAATTTAGAAATACAAAGTACGCAATAACAATATATAACAATTTTCTGCAGATTGGTCAGTGGCTTCTGCAATATTAATGGATTGCCTTGCAAGTAAGGGTTTGCCTCAAAAACCTTAGCTCCAGTCTGTGTAATGCCAGGATATTAAGATTTTTTTCAAGCTTTTTGTCTCTAGTACACACAACCAGTATCAACATCAACAATTTTCAAGTTAATAATGGAGATGCAAAACAGTTTGTATTTATTGTAAAGATCATTATTTTTAAAGGAATAGTTCACCTTGAAATTAAATTTTAACATAAGATATACAGCAGTATTATAATACAGTCTGAAGTAGGACTTCAATTCTTGTTTTTCTTTTCTTTAATATTTACATTTTTTATTATATAACTTCAGGGTCAGAGTATCAACTGCTATGTGGTTGACTTAGTCAGTACAGAACATAGAAAGTAATCAACTGATACTAAGGTTAGCAGAAAATGTAAATCTTGGTAGTTGATCTGTTTTTGGTTGAAGGTAGCATTTTCAGTTCAAAGCTGGAAATATGCAGAATAGGAAGACTAAGCATTCAAAGACCATAAAAAATAACTAATAAAGGCCAATTTTAAAAGGTTCTTATTAAAGTTTATATAAAGGTTAATTTCTTTTTTTAAATTGACCTCCTGCCTTTATAGGATAGTTGTTGTCATCTTCAGGGCAGGTTGGCACTGGCTCTTGAATAACAGAGAGTCAGCTGCCATTTTAGGCAGAAGACCTAATGCCACCTCTGATATTTACCTTGAGTGGTTGAGCCAGGGCACCAGGTGATGCAAACACTAGTATAGATAGTTCAGGTTGGTAGATTTGTGTTTATCTCAGGCTAAAGCTGACCATACATGTGCTGATAAAAGCTGCTGACTTGGTCTCTCCAGACAAAACAAAATCAGCAGATAATTGCCCTGTACTGCTCCTTCCAACAGTATGCCTAACAGATATCTATTGGGTAGGTTTGAAAATTCCTGTTGGGCAAGGACCATATATGTAGGTGCATTGAATTTCTCCCAACAGGTCTGCATAGACCTACCTGAGGATATGATTGTTGGCCATTGTGCCAAATAAGGCTTGTTTGCTGGACTCGCGGAAAAAGCAGATCTATTTGTGTATGGTCAGCTTTAATTTCCTATCTGATGTAAATAGCTCCCGTGACAATAGCTCAAGTGCTGCTTTCACAGAAAACAAAGAGATTCAGAATGGTATCTAACAATACAAGGCCCACTCTGGACATGAGGACATGCCTCCCAACTGTTCATTTTTTCACGGGACAGTCCCGGTTTTTGACAGTTCTCGCAGTCCCGTCTTATTACTGAAATGTCCGGACTTTCTCTTTGATCTCCTGCACTGAACAGACAGAAAAAGATACAAAGTTTCTAAAACATAATTGGCTTTTGGCAGAGAGCCCAGAATAAGTGGCAGGAGCACATCAATACTTTTGTAACAATTCTAGATAAGCAAAGAAGCGACTGTATTTAAGATGAGCAGTAGTGATGTGCGGGTTGGGATTTCCCCGACCCTAACCCGCCCTCCCTTAGCCCCCGCCCGCAGCCGAACTTCTGTGTAGCTTTTACAGACCCGCGCCGGCCCACCCATGACATCACAAAAGGGGTGGGGCGAGCAGGCTCAGCGCCTATAAAAGATGAACCCGGAAGCCGGCATTTGACAGTGGCGGGCGGGGAGAGCAGGAGAAGAGCTCAACCTGCCCGCGAGCTCAACCTGCAAGGTCGGCCCGAACCCGCCCGAAACCCATGGGTATCGGGCTGGCCCACACATCACTAATAAGCAGGTCTCTTGGGGAAACTGAGACTTGCAGCTTAAAGGGGTTGTTCACCTTCCAACACTTTTTTTCAGTACAGTTAAGGTGGCCATAGACGTAACAATTACGATCTTTCTTGGAAAAGATCTTTCCAAGAAAGATCGTTCGTTTCAATACACACGTGTAGAGCTGAATCATCAGATATACAGGTAGATATACGGGAAGAAACAATAGAACTCTACCTGTATCTGACGATTCAGCACTTAACAATGGGCGATGTTTGGGTCAATTCAAAGGCACCCGATCAAAATTTTCCATCCAGCCCGATCGACGAGCCGACCGATATCCAAGTCTTCTGCCGATATCGGTCGGCTCTTTTTCCACCATACACGCAAAGAATATCGGACGAAAATTTGTTTCGTACGATATTATCTGTGCGTCTATGGCCACCTTTAGTTCACCAGAAATTAAGACTTTTTCCAATGACTCCATATTTTCTATGTGTGCCCGTTTTTCTAATATTGAAGTGTAAAGTGTAATTTTTCCACCTTCTAAAGCAGCTCTGAGAGTGGGGTCACCAACCTTGTAAAATATTCTAAATTGATACATTTAGTTGATACATTTCTTATCTTTGAGCAGAATCTCTGGGTTTCATTACAGGCAGCTGTTAGAATTGATACAAATGTTGCTAATACTCCAGAGATGCTGCTGAGAAATGTATCAACTAAATGTTGCAAAATTGTAAAAGGTGGTTATTGTGTGTATGAAATATATACACGTATATATCGTGTGTGTGTATACGCTTACATTGCTGCATTTATTTTGTTTCATAGGTGTGGGAAAGTCATGTCTGCTTCTTCAGTTTACTGATAAGAGGTTCCAGCCAGTTCATGACTTAACAATTGGTAAGCCACATTCTAAACAGGAAGCTTTGTGACACCTTGCGAAATACCCTGAGAAGTGTCCTTAAAGGTTTATTTGACAGAAAAACACTTAAATATATGCATTTAACCAATGACAATTTGTAACTGTTTCTCTTTCTTGCTTTCTTTCCCCACAGGAGTTGAGTTTGGTGCACGCATGATAAACATTGATGGGAAACCTATCAAACTACAGATATGGGACACGGTAAGAAGGCATAATAACCATCAGTTACATGATGACCTATGTAACTGTGACGTGCTTATTTAACTGGCCCTGCTGATTCAGCTTTACAAAATGTGATTAGTGCAGTTTCAAGATCCCATCCATGCATATTAGAAGTCCGATAGGGATGTCTAGCACATACTGTTAATTTCACTGTCGGTTCCAAGAGTATCTTTCCAGAATTCATGATTATTTGCCCTGTGTGGGTGCTTTAGTAACTGAGGGAATTTGACATTGTTTTACATATTGAGCTTAAAATTAGATGGCTAGTTTTACTTTTAGATGTTGCTGATCTATTGTATATAATGTAATATGCAAATACAGAAGCCTGTAATGCCACCACAATTCTGAATCTAAACCTGTCAAAACTGTTGCCTTGGGCTGTATGACACTTGAGTTTTCCAGATTTCAGTACTAAGAGGCGGATTTATTAAGGTTTGAGTTGTGTTTTCCACGAAAAATTTGAGTTTGAGGTTATTATAAAAAAAAACTAGAATTTTTTCAAGATTTTTTTATACCCTGACCCTGGAAATAGCTTGTATGCGAAAATACACCATCTAAAACCTGTTGAGGTCATGTAGGAGTCAATGGCATAGGTCCCTTGTAACCATTTGAGGATGTTAAAGGGATACTGTCATGGGAAAACAAAAGAGCAAACTTTTTTAGATTTAATTTTGAAATCTGACATAATGCTAGACATATCGTCCATTTCATGTGTCATGTGACTTGTGGTCTGATAGACTTCAGTCACTGCTGCACTGCAAATTTGAGTGATATCACCTGCGATACCTTCAGTTTCATTGAGTAGGAGAAACAATGGACTGTCAGAAAGCAGTTCCATAGTGCAGCCCTGGCTCTTTCTCAAAGCACATGACCAGGCAAAATGACCTGATAAGGCTGCCTACACACCAATATTACAATACACTTTTTGGTTGGTTTCACAGCAAGTTGGAGTGAAATCATCCCACTCCCTTACCCTCCCCCCCAGCAGCCCATCAGCAGAACAATGGGAAGGTAACCAGATAACAGCTCCATGTTAGATATAAGAACAGCACTCAGTAGTAAAAATCCATGTCCCACTGCGAACTCCATCAGTTACGATAGGAGAAACAGCAGCCTGTCAGAAAGCAGTTCCATAGAGCAGCACTGTTAGAGTGAAATATATGGTAGAGTGAATTATTTGCAGTGTAAACAGTGTAATTTAAAAATCAAATAAAAGCCCCCCCCCCCCTAAAAGTCATGACAGAATACCTTTAATAGCCTTCATGATGTTCAAGTTTTTTTCGTTGGGTTTTGGGTGAAAACTAGATCAGTTTAAGCTTTTGGCTTTTGCAAACTCAAACTCGCTGATTCAAGTTTTTCCATTCGAGATTTTTCTCGAATGTCTAGCATAACTATTCGAGTAGTGAGTTCATTCAAGGTTTATAAAAGCTTACAAAGCTCTGAAATTAGACCTTTGATAAGTAACTCCCTTAAAGGGGAAGGAAACCTAGTTGGCGCAAAAACCCTCCCCCCTGGCCTACCCGTCCCGCTGGGCAAATGCCCCTAACTTGTTACTTACCCTTCTGCGCAGGTCCAGTCCAGGGAGTTCACAGACGACATCTTCTTCCACGCGATCTTCTTCCTGCTTTGACATGCGCATTCGGAGTAGTTCGCCGGTACGATCTACTGCGCATGCGCCAAAAGTACATTGTGACTTTTGGCGCCCGACCGTAGATCCCGACCGGCGAACTGCTCCGAATGCGCATGCGCCAAAATGCTGTTCAAAGCAGGAAGAAGATCGCGTGGAAGAAGATGTCGTCTGTGAACTCCCTGGACTGGACCTGCGCAGAAGGGTAAGTAACAAGTTAGGGGCATTTGCCCAGCGGGACGGGTAGGCCAGGGGGGAGGAGGGAGGGTGGGCAACACACGGGAGGGGGGTGGGTTTTTGCGCCAACTAGGTTTCCTTCCCCTTTAAAGGAGAACTAAACCCCCTGCTATTAAAAATCACTGCCCCCAGTGAGTTCCGCTGCACTGACTCTGCAAGGAGAGTTAAGTAAAGAATAGGGGGCAATTACAGGAGTTCACACCTAGGCTGGGGGGGGGCTATGTAGGGTAGGGGGTAGCAATTTTTATTAGAAGGGGGGTTTGTTTCCCCTTTAATGATCACATGCTACAATGAAGCCAAAAAATAGTTGTGCCATTTAAGCCTGAAGGAATAATACAACAAACATGTTATTTCCTGTTGTTGACATGTGCATTACCATGTGAATATTGATTGGATGGCTGGGCTATGGACTTTGGAGAATATTTAATTATTTTTCGTAGTTTGGATTGATGGGAGGTAAGAAGAAAGCAGCACTGGGGTGGGTTTGGTAGAGGCAGAATAAGACTTTATAAGCGAAGAACAGTGTGGCAAGTGTCTAGCAATGCTGTCTTTCTAGCACAAGGTTTTGTGGTTCAGTTCTGACCACTGCACAATTAGATTTATGTAAATAAGGAATAATATGCTTTCCTTCACCACAGGGGGGGTGCATTACAAGCTTTTGATGATTTATGAAGTGGTTGTTTTAATTTTGTTCTCCATATGTATTAATTTATAGCATGATAGCTCACATTCCAAATATTTTTTTTTTACTTCCATAGTTTTCTAATAAGTTCACTGTGATTAACACTTTTAGTTGCTTTTTACTTTACTTTAGGTAGGCGGGGGTCACAGGTCTTCTAAAACACAATAATTTGCACTTTTTGTATAAATCCAGTGCTGCCAGTATGTACAGGGCTGCCTTGCACCCACCAGCGCTACACTCTGTGCTTCTCACAAGAATGCCCCAGATGTAGGTGCTGGGTAAATTAGTGCTAAGTGTCACCCCTTTGTGCTGTAGAAAGTACATTTTGGGCATTAATAATTAATCCCTAAAATATCAGCATTGCTGTTTTAATTTAAATTCTCTTCAACTTCTGTTTTCTACTACACAGGCTGGACAAGAGTCATTTCGTTCAATTACAAGATCTTATTACCGAGGTGCTGCTGGGGCCCTGCTAGTGTATGATATAACAAGGTAAGAGCAGGTTTCAGGGTGGGCAAATCCTTTGGTGATTTCTAAATCATCTATCACTAGCTCATGTACACATTTCAGAAAAAGAGCTGTAATGCCCAAATCTCTTGTCTGGGTACCTTTCTCAATATATGTGAATAATTTAATTTAAATAGACTTGATCCACAGAGTGCTCGTGACATAACAAATGTTGAAAACCCTTGTGGGGTTTAATGCAGTGTCTTATTTCACTTAAAATACTTATACTTATATGGCACTAACGTGATGAGCAGTGGAAATACAAATTGTTAACAGCATTCAGTATTTATGATTTATATAAATGAGACATGTTTTGCGAACCAGTCAGTTTTTAATAACTGTGCACATTGTGCAGGAGGAAGTTCAGATTAAAATAACTTGTTTGTATGTTACAGATGGACCTCATCTAAGCAGCTTTCAAACTGGTCGCCATTATTTTATTTTGTACAGATTTTGGATTATTAGTATTTCTATCCTGCCTAGTTCTAGCCTGCAAATGAGGGTTCATTATTATAATAAATTTTATTGGTTATCTTATTGTTGCCTTGTGTGGCCACTATAATAATAGTTTCCATAATCGCTGGTAGTGTTCAGTGCCAGCCCAGTATTGCATAATGCAACAGCTATGGTGATAAAGGCTACCTGTCCCTTCAAATGTATTATTTATGGTAAAAACACTGTACATTTATTGTGTGCTCCTCTTTTAGACGGGAAACCTTTAGCCACCTCACATCCTGGCTAGAAGATGCTCGGCAACATTCCAGTTCAAATATGGTCATAATACTGATTGGAAATAAAAGGTCAGAAGGACTTTATATTTTATGTCACTAAAGTTTTTATGTATATAATCTGCCTTTTAATGTGGTCATTGTTTGCCTTTTTCTGTTTCAGTGATCTTGAGTCTCGTAGAGATGTTTCTAGGGAGGAGGGGGAAGCTTTTGCTCGGGAACATGGTCTCATTTTTATGGAGACCTCTGCCAAAACTGCAGCTAATGTGGAAGAGGTGAGAACAATCTTTTCTGGCCTATTTGCTCTGCTTTACTCTTCTCTGAAATTGGCCAACTATCTTTAAAACTACATTTAATTTTAGCTACTGTCTAGCCAAAGATGTTGACTGGTGATTCAACAGATGCAGTTGGGGGGCCTACACTTATAGGGGTTGTTCACCTTCCAACACTTTTTTCGGTTTTTCAGTTGGTTTCAGTTAGTTCACCAGAAATAAAGACTTTTTCCAATGACTTTAAATTTTCTGTGTGACCGTTTTTCTAATCGTGAAATGTTTCACCTTCTAAAGCAGCTCTAGGAGGGGGGGGGGGTCGCCAACCCTGTAAACTGTTCTAAATGAATACATTTAGTTGATACATTTCTTATCTTTGTTTTGAATTTGCTGTATCTTGATTACTAAACCCAGATAATAAATATTGTCACGATTTATATCGCATGAATACCTGCATAATGCTGGGGTAAAAATCGTAGGGTACAAAATTCCTATGTGCTTTTCCAAACACACCCATAGGACTTACTAAAAATCTTTTTACTCAGGTCGATTCAGTAATTATATCCTTCATATGGGCCAATAAAATCCCAAGGATAAGCATTAATATAGTACAATTCTCAATACAGGCTGGAGGTCTTGCATTGCCTAACATTTATTACTATTATTTGGTGGCTTTATTAGTAAGGGACTTATATCCAGAAGGCCAACTCTTAACGTTTGAACAAATACAAGCAACCCATCAAACAAAGCACATCATACACTTCCAATACCTACAGCTCAGGCATGCTGTACAGACTTTTGAACCCACAGACTTCAATTCAGGCCACTGTACTGGAAACCAGCCTACATATGCAGGAGGTTCCAAAGCCCCTCTACACTATTTATCAGACTTTGCAAGCTCAGGAGGACAAGCAATTGCTCAGTTGTTATAACAAATGTGCTCAGGACATTGGGGATCTGGATCTTGAAAAATGGACAGAAGTTTTGAGACATCTGTCACACTCTACAATAGCAACCAGAGATAAATTGATCCAGGTGAAATTTTTACACGGCTCCTATTTGACCCCGGAAACCCCTACATAAAATGACTCCCATTAGAGACATAAACTAAACGTGAGGCTGTGGACACCCGGGATCCTGGATGCATATGGTATGGACTTGTCCTAAGCTTGTGACATACTGGATACAAATTTTTGTATTTATATCTAAAGTGATGTTTCTCACATACACCTGGACCCAGCAGCGGCACTACTGGGCTTTACTAGAGGTCTTGTAGTGGAAAGTAGAACTCTACTCCAACTCCTAGGGGCAGATGTATGAAGGGTCGAATATCGAGGGTTAATTAACCCTCGATATTCGACTAGGAACTAAAATCCTTCGACTTCGAATATCGAAGTCGAAGGATTTAGCGCAAATCCTACGATCGAACGATCGAAGGATTATTCCTTCGATCGAACGATTAAATCCTTCGAATCGAACGATTCGAAGGATTTTAATCCAACGATCGAAGGAATATCCTTCGATCAAAAAAACTTAGGCAAGCCTATGGGGACCTTCCCCATAGGCTAACATTGAGTTCGGTAGCTTTTAGCTGCCGAACTAGGGGGTCGAAGTTTTTTTTAAAGAGGCAGTACTTCGACTATCGAATGGTCGAATAGTCGAACAATTTTTACTTCGAATCCTTCGATTCTTAGTCGTAGTCGAAGGTCGAAGTAGCCCATTCGATGGTCGAAGTAGCCCAAAAAACACTTCGAAATTCGAAGTTTTTTTAATTCGAATCCTTCACTCGAGCTTCATGAATCGGCCCCCTAATGTACTATGCTAAAAAATAAATCATTCCAAAATGGAACATGCCATATATACCAACACTCGAGGCCTGGAAGGAACTAGTAAAAAAAGGCCCTGTCATGCTATAAGGCTGCTTATTTATCCAGAGGGTGTACAGATAAATTCATAAACATATGGATCTTGTGGGTGCTCAACACTGATACCAATAGCACTCATGTATTTTAAAAACTGGTGTGTGTAATAATATGGTAAATAACAGCCCTTTAATTTTGGTCTGCTCCCTCCCCCTCCTATTTCTATCTTTATTTTATTTTCCTTCTTTATTATTTAAATTGTAGGTTAATAAATTATATTATCAACAAGAAATGATTGAATAGAACGCCTTTGTTGAAGTCTTAGCACAATACATTTTCTTATGGTATGGTTTTACTCTTTCTTTCCGAGGCCTTCATTGACACTGCCAAAGAAATTTACAAAAAGATCCAGCAGGGACTGTTTGATGTGAATAATGAGGTAAGGTGTCTTTGATTTACATTATGAGATAAACAGTGTACCTCAAACTTCTGCAATTGTCTACATAGAAACTCAAGTCACCCCTTTCTGGCTTTTTTCTTTCTTTCTTTGGAAAGGCTAATGGGATCAAAGTTGGACCCCAGCAATCAATAAATGAGCCCCTTGGAAGTGGATTAAGACAAAGCCAAAATGAAGGTGGAGGAACTTCTGGATGTTGCTGAAGCAAACAATATTATCACACTAGAGGAATTCCTAAACCCAGCTTCATGCACGCTACATCTTTTTATCACACCTCTTTCTGCCTGTTACATATCAGACTTTCCTTCATTCCTATCTCCCCATCACCTAATTATAAGGGAATCTGTATATAATGTTCATGGCCTTTCTTTGTTTGTTTGTTTGTCTGTCTTTTAAGTTTTACATAGTTCTTTTGCCTTTCTTTTTTATTCCAATCTTCAAATGTAATGCATAAGAAATTACACAAATGGAATATCCTTGTGCAATGATAAGAAGTACATTAATATGGACACTACATTTCAAACGAGTTTGAAACCCAAATAAAAATGCGGGTGACTCTATATCATGTGTTACAGTTAGGTGTTGAGTAGAGATTGTTGGTTTATTTTATTTTTTTAAGGAGCAGTAAACTGTTTATTTTTTTGTTACTGGACTTAATGGGCATAATGTTGTCCTTTTAATGAAAATTGTTACATTTTCTCTTATTTTATTTGTCATAAACTCTGTATGTAGTAACATTCCCTTTTCCTAATGCGGGTACAAATCGTTTGTATGCTTTGAGTGCCAGGAGAAATCAGCAATGCCTGGAAATGTAGTGCATTGCCAAATCATTTCCAATTCAGCTGTATAAGTAATCTTATCCTTTTGCCTATATAGATTTAAATGAAGGATCTCCCAGCAAGCATTGCATCTCACCAATAAATACTGATCACCTTCCAAGCTACCTTGTATTATTTATTGATTTGTTGTATTTAGCAACAAAAACATGTGGATTTTCTTCAGAGTAGGTAAACATTTGGTATTTAGCACCTATTTAATACCTCTCTGCTTGAGAAAATCATTTTAGGTCAAGTTTTTTTAAGTTAAAGAGAAAACACCAGAAAATAATCTTTTTTATATCCATCATAACATTATCATTGTATACTATTTATTACCATAAAAGTATTTGCCTGATGCTTTTACAATACCTTTCTTACCCCCATGTTGCTCTATGAGGAGGCTGCCATATTTGTGCAGCAGTAGTCAGTTAATAAAGGATTATGAAGTACAGTATATTGGAAGCTATGCCACCTGCCATGTTAATAAAGTTTTCCTGTATTATAATGAGTGCATTTACTTAAAATATGTAAACCACATACATACAGTAAAGATTAGAAGCAGAGGGTGGAAAAGATGTTTATATTGATTATGCAACCATGTATATGCGGACTTCCTTGTCAAGGCCCTTGGTCCAGTCTTAAACTAAAAGAAATAAGTGTATCCTCGTTTTGAAATGAAAGGTCATACCTGCTTCTCTCTTTGTATTATGATCTTTTTCAAGGAAACTGTTCTATAACACGATCTGCTTTCTACCTT
Organism: Xenopus laevis; assembly: GCF_017654675.1. NCBI lineage: Eukaryota > Metazoa > Chordata > Amphibia > Anura > Pipidae > Xenopus > Xenopus laevis. Next base: position 153,980,511 of record NC_054371.1, read on the forward strand.
GTATTTTCCTATATATAATGAGATACCGAGAAATCCTTTAAAGGGGAACTATCGTGAAAATGAAAACTTATTATAAGCTTCAGCATACTGAAATAAGAAGATTTATAAATATAATCAATTACAATTTCTGTAACATTTCTGAAATAATCAAGTTTAGGTTCACTATCCCTCTCTCAGCATCTGTTTCTCTTCATTCTCTCTTCATTGCCTAGATTCTATATCAGAGCTCACTATTGAAATCACTAGACATCATGTCTCTCTACATGCAGGATTTTTGCAAAATGCAGTAATTTTGTTACGGTAGATTGTGTTTGTGCTGGAATCAGTTATTTAAATGAGTTCTTATACATTTGCTAGGAAAGGAAGACCCCCTATAAGATATATTGGATCTAACTTTCAAGGACTATCTGACACCCAACTGCTGAGTGAAGAGAAAAAGATGCTGAGAGAGAGGGATAGTGAACATAAACTCGATTATTTCAGAAACAATGCAGAATTTTTAATATATTGATTGTATTTAGAACAATAATTTAGTATGATGAAGCTTATATTAAATTTAAATTGTTATATTTCCACTTTCAAATATCTTTAAGTATGATATCGATATGATACAATTTGCAATTGTTTTTGTTATTTGTGGTTTTTGACTTATTTAAGTTCTTATTCATTAGCTATCCAGTTTGCAGTTTCAGCAATCAGGTTGCTAGGATCCAAATTACCCTAGCAACCATGCATTGATTTGAATAGGAGCGTCTGAATAGAAAGATGTTATATAAAAAGTAGCGATAACAATAAATGTGTAGCCTCACAGAGCATTTGTTTTATATGGGGTCAGTGACCCCTTTTGAAAACTGGAAAGAGCCAGAAGAATAAGGCAAATAATTCAAAAACTATATAAAAAAGAAAAAAGTAAGGCCAATTGAAAAGTTACTTAGAATTAACCATTCTATAACATACTGAAACTTAACTTAAAGGTGAACCACACCTTTAAAATGGCATCATATTTTCAGTCTAGAGGTGCATTAAGAGGAAGTGGCTTAATAACACAGTTGCACCCAACATATTTTTTTTTTTTAAGGCCACACAAGACGAGATGTTTTTTAATTTTGTGATCAAACACTGGGAATTTGATTCTACCTTATAAGAATATCCGTACAAAATTCCCTACATTTGTCTGCACATAAGGACTCACGATTGCTAACTTATGGGTAAATTTACTTACCTCCGAAAATCCGCCTGGACAACGCTAATTCACGAAGATCCGAAGTTGCGCACAGGATACCGAACGCTTGCAAAGTTGCGCTAGCGATAATATGATCAGCAGTTCGAAGTTACGCTAGCGTTCGCTAATTTGCATACGGCGTGCAGTTAACCCCAGCATTTTTTGGGACTTAGAAAATTTTCCAACAAAATTTCAAGTAAGTCCTATCTACTCCATTGCACTTCGTCTGGTCTGATGTGGGGAAGGCAAGTCTGGCGATAGAGGTAACGGTCAGTAAAATAAAAAACTTAGTGAATTTGCGTAGTAACGCTCTTTCGCCAGAGCGAAAATTCGTCTGGAGTGCGAAGTTGCGCCAGAGTCTATTTCCTTCGATAGCGAAATTACGCCAGCGACCGTTAGTAAATCGGCGAAGTGCCGAAATGACGTTATCCACTTCGCCCTTTAGTAAATTTGCCCCAAAGTGTGCAAAGTGCAAAATTTGGATACAATAATTCAAGCATAATTGCTGACGTGAAGGCGATACACCTGACGTACTTGGCTTCGTTCTGTCACTTTTTACAGCAGTGCTTGCAAGTATGTAAGTAGTTGTACTGAAAATATTCAATGTTTACATTAAATCACTTATGGTGCTCCACGTCAAAGTGAGTGATGCCTGTGACCAAATCTGCATCAATAGGCGCACTGCACACATTTCACAGGAGGCTTGATGGATAGAACAGTGCTGAGTGTAACAATGCGGAAGTCAAAGAAGGAAAGTCATCCTGCACTTGGGGGTGCCATGTTCGGCACCCCCAAGTGATTGTATTTACTTACCTGAAACCCCGGGTCAGTGCTCCTATCAGCAGAAAACTTCCCCCGGCCCAGGGTTATACCAGTGAGCACCACGGAGCGATCCTCTTCTGGCTTCTTCTTGCTTCAAATTTCCCCGGGGAAATGCAGCTGTGCGAAGAAAGCGGAAGACTGAAGAGAAGCGATCCGTGGTGCTCATTGGTATAACCCTGGGCCAGTGCAGTTTCAGGTAAGTCAGTTAAGTCAATACAATTACTTGGGGGTGCCTAACATTTGGCACCCACAAGTGTAGGATGACTTTCCTTCTCCTTTAAAGCAAGTACCTTTAATGAATGGGATTTTTCAGTACAAACTTGTGCAACCGAAGTAGCGCATTCCAGTAGTAAACAACCCCTATAATGTTCATTTATGTATTTACAAAATATCATGTCATCTTTAGAAAAACATTTTTTTTTTTTTAGAAACGCCTTTCATTTCTTTTATTTTTGGGGGTCAGATCATGAATATGCATAAAATAAGACTTCCCTGACCTTGTGAGGATTTGTTGTTAGATAAGGGAACGTTGTGTCATACTTACCTTCATTTTCTTTCTTGGTGAATTCCATGTCAGAAGTTATCCCTGGTTATGAAGCTTCCTCTTTTAACATTTTCAAAAGGCCAAGCATCCAAACACACACTTCTTTATAACAAGCAAATTTTGTCTTATATGAAGTTCACCAGGAAAGAATGATTCAGCTGAGACTTTTGGAGACGCGAAAGGAACACACAAGGCTCTGAGAGATGCTAAATAATGTAGGCAAAACACTAGACAAGTTGGCCTTTAAAGTGTCATGTCTGAAGATGCTAATGCAAAAAATGATTGAAAAATGTGTGTTGTTTATTCCATAAGGTAGTGTGACAGAAAGCCTCAGGGACTTCATGGACCTGCTATATAATGTTTGAATGCACCCTATATTAACTAGGAAAGCTTCTTCCTGGTAGATCATAAGATTTATTGATGGGTACTCTGATAACAGCCAGAAGTTGTCAACATGGAAGCCAGATTTATCAAAGATGAAGTTCCGCCACTAGAGTGAAATTCCGCAGCTCTCAATTCATTTCTATGGGATTTTGAAAGGTGTATTTATCAATGGGCGAATGTGAAAGTTTACCCTTTGATAAATACGCATTTAAAAATTCCATAGAAATGAATGGAGAGTGGCGGAATTTCACTCTAGTGGCAGAACTTCACTTTTAACTTCACTCTTTGATAAATATACCCCATAGAGCAAACCACATCTAGAGAAACCATTGCTTTAAGTCCATCCTGATGTACTGAAGAGTCTCCATTTTAAAATGACTGACCTGCAAAAACTTAAAAGCTTTCTTCTAACACTTCCTGACATTTCAAAGACCCCTTTACCTCTGTTCTTGGAGCACTAAAAAGGCAGGGGCCTATTTTTTTTTTTTTTTAATTAGTCAAATATGCCTCCTCTGCATCTACTGGATGTGAGGTTATGGGTACAATCTAGAGTTATCACTTTTCTGTAAAATACCTTCTTTAGCTATTGTTACCTTTTCTCTGTAAAAAGGATTGCTGCACTAAGGACTTTTACTCCTTAGAAAATGAATGTGTTCAAATGATAAAGACACTTGTGGCAATTTGACACCTTTATCAACTTTGACAAATGTGTCATTTCACTTAAAATGTCAGGAATCTTTTGCTACAGTGAATACAAAAGATATCAAACTGTTGGAAATAATTTTGCACCACTGCTGCATTCCTTCAAAATTTTTTTTTTTCAGGTGGGCACTGGTCATTTTAAAACGGACATCACATCTCACCCATTAGGAAACTTGGTGTCGTTACCTCACACACACCTCTCTCTCTGAGTGCTGGGAGAAATCAACATCAGTTATGGTGTGGCTAGGAAGGTTATCGTTTTGATTCCAGGCTTTAGGAAACCTTTTAAAAGAAGTAACAGGCAAAAACATACCCCTATATGTGAGCTAAAAATCTGAAATTGATTGAAGTCTAGCAAATAATCTCTGGAATTGTTTCTAGGGCAAGTCATTTTCTCAGCTCAACTCATGACATCTCTGGAGTCATCCTAGTAAATTCCTAGTGTCTTTCTTCCCATTATTTGCAGTGATTAAGGGAGTTACTCCAGAAACGCGTCAGGTGATGTTGGTCAGTGACCTGTTGGAATAAACCACCTTTTTATCTAACCAGAGTGCCACCTTTTCATTTTTTGTGCTACTATGTGGAAATAATATTGTTTACTTATGTAATAATATCAGGTTATTATCATACTTACAAACGCATGCCATTTTCACGTACAACACAAACAACAAATTTGGAAAGAAAAAATTCAAAAAGATTTTTTTTAAAAATTGGAACTACGAATATGTAGTGCGATACTGTAAACTGTATATTAAAAGCAAGCCATTGTTATTTATAAAGCCTGATTTTGATTTGCGAACCGGCATCACAAAGACAGCCTTTACGGAAGGACCCTTGCCCTCTTTCAAGGCACTTCCTGAAGGTTCACTCTAGCTTATCCGTCTAACGTAATGAAAAGCATTTGATTGACATCCATATTGGCCAATAACACAGTAGCTTGGGCGGGTTTTTAATTCGTTGACTTGGCTACCATTGGTCAACAGGGCCAGTGATGCAAAGAGCAAAGTGAGGCTGCGTTGCGCTGCACAGCCATGCTCTACACAGCCGGGACCAGCTCATAAAGGGTCAACAGCGGCCGGCACCCGGACCGAGTGACGTCACAGGTGAGACGGAACGTTGACGTCAATGAGTGGGGTCACAGGTGAGACTAGAGGGAGGGGAGGAATGACCTCACATCTCCGGTGTTTATACACACCCACGTACGTAAATGTAGTACACAGAGATGTGGGATATTACGTGTGCAAAGACAGCAACTAAATGTCTATTAATCGAAGATGAGACTAGTATGTGCTCATTGTGCTTTACATGAATGACACGGGAATGCTTGGAAAGTAAAATCTGATGTATATATGCAAACCGTCTTTTGTCTCTTAAGGCGAGTTTCATTCACAAGGTATCCCGGATAGACTCATTCTGTGCAGGTTATATACTACCCATTGTGTGCTTCTTCTTGTCTTAGGAGATACATTGCTGCTCAGCGGTTTGCACATTTTCGAATAGAAACAGAAGAAAATAAATTAAAATCACGCAGTTGCATATTTATTATGCCCCTATGGCTTTAAATCCCTACAATTGCTAACAGCTTTTGTCTTGGGGCAGGTTCTCAATTTTTAGGCCACAAATCTCTATGTTTTAGGGTAGGACTCCACAAACGATTTTGTCGTGATCTGACGCACTGCAACAAAACGCAGCGTCTGTATCCGACAGTCGTGTAGGATCAACGCTGCAACACCATGCGACAATTCTATCTCTTACCTTATTTATGACGCATCGCGTCGGATCGCGACAAAAACGTTTGTGGAGTCCTACCCTTACTCCACTCATTAACATTAAATTGGCCAATATATATTCACAAAGTACCAGTTGACCTTTGCTGATTGTTTAAAATCTTCTGAATAATGTTTTCAATAGGTCAGGATGAATAAACCTCAAATACACAAATAACGCAAAGGCCAGGGAGGGCAGAATTGAAGTAGTTTCATTTTGGTTTTGCTGATATTATATTCCACTCTATATGCCCTTTTTTTTCCTTTTGTTCGGACAGTCTAGTAAAAGTCACTACTTCTCCAGGCCCGTTAATCAGTTAGTTTCTGCTATATTGTTTCAGGAGCCAAGCCAGTTATTGTTGTTTATTTGCTGGCATGTGGGAATTCATTTTCTGGTACATTGATGAATTTCGATCATAAGCACCCGTGAGATTATTTTTTTACAACTCTATGAGGACTATAATTTTTTTGTTTTTTGAGGTTTTTGAACTATTTATTTGTTTTAGTACCTCTCCAAATTGAAATTTTAGCAGTTATCTGGTTGCTAAGATCCAGTGTACCCTAGCACCTGATATTCTTGCTGCTGGGATCAGTGACTTGAAGTGATTTGAAAAGCTGCAAAGGCACAAGAGGAAAGCGAAATCACAAAAAGAATTTCGAATACAAAAAGATCAATTGAAACATTGCTATGAATAGCTAGGAAATGATTGTGTTCTAGAATTTTGCTATGGAATTCTGTAACATTAAAAGGTTTATTTAAGGCTTAAGTAAACTTCAGAAGTGTTCTGCCTTTAATATCTTGGTTTTTTTAATCCTAAACCACATTCATACACAGTGCATTACCAACAATGCAATCTTTAATGCTGAATAAGGCATGCACATGCATCAGTGAGTGCTAGGTCTGGAAATGATGCATTCCATTGAGGCAGTGATAGGGTAAATGGTTTTCTTGTACCCAGTGCTGGAAATGGGTAGGGATGAACTGGATGCTATCCCTTCACTTCTTTATTTCTGTCAAATAGCGTCCCCTCAGTGGGGATGCAAGAGTTTTGATTCCAGGGAACTTTCTTTTTTTCCTCTCTACTTCTGCATGCAAATAAAATGCAGAGGTAAAACGTAATATAGTTAAATATATAGAGGATAAAAGGAGAAGATAAAAATAGCTGGGAGAGAAGTAGAAAAGATAGAGAAGTGTTAAACAGATAAAGAAGGTGAAGGCATCAGAGAGGGCATTAAACAGCAGCAGATTAAGGAATAGTAAGAGAATGATATATATGAACTAATCTTGGGTAAAAAAAGCCCTTTAACTTTAGTGTCAGCAATTTAGATGCTTTATTGCTGGCAGGAGTTAAAGGGGTGCTTCACCTTTACGTTAACTTTTAGTATGTTATACAATGGCCAATTCTAATCAACATTTCAATTGGTCTTCATTATTTATTTTCTATACATTATTTATTATTTGCCTTTTTCTTCTGACTCTTTCGTGCTTTCAAAAGGGGGTCACTGACCCCATTTAAAAACAAATGCTCTGTAAGGCTACAAATGTATTGTCATTGCTACTTTTTATTACTCATCTTTCTATTTAGGCCCTCTTCTAATTATAGTCCAGTCTGTTATTCAAATCAATGCATGGTTGCTAGGACACTAGCAACCAGATTACTGAAATTGCAAACTGGAGATCTGCTGAATAAAAAGCTAAATACGTCAAAAACCACAAATAATAAAACATTAAAACCAATTGCAAATTGTCTCAGAATATCCCTCTCTACATCATACTAACAGTTAACTCAAATGTGAACCACCCCTTTAACATAATGCTCAGTACCTATTATTCTAATTGCGTGTCAGCAAGCACAAATAAAACTTGTACCAGCAGTGTTATTTCGGAGCATTTCAGTGTAGTTCAATACTAGTCATCATCCAGATACTGCAATTCTTAGCAGAATTGTCTAATGCAGTTATTATTTGGAACAGGTAGAGACAGAAATAACTTGCTTTCCTCTACTTTCCACTTATTGCCACTGCATGTCCTACTATAGATTGTGCTGCTGTTCTGTCACTTTTTAGCTTTTAAGGAGATGTCCACCCATGTCTTTTGTATAATGAAAATGATGTTATAAGAAACTTCACAGTATACATAAAAGGGGTGGATCACCTTCAGGCTAACTTTTAGTATGTTATAGAATGGCCTGTAATGAACAACTTTTAAATTGGTCCCCATTATTTATGTATTTATTTTAATAATTTTTGTCTTCCTGTTCTAATTTAATGTTTGTTACCTGTTATTACTTATCTTTCTATATCGGCTCTCCTGTATTAGTATTCCTATCTCTCTTTCAATCCACTTCCTGGTTGCTAAGTTAAATTGGACACTAGCAAACAGATAAATTTCAAACTGGATAAGTGCTGCCCAAAAAGCTAAATAATTTGAAAACCACAAATAAAAAATGAAGACCAAGTGCAAATAGTCTCAGAATAGCTCTCTTCATCATAAATTAAGTTAATTTAAAGGTTAACCACCCCTTAAAGCAAATATGTCAGTGTAATTAACGATATTTGAAGTGTATTTGCTATTGAAAGTAGTTTACACACTCTTGGTCTAATTCTTCAAACAGTGTAGCAAAAGCCAGCTAATTAACAGGCTGGGGAAAAACGGACTCCTGCTACGTTGTTTCAAAAGTAATAGCCTGACAGAACCCCTGTTGCCAGGTGGAAATGACAGCCATGTTCCAGCAATATGTACTATTGGTGGAATGCAAATCTAGCTGCCTACGGCATGATTCTTACTTTGCTTCATGGCAGTGGTGAAGTTCACTGTGTTTATACTTATTTGTAAGCTCCAGTGGTGCAGAGACTGTTGTGTAAAACATTGCTCTTCATACAGTGCCGTAACTAGAGGGGGGCGGGCCCTGGTGCGTGACGCACAGCCGGGCCCCGCCCCCCCCTACATACACGACGGCTGTCACTGGTGAGCGGGCTGCCGGGAGGCCCTGAGGGGGTGCGGACCCTGGTTCGCTTGCACCCCCTGCTCGCCCGGTAGTTCCGCCACTGTCTTCATAATTAGAGTTTCCACATGGCCAGTATTTTATTGGCCTGGCCGGTATTTTACTGGCCTGGCCAGTAAAAATTATGCTTGATGCCAATGTTATTAATGGGAAAAAACAGCAAGAATATAGGAAGGCCAGTATTTTTTTTCCAGAAAAGATGGCAATCCTAGAATAAAAGGATATGGTTATGATAACCCTAGCCTGATATCATAGCTTAATGCTAATTTGCTATGGTTACTGCGCTACAATGATTCTTAATACTAGTAAACATTTCTGTAGAACACATTTTTTGGTTTTCTATAAAAAAAACGAATGTTGAATCACAAAAGGAGAAATGCAATGATTTTTTTTTTATTGCTGTATGTAATAAACTTGTAGTGTTCCTTAGCATTTTGTTATGTAGTGAGGCATTAATTGGGAAAATCTATTGTCAGGCTTTCATGTCAGTAAGGCCAGGGGGTATATATTATTGGCTTTAATCCCTTAACCCAAGGAAGGATCCCTATGAAGCAGAAGCTCCCGCACTAGAGATTAGAGGGGCCTAAAATGTACTTTACATTTCTGATTGTTCTCTTAGATACGGTAGTGTAAATTTAATTTTCTAGAAATCAACAGTTCCATTTCTTAAGGCGGGCGTTCTCAACCGCGATTCTTCAGCTGTAGATGAACTACATGTTCCACAATCCCCCTGCTACGGTGAGGTATGTGCGACCAGGAATATCTGGAGAGCCCTTACCGGAGTCAATAGATGTTACTGTACATATAACTTTACGCTTACTTCAGGAACAGTGCTTTTCAGCGGGGTGTTTAATCAACCTGTCATTTCATTCATTGTGAAATTCTTAGGACCGGCTAAATCGAGGCAGGTTTTATCTTGCCTTGGAAACGGTTAGGCCTTTGCATTGTGGGAGTGGCGATTTGCTCAACCCAGTGCCTTTTTCTCATTGGTGGGCTCTAAAAGACGTGCGGCTGAACCAATGCGAGCTCGCGTCCGGCTTCCGGTTTGAGGGGGCGTGGCGTGTGAGGGTTAGATTGTTCAGTGTGTGTGTGTGTGTGTGTCTGTATGGGAGGAGATCTCGCTGTGCAGTAACATGTGTGTGTAGCCGGGAGATTGTAGTTGTGTTTCCTGCACGCCATATACTTGGAACCTGAATGGCAGGTAAGGGGCGTGCCTTTGTGAGCGGCAGTAGGGTCTAACTGGTAGGCACATGGACTGGGTGGCACTTTCATTTTGGGGGTAGAAGGGAATAGTGTGTTCATATATTTATGTTGTATCCTGGTGCTTGGGTAAGGAGGGAAGAAAGCATTCAAGTGTAGGCATTTGTATTTATGTATCTGAATCCAGGAACCCTAGTAATGCTGTTCTTTAGCCCATATTAAATACATACATACATATATATATATATATATATATATATATATATATAGCGCAAAGAAATACCGCACTCAACAGGCTCAGAGTAACTGATTTTAATAGAAAAACAAAAGAAATTCCAACGCTTCGATCAAATCTTAGTGATCTAACGCAATTATATATATATATAATTCCACTTGGCTTGTATTAAATATTTACCATTAATACACGTTAAAAGAGGAGTGGGAAGTCGTTTTGGGCTGCCTTGATTTATTTTATTTATATAAACCAGACTTCATCTTTGTGCAGAGGTATGGATGTGTGTACGATATACATTTTTTGTACTGTGTAACCCTCAGACAGGCCCGGACTGGCAATCTGTGGGTTATGGCAAATGCCAGAGGGGCTGCTTTAAGGTGCCATAGTAAGTCAGAATTTAGTGGGCTGGTGGGGGGCTGCTTGGGCCTCTGTGTACTTGAAATGCCAGGGCCTATTTTGACTCCCAGTCAGGACCTGCCCTCAGATATGCTCAACTTGTCACTCTCCAGTTCCACTCTCTCTTCCATCTTTAGCTGTGATGGGCAGCTGCAGGTTAAATATCCATTCTTTGAAAAGAAGCCTTGTGGCTTCCATCAATATCTGTTTTTATTTCACCAGCAAGATATGTGCTGCATTACAGTAATATTGCAGTAAGCAAGGGGGCTTACAGTAAATGAACAAATATGGGCAAAGGGGTCCTGCTTGCAAGATCTTACAAGTTATATGAATAAATTGTGGGGGGAAATATATGTTTGGTGAAAAAGTATGCACATATAAAATGAAAGAGAAAAGTATAACATGAGGATATTAAGGCTTTTTAACTTATAGTGTAATGGTACAGGAGGAAGAAAACAGCAAGCGAAAATGCCAGTGTTTTTGCACAGAGGGCCACCTGTCACCACTCCTTGTGTGTTAGCCAAGGCACATTCTCTTACATGATCTAATGAGCAGTGACACTGTTTGACAGTGGTGATCAAATCACATTCCATGTGTCATTATCTTTAAAAGCATTCTTAAATGTAGAAGTGGAAGTTCTAAAAGATGAGGATAAATTGAATAGCGTTGGAAATGCAGTGATACACATTACATGGACTGATAAACGCTGCTGAATCTGTCCTTGGTATGCTGCCACCCAATGGGCCTGCCGGACCAATATCTGGCTGAAAATCGGGCTGGATCAAAGACCGTATCTCTGCATCAATGGAGTTCTCGTTCCAATGACCTGCATACCTCCAATTATGATCTGATAGTTAGCCCAAGGGATCAGCCCATTGTTGCCCACCTCGCCAAAGGAGCAATTTTTCACATGTGTGGCCAGCTGCCTATACACTTAAAGATTTACTTTTTTTTGTCAAGGTTGACATTGACCACACACTGGGAAAATCTGGCTAATCCAATTGTTTGGCCCTGAGCCAGGGATTGGTTTATAATTTTGTCCTAGGCAGACTTATCATAAAAGTACCTATGTTCTTGCTCAGTGGGATTTTTTTCTCCTGCCAGATACTGGTTGGGCAGGCCCTCCAGTGTGCCTCATGCATGGGCCATAAAGTTGCCGACTCTGTCTGGAAGGTCAGCTTTTATCTGTCCGTGTATGACCACATTAAGATGGCATTGGGTTGAGCATGTATGTTATTAACTTATTAACTTACAGAGATACAGACACAAGAAATTAAGCTTTTTTTAAAATCTATCATAACATTGCTTTACATGCTATTTGTAATCTTGCCATAAAAGTATTTGCTCGATGCTTTTACATTACCTATCTGATTCCCATGTTCCTGTATGAGGGGGCTGTCATATTGTGCAGCAGGAATCTGTTAGCATTAGAAGTTATAACTGACAGGCTGAGAAGGGACAGTCAGGTTGGCAAAACAGTCACGTTTAGAAACTTCAAATAACATTACACAAAGCAGCCCTATTGGCAGAAAACGATCAACATAACCTTTAGGCAACTTTTAATGTACATTTATATTTTGAAGAGCAGTTTTAGTTTTTTAGTGTCAGTATCACTTTATGTAAGCTTTATCAGAAAGGTCTATATAAATACACCAGTAAACCCTCAAAGTAATGCTGATCTGAGTCCTCTGTCAAAAGAAACACAGCATTTCTTTCCTTCTATTGTGTATAAATGGGCTCCTCTCTCCCTCTCCTCTTCTCTCCCTCCTACCGTCCCTGCTGTAATCTGAGCCAAGAGCAATGAGTGCGCAGGGATAGACTCAGGCAGGAAGTGATGTCACACCAAGCTTATATGGCAGTTGCTATCCTAAAGAAACAGAGACCGCTTTTAGAGCTGTTTTCTCGGGTATGGTTAAGCATTCTGCATATAGCCTTATAGCTTGCACTATTGTGGCTCATCTATTGGCAATAAACTGCTTCGGTAGCTTTCCTTTTCCTTTAAGGCTCTTGGTGAAGGAGTTTTACAGGTAGATTACAGCCGGGAGTGTGTTTTTGATATTTGTGTGTTCTTTATTGGCCTTTTATTGCAGAAAGAATTAAGCGAAATAGCACAACATAAATTTTTTTCCACTGACCGTTTCTGCCAGATTCTGCCCAGTGAATGTACACTTGAGCAGCGGTTTCAGCCTGTATCTGGATTCTCTTCAACCTGTGCTAAGGTCCATCTTTCCCATTCCATTTGTGTTCAGTTACATGCTTGTCATCAATTCACTAAAAAAAAATTACTAAATAAGGCAGAATAAAGAGATAAAGAACAGTGACAGGTGAAGAGGGTGTTTTTCTGCTGCTGTTCTCTGCCTGAGGGCGGCAGTGGACAGAACATCCATTTGCCAAGGCCTATGGCTTAAAATGAGAGATGTATAGTAGTGAAAGCCTGTGATTTATGCACATGGGTGGCATTCCACTTTAAGAATACCTAAAGAAAAAAAAAAATTGTCTGTCATTGCTCTCCGTTTTTGCATGACAATATGCTACAGGTGTAGAATCCCTTGTGTGGAAACTGTTATCCAGAAAGCTCCCAATTACTGGGAAGGCCATCTCCCATAGACTCCATTTTAATCAAATAGTTAAAAGTATTTCCCTTTTCTCTGTATTAATAAAACAGTACCTTGCACTTGATCCCAAGTAGGATATAATTAATCTTTATTGAAGGCAAACCTATTGGGTTAATGTTGTGTTTTTTTTTTAGCACACTTAACGTATGGGGATCAAAATTACTGGAAGATCCCTTATCCATAAAAACCCAGGTCCAGAGAATTCTGGATAATAGGTACGATAACTGTATTTAATTTGTTATACAGGCATGGGATTCGTTATCTAATAAGCTCCTAATTATTGAAAGGTTGTCTCCCTTAGATTCCATTTTATCCAGATAATCAACATTTTAAAAAATGATTTCCTTTTTCTCTCTAAACATAAAACAGTACCTTTTACTTGATCATAACTAATATATAATTAATCCTTATTGGAAGCAGAACCAGTCTATTGGGTTTATTTAATGTTTACATGATTTTCTAGTAGACTTAAAGGAGAAGGAAAGCCCCAGGGCGCAAAACCCCTCCCCCCCTCCCCTGTGTTGCCCCCCTCCCTCCTCCCCCCTGGCCTACCTGTCCCCCTGGGCAAATGCCCCTAACTTGTTACTCACCCCTCTGCGCAGGTCCTGTCCACGGAGTTCGCAGTCGCCATCTTCTCCCACGCGCGTCTTCTTCCTGCTCTGACCGGCGTCTTCTGGCGCATGCGCAGTAGGAACAGGTACCGGTACAGCTCTATTGCGCATGCGCCGAATGTCATGAAGTTTTCCGATTTCACTTCGTGACATTCGGCGCATGCGCAATAGAGCTGTACCGGTACCTGTTCCTACTGCGCATGCGCCAGAAGACGCCGGTCAGAGCAGGAAGAAGACGCGCGTGGGAGAAGATGGCGACTGCGAACTCCGTGGACAGGACCTGCGCAGAGGGGTGAGTAACAAGTTAGGGGCATTTGCCCAGGGGGACAGGTAGGCCAGGAGGGAGGGGGGGCAACACAGGGGAGGGGGGGAGGGGTTTTGCGCCCTGGGGCTTTCCTTCTCCTTTAAGGCATGAAGATCCAAATTACAGAATGATCCATTATCCGGAAAACCCCAGGTCCCGGGCATTCTGGATAATGGGTCCCATACCCGTATATCAATTAAATCTCTATATTAGTTGTAACCACTGGATAGGTAGGCCCATTTATCCACTGAACACAGTACTGCTTTTGTGCCAGCTTTCTAATGTATCTGATTGGTGCATGTACCAACCATTTGTGCTTCAGCAGTGATGGAGCAAGGAACTAAACTCAGAAGAGCTCAACCCTGACCCGCCGGCGGGCCGAAGATTTTGTGCAGGAGTCAGGCTGAATCCGGGGATTGTCACTGACTCTGTAAACTGTTTTAATTTGATACATCATCTGATACATTTCTTCTGCCTGCTGATTTATTTGTTACATAGTTCATACATCTATGAGCTGCATCTGTAGAAAGTTATCAATTAATGTAGCAAATTATAACAGTTCAGAGTCTGCACTTGGATTACTAAACTGCTAGACCTAAACACCAAAGTGAGCAACATTAAAGTTGTTTTCTTCAATTTGAGAAAAATGGTCCACATTTCGAAGTAGAAAGCAATTGAACATTTTTGCAAGGTGAACAAATTTAAAGTAGTTTTCAGTTCAGTTCTTTTTATATAGATTTACAGTTATTTCGATTTCTGACCCTTTTTCTATTATTGAAGTTTAAAGTTGTTGTTTTTTTTTTACCTTCTTATGTCTTTCTAAAGCAGTCCTGGGAGGGGGTCACCAACTCTGTAAAACTTCTAAATTGATACATTAGCTGATACATTTCTTATCGTTGGTCTTGTAGAGCAGCATCCCTGGATTTCATTAAAGGCAACTGTTAAAATTGATACAATATTTGCTAATATTCCACAGAAGCTGCTGAGAACAAATCAACTAATTAGCAAATTGTAACAGTTCAGAATCTGTACCTGAATTACTGAGCTGTCAGAATGAAACACCAAAGGGTTACCTGCAAAAAAAGCAGACACCCTGTGGAATTAGGGGATGATTTTCAGGTGCGGGTATACCTGCGGGTCGTGTTGCGGGTCTCATCTAAATTTCTTATCTTATGTAATATTGTCTATATTTTACTCCTTTTAAAGTTTTACAAAACGTGTTTCTGTCCCCTTCACTTCCGGTTTGCAGCACCATCACTTCCTATTTCATGGTTGTCGGCGGGTTGCGGATAAGGCAGGTCCGGGTCGGGTAGTGGATCAAGTGGGCAAATATGTGGGCTGCGGGTTCGGGTCCGGTTGGGTTCTTAGAAGTTGGTTCCACGCAGGACTCTATGTTAAACTTTAATTTTGAAAAAAATGGAAATAAAAAATGTAAAGCAATTGAAAAGTAGTTATTTCTGAAGAACAATTTGAAAAAAACTCAACTGAAAAAAGTGTTTGGAAGGTCAACAGCACCTTTAAGCGATTCTAATAGAATCCTGTAAAAGCTGCAATTTTGAAATTAGGGATTTTGTAAAATAAAAGGGTTGGTCACCTTTAAATCTACTTTTAGTATGATGCAGACCGTGATATTCTAAGGCAATTTGGCACTCGTTTTCATTTTTTATTATTTGTGTTTTTTTGTTATGTAACTTTCTATTCAGCAGCCCTCCAGTTTGCAATTTCAAAAATCTGGTTGCTAGGGTCCAAATGACCCTAGCAACCATGTATTGATATGAATAAGTGAATGGAATATGAATAGGAGAGGGCCTTTAATGGAAAGATGAATAAAAAAAAAAAAAAAAAAAAGTAGCAATAACTAAATAAAAAGATCATTTGTTTTTGGATGGGGTAATTGATTCCCTTTTGAAAACTGGAAACATAAGGCAAATAATTAAAAAAATTAAGGCCAATGGAAAAATTACAGATAATTAGAGATTCTGTAACATACTAAAAGTTAACGTAAAGGAGAACGACCCCTTACATTTTTTTCAGTTACAGCAACCGGTGCCCCTAGCCAGCTGTGGCAGGCCCAGCTCCATTGTGTGTTGACTAAAGTGCTCCCCATTGCATTTTCTTCTCTTTACAGCAAAAGAGATTTAGAAAGGAATACACAGCGCATAACATGAGCTCACAGTGTGAGCTTGATTCCATTTGGATTGTACTACAGACCGGAGCTGAAAATGAGACTGAAACTAAGGAAAAGGGGAAAAAAAATCCCTATTGCTAATTTTTAAGGGTTAAGGGATTCTATCAGCATCTCTGAACGGAGTGTGTTGTCTTCATAGCCCCTTTAAAAATGTATAGATGTAAACTGAAGGGTGAATAAAACTGCTATAAATACTGATGTATGCTGACTAAAGTAGAATTAAAATAAAAGGTATGAAAAATGGTTTATTCAAAAAGTTACAGCTCCACAAACATTCTGCCGTTTAGCCATGTGATAGCCTGTTTTCATTGAGTTTATGAATAATTTTTTTAATGAGCGGCTGTGCATTTGTGTTTTACAAGTAGGCAACAGTGGAAGTTGCTGTATGAAACAGTGTCAGTCTATAGGCAGAAATAAAAGTTTAGTACAGTGTTCATCTGGTAGAGTAAATGATTTTGGGTGTGGTGAGCGCTGGTGCTTCATAGTAAATTTTACTGTGTGTGCAAACAAGTATTCTGTTGTGATCCAGAGATTGTACACTATATGAACTCCTATTAATAAACACTAATAAGGATACATCCACCCTTGCCTTCACTAACCTACTATATCCACATTTGTTGTCATGTTTTATTTTTCTGAGATTAGACTACAACCAGTGCATATTATAAATACATTTATTTGTCTCTCTGCAGGCTCCACATTTCGCATCTTCGAATTTATTGCTGCGATAGTGTCTGAATATCAATAGTTATTTGCCCTTTAACTCTGGGGAAGGCTACAAGCCTTCCCCTTTACCCACACTTAACAAACTAGACATGGCTGACCCTATCATGGACCTCTTTGATGATCCAAACCTATTTGGCCTTGACTCTCTTACTGGAGACTCCTTTGGACGGGATGGACCAGATACTATAGATGATGCTCTAGGCCTGGCTAATGTTTTGGGACCTTTGGAGCCGATCACAACAGACCGAATTGGCCTGCCTGGTGCTGATGCTGGCATTAATGGGAATAAGCATCATATAGCGTCACAAGTTCTCCCAGACAATACAGCTCTTGTATCAACCACTGAAATCATGCAGCCCTGTCAAACATCCACAAACCAGGAAACACTGAACCAAGGAAATCCCTTTATGGGTGCCTCAAATGCTGGAACAGGAGCCCCAAAAATTATGATTCTGAAAGCTCCTGCTGGAATGACAGTTGGTGCATGTCCTGTAACTCAGATACAAACTCTGACACCTCATCAAACAGCTAATGGTGGCAAAGTGACATTTGCTAAGGTGCTTACAGGAACTCCATTACGTCCAGGGGTCTCCATTGTATCTGGAAACACTGTCCTTGCCAAAATGCCAAGCACTGGAGTTGCAGGCCAGGTAGGGGCAGTGAGACCTGTCCGTCAGCTTGTGCTTCAACCAATGCGTGCCTCCACGGCCCCAGGAAGCTCAGATAATCTAGGGATCAAGCCAGCAGTCACATTAACATCGACACCTCAACAGGTTCGTTCATATGCAGTACATTTTTATAATCTATTTTTAGTTAAATATGTAATTTTTATTCCACTAGCACAGTCACCTAGGTTTTTTTTTTCTTTTGTGTGAGGGTAAAAGTCTATAAAATCCAAAAATTGTGTCTTCTCCTGTCATGGCTTTTTGAAACGTCTCAATGTGCACTTTGGTGTTTTATTGCCCCATTCTCTATTTCATTCTCAAGTCTGTCTTTTCCTTTGCTTTAATACTACAAGTTTTTGAGTGGCTTATGCCACATTTTTTTCACAAATTCACTCTCATAGCATTTCTTTACTATTTGTTTTTCATGTCTATTCCTTACATAGGCAAAAATGTGTTCGTGTTTTGAAGTTACTGTATACGAACATCTGCAGTATTTTATATTTTGTGTTCTTGTATATTTTTGTGTTTTGTGTGGGAAACTCCCACTTACTGGTAGCTGAAGGAACCACACTTTATTTAAAGATTTGTTTTTTTTTAGCATAAGGAAAACTGTAACCCATCTGAGGTCTCAGAGGCTCCTTACTGGGTGCCTCTAGTAACACCTGTTTTTTTTGGCTCTCTGACTATAGAAAAACTATGTTGTGCAGGCGGCTTCATTTTGTGCTTGAATACGGCATATAGGCATATTGTACATTCTTACAGTGTAAATTTAAGGGCATCTTCCAAAAAATTAGAACAGGTATGGGACCTGTTATCCAAAATGCTGGGGACCTGGGGTTTTACAGATGACGGATCTCTCTCTGTCATTTGGATCTTCGTACCTTGTCTACTAGAAAATCATTTAAACCTTAAATAAACCAAACGAGCTGGTTTACTTCCAATAAGGATTAATTATATCTTAGTTTGCATTAAGTACAAGGTACTGTTTTATTACTATTACAGATAAAAAAATTTTTTAAAAAAATTTGGATTATTTGATTAAAATAGAGTCTGAGAGATAGCCTTCTCATAATTTGGAGCTTTCTGAATAACTGGCTTCCAGATAACCGTTCCAATACTTGTAGCACTACTTGCACTGAGTGTCCATTTTACTTTAATCCCCTTTTTTTCCATCTGTACTCTGCATTTTACAATCCTCCCTTACCAACTTTTAACCCTCCTGTATTCTTTCATGGACCACTGATACAATAGTTTGCCCCCCCCCCCCGTACAGGCCATTTGGAAGAATACCGCATCAGCGCACCAACGCGGCCCTTGACTATTGGGCTTTTCAAACTGGCCGATAAGATATCTAGAAATTTTTTTCATCCAGAATTCTGCCAAATCAGCCTAATGGTGTCGAATCAACAACTTAAATCTGTCTGTGTATAACCTGCTTTACGTAGACACACTGGATGGGAGCAGGTTTTGTAATAAAATGGGCACATTGATGGAAGGATCTGAAAAGTAGTCTGGAATCTTAGGTTTTGCTGTGTTTTTGTTGGATGTGTGTTTGTTAATGCTAAGGGTGTTTTTGTAAGAATTTTTAAGGGGGTTATTTATTAAAGGTCGAGCTGTTTTCACGAAAATTTCTAGGTTTTCGAGGGTAGTTTCACTAAAAAAAACTCGAGGGGGGGGGGTCTTGCATATTTTGCAATTTATTATGCCCCAAAGTTGCGAAAAGCCCGAATCCAAAAGTACTCCAACTAAAACCTGTCAACCATTTAAAGATGTTTTTTTGCCTCATGATTTTTCTTTTTTTTTCTCTCTGGTTTGCACTCAAAAAATTTGAGGTATTCAAGGTTTTTTTTAGCCTATAAACTCAATAGATTTTAGGTATTCAAGTTTTTTTTCCAATTGCATTCAATCACGTTTTTTTCATAAATAAGCAAATGTTCCATTTGTGAGTTTATTTGAGGTAGAAAAAAACTTGACAAACTGGACCTTTGATAAATAACCCCCTCAGAGTGTGTTATAACATAGGATCTTTCTGCTCTGCAATTGTGATTTTATTCATTTTTTTTTATCACTTGTTTCTACAAGGGGGACCCTAAAAGGATTACTCTTGTCCTACAACAGCCTCCACAAGCTGGGGCAACTGCACCACTGGGGCAGCGACATGTTGTTCTGGGTGGGCTTCCAGGAAAGATTGTCCTTCAGGGAAACCAACTGGCAGCTCTCACACAAGCTAAAACCCCTCAAGGTCAACAAGCTAAAATAGTCACAATCCAGCTGCAAGTCCAGCAGCAGCCTGGGGCTGCAGGTCAGATTCCCCAAAAGTTTCAGATTGTACAACAAGCACAAGGGGGTATAGCGATTGCTCCCAGTGGACAACAAACACATGTGCTTAATCAGCAAGGAGTTCAGAGGTTTTCAGTTCCCCTCAAAGTTATCCTGCAACCACAGGTTAGTAACTTCTAGAACAACTGCTTCTATGCCAAGGACACAGACAGACTTCTAGTGGCCATAAGTATTATACATAAAGGAGCTAAATCTGTCTTCCCTGCCATCCTTTCTATGATCAGAAGGATTTCTTGTGCATAGCAAAAACCTAAACCCTTTCTAAACAAATGCTAAAGTTAAAATATTCACTGTTAATACATATATTTATTATATAATGATGACCTCCATTGTAAGACTAGGACCTTTATCTAGGTTATTAATAAATAGGTGTTCAGGTTTGTGTATCCCATTGACAGTGTCCTTCCTTTGCCGTGATCCAATTATATTTCTACTGTCTTTAGGAGGAGTGGTAAAATGTGTGGTGATGACCCACCTAACTTAAAGATATATAGAAATGCATTTTAGAGGAGATGTTCAAAATGCCTTTTTTTATTGCTATCTTCTCTCACAGGCTGGTTGCTCTCAGGGTACCACACAGGGCCTGTCAGTTGTGAAAGTTTTAAATGCAAATGAAGTTGCCAATTTGACTGCAAGTCAAACCGTGGTTAAAGCTGCATCCGCTGGAGGTGAGTTATAGGCAGCAGTTGACCAAAACCGTACCAATATTAGCCTTTATTAGCTACTAAAAGGAGGAAAAATTATTATTATATTGATGTCACACTTTAATACATAGTGGATGGATATTTTCTATCATCTAATTAAAAATTGTAAAGGCTTAGTTACTTTTTATAAAATGCTAGAAGTAATTGGATCGATTAAGCAGAATACTTGGGACCTGGGGTTTTCCACGCAAGGGATATTTCCATAATTTGGATCACCATACCGTAAATCTGCTAAAAACATTGAAGTAAAACGGAATATGAATATGCTGCCCCAATAGGGACATACCTACAACATAGTTAGGTAATATTTTATTATTACAGAGGAAAATGAAATAATTTTTTAAATTAGAATAATTTGCTTAAAATGGACTATGGGGGAGATGGTCTTCCTATAATTTGAGCTTTCTGAATAACAAGTTTCCGGATAAGAAGTCCCATACCTGTACCACTCTCTGCTTCCAAACGTCATCTTTGTATTATTCTGTGTAGGTGGTGAATCCCGTAGGCAGGACAGCCAGAAGAAGCAAGAGAAAGCTAACCGTATTGTAGCTGAAGCTATTGCCAGGGCCCGAGCCAGAGGTGAACAGAATATACCTCGGGTCCTGAATGAGGATGAGCTTCCAAGTGTGAACCCTGAAGATGACGATGGAAGCAGACGGAAAAGGAAGAAGAAGAAAGGAGAGACTAGTGACAGGTCCAAGGATGAGAAACCTAAGAAGGTGAAAGGTAGTGGAAGCTCTAAGTCTAAGAGCAAAGGCAAACCAAGGTCAGTATTCTAGAAGATCAGTGTAATGTGAAAATACCTATTAAAGTAGTTATTTACTTTTAAAACACTTTTTTCAGGCGAGTTGTTTTTATTTACCAGAAATACTTTTTTTCAATTGCTTTCCATTATTTAATTTTGACTGCTTTAAAAGATATCCATATTGAGATTAACTGCCCTGCATTGTTTACACCTCACATTTGCAATTGGCTTTCATTTTTTATTATTTGTGTTTTTTGAGTGATTTAGCTTTTATTCAGCAGCTCTTCAATTTACATCTTAAGCAATCGGGTAACTAGGGTCCAAATTCCCCTAGCAACCATGCATTGATTTGAATAAGAGATTCTATCATGGGAAAACTGTTTTTTTTTTTTCTCAAAACGCAACATTTAATAGTGCTGCTCCAGCAGACTTCTGCACTGAATCCGTTTTTTAAAAGAGCAAACAGTTTTTTTTTGTTTTTTTTTATGTTTAATTTTGAAATCTGACATGGGGCTAGATATGTCAGTTTTCCAGGTGCCCTCAGTCATGTGACTTGTGCTCTAATAAACTTCAGTCACTCTGCACTGCAAGTTGAAGCAATTTCCCCCCTGCAGCCCATCGGCAGAACAATTGGAAGGTAACCACATTGCAGCTCTCTGACACAAGATAGACTCTCTCCCTGGTAGATAAAAGAACAGCACTCAATCCAAGTTCCACTGCTGATCCTTCAGTTACATTGAGTAGGAGTAACAATAGCCTGTCTAAAAGCAGTTCCATCATGAAGTGCTTGCTCTTTCTGAAAACATTTAGCCAGGCAAAATTACCCGAGATAGCTGCCTACACGCCAATATTACAACTAAAACAAGTCTACTTGTTGGATCAGGAATAAATTGTTATATGGTAGCGTGAATTATTTGCAGTGTAAACAGTGTAATTTAGAAATAAAAATAATGACAGAAACCCTTTAGCACAGGGGTGTCCAAACATTTTGCAACAAGGGCCAGATTTGGCGAGGTGAAAACACGTGGGGGCTGACCATTCAGCCTGACAGTCTTTGAACCATTAACATCATTTAACTCATTTAAACGAGGAATTGCTTAGCCATAGCAGAAATATTTGGGCACATTAGTGAAATGATCTGCCACTTGGTCTATGCTGCTGTCTGTGTGCTGAAGGTGTTAGCAATACACACGTACTGGAACGTAGTGACTGCATACTTGCCAGTACGTGTCTATTGCTAACACCTTCAGCATACAGGCAGCAGTATAGACCAATTGGCAGATCATTTCACTAATGTGCCTTAATATTGAGGCTACGTGATTCCTGATTGCACTGAACTGGGGGTCCACATTATTATTCATTTCACGATGGATGCTGAGGGGCGATGTAAATTTTAAAACGGGCCGCAATTGGCCCCCGGCTCTGACTTTTGGACTTTGCCTGCTTTAGCAGTTCAGGGATTCTGCTCAGCAGAGCCAAATATAATAACTGTATCAACTAATGTATCAGATTAGAACAGTGCCCCCCTCCCAGAGCTGCTTTAGAAAGACATAAGGTGAAAATTAATGTTACAAATAAACATAGACTGTAATTTTAAAAAAAAGGTAGTTGGTTTCAGTTTTATGAAGATGCATGTTTGTTTTTACTTTTATTATATAAAAGTCATTTTGATGATGTCCCAAACTTTTTTCATAGTATAGTTTACTCTTCCATTCTTTTTTGGCCTGGCTGCTAGCTTCCAAGTACATGGGGTTGTCATTTCTGTTGCATTAGTGCTGCTGTTCAGAGTTGCTCTTAATGGACATGTAAAGCCTACATTTTCTTCCCATGTATATAAGTTGGGCATATCTTCCCCACCCAAGCCACATCATTTGTACCTCCATTTGCCAGCACCATTACATTTTCCTAAAACAAATAGTAGCTTTCACCCAGCGGCCATTTTCAGTAACATCTGCAAACAATACATGTATGCTGTAAAGTTCATGCAATGCGGAATGCAGCTTTACACAGGCACAATGTACTTTGATAAAAAGTTCTGCTGGGGTTGAACCCTGTAATGGTTAAGCTAAGCTCAGTAGAGTTAGTTAGGAGAAACAGCTATAGTTTCTGTGGGAACCAGCAATGCTATCTCTTCATTGGCTGTGTGTTTAGTAATGTGAGCTGAGAAGAACTGAGCATGCCCATGAGCCAAAAGCCAAAGTAAATTCCTGAGGGAGGGGGCAGAGTGGGTTAGAGAAAGAGACGGATTTCTAAGTGATTAAGGGGATGCAGCAGCCTTACTGTTAACCTTTTAACAACCAGAATGCCAGGTATCTAAAGATTTCAAAGAGACTGTTCACTGATTACATTTTTGTGTATGTGGGGGGTTACATGTCCTTTAAAGCAGTGCTGAGGGTTAATTAAAGCTTGCACTTAACTTTTGTTTGGGGCTGTAGTTATGTAATCTCTTTATTACGTCAATTGGTTTTTTCAGCCTTTTTCAGTTTTTTGTTTACAAAAACATCGCTATTTAGTGAACGTGCATGCAATGCAATGAATAGGCAGGAGCAGAGATTCTCTTGTATTATTATATATATTTATAATTTTTTTTTTTTTTTTTTTTGATTTGTAAAGTACCTGCACTCGTACGCTGTTCAATGGTGGGTGCTCGGTCAAAGCGTAGTATACAAAGTTCATCGGCCAGCACTCCAACTGTTTTTCAAATGGTTTCATTCAAACATCACTTGTTATATGCACTTTAGGTTAAAGGAGAAGGAAAGCTACGGAGGCATTTTATTGCCAATAGATTAGCTGCAATAGTGCAAGCTAGAATGCTATATTTATTCTGTAGAATGTTTTACCATACCTGAGTAAAAAGCTCTAGAAACTCTTTTTGTTTAGGATAGGAGCTGCAGTGTTAACATGGTGTGACATCACTTCCTGCCTGAGTCTCTCCCTGCTCTGGGCTCAGATTACAGTAGAGAAGAGAGGGGGGTGGCGAAGAGGAGCAAACTGATCATGCTCTTGCCCAGGGCAATGAGGTTTAAGCTGAAGGCAGGAAGTCTGATATAGAAGCCCATGTGTACACAATAGAAGGAAAGAAATGCTGTGTTTCTTTTGACAGGGGACTCAGAGCAGCATTACTTTGGGGGTTTACTGATATATTTAGAGGTTTACTGATATATTTAGATAGACCTTTCTGATAAGACTAACTTAGTTTTAACCTTTCCTTCTCCTTTAACTGAAATAAAACCAAACAAAATGAGCACGCACTCCAGGAGCCAGTTTTTTAAAGTAAAAACGTAGTTTATTCCATTTCGCCATTTCGTTTTAGCGAAATACTTTAAAAAACTGGCTCCTGGAGTGCGTGCTCATTTTGTTTGGTTGCATCCTCGCCTTAAGCTACGGGTTCGGGGCGCAGCATCCGGGCCAGCTGTCATCCTCGGTGAGTGTGTTATAAGCTGATATTAATAATCTGCCACTGAATTTGTATCAATTGTTCCTGAAGATGACGGACCTGGGGTTTCACAACCAGGTCACTCTTCTTATCGGGTGAGCTGCAGTTCAAGTTCACTTTACAGCTAATTGCATAGTTCGGAGACACATGGTCCCGAACCAATTTTCATTTGATTAGTAATTTAAATCGTAAGGATTAGAGCCGACCATATATTTTAGGTTAGCTAAAATGAAATAATGTTTAGCAAACTTTGTTGGATAATGGTATATTTAACACTAGAAGATGGTAAGGCAGGGGACAGATCTAGGACTTCTGTGCTGTTAACCCTTAAAGGGCCTTGCAGCATTCTCATGGTGAACACAACAAGGTATAATCAATATTCTCTCTGCATATACTGTGCCATGTTGT
The DNA here is from genome assembly GCF_017654675.1 of Xenopus laevis. Taxonomy (NCBI): domain Eukaryota; kingdom Metazoa; phylum Chordata; class Amphibia; order Anura; family Pipidae; genus Xenopus; species Xenopus laevis. Next base: position 154,005,529 of record NC_054371.1, read on the forward strand.
ATGGTAGCAGTCAATGCCAGAGCTGCTTCTTAAGTAAAAGTGAGTTGTATCAAATAGTTTGTTGTACTGGCAATTTCTCTAGGCCTCCCACTCATTTCAGCAATACCATTGCATGGCTTACCTTTCCAGGAAAGGGAATGAATAATGATATGCCCAGCTAACAACTGATGCTAGCTACTTCAGGTAGATCTGTGCTGGGTGACCTTTTCACCTGTGTATCCTAAGGGGCAGATTTATCAAGGGTTGAATTTTTAAACTCCCATCACCTCGAATTTTTTAACTTCTGGTGAATAGGCTGTATTCGATCGTTTAATTAGAATTCGATTCGAATTCGATCGAATATGATCCGAAGTATTTTTTAAAAAAAACTTCGAAGTCCACCAAATGACTCCAAATAGGACTCCTAAATCTAGGCGGTCCCCCATAGGCTAAAACAGCAATTCGGCAGGTTTTAGATGGTGAATAGTCAAAGTAAAATTTTTAAAGAGACCGTACATAAATTTCAGTATTCTAATTTTCAAATTTTTTTTCAAATTCAATTTGAATTTGAAACATTCTGTAGTCGAAGTACACTAAAATTACCTTGAAATTCGAATTTTTACTTCTACCCTTGATAAATCTGCCCCTAAGTGTCAAATATTCTGAATGCTGCACAGCTCAATTTCTGTGAGTAACAAAAAAAACAGTATATACGCTTTTCTGCAAATGTATTAATTTTTTGTCTACAGTACTATCACTCCTATTGTGGGTAAGAAAAGGAAGAGAAACCCATCTTCCGATAATTCTGATGCTGAGATGATCGCATCGCAGGCTTCTCCAGGAGAAGATGAAGACAGTGTTCAGGTATTCTTTAGTGTCCAAGTACAACTGCTTTCTACAGGTAGAATCTTTAATTTACTATGTGCTATGCATCTAACCGTAATTTACTATGTGCTATGCATCTAATTTGTGCTATGCTAATGAGTTAAAGATGACCTGTCATCCGAGACATAAAAATCTGTATAATGAAAGTCCTTTTCAAATTAAACATAAAATCCCAATTATGAAACAATTCATAGCTATTGCAAATGCATTTAAAAATCTCAGCTGTCAATCAAATATTGCTTGCCCCTCCTCTATGCTTTAGGCATAGAGGTGGGGCAGGCAATTACTTTCACTTTCTATTCAGCACTTCCTAGATATCACTGCTCTCCCCACATTCTCCCTCTCTCGTTACCATTTAATTGTGTAGCAAGTACATGGGGATGGACATCAGGTTCCTCATTCTGGTGCACAAACAAGATTCTGAGATAATACAAGGCTTGCCTTAATAACAGTGACCACAAAATTGCTCCTGCCTGCTTGCTATAATTATGAATCCCCAGACCGAAGGAAACACAATTCAAATAATTTATATAGTGTAATTAAATTTATTTTGCTTGAGTAACTTGATAAAAGAATTTGGCATATTTTTTTTTGGGTGACAGGTCCCCTTTAAGAGATGTTGCTTCTCTCTCTGCTCTGATCTGCTGCATGGGGGAATCTGAGAGGGATAGTACTGAACCCTCTACTGAGCACCAAATTTGAAGGAAAGTAGCAATTTTGGTTAACAGCTAGCTATTGTCAAAATAATTGTTTTGGCATTAGGGAATTGTTGAAGACAGAAAGGTGGACATCCCATTTATTAAAAGTAAGAGATTGAGCTGATACATCGTTTTACTTTCCTCAGAACACACTGCTTAAAGAATTATTTGAACTCATGACAAAAAGGGCACTATCTTATTAGAAAGTAAAGTTTCCCACTACTCCCAGAAAAGTACATGTTTATATTGTCATCAAGGCGGTATGATTTAGGACTTTAATAGGTAATGCTACTTGATCATTATACAGGTATGGGACCTGTTATCCAGAATGCTCGGGACCTGGAGTTTTCCAGATAACGGATCTTTCTGTAATTTGGGTCTTCATGCCTTAAGTCTACTAGAAATTAATTTAAACATTAAATTAACCAAATAGGCTGGTTTTGCTTCCAATAAGGATTAATTATATCTTAGTTGGGATCAAGTACAAGCTACTGTTTTATTATTACAGAGAAAAAGAAAATCATTTTTAAAAATTTGGATTATTTGGATAAAATGGAGTCTATGGGACTTCTGGATATCGGGTTTCCGGATAAGGGATCCTATGCCTGTACTAGCTCTATTGGATGAGCTCTTATACAAGGCAATATATACAAATTGTGGCATTCATAACATAAACCCTTTATGAAATGTAACAGAAAATATAGCATTTGTATTATGAATGATATTTTGTTTTTAGAAGAGACGTTCAAATCGGCAGGTGAAACGCAAGAAGTATACAGAGGACTTGGATATTAAAATAACAGATGATGAAGATGATGAGGAGGTAGATGTCACAGGACCTGTGAAAACAGAACATGTTCTGCTTCCTGAGCCCATGCTTATACCTGACAATGAGACAGCCCCTTCAATGCAGTTCTTTGTGGTAAGTGGCACTTGAATGTTTTGAGTTCAGCATGTAGTAATGGATCTATGCTTGAAATAGAGTGTTTAATAGATAATATTTAAGGGGTGGTAGAGAATGTGAAAAGGGGGCAAAGCTAAGCACTAAAATGGCTTCAAAATAGAGTGCATTGACACTATTCACAAGGGTACTTGCATCCCCAAATGGAATTGATGCCATTCACACACAAATGCACTGCAATTTGTGCACCGTTTTCCAAAGCAGACTAATTTGCTTCCATATTGGTGATTTACCTTGAAAAGTGCAACTGATGCTGCTTTTTGCACTGGAATCCTATGGGAAAAAATGCTGCTTTGATAAAATTGCAATTGTACTTTGTAAATTAATCATAATGTCCTAATGGCTGAAAATGATATGGAAATGGCAATTTCCCCTTTTTTAAATTTCAGGAGAACCCAAGTGAAGAAGATGCTGCTATTGTTGACAAAATACTTTCTATGCGCTTCGCTAAAAAAGAGGTATAGAATTAAAATCTCCCACTTTCATCATTCTAATTTATTCACTGAATTGAGAAAATTATAAATGCTTTGCTTTTAATTTATTGCTAACAGGCCCATGTCACTCCTCTTATTTCATGTAGCTTCCCACTGGAGAGTATTTTGAAATTGAAGAGTACTTTGTCAAATATAAAAATTAGTAAGTATTAATAGAAATATAATAATGTTGATATGTTTCTGTCAGCAATTGTGTGTGTGTGTGTAAATAAAGCACAAATAGTTACATATGTGATTTTAAGAGGAAAGCAAAAAAAATGTGACACAGTCTCCATTTTTCTTTGGGGGAAGGGGGTGGCAGAGAGCACACGAAAATGGCAAAATCACTAGTAAACATGAATCAACTTTATATCAGTAGCCTTTATTTCTTTAACCTTTTATTTATTCATTTGCTAAAAAGGCATCCAACCCTTTACTTGAAACTCTCTAAATGTATAGCAGTTTCAGTTGGAGAAGTCCACAACTTCATAGCACTCGCTGTATAAAAACATTTTTCTTCCTCTAATCGCGAGGGGTGCCCTAGAAAGGTCTGCTCGTGTGTTCCTTGTGCCTGTCATAGTGGAGCCCAACTCACAATCTATTCATAAGGTAAAATAGCAGCACACATCCTCCCAGGGAACAGAGGAACAATGTTGACAAAAGTGTCACAAATGTGGTAAGGTAAACAATTATCTGTTGAGCTTACCAGAGATCTGATACTTCAACCTGCAGCAATGCCTTGTACTGATTTTTTTTTATTTTTTTTAATGCCACTTTTTTATGTGCATTGTTTTAACTACACTGAAAGGTAGAAGGAACTGCAACACGAAAATTGTTGTTTGGCAGTAAACGCCTCCACCGTTTTAAGACACACACTGGAGAAATACAGCGCAGACATCAAATGTCAGTTCTTTTGTTCTTTTCAAATTCTTTTTCATTTTTGGACAACTTTAGTCAAGAACCCAGCTTGTAAAGATACCTATTAAATGCTTCCTTGTTTTCACAGAAGGGATCAGTGTCTGTAGCAGGCAATTCTCATGTGGCCAACGAATAGTCATTTTAAAGCTATTGGTAAATCTAGTTGCTATTGAAAGCACTATATCTTACAGTTTTCTGCACTCACTGCTGGTTCTGAATATTAAAACATTGTAGCAAAAGACAGCCCTCCTCCAGCCAGAATTACAATTCCTCAACGCCTTACATGTGTTTCACAGATTTACTAATGAACTGGATTCTGCAGCGTTCAATTTAAGCAGTGCAAAGAAAAGAATTGGACAGACACTGCTTTCAACAGCAATTGCATTTTAAATTAACTATAAAATAATTAAAAATTAGTAACAAATGTATATTAGGTGTACTTTTTTTCATCAATATTATTTTTAGGTTTACTTCAAAGCTGTGATTTAATACTTGTTTTTACAGTCCTTGTAATAGGCTACTTACTGGAGGCACAGTTTCATGGGAGTCCATGAATTATATTTAATTTTAGAGCTGCAGCATGGGTATTTGGAGCCTTTGGTGTGCTTTACATGAAATTGCTAGGCTGTGCTATGGGCACCAACTATCTATTCATGCTCAATGTTTAGCAGACTGATCTCTATGCCCATTTAAATTATCAAACACATTATATAAAAACATTCTCACTAAGATTTGTTTCGTCTTGAACTTTTTGTCTTTGGTTAGTTCCTACCTACACTGCGAATGGGCCACAATTGAGCAACTGGAAAGGGACAAGCGCATTCATCAGAAGCTGAAAAGATTTAAAACAAAAATTACTCAGATGCAGCATTTCTTGCAAGAAGATGAAGAATCTTTCAATCCAGACTATGTAGAGGTAGATAGAATCCTTGATGAATCTCACAGCACTGACAAGGACAATGGTGAAGTAAGTTTCACACTGCATCTACATTTATGGTTGTCTGGTATCTTATACAGATTAATTTGCCTTTGAATTTTAAGAGGCTTTCTCATCTCAGGGGGACACAGGCACTGATAGGTTAACTTTACCTTCCGGGAGGAAAGGACACTTAAAAAAAAAAAAAAAAAAATAGAACTTGGACAGCCCTCTCAGAGAGCCAGCCCACCTATCACAGCAGGCTACACCTACAGTTCCTTGGCAAACCGCAGTCCCCAGCCTAGCAGTGGTTCTACCACTACATGCCGCAGCACTCTCGAGTTCTTTTTCAGAGGCGAGTGGCAAGCTCTTTTCATTCCTTAAAATTGGCGCCATTCCGTGGTGGCATCATCCCGCCATAGCACGCTTTCTTCAGTTCCTCCCGGTCTCTTTGCTCCATTGTACCAGGCAGACAGAGCCATTACGATGAACCTGCCTCGCCAGTTCTCGGCTGCCGCAGGACTCTGCTGATCCTCTTCTGTTCAGGCACCGGCAGGATCTATATAGACTGCAGAATCTATAAAGTCTATATATCGGGCTGACTAGATTTATATATATATATATATATATATATATATATATATATATATATATATATATATATATATATATATATATATATATATATATATATATATATATATATATTAATTACGCAAAAAAAAAAAAGTTTTCTTTTAGGAAACGGTTCAGGGGATCATGGCTGACCAGGGTTTCCTTTTTAGCATGCGCCCGTTGTTGCGTCAGGCTCCTCCTGGGTCATGCCGAGCCTATATGCCATGCCTGCTCACACCCATCTCCTCTCACAGCTCCAGTCTCTATGGACACTTAGGGTGCATCAGCCTCAGTACCTGAACTCCCTGGGCACGGGACCCTGATGCTGTGGGCGTCAAAGACCCTGTTGACAAAAGGTTGGAGGGGTTCTGCAAATTTATATTTTTTGCTTCAGGTGCGGCCCTCAGACCGTCCTTTGCTACGGCCTGGGTCAGCCGTGCTTCTGAGGTTTGGGCGGATTAGCTTTGCCAGACTGACAGGCGGATCTGACCAAGCTTCTATTTTGCAACTCGCGGAGCAGCTCAAGCTTAGACTCAACCAAGATGATTTCCGGGGCTTCTTCCACTTCCATTGCTGCCAGGCGTTTCTTCTGGCTCGAGCATTGGTCGGCGGATCTAACATCTAAGTAGTCACTGGTCTCTATTTCCTTTGCAGGGAAAGTACTTTTTGGCACTGAGCTGAAAAAAGTCATCAGCCAAGCTACAGGGGGTAAGAGCACCCTGCTTCCGCAGAATAAGCCAAAGCATCAGACATCGAATTGTTGCTTCTCTCGATTTCGTTCCTTCTGCTCGAAGACAGACTCGGAAACCTTCCAGTGACAAAACATCCACTTCCTAAAGGTTTGCCCACCTCCCTCATTGAGAGGGTGGGCAGGCATCTCCTTTCTGTAGGTCTGGTCTCACTCTTTTGTAGACACCTGGGTTCAAGAGGTTCTCTGTCACGGTTACTCCATCGAGTTCCAACACCCCCCTCTGAAGAGATTCCTTTCTTCTTCTTCTCCCCCATCCAATCCTGTACGCAGAGCAGCCTTTTGGATGGCTGTTTCCTCCCTCCATCGAGCGGGAGTCATTGTTCGGTACCTAGGGAAGAGGAAAAACAAGGATTCTTCTGCCTCCCAAAATAAGGACGTAGGAATTCGTCCCATCTTAGAGCTCAGAAAGCTCAATCGTCAGACGTTTCTCCTTCCGGATGGAGTCAGTCAGTTTCATCATTGAAGCAATGGAGCCCAGTGAGATTCTTTCTTCCATCGGTATCAAGGACGCATACCTTCATATCCCCATACACGAGATGCATCATCAATATCTTTGTTTTGCCACCTTGGAAAGGCATTTCCAGTTTGTGGCACTTCCCTTTGACCTGGCAACGACTCCCCTAGTCTTCACCAAGATCCTGGCCCCAGTCCTGGTCCTCTTACGCTCCTATGGGGTATCAATTACCCCCTACCTGGATGACCTTCTTATCAAGGCCCCGACCACCCAAAGGAACCTTTCCAACCTCTCCCTTGTGATCCAGACTCTGCAATGACATGGCTGGATCATCAACTTCAAAAAGTAATGCCCTCCTGGTCATCCCTGCAGGCCCCACAAGGGCCTCAGGGCCTCCAAAACCACTCTTGCTAGGTGGATCTGAGCCACGATCTCCAAAACCTACCAGATCACAGGTAAACCCTCTCCAATCAGGGTCACAGCCCACTCAACTCGATCAGTGGCTGCTTCCTGGGCAGCACAGAACATGGCGTCCATAGAACAGATCTGCATGGCTGCCACCTGGTCTTCCATTCATAACTTCACCCGATTTTACCAGGTGCACGTAGCTTCCTCGACAGAGGCAGTCTTCGGCAGGAAGATGCTGCAGACTGCCATACAGGCTCAGGCTTGATCATTCCCACCCTTCTTGGGGACTGCTTTTGAATGACCCTCCAGTGCCTGTGTTCCTCTGAGATGAGAGCGTAAAGCTGGCCATAGACACAACGATCCGATTGTACGAATCGTGGATTCGTACAATTTTTGGGCCGTGTGTGGAGAGTCCCGACATTTTTCGTCCGGTAGAGATCCTTGTTTGGTCGATCGGACAGGTTAGAAAATTTCTGTCGCCTGCCGATAATATCTCTGCATGTATTGCCGATCGTACTATTTTCAGTGGGAGACTCACTAGCTTTGTCAGACATAACTATCGTACGATTGCTGTCAGAGGTAGTACATTGGCTGATCTGTTCTTTTACTACTTTATTTGATCGGAATGGTAAGACTTTGATCTGAATGGTTAGTGGCGGGTCGGGAGATGGGAAAGTCCGATCATACGTTGATTCGTACGATCGAATCTTTGCGTCTATGGCCATCTTAAGAGGGATTTTTGTCTTGCCTGTAAAATCCTTTTCTCTCCTCATCGAAAAGGGTACACAGGCACTCCTGTCCCTATTGCTGAATCAACCAGGAGTTGGAGTGCCTCTCGGGCAGTTCCCTGCATAGGAGAAGCACCACTGCCAACTCTGGTGGGGCCACAAAGCCCTGGTCCCCTTAGGGGTCCCAACATCCTCCCACATTGGGGAGATCTGTCAGTTAGCTCAAGGTGCAATCCTTGGCTAGTTCCAGTTACCTCCATAGTTATAAGAAATTTGTTAACGTTCTGGGAAGTGACAGCCTCCTGGAGGGGTCGTAGCCTGCTGTGATAAGTGGGCTGGCCCCATGGGAGGGCTATCGAAGTTCTAGTTTTTCCTCCCGGAAGGTAAAGTTATCCCGCCAGTGCCTGTGTCCCCCTTTCAATGAGGAGAGAAGGATTTTACAGGTAAGACAAAAATCCCACTTTTTACAGTGTTTATTTGTTGTGTAAAATTTGTTGAAGTTTAAAGCTGTTTAAATGAGTACGGGTAGGACTCTACGAGCGATTTTGTCGCGATCCGGCGCTATGTGACAAAACGCATGCGAATTGTCGCATGCGACAAAAATAAGGTAAGAGATTGGCTTGTCGCATGGTGTCGCAGCATTGCCAGATGCAGACGCAGCGTCTGCGTCCGACAGTCGTGACGCGTCGGATCAACGCTGCGACAATCCTGTCTCTTACCTTATTTTTGTCGCATGCGACAATTTGCATGCTTTTTGTCGGATCGCGACAGAATCGCTCGTGGAGTCCTACCTTAAATGCTGGCACACATTTTTTTCAACACTTTTGCATTCTCATATGTTGAGAACTGTACAAATTAAAATATAATTCAGTGCAATTTCTTTAGTCTGCTTTGAGAGACAACTCACACTATTCAATAACAATTTAGAACAGAATTCAGTGACTTTAATTCAGTCTCCACTGCTTCAGTCCAACGAAGCCTCAATTCCATATAAATAAATATGAAACTTGGTCTAACACACTACATTACTGCAAAACGTGTGCTTTTATTGACCCACTATATGTTTTGAGCAGAGAGCTCTTTTTCAAGGGTTAACAGAATCAAACATCACACAGAAATTGACTCACTACCCCACCCCCAATAAGTGAGTAAAAGTGGTTTTGGCCACGGCCAAGGTTAATTTTTCAGCCTAGTCATACATGGATAAGTACAAAATAGCAAAATAGTCTTTCAGTGTATCATATAGTCCATCCAAGTAGATATGGGGGAAAAAAAGTCCTATCCTCCAGAACATCTGAAATAAATATCTTAAAGGGGTGGTTCATCTTCAAACAACTAGTAGTTTTCAGATAGATCACCAGAAATAACGACTTTTTCCAATGACTTTCTGTGTGTGACCGTTTTTTCTGATATTGAAGTGTGAAGTGTCATTTTTCACCTTCTGAAGCAGCTCTGGGAGGTGGGGTCTTTGTCCCTGCTGAGCAGAATCTCTGGGTTTCATTACAGGCAGCTGTTAGAATTTATACAATAGTTGCTAATACTCCAGAGATGCTGCTGAGAAATGTATCAACTAAAAATGTTGCAAAATTGTAACAGTTTAGAGTGCGCCTGAATTACTGAGCTGCCAGACTCCTACACCAGAGACACGAACATTCAACTTTAAACTTAGATTTTGGAAAAACAGCAAAAAAGAAATAATGAAAAGTAATTGAAAAAAAAGTCTTTATTTCTGGGGAACAAACTAAAAACAACTGAATTGAAAAAAGTGTTTGGAAGGTGAACAACCACTTGACTTTCATTAAAAACACTCACCCTGGAACTGCAAACTGCCTGCCTAGAGCTCAATTTGCTTCACAACAGACTGATACAATCTAAATATATAGGGAACTATCTTACCCTTCAGAAGTACATTAATTTTCAAAGAACTTTTCAAAAAGTAGTCATTTTTTTATCTGAAGAGGTAGGATTAAGAGGGTTTACAAAAGTACAAGGCAAACAACACAGGTAAGTATTCACAAAAAAATACTAATACTCCAGTAGTCCTTGAAACCATCAGGATGCAAACCGTATCTTAATCCATTTTGCTTCCCTTTGTAATAGTAGCTTTGACAAGTCACCCCCTCTTTGCCATTTACTTATAACCTCCAATACTTGCCATTTTAACTGCGACTGGTTATGTTTTTGAGCAATAAAATGTTGGGAAACCGATGTGTCTGTTTGGGTTCCTGATTTAAAATTGTGGATATTGGCCCTATGTTCTTTTATACGTTCCTTTACGGGAAGTGATGTTTGTCCAACATATACTAATCTGCATGGGCACTTTAATAAGTATATAACCCCCACAGTTTCACAGGTTGCAAAAACCTCAAATATAGTTTTTTTTTTTTTCCATTTGTAGGATAGTTCATTACTTCCCCTTTAATTATGGAGGAACAGCGTATGCAACTAAGGCAAGGAAATGTGCCTCTCTTAGGCCTGCCATGAAATAAAGAGTGGGACTTCTTTATCTTCTGAAATTCTTCTGGACATAATTTTCTCTTAGGGGCCGATTCATCAATAGTCGAATATCGAGGGTTAATTAACCCTCGATATTCGACTGGGAACTAAAATCGTTCGACTTCGAATATCGAAGTCGAACGATTTAGCGCTAATCCTGCGTTCGATCGATCGAACGATTAAATCCTTCGAATCGAACGATTCGAACGATTTTAATCCAACGATCGAAGGAAAATCCTTCGATCAAAAAAAGGTTAGCAAGCCTATGGGGACCTTCCCCATAGGCTAACATTGACTTCGGTAGCTTTTAGCTGCCGAAGTAGGGGGTCGAAGTTTTTTTTAAAGGGAAAGTACTTCGACTATCGAATGGTCGAATAGTCGAACGATTTTTACTTCGAATCGTTCGATTTCGTTCGAATTCGAACGAATTTAACCAATTCGATGGTCGAAGTACCCAAAAAATACTTCGAAATTCGAATTTTTTTCATTCGAATCCTTCACTCGAGCTTAGTGAATCGGCCCCTTAGTATCTGGCTAGGCTGAAAAATTACCATTTGGCAGTGGCCACAAACCCTTTTACTCACTAATTGGGGGTGGGGTAACATGTTTAAATTTCTGTGTGATGTCTGATTCTAACAATTCAAAAAGAGCTCTCTGCTCGAAACAGGTAGTGAATCAATAAAAGCACAATTTTTGCAGCAATGTACTGCGTTAGACCAAGTTCTTATCCACATTAATTTATATAGAACTCCCACTATTTTAAGAAATTTAAGGATATTAGAACTCCGGCTTGAACCTGATTCTTTTAAATGGCATGTTTTTTCCATATACATAATAGTCTATATTTGACATATACAGATGTAAGTAAACTACATGTAGCAAGAAATTCTATGTGAAAGGAGGCTGTGTCTCTGTTGAACTATATCTTTGCATTTGTAACTTTCTAAAATTATAATGGCAAATATAGGACTTTATCTCTTATGTATTGCAAATGGACAATGGACCAGTTAGTGTACCTTATTTGTTTAACTTAAAAAATAAATAACAAGTGCAATGCTTTATGAAGTGCTGTTTGCTTGTGTTGCTCAGATTGTGTCCCTGTTTTCTTTCTGACTTAGCCGGTGGTGTACTACCTAATAAAATGGTGCTCTCTGCCCTATGAGGATAGCACGTGGGAGCTGAAAGAAGATGTTGATGATGGCAAAATAGAGGAATTCAAACAAATAGAGGCGAGGCAGCCAAACCTCAAGCGTGTGGTAAGCTTTATGCTTACTATCTGGGGAAATTGTCAAAACAATGTAAAGGGCTAAAATCCACTTTTCGCAATCAATCTGTAATGTTTTCTTCCAGGCCCGTCCAGCTGCCACATCATGGAAAAAGTTAGAACTGTCGCGAGAGTATCTGAATGGAAACCAGCTGAGAGAATACCAGCTGGAAGGTGTCAATTGGCTGCTCTTTAATTGGTACAACAGGTGAGCGAATGCGCCATAGCAAATTTAGAGGAGAAAATATCTGGTGACCTTCAAGTTTGCCTGTTGGACAAAGATATCTTTGATAACCCAATCCCCAACAGTGTTTTAGAATTGGGTTAACCAGAACATAACTTGAACCAATTTAAATGAAATATTGTTTCGCTTTTAAGTTCAATTGACTTTGTTCTTGGTGAACCAAACATTCATTCATCTATAATTATAATACACTTTAATTTATTTTGTCTAGATTCATTTAATCCATTCACTTTTGCTTCCTGGCCTATTGTGGCTTACTCCGGTGGTTTTTTTTTTTTCACAGGCAAAATTGCATTTTGGCAGATGAGATGGGTTTGGGGAAGACCATCCAATCTATCACATTCTTACAAGAATTATATAATGTTGGAATACGGGGACCTTTCCTAGTAATCGCTCCACTCTCCACCATCACCAACTGGGAGAGAGAGTTTGCCAGTTGGACTCAGATGAATACTATTGTGTATCATGGCAGCCTTGCTAGTCGCCAAATGATCCAGCAATATGAGATGTACTGTAAAGACTCCAAGGTCAGTTATGAATTTTACTTCTCTGTATGTAAGGAAAAAATGCAGCAAGGGAAGCACTGTTGCTATTAAAGGGGTAGTTCACCTTTGAGTTAACTTCTAGTATGATGTAGAGAGTGATATTCTGAGACAATTTGCAGTTGGTTTTTATTTTTTATTAGTTGTGGTTTTTGAGTTATTTAGCTTTTTATTCAGCAGCTCTCCAGTTTGCAATTTTAAGTTTGGTTGCTAGGGTCCAAATGAACCTAGCAACCACCTGCATTGATTTGAATAAGAGATTGGAATATGAATAGGGGAGGCATTATTAGAAAGATGAGTAATTAAACGTAGCAATACCAATAGATCTGTAGCCTTATCGAGCATTTGTTTTTAGTTGGGGTCAGTGACCCCTATTTGAAAGCTGGAAAGAGTCTGAAGAAGAAGGAAACAAATAAAAAAACGAAACAAAATAAAAAATGAAGACCAATTGAAAAGTTGGTTAGAATTGGCCATTCTACAACATACTAAAAGTTAACTTTAAGGTGAACCACACGTTTATATAAGGCTGCACAAAATCCAAGATTCAGCCAAATTCATCAATTCTTGTCACCACTCATTGTTTGGAGGGATTTGGAATATGGAAAATTGTGGATTTAGTTTATCTTTGATTAAAACTGCATAACAAGATTTGATTTGTATCCTTGTGTGCCTTCTTAATTTATAGGCACTCTAAAGGCTTGACTTTTATTGAAAGATACTTCATTAAAGCCCTGAAATGTAGTTGATGGGTTGAGAATGATGATGCTCTCCTGCAAAATATTCATCTCATTAAGTGCAAAAAATTGATCAATTCAATTTGCTACCTGATCTTAACTAGCCTTTGTTTTGTTTTAATAGGGTCATCTGATTCCTGGTGCATACAAGTTTGATGCTCTTATTACAACCTTTGAAATGGTATTGTCTGACTGCCCAGAGCTGCGTGAGATTGAGTGGCGTTGTGTCATAATTGATGAGGCTCATCGACTCAAGAATAGAAACTGCAAACTTCTGGACAGCCTGAAGCACATGGACTTGGTGTGTAACTTAAGAGGCCCAGATTTAAAATGTATTTAATTATTCCTCATTGCATTACTTAAGTCCAGACATATAAAAAGAAACATGTAGTACCATTAGCTATCAGCATCTAAGAAATTTGATAATTGAAGCTCCTGCTTTTTATTGGGCAAACAGAAATGTAATATCCTGGGATTCAGCGATTGAGAACATGATGTCGATATGAAGGTGTCCTTAAACATTATATACCATAACATATACAGTCGTATGAAAAAGTTTGGGAACCCCTCTTAATTCTTTGGAGTTTTGGAGTTTTTTTTTATCATTGACTGAGCTTCCAATATAGCAACTTCCTCTTAATATATAACATGCCTTTTGGAAACAGTAGTATTTCAACAGTGACATAAAGTGTATTGGATTAACAGAAAATATGTAATATGCATCATAACAAAATTAGACGGGTGCATAAATTTGGGCACCACAACAGAGATATTACATCAATACTTAGTTGAGCCTCCTTTTGCAAATGTAACTGCCTCTAGACGCCTCCTATAGCCTTTGATGAGTGTCTGGATTCTGGATGGCGGTATTTTTGACCAATCATCCATACAAAATCTCTCCAGTTCAGTTAAATTTGATGGCTGACGAGCATGGACAGCCTGCTTCAAATCCATCCCATAGATTTTCGATGATATTCAAGTCGGGGGACTGTGCCCATTCCAGAATATTGTATTTCTCCCTCTGCATAAATGCCTTTGTAGATTTACAGTCATTGTCTTGTTGGAATATCCAACCGCTGCGTAACTTAAACTTTGTGACTGTTGCTTGAACATTATCCTGAATAATTTGTTGATATTGGGTTGAATTCATCCGACCCTTGACTTTAACAGGGGCCCCAGTCCCTGAACTAGCCACACAGCCCCACACCATGATGGAACCTCCACCAAATTTGACAGCAGGTGTTTTTCTTGGAATGCAGTGTTCTTCTCCCGCTGCAGTGAATGCAGTGTTCTTCTGTGCTGTACCCATTTTTCCACCGCATCAGAAATACTTGTCACTATCAATTCACAAGCCTCCCCTTTGGCCTAACATCTGCCCGCCGTGTTTTTACCAAGATCATGGCCACAGTGGTAATCCGCAATGCAGGAATCTGAATCACTCCGTATTTGGACGACCTACTAATAGGCGCCATCCTTCCAATAGGCTCAAAGGACGATCAATGTTACCATGGACAAACTACAGGAACTCGGCTGGGTCCTGAACCTAAGCAAGTCTTCTCTGAAACCCAGCAAATCCATGGTATTCCTCCGTTTGCAGTTCAACACTCAAACACAGAGGATATCTCTCCCTCAAATGTGATGCCACTCTGCATGCTCTCTCTCCCTTTCTCATTAATATAAAGCTTAATAAACAAAATGCAACAGCAAGCAAACCATGCGTAATGCATATGAAGTGCACCAGATCAGCAAATTCTAAGAAAAAGATACTAAACAGTCGATGTTTTGCATTTCAAGCCAAGTACATAGCATTGCATTTCTGTAGAGGAGAGGGGTAACTTTTGCATTCACCCCCCCCCCATGACTGTCTCCCAAAGTTTTAATACCCAGCTGTGCCCACTTAGCAATATCTGGAAGAGCACCAAAATGAGGGAGGTGAATGTTACCCCACAGTTGGGTTTTAGGAGAACAAGCCTCAGAGGAAGCACAGGCTATATTCAGTGACTTCTGAAAGGCCTTTATAACTGTAACAATGCAGGGTGTTGTAGGATAGTAGGGAGAATTTCCTTGGTAAGGGATTTTGGACAGAGCTTTGAAGGAGCCCACTGTTGCAGCTTCTAAAACTATTGCTGGGTTATTTGCATTAGACATCATCCACAAGTGGGTATATACTAATTGGAAGCAAGAAAGTAGAATTTAAGATTGGGCAGAGCTAGACCTCCCTCAGATAAAGGGGCTTGTAGTACCTTAATATTCAAGCATGGGTTCTCTCCCACCCACAAAATCCCCTGACTATTTTCCACCCCATTGAACCATGGAGCCCAAGGAGTTATAGGAGAATTATGTAAAGCATATAGGGGAGGAAAATCATTTTAAACATGTTAATTCTGCCCAAGAGAGATAAAGGAAGGTCTAGCCATATGCAGACTTTATTAGTCAGTGCCTGCACCACAGGGTTCAAGTTTTCCTATTCATACAGTATTTATTTAAATCCATATGGATCATTATGCCAAGATATTTGGATAAGGACACGACCTGTAGTTGTAATATGCAATCTGGTGTGTAAAGGGGAAGAGGATCAATGGGGAAAATAATAGATTTAGAGTGATTAGTGTTCAGAGTCCATAGTACTGGCCAAATTCAGAAAACACCTTTAAGAGATTTTCTAAAGCCTGGTGTGGACTTGCCAAATAGTATAAAGTGATATTTTTGCTGTTAATTTCCTATTTGTAAGCCCTCTATCTCTTCACTTGCTCTAATTCAAATTGCCAGAGGTTCAATGGCAAGGCTGAACAGCATCGGGGAGAGGGGACACCCTTGATGGGTACCTCTCTCTCTAAAGATATGCTTACAGATAGCCTTTTAAATCTAGGGCCAAATCTGTTAATTGGCTTTACAAAATGTTTAAATTAAGCTTCTGCCAGGCGGAGTACCCTTGCTTTACCCAGCAAGAAAAGCAATGTATAACTCATTTCCAAAATGCATAATTAGTCTGTGCTCCACGCTTTTAACTGGTTGCTCTTGTCTTTTAAAGGCTATGTTTTCCATGGGTTTAAAATAAACACTTTCTTCATTTTCTTATTACCAGGAGCACAAAGTGCTTTTAACAGGGACTCCATTACAGAATACTGTGGAAGAGTTGTTCAGCCTGCTACATTTCCTGGAGCCAACACAATTTTCCTCTGAAGCAGAGTTTCTCAAGGATTTTGGAGACCTCAAAACAGAGGAACAGGTAACCAAAAATAAAGTATTTATGCCTAAAATTGCTGACTCACTTTTTTTTTCTATTCACTAATTTATTCTGAATCCTTACTTCCACATACTAGGTTCAGAAGTTACAGGCCATCTTAAAACCTATGATGCTGAGGCGATTAAAGGAAGATGTTGAGAAAAACTTGGCCCCCAAACAAGAAACCATTATTGAGGTTGAGCTTACCAACATCCAGAAGAAATATTATCGTGCAATTTTGGAGAAGAATTTTTCTTTCCTGACCAAAGGAGCTAGCCAATCGAACACACCCAACCTTCTCAATACCATGATGGAACTACGCAAATGCTGCAACCACCCATACCTCATCACTGGTATGAGCTAAATATTAACCCTCTCCTGTTATATTAGTGAGATAGTGGAATCCCTCTGGGTAGAGATTTTGACTGGGCAAAAGGTTGCAAAGAAAATTATTGGTGTATGCTATAAACCACTTCGTATAAGTGACGAGTATGAAGCCCAGCTACTCTTACAAATAGAAGCGGCTTCACAACTAGGTCAAGTTGTTATGGGTTACTTCAATTATCCAGACATTGACTGGGGTAATGGGGTAAATAAAGTAGGTTTGTAAATATGCTGAATGACAACTTTTTATTCCAGTTCGTTGAAGAACCTATTTGGAATAACTCTCTTTTGGATCTTGTAATAACTAATAATACTGAACTCATCTCTAGCATTTGTGTGGGTGAGCATTTAGGGAATAGTGATCATAACATGGTCTCCTTTGAGATTCTGTTGCAGAGGCAATTCTATAAGGGAGTAACTAAAACACTAAATTTCAGACTTGCAAACTTTGACAGTATAAGGGCATCTCTGCAACATATTAAGTGGGAAATGCTTTTCACAGGGTTAAACACAGAACAAAAATGAGAAGTCTTTAAAATGCTGCTTGATAAATATACATGCAGTATATTCCCCTTGTAAGCAAGGAACGTCGTTGCAAAGTGTTGGTGTTGAGGTGGGTGAGAAAAGACATACTTTTAAGGCTTTCAAGTTAGCTGGGAAAGCCAAATCATTTATAAGGTACAAGGAAGCGAATAAATCATGAAAAAAGGCAAGCTAAATCAGGCAAGCTAAAATCGATATGGAAAAGGACATTGCAGCAAGCAGTAAAAAAAAATCCAAAATTATTTTTTAAATATGTTAATAGTAAAAAAAATGAAGCAGGAAGGGGTGGGACCGTTAATATCAGAGGGGGGTCAGCAGGTTGGAAAAAAAAAAATAAGCTCAGATTCTGAACTCCTATTTTTTGTCTGTCTACACAAATGAGGAACCAGGTAATGAAGGATTCCTTCTTAAAAGTGCAAATTCTATTCATACAACTAATGATGCATGGTTCACGCATGAGGAAATTCAAAAGAGACTAGAACATGTTAAGATAAACAAAGGTCTGTGGCCAGATGATATTCATCCCAGGGTATGATTGCCAAACCTCTTTACTAATCTTTCAGGATTCATTGAGGTCTGGCATGGTGCAGAGAGACTGGTGAATTGCTAATGTGGTGCCGCTATTCAAAAAGGGATCCCGTTCTTAGCCTCAAAACTATAGTTAGTTAGTCTGACGTCCGTGGTAGGAAAGTTTTTCGAAGGGTTAATAAAGGATAAGATACTGGACTTCATAGCAAATCATAATACCATGAGTTTGTGCCAGCATGGTTTTTATGTGTAATATATCTTGCCAGACTAACAATATCTTTTTATGAGAAGGTGAGCAGGGACCTCCATTCTGGGATGGCAGTGGATGTGATTTACTTAGACTTTGCTAAAGCATTTGATACAGTGCCACACAGAAGGTTACTGGTTAAATTAAGGAATGTTGGCCTGGAACATATTTGTACCTGGATAGAGAACTGGCTAAAAGATAGACTACGAAGAGTGGTGGTAAATGGGACATTTTCTAATTGGATCAGTGTTGTTAGTGGAGTACCGCAGGGCTCTGTACTAGGTCCCTTGCTTTTCAACTTGGAGGTGGGCATTGAACTAGGGTTTTTTTGTAAATAACAAGTTTTCTAATTCTGGGCAGTGTCATTGTGTGGCTACTAAAGCAAATAAATTTCTATCTTGCATAAAAAAGGGCATTAACTCAAGGGATGGAAACATAATTATGCCTCTTTATAGGTCCCTGGTGAGGCCTCATCTGGAGTATGCAGTGCAGTTTTGGACTCCAGGCCCTAAGAGGGATATAAATGAGCTGGAGAGAGTGCAGAGACGTGCAACTAAATTGGTTAGAGGGATGTAAGGCTTAAATTATGAAGGTAGACTGTCAAGGTTGGGGTTGTTTTCTCTGGAAAAAAAGGCGCTTGGTAGGGGACATGATTACACTTTACAAGTACATTAGAGGACATTATAGACAAATAGCAGGGGACCTTTTTACCCATAAAGAGGATCACCAGAGGCAACCCCTTCAGATTAGAAGAAAGAACTTTCATTTAAAGCAACGTAGGTGGTTCTTCAGAGTGAAGTTGTGGAATGCACTGCCTGTTAATGCCTTTAAGAATGGCTTGGATGATTTATTGGACAGACATAATATCAAAGGCGATTGTGATACTCTATAGTTAGTATAGATATGGGTACATTTAATTTATGTGAAGATATGGAGGGGTGTGTGTATGGATGCTGGGTTTTCATTTGGAGGGGTTAAACTTGATGGACTTTGTCTTTTTTCAACCCGATTTAACTACGTAACAGTATCGACATGCTGTTTACATTTTCGAAATAGAATATAGTAAACATTTTCTAATGTTTTTAAAATACTGCTCTGAATATGCCCTCAGCCTCTCAAAGCAGTTTTTCTTTCTCATCCTGCTCTGTGTTCAAGTCAAATTCTACAGCAAAATCCTCCCTCCTCTGCTATTTATTTAGTTTCCATGTCACTCTTAAACGTGGTATCCAATAAAAATAAATTCACGCACCAAAAGGTTTTTTTTCTATCAGATACAAAAAGGAGGAAGCTTAAGGTTTACTTTAAAGGCAAAGAGGCTTTCAGTACTTGCCTCGGCCAGGAGCAAGTGCAGGTAGGGAGGGTTGCACAATGGAAGAGGGAGCACAGTGGGAAAAGGAGAAACTGAACTGCCTGCCATCTGTAGCAGAGGGAAACAGAACTATTTTGAATCCGTTTTTATTGGAAACCACGCTGACATGTAACTGTGTTACCACTATGCTATTTCTACTGAAATTGTTCCCCAAAGCTGTCCACCATAATTTGCTGAGTACAATATTACACAATATGTAATATTGTGTGCAGACGTTTAGCTTCAATAACAAGTGATTTTATTTCTAAAACAAGTTGGGTTACTTTTTTGTTTGCAATAGCAGTGTTTTTCTAGCTACATCTTTAAAGGGATACTGTCATGGGAAAAAACATTTTTTTCAAAATGAATCGGTTAATAGTGCAGAATTCTGCACTGAAATCCATTTCTCAAAAAAGCAAACAGATTTTTTTATATTCAATTTTGAAATCTGAAATGGGGCTAGACATATTGTCAATTTCCCAGCTGCCCCAAGTCATGTGACTTGTGCTCTGATAAACTTCAATCACTCTTTACTGCTGTACTGCAAGTTGGAGTGATATCACCCCGTCCCTTTTCCCCCCCAGCAGCCAAACAACAGAACAATCGGAAGGTAACCAGATAGCAGCTCCCTAACACAAGATAACAGCTCCCTGGTAGACCTAAGAACAACACTCAATAGTAAAAAGCCATGTCCCACTGAGACACATTCAGTTACATTGAGAAGGAAAAACAGCAGCCTGCCAGAATGCATTTCTCTCCTAAAGTGCAGGCATAAGTCACATGACCAGGGGCAGCTGGGAAATTGACAAAATGCTAGCCCCATGTCAGATTTCAAAATTGAATATAAAAAAAATCTGTTTGCTCTTTTGAAAAATGGATTTCAGTGCAGAATTCTGCTGGAGTAGCACTATTACCTGATGCGTTTTGAAAAAAAACATGTTTTCCGATGACAGGATCCCTTTAATAATCTCGACTTCATTTCTGCTTTGTGGCAGGTATGCTAGCTATACGATACATATCAGAGCAAGTGTCTCAATTCACACATGATAGGAGAAATTATGCTTTAACAAAAATACTTGCATAGTTATAGTAACTTAAGTTGGGTTGGAAAAAAGTCCAAAGTCCATCAAATTCAACCCCTCCAGAAAACCCCAGTGCATCTCACATAAATAAACTATGTATCTATACCAATTTCACAACCTCATTGCCCTCACTGTAAAAAACAACCTAAACGGCCTCAAACGAAAGTTCTTTTCCTCTAGTCTACAGGAGTGGCCTCTGGTGCCTTGATCCACTTTATTGGAGAAAAGGTCCCCTGCTATCTGTCTATAATGTCCTATAATGTCCTCTAATGTAACTTATAAAGAGTAACCTTGTCCCCACCCAAGCGTCTTTTTTTTTTTTACTGAGAAAACAACCCCAAATATCCTTTAGGACTGGAGCCCAAAGTTGTGTACTACATACTCCAGGTGATGCCTTACCAGGGACCTATAAAGACGCAAAAATTATGTTTTCATCACTTGAATTAATGCCTTTTTTTATGCAAGGCCACACTTTATTTGCTTTAGTAGACACAGTTTTAACACTGCCTCGAATTAGAGATCTACTTATCTACAAAAATACCAAGCTCTTTCTCAATTAAAGAAACCTCCAACACACTGTTATTTAGTGTATAACTTTATTAACATTTATTTCTACCAAAGTGCACTTGCACTTGTCAACATTGAACCTCATTTTCTACATTGTTTTCATATCTTCTGGATTTAGATGTCTTTCACAGATTAAACAGTGATTGGTAGATATGGTATAGCTTGGCCATGTACATACATGAGCAAACAAACTGCTGAAAGTTTAAATACATGTATATGTGCAATCTGATCATCTTACATAACAAATTAGATCATTAAAAGGATAACTAAAGTTTAACCAAAAAGCCACTGTAATATACCATTTTCTTTGTGCCAATACTATGGACTGCAGGATTAGAGTTTAGCACTAAAAATATATTCTATATATAATATAAAATTTAAGCCAAGCCTGATAAATCATTTAGTCTCAGTACATTACAGCATAACAACCAGTGCAATTTGCATTGATTAATAATCAGCCCTGTAGAAATAGCTACTATAACAGACTGACCTCACTTTCTCCCAGGTTTTGATAATTTTAGCATAGCACTCCACAGCACACCGAACATTACAGTGCCATTGGCATTCAATAGAAGGCTTAAGGTCAAAGATGGGGAGCTGCTGTGGACAACTTTGAAGGCATGGAACATTAATTTGTAGGAATACTGCACCTATGGACTGGCGCTGTAGGTTTAGTGAATAAAATAGAGCATTTTTTATCCATAATGTTTTTCAGGCTTTAGTTTTCTTTTAAGTCTATAAACATGACAATATAATAGAGAGAACTTTTTTTCCTTTGTGACAAAATATAATTCTAAGCAATTTCCAATGCTCAACTGAAACATTTTAATGTACTGAAGCTGCCAGTAGTATCTAACTATATCTAACAATAAGTACACTTATTAGGGATTACAATTCAGCTAAGAGAGGAATTGTATTTTTTCTCTTTTCCAGGAGCAGAAGAAAAGATCATGTCTGATTTCCGAGAAGCAACTCCAGTTGTTCCCCTTGACTTTCACCTCCAGGCAATGGTACGCTCCTCTGGCAAACTGGTGCTAATAGATAAGCTGCTCCCTAAACTAAGGGCTGGAGGCCACAAAGTTCTCATCTTTTCTCAGATGGTACGGTGCTTGGACATCCTGGAAGATTATCTTATACAGAGAAGGTAAGACAGAAAGTTGTTAAATTTGCGATTTAAGTATTTGGTATATCTGCACAAAATTAAAATAATTTGATTATGATTTTGTTGTGTAATTACATTGGTAAGATGCTTAATGACTTTTCAGGTACAACACCTTTTCTGAGAGAGGTTTTCTATTAAATCGTAAACAATATAAATCATAAACAACATTTTAGATTTGACAGAAATAATTTTTAACAGTATAAGTCATTGTGGAAATTTTAAAAGAATCCGTGAATTATTAGTTTTCTCTCTGTTAGAGCTCGAGTTTCTTGCTCATCCTACTAATCGTTTATTGTTTAACTCATTTAGGTATCTATATGAACGTATTGATGGTCGTGTCCGTGGCAACATGCGTCAGGCAGCTATTGATCGATTCAGCCGGCCAGACTCTGACAGATTTGTGTTTCTACTCTGTACACGTGCTGGTGGGCTTGGAATTAACTTGACAGCTGCTGATACGTGTATTATATTTGACTCAGACTGGAACCCTCAAAATGACCTTCAGGTACGAGCTCTGGTTTTCTACTATTTTTCTTTCACTTTTCCTTCTGATATTGTTTGATCTTCTTTGTTGTATATATTTTATCTTTTATTTTCTTTTTAGGCTCAAGCACGATGTCATCGTATTGGGCAAAGCAAAGCAGTTAAAATTTATCGTCTCATCACTCGCAACTCCTATGAGAGGGAGATGTTTGATAAGGCCAGTCTTAAACTAGGACTAGACAAAGCTGTATTGCAGTCTATGAGTGGTCGGGATAATCACCTTAGTGGGGTAAGGAGTTTGTTTTGTTTATAATGCAAAGGTGCATATGATGAACAAAATAATAAAGACTAAGATATGTGAAAGGCAAAAAAATTAAATGCCATTTTTACTTTCTTTAATGAAAAAGAAATCTATCTCCAATATACTTTAATTAAATAATGTGAAATCTGACTGTATGCATTGAAATTCCCCCTTCGTTTTACTTGCTCTGACAGATGCAGATGGGAAACTTCAGCTGGTTCCTTACTGCTCTGCAGGGAAACAATAATTCATTCAAACGGCAGGGGGGAGCCCCCCCCCACCTTCCCTGATCTCGAGCAGATTTGTTTGTTTGCCTATAAAGCAGCCGGCGACTGTGTAGAGATTCGTATCCACAGACGCAGTGCAGTCTACATATTCTGATTATTAATCAGTCTTGCTGTATCGGCTTCTATGGCAGAAATTATTTGACTTGTGCTGTTTTGATAATTTATGACGATCCCTAAACTTAACCTCCCAACTGAGCATGTGTGTAGTCTTGGCCTTGCAAAGATTTTTACCAAAGTTACAAGATGACAGCCCCCTGCGGCCAACTTTGAAAACCTAAAACATTTGTTTAATTAGGCTTCTGGTGCAGTAAGTTTATGTTTAGTATATAAACAGCATTTCTGGCATTATTCTGTTTTAGACTTTAGTTCCTTTTTAAAGGACCAGGAAAGCGGAATTCACGGGGGAGGGCCAATGTGTAAAGCATTTCACAGTGTATTCAAAAGCTAAGTTTTTTTTTAGACATGAGTACAGAATCAAAGAATATTTGATTCTCTCATTGTCAATAGCTAAATTGTCACTTTTCTAAAATACCATAATTGGATGTTTCCAACTCTGCACCACTTATCTACATCTGTGAACTTCTTTCCAAATACTAAAAAACTCAGTAGGCTTTACTTATGATGTACTTCTTAAGACCCCTTCATTACCTTTTCACGTACACTGCACCCCTTTTCTAGAATCCACTACCATTTGCCATGACACATGCTCCCAGTCTCTCTTCCTGTAAATGATCTATTGAAGCATATTTCTTTAGAGAGGCTTAGCCTAGCACTTCTTTAGTATACACAATATGCCCCTGCCACCTCAAATACAATGCTGAATGCCACATCTCTCACTTTGCTGACACTTGATCTTGCCTCACACCTTCAAAAACAGACAATCTAACATAACTGTTAAAATATTATCAGCCTATTCAGCAATTTACAAAGAAAGAGATTGAAGACTTGCTCAGGAAAGGAGCTTATGCTGCAATCATGGATGAAGATGATGAAGGCTCTAAATTCTGTGAAGAAGATATTGACCAAATTTTACTGAGGCGCACTACAACTATTACCATAGAGTCAGAGGGACAGGGCTCAACCTTCGCAAAGGTCTGTCTTAAACATCATAACTTTTTTCATATCTCCTTGTTCGTCTTTCATCGGTAGCTTGTTCCTTATATAACCAACATATATGCCAGTTTGATGTATTTAAGGGGGTTGATCACCCTTCAAATAATTTTTCAGTTAAGTTGTTTTCAGATAGTACACCAGTTAGGACTTTTTGAAATTGTGTACTAATTTTTTTTTTTTTTTTACGATTTTTTACGATTTTCTAATATTGAAGTTTAAACGTCTCCCAGGAGCTGCTCTAATTTTACCATTAGTTGATTTTTTTACCCTTGTCCCTACTGATCATAATCCTTCCGTTTCTTTAAAAGCAGCTGTTAAAATTGATATATTTAATAATCTGCCACAGATGCTGCTGAGAAATGTATCAACTAATGTAGCAAATTGTAACAGTTCAGAATCTGCACCTGGATTACTAAACTGCCAGATTTAGAGCTCTACACAGATCACTTTGATATTGGTGCAGTATCACCAATCCTACATTAAAACACATGTAGGAAAAACTTGCGGCGCTTCGTTTCCTAAGTCGCCCGAAGGCAACTTTGGGCGACTTCGGAAATCGAAGCGCCACGAGTGCATTGGCACTGGCGTTTTGTCATTATAGCAGGGGGAAGGCAGTTCAGGGAGATTGTCGTCCCGCAGAAGAGGCGATTAGTCGCCAGGCGACTAAATCTCCCCAAATCCGGCCGTGTGCTTAAACCCTAACATTCTGTCGGATAAACGTTTGGGGTTTTTTTTCTTTCATGCACTGACTTTCACCTCTTTCTACACCAGGCAAGCTTTGTTGCCTCTGAGAACAGGACTGATATATCGCTAGATGATCCTAATTTCTGGCAGAAGTGGGCCAAGAAAGCAGATATAGACATGAATCTCCTTAACAGCAAGGTAATTGACGTACTATACATTTGTGGCCCAGGTATGGGACCTGTTATCCAGAATGCTTGGCACCTGTAGTTTTCCAGATAACTGATCTTTCCGTAATTTGAATCTTCATACCTTAAGTCTACTAGGAATTCATGTTAACATTAAATAAACCCAATAGACTGATTTTGCTTGCAATAAGTATTAATTATATCTTGGTTTGGATCAAATACAGGCTACTGTTTTATTATTACAGAGAAAAAGGAAATCATTTTTAAAAATTTGGATAAAATGGAGTCTATGGGAGACAACCGTTCGGAGTTCTCTGGATAACTGGTATCTGGATAACTGATCTCATAACTGTACAATATAATTAACATATTGTACAGGGGTACAGCACTATGTTATCAGAAGTAAGTGTGTGTTTATGTAACAGTTCTAATCTATTCTAATCTTATTTCTTCAGAATACACTGGTTATAGACACCCCACGAATCAGGAAGCAAACACGGCACTTCACGAACAAAGATGATGACATGGTTGAGTTCTCAGATTTGGAAAGTGATGATGATGATCGCCCCAAAGCTCGGCGTCAAGACCGTAAACATGGATATGGACGTACAGATTGTTTCCGCGTGGAGAAGCACTTGCTTGTTTATGGGTGAGGCACTATTGCTTGTTTTTGTATTTTCTAGGCCCTGCACTTTATACAACTTTTTTCCCCTGTAGTTTATATGTTATTATATAAAGCCTATGCATTCTCTTTTCAACTGTTTCTTTACAGTTGATATATTTTTACAAATCTATTCCTTTACACCTAGATGGGGCCGCTGGCGAGATATCCTTATGCATGGTCGTTTCAAGCGTGGTATGACGGAACGAGATGTGGAAAAAATATGTAGAGCCATACTGGTTTATTGTCTTTTGCACTACCGGGGAGATGAGAACATAAAGAGCTTTATCTGGGATCTGATTACACCAGCTGAGAATGGCAAAACAAAGCAGCTACAGAACCATTCTGGTAATTAGTGAGGTGGTCCCTATTGATCACAAGCATTTATGAATTATTGCAAGTTGTCATTTGCATTTACAAAGATTTTGATTTTATCCCGCCTCAATTATGGACAAATGTTTTGGGTGGGGTTTTTAATCAATATGTTTTAGTTGCCATCAGCCTAAATTGAATGTGCATCAGACCCACAGTGCAATTACTGAGCACATAGGGTCACACAGTGCTTGCCATACATGTCAGAAACAAGCACCCCTCTGCTGGTAGCTGAGTTTTAATCACCATAGTCTGTACTTGTCAGAATGCTTTGTGTGCTTAGTACTTTACATTTACAAACTATTTTAGGAAGGTGCCATTTACAGGATGGTATTCTTCAAATAAATAATCTGGCATTGTTGCAGAATGTAAGTGTGATCCTACTAATGTACGGTAAACCACTTTTCTCTCACAGGATTGTCTATTCCTGTCCCCCGTGGTCGTAAGGGGAAAAAAGTAAAATCCCAAAGCAGCTTTGACATACATAAAGCTGAATGGATACATAAGTACAACCCAGATACATTGTTCCAAGATGAAGGGTACAAGAAACATCTCAAGCACCAATGCAACAAGTAAGAAAACCATCAAAAGTATGTGAAAATGGTTTGGTGATCAAAAAAAGAGATTTGAGTCTTTTCTAGAATTAATTCACCCCATGATGTGGTATTCAACTTTAGTAGCTGGATACCAGCAGCTATTAACTGTGTCAAAATGACAGTAGGAAGAAGGGAAAAAGGGCACATGAAGATACAGTATATCCTAGACCAGTCATCCCCAACCAAGGGCTCCTGAGCAACACGTTGCTCACCAACCCCTTGGATGTTGCTCATCGTGGCCTTTTGAATTCCTGGCTTGGAGTTTTGTTTGCATAAAAACAGGATATACTGCCAAATAGAGCCTCCTGTTGCTGCCAGTCCACATAGGGGCTACCAAATAGCCATATCACAGAGCATAATTAGCATCTTGTGCTTGTGTTGCTCTTTTACATTTGAACGTGGCTCACGGGTATAGAAAAAAGTTGGGAATCCCTGTCCTAGACCGACATTAAATAACCAGCTTGTTTGATTGTTATTCCTTTAAATTGCTGTTGTAATGTATTGTTTGTAACTATTCATCAATTCCTTTCTTTTTTAGGGTGCTGCTTCGTGTTCGTATGTTATATTTTCTTCGTCAAGAAGTTATTGGAAACCAGGCGATGAAAGTGTTGAGTGGTGTTGATGCCAGGTAAATTTGTAATACTCTAGTCCTGGCTATTTAAAGATCATCTTGTTTGTATGTGGCATAATTTGTCTGCTTTCAAAGTGGATTGGTCTTGATAATAACGAGAAGAGTGCCTTTCCGAACTGGAAATTGTAGATCTTAGTTATACTTCATTCTACTTTTCTCTGTACAGGCATATTGACACCTGGTTCCCACAGGTGGACCAGGTTGAGGTTCCCTCACGTTGGTGGGACAGAGAAGCTGATAAATCCCTTCTTATTGGGGTCTTCAAACATGGTGAGTTGATGTACAGAACCCAAAACTTGGCAGTATTTAGGAGATATGATAAAGCTATTCTTTGTTTTGCAGTCGCAAAAACAAAGCTTAAGAACTATCACTAAAATAACATGTTACCATGTTCTTGGGGAAGCAAAGACCCAATTATAAAATGTAATTGTGATGCAGTAAACATTATATTTACCAACACCATCCCATCTCTTATACTCCTCACATCACACCACATATCCAAGAATTTTAAAAGTACTGAACCAGATGTGCTGTGACAGAACACACTGATTTCCATGGACATTTTTATTTCACAGTTCTTCTAATCTTAGCAAAAAGTTTAATCTGTTCATAACACAAACAGCTGTTTCTTTAACGGTGTTGTCTAGGAGCAGCAGTTGCTCCCAATATGGGTTTACACTCACATTTGTGCGAGGAAGAAACCTCTGTTGCAAAACGAATACTTTGCCTTTACCGCTTAGCAAGGAAAGGGAATGGAGGGGATATTGATAATAAAGTTATGTTTGTATGTCTCAGTGTTCTAGAACACATCATGTTTTATCTTTAAATGGTCAATAAATGAAGAATAAACCATTCTTACAAACAAGTCCTTTTGACCATTCTGCAGGTTATGAGAAGTATAACACCATGAGAGCTGACCCAGCACTGTGTTTTTTGGAGAAGGTGGGGGGACCAGATGAACAGGCTATTGCAGCTGAGCACCATGCTCAAGACTTTTCTGAAATGCCTGATGGGTAAGGATTGAAGTGTAACTACTACATCAATTAGAAGTTATCGTTTCTGTTTTGAACCATATAAACTTTAATTTGGAAGTAAGCAGTATTTGCTTTTGTTGAAACTGGTTTTTGTTCTGTAACATTTATGGAAGTCTGAAAAATTTCCTAATGGTAGTGCCTGTGATGCGGGTTGTTATTCTGACGCAACAGCCAGAACCCTGTATTCTTTGTTCTTTGTGTAGTTGAATGAACCTCTCTTTGATTTATCAGATCTGGGCATTTCTTATGTACATTAGCTTTAAAGGCATAAACTGTTTGTGTTATTCTCAGTGGGGACTTTGATCGAGACATAGAAGATCCAGAATACAAGCCACTTCATGCGCACAAAGAACCTGAGGATGAGGTTAGCTCTACATAGTAGCTTAAGCTTCTTATGAGTACAGCTAGAAATACAGCAAAAAGCAAAACATCTCATGACTTTTTTTGATTTTGTAGATTGACTCTTTAATGATGGATGAGGAAATCTCTGTTGTTGACGGTGAGGAAGGTGAGTAGTAAAGGAGATTAGGATGTTACTTACCTAAGCAAATAATATTAAGTTTGCAATTTTTAGAACTTGGAACAATTGTTGGGTGGAGTCTTTTCTAATTTTTTTTTTGCTTTTTTTTTAGCAACATCTATGCCGAGTGGTATGTTATGGCCACCTGGCTCTGCTCTCACAGCTCGTCTACGTCGTCTAATCACTGCCTTCCAACGCAGCTACAAAAGGGAACAACTAAAATTGGAGGCTGAAGAGCGTGGGGACAAACGTAGAAAACGATGTGAGGCAGCCTTCAAACTGAAAGAAATTGCCCGTAGGGAGAAACAGCAAAGGTGACCATGAGAGAGATTTTTTAATAACTTCTCCATTTTGTAATCTATTTTGTATTGTTTGATCCAAAAATTGCCTTTTACTTATCTTTGTTTTTGTCAGGTGGACTCGGCGAGAGGCATGTGACTTTTTCCGTGTGCTGTCCAGCTTTGGTGTTGAATATGACCCTGATACTCAACTTTATGACTGGCAACGGTTCCGTGGTCTGGCACGACTGGACAAGAAGACAGACGAGTCACTGCTCAAGTACTTCCATGGATTTGTAGCAATGTGCCGCCAGGTTTGCCGCCTACCCCCTGCTGCTGGGGATGGTAAGTATTTTTCAGTTTTTTATTGCTTGTACTATGAAGTGGAAGGGTTCATATGTAATTACAGTAACTAAAAATGAAAGCGTTATTGGTTTCTCTTTGATTGCATTTGCCATTTTTCCCTTATGACAAACTAGTTACAACCCCCAACCTTTTCAAAATTTTCAAATGAATTTTGAAATTTTAAGAAAAATGCAGGAATTAATTTGGTGATCAGTTTATCAAACACTTGGCAAAATAGTGCTCCAGATTGAGTTGGACAGTTCATGTCCGCAAGACATCCCATTGAAATAAGTCTGTTTTGGAACTAGTGTTCTTAGAGAAATAAAAAATAATTTTTTTCAGACAACTGTAGTTCTGTGACATAGAGTGTATACATACAAGATCGTTCCATAAATGGTGAAAAGGGGCCATTCAGTGTAAGTGGTACCTGGCCTCACAAAACTTGCACGTTCATCTTTGTGCTAAACAAAATATTTTATTTGTGCAGCAAGTTGCAGTGGTGCATCTGTAGTGGGCATCCATTTGGTGTAACCTGGAGTAGAATGTTTTCAAGACGAAACCAAAAAAAAATATATAACTGCCTATATTTCTCAAGAACTCTGCTGTGATATTCGAACTGATGATCAATTAATAGACAAACACAATCTGACTGAAATAATAACACACATTCTTGTATTTTTTATATAATAATGAATCTATTTGACTTGTATGATTTTTGGTGGCGACTAGTTATTTAAATAACAAAAACGTAACCGTCTCTTATCCCTGTCATTGCTTTGAAGTTTTTGAGACTGTTTAGATTGTTGGTGCACTGATGTTTCATTTTCTTTTTCTACAGAGCCACCAGATCCATCTCTCTTCATTGAGCCAATTTCAGAAGAGCGAGCATCTCGTGCCCTGTTTCGCTTGGATCTTCTTCGTAGGGTGCGTGAGCAAGTACTTTGTCATCCTTTGCTTATTCCTCGTCTGTCACTGTGTCGACCAGACACAGAACTACCAGAGTGGTGGGAGAGTGGACGTCATGACCATGAGCTTCTTCAGGGAGCAGCACGATATGGTCTGAGTCGTACAGACCTCACTATATTGCAGGATCACACATTTTCTTTTCTGCGGTGTCAGATCAGTTATTTCCAGTCAAGGGGAATATCTGGCCATTCTCGACCTTCTACTCCAACTACTGCCCCCCCAGTGCCTACTGAACGTCAGCCCTCTCATCTAGCTTCCCTTTCCTCGTCTGTCAGCTGTTCTCCTGCTCCACGCAGATCCTCATCCTGCTCATCATCATCTTCCTCATCAAACTCAGAGGATTCTTCAGATGAAAGCAATGGTGTAAAAGTAAAACCTAATGGTGAGTAATTGTGAACATGGATTATTTTTGCTTAACTAGAGCTTTGGGAGCCCCCACCCTGGACTTTGGGGCCCCCCTTTCTGCCCCATCTGATCAGTTCATTAGGCAAGAGATGTTTTCACTTGGGGGCTCAGAATGGGACTGGTTTTGTGGCGCTCATAGCACACTATGCTAAAAAAATTAGGCCACGCACATTTATAAGGTGCATGTCCACTTTTTAAGAACGCAACTGTTAAAAACCCAGCCACCTTAATAACCAACAACAAATTGAAGCACCACGAGTGCATTGCCACAGGCATTTTTTAATTTTAGCAGGGGGAAGGCAGTTCAGGGAGATTGTCACCCCGAAGAAGAGGCGATTAGTCGCCAGGCGACTAAATCTGCCCGTGTGCTAAAGCCCTAACAAGTTGTGTGTGTGTGTGATGTTGATAGCAGAACACATAAAGATCATATCTGATCACGTGTATCAGTTATATCTGCAGCAGCATACAAGTTTCTTTTCTAACCTTTAAGTATGTGCCAGGCTTTTGCAGATCAAGATTTGTCCTTCTGTTATGTTTAAAAAATAATTGTACATTTTAATATCTACTTATGAAGCTGAATTGTAAACAATTTTAAGTGCATGTATCCCTCAGCAGGTCTTCCACACGCTCGCCTGTATGATGAAGAGAGTCGGCTTTCTCTCGCTGCTTCCCCTGCGGATCTCGCTACAGAGGACAGTACTCAGACAGCTCTGGAGACCCCAAGCAGTGCAGACTGGCCAAAGGTAACCAGTGTGGGGAAATCTTGTTATTTGAACTGGATGGTATGGAAGGGGTTTTAAGTATATATTGTTCTTGTATTTTAGGACCGTGTCCTTCTCTGCAGAATTGAGCAGGTGTGTAGTGCAGTTCTAACTGGAAAATGGTCCTCACCACGACGACTCTCAGATCCACTGAGTGACAGCCCCGATAGCTTGTCTCCAACCCCAGAGCAGCAGAGTCCTGTCCACTTCACACAGATTAGATCTGCGCCTGACCCCAAAGAGTTTACTATTCAAATAAAAAGTGTAAGTGTTCACATGTCAAAGAAACAAACTTTCAAGTCTTCTGCCAAGTTTATTCTTATTGAGTAGATGGAACCTTCCACTGCATCTTATATTGATCTAACACATCCCTCGCCCCATCCTTGGCTCAGTTCTATTCTTTTTCCCTTAAAGGGGAACTCCGGCTTCCAAACCAAAATGTGATAAAGAGGCCCACATAACACAGAAACCCCTAATATACCAATCACAGTTACCTGTTTCTTCAAAAAGTATGAATAAATGCCATTTTCTATGCTGAAATCCAGCTGTTTTAACAGTTCTTCTCTTTCTGCATCATTTGAAATCCTGGCACGGAAGGAGGGACTAAACACCGATGTTACAAATTGTAACAACTTCTCCACAGCTAAAGCTGGCCATAGACGCAAAGATCTGATCGTACGAATCGAGGATTCGTACGATTTTCGGAACGTGTGTGGAGAGTCCCGACATTTTTCGTCCGGCGGAGATCGGTCGTTTGGTCGATTGGACAGGTTAGAAAATTTCTGTCGGCTGCCGATAATATCTCTGCGTGTATTGCCGATCGTACGATTTTCAGTGGGAGACTGTCACTAGCTTTGGTTGGACATAGATATCGTACGATTGCTGTCAGGGGCAGAACATCGGCTGATCTGTTCTTTAACTAATCTGACTGGTAAGACTTTGATCTGAATGGTTAGTGGCGGGTCGGGAGATGGGAAAGTCCGATCCAACCAAAGCTAGTGACAGTCTCCCACTGAAAATCGTACGATCGGCAATACACGCAGAGATATTATCGGCAGCCGACAGAAATTTTCTAACCTGTCCGATCGACCAAACGACGGATCTCCGCCGGACGAAAAATGTCGGGACTCTCCACACACGGTCCGAAAATCGTACGAATCCTCGATTCGTACGATCAGATCTTTGCGTCTATGGCCAGCTTTACAGACAGCATGCATACATAACCCACAATGCATTGCACTGTGATGTTGTGTTCCTTATTGAAATCACGTGTGCAGGGAATTGTGAGGTTTGAACAGATCAGCAGCGGAATAGTGGAACAGGGGGCTAGGCTTAGGAAACTGTTCCAAACCATTAAAAATCAATAAAAGTCTGCATATTTTTTTTAATTGATGTATATTGCAAAGTTGCTTGAAATTATGTTTACTTTTAAAATAGCTTGTTATGTTTGTGTGGAGTTTCACTTTAAAGGAGAAGGAAAGGTTAAACTAAGTAAGCCTTATCAGATAGGTCCACCTAAATACACCAGTAAACCCTCAAAGTAATGCTGCTCTGAGTCCCCTGTCAAAAGAAACACTGCATTTCTTTCCTTCTATTGTGTACACATGGGCTTCTGTATCAGACTTCCTGCCTTCAGCTTAAACCTCCTTGCCCTGGGTGTGAGCATGCTTAGTTTGCTCCTCTTGCCCCCCCTCCTCCCTTTTCTGCTGTAATCTGAGCCCAGAGTTAAGTGAGCAGGGAGAGACTCAGGCAGGAAGTGATGTCACACCAAGTGAATACTGCAGCTGCTATCCTAAGCAAAGAGGGCTTCTAGAGATTTTTACTCGGGTATGTTAAAACATTCTACAGAATAAATATAGCATTCTAGCTTGCACTATTGCAGCTAATCTATTGGTAATAAAATGCCTCTGTAGCTTTCCTTCTTTAAGGGAAATCTTATCTCCCTGTGTGCCACCACCCTTATATGTTGTTTTGTGTTGTTCAACTGAACTCATATACCTGAAGGAAGGCCTAAAATAATGAACAAAATAATATGAAAATAATAAAATCAGATTTAAGAGCTTCTATGAAGGAAGATATGGCAGAAGCAATTCTATTTCTAAGAACAATACTTAGTTAATTTTGGATTGTATTTAGCAGCTTTTCTACAGCTATATGCCAAGTTCAATTAACATGTAAGTTGTTTTGGAGACCAAGTTGGAGGTACCATAAACTGAGGAGTCGCAGTCGAAGGATATATGTACCAACTCCACAGCCGTGCTTGATTAATACTGTATATTAAGTCAAGGTATATAGAGTTGGACCACATTCCATATATAATATTGTTACTAGAGGCCTTTATTGCTAAGCATAGCAGACCTTCAGTTTAGCTTATTTGTTATTAATTGACCCCTTTCTTTTGTGTTCTTTATGTACATTGCAGGAAGAAGGCCTTAAGATCAAATTTCAGAAGCACAAATTTACGAGTAATGGAGCTCTTGATTCTGCACCTCATACTCAGAAGAAAAAGAGCAAGAAAAAGGTATATATTCAGTTTAGATTCATTACTGCTTTGGTAGTGCCATGAAACAAATATTTTTATTATATACAGGTATGGGACCTGTTATCCAGAATGCTTGTGACCTGAGGTAGAGTCCTGCAGCGGGTCGGGTACCTGCTGGTTATGCTCAAAAACCTGCGTTACCCTGGGGGTTTGCGGATAGAAGTTCTGGGTGCGGGTATAGACGCTGGTCTTCTCAATAGCGATATTTACTCCTTTTTTATGGTCACGTCTACTTCCGATGACTTCACTTCCGGTTTACAATGACAGCACTTCCTGTTTTACTCCTTTTTTTTTCTGATCACGGCTACTTCCGATGATGTCACTTCCAGTTTACGACAGCACTTCCTGATTCTTGATGGTCAGCGGGTCCGGGTTGCGGATAAGGTACTTGTGGGTCGGGTAGCGGGTCCAAGCGGGTAAGAATGCGGGTCCGGGTTGCGGATTGCAGGTTGTGGGTACGGGTCCCAAAAAATGGACCCGCGCAGGACTCTGACCTGAGGTTTTCTTGATAACGAATCTTTCTATAATTTGGATCTTCATACCTCGTCTACTGGAAAATCATGTAAACATTAAATAAAACCAACAAGCTGTTTTTTCTTCCCATGAGGATTAATTATATCTTAGTTAGGATCAAGTACAAGGTATTGTACAGAGAAAAAGGAAATCGTTTTTAAATTTTTGGAGTATTTGGATAAAAAGGAGAGAGCCTTGCCATAGTTCGGAACTTTCTGGATAACAGGTTTCCAGATAAAGCATGCTATACGAGTATCCGTACAGAAAATGTTTTTGATTCCCCTTTTGCTGTTTTTATTCACCTATAAAATGTTTAAAAGAAACTGCAATAATGTATCTTAACAGATCAGTCAAAAATGTGAAGAAAATAAGTTTATCACAGTTTATTAACATTGTGGGCCAAGCTTTTAGATCAGTAATGCACACGCTATGAAACTCTGATCAGCTTGGTAGGCAGTGACTGTGTCATGGGTTGGGGTATTCAGATATGTTTATTTTATATATATATATATATATATATATATATATATATATATATATAATATATATATATATATATATATATATATATATATATATATATATATATTTTCAATCTCTTAATTTTCTTATTTTTACTCATTTAAACTAATTGGGGCAGATTTCATCCAAAACTCTCTACACATCAAGTGATATATTTTATTTTCATCTAAAACAGAGCTGTTGCAACCAATAAATATTTATTTTCAGAAGTTGGCTATAAAGAAGTAACCTACAGACCTTACTAAAGCATTTTCATTTTTTTTTTTTGGTGTTAATGACACTGCAAATAGCATAATGGATAAACCAGCCAATAGATTATGATCCTGAAGATGTGTAGAGCAGTATTTAATATTGCTGCACTGCAGTACTTTCATAACATTGGGGGTACCCAGGACACTGATTATACAAGAGGTGGAAAATGTATAATGTGCATAAATTGAATAGGATAATAAAAGCCATAATGTGACCAAAACCTGAAATGCAAATTATTCCATATATTCCTGTTCACCTACTAGTAATGAATTATTTAATTTTGCCATTCAAAACATGTTTTTGTTTACCTCGTGTGCTGCAAGCTGATACTGACTGAGCACTGGAAATGTGCCAATTGTGTTTTTTCTTATTTTCTTACCAGCTATATGCAAGTGGTAATTTTAATTTTAACATTGTATGGGACTCTTCCACTTCTCCACTAGATGGATCTTGACATGGACATGCGAATTCCTGTTGTGAATCAGAAGGATGGGACCTTGTTGTTGGGGGAAGAAGCCCCTTTACGCTGCCAACTGCCTGAGTGGTTACACAGAAATCCTGACTTCATGGTTGACCCGCGTTTTATTGCGGTAAATGAAAAAAACACTTATTTTTTGTCAGTGTAGGAAGGATGCAGACAAGAGCTGCTATACAAGAGCTGCCCCAAGTAATTGACACTTCTCTATAATGTAAAATATACCCTATTTATCTTTAGGATTTATAATGTGTTTATTATAAGTAAAGGCAGACATGGTTGATCTGACAAACCTCACCATTACTGCAGCTTTCATCATCACTTGCAAACAAAGTCATTTTCTGGCATAAAAGTGTTTGTTTCACTCCCCTAAATTAGTCTTGTACATTTTACAGCTTTTGGAATGCATCACCAGTTGATATGTTTTCCTTGTTGATTAAAGATATATAAGAATTAGTATATCCATGTTTGTAGCTGACCTGGTCAGTTTCAATTCAAAATGTAAGGATGAAATGCTTTAATGCTATAAATATAATAGAACCTTTAACAGACTGTTGTCTTTCCTCCTAGTTCATGGAAGACCGAAGGAAAAGAAAGAAACATAGAAGCAAAAAGTCCAAATCCTCCTCACAGATTGGAAATGTACAGAATCCCCACCCCCACAATGGAAAGAAGGTAATAGTGAGATGACTGAGGGTCTGTGAGGTCAGAACCTAAACTCTATCTACTGTACTTTCCTTGCTGGGTGATAAAAAGTGATACTGACATGAGCAAACCGCTTTTGACAATTAAGAAGATCTTGTGCTCTGTGGTCTGACGCTTCAGATTTGATGCATTTAATTAAAGTGGTTTCTTCACCTTTAAACTAAAATTTAGTATGATGTAGAGAGTGATATTCTGAGACAGTTTGCAATTTGTTTTATTATTTGTGGTTTTTGAGTTCTTTAGCTTTTTATTCAGCAGCTCTCTAGTTTGAAGTTTCAGCAATCTGGTTGCTGGGGTCCAAATTACTCAAGCAACATACATTGATTTAAATGAGAGACTGGAATATGAATAGGAGAGGGTCTGAATAGAAAGAGGAGTAATAAAATGTAGCAATAACAATACATTTGTAGCCTTACAGAGCATTTGTAGCCTTACAGAGCATTTGTAGCCTTACAGAGCATTTGTTTTTAGGTGGGGGTCAGTGCCCCCCATTAGAAAGATGGTAAGAGTGCAAAAAAGAAGTCAAATAATTAAAAAAAAAATACGGAAGATTAATTGAAAAGTTGCTTAGAACTGGCCAATCTATAACAAACTGAAAGAGAGATTTTTGTACTTACCGTTAAATCTTTTTCTCTTGTCCTATATTGGGGGACACAGGCACCATGGGGATGAAGATCCTGCAGCTTGGAGAAGGACACTAACTTGTTAACTTTTGACTCCTCCTCCTGCTCTGGGCTTCATCCCCTGCCACCTCCTACTATACTCAGTTTCAAACCGAAGAGGAGTGCAAGATAAAGCAACCCAAAACAGAGAAGGAGTCCCTCAACCCCCTCATAACCTTCAAAACAAGGACTCCCAACACGGAGTAACTATACACAACCATAAAACGTTGCATAGCAGTGTACAACAGGGCGGGAAGGCCTGTGTCCCCCAATATAGGACAAGAGAAAAAGATTTAACGGTAAGTACAAAAATCTCTCTTTCTCTTGCCTAATTGGGGGACACAGGCACCATGGGGATGTCCCAAAGCAACCCCTGAGGGCGGGACACTGTAACCCCAAAAGGTGATCAGTCAATGACAGTCTGTAACACCTTCCTCCCGAAGGTGGCTTCGGCTGAGGCCTGTGTGTGCAGCCTATAGAATCGCGTGAAGGTATGCGGAGATGCCCAGGTAGCTGCTCTGCAGACTTGCTCCACTGAAGCTTGATGACGAACTGCCCAGGACGTACTTAAAGACCGCGTTGAGTGTGCTCTCACTTGCAGCGGAGGCTCCTTGCCCTTCACCGAGTATGCTCTGATGATGGTGGATCTGATCCACTTAGCTACCGTAGCCTTGGAAGCCTTTGTTCCTGTCTTAGGACCACTCGGGATGACAAAAAGAGAGTCTGATCTTCTTATCACCTGTGTTGCTTCCAAGTAGGCTTTGATCGCTCGAACCACATCTAGCTTGTTCAATTTAGCTTCCATAGGGTTCCGGGGCTCTGGACAAAGCGAAGGGACCACCATATCTTGGTTGAGGTGGAATTCCGAGACAACCTTAGGAAGGAAGTCAGGTGTGGGTCGGAGTACTACTTTGTCTTTGTGGATAATGGTGAACGGAGATCTGCAAGAAAGCGCTGCCAGTTCTGAAACCCTACGTGCAGACGTGATAGCCAATAGGAAAGCAACCTTTTCGGTAAGTGTGGCAAGCGGGACGGCCTCTATAGGTTCATATGGATCCTCCTGAAGGGCTGAGAGAACCAAATTGAGATCCCAAGGGGGAACAGGACATCGATAGGGAGGTGCAATTCTAGTTGCCCCCTGCAGAAAAGTTCTGACGTGGCTCCGTAGCGCCCACTTTGTCTGGAAGAGAATGGAAAGGGCCGAAACCTGTACCTTCAAGGAACTCAATGCTAACCCTTTGTCGAGCCCACCCTGGAGAAAGGACAGAATTGCACCCTCGGTAGCCGTCTGTGGGTTGATGTCATGGCGTTCGCACCAACCTATGAAGGTTTTCCACACTCTATAATATACCTTCGCGGATACTGGCTTTCTGGCCCGCAGCAGGGTGGGAATGGCTGCAGGGGGAACCCCTGATCTTTTAAGGACTAAGGTCTCAAGAGCCACGCCGTTAAAGCCCAGCGATGAGAATTCGGGTGATTGATAGGTCCTTGAGTCAGCAGATCCTCCCTGTCCGGGAGACGAAACGGATCGTCGATGGCCAGGTCCACCACGTCGGCGAACCATGACCTTCTCGGCCAGAAGGGTGCCACGAGGATGGTCAGAGTTCCCTCCCTTTTTTTGTGAAATTGGGCATATGGGATTGCTGGGAATGAAGCGACCATTGTGCCCAGCGAGTCTCGGAAGAAGAGCAAGTGGGGGGAATGCGTAAGAGAAGAAGGGGGATAATGAGTTATCCCATCTCCCCAAGTCACATGCAGCAGAGAGAAAAGAATCAAACAGCCTAATGCGCATAGGAAATGGAGATACTCGCCTGATATGCTGCTAAAAACAGAGGGGATCCGATGCCTCTAACAGGAACTGCAGACGCGAAGGCAGGAGAGAGAACTGAGGAGCGCGGGAGGTTGCCGGCAGGCTGAGGCGAAGGACCGGAAGTGCGCGCTCCGCTAGTTTGGCGCCAGTGACAACAGGCGTGTCACCGACGCATGGCGCCCAGGGAGCAGAAGGACCGGAAGTGCGCACGGGCTAACTGCTGGTGAGCGAAAGAACGCTCTGTGACAAAATAACTGTGGGGGTAAGCGGGCGCCATTGAGAGGGGGAAGGCGGAAAATAGGTGAAAAATAGTTACTCACCTAATCCGTCCAGCTGCTGTGTGCCCATGGAGATTTGGATTCCCTGTAGACATAAAGATATCTATATATATAAATATAAATATATCTATGAACACAGATCTAAGCACAGTATATCAAGGTGATTAGACAAAAGCTGGTTCAGACCTCCGTGGAGCGGAAACACAGCTACAGGGAATGAAGGGAGCTAGCCTGCAGACCTCCGTAGAGCGGAAAGGCTGTTGGGCACGTAGATGTTTTAGGTTGGAACCTAAGCAGCTGGGGGGACACGTGAAAATGATCAAAGGTCCCCATCTGTGGCATGATCGTAACCGTGGTCCTTGATCATCTGCTCCAGCCACAAGTTTTCCTATGTCTTCTCCTCTGAGGACACTAAAAGAAACTGAGTATAGTAGGAGGTGGCAGGGGATGAAGCCCAGAGCAGGAGGAGGAGTCAAAAGTTAACAAGTTAGTGTCCTTCTCCAAGCTGCAGGATCTTCATCCCCATGGTGCCTGTGTCCCCCAATTAGGCAAGAGAAAGTTAACTTACAGGTGAACTACCCCTTTAAAGCAACATAAGTAATAATTGGCGACACCTATTGAAATGCCTAAATATTGTTTAGAGGTATAACCCTTCCAGTAGCAGTTGGACAGCCATAAATTAATTGTATTGGTGGCTGATGTTTGACTGTTTTGTATTTCCATACAAACATTATAGATGTACGGTAGGTTCATTGAAATATCAGGGGAGACAACCCTGCATGTCAACATTCCAATGTAAAGAAGGTATCATATCAAATAAGCCTAATATGGGACTAGTTCTGTGCAGTCCTAAAAACTGCATTTTAATGATGGAGTTTTTAATTGGTTTGGGGGATACAAATTTTGGTGTTAAATTGCCCATATACAGGATGAGATCATTGAAACAATACTGCAGGATGGCTACATTGGGCTTCATCTTTCTGGCTTTCTCTTCTCGATCATATTTGCTCTAATTCCAGCATCCTCTTTCCATGACTTGGCTGGAGTGTTTTTTGTTTTTTTTTTGGGGGGGGGGGTTACTCCGCCCTTTACTCACTTTTTTAGTTTCCTTCCTCTGTGGGTAATAAGTAGCAACCAGGACCACAAACCAATTTTTTTTCTTCATACTGCCCTGCGTGATCATTTCTTTGTGACTCTAGAAATCCTCTCTGCATAGAACTTGTTTGAAATTTTGCTTTAGGGCAACACAATCTCTCCATGGCCCATTTTGGGGAAACTGGGCTCTCTAACACTGCATATGCCCCTTATAACACTATTGCAATCAACCCTAAGCACACCAACAGAACAATTCCACATGCGCACCCCACCGAGACTGCATCTCTTGTTGGCATCTCCTGTAGTCCTGTTTTCCAGCACAAATTCCTAACTCCTCAACTATACAAGTTTCAAGCTTGTTTTATTTGTACTTCATGTCATGGGGGCAAAAATATCTGCCATGCCATTGAGCAATGGTAAACCCTCCAAGACCAAGGGTTTCACAGTACCTTACCTTGTAGTCAACTACTTTTCCTGTTTTAAGTGGTAAGAGTAAAATTCTCGGTAGGACATTTTCCTCATGTGGGTGCTTAATGGCTGCCTTAGTAGACTTTCTCATTTGCATCCATGCAGAGTGTCCCCCTTACCAATCAGACCCACATTTGATCTTAGATCTCAGTGGAGCACATACTGTATATAAGCCAAGTCATTATCACAGTAGAGAATCTATTTAAGGCAAGATTTTGCAGCCCATCTGTTTAATAACTCCACAGTTTGGCAATAAAACGTCATAATAACTCCATTTGATTTCAGTGGTATTTGTTTGTAACTGCTTCCTAATATTGATGCCTATCGATTTGACCCATGGGTCCTGTGGCTTATGGTAGCCTTGATAACATCTGTAACTTCTGCTCTTTTCATGCTAGCACCCTTCAGATCCAACTCCTTCACTCTGTTCAGCCTCATTGGACAAGACACTTTAACCAGTGGTGGCTTTATGAACGTCACCTACTTTGAGGATTATGCTGTTTTGTACCTGGGTTGAGCAGTATTTGGAAAATGGAAAATCCAGTAAATGGAGACTGTGTTTTGTGTTCTCCTTTTTAGTTGACAACTCTTCTTCATGGCCAGTGCATGTGAATTGAGACAGACTCTGTCGCCTGGTAGTTTATCTGCTTTAATGAGGCATATCTGGTTGTTTATTCCTGCCTAATGTTGGTTAAGGACATCCCAATGGTTGTTCTTGTGTCCAATAGAGAGAAGTGGATTTTATTAAATATAAAAACTTTTTCTGGAAAGGTTGCCACAACATGCTTCACTGACACTATATACTGACTAACTTAAAGGGCTGGTTCAGGAAAATATTATAGACAATAAAAGCAGATATAAAAGTAGATTAGAAGTACCATACTGCAGATTCTACTAAACACCCAGAACATTTTAATGATAATGCAATCTCCCTAGTGCATCAAAGGGGAGGGGTGTCACTGTCTCAATAAACTGTTCTAATTTGTTACATTAGTTGATGCATTTCTTTTCTTTAGTTCTGCTGAGCAGAATCCCTGACCAGCACTGTCTGAACAAAGTTGCTGTTTACCACAACGTCAGTGAGACTTGTAGGAAATATTACATTAAATTCAAAACCTGGTTTGTTTGACGTATAATGTGTCCTGCTTGAATATCTGAATTCCATTAGATCTCATGTTAACTCGTGCAAATAAAGCCAATGTACCTTCCTATGAAGATGTTGCTCTTGGAGGATTCGTTCATGGGCAGACACATTTCCATCTGTTTTTTTTCCCCATTCAGATTACAAGTTACCGTAGATATTTAAGCATTGGACCTAACAAATACTAAAGTAGTTTTTCTGTCATGTTTTTGTCCTGGTAATCAGTTACAAAAATATTTCCCCCTACACTGTATTGAAGGCAATGATTCTTTTCCATGTGTTTTACTTGAATATACATGCATACGTAAAACTGAGTCTACAGATTCTCTCTTTCAGTCTTCCCACACAGAAAACTCTTTTGAGACGCAACACCTTCCTACTGCAGCCAAAAAAAGGAAGAAACGTCCCCCATCAAAAATAGTCATGCCGTCTGCACTACATGGAGCTGGTGATGTTACACATTCCTTCTCAGACCTTCAACCTGACCATTCTGGTCACTCCATGCGGTCAGTGTACGGACCATCAGATGGAGGGCTGTCCCATCAAGCAGGACTGAGCGGGCTGGGATTTACCCGCTTTCATTCATCGCAGACCTCTTTAGTGGGCAGAATCCACGGCACTACCTTTGATGAGTTACAAAGCTTTGAACCCCCACAACGACATTTTTCTCTGCTTGATGATCCGATGATGCCAGCAAATTCCTCCTCCAGCGGTGATGAACTGGACAGACCCTGACGGGACTTTTCCCCTGATGGGGAGCAATGAACAATATATATACAGATAAACAGGGCCAGGACATCTCTTTACAGAGATCTATTCTGTCACCGTCTTCTCACCAGACATTCTTTTGATTTTTGTTTTCCCCTTCTTTTCCCTGCTACAGAAACTGTCCTACATCCAGTTATCCCCTGCAGCAGGGTTTATTCTGGGTCATATAAATAATGAATTGAGCCTTTGAGACTTTTTTTTTTTTATATATTAATATTATTAACTCTCTAATCAAGGGGTCTTGTACCACATTCTGACACACCTTTGAGAAGTCTTACAGTGCAATAAAGTACTTCAGGAACTAGGTGACTAGAACCATCATCCATTTGGGGTTCTCCACTATTCGTTCAGCCCTGCTGTGCATAACTCCCATCATATGTTACTGGTGGGGGCTCAACAGCAAAGGGTTGATACAGGAAAGTGTCTGTTCTTGACATAGTACAAAATCAGCTTCCCTGGGCAGAGGCTATTCTCTGTGTGATATGATGGAGAGTAGAAACTTTTGGTGTGTACATGCAAGATAATATTGGAGGTTGGACACTCCCTATTGGTGCAAAATGGAGATGGGGAACACACAGTCTCTTCTCGTTGGAATATCAGTGAATTCCTTGATTTAAAATTATGTCTTGACCTAAATTTAGAAACATGCACTTAAATGTGTCAGAATTTTTCTCCAAAACACACCTCCCACGGTTTTTGCTCAAAGATCTAAATGTAGCTTAATTTATCACAAGTATTGTTTTCTAAATAAACATCCTGGTAAAAAAAAAAAAATGTGCTCCTTACATTTGTTGAATCATTTCCGTGCTGACTGCCTTTAGACAATCGTAGTTTAGTTTTCCTATAGACAAATATAGTAAAGTGTCTATATAAAGTGACACAAATTGATTATTTTTAGGATAATCAGCTGTGATATGTTGTAAGTACAGGGTTTTTATTGCTGTACTTACATTAAAGTTGGTTGGCAATGCACAGACCAGCTTTGTTGTTCTACCAACTGTCCTGAAGACCAAATTTAGCCATTCAGCTGACTGACCAAAGAGCGTTGTTGGGTTTCATTGAGCAGATGCCCTAATAAGCAGATCTAAGGTTAAGAGAGGTGTAGCTGATGCTCCTATTACTAAAACATATGTTGATTTCTTAATCATATGATAAATAGGGACATCTGCATATTATATTTTCAGTTTAGTCTCAACAACTCAAATTCAATAGGATCTCAAACTGTTTGTAAAAACTGCCTTTTTCCCCTCCATGATGGACATCTATAGCCATCTTTCTCTTATTCCTTAATGGGGATGTAAAGGTAAAAAAATGAAATCCCATTTTTACTTTCTTTAATGAAAAAGAAATCTATCTCCAAAAAAATGTCTACCGTTTTTATAAGAAATCTGACTGTATGCAGTGAAATTGCCCCTTCGTTTTACTTGCTCTGACAGCTGCAGATAGGAAACTTCAAATGGTCCCTAACTGCTCTACAGGGAAACAATCATACATTCAAACGGCAGGAGGACCTTAATCTGACCATTGACGCAAAGA
Organism: Xenopus laevis; assembly: GCF_017654675.1. Taxonomy (NCBI): domain Eukaryota; kingdom Metazoa; phylum Chordata; class Amphibia; order Anura; family Pipidae; genus Xenopus; species Xenopus laevis. Next base: position 154,050,071 of record NC_054371.1, read on the forward strand.
TCCAATCGTACGAATCATCGTATGATCGGACTTCCCCATCTCCCGACCTGCCACTAACCATTCCAATCAAATAAAACACAAAGGAACAGATCATTTTGCCCCTGACAGCAATCGTACGAAAGTTATGTCCGACAAAAGCTAGTGACAGTCTTCCTCTGAAAATCGTACGATCAGCAATACATGCAGAGGCATTATCGACAGCCAACAGAAATCTTTTAACCTGCCCGATCAACCAAACGACCGACTTCCACCAGACGAAAAATGCCGGGACTCCACACATGGTCTGAAAATCGTACAAATCATCAATTCGTACGATCAGATCTTTGCGTCTATGGCCAGCTTTATTTCCCAGAACTCGAGCAGCTTTGTTTGTTTCCCTGTAAAGCAGCTGGCCACTGTGTAGAGATTTGTATCCGCAGGCCCAGTGCAGTCTGCATATTCTGATTATTAATCGGTCCCGTTTCATTTTTTTTTTTTTGCATGAGGCCATGCAAGTCTATGAGCGTCATTTCTGCAGCGAAAAAATTCGCCCATCCCTAGTCTTGCTGTATCAGCTTCTATAGCAGATATTATTTACATAGTAACATAGTAATTTAGGTTGTTAGTAAGTTAAGGGCGATACGATCTTTTCTAAGCAAGATCTGAGGGCGCATACAATTCAAGGACAGAGACAAATGAAAGATGGCCTTTAATACTCGTGACGGGCATTATGAATATTTGGTAATGCCCTTTTGCTTATGTCTTCCAGAAATTCATAAACAATATTTTCCATGATCTTCTGGGTTGCTATGTAGTGGTGTACATAGATGATATTCTGTTTTTGTCCTCTAATTTAACTGATCATTCTGTCCATGTTCGAGAAGTTAAAGGGATACTGTCATGGGAAAAAATTTTTTTTTCAAAATGAATCAGTTAATAGTGCTGCTCCAGCAGAATTCTGCACTGAAATCCATTTCTCAAAAGAGCAAACAGATTTTTTTATATTCAATTTTGAAATCTGACACGGGGCTAGACATTTTGTCAATTTCCCAGCTGCCCCATGTCATGTGACTTGTGCCTGCACTTCAGGAGAGTAATGCTTTTTGGCAGGCTGCTGTTTCTCCTTCTCAATGTAACTGAAGGAGTCTCAGTGGGACATGGGTTTTTACGATTGAGTGTTGTTCTTAGATCTACCAGGCAGCTGTTATCTTGTGTTAGGGAGCTGTTATCTGGTTACCTTCCCATTGTTCTTTTGTTTGGCTGCTGGGGGGGAAAAGGGAGGGGGTGATATCACTCCAACTTGCAGTACAGCAGTAAAGAGTGATTGAAGTTTATCAGAGCACAAGTCACGTGACATGGGGCAGCTGGGAAATTGACAAAATGTTTAGCCCCATGTCAGATTTCAAAATTGAATATAAAAAAATCTGTTTGCTCTTTTGAGAAATGGATTTCAGTGCAGAATTCTGCTGGAGCAGCACTATTAACTGATTCATTTTGAAAATTTTTTTTTTCCCATGACAGTATCCCTTTAAGACAGAATCCGCTATATGCTAAAATTGAAAAATTCACCTTTAGGTATCCTCTATTCATTTTCTGGGGTACATTATTTCACAAAAGGGCTTAGAGATGGAGCCAGTCACGGTTCAGGCCATTTTAGACTGGGTGCAGCCCTTTTTTTTGCCCACCATTCAAAGGTTCTTAGAGTTAAACAATTATTGCAGACAATTTATTAAAAAAAAAAAAGAAATCTTCTCTGGTGGCTCCAATCGCCCCTTACCAAAAATGGGACGGATCCTAGTATCTGGTCTGATGAGGCTGTAAGGGTCTTTGAGCAATTGAAAAAATGCATTCACCTCTCTGGTGCTCCAGCATCCAGATTCTACTCTTGCTTTCCTGGTAGATGTGGATGCCTCATAACAGCATACATGTACTCGTACTGATCTGATCTTACTGGCTGCTAGTTACACCTCCCTCTCTAAAGGCATCTTCCAAACTTGAGCATTCTGTTCACAATTAGGTAAGTTACTTCCGACAAAAACTTCAGTAGCACAAACAGAAATTTTTGATTAAAGGAACCGTAACTCCAAAAAATGAATGTGTTTCCAGTAATTAGCACTTCACCTACCAAGCACCTGCTGGCAAGCAAAGACTCAGCCAAAAATATATCTACGTTCAAGCTTTTGCTGCAAGTTCAGTGGGAGAGGAGTGATGCCAGCCCTGTGGCTTGATTATTGCAGGGCCGACCCCCCAGACAGCAGCCATATTGGAACCACATATCTGCTGTTTGGGCTTCTGCTGCATATGGACATATTTACAAATAGACATACAGTATTTACCAATTTTGGATTTTCTGGGTCTTTGTACAGTTAAGACACATAATATATAGACCGGAGACTTTTCAGAATTTTCAGTTGAAAAAATTCATATGCACTATTTTCATATTTGGTCACATACTTTGGTAATCTATACATATTTTGCTTCAAGCTGTTCAGTAGACCTATGGTGTGCATATTTAGGGTGTTTTACCTTTGCAAGTAGCACAATTGTGTCAGATAATGGCAGCAAGTAATATTAGCAAGCAATATTTTTAGATGATTTTCAGAAATGTCATAAAACCTCTAACTTTACCATTTGCATTCATGAGAAGCATTAAGCATTTGCAATCATTAGAATGTGTACATTTCAAAACTGTGGTTTTCTTAGGACTTTGTACAGGTATAAGAATGAATAGAAAGTTTATTAAGGTCTAAACTCACATTTTGATAAATCTGCCCATAATATGCAGCCGGGGGGTCATTTATCAACACTGGGCAAATTTGCCCATGGGCAATAACCCATTGCAACCAATCAGATCGTTGCATTCATTGTTCTACTTGCAGCTGGCTTTAAAAAACTAATCCCTGATTGGTTGCTATGGGTAACTGCCCATGGGCAAATTTGCCCAATGTTGATAAATGAGCCCCAGTGTCTTTATTTGCAGCATCTGAATTGCCAGATGAGAATTGATATGCACGATTTGCAAGTCCCTACCTGCCACATACTTTGGGAAATCTGTGTACATTAGGCATCAAATTATTCAGTATACATCTGGCATTCATATTTAGGGAGTTATATCTTTGCAAAAAGTTGAGCATAATAAAAGTAGCATAATGAGTGGGATAACTGCAGCAAATTGCAGATGTTTGCTTTCATTGTTTGCCTTGCAGCTGGCTGAAAAAAATCACTGATTGGTCGCTATGGGTTACTGCCCAGGTGCAAATTTGCCTAGTTTTTATAAAAAAACATTTTTCTCTGTTGTCTCAAGGGGGACACAGGGACTATGGGGTTAAGCTCCACCCTCCAGGAGGCAGGACACTTATTCAAATGAAAAAAGGGGGCGTGCCAGTACTGCGGCTTAACCCCAGGCTAGAGCCAATGTATTCAGTTTTTAAGTGTCCTGCTTACTAGGAGGATGGACATCCTGCAAGCTCCAAGCTTCAAGTAGACAGGGGTGCTACCACAATCAGGGATACCTGTTTCTGTTGCGTACACCCCCTCCGTGGGAGCCCCACTGGAGTCATTCCCTGGCCTCTAGGCTATACCAGACTCGGTTAGGCATACCTGCACTCCTTGAGGGAGAGCAGAGGGCCTTACAGTGCGGCTGCATGTGAGTACAAAGCATTACTTTCATCTCACCTTGGTTGCTCTCCCCCCTACCCTTCTAATCCTGCTCTGGCTGTTGTGCTGCGTAGGGTCCGTGCTGCCTTGTCTCCCAGGTCGCCTGATGTGCCTCCCCCCCCCCCTCCTTCATCCTTCCAGGGTCGGTTTTTTCCCCTTTACGCTGCTCAGGGGGTGTTTCTACTGGCTCCTCAATTCATTTGGGCCCATTTGCGCTTCGGCGCGCTTCCTCTGGAACGCATGGCTGGGAAGGGGGCGGAACCGCGTTCCAAGCCTCTATTTCACGCCGCATCTCGCGCCCTTTTGCTATGCGGCGGCCATTTTTTGTGCTTCCATTCACCTGCGCACATTCCTCTTTTCTCTGCCTGTTTCTGCCTCAAAAGTGGCCGTTTTTGGAGCGCATCTCCTGGGCAGCGTTCTGTAGTGATTGGGGAACAAGCTGCTTAACCTTTTTCAAGAATCATCATTTTTTAGTGCACACAGCCAGTGTTTTCAGCAGGTACCACAGGCACTGCTCATGGCAGAAGGTAAGTCTGGGGGACTATTCCCCAGGGCGGGGGGGGGGGCAGAGCACCAGCAACAGCAGGACAGATCACCTATTTTGCCTGCAAGAATTGCCAATCCAAAATACCAGGGAGGCAGGGGGATCCTCTCTGCAGATCTTGCTCCAAGGGTGCTGCTGTTGTACCTGTCTCAGGGGGCTCTAATTTTCCTCACACAGAATCACCGGGTCCCCCATCAGGAGATGACACTCCTCAAGACAGCGCAGCTGGGCCCTCTTCTGAACCCCCTGCTCCTCTGTGGGCTCTTCAACTCTCACAGTCTCTAGCCTCCCTTCAACATCTACCTGCTATTGCAGATAATTTGGGGAAAGCCTTATCTAGACTGGGCCACAGATCCAGCGCAAAACGCAAGAGACCAGAACCACACACTGGGACCCATACTCCCTCTGATGGTTCAACCGCAGGTGGGGATTCCTCTCACTCTGAGGGTGAACTCCTCCCCTCCGAACTGTCGTCGGAGGATGAAGAGGAACTTGAAGATGAGGCTAAAGGCCATGAGGTTCAACACGATATTGAACATATCATCAAGGGTGTGTCTGATGTGTTGAAGGTTTCTCAGTCAAAGGAGCAAGCTCAATCCTCCAGCTTGTTCAAGAGACAACACAAATCCTCCATCTGTTTTCCATCTCACGATCAGCTCCTAGCTATCATACAAGAAGAGTGGAATTATCCTGAACGAAAATTTCAAGCCACTCGCAAGTTCTCTAAATCCTACCCTTTTCCTAAGGAATTGGTTGACAAGTGGTCTATGCCTCCCACAGTTGATGCCCCTGTTTCTCGTTTGTCAAAATCAACTACACTTCCAGTCACAGACGCGGCGGCATTCAAAGACCCATCTGACCGACGTCTTGAAGGGTTTCTAAAAGCCGTTTACTCCTCGGCCGGTTCTACCCTTCGCCCAGTCCTGGCATCGGCCTGGGTAGCCAGAGCCATTCAAGCATGGGCCGACTCTCTCCTTACTGATATTCAGGAGGGTGTTCCCAGAGTGGACCTAGTCTCGTCTGTTCAATCTATCGCTGAGGCATCGGCCTATCTTTCCGAAACCACTCTAGATACCGCACAGATCACCGCACGGATTTCAGCTCTATCAGTAGCCGCTAGGCGAACTCTCTGGTTGAAAAATTGGTCTGCTGACCTCAGCTCTAAGAAGTCCCTAACTTCTATTCCCTTTAAGGGACAGAGACTTTTCGGTGAGGAACTCGAGAAAATTATTTCCCAAGCCACTGGGGGAAAGAGCACGTTCCTTCCACAAGCTAAGAATAGACCTACTCAGTCCTTTCGTCAAAGGAAATTTTTTCGTGGCCAATCTGGACGATCTTCAAGAAGATACAGTCCGCCTCGACGCTCCAACTTTCGCTCCAAACCTTCTGATAAGGGACGCCCAACTTGGAAAAATTCTAAATTCCAGAACAAGTCTTCCTCCGACAAGCCAGTTTCAGGCTGACGGGCCACCCCCTCCGGAACCGCAGCAGTCCTTGGGGGGAAGACTTCTGCAATTCCCGGGAGGTGTGGAGTCGACACTCCTCAGACGCCTGGGTCAACGAGATCATCACAGAGGGTTATCATCTAGATTTTTCGTCCCTTCCCCCACGAAAATTCCTCATGTCCAGAATTCCAACCAGTCCCTCCAAGGGTCGGGCCTTCCTGGATTGCATCTCCAAGATGGAACGAAGTGGGGTCATTGTACCGGTGCCCCCGTCAGAGACTTTCTCCGGTTTCTACTCCAACCTCTTTCTAGTCCCCAAGAAAGACGGGTCCTTCAGGCCGGTACTAGACCTGAAGTTCCTCAACAAGTACATCCGCTCGGTTCGTTTCAAAATGGAAACCCTGCGATCAGTCATTCGGGGCATGGAGTCGAAGGAATTTCTGATGTCCCTCGACATCAAGGATGCTTACCTTCACGTCCCTATTTGGCCTCCTCATCATCGGTTTCTGAGGTTCGCCTTCAAGAATCATCACTTCCAGTTTGTGGCGCTCCCCTTCGGTCTCACGTCAGCCCCCAGGGTGTTCACCAAACTCATGGCGGTGACGGCCGCAGCGTTGCGTCTTCAGGGGATTTCGGTGACCCCTTATCTGGACGATCTGCTCCTCAAGGCCAGCACAGCGGAGAGGAGCAAGGAGAATCTCCGACGAGCAATTGTCCTTCTACAGGAGTTCGGTTGGACCATCAACTGGAAGAAATCCAACCTCTTGCCCAGTCACCAGATGACCTTCCTGGGTCTCGAGTTCAATACTCTCACACAACGTGTCCTTCTCCCCCTCGAGAAACAGGAGAAACTACACTCTCTGACCAGACTCCTACTGCATTCTCAGTCCCCCACTGTCCACCTGGCCATGAAAGTCCTGGGTTCGATGGTGTCCACCATAGAGGCGGTGCCCTTTGCTCAACTTCACCTACGCCCACTTCAAGCCAACATTCTCACTGCCTGGAAGGGGGGATCTCTCCTTCAGAAGATGACTCTCCTGCCATCCACCAGGCTATCTCTCCAGTGGTGGCTCAAGCCCAGCAATCTCGCCAGGGGTCAATCCTGGGCGACGCCGGATTGGACGATTCTCACGACCGACGCCAGTCTTCTAGGGTGGGGCGCCACATTCGACTCCCTATCCGCACAAGGTCTATGGTCTCCCGCGGAGTCCAAACTCTCCATAAACGTCCTGGAACTCCGCGCTGTAAAGTTGGCGCTCCGGCACTGGTCCTCTCTTCTCCGGGCCAAAGCGATCAGAGTCCAAAGCGACAACTCCACCACAGTCGCATACATCAACCGCCAAGGAGGAACCCGCAGCAGCGCAGCGTTGGCGGAGGTTCAACAGATTCTGGGTTGGGCAGAATCGAATGCGGCAAGACTCTCAGCCATTCACATCCCGGGAGTCGACAACACACGAGCCGATTTTCTCAGCCACAATCTACTGGACCCAGGGGAATGGGAACTTCACCCGGAAGCCTTTGCGGACCTCGTTCATCGTTGGGGGCGTCCTCAAATCGACCTGATGGCCTCCAGGACCAACCGCAAAGTGAACACTTTCTTCGCTCGCTCACGGGATCCTCTCGCTGCCGGGGTGGACGCCATGACTCAACGTTGGCTATTCGACCTGGCCTACGTCTTCCCGCCTCTTCCCATGCTCCCACGAGTGCTAAAGAAGATCAAGCGGTCTCCGGCCACTGTCATGGTCATAGCTCCCTTCTGGCCCAGAAGAACCTGGTTCTCGGATCTCCGGGACATGTCCGTAGCTCCGCCAGTTCGCTTAGCCCTCCGGACCGACCTACTCCGTCAGGGCCCCATCTACCACCACAACCCGGGCCTCTTCGTTTTGACGGGATGGCTATTGAGGCGGCCATCTGGAAACGACAGGGAATAGCGGAGGATGTCATTGCTACTATGCTGCAATCACGCAAGCCTACGTCCTCTAAAGCTTATCACAGAGTTTGGCGCAACTATTGGAATTGGTGCAACGAGACCGCAATTCCCTTCACCAGCCCTTTTTCCTTCACTGACTGTAACGTCCCTAGAGTACTGTCCTTTCTTCAACGGGGGCTGCAGTTGGGCCTGAAACTCAGTTCCTTAAAGGTCAAGTCTCAGCTCTTTCCGTATTGTTTCAACACCGTTTGGCTCTGGATGACTCCGTCCGCACCTTTCTCCAAGGCGTAGCGCACATCAGTCCTCCCTTCCGTCCACCGGTTCCCGGCTGGGACCTGAATACTGTTTTGGATGCTCTGTTGGATCCCCCCTTCGAGCCTCTCGGGACTGTTTCTGAACAATGGCTTACCTGGAAAGTTGTCTTCCTTGTGGCAATCTCATCTACTCGGAGAGTCTCTGAACTCAGCGCCTTATCTTGCGATCCTGCCTTCCTTGTTTTTCACAAAGACAAAGCGGTGCTTCGCACCTTACCGTCCTTTCTGCCTAAGGTGGTGTCGTCCTTTCACATTAATCAGGAGATTGTATTGCCTTCGCTGTGCCCTGATCCCAAGAACGACAAGGAGCGTAGACTTCATGGTCTGGACGTTGTTCGAGCGCTGCGCTGGTATATTCAGCGATCCAAGGATTTTCGACTGTCTCAAAATCTGTTCGTCATGCCTTCTGGAGCCCGCAAAGGTCTGGCAGCTTCCAAGACTTCCATTGCTCGATGGTTACGGGAGACCATTCGTCAGGCTTACCTAGCCAAAGGTAAATCTCCGCCTGAGGGCGTCCGAGCCCATTCCACGAGGTCGGTTGGAGCCTCCTGGGCTTGGCGCAACTCGGCTTCCTTGGACCAGATCTGCAGAGCTGCTACCTGGTCCTCCGTTCACACCTTCACAAAATTTTACAAAATTGACACGTTTTCCTCTGCGGAAGCCGCTTTTGGCCGCAAGGTGTTGCACTCGGTAGTGCAATAATGTGTCTCTTTTTATCTCGCTCCCACCCTGCTGTTCTGGGGCTGCTTTGTTAAGTCCCTGTGTCCCCCTTGAGACAACAGAGAAAACAGGATTTTTGATACTCACCGTTAAATCTGTTTCTCTGTGGTCGATAGGGGGACACAGGGCTTCCCGCCCTATGCGAGTTGTTTGACCAGTTTGGTTTGGGTGGATTTTCTTCCTGAGTTATCTGTTCTGCCGTTAATATTCATATGAGCTTTCCTTATTTCTTTTTGATTAGCAGGTCTTTGGTACCAACTGAATACATTGGCTCTAGCCTGGGGTTAAGCCGCAGTACTGGCACGTCCCCTTTTTTCATTTGAATAAGTGTCCTGCCTCCTGGAGGGTGGAGCTTAACCCCATAGTCCCTGTGTCCCCCTATCGACCACAGAGAAACAGATTTAACGGTGAGTATCAAAAATCCTGTTTTCCTGAAAGGGGTCTCTACATGCTACACGTACTTCAATATGGGTGATCTTTATTACTTTTTTTATGGCTTCACCCCACAAAAAATACTGTAAATATATTGACTTTGTAGTCAGAATGACAGAAATGATAGATTATATGGAATATTTTCATTTTGGGGCCCCTTACATGCCCCATACTTCGGTAAACCTATGCACATTGGGGCATTAAACTCTGGCATTTATATTTAGGATGTTTAATTCTGTCGCTATGGTCTGTGAAGCCCAGCAACTAGTAACAGACTCTCTCTCGTATTCGTCTTCCAGTGTCCCTGCATTTATCTGCATTTATTTTGTTAAATTTTTTTTTAACTGCCTGATTATTAGTGTAACTAGGACCCTGTCAACCTGATAGCAGTGTATAATAAAGAGCTAAACAACAACTGTTTAATAATTTTAAAACCACAAATAAATAAAATAAAAAAAAGCCCATTGTGAATTGTCCTAGAGCAGTGGTCCCCAACCTTTTTTACCCGTGAGCCACATTCAAATGTAAAAAGAGTTGAGGAGCAACACAAGCATGAAAAAGTCCCCTGGGGTGCCAAATAAGTGCTGGGATTGGTTACTTGGTTGCCCGTAAATTCACTTGCAGATAAATGGTTAAAACCACTTTGCTCCGTGCACCGTTCCTATGTTCAGATGTGATTCTAGCCCAGTCTCAACCAAAAAGAGGCAGTGGTCCCTTGATATACCAACGCTGAGCCCAACAAAGCAGTGTGGAGATGAGGAATATTCAATCAGGAAAGCTGCCTGCATGATGTTTTTGGGGGTAGATATTGTACCACACTGTTTCTGTCATAAAATGCTCTTGGCCAGACAAATGCTTAGTGCCAGACTATGACATGAATATGAAATGCTGATGATGGTAATTGCTTGCAACAGTTGGTGTGCTTTGGTTAAATGGGCATGGTATTGTGGGGGAGGAGCAACCATTTTACCACAGAGTGCTCCCCCTTTTCATTTTCAGTTATAATAAGTATAAAATACCAAAAACCACAAAAGGACAGAAAGCACATGATGTTCCATAGTCCTAGCATTATGAAATAAAATGCCTTCAGAGTCCTGGTCTCCAACCAGCTGACTTGCAATGTGTAGATTCCGGGAAATGCCAGAGGGACTCTTGTAAGATCCCATGGACACAGAGCTGCCAATCCACCATTTTTTTTTTTTGGCAGTTACCTGATTTTGGCTTCTCTTCCCCCAGTCTCGTGTCCACATGATAATATTCTCCCAATTTTTTAAAAGTTTGCTTAAAATTCTGGGTGCACATGTGCTGTAAGCATTTGATAAGTGCATAGGAAGTATATGCATAGGAAGCATTCAACGGCTTCAGGAAGGCATTCGTATATATGCATGGCGCCACTTTGGGGTCTCGGCGAAGAGCAAGGTCCCCCACAAATAACGGAACCTGGGGCTGGTTGGCAGCTCTGTAGACAGTCACTATTAATTGGGCCTTTGGAGGGCTGTTTGCATAGGCCCTGGAATTTCAAGTACACAAGAGGCCCAAACTACCCCCCCACTAAATAGTGAGTGTCTGTGGCATCTTACAGCAGCCCCTCTGCCATTTAACAGAACCCACAGACAGCCAGACCTCTGTGTTCATGAATAACTAGTGCCTATTTTAAATCTCAGTTTAGACCTGCATGTGGAATGATTCTGCGAATTCTACCAATAACATTTCTTATGGAAAGCCTTTTTAGAGAATGTTAACAGCACTAAATAAAAGAGCAATCTAATATTAATACCCTTGGTTTGGGAATGAGAAGTGGTAGTCCCAGTACTTCTGGTGATATCTAGAGAAACACCCCGTCCCTGTAATGCTGTATGGATGCTGTGTTTTATTTGGAGGATAACAGAAACTGGAGAGTCTTCAAATGTGAATTGATTTTATTACAGCGCTACATGTTTCGGACCTCTACGGTCCTTCCTCTGGTGCAAGTTACAAAGTGTGAATAAAATGACCTTTTAAACACTTCTTTTACCCATAATCCCCAGTGTACCCACAGCTTCATCTAATGGCCAGTGGAAAGAATGCATCAGCATAATTACAAGCATATGAATACTATGTTGCCATCTATTCAATAAACACCAATAATACTTCTTAGTAGTGTTACAAAAGTATCAATAGTAATAGAAATTAAGAATTAAGAAATAACATACTAAAGGCCTGACAGCTTCCATGCCCCTAACACTATAAAAGGCATTCCCAAAGGTCGATTCTTAAGGGTGAGAAGAATAGCCTCAGACGACATAAAATACTTGGATGCCGCTAAGAAACTAATAAAAAAGTTTGCAGCCAGAGGCTACAATAAAGATACTTTGTGTGAGATAAGGGATGAGGTCCTAGCCTTACCTAGGACGACACTATTGAAAGAAAAGAAAACACGCAAAGGGGATAGAAGGATACCCTTTGTGACTGAATACGGTGTCCTCAGTAAACAAATTGAAGGAATCGTTAGAAAACATTGGTCCATTTTAGGACATGACCATAATTTTGGCAAATTATTCCGTGAACGCCCACTCTTTTCATATAAAAGAGGTAGGAATATCTCCAACCATTTGGTCAGAGCAGATATTGGGACACAGAAACCCACCACAAGATTCTTAAAGGGATACTGTCATGGGAAAAAAAAACATTTTCAAAATGAATCAGTTAATAGTGCTGCTCCAGCAGAATTCTGCACTGAAATCCATTTCTCAAAAGAGCAAACAGATTTTTTTATATTCATTTTTGAAATCTGACATGGGGCTAGACATTTTGTCAATTTCCCAGCTGCCCCATGTCATGTGACGTGTGCCTGCACTTTAGGAGAGAAATGCTTTCTGGCAGGCTGCTGTTTTTCCTTCTCAATGTAACTGAATGTGTCTCAGTGGGACATGGGTTTTTACTATTGAGTGTTGTTCTTAGATCTACCAGGCAGCTGTTATCTTGTGTTAGGGAGCTGTTATCTGGTTACCTTCCCATTGTTCTTTTGTTTGGCTGCCGAGGGGGAAAAGGGAGGGGGGTGATATCACTCCAACTTGCCATACAGCAGTAAAGAGTGATTGAAGTTTATCAGAGCACAAGTCACATGACTTGGGGCAGCTGGGAAATTGACAATATGTCTAGCCCCATGTCAGATTTCAAAATTGAATATAAAAAAATCTCTTTGCTCTTTTGAGAAATGGATTTTAGTGCAGAATTCTGCTGGAGCAGCACTATTAACTGATTCATTTTGAAAAAAAATGTTTTTACCATGACAGTATCCCTTTACTTACACCTAAGAATGGCACCTTCCCTTGTCTCAATGGCGACATGCAACGTTATGTTATTGCTGCTTGGCTCTTATTGGACTACAAGTCCCGAGCTGTACACAAGGAGCTTCTTGGTGACACCGTATTCGCAACATTTCATTGAATCCTTGTGCTTTACAGAATAAAGGTACAGGCCACGAATAATTTATCGCGACCTCGTCGCATCTTCTTGGACTACATCCCCCACCATACCGCTGTTTTGGTGGAATTGTGGGAATCGTAGTTCAGACATGACAGGAGCTTTGGTACCATCACCGTGTGTGTATGTCGAAGCGCTAGGGGGCGCTGTGAGGATGGCTCGTTGCTCCGCCTCTCACGGCCCTTTGCGCCCCCTCGGTACCCCTGTGTTAGGCTCCCGGTGTGAGTTTCCCGCTCTCTCTGTCATCATTTTGTCTTATTACGGTGTCCCGCCTTGGCAGGCCTTTCTGAGTCTACAGCCTTTGCACATTTCTACCCCGTGAAAAGGAAGGGAGCCCCCGGCCAGGAGAGCAGGAAAGACACGCGGGAAGCCCGGCCTGCTCCGGGCGGGAGGAGAGACGTCCCAGGTCGGGCCACAGGATGGCGGTCACTCTAGACAAAGAAGCCTATTATAGACGAATCAAACGTCTCTTCGGCAGTTGGAAGGTGTGCATCCTCCGTACAATAGACATGGTGTTTGTGTGATTGTGATTTACAACGACACGCGTGTATTCCATTGTATCAGTCGCATCATGCGAGACTTGTGTAAATTGGTCCCACCTCCGGGAACGGCATCTTTTTGGCCTAACATGGCTTTTGTTTTCTGTTCTACCCACTCACGTGACCTTACCGTAATACATTAGTTGTGTAGCGACAGCCGTATTCTCTCAGGTCGCTCACCTTCACCTTACACATGCTGCAATGGCTCCCCTGTACTCAACACCACTAATAACTGATGCCTGTCCCTTCTGGAGTGATCACATACTGACACATTATCAGTCAAACAAGTGCAGCAGGACTGCATACACAGGGGATTGCGCTCAACTGCATTCTTTTCATTCAATCAGACTATATCTTGTTTATGTGAGGGATGCTCAACCTGCAGCTCTTCTGCTACTATTACTGATGATGGTTGCAGTTCATCAGCCGGCTGTATAGGGTAGTGCCATGTAATTCTCTATTTGTGGGGAGTCCTGTGCATGTATTGCAGAGTCTAAAGCTTTCTCCATCCTATAGTCCTCCTGCTGGTGCTGAATCAGTATCACACAACAGCTACTGGATGGTTTAGTTCTAATATCTAAACCTGTGGTCCTACCCCAGCCCATCTCTCCCATGTTCTGATCAAATGACCCACAGGCTGAAGTATTGAGACTGTATGAGGGGCCACACATGGATTGCCATCTGTTTATTGCTCTGATCATTCATTTTAAAGGGGAACTCCCGCTTCCAAGCCAAAATTTGATAAAGAACACAAGAAATCCCTAATATACCCATCACTGTTACCTGTTTCTTCAAAAAATATGAATAAATGCCATTTTCTATGCTGAAATCCAGCTTTTTAACAGTTCTTTTCTTTCTGCATCATTTGAAATCCTGGCAGGGAAGAAGGGACACTGATGTTACAAATTGTAACAACTTCTCCACAGCTTACAGACAACATGCAGGAGCTACATAACACACAATGCATTGCACCAGGCCCTGACTGAGAGTCAAAATTGGCCCTGGCATTTCAGGTACACAGTGGCCCCACCAGCCCACTAAATACTGACTTTCAATGGAACCTTATAGCAGCCCCTCTGGCATTTGCCAGAACCCACAGATTGCCAGTCCGGTCCTGCATTGCACTGTGATGTTCTGTTCCTTATTGAAATCACGTGTACAAGGAATTGTGGGGTTTGGAGGATGCAGGCTGAGGACTGCTGGCTGTTGATACAAAGTAATCAGCCAGCTCAGAAAAGTAGTCAGACAGATCAGCAGCGGAGCAGGAGGCTAGGCTTAGGGAACTGTTCCAAACCATTAAATATCATGAAAAGTCTGCATATTTTTTAATTGATCTATATTGCAAAGTTGCTTGAAATTATGTTTACTTTTCGAAAAGCTTAAGTTATGTTTGTGTGGAGTTCCCCTTTAAAGTGCATGAACTACCGGAGAGAAGAGGCGCTGCAGCAGCTTGCTGATGTATTGTGCACTGGCCAATGTATTGTGCACTGGCCAACATGGTGCATAAGCAGATGAAATTTTGAAACCTGGCTAATCCCCGAAAGGAATGGCAAAGGCTGCCATTCATGTATAGATAAAACACATGTTGTTGGTGTGTCTCTGCCCACCTTTAAAGGGGTTGTTCACCTTCAAACACCTACATGTATTCAGATTGTTCACCAGAAATAATGACTTTTTCCAGTTACTTTCTATTTTCTGTGTGTGCCTGTTTTTCTAATATTGAAGTTTAAAACAGAATTTTTCACCTACTGAAGCAGCTTTGGGGGGGGTCGCCAACCCTGCAAACGTTCTAAATTGATACATTTAGTTGATAGATTTTTTTATCTTTTGACCCTGCTGAGCAGAATCCTTGAATTTAATTACAGGAAGCTGTTGGAATTGATACAGTAGTTGCTAATATTCCTGAGATGCTGCTGAAAAATGTATCAACTAAATGTTGCAAAATTGTAACAGTTTACAGTCTGCACCTGAACTACTGAGCTGCCAGACTCAAACACCAGAGACAGGGACATTTAACTTAAAGGAGTTGTTCACCTTCTAAACACTTTTTTCAGTTCAGTTGTTTTCAGATTGTTCCCTAGAAATAAAGACTTTTTTTCAATTACTTTCCTTTATTTATTTTTTACTGTTTTTCAAAATCTAAGTTTAAAGTTGAACGTTCCTGTGTTTGAGTCTGGCAGTTCAGTAATTCAGGTGCAGATTCTGAACTGTTACAATTTTGCAACATTTAGTTGATAGATTTCTACTGTTGTATCAATTTCTACTGTTGTATCAATTCTACTATTGTATCAATTCTAACAGCTGCCTGTAATGAAATCCAGAGATTCTGCTCAGCAGGGACAAAGATAAGAAATATATCAACTAAATGTATCCATTTAGAACAGTTTACAGGGTCGGCGACCCCCCTTCCAGAGCTGCTTTAGAAGGTGAAAAATTCTGAAAACAATTGAACTGTAAAAAGTGTTTGGAAGGTGAGCAACCCTAAGGGTAAGGCCGACACGAGGAGATTCGGGGAGATTTTGTCGCCTGGCGACTAATCGCCTCGTCTTTTGCGCGACTATCTCTCCGAACTGCCTCTGCGTTTTTCCCCATAGGCTAGAATGAAAAGTCGCCTGCGCTAATGCACACGCGGCGATGCGTTTTCAATAGTCGCCCAAAGTTGCCTCAGTGAGGCCTTGTCCTGAATCCTGCCTAGTTTACTTCCCCTCCCCATTTTTTTTGTTTTCTTACATATGGTTAGCTATGGTATATTTGTTAATCTAGAACAAGCTTCTAATTGTTCCAGCTGGTCACATTTTTGAAAAGTTTAGGCAAGCGTTTCTATTTAATGCCTTATGGATTTCTTATTATCTTATATTATCTTAGTTTGTGCAGATGAGATGATGCTATATGATCTGTGCTGTGTCTTATTTTATAGGTTAGAATCTTTTTAACTTTTTTTTTAAGGGAATGTTCATTCTGTTTCACTAAGGGGGAAGAGACAGAGCCACTAGAAGCAGCTTCTAGTATCGGCTACAAAATAGAGAATAGTGATAATTGGCTTTGCTAAGGCACTCCGTGTGTTTTAGGGCAGTGTCCGACAGGGAGATTGTTGCAAATCTCCTGAAAATGCCTCTCCATTTCAAGTAATTTCAATTGCTGGCGGTATGCCCAACATATTCATAAATTGCTGAAAGTTTCCTCCTGAGACAACTTCGGCTGATTTAGTGATAAGTTGGGCATACTGCCAGTGATTTCAATTATTTTCAATGGAGAGGCGTTTTCAGGAGATTTGTCGCCTGCAGTCATAAAAAATGCAGATGACAAAGCTCCCAGTCAGCCACTGCCCTTGATGCAATCCTTTGTATAGTCTATGGCAAGATATTTGTTTGGCATTTTGTAGCCACCACAAGTAGCTGCTACCAGTAGCTCTGGGTATTCGCCCTAGTACTTTTACTATTTGTTGGCTTAGGTTTTTATAATATATTTGAATTCCTCAGCGTAATTTTTTTTTCTAGCTGAAAGTGCACTTATGCTGCCAGATTTTATCTGATCTGATTCCTTTTGCAATGCATGTTAGTTTGAACAAGCAAACAAATCCACTATTTGTAACTTTAGAATTTATGAATAAAAAAATCAAAAACCGGTTTGTGAACAAGAATTCTACATCCTGTGCAGTTCTGGTGCATGTTTCTACATATGTTTTTGAAACAGTGATACCACGTGCCAAGCAGTCAGTTTGGTACTGTCTTAGAAGCATCACTATATTATCACTATATACAGCTCACAAGTTCCACCTAATTATCTCATTTGTTGTAAGCAATGTGTGTACTTTGCATGCATTTTATAGAAGGAACTTTATGTAATATCTCAAATGTTATTTTATACAAAACAAATGTTCTGTTTACACAAACAGTGATTTTATTATGTGTATATTTCATAATGCTACATCTCATCTGCTCAAACTAAAATAATATAATCTCTATCTGTGACTTCACCTCATTGCCATTCTTGTGTTTTTCCTGCTTTTCTTTCTTTTCTTTTTTTTTGGTCATTGAGATGCAGGTATTCAGTGATTAACATACAATAAGCTTGTCTTCAAGTACTAAACCCGTATATTTTGACAAAAAAAATTCATTTTTGTTAACTGATGTTTTTAGTTTGTTCTAAAATTGGTGATTTCTTTTATATAATTGCCATTTTTGTTTTCAACAGAAAGGAGAAGATGAATTTGCCAATGTGGATGCCATTGTGGTGTCTGTGGGAGTGGATGAAGAAATTGTTTATGCAAAATCTACTGCCTTACAGGTGAGTAGAATTATTGTAATAGTTTTTGCACTTTCTGTGATTGTTGGCTGGTATAGTTGAATCAGACATGTCTGTCATGGGAGGCCCAAATTGCTTTAAGTTTTTTTGGGAATGGTAAATGAACAAACAGTTCACTTTGTGCTATTTTGTGGAATGCTGATCATGATAGATGACCAGTATTATAGAATTTGAAAATCTTAGTCCAGAGTGTGTACCAAGATTACCATATACTTATCTTTTTTTCTGGATTGTGGGTTTTTGGATTAGAAATCCCATGCCTATATTTGCAATCATTTTCAAACTGTATATGTACGTGTATTTGTTTTATACAATAAATATCTTTGTCTTTAAGACCTGGTTGTTTGGCTATGAGCTTACGGACACCATAATGGTATTTTGTGACGAGAAAATCCTCTTTATGGCCAGCAAGAAGAAAGTGGAATTCCTCAAGCAGATTGCTAACACCAAGGGGAATGAGAATGCTAATGGTACTCCAACAATCACACTGCTCATCCGAGAGAAGGTGAGGGGGGATGTTAACTGTGCACAATTTTGCCTTTCACAAAGGACATTTAAAAGTAAAGTTGAAACGTAGTTAGGCTGCCTTATACTATTTGCAATCAACACGCAGGGAATGATTCATGGGATCTGAAATACTAGTACAGCCAAAGCAAAGCAGTACTTCTGTTGACTTAATGGTACTAAGATGTTGAGTTATTCACTTGTCAGATATGATATTTTCAATAGGTAAAATTAAAAATGGCAGCCGAAACGGGGTCTGTTTAACCTATAAAATATTTTAAAGCTCTGCAGTGAAATAAATATAGCCCCTTCTTGTATGTTTCTCTCCTTGTGATCCTTTGCCTGCTTTGTTGCCTGTTTATCACTAGATGAAAGAATTTCTCATTTTTTTCCAGCAAAATGAAAGCAATAAAGCTAACTTTGATAAGATGATCGAAGCCATAAAAGGTAGCAAGAAGGGCAAACGCATTGGTGTTTTCATAAAGGATAAATTCCCAGGGGATTTTATGAAGAGTTGGTATGACATCCTGAATAAAGAGGGCTTTGAAAAGGTTAGTGTCTGCCTTGAATTTCTTGTAACATGGAAGCACTCTTTTTTTGCATAACAAAAGAAAATCAAATTCTTGGCCTCTTTCTAGTATATATTGGTTAAAAAAGTGTGAATGATTTTTTTGATATGTAAAGGTAATTGCATTTGAAAGCAGCATTTGTTGATCCCTTTCTGGTTTTTAGTTCTTAAACAAGGTAGCAGAAGCCAATACTCTTCCAGGTCTTTTGAACTGCTGGCTTCAGCTACATTGTTTCAGGATACAGAACAACTAGTGTTGAGAGTAGCAAAGAACATACCGATCATGCTTTCAATAGCAATTACATTTAGAAATAACTTCAAAAGTACTGAAAGTTATTGTGTGGACATTTATGCATTGATATTCTTTTGCTTAATTTTTTTTTTCTTTTTTTAACCTGTAGTGCTCTGACTATTATGTTTAGGTTTCTCATATGAGTTTCTTATATATTCCAAAATTAATTATAGACTTGTAGAATTTTAACTAAGGTTTGGCATTCTTAGTTACTTATATAATGACTATGTCAACGACAATGTGTCATCTGGCCATTGTTTCCTGTTCTATGTATCACCGTTCCTTAATATTCAACTTTGTAACATACCTTCTATCTTTTCTATTTTGTCTATTTTCTCACACATTCAGGTGGATATCGGTGCTTCAGTAGCATATACCATAGCAGTCAAAGAAGAGGGTGAACTAAATCTTATGAGGAAAGCAGCTTCTATCTCATCTGATGTCTTCAGCAAGTTTTTTAAAGATCGAGTGATGGAAATTGTGGACGCAGATGAGGTTAGCATGATTTAAAGGTTCATTCTATCCAGATAACATTTTGTCTAAAAAAACAGACTAGTACATGGTTTTCTGCACTTTCTGTAAAGTTTTCTGCTTTGGATTATGCACTGTTTCTCAGTGTTGGGATAAAAGTACTCTTGCTACTTTTTTTTTATTGATTATCCATACAGTATTTGCATTATTTTTACATACAGCATTCAAATGCTGCTTTTCTAATTGTGTTGACCCCCATATTCCAGAAAGTACGGCATAGCAAATTGGCTGAGTCAGTGGAGAAAGCCATAGAAGACAAAAAATACCTAGGTGGGACAGATCCATCCACAATTGAAATGTGCTATCCTCCCATAATACAAAGTGGAGGCAACTACAACCTTAAATTCAGTGTTGTCAGGTGAGTCTCTATTAGATCATGTTTGTCTTATTGGCATTTTCTGCTGAAGGGTTCTTCAGTTTTACAATACACATGAGAGAATCATGAAGTGGGTTAAACATGTCTCCACCACAAGATTTTGTTTCCACATGAGAGCAAGTTGTCTTTTTTTTTTTTTTTTTTTTGCTTGTGCGTTTGGCCTGATCTATTGCTTCAATGGATGTTGGTTCTGACAGACGACCCCTTTTGTATACATAGCTGACAAAAGTTGAACGTTGAAACATCATAGTTTATGTATATAATCGTCTGTTTCACTTACAGTGACAAGAATCACATGCATTTTGGAGCAGTTACATGTGCTATGGGAATCCGTTACAAGTCATACTGTTCTAATCTAGTCCGAACCCTCATGGTGGATCCCACACAGGAAATGCAAGACAATTACAACTTTCTACTGCAGTTGCAAGAAGAGCTGCTAAAGGAGCTTAAACACGGTATTCAACGGCACAATACATTTACAAAGATTTATTTTGTGTCCGCAAAATCAAACTTTGAATTTAGTGCCTCTGGATATTTTTTTTTTATTTTTAAAGTGGATGTTTGCCTTAAAACACAATGATAGCTTTTCCCATTTTAGATAATATTGTCCGTTTAACACATTTTTGCCATCTTCGAAGTGTGGCTGAAACAGCAAAAGTTTGTAACCTTGTTATGGATTAAGGAGGGCACTGACCAAATGTTGGCCCTTAAATGGTGGTGAACCAGAAAAATCAGTGGAATGATATTAAGGGAAATGAGAGGTGTTTATAGATGTGGTTACAAGCAAAGTAGAGAAACCTGACTAATATAATGTGCCAGGGTTTCATTGTTTTTGTTATGAAGGCATCTTAACTCTGGTTTGTCTTGTGATTGAATCATGCTTTTGATATTAGTTGCATGTTCATTTTATTTATTTCTTCTGTACTAAATGAACCGTTTGTCTGCTAAAGCTGCCAATTCTATGTCACTGACAAGAGGACAAGTAACATCCTGCCATTTATGTAGAATCTATATTTGTAGGTTTACGTTTATGCTACGGGGAAAAGTAACCATCTTTCTTGCCAAGTGAACCTCAACTAGGCTCAACTGCCAGGGACAGGGTGAAAGGGCATGTTCTCAGCAGTCTTCTATTAAATTTGTTGCTCACTGACAAGTACACTGCTGTCTTCTTACCAGGTGCCAAAATATGTGATGCCTATCAGATAATCATGGATCAAGTAAAGAAACAGAAACCAGATCTCATGAGCAAGATTACAAAAAATCTGGGGTGAGCATTGCATCGAAGGCATTTGTGTTGTATATTTAGCCCTCTGCAAAAGTTACATGTTTGAATCCCACGGGAGTTCAGTTGGGTTGAGATCAAGGCTATCCACTCCCATCTCAAAGTCTGTTCTGATTGTGTATGGGAATTCTTTTACCAACACTGGAATGGGTCTTCCTCCAAAACTGTTAAGGAGGAACGAAATTGTCCGTAATTGAACGATGGAACCAGGGGCCTTAGGACTAGCCATGATAAATCGCCCAGTCCATTATCTTTCTTCCACCTTTCTTTACAGTCGGCATTAGGCACCGAAACAAGAAACTTTTTCTGGTATTCACAAAACGTAGTGATTCCATCACTCGAGAGAATGCATTTCCACTCCTCCAGAGACCAGTAGTGGAGTTCTATACACCACTCCAGCAGACACTTTTTATATCACACAGTGACATTAGGCTAGTTTGTGGTTACTCTTCCTTGAAAATATTCCCAACAAACTGTTCTTGTGCTGATGCTTGCTGAATATTTTGACAGTGTTCAAACAGATGGCATGGAATTTTAGGGGAGTATAGGTAATTTTAACCATATTGTGTTATATAAGCAGCTACTTTGTTGATGGTTGCCAGAACATTCTAATCATGATGAACTGAAAAGTCTGTAGGTAGTAGTTAAACTCTGCAAAATGTGTTTTTGCTAAATACTGGGTGATTGTCATTTTTATAAAAATGTTACAGAAACCATAACTTTACCATTCTGAGCATCTGTCCTAAGCGCCATACACTTTAAAATTTTCTTTCCAAGATTTGCGATGGGTATTGAATTCCGAGAGGGATCACTTGTCATCAACAATAAAAATCAATATAAACTGAAGAAAGGTAAGTTGCTTGCAGCAAACTTTGATTATTAGATTATGCATGATCCATACTTGCTGCTTTGGGATTGATAGATATTATGGCCTCCGTGGATATCAAGGATGTTTATATGGGATTCCTACCACCACTTCCTCTAGTTTTGCTTAGGCTTAATATGACACTCTGCAGTTCATTTTAGTTATGGAACTAGAGATGGGTATTGAGGGTCATGTATGCATTTTTTTGCCTTTGTTTGCATTCATTTCATTAAATTATTGGCATCAAAAATTTGACCACCATTATAATGTAGAATGTATAAATTCAGCTGATAGGGGTTGTACAATTCCTTGTAGACTGTTTTAACCTGAGCCCTCAATTTTGCTGTCTGGGCTTTAAATTAATCTTAAGTATTTTGCTTTAGGCATGGTCTTCAGTGTTCACTTGGGGTTGTCAGAACTTCATAACAAGATGGGAAAGAAGCCTGAAGAAAAGACATATGCTTTGTTTGTAGGTGATACTGTGTTGGTTAATGAGGTAATGATATACCTTTCTATTATTACTGTGATTTACATGTATTTGTAGCTTTAAGGGATCAAAAGTTTTGCCACTTTAACCAAATAACTACTGTGTATAGGCAAAGAGCTTTGATATGTGCAGTATTATATGACTGCACAGAAAGCAGTGTGAATTTTGTGTGCTATTGTCATATCTTGTGCGCACAAGCACACAGATGGGAATGAACACCGGCAAGTAATTGAGTTAGGTTTAAATCTGTCAAAAAAAAAACAAACTTCTCCTTGTGACTTGATTTCTTGTGAGCTGAATTACAGCTCTTTAAGGGCAATCTTTGAGATGTGCATCTTTTCTGTCAGAGGGTTGCTATAGTTATAGGCTCTTTTTGTATCGCCATTGGGTAAAGTAATGCATATTTATATCAGCCTTAGGATTTTATTGTTTTTTTTTTTAATTTAGTGGTAGATCTGATGTTTTCATAGTTAAGCTATTAAATGAAAACTTTCTTATACAAGAGTTTTTCTAATTACATGCCTCATAGTACTGTAGGGTTTTGTTTTTCTTAACATAATTGATCTACCTTTATGCACCATGCAAAAGATTGTACCAAAATGAATATTTAGCTTTTCTTCCACCATAGGAAGGAGCTGCAACTGTTCTCACTCATGTTAAGAAAAAGGTGAAAAATGTGGGCATTTTCTTGAAGGTGAGTTGGGCTTAACTTGTCTTTTAAAACATATATTATAAAATATAAAGGACGTTTGACACTTTTGCTGCATCAACTAAGCTGTTTGTCATTTTGCTTTCATTTATGGAACTGGTTATGCCTTTGTTCGGATAGTATATTTGTTTTTCATTTACCATATGTTTATTTGTGTAGAAGGAAGATGAAGAGGAGGAGGAAGAAGAGAAAGATGAAGTTCAAGACATATTGGGTCGTGGTTCTCGTGCTGCAGCTCTTCTGACAGAGAGGACCAGGGTAATTTTTTTTTCTCCTAAATATATTTGTCAGAAATATTCAAAGGTGAAAGTCTGCACCAGAAATATGTTTTATCACTCAAGGGTAGCAGTAATAGTTTGGATGATAAGTTTCAATGTTTTATATATATATATATATATATATATATATTTTTTTTTTTTACCACCTTTCCATAGAACGAAATGACAGCAGAGGAAAAGCGGCGTACTCATCAAAAGGAGCTTGCTACACATCTTAATGAAGAGGCAAAGAGGAGACTTACAGAACAGAAGGGGGGGCAGCAAACACTGAAGTGAGATTTTACTTTGTCTTTAGGAGAATTTCTTTAGTAATTCCATCATTCCCCCTCCCCTCCTGTTTCTTAAAATAATACTTGAACCTTTAAGACTTCCATTGAGAAAATGTAGACAAGTGAAAAATGAAACCTTGTTTTGAGTTTTAGGGTTTTCTGATCATACCGTCTGGTGTTCCCAAAATACCATAAATGGCACATCCTGATGTTTACTAGCCCATTTATTGAGCTGCAACACCTTATATGTACACGGCAACTGCAGAGTTTGCATGGTTCTCTACATGTTTGAATCTACATGTCTCTTGTGTTGTGTTTTTTCCTTGCAGGGCTCGGAAATCCAATGTTTCATACAAGAATACTTCTCAAATGCCAAAGGAGTCAGATATTCGTGAGATGAAGATTTACATTGACAAAAAATATGAGACTGTCATCATGCCTGTTTTTGGAATCGCAACTCCTTTTCATATTGCCACTATAAAGGTGAGAGCAGAAGAGAATTGGAAAACAGCTAAATATAAAAGGCAATCATGAAATTTTCAATGCTTAAGGGATGGTACTGATATTAAGATATATTTTTAAGTCTGTTTTTTTTAGCTTTTGTAGCTAGCTTTTTGTAATTAGAATTTGGGGGTTATGTCAAGAATGTGATAATTATGTCCACTTAAATGGCGCAGTATGTAAATTGTTATTTTAGGGAAAATTTCATAAAAATGATAATGGAAAAAAAAACAAGACATTCACTTCTTGTTTACATTTTTTGCATTTCATCTGCTAATTGTTTTCTCTGCAGAATATCAGTATGTCTGTTGAAGGTGACTATACCTACCTCAGAATCAATTTCTTCTGCCCAGGCAGTGCTCTAGGGCGAAATGAAGGCAACATCTTTCCCAATCCTGAAGCCACATTTGTCAAAGAAATGTAAGCGTTGTTTTACTTTTTGTGTATATTATGCCTTGCGCTACAGATTTCTTTATGCAGTATGCTCAATTTCCATTCACATTGTACAACTATGTTAAAATCAAGAATTAAGTCCGTTGCAATGGGCAAAATAAAGAGCAAAAGGAGAAACAGATCAAATGATGGCACGTCATTGGCACATATTTTATCAGTTCTGTAACTGCACAGGCCCTCAATTCCCCCACAGTGATTAACTGGCATTTTGTTGCATTATATATTAGCACATTGAACCTGCATGTACGTGGCCAGGCAGATGTGTGATTTCATACCTGACCCTAGGATTTCAAGATATCGTATCTTCACATAGTTTATTTTATTTACATAAACAGAACTTACCGAGCCTCTAATGTGAAAACTCCTGGAGATCCCAGTGTGCCATCACTCAACCTTCAAAATGCATTTCGTATTATCAAGGAGGTGCAAAAACGATACAAGACCAGGGAAGCTGAAGAAAAGGAGAAGGAGGTAAACGGGTAATAGCGTTGTCAGAGAAAATGTTTAATACTTAGTTTTACATGACTAGAAGTATTCATCTCTTCTACTGCAATAGGGCATTGTTAAACAAGACTCCTTAGTCATAAATCTCAACCGCAGTAACCCAAAGCTGAAGGACTTATACATACGGCCAAATATTGCCCAGAAGAGGATGCAGGGTTCACTGGAAGCTCATGTTAATGGTGAGGCAAAATGGCAGTGTGAACCCTAGAACAGTGACATGCAGAAATTATTCTGACACCCCCTTATGCCTCTGTCCACAGGCTTCCGCTTTACATCAGTCCGTGGAGATAAGGTAGACATTCTGTACAACAACATTAAGCATGCCCTCTTCCAGCCTTGTGATGGAGAGATGATTATTGTTCTTCATTTTCACCTTAAGGTAACAATACAAATATGTCAACTTGGCAAGTTTTGTAGGCTTTACATGTGATGTTTTATTGTAAAACCTTGTCTCCTCACTCCATAGAATGCTATTATGTTTGGAAAGAAGAGGCATACCGATGTCCAGTTCTACACAGAAGTTGGGGAAATTACTACAGATCTCGGAAAGCACCAGCACATGCACGATCGTGATGACTTGTATGCTGAACAGGTCAGTTGGCAGAGGTTCAATTGCAAGTTTTAGTGAGCGCGGCAATACATAACATTTAATTCTAGGAATAATAATTTTGAATTGCTATATTTAAAGAGGTAGTGAACCACCAATCATAAATTGGACCTTCTGATTTATTTCCTTCATAAAGCCATGCCAATTGCTACTTATGATGCTGTGATTTCTAAATGCTGCTTAATCCTTAGATGGATATCTAATTGTCATTTGAGAATAAACTTTTTTGAATCTTTGATCTGCTTTCCTCCAATACATTGATACCATACCAGACAGGTGTAAGCCTAAGAAGAGTATACAACCATAGAAGAATATACAGCTTAGTTGAATTAAAACCTGTCCGTTGTTCTTAAGAATTTGTGAGTCTATTCTGGCATGTGGCCTTAGAGACACATTTATTTTGCTTCAAGGGGTTGTTCATCTTCCAAACACTTTTTCCATTTCATTTGTTTTCAGATTGTTCACCAGAAAAACTTTTTTTCATTTGCTTTTCATTTTTGAAAGTTTTTCCAAAATTTTAAGTTTGTTTGCTCCTGTTTCATTTGTTCTGTCTGGCAGCTCATTCATTCAGGTGCAGATTCTGACCTGTCACAATTTGCTACATTAGTTGATACATTTCTCAGCAGCATTTGTGAAATATTTGCAACTATTGTATCAATTATAACAGCTGCCTTGAATGAAACTAGATTTCTTTTGTCCCTGCTGAGCAGAATCCCCAACTAAATGTATCAATTTTGATCAGTTTACAATTGGTAACCCCCCTCTTCCCTTTAAAAAAAAACATAATGAGGTGAAAAATTGAACTTTACATTTATTAAACAATATTAGAAAAACGGTCACAAATAGAATGTTGTTGAAAAAAGTCTATTTCTGGTCAAAACAACTCAACTGTAAAAAACTGTAGGAATGTGAACAATCCCTTTTAAAGGTTTTTAGAACAATGTCCGCCACTGATCATTTGCCTTTGCTAAGCCTTCTTTTTCTGTTTGCTTGTGTTTCTTTTCTGATTCTTCCTTTTGTTTCTTTAGCAATTATAGTGAGAGCTATGACGTTGTAGAATTCTTTCCCCAAATCAATTGTACTGGCAGATACATTAGATAGTAAAAAGGCATCCAAAACCTTCTTAAAATTAAGTGAGAAAAGAGTTATTGAAAATAGCTCTTACTACAAAGTTCATCCATGGACTGGCCGAATTACACAGTTTAGCAGTACATGTGGTTCTCCAAACCAGAAATTAAAAAAAAATAAGCACCTGCTTTGAGGCCACTGGAAACAACATCCAAGAGGTTGGAAAGCAACATGTTCACCAGACTCTGGTTGGGGATCACTGCTCTAGCATTATGGCAGGTTAATAACTGCAGCCTTTAATGGGTGTCCGAACAAGATTTTGGAAAGCAATCACACAATAAGACTGTAAATCAATTTGTTAGGAATGAAAACTTTAAAAAAAAAAAAAAAAAAGTCAGTAAATTTATCATGTTGATTTTTCTTGCTTCAGTTTGGGAGAGACCGAAACACTGGGCTATAACTTCCTCTAATAAAACTTTCATTCAAGGTGGCATATGGAAAGGGTCAGCCTATGTATGGCCACTAGTGTACCAGCTAAATCGGACTCTTTGAGACCTGGGCATCCACTCCATTTAAAAAAAAAAAAAAACACTTATTTAATGTGTTGCTTTTTTTTTTTTTTTTAAACAGATGGAAAGAGAGATGAGGCACAAGTTGAAAACGGCTTTCAAAAATTTTATTGAAAAGGTGGAATCTTTGACAAAAGAGGATTTGGAATTTGAGGTTCCCTTTAGAGACCTGGGGTAATAAATGGCTCTCATTTGATATTATTACATTGTGGAATATTATGTTTTTCTCTTGAACTGTCCATGTGTATACAGTGCTTTGCATAAATATACACTTACACATTTTGTTCTGTTGCAGTCTGTAATTAAAATGGATTTAATTGTAATTTTTACTTTTTTTTTATTGTGACAAGAAGAAATTTGTTGTTTGCATAAGCATTTACTTAAGTTCAGTATTTGCTAGTGTTGCATATTTGGCTGCAGTTATATCTGCAGGATCCTGTAATTCATGATTAAATTACCGGCACACAGGATGCAATGCAAGTGGGGAAACCCCTGCGTGTTTATTGAATTGTAACGTTTCAGGGGCACGCCCCTTCGTCAGATAATTCTTGCCTATTCTTTGCACTGAATGATCCCATCTAATCCAGCCGTCAATCCATCTGTGCAAAAACTTGAAAACCGGACCATATTTTGAAGAGAACCTGTTTTCATGTTTGCTGTGCCTCCTACATGTCATTTGCACAACTCCAAAAGGGTTTTTAGTTGATGGCTTTTTTTCCCACAACTTAAAGCTAAAGCTTTGTGGACTGTCCATTTTATAGTTGCCCCTGATTACCAGAGTAAGGCCTCTGGTTGCTTCCAAGACTAGTGCCCATTAGCTAGAGAGAACTACCAATAAAAAAGCAGTCACACGGGGGCCCAGGGAAAAGGGGGGCCCGGACTGTGGGCTCTGCTTCCTCTATATCTAGTAAAAAAAAAAAAACTCTGGCGGGAGTGGGTGGGGGTTGGAGGCAGGATGTAGGCGGGACTGGAAGTGGGAGGATGAGGATCAGAGTGCGCCTGGACCCACTGAAGATTTTTTTTGCAGGGGATTACAAACCTAAAGTTTCAAATTTGGCTGAGTTGTCTTTTGTTCCATAATAGGTTCAATGGAGCTCCATACAGAAGCACCTGCCTCCTTCAGCCCACTAGCAGTTCACTGGTAAACACCACAGAATGGGTAAGTTTAGTTTTCTGTATAAAGTAAGCAGACTGGAAAGCTTACCTGTAGCTTGACATGTAACTAAATCAGTAATAGAAAATGGTTTACAGTAGCATGCCTCCCTCTGTTTAAAAACTGGAAAGAGGGAAATTCACATTTCACTCCACTCCACTCTACAAATGATCCTCAAAATTGTTAAAAGCTTGATTATGGTTTCTACCATTTTTTTATTTGTTCAAACAGTTAATGCATTGCTGGGGTAATTTGATTATTTTCACTACATTGCTGATAAAATGTTTAATGTGTGGCTTTAGTGGTACACCGTCATAGGCCAACTGCTAAATATAGAAATAGATAACTGATCATTTTTCTTTCCCCTCAGCCCCCATTTGTTGTAACGCTTGATGAGGTGGAGCTTGTACACTTTGAGAGAGTGCAGTTTCATCTGAAGAACTTTGACATGGTTATTGTTTACAAAGAGTACGGCAAGAAAGTCACCATGATTAACGCAATCCCCATGGCTTCACTTGACCCCATCAAGGAATGGCTTAAGTAAGTGTTTCATGGAAAATGAAAGATGTTCCTGCAGTGCTTTTACTTCCATATTAAAAAAAAAATCTTCTTGCATATTTCAATATGAATACCCATGGGCTATTAAGCGTTTACTTTGACCATTACGATCACATGTTATGCTCAGACAGCTGGTTTGTTGGGACATGGATAGTAGAGGCTTTACTGTGCAGAAGAACAGAGCCAGTGAAGATTCATGCAAGAGAATGAAGATTTGGGCTTCTGCTCTTGTGGGACAGACAGGAGATATAACCAGGGAGCAGCCATTTATGGACTTGGAGCCATTTACTAACACCTTCTGCATCTGCTTTATAAGCTGATGTGTGTATTATTTTTCTGCAGACAATTTGGCTCAGGGGAGGGATGGGGAAATGTGCACATCAGAGCATTTAATGCCCGTATACTGTAAAAGAGTGTAGCTGAACTCTTGCTGGTTAAATTTGTAGTGCTTGGGTGGGGGGCAGTGACATCATGTAAACACAAAATGAGGTGAGAGATCCATTGAACATGGCAAAAGACTGAGGAATAAGGGAAAACCGGAGAATGTTGTTCTCACTATCTCCAATAGAATCCAGTCTGCAACATTATATTAATGATGATGAGGACATGGTGACTTTATAGGTGTTCCCTTTAAGATACGGTGCTTCTCATACTACTGGGTAGTGTTCTCATTGAAAGCTTTACTCCGCAGCTCCTGTGACCTTAAATATACTGAAGGTGTACAGTCACTAAACTGGACGAAAATTATGAAGACTATCGTAGATGACCCTGAAGGTTTCTTTGAGCAAGGTGGCTGGTCATTTTTAGAGCCAGACGGAGAGGTGAGTTTTGCATTTTTTAAAAACTTATAATATAATTTTTATTTATGATAAAGTAGGTTTATTCAGTTTTATCCCAATCAATACTTTTTTTTACTTTATTCACATTTCTAAACATTTTAAAAATGTTTGGTATGGGAGGTATTTTTGAATTTAAACTGCAGAATGTCTTGGCTTAACTCTGCTTTCTGGTGTTACAGTATCTTTCAGTTTCACCTTGATTATTAAGAGGAGCCTTCCTCTGTTGCTGTCCCTCCCCCCTGCAAGGCTTGCACCTTTAGCTTGGCAGTGGTGGTGCCTAGTTACCATTCTTAGCCAAGAGCATTTATTGTGCCGTACCGTTTGTTTCTTTTTCTCTTGACATGCTGTTTTTTTTTTATCCAAAAGTTACCTCTAATACTTCATTGGTCTTTTCATGATTTCTTTTGTAAAGATGAGCATGTTATTGATCAGACTAGCCTCTTTTTATTTTTTGGTTCATCATAACATCAAACTTGACTGGTTGTGTTTCTTAAACTGAAAATGATTAGCATTATCAATTTTTAGTATTTGATTGATAATGTATTTTGCTTATACAGGGCAGTGATGCAGAGGTCGGTGACTCTGAGTCCGAAATGGAAGATGAAACATTTAATCCTACTGAGGATGAATATGAAGAAGAGGAGGAGGACAGTGACGAGGATTACTCTGATGAGACAGAGGAGTCAGGTATGTGGGGAGAAAGTTGAAAGTTGATAGATAGATAGTTGAAGTAAGTGAATGAATATTAGCATTGAATGTACCTTTTTTTTTAACAGTTGGCAGTGAAGATTCCCTTGGAAGTGATGAGGAGAGTGGAAAAGACTGGGATGAACTAGAGGAGGAGGCCAGAAAAGGTTAGTTATCTACAGTTTTCAAAATCAAAAATTTTACTAGTTCGAAATTTCAAAAAATTCAGCTAAATTATGACACAACCCCCCTAATTTTCTAATTGTCCATTTATTAAAAATGTCTGTATGTTCACCACTAGCACTGAAAGAGTCATTAGTGTGA
Source organism: Xenopus laevis (assembly GCF_017654675.1). Classification (NCBI taxonomy): domain Eukaryota; kingdom Metazoa; phylum Chordata; class Amphibia; order Anura; family Pipidae; genus Xenopus; species Xenopus laevis. The sequence continues at coordinate 154,080,825 of NC_054371.1, forward strand.
TGTTTTTACCCTATTGGCTGTATAGGTGTGAGAATCTGTTTTAGATGACCAGTGGTTTAAATTAATTAAAGGAATAGTTATTTTTTTTCTCCCATGGGATTATTATTTCTATGGCATACCAGACAGTGCTCTTAGGGAATACATCATGTGGCCTATATATCCTTTCCACTTCGTATTGTTTTGGCATTCCTTAATGCTTTCTGCCTGACAACACCAGTGTCTATTGCTATTACTCTGAACAAGCCAGGCAGGGGACTACTGAAGTTCTGGAGTTGAAATTGCCTGGCATGCCATAGGCTTCATAATGTATTTAATGAGCATATGTCCATGTTGAAGGACTGGCTACTCCAAATAAGACAAGCTTTCATATGCATTTATATATAATACTTTTTCCCCTGCAGTAGAATACATTGTGTTTTTACTTGAGAAACGTAACTACAGTTTATATAAATCTGCTGTTTAGCTATGGGGCAGCACTTGAAGTGTATAGGTCAAAAAGAATCCAGTTACACAACACTAGAGTGCAATGGTTTTCATTTTTACAAACGTTAAAAAAAAATCTGTTGCATGTTACTGATCCTGTGTTGTGAGATCTTGTGCTTCGTAAAACCACTAATGTCACAGTTAGAGATGTTGATGTTTAGTGCTGTGGTTTTGTGATTCTCATGGCCTAATTTCTTACAGCTGACCGTGAAAGTCTTTACGAGGAAGTGGAGGAGCAGAAAAGTGGAAATAGAAAGAGGAAAGGCCATGCGCCTCCTCCAAAGCCTTCTAAAAAGAGGAAGAAGTGACCCATTCACTCCCTTACGTCCTCCTTATAAATACACCATGATCATCTGTCGTATTAATTCTTCTCCCTTTTAACCACCCACCATGAAGTCAGAATTTCTGACCTTGCCTGAAGTGCATCTTTTGCTTTTGTAAGGTTAAATGGACCAATGCAATATTATTTAAGTGTACTTTTTTACCCAATGTCACCCTTCTAATGAGAAGTGTGTTGGTATTGTATTGCAAGCCTCGTGACTGCTGAAACTGGGCAGTGCTCTTGTGAGTGATGTGTTCAGCATTTATAAATAAGTGGATTGCGTCAGGGACACTCTGCAAGGAAATGAACCGCTTTTTCAGCGACCCTCTCTGCCCCTTGTGCAGGTTTGTTTCTGCTTTCCCTTGTGCGTTTGACTATTTCCCTTATTTTATTGCCGAAGTCTGCTTTCATGAGCTACTCACAATTTACAGTTAAAGTTTACGAAAAAGAAAAAATAATAATATTTGCATAATGTATTTTGTTTTAAATGCCAAGTGTCATAAATTGTTTTCCTCGCTGCTGCTCTAAACTCAAGATATATGGCTTTTTGATGCTCCCCCCCCCACCCTACCCTCAGCTAGGGGGCTGTTATAAATGTGTAGTGTATTTTTACTCTCCTTTCTCTTGTGTCTATTTTTTTCTTATTATTCTCTCCTTAGCAGTGAGGTGTAAACGGTGTTTTTTCAGACTTTAAAGAAATATAAACAAAAAATAAACAATTTTTTTTTTGTACGTTTTCCTCTTGCCATCTTTTGAACCTGTATATGAAACCATTGAATACTGTTATTAATGTGCAAGATACATAGGTTTAACTGCAGCATGTTCTATTCTATAACAATTAAATAAGACTCAGGGATACAAGACACTTTCTTGCTGTTTTCTCCTTGTTTTAAAATGCTACTGTACTGTACATACATAACTTACCTTAGAACATCTAAAGGTACTAAATGTTTGGTTTAAGTATGAAATCTGTATATTAATCTGCATGGGACCACTAAAGTCACAAGTTAAAAAGTTTTAATTGCAAATAATGTGTGTCACTCCACATTATAGGTGCAAGTTATTATGGAATGACATTAATATATAGTAAAACTATATTGAAATAGAGACTCCTGTCCTGTCATTGGAAAACATTTTTTTTCAAAACACATCAGTTAATAGTGCTGCTCCAGCAGAATTCTGCACTGAAATTCATTTTTCAAAAGCGCAAACAGATTTGGTTATATTCAATTTTGAAATCTGACATGGGGCTAGACATAGTGTCAGTTTCCCAGCTGCCCCCAGTCATGTGACTTATGCTCTGATAAACTTCAATCACTCTTTACTGCTATACTGCAAGTTGGAGTGATATCACCCCCCAGCAGCCTAACAGAATAATGGGAAGGTAACTAGATAGCAGCTCCCTAACACAAGATAACTGGAAGATCTAAGTACAGCATTTAATAGTAAAAGTCAAGTACCACTGAGACTGATTCAGTTACATTAAGTAGGAAAAATAACAGCCTGCCAGAAAGTAGTTCCAGCCTAAAGTGCAGGCACAAGTCACATGACTGGGGCAGCTGGGAAACTGACAACATGTCTAGTCCCATGTCAGATTTCAAAATTGAATATAAAAAAATCTGTTTGATCTTTTGAGAAATGGATTTCAGTGCAGAATTCTGCTGGAGCAGCCCTATTAACTGAAGCGTTTTGGGAAAAAACATGTTTTCCCATGACAGTATCCCTTTAAGTTTATCCCCCCAATTGGAAACAATAAAAATATAACACCGCATATGTTTTTATGTTTTACTTGTTGAGCTTTAGGCTAATGGCATTTCCACACTTGTGCACATGAAATCTTCCCTAGATGAGTAGTGACCAATAGATTTCACTTGTGTTCATGTTCACATTTACAAGGCAGTAGGGGGCTGAAAATGTTGTGTGCCATTTAGTCTTGGGGCCCTTACACAAGGGAGCTTCATCACTGGTAATTGCCTGAAAATGCAGAAGGCTGCATTTTTCAGGCAATTACTGGGGTTACCGCATATATTGTGTTTTACATGCTGAGATTCAAAGGAAAGTCAAGGGGCAGGTATACTCTGATGCTTTGGCTGCCACAGGATAGATTTCTTGATGGCCAATGAATCCACCATGTGACATTTGTTTTTCTCTTTGTCAAGCCTTTCCATTGCCTGTGTCAGATTAGCTGAGGATGGGGGGGGCTGTCTTTCGGTTCCCATAAATAAGCCAATAAACCGCAAATGTAGTCTGTAATGCTGGAGTTGCCAGCCAATGTTGGATGTAACCTTTCATGACACAGATCATGAAAGGTCATAGGTCTGCTGTTCCATTCTATGATTTTCCATTAGATGCCAAAATTTGAGTACACCCACCAAAATGTCACCAAAACTATTGCCCCTAAATCACTCTATGATTACAATTGTACTTTTTCAGACAAATTAGGAAGCTATTCTGTATAGCTATAATGTGTAGACTATTTGTTCATAAGAAGCAAGATTGGCTAACCAGAAAATGTTGGGATGAGTTAATTATGATTGGGAGCAATGGGGGACTATGATTTAAATCGTCTGCCATGTTGTTTTGTTTTTATACCAAAATTTGAGTAATTGTTTCTGATCAAAGTCAACCCAAATTTGCGTGTGCTGCTAGTTCTACACCAGCCTTCTAGAAAAACTTGGACCTATTTTTAAATGCTGTGCATCTTTTTATCTGTGTCTATGTTCCGTCTCCAAGTTATACATCATGAATACATCATTCAGCATTGGCTTGAACCCATCCACCACTCTGCTTTAAAAGGTGCACAAAAAAAGATAATGTTCCAATTTCTCTAAATTCTGGGATGAACTGGATGTGTAAGGTGGAAAATTTAAATCACCGTCTGTACTGCAAGGAATATCAGTGCTTCCATTTCAACTGGGAAATTATTATCTGGATACTTTGCCTTCTAAGGAGCATTCTAGCCAGCAAGAGTTTTTAGTCTCTCTTCTGCTGAGCATTAAACTGTTTTGGGAGACTGGACTCTTTATTTTTACCTCCCTTTTCTTCTCCGTTTAGCAGTTTTCCCCCAACTAAGGCACTGGTTACCACAATGTGCTGCATACTTCTTCACAGGTCATCTAAACCGCTTGCAAAACCAATAGTGCAGAGAATTTTAAGAGCGACATGGATACTACATTCAAAAGCAATTACAAATAACTATTTACATTTGTAATTCATGTATATTGGAAGGTTGCTGAGCATTCTATTGCTTAACATAATGCAAATATGATTTATTCTTTTATACAGTTTTTCTCCAGTTCTTTTGTAAGGACGTGATGATCAGTCAGTGCATTGATCAGTGGCTTAATTTCAGTGATGTTTAAGTCTTATCCAGGCAGAGCTTTATTTTGTGTAGACCATTGCAAAAAATTAAGATAAAGGGCATATAACCCAAGAAGCCTGATTGTTGGAGACTGGAAGGGTGAGTTCCACACAGCACCAGCTATAAACTGATGTAAATGAGCCTGGAACTAAACAGTAAGCACATGCTATTCCTCCAAAACTCATTTTAATACACTTGTCGATTTACAGTTAGGTCCATAAATATTTGGACAGACAACTTTTGATTGGGAGGTGTTTCATAATGACCCAAAACATACAGCCAAAGCAACCCAGGAGTTTATTAAGGCAAAGAAGTTGAAGTCAGTCACCTGATCTGAACCTAGGGTTACAGCCTCGGCCTGCCCCCGTTTTGACCGCCCCTTTGTTTCCCTGCCCCCACCAGCCGGTAAAGAAATTTTAAAAAGGCGGCAACCCTATCTGAACCCAATTGAGCATGCATTTCACTTGTTGAAGATTAAACTTCGGGCAGAAAGGCCCACAAACAAACAGCAATTGAAAGCCGCTGCAGTAAAGACCTGGCAGAGCATTAAAAAGGCGGAAACCCATAATCTGGTGATGTCCATGAGTTCAAGACTTCAGGCTGTCATTGGCAGCAAAGGGTTTTCAACCAAATATTAGAAATGAACATTTTATTTTCAGTTTTTTAATTTGTCCAATTACTTTTGAGCCCCTGAAATGAAGCGATTGCATAAAATGTGAGGAACTAAAGCCTTTTTTTTTTTTAACACAATGTTTTTGTTCAACCCACTGAATTAAAGCTGAAAGTCTGCAGTTCAACTGCATCTGAGTTGTTTCATTTAAAATTCATTGTGGTAAGGTACAGAACCAAAATTGAAAAAAGGTTGTCTCTGTCCAAATATTTATGGACCTAACTGTATATGCTGAGGAGAGCCTATAAGATTCTATTTAGCCTTGCCAGCTTTGTATCTTCCTATATTATCATGTCTCTTGGCCCTTTTACCCATCACAGCAAGGAGTGGTTTATGTTTCCCAGTAAAGATTTGGATTATACATGGAAAATATTTGGCTATAACTTTTTGCATTCAGTCTGGAAAACAATTTAGTTTCTTTTAAGCTCATGATTTCTTTTCACCCTAAAAGTAAGAATATCTCTCTAGTTCCATAGGTGAACTGTTTCCAAATGACGGAAATATATTAGTGCTGATAAAAGCATCAAATGCCTGCACTTTTTGGCCTTTGATATTGCATTCTTTCTTCTTTGGGATGTGATGGTTTTTGACACGCTGAGATAAATCTTCACTCTGTTTCCATTGCTCTCCTTGTTCTGTGAACGGCCCGTGCCGCTTCTTTTGCTTCTATTGCTACTCTCAGTGCTCCAATGACTTGTTCTTGATTGGCTACATCTAAAACTAGGATAGAAGACAAAGATATTTACTCTGGTGCTAAGAATATCATTTATTTTTTTTTAGTCAGCCAAAAACCAATCAACTGTTGTGGGTGGGGTTATACTGCACTTCATTAAATAGGTGATTTATTTATGCAGATCCATAGACCAATGTAAGCTGGGCCTGATCTAGGTGTGTACAAATTCAATTTTAATCAAAAACGAACAGGACCATTCAGTAAGAATCAATATAATATATGTATGCTTAACTTTTTTAACCATATATTCAAATTAATGAAACACTAACCTTGTAAAGTTTCCTCAGCTTTGTCTTCCGCTCTTCTTAGTAGAAAGCGGAGGTCCATATAGGCATAGCCCACATCACGACATTCTTCATCCTCGTTAATTGGGTCACTCACCACAGTGAACCTGAGCCTGAAAAATACCCTGGCCATATTAGTATATTATTCTCCTTTGGTATTGCTCTCATGTCTTTATAGAACCCCTGGGATGTATGAATATTAATGAAGAGGAAAGAATTTAAAACTACAACTCACAAGGGACAGAAGCCATTTTAAAATATTTATATATATTTATATTTTCATGATGGCAAACATAGAAAACGAGGAACTGATTGCCTTGCATGCAAAGTCAAACCCCAAATATTTTTTAATTAATAGTGAAACAATACAGGTTGAAAGTGTGGCTCCATTAAACAACGGAAATCGAACAAACTCACAACTCAAATGGTTTCTAATTTAAGAAAAAACTCGAATGTAAAAAAGTCGGAACAGTGAATTGAGTTGAAAAATGCGAAAACTCGAATTGATCGGATTTTCGGCGGAGCAAATAGCTCGAATTGATCTAGTTTTCGGCTGATACCCACTGAAAAAAAACTCAAACATCATGAAGGCTGCAAACATCTTCAAATAATTCAAGGGACATCTGCCATTGACTTCTACATGACCTCGACAGGTTTTAGATGGTGTATTTTTGGATTCAAGCTATTTCCAGGTTCGGGATATAATAAATCTTAAAAAATTTTTTTTTTTTTAAACTGAAATCTATTTTTTGACCAAAAAATACCCTCGAAAACTTGAATTTTTCATGGAAAAACAACTCGACCTTCGATAAATAACCGCCCTCAATGTTGATAAATATCAGGTTATGCATCTGGAATGTAAAAATATGCAAGGCAATTATACCATTACTGGGACTGTATTAGGCTATACTAGTTCACACAATCGTGTTTTACCTGACACTATCTCCATTTGAGTCTGATCCCTCTAATAGCATGTAGAGAAAGTCTCTGCGCTCAGCATGTTCTGACCCATCCAGATGTATCACTGAGTAAAGATAAAACTAGTCATAAATTCATTTTGATGATAAACTTCAGTACGTAGGTTTAGTCTTGATATACAAATTGCAAACCTTTGCTAAAGTGATAGTATAGCTCCTCGCCTTGGTTGGGTTTGCGAAGTGACACAGGGGTCTCGGTTTCCTCTGGAGGGACGCCAGCAAAGCGGAATTCCACAAACAACCTTTGTACTGCGCTGTCGCCCATCACCTCTGAATATGGATATAAGGTCAGAGACATGATTTCAACACGGATCATGGATGAAGGCTGCGATGAGAAAGAATGTATTAGACTGAGGCTGCTCATCTAAAGGTATGAATAGTGGAGTAACTAGATTATACTGGGCCCTACAGCACATTCATTTTAGGGAGATTGTACTGTTTTACCAATATATGTTGAAATTGCTCTTTAATTAGGTACTCATGGGGCCCCCTATAAGTTCCGGGGCCCCTGCAGGTGCAGGGTCTGCTTTTTCTGTACTTACGCCCCTAGTTCTGAAACAGATATGACCCACAGATACATTTTAATGGCACCAAGCCTACCCAATGCCCCCTCTTTTTATGACATCAAATCAAAAATAGAAAAAGAAATGGCAACGTTTGCTCTAGGTCACATAACCCATTACAGTCATCAGTAAACGGCATTTGTTGGTCTGCTGTTTACATGCATTGGTATGTGTAACTAGAGCCCACATAAACCAGGAACCTGTCTTTTTTGATTCATTCTTGGCTTTGATGTTTTGCATTACACGTCATAGATAGGGATGTAGCGAACCGCCGCCGATGTGTTCGCGAACGCCGTTCGCGAACACCGGCATAATTTGCGAACTGTTCGCGAACTGTTCGCGAACTTCGATCATCCGAAAATCGTTCGATTCGAACGATCGAAGGATTTTAATCGTTCGATCGAACGATTTTCGTTCGAATCGAACGAAAATCGTTCGATTTTAGCGATCGAATGGTCGAATGGGCGACCGATTTTGACGCGAACGCCTATTGGCGAACGTCGCGCGACGTTCGCGAACTTGCGGCGGACGCGAACAGTCGAAGTTCGCGCGAACTAGTTCGCCGGCGAACAGTTCGCTACATCCCTAGTCATAGAGTGGGTGTATATCATGGTTACATAAATGAGTCACCCTTGGTATTTGTCTCTTAGAAATCAGTGAATATGTATATAAAACTGATCATGAGCAATAGACTAGTTTATATGGTTGGGTCCATGAAAATATACGCCTATGTGTTGGTACCCCTTTTTAATATTTGATAAATAAAAGCTCAGTTGATGAGAATTCTTCTCTTTTGTTCGCTATAAGTGAGAATTACCTATAGAGCTGTATTTATTTTATATACTCACTGTTTTTTCTGCAACATGTGGTTTTACCACTAAAATTAAGTCCTCATCATCTGTACTTTGTGGGTCATTTGCATCTGCTGTGTGGTCACCTAAGCAAATAACAATATACTTATTTATCTATATTAATTAGAATATAGTTTCCACTTTCAATAAAGAATTGCATATAGTATGTTTTTTATTGTGCTCACCATTGATTTCATCCTCATCCTTTATGTCTTCCATTTTCTCACCTTCCTGCACTTGTACAGCTTCCTGCAGATAAAAAAAATTCTCAACTTTTTTTTTTTTTGAACTAAGCATTTTCTCTAATCCTTATGACCCCCATGTTTGCATTTCTGCCAACCTACCTCCTGTTGTGTGCCCAGATCATTGCTGTTGTATCCAGCTGGCAGAAGATCAGAATTTTGAAAGGTTTGTTTTGTGTTTTGACTGGATGTTGATGGGAAGTCCTTCCGCCCCCTTTTGCTGGAGGTTAAGTCATCTTGTTGATCTTCCTCAGCCTTACGCGTTTTGGACTGCTTCGATTGAGTTAAGTTAACCTTTGGTATAACACTCGGCAGTAATTTCATATGGGTGCAATGCTAGTAAATGAACAAAACGCATGGTAATTCAGTAAATGTTCTACAGCCTCTCAACTGACGTTGAAACTATTTTGGAGACAAGGCTTAATACCTGTGAAAGTGGAACCTCTTGAGTACTTTGATAGCTTGTAGCCTTGATAGGATATTTCCATTCCATACTGAGTTGTATTGATCCAGAGCACTTACCGCAAGGGTCCAGCAGTGCAAAATCTCCTGTAAGGTAGATGGAGAGACATTGACAATGTAAAATACACATTAACTACTAATTGATTAGTATTTTAAAATGGTAGATGCGTTAAGTAAGAATAAACATTGCATTGAGCGAAGTGCATTAGTATGGCTCACCTTGAATGTTGTCTCCCCTTGCTAGGCTGACTAAAGGCACTTCTGCTCTTCCCAGGTAAACTCCAGGCTGCATATCTTCATCGTCAAACACATAGACATATAAGCACTCCTTCTGGAGATATCTCTCAAGGTCATTAGTTATTTGTAACGGATAGACAAATTCATCTCCAAACTGAGGATTGTTGCTGCATGGTATGATAGCAGTAGAATGATCAGGGTGATGGTAGAAACGGTACATAGCATACGGGCTTGGTTGGTATCCCAAATATCCCACCTTCAGCCTTCTACAGCCCCATATTCTGATGCCAAGTTTATTTTGAGTTCCAGTAGAAAAAGGTGATGCCAATGACTGCAAGAAAAAATAAACTCAAACCGTATCTCCTTATATATATTAACACAACACTATCCTTTTGTGTATAGTAAAACTGAATGCTGTCAAACCTCCGATTCTATCTTTTCAGGTTGTTGCTTCATTCAAAACTTAGTTTATGCATTTACTAACAGCAGGCAAAGTATGGCTATGTTTTTTCCTCGGGAATTTCACTATCATTGAGTGATAGATACCCACCCACTGCACTGAACACTCACAATAACACACAAGTGGATTTATATGCCCATGGTCCTGCAAGAAATTCAATACTGGATGATACTAAACATTCACTTTTTAAACATTCTCCCATATATGAAACTCAGAATATAAGATAAATGCAATTTGCTTGGGGCTGCTTTCTTTCTGATCTGTAGATATATCAGCAACAAAAGGAGCCTCACCTTCTCGGAATGGTAATGGCCGCCAGCTGAAAGGTAGCTACGAGCTTTTTTACTCTGCTTCTGCACACGCTGCACCTGAGATATGGATCCATGTAGACAAATCCAGTAATCCAGTTCTCCTATATCTTCCCCAGTGGCATCTTAAAAAGAAAATAAAAACAGTAGAGAATGCCTCTTCTAGTCAATAATTGTTGCTACAATATGCAGGGAATGTAGGCTATTTTCTGTAATAACTTGTCAGTGTTGGTGGATATGGCTCTCCCTATCCATGTTTCAAGCACCAATTGAACGATTGATTGAAGTGTCATGACTTTTTTAGGCCAGAATTAATGAAAATGTCATCAATGCATTATCTTCCAGGTAGGAAGACATGGGCTCTTATTTATTGATCTAAATCACAGATTCTACAACTGGCTCCCTACCATAAGACTTGGGACAAGTACTGTGCAAAAGTCCCACCAGGCTAGAAAGCAATTTATTAACATTACCAGTCAAAGCAACGGCTCCATGTATCTTTTCAGTGCTCTGCAATGTTGCTTCCAGTTTAATGTGCCCCCTTGCCAGCATTCTATGCTCTCCTCCTAAGGCTTGATATAACTCCACGGTTAAAATTCCGACTCTCAAATAGCGAAGAAATTCAGCATCTGGAGTAACTGCATAATGAGAGGTGAAGTTGTACCGAGGGCTGGTGCCAGTTACTACTGGAGTGGCGTGTGTTTCATAGTCACACAAAGAATAAACACAAAAGGTGTTTGGATGAAGGTCACTGACTTCCCTTAGACCCCGTGGTGTGAAGCAGACGGCACCTATATGAACTTCAAAGAGAGTCTCTCCCCGGCGCAGTGATGGAACAGGTGACATATCCACATCAGGAGACTGAGACTCATGTCGGGAGGGAATTGTTCCATATGCAATGTCTTTGAGCTGAGCTGTGGGAAAATATGTGAAAGAAATTATTAAAGCTTGCTAAAGAATTTTTCATATAAATGAATGGGGGGTTTGAGGGTTTATTGCCCAAGTGCTGGGCTGAAAAGTGCCACTGCAACAAAAATATTAAAGTTAAACTAAAGATATGGGGCCTGTCATCTGGAATGTTGGGGACCTAGGTTTTTCCAGATAGGGGTCTTTCTGTAATTTGGATCTCCATATTTGTCTACTAAAAAAATCTTTTAAACATGAATTAATCCATTAGGATTATTTTAGTTGGGATCAAGTACAATGTATTGTTTCATTAATACAGAGAAAAAGGAAATTGTTTAAAAACAAACAACCTTTAATTATTTGATGATAAACTAGGAGTCTATGGGAGGTGGCCTTTCCATAATTCAGAACTTTCTGGATAGTGGGGTGTACAGATAACGGATCCTATACCTGTACTAGGAAACCATGTAAGCATTAAATAGGTTGATTTTGCATCCAATAAGGATTAATTATCTCTTAGTACAAGGCACTGTTTTATTATCACAGAGAAAAGGGAAATAATTGGGAAAAAAATGGATTATATGGATAAAACGGAGTCTATGGGAAACGGCCTTTTGTAATCCGGGGCTTTCTGGATAATGAGTTTCCATATAACAGATCCCATACCTGTACTGTTTTTTTTATTAAAGAGAAGAAGGAAATCATTTTTTAAAATGTGAAATATTTGATGGAGTCCATGGGAGATGGGTAACGGGTTTCTGGATAACAGATGCCATACCTGTACTGGAATTTGTTTCTCATCACAGCACTGTGATGAGCCAGCATAGTTTTATGCACAAAATAGGCTACCCAACAGATCTCACTGGCCTCTGTAAGTAGGTGAGCAGACACGTACACATTGGGGTCAGAGTGGATGTGATTTTATTTATGGGAGAGAGGCTAAAGAGTTGAAATTGATGCCCAGTTGTCTTTTCTCCAAGCTAAATGAAATACAAAGGTAATGCTATGGAGCACAAACAAGGCTAATATTACCTTCTAGAGTGTGGATTCTGGCTCTGTACTTCAAAATGCTAGCCTCATAATGACATTTCTTTTCCTCTTTGTCTCTGCTTTCACTCTCGGCTTTAAGCCTCACTGCCGTCAGTTCCTCCTGAAATACAATCAAGAGACATAAAAAGAAAACTGTAGGGGGGAAGTAAAGGTAACTTAAGTGCACATCCTCGGCTCAGTCACAGTAAAACAATGCTAACGTTTTTAGAAACATGCAGGCCCGGATTTGTGGCGAGGCCACAAAGGCCCAGGCCTAGGGCGGCAGAGTAATAGGGGCGGCATGCTGCTAGGGTTGCCACCTGGCCAGTATTTTACCGGCCTGGCCAGTAAAAATAATGGTTGATCCCAATGTTATTTATAGGGAAAAAAGATAAATATATGGGAAGGCTGTTTACCGGGGAGCACAGCTCCACATCGCTCCGGTGCAGGAGCGCTAGCACAGGAGGGGGGTATGCCGGCGGGCGCTAGGACCAAATTAATTTGTGATAACAGAACATGTATCCATTAATATCTTGGAATTAAATAAAAAAAAAAAAATCAATGTACATTGCAAAAGTGCTTAAAATAGCACCCTTATCAATTTTACATTCACTTATTTTTAAGGTTTACTTATCCTTTAATTTTCATTTTACCTTTGTATTTCCTTTATGCTAGGAGATGAATGTATACTTTCTCCTCTTTTTCATTTCATTAGCTGGTCACCTGGTTACTGCACCTGGTCAAACTTTGTGCCTTTTATTACATACAGGAGTAATAAGTAGCTTCAGCTTTGAATGTTTAAATAGGACGTATGGCATCAATTTTTTTTGTTTACGCTCATTCTGTACTTGTATATCCCAAAAAAAAACTCATTCCATGGTCTGCATGATATTCCTGGGCCAGGTCTATCTGAACGTTGACTTGATATAGACATAGCTGCAGCTGAAGCAATCCTTATGTTTGCTCATAAAACTCCTGTACAAAGAGATAGCATAAAGCTATGCTTCTTCACACTATTGTGGGGTTATGTGATGAAAGCCACTAAGTTGACCCAGGTGCAGTAACCCATAACAACCAATCAGCAGGTAGAATATAGCGGCTCCTGTTTAAAAGCAAACATCTTATTGGTTGCTATGGGTTACTGCTCCTGGGCAAACTTTTATTGCATACGAGGGCATGTGTCTAATAGACCTTTAAAAGTTTCAATTCATATTACGTATGTTAGACCTTAGAATAGATGTGTATCTTGCATTTTTAATTTCAGTGTACATAATGTTTTTAGTACCTGATAGTCATTGTTAATTTTATGTTGCAGGAACAACATTTCCCTTGTCTTTTCCAGCTCCAGGATTGTCTCTGCATGGTCTGCATCCATCTTGCTTATCCATTTCTGCCTCTCTGCTTCCTCTGCCTTTTTCTGCTCCTCTTCCTCTCTTTGCCTTTCACTGTCTCCTCTTTGCCTTTGTTCATCTTCACATCTCATCTGATGTTTCATCTCTTCCATTCTTCGTCTTTCTCTGCCATCAAACCATCTATCCATAACTGCATTGAATTCCCTCATCTGGTGGTAACCTTCTAGTCCGGGAGTCTAATTTATTTAAAAAAATCACATTTGAAGCTGATGAAAATTAGCCATAAGTGGATCTATTATGAATAAGTGCAACATTATGAACACACAAAAGCCCTGTACAAAACACATAACTTATTTGGTGGCAAGTGAATATTATGCAGATGGAATGCATTTAACATAAAGCTCTCTTTATAACCATAAGATACATATGGGCCTCATTAATCAAGATGCACGCCACATTAAGTAGTAGTGAGCAACAATGATTAATCACAACTTACTCACTTGGGCATGAACTGATATAATTAACCATGTAAGTTATGAAATAAGCAAATGACTGTAGTGAGAGCCTCCTGAGAATGCAAAAAAGAGAATCACAAAAAGAAATAAGCTCCAGGGATTTCTCACAGAGGTTCTTTGCAAGGTGACAGCTGGTTGCTCCTGGACAGGGCCATTGACTGATGATGACAGTATGGCTGACACTTTTTCCTGATAACTTTTGACTTCTTGAATCTTTTCCAGGAGCTGAATATGCAGTTGTGAGACTTCCTTCTTTAAATGCTCATTTTGTTCTGAAATCGAATTGGTAAATACACATGTACCAATTTGATAAACATACTTTTTTTTTTTTTAGAACTTTTCACTTCACAGAAGGATAGATATGCATGCAAAAGTAGGTAGAGCTTTTGTTACAGTTCACGTTCTCACTAAAGATGGACTGTAGTACTTACTGGATGATAGTATCAGTATTGAGTGATATCTACTACACGTTAAGTCCACCTATGAGGAACCAGGGGCTACCGAGACGTTGCTGAACTACAACATAAGAGCCTGCCAGTTGGACATGGCAGATCAAGCCCCATCATACACAATATTTTTAAGCAGTTATATTTCGGCTACAATATATGTAAGGTCAGTATTCTTAAACAAGAAATATCTGCTTCTTACCTCTTTCATGCTGAAGCTGTTCATTATTTAGTGTATTGTCAGTCACATGGCAGTGGATTTGCTCCTCCAACAGAGAGATCTTTTGCCGCAATTCATTCTCTGTTGCTTGTCTTAAACCAACTTCTTCATTTAGAGAACTATGGAGGAATAGTAAGTTAAAACAAACAAACAAAAATAGAAACCCAAACTAACTGTTGTGCAATAAAGGGGCTATTCACCTTCAAACACCTAGTTGTTCACCAGAATTAAAGACTTTTTTATTTCTAATTATGTTCTACTTTCTATTTGAGACAGTTTTTCTAATATTGAAGTGTAAAAGATAAATTTCCTATGTCTTTCTGAAGCAGTTTGAGGGGGGGGGGTTGCCGACTCTGCAAACTGATATAAACTGATTCATTAAGTTGATACATTTCTTATCTTCGGCCCTGCTGAGCAGAGTCCCAGAATTCCCCTTCATTAAAGGGATACTGTCATGGGAAAATTTTTTTTTTCAAAACGCATCAGTTAATGCTCAAGCAGAATTCTGCACTGAAATCCATTTCTCAAAAGAGCAAACAGATTTTTTTATATTCAATTTTAAAATCTGACATGGGGCTAGACATATTGTCAATTTCCCAGCTGCCCCAAGTCATGTGACTTGTGCTCCGATAACAAAAGAACAATGGGAAGGTAACCAGATAACAGCTCCCTAACAAAAGATAACAGCTGCCTGGTAGATCAATAGTAAAAACCCATGTCCCACTGAGACTCCTTCAATTACATTGAGAAGGAAAAACAGCAGCCTGCCAGAAAGCATTTCTCTCCTAAAGTGCAGACACAAGTCACATGACATGGGGCAGCTGGGAGATTGACAAAATATCTAGCTCCATGTCAGATTTCAAAATTGAATATAAAAAAATCTGTTTGCTCTTTTGAGAAATGGATTTCAGTGCACAATTCTGCTGGAGTAGCACTATTAACTGATGTGTTTTGAAAAAAACATGTTTTCCCGTGACAGGATCCCTTTAAAGACAGCAGTTATAACGGATACACTAGTTGCTAAAACTCCAGAAATCTTGCTGAGAAATGTAGCAACTAATGTAGCAAATTCTGCTACAATACAATAAGGAAAGGTTGTGGGAGCACTCCATGGCTAAATAAAGATATACTAAAATACAACGGAAGTGCTACTGATCTGCCCAAATTAACTACAGACAGATAAAAGGAGATTAATCAATGCACATTCCCTGGTCCCCTGTCACATAAGTAATCTATGTAGATGCATGTTTACAAAGACAGGGTTTTTTATTTACAAAATTATGCTCATAACATTGATAAGCCACTATACCATGTCAAGGTAAAACCCATATAGCAGTCCCTAACTAATAACCTCTGGTCATAATACTCAAATGAAACCAATAAAGAGAAAGTAGTAAACCCACACTATCTGTTTACTTTATTTGTCACAGTCACTATGAATAGGGATGTAGCGAACGTCGGAAAAAAAGTTCGCGAACATATTCGCGAACTTGCGCAAAAACGCGAGCGGTTCGCGAACGGTTCGCGAACCCCATAGACTTCAATGGGAAGGCGAACTTTAACATCTAGAAAAGACATTTCTGGCCAGAAAAATGATTTTAAAGTTGTTTAAAGGGTGCAACGACCTGGACAGTGGCATGCCAGAGGGGGATCAAGGGCAAAAATGTATCTGAAAAATCTGCCTGTGTGTGCTTGGAAGAGATAGTGTAGGGGGAGAGCTGTTAGTGATTTCAGGGACAGATGATAGTAAGTTTGCTGGCTAGTAATCTGCTTGATACTGCTCTGTATTGGAGGGACAGAAGTCTGCAGGGATTTGAGGGACATTTTAGCTTAGGTAGCTTTGCTGGCTAGTAATCTACTGTTCTCTTTAAACAACTGCCATACGTTGACCTTGTAGGCATTGTTTGCCCAGTTTTTTTGGACGCAGCCACTGAAGCACAGTTGCCAGAAAAAATATGCCATATAAATGCTGAAAATAGTCATTTTTCGCCATACGTTGACCTTGTAGACATTGTTTGCCCAGTTTTTTTGGACGCAGCCACTGAAGCACAGTTGCCAGAAAAATTATGCCATATAAATGCTGAAAATATAAATTTTTTTGGTTGCAGCCACTGAAGCACAGAGGCCAGAAAAATTATGCCATATAAATGCAGAAAATATGCATTTTTTTGGTCGCAGCCACTGAAGCACAGTTGACAGAAAAATTATGCCATATAAATGCTGAAAATATAAACTTTTTTGGTTGCAGCCACTGAAGCACAGAGGCCAGAAAAATTATGCCATATAAATGCAGAAAACATGCATTTTTTGGTCGCAGCCACTGAAGCACAGTTGACAGAAAAATTATGCCATATAAATGCTGAAAATATAAATTTTTTTGGTTGCAGCCACTGAAGCACAGAGGCCAGAAAAATTATGCCATATAAATGCAGAAAATATGCATTTTTTTGGTCGCAGCCACTGAAGCACAGTTGCCAGAAAAAATATGCCATATAAATGCTGAAAATAGTCATTTTTTGCCATATACGTTGAGTCAACGTATGGCAAAAAATGACTATTTTCAGCATTTATATGGCATATTTTTTCTGGCCTCTGTGCTTCAGTGGCTGCGGCCAAAAAAACTGGGCAAACAATGCCTACAAGGTCAACGTATACACTACTACAGCGGTGGATACGGATTACGTAAAATATATGAATGCTGATTGAAAAAAGTGACTCCGGTGTTTTTTCTGGAGACGGTAATATTATGGATATTTAGACAGAATGGGAACAAGGTCACACAGCTCGATGGCGGGTTGAAGAAAACAGTGTGCAAATAATGCCTACAAGGCCAACGTATACACTACTACAGCGGTGGATACGGATTACGTAAAATATATGAATGCTGCTTGAAAAAAGTGACTCCGGTGTTTTTTCTGGAGACGGTAATATTATGGATATTTAGACAGAATGGGAACAAGGTCACACAGCTCGATGGCGGGTTGAAGAAAACAGTGTGCAAATAATGCCTACAAGGCCAACGTATACACTACTACAGCGGTGGATACGGATTACGTAAAATATATTATGGCTGCTTGAAAAAAGTGACTCCGGTGTTTTTTCTGGAGACGGTAATATTATGGATATTTAGACAGAATGTGAACAAGGTCACACAGCTCGATGGCGGGTTGAAGAAAACAGTGTGCAAATAATGCCTACAGGGCAAATAATGCCTAAAAGGTCAACTTATACACTACTACAGCGGTAGTAAAATAAAAAAAAGTAAAATAAAAAAAAATGAATATTAAAAAAAAAAATTAAAGTTGGTGCTGCTGAACTACTAGGAGCAGCAGATTAGCACACCAGTCCCACTCCCCAACACTGCTAGACTAATAGCACTGGGCTCTTATAGTAGTAGTAGTAGTAGTAGTAGTAAAACAACAAAAAAATAAATAAAAGCAGTCCTTACAAGGACTACTGTTATTGCAGCAGTCAGCAGATGAGATCAGAAGCAGGACAGCTGCCCACTGCAGCTACATACAGAGCACTGCAGTAGAAGGTAGATTACTAGCCAGCAAAGCTACCTAAGCTTAAATGTCCCTCAAACCCCTGCAGACTTCTGTCCCTCCAATAACAGAGCAGTATCAAAACGATTACTAGCCAGCAAACTTTCAACTGTCCCTGAAATCACTAACAGGCAGCAGCTCTCTCCCTACACTATCTCTTCAGCACACACAGGCAGAGTGAAAAAACGCTGCAGGGCTTCGGTTTTTATAGGGAAGGGGAGTGGTCCAGGGGAGAGCTTCCTGATTGGCTGCCATGTACCTGCTGGTCTGGGGTGAGAGGGCAAAAAAAAGCGCCAACAATGGCGAACCCAAAATGGCGAACGTCGCGCGACGTTCGCGAACTTCCGGCGAGCGCGAACACCCGATGTTCGCGCGAACAAGTTCGCCGGCGAACAGTTCGCGACATCTCTAACTATGAAACAAGGATTAACAAACAACTAAAGTGAAAAGTTGTAAGGTGCTAAGTGCTTAATATAAGTGCAAAAGATATATACTTAATTAACTGCTATCACACATTTTTAATTAATCTTAGTTAGTTAGTAGTTACAATTAATATGTGAATTCATTTAAACAACTTAATGATTATATTCCAATTAACAATATCAATTAGAGTATAAAATCATCCATAAGTTGATTAAATTACTAAAGACAAATCAAGTATTATTACTTAAAAAATATTAAATAGCTAGCATTTCATGAAATAAAAGATTGAAAATGAAAATAGAGTAAAGGTGGAGTTGTCCCAAAATCTGCTACCTATGTATTTTCTAGGTCCTGGGACACCACACAGGGAGAAAAGAAAGACAAACCCTCAGTACAGAACTCAAAGCCATTCATATCTAATATAAGTAATCTAATCTAAAACAACTGGACTTGCTGATTAATCATTGTTTAACTACTCATCCGAGCAGCTTCTTCAGTTCTCGGCATATAAAATCAAAGCTATTCAGTTGGCTCTGTTTTATTGAGCGGATTGAGCTAGACTGAGTTGAATGCAGCATTAGCAAACAGCTAGTAGCTTTCGAGTAGCCGAGTAATAGGGGAGTTTTGCCGTTTAGAGAGTGGATTGTTGGTATAAAAACAGAGGAAGGGGTTATGCCTCGAAAGCTTGTGCTTTGAATTTTCTGCAAATAAATGTGATCAAGGCTTAATTGCCGAACAAAACCGGTGTGCTTCATCCTTACACGCATCTTGGAAGGTATAAAAACAGAGACATTTTGGAGTGGAATGGTGAAAGACAATATAATTGTAGCAAGGGATGGCTCCATATCTATCAAGGGAGTCTATGTCTTGTGTAAAATATCACATATAATAAATAAGCACAGATATAATGAACCCTCTGCACAGTTCTTCCCCTGAAGTTTGTAGTTGCAGACTTCTTGCGAAGACAAAGCTGCAGTAAAAAGGCAAGACTGCTGTGCTCCAAAGTAAATAAATAAATGCTATTTATGTGTTACACATTCTTACCTTTTAAGTAGGTTCTCATAATTTTCTTTGAGGAGCCCATTTTCCTTTTCTACGTCAGTTACACGCTCCTGGAACTACAAAAAAAAGTTCTTGATACATTTGTGGCAAATATACTGTGGCAATAAGTTCCATTTGAATTTACTAATCACTTCTCATGAAAATGTAGGAAGGAACATGGCAGCTGAGCCTTGTTAGGATTTCAGATATTTTGTTCACAGAATACATAGATTAATTTGAAATTAAAACTGGAGCCCATTCCTACTTAATTTCCTTCTTCAGTTGCCCCATTTTTGTTCCTTTGGGACCAGTGAACCAGTGGCATAATGGTAGAGGGTGCAGCCCAGGGAAGCAGGGGGAATGCAAGGACAAGAGAAGGGGGTTGCAGGTGACTTATGATGTGAGCAAAATTGCAGCTAAAAAAAATATCTGGGCCCCTGAAGTTACACCCCTAAGGAGCACCGACCCAGATGTACAAATTAGTGAGTCTGTTGCCTTTTGTGGATTAGTATTTTTTCCAGAGTTATGTATGCAGTACCCACTGAGCAAAAGACTCAGTATAGGTATGGGACCTGTTATCCAGAATGCAGGACCTGTGGTTTTCCAGATAAAAGATCTTTCCATAATCTGGATCACCATACCTTCTAGTCTACTAAAAAAACATTTAAAGGGGTGGGTCACCTTTGTTAACTTTAAAATCAATGCACGGTTGCTAGGGTAATTTGGACCCTAGCAACCAGACTGCTGAAACTGCAAACTGGAGAGCTGCTGAATAAAAAGCTAAATAACTCAAAAACCACAAACAATAAAAAACTAAAACCAATTGCAAATTGTCTCGGAATATCACTCTATACATCATACACATGGGGAAATGTAATTAAAGGCACTAAGTTTGCCCAGGGGCAGTAACCTATAGCAACCAATCAGCAGGTAGAATTTCCTGGTCACATGTTTAAAAGCAAACATCTTATTGGTTGCTACTGGTTACTGCTCCTGGGCAAACTTAGTGCATTTTATTACATGTGGGGGCAAGAGTTAATTTAAACTTTAATTAAACCCAATAGGCTGGTTTTGCCTCCAGTTAGGATTAAATAAATATTAATTGGGATCAAGTACAAGGTCCCATTTAATTACTACAGCGAAAAAGGAAATCATTTTTAAAAAAAATTTAATTATTTGGTTATAATGGAGTCGATGGGAGATGGCCTTTCTGTAATTTAAAGCTTAATTGATAATGGGTTTCTGGATAACAGATCCTATAACCGTATAATGAACAAAATATTCACAGTATTATCTCACTGTAACCACCAATTAAGGTAAGTCCAAGTGCAACATATATGCAGTTAGGGTGTTTAGTCAATATTTTTATGGCAGCATCATGATGTTACCTCTTGTAATGATCTCTGCAAGTTAAGGACACTTTGTTGTTCAATTTCCATTGCCACCACCTTTGTCCTTTCTGCTTTCAGTTGGGATGTGAGGTCCTCCAGCTGGGTCAAAACAGCCTCATGGCTCAGTGTCAGGGACTTCTGATTCTACAATTGTGACAAAGTCTCAGAGCAGCCGTATAAAGAGATACACAGAAACCAGTCAAGTAGAACACATAATCTGTACCCACAACCCACACGCACGTTTGCCTACTTCAGCCCTCAACTTGTGCCCAGATTGCTATTATTTTACCCAAAGATCAATCTTAAAGGGCAAGTCAACCCCAAAATAAAAATTTGCCCAATAAAAGCAAACATAATTAAGTTATTTGTAAAAACAATTGATATTGAACGTAGCATTTGTGTGTTAATCAGCTGCCTTGTCTTACATTGTATCAACAGTCTGAGCCATCAGGGCAGAGAATAGAAAGGGACAAACATTGCTTTCAATAGTGATACATGTACTGTACACATAACTTACCAACCATAGAACATTTGTAATGTATTTATATTGCAAAGTTGCACAGAAAGATGTCTTCTGTTATTAGGCAAATGTTTATTTTGTGGTTGTCTGGCCCTTTAAATACACTTTCCTACAGCAAGCACTAATGTAACATAAGGGAAATTGGGGGTGGTAAAGGTTCAAGTGCATAGTTAGTCTACATGACTTGCTAATTTTTAATTCAAATGTCCATTATGTCTTATGCAGTTAAACTTACCTGCTGTAGTTCTGTTTCATAAGACTGAAAGTAAAAAAGCAAGAAATAAGCAACCCAAGGTTTGTAATAATAAATTAACATTTGTTTGGTCAGATGTACAGATGAAGACCATACATCACAACTGCAAACTAATGAACCAACATTAGAACAACATGAAATCTAGAACTAAACTCATTAAAAAACATTAATCTATTGTTATGCAGAGAGCACATAATGATATGTGTATTGCTTGCCTCCTTTAGCTGATGGAACTGTTCCCTTAGAGCACATAGAGTTGTGTTCTTCTCTCTCAGCTCTTTCTGAAGTCGTATCACCATTACATTCTCCTGAATAGCGGTCCTGCAGGGATAGGGGGATTTATTTAAGTACTTCATTACAATGGACAACCGGTCTGTAAAAGAGATTTCCAGACATGAGCTGGAAATAATTCTTTTCCATTCATTAGCAGTTTCTTGTATTTTGTGAGTATACAAAATTGCAATAGAAAAACACATCTCGATTTGAACAGCAGAGCACTATAATATTCCAAAGTAGATACAATGTTGTGCATGAGAGCCCTCTAGTGGCCAAATAAAGGTAATGATCAAAATTTAAATACACTTATGCACCTTCATAAGTTAAAAAAGTACATTTATGTGGACATATTCAAATTCAACAAAAAGCTTTCTTGTGGGGACTAGTGCATTTTTATATGTCCAAATAAATGTAATTTTTAACTTATAAAGGTGTATAAGCATATTTAAAGTTTGACAACCCTATCTATGTAACATATGAAGCATGTAATATTATGTTACCTGTGTTATCCCCAAATGTACAAATTGTATTTTCTTTTGGTCAAAGCCATTACGCTTACCGTTGCTTCTCAGCCTGCTGAGTTCTTTGCAGAGAGAGCATCACTTCTGCCACCGCATCCACTGACCTCACGGACTCCATATTATTTAGCAAAACGGCAGACTTGTCATCAGCTCTGTTATTCTGACTTTCAATTAAATTGAATCTAAAGGGCAAGCAATTGATATTAGGTTTTCCAAACAAAGATACACCATACATTTGACTGATTAGAATGTTTTACAGACAGACCAATGATGGATAGGACTTTGTAAAATTGCTAATAACTGGTGTCTTATTGCTTAAATGAAATGAACATAAGAAGTCCTATAAATCCACGATTAAATACACCACACAGGATTTATAAATAGACCATATTGCACAATTTTTACACAATTTGATAAATAGGCTCCCAGGTGCAATAGGGATACATACAGCCTCTCAATCTCTGCTCTGGCTTCATCACTGAGGGTCTCTCCACATGCCTGAACTTGGAAAACTTGGGGCGGCCTCACTTCCAGACTTTGTACCCGCAGACCTAAAAATGATACATTAGACATTAAACCACATTTATCATAGACTGAGGGTGATGTTTATGTTTGGAGAACCTAAATAAGACATTTTCTGCAATTTTTCTGCAATTTTTCTGCAATTTGTTCTGTGAAATTGATTTGATTTCACTGTCTTAGCCTTCCCAAGACTTCATTACAATCCACCTATGACCTAAAAAATGACTTGATGAGCATTGGTGGACGGCAAATGCCATTGTACAAGCTTTAATAAGTCATTGAGCACTGGATATTTCTTAATATTACCATGTAAGACTGCCTTTAATGAATATTAGTGATGGGCGAATTTGGGGCATTTCGCCGAAAAATGTGCGAATTTCCTGCGAAATTCGCGAAACGGTAAAATATCTGCAAAATGGCGTGGGCATCTCGTTTCTGACGCCGGCGTCCATTTTTTTGACACCGGCAGTTTCACAAATTTATTTGGTGGTGGTGAATCGCAGGAATTCGCCACAAATTCGCCCATCACTAATTAATATAAAACTCATCGAAAATAGTGCTTTTTGAAATGGACAAAATGGGCATTTTCCCAGAGCCTATCAGGATAACATCTGCAATTACTTGTTAGTAAAGCATTACCCAAAAATGGCCTGAGGCACCTCTTGGCTGTCATGGAAATTATGAGCTGGGGCACCTTTCATTTTTGTTTTTTTGTACCCAGTGCCTGCAGGCCAGCTAGAGTGCACTCACCTCTTTTAATGTGATCTGGCAGAGCAACGTTTCTTCTGACTCCAGAGTCTGTTCGTGCTGGCACTGTGCTGTAGGGGCAATGTCTGCACCCGCTTTGCACCTGTAATCGCTGCTTGTATGTAACCAGCTTGTGCCTAAGGGTTTCATTTTTATGTTCCAGGTCTCGGACTCTGTCCTGTAAGTCTTCTATAGTCTCCTCAGCGTCTAAATCTCGCCCGTCACGCTTCATTCCAGCTGATTTTCCTGTCTGCACAAGATCTGAAGTTACCCAGAGCATTCTGGTGCCCATTCTGTGGACAAGAATAAGAAACGTACTGTAGCTCTTTTGTTTATGGAGCATTTGAAAAAGCATGGGAAAAAGACTAATAGCTTCATTGTAATGTTAGGAGAAGAAAATATTTCTGAAATGGTGGGGGATGCATGACCGTGATTTGTGATAGAAACAAAAGCAGGGCTAAAACAGGTGAGAGAACTGGCTAAACTGAACTAAAGTACTTGTTATCAATTCCTTTTTCACACTCCATTTAAATGTCACTTTCTTTATCAAGGGACATAACCTATATGATAAATGTGCTTATCACCTTTTTATCTTGTCTTCCATTTTCCTTGCATGGTCCTTGAGGAGTAGATTTTCCTCGTGAATACGGAGGAAGTTGTCCTCTAGTTCATCTCGACCAATAAGGGAGACCCTTCGGCGCATCTTCAGATCCTTATCTAAAATGAATATTACATGGAAAAAATACACTTTAGTATAATAGTGTTACTATTATTGCCTGAACAGAATAACATATGACAGTATGACCATGTACAGAAAACTAAAGCAAGAGTATAACTTCTTCTGTATGATATAATACAAAAATACACTAAATAGTGTACAACTCATTACCTTTTATTTTCATTATTCTCTGGCCCTGTTGTTTCCGAGAGTAGGGAGCGGCTACAACCTCTACAAAAGATTTCGGATTAGTGCAGCACTTTCATAAATAATTACAATAACCTGGGAAGGATAGCAATTATGATAAAGGATAGGGGGCATATGGGGGAGTAAATAAGACACAGATAGGAAGCCTAGGGCAGGGAAGAGAATTTAGGTTTGTGACAGGAGAACTAGTTGCTTTAGTGATACCTTGTATTGCTTTAAACACCGCTGGCTTACAACCTGTATCCCTGACGGGAAGATCTGAGCAAGTCTCATCCAACAGGAGTACTGACATCTTGCCTCTGTTACTTGTTCAGACGTATAAGATAGTAGTGGATTGATAAGAGCTGGGGTTTTAGTTTTCTATCATGCCAGGCTTGTAGTCATTGCCAGAAAGTCTTCTGAAACAGTACTTGTCCCATTGTCCGATATCAGGCAATATCCTGCATATCTGAGTTCTCGCCTTTTTCAGACCTCTCTTTACTATATCACTGTCTTCCTTCTAGTATTCAGTCCATGAGGTTTACGGCTTAAGCTTCTCTTCTTGCACCTTCCTCCCTGTCACTGCTGCATTAAGCCCTTGTTAATCCTTTGGTCCATCTGCTGAGAAAGGAACACTAGCCAATCTACTGAGGGCATTAGCCTGTTTCACACATGAGCCAAATCCTGTCAAAGATTCATTCATAGTCATATATAACGATTATAACACAATGATAAAACGAAATGTACAATATTGAGTCGCCTTAATTGCACACACATTAAAATAGTTATACCCAACTAAAAATATAGATATTACAATTAAAAAAAAAAGATTATAAACTATATATGAAGTAACATAACAGCAAGCACACACTGGCATATTCTGTGTACACATACAAACAAATGCCCAGTTGTTATGGACAGCGAGCCTAGCAACCTGATACCAATTTTAATGTCAAAAAGAAGAATTTATGAAAAAATACCTTCATTTAAAAGAAAAAAATGAAAATATGATTTCAGGCAATAGGGATTATTAACCACAGACACAGGTATGGGACCTGTTTTCCTGAAATCTCAGTACCTGGGGTTTTCTGGATAAGGGGTCTTTCCATAATATAAATCATTTTAACATTAAATAGGATAATTTTGCTTCCAATAAGGATTCATTATATCTTAGTTTGGATCAAGTAGAAGTTACTGTGTTATTATTACAAAAGTTTGAGAAAAGTTTGAATGATATGCTTAAAATGGCATTGATAGGAGATGGCTTTCCTGTTATTTGGATCTTTTTTGATTAACGTGTTCGCGATAACAGAACCATACCTGTATTTGTAATGGAGCCCTAATAGCTGAGCAGAGATCTAAAGGAAGGCAACTAGCATTAAAAGAGTACTAAGCAGTACTGCAGGGCTTTTGTTGCAATGGCAGCCAGCAGTACTGATTTGTTTTAATGGGGTAGAAACTAGTTTTAAGGGTACTAGCTCACAGGATGATTTACAGTGTTTTGTCTCCCTCCCTTGGAGCAATACATCTCTGGGCAAGAAAACTCTGCAATGCTAGTGGCTTTCCAAACCCTTGAAAGGGTCACATTATGGGTAATGGAACATGCAGAAATTAGCAACATTATCACTCCGAGGGTGGGGCACAAAGAAATGCAAACTCCCCTCTATTGAAAGTGAATGGGAAACACTATGATCATAAGTAAGAAGAATTTCACCGGCACACAGGAATTGTAGTAGCAGGGCAAGCCCTTGCAATTTTATTATGCAGTAGTGCACTACTGCATAATAAAATTGCAAGGGCTTGCCCTGCTACTACAATTCCTGTGTGCCGGTGAAATTCTTCTTACCCTTGTTGTGAGGCTGCCGATTCCTCTATCACTGGGCACCAGGATAAGAACCTTTGGGAGTGTGTGGTGTGCGGCTTCTCCATATTCTATTAAACACTATGATCATGCAATAAGGGTGGTTTAGTTGTCAATTATACATAACACATAAGTGGCTGCACCCCAAAAATATCAAGGGAAGTTTACCCCACAAATAGAGTGGACTTGCAACATGACATTTTAGTGTTCTTGTATTATTAATAACATGTATTTAACTATTAGATCCATAGAACGTGTTTCTATGCATGCATTTGCACTCTGTTGGTCAGTGCAGTCTGGACAAGTGAATTTGTACTCCACCCTATTAGCTGAACGTTGCTAGGAGCTAAGCTAAGCTTGGTTTATAGTAGCAATTTTAGATATACATTTACTACAGTGCAAATCTAAAATTGCTACTATAAATCAAGGAAGGAACTACCACGTTTCTTTACCAGACAGGAAATGAGTTAAATACTAGGAAACAATAATAATAATAATGAATGAGTCACACCAGGGTGAGTCGTATCATATTATAATACACAAAAGCCATGAATATCTTGTAAATTATATGCTTATAAACGGTGAGTTCTGATGTCATCAATTATAAACGGTGAGTTCTGATGTCATCACTTATAAACGGTGAGTTCTGATGTCATTTCTGTCACATGACTCACTGAAATTTTTGTATTATAATAAATAAAGTACCCCCAGTTGCAAAATATTAGATATTAGATATTAGAAGTTACCACGGAGTTCCATGACCTGTATAAAAGCACTCGGCCTTCAGCCTCGTGTTTTTATATGGTCATGAAACTACTCGGTAACTTATAATATCCTTATAATTTAAAGGAGGGGGTATTTTATTCACTATATAAAGCCAGTAACCCTAGGGTTAAGTGATTAACAGTAAATGCATAGAGAGTGCATTGCAAGAGTACCACAGAGAAACTTTAATTTGTAAACATCAATTCAGGTTGTCCAGGCTGCGGACCATACGTTTGTCAAGGCCCCCTCATAGTGTGGGCTACTTTAACAAGAACAGCCTAATCATTTGTGATATTTGCTGCCAGTCTGCCATATAAATTTCACTGTATTATTCTATCTACTGGAAGAGTATGACAGTACTTATGATATGGCTTAGCTGAGTGAGAATTGGTCAAGCTAGAGGAAGTTCAATGTTTTAGTTGAAGCAATTGCCAAGTGGATGAGACAGATTTTAAATTCTGCCAAATAAATAGTATAAGACAGAACAACAAGCACTACATACAGACAGTCAATAAATAGAAATAGAAAAAACTTGACATATGTGACAATGACGTGCCCTCCAAGATACCTATGACTACCTTGAGATTATGGAGGCACCTGCCCGAGATGCCCAAAACCAACAAAGCCCCTGGGGCCCACCAGGATATTAAATTGAATGGCAAATATTTGGATTTCAGAGATGTCAACTCACCACATGACTTCAGGGAGATAACGATCCACTCCAGATCTTTCTGAGACTTTATTTCATGTTACCTTAGGGAAAAGAGGAATTTAGGCTTAATAAAATCCCGGACTGTATTTTTTATCTCCCCTTGACATGAAGTTGTTTGACATCTCTTAAATCTACTAGGTTATTTTAAGTATCTGTCTCTTTATGATTGGGTTGGCTGGTTACTTGGCAAAGGTTGCTTGTTTAGGGATCTTCACAGTCTCACCACAGAGCAGCAGGCCAAGTTTTTTTTATAACGGTCTTATATTATACACAGGGATCTCACCTTATTTTGTTTCAGGGAATCCTGTGAAACCGGTGAGTGATGACATAAGTAAATATTTCACTGACAAAGTACATTTGTTTATTATAAAAGAGGAACTCCCCTGATTGAGTTACTTTAATTAAAAAAAATTATAAAGGTCCATATAAAAGAAATGATCCCAGTTTAATATGTTCAAACTGTGAGTGTTTAAATTTTCAAGGGGGGTTGTGACTTTTTTTCTTCTTTGTTTTTCTTATCGAAGCAAAATAAACTTATAAGCTTTCTTTGTTCAAAGGGTTAACATTTAACATTAGCTGACATAATTAGAAAGAAAAGAAACCTTATATACAATGAATACCGCAGGCTGCCTGACTGCACGTAATTTGTGGGGATGATATAGTCATTGATAAGAGGAAGTGGCTATGAACTTTCAGTAGCATCAGAACACTTGACAACAAAACACGAGCAACAGAACAACAGGTATGAGATCTATTATTTCTATATACAGTGAAACCTTGAATTTATATCCCCCGGATTTTAAGTTTTCCCTCATTTTACATTGTTCTTTTGTGGTACCACCTATATATTATACATAGTACATTTCCCTGATTTTACATTTTCCTGGATTCTACACAGTTTTTTCTGGTCCCCTGAAAAACATAAAATTGGGGTCCAAATATATATATATATATATATATATATATATATATATTGGTCTTGTTGCTTTGGTACTGGATTGTGCGAATGTTACTCCTCTTTTTAAATTACAAATATATCACAATAACATTCATGCTAGGAATATTTTAAGGGGAACACTGTGAAAATGAACATTAAACGTAAGCTTCATCATACTGAAATTAGAAACTTTCTAAGTAAAATCAATTGAAAAGTCTGTACCGGTTCAAGTTTATCTTCACTATCCCGCTCTCAGCATCTGTTTCTCTTCATTCTCTCTCTTCGTGCAGCAGTTGGGTGTCCAATATTCATTGACAGTTAGTTCCAATATACTGTATCTTATAGGGTGGACTCCCTTTCCTAGAAAAATGTATTAGATCTCACTCAAATAACCAACTGCAGCACAAACAAAATGTAACTAAATGACTGGCTGGCACAAATGCTGCATGTAGAGAGAGAGAGAGAGAGAGAGAGAGAGAGAGAGAGAGAGAGAGAGAGAGAGAGAGAGATTTTGGGTGATTTTGAATGATGGAGCTTGAATAAATCTTCTAGGCAAAATGAGTCCCCCCCAAGTGCTGTATTAGACTGTCATAATCAGACACCCAGCTCCTGCATGAAGACAGAATGAAGAGAAACAGAAGCTGTGAGGAAGAGAGTGAAAAGTAACTTGATTATTTCAGAAACAGGTCAGAATATTTAATTAATTATACTTGTTCCTGGCTGCAGTAGCCTTAGCTTATATTCTGACTCCCTCTCTGCTATGACAAGCACAGCCACAATAACAGAACAAAATGCAAAGCAGCGTCTTTTTACTTCTATATAACCAAGAACTGAAAGTAAACAGAAGTAACTGATAATGGGAAGCTGAATTTTCCAAAAGGAGAGAAGAGTTCTGCATTTACAAGGTATTCTCTGTAGCACTCAATTTTTTCCAACACTAATCCCCATGTATATGGTAAGATAACATACTGATAAACTATTCTGCAAAATACAACACACAAGGGACGCAACTACAGAGGAAGCAGACCCTGTGGCTGCAGGGAGTGTAGACGGCGCAGTAAGGCCTTAATTATGAGCAATTTCAATATATCTTGGTGAAATTGGCCAATTTAGCAAGTAGTTTTGGAGCATTGAATTTGCTATAGGGCCCAGGAACTAGTTATGCCACTGGAACCCTGGATCAGTATTTCACATGATGTAATATCTAATATATTTATGAGAGTGTAAACCACCACTCATATCACACACAGTAAATGATTTTATATGTTTTACACATTATATTATTCATGTTGTAATATCATAGACGTTAAAGAGATTCTGTCATGATTTTTATGGTTTACTTTTTATTTCTAAATTACGTACATTGCAAATAATTCACTCTGCTATTGAAAATGTTATTCTTGAACCAACAAATGTTTTTTATTCAGCTGTAATATTGGTGTGGAGGCAGCCATCTCAGTGCATTGTGCCTGATCCTGAGGATTGAGAAGGAGCTAGCACTTCATGATGGAACTGCATTGAGACAGGTATTGTTTCTCCCCTTCCTAATTGTATTATACCCCAACATAGGTCGTTTTTACAGTGCTAAACAAGCAGGAAAAAAGCAGAGGTTTTCCTGTTTAAGTGCTATTCTCATGTCTACCACTAGGCAAGGAGCAATTTTAGCAATGCAAACACATCCTTCAGCAGAGGTGTCAGATAGCTGCTATCTGTTTAGGTGTTAGTAAAAATGCAAATTCAAGAAAATGCCATTTCATAGTAATATTGGGACTGCATTTTGAGGACCTCAGATGTATCACAATATCAGACGAAGAAGTCTTAAATATCGTCTTCTTTCCACAGATGCCTGATGCAGGATGTCCGTAGGAATTCATTTGACTACCACCTCCCTGCTCATCACACATATCCCAGACTCATCTTTAGTTCCGCTGTCTTGCAGCTCTGGCTCCGAAGAGTGCCCCCCAGTGCTTTCATGTCTGTACATTGGCATCTCTGTAGTTGCCCTGCCACTTAACATTCTGGTGGTGTGGGCTATATGGCCTCAGGTCAGAGGTTCCTATGGGCTTTCAGTTTTTGTAATTAGTCTTCTATTGGCCAGCCTTATGGAATCTGCTGTCCTAGCCTTTGGAGCAGCGTATACCTCTGGCATCTTGAAATTGGGATCTCTTGCTTGTTCTATTGTCTTTGTTATCCCAGGTTTTACACGAAGGATTGCAACAACATTTGTGGTCTGCATGTTTGTTTTACGTTATTTAGCAGTGGCACATCCAATAAAATACCGTAAATTCTGTTTGGGATGGATAAGGTGGTTAATCAGCCTTTTTGTGTGGTTGATCGCCATTGTACTTTCCATAGTTGAAACATATTTAATAACAGGCAAAACAAATCTTTGTTTCCCTGACTACAACATGGAACCAGAAACAGCCATTTTGGATCTGCTTTTTTCATTCCTCTTTGGCCTGATCCCTTTAGTGATCCTAACAACCTTCTGGGTTCTAATCTGTTGTGCCCTGAAAAACTCTCCATCTGTTACCACTGGCCAACAGACAAGGATCAGAACCCTGCTCATGCTGGTTGTGCTTGGTTTTGCACTGTTCTTTGGTCCAATCAATGGGATTCAAGGATACCAAAGCATTCTTCTTTTATTTGGCCAATCTCCAAGTCTGCTGAAGAAGGATTTGCTCCTTCCATACCAGATACTATTTACCCTCAACGGTTTTTCTTTAATTTTGCCTCCACTTTTCTATGCCTACAGCTGTGGTGAAGTCAAAGAAAGACTAAAAGGTCTTTTTAGCAAATGCAACAGGGATGCATGTGAATAAAACTGTATGCTGCAAAAGCTAAACTGAAAAACGTGTAAGAAAAATAACAATTGGATTGAGATTGCTCTAAAATAAAATACTTTGTGGTTAAAGACCGAGATTATTGAAGATGTGTCCAGACAGAAAATAATGTTTATTGGAGGTTGGTGGAGACAGCACTACTTATTTCTATCCAACAGGCCAGCTAAATGGACAAAATTTATGAATTTATAGTCACATAATAATACCTTGAATACTTGATCCATTAGTATGGATACACATTTAGGGGGTTATTTACTAAACTCTGGTCAGGCTTTTTGGGGCGAAACTCGAATTTTTCATTTTTTTTAAACCTCAAATTTTTCAAGATTTGAAGATCAAAGCCCAATTCTGCAAAAAGCCCGAATCCAAACATTCTCCATGTTAGACCTGCTGAGGTTGTGTATAAGTCAAAGGCAGAGGTCCCTATCCTATTTTGAAGCTACTGTGGTCTGAGCTGGAATTAGCCCAAAAAGTCGACCTTTTTGGACTTTTCTGGCAAAAATACAAAAAATCCAGGTTCTCTGAAGAAAACCTGAAAAAATTTAGCGATTTGTGAAAAAACCCTGAAAAAATTGTATGATTCGGGTTTCGTTTGATTCTGAGATTTTACCTGAACCGATTAAATCGAATTCTTTACATAATAAATAGGATAAAATTGGATATGGAGGTTTGGTTGTGCTTTTTTTATTTAAAATTAGATAAATTCGAACTTTAGTAAATAACCCCCTGCATGATGTTTTCATGGAAAAAAAAAACGAACAATTGCGAATTATATAGTTACAAAGATTTGTAAGAAGTTGCTTTAAACTAACCAACCGATGATACAATATAATATCTATTTAAAGATGTCCCTGGAAAGCAGCATAGTGTGGGAACGTTCGGCTCCTCAAACGGTGTCGTAACTTCGACAACTCTACTTCAATATAGACGCATCTCAAATAAAACAAAAAACAACTTTTTCACGAATTTGCTCTCCAGTGGAATGTTTGTTCAATGAGACAACATATCCAAGACACCCTGTGTAATTCCACATTTATAAACACTGCATGAAGATTTTAGGGGTGATTTGCAAAGTGCAGGATTGCAGACACAGTGGAAATAATGGGCAAAAACCACCATGTTTTTTTGCCTCTCCTGCACAGCCATACCCCAAATGTAAGTGCTCTGTTACTTTTGTCTGTGGTCATAGTAAAAGACTGCTTTTTGTTCATCCTTTTGTGTAGCCACTGATAATTGCGGTAAAATACATTTTGGTATATACTGCTATATTGCTAGCACTTTTGACACCTACGATAAAAAAAACCCAATAAATAAATAAATAAATACTCCAATTTGTAGCAAGTAATGATTTTTAAGATCAAGAAACATGCAGCTAGTTCACACGCATGGACTCTAGCAGTGCACTATAAATATTCTACACTGCTGTTTATAGTTTTTTTATAGAAGGGAATATTAATGATCATACTGTATCCAGAAAATTAAGTTAACCTGAACATTTTGATATGTAGCTACATGGAGAATCTCATCCAAATAGACAGACTTGACAGTTTTCTTTTGTTAAAGGCGGGTTTGGTTGCAGCTTAATGTGTGACATTATAACTGTGGATAATATAAAGGGTCTATGCAAATACCCTGTGTACAGGCTTATTCATCAATACATTTGAAGTAAAAATTGCATAATAGGGTTTGAATGGAGGTTTTCTTTTTCAGGTGTGAATAAGTCAGTCCAAATGAAGCTGTGAAATACTTTCATAGTTAAATAGTTATATTGGGGTTAAAAAAAAAAAAATCTGTCACCCTTATGTGTATCCCTGACTCATATTAGGAAAGGAAAAAACATTGCTGCTCGTGGCTGATTCTTCACCAGATATATCCTAATGGCAGGTATCTTGATTTTTAGAAAATGAGAAAGTGCTGTTAAAGTGGACCTGTCACCCAGCCACAAAAATCTGTATAATAAAGTCCTTTTCAAATTAAACATGAAATCCAATTCCTATTTTTTATTAAAGCATTCATAGCTGTTGTAAGCTCATTTAAAAATCTCAGCTGTCAATCAAATATTGTCTGCTCCTCCTCTATGCCACGGGCATAGAGGCGGGACAAACAATTACTTTCACTTTCCATTCAGCACTTCCTAAATGTCACTGCTCTCCACATATTCCCCCATTCTCTTCACCATTTAATTGTGTAGCCAGGGCATGGGGATGGACATCAGGTCCCCCATTCTGGTGCACAAACAATATTCTGAGCTGATGCAAGACTTGCCTTAATAACAGTGTCCACAAAATGGCTCCTGCCTGCTTGCTATAATTTTGAAATCCCAGACTGAAGGAAACAAGATTCAAATAATTTATATAGTGTAATTAAAGTTCATTTTGCTTGACTAATGTGATAAAAAGTATTTTGAATAATTTTTTTTGGTGACGGGTCCCCTTTAACAAATGTAATACATTGCTGGCTCATGGATTGTATAATGTAAACATTGAAGGCATATTGGATATGGCATTTGGATCATCTAAAAAATAGGATATGTACCTGTGAATTCTTAAATTTGATGAATGTGAGACTTTCTTTGTCTCAGCAACTGTTAGTATGGTAGCACCCAAGTTCATTTTTACCCTGATCAAGTTCTTTACTATCCCCGTTTCCAGTTAGGTACTTATAATGTAGGAGGGTCAATTAATAACTCATTGGTCCAGCAGAAAGGCAGAACAGTGACAAGACTAAGTACCAGTACTTTGTGCTGTCAAAGAGTTAAATCCCAGAGTTAGCTGGCCCAAACAGAGGAGCTAACGGATGGATCAATGGGGTATCTGGAGTAAAGGATAAGTGTTATATCATAAGAACAGTAAGACCAGTGTGTGCACATAGTTTGTTGAAAATGGAGATAAAGGAGGTCCATAGTCAGAGAGTGAAGACATGAGGGCAGCCAGATTCAGAGCCTAAATGGATCCCCAGTCAAGGGAATCAGGAGTTCGAGGGGCAGTTGCATAGAAACAGAGCAAGTGAGAATGGCTAGTACATTTAGGTCCAATAGTAGTTGCAGGGGATTGCATGTATCCTGGGGCTAGTGGGGCAGGTTCACAAGTTATTAGCAGAACTGTAGCTGTGCAGAACTAGTCAGTGAGTGTGGTGATGATCGAGAGCCGCAACATTGCAAAATGACCAGTTAGGCTGAAGGCAAGGTTATAATGCAGTGAGAGTGGTACTAGTGTGACGCCTAGCTGAAGTAATTTCAATCTCAGCATTGAACAGTGTGGAAAAAGAATTTTAGAAGCAGACATGTCTAAAGGGTTTTTTATTTTTATTACAAGGGTCTGTTGAGGTGTGCATCTAAGTGGGATGTTAAGGTAAAGATTATTTTTGAACAATACATCACTGTCAGCTGGTTATGCAGCGGAATATAGTCTGTGGTTAAAAAATTGTGAGACTGTGAATAACCGTTTCTCTCATGGAAACAACAGTAGGCTGGTGGTCATCACGGCAAGGGGAAATAGCAATAAAAGAAGCAAGAAACAAAACGATTTGTTCTGTAGGCTCAGCTTTGTGCAGAGCATTGGCAAATCTCACCTCAGTCTGATGCATTTATCTGCTGTACTTTTAAAATCACCTGTGGGCAATTATTCATTCAAGGACCAATAAAAAAAACATCCTCCCCCAGCTGTAGTCTTTGTTAGGCTTTGAAATAAGGAGCAATTAATTATACAGAGGGTTTCTCAGTTCTTATGAAAAAAAGGTGCTAGACTGCACTTACTGAACGGCTTGTGACGTATTTAGATGCAACAGTCTTTCCATTTATACTTTGAAAACCCATCCTGGATATCATTTTTTATCTCTGGATTATGGGTCAGATTCAGTTCAGTTTGTCATAACAGAATTAAGAATATGCACATTTTCTGTTCCTTACTTTGGAACACAGATTTTTCCAAAATTTACTCAGCTCTAAACCCTGCAATATCATTTTATCACTTATGTTTAGCCTCAACCCCCCCCCCCCCTTTTTGGGTGGGGTGCGGGTGATGACTAAACCAATGTATTTTCTGTTTGTATAATCAGTATCTACCATTCAATGAGGTAAAATAATAAAACGCATCCTGTTGCCTGCAGGTGATATTTAGATAAATGTTGATCCATAGTGAGGCTCCTGTAAGGAGAGGTCTTTCGATTTTCTTGAAAGAGTTTTGAATGTTGACAGCTTGAAAGCGGTTCCTACGTCATCTTCATCCTGTTGAAAGAACAAGAAATTAAATACTGGTGACACTATGACTGTTTTACATTTCTTGTATTAACTACTAAATAAGTGTAACGTCACAATTCTTGCATTCTACAACCACTCATTCCTTCAATAAGTCATAATATACATACTATTCACATATATGTTACTGTAAATCCATTGGAATTTATGCGATTATTTTATATATTTTATTTTATCGTGCAAATGGTCCTAGTAAAGTAAATAAACAAAAGGTCCATTACCCATGCGGAGTATATCCCCCCTTTATATATTAGCAATACAATACTGCTCCCTCACTGCCCTTAGTTGCCCTAGCTGTACTTTCCTTGTAATACAGTTGTACATAATTGACCTTATGGGGCAGATTTATCAAGGGTCGAATTTCGAAGTGCAAAAAACGTTGAAATCCGACCATTGAATAGGCTATTTCAATATTCGAAGTCGAATTCGTAGGATTTTTAAGATCGTACGATCGTACTTCGAATTTAAAAATTCGAACAATTTAATCGTACGATCGTACGATTTTACTTCGACTTCTAACAACGTAGCCAAACAGGTTCCAGGAGGTCCCCATAGGCTAACATAGCAATTCGGCCAGTTTCAGATGGCGAAGTCGAAGTTTTTTGAAAGAGCAAATACTTTGATTATCGAAATGGTCGAATAGTTGAAGCATATTCACTTCGAATCTAAGTCAAAGTCAAATTTGGCCTATTCGATGGTCGAAGTACCCAAAAATGACTTCGAAATTCGAAGTTTTTCAATTCGAATATTCAATTCAAATTCACTTCGACCCTTAATAAATGTGCCCCTATGTATTATCTTGGCTTTGTCAGTAGTTGTTTTAACACAAATGCTTTATTATCACATCCACAAAATCAGCACACATCGCATATTGAAATGAAACGTGGAATGGCACATACAATGACCAGCATTGAAATATTGCTACGCATTGTGAACATTAAACAGAAAACTGTAAATCTCTCACAACTGTGTCTCCTCATTCGAACAACAGCTCTACAGGGTGTCTAGATTCGACTGGGTAGCC
Organism: Xenopus laevis; assembly: GCF_017654675.1. Taxonomy (NCBI): domain Eukaryota; kingdom Metazoa; phylum Chordata; class Amphibia; order Anura; family Pipidae; genus Xenopus; species Xenopus laevis. Next base: position 154,117,786 of record NC_054371.1, read on the forward strand.
ACATAAAAGGAAGAACAAAACATAAAAAGGGGGGGTTAGAGAAGGAAAGGGAAGGAAAAGAGAAAAAAAAAAAAAAAGGGAGGGTCGCAAGAGCAGAGAGGGCCTAGGGCGGATCTACCTGGATAGAATTAGTCCTATAGAGCTGCCACGGCAGCCAAATTTTAGTATGCAGATCTCTTTTATCTTCCAGAGTAGCAGCCATCTCTTCCATACGCTCACTGGAAGAAAGTAGGGTGATAAAGTCCGCAAGATCATAATCAGAATCAAGTTTCCATTTCCTAGCAATGATCGTAGCAGCTGCTGTAAAAATGTGGAACAGCAATTTTCTCATAATGGGAGTAGAATCCGGTGGGGCTGCATGAAGGAGTGCTATCTCCGGTTTGATGGGTATTATCCAACCTAAATGGGTCTTGATCCAATCAAAAATCAAAGTCCAAAACCTACGAACTTTCCGGCACTCCCACCACATATGTAACAGAGTACCTGTGTCAGCACAACCCCTCCAGCATTGTGGGCTATAGGTGGGGTTGATACGACCAATCTTAGCGGGTGTCAGGTGCCATCTGAGGAGAATTTTCTTACTGAGTTCAATATGGTTGGTGCACCGAGTCGCGCCCTTAGAGGCCGAAAAAATCAAGTCCCACTCTTTTGGTGCAAGACTGATATTGAGATCCTGTTCCCATCGCAGCTGAAACAATAGTTTCTGATCTGGGACCTTCTGTAAAAGCATTTTGTAACAGTCCGATAGCACTCCTTTGCCATACCTGCTCGATCTGCATAAGTGTTCCATTAAGGTAAGAGGCCTGATGGACCGGTAGGTCGGTAACTGTGTCTGCATCAGGTGACAGATTTGCAGCCAAGGGTATCTAGCCTGCTCTTGCAAGCCATATTTCTTTTGTAAGTCCTCAAAGGATCTCCAAGTGTTGGCGAAGTAGAGGTCACCCAAATTCCTAATACCCTTAGCTTGCCATTCCCCTAAATGAATGAGCGGAACCAAACGTTTAAGTGCCGTGATAGGGGTGAGTTGAGAGGGGAAAGTTCCAAACTGAAATTTCTTACAATGAGCGTCCCAGGTATGAAGTAGTAGTTTAGTCGTCGGTAAGGCTGCAGGCGTAGCCGGCCTGGAAGCCCGAGGAAGCCAGATCAAATCCGCTAGGGAGTGGCCAGCTAGAAAATGGGATTCCAAATCCACCCAAGATTTACAGCCAGGATCGCTATGCATTCTAACCACATTTTCAAGAAGGGCCGCCTTGTGGTATAGGGAGACATTGGGAAATCCTAAACCCCCTGAGTGTGTAGGGTAATGTAATGTATGCAAGGCCAATCTGGGTTTCTTACCCTTCCACACGAAAGCTTGAAGAGCCTTTTGGAGATCTTTAATATATTTGGGCGGTAGGTAGACCTGTAAGGTGCGAAAGAGATAAAGGATACGAGGGAGAATGGTCATCTTAATTGTAGCTATACGGCCCAACCAGGAAAGCTCAAACTTTTGCCATTTGGTGCAGTCAGACTTAATAGAGGTCAGAAGTGAAGGAAAATTTAACTGGTAAGCGTGGTGGAGAGTCTTGGGAATCTTAACCCCCAAATAAGATATATAGTCGTCCCTCCATTCAAATCGGTATTCCTGCTTTAAAGTCGCGACCAAGTCATGGGGAATGCCAATGGGGAGGGCTTGAGTCTTACTACAATTGATTTTATAATGGGAAACATTTTGGAAATCCCGCAGTTCCGCAACCACACTAACTAAAGACGAGGTCGGGCTCGTTAGGGTGAGGACTATATCATCCGCGAACAAACCAATCTTATGCTGTTCATTCGCTACCTCAATGCCCATTATATCTTTGTGAGAGCGGATCCTCTCTGCTAGGGGTTCAACCATAAGAGCAAAGATAAGGGGTGACAGCAGGCACCCCTGTCTGGTCCCATTGGCTATGTCAAAGGCGCTCGACAGGGCCCCGGGTACTCGGACCTTCGCCGAAGGGGCAGTATAAAGGAGCACGATAGCGTTTAGAATATTCCCCCGGAGACCCACCTTCTCCAGTACTTCCCTCATGTACACCCAATTAACCCTATCGAACGCCTTTTCCGCATCCAACGAAAGCACCAGCAGGGGGAGCCTATCCCTTTCCGCAACATGGATAAGGTTTAACAATTTCCGAGTATTATCAGGGGCCTGTCTCCCCGTAACGAACCCGACCTGGTCATTCCTGACAAGTCCCGGAAGAAATGGGGACAGTCTGTTAGCTAGAATCTTGGCGTAGATTTTGACATCTGTATTCAGAAGCGCTATAGGCCTATAGTTGGCACAATTGTCAGGAGCTTTGCCTTGTTTTGGAATAGTAACTATATGGGTGGTTAGGAATTCAGAGTCGATCAAATTGTCAGAGACCCAATGATTATACAATTTTGCGAGTCGGGGAGCTAGAATAGATGAAAACAATTTATAGTAGATGTTAGGGAACCCATCCGGACCCGGTGACTTGCCCACTTTAAGATTCTTAATCGTATCTAAGATCTCAGATTCTGTTATCGGGTCATTTAAAGTCTCCAATTGTTGAGGGGAAAGAGAAGGGAGTGTAATGGTGGCAAGAAACGTACGAATTTCTGCCAATGTGGGGTTATGTTCGTGAGCCTGACCAGAGAGATTGTAGAGTCCCCTATAGTAGTCCGAAAAGGCAGCAGCAATGTCCCTGGGATTGGTAAGATGGTTACCACGATGCGTAAGGTACTTAATTCTAGACTGCGCCTGGACCTCCTTAAGTTTGTTAGCTAGCAATCTGCCAGCCTTGTTGCTTTTAGTATAATATTTCAATTTCAGCAGCTTGAGTCTGAATTCAGTTTTGGCAAGTAATAACCGGTGGAGCTGCTCCTTACATGCTGCAATTTGTTTCCGAATCGCAGCCTGTTCGGAAGGGCCCAGAGGATTCTGAAGAGAAGCCTCAAACTGTTTCAGTTGGGACTCCAAAGAACTTTGTTGGGCCTCCCTAGCGCGTTTGACCTGCTTGCTAAGATTAATCAGGGCCCCCCTAGTGTCAGTAGTTGTTTTGAATGTCAGATTGTGTAGTATATTTCAAGACATTGATAGGACACCCTTTGTCACCCTCCCTTAATCAAAACTCAGTAAATATAAAAAACAAGAATATCCGTAAGAACATGTCAGTATTACTAAAGAGCAGTGGCAAAAAATCTAGCTGGCCAAAAGTCTCCCAAAGTCACCCCAATTCAGCAGTACTTACGATTCTCTGCAGTTGTGCCAGTCACGCTGGGCTGGAGATGGCACAATCCTTTCTGGAGGAATGTTTTAATTTTTAATGGAAGGATTGTGCCTCCCCCAATGCAGCGTGGCACCATAAAACCAGTGTGGCTTCATATACTCTCTGTCCCATTTATGCACCCTGCATGGTTACCCCATACTAACATTGTTTCAGTGTGTCCTGTGTTGTAGGAGATCAGAGGAAGATATTGCCAATTCCCTAGTTAATTGTTTTTTTTCCCTTCTACATTCACTTTACATAATATCAATTTTTCTTATCTATTGACAAAGACCCGTTTCATCTTGTGAGAAGAATTATACAAGTATGTGCCATCTTTCTTTTACCTAAATAGCCACCAATTTCTGTAAGTCTACAACTGTCTCAAATCAGCACTGTTAACAGACTGCACATTCCTGAAACCCATTTTCATAAAAGACTGTTTAGCTCAGCACTGTACCTTGAAATGCTCTCACATCTCATTGCCAGAAATATATTACTGGGTCCCACTGAACCCTTTTTGACAATCTCTGAACAGAGATACAGAACACAAAACAAAGACACGTAGAGGCACAGCAGAGAGGTGAAAATATCCAGACAAGATTTGAGAAGCCAGTGAAAGATTTCAGTAATGGAGCCTTAGGAAAGAGACGTAGTAAGGATCAATCCCAAGGAAATGTAGACGTTGTTCATGGGAAAAGAAAGACACACTTTACAATGACTTGAGCAAATGCATTACAAATTAAAGTACAAAGTAAAAGTAAAACTGTGGAAAAGAAGTTTAAACCAAATGGATAAATCCCTGGGTCAGTGACCTACAAGAGAGGCTGTTTGTGTAACATTGACAAAGAGTAGGTGTGTGATTGCCTTGAATAGAGGAAACTTGTCTCAGGGGGTATTCCTGCCTAGGAGGGAACTGGCTGCACATACGCATGAAGTTTTACATATATTCCTATCGTGCATATGAAACCTCAATAACCAAAGTTCCTTTTGTAAGAGGAAGTTCATTTCTTACAACAGAGGGAGTATATTACAAAAGTCATGCAACAATAAGAGTGGTGTTCTTTAACCCAGGTCCTGCACTTGACAGGTAAGAATGTGGCTCTAGTGGTTAACTTGCTACACATGGCAGAACATCCCACAAAACCCCAAACCTAGATGCCAAGCTGGGAGTGCACCACGGCTATATACGGACAAAGAGCCAAATCCTCTTATTCTAACATTTTTCATTCTCACAGCTTAACTGCATGTATTAGGCTCCTCCTGGGTACATACTCCATTTTCATTGGTTTAAAGGTTATTTGTAACTGTAATGGACACCAAAAGAAGGTAACAGAATACAGTTCTTGCCTAAATCTGTCAGATGGCTTCTGCTACACGTTTTACGGTTATCAGAGAATATACATATGCTACTTAGATTTACAAATTGATGCATTATGCAAAAGACTGGAGGTGGAAAGTTTGGGTGGAGAATTTTAACCTATGGGTACGGACAAAAAAAATGAATAAATAAAAATTAAAATAAAGTTAAAATCCAGTAACATGCCAAAGAAACAATGACCTCTATAGTGTGTGGGGGTGCGTGCATACAGTGAGGGGATAACAGATATGTATATGACATACCTTGACAGTTGCAATCGACAACGGCTTCTTATTTAGTGAATCTGTAAAAGAGAGACAGCACTACTGTGGTAAAAACAGACACTAATTTGTGCATGCATTGACCATATTCATTAAGCAGCAAAAGCAGACACTAATGCATTTTTTGTGTACCATGGAAGCGACAGAATCCCTACTCTGAACATGCGCTAACCACAACCCCTTTACTTGCAAGGTGCGCCGCATGCATTTTGAAATATTGTGTGCATTTGTATTTGCATGGACAATGCAATGACTGCAAATTCTGGGAAGAATACTTTTGAAGATTAACAGTTGGTAATTGTGCGGGCCGAAAAAGACTGGAAGTTGTCCCATGTAGCATTGGTCTAACCTTACCTTGGCCTAAATCAAACCCATATCCTTTGGGTATTGTAAGCAGTGTTTAATGGTTTGTTGCCCAAGAGTTCTGTAACTCAATTACAAATTATTTTCATCTCCTCCAAGTGACTGGTTGCTCATCACTATCCAGGGTACACACCAGCATCAGTCGCATTTCATGATACCCATTAACTTTGAATAGGGGGCGATTATGATCATTTGCTCCCCCATTTGTAGACCAAAAAACCTTCAGGAGATAAAAAGCTTGAAATCACTGTGTCTGCTATTACTGTTAAAGCCATGTGATTGTAACTCTAGACCAAGGTTCTTCAATCTTTCTTACCTTTCTTACCTGTGAGCCACATTCAAATGTTAAAAGAGTAGCAACATAAAGCATGAAAAGAGTCACAGGCTGTAATTGGCTATTTTGTAGCCCTTATGTGGTCTGTCAGAGGCTCTGTTTGGCCATGCCGCCAAAACTTGCCTCCAAGTCTGGAATTCAAAAATATGCACCTGCTTTGATGTCACTGGGAGCAACATCCAAGGAGTTGGTGAGCAACATGTTACTCATGAGCCACTGGTTGGGGATCCCTGCTGTAGACAATGGAATGTGACAATTACAGATTCAATGCATCCCTAAGTGTTGCACTTATAAGCTTTGTCAGGAAACAGTACAGAGATGCATACAAGGACTTTGTCAGACATTTCTCCAATAGTCTATAACTGCCTCTTATATGTATCATTTTGACTGCACTAAACCAATGCACATTAACAGGTAATTTGTTGCTCATTCTGCACACCCACATATATATATATATATATTGTGGGGATTTGCTCAATTGGTGGCTGCAGTGCTTGCACAACATGAAGTGAACCGCAAGTGGAGTTTGTAAACAGGACTGGGCCTGCTTGTTTATTCAGCAAAATAACACAGTTCAAGTGTAAAATGAAAACAGCTTACTTCAGCATGGCATAAATCCAAACAGTCGGGAACATTCAATGCCTCCTTACAAGCCCCAGTACCGCTCCCAATGAGTGTGGCTGGCTTGGTTTTAGGGAGCCTGATTTTTTTCAAAATGAATCAGTTAATAGTGCTGATCCAGCAGAATTCTCAAAAGAGCAAACAGATTTTTTTATATTCAATTTTGAAATCTGACATGGGGTTAGACATTTTGTCAATTTCCCAGCTGCCCCAAGTCATGTGACTTGTGTTCTGATAAACTTTAATCACTCTTTACTGCTGTACTGCAAGTTGGAGTGATATCACCCCCTCCCTTTTCCCCCCCAGCAGCCAAACAAAAGAACAATGGGAAGGTAACCAGATAACAGCTCCCTAACACAAGATAACAACTGCCTGGTAGATCTAAGAACAACACTCAATAGTAAAAACCCATGTCCCACTGAGACTCCTTCAGTTACATTGAGAAGGAAAAACAGCAGCCTGCCAGAAAGCATTTCTCTCCTAAAGTGCAGGCACAAGTCACATGACATGGGGCAGCTGGGAAATTGACAAAATGTCTAGCCCCAAGTCAGATTTCAAAATTGAATATAAAAAAATCTGATTGCTCTTTTGATTGCTGGAGAAGCACTATTAATTGAAGCGTTTTGAAAAAAACATGTTTTCCGATGACAGGATCCCTTTAAGTAGAAGAAAAACTGGATCATATGACAGCTGACACTGCAGCTTAAATGCAGAATTGATCAGACAAAGCCCAAAACTCAGTATAATAGTAAAACACACACTATTCAGTTACCAACATGTTGGCAAGGTTATGTACATTTACCTGATAGCTTAACAGTCTTGGATTTTTTTTCAGTGCTTCCATCTGAAGAAACTGGGCTGGAAAACACAACAAAAGCACACAGCCCTTCAATGTGATATGCAACAATGTATGGACACTTGAGTTGGCAGTTTGTCTGGGTAAAGTAATACTGTATAGCTGATAAACATCTCAAAATGGAGATATGGAATATGTTGCAACAAGTGGAAGGTTTCTGTTGGTTTTTGTAACCTGTAGCATTTGATTAGAATTTACTGGTCTGATTAAAAGGAAACATTTGACTGCTTGCTTTGGCACTGGAGCAAACTTTACAATTTTTTGTAGAGAGGATTGATATCTAACACATTGCTCATTCCCAAAACCAGTCTAGCATTTAACTGTGGGAGAATTGGTTGAGAAGGGTGTTTATTATTGATGTTCTGTTAAGAGGTGATTATTTACATGAAGTTCTATAGGTTTAATCCAGGGCTAGAACTAGGGGTATGCAGGGAGGGCATGTGCCTATTATGAAGTTGTGGGCTAGGGTTGCCACCTGGCCGGTAAAAATGATGGTTGATCCCAATGTTATTAATAGGGAAAAAAGATATATAGGAAGGGCTGTATTTTTTTCCAGAAAAGGTGGCAACCCTAGGTGGGGGGCATATCAAGAGGTAATGAGCCATGGACAGGAGCAGTTGGAGTGAGTAGTGAGCTGCGGGTGAGCAGTGCGGATGAGCGGTGCCATAAGGCAGGCAGGACAACAGAACACATATGGGGAATGTAATAAGAGTCGCAAAGAGCAAAACAATTTGCACAAATAAGATTAAAATTTTTCATTTCGCAATGTAATACTCTTCCTAAACTATTATTGCATTGTGAATTTTAATTGCGCATTGCCCACTTTTAAGAAGTGCTTGAAGGTGTCATACACCCATATGTAATAAAAGGCACTAAGTTTGCCCAGGAGCAGTAACCAACAGCAACCAATAAGATGATTGCTTTGAAACAGGTGACTAGTAATTATTGCCTCATTATTTATTTATGGTCTGAGGAATTATTTCAGGTAATCATTAACTGTTCCTCAAGTATTATATTTAATTGCTTTGTGTATTTGTATTTAAGTGCTTTGTGTATATGAAGTGTATTAATTATGGCCCATGCAGAGTAGCAGAGAAGTGCTACATTGCCCACATGCCTATTAAGCCTTAATGTAAAGATATTTTACAACCAAATATTTTTTGTTTTGCTCACGCTTTCTGTAGTTAAATTGTCTATCTATAATATTGGTGTTATCACTGTTTTATTTCCAATCATGGTAGCGCATTTGAAAAATGTTTCAGAGATCACCCAACAGCTTCTTCAGTGCAACATAAGGGTAATACAATCACCATTAGCCAATCACAGTGCTTCTGTGACTTTTGTAAATATCCTGCTGGAGATAAATAGAGTGCAAGGAGGCTGTATGTTTGCAGGCTGTGCATCTTTAATAAAATATGATTTATTCATTTTGTCGTTCTTCCCTTTATTTATTAGAGGTTTCTAGTTATGTACTGTATATGTTTGAAATGGCCTTTAGGGACTGCAACTGACCAATGGACACTAAATGCTAATTGGTGGTGATGGTTTGTGTAAAACCTTTATCTGTGTCACATATATATTGAGCCAAGGCCAGAATAAGTGAAAATAAAATGGGGAGGCTGCAGCGCATGCTAGATTTGTATATAAGAATAATGCAGTTAAATGTAGATAAAAAAAACTCACCATGGAAAAGGATTCCTTCGTTTGTCATTCCAATACCAGCTGGAGGAATAAAATACAAAAGAATCACAATAACACACAATGAGGCAGCTGAGGTACTGAATGGCCCTTAGTGGTGGGGAGGCCTCGTGCAATATGGTCTATGGGTGGCTCCATGATTTATATAAGTGATGATTATCTAACCTTCGTTTTAGATACAGAACAGCTGGGAGGTGTAGCTCAACAAATGAAGACTCAAGCCCCAATGACAAAAATGACAATTTTCCCACTGGCAGCTTTTAGCTGATATTAGGCCATAGTACAACTTGATCCAGAGACTGGTCTGATTCCCCTTTCAGAGTCAGCCATTTCAAAAAAGAAATGGCTGATGGATACCCATTTCCTGTAGCAGTTAGGAAGGGTTCTTTATGCCCAAAAGTTGCACTTATTGGATGTGTGTCTTTTATTAATATGTTACAAAATATAAAAATCAGTGAATTCTGGATATTAGTTAGTACAAAAGTTGATGGAAGGAAGTATAGCAAGCAGAAGAGGAAGAAGTGCATTATTAGTATGAGGCCCAAGTAGACCTTAACCAGGGCATATTAAAGCTAAACGTACCTGAAACGCCAATTGTTGAGTTTATTTTCTGAAAGTGAAGAAAATACAATGTTTGGTACAGCAACATTTAAAAGAAATGTATCAACCCCCATTTAACTTTTTGCAATTAAAAATCTGCAGAAATGTTTTACCCTTTGATATTTGTCATTTCCTCCTTTCCTGGTGAAGCCTCAGCCATGCAAAGCCTCAGCCTAATAAAGGGCCAGCTGTGATTTGAAAGGTTGCTATGTACTCTATGCCATTCATTTCATAAAGGCAATTTTCACATTGATTTCGGAGGATTTTCCTCTTTTTATAGAGCATTCGTTTTGTGTCTGTCAGTGCCACCATTATAATGGATTGGACCCTACAGCTGTCATATAATTGCCCCACCAACTCCCAGTATATTTATGGTCTATTTTTCCACATGTACTGTATAACTAAATTTAGCACAAGGAAAATTGGTCAGCACTCACCCAAACCAAACAATTTATCGAGATGATGCACGTGCAGGGTTGTCCACTCCAACCGGGTAAATATGCCAAAACGAAATCACAGCACCATCCAAAGCGTATTTTTCTTAAAAAGCCTTTATTGCATTTTCTGGCTTAGATCTCGAATGAACAACTTTTCAGGCCTATGTGGCCCTTGATAAAGGGCCACATAGGCCTGAAACGTTGTTCATTCGAGATCTAAGCCAGAAAATGCAATAAAGGCTTTTTAAGAAAAATACGCTTTGGATGGTGCTGTGATTTCGTTTTAACTAAATTTAGCATCAAGGGGAATTCTCAATAAGTCCAGGCCCGGATTTGAGGAGAGGCCAACAATGCGCAACCACACCCACATTGGTTCAGAAACACTTGGGATAATTTTTTCAAATTTCTCGTGCACCAATCCCCATTGCTCCGATCCTGTTGATGAAAATTTGAGCGAATAAAAGGACGGGGAAAGGGGCGGCGAAAGGCAGCAGGCCTCCGGCACCGGCTATGTGAATCCAGCCCTCACTTAATTCTCTATAATCCTGGCTATTCCAGCACCTTTGGGTCTGCTGTCTGTAAAATAATATCCTGCATTCTGTTTTATCTAATGCCTTCAACTTCTGTCTCTGCAGTTCCCGCAAACAAACCTGCTGTTTATGTATAATAGTATTAATTACCTGGGCTTTTCTAAGTGATATTCAAGTACACAGTGTTGATGACACATCCATTATATTAGAAATCAGAGACATACATAAATTAATGCATTTTAGAAATGCACTTTATCTATGCACTGGTTGTATTGTGACTTGCTTCTATTTCATCTCGTATATTACAACATTTATATATTTCAGGTGGTTAGAATTTCTTTTGGTTTGCACTTTTGCTGCATATGAAAAAAAATATATTCATCTTTGTATTTTTCAAGCTGGAAATGTACAGGTATGGAATCTGTTATCTGGAAAGCTCTGAATTATGGAAAGGTCATCTGCCATAGACACCATTTTATATAATCCAATTTTTTTCTCTATAATAATAAAACAGTTACTTACTAGCTACTAACTTACCCCTTCGTGCAGATTCTGTCCAGCGGAGTTCGCGGACGCCATCTGTAGCTGCTTCGGTAATCTTCGAAATGAGACTGATGAATCGGCGCATCTGCAGTTGGAGCAATTTTATGTTTCTCACCGAAACTCAGGAAAATTGCAGAAGCGCCGGTCTCATCCCAAAGATTACCGAAACAGCTGAAGATAGCGTTCGTGAACTCCGCTGGACAGAATCTGCAGGGAGGGTAAGCAAAGAGTTATGGGCCCATGGGGGGGGAGGAGGGAGGGGGGTCTATGTAGGGTAGAGGGGTAGGGTTTTTTTTATTAAGGGTTTGTTTTTCCTTTAAGGTATGAAGAACCAAATTATGGAAAGACCCGTTATTCGGAAAACCCCAGGTCCTGAGTATTCTGGATAACAGGTCCCATACCTGTACACACACAAATAAGCAAGTTTTAAGCACACATTGTATACTTACGTCTTTTATATTTCATATAGAATAAAAAGACCACGATCAAGCATAAAAGAACTGACAGCCCTCCAGTAATAGCAGCAATCACAGTGGGTGAGAACAATGAGGCTGCAAGACAAACAAGGACATTTCTGCTATTAAAAAAGAATGTCTATGTAGCTGCACCACTAAATGCTAAAGTAATACTATGCCATTTCAGTTTTTTAAGGAATGAGCCTGTGTCAGTTTAGCATCTTTTATGGTGCTGTGTGTATCTAAACCACTGCCTTTTCTTTTAAAAATACATATTGGACTCTGGCTGGTACACTGAATGCACAGCAGTGGGGGCAGTGCAGAGATCTGTTAAAATGGGGGCACTCCACTTATAATATCTTTGTGTTATTTCCAAGCTAATGTCATGGCCTCACGCTTGTAGGGAGGTGAAATTAATCTTGTACAAAGGTAATGTTATATGTGGTTCTCTCAGTAGGTGGCAGCAACCTCTAATATTTTCCTGTTCATTCCTGCCAATCTGTGTTTGCAACTGCTGGAGGCAGTGAGTGGGACACAGGTCTGGACTGAGAATTAAAATAGGTCCTGGCATTTCAGGTACACAGAGGCCCAATCAGCCCACACAGAGGCCCAAACAGCCCCCACCAGCCCACTAAATACAGACTTTCTGTGGCACCTTATAGCAGCCCCTCTGGCATTTGCCAAAATCCACAGATTGCCAGTCCTGGCCTGGTGGGACAGTATTCTGTCATTGCAGCGGGCAGTGTCGGACTGGGACACCAGGGGCCCACCAAAAACCCTTAGACCAGGGGCCCCAACCAAACACCTTTAGACCAGGGGCCCACTCTAAGTATTATTTTCTTCCTTTCCTTAGTCAACCTCTATTCTTCTATTCTCTTTTCTTTACATACTATAACCTATTATTCCATCTATTTAGCCTCTTTATTCTCATAGAAATTGGGAATAGCCATGAAATAAGCCAAATGTTTAGAAGCAGGAGGGCCCACTGACACCTTGGCCCACCGGGAGTTTTCCTGGTATCCCGGTGGGCCAGTCCGACACTGGCAGCGGGACTTGCAAGCTACTATTTGAGTCCAATCTGAGTTTAGCAATTAAGACCATTTGTAATGGCAGTCAAACTCTTACTTTCCTCCATCAGAGTCCCCACATAGCAAACGCAGAGGGTTACCAGATAAATTGACAATTCAGGAACAAGTCTAGAAAATTCAGCTAAAAGGACTGTACTGACTGCAATTTAATTTACATGCAACCAGTGCAGCCCTGCAGCTTGCACTTATTAACCTCATTCTACAACAGCCAGCAGCATTTTCCCATCGGAAACACCTGACCACTCTCCAATGGTCTTTAGTCCATGGAAGGATCTGCTATGTGCAACACATAGGGGCCTTTTACAGGGTTGGACTGGACCCGCTCCATGCATGGACATATTGCTGCTGCTTCCGACCTCCCTTTGTGGCCCCAGGCACGACCATGGAAGAAAAAAGATGCGGTTGTGGAGGCTGCAGGGGGGTTGCAGCTAGGGCGGTGCTGGGAGGGAACTTTGCGATTGTGGGGCTGGAGGGGGCTATGCAGTTGGGGTACCAACCCCAGTCCAAAGCTGTGTATTTATCATGCTGTGTAAAACATTGGAGAGAAACATCACCTGTGATGTTGCCCAGAGCAACCAATCAGCTATTAGATTTCAACAGTCACCTAAAAGTTAGAAAACAAGTGCAAACGTCTGATTGCTCATCTGACCATAAATAGCAGGCTGGTGAAACTGTAAGATACCTTTCTAATCACTGCTAACCGGCAAGATGCTAGTTACTTCAAATGATTAGTATTCACTTAAATCATGGACAAAGGGTATGTGCGTGTAGTAGTGTAGACCGAATAAATATACTTTACAGTTATTTGTTGCCCTTTAAAATCAGACTCATATGTACAATATAATGTTGGTATCAGTCACATTGGCAGGATTATGACAATTCCATTGGGAAGCAATACGTTTCTTCTAAAACCACAGCCATCGCCTCCTGTTTTAAAATGACTTTCCTTCCAGGAGTCATAAGCATATGGTCTCTTTCTCCTGTTCTGCAGTAAAGGGCATACAGAAAATAATGTCCTGGTGTGAGCGGTACAAGTGATAATGCATGCTATGGGGCCGATTCACTAACTTCGAGTTAAGGATTCGAATTTCGAAGTGTTTTTTGGGCTACTTCGACCATCGAATGGGCTACTTCGACCTTCGACTACGACTACGGCTTCGAATCTAAGGATTCGAACTAAAAATCGTTCGACTATTCGACCATTCGATAGTCAAAGTACTGTCTCTTTAAGAAAAAACTTCGACCCCCTAGTTCGCCATCTAAAAGCTACCGAACTCAATGTTAGCCTATGGGGAAGGTCCCCATAGGCTTTCCTAAGTTTTTTTGATCGAAGGATATTCCTTCGATCGTTGGATTAAAATCCTATGAATCGTTCGATTCGAAGGATTTAATTGTTCGATCAAAGGAATAATCCTTCGATAGTACGATCAAACTATTTGCGCTAAGTCCTTCGACTTCGATATTCGAAGTCGAAGGATTTTAATTCCCAGTCGAATATCGAGGGTTAATTAACCCTCGATATTCGACCCTTGGTGAATCGGCCCCTAAGTCTTCTCTACCGTAAACCGATGTCTATATATGTATACAGGCATGGGATTTGTTTTTTGGAAACCCTTTATCCAGAAAGCTCCAAATTAGGGAAAGGCCTTATCCCAAAGACTCAATTTTAACGAAATAAACCAAATTTTAAAAATATAATTTCCTTTTTCTCTGTAATAATAAAAAAATAGGGTGTACTTGATCCAAACTAAGATATAATTACTCCTTATTGGAAGCCAAGCCAACCTATTGGGTTTATTTAATGTTCACATGATTTTCTAGTAGACTTAAGGTATGAAGATCCAAATTGCAGAAAGATCCATTATCCGGAAAACCACAGGTCCCGAGCATTCTGAATAACAGGTTCCATACCTGTATTATAAGACAATGAAAATGAAACAGATTTGACAAAGACATTAGCCCAAGCCCACTTACCCATAAGAGTGATGTTAAGGACCTCACTGCTCTTAGACTCTATTGTTCTTCCATATATGATGTCTTCATATGAACAGGAAAATGCAACATTTTCAATAGCCTCCACTTCCCACTGCAGAAAGCCTGACACACTTGTAACCTTTCTAGATTGTGTTGGGTTATACTGTCCCTCCATCCTCCAGAAGCTGAAATTTCTTGCAAGGCCCAGGTTTTCTGCAGAACAGTTTAAGGTCACCTGAAAGCCATTTTCAGTTTTCTGTACTGGCTGTGCCAAGGTGAGATATGGAGCAGGAGGGGGATCTGGCGGAAAAATAAACACAGTAAAGAATTGGCAATATAACAGCATGAAATTAAACCCATGTTTTGCCTTATAGTAGAAAAAGCCGGCTGAGTTTTATGTTTTGTGTGGCTCTTTGTGTGTGCTCAATTTCATTACTCAAAATGTTTATACAGATATGGAGTGGGCCAACAATCTGCAAATGTGTGGGCCGCTCAAAATCTGCTTTTATACACTGTTATGCGATCTATTCAGATTACATCTGATATGAGATCAAATCAGAGAAAAAGGATTCCAAATAAAGATACTGCTATAAAGACTCCTTCCTAGCCTACAACAGGTAATTATTAGCAACCACCCATATGGGAGGGGAAGAATAAAAAATTTAACTTTTATTCAGTCTGAACTAAAAAAAACAAAAAACAAACCTTGGTTGGAATAAACTTTTAGTATGTTTACTGTAGTCAGTGATGTGTTGAGACAATATTAATCTCATCCATACTTGTGATTTATAGAAGCAGCTGGCTGATAAGAGCAAAAATTCCCTGGTAGGCTAGTCCTATAGACACGAGAGAAGCATAATGGATAGTGATGGGCGAATTTATTCGGCAGGCGCGAATTTGCGCGATTCGCCGCCAAAAATTAGCCGGCGTCAAAAACGGGCATCAGCGTCAAAAACGAGATGCCAGCGCTGTTTCGTGATTTTTTCGCTGTTTCGCGCATATTTTTCGGCGAACCGAAACGGCGCAAATTCGCCCATCACTAATAATGGAATTTCACACATTGAACTGTGCTCAACCAAATTTGCTCAGCTGCTGTGCAATATTAACATCACTATAACACACTGGCATTGTCTACATGTGGAACAGACAAAAATATATACCTACTTGACACAAAGACATTTTCAGGGTAACTGCTTTTGGTCTCCATCTGACGCCCTCCTGGAAGAACTTCTATACATGTGCAGGTATAAGACCCATTGGAGCTGGTTTGTAGTTTTAGTGAATACCGGAATATGTTGCTTTTGCTGTTAGAGTTCTGTAGTATGTGACCAGATTTATATATTTTATATCCATCGCTGTCTGTACAACCATAGCAAATAATGGTGAGGGGTTCTTCTGTTATATATATTTTGTGCTCTGGAAGAAGCATTAGAGAGGGTGGTCGTGGGTGATCTGAAACAGAACACAAAGCACCATTAATAAGGTTAACATGCATTATATATGTACATATTATATATGGTCTCTTTGTACAGTATATCATTGTTTGGGGGTTTATGTCAGTTTAGTCTGAAACAGTTTGTATTTGGGTCTTTGTATAATGCAGACATTGCATTAAATGACAAAATAATGTGCCATTCAGTGGTTATTTTTTTTAATAAACATATATGGTATTTCTTTATTCCACCCTAAAAACTATAGGTTATAATTTGGGAGCAGCAATAAGAACTGTTTTCTTGCAAAAAAAAGATTTGAAGTGCAGTTGTTCCTATTTAAAACTCCGGAGATTAAAGGAGTGGTTCACCTTTAATTTAACTTTTAGTATGTTATAGAATGCCCAATTCTAAGCAACTTTTCAATTGGTTTCAATTTATTTTTCATAGTTTTTTTTAGTTATTTGCCTTTTTCATTGGATTCAGCTTAGCTTTAAAATGAGGGTCACTGACCCCATCTAAAACACATGCTCTGTATAGCTATACATTTATTATTATTGCTGCTTTTTATCACTCATCTTTCTATTCAGGTCCTCTCCATATTCATATTCCAGGCTCTTATTTAAATCAGTCCATGGTTACTAGGCTAATTTGGACCCTAGCAACCCGATTGCTGAAATAGCAAACTGGAGAGCTGCTGAATAAAAAGCTAAGTAACTCAGAAATCACAAATAACACAAAATGAAAACCAATTGCAAATTGTCTAAGAATATCACTCTCTGCACCATACTAAAAGTTAATTGAAAGGTGAACATCCCCTTTAGAAATTCAAAGAATAGAGAATCGAAACAAGGCACTGTTTGTTGGCAACTATCAAGACCTTGATTTAATTGTATGTCAAGAGAATGTTATATGAAATAAAATTGGGTACCAGGAGTTTTGCACTAAACCATCCTTTAAAAATACATATTGAATGATTACAATGTCTTATATTGGGCAAGAACAGTTTCAGTCTTGGATGAGGTACAGCGAATGGTGCAGTTGGAAAGATTGTGTGATTCTGTAACTGATTTACCTGTAGATAGGAATGTGTGACTAAAGAAATCATTTTTGATGGCTACCATGTACTTACTAACTATTACTGAGATCCTGGAGTTACTGTGACGTCATGTTTGTATGGTGCAAACAAAGAATGGCTATTTAGAGCAAACATTCTGACAAAAGGCACAAGTGCTTACGTAATGATGGTGCAATATAGAAACATGGTGGTTGCATTCATTAGAGACAGTACCATATTCTATTTCATGTCACTGGTACTTGTGCACTACCCATTGGAAGTTGGAGGCCACAAACTCTACTGTATAATTTGCTTTTATATTCTATCTGATATTAGTCAGCAGTCAAAAAAAAAGAATCTTAACAAAATTTAACCCCAAGATCACCTCTGTAGCATTTCAAGAAATAAAGAACAATTAAGACCACCAACATAACAGCTGGAATCTATGAGGTATTTACCAACAACTCTGATAGGAGCAGAACGAGGCTGAGACTGTATCTCTCTCCCAGAATGTATTGTTACATATCTGCATACATAATCTCCAGCAATATCCATATCAGGTATTAAAAATGTTGCTTTTCTCTCGTGTGCATCCTTGGTCTGGATTACTTCTCCATCCTTGTAATATAGTATGTTTTTAATGGTAACATATCCAGGAACTGAGCATGTCATATTTACAGACTCTCCTTTAAGGTATACAGGGTGTGCGGGGATCAGGTCTATTGAAGGTGGATTTGGAACGTCTGTTAAACAAAGAAAGAATTTGGTTGGTGAGATTACATGGGAAAATACTTTTTTGAGGGATCATTTCAACCTTCTCTGCAGTTTGCATCCTCTTTTAGTTCATTTTGCAATGAACACCCAAAGACCTGTGCTTCTCCCTTGAATGCATGGCTGCCCACACTGAGTGGGTCAGGGGCCCCTCTAGTATAAAACCTAAAGGTGCAGTACACAATGGCAACATTTTGAACATACACTAAAGATAAAACATGTTTTATGTAATATTAGCATTAGGAGTGTGTACCCCCAACTAAACCCAGACAGAGCTTATACATGTGAGCAGGAACCTACCTGCAAGATTGGAGTTCCCTGTGGTTGAAGACGGTAGAGAATTTTCAAGTCCTATGTGGCCAAATAGGAATATATGCCCCTCCCCCATGTATATAAGTGGTCTAAATTAATATTTTTGTTCCACTGTGAAGTTAAAGTGGATTTCTGAGCATTGCTGGGGTATGGAGCTCCCATCACCAGTCTAAGTTGGGGTGTCAGCAAGAATTAGTGTAAATACAGGCAGTCAATCATTAAGCATTTCCAAATTTCTAAATTTTAATACAAGGTTACTGTGAAAAAGTCAATAATCCAACCAATTTATTATTATTTCTGCACAAAAACACAAGAAAATATAACTTATATTACGTATAACTTATATAAGTATAACTTTTTCCTGGAAAAGTTTTGTATTAGAGGTTTTCAGGGTTTTTACACTTAATAAATCTCAAATCTTTAGCGCTTTTAGAAAAAATAGGAAAACCACAATCTTTTAGATTTCATAAAAAAAAATTTAAAATTCGATTGTAAGTAAATCAGCCCCTTAGCGTTCTACTTCACCAATTTAAAACCATACATATAATGAATTTTCTGCTGCATGGTAAATTAGCAATTACATTAGAAGGCTGATGCTAATTGCACAAAACCAGAGTAGGCTGCAGTATGCATCTTAATTTATTGATAACCATGTAGGACGTTGGCATCTTATATTTAGGAGCACCTTGACATACCATTCCTTGAAACTTCATAACAATGATTTAAACTTGTAAAATGTAATAACCAAATGATGAAAGAATTTTCCTTAATGCCAGCCGATGGCAGCTACAAGTGAGCAATATTGAGAAAACAAGACATTATGGTGCATATTCATTAAAGTGGTGATTCACCATAAAGTTAATGTTTAGTATGCTATAGAATGGTTAATACTAAGCAACTTTTCAATACGTCTTAATTATTTATTTTTTATAGTTGTTTCATCATTTCTTCTGACTATTTCCAGTTTTCAAATGGTAGTCACTGACCCCATCTAAAAACAAATGCCCCATAAGGCTACAAATGTATTGTTATTGCTACTTTTTATTACTCATTTTTCTATTCAGACCTATCCTATTCATGTTCCAGTCTCTTATTCAAATCACTGCATGGTTGCAGGGTAATTGGACCTTAGAAACCAGACTGCTGAAACTGCTGAAACTGCAAACTGGAGAGCTGCTGAATAAAAAGCTAAATAACTTAAAAACCACAAATAATAAAAAATTAAAATCAAATGCAAAGCATCTCATAACATCACCCTCTACAGAATACTAAAAGTTAACTAAACCCTGAAGAGCCCCTTTAAAAGCAAAGTAGTAGTAGTTAATACTGAGAGCTTATTGAGAAGAACATGGCATAGTGCTGCAGATACAGGGTAATGGCACTTCCTAAAATTAAAGTTAACCTTAAAGATTTGATAAATGTTGAGCCTCAGTATCAAACGTGAATTCCAGGATATATTAAACTGATTATAGTAGTTGAAAACTTACCCACTACTGTAACCTGGATACTTTGACTGGGCTCTGAAAGTATCTCTCTCCCAGAAACTATGGTTATGTATTTGCACAGAAAGTGTCCAGTATCCTCCAAACCAGATATAAATAGTAGATATGTAGCCTCTCCATCATGTGCTTCCTCAACTTGAATTTGATTTTCATCTTTATAAAATTGCACTTTTGAAGCTGCTGATTGACTATGAGTTGTATGAGTTGAGCAGGTCATATTTATAGATTCTCCCTTCAGGTATACTGGATGTGAAGGCCTCGTGACGATGGAAGGTGGACTTGGAATGTCTGTAACATGGAAATGGAAGACTGTAAAATTACATCTCAAAGCCATCTGCTCTAAAACTTGCTCCTTAATATTTTAGTTGGAAAGCATACTAAAGCCCAACAAAATATGTTGTATGAATATTCCCCCGTTTCTACAGAAAAGTATCACCTCAAGGGCCTGAAAAACATAAAGTCAGTGTCGGACTGGCCCACCGGGATACCAGGAAAACTCCCAGTGGGCCCAGGGGTCAGTGGGCCTCTTGCTTATAAACATTTGGCCTATTTCATGGTCATTGCCTATTTCTTTATGAGAACAAAGAGGCTTAATAAAGGAAGAATAGAGTATAGTATGTAGAGAAAAGAGACTAGGAGAATAAAGAGGTTGAGTGAAGAGAGGAGGAATAATAGTTTGGAAAGTGGGCCCTCAGCCTAAGGTTTTCTGGTGGGCCCCTGGCATCCCAAAACATCCTATATCAAAAGATAGCTCTCCCAAGGCTTTTTTCTCCAGTTAAAAAAATATTTTATTTAAATTCACATAAAAAATTCAGATACATACTGACCCCACAAGGCCCACCTTACGCGTTTCGCACCCTCCGGCGCTTAGTCATAGGTGTGTTTCCCCTGGCATCCCAGTCCGACACTGCATAAAGTACAGGTTTGGGATCCGTTATTTATTAGAAAAAGCTCCATATTTTTCACCTTTCAAGAAGTTCAACAAGTTCTTGTCCTCCTCTGACAAAAATGTCTCGTTCTAGCCTTGTTTGGATTGTTTAGCAACCAGGGAACGTATGTATATGATAAAATCTGTCATGGTTAGTGTAGAAATGGCAGTTACCGCATACCTCCCAACATTTTGGAAACAGAAAGAGGGACAAAAAGATGTTCCATGTGTAGCAAGCCGAATCTTTTTGATGTTTGTGTTATTATGGTTTTGCTAATGAAGGTGAATTGCCCTTCTGGGAGATCGGCAATTTCCGTCCAATTCGGCACATGCGCAGTTGTCGCAAACTAGCAAACTGCTCCAACTGCGCATGCGCCTACATACCGATCTCCCAGTCAGCTTACTGAGAACCCGGAAGATGTCTGCGTGGAACTCCACTGGCAGAATCTGCGCCAAGGGGTAAATATAAAGTATGGGGTATTTCCCGGGGGGGGGGGGGGCAGTTTGCCATAAAGTATTTGCCCAATGTTTTTACATGACCTATCTGACTCCCTGTGTTAGTCTATGAGGGGGCTGCCATATTTGTGCAGCAGGAGTCTGTTAGCATTAGAGAATTTAACTGACAGGGTCAGGTTGGCAAAACAGTCAGGTTTAGGAACTTCAACTAACAATTACTTACAAAAATTAACCTCTCAGCAAAAAACAGTTACCCATAGGTAACTTTTAATGTACATTCATATTTTAAAAAGTAGTTTTTTAGTGTCAGTATCACTTTAAGTATGCATTCTGGGCTCTCTGCCAAGAGCCAATTAAGTTAGAAACTTTGTATCTTTTTCTGGCAGTTCAATGCAGCAGATCAAAGACATATCAGTACATATCCGGGACTGCGGGTTGAGCTGTCAAACGTGGGACTGTCCCGCTCAAAACGGGATGGTTGGGAGGTATGTTACCACATAACCTGGGGAGTGAAATCACTTCCTGTTACATCACTTCTGACCCCAATTTGTTTGGCACCCATCTGGAATATACACTAATATTTATTGAGTTTTGTCAAATATTATGATTGCCTGCTTTTTCATGGGGGTTGAAACACTATGGTATTTACTAAAAAAACACTTTCTATTTTCTCACATTTTGAGTGCCCTCTCTCTCTTTACTTAAAGGAATTGTTCAGTATAAAAATAAAAACTGGGTAAATAGATAGGCTGTGCAAAATAAAAAATGTTTCTAATATAATTAGTTAGCCGAAAATGTAATATATAAAGGCTGGAGTGACTGGATATCTTACATAATAGCCAGAACATTACTTCCTGGTTTGCAGCTCTCTTGGTTTCCACTGATTGGTTACCAGGCAGTAACCAATCAGTGACTTGGCACATGGGTAATATCTGTTGCTTTTGAATCTGAGCTGAATGTGGAGGATCAATTGCAAACTCACTGAACAGATATGTACCATGTGGCCCCACTTTAAGTCGCTGACTTACTCAGAGTTATCGAACTGAAAGGCAGGCTAAATATCTATGAGAAACATTTTTTATTTTACACAGCCTATCTATGTATCCAGTTTTTATTTGTACATTGAACTGTTCCTTTAAAAGAAGGCTAGGATAGGGCAGATATGTTAATCTATCTGGATCCATCTGGTCCTCTCCATTTCAACAGTCTCTGGAAATGACCCCTCAATGACCACATTTGTTGCCTCATGTAAATATACCCTTTACTAAGAGGTAGAGGGCCTCTCATTCAACAAATATATACAGGAAGCAATGAGCTACAATCCCTGGGTGGGTAAAGATCAATAGAAATATAAGGATTTTAATACATATTATCAGGGCTGTACACACTTTTAAACATGTCTGCCTAAATCCCATGTACAGTATAATAGTCCCATACATATTGTTTACAGTATTGTTAAATTGGTTACACTCAGTGGCAAAGTCATTCAGTTTCCAGTGGGCCTGAATGTGAGGAGCCTTGGAATAATTATTTTGAATAAGAGCATTCTGATACAATCACACCACCCTATTAAGGCCCCCATACACGGGGCAATTAAAGCTGCCAACAGAAG
This sequence comes from Xenopus laevis, assembly GCF_017654675.1. Classification (NCBI taxonomy): domain Eukaryota; kingdom Metazoa; phylum Chordata; class Amphibia; order Anura; family Pipidae; genus Xenopus; species Xenopus laevis. The sequence continues at coordinate 154,140,245 of NC_054371.1, forward strand.
AGTCGGCAGCTTATTGGTCCGTGTGTGGGGCCCTCCGATGGGCTTTCCAGATCAATATCTGGCTGAAAGTCGGCCAAATGCCATTCAGACAGGGTAAAAAATCCAGTCGGATTGCATCTGCATCTGTTCGTTGATGCGATCGGATAGCTGGGCTCTAGGGCCCATGATTGGATCAGCCCGATATTGCCCACCTCGGAGAGATCCACTCGTTTAGCGACATCGTCAAACAATCGGATCTCCCTGTGTATGGCCACCTATAAGCTTGATTGGCCATTAAGTGTTTAAGTGTTCATACTGTATATAATCTTCACCAGGAATATGAAATGGGCATTCTAGTGGTACAATGGATCAGGCCCTGGAGTGTTCCATGAACAAGGTCATATTACACAGCGTCTGGATCTGGATACGATATGCAGACATCACATAATTACTCAATTAAATATTAGTGTTTGTCAGAGGCTAAATAGTGTTTTGTAGTTTATTCTTCTTCACATCTTTGTCACACACAGCATACACTGCAGTAACATTATTTATTTGGAAATATAATATTGAGGCTCTAAAAATAATAACTTAGCTACTACGGATGTTTGTATTGTGTGTTGTGCAACTTTCTATTTGTGGGTGATAGCAATGAGAAGAACTAAGATTAATTACAGACTATTGGATTTCAGAGTTAGTCATCTATATCATTGTATGGGCCCACATATGTTGTTAAAGCCATTGCAACTTTGAGAGAACATTTGGGCTACTATTGGACAGCTATTAAAAAGGCTATTGCCAAAAAGAATTCAGTGACTAAGGATGAGGCCCCTAAGGATAAGAAAAATGTTTGTAAACAACCTTTTTCCCACCATTTTGCTAAATGTGGACATTCCTTACCTACCCATCAGTGTGTGGCAATTGGTCATGTTCCGCCGATTAGGAGGGGGTGATAGACATAAAATGCATCTACAATGTGAATCTCACTGGATCCATAGGTTACTAATAGTGGCACCTAAATGGCTCAATTAAATCTTACCATTAATTGCTTCATTTAAACTCTGTTTGGTTTGTGTGTGTGCGTGACAAGGTTATTGGATAGCTTATTCCCAATAAGTGGGTATGTTACACCTGTGCCCCAGTTATTATCCATCTTCATATGGGTATGATGGTCCCATAAATGATGTTACATGGTACTGGGCACCCAGAGGCCACCAACTAATGTGGCCTGATTTTTAATATGAGCTTTTCCTTACCTGTATGTGGTACAGTAGCATGCACGGGGTGCAATTCTGTTAATTTATTGTTGGTTGCAGCTTAGGGGATCCCAATGTCTTAATTATTGTTGACTATATTTTGGGGATGCTTATAACTTAATTTATTGATGAGCACCACACTATTGATATTGGTCTGGAGGGCATGAATTTGCTTCACTATTGCAACGAATGTCAGGGTCGCTAGTTAGGAGACTCTTTTTGGTCAAGCCGGCTGATGGTAATCAATAGCCTTTGAGGACACGCACTCTAGGTCTGTAATCTATTCCCCTCTGTTGGTAAATTGCCTGGTTCTATTTAGCAATGTTGTCACAAATCCTGTGAGTGCTTGTTTTTGATGGGGATTCTTGCAATATACATGTTAAAGAGGTGCTCCACATATCTAGATGTTTTTGACCTTCACTGATTGCTTTGTGTAATGTCATATACAGTATTCAAATAAAGCAGTTGATATCTTTTGTAAAGTAGACAAGGAAATTGTGACGTGGCATCAATTTGAAGAAAGTATTGCATGACTGGACACTATACTTAAAAAAATTCTTTATAAACCTTAAATAATATCATTACACTTACCTGTTATTCTGATAGCTACAGAATTAGCAACTGAAGAATGAATGTTTCTGTTAAATATGGTGGTCCAATAACTACAGGAATAGTTTCCTACAACCTCAGCATTATTAGTGGATATCACATAAATCACAGTTCTCTCATCTGTCAGTCTTGTGTGGATTTCCCGTCCATGCTGATAATACTCAATCTGATTTGCTAAATATCTATCAGGAACAGAACATGTCAAAGTGACAGGTTCCCCCCTGATGTAGATGGAGTGGAATGGGTTCAGTGAGATGGAGGGTGCAGGTGGGATGTCTGGAAGAAAGAGGGAGGTGCAGATATGAGAATCATCTAAACAGTAACTTGTATTTACAAGATCATGTGTTGAGTGAGATGCAATTACTTCCCCGCACAAAGATTTACAAACATAAAAATTAACCTCCTTATATTTATATAATTCTGTCTGTATAGTCAACATTAGTAATCTAATAGGATGTGGAGATAAATTGAAAGAATAGTATAATCACATACTTTGTACAGAACAGTGCAATTTCATTGGCTATTCACCATCTCTGAAGCTGGTTATGTACATGCCAATATTATCTTCTGACTTGGTCAGACCAAATTGGCATGTTATTAGGAAGGCAGGGGTTGGTACCCTTGCAGTACTTGCCAGTCAGGGACACATTTTTAGAGACAAAGTTTAACATAGACTATTTATCCACGTAAAGTCTCTCCGTTACTGGTAGGACACATGTAATGGGGCTGCCCATAGCTGATAGACTCCCGGCACAGGACTTTGCTGTTAAAAATAGTCATCTGACTGTAATGTAATGAACCAAGGCACAGACTTTATTCACAGGTATGATAGGGTAAAGACCTGGAGTACTGGAAGCCAGACTTAAGAGTATATCACTTACACAAATGAGCACTTCTCCAGAAAATCCTCTAACATCCTGGAACACATAGCATTCCCTGTCCTGAAGCCTCCATGTAGAAAAGCACTAGCAAAGTGCTATTAGCCATTGAGGGGCATAAAATAAATAATAATAGGATGACTGAGAACATCTGAAGCACTGGTGTGAAGCTGTAAAGGTGAATATCTGTTTCTTAGCTCATCTGCATCAACAGGAAAACTAAGGACATGTCTAATAAATGCAGGTTACTGGGTTGTAGCAAATGCAAACTAACTGCTGTTAAATGAAATGGAGTAAGTGAAGTTAAATGTGAGTATTCACAAGATCTGTTAACTACCTACCGAATCACTTACATTTTCACCAAATTCAGAAAAGAAATTAAGGCTTTTGTTCAAATTGAATAGCAGAAACTCCCTTCATCAAACAATACAATGAGATAAGTTAATTTACCTGTTATTTGGATTGTCACATAAACACTGCTCATTGAATTTATCTTTCTATTGTGGGTTTCAATCCAGTAACCACAGGAATAGTTTCCAGCAGATTGCTGAGCTTCTGTATATATAATATATGTGGTTGAGTGGATTTCTTTGCCCTGGTGGGAATATTGGATTCCTGACGCTTTATATGGATCAGGAGGAGAACATGACAACGTGACATGCTCCCCCCTAATATAGACAGAGTGTGAGGGGTTCAGTGAGATGGAGGGTGCAGGAGGTTGGGCTGTAAAATAAATAGATGAAAAATACAGAGTTGATGGAGGTAATAAAATTATCTACTTAAAGGTGCAGTATAACCCTTGTGCAATATTTAGATCTTAAACTGAACATAATTATGGCCTTTTGCTTTGATCATGAAAATCTTTGAGGTTTGCAATTTCATGAGCTAAACAGGGGCAAACAGGGAAACTGAAGCTCCTTCATGTTTGGTTTTCTGTTTGGTTTTGCAAGGTAGATAATTACATCACAAGAATAAACCCACCCTCTCCAAACCTGTTGTTGTGTTTTGTCACAAAAAAAATAATCCGCCGGGATTATCTGTGTGCAGGTAATCTACCTTGGAAAGACCAAACAGCAAACCAAACATGTTTTTATGTATGGAATAAACAAGTACTTTAAGTAGTAGTATTACATTATAGTGGTAGTATATTGTATTTGGTATTTAGCAACAACGTTTAGGGAATTTACCCTTTTTCATTGTCTGTTTAATCACCTGCTTATTAAGAAACCTTCAGAAATGTTATATTTGTTGACTTGTAACTAGCCTTGTAAATTGAGTGCATACTTTCTGATATATATATATATATATATATATACTGTATATATACATATTTATATATATTTATATATACAGTATATAAATATATACTGTGTATATATACACACACAAACAGTCAAGATAGATTCGTAATGAATTCTATTAGAACTGATTAAATTATAACAAAATTGCAACACGCATAATTTACTTTATATAAAAGAATGTACCTTAAATGCGACTGTTACCTGTTATTCTAATTGCTAAAATATTACTCAGCAAAGAATTCACATTTCTGTCAGATATTTTTGTCCAGTAAGTACAGGAATAGTTTCCTGCAGCCTCTTCGACATCTGTAGATATGGCATACTTCACATTTCTCTCATTTGTCTCCCTTGTGTAGATTTCTCTTCCATGTTTATAATACTGGATCTGATATGCTGAATATTCATTAGGAACAAAACATGTCAAAGTGACAGCTTCCCCCCTGATGTAGACAGAGTGGAATGGGCTCTGTGAGATGGAGGGTGCAGGTGGGATGTCTATAAGAAATAGGCAGGTGGAGATATGAGAGTCATATAGATAGTATCTTCTACTTATATGATCATGGAAACAATAAGTCAACATATAGTATTTCCCCACTATTTATTAATTTAGAAAGTTTTTAAGATATGGGACCAGATACATATTGACCCTATTGTTCTTGAAAAAGCAGAAGAGTGCAGAACATGTGAAAGTTTTGTGCCCAGACCTGGCACACAAAGGGACATAATGACCTAAGAGTGGGGGTCATTTATCAACACCAGGCAAATTTGCCCATAGGCAATTACCCATGGCAACCAATCACATTGCTGCTTTCACTGTTTTACTTGCAGCTGGCTTTAAAAAGCTAATCGCTAATTGGTTGCTATAGGTAACTGCCCATGGGCAATTATGCCCAGTGTTGATAAATGAGTCCCTGAGTAAAAGGGGGCCATGCATAGGCAGATTTGCTCATTTGGAGAGGACGCCAAATGAGCAGAACTTGCCTTGATATGCCCACCGAAAACAGAAGTGATAGTACAAGTATGGGATCCTTTATCTGGAAACCCATCATTGAGATGGCTCCGAATTACAGAAAGCCTGTCTCCCATTTTATCCAAATAATCCAAAGTTTTAAAAATGATTCCCGTATTCTCTGTAATAATAACACAGTACTTTGGACAGGTATGGGACCTATTATCCAGAAGGCTCTGGACCTAGGGTTTTATGGATAATGGATCTTTCTGTAATTTGGATCTGCATACCTTAAATCTACTAAAAAATCATTTAAGCATTAAATAAACCCATTAGACTGGTGTTGCTTCCGATAAGGATGAATTATATCTTAGTTTGAATCAAGTACAAGCTACTGTTTTATTATTACAGAGAAACAGGAAATCATTTTTAAAAATGTGGATTATTTGATTATAATGGAGTCTATGGGAGACGTAATTCTGAGCTTTCTGAATAATGTGTTTCCAGATTATGGATCCCATACCTGTACTACAATTAAACCTTATTGAAAGCAAAACCAGCCTATTTGGTTTATTTAACGTTTATATGATGGCCCAAAAGATCTGGAAAACCCCAGGTCCCAAGCATTCTGGATAACAGGTCCCATACCTGTATTGTCTTGTATTTCCCCCACGCAATTATAACGATAATGCTGAGCAGTTCACACTCACTATTAGTTATTCTTTACCACCCTTCTATATTCACATCCATACGCCCCAGAAAACAATGGCTTAGTAACAAAATTCTTGTTCTCTCAAATCTGTGGGTTTTGAAATAACTTTACATAAGCTGTTTGATATTCTGTTATGCTTCAGACCAGTCTCTGTTTTTGTATTGTAGTTGCTGTTGATGTTTTCCACAGAATTCTAATGATGTTGTTGTTATTCTGGGATTTGCAATCCAGCAACAACTGAGTTACGTTTGATTGAGCAGCACAGTGCAGTAGGGTTTACTACCCCTTTAAGAAATGCAAAATGTATATGGGCACCCTTGTACTACGAAATAGAAGCAGATTAATAGAAGCTAGGCTTTTTGATAACATGTAAGGAATAAAAAGGTTACCAAAATTGTGAGTCACACTTTGGGATTCACAGCTCTACACCTTCTGATTCTTAAATACTCTTTTTATTGAATTTCTTCATATCCAACAAATGTTACGCTCCATTCTCCATATTTTGAAGAAATTTAAAGGAGCACTAATTCTAGATGCATCATATATCTACCATTTTGCCTTGTTTTGCCTAGTTCTGTTATAAACTAGGTAATTCAGCACGGTATCTATATGCCACCCATAACGAACTCCAATCCAGATCTATTATTTGTTGTACATTTACTTCACTCACTGTAAATTGGTAAGTATACATTTCTGCAGAAAAGTTTATATCAAAAACGATATAAGTCCCAAGGCCTCTTCAAGTAAAAAATATTAATTTATTGTTATTCACATTAAAACAGTAGCTAGTACATACTACCCCACATACCCCACCTTACGCGTTTCGCACCCTCCGGCGCTTAGTCATAGGCTAATCTCATATATAGTTACACAGTTACATAGTCAAATTGGGTTAGAAAAAAAGACCAATGTCCATCAAGTTCAAACCCTTCAAATATACTTATGAAAACATACATAAAAAAATCTTGATTTTGGCTATTAGAGGGACTGCAGGGTTCAGTCAAATAGGCTAATTGAAGGCGCTACAGGTCTAATCACTTATAATAAATATTCAGGAGGAAGAAGTCAATAACGGTCACCTGTTTAACACATCTCATTGGTTGCTATGGGTTGCTGATCAAACATTGTGCGTTTTATTTCAAATGAGGAAAAATATCCTTATAAATCAAATAAAATGAAATCAGTGAACTTACCCCTTACTCTGATTGCTCTATTATTGCTGACCAATGAATTAATCCGTCTACCATTTATTTCAATCCAGTACCCACAGGAATATTCTCCAGCAGATTCCAGGGCTTCCGAATTTATAATATGTGTTTCTGAGTGGATTTCTTTGCCCTGGTGGTAATACTGTATTTGACCTTCCTTATACTCATCAGGAGGGGAGCATGTCAAAGTGACTCTCTCCCCCCTAATATACACAGAGTGTGATGGACTCATTGAGATCGAGGGTGCAGGTGGGGGGGCTGTAAAACAAAGAGTTTCAGGGATGACAGTTGCTGGAGATTGTGGAACTTTATTGATATATTTAATAATCTGTAGTGGTAACCAAACACAGTATTTCCCAACCTTGGTAGATCAGGTTGCTATACCATATCTCTCGGCATGGAGTTTTTACAGAGTCTTAAAATACTTAAATAGAGCTAGCAGTATAAGATTTAAAATTGTCCCTACATTACTTCCAGGATTTTCAAATAACAGTATAATCTGCAACTATCAATATAAAGAAACAAAAGTGTAGGTTGCCTAAATGAACCCTAATTCACATTCAGTACCTGCATGTTCACAAATATATTTTATGAACAAAACCTTTATTGGCTTTATGTTGTTCTAGTAAAATCTAGCAAACCTATACTTTCCAACTGTAATATTCTGATTTCTACAATGTGATATGTAATAATTATTAGATCTGCATAAAGTAATTACAGGAACTTTTTTGAAGCTAACTGCTGTTCCTTTTTAAAGCACATTGGAAGTAAAAGAATTGTGTATTTGTGCTTACCCATTTAAATTAATCTACCTGCTTATAACTGTATAATATCAATACCAAGAGCCAGTACAACTCACCTGAAACTTTAATATCTATAGGAGAGCTTAGTTCAGATTGTATTTCTCTTTCTTTTAATATTTCCCGATATCCACACTTGTAACTCCCAGCAGTCTCCTGCCCTGATGTTATTATATATCTGTCTGTCTGTTTGCCAGTTGGGTGGATTTCTTTGCCCTCCTTATAAAAGTGGAACCCTGACACTTCCTTGTTACCAGGAGACAAACACGTCACAGTGATTTCTTCTCCCACTAAATACACAGGGTATGAGGGGTTCAAAGATATGACTGGAGCTTGAGGGGATTCTGTGAAAGAAAAATACATATTTGTCAAACAATACAAACAGAGTTTATAAACTTGAGGAGGAATCTCCCAGCACTTTATTTCAACTGTATAGAATGTTTAGGAGCAAAATCGTTTATCAGTATTCGCTTTATTTTCATATACATGCCTATAATATCTTATACACTTGAAGAGAAAGCTGTAAAATGCCCCTCTGCACAGACATTGGCATTACATACAGTATATGGTAATGTGAGTTGAGAAAACAAGCTGGACACATATAATAATGTTGGACATTTCTGCAATAAGGCATTTTTTAAAATTTCAATCGCCTCCCTTTGTTCAAGCGACAATGGGTCAGATTCAATTGAGTGAGAAAAAGGTTTAACACGTGAAAACACATGGAAGTGTTCATGTATGTGTTTATCTACAGTTAACAACAACAAAAACATTCTCTCTAACAATGCCAAATGTTGAGTGTTTTTATCAAAGTTATATTAATCCAAGGTGACTTATGATATCTTGATATTTTACGACTGGGGCTACAAAATTAGTTACTTAACCAGAGAGGTGTAACCTGTGATTGTCCAGGTGAACTACAGTTGCCAGCATCCATTGAAATATGATTATATGGCTAATGCTGTACCTGAATCACACGTAGAAGAGGCAGAAAGGCCTCTGCTAATAAATTCTCATGCCATATCTTCTAAACTAAATCTCCACCCTAATTTGTATGCTCAAATTTGATCAAAAGTTGAAATAAGCGCTATTTAAATTTTAAAAAATGGTTTTCTTAATTTGTGCAGTGATTGAAAGTCACACTTAAGTCATGTTAGATTTGGTTGAATACTAAAGATTTAGGGCACATTTACTTCGATCGATTGAACGATTTTTCCTTCGATCGTTCGATCGAACAAATTGCGCTAAATCCTTCGACTTTGATATTCAAAGTCGAAGGATTTAACTTCGAGCGTCGAATATCGAGGGTTAATAACCCTCGATATTCGACCACTAGTAAATGTGCCCCTTAATGTACCAATAACTGGCACATTTAATATATACAGTATACTTATATAACTGCTTTCAGATACATGTTGAACCTACCTGTAATATTCATAGTAATGGGCTGACTCCTCCTGGGCTCTGCATTTATTCCATTATCACTTGGCCAGATTGCACAATGGTACGGTCCTCTGTCTTGCAGTTTCTGGATCACAAATGAGTGCTCCGAGCAAATGTCTGAAGAATTTTGGATTGAACGAATCTCTGTCTCTTCTCGGTAAAACCGGAGTTGCCAAATAAAGTCAGAACTGTGATGACAGCACCTTAAATTGATTTCATCACCAAACATATAGATCTGATAGTTTGGTGTTAAATGAAAGCCTGGTTCTGCAGGTGAATAATACAAATGCATCAGAGAGAGCATGGTTAAATGGCTGAGAATGCTGAAAAGAAAAAGAGCACTTTATATATTGAAGATTAAAACCAATGTATTGCCTTTGCAGGGTCTGCAGGTATGGTAATTATGCTACTGGATATAGTAATGATGCAAAGGGATACTTGATGATGTACCCTAGTGATTTATTAGCTGTGAAGCAGTCATATAGTAGTGATAGTTAGTTAACAGTGGCAATGCTTGTCTTTGCCAAGTGATCAAAAAAACCCCCAAAAAACAGCTATTTGCCTGCAAAGGTTTTTTTTGCACTATTCACTGCTGATTGTGATTCACTGCTATGAGATATTAGACATTTACAAATATTGCAAATGTCACCACAAAGGTCTTTTGGTGATTTTTCTAATAAACACTATTGTCATACTTTATGAAACAGTTAAAGGAACATTAACATTAAAAAATCAAATTGTTTTTAAGTAATACAAATATAATGCAGTGTTGCCCTGCAGTGGTAAAACTTATGTATTTGCTTCAGAAACACCACTATTGTTTATATAAATAAGCTGCTGTGTAGCAATGGGGGGCAGCCATTCAGATAAGAAAAGGCTCAAGTTACACAACAGATAGCAGATAAGCTCTATAGAACATAATGTTATCTATTATCCACTATTTAACCTGTGCCATTTATCCTTTTTTCAATTTCCGCCATTGCTACTCAGCAGCTTGTTTATATGAACTATAGTAGTGTTTCTGAAGCAAACACATCAGTTTTACCAGTGCAGGGCAACACTGCATTATACTTTCATTACTTTAAAACACTTTTATTTTTTGATGTTACTGTTCCTTTAAGCAACATATTTACACTTGTGGGATGGCTATGCAATTTTACTGCAGAATAAGGTTAAAAAGGGCAACCATTTGGTAGTTTTAACCTTGAAAGAAAGCAAGCAGTGCAGGTTCCTGTGTAAAATATATAATGAAGCAGTGAAAATCTTATGGGGTTATATAAAAATGACATTAAGTTTGTCCATGTGCAGTAACCTATACCAACCAACCAATCAGTAGGTCGAATTTTAATAGTAACCTGTTTAAAAACAAACATCTTTTTGGTTGCTATTGGTTACTGCTCCTGGGCAAACGTAGGGCTTTATATTACATATGGGGTAAATAAATCAGATTAAAGTGAGTGTAGGACTTGCCAGACCAGGGTTGACTTTGACATAGTTGGTCATCTTGAATTATATTGCAATGTATGGAAAAAAATCCCTGTTTTGTCTAAAGGGAGGATATTTTGCAGCTCATTTTTATTTTATTGCAGTACGTTGTATAATGATAGTGTAGAACATTCTGGGCTTGTGGACAAAACGGGTAAAAGAGGTGTAAAACTATACAGATTTGACTACCAGTACAGCTGTAGAAACCACCCCATTAGTAAGTTATTGTAAATGTATGATATCACACTATAAAACCACTTTGGAATACACAGGGGTTGCTCTTTACCTGATGCCAGGACACTGAGAGGAATGAAGAAAATTCCTAAGAGGAAAAAAGGATAATATTGGATCAGAAAAAAATGAATGGAGGGTCTAATTCTTATGATCTAATTCATATTGATTAATTTATATTCATATCATTATATAAAATAAATGTTTTGGAATGCTTGTGCTTTGCAATGGGGTAATGTAATTAATACTACAGCACTGTCCATTGTGATATCCATTTCTCATAACCAACAATATTACTAACAATGTAATTATAGTTTACAATCTAAACAAAGTAATTATAGATTAAAATCACTATGGGAAAATTAATAGCAAAGAATATTTTACAGAATAAAAAATAATAGAGTTGCAGAACTCAGTGTCAGACAGCAGCTGTAAAGTCAAAATAAATATTAATATGTATGAAAAGAGCATTTGGTTAAAATGTTACATGAATACATATATTTGTATTATGCTATGAGCATGGGGTATAGCATAAACTTCTAGCTACAAAAGAGAAGAAATAATTGCAAACAAATTAATTACTATTTTCGCATAATGAAGTGTTAATTCTAGTCAACTTTACAATATATATAATATATATATAAATAATAACGGGTAACCAAAGGCCTGTCAGCCCTACATCTCCCAGCACCTGCCACAGCCTTCTGCTATGGGTGAGATCATATTAGTTCAATAACATCTAGAAAACCTCTGGTTGGCTCAAACTGCCTAATGTTTTTCTTTATCCATCATGCTTCCATCTTATGCTGAGCAACAGTAATTGTACAAAAAACAAAATACCTAATAAAAAAAAAAGTCATTGAAGTATTACTTTTACCTTCATGGAATTGTGGGTGTTTTGTCTATGAATTGGGGGATTTGCCCTGGGCAGAGACTGTAGAGAGGTTGATGTTTTTCAAACATTTACTGGCAGACCCTTTAAAGGGCAAATAATTGACAGACATTTCCGAGGACGCATTGGTGGCGAACATCAGCCAACGAATGTACTACATAATCTGCTGACAAATTGGCACATTGCTTTGTTTTTGTTTGGGTGTTGAGTCTTTTGGGTGTACCAAAAGTGTGTTGATAGTTTAAAAAACACATGAATGGTATGTTTGTTAAAAATCCTCCTGCTTTCCGGCACTCCAGATTTGCATGGGATAACAATATTGGTTTGTCTGCATCTCCCCTCTCTGTGTTGGTTTTGTGCTCCTGCTTCACTTGTTTGCTGCTAGACAAAAACCTAGTATGGGTAACCACAAGTTTTTAAAACTCTTCTGAGAATAATAAAGGGGACTTCCCTACCACTCATATAAGTGGTGAATAAGAATGAAGATCAGTTAGCAAGTCCAGTTGGTATACTTGCAGGCCAATGTGACCCTGTCCATAGAAGTGAGTGCTGACACATTTCCATGTTGTGCAGCACGAGCAGTTGGAGATAATCAAACTGGTTTTAGAGAACCTCATTGCCACTACCCAAAAAATGTATGTATGGACTACAAGTATATGCATGCATGACAAATTGTATCATTTTTGAAAGAGAGGAACAAAAGTGATGTGCAGAGTTTGGAAGAAAATAAAAGTTTGTGGCACATTGTTTGTGCAAGTGTGGTGATGCAATGTTCTTAGGGCTGCCACCTTTGCAAGTGCAGAAAATGGACATGGGGGAAGGGATGGTGATGTAATGGGTGGGAAGATGGTGTAAGGGGTGGGTTATGCTAAAGAAATCTGTGGTCTCCCTCTATCATGACTTATCTGTGCAGCAAAAGTCAATTGTATGTGAATTTACATAGAATATACTTGGTGTGATGTGCATGCTGTAGCTGTATTTACTGGCAGTGAGAATTGCCAATCCTAACACATCTCTCAACACATATGTATATAATGATAGGTGCTGCTGGTAAATGCACTGCTCACAAAAACAAAATGCAAATGATGCTCGAGTTAAAGAATTTTGTTTTTCACTTTTGTATTTCCTCAACTCAATGGCTGACAATAAATCTTCCCCTATATGTTTTTAATGCAGGAACAAAAAGCTATCCAATAGCTAAGTAAGTGCAGCAGGTTCTTTCCTAGTTTATACATAGCATGGTATGGATGGGCCTTGCACCATTATGTCTATAGGAGCAGGGGTACTTCGCCAATGAGGCGAGTTGAGACTGTCGCCTCAGGCAGCAGCGCCCCACTAGGTACCAGGGGCAGCAAAAATGCTGCTCCTGGTACTTTAAGAGCGAATTTCCGGGGGAGGGGGGGGCAGCAGCAACTGCTGCTGCCTCAGGCGGCGGAGGGGCCAGGATCGCCCCTGTATAGGAGAAAGGACTACCTTAAAAATACTGTACAACTGTATTTTCTGAAGTGGATACTATATAGATGCCCACAAAGCAAGAGTAGGGTGTGATTTGCAATTAATGAATCAAGCACAATACACTGACTGGGGTTATTATTTATATATATATTTTATTTATATAAATTAATTATCTTGTTCACTCCCTCAATTTACATGTTGATCTGTAGACTAATAAACCCCTACTCATTTGAGTTCCTACAGCCTGGTGACATAACCATTATATAAACTACATTCACTACCACTAGACCCATTGATACACATCCTTCCCGCAGCATATAATGGATGATTTACAGGAAAATGATACCTATATTTTTTTATTCTTTTTGTTAATGTGATATAGGCTTTGTACAGGTGCATGCAGGTTTTCCACCTTCTCTGCAGGATGTGCCATTTACTATTGAGTCACCTAGGAAGAATAGCATGATTAACTTTGATATGTTGATATGTTCCCTTCCCACACAATGAAAAGAAATCTAGGAAGATCCCCTCTGGTGAACTGTGGTGAAGTTTACTTTCACTCATTGTTAAATATGCCCATTTGTGTAAGGCAAGCTGATCTACCCGTGGTAAGCTCAAAAAAGCAAAGGTTTGATTTAATTTTCTGCAAAGTGCTAGTATGGAATGATCTTAGAATCAAAACAGAAAAAATGGGAAGAACTAAGGTTAATTTTAGCCTTCTTTTTTCTGTGTATACATTGTGACACCTGGTTTCCCACAATACTGGTAGATATTGTAAGGAACACCTCTTCTCTTATATAAAAAGTATTCAGTTCCTACATTTTAAAATTGCCGGCTCATACTACAGTGCCAGGGGCGTAACTATAGAGGAAGCAGACCCTGCGGTTGCAGGGGGGCCCAGGAGTGTAGGGGGCCCAGTGAGACCCTAATTAATTAGCAATTTTAATATATCTTGGTAAAATAGGCCAACTTATAAATATTTTGGGGCCATAAATTGAATTTGCTATGGGGCCCAGTAACAACTAGTTACGCCACTGTACAGTGCTGTCCAACTTCTGTGGTTACTTAAACCACACCCACATTAAACCATACCCATGTTACCACAAGAACTTTTAAGACTATATCCACATTAATTGTGGTAGTGCACCATAAAACCAAATCGTTGTGTCTCACTGCAGGGATATCACTCATGTGAAAAAATGTATTAAACCATATTAAGACATACCCTTAAATCCATATGGGTATGTTTTTCGGCACCATGCAGCGCCTTCGTTCGTGCATGTGCACCGAGCGGCACCTTCGCATCACAGTAGGGGGGCCGGAGGGGGGCCCTGGACAGAAGTCTCGGTGGGCCCCGGGCCCCCCAGTCCGATTCTGCGCCTCATCCTCTCCTGTGGATAGCACAGCAACCCCCAGCACATGATTAAACACCTTAGGGTCCCCCTAAAAGTATTTCCAAATGCTCAACAAACCCTAACCAGGTTCACTTCCCACAGGCAGAGCATGGCACAGACAGAGTATGACACACACAGGCAGCATAGGGCAGACAGAGTATGGCACACACAAAGAGCCAGTGGTGTAACTCAGTGGTGGAACTACCCCCTCAGGGCCCCCCGGCAGCGCCGTGCGCCACTGAAATCCCCCCGGCAGCGCCGTGCGCCACTGAAATTCGGGCCCGGCTGTGCGTCACGTACAAGAGCCCGCCCCCCTCTAGTTACGGTACTGGTGTAACTAGATGTTTTTGGGTCATGCAACAAATTAATTTTAGGGCCGCCAATTTTGCAGAGGTTGTCCTCTATTGCAAATATAGTACATATTAAAATGGCTCATTAATTATGGCTTCACAGGGCCCCTATACCTCCTTGGCACCTCTGCAGCCACAGGTTCTGCTTCCTCTGTAGTTATGCCCCCTGCAAGGAGCATAGGGCAGGCAGAGTATGGCACACACAGGGAGCACATAGCAGACAGAGTATGGTATACATAAGTAGCATAGGGCAGACAGAGTATGGCACACAGGGAGCATAGGGCAGACATAGTATGGCACACACAGGGAGCATAGGGCAGGCAGAGTATGGCACACACAAGGAGAATTGGGAAGGCAGAGTATGGCACACACAGGAAGCATAGGGCAGGCAGAGTATGGAACACACAGGGAGCATAGGGCAGGCAGAGTATGGAACACACAGGGAGCATAGGGCAGGTAGAGTATGGCACATACAAGGAGAATTGGGAATGCAGAGTATCGCACACACAGGAAGCATAGGACAGACAGAGTATGACACACACAGGGAGCATAAGGCAAGCAGAGTATGGCACACACAAGGAGAATTGGGAAGACAGAGTATCGCACACACAGGAAGCATAGGACAGACAGAGTATGACACACACAGGGAGCATAGGGCAAGCAGAGTATGGCACACACAAGGAGCATAGGGAAGGCAGAATACAGCAGGAGACTTATCAGAACCACTCTAAGATCAACAGTACATACTGTACTACAGTAACACAATGCTGTGCCTCTGCAGCAGTTTGTCTGAAGTGTGGACAAGTGAACAATGTAGGCACTTATCATCTGGGACTGAGGTGTGAACAGCACAGGTTTTTAGCGGTATGAGCAATAGAGGTGACACAGGTTTGAACAATGCGGGGGGGGGTTAAAGGTTTGACCCTTACTGTCTGAGTTTGAGATGTAAACAATGCAGGGGGCAGTTAATCTCAGTACTGATACTTTTTAAATCTTACACAAAGTAAGCAGTCACAGCAGGCAGACTTTCATGTAGGGGGCCACACCAGGGGGGTCAGTATGACAGTGTACTGTCCAACTGGCGGCCGGCAGGCCTATAGTTATATAGGTTATTGTGGTTGAAAAAAAAATAGCTGCCCATCATTTTCAGCCTTTCTGTTTATGTGACAGCATAACAGATCTTTATTAGGAAAGAAAAATATGTACTTTGATAATGCATATAAGAGCACACATTTTAATGCTAGAAAAAGTATATAATCTTTAACAGATAATGCAGACCTGTTTGTTGAAACCGCTACATAATTTATAGTATGATATGTTTTGTAGAACATTGTGACTCATGTTAAGAATGCATGTTATCTAGGGGTCAATTGAACAAAATAGATCTGGTGGGGTTCAGTTTAGGAATAATTGGTATGTCAGTTTAAATTAATTTTGTATGTGTGTCTTACTGGTACTTTATTCTAATGTAACATAGTGAAAAATTGTAGCGGCCTCAAAGTTATAATTTCCTTTACTGCTCAGTAACCTATGCTCTGTGGGAAGATGGTTACTCAATTGGATGAGGAGTAATGTGACCAGTTCCTGTCAAGGGGAATGAGCACATGGATCACTGTTTTTGGTCCTACCTAGTAGCAGAGTTTGATGTGCTGGGGGCCTGGAGTAGAAGGCCCCAGAACCAAGATGAGTCATAAGACAAGCAACAAACTTGGTGAAGATAGGGAGCAGGGCCTCTTTGAACATGGTTAGATTATACAAAGCAAGCTCTGTCATGGAACACTCATAGGAGTTGTCAGACATACAGGCCAGTTTAGCTCCACTGAGGAGAAATTAGTCATTGCAAGGTAAAACCTGCCTATGTGTATGGGCCATAGTTTAAAAGGGACTCCATGAGAGTCTTCCACTGTAGCAGATACATTAGGTGTATCTTATGTTCAGGTGTTCCTGAATGGTGAAACTATTCCTTCACAATTTCTCCTATATGCAATGTTAGATGAAGATCTGTAAATGGTTTGACCTATGCTGTACCACTGCAGAGTGAGTAGATTCTGGGTGTGCAGTGTATTTATTACATTACTGTTGACCTTTGCTGTACCACTAATAAATTTCTAGTGTATCAAATACCATCTATGGCTAAGAACTATTGACACCTACGTTTCCTTTTATGAAGAATCCGTTGTTGAGTGTTGTAGTTTAGTTTGCATAAACATTCCTCCAGAATTGGAGTTGCATTGTAACCGCTGTAATAGACAACAGCTGGAAAAGAAGGAAAATAATTCAACTCTCCCTTCGACATGTTATATATTGTGATATGCCACTTGTATTCCTTTTGAGGCATCTCTTCAGATTTGAAATTTGGGTTCAAATATAGAGCAGAAAATTATTCATGATGTTTCAAAAAGTACTGGAGAGTTTACTCTTCTCTATACTGGTGGTCTTACTATATATATATATATATATATATATATATATATATATATATATATATATATATATATATATATATATATATATATCATATATATATAATCACTTTCTATTGAATTTTCATTGTAAGTCAGTGTCCTTGTTAGTGGTGTCTTTAGAAGACTGTAGCAACCAGGGGATTGAGTGATATAACATTACTGATAGAGACATAGTGCCAATGGCAGATTAGATGTGTGTAAGGCCAATTGTGTTTTATTTTTTATCTGAAATCGCAATTAGCAATATATATTATTATTTTTTCAATCAAAATGTTTAACATTAACATTGTAATCCCAAGCACTGGTTGGAATGCTATAATGGTCACCGACAGTGACCTCCGGCACAATGGTAATGTATTGATCAATAATTTCCTGTTTCACAATCCGTAAGTCATCTCTGACATATGAGACTAGGTTTGATGGATATAAATCAAATGAAAAAAATACAATAATTGCAAAAGAGCAGAGTGATTCTATATTCCAGGAAATAGAGAAGAAGCGTTTTCAAGTTTATATTTTGGACTTTTATACATATGGATTTGATGGATGCCAGAAAATTGATTTAGTGTTTTGTAATATAACTTTTTTAAGTAATGTACTTAATTTACTGTTTAAAACTTATAATGGTGCAAAGTGCCATGTTTTTGGCCACAATTCATCTTGTGCTTGAAAATGGCAAGTGCAAATGTTTGCTTGTGAATGGTGGGTGAGACTTAGCCCAGCCCACTTTGTTAGGGGCAGAATGTATGTAGAATTTTGGGTGCCTGCCTGCTGTGATCCATGTGCCAGATGCGTCATAAAAGATACAAACGTGTTTAAAGAGCAGTAGCTGGACTGCTGAAAGTGCTCTATGCATCGTGTACTCATGCCCTCTAGACTCCTAACTCCAGTGGTTGTGGGTTTGGGAATTACAGTCCAACAACCACTAGAGACTGCTGACATAATGAATTTAAATATACTTATACGATATTTTTCCAAATAGTAAAATTAAATATATCAGGGCAGGGTTTTTAAACACTGTGGGTCCAGCCCTGGTGGGGTCCCAAAATAGTGGACGAAGGACTAGTACAGGTATAGGATTTGTTATCCGAAAACCCGATATGCAGAGTCCTGAAACCTGAATTACGTGAAGGTCCTCTCCCATTTTAATCAAATAATTCGAAATTTTGAAATATATTTCCTTTTTCTCTGTAATATTGAAACAGTACCTTGTACTTAATCCCAACTAAGATATAATTAATCCATATTGGTGGCAAAACAATCCTATTGGGCTTATTTAATGTTTAAATGATTCTTAGCAGATGTAAGGTATGGAGATCTAAATTACAGATAGATCCAGAAAAACCCAGTTCCCAAGCATTCTGGATAAAAGGTGTTATACCTGTAATATATATTTTTTTGTCTTGCATAGTCTTAGAAGTATAGCAGGGGGTTGTTTCAACTATTCCATTATAAATAAAAATGTCTGAATACGCTAAAACTTTTTAATAGGGTAAGGAGGAGCTGCCAAACTTTGAACCACCACTTCAGTCAAATTATTCTGAAAACTGCTGATCATTTAATACAATGTGACACGTGGAAGATTTTAAACTGCTGAAATAGAGAACATCTTGAGAAACATACAAGATGGTACAAGAGGGTATATAAAAATAAAAACTATTCTTAAAAAAGAACTAAATGGAAAATGCTGCACTTACCAAAAACCAACATGATGTGAGAAGAAGTGGCCTGCGTCAGTAGAAAGCCTGAGTAAGAATAAAAGTAGCGAGCATGTGAAGGTGTGTGACAAGCTGGAAGGAAGTGAAGTGACACTTCAGTGAAAGAAGATGACACATTGTAGATTGAGGTTATTTATTTATATATATATATATATATATATATGGCAGTTGTTTTATATTGCCTGTCAGTACACCCCAAGATTTCTGTTTTTATTATTTTTACAGCACAAAGAGTAAGGCATTCTGTTACTGGACCATGCAGCTAAAACATTTTAGGGCCCTAAACTTTGGGAATAAGACAATGTAATTATTATGTACTGAAACTGCTTATCATTGAGTGCCCCACTTGTTCCCTTATACCACTTTGTCCCCACAGCTTGAATGGGCCGACTGGACACCGGAAACACCAGATGGGACCTGGCCCTCATGGGACCCAATGATCCAGACCAGATACTCACCAGCCCTCTGTCTTCACTCCCCCAGCTGCCCTCACTCCTTCAACCATGTAGTGTATATGGTGTTTGCTAAGGGGTTGGGGAGAAGGATAACGGTGCCCTAAAAGAGGTGTGGGGCCCCTGGGGTAGAAGCACACCCCAGTTTGACCCTGCTCCCTTTCTCCTAATAAACCAGCTCACTCTTATTACAACATTCCTCTGATACCAGGGCAGGAACATTGGATCTTTTTCCCTTATGTTTTATCTGTCAACATTACATATAGTAAATATTATATATAATACATATAATACAAATAGTTGATTCATTTAGTATGCAAGTAGGGACGTTTAATGCTGCCATGAGTGCAATCAGCCATATTGGCTGACAGTATATATAATTCTGAGGCTGCTACTTCAGGCAAGTACATTAGTGGTTAAGGTTTGACATTTTCATTTCCTGTGGCTTGCACATTCTAAGGACAGGCTCTGCCTGATATTAGAACAGGTGAACAAATGCACAGCTGCAGAAACACTGTCTCGGAACCTTTTTAGTGACCGCCCCAGTTTAGTGCTGTTTTTTGCCATGACCCACCTTTTAATATATTTAATTATAAATATAACTTCCAGCTGGAACAAGTACAATCTTTTTAATAACAATTCTGCTTTATTTAGTGGCATTACATGCTCATTGCAAGCTCATTGTGTTCCAGCACAAAGTAAGATGTAAAGACTTCTCTACTTAGTGTAGAAGAATCATTTGGCCATTTAGGTCTGACTGACTTTACCACTGCAATATACATATATTCAAAAGCTCTCTGGTGTGGAACATCAGCAGATATCTGGTTGCTAGAGTCAAATATAACCTATCAAACAGGCAAGTACTAGAATGAGTGACTGGATGACTAGTCGTGTGCACTTAATAGAATAATTTTACTTTCGGCAGTCGAATATCGAGGGTTAATTAACCCTCGATATTCGACCCTATGTAAATCTGCCCCTTAGGGTTGCCATCCAGATGGTATCTTACTGGCCAATGTAGTTGCTCGTACATTTGTAACATTCTCTAGGGTTGCCACCTGGCCAGTATTTTACCGGCCTGGCCGGTAAAAATGAGGTTGATCCCAATGTTATTAATAGGGAAAAAAGATAAATATATAAGACGGCCGGTATTTTTTTCCAGAAAAGGTGGCAACCCTGTCCTCAACCCACCCCAATCTTACCTTTTCCCTTCCTCAATCTCCCCTCTAGCTGCCTGTTGTGTTAAAGCCCTGCCCCTTTTGACATCACCTGCCCCATGTTATGTCGCCATTTATGCCCACTTGTGTCACTGTCCACAGCAAGAGAAGAAGACATTTAAAAGACGGAAACCCTATTGGCACACCATAGCCCTCTCCAGTACTAACATTAATAATAAATATGGTTTAAGGAGGTTGATTGTAGTGCAGTAATAACAATTTGGAGGCACTTCACAAAAATGTAATACACAGCTGCTATAAGAAAGAGTCGGTGTCTTCTCAGTCATGAAACGTATTTATATAAAAGACAGAAACTTTTTTTCATTCTTCATCTTGCTCTTTTGTTTTTACAGTTTTCCCTCTCCCAATGTGTTGGTTCAGGAAGGGGACCTAGACTCCATGATCTTGGTAAGTGTCAAAGTTCTCTAAAAATCTTCTGCCTTTATTTGGGCATGGGTGGAGCCAATTAATGAGATCTTCGCCCTGGCTGTGGAACCAACCTTGCACCAATTTTTAAAAATAATTTTTATTAAAGTTTTCAATTACAACAAATGATTTTTTGCAAAAAAGTAGGTATCATCATTTCACACAGGTATCCTGTGTTTATCCTTAAATATTTACTTAAAGAAAGTGAAAGCGTCTCCATCTTTGTCTGTTGTGAATTTATGCATTTTTGCAATCCAGAATTTTGTATTTGTATTGGTGACAATGTACATTACCTATTTCCATACCCAGTGTTGGACTGGAACACCAGGGGCCCACCAAAAAACCTTAGACCAGGGGCCCATCCTCAGTACTATTATTCTTCCTTTCCTCACTCAACCTCTATTCTCCTAGTCTCTTTTCTTACATACTATAATCTATTTAACCTCGTTGTTCTCATAGAAATTGGGAATGACCATGAAATAGGCCAAAAGTTTAGCACTGACACCTTGGCCCACCGGGAGTTTTCCTGGTATCTCGGTGGGCCAGTCCGACACTGTCCATACCTCCCATCATATTGGAAATAGAAAGAGGCACAAAAAGATTTGCCGCACAGTGAAAACATTTTCATTACACCCCACACTCCCTAATTACCACGTTCATTTTACAAAAATTGGCAGGTTATGAACACATTTCTGTGGTTTAATGTGTTATTACAATTTTGCTAATGAAGGTGAATTGCCCTTTAAGCTGCAAGTCACAGTTTCCCTAAGAGACCTGCTTATCTTAAATTGTAACAAATGTGCCTAAGTGCACCTGCCACATATTCTGGGCTCTCTGCCAGAAGCCAATTACGTTTTAGAAACTTTGTATCTTTTTTTGGCTGTTCAGTGGAGGAGATCAAAGAGAAAGTCGAGACATTTCAGTAACAATCCAGGACTACGGCTGAGCTGTCAAAATCGGGACTGTCCTGCGAAAACCTGGACAGTTGGGAGGCATGCCCATATCTACTTCTTCCTTTTCTTTTCTTTTCTCTTAACTTTTCTGTACTTTAGGACATTATGTGAATAATGATAACATAATATAATATTCAGCAAAACAAACCACACCCCTGGTAAAATGGTGCACACATTACATCTATGGGTAAGTTAAGGGTAATGCCACACAGGACACTAGTGTTGTACAAATATTAGTCTGTTGAGAGAACTGCCTGAACAAATGTGCAGATGTTTTATTTAGGCAACTATCTCCTGACAAGTCAATTGTCGACTTTTTTTGGGAACTTTAAAGCCATATTTTTTGGACTGCTTAAAAACAGGGGGCTTAAATGCCCAAACAGCCATTTCCCTAAATTCAGTAATGTCATTTAGAGGTTTGAAGATGTCAGTAAATTACTAATACTACATCATGAAAATCTGAATTCAACTTTGTACAGTGACGGTAAATAACATTCACTAAATATAATATATTTATACAAATAATACCGAAAACAAGCACCCTATATATATATATATATATAAATATATTCTACACTATATACAATCTTCAGCACAGTCAGTTATAAGAGGCACAGTTCAAACTTTACTCTGCTTCCATTTTTGGCATTACACAGTAATAAAGAGAGTAATAAAGAGTGTGTGTCCTACTAATATCTGTACACTACAAATTGGAGATACCTGGGCATGAGCCTTTTATGGTGAATACACATTGAAAATAATTCTAATTTCCCATTGCAACTGCTAAGGAAAATTGAAAAATCAAAACATATTAATATAATTTGTGTGATGGTTTCAATATGAATAATCTCTGACTAAATAGAAGCTGGTTCCATAATTACAAGGTATAATGGAAAGGAGATCTCAACCACCACTTTTACTGTTCCACCTGCTCATTCATCTTTGTGGATCTGTCTCTTCTTTTCCCATTCTGAAAAAGAAATAATGTGTCAGCTCACATGGTTTTCTTAATATTGATGTTTTTCGTCATTACGACCATCCCACATACATAGGGGTAAAATGCAAATTGTACTCCAATTTAAATGGGAAAAATAGTCAACTTTTTGTTATTATTTTTATAAATATTCAAATCTTTCCCCTTTCAGCTGCCTACCTTAGGCTTATCAGCATCACACGTATTCCATAAAAAAGCAGCAGAGAGAGGAGAACCAGGATCTTCCCAACAAGCACACTTGCATAGAGTTTAATTCCAGCATGAAAAGCAGTGGGACAGAGATAATCAGAGATTATTGTTGTCAATGTCCTCCTGCAATGCCCTTGTTTCAATTCTTATTTCTGAATAGCTGTGTTTTTTACTCTGTGACTGTCTGAAATACACTTGAACCTGTTACTGTTGAAATAGGTAAAATTTGGTAAACAAGGTGCATCTACAGATATTCCATGAACAAGGTTATCATGAGGAAGTTGTTAAATAATAATGCATTATGCTGTAAATGTAAAATACAATAATATGATAATAAGCTAGGGTCTGTGGAAGAAAACAAAATGGCAAGATGACCAGATCCTGTATCATCGCTGAATAAACAATAACCTTGTCATGTTCTACAAATACATCTAAACTCTTAAGATAGATACAGACAGAGCAGCCAGTTATCCTACTAATCAGAGAAGTTGAATATTGTCCAATGGCCAGCCACAAAGATGACCAATGATTAATTGGCCGAACAAGTAAAGTTCAGTTCAGTCTGAAATAAAATAGGCTAACAGAATGGCCAGATCATTGGGCAGAATAGTAAAAACTGGACAAACTTTCTGACCAAAACTGGGCATGTGTTCCCACTTTCCTTTCAACTATCTTTTATTTTGTCTGCTACTATGACCTTTTTAAAGAAAGAATGCCACAGTGACTGAAGATGAACCATCTAAAGGATCATTAGAGAGTGCACAATAGAAGAAACAGACACAAGCCACCATCATTTCTGCATATTGCTTCCTGACTTATAGGTAGGTAACCATAAGATGAGTGACTATGAAGATTCTCATTCATCCAAGTCATGGTATATCTAGTATAGGTAAATCTAAAAACAACTGGACTTACTCTTCATAAGATGAGTGCATTTACTGTATGCATTAATCAATTAGGTTAGAGGTAAACCCACAACTCTGTAAAGACAAGGAGAGGTGGTGGAGGGAAATACTCCCTGGAAGCGGATGGGGGCAACTACGAGCTCAGAAAACAAAAAAGCCGAGACAGGACCTGCATCCTTCTTTTTGCCCTTGAAGATTCCTATTACGCTTACAACAGTAAATCTCACTAACTATACAACCCTATGGACCAATAAGACTAGTTATTAAATTGTGCATTGCCCACTGGTATCTATATAAGCACATTTATCAAATTGTAAATCAGAATGAATAAATTGGCTATAAAATCAGGGAGGAGGAGTTCAGTTCATGAAGCACTAGTGAGAATAAGTGCATTGTCCAGGGTATATATGGCATAGTTACTAAATGCTAACTATTCATTAGATTGCGTGCAGCAGTCATCAGAAGAAGCAGGAAAGACACATTGGCTCAGAACATGTGGAAGAGCAAGGAGTGTATTTGGGCACAAGAAGTGTAAATTTGTGCACCCCATTGAGTTCACTGTAGTGCACCCACATTTTCAGCTCATTCATGAATGAGCCTTTTTTGTGTTTTTTTTGTACTGACCTTTACTGTTCTTTTTGGTTTTATTTACCTTGAAGAGAAAAAACAGAATAAATCTGGTCCTCTTGTTTTTCACATCCTCTTCTATTCGATTCTGAAACTAGAGAGCCACCAATAAGAGTCATAGAGATGTACAATACATTCATACAGTAGTAAAAGAGAATTAAATACAGGTAAGGGGCAGAATGCTGGGGACCTGGGATTTTCCTAGATAATGGGTCTTTTTGTATTTTGGAACACTATACCTTAAGTTTGCTAAAAATCATGTACACGTAAAAAAAAACCCTAATAGGATTGTTCTGTCTCTTAATAAGGATTAATTAGATCTTATTTGGGATTAAGTAGGTACTGTTTTATTATTACAGAGAAAAAGGAAATCATTTTTAAAAATGTGAATTAAAATATAAATTATTTGGTTAAAATGGAGTCTATGGAAGATGGCCTTTCTGTAATTCGAAGCTTTCTGGATAATGGATACTTGTATATTTAATACCATATATTTGATTCATAAACTCTATTGAGATACTTTTTATAGAAGGTCTATATAGTGCATTAACCTCACAGTTTGTAATACAAAATTAGCTATGAGTTTGAATCATTATGTGCTCTAGTAAATGTTATTATGAATCAAAGAGCAGCCATATTTTCATGCACTAATAGTAACTTCTTTTCATTTGCACACAGTGTTTTCCAACATTTTCAATGTAGTGGACTAGATTATAGTAAAATAAGTGTTATTGTGAGCTGTCTATACAGTGTATATAACTCCTGTGTTGGAACTGAGGTTTTACAACCACTGCTCCAATTACAGTTGCGCTGTTTCTCTATGTTCTTTGTTTTGTATCCTTTGTCCATACCTACTAATGGCTCCTGACTGGCAATTTGGTGGATCAGGCATGCTGGGGTATTACTGGCCATAGCTTGGGGGATATTCTAATTTTGATGTCTTGTTTTGCAGGATCTTTTATATAAAGTTCATTGCAGAACTGAATGTGTAAGGAAAAGATTAGGCTAAAACTCCTGGCCCCGTGGGAAAGAGCATAATTTTGCTGCAGAGCATCCATAGAGAGGAAGATAATCCATAGAGAGGAAGAGCATCCATAGAGAGGAAGCATTCATATTATGGGGCAGATTTATCAAAGGTCGAGGTGAATTTTCGAATTCAAAAAATTCGAATTTCAAGCTATTTTTCTGTACCTCGACTAGGTAATAGTCCAAATTCGATTTGAATTTAAGAAAAAAATTGTACTGTCTCTTTAAAAATTTGACTTTGACTATTCAACATCTAAAACCTGACAAATTGCTGTTTTAGCCTATGTGTAGAACATGGAGTCAATTAGTGGACTTTGAAAAAAAGTTTTTTTGGAAAAATTTGAATTCGAATTAGATCGAATGCACTATTACCTTAATTCATACGAATTAGCCCGTATAAGGAGCTTTCAATCAAAAACAGACCTGTTAGGCCAAAACAAACTTCGACTTCATTTCGGTTGGTCTTTTTGAATTCGAATTTCGAAGTTTTTCAAATTCAAAATTCGACCCTTGATAAATATGCCCCTTTGTGATAGACACTTGGGTGTTGATCATGAAAGACTCCATTTGACCCTTTATAAACTTTTAGCCACCTTTACAAAACAATGCAATTTGTAAAATGCAAAAGATAGGCACAAAGTGCAATTATTTTTGCACTAGGCTCCATAAATGGAGGACATGGAGGGAAGTGTTTTGTGAATGTTTCTTGAGCTCTACATAAGGATCCACCACTTGCAGCAGTGGGATTAGTAAATGATTAGGACTCCAGTTACAAGTACAGGCCCATTTCTAGATGGATGTTAGAGTGTACCTTGTTTT
This sequence comes from Xenopus laevis, assembly GCF_017654675.1. Lineage (NCBI taxonomy): Eukaryota > Metazoa > Chordata > Amphibia > Anura > Pipidae > Xenopus > Xenopus laevis. Next base: position 154,166,978 of record NC_054371.1, read on the forward strand.
GTAAGTACAACTTAAATTAGTATAGTAGAAGGTGTTTAATATTTCAAAGCATTTTACCTCTGACCACTTCCTGTTCTGAAAATGGATTTATCTGCTTTTGCAGAAGGACACCTATTTTCATTTGTTCTCTGCAACATACAGTACTCTTCATTTCTATAACAGTAGGACATGCAATCATATCTATCTTGTAAAAAAGTCTGTACTCTCCTCAAATTAAACATATAAATTGAATCTATGCATGGACACTAAGTTGAAATGTCCTAATATTCAAGATCACATTTTAAGTGATTTGATAAAACCGAGCAAATCCTTAAAGGATTAGTCCAATTAGAAATTTATAAAACACAGTGTGACTGGTCTTACAGAGAAACAAATGTATTCTGTCCTATCCAATAGATGGGTGAGTAAAAATGTGCTCGCTAAACCAAAGTAAATATTTTTCATAAAAACGTGGTTACTGTAGGTAACTGTGGTTGGGATTCTCAACACTGTCCTCATTTCTACATAAATACTCAGAAAAGAAAGATCCTTGTGACCTTTCTATATATATAATTTTTTTACTAGCTGTGTGGGTATTTGCTTTAATTGGTCCTGTTGTGATCTCTTTGTTCATAAAAGGTCTGGCCATCCCCATTTTGCACCAATTCAATATTTTTTCCCACAAGTTGTAAATAGTAAAAATGCAAAAAAGTCACAAAGTTTGCACCAGGTCTTGTAATCTATAGCATCTTATCAGATGTTTGCTTTCAGATGTGGGACCCACACATGCATCCTGCTGATTTTTGCAGTGGAGTTGCTCGTGCGTGAACTGCTGGCTTGCCCCGAGGGGGTGCAGGCCATCTCTGGCGGCTTCGTATCCAAGATGGTGGTGCCCATGAACCACGTGGGCCGACGCTGGCGTCTTGAAATGTAATTAAAATAAAAGGACTTCGGGGGTTCAATGCCTGATATAGGAATTGCTGAATTGTGTTCCTGGGTTTCCTAAATTTCGTAAATTGCTGTTTCCTAGATTCCTGACCCTGTGCTATACCCTGATTCTGATTCTTGCTGCCTGCCTTATTGAACTCTTGCCTGAACTTGACTACGCTTATGCCTGATCCCTTTGGATACCGCAAACTTGGACTTTAACCCCTAAGATTCCTCCTTGGTCCAGGAACCGATAAGCCCCTGACATAGGGGTGGTTTTAGAATGGCATGGGTGCAGCATTTGCATATGATTTGGCTGGCAGACGTCAGTACCACGATTGACGCAACTTACTAGTTCTGTCTTGCATAAAAAAGGGCATTAACTCAAGGGATGAAAACATAATTATGCCTCTTTATAGGTCCCTGGTAAGGCCTCATCTGGAGTATGCAGTCCAGTTTTGGACTCCAGTCCTTAAAGGGGAAGGAAACCTCGTCGGCGCTAACCCCCCTCCCCCCCTCCCGTGTATTGCCCCCCCTCCCTCCTCCCCCCTGGCCTACCCCTCCCGCTGGGCAAATGCCCCTAACTTGTTACTTACCCTTCTGCGCAGGTCCAGTCCAGGGAGTTCACAGGAGACATCTTCTTCCACGCGATCTTCTTCCTCCTTTGACCGGCGTTTTGGCGCATGCGTAGTAGGAGCATTTCGCCGGTACGGATCTACTGCGCATGCGCCAAAAGTCACGCACATGCGCAGTAGATCGTACCGGCGAACCGATCCTACTGCGCATGCGCCGGTCAAAGCAGGAAGAAGATCGCGTGGAAGAAGATGTCGCCTGTGAACTCCCTGGACTGGACCTGCGCAGAAGGGTAAGTAACAAGTTAGGGGCATTTGCCCAGTGGGAGGGATAGGCCAGGGGGGAGGAGGGAGGGGGGCAATACACGGGAGGGGGGAGGGGGGTTAGCGCCGACGAGGTTTCCTTCCCCTTTAAGAGGGATATAAATGAGCTGGAGAGAGTGCAGAGACGTGCAACTAAATTGGTTAGAGGGATGGAAGACTTAAATTATGAGGGTAGATTGTCAAGGTTGGTGTTGTTTTCTCTGGAAAAAAGGCGCTTGCGAGGGGACATGATTACACTTTACAAGTACATTAGAGGACATTATAGACAAATAGCAGGGGACCTTTTTACCCATAAAGTGGATCACCGTACCAGAGGCCACCCCTTTAGACTAGAAGAAAAGAACTTTCATTTGAAGCAACGTAGGGGGTTCTTCACAGTCAGGACAGTGAGGTTTTGGAATGCACTGCCGGGTGATGTTGTGATGGCTGATTCAGTTAATGCCTTTAAGAATGGCTGGGATGATTTTTTGGACAGACATAATATCAAAGGCTATTGTGATACTAAGCTCTATAGTTAGTATAGGTATGGGTATATAGAATTTAATTAAAAGTAGGGAGGGGTGTGTGTATGGATGTTGGGTTTTCATTTGGAGGGGTTGAACTTGATGGACTTTGTCTTTTTTCAACCCAATTTAACTATGTAACTAACTATGTAACTATGTAACCCAGGAACTACCACGTGTTGGAAACCACATGTAGGGTTCCCATGTGCCAGTATGTGCACTTGCAAGTAATTCAAAAGAGAAGACTGGACAAGTGCATTGGTGCTGCTGCAAGTGGTTAGGAGCACTTATGGGCTAGGTACCATTGAAGTGGCTTTAATGCAAGCTCAATTTTGCATATATTTTAGCACCTTGCATTTGTTCTTGCAGTCATAGATGAGTCTGACTGCCCTAGACAGGAACAGGAATTTTCTACCCATAGACCAAAATCGTGTTTCCACATTGCTTATGGGTCTCCAAGATTCCCATAATTACAGTGACTGCAAAAACCCAGTACCTAAGCCTAGTGAGTGAGCGTTGATGCAAATGAAATCTTTACTTTATGGTGTGTTTATATTACAGTAATTCTAATGCATTGTGACATCTTCTTACGTTACTTTTGTCTGTCAGGAAGTGCAGACAGCTCTCAGGGGACTTTATTTATTGGGCCAGTTTTTCCTTGAAGGTCTGACAAAAATAGAATCCTTCAGAAAGATTATTGTACTCAGCAATGACAAAAACATTTTCCTTTTGTCCAGCTGTTCCTGTCAGCTCTTTGCTATCTCTGTCAAACCGATATCCATGGATGGTGGACGGTAATGAGGTCTCACAGATGAGTTGTACTTTATTATTTTCAGTCTGTGGGTTATTTGGGAAATCACTTAATGTTGGAACTGGAAGGGGTTCTAAAAAGAGAAAACAATTTGACTATTTACAGCATTCTTTTGACTTTTGTACAGGTTTCCAATACATATAAGCTCAAAAAGCTCATTTACTGAAGTTGAAAAAGGTGTAAAGTTCAGAAAACAGGAACCCCTAAATGTTAATGGCAATGTAAAGGGATCCATGAATGTCCCCATACATGCCTCATACTAGTAAACCATTCTGCAGGAGGATTATGCCAGAGCCTGCACCTCTCCAACAGTAAATGAGCACAAATAGGTTTAGTATATCTGTATTAGCTCATTTTATATACAGTATAACATACAAGGATGTAAATGACAAGTGCCATTATAACAAATCTAAGAGAACATGTTATCCACTGCATTGCTTTTTTTTGCATTAAACTGAATTGGTATAAAATGCCAAAAAAGACAAACATAAAATATAATAATATAAGCAGAACAGACCATAAACAACAGCTTTGTAGATTTTGCCCAATGAAAGCAAATAGGATCCACAAAATGAAAACCGATTTACTAAAATGAAAACTACTACTCAGTGAATAGTGACAGATATTGCATGAAGATATATTGCCCCCTACTGGCAGAAAGATTTATTCTCAAGAATAAATAATAAATGGAACATTGCTTAGGAATAATACCCAGACCTTCTTCCCATACAGACACTATTCCACACACAGTTCCATTAGTCATATGGTATTATAATTATTAGGAATCAGCATCCACAGGAGCCTTTGTATCTCTCATATATATGCTCAGCCACTAACATCATGCAATGTCAATGATGCAATATAACTGTGATCTAATAAAACATTAAGGGAGGGGGATGTATTTAAAGTCATAATAATCTGTGCTGATAATAAAAAAAAATAAAACATGTTTTTTCATTAAACCTCGCTATTACGACCCTTGATGCAGGAATTTGTGCTCTGGAATCTATGCATCCCCTATTCTGCCCCCTAGCAAGTTAAGAAGTTCTAGTAGGCACAGGGTGCTTTAGAGCCCCATAACACAGTGCAAGGTGCAAAGTGCAGTAATGCACCAGATGCAAACATTGTGCAAATGAGCACTAAGGGGCAGAATAGTGTACATAAATGTCATCTAGTGGCTCTTAAGGAAGACATTTCAGAGTACTGTGCACTGAAGCAAACAACAAAACACAAGAGGTCATTTTCAATGATACAGGACTCCAAAGTTATCAGCTTCAGGCAACAGCCTCCTATCCTGATACAAGATGATTGCTGTGACACCTACACAATTTGGTACCAGGCAACTTAATGTTACCTCTTGCCCTATAACAAAGACAGAGTACTGGGGTTGCAAAGACAGTGATGGAGTAGCCGGTCGCTCTGAAAACAAAAAGAAAGAATATATATGTGGTATTAAGTTTAAACAACGGATTGCCTGATAGCATGATCTCACTTAATCAACTGTGGTTTTATTAATGGCTGGAAAAAGCAGGTTTTTTTTATTAAATAATATAATCAATGATAAATGTATAGATAGACAGACATACAGGTAAGGGGAGAACACATTTAAATATTTTCAGTCTATTATGTTTAAATTAGGGACACCGTTTGGTGATTTGGCCTACCAAACTCTATTTGTCTGCAGATTAGTGTTGAGAGAGTCGACACTTGAGAGTGTATGGTGCTTTATGTAGTAATTTCTTTGGTACAAAGCAGGGGTCATTTAAAAGAAACCAAAAAATGAAAGTGTCTTAAAAAAAAGTAATGAAAATATAATCTCAAAATGAAAGTGTCTTAAAGTAATGGAAATATAATCTACTGTTGGCCTGTGGTGGTAAAACTGGTGTGTTTGCTTCAGAAACTCTTCTATAGTATATATAAACAAGCTGCTGTGTAGCCAGGGGGCAGCCAATCAAAGCTGAAAAAGGAGATAAGGCACAGGATACTCAGCAGATAACAGATAAACTCTGTAGTGTACAATGGGATTCTTAAGAACATATATGTTATCTACTGTTTATCATGTGCTTGAATGGCTGCCCCCATGGCTACACAGCAGCTTGTTTATATAAACTATCATAGTCTGAAGCAAACACACCAGTTGTACCAGTGCAGGAAAACTGCATATTATATTGCCATTCCTTTAAAACACTTTAAATATGAATGTTCCTGTCCCTGGTGTTTGAGTCTGGCAGCTCAGTAATTCAGGTACAGACTCTGAACTGTTACAATTTTGCAACATTGAGTTGATACATTTCTCAGCAGCATCTCTGGAGTATTAGCAACTATTGTATCAATTCTAACAGCAGCCTGTAATGAAACCCAGAGATCCTACTCAGCAGGGACAAAGATAAGAAATGTATCAACTAAATGTATCAATTTAGAACAGTTTACAGGGTCGGCGACCCCCCCTCCCAGAGCTGCTTTAGAAGGTGAAAAATAACACTTTACACTTTAATATCTGAAAACAACTAGTTTTTGAAGGTGAACTACCCCTTTAAGAAGACTGTGTTAGTGCCTGATTATGTATGAATTTGCACCCAAGCTGTATGGGCAGGAGCATGGCAGGTTGTAAAGTATAAGCAACATTGTTTGCACCTGTTTTTCTTTGCACTTTAAGTAAGTCAGTAAGTAAGTAAGGAGCTTTCTAGTTTTAAATTCATAATTTGTTATCAAACATCCATTTTATAGTGCTGGGATTTTTAGACTATGCTTTTGGAAATGTTTCTCATTTGTCATGTGCTTTTACTTGATTTTTTTAAAGCCTCTTGACATGCATCGGTCCCCAACCTTTTTTTTTTACTCACAATCCACATTCCACAGTTCCACGTTCCAAAGTTCCACAAGACCCAAGTCCAAATTTGTTATGTAAATAAATATAGATTTACAAGGATCTACAATGGCATCCAATTGGTAGATGTTAACATGCTCACTCACCAATAACATTAAGTGCTATGTGATTGCTCTCTGTGGAATCATCCCAACGTCTGGAATAAGGTTTAGTCAGAATATTATTGTTTGTTTTTAGTGTTTCTAAGACATCTTTATAGTAACGGTAATTTCTGACTGTTGATGGGTTTTCAGCCAGACATCTTATTGTTATGGCTTCACCTTGAATGTACACTATTTGCTCGGGCTCAAATCGGATTACTGGAACCTGAGTGACTCCTGGAGAGAAAAATGGAAAGTTTGATGTTTAGTTGTATAAGCAAAAGAAGAAAAGTTCATTATCATTATTGTCCCTTGTTTAAATTAAAAAAAAAGCATCTTGGGAAGAAATATATTCTGTAGGCAACTGCTGGATACAGAGAGTCCTCTGAGTGCAATTGAATGGAAGCCACATTTGAAAGCATATACATATTATTATGTATCAGACACCATTGCATAGGTATACTGTAGGATGAATTACTGACACTGCTTAGGACTTGCGGTATTCCATGGAGCACATGCCTTTTTCTGATTTTTCACAGCTTTCAAATGGAGATCACTATCTGACCCCATCTAAAAAAAACAAATGATACAAATATATTGTTATTGCGACTTTTTAATACTCACATTTCTATTCAGAGCCTCCCCTAATTATATTCCAGTCTCTTATTTAAAGCAGTGCATGGTTGCTAGGGTAATTTGGACCCTAGCAACCTAATTGCTGAAACTGCAAACTGGAGCGCTGCTGAATAAAAAGCTTAATAACTCAGAAACCACAAATTATAAAAAATTAAAACCAATTCCAAATTGTCTCAGAATATCACTCTCTACATCTACATCATACTTAAAGTTAACTCAAAGGTGAAAAAAAAACCTTTTGTGTTGCATTTTGCACTAATTTTGGACTGTTTACCTTGCAGCCTGCCCAGACATTTGTAAATGATCCCTCCTGTTTCTTACTGCATAATGTATTTGGGGTATCAGGACACCCTGCTTCTCACTGGGTTTAATTACCGCAAGTGGCATATTTTTTTTTAAAACACTTAATTGCAATACTGTTGCTAATAGCAAACAAGCATTTTAGTTAGAACAATCTGCTTCAAGTTAAAAAATATAAATTACCACCAATTTAGTCGCAACCGCACGCACAGGTGCAATTTAGACTAAATAAGCTCTAATGTCTTTTACTATACAGGTATGGGATCCGTTATCCGGAAAACCGTTATCCAGAAAGTACAGAATTACAGATAGGCTGACTCCCATAGACTCCATTATAATCAAATAATCCAAATCTTTAAAAATGACTGCCTTTTTTCTCTGTAATAATAAAACAGTATAATAATAATAATAATAATAATAATAATAATAATAATAATAATAATAATAATAAAACAGTACCATGTACTTGATCCAAACTGAGATATAATATTGAAAGCTTTTTGGGTTTATTTAATGTTTACATGATTTTCTTGTAGACTTAAGATATGAAGATCCAAATTACAGAAGATCTGTTATCCGGAAAACCCCAGGTCCCAAGCATTCTGAATAACAGGTCCCACACCTGTATTTGTTTGAGGTATCAGTACACAATGGGGCAAATTCACTAAAGGACGAAGCGCCTAACGCTAGCGTTAATTCGCTAGCGTAGCGCATTTTCGTTAATTCGCCGATTCACTAACGGACGCTGGCGTAAATTCGCTAGTGTTACTTCGCACCCTTACGCCTGGCAAATTTGCGCAACGGACGTAACTACGCAAATTCACTGACGTGCACATTTTTCTGAACGCTACCTTTTACGCCAGACTTCCTTCGCCACCTCAGACCAGGCGAAGTGCAATAGAGTAGATAGGGATTGCTTCCAAAAAAGTTAAAAATTGTACTAAGTCCCAAAAAACGCTGGCGTTTTTTCTTTTTTAATGGGTGATAGGCTGAAAAAGATCGAACATTTTTTTGGGGCTACCCTCCTAACTCATGGCACCTTAACTATACAGTGGGCACATGTGTAGGGCAAAATAAAAATTTTATTTGCTGTTTTGAAGGTTTCCCAGGCTCGTGTTGTTATATATATACCTCCCTTGTAACTTCAATTTGGCGCCTTATGCAAATTAAGCATCTCTAGCGTAGCTTCGCTTTGCTTGGCGAATGAACGCTAGCGCAACTTCACAACCTTACGCTTCCCCTGAGTGCAACTGCAGATTTTAGTGAATTTGCGTAGCGCTGGCGAAAATATGCCTGGCGAAGTGCAGCGAATCCAGTATAAGGTGCAGAGGGCAAGGAAACATACACAGCCAGATATGATGCTTGATCCCTTATAGAGTCATTAGCAATTCTCTTCTTAAAGTCTTTTTTTGAAATATCTATTAACAGAACACTCATGATTATCAACTAACATATCTGAAATCCATAAAGAATGACATTTGAGGAATTGAAATAATTTCTTATCCTAGGGACAGTTGACCTTAATAATTTGCAAGTTTATCATAATGTAGTTAAGCATTTCACAACATCCAGGATTCTGTTCCTGTTTCAGATCTGACAGATTATGACAAGAGGAGGAACAAGGAGGGACAAGTCTCATAACCTCTTTGCCATATACTGGGTAATCTTTTCTGGCCCTGTTGGGAGACTGATTTGTTTGCAGAGTAATCACATTAGCAAAGAGAACTAAGAAATGCAAGATTTCCTGCTCCTTACATTGAATATCTATACAGCAATGACAGCCAATCACTTTAACTGTTTAGTGTATCTTTATATATTATCTGAATGTCATTAAAGCACGTTATACTGATCTACTAATTAATATGTCATATTTTTCCAGGGGATGTTTAGTTTTTAAAGACATGGGGGTTATGTAATAAAAGGCACTAAGTTTGCCCAGGAGCAGTAATCCATAGTAATCAATCAGCAGGTAGTAGTAATGGGCGAATAAATTCGGCAGGCGCAAATTCGCGACGAATTTCCATGTTTCACCGTCGGCGGATAAATTCAAGAAACTGCCACAAAATTCACTGAGGAAAATTCGCCGGCATCAAAAAATTTTGGACGTGCGTCAGAAAAGTCGCTTGCATCAAAACCATGTGTGTCATCTATATTTGGACGCCCAGTAACTTTAACGCGAGCATCAGAATTAATGCGAGTGTCAAAATTCGCGTTTGCGAATTTTTCGCCGTTTCCCAAACGATGAAAAATTTGCAAAATGAGAATTTTTTCGGAGAAGCGAAACGGGAAAAATTCGTCCATCACTAGCATGTAGCATTTCATTGTTTAAAAGCAAAGGTCTTATTGGTTGCTACAGGTTACTGCTCCTGGGCAAGCATTACATATGGGGATTGTGTGGCAAAGTCAGACAAATATTCTATCATGAAAAAAATTCTTGCTTTGTGTACTTATTCATTGGAAACCATGACCATGATGTGTTATATCTTGACTGATAAAGCAATACCGCAATAAAATATATCGATCAGTAAATGTAAGGCCTATTGGTATTTATTTATTGCCTTACGCGTATTTCCCCAACAAATTGGTTGCTAAGAAAAACGCTAAAGATCATTTTTTTGCTGTAATAAAACATTTCTATTACAGGTAATTAATTTTATTCCGTTCCCTCCAAAATGATTATATGCAGTACTTGCAATGATGGTTTAAAATAGCTATTTTTATGGTTCCATACGTAACCTGTGAATGCCATATACATTATGATGATAATGAAGCACACTAAAAGACAGGATAAAGTTAGGATATTTAATATTCCATAGCTATATTATGTATTTATTGAACTTTATGTCTAACAAATAGTGATGGGCGAATACATTTGCCTTGCTCAAAGTAATATAAGTAATTCCCGTGTTTCACCGCTGGCGAATAAATTCGCGACTCTCTCGCGGAAATTCGCCGGTGAAAATTCACCTGCGGCAATTTCCGATTTTCAAGATTTATCCGTGAAAACGTTTGAAATGCTCGATTTTTTCATGAAAAGGTTTGAATTGCTTGATTTTGCGTGAAAACTTCCAAATTTCATGAATTTTTCATGAAAATGTCCGAATTTCCCAAATTTTTTGTGAAAATGTCCGAATTTCATGAATTTTTCGTGAAAACTACATAATTTCACGAATTTTTTGTCAACTTTCCATTTTCATGATCTTTCGGGAATTTTTCAGCGTTTCTCGAATTTTGCGGGAAATTCGCAAATTTTTCGGTAGATTCGCCCATCACTACCAACAAACCGTATATATTTGATCACTAAACTAATGTCATGCATTATGTTTTCACTTGGAAGGTATTTGCCACTATGTCAAGAATTTTATCTGCTAATAGGTAAACTAGAAACCACAGATTTGTAATATAATCTCTTACTGAACTATGTTCATGTATGTATTTATTTTTAATACCCTGTTCTGTTAGACATGAATGAATTACTTGTCGTCTTTCTTCCTATAACATTTGTCTGGATTAGGGATGTAGCGAACGTCGGAAAAAATGTTCGCGAACATGTTCGCGAACTTCCGGGCAAAAATGCGAACGGTTCGCGAACTTCGCGAACCCCATAGACTTCAATGGGAAGGCGAATTTTAAAAGCTAGAAAAGACATTTCTGGCCAGAAAAATGATTTTAAAGTTGTTTAAAGGGTGCAACGACCTGGACAGTGGCATGCCAGAGGGGGATCAAGGGCAAAAATGTTTCTGAAAAATACATTGTTGACACAGCGCTGCGTTTTGTGCTGTAAAGGGCAGAAATCACACTACGTCACTCAGGTGATGTTTCTGGACACGGAATGTGAAAAAGCTCACACAGCTAGGTGGCACTTGGTTAAAGACTGGGCAAACAATGCCTGCAAGGGCAACGTATACACTACAGCAGTGGATACGGAATATATTATTGCTGCTTGAAAAACGTCACTCAGGTGGTGTTTCTGGAGACGGTATTATTATTGATATTTAGACAGAATGTGAACAAGCTCACACAGCTAGCTGGCAGTTGTTTGAAAATGAAGAACACACTGGGCAAACAAATTGAAACAATGCCTGCAAGGTCAACGTATACACTACAGCAGTGGATACGGAATATATTATTGCTGCTTGAAAAACGTCACTCAGGTGGTGTTTCTGGAGATGGTATTATTATTGATATTTAGACAGAATGTGAACAAGCTCACACAGCTAGCTGGCAGTTGTTTGAAGAACACACTGGGCAAATAATGCCTGCAAGTGCACTACTATTGGTGCACTACTATGAAGAACAGCAAACAGCACTGAACAGTAAGATAAGTAAAATAAAAAAATATGTATATGTATATTAGAAAAAAAAAATTACTCTGTTGGTGCTGAACTACTAGGAGCAGCACACCAGTCCCACTCCCCAACACAGCTAGACTAATAGCACTGGGCTCTTATAGTAGCAAAGTAAAAAAACAACAAAGAAAATAAAAGCAGTCCTTACAAGGACTATTGGGTTACAGGCAGCAGTCAGCAGACGAGAGGTCAGCAGCAGTGCCCACAGCAGCTACATACAGAGCACTGCAGTAGAAGGTAGATTACTAGCCAGCAAAGCTACCTAACCTAAAATGTCCCTCAAATCCCTGCAGACTTCTGTCCCTCCAATATAGAGCAGTATCAAGTAGATTACTAGCCAGCAAAGTTACTATCAACTGTCTCTCAAATCAGTAACAGCTCTCTCCCTACACTAGCTCTTCCAAGCACACACAGGCAGAATGAAAAAACGCTGCAGGGCTTCAGTTTATATATGGAAGGGGAGTGGTCCAGGGGGTGTGGGGGTGGTCCAGGAGGGAGAGCTTCCTGATTGGCTGCCATGTATCTGCTGGTCTGGGGTGAGAGGGCAAAAATAAGCGCCAGCTAAGGCGAACCCAAATTGGCGAACGTCGTGCGACGTTCGCGAACATTCGGCGGACGCGAACACCCGATGTTCGCGCGAACTAGTTCGCGGGCGAACAGTCCGCGACATCCCTAGTCTGGATCCTTCTGCAATAAGATTTTGTAGGAGAAAACATATTCAGAAACAAATTGATTCTGCCATTTTTAACCAATTGGGTTTATGACAAATGTTGGGGCAGGTCAATAAAATATATATATATAATTACTAATGATAAGATACTGGTTACTGGTAATCATCACTCTAAAAGGGGTGCTTCACCTTTAAATTAACTTTTTGTATGATGTAGAAAGTGATATTCTGAGACAATTTGCAATTGGTTTCATTTTTTATTATTTGTGTTTTTTGAGTTATTCAGCTTATTTAGCAGCTCTCCAGTTTGCAATTTTAGCAGTCTGGTTGCTGTGGTCCAAATTACCCTAGCAACCATACAGTGATTTGAATAAGAGACAGGAATATGAATAGGAGAGGCCTTTAAATTAACTTTTAGTATAATGTAGAGTGTGATATTCTGAGACAATTTGCAATTTTTACTATTTGTGGTTTTTGAGTTATTTAGCTTTTTATTCAGCAGCCCTCTAGTTTGCAATGTCGTAGGGTCTAAATTACCATAGCAACCAAGCAATGATTTCAGTAAGAAACTGAAATATGAATACGAGAGAGGCTTAATAGAAAGATGAGTAATAAAAAGTAGCAATAACAATAAATGTGTAGCCTGACATAGCATTCGTTTTGTAGATGGGGTCAGTGACGCCCATTTGAAAGCTGGAAAGAGGCAGAAGAAAAAGGTAAATAATTCAAAAAACTATAAAAAAGAAATAATGAAGGCCAATTGAAAAGAATGAGCCATTCTATAACATTTTAACATTAACATAAAGGTGAACCACCCCTTTAAATGTGTTGTATTGGAAACATAACTAATGAATAGTGATGGGCGAATTTGCGAAACGGCGCCGGCGGCTCGTTTTTGATGCTGGCGCCCGTTTTTGATGCTGGCGCCCGTTTTTGGCGCCGGCGTCCGTTTTTTCGGAAAAACGCAGGCGAATTTTTGCCGCAAATTTTCGCGGGCGTTTCGCGAATTTATTCGCTGGCGGCGAAACACGCAAATTCGCCGCGAATTCGTGCCTGGCGAATAAATTCGCCCATCACTACTAATGAAAGGATATACAGTACATCATGATCATGACCATAATCCCTTCCCACACCCAAAGCATCCTATACAGCTTGCAGTAGTAAATCCAGTATAGATTTGTAAGTAAATAGCCAGTCAGAACTTCTGAACAATTACCTCTGTATTTTTTTATAAACTTCATTTATTTTATTTTTAATTAAGCAAACATGTATCCGGTAGTTTAGTAAAGAAAGCAGTTCCTGTCTGACAGGCCACTTCTGTCTCTTACCACAAAGGATGCGTTCATGTGCAGAGTCCTGCAAACACTTCCTGTGTGATTTTTACTTATAAAGATCAAATGTGAAATGTATCTATAATCTATAAATTGCACATACATATATATATATATATAGCCTGTTGTATGCTTGTGCTGATGTGATACACCATATGAGTAAGAATTTGTTCTCATACAGGCTTGAAATGAATTCAATCACCCCTTCAATTCGTAGCAAAGTGCTTTCCAATAAAGAAAGCTAAAATAATGTACTGTTAACATTTCCTATCCTTTGTGACCATGTTGTCAACCCTTTAGTTCAGGCTTGGTGTTGCCATGTGCATCCCTTGTCTATGCTTTGAGCAAAGTTGAGAGTTTAAAATGAGCAGAGTTTCATTGTATGACCAATTTTTTGGAAAAATAGTACAATATTACATTCCAAGTTGCTAAAAAAAGAATTCTAAGTTATACACCTGAACATTAGATATTGGTATTCGTTGCTTTTACATCTTGATTACCAGGGAAGTAGAATACCTGCAACTAAGAGAGAACAAATATACAGCATATAACCCCATATAACGTCCTCTAGCTAAGGATGCAGCTTAAAGGAGACCCAAAGCCAGACATTATGTTTATTAAATATTCTGACTATTTCTGAGTATTAACTCAAGCACAAACTTTATACGCAGGAGGTTCTCAGTTATAAGGGATAGTGCATTTTGAGAGATTGGCAGACTCTATGTTATCCTTCTTGACTTTCTGTCCCCATCTCTCTCTGACGATCAACAACCAGGAGCTATATATATATTTAATATATTTATATATTTTGTCAGAAGGACAAGTGGACAGCCAAAGCAGCCACCAGCTCTGAGTTTTCAATACTGGTATAATGGTATTGGTTTGTTAACTTCAGGGGGTCTCCTTCGTGTGATTTGGAAGAGATGGGCAGGTTCAGGGGGCCGATGCATAATCAATGGCTTTTGTTGTCCTTTAAAAGCAAATGTACAATCTAACGTTTTGAAAGACATGCAACAGGCACAATTTTGGTACATGCTTATATTTATTTGCCTTATAGACCTAGGTTCAGCCCCTGTAATTATAACACCTTCTTTGACACAGACTTGCGGAGTGGCTAGCTAGGGTTAAAGGGACCTGATTTTGAAAGAATTTTTAATGTGCACTCTTGTGCTTTATGTATCTCCCATATAACCCTGTGTATTAATTTTTAAGAGACTAACAGGATGCCCTACTAAGTTGTCTACCACTTTCACTAACCCTCAAGATAGATTTAATATACACATAGATTAAGACACTCCCAAATTGTAAATTATCTTTCTTTATATATTCATCTAAATAGCTAGGAGAATAATAACCCCTTCCCCCAAAAAATGATGAAGGATTGTAGCTATAGAAGCAATAGAAAATGCAGAAAACTGTGAACCATTTATTATGCAGAGCTAAAATAGAAGATAAGGGTATGATGAGGAACATTAAGGGGTTATTTATCAACGGACGCGGTTTAGAGGTTTCATATATATATATGGGGAAATGCATACACTATACTAAAAGGTATGACTGGGCAGGATGTTACAGTTCATTGAAGCCATGTGTTAACCAGAATGCTCATACGTTGGCTAAAAAAAATCATTTAAACATTAAAAAATCCAATAAAATGGTTTTGTCTTCAATAAGAATTAGTCATATGTTAGGCACCATCAAGTACAAGGTACTATTTTGTTAATATGTTTTAATATTTTAGTTATTGGTTTAAAATGGAATCTATGGGAGATGGGTGAGATTTTTGGATAACTGGTTCCTAGATAATAGATTCCATTCATATATTTAATTAAACCCACACACTTACCCGTAACTGCCATGTTGCTAATCCTGTCCTTTGTTGTTCCAGTGTTCTTCTCTTTGCCTAATCACTTCTTTTGGTTTTTATGTAAGAGGCAGTGACACAATTTCCTTGTCTCATGCTTGTGCCACCATATCACTGCAGTTACTGGAAAATATGGCACCTGCATCTTTAGTGGGGAGACAGCACAAAACAGTATCCCTGCAAATTAGTGACATTTAGGGGCAGATTTACTAAGGGTCGAATTTCGAAGTATAAAAAACTTTGAAATTTGACTATAGAATTAAAAAACTTTTACATTTTAAATTTTAAAAAAATTTGGCAATCCTGCAATCAAATAAAAATCGTTGGATCGAACAATTAAATCGTTCGAACCGTTCGATTCGAACAATTTAATCGATTGAACAATTTTTATTCGACCAAAAAAAAAACGTAGAAAAGTGCTGTGGAAGGTCTCCATAGGCTAACATTGCACTTCGGTAGCTTTAATTTGGTATGAAGTCAAAGTTTTTTTTAAAGAGACAGTACTTCGATTATTGAATGGTCGAATAGTCAAATGATTTTTACTTCGAATCGAAGTCGAAGTAAATTCGAAGTTGTAGTATCCTATTCGATGGTTGAAGTACCCAAAAAATTACTTCAAAATTCGAACTTTTTTAACTTCGAAAATTCACTCGAGCTTAGTAAATCTGCCCCTAAATTTAAAAAATCCAATTTATGACTATAATATAGTATTATTTTATTTTTAACACAAATGGGGGAATGTAATAATATTTGGTAATGGTAAATATAGTCACTATGCAAAATGGTATGCCCTTGTGCAAACAAATTTTCCTTTTGGTGAATTTGATATAGTTTTTACGAACCCATAAACTATTTAGCAACCACTTCCAAAACTGGAACAAAGATTGTACATTTTTCAGTTTGTATGCAGTGCAAAGTGTATGTAATAAAAACTTACTGAAAAAAGTTGTTATATTTCATAAGATTACACCACCTTCAAGCACATCTTAAAAGTGAGCAACGTGCAATTTAAATTCGCAAAAACCGACTAATGAAAACTTTACACAGCGAAATGCAAATTCATTCACCCCAAAGTGTTATGTTATAGTGTGGGTGCAGTTGACTGTTATGAAAAACAGCTTTTGTGAATTGGACTTGATGATAAGAGAAAATTTTAGTGGAGCATTTGATTCTGTATATGGGACTCTTCCCCCAGTTGCTCAACACAGCTTTATTAGCATGGATGTGAATTCAGCCTGGAATGTAAACTGCATCCGTAACTACACTCAATATGAAATATGGTATAGTCCATGCTCACTGGCTGAATGGAGTTGTAGAAACTGCCCATTGTTTCCGAGTGGCAGCAAGGCAAGTTACACTGTGAGGATGACAGGTGACCTGTCAATCTTAAACAGTTAATTTATTTAACAGTAATAAGGATAAAGGAGTGACAGACTAAATAACAACGTTCTGGGATACAGAAGTTGTAAAGAGTTAGGAATAAAGAAAATGTTGGTACCATGTATGGAATCCCTTATCCAGAAAGCTCCAAATAACAGGAAGGCCATCTCCCATAGACTAAATTTCTATGAAATAATTCAAAATATTCATTACTTAAGTGTTAATTTGGCCCCTATTATGTGTATCATCCAGATCATCATAGTAAGGTCTAGGGATGTCGCGGACTGTTCGCCCGCGAACTAATTTGTGCGAATATCGCCCGTTCGCGTCCGCCGAATGTTCGCGAACGTCGCGCGACGTTCGACAATTTGGGTTCGCCTTAGCTGGCGCTTATTTTTGCCCTCTCACCTCAGACCAGCAGATACATGGCAGCCAATCAGGAAGCTCTCCCTCCTGGACCACCCCCACACCCCCTAGACCACTCCCCTTCCATATATAAACTGAAGCCCTGCAGCGTTTTTTCATTCTGCCTGTGTGTGCTTGGAAGAGCTAGTGTAGGGAGAGAGCTGTTTAGTGATTTGAGGGACAGTTGATAGTAACTTTGCTGGCTAGTAATCTACTTGATACTGCTCTGTATTGTAGGGACAGAAGTCTGCAGGGATTTGAGGGACAGTGAGTTTAGGTTAGTTAGCTTTGCTGACTAGTAATCTACCTTCTACTGCAGTGCTCTGTATGTAGCTGCTGTGGGCACTGCTTCTGATCTCATCTGCTGACTGCTTCAATAACCCAATAGTCCTTGTAAGGACTGCTTTTATTTTCTTTTTTGTTTTTTTACTTTGCTACTATAAGAGCCCAGTGCTATTAGTCTAGCTGTGTTGGGGAGTGGGACTGGTGTGCTGCTCCTCCTAGTAGTTCACCACTACCAGCACCAACCAGAGTCAAAATTGTTACAAAGTATCTTATTTGCACCTGTTAGCTATTCTGAGCTCTCTGCCAAAAGCTAATTAAGTTAGAAACTGGTTTTTTTCTGGCTGTTCAGTGCAGAGAAAAGAGGGACTTTCCAGTACAAAAGAGGGACAGGGGGTTGAGTGGTCAAAAGAGGGACAGTTGGGAGGTATGCAAGTGCCACCTAGCTGTGTGAGCTTTTTCACATTCTGTCTAAATAACAATAATAATTCCGTGTCCGTAAACATCACCTGAGTGATGTTTTTACAGCAGCAATAATATATTCCGTATCCACTACTGTATACATTGCCCTTGCAGGCATTGTTTGCCCAGTCTTTAACCAAGTGCCACCTAGCTGTGTGAGCTTTTTCACATTCCGTGTCCAGAAACATCACCTGAGTGACGTAGTGTGATTTCTGCCCTTTACAGCACAAAACGCAGCGCTGTGTCAACAATGTATTTTTCAGATACATTTTTGCCCTTGATCCCCCTCTGGCATGCCACTGTCCAGGTCGTTGCACCCTTTAAACAACTTTAAAATAATTTTTCTGGTCAGAAATGTCTTTTCTAGCTTTTAAAATTCGCCTTCCCATTGAAGTCTATGGGGTTCGCGACGTTCGCGAACCGTTCGCATTTTTGGACGCAAGTTCGCGAATATGTTCGCAAACATTTTTTCCGCCGTTCGCTACATCCCTAGTAAGGTCCACTATTCTAAGAAGTGTAGGGAAACAAAATTGTTCTGCACCAAAAGTCAAATGAATATCTAAAAATAATAAATTACACTTTGACTTAAAGTGACACTGACAATAGCAAACTACTCTTCAAAATATTAATGTACATTAAGGGGCACATTTACAAAGCTCGAGTGAAGGATTCGAATAAGAAAAACTTCGAATTTCAAAGTGTTTTTTTGGCTACTTCGACCATCGAATGGGCTAGTTCGACCTTCGACTACGACTTCGACTACGAATCGAACGATTCGAACTAAAAATCGTTCGACTATTCGATCGTTCGATAATCGAAGTACTGTCTCTTTAAGAAAAACTTCGACCCCCTAGTTCGGCAGCTAAAAGCTACCGAACTCAATGTTAGCCTATGGGGAAGGTCCCCATAGGCTTGCCTATGTTTTTTTGATCGAAGGATATTCGTTCGATCGTTGTATTAAAATCCTTCGAATCGTTCGATTCGAAGGATTTAATCGAATAATCCTTCGATCGTTCGATCGAAGTATTAGCGCTAAATCGTTCGACTTCGATATTCGAAGTCGAACGATTTTACTTCGATGGTCGAATATCGAGGGTTAATTAACCCTCGATAGTCGACCCTTAGTAAATGTGCCCCTAAAAGTTACCTATAGGTCACATTGATCATTTTTCACCAATAGGTCTATTTTTGTAAGTAATTGTTACTTGACGTTCCTAAACCTGACCTGTTCCTAAACCTGTTTTGCCAACCTGACTGTCCCTTCTCCACCTGTCAGTTATAGCATCTAATGTTAATAGATTACTGCTCCACAAATATGGCAGCCCCCTCTTACAGGAACATGGAGGACCAGACAGGTAATGGAAAAGTGCTAAGCAAACACTTTTATGGCAAAATTATAAGTAGCAAGCAAGGACATTGTTATGATTCATGTAAAAATGGTTTGATTTCTGGTGTCAGTATCTCTTTAAGGGTTATATTTTAATTCCTATTTACCAATCTTATTATAGGAAGGAGAAACATAAAAAATAATAAAAGCTTAACAAATTCCATCAGTAAGGATTGCATAACCTGATAAATGTATTGTAATAATCTAGTCTCATTAGACATACCTGACCAACTACACAGCTTTGACTGCATTCAATTATCTATTAAAGGAGCAGTAACACCAACAATGTAAAGTCTTTTAAAGTAATGAAACCATACTCTAGTGTTGTGCTGCACTGGTAAAACTGCTGTATTAGCTTAAAGGGATACTGTCATGGGAAAAAAAAAATCAAAATGAATCAGTTAATAGTGCTGCTCCAACAGAATTCTGCACTGAAATCCATTTCTCAAAAGAGCAAACAGATTTTTTTTATATTCAATTTTGAAATCTGACATGGGGCTAAACATATTGTCAATTTCCCAGGTGCCCCAAGTCATGTGACTTGTGCTCTGATAAACTTCAATCACTCTTTACTGCTGTACTGCAAGTTGGAGTGATATCACCCCCTCCCTTTCCCCCCCATCAGCCAAACAAAAGAACAATGGGAAAGTAACCAGATAGCAGCTCCCTAACACAAGATAACAGATGCCTGGTAGATCTAAGAACAACACTCAATAGTAAAAACCCATGTCCCACTGAGACACATTCAGTTACATTGAGAAGGAAAAACAGCAGCCTGCCAGAAAGCATTTCTCTCCTAAAGTGCAGGCACAAGTCACATGACCGGGGGCAGCTGGGAAATTGACAAAATGTCTATCCCCATGTCAGATTTTAAAATGGAATATAAAAAAATCTGTTTGCTCTTTTGAGAAATGGATTTCAGTGCAGAAGTCTGCTGGAGTAGCACTGATGTGAAAAAAACATGTTTTCCGATGACAGGATTCCTTTAAGAAACACAACTATAGTTTATATAAATAAGCTGCTGTGTAACCATGGGGGCAGCCATTCAAAGCTGAAAAATGAGAAAAGGCACAGGACACACAGCAGATAATGGATAAGCTCTGTAGCATACAATTGGATTATTTTGAAATGATCTTGTATCTATTGTGTATCCTGTGCTTGAATGGCTGCCCCAATGGCTACACAGCAGCTTGTTTATACAAAGAATAGTTGTGTTTCAGAAGTAAACACACCAGTTTTACCAGTGCAGGGCAACACTGCATTATATTGTCATTCCTTTAAAACATTCAATGTTTTTGATGTTACTTTTCCTTTAAGGTATATTCAAAAGATTCCCATAGCATTCAGCCTTCCATCTCTCCAAAAGCCCCAGCCACTCCCAAAGGCCACCTGCCAGTTCACCCAGATGGGGAAAAACTACAATAATTCATGCTACTCCTTGGATCAGTAACTAACACATCCTTTCTTTTTTTAAAAATCACTTAACCAACGCCCCATCCATAAACACCTATTCATAAGATTATTTGGAAAGGATTTTTATAACGTGCTTGCCCTTACCCTAAAGAAATTCTCCAAGGGCTTGATTGTCTCCAAGGGCTTGATTTGTAAAGTCATGCACCTGGGATGTAAAAATATCCAAGCCACTTATACCCTAAATGGGACTGCACTAGGCAAATCCATTATGGAAAAGGACCTTGGAGTCCTTGTAGATGATAAACTTGGCTGTAGCAAGCAATGCCAGTCAGCAGCATCAAGGGCAAATAAGGTCTTGAGCTGTATTAAAAGGGGCATAGAGTCACGGGAGGAGGGGGTCATTCTTCCACTGTATAGAGCACTTGTAAGGCCCCATCTAGAATATGCTGTACAGTTTTGGTCTCCATCACTCAAACAGGACATTATTGTATTAGAGAGGGTACAGAGAAGAGCAACTAAGCTGGTAAAAGGTATTGAAAATCTTAGCTATGAGGAAAGACTGGCCAAATTGGGGATGTTCACGCTGGAGAAGAGGCGCTTAAGGGGTGATATGATGACTATGTATAAATATATAAAGGGATCATATAACAATCTCTCTAATGCTTTATTTACCAGTAGGTCTTTCCAGCTGACACGAGGTCACCCATTCCGATTAGAAGAAAAGAGGTTCCGCCTAAATATTCGGAAGGGGTTTTTTACAGTGAGAGCTGTGAAGATGTGGAATTCTCTCCCTGAATCAGTTGTACAGGCTGATACATTAGATAGCTTTAAGAAGGGGTTGGATGGCTTTTTAGCAAGTAAGGGAATTAAGGGTTATGGGAAATAGCTCATAGTCCAAGTTGATCCAGGGACTAATCCGATTGCCATTTTGGAGTCAGGAAGGAATTTTTCCCGCTCTAAGGCAAATTGGAGAGGCTTCAGATGGGTTTTTTGCCTTCCTCTGGATCAACTGGCAGATAGGTAGTTAATAAACAAAAAAAAAAAAAGGTTGAACTCGATGGACATGTGTCTTTTTTCAACCTTACTTACTATGTTACTATGTTACTATGTCTTGCACCCATTGTTAGAGTCCTGTAATATGGGTATATAGCAAAATGTATTTCTGCTTGTGTTTTATGTTGATTTCTGCATATACATTATTACTGATCTTAAAACATTTATAAAAGAGATATATCAGGTTTAAAATGTGTTTGTGGTATTCACCTATTTTATATGCAGAATTTAGAGAAATACACTGTAGAACTTCCGAATAAATACTGTGGTCACCTGTGTTCTGCCTATTCTGCAGTTTTCTTGGACCCACGCCAATAATACACAGCTGGCCAATACATGTACAGAATATTTATTGCTATGATACTGTAGCTGTGAAAAAAACCAAAAGGAAAATAGTCACCATTTCACAACTAACACATTGTACAACAGCTCTGGCGTGTCCCTCTCTGTAGTTCCTCTTTCATTGTACTGTATTTCCCAACTGCTTCAGGCTTCAAAGGTTCATTACAATATTTTGTTGCAGATTAACATTTTAAAACAGGACAAGAGCCATTACAGCATCAGTCTTTGTGCTCTTCAGCTTTGCCCTACAGTAAGATAGGTGTCAATGGCTTCAATGGACTTCACAGAGCTTGCTTTGTAGCACCAACCAGTTTTGCCATAGTCAGCAGTAGTATCCCCCGCTATTGTCACCATTGTATTCCCAGTATAAAATTCCCCTTCATATATCACCCACGCACCTTTCTCCACTTTGTGGGATGAAATTAATTTGTAAAGGCCATAAGGTTTCAGTGAATCTGCATCTTTTTGCAGAACCTGTGCTCGCCCTCCATAGTTGGCTTGCTCGTACAATGTAATCTTGGGCTCATACAAGCCACCTTTAACAATTCGAAGGGAAGAGATCAGTCTGCTGACACTTGGAATCGAGTTGTAGCTTCCTTCTTTGTAGACTACAAAATGCCCCTTGTATCTGAGATCAGTAAACGCAATCCAGGGCTCCCCAAATACTCTGAGGGACTGTGCTCTCTTGAGGAATCCAACCAGTGACAAATCCGGAGAGTCAGCAGACAATGACACAGAGTCGCCATGCATATCTCGGAATTCAAAAAGCTCAATTGTGCTCATTCTCTTGTTCCTTTCTGATAGACGATGAAGCAATTGTACACTTGTTCAGGGATCTCTATACTTAAAGATGTTCTGTGTCTATAGTGGTTGGGTTACAGAAATGTGCTGTGTAGCATCCTCTTTTTAAAGGATAAAATGAATTCCCGCAAACTACCGAGTCAGCTGTTTGCAAACATGAGTTAATAGAAGCACACGTGATTGTCTGATTTGCCACATTATGTTTCTTTAAAACAAACACAATTAAAATGTTCCAAAAAAAATATTCACTTCTTCATAATGGTTAGCTGGGTTTTTTCTATCATAATTATGTCCCTAATTATCTTCATTGAATGAGGTGACTTAAGCTGGCCAAGATTTTAGCCTCGTAGTAGTAATAAACGTAGTAAAGTACGGTAGTAAAAGATCAAATCAGACAATGTTCTGGCCATGACAGCAATCATACTAAAGCTATGTCCGACAAATAGTAGTGACAGTCACCCACTGATATCGTGAGGCAATACATGCAAATATATTATAGAAATCATCTAACCTGTCCAATCGACTAAACAACCGATCCC
The DNA here is from genome assembly GCF_017654675.1 of Xenopus laevis. Taxonomy (NCBI): domain Eukaryota; kingdom Metazoa; phylum Chordata; class Amphibia; order Anura; family Pipidae; genus Xenopus; species Xenopus laevis. Next base: position 154,190,275 of record NC_054371.1, read on the forward strand.
CATGCTATGAAAAATGTCAGGACAATCCACACACAGTCCGAAAATTGCACAAAATGAATTTTCGTTGACTTTATCTTTGCGTCTATGGACAGCTTTATTCTGCAGAAGAAGCTGGTGACTGACATGGCTGATCTGAGTTAATTGTATGCACAGTGAAAGTACAGGACCTACAGACCCAAGGGAGCCCTGCAATCACCACCTGCCTAGAGGACTAGGCAACTAAGTTGCACCCATTTAATCACATTCTAATGTTCTTATAATTGACCCCATGTGAGCCATGTCTCCAAAATATGTGAGAACTTTATAGGGGGAGTGTAATTAAAAGTTACAAGTGTTATATTGAGGGTTATTTATTAAAGTCAGAATACCGAAAATTCTAGTTTTTTCTACTATAAAATTTACATTTTTAGTGCAAAAAAAACCTCAAGATTTATTATACCCTGAGGATGGAAAAAGTCCAAATGCGAAAATCCATCATCTCAGACCTACAGAGGCTTTATACTGTATAAGTCAATGGGAGAATTCCCTATCCTATTTGAAAGTTTCTGTGGTGTCTGCACAGGAATTATCCTGAAAATTTGACTATTTTGGACTTTTCAGGCTAAAATCCGAAAACTGGGGGCTTTTCAGGAAAAAACTCAGAATAAATTGTACCATTCAGATTTTTGCTAGATTTTTTAGTTTTTGCCATCACTTTTTAATTAATAAATAAGGTCCAATCGGGGATTTTAGTTTGGTTGGACTCTTACGTTAAAAACTCTGTTTGCAATGTAAAATCAGCCGCTGGTGCAGTGGCGAAAACTACAATACACATGTTCTCTAAGCAAAGGTTTAACATTAACACCTGCTCTGGAGTTTCGTTAAATATTTTGTCGCTAAAAAGACATACAGGGGAATGTAATTAAAGTCGCAAAGAGCAAAACAATTCGCACCAATAAGACTAAAAATCCACATCTCGCATTGTAATATTGTTCCTTAAACTGTTATTGCATTGCGAATTTTAATTGCGCATTGCGAATTTTAATTGCGCACTCATAAGAAGTGCTTGAAGCTGTCGTAATCTTTTGGAGCAAACATAACGACTTTTTCAGTAAGAAGTTTTATTACATTGACTGCGCATTGGCGCAAACTATAAAATTCGCAAACGGTCTTTCACTGTCGGAAGTGGTCGCTAAACAGTTTCCGGGCTCGCAAAAGCTATATTAAATTCGCACAAAGCAAAATTTGTTCGCGCAGAGGCATAACTTTTCGCATTGCGAATAGTTTTTCCGTTAGCGATTTTTATTACATTCCCCCGTTTGTGCTTGAGAAATGTAATTACATAAGTTGCGAATGTTCGCAAAAGCCATTTGTTCTTTAATCAATCAAAAAGGATAATAATTCTGTGAAAAATGCTATATTGTAATTGAATAGTCTCTACTATGGCTGAACTGCATTAAACAAGTCAGAAATCAGCAATCTGCACGTTATCAAATTATTTTCAGGCTTGTTAAACGTTAATGTGTTTTTCACAAACTGCCATTCTGATAGGGGTTAACTGTATTTATTATTTAATTTATCTTAGTAATACAGAGCCCCTGAGTTTCTTTTACATACATGCTATACTTCTTCATTGCTCATTTGTACTAATTCTCTCAGAAATCTGATGCCTAAAACTGTTTCATATCCCTCACAGATGTCGTGGGAATTAAGCAGAAACAGGAGATTAAAAAGAAAAAAGAAAGAAAAGAACCTTGTTTGTTACTGTATCAGATTTACCAGACCTCTTATATTAAATACACACTTCCCTTAATATCTGTCACAGTGATAATGGTAATTAGTTTCTATTTGTTATGTACAATTAAACGAGCAACCTTATCTGCTTTAAGAAGCCAACTTGATACTTTGTTGTAAGTCTCAAGGATAAGCTAATAACATCAGGTTATAGGAATTGTGGAAAATACACAATGTATCTTATTTTCAAGATAAAGTGAGTTAAGCTTGAACCAGCTGTATAATAAATGAATATAACGTGTCACGTGCAATTATTTGAAAAATAATTGTTAAATATACACATATCATGGCAAAGGTACTATTACAGTTTTAGTGTAAAACCGCCATATCCAGTTCCCCATAATAAGTGAATACAATCGCATATGCTCCAGCAATCAGCATGTTAACATATAGAGAAGGCAGAATGACGTCTGGAGGGGTGGGACTTGGAATAGGATATGCGTCCGTCACTGAAAAACGCTTAGTTTCGCGAGAAGATGACGTTGATGCAAAGAACAGGCGGAAGTGAATATGTGGCTTTTGAAAAAGCGAATAGCGAAACGTACGTCAGAGCAACTACTGGACCATTATCACTGTGACAGATATTAAGGGAAGTGTGTATTAAATATAAGAGGTCTGGTAAATCTGATACAGTCACAAACAAGGTTCTTTTCTTTCTTTTCTATTTTTAATTGAATAACACTCCTTGTGTGGCTGAAGAGTCTTAGTATCCATTTATTTTAAGAGTTAATTTTCTTTTCTTGAATAAAAAAAAAAAAACAGAAACAGGACATCACTTGATGTAAAGAGTTGAAGTTGGATGCATGGATTCTGCACTCGCAAGAGGCAGAATACAGAACAAAGAACAAGGTGGGGGTTTTAAACCCCTTCACACAACACTCTACAAGATAGAAAAACAGTGATGATGAAACAATGGTGTGGGAGACGTACGTGGGAACCTTGAAGGAGTTGTACCTCCCAATTGGCCCACACAACCATTAAACAATAAAGCCATACATAGTACTGATAAGACCCCCCTATTGAGATGTTACACCAGTGGTGCAGCAATAAAAAGGTAATTTGTAACCACTTCACTGTGTCCTTGATGGTCGACTTAGAACAGAACTGATTACTGAAGGGGGGGGCATGAATCTGCAGGTGGACCCTGTGTATACAGAGTCAGGCCTGCTATACAACTTTAACCCTTAAAGTAAATTTAACCATTAAAGAGATATAGTTGCTGATATTGTTTAGCTTTGCTGCACATTAAGTGGGCACAGGAAACAAGGAAGGGTTTGAAAAATGTATCTGAGTTGTTCAGCTGCAAAACCCCTATTCCCAATATAATCAACAGTTATCTGTTTCAGAGGGATGATGGGAGTTATAGTCCAATAACACTAGGTCACAGGTTGGCCATGTCTGCTAATGGGCACCATTTAAAGGATTTACACTCCAGTCATCTCCAAACTTCCCAAGGATCACAGACTTGTCAGGCTTCCTGCACAAGGTGGCGCAGCCCATACAATCAGTACTACTGGAGCTGACATATATTTATTAGCTACTGTAAGTTTTGGTTTGAATTAGACATGACATTTTCATTTGGAAACTTGAACCTAATTTTCTGCCCCCATTAACACTGAAAAAGCACACACATATGACATTCCAAAGTTTATGTTTGATGGCCTTGTGCAGTCACTGGGTCTGCTAATGACGAGCTACACCTGATATCATTTTGGGAGTTGTCAAATCACATAAAAATGGGCTGCAGGTTACCAGTCTTTTTTACGTTAAGTCTTCCTTATACTACTGACACAACAGCATATACAAAGCTGGTTTTATTATCACTCCCCTATCAGCGCCCTGTTTATAATAACCTATAGTATATCTCTCCTAATATCTGACACACACCACTGACACATAGAAACACAAGGAATAATGCATTTAAAGAATTTATTATTAGCAAATATAAAAATAGCAAATAATCAGAATCAGGCAGAACACAAAAGCAATTATTAGTCCATATTTTAGCATATCTTCAGGAATTCTCAGTCCCAGAGAAGTTTGAAATGATGAGGGTCTTGCTTCTTCCTTGTCACATTGCTGTCAATCAGAGGAAGCAGAGAAGGAAAGAAGGAACTTGGAATAATTCTAGGCATGAGAAGGACGACTACATTAAATCATCATAGTACGTTTAATTAACTCTGGATTAAGCAAGTGACACGTGGACAGCCATAGATTTAAACTACAGTTTGATAGGTTTGATAGGCTTTGATGGCCTTCACAGAGTTTGCTTTATCATTCCAATCAATTTTTGTATAGTCAGGAACACTATCTCCAGCGATGGTGACCATGGTTTTACCTGTAAAAAAATCACCCTGATACAGGACCCAAGCTCCTTTGTCAACTTTGTGAGAAGAAACCATAGTTTCCATTCCATACGTTTTCAGTGAATCTGCGTCTTTGAGCAGAACTTGAGCTCGGCCACCATAGTTGATATGCTCATACACAGTGATCTTAGGCTCGTATAAGCCTCCTTTAACAATTCGAGTGGAGCTGATCGACTTGCTGAAGCCTGGAATTGAGCTGTAGATCCCTTCCTTGAAGACAGCATACTGTCCTTGGTATTTGGAATCAGTAAACACAACCCAGGGCTCCCCAATGACTCTTATGGATTGTGCTCTCTTCAGGAAACCAAATTGTGCCAAGTCAGGAGTATCATCAGTTAAGGAGTGAGAATCTCCCTTCATGTCTGGAAACTCAAATAGCTCGATTGTGCTCATTTTCTTTCTTGGTTAGAGATTTTATGTGCAGTTCTCTGAAATGTCAGAATGGTGTGACTGGCACTTCACAATGAGCTACAATTTATATGCTGTGTGCAATGAGGATTTGGTTACAGTCACGTCTCAGCTCTATGCAACATCCCATTTTTAAAGAAACTGAAGCCAAAGTGATTCCCCACAAAAGTGCTGACTTAATGGCTAGTAAATCCTAAGCAAGCTCATTTTTATGATTTTTTGTTTTGCTGTTACTGCACGTGACATTAACAATTACCCGGCTGCTGTATGAGTTCCCCATAAAAAAAAATCCTAAATCCTCCAACATACAATCTGCAAATAATCATAAAGCAATAAAAAGTACATGACTGAAATATGGATAATTCAGTTTTAAGTATGTTATAGAATGTGCTGTTATTAGCAACTTTGCAATTAGATTTCATTTTGTATTTTTATTATAGTTTTGAATTATAGTTTTGAATTCTTCTTTCTCTTTTTTGATTTCCCCGTCAGCCAAAAATCTTTTGCTCTGTGAGAGTATAGTTTTATTCTTATTGTTACTTTTGATGAATTATCTTTCTATTCAGGCCCTCTCCTATTGATATTCCAGGTTCTCCTTAAATCCCCTGATTGGTTGCTAGGGTAAAACGACCCTAGTGACCTTATAGCAGCTTAAATTCCAAGTTGGAGTGTTTCAAAACAAATAAACTAAATACTGTAATGAAAAAAAAAAATAAAAACCAATTTCCCTGATGAAGCAGAATCCAGTAAAATGAGCGTTGGCGTGGAGGCATTAAGGAGGAAAGTGCAGCAACTGTGTGCAATGTAAGAAGGAGTACCAAGCCTGGTAAAAGACTACACAAACAAAACTGCCTTTTGCTTCCCAAACTAACACAATACTATAATTTTCCTACATTATGACTGGACCCCTTAATGGAACCACCGCATTTTTTTGCCCTAAAAAAAAATGGATGCCTGAACCTAAGTTATACAATATCACAACTGTGTCCCACTCCCAATCAGACATTGATCTATACATTGGTTTGAAGTGGGTTTCTTCTCTAACGCAGTGGATTTAGATTGGCCCAATATCCACCTCCGTCCAGAATTAATTTGGACTTGTCAATGAATTTTCATGGGACCTTATGTAATTGATGTACTCAACTGATGAATTGAAAATTCATTTTAGGTATATTTATATGTTAACTTAATTTCATATGAATTTGATTTGATTCTAGATGAAAGCTGATGAAATGTCAAGTGATTTTGTATAAAAACAGATGCACTTTACAACATATTAGAGATATTTTGCCTATAGTCTAAATTTGAAACATGTGGGTAGAGTAAATCTTCAAAACCATAGTAGAGTGCACAGCCATTTGTTTAAATTCCAATTGTAAAGGTACACTACTGCTGTAGTCTGTGCAAAGGAAGCATTAAATGGATGCTTTGGTTCATGTGACTTTTTGTAAATCAAATTGTACAACTTTTTCGAGTTGTCACCTCATAACCTTGACTTGTTTGGATAATCGTTCGAAAACCAGTGCAGATCACAATGTCATGAAACATCTTCAAACTGTAAAAGGAACATCTGCCATTGACTTCTATATTACTTTGACAGGTTTTAGCTATAGTATTTTCGGATTTGGACATTTAGCAATTTCGGGGTATAATAAATCTTGAAAAATGTGAGTTTTTTTCCCCTTTAAAAACTGGACCATGAAAATTTGAGGTTTAATAAATAGGCCCCTATGGGTTCCATAGGGCATAGTTGGTGGTAAATACTATAGGTTTTGTCCAAACATTATGGGGCAAATTTATCAAGGGTTGAATTTTTAAGTAAAAAATACTTTGAAATTTGACCATCGAATTTAAATACTTCGATTTTGAATATCCAATTCGAAGTTTTTTTACCGAATTTGACCGTTTTGCGGTCAAAGTAAAATCGTTCGAACGATTCGAACGATTTCAGTGATCAATCGAACGATTTTACTTCGACTACAAAAAACGTAGAAAAATTTATTAAAAGGTCCCCATAGACTAACATAGCACTTCGGCAGGTTTAATTTGGCGAAGTCGAAGTTTTTTTAAAGAGACAGTACTTCGATTATCGAATATTCGAACTATTTTAGTTCGAATCAAATTCGAAGTAAATTCAAGTCGTAGAGGCACATTTACTAAGGGTCGAATAACGAGGGTTAATTAACCCTCGATATTCTACCATCGAAGTAAAATCCTTTGACTTCGCTTATCGAAGTCAAAGGATTTACCGCAAATACTTCTATCGATCGAAGGAAAACCGTTTGATCGAACGATTAAATACTTCGAATAGAACGATTCAAACGATTTTCCTTCGATCAAAAAAAGCTTAGAAATCTTATGGGGAAGGTCCCCATAGGTATGTAAATGGAAGATTCAGAAGAGTTCTCTTTTATGTCGAAGACTAAGGGGCAGATGTATGAAGGGTCGAATATCGAGGGTTAATTAACCCTCGATATTCGACTAGGAACTAAAATCCTTCGACTTCGAATATCGAAGTCGAAGGATTTAGCGCAAATCCTACGATCGAACAATCGAAGGATTATAATACAACGATCGAAGGAATATCCTTCGATCAAAAAAACATAGGCAAGCCTATGGGGACCTTCCCCATAGGCTAACATTGAGTTCGGTAGCTTTTAGCTGCCGAAGTAGGGGGTCGAAGTTTTTTTTAAAGAGACAGTACTTCGACTATCGAATGGTCAAATAGTCGAATGATTTTTAGTTCGAATCGTTCGATTCGTAGTCGAAGTCGTAGTCGAAGGTCGAAGTAGCCAATTCGATGGTCGAAGTAGCCCAAAAAACACTTTCGAAATTCGAAGTTTTTTCAATTCGAATCCTTCACTCGAGCTTCATGAATCGGCCCCTAAGTAATTCTCCACCTTTCCATTCCTAATTTTAAATTTCTATGTCCTAACCTGAAAACTAAGGGTTAAAAAACAGCTCTCAAATACATTTTTACAATTGAGTTAATATTCTCTCAAAGTGTACATTGTTTTGTGTGTGCTATTGGCTGCCAGGCAGAAGCAGCAACTATTGGTGCCCATGTGGTGCTGACCACAAAACTAGTATTTCTTATGCCTAGATGGAACTGAACTTTATAACCCTGTGACCTGTAACCTTTATACTGTATTGGAAACTGCTGAACTTAAATGCTATGAACTATACAACTTCCTCTTTCTTGGAAATTCCAGATCAAATGTTTCCACACAAAATGTCATCTGCACAAAAAGTGCACATATGATTTTATTATTTATAGGATGTCTTTATAAGCTGTTCCTTTAAAGTCCCATGTTCTGTTACAGAAATACTAAGCCATTTCCTGTAAGAATATGATTTCAGGGCTGCATATGAAATTACAGGTATACGATCTGTTATCCAGAAAGCTCTGAATTTACTGGAATGTCATCTCCCATAGGGGTATATTTATCAAAGATAAAGATTGCCACAGTCTGCTAGAGTGAAATTCTTCCACTCTCCATTCATTTCTATGGAATTTTGAAAGGAGTATTTATCAAAGGATGAACTTTAACTTTCACCCATTGATAAATACTCTTTCAAAAATTCCATAAAAATGAATGGAAATGGCGGAATTTCACTCTAGAGGACCGTGGCGATCTCTAACTTCACTCTTTGATAAATATACCCCATAGACTCAACTTTAACCAAATAATTCAAATTTGTAAAAATTATGTCAGAGACTCAATTTTAACCAAATTATTCAAATTTGTGATTTCCCTTTTCTCTGTAATAAGAAAACAGAACCTTCTAATTGATCCAAACAAAGATGTAACTAATCCTTATGGGAGGCAAAACAATTCTATTGAGTTTATTTAATGTTTACGGGATTTTTAGCAGACTTAAGGTATGAAGATCCAAATCACAGAAAGATCCCTTCTTTGGAAAATCCAAGGTCCCGAGCATTCTGGATAATTGGTCCCATACTGTACCTGTACTAAGTGATTACCGGTAATAGAAAACTTAATGGGAAACCTCTGGATCTGAGAAAAGACGACTCATTTGCTAAAATGCATGTTAAATTGTACCGTTGTGTTTAGCATTATAACCAATTGGTATATTAAAAGGGTGGTTCACTTTTAAAGGAACAGTAAAAAATTAAATTGTTTTAAAGTAATACAAATATAATGCAGTGTTGTCCTACACTGGTAAAACTGGCATGTTTGCTTCAGAAACACTACTATTGTTTATATAAATAAGCTGCTGTGTAGAAATGGGGCAGCCATTCAAAGGAGAAAAGGCTCAGGTTACACAGCAGATAGTAGACAAGTTCTGTAGAACACAACGGTGTTATCTGTTATCCATTATTTAACCTGTGTCATATAGCTTTTTTTCAATTTCTGCCATTGCTACACGGCAGCCTGTTTATATGAACTAGAGTAGTGTTTCTAAAGCAAACTGATCAGTTTTATTTAAACAGAAACTACTGAGTTATTAAATAACATTTATTGATTGAACCGAAATATGCAAAGTAGGTACACTTTAGTTACAGAAGGGGGGTGCAAGGATGAGATACTATAAGTAATGTAACCATAACATAGTTGACAACATAATTAGCAAATGTATCATCAAAACAATTGATACTACACTGAATACCAGACAAATATCTCTATCCAATGGCTGACAGATAGTTGGGTCAGTTGGAAGATTATACACAGATATAGGGTGCTATACCTAATATATATGGAACATTATTTGTAGGATTAAGCATTAAAAGGAGGGCTGCATTTCTGAGAAGCAGGGACTCAGAAAAAGCTAAAAAACAAAAAAAATATTATTTTTCCAGCAAAGGGACAGACAACAAATGTTGTAAACTGGATAATTTCCTTTTACATATATGTTCACTTCAGATAAACTTGCAGAACAAGTACATACATATTGTTATTAGTGAGATAGAGTACAGCTCACATAGGGAATTGCTCCCTTAGTAACAGACCCCAATTTGTTTCAATCCAAGGCGTTTTTCAAGGAGTGTTGTCTGAAGAAATGATATATGTGCTTGTAAACAAGCCCATTAGTCTTCGTTCTTTCTTTACTTTGTGGCTATGAGCAAGTGTCGTGTAAATATATATATATATATTGTTACAGCACTTTTATGTGATGATGTCATTTCCTATTGACAAGGGGGTTGGGGTATTTAAATTGTTTGGTGATACAGGCATGGTTGCCTTGAGAAAGGTCCCTGAGAGGACCGAAACGTCACGTTGGCTGTACATGCATTTTCAATACACTTGAATTTTTGCACAAAATATATCGGTGTTGCTGGTCTTTTCTACAGTATGTAATCTTTTTTACCTTGCACCCGACTTTGAAACAGTTTAGCGGAGTGCGGCCCCACAGGAACTTTATATATATTTATATATATATATATATACTGTATATATACTGTATATATATATATATATATATATATATACATACTGTATATATATATATATATATATATATATATATATATATATATACACACTATATATATATATATATATATATATATATATATATATATATATATATATATATATATATATATACAGGTATAGGATCCCTTATCCGGAAACCCGATATCCAGAAAGCTCCGAATTACGGAATGACTGTATCCCATAGACTCCATTTTATCCAAATAATCCAAATTTTTAAAAATGATTTCCTTTTTCTCTGTAATAATAAAACCGTAGCTTGTGCTTGATCCCAACTAAGATATAATTAATCCTTATTGGAAGCAAAGCCAGCCAATTGGGTTTATTTAATGTTTAAATGAATTTCTAGTAGACATAAGGCATGAAGACCCAAATTACAGAAAGATCCGGAAAACCCCAGGTCCCGAGCATTCTGGATAACAGATCCCATACCTATATATATATATATATATATATATATATATATATATATATATATATATATATATATATATATATATATATATACAATATCAAAACAGGGGGGTTGTGGGAGCACTCTAAAGGCTTTAAAGTATATATATATAAGTATAATAAATGCTATTGCATATGTACCCAAAACAGGGGTTATTTTGTTACAAAGTTATGATCATAAAATTGATAAGCCACCATACCACGTCAAGGTAAACCCCGAATGGCGGTCCCTAACTTGTTTTATAATTTATGTGCATTTTAGCATTACCTGTAATCAATGTCCATTGAACGCTGTTTTTTCACTTAGCCCTTAGTGAAAAAACAGCGTTCAACGGACATTGATTACAGGTAATGCTAAAATGCACATAAAATATAAAACAAGTTAGGGACCGCCATTCGGGGTTTACCTTGACGTGGTATGGTGGCTTATCAATTTTATGATCATAACTTTGTAACAAAATAACCCCTGTTTTGGGTACATATGCAATAGCATTTATTATACTTATATATACTTTAAAGCCTTTAGAGTGCTCCCACAACCCCCCTGTTTTGATATTATATATATATATATATATATATATATATATATATATATATATATATAATAGAAAAGACTCACTCTCTCCTGGATTATAATGTGAAATTGAGAATTTGTTTATTTTGTCCAACATTTGGTAGGACCTTTCTCAATGATAAAAAGATTTAAAAACATCACAATAAAATACCTTCCCATGTGCAAAAAAATCCCCAAAATCACATCGCATAATAGTGAAGATCCAGTTCATATTGTGCAATCCATCCAACATTTCTCATGTTGATCTACTTTGTCATTCCCATCATGTGCAAGTAAAATTTCTTTAAGTTAGTCCAATAGAAACTCAACGCTTGTAAGTGCAAATCAATTCTTATATTGATCTGCTTGGTGTCATTCTTAAACACATACAAGTTCAGTTAATTTGAGTTAGTCACATTAAATCCATATAGAATGATGAGTAATCTCTGTTAATGTCTGAGTACCGGTAATATGCCACAATTATATAAATAAAGGATAATAAAAATAATTAAATAGCCAAGAGCAACCAACAGAGTTGGTATGCAAAATGTCAGTAGGTTAAACGTATTTGCTGTCTAATTTCACGGGGCTGAGCTACTAAAATGTTAGCCTTCCCAGGGGACTGTTTCTTATACCTTCTGTTTAGTTTTTACATCCTGTTTGTGGCAATTTTTAGAACTGATCATGAGCAAGGCAAAATGTATTACTGGCCATTTTGGAATCTGGTATGTCATAATTTCCTCTTAGTAGTGATATTGCTTATGCAAGCTTACTACTGTATATACCTAATATAACCTGCCCCAAATTTGCTCTTGTGCCCAGGCAAGGCATTAGTTATTGGTGTGCGTGTAAGAGCTTACCTATTTGATTGCCTGCTTTGTTTTACCCTGCCTGTATACCAGATGTTTCTTGTTGTCTGCTTGCTTATTGCTGTATCCTTGATTGTGGACTTTTGATACCAGCGCCAAACTACTGCTTGTACCAGGATCTTGGTTTTCAAACCCCATTTATTTGGTGCACCCAGTCCTACAGTCTCTGCTGAGGTTGAAAGCCCAGGGTTCCAAAAGTCCATTGGCGATAAACCAGTTTTTGTGTTGCTTTCCAGCCTTGTCACAATTAGGAGATTGCCTCTCCCATGTTCAAAAATACCTTGTAATGTAGAAGAATAGGAATCATTACACTTTACATTCAATGTTCTGACTTTGGAAAATCCCTTCTTGTTTGGGTGACAACCCGCTAAGTCCGTCTTTGCCCTTACAGTAAATCCTTCTTATAAAGCAATTAAAATTAGTACAGGTATGGGACTTGTTATCCAGAATGCTTGGGACCTGGGGTTTTCCCGATAATGGATCTTTCCATAATTTGGATCTTCATACCTTAAGTCTAGTAGAAAATAATTTAAACATTAAATAAACCCAATAGGCTGGTTTTGCTTCCAATAAGGATTAATTATATCTTAGTTTTGATCAAGTACAAGGCACTGTTTTATTATTACAGAGAAAAAGGAATTTTTTAAAAAAAAATTTGGATTTTTTGGATAAAATGTAGCCTATGGGAGACAGCCTTTCTGTAATTCGGAGCTTTCTGGATAACGGGTTTCCGAATAACAGATTCCATACCATTAGTACTTATTTGTAATACAACATGAAAAGGACAATAACATACTGTGGTGGTTAATGTGCTTTTAAAGCATTTTTAAGTAGCTGAAATGCACTGTGCCTAAATTCCTGAAAGCACAATTCCTGAAAGTGCATGTCCCAGTGTGGTGTTCAAGGGAGCACTTGTTTGAGTCATCTGATGTGCAACAGCCCTAAAGTAATCAGGGAAACTGGTAGAAAAGCACAAAGCAAATAGGAGCTATAGAAAAAGCCTTAATGCCACCCAAAATGGAATTATCTTGAAGAGCAGAAGCACTATCCAGATGCCAAATGGGGTTAAAGACTTCCAAAGATTATCTCGGTACAGAAGAATTGACTAGGTCTAACAGAATGGGAAAGGAAAAGTTAGGTGGCACTGCAATAAAAACAGTACAGTTGGCATAATATCAAAACCGATCAAAACTGTGAATGACAAAGGGGTTGTCTGAGCTGAAGAATATTTATTGATGGACCTGAGCTTTACTTTAAGGGTGAGCATGCATAAAGGGGGTTCATTTCCATAACAGAGGAATATAACAAAGCATCGGAGTGTGGTGCCTGTTGTTTGGCAAGTTTAACATGAGCAAGTCCTGGTCGTGGAGTAGATGTTACCTTAAGGTGGCCATACACGGATAGATCCGCTCGTTTGGCGATGTCGCCAAACGAGCGGATCTCCCTCCGATATGCCCACCTTGAGGTGGGCAATATCGGGCTGATCCGATCGTGGGCCCTAGGGCCCAACGATCGGATCCTAGCGTTCGCCAAACGGGCGGTCGGATCGCGGGACCGCATCAACGAACAGATGCGGCCGCGATCCGACGGGATTTTTAACCCCATCCGATCGAGATCTGGCCGACTTTCGGCCAGATCTCGATCGGGGAAGCCCGTCGGGGGCCCCCATACACGGGCCAATAAGCTGCCGACTTGGTCTGTCGGCAGCTTTTATCGGCCCGTGTATGGCCACCTTTAGGTTGAACACTGATAAATAGGATTCATTTTCTGAACCGTTGAATGTAATAAAGCATCACATTGTGATGGTGGGATTGTGGGAGGCATGGCAGGTTTAGGTTTTGGAGATGATGTTGGCTTCTTGTGTGCAAGTGGATTAGAAGTTATTTCAATTTCACAATAAACATGTAATTTGTCATTTGTATCTTGGTCCAGCGCAGGCATGACTAACAGTGCTGAATTCTTTCCTGATATTTCACTTTCCATGCCAGTAGAATTATTGTTTGTCCACTGATAATGAGAGAGGAAAGAAAGAGCGTGTTATTTTAATGATGATTTTCATGGGATGAGTACTTTATTTTTAATAGTCAATGGCCAGCCTGGAAAGACTGCATTTCCTTACAGTGATACCATCAAACCTATTCCTCAGAAATATAAATTCATAAAGAAGGTTGGCGCACACACACTTTAGATAATCCTCACATGCTCTCACTTCCACCAATGTTCAGTAACAATGCCCCAGAACTGACAACCCACCCAATATAATGAGGGTAATGATCCAGTGCTGTTTTATTAAGGCCTGAATTTCTATTCACACTAAATGACAACATGAAATAAGGTCTCAGAAAGGTCTGTAGTGTATCATTATCTACATGGGGTTGGTTGACAGCTCTGATATTCATGTGCACATACTCACTATCAATGACCTTTGTAACAAAATTGTAAATATTTTATTTAACTGATTTCAGGTTATAGGACCAGAGGCAGACAGTTCACTGCCATAGATTTGCAGTTATACAGCAATGAAGTGTAATAGGATGACAAAATACCAGGCAAATTTCTATCTGCCCCAGGTTTTTGTCAGAATGGTTCCATGTAGCCAGGCCAGTTTTTTTGTGCTCAGGTGGGTTAATTAAACATCATTTACCAGTCTGTGTGTTAGTTAGTAGCTGGGAAGGGGACTATGTTTTCCCACTCTGAGTTTGGATACAACACAACGTGAGAAAGGAGAGAGAAGGAGAGGTACATCCCTACTAAAAGGAGTTGCTCACTCATATGTGGGACCAAATTACTACAGGACCTTTAATAACCTAGGAATACAAGATAATGGGCCAGATTCAATAATATGAGAAAGACATCTCCTAATTTGATTCAAATTGTCCCATATCTCACAGTTAATACACGTGTTATATTTTTGCACCGAACAGACTGAGCAGTTGTAAAAATGATTTTTCAAATGGCAGTTGATTTAGATGTGACTTACAAATTGATTTGGTTTTGGTTTATCGTGATGCTTCTTTCCTGAGGAATAAACACAATATTTACTTGTTCATTAAAAGATGTGTAGACGTCAAACATAAAACCTACTTGCTCCCAAACTTTCACTTATGTGTTCAATGCACCCCCACTAGTCTGCTCTGATAAATTGTGCACAAGTGCAAGGGAACCCTGGAATTACTTCCACCCTAAAAATTCTAATTCACAGGACTGTGGAGATGAATGAACTAAATGACTGCCTCCCCGAATTTGAACCAAAACCATGAACCCATTTTACCCCCCAGAGCATTAAAATAAATAGCACTGAGAGAAGTGTGTGGAGTGAAGGTTGGCCACAGCTTTCCTTAATATTAGTAATCGTGTACAGTGGGCCTGTGAGGTCTCCCTGATATAATAAGCAAATAACAGGCAAGAATCAATTAACCGCCTGACTGTGACAATACAACTTAAATATGCGCGAACCAGGAAGTGGGGTGGGAAATGGAAGGCACATAGTGTCCCTTCTGCAGTTCCCCTGCACTCTCACTAGGCACTTCAGTGCAGTTCAGAATGTGCAAAGGTGTAGGAATAAAGCACTGCTTTGTGGAAAAACATGGTGATCTGAGCCCAACATTTTTCTCTAAATTAACCTTAAAGTAGCTACTTAATAAACCTTGTGCAGTTCCAGATTCCTGAAGGAAACTGGGTAATACTTGCATTATCTTATCAAGGGTGTGCCTTCCATTGACAAAAGTACAATTACTGGGATAATTAAAAGACATTTGCACATTTGTGGCATTCTGAAGTCCACAAAAGTAGACTGAGATAAATACTGGGAGCCCCATTTATCAAAGGTTGAATTTAGAATTCATGTGAATTTTTTTAAATTCGAATCTACTCACAATTCGACTGGGAGGTTATTTAAGAAAAAATTTGAATGTCTAATACTCGTATGAATCGAGTTTTTCTCCAAAAAAAAACGTTGAATGTCAAGAAGGCTATTAATATCTCCAAATGGCTCAACGGACCTCTGCCAATGACTTGTACATGAACTCTGCAGGTTTCAGGTGGCAAATATTCGAATTAGGACTGTTTCTGTGGTTGAGGTTTGATAAAGCTCACATTCCAATTTGCATTCAAATAGGGGGATTAAAATTCGAATGTGTGAATTTTTAAACTCGAAAATTCTAATTTACTATGTGACCCTTGATAAATCTGCCCCTTAGTGTTTTGACTGTAAAAATTAATGTAGTATTTAAAAATATTTACTTAATAGCACATATACTGTATGCTACCTTTTTTGTGTTGATCCCTTGCAATTTTCACCAGAAGAACGTGAACTCATTTTGAATAATTTGCAGTCCCCGTCTTTCATCCCTGTAGCCTCACCATAATTGTGCATGTACCAGAGTTTGCCACTGGCTACCAAAGAACTAGTTTGAGGGAAGTACAGTATAAGGGACTTAATGCCTCCACTGAAGCATGATGCATTGTTGCTTTAGACTGCAAGAAGACATATCAGGTGATCTGCATGTCATCAACCAAAACATGCACCTGTCGAGACTGGGAATTATATTGAACAAGTAAATTGCTTGGCGACATTTATACTTATATGGTCACAGAGGTACTTTGAAGTGATCAGTGACTGTTAGAAGAATGTTGGCAGTAAGTTTATTCAGTTACTTTTAAAGTGACTTTGCTGCATAGTTCTAGTCTATGTTTACTTTCCTTGTCCTTTAATCAGGAACTACAAATGTATGTCCCTGCGCAGCTGGCCATTTAGGTAAAAGCGGAGTCCTAAAAAATGAGGAACATAAAGAAACATGAAACATACCTCTGCAGCAGGCATGAGTTCTCAAAAGGATGACCACACATATTAGTATCAATATTAATCCACCACCGATACCATAACTCCATAAAGGTATAGTAATATCACCTGAATAAGAATATGTAGTTAAGTAACAATAAAATACAAACATAAAGGGGCCCATTTACTTAGTTCGAGTGAAGGAATAGAATAAAAAAAAACTTTGAATTGGCTATTTCGACCTTCGACTACGACTTCGACTTCGAATCGAATGATTTGAACTAAAGATCGTTCGACTATTCGACCATTGGATAGTCGAAGTACTGTCTCTTTAAAAAAAACTTCAACCCCCTACTTTGGCAAGTAAAACCTACCGAGGCCAATGTTAGCCTATGGGGAAGGTCCCCATAGGCTTCCTAACAATTTTCTGATCGAAGGAAAAGCCTTCGATCAATGGATTAAAATCCTTCGAATTGTTCGATTTTTCCTCCTATCGTACGATCGTAGGAAATGTGGTAAATCCTTCGACTTCGATATTCGAAGTCGAAGGATTTACATTCGGCAGTCGAATATCGAGGGTTAATTAACCCTCGATATTCGACCCTATGTAAATTTGCCCCAAAATTAGCTAAAATCCTATAAGAAATATTATTCCTTTGCAAAGCTGTCATGTTTTGTGTCATAGAACATTGAATGTAGTGGATTTAAATTCGTTTTTTTGAAACTGATCAAGAGTAATGGATTTTTTCACGTCAAAGAAAAAGATCTCTACAAATTATTTAAATTAGTTACAATAAAAAAAAAAATTCAGTATTTGATAGATGCACCTTTGGCAGCAACTACAGCCTTAAATCTATCTTCATAGGAACAGGTGTCTATCAACTTTGCACATCTGTGCAATCTTTCCTATTTCTCTTGAATAAGAATTGGCTGCACCACTGCTGATTAGGGTTTGTCATGTTAAATGGGGTGTACACCTGTACAGGTGTGGATGGCATATAGACAGAATAAGACATAACTGAACCTTTCAAGGGGTCCACAGATGCAGACGAAACGTCTGAGATAAAAAAAAAATTAAATTTTTTTATTTATTATCAGTTCTTAATTATTCGATTCAGTGTTGCTTGACATTAAGGTGCATATTTATCAAGGGTCGAAGTGAAAATCCGAATTTTGAATTTACATTTCTTAAATTCAACTTTTAGGGGCACATTTACTTAGCTTGAGTGAAGGAATAGCATAAAAAAAACTTCGAATTTCGAAGTGTTTTTTTGGCTACTTCGACAATCGAATAGGCTACTTCAACCTTCGACTACGACTTCGAATCGAATGATTCGAACTATAAATCGTTTGACTATTCAACCATTCGATAGTCGAAGTACTGCCTCTTTAAAAAAAACTTTGACCCCCCTACTTCGCCACCTAAAACCTACCGAACCTCAATGTAAGACTATGGGGAAGATCCCCATGGGCTAACAACTCCAAATTGATCCAAGGACATTTTCCATAGGCTAAAACAGCAATTCAGCAAGTTTTAGGTTGCAAATAGTCGAATTCAAATTCTTAAAGAGCCAGTGTATGATAATTAACCCTCGATATTCGACCCTATGTAAATGTGCCCCTTAGAGTTTTTTTTTATGGCCAAAACTCAAATTCCAATAGGGGATTGTTAAAATTTCGATTCGATTTTTTTTAAAAAAAATTCGAATCAGATTTTCAAGATTTATCATACACTGTCCTTTAAGAATTTGAATTTTGACTATTTGCAACCTAAAACTTGCTGAATTGCTGTTTTAGCCTATGGAAAATGTCCTGGGATCAATTTGGAGTTGTTTGCAGTCTTCCTGACATTCGTGTTTTTTGCGCAGAAAAAACTCTAATCGAGATCGAAAAATTTTAATCGAATCTGATTCAAATTCAATTCGAGTTTTCAGGTTGATCCTATTCACCGGAATTGTGAAAATTCGATTTCGTAAATAAAATTGGATTGGTCGAATTTCGAGTTCAGCATATAAGTTTATTCGACCCTTGATAAAACTGCCTCTTAGATTAATGCAAATGCTTTGCCCTCGAATACAACCAGTTTAGATTCGTAGCAAAGAAAAATTAAAACGACAGGGAAGCCTTGTAAGATTGCATTATATGCAGCACTAAATCATAGGAGGTATACCCCATAATAATAAAGATTTAAATTGGTTTGAAGCTGTTAAAAATGTCCCCTAAAAACTCACTTCCTAGTTAGAATATGTGTGATGCTTAAAGTAAAAAAATGTGTGTGTCATGGTGCCCATTGATAAATACCTTTTGGAGAAGCACTGGACTGGGTGCCAGTTGTACTTTGAGGATGTGAAGTAGTCCTAAATGTAGAGGGAGCTGCAGTAAGCACAGAAGCAAAAGGGAAATATTATACATGCGTTATATCAGTATGGTGAATGGTCAGCACTTTATTTCCTTTTAACAGATTTTAATTCCTAAAAGTGCACACTTAAAGCAAAGCAAAAATACTCTTTAAGAAGGCCAGCCCTGTAAAATCTTGCTACATGCAGCTCTAAATCATAGGAGGTATACCCCATAATAACAAAGACGTTTTGTATATTCTATATTTTCAGTTTTGAAAAAAACAAAAAATAAACAAGGGAGATACAGAAAACAGGGGAGGGTACTAATAGTCATATAACTCAAGTAATATACAAGTCATGACAACAAGTTTTTAAAAACAGCAATATTCCTTAAACTGGGCTCTAATACATATTCTAATTATGCAATTGTGTGGGTTTGAGACTATAATACCAAGCTAAAGTACTTTGTTTGTACTAGTAGAGAACAGCTTTGTTGTTTTACTGTTCCTTCAAAGATTTGAATGGGTTTTGAAACAATTGAGAAGGTAACTTAAACATTCCCATTTATTCTAGAATATACAGTATGTGATGCTTAAAGTGTGTTTGGTGTCCTTTGACAAGTACCTTGGGATGTAGCAGTAGACTGGGTGCCAGGAGTACTTTGAAGACGTGCAGTAGTCCTAGATGTTGAAGGAGCTGCAGTAAGCATAGAAACATAAGGGAGATATTTTATCAGTACAGTGAATGGTCATCACTTTATTTCCTGTTATCAAGTTGATTACTTGGGCGGCACAGGGGTTTACACAGGTGAGACACCTCCACAATTCTTTATTCACTCTCAGACCTCAAAGAACAATATCCCTTAATAGCTTGGGATTTCTTCTCATATCTACAAGCCAGGCATTATGTACTAACAGTTATTCTATCTGACACTGACAATGTGATTGACTGTTTGTTCCAATCAGCCACCACAAAACCTTCTTCTTCTGTTTTTTCTAAAATCCATTGTCAGGCAAGGATTTCGAGAGAGGAATAGGGAAATGGTTACATCAAATTTCAGACCTTTCACGAGAAAAAGTATTTTGCTTACATGTGAAAATGTGTAAAATCCTTTTTGCATAGGTTAATTCAAAGACCAATCTATGCTTTTGACTATTGAAGTGGTTCTAAGAATGTGCACAGACCCACTTTAATTCATATACGTAACCCTACACATAACTATAATGACGTTTCATTCTATTTTGTATGTATTTTCTTGGTGCAAATTTTATTTTTTTTCTGCCTACATGTTTACTATTACATAATACACACTGTACTAACTTTTGAGGTATGGTATTATTTTCATTATTTTGGTTTTGATTAGTTGATTTAAGCCCATCTTCTTTAGAACCGGATTTCTAAGTAAAAAAAACTGGAGACCTACCTCCACATAAAGGGGCCAATTTATTAACTTCGAGTGAAGGAATAGAAGAAAAAAAACTTCGAATTTCGAAGTTTTTTTTGGCTACTTCGACCATCGAATGGGCTACTTCGACCTTCGACTACGACTTCGACTTCGACTCGAACGATTCGAACTAAAAATCGTTCGACTATTCGATAGTCGAAGTACTGTCTCTTTAAGAAAAAACTCGACCCCCTAGTTCGCCACCTAAAAGCTACCGAACCCAATGTTAGTCTATGGGGAAGGTCCCCATTGGCTTGCCTAACTTTTTTTGGTCGAATGATAATCCTTCTATCGTTGGATTAAAATCCTTCGAATCGTTCGATTCTAAGGATTTAATCGTTCGATCGAACGATTATTCCTTCGACGTTTGATCGAAGTATTTGCGCAAAATCCTTCGACTTCGATATTCGAAGTCGAAGGATTTTCATTCCCCAGTCGAATATCGAGGGTTCATTAACCCTCGATATTCGACCCTTGATGCATCTGCCCCAAAGTGTTGCATAATGTTTTGTCCTCAGGAGAAAGAAAGAAAGTAGCTGCCTTCTATGACGATTCTACTGATGGTCTGGATCAAGGCACATAGTGAAATCTGCTTCTTTTCATAGAAACATTGACAAAATACACTTTTTTTTTTACTTAATAAGAAACAATAATGCCTCCTTGGAGTTTAGGTTTACCTACTTGCCAGTTGGTAAGTATTTTTTCATACCAGGAAGCCCTAGTTATTGATAGTAAAATATACAAGAAAACTATTGTGCCTGCATCTGGCAAGGATATTTATTTCTGTTAAATTGTCTGTAATCTGAGAGGATAATGGACCAGTTTGTATCGGTAATAGATTTTTCTTCTAAACGTAATTGAAGACTAGGAGGGTTTAGCTGTTATTGTGGTCAAATTAAATGTAAAGGAATAGCTGCTCTATGTTCTTCCTAGTAAGGATGTCCCACAGGAATAAGTTGTATCAATGTGGTTGTTTGGCTGAGTGAAGAAGGCAAAACAATATTTAAATAATCTCTACATTACACTATATGTTATTCTTTTTATTGATATTACCTGTAAAGGATGGAGGCAGAACACCAGATGTGGTCAGTGTTGCTATTAAAGGCCCTGTAAAAAAATAAATAAGTTTATGGGGTATTTAATAAAAGTCGCAAAGAGAAAAACAATTTGCACCAATAAGAATAAAAATTCTCACAATGCAATATTCTTCCTTAAACTGTTTTGCAAATTTTATTTCTCCATTGCGAATTTTAATTGCACGCTTATAAGAAGTAATTGAAGGTGTTGAAATCTCTTGGAGCAAACTTTTTCAGTAAGAAGTTAGCACTGGCATCAGTTATCACTGGGAACTGCATGAAAATGCAGAATCCATATTCTTTTGTATCTGTCTGTTTTTACTCTCCAGCATGAGATAGCAGCACAGTTCAAGGCGTTGGGAGGTTCAAAATACCCTCTACCTCACAGATTTTGATAATAAACAAATACAAAATAATGATACAAATCAGCAAACAAGACAACTGCACTTAAACTGAATCCAATAATAAACAATGTTTATTTCACAACTTAACTCTCCTAAACTCTCTTTTATCATGAATGGCAGTTGGATAAATGTAAATATACTGTTAATATGCTGACATAGAACATATATACAAAAGCAGATGGCGCCAGCAGGTACCTAAATATCCTTCTAATAATTCATTTTAAAATGTGTACAACATTAGATACATTTATTTGACAAATAATAAATATTGTATCCACAATGAAACTCTCTAAATCCTACCAAATAATAAAAAATATTTAAGAGCTATCCAGTATTTAAAACAACCTTTCCTATCTGGGAAGTGCTGCAACAGTTCTGATAGTAGGTCTTGCTTGTGCTCTACAACACTTAGGGGCACATTTACTAATGGTCGAATATCGAGGGTTAATTAACCCTCGATATTCGACTATCGAAGTTAAATCCTTCGACTTCGAATATCGAAGTCAACGGATTTACAGCTATTCGTTCGATCGAAAGATTGAAGGAATAATCGTTCGATCGAAAGATTAAATCCTTCTAATCGAATGATTCGAAGGATTTTAATCCATCGATCAAACGAAATTCCTTCGATCAGAAATTTGCTAGAAAGCCTATGGGGACCTTCCCCATAGGCTAACATTGATGCTCGGTAGGTTTTAGTTGGCGAAGTAGGGGGTCGAAGTTTTTTTATAAAGAGACAGTACTTCAACTATCGAATGGTCGAATAGTCAAACAATTTTTAGTTCGAATCGTTCAATTCGAAGTCGAAGGTCGAAGTAGCCAATTCGATGGTCGAAGTAGCCAAAAAAAAACGTTCGAAATTCAAAGAATTTTTTGATTCTATTCATTCACTCGAGCTAAGTAAATGTGCCCCCTATATCACGTAGAAAGCTTTTCTGGCCTAACCTTTCAATAAATGATGTACCTGCTGGTGTAGAACAGGCTGAAGATTGGGAGATGTCAGATTCTACAAATTGGGCCGGATTCAAAGATGTAGAAAAACCTGAAGCAGGGACTGGAACAAAAGGGGAATGTTAAAACAGTAAGTACAATGTAATTCAATGAGAAAATAAGTTTATCACAAGAACTTCTGTTGCAGTCTGGGAAAAACTGGTACTCAATTAGGAGAATTTTTTTTTCTCTTGAAACTGAATCATAACCAAAGGTTTTCACATGATAAACCATAAAATAACATTTTCCAATGGCATTAAACTAGGCCCAAAGTTGAATAGTGTGTTTTATGTATGCATCTACTGTACATCCAGCAATGAATATTTTTTTTAAAGAAAGTCTTGTGGACGTCATCAGATTTTATCTTGTTGGATGCAGCATGTAGGGGCCGATTCACTAAGGGTCGAATATCGAGGTTTAATTAACCCTCGATATTCGACTAGGAATTAAAATCCTTCGACTTCGAATATCGAAGTCGGAGTTAGCGCAGATAGTTCGATCGAACGATCTAAGGATTATTCCTTCGATCGAACGATAAAATCCTTCGAATCGAACGATTCGAAGGATTTTAATTCAACGATCGAAGGAATATCCTTTGATCAAAAAAAGTTAGCCAAGCCTATGGAGAAGCATGTGCGGTAATTTCTTTGTTACTACTATACCTCAGTTGCCGCATAATGTTCTAGCTGCCCATTTAGCAGGAGCATAAAATGGCTTTGCTTAAAGTGATACTGATACTATAAAACTTTTCAAAATATGAATGTGCATTAAAAGATACCTATGGGTCATGCTGATCGTTTTTTTGCTGAGAGATTTGCTTTTGTAAGCAATTGTTAGTTGAAGTTTCTAAACCTGACTGTTTTGCCAACCTGACTGTCCCTTCTCAGCCTGTCAGTTAAATTCTCTTATGCTAACAGACTCCTGCTGTACAAATATGGCAGCCCCCTCATACAGGAACATGGGACATCAGACAGGTAATGTAAAATCATTGTACAAATACTTTATGGCAAAGTTATAAGTAGCTTTCAAAGGCAATATTATGATAGATGTAAAAAACTGTTTAATTTCTGGTGTCAGTATCTCTTTAAGTTGATCCAGAGACTGGTCCAATCTTGCCAGGAAGGATTTTTTTCCACCTGAGGGGGCCTATGAGGATGGAGCCTTTGGAGAAAGCTTACATTCTGTTTGCCTTCACTAGCTGGGAACTGTGAACTGATTGAGAAATATTTGAAGCATTTACTGATTTGATATTGTACCATGAAAGTCAACACCCACCATTCTAAATTGTGTATCATTTGTCCAATAAAGAAATTCATTAATTAAAAAACCACTGGCACACAAGTTATTTGAAGAATCTGTTCTGTTATGGTTCAAATATAGTGTGGTTAACCCTTCCGTCAACAGTTAAGCGAGTTAAGTAACAGAGGTATCAGGACAAGATATTCACAAGCACCTAATTTCCTAAAACCTGTTACATATATAAAAGATCATTATTCAGGTAATTTTAATTTGAGATTTATTAATTATAAGATGACTGATGATACAGAAACTTACCTATCCTCCTCACATTAATGTTTTGACTTAAATATGACAGTATTTGTCTTCCTTCTATCTCTATCCAGTACCCACATGTATAATTCCCAGAAGCATTTCTTGGAACACGATAAGAGGTTTGTGGTGCATTTGTAACATAGATTTCTTTTTCCTCTTTGTAATAACGAATCCCTTTCACTGTATAGGATTGTGGAGGGGTACACATCACAATTATGGGCTCATCCATGGTATACACTGAGTGTGAGGGCCTCCGAGATATAGAGGGAGATGGAGGGTAATCTAAAACATAATGAATATAGTTATAACAACTTACTTTTTGTTGATGATATAGTACATTGCTTCAATGTAGCCTATTTGGAAGAACAAATGTATGCATGAAGGAGAGTGTGACATAGTGGATACAATTGAACAAAAGAACAATAAATTACTCCAGCATTGAGGGCTAGAGTATCATAGAAATGATAACTTAGAGTTGAATGACATGTCCCTGAAGTTAGGGTCAGTTTACCCTAGCAACCAGGCACTGGTTTGAATGAGACACTAGAAGGCGAATAGGAGAGAGCCTGAATAGAAGTATATATAAGTAACAGAAAGTAACAATAACTACAAAATTTTTGACAAAGCAATAGTTGTTTGGCTGCTGGATCAGTTGTCCCCATTTCCAAGGAAAAAGGTCCTTGTGTGGGACCGAAACGTTGGATTAATAAACTTTTTCTTTTTTATCTCCACTGGTCTTTTTTGTAAAATCCTGTGAGTGCCATCACCTACTAACCTTTATGAATTTTTAATGCATGTGCACCCAGGTCTCGTAAAACTTCTAGGGTGTGCAGCCCTTACATGCCACACACACACACACACACACACACATATATATATATATATATATATATATATATATTATATATATATATATATATATATATAATATATATATATATATATATATATATATATATATATATATATATATATATATATATATATATATATATATATATACAGTATACTGTGCATAAGTCCGTAAAAGGGGACCCGTCACCCAAAAAAAATTATTCCAAATCCTATTTTATCACATTAGTCAAGCAAAATGAACTTGAATTATACTATATACATTATTTGAATCTTATTTCCTTCAGTCTGGGAATTCATAATTATAAAAAGCGAACAGGAGCCATTTTGTGGACAGTGTTATTAAGACAAGCCTTGCATCATCTCAGAATCTTGTTTGTGCACCAGAATGGGGGACCCAATGTCCATCCCCATGCACTGGTTACACAATTAAACGGTTAAGAGAACAGGGGGAATGTGGGGAGAGCAGTGACATCTAGGAAGTGCTGAATGGAAAGTGAAAGTAATTGCTTGCCCCGCCTCTATGCCTAAGGCATAGAGGAGGGGCAGCGAATATTTGATTGACAGCTGAGATTTTTAAATGAGTTTACAACAGCTATGAATGCTTTATTAAAAAAAAAGAATTTGGATTTTGTGTTTAATTTGAAAAGGACTTTTATTATACAGCTTTTTATGACTGGGTGACAGGTCCACTTTAAGATCAGTAACTAACAGCAGCACAGAGCATGTGCAATAAATCAGCAGAGAAGAACTTGGGAGCTACAAGGGGCATCTTTGTTCCTGTTAAAGGGCTGTAATTATCTTGGGCATGTACAGAACCCAAAACATAATAGGGCTCATGAATATCTGCAGGTGCAGTTGTACGTAAAATCACTTTCATTAAGGTACTTCTGTATATTTGTGCTCTGTGATTGTTCTCAAACTTGTATTTTACTCACTGCACTGCAGACGTACACGTGCCCTAATGTGTAGCACTTCTAACCTTCTTTTTAAAGCTTACATCTTTAGATCTCCTTTAAACATGCAAAACTGGGTAATATGTGGCCTGTAAATGGTGGGCATTTGGAAATGGCTACTTTAGCTGCTGAAACTCTCATCCAAAAGAGGAAACGGGATAGACAGAGGTAGCGCCTGATATTGCATTTCTGTTCCTGGGGATGTTTAGTAGTCAGCTGTCCCTGCAAGGCTCCTACTGCCTATGGGTATCACAAGCTGTATCTTGTCTTTGCATTAGCTGTCTTTCCCTCTCTTTCATTTCTTCTACTGCAGAAACTTTTATCACAAGAACTGCACTGTTTATGTGAGAATTGTTGCTTTCATTTCATTGCAATAGACTTTTTTCAAGTTTATTAAATATGCCCTTTATTGTGCAAATATTATCACCTACTTTCATGGCCTGTGATACACATTCCTCTCCCTGGGACTATGAAGCTTGAACTTTAACTGAGCAACTTGCTACTGAGGACTGTAACTGTTGTATTCCAAATGTAACCATGGGGTTCCTACCATATAGTGTGCGTTTGCAAAGCAGGTAAATGGGAATTTTTTCTCTCTAGTTGTTAAGGATATTTGTGTAATACCCCATAACATTCCAGGGTTTGATCAGTGACACATTTTGTGATTTCTTTATTAATTTATCTACATGTTGATCATCAGTTAGGTCCCCTATCTCTATTTCTATCCCTTGAACATCATCTAATTTCTACTGTGCAACAATCTTCATTAGCAAAAGAATACATTAGACATAATGTAAACCAAGTATAGCCTTGATTTTTCATGAGTTTTTGTTAACGTTTACTACTTCTTTAATGAATTTACAGTGTAGATTAGTGATGGGCGAATAAATTCGGCAGGCGTGAATTCGTGGCCAACCTCCATGTTTCACCACCAGTGAATAAATTTGGTAAACTGCCACGAAAGTTTGCCGGCGGAAAATCGATGGCGTCAAAAAATTTTGGACGCACATCGGAAAAGTAAATTGCATCAAAGCCGGCGCGTGTCAACATTATTCGGATACCCATCGACTTTAACGCTGGCGCCAAAATTGATGCACTTCGCAAATTTCACTGGAAATTTTCCGGTGAAGCGAAACGGGACAAATTCGCCCATCACTAGTGTAGATCAATGGCTCCTCTATAGTAGTGTTTCCATGTGATCTATTAAAAATTGCTGCTTTTGTATTTGGATTGTCCACTCTCCTGAGCTGAGGGCCTGGGGCTGGAGCACCTTGGCCACGTCTCTATTTTGGTGATTCTACAACATCTGCTTTATGCTAGAAAAGTTATTGACTCAGAATATATATCCTTAGAACCCACACTTTTGGTACAGTATTCTTTAAAAGTTGTAACATTTCCCATTATCTTACCCATTATTTTGAGGGTTACAGGATCACTCATCAGTGACTCAATCTGCCTTCCAAGTTCCATTCTCCAGTACATACATGTGACTGACAGTTTTCTGCTAGATATCAACATTTGATATGTTGCTTCTCTCCCAGTGGCATTTGCTGTGTGGATGACTTCACCATTTATATAATATTGGACTCCTTTCATATTAAGCTCTGGAGAAGTACATATCACAGTTACAGTTTCACCCTGAATATACCAGCGCTCCCCAGATCCAGTATTTAAAGAAGGTCTGAGGAAAATTTTTGGAGCAAGTGGTCGGTCTGTTGAGGAAAAAAGATACATTACTGAATTTAGATATACAACAATCTGGTTTGACCATTCTGTCAATTGCCTGGAGCATTGTATGTGTGTAATTATTCTCACTGCAGCTATACCAACTGAATGGCACCACATTATTCCACTTCCTTTTGTGGAATAAGTATATATAATGTTTGGCTATGTTTGTACATCTGGACCATACTGTATATGCTGGAGCTAAATGGGTTGTCACAACTGACATCAGCTTTATTATAACTTTAAGCTTAAGACCTTATTTATAAAGGTGTCTACATGTTTTTACCCCATAAAGTATTAAATATGGTAAAAAACAAAAGCTCTTTTGTTCACTGTACAAAATTTAAAAATATATAAAATATAAAAATATATTTTAAAAAATATTTTAATTGATACCATTATTTTACAGCAGCTCAGACCATGTTTAACTCTTAAAGTAAATGAAAAATTTCAGGCATAGAAGCTAGTGATAAGTAGTTCACTTTTAAAAATGGTTTTAGTGTTATTTGTAAATGTAGTTGCTAATAAATGAAACATTCGTTTGTCCCTTAATATTTTCTGCCTTGAAGTTTGTGACTATTTAAATTATGCTGCATAAACCTGCTCATAAATAAATTATTAAGAGACATGCAAAGCATTGTGGGAATTGGAGTCCTGCCTGAAGGAGAGCTTGCTTCTTCCACATTGCTTTAAGAATAAGAACCAGCAGTGTGTATGTATGTAGGCAGGGCTCATGGCTATGGTCGCAGGAGTGCGTGCTGTTTTATTTTGAATATGTAGGCAGGGCTACCATAATGTACCGTGGCAAAAGTAAACCAAGAATGTTTTATTTTCCAACAGACATCAAGGATATCCAAGTCAGACATATACATCCAAATTTTTCAGGGCATTCTGTAATGACCATTATTCCCTGGACCACTGTCCATATCCTACTCACAGGATCCTTATGTGGTATTGCCTCTATAACACCATAGGCCGCTTCCGTTCCACCGCCCTCGGGATCTCTATATCCCCACCTGCCCTCAGCAACCTGATGCTCCTCATTGGTGTCCCCTTGCTATTCCAGACAGGAATTTCCATGATGGCCACGGTCCCATAGCCCTCCCTTACAACTATTGACTGGTAGAGTATTTACCGGAAGGCTACTTCCACTAAGCTCCTGGTTTGGGCTCTTAACTGCCGTTGCTACAGTTTTCCTTTCCATCTTGTACACCTAATGCACAATTTCACATTAATCTCCTGTCTCTGGCTAAGCCTGTTACCTGAACGCCAAGGCTGGGCTCTCCTCCTCCAGCAGATTTTCTGCACTGGACCACACCCCCATGCAAACTCCTCCTCCTGACTCTTCTGTGGCCATTTTTATAGTTTTCCCCTTCTAGCTCCCTCTGGTGGCCGGGGTATAAGTACAATTTTCCCAAAAATTATGTTTCAACATTCAAAACCCCCACATGTATACATAACAGACATTTCACATTTACATCCTCATATACCACACTTTCCACATTACACAATCTTCAGCCACCTTACAAGTGTACAAATACAGAAGAGATGTTACTTTCATAGTAATTAAAACTTTAAAACAATTGCAAATGTTTAATGAATGTTTATCTAAAAGTTACACAATTTCAAGTTATAGCACCCGTCAAGTTATAAGAACAGCAAAAAGCATTCCCAATAAACAAACCCCTAGTGTCTGAAACACACCCTAGGAATAGTATTGATGCCTCCTACAGTGTACCCATAATGCATCTATGTATTAATGGCTACTGCATTGTGAGGCATGATCTGATACTAAAATATATACAGGAATATATACAGGTTCTGTGGCCCAATGCAGTCCTCTGATGAGTAGTGTGTAAACTGCAAAACATGGCGATCGACTAAACTCAAGAGCAAGAGGCTACAGCAGTGTGTCTTGTTTTAGTATGATGTAGACATTCATATTGTAAGATATGAGATCTGTGTTAATTTTTTATTTCTTGTATTATTTAGTTTTCATTCAGCAAATCCAGCAGCTATCTAGTTGCTAGGGTCCAGTTTACCCTAGTAACCAGGCACTGGTTTGAATAAGAGACTAGAAGCGAATTGGAGAGAGTCTGAATAGAAAGACAAGTAATAAAAAGCAACAATAACTACAAAATTATAGTCTCACAAAGCAATAGTTTGGTTGTTTGGCTAATTATCACCAGAACCCAGGATCACCTAATATACCTAATATAGCATTTGCCCTTCAAAAACACTCAGAGACCAAATTAAATAATACATTTAAAAAATGTACTCACCAATCACATATAATATGATGGAGTTACTCATGGGTGTGGTAAATATCCCATCTGTGTACTGACAGGTGTACTTTCCCGTAGCCATTTCTTGCAGACTATGTATATGGTAGGTGGAACTCCTCTGTGATAAATGGTTGGCATTGTTCTGAAAAAAGGTAAATTGGTTATGGTGACGTGGATCATCCACAGTGCAATCCAATGTGACAGCTTCTCCTGTTAAATAAACTGGATAGTCAGGGGTCTTGGTGAGAATCGGAGCAGATATAGTACCTAAACATACAAAGAAAGGAATGTTTCTATTAAAGCCTATTTTTTTTTTATTTTGCTTATCAAATGCATACAAAAACATACCCATCACTGTTGAACAAGAAATGCAAACATATTTGAAATACATAATAGTCATGTATACATGTATAAATGTATATATTCTAATTATTGGGGCAGAGAATATTCATTGATCAATTCTTCCTTTTCTGTATGTTTGAAGCAAATGTCCATTAAGTTTACCAACCCTTACAGCGACTCCCACAACCCTGTTTGGTTTTCTGCATTTTAAATGTTCTATTTTGCAGGAGGTAGAGAAGTCTAAACCTCCATGTGGTTGTAGAAACCTCATAACTGTCCCTTTAATATTGGTTTTATGCCTTTAAAGGGGTTTTTCACCTTCAAATTAACTTTTAGTGTATAGACAATTTGCCATTGTTTTTTTATTTTTTTATGATTTGGGGTTTTTGAGTTATTTAACTTTTTATTCAGCAGCTCTGTGTTACAATTTCAGCAATCTGGTTCCTAGCAACCAAATTACCCTAGCAACCATTGATTTAAAAAAAAGAGACTGGAATATGAATAGGAGAGGCATGAATAGAAAGATAAATAATGAAAAGTAACAATAACAATACGTTTGTAACCTTACAGAGCATTTGTTTTTAGATGGGGTCAGTGATCCCCACTTAAATGCTGGAAAGAGTCAGAAGAAGAAGGCAAATAATTGAAAAAATGAAGACCAGTTGAAAGGTTGCTTAAATTAGTCATTATTCAAACTAAAAGCTAAAGTAAAGGTGAACCACCGCTTTAATATGGGCGTTGGTCTTGGAGAGCGCTCCCCAATGCAATTTACAGAGGGTAAGCATAATTCTATGAGATCTGTGCCAAGGCCATGAGACATTATTCCCAAGAAATGCAACCATGCAGGGAGGTACCGATCTATGGAAAATATGACTGGAGGACCACCATAGGACCACCATATAAGGTTTACCTTGACATGGTATGACGGCTTGGCAATTTTATTCTCATAATCCTATAACAAAATCCTTGTTTTGGAAATGTATGCTATTACACAGGTACTAAAATATAAACAAAATAGGGAGCTTTGAACGTACATTGATCCCATATCTTTTTTTTAACCTCCTATATTTTCAACAAAAACCCACGTATCCCTGTTATTTACAGATTGCCTACATTTCCTAAAAGCCTTATTAAAGGGGTGGTAGTTTTTAGTATGTTATAGAGTGGTTAATCCTAAACAATTTGTCAGTTGGACTTATTTGTTTATTATTTTATAGTTTTAATGATTTTACTTTTTCTACTGACCCTTTCAGCTTTCAAATGGGGATCACTACAAACCAATTTATGCTGTCTGAATTTCAGTTCTACTACTTACCTGCCCGAACAATGGCAAGCCTGATTAGAAGCCCTGCAGACACAAAATGGGAGTATGTATCAGAAGTATACAAAGCAACCTCAAAATTACATATAAAGTGAGTTAAATCTTAAGCACCCGCCTGTATCCATACCTCCATTGAGGGCTGACTTACAAATCTGCTCATAGAATATTTAAATCATGTTTTAACTGCAGTCATGAACCCAGTGGCATGTTGGCAAGGTATATACCAATAGCCCAAAAACAATGGTCGGTTTTTACACATATAAATGTTGAAGTATGCAATTATCAAGATAATACGCTAGTTACCTTATGCTGTCCAATTAAATTTTTTTTCAAGCATGCACTATTTCACATATTCATTTCCAGATTATGATGACTGTTATTTCACGCAAGAAGTTGGTGGACCCTTACAGGTACTTGGTGCCATACAAATCGTGTGGCATGTGGCAGAATGTCCCTGCCCCGAAAAGCTCACAGTTTAAGTGGGTGGATGGCTAGCATAAGGCACAAATTGGAGGGGAAAAGTGCACAAGGTAAATGCATTGTCCGTTAGGTAAAATAACTACACTAATATTTTAGTGCTTCAAAAGGTAGACTCTTTGTTTTTTCTTGAAGAGATTGAGAGAGAAATTCTTAAGGAGGAATTCAGGGATGGAATTCCAGAGGTAAACAGCAGCAAGATATAAAGGTTTAAAGTGAGAGGTGGCAGTGGATGTGGATGGTGTGAAAAGAAGCTGGCTCTGAGAGGAGCAGAAGAGATGGCCAGGAACCTACAGTGAGACAAGTGAAGAAATGTAATGAGGAGCAGAGGACTGAATGGCTTTGAATGTTAGTAGAATGATTTTATATGCTATCTTTTGCTTAACATGCAGCCATGCTAAGGATTTTAATTGGGTTTGAACAGATTCCCTCTTAGGAGAGAACAGGAGGATCCTAATAGAAGAGTTTAAGATTAATTGGAGGGGAAAAAGATGGGAGTCAGGAAGACGGTTGGATAAGGGCATAGAGTCATGTTTTGGCTGTTATGTATGAGAGAAAGGGACATATCTTGACTATATTGTTGAGGAAGAAGCAACAGGTTTTAGCAATAGTATTAATAGGATTAGAAAAGGAGAGAGACTGGTCAAAAATGACCCCGAGGTCAACCACGATCGGATCAGCCCAATATCACCCACATTGATGTGGACATATTGGGGAGAGATGCGCTCATTTGGAAACATTGAATACGGTCCGGTCCTGTAATGTGTAGAACACTTACGATCCCAACGGCCCACCTTATACTCAACGGAGATTTCAACGCCATAACTGACCCCAAAATAGAAAACTCTTCCCCAACTGCCACTGGCAGAACTTCATTAAGTGGGCAACAACATATGGACTGGTGGATCTTTGGCGAGCCGCAACCCAGGTATCCGGCAATTTACTTGCTACTCCGCTGGACATAACGGCCTATCCAGAATAGACCTAGCACTGGGCACCCCTGATCTAAACACTATGGTACCCAAAGTGGAGATCCTTACTAGGGGCATATCCGACCACTCCCCCATGACGGTTATCCTAACAACTTCCCCCACCACCACACAAAGAACATGGAGACTTAGCTCCTACTGGATCAAACACCCACATTAGCTGACCCCATGTTTGACAGCCTGGAACAGTTTATATCTACCAACTCAGACTCCTCCAGCCCCGATATTGTTTGGGACTCTCTGAAAGCATATATAAGGGAAGAATATTTTAGCAACATCAAGGCACTCACTAATATCATAGGTGCAGAGATCTCCTCCAAAAAGTGCAAGAGATTGAACAGGAATTTATAGACCACTCTACCGAAACAAATAAACGGAGGTGGCGATCGGCCCAAGACTCCCTAGCCCTCACCCAGCTAGAACTCACAAAGAAACACATTCTTTACCAAAAGTAAAAGCATGGAAACAAAAATGGCAGATTACTAGCTCACCTAACCCGGGAAGATACCTCTGCAACAGGAATTTCCATTGTCTGACTGCTCAACAAAGAAACCTCCACATGCCCTGACCAGATTAACAACATATACCCCACTGCCCTCTATTCGACAAAGCTGAATGCCACAGTGTCAGAAATCGATGATTATCTGCAGGTCATAGACTTGCCCAAACTAGAAGACCTAACTGCCTCTGAGCTGGGCAACCCCATTACAGAACTAGGCAATGATGGCCTTTTCCCCAAGGAAAACCCCAGGAAGAGATGGCAGACCGATTGAGTGGTACAAACAATATGCTAAACAACTCGCCCCCTTACTGACAAACTCTTTAATGAGACACTAGAAGGTAGAAGCCTACCACAAACCATGAGGGCTATGGTTATAGTCCTTTTCACCAAGCTGGGCAAAGACCCTCTGGAATGTTTTTCTTATAGACCCTTTTCTCTAATTAACGTGGATGCAAAGATCTTAGCAAAAGTCCTTGCCAAGCATTTTAACAAATGTAATTTCCCCCAACAAACCCGGCTTTATTCTAGGGACAGCAACAGATATCAATATCAGAAAGATGTATACTAACCTATTGTAGCATTAGGGTTTAAGCACATGAGCAGATTTGGAGAGATTTAGTCGCCAAAGTACTCAGGTCTATGGGTGAACTGGTCCAAGTTAGTGCTCTTCCCGATAGATGCACCACCACAAGGGACGCCAGCCCAGACTTATGGCCTCATCTGGGTCTCCATGTTCAAATACTTGAGAATCTAGATTCATGAAGACCTTAACAAATGTATAGAACTAAATCTAACTCCCATCATCTCACTACTAGAAACAAAAAATGAGGCATGGTCCCAGCTCCCTCTGACCCTCAAGGGTAGAAAAAACCTGTTCAAATGATCATGCTCCCAAAACGAACTTATATTTTCAGACAAGTCTCGGTGACAACCCCCAACAAGATCTTCAAGAAGATACAGCCCCACACACTGACTCTCTACTGGAATTTCCTAGAATTTCCCTGATCCCTTCAACTCCCTACAGACCAAGGTGGGTTGGCAGCCCAAAACACTTTGCTTTACTATATGGCTGTACAATTAGTAGATGCCTGGAGATGGGAAGCACTCCCAGAGCCCCCACAGCTACAACCCTAGAAGCCCAAATCATTGGCTCCTGTGAGGAGCTCAAAAATCTTCTAGAGGCACTAGATAAACAGACAAGGCAAAAGATTAGGAATAAGAGGAGGGGACCATCAGAAACTTTTGGAGAGGAGAGAAGTTTATTGGATTTTTCATTTGGGAACACGTTTGCCACTAGGGCTTAACTATGAATTTGACGTGACATGTTACACTTGAATGTAAAAAAAAAAAAAATAAATAAAAAAATGAGAAAGAAATATACTTATTATATAACACTATTAATGGAATGGAATGTTGACAGTGTAGACAATCTATATAAATTTGGCAATAATGAGGTTTGTGCAAAGTTAGAGATTAACTAATTGGTTTGAGAGTTAAGGATTATATACTGTTTAAATATAATGTTGTGCAATTACTAATCTTAAGGACTGTGTTGCTAACGGATATTCTGAAGACAATGTACAACTTTATACTATCTTGTATAATATAAGGGAAATGGTACATACACCCTGTATAGGTACTATGGGTTAATATATAGAAGGAAAGCATGGTTAATTGCTTGTGATCCTGGATTGGTTTTAAACAAAAAGGGGTGGGATCACCTGGGTTTAAATTCTGTACTCAATCCCTTACTGACAGACACACCTATGATTAAGCGCCGGAAGGTGCGAAACTAGTAAGGTGGGATATGTGGGGTGGTATGTACTGAATACTTTTAAATGTGAATTTCAATAAATTATTCTTATTTTTACTCTAAGAGGCCTTGGGACATATATCTTTTTGGATATAGATTTTTTGGACTTTGACTGCCTTGGAACTGGGGCTGTTCCCTTCGGCCATGCTGAATAGCTATATGGATTCCCGATCTTTTCATAGATATTACACATCTTGCACTAGGCACCTTGAGAAAAAATTTCAACTTCATGAATCTAGGTCCTAAAATATTCTGATGGATATTAAAAAATGTGTCTTATTTCAACTACACTACCCTCCTACATATCTAACCTGGTATCTTCCTCATCACAAAGTGGTTAGACACATTCTATACAATATATACTTTAAATACATTTATTATATACACAAAACGCGTCTCGTTTACTAACGGTACAGTAACAACCAATCAGCAACTTGCTTTCAATATTCTTCCCCCAGTACTCTGCGTAAACCTAAATTCTGATTACTTGCTATTGGTTCCTGCACTTGGACAAATTTGCCCACTGTTAGTAAATGAGCCCCATCAGTCTCTTTGACATAGATGTCAAGTTCTCTGCTTGTTATTTATCAGCTATAATCATTATGTATTTGTTTTTGAATAATGTACTATTTATGCTTTGCACCAGTTGTTTTGTGCTGAACTAAAGGATACGACTCCATGAATGAGATAGTACAGCCTAGCAAAAACTGGAATTCATTCTTATCTAATACATTTTGCCACGGCCGGAACTAGGGGTAGGCAGAGTAGGCATGTGCCTAGGGCGCAAAAGCAGGGGGGGGCGCCAGGCACCGCCTCTGTCACCTATCCCATGTCCGGTCCCCTCTCTCCACCTGTCTGTTTTATTTGCTTGTTTATTTGCACTTTTGCGCAAGCTTGCTTGGATCTGTGTATGCGACGCGCGCAGCAATTTGCGAATGCGCTCAATCAGCCTAGGGCGCCTGATCGGCCTGTCCCGGCTCTGCATTTTGCATTTCTGCCACAGAGAACACTCAGGTCCGGACTGAGAATTAAAATAAGCCCTGGCATTTCAGGTACACAGAGGCCCAATCAGCCCACATAGAGGCCCAAACAGCTCCCACCAGCCCACTAAATACTGACTTTCTATGGCACCTTATAGCAGCCCCTCTGGCATTTGCCAGAACTCGCAGATTGCCAGTCCGGGCCTGCTGACACTCCTAACGCAATCCAGGATAGTAAGCTTCTGTGACAGTTCTTTTAAAAGCCTTGCTCGTTACTGCTATAGAGATACAGAACCTTTAGGCTAATGCATTAAGCTCAATATATAAAACATTTCTTGACATATTTGTTTATAGGGTTTAGTTCTCCTTTAAGTTATGCCTCAATGTTGAACTTGAAATACCATCTAGTCTGCTTGCAAATCATATGCTTTGCTGTAGCTCTGCACAGTTGCAACCACAAATTACTACTTATTCCTTTGCAAGCAGCAACCACATGACTCTGCTGTAGGAGATGGCTGGGGAGATATTAATAATGGCTGCTCGGTATTAAAAAATCCTGCATGGGAGTCTAGGTTGGTGCTTTAACTTTAATGTCATATTAGTGTATACATCCCAACATTCCTCGTTTTGGTGGGACAACCCAACACAGAAATCTAAAAATGGAGGCTTACCTAAACAATAGGCTGTATTTGGAGCATATCAGGGACATATCTGGGTATAACGTGGAATTGCCATAGGGTTTGGACTTAAATGTGCTGATTTTCAGTTTTAGAATAATCTGGGAGTCCTAGCTCCACTATCTACTGGCCATATTTGCCTGAATTTGTCATAGTTCTTTATTGGGCTTACTCAATATTTCATCTACCAGCTGAACGTATCCGTATTCTGGTGGTAACATAGCAGTAGTGGTTCACCACAAAGCCAAATATAGCTGCTATAGGAGATGTTCCCATGAGAAGGTAGTCAAATCAGAAGTGATTAAGAACTAGGTTCCTGCCAGAAAGCAGCATTACCAAGTAACTTTTAAAATTATTGGGAATTCATATAATACTATACATATAATAATACTTAACTACACAGCCATTTAAAGGTGAAATGCCATGAATATACAGTAGCTTAAATATATGTTGTAAATGTAGTGATATATTGATTACATTTTTTATTATTTGTATAGATTTAAAGGGTTAACAAGCACTCTCTCTCCTCACCAGCACTGCCCCTGCCTGCTGTAAAGTTATGGACAGATCAGGTTGGAGTGTTGAATGATACATACAACATTGTCTAAATAGCCAAATCTACAATGTATATTAAACTAAAGGAACAATTTACTCCTTCATAATCAATTAGTATGGGGAAGACTGTAGTATGCTAGACAGTTTGCCTTAGGCTTCATTTTGATATTTTTGTGTTTTTTGAATTATATACTTGTTTTGTTCTGCAGCTGGTTGCTAGGGAATAATTACTATCTTTGTGCAAAATAAATAGGAAAATGAATGAAAAGGACCTGAACAGAAAGGAAACCAGCCACACAAATAAAAATGGACCTATAGACTTTGTCTGTTTCTGGTTGCAAGGGTCAGTGGCAACAATAGATTTTTTCATTTGAAGAAAAAACTGAATAAGAAAACAAATTCATAATTGCTAAACCATATAAAATAAAAAATGAAGACAAACTGGAAAATTGCTTAATATTGCTCAAATGATTACATATGAAAAGTTACTATAAAGCTGAGCTTCATCTTTACATTGATTTTAATATACTCTTTAAAATATACTCTTTAAAATATCTGGGTCACAGCACACTGCTGCACCAGTTGTAGTTTTCCCCTACAGACAATGACATTGCCCTTTACTCACCCATGGAGACTGGCCAAATCAGAATCATGTTGACCGACGACAACCAGCACTTAAGGCAGATTAATAGTCTGTTACTGTTATAAACCAAAGGAACAACGATTGGTTACTGTGGGACAAGATACAGTGAAGTAACTGATAATTCTATTCACACCTAGTGGTGAAACTATAGAAGAAGCAGAACCTGCAGTCGGGGGGGGGGGAGTGGCTTTTTCTATAGCATTAAAATCCCTCCACCCAAGCCTTAGATGAAAAGAGAAATATTCATGAGCAATGACATAAAGTTCTTCGTTTAAAGGACAAGACATATATTTGAGCTTTAAAGAAGAGAGTCATGTATGGTTGTGAAATGCACTGCATCCATACAGTAACAAAAACATCATTAGTTTATCATTAGTTTCTCCTAAATAAAGTATGGGGTAGGAGGGCATAGCTGATCGTGTAGCAAGAATGTAATTTCTTTGCATATGATAATTATACATATAGATATACACTACTTTAAAACCTCTAAGCTACATGGAGAAAGTTTGAGGAGAGATGCTGCCTACAGCTTTATTTAGATTGTATGTTTAGTTTTCTGTGCTACCAGCCAAGTATAATTAGCTTTCATCTTTTACTCACTGCTTACAAAGTTGTAAGAAACAGGGCACATGTACTACAGATATGAAGCCTCTTCTAGAGTATGCCACCCGGCACTGGCTGCAACATCACCGGCAGAAAGCTGGCAGCTGCATTTTCTCAGATGTTGGCATAAGGTCGTAGCACTGTTTAAAT
The DNA here is from genome assembly GCF_017654675.1 of Xenopus laevis. Classification (NCBI taxonomy): domain Eukaryota; kingdom Metazoa; phylum Chordata; class Amphibia; order Anura; family Pipidae; genus Xenopus; species Xenopus laevis. The sequence goes on from NC_054371.1 coordinate 154,229,607, forward strand.
TGTTTGGAGGTTGCACAGCAAATAAAGAGAAAGAGGCTTAGGCATCTTAAATGTACTGTTAGGTTCCCTCTATACTAAAGTGCAAACTGTTAAAAAAATTTTTACTGCACTTTTCAACTGATGTCGTCCAGTTCCTAGTCCCAGCCAACAACTATAATTTTCTTTAAAGGAGACATATACTGTAGGATATATAAAATAAACCCTAATTTTGTAGGCAATTGTGTGTACTATAAGGTGCTGGTTTCACTTTTGGCTGTAAATGAATATTGTCTTCAAAATTAGCCCCTTCATTGGAGCTCCCTATTGATGTTCTCTGGTCCCGGTCCATGTTTCAAATGAAGGGTAGTCATGTCCTATCTGTCCCTGCCAGAAGCATAGTAGGAGGGGGATAGCCAATCACAGCCCTGCAGTTCCCTATCAGGTGAGCCTAGCTGCTGATTGGTTCCTAGCCTACAGTGCAGTGTGCTGAGTGCCACTGGCTACCCTGCACAGCCTGGGAAAGGAGGCAGCATGAAGTGGAACAGATGAGCAGGGCTAGTAGGGTTTTTCCAGAAATTTAAACCATAAAGTAAAAAAAACACAACTTTTTAAAGCACATTCCTTCTATATCTAAATGAGTAAAATGAACTGGCACATTTTATTTTATAAAGGTAACCCTTCTACTGTAGGTCTGGGGCATAGTATAAACAGTGTACGTTATTATCTGATCTTGGGCTATTGGAAGAAAAATGGGGAATAACCATGCCAGAAAATAAATTATACTATGAGTTTAGGAAGGATGGCTAGTAAGAATCCTGCTATTTGAATATATACCACTACAAGATGCTCACAGAGGCTGCTGTAACTGTAGTACCACAGATATGGATGTGTGAACAGAAATGGTATCAGTCACTGGTACTATAACTTAAAGTTTTAAGTGGCTATTTTGACATTGGAAAGTACATTTTAGATTCTATTATATACATAAAATAAAAGGACTATATATCTCCATACACTTTAAACATATTCATACACACTCACCTTCCTGTGGCTGACTCCCAGCAGCCCACTTCCACCATTCATTTTCCTTTGTGTCTTTTTAGCACATTATTACTTTTATGTCTGTATTTATTTTCAGGTCTAGCTGGTCGGTTTTACTTCCTCCTTCTGACCAGCACAGAGAGCTTTTTTGGAGGGTTAGGTTTCATGTGTATAATATGTGTATAAGGTGCATATATATATATATATATATATATATATATATATATATATATATATATATATATATATATATATATATATATATATATATATATATATATATATATATATATATATATATATATATATATATATATACACACACACACATTTATCTATATACACACACACTCGCACATATTTATAGATATGAGGAGACAGTCACATAAGAGATTAAAGCAACAGTACATGTTACATGGTAGAAATTTTGATGTATGGGAGGTATCCTGGAGATACTATACTCTGGAAAATGTATTTTACCATTACAACCACCTTTCAGCATTCCCCTTGTGCCTTGTGCCTTTAAGATGTTGGCGCAAGCACAGGTCTTCTCAGTGCTGATTGGACAGTGTGGAGCAGTGTGACATCACAGGAAGGAGATTAGCTGAACCAGGAGTCTATTGGATGACAATCCTCAGGATAAGGGAATGCTATTTGATAAGAGCAGAGATGCTAAGCAATATTAAGAGACAAATATGTAGTTTCAGTTGCAGTTGTAGATTAACTAGGAATGAAAGTTTTAAGAAATAAATGTTGATGAAGAATAGATATATCTTCTCAAGATGGAAGTAACAGGCAATACGCCATAGTCTCTAAAAGTAAATAATTTATAATATTTAGGGGCAGATTTATCAAAGTCAGATCTCATTTTGAGATTTACTCATACTTCGACCCTGGGAGCAACTCAAATTCATTAGTACGCCACCTAAAACCTGCCAAGTTCATGTTGAAGTCAATAGCAGAGATCCATTGACCCATTTGAAAATGTTAATAGCCTTCCTGACATTCACATTTTTTTTTGAGAAAAACTGGTAACTTTAGTTTAAATTTTAGACATTTGAGTTTGTCTTATATAAGATACCATTCGAGTTTCAAAGTCATTTGAATTCATCAGAGGTTAAAAAACTCTACCACTCAACCTTTGATAAATACAGTATGCCCCTTACTGTAGCTACCTGTAATATAACATTCATTATGAAATTAACCAAAGCAGTTTGGAAAGGAAGATGAATTAGTACCATTCAGAATAATGAAAATAAAATCCTTTCTAGTTCTCCTTGAGTTTGGATTTATAATCCAACTTTTTTCCAGAATTTTGGTGTAAGACAAGAGGGACAACGAGAATCCACAACAAGTAATCACAATTGCTAGGAATTCTGGAAGGAATTGCATGATGTAATTTAAGGGCGGGACACGGGTGGGCACTGTTGCTGGGTGGCAATCCCTAGAACAAATGTTGTTTGCAAATAAATAGATTCCTGCAAACACTTCTTTGTTCTACGGGAGATTGCCACCTAGCAAGAGCTAATGGGAGAGTAGCCCAAACCTAATAGTTGCTTTTATGAATGTCTCTTTCTTTCGAGGCGTTTAGAAAAGCTCTGGAAGAAATCACAATGCTACTTTATCATAATTGGAAAGGTATAGACCTCTCAGGGCAGCCTTGGTTATTATGAATCTTCCAAAGGAATGTTCCTTGAGTGGGTCACTGACCCCATCTAAAAAACAAATGCGCTGTAAGGTTAGACTTTTATTGTTATTGCTACTTTTTATTACTCATCTTTCTATTCAGGCCCTCTCCTATTCATATTCCAGTCTCTTATTCAGACCAGTGCATGGTTGCTAGGGTAATTTGGACCCTAGTTGAATGTAACCATTAGAACAAAGAATGACCCCTGAAATTGCTCCTCACCATTCATTATTCACTGATTCAGACAAAAAGAAAATAAAACTTAACTTTTATTAGCCAAATATAAAATACTTATCCAAGGTAATAACTAGAAGCTAAAATTACAATTAGGAAGGTGCGCTGTATGGGCTTTATAGTCAAGTACTGCCCAGAAAATTAAGGGTTAGCAGTTGTCAGGTATTAGCCAAAAACTATGGGACAAGTCCCTTGACCTTGACTTGATTTAGCCCATATTAATATCAAGGCAGCTAGTACAGATATTCCAAAACCTCCCACCATCTCCTTCAAAGACTTAGTACGTTGGTGAGGTAAAACTGGGGTTTCTTAGTGCATCCTGCCTCATAGAACTAAGAGGTATTCAAATGTTTAAAAGGGACATCTATGTTTAAAAGGCACATCTATGTGTAAAATCCTTGCTCGTTATAGGATTTGTTCCTTGTGCTGTTAGCTTTGCTATTCTGTTATTGATCCTGATTCTGACTGCCTGTTGTGACCCCTGCCTGTTCCTGACGATTCTGACCTATGTATCCTGATCCATTGCCTGATCCATTGCCTGAAATCCGACTATCTTTTCTGCCTTATCCATCTATTTGATCTCCCGGTTTTGACCCTTGCCTGCCTGACCAAGCTTTGAACTCTGCCTGCCCAGACCCGGCCTAATTTGTTTACGCTCACTTTCTGCCTGCCTCGACCTGGCCTGTTCCGACTACGATTCTGTCTAAACACCTTGCACCACAACCTTTTGCCCAAAGACTTTGCTTACAGTTGTGTCCCTTCGCTTGTTTAGAACCTTTTGCCTTGCACCTCTCGTTTTAAGACCTGGTGGCATCTGAGTAGCTGAGGGCTCCTCCCGAGGCCAAAGGCGGCTGCTACAGGCGGAAACACGAGCCGAGACCAGGGTGCTTGGCATTGGTTCTAAATTCTGGGTGCCAACCGTTACAAAAACATTACAAGGTTGCAACAGGCAACCTGAAAAATAACTGGGAGATGCAAATCCATTCTGAGTAAACATTTAAGAGATAAGAGACAAACTCCGAACAAGTATGAAACACTTATGTGTCACACACACAGGACTAGGTCAGTGTTGGACTGGGCCGGCCCAGATCCACTTCTCAGTGGCACGCGACCCCTCTTTGACGTGGCGCTGCGCGCATGCACACACCCGGCACTGGAGCGGCAGGGGGTGCCGGAGGGGGGCCCAGGGTAGGATTGCCACCTGGCCGGTATTTTACCGCCCTGGACAGTATTTTACTGGCCTGGCCAGTAAAAATTATGGCTGATCCAATGTTATTAATAGGGAAAAAAGAGATATAGGAAGGCCGGTATTTTTTTTCCAGAAAAGGTGGCAACCCTAGCCCCGGGGCCAGTAGCCCGGTGGGCCCCAAGCCCCCCGTCCGACCCTGGACTAGGTAGCTTAAAGCCAAAGGATGCACCTGTGGAATATGTGTTGAGTAACCAATCAGGTGCCATATACTTTTGAGTTATATGGAGTTCTAAATGGAGCTGATTAGTTGGGGTTAGCATACAGATACAGGTATAGTTCTTTATTGCTATAGGATATATGGCATGGCTAGGATATTGATTGAGGCGCTAAAAAGGAACTGCAATGAAAGACACACAACCCCTGAGTACTTACAGTATTGTGAATGTGGAGTAAAATAAGTCATGGTATAGTGGGATGGGAAAAGCAGGTCAGGAGACCTGTGATGAAAAAGTCATACAGACGGTGCATTGTTCTAATTCTACTTCTAAAACATATTTTGTTATTTACTGTAGATCTATTCTAAATTTTATTTCTTAGGGTGCCTTTCTCACCTGGACAATTCTGGAACCTGTAAGGAATGTATTCAAATCCTAGCCTTCTAGGGGTAAGGCTGTCTAAACCCCAGTCTTTACTTGGCAGATCCAGGAAGCAGTGGGGTCTTTTCTGGGTAGAATAATTAATATCTCTGTTCCTCCAATTATCTAAGTGACATGCTTATAGATTAATAGCTGACATGCAATAATTTCAATTCAGATATTTCAACAGCATTCAGTTCAACGTTGAAGTGAAACCAACAATCTCATGTTTTACATATCCTCACCTTGTGACAATTTAGTTGCTTGAATTAACAGAGAGGAGCAATTTCTTCTTATACAAATCTGCATGAACGAATTAATATAAATTCTATTTTAAGGGAGAAAGCACAGAAATTATAAATGCTACTCTGGCACTTTACGAACTCAAATTCAACTATTCGCCACCTCAAGCCTGCCGAATTACTATATAAGTCAATGGGGCAAATTCACTAAGATTCGTAGTTGCGCCAGGCGTAACTTCGCCGCACTTCGCCACACTTCGCCAGGCGTAGTTTCGCAAGCGCTTCACAAATTCACTAAAATCCGAAGTTGCGCTCAGGGGTAGCGTAAGGTTGCGAAGTTGCGCTAGCGTTGATTCGCTAAGTAAAGCGAAGTTACGCTAGCTAAGGCTAATTTGCATACGGCGCCAAATTCAAATTTCAATGGAGGAATACGTATCAGCACTACAAATGCCTAGAAAACCTTCAAAACATCAAATAAAATTTTTATTTTGCCCTACACATGTGCCCACTGTCTAGGTAAGTTGCCATGAGTCAGGAAATGTAGGGGGGAAGGAGGGGAGCCCCAAAAAAAATTTCGATCTTTTTCAGCCTATCACCCATAATGTAGAAAACACGCCAGTGTTTTTTGGGACTTAGAAAAATTTTGGACTTTTTTTGAAACAATCCCTATCTACTCTATTGCGCTTCGCCAGGTCTGAGGTGGCGAAGGAAGTCTAGCGTAAAAGGTAGCGTTCAGTACACTGCGCGCGTTAGTGAATTTGCGTAGTTACGTCGCTAGCGAAACTTCGCCAGGCGTAAGGGTGTGAAGTAACACTAGCAAAACTATGCCAGCGTTCATTAGTGAATCTGCGCAGTAACGAAAATGCCAAACGCTAGCGAAGTAACGCTAGCGTTCGGTGCTTCGGCGCTTAGTGAATTTGCCCCAATGGGAGACATCCAGGGATCAGTTGGGAGTTGTTTGCAGCCTTCCTGATATTCAAGTTTTTTTCAGAGAAAAAAACTCAAATCAAGTTTTTGAAAATTGAATTCAATTTGATTTGAATTTTGAGTTCATGGAAGTCTATGGGAGGTTTGAAAAACATAAATTCGAAATTCGACCCTTGATAAATATGCCTCTAAAAGTAAACTTTATATATCTGGTGAAGTGAACATACAGATAGATGTGCTCATCTATTATCAATATAACAGGAAAAGGGCCCTATAAATACATATAAGGGAGTATTCACTTACCTTGATGCAATGAGCAAAATGCAATTTCGAGTGCAATCATCATATTCCAACAATTTAATGGGTTTTTTTTTGCAGAATTCTAGCGATATTGGGAATGTAATGGGATGATTTGCTTGGCACAACTGTGTTGCATCTCTTACAATTGTGTTTCCAAAATTCATCAAAATTTAATGTACTTCATTGTGCTGAATATTTTCCAAGCCTGCCTGAAAACATTCTGGTGTTTGCAGTGCAAGTGATGTCTGCATGCGATTCTTTAGGTGCAAGTGCGCAGCCTGGAAAGAGAACCCTGAAGCTACCACTGGGTCAAGAGATGGAGGTAGCTCCTGGTGTGCTCAATTTTGAACAGAAAGCAGGATTGCAATTTACTGAAGTGCGAAGAGCAATTTTTGACACAAGTACCTTTAATTAATGTTGTTATAGAGGCAAATCACTGCAAGGAATAGCACAAACTGCACTTGGGAACTTCTTTCACAGTATCTTTCTTTACTTTGTGGCTATGAGCAAGTGTTCTGTATATGTATATTTGTAAAATAGGAAAGACTCCCATTCACCTGATGTAAAATTGAGAATTCGTTTATTTTGTCACCATATGGTAGGACATTTCTCAAGGATAAACAGATTTTTAAAAAAAATACACTCCCCATGTGTAAAAAACCCTCCAAAATCATATCACATAATTGTGAAGATCCAGTTCATATTGTGCAATCCATCCAATATTCCTGATGTTGATCTACTGTGTCATTCTCATCATGTGAAAATACAATTTCTTTAACATAGTCCAATAGAAACACAACACTTATAAGTGCTAAAATCAATTCTTATATTGATCTGCTTGGTGTCACTCTTAAACACTTCCAAGTTTAGTTTATTTGAGTTAGTCCATCGGAAACAATTTTTATATCTTTTGAAACCAATTCTCATATTGAATTGATATTAATTGACGCGTAACCTGTATAATTAATAATTAAATAGCTGAGAGCAACCAAGTTGGTATGCAAATAATAGGTTAAACTTATTTGCTGTCTACAGCCTCTTTCACTGGGCTGATCTACTAAAATGTTAGCCCTCACAAGGTGACTGTTTCTTATACCTTCAGTTTAGTTTTTATATCCTTTTTGTGGCAATTTCTAGAACTGGTGAAGCAAAATATATTACCGCCCATTCTGGAATCTTATCATTATGATATTGCTTATGTCAGCTTCCTGTATACACCTATTATAACCTGCCCCAGACTTCCTCTTGTGCCCTGACGAGGCATTGGTTAATGGTGTGCCTGTGAGAACTTACCTGTTTGATTATCTGCTTTGTATGACCCTGCCTGCTTCTTGTTATCTTGCTTGTTTATTGATTGTGAACTTTTAATACCAGCCCCAAACTACTGTACCAGGATCTTGGTTCAAGGCCCAATTATTTGGTGTACCCAGTCTGCCCTACAGTCTCTGCTGAGGTTGAATTTTCACTAGTTACTGCTGTCTTTTAGTACGGTTGTTTAAAAGGCCATTGGAGTTAACCTGTTTTAGTGTTGCTTTTGAGCCTTTACACAACCAGAAGATTACTTCTCCCATAGGTTACAAAGTGTTAAAAAAAATACATTGTAATGCAGAAGAATATGGATTGTCTTTCTTTACATATGGTGATCTGACTTTATCATGGGAAAATGCCTTCCTAGTTTGTTAACAAACCACTAAATCTACCATTGCCCTTACAGCAAATGCAATAAAAGGAATAATGCAATTAAAAGCACTGGTAATGATATGCATTACAATATGAATCTCATAAGAGCAATATCATATAGGGTGATTTGATGTGCTTTTTAAGCATTTTTAAGTAGCTCAAATGTACTGTGCCAAACTACCCATTGACTTGCATGTCCAAGTGGACTCACAAAAACTGGAATAAAACTGGAATAAAACTACAAGGCAAGCAGGAGCTATTATAGAGGAAGCCATAATGCCATTCAAAATGGAACCATTTGTAAAAAACAGACACCATACAAAACTATCTTCTTGGGCAGCCTTCAAGCACTACCCACATGCTACATTGGCTTCCAGGGATTATCTTGGTACAAAATAATTTACTAGGTATAATAGACGGAGCAAAATGTGTGATACTGTAATAAAAACAGCAACATTTTCACTTGTCATAAGATCACAACCAATCAGATCTGTGAATGCCAAAGGGGTTGTGACGAGCTGAGGAATTTTTATTTATGGACCTGAGCTTTTCACTCAAAAAGGGTATTCATTTTCATAACAGTGGAATAAGGCATCAGAGTGTGGTGCCTGTAGTTTGGCAATTTTAACATGAAGAAGTCTGGGTTGTGGAGTAGATGTCTGCTCTGAGGTTGAACACTGATAAGTAGATTTCTAAACCTTTGAATGTACTAAAGAATCATATTGTGGTGGTGGTGGGATTGTGGGAGGCATGGCAGGTTTAGATTTTGGAGATGATGTTGGTTTCTTGTGTGCAAGTGGAGTAGAAGTTATTTCAATTTCACAATAAACATGTCGTTTGTCATTTGTATCTTGGTCCAGCGCAGGCATGACTAACAGTGCTGTATTCTTTCCTGATATTTCACTTTCCATGTCGGTAGAATTGGTTTGGCCACTGATAATGAGAGAGGAAAGAAAGAGTATGTTAGTTTAATGAGATGTTTTTATGAGATACGTACTTTATTTTTTAATAGTCAATGGCCAGCCTGGAAAAACATAAAGTTGTTCAGGGGGCAAGGGAAATTAATTAATACCAGTAAAGACCCATGGAGTACTGGAATATCCATGTGCAAATAATCATTACCAATGATCTCTGTAACTTGTTATATAGGTCAAACAAGGGTAAAGAAATTTTAACTTTAAAAAACTTTTAAAATTTGAATTAGGTTCAGGGGTAGACTGCATCTCTATGTAACTTTTATATGTAATTTAGTGCTGCTCACTCATATGTTGGACCAAATTATCACAGGTCCTTTAATAACTAAGGAATACAAGCTAATGGGCCAGATTTAATTAGATGAGAAAGACGTACTGTATCTCCTAATTCAGGTCCAGATTGTCCCATATCTCACTGTTAATACATATTATATTTTAGCCCTGAATAGACCGAGCAGTTATAAAACAGTTTTTTTCAAATGGCACCAAAAAGTTCATTTAGATGTGACTTACAAACTCATTTGGTTTATAACAACGCTTCTTTCCAGCACTGGGGTTCTTCCAGCGAGCACCACGGAGCGATCTTCTTCCTGCTTCTTCTTTCTTCTTGTGGCTGTGCATTAAAAATAGAGAGAAAATCTGAATAGCCAGCTATTTCGTTCTAGTGCACATGCGTCTGCCCCAGGCCCGGATTTACAAACTTTCCGCCCCTAGGCCGGCTCTACTCATTGCCCCGGCTCCCCTGCCGGTGCCGTCCCCTTCGCTTCTCCTGTCCAGCACTGTTACCTCCACTTCCGGTTTTCCCCTGTCCAGCGATCTCCCCTTGCCTTCCAGGGCCTTTCCGCTTTCTGTGCGTGCGCATGCGCATAGCTTAACACTCGGGAACAGCACTGTGCCGTCCCCTTCGCTTCCCCCTGTCCAGCACTGTCGCCTCCACTTCCGCTTCCCCCTGTCCAGCGATGTCCCTCCCCTTCCAGGTGCCGTCCTCTTCCCTCTCAGTGTGTGCGCGCGCATGCGCACATCTAGGGTTGCCACCCGGCCGGTATTTTACCGGCCTAGTCGGTAAAATACCTGCCAAGGCCGGGGCCGGTATTACAAATTTACCGGCAATATAGTGGCCGGTAAATTTGTAATACGATCAAAAGGAGCCCTCGGCCTGCCCCCAATCCCCTGCAACTTAACTTTTTTTTTTGCCTCTTCTAGCGTCCGCGGGTCTCCGTCGTGTGGCCACGCCCCTTTTGACGTCACGTCCCGCCCCTTTTGACGTCACGCCCGCCCCTTTTGAGGCCCTGCCCCCCAGCAGCCGGTAATTTTTTTTTATAAAAGGTGGCAACCCTACGCACATCTTAACACTTGGGAACAGCAATGGAGACTGATGTGAGTCTCCAGTGCTAGTTACTGATGCGGCTGGGCCGCCCCTGAAATTGCGCCGCCCTAGGCCCGGGCCTATGTGGCCTTGCCACAAATCTGAAATTTGAAGAGTGAAGAAGCGGGAAGAGGATTGCTCCATGGTGCTCACTGGAAGAGCCCCAGGGCTGATGCAGTTTTCTGCTGATAGGAGCATCGGGGGTATCAGGAAAGTAAATACAATCACTTGGGTGTACCTAACATTTGGCACCCCCAAGTGACAAATTACTTTCCTTCTCCTTTAAGCATCAGAACCTGAGCTCATTATGAACACCTTGCGATCCCCATCTTTCGTTCCCACTAGCAAGCTCACCATAATTGTGCATGCGCCAGAGTTCACCGCTGACAACCAATGGACTAGTTTGAGGGAAGTATAAGGAACATAGGAACATAATTTGGCTCATTTTCCCCTAAGCATAAATCCATGGCTGCAAATGAAATTTGGGATTTCACTGCTCAACCTACAGCTTGTTGAAAAAATCGCTGATTGGTTGCTATGGGATACTGTCCATGTGCAAATTTTCCCAGTGTTTATAATTGTCTCCACAGAAACATGGTTGCAAAAAGAAGGGGTAGGTTTAGCAAGGTCAGTGATGCATGTCATTGCTCACAAGGTGAACGCTTATGAGACAGAGAGCACAGACAGGCTAGAAATATTTCATCAGTGCATATTCCTCCAAGGTTGGGGGTTTATATTAAAAAAGTAAACTGGATGGTGTCATTCTACTTCTAAGATTCTACTCATTCATTGATCAGTGACTATTAGAGGCACCATAAAGTTGGCAGTGAGTTTATTCAATTCCATTTTAAGTGTCCTTGCTGCAGAGGTTCTAGTCTTTGTTTATTTTCCTTGTCCTTTAATCGGGAACTACAAATGTGTGTCCCTGCACAGCAAACAATTTAGGCAAAAGCCCTGAAGCAAGCTATACTGATCATTCCCAAAAGTACATCAACACATAAAGGAACATCTAACATACCTTTGCAGCAGGCATGAGTTCTCTGAAGAACGACAACAAATAGTAGTATCAAGATGGATCCACCAGCCATAAGATTAAACCATAATGATATTCTAAAATCACCTGAAGAAGAATATGTATTTAAGTAAGGATAACCAAAATACATTCACCTTAAAATGTATTAATCCCCTTGGAAATTGTCATGTTTTATGTCTTAGAACATTGAATGGCAGTGTATTTAAATTCGTTTTTTTTCACACTGATCAGTGCTAATAAATTCTTTCATGTAAAAAAAGAAACAAAAAAAAAAAACAAAATAACTGACTGCATAAGATGACACCACCTTCAAGAAAGTATAGGTAGATGCATTTTTGGCAGCAACTACAGCCGTGGGTCTATGTTGATAGGTATCAGCTTTGTACAGTTTTTTTTCCAATTCTCTTGAAAAAGAACAGGTGTGCCATATTAAATGGGGTGTACACTTATACAGCTGTGGATGGCATATAGACAAAACGAGACATCACTGAACCTTGTGAGGTGCCAGGGGCCGCAGATGCAGATGAAGGAGTCTGTGATAAGCCTGGAAGTCAAACAAGATATCGATCAGTTGAGCAAAACTCTGATTTTAAAAATGACTGTTTTTTATTTAGTTGATTAACTATTGCTTGGCATTAGGGTTAATGCAAATGCATTGATGGGCTGCGTATTACACTCAAATGCAACCAGTTTAAAAGAAAAAATCAAATGACAAGGAAGCATTGTAAGATTGCATTACAGGCAGCACTAAACAATATGTGGTATACCCCATAATAACAAATATCTGAAGCATTCCCATCTATTTAAGAATATATGTGTTAGTTAGTGTCTCTTGACAAGTACCTGTTGGTGAATCACTGGAGTGGGTGCCAGTAGTACTAAATAGTCATAAATATGTAGGGCCCTACAGGGTTAATAGGCCCTATAGAGAGTTAATCTTTTTATTCTTTCTTTGGGTTATTGGGTAAGATACCCTGTAGTAGAATAACCTTTAGCATTATTGGCTGAGAAGTGTAATGACACTCCCCTGCTACACTTCTATATAGTGTGTGTAGGGAGTGGTCACTTCCTCTTTGGCCTGTGGATGGTGATCCAGCTGGGTGTGCTCAGAGGAGCCTGGGTACAGCTAGGCCCAGAAAGGCCCATGTGCTTTGGAGAAGAAGTCGGGGACCAGGTAACCCCGTGAATGAGGAATAGTTACACTAGGGCAGACTTGTCCTAGTCTCTCTAGGAGAGAAAGGCAGATAGGATAGAGAGAAAGAGCAGCTGAAGCTCCAACAAGGATTTGCAGTAAGGGAGTAGCTTCCCAGAGGCTTTATGTGTTGCCTCCAGTCAGGGACCTCAGTGAAGAGGGACTGTAGGGTAGAAGCTGCTTTCCTGACAACTTCCAGGAGCGAATATGTGTGAATAAATGCCTAATGGAGATCTTTCCTCTGTGAGAAATGCCTAATGCCTGCAGCTCTGTGTGAGAAATGTGCTATTGCCTCAGCTCCTGCGTGTGTACTACACCTGTGGTCACTTGCCTTGTGCATAGTTAATAAAGCGTTTTACTGCAAGAACCTCCTGGCGCCCATCTTTTGTATGTTTTGTGTGCACAGTAGCCTGAGGGATGTAGTTGCATTACACCATAGAAGGAACACTTCCACATGGCGAAGGCCCTGACCCTGTTGTGTAAGTTGCATGTAGCAATGCTCTACCCTGCTAGTGGGTATTTGACGAAATACCGCCAAATAGGTGCTACAATATAATTTACATTTCGGTTTATACTTTTAAAAAGATGCAGGTGATAGTGTATCTAAACTGCTAATTGTTTTAGGGGCACTAAACATGAAGTCGGCTTTATATTTTGTCTGGGAGATTCAAAATAAATTTTTTGGCGCTGTGTGTATATATATATATATATATATATATATATATATATATATATATATATATATATATAATTTCCTGCAGGCAGCCGCACTCAGATCCTGATTTTGTGAATGTGGGTGCTGGTTCAAATATTATGTACAATTTTCACATAGAGCCGCACACCATTTTCTTCTTAGATTATATGGGGCCTTTAACTATAACACAGTATGTTGGCACTGCATTTAGCCATATATTTGTATATTACAGGACATATATTATGCCTATAGAACATATTACCAATAAACAAACGTTGCAAATACTGCTTTGCAAATACTGCTTTCCACAGTTACTGTGCTCTTTTATCTGTATCAATATGCAGTACATTGTATTATATTGCACCAGTTACCTGCTGCTGAAGATTGGGAGATGTCAGATACTACTAGGGATGTAGCGAACGTCGGAAAAAATGTTCGCGAACATGTTCGCGAACGTCCGGACAAAAATGCGAATGGTTCGCGAACGTTGCGAACCCCATAGACTTCAATGGGAAGGCGAATTTTAAAAGCTAGAAAAGACATTTCTGGCCAGAAAAATGATTTTAAAGTTGTTTAAAGGGTGCAACGACCTGGACAGTGGCATGCCAGAGGGGGATCAAGGGCAAATATGTTTCTAAAAAATCCATTGTTGACACAGCGCTGCGTTTTGTGCTGTAAAGGGCAGAAATCACACTACGTCACTCAGGTGGTGTTTCTGGAGACGGTATTATTATTGATATTTAGACAAAATGTGAAAAAGCTCACACAGCTAGGTGGCAGTGGTTTGAAGAACAGATGCAGATGAGAGATCAGCAGCAGGACAGACAGCTGCCCACAGCAGCTACATACAGAGCACTGCAGTAGAAGGTAGATTACTAGCCAGCAAAGCTACCTAACCTAAAATGTCCCTCAAAACCCTGCAGAGTTCTGTCCCTACAATACAGAGCAGTATCAAGTAGATTACTAGCCAGCAAATTTACTATCAACTGTCCCTCAAATCACTAACAGCTCTCTCCCTACACTAGCTCTTCCAAGCACACACAGGCAGAATGAAAAAACGCTGCAGGGCTTCAGTTTATATATGGAAGGGGAGTGGTCCAGGGGGTGTGGGGGTGGTCCAGGAGGGAGAGCTTCCTGATTGGCTGCCATGTATCTGCTGGTCTGGGGGAGAAATGGCAAAAAAAAGCGCCAGCTAAGGCGAACCCAAATTGGCGAACGTTGCGTTACGTTCGCGAACATTCGGCGGACGCGAACGGTCGATGTTCGCGCGAACAAGTTCGCCGGCGAACAGTCCGCGACATCCCTAGATACTACAGGTTGGGCAGAATACAAAGATGCAGAATGTGCAGAAGCAAGGACTGGATCACATTGTTGTTGGGGGAGAGAAAAAGAGAGTTAAAATAGTAAGTAGTAAAATATAAAAACAAATAAAAGTGTTCAGGCTCATTTGATTTGAGATTATATATTTTGCAGAGTTGGCATCTATGGTTATATATGATTTTTGCAGGCCCTGATTTACAATCCTCACATTGGGGATTTGACACACAGGAGTGTCCCACATGGTCAGAAAAAAATTAGGATGTGGGTAGGAGGCATGCCGCCCTTAAAATCATGCTGTCCTAGGCCCGGGTCTTTGTTGCCTGGGCCTGGATCTCTGGCACATTTGTTGAAAGGAAAATAACTAAAGCATTTATATTCAAACTTTTTTTCTGATTGTTGACTGCCTACTGATGTATTGGTGCATTTAAAAAAAAAAAAATCTAATTTTATTATTAAGTTTGTGAATAAATAGTAACATGAATTCCCCCTACAAGTGTTGCTCACACCATTATGTCCACATATTTTCTTTTTCTACTTGCACATACTCCAATGAGTCTAATCAAATTGACATTTGAAATTCAACTCACGCTACACCTTATATATGATGTGAATATTTAAATAAACAGTGCGTAGTTATGGCATTGCTATGAAAGATAATAAAAAAATACAAAATAATGATACAAATGAGCAAACAAGACAACTGCACTCCAACTGAATCCAATAATAAACAATGAGGAAACATCAACTTTAAGAGGCACATGGCTGTTTATTTCACAACTTAAAAATTAAACATGCAATTCTCCTAAACTCTCTTTTTATCATAAATGGCAGTTGGATAAATGTAAATATACTGTTAATATGCTGAAATATAGAACATATATACAAAAGCAAATGGCGCCAGTAGGTACCTAAATATCCTTCTAATAATTCATTTTAAAATGTGTGCAACATTAGATACATTTATTTGACAGATAATAAATATTGTATCCACAATGAACCTCTCTAAACCCTACCAAATAATAAAAATATTTAAGAGCTATCCAGTATTAAAAACAACCTTTCCCAGCTGGGAAGTGCTGCAACAGTTCTGATAGTAGGTCTTGCTTGTGCTCTACAACACTTAATTATGTAAAAAGCTTTTCTGGCTTGACCTTTCAATAAATGATGTACCTGCTGGTGTAGAACAGGCTGAAGATTGGGAGATGTCAGATTCTACAAATTGGGCTGGATTCAGAGATGTAGAAATACCTGAAACAGGGACGGGAACAAAAGGGGAATGTTAAAACAGTAAGTAAGATGTAATTCAATGAGAAAATAAGTTTATCACAAGAACTTCTGTTGCAGTCTGGGAAAAACTGGTACTCAATTAGGAGAATTTTATTTTCTCTTGAAACTGAATCATAACCAAAAGTTTTCACGTGATAAACCATAAAATAACATTTTCCAATGGTATTAAACAAGGCCCAAAGTTGAATAGTGTGTTTTATGTATGCATCTACTGTACATCCAACAATGAATTTTTTTTTTCAAGAAAGTCTTGTAGACGTCATCAGATTTTATCTTGTTGGATGCAGATGCAGCATTTTCCATCAGTCCCATTTTATTTTGACCTGTGCAATTATATCCAACTTGTAGAATGCATTCTGTTGATCCCTATTTCCAGTGTAGTTTAGCCCTTAAAGGATTTCATTTTTACAGTGAACATAAAAGGAAAGTGCAATATGTTCCACACATTGATATTTTATATAAGCTCAGATCTGGAGTAACCCATTCAAATAATTTATCAAAATTCAGAGCACAAGATAATTCTGACAAGTGGCCCCTGCTTTTTACAGTGGATTCTCAATTCTCTATAGCTTTAAAAATAGGCCCTTGTCTTATTGTGACATATTGATCATGGAAGATGGAAGAGGGGGGCTTTCCCAATGTAGTTCTAAGGATAGCAGGAGATATAGAACACTGAGGGGAAGTCAGGCAATATTTAGCCTGGCATATGTGAAGTTAGGCAATAACAGTCTTTATTCAGGAAAGACGTGCTACAATGCTGAATGGAGAAGCATGTGCTGTAATTTCTTTGTTACTACTATACCTCAGTTGCCACATAATGTTCTAGCTGCCCATTTAGCAGGATTATAAAATTGCTTTGCTTTGCTTTGCTACCGACACTAATTTTTGTAAGCAATTGTTAGTTGTAGTTTCTAAACCTGACTGTTTTGCCAACCTGACTGTCCCATCTCAGCCTGTTAGTTAGAGTTTCTAATGCTAACAGACTCCTGCTGTACAAATATGGCAGCCCCCTCATACAGGGCATCAGAAAGGCAATGTAAAATCATTGTGCAAATACTTTATGGCAAAGTTATAAGTGGCTTTCAAAGGCAATATTATGATGGATGCAAAAAAGACTTTAATTTCTGGTGTCAGTATCTCTTTAAGTTGATCCAGAGACTGGTCCAATCTTGCCAGGAAGGATTTTTTTCCACCTGAGGGGGCCTATGAGGATGGAGCCTTTGGAGAAAGCTTACATTCTGTTTGCCTTCACTAGCTGGGAACTGTGAACGCTACATCTGTGATTGTGTGACAATTTACTGATTTGATATTGTACCATGAAAGTCAACACCCACCATTCTAAATTGTGTATCATTTGTCCAATAAAGAAGTTCACTTGTAAAAAAAAACACTGGCACACAAGTTATTTGAAGAATCTGTTTTATGGTTCAAATATAGTGTGGTTAACCCTTCCGTCAAGCGAGGGCCCACCTGGGTAACACAGGTATTAGAACAAGATATTCACAAGCACCTAATTTTCTAAAACCCGTTACATGTATAAAAGATCATTATTCAGGTAATTTTAATTTGAGTTTTATTAATTATGAGATGACTGATGATACAGAAACGTACCTATCCTCCTCACATTAACGTTTTGACTTAAATATGACAGTATTTGTCTTCCTTCTATCTCTATCCAGTAGCTACATGTATAATTCCCAGAAGCATTTCTTGGAACAGGATTAGTGATGGGCGAATTTGGGACGTTTCGCTCCGCCAAAAATTTCGCAAAATGGCAAAAAATTTCGCAAAAAAAAATTTGTCGCGAATTTTCACGGGCGTTTCACGAATTTATTCGCTGGCGGCGAATCGCACAGATTCGCCGCAAATTTGCGCCTGGCGAATAAATTCGCCCATCACTAAACAGAATAAGAGGTTTGTATCTGTGGTGCATTTATATCACAGATTTTGTTTTCCTCTTTGTAATAACGAACGCCTTTCACTGTATAGTATTGTGGAGGGGTACACATCACAATCATGGGCTCATCCATGGAATACACTGAGTGTGAGGGCCTCAGAGATATAGAGGGAGATGGAGGGTAATCTAAAACACAATGAATATAGTTATAACAACTTACTTTTTGTTGATTATACAGTACGTTGCTTCCATATAGCCTATTCGGAAGAACAACTTAATGCATGAATATCTCCAAGAGGCTAGGAGAGTGTGACATAGTTGATACAATTAAACAAAAGAGCAAGACATTACTCCAGCATTGAGGGCTAGAGTATCATAGAAATGATAACTTAGAGTTGAATGACATGTCCCTGAAGTTAAGGTCAGTTTACCCTAGCAACCAGGCACTGGTTTGAATGAGACACTAGAAGGCGAATAGGAGAGAGTCTGAAGAGACTGGCAGCCCCTTGTAGCCTAAATAGGTAGTTAGGGGCCCAGAGAGAAAATTAAAATTGGAAGGAGGCCCCCATTACCTACCACAAGTTGGGTGAAGCAAAATGAGGATATATATCAAAATGTAGTATGAGAACAGATAGACCAGACTTGAGAGAGGAAAGGGAAAATTAAATTACTAATACAGTAAGTAGAAGAGTATGAGGCAGAAAGGGAGAGGTGAGCAAAGTAAAATGGATGCTGTGGCAAGTTGGTAGAGACTGGAATAAATACATACTAATGGGATACAGGATGCTGCTTGGGTACAGTGCTCTATATTATTTGTCTATACACTATTGGGACCAAAGTATGCAGGCACTTTATATATCCAAAAGTATGAAGACAAACCTCTAAAATTACAAATCCTTAGTTAGAATCTGCCATGTTTTTGCACATGGTTGAAACATTGCTGCATCTTAAAAAATGTAGCACACAGAGACCTGCATTCCCCCATGTATCCCCTTACTTGAATAATGTCTGCATTCTGCAACTCTATTTTCATGAGGGGTGGACTGGGGAAGGCACATATTTAATAAATCAATGGTAGACCTAGAGTACAATCAAACCGATGGGTGCAACCACATAGACATCTGCCCCCTAGCTTTCCCCTAATGTGCACATCATTCAGACACACAAGTTAACTCTAGACACAGAGTGAAGCCAGACTCCAGAAGGAAGTGATTTAACAGTGAGCACTAGGGGACTTGCTTTTGCAGCTCGTATCCTGGCTGATGTAAAACCTAGGAATGGCAAGAAAGCAGTTGCAACCATTGTACCACAGAGGGCTGATAACCAATGTGTACAAAAGTACAGGTATATTTTATATTCCCTCCATAGAAAACATAATCTACCATAAAACCATGGGTTTATACAGTAGGATGGAACACATGCACATTTATGCTGTATTTAGCTAAACATCATCCATGGGTTATAAAAGGTTTTATAAGTGAGTAGATGAACCCCAAGCTAGGCTAAAGCAGAGTTGATGTGTTGCTGGGTATAATCAGGGGTGTTACCATGCATTATTTTCTATTGGGCCCCATGATAACTAATGGCATACATGATTTGGTGCATTTTCAGTGGAAATTTCTTTATACTTATAATTTTCATCTGAATGTTTTTTAAAAAAACATAGCTAATACTATAACTGTCTAAAGAAGAAATAAACTCTAAAAATGAATATGGCTAGGAATATCAAATTGGACTTGTCTAAAGGTTAAACATCTCTATTGTACTAATGATCCAGGCCTTCAAATTTGTGACACTCACATGCTCATTGTGCTCTGGGCAGCTGTTGAGAAACCAAGCTTAGAGGTCATCACAATTCATCAAGCATCTTGCTTTGGTTTTGGGGCTGCCATGTGCCATGCCTGGATTTTAGCATTTTTAATTAATTACTAATAAATCTTGTATCATAATTATATATACAGTACATGTATGGGACATGTTATCCGGAATGCTCGGGACCAGAGATTTTCAGGAAAACTGATCTTTCCATAATTTATACCTTCATACCTTAAGTCTACTAGAAGGTACGGTTTTATTAATACAGAGAAAAAGGTAGATCATTTTCAAAAATTTTGATAAAATGGACTCTATAGGAGACAGTCTTTCTGTAATTTGGAGCTTTCTGGATAATGGGATTCTGCATAACAGATCCTTACCTGTATATTATATCATATTTTATATATATATATATATATATATATATATATATATATATATATATATATATATATATATATATATATACATACACAGTATACTGTGCATAAGTCCTTAAGATCAGTAACTGACAGCAGCACAGAGTATGTGCAGTAAATCAGCAGAGAAGAAGTTGGGAACTACAAGGGGCATCTTTGGAGGCACCAATTGTTCCTGTTAAAGGGCTGTAATTATCTTGGGCATGTACAGAACCCAAAATATAATAGGCCTCATGAATATCTGCAGGTGAAGTTGCACATAAAATCACTTTCATTAAGGTACTTCTGTATATTTGTGCTCTGTGATTGTTCTCAAAATTGTATTTTACTCACTGCACTTGCAAGACGTACACGTGCCCTAATGTGTAGCACTTCTAACCTTCTTTTTAAAGCTTACATCTTTAGATCTTTAAACATGCCAAACTCTGTAATATGTGGCCTGTAAATGGTGGGCATTTGGAAATGGCTACTTTAGCAGCTGAAACTCTCATCCAATAGAGGAAACACGGGATAGACAGAGGTAGAGCCTGATATTGCATTTCTGTTCAGCTCTTACTGCCTATGGGTATCACAAGCTGTATCTTGTCTTTGCATTAGCTGTCTTTCCCTCTCTTTAATTTCTTCTACCGCAGAAACTTTTATCACAAGAACTGCACTGTTTATGTGAGAATTGTTGCTTTCATTTCATTGCAATAGACTTTTTTCAAGTTCATTAAATATGCCCTTTATTGTGCAAATATTATCACCTACCTTCATGGCCTGTGATACAAGTTCCTCTCCCTGGGACTATGAAGCTTGAACTTTAACTGAGCAACTTGCTACTGAGGGCTGTAGCTTCACAGAAATAGACAATGTTGCTGTATCCCTCAGAGAGGAGGGGGGAGATAACAGAAAGTTTATATAGTGTAGTAATTTCAATATTAAATAAACACACCCACAGTGTCCTCCAACACTTACTAAAAACACTTTTTTACTGTGATACAAAAAGAAACATATAATTGTGTGTAAAGTTAACTTAATCACCATGTGTGTTCATTTAAAAAAAAATTTCACCCTTATTTCAATCAGA
Organism: Xenopus laevis; assembly: GCF_017654675.1. NCBI lineage: Eukaryota > Metazoa > Chordata > Amphibia > Anura > Pipidae > Xenopus > Xenopus laevis. Next base: position 154,250,587 of record NC_054371.1, read on the forward strand.
AAGAGAAAGAGAACAGGTGGGGGTGGGTGGATCCGTTACTAGGGGATAGTGAGGTTAGCAACACAAATCCGGATTGTTGCTTTCCGGTGGTATTATACACTCACAAGAAGTGAGTTTCAACTAATGTGAAACACAGACAGGATGGTCTCTACTCCAGACTCCTTCTTCCTAAGTTTCTTGATAGGGAGATAAAACAAAGTATCCTGTGCAGAAGCGCTTTTAAAACATTTTAATAAATAAGTAAAAACACACTCACAAACACACTCTGGTACAGCGCGTTGAAATGTCCTTGTAAATTCCTTCTGGCACTTGGGTTTCCTCGGCCTCCCTTGGAACTTTGTGCTGCTTTTTTTTAGAAATCATGAGCGGCACTGCTCCGAATCGCAGACGTAAACACGCTCGGTGCTTCTGCACGGTTAGAGCGTAGGGGCGTAATCACGCTGACGCGTTTCGCCTATCGGTTAAAAACCTTGGTTCCACAGGGTCTGAATGTGGATTTTAATCTTAGAGCTTTTTTGGACTAAAAAACCAAAACTACCTCCTATCCAATATCCCTGTATTAAAGGAATGGGTTAAATGAGAAAGCCTTTTATGAATACATTTTTATGGTGTTTTGATTGCAACTACAAATGTACATTTTTTAGATTATTAATTTTTAGATTGTAATTTTTAGATTGATTATAATATATTGTGAAGCACCATACAGTAATGTGATGTAACTGGTATGATATAGGGAAAGATTGATTCATTTTAGCACAAAAAGGAGTTAACAGAAGATTGTGAAAATGTTTTAGAGAAATAAGGTTTTTTGAAAGGACTTGTTGAAAAAGAAAAAAATTATGGGAGATAAATCAGTAGCAGAGAGCAGGGAACGTCATCGCTCAGGAGGAAGCGTGTTTACGCCCCTACGCTCTAACCGCGCAGAAGCGCCGAGCCGGTTTACGCCTGCGATTCGGAACATCGCTACTTGTGATTTCTAAAAAAAGCAGCACAATGTTCCAAGGGACGCCGAGGAAACCCAAGTGCCAGAAGGACTTTACAAGGACATTTCGAAGTGCTGTACCAGAGTGTTTGTGAGTGTGTTTTTACTTTTTTATTAAAATGTTTTAAAAGCGCTTCTGCACAGGATACTTTGTTTTATCTCCCTATCAAGAGACTTAGGAAGAAGGAGCCTGGAGTAGAGACCATCCTGTCTGTGATTCACATTAGTTGAAACTCACTTCTTGTGAGTGTATAATACCACCGGAAAGCAACAATCCGGATTTGTGTTGCTAACCTCACTATCCCCTAGTAACGGATCCACCCACCCACACCTGTTAAATGAACACACATGGTGATTAAGTTAACTTAACACACAATTGTATGTTTCTTTTTGTATCACTGTAAAAAAGTGTTTTTAGTAAGTGTTGGAGGACACTGTGGGTGTGTTTATTTAATATTGAAATTACTACACTATATAAACTTTCTGTTATCTCCCCCCTCCTCTCTGAGGGATACAGCAACATTGTCTATTTCTTTGAAGCTTTTGTTTGGGCAGAGGAGGGCCCTAAAAGAAGTTGCTGGATTTTGGGGGAACTTCAATCCCGGATTCGTTTTTTACTGAGGACTGTAACTGTTGTATTCCAAATGTAACCACGGGGTTCCTACCATATAGTGTGCGTTTGGAAAGCAGGTAAATGGAAAATTTGTTTCTCTAGTTGTTAAGGATATTTGTGTAATACCCCATAACATTCCAGGGTTTGATCAGTGACACATTTTGTGATTTCTTTATTAATTTGTCTACATGTTGATCTTCAGTTAGGTCTCTTATCTCTATTTCTTTCCCTTGAACATCATCTAATTTCTACTGTGCACCAATCTTCATTAGCAAAAGAATACATTAGACATAATGTAAACCAAGTATAGCCTTGATTAGTTATGAGTTTTTGTTAACGTTTACTACTTCTTTAATGTATTTACAGTGTAGATTAGTGATGGGCGAATAAATTCGGCAGGTGAGAATTCACGGCCAGCCTTCACGTTTCGCCGCCAGCCAATACATTTTGTAAACTGCCACAAAAGTTCGCCGGTGAAAATTCTATGGCGTCAAAAAACTTTGGACGTTGTAAAAGTCAATTGAGTCAAAGCCGGCAACATTATTCAGATGCCCATTGACTTTAACGCTGGCACAAAAATTGATGCATTTCGCAAATTTCTTGGAAATTTTCAAATTTTCCGGTGAAGCAAAACGGGACAAATTCGCCCATCACTAGTGTAGATCAATGGCTCCTCTATTGTATTGTTTATATGTGATCTATTAAAAATTGCTGCTTTTGTATTCGGATTGTCCGCTCCCCTGAGCTGAGGGCCTGGGGCTGGAGCACCTTGGCCACGTCTCTATTTTGGTGAGTGATTCTACAACATCTGCTTTATGCTTCAAAAGTTATTGACTCAGAATATATATCCTTAGAACCCACACTTTGGTACAGTATTCTTTAAAAGTTGTAACATTTCCCATTATCTTACCCATTATTTTGAGGGTTACAGGATCACTCATCAGTGACTCAAACTGCCTTCCAAGTTCCATTCTCCAGTACATACATGTGACTGACAGTTTTATGCCAGATATCAACATTTGATATGTTGCTTCTCTCCCAGTGGCATTTGCTGTGTGGATGACGTTACCATTTATATAATATTGGACTCCTTTCATATTAAGCTTTGGAGAAGTACATATCACAGTGACAGATTCACCCCTAATATACCAGTGCTCCCCAGATCCAGTATTTAAAGAAGGTCTGAGGGAAATTTTTGGAGCACGTGGTGGGCCTGTTGAGGAAAAAAGATACATTACTGAATTTAGATATACCACAATCTGGTTTGACCATTCTGTCAATTGCCTGGAGCATTGTATGTGTGTAATTATTCTCACTGCAGTTATACCAACTGAATGGCACCAAATTAGTCCGCTTCCTTTTGTGGACTAAGTATATATAATGTTTGGCTATGTTTGTACATCTGGACCATACTGTATATGCTGGAGCTAAATGGGTTGTCACATCTGACATCAGCTTTATTATCACTTCTAGCTTAAGACCTTATTTATAAAGGTGTCTACTTGTTTTTACCCCATAAAGTATAAAATGTAGTAAAAAAAAGCTCTTTTGTTCACTGTACAACATTTAAAAATATATTTTAATATATACCATTATTTTATATTTTACAGCAGCTAAGGCCATGTTTAACTCTTAAAGTAAATGAAACATTTTAGGCATAGAAGCTAGTGATAAGTAGTGCACTTTTAAAAATGGTTTTAGTGTTATTTGTAAATGTAGTTGCTAATAAATGAAATATTTATTTGCCCCTTAATATTTTCTGCCTTGATGTGACTATTTAAATTATGTTGCATAAACCTGCTCAGAAATAAATTATTAAAGGAAAACTATACCCCCCAAACAATGTAGGTCTCTATTAAAAGATACTGAGTAAAACAGCTCATGTGTAAAACCCTGCTTCATGTAAATGAACCATTATCATAATAATATACTTTTCTAGTAGTATGTGCCATTGGGTAATCATAAATAGAAAATTGCCATTTTAAAAAATAAGGGCCGCCCCCTGAGATCGTAAGATTCACTGTGCACACATACAAACCACATGTCAGGTCACATGAGCCAATTAACAGACAGAGTTCTGCCTTTTGCTTCCTCACTTCTTCCTGTTACAGTTAGTGTTGTAGTATTTCTGGTCAGGTGATCTCTGAGGCAGCACAGATAGAGTCACGAAATGGTGGTTCAAGGCAAGAGATGTAAAAGGGCAATATTTATGTAAATATATATTCCAGTTTGGTAAGATTCTTTGATATGTCATTCAATTTGATATAAACTATCTGTTGCTTAAGTATTCATTTTGGGGGTATAGTTTTCCTTTAAGAAACATGCAAAGTATTGTGGGAATTGGAGTCCTGCCTGAAGGAGAGCTTGCTTCTTCCACATTGCTTTAAGAATAAGAACCAGCAGTATTTATGTATGTAGGCAGGGCTACCATAATGTACCGTGGCAAAAGTAAACCAAGAATGTTTTATTTTCCAAAAGACATCAAGAATATCCAAATCAGACATATACATCCAAATTTTTCAGGGCATTCTGTAATGACCATTGGACCCGGACCACAGTCAATATCTTACTCATAGGATCCCTATGTGGTATTGCCACCTCAGACCAATTCCGCTCCACCGCCCTCGGGATTTCTATATCCCCACCTGCCATCAGCAACCCGATGCTCCACATTGGTGTCCCCTTGCTATTCCGGACAGGAATTTCCATGATGGCCACAGTCCCAAAGCCCTCTCTTATAACTATTCTCCTGACTGTCACTTTAAAGGAATTGTTCAGTGTAAAAATAAAAACTGGGTAAATAGATAGGCTGTGCAATATAAAAAATGTTTCTAATATAGTCAGTTAGCCAAAAATGTAATGTATAAAGGCTGGAGTGATTTCATGTATAACAAGTCAGTCAGAGCACTACTTCCTGCTTTTCAGCTCTGTTGGTTTACACTGACTGGTTGCCCTGGCTACCAGACAGTAACCAATCAAAGACTTGAGGGGGGGGCCACATGGGTCATTTCTGTTGCTTTTGAATCTGAGCTGAATGCTGAATATCAATTACAAACTCACTGAACAGAAATGTACCATGTGGCCCCCCTTCAAGTCGCTGACTAACTCAGAGTTATAGAGCTGAAAAGCAGGAAGTTGGATTCTGGCTGTTTTATTAGACATCTGTTCACTCCAGCCTGTATACATTACATTTTTGGCTAACTAACTACATTAGAAACATTTTTTATTTTGCACAGCTTCTCTATTTACCCAATTTTTATTTTCACACTGAACTATTCCTTTAATCCTGACTGGTAGAGTATCTACCGGAAGGCTACTTCCACTAAGCTCCTGGTTGGGGCTCTTAACTGCCGTTGCTACAGTTTTCCTTTCCATCTTGTACACCTAATGCACAACTTCACATTAATCTCCTGTCTCTGGCTAAGCCTGTTACCTGAACGCCAAGGCTGGGCTCTCCTCCTCCAGCAGATTTTCTGCACTGGACCACACCCCCATGCAAACTCCTCCTCCTGACTCTTCTGTGGCCATTTTTATAGTTTTCCCCTTCTAGCTCCCTCTGGTGGCCGGGATATAAGTACACTTTTCCCAAAAATTATGTTTCAACATTCAAAACCCCCACATGTATACAAAACAGACATTTCACATTTACATCCTCATATACCACAATTTCCACAGTACACAATCTTCAGCCACCTTACAAGTGTACAAATGGACACAGAGATGTTACTTTCATAGTAAATCATGTGAGGCATGATCTGATTCTAAAATATATACAGGAATATATACAGGTTCTATGGCCCAATGCAGTCCTCTGATGAGTAGTGTGTAAACTCCAACACATGGTGATCGACTAAACTCAAGAGGCTGCAGCAGTGTGTCTTGTTTTAGTATGATGTAGACATTCATATTCTAAGATATGAGATCTGTGTTAATTTTTTATTTCTTGTATTATTTAGTTTTCATTCAGCAACTCCAGCAGCTATCTAGTTGCCAGGGTCCAGTTTACCCTAGTAACCAGGCACTGGTTTGAATAAGAGACTGGAAGCGAATAGGAGAGAGTCTGAATAGAAAGACAAGTAATAAAAAGCAACAATAACTACAAAATTATAGTCTCACAAAGCAATAGTTTGGTTGTTTGGCTAATTATCACCAAAACCCAGGATCACCTAATATACCTAATATAGCATTTGCCCTTCAAAAACACTCAGAGACCAAATTAAATAATACATTTAAAAAATGTACTCACCAATTACAAATAATATGATGGAGTTACTCATGGGTGAGGTAAATATCCCAGCCGTGTACTGACAGGTGTACTTTGCCGTAGCCATTTTTTGCAGACTATGTATATGGTAGGTGGAACTCCTCTGTGATAAATGGTTGGCATTGTTCTGAAAAAAGGTAAATTGGTTATGGCGACGTGGATCATCCACAGTGCAATCCAATGTGACAGCTTCTCCTGTTAAATAAACTGGATAGTCAGGGGTCTTGGTGAGAACCGGAGCAGATACAGTACCTAAACATACAAAGAAAGGAAGTTAACTATTAAAGCCTATTTTTTTTTAATTTTGCTTATCAAATGCATACAAAAACATACCCATCTGTGTAGAACAAGAAATGCAAACATATTTGAAATACATAATAGTCATGTATACATGTATAAAAGTATATATTCTAATTATTGGGGCAGAGAATATTCATTCATCAATTCCCCCTTTTCTGTATGTTTGAAGCAAATGTCCATTAAGTTTACCAACCCTGACAGAGACTCCCACAACCCTGTTTGGTTTTCTGCATTTTAAATGTTCTATTTTGCAGGAGGTAGAGAAGTCTAAACCTCCATGTGGTTGTAGAAACCTCATAACTGTCCCTTTAATATTGGTTTTATGCCTTTAAAGGGGGTTTTCACCTTCAAATTAACTTTTAGTGTATAGACAATTTGCCATTGTTTTTTATTTTTTTATGATTTGGGGTTTTTGAGTTATTTAACTTTTTATTCAGCAGCTCTGTGTTACAATTTCAGCAATCTGGTTCCTAGCAACCAAATTACCCTAGCAACCATGCATTGATTTAAAAAAAGAGACTGGAATATGAATTGGAGAGGCCTGAATAGAAAGATAAATAATGAAAAGTAGCAATAACAATACATTTATAACCTTACAGAGCATTTGTTTTTAGATGGGGTCAGTGATCCCCACTTAAATGCTGGAAAAAGTCAGAAGAAGAAGGCAAATAATTGAAAAAATGAAGACCAGTTGAAAGGTTGCTTAAATTAGTCATTAGTCAAACTAAAAGCTAAAGTAAAGGTGAACCACCCCTTTAATATGGGCGTTGGTCTTGGAGAGCGCTCCCCAATGCAACTTACAGAGGGGAAGCATAATTCTATGAGATCTGTGCCAAGGCCATGAGACATTATTCCCAAGAAATGCAACCATGCAGGGAGGTACAGATCTATGGAAAATATGACTGGAGGACCACCATAGGACCACCATATAAGGTTTACCTTGACATGGTATGATGGCTTCGCAATTTTATTCTCATAATCTTATAACAAAATCCTTGTTTTGGAAATGTATGTTATTACACAGGTACTAAAATATAAATAAAATAGGAAGCTTTGAACGTACATTGATCCCATATCATTTTTTTACCTCCTATATGTTCAACAAAAACCCACGTTTCCCTGTTATTTACAGATTGCCTACATTTCCTAAAAGCCTTATTAAAGGGGTGGTAGTTTTTAGTATGTTATAGAGCGGTTAATCCTAAGCAATTTGTCAGTTGGACTTATTTGTTTATTATTTTATAGTTTTAATGATTTTACTTTTTCTACTGACCCTTTCAGCTTTCAAATGGGGATCACTACAAACCAATTTATGCTGTCTGAATTTCAGTTCTACTACTTACCTGCCCGACCGATGGCAAGCCTGATTAGAAGCCCTGCAGACACAAAATGGGAGTATGTATCAGAAGTATACAAACTAACAATAATCTTATAGGATTTCCAGTTACTGTATTACATTTTGCAGAATTATGGAAACTAAGAACATTTTTTTTTTTTTTTTTTTTTTTTACAAATGTAGACCTCAAAATTACATATAAAGTGAGTTAAATCTTAAGCAACCGCCTGTATCCATACCTCCATTGGGGGCTGACTTACAAATGTGCTCATAGAATATTTAAATCATGTTTTAACTACAGTCATGAACCCAGTGGCATGTTGGCAAGGTATATACCAATAGCCCAAAAACAATGGTCGGTTTTTACACATATAAATGTTGAAGTATGCAATTCTCAAGATAGTACGCTAGTTACCTTATGCTGTCCAATTAAATTTTTTTCAAGCATGCACTATTTCACATATTCATTTCCAGATTATGATGACTGTTATTTCACGCAAGAAGTTGGTGGACCCTTACAGGGACTTGGTGCCATAAAAATCATGTGGCATGTAGCAGAATGTCCCTGCCCCGAAAAGCTCACAGTTTAAGTGGGTGGATGGCTAGCATAAGGCACAAATTGGAGGGGAAAAGTGCACAAGGTAAATGCATTGTCCGTTAGGTAAAATAACTACACTAATATTTTAGTGCTTCAAAAGGTAGACTCTTTGGGGCAAATTCACTAAGATGCGAAGTTGCGCCAGGCGCAACTTCGCCGCACTTCGCCGCACTTCGCCAGGCGTAGTTTCGCCAGGGCTCCGCAAATTCACTAAAATCCGAAGTTGCGCACAGGGGTGGCGTAAGGTTGCGAAGTTGCGCTAGCATTGATTCGCTATATAAAGCGAAGTTACGCTAGCGAAGGCTAATTTGCATACGGCGCTAAATTCAAATTTCAATGGAGGAACACGTATCTGCACTACAAATGCCTAGAAAACCTTCAAATCAGCAAATAAAAATTTTATTTTGCCCTACACATGTGCCCACTGTCTAGGTAAGTTGCCATGAGTCAGGAAATGTAGGGGGGAGGAAGGGGAGCCCCAAAAAATTTTCGATCTTTTTCAGCCTATCAGCCATCATGTAGAAAACACACCAGCGTTTTTTGACTTTTTGTTTTTTAAACAATCCCTATCTACTCTATTGCGCTTCGCCAGGTCTGAGGTGGCGAAGGAAGTCTAGCGTAAAAGGTAGCGTTCAGTACACTGCGCAAGTTAGTGAATTTGCGTAGTTTCGTCGCTAGCGAAAATTCGCCTGGCGTAAGGTTGCGAAGTAACACTAGCGAAACTAAGCCAGCGTTCGTTAGTGAATTTGCGCAGTAGCGAAAATGCCAAACGCTAGCGAATTAACGCTAGCGTTCGGCGCTTCGCGGCTTAGTGAATTTGCCGATTTGTTTTTTCTTGAAGAGATTGAGAGAGAAATCCTTAAGGAGGAATTCAGGGATGGAATTCCAGAGGTAAGCAGCAGCAAGATATAAAGGTTTAAGGTGAAAGGTGGCAGTGGATGTGGATGGTGTGAAAAGAAGCTGGCTCTGAGAGGAGCAGAAGAGATGGCCAGGAACCTACAGTGAGACAAGTGAAGAAATGTAATGAGGAGCAGAGGAATGAATGGCTTTGAATGTTAGTAGAATGATTTTATATGCTATCCTTTGCTTAACAGGCAGCCATGCTAAGGATTTTAATTGGGTTTGAACAGATTCCCTCTTAGGAGAGAACAGGAGGATCCTAGTAGAAGAGTTTAAGATTAATTGGAGGGGAAAAAGATGGGAGTCAGGAAGACGGTTGGATAAGGGCATAGAGTCATGTCTTGGCTGTTATGTGTGATAGAAAGGGACATATCTTGACTATATTGTTGAGGAAGAAGCAACAGGTTTTAGCAATAGTATTAATAGGATTAGAAAAGGAGAGAGACTGGTCAAAAATGACCCCAAGGTCAACCACGATCGGATCAGCCCAATATCACCCACCTTGATGTGGACATATTGGGGAGAGATGCGCTCATTTGGAAACATTGAATACGGTCCTGTACGAGGTAATGTGTAGAACACTTACGATCCCAACGGCCCCCCTTATACTCATCGGAGATTTCAACGCCATAACTGACCCCAAAATAGAAAACTCTTCCCCAACTGCCACTGGCAGAACTTCATTAAGTGGGCAACAACATATGGACTGGTGGATCTTTGGCGAGCCGCAACCCAGGTATCCAGCAATTTACTTGCTACTCCGCTGAACATAACAGCCTATCCAGAATAGACCTAGCACTGGGCACCCCTGATCTAAACACTATGGTACCCAAAGTGGAGATCCTTACTAGGGGCATATCCGACCACTCCCCCATGACGCTTATCCTAACAACTTCCCCCACCGCCACACAAAGAATTTAGCTCCTATTGGATCAAACACCCACATTAGCTGACCCCATGTTTGACAGCCTGTAACAGTTTATATCTACCAACTCAGACTCCTCCAGCCCCGATATTGTTTGGGACTCTCTGAAAGCATATATAAGGGAAGAATATTTTAGCAACATCAAGGCACTCACTAATATCATAGGTGCAGAGATCTCCTCCAAAAAGTGCAAGAGATTGAACAGGAATTTATAGCCCACTCTACCGAAACAAATAAACGGAGGTGGCGATCGGCCCAAGACTCCCTAGCCCTTGCCCTCACCCAGCTAGAACTCACAAAGAAACACATTCTTTACCAAAAGCAAAAGCATGGAAACAAAAATATAAGATTACTAGCTTACCTAACCCGGGAAGATACCTCTGCAACAGGAATTTCCATTGTCAGACTGCTCAACAAAGAAACCTCCACATGCCCTGACCAGATTAACGACATATACCCCACTGCCCTCTATTCGACAAAGCTGAATGCCACAGTGTCAGAAATCGATGATTATCTGCAGGTCATAGACTTACCCAAACTAGAAGACCTAACTGCCTCTGAGCTGGGCAACCCCATTACAGAACTAGGCAATGATGGCCTTTTCCCCAGGAAAAACCCCAGGAAGAGATGGCAGACCGATTAAGTGGTACAAACAATATGCTAAACAACTCGCCCCCTTACTGACAAACTCTTTAATGAGACACTAGAAGGTAGAAGCCTACCACAAACCATGAGGGCGATGGTTATAGTCCTTTTCACCAAGCTGGGCAAAGACCCTCTGGAATGTTTTTCTTATAGACTCTTATCTCTAATTAACGTGGATGCAAAGATCTTAGCAAAAGTCCTTGCCAAGCATTTAAACAAATGTAATTTCCCCCAACAAAGCCGGCTTTATTCTCGGGACAGCAACAGATATCAATATCAGAAAGATGTATACTAACCTATTGTAGCATTAGGGTTTAAGCACATGGGCAGATTTGGGGAGATTTAGTCGCCAAAGTACTCAGGTCTATGGGTGAACTGGTCCAAGTTAGTGCTCTTCCCGATAGATGCACCACCACAAGGGACGCCAGCCCAGACTTATGGCCTCATCTGGGTCTCCATGTTCAAATACTTGAGAATCTAGATTCATGAAGACCTTAACAAATGTATAGAACTAAATCTAACTCCCATCATCTCACTACTAGAAACAAAAAATGAGGCATGGTCCCAGCTCCCTCTGACCCTCAAGGGTAGAATAAACCTGTTCAAATGATCATGCTCCCAAAACGAACTTATATTTTCAGACAAGTCTCGGTGACAACCCCCAACAAGATCTTCAAGAAGATACAGCCCCTCACACTGACTCTCTACTGGAATTTCCTAGAATTTCCCTGATCCCTTCAACTCCCTACAGACCAAGGTGGGTTGGCAGCCCAAAACACTTTGCTTTACTATATGGCTGTACAATTAGTAGATGCCTGGAGATGGGAAGCACTCCCAGAGCCCCCACAGCTACAACCCTAGAAGCCCAAATCATTGGCTCCTGTGAGGAGCTCAAAAATCTTCTAGAGGCACTAGATAAACAGACAAGGCAACCCCCTTATGAAAGCAACAGGGCAGACCTGGAAATTTGCTCAAAACCTTTTCCCCATAACATTGCCATACTGTTCATGATAATCACCACTATGGTGCAACCCTAAGCTCCCGCACCTGGCTGGAAATCCGGACCACCAAATTTGGTTAAATACATGTCGGACATAGTAAAGGAGGGCAAATTAATGGATTTCCCTGAACTCAAACAAAAATTCTCCCTTCCTAACAACATGCTGTTCAGGTATCTGCAGCTTCGACATGCCATGAACTCCGAATTTGGTAGCCAAATCATCAACTTGGACTCCCTGAGGTTCGAGACCTGGATACATAACCCTGGTTTAAAAAATCCCTTATCCCAATTTTATAACTGCTTGACAATGATGGGTGGCCCCTTTCTGAATAAGCTTCACAACAAATGGCAAAGTGACATCCCGGGCATCACAGGGGAATTTTGGCAAGCAGTACTGGAAACCGCAACCCAGGGATTAATATGCTTCAGGGACAAACTGAGTCAATTAAAATTTATACACTGAACCTACCTTACCCCAAGCCGTCTACATAAGCTAAACCTGGACATAAGAGAGAATTGCCCCAAATGCCAATCGGTACCTGCAACCTACTGTACATTTACATGATATGGACATGTCCTTTCACCCATAGATTCTGGTCTGTGGTCACACAGATCAGAGGCAGACTAAACATACAAATTCCTCTGGACCCGATAGTTCTTTTACTCAATCAAGTTCAGGAGTTGTCCACAAGGAAAGCAGTTCAAAACCTTTTATCTCTGCTCTGTATGTATGCCAAAAAAACACCTGCATGGAAATGTAACACTTCTAAGGGCCCAACGCAGACACTGTGGGAGGACCTCATCCACAAAGCTGTACCACTATACAAACTAACATACATGAGACGAGGCTGCCCGCAAAAAATTAAAAGATCTGGGGACCATTGCTGGGCCTAGAGGAAGAGGGTTGATGACTTTTCCCAAAACACCCCAACTTAGTAGCCCACATCTTGCACTAGGCACCTTGAGAAAAAATTTCAACTTCATGAATCTAGGTCCTAAAATATTCTGATGGATATTAAAAAATGTGTCTTATTTCAACTACACTACCCTCCTACAAATCTAACCTGGTATCTTCCTCATCACAAAGTGGTTAGACACATTCTATACAATATATACTTTAAATACATTTATTATATACACAAAACGCATCTCGTTTACTAACGGTACAGTAACAACCAATCAGCAACTTGCTTTCAATATTCTTCCCCCAGTACTCTGCGTAAACCTAAATTCTGATTACTTGCTATTGGTTCCTGCACTTGGACAAATTTGCCCACTGTTAGTAAATGAGCCCCATCAGTCTCTTTGACATAGATGTCAAGTTCTCTGCTTGTTATTTATCGGCTATAATCATTATGTAGCAATTTGCGAATGCGCTCAATCAGCCTAGGGCGCCTGATCGGCCTGTCCCGGCTCTGCATTTTGCATTTCTGCCACAGAGAACAGTGAGCATGTGAATGTCACTGACTCCTAACACAATCCAGGATAGTAAGCTTCTGTGACAGTACTTTTAAAGGCCTTGCTCGTTACTGCTAAAGAGATACAGAACCTTTAGGCTAGTGCATTAAGCTCAGTATATAAAACATGGCATTTCTTGACATATTTGTTTATAAGGTTTAGTTCTCCTTTTAGTTATGCCTCAATGTTGAACTTGAAATAGTCTAGTCTGCTTGCAAATCATATGCTTTGCTGTAGCTCTGCACAGTTGCAACCACAAATTACTACTTATTCCTTTGCAAGCAGCAACCACATGACTCTTCTTTAGGAGATGGCTGGGGAGATATTAATAATGGCTGCTCGGTATTAAAAAATCATGCATGGGAGTCTAGGTTGGTGCTTTACCTTTAATGTCATATTAGTGTATATATCCCAATATTCCTTGTTTTGGTGGGACAACCCAACACAGAAATCAAAAAATGGAGGCTTACCTAAACAATAGGCTGTATTTGGAGCATATCAGGGACATATCTGGGTATAACTGGGTATAACGTGGAATTGCCATAGGGTTTGGACTAAAATGTGCTGATTTTCAGTTTTAGAATAATCTGGGAGTCCTAGCTCCACAATCTATTGGCCATATTTGCCTGAATTTGTCATTCTTTATTGCGCTTACTCGTGCTTTCATCTACCAGCTGAATGTATCCGTATTCTGGTGGTACCATAGCAGTAGTGGGTTCACCACAAAGCCAAATATAGCTGCTATAGGAGATGTTCCCATGAGAAGGTAGTCAAATCAGAAGTGATTAAGAACTAGGTTCCTGCCAGAAAGCAGCATTACCAAGTAACTGAAAATTATTGGGAATTCATATAATACTATACATATAATAATACTTAACTACACATCCATTTAAAGGTGAAATGCCATGAATATACAGTAGCTTAAATATATGTTGTAAATGTAGTAATATATTGATTACATTTTTTATTATTTGTATAGATTTAAAGGGTTAACAAGCACTCTCTCTCCTCACCAGCACTGCCCCTGCCTGCTGTAAAGTTATGGACAGATCAGGTTGGAGTGTTGAATGATACATACAACATTGTCTAAATAGCCAAATCTACAATGTATATTAAACTAAAGGAACAATTTACTCCTTCATAATCTTTTAGTATGGGGAAGACTGTAGTATGCTAGACAGTTTGCCTTAGGCTTCATTTTGGTATTTTTGTGTTTTTTGAATTATATACCTGTTTTGTTCTGCAGCTGGTTGCAAGGGAATAATTACTATCTTCATGCAAAATAAATAAAAAAATGAATGAAAAGGACCTGAACAGAAAGGAAACCAGCCACACAAATAAAAATGGACCTATAGACTTTGTCTGTTTCTGGTTGCAAGGGTCAGTGACAACGATAGATTTTTTCATTTGAAGAAAAAAACTGAATAAGAAAACAAATTCATAATTGCCGAACCATATAAAATAAAAAATGAAGACAAACTGGAAAATTGCTTAATATTGCTCAGATGATTACATATGAAAAGTTACTATAAAGCTGAGCTTCATCTTTACATTGATTTTAATATACTCTTTAAAATATCTGGGTCACAGCACACTGCTGCACCAGTGGTAGTTTTCCCCTACAGACAATGACATTGCTCTTTACTCACCCATGGAGACTGGCCAAATCAGAATCATGTTGACAGACGACAACCAGCACTTCAGGCAGATTAATAGTCTGTTACTGTTATAAACCAAAGGAACAACGATTAGTACTGTGGGACAAGATACAGTGAAGTAACTGATAATTCTATTCACACCTAGTGGTGAAACTATAGAAGAAGCAGACCCCGCAGTCGTGGGGGGGGGGGGGGGAGTGGCTTTTTCTATAGCATTAAAATCCCTCCACCCAAGCCTTAGATGAAAAGAGAAATATTCATGAGCAATGACATAAAGTTCTTCCTTTAAAGGACAAGACATATATTTGAGCTTTAAAGAAGAGAGTCATGTATGGTTGTGAAATGCACTGCATCCATACAGTAACAAAGACATCATTAGTTTATCATTAGTTTCTCCTAAATAAAGTATGGGGTAGGAGGGCATAGCTGATCGTGTGGCAAGAATGTAATTTCTTTACATATGATAATTATACATATAGATATACACTATTTTAAAACCTCTAAGCTACATGGAGAAAGTTTGAGGAGAGATGCTGCCTACAGCTTTATTTAGATTGTATGTTTAGTTTTCTGTGCTACCAGCCAAGTATAATTAGCTTTCATCTTTTACTCACTGCTTACAAAGTTGTAAGAAACAGGGCACATGTACTACAGATATGAAGCCTCTTCTAGAGTATGCCACCCGGCACTGGCTGCAACATCACCGGCAGAAAGCTGGCAGCTGCATTTTCTCAGATGTTGGCATAAGGTCTTAGCACTGTTTAAATTGGTTGCACAGCAAATAAAGAGAAAGAGGCTTAGGCATCTTAAATGTACTGTTAGGTTCCCTCTATACTAAAGTGCAAACTGTTAAAAAAAATTTTACTGCACTTTTCAACTGATGTCGTCCAGTTCCTAGTCCCAGCCAACAACTATAATTTTCTTTAAAGGAGACATATACTGTAGGATGTATGTATATATATGTATATATATGTGTGTACTATAAGGTGCTGGTTTCACTTTTGGCTGTAAATGAATATTGTCTTCAAAATTAGCCCCTTCATTGGAGCTCCCTATTGATGTTCTCTGGTCCCGGTCCATGTTTCAAATGAAGGGTAGTCATGTCCTATCTGTCTCTGCCAGAAGCACAGTAGGAGGGGGATAGCCAATCACAGCCCTGCAGTTTCCTATCAGGTCAGCCTAGCTGCTGATTGGTTCCTAGCCTACAGTGCAGTGTGCTGAGTGCCACTGGCTACCCTGCACAGCCTGGGAAAGGAGGCAGGAGGAAGTGGAACAGATGAGCAGGGCTAGTAGGGTTTTTGCAGAAATTTAAACCATAAAGTAAAAAAAACACAACTTTTTAAAGCACATTCCTTCTATATCTAAATGAGTAAAATGAACTGGCACATTTTATTTTATAAAGGCAACCCTTCTACTGTAGGTCTGGGGCATAGTATAAAAAGTGTACGTTATTATCTGATCTTGGGCTATTGGAAGAAAAATGGGGAATAACCATGCCAGAAAAGAAATTATACTATGAGTTTAGGAAGGATGGCTAGTAAGAATCCTGCTATTTGAATATATATACCACTACAAGATGCTCACAGAGGCTGCTGTAACTGTAGTACCACAGATATGGATGTGTGAACAGAAATGGTATCAGTCACTGGTACTATAACTTAAAGTTTTAAGTGGCTATTCTGACATTGGAAAGTACATTTTAGATTCTATTATATACATAAAATAAAAGGACTATATATCTCCATACACTTTAAACATATTCATACACTCTCACCTTCCTGTGGCTGACTCCCAGCAGCCCACTTCCACTATTCATTTTCCTTTGTGTCTTTTTAGCACATTATTACTTTTATGTCTGTATTTATTTTCAGGTCTAGCTGGTCGGTTTTACTTCCTCCTTCTGACCAGCACAGAGAGCTTTTTTTTGGAGGGTTAGGTTTCATGTGTATAATATGTGTATAAGGTGCATATATATATATATATATATATATATATATATATATATATATATATATATATATATATATATATATATATATATATATATATATATATATATATAGACACACACATTTATCTATATACACACACACTCGCACATATTTATAGATATGAGGAGACAGTCACATAAGAGATTAAAGCAACAGTACATGTTACATGGTAGAAATTTTGATGGATGGGAGGTTTCACTTATTGTGGAATTGGTGCCTGGCGCAAGATCTACAATACAGTGATCAAAGACAAGTACCATTGTGTTGGGCAGAGGCATGCCATCCCTCATGGCCTAATGCTGTAATAGGTGCTTTAGAACTGATAGCTGAAAACTGAACTTTTCTTTCACAGTCACCAGATCAACCTCACTAAATATTTCCAAACCCAAAAAAACCCCCAAAACTCTGTACAAGGTACTCTCTGAGATGGTCAAAATATTGTCATAATGATATGTGTATACGGTGCACATATTTCATATATAATGATCATTGAAGTGTTTGCAGGAATAAATGACCTGCAAACATCATTTGTTTTAGGGATAGGATTGCCACCTAGCAACAGCTTATGGGTTCGGTGGCAGCCTCCTGGAGATACTGTACTGGAAAAATGTATTTTACCACTACAACCACCTTTGAGCATTCCCCTTGTGCCTTGTGCCTTTAAGATGTTGGCGCAAGCACAGGTCTACTCAGTGCTGAATGGACAGTGTGGAGCAGTGTGACATCACAGGAAGGAGATTAGCTGAACCAGGAGTCTATTGGATGACAATCCTCAGGATAAGGGAATGCTATTTGATAAGAGCAGAGATGCTAAGCAATATTAAGAGACAAATATGTAGTTTCAGTTGCAGTTGTAGATTAACTAGGAATGAAAGTTTTAAGAAATAAATGTTGATGAAGAATAGATATATCTTCTCAAGATGGAAGTAACAGGCAATACGCCATAGTCTCTAAAAGTAAATAATTTATAATATTTAGGGGCAGATTTATCAAAGTCAGATCTCATTTTGAGATTTACTCATACCTTGACAGGTAGCTATATTACAGGTAGCTACAATTTATAGGTTAAACATATCACATGATCAGATACGTGGGCGTGTACAAACGTGGAAATAGTTAACACCAATAATAAAAATACAAAAGAACAAATATATCTTAAACATTTTTATATATCTTAATAATTTTTGTACTTGTGCAGTACTGCACAAGTACAAAAATTATTAAGATATATAAAAATGTTTAAGATATATTTGTTCTTTTGTATTTTTATTATTGGTGTTAACTATTTCCACGTTTGTACACGCCCACGTATCTGATCATGTGATATGTTTAACCTATAAATTGTTTCGTGCAGTCTGTAATTTTATGCTTGATAAAGGGGGTAACCCCGAAACGTTGCATGCTGCAATAAACATTTAGCAAGGTATAACCTGCTTGCATTACCTGTGTGCCAGTGATTTCTTGCTGCCATTGGACCGTGAGGTTGCCGTTTCCTCATTTCGCTGTGCACCAGGGATCTCTTTCGTTGGGAGGGCCAGGGTGTGCGAGTACTCACTGGATCGTTCTAACCTTGACTTGATTTAGCCCATATTAATATCAAGGCAGCTAGTACAGATATTCCAAAACCTCCCACCATCTCCTTCAAAGACTTATTAGTACGTTGGTGAGGTAAAACTGGGGTTTCTTAGTGCATCCTGCCTGATAGAACTAAGAGGTAGTCAAATGTTTAAAAGGGACATCTATGTTTAAAAGGCACATCTATGTGTAAAATCCTTGCTCGTTATAGGATTTGTTCCTTGTGCTGTTAGCTTTGCTATTCTGTTATTGATCCTGATTCTGACTACCTGTTGTGACCCCTGCCTATTCCTGACGATTCTGACCTATGTATCCTGATCCATTGCCTGAAATCCGACTATCTCTTCTGCCTAATCCATCTATTTGATCTCCCGGTTTTGACCCTTGCCTGCCTGACCACGCTTTGAACTCTGCCTGCCCAGACCAAGCCTAATTTGTTTATGCTCACTTTCTGCCTGCCTCGACCCGGCCTGTTCCGATTACGATTCTGTCTAAACACCTTGCACCACGACCTTCTGCCCAAAGACTTTGCTTACAGTTGTGCCCCTTCGCTTGTTTAGAACCTGTTGCCTTGCACCTCTCGTTTTAAGACCCGGTGGCATCTGAGTAGCTGAGGGCTCCTCTCGAGGCCAAAGGAGGCTGCTACAGACGGAAACACGAGCCGAGACCAGGGTGCTTGGCATTGGTTCTAAATTCTGGGTGCGTTACAAAAACATTACAAGGTTGCAACAGGCAACCTGAAAAATAACTGGGAGATGCAAATCCATTCTGAGTAAACATTTAAGAGACAAACTTGGAACAAGTATGAAACACTTATGTGTCACACACACAGGACTAGGTCAGTGTTGGACTGGGCCGGCCCAGATCCACTTCTCACTGGCACGCGACCCCTCTTTGACGTGGCGCTGCGTGCATGCACACACCCGGCACTGGAGCGGCAGGGGGTGCCGGAGCTGGGCCCGGGGTAGGATTGCCACCTAGCCAGTATTTTACCGGCCTGGACAGTATTTTACCGGTCTGGCCAGTAAAAATGATGGCTGATCCAATGTTATGGAAGTGGAAAAAAGATATATAGGAAGGGCGGTATTTTATTCCAGAAAAGGTGGCAACCCTAGCCCCGGGGCCAGTAGCCCGGTGGGCCCCAAGCCCCCCGTCCAACCCTGGACTAGGTAGCTTAAAGCCTAAAGGTGCACCTGTGGAATATGCGTGGAGTAACCAATCAGGTGCCATATACTTTTGAGTTATATGGAGTTCCAAATGGAGCTGATAAGTTGGGGTTAGCATACAGATACAGGTATAGTTCTTTATTGCTATAGGATATATGGCATGGCTAGGATATTGATTGAGGTGCTAAAAAGGAACTGCAATGAAAGACACACAACCCCTGAGTACTTACAGTATTGTGAATGTGGAGTAACATAAGTCATGGTATAGTGGGATGGGAAAAGCAGGTCAGGAGACCTGTGATGAAAAAGTCATACAGACGGTGCATTGTTCTAATTCTACTTCTAAAACATATTTTGTTATTTAGTTCTATTCTAAATTTTATTTCTTAGGGTGCCTTTCTCACCTGGACAATTCTGGAACCTGTAAGGAATGTATTCAAATCCTAGCCTTCTAGGGGTAAGGCTGTCTAAACCCCAGTCTCTACTTGGCAGATCCAGGAAGCAGTGGGGTCTTTTCTGGGTAGAATAATTAATATCTCTGTTCCTCCAATTATCTAAGTGACATGCTTATAGATTAATAGCTGACATGCAATAATTTCAATTCAGATATTTCAACAGCATTTAGTTCAACGTTGAAGTGAAACCAACAATCTCATGTTTTACATATCTTAACCTTGTGACAATTTAGTTGATTGAATTAACAGAGAAGAGCAATTTCTTCTTATACAAATCTGCATGAACGAATTAATATAAATTCTATTTTAAGGGAGAAAGCACAGAAACTATAAATGCTACTCTAGCACTTTACGAACTCAAATTCAACTATTCGCCACCTAAAGCCTGCCGAATTACTATATAAGTCAATGGGGCAAATTCACTAAGATTCGTAGTTGCACCAGGCGTAACTTCGCCGCACTTCGCCACACTTCGCCAGGCGTAGTTTCGCCAGCGCTTCGCAAATTCACTAAAATCTGAAGTTGCGCTCAGGGGTAGCGTAAGGTTGCGAAGTTGCGCTAGCCTTGATTCGCTAAGTAAAGCGAAGTTACGCTAGCGAAGGCTAATTTGCATACGGCGCCAAATTCAAATTTCAATGGAGGAATACGTATCTGCACTACAAATGCCTAGAAAACCTTCAAAACATCAAATAAAATTTTTATTTTGCCCTACACAAGTGCCCACTGTCTAGGTAAGTTGCCATGAGTCAGGAAATGTAGGGGGGAAGGAGGGGAGCCCCAAAAATTTTTTCGATCTTTTTCAGCCTATCACCCATAATGTAGAAAACACACCAGCGTTTTTTGGGACTTTTTTTGAAGCAATCCCTATCTACTCTATTGCGCTTCGCCAGGTCTGAGGTGGCGAAGGAAGTATAGTGTAAAAGGTAGCGTTCAGTACACTGCGCGCGTTAGTGAATTTGCGTAGTTACGTCGCTAGCGAAACTTCGCCAGGCGTAACGCTAGCGTTCGGCGCTTCGGCGCTTAGTGAATTTGCCCCAATGGGAGACATCCAGGGATCAGTTGGGAGTTGTTTGCAGCCTTCCTGATATTCAAGTTTTTTTCTGAGAAAAAAACTCAAATCAAGTTTTTGAAAATTGAATTCAATTTGATTTGAGCTTTTGAAATTTTAATTCAAATTTGATTCTAGTATTCAAGTCGATTCTATTCACCCGACTTTGAAAAATTTGATTTTATTGATAAATAAAAGTTCATGGAAGTCTATGGGAGTTTTGAAAAACATGAATTCGAAATTCGACCCTTGATAAATATGCCTCTAAAAGTAAACTTTTTTATCTGGTGAAGTGAACATACAGATAGATGTGCTCATCTATTATCAATATAACAGGAAAAGGGCCCTATAAATACATATAAGGGAGTATTCACTTACCTTGATGCAATGAGCAAAATGCAATTTCGAGTGCAATCATCATATTCCAACAATTTAATGGTTTTTTTTTTGCAGAATTCTAGCGATATTGGGAATGTAATGGGATGATTTGCTTGGCACAACTGTGTTGCATCTCTTACAATTGTGTTTCCAAAATTCATCAAAATTTAATGTACTTCATTGTGCTGAATATTTTCCAAGCCTGCCTGAAAACATTCTGGTGTTTGCAGTGCAAGTGATGTCTGCATGCGATTCTTTAGGTGCAAGTGCGCAGCCTGGAAAGGGAACCCTGAAGCTACCACTGGGTCAAGAGATGGAGGTAGCTCCTGGGTTCCCGTCTGCTCAATTTTGAACTGAAAGCAGGATTGCAACTTTAAGTGCGAAGAGCAATTTTTGACACAAGTACCTTTAATTAATGTTGTTATAGAGGCAAATCACTGCAATGAATAGCACAAACTGCACTTGGGAACTTCTTTTACAGTATCTTTCTTTACTTTGTGGCTATGAGCAAGTGTTCTGTATATGTATGTTTGTAAAATAGGAAAGACTCCCACTCACCTGAATTATGATGTAAAATCATCATAATTCGTTTATTTTGTCACCATTTGGTAAGACCTTTCTCAAGGATAAACAGATTTTAAAAAAATACCCTCCCCATGTGTAAAAAAAAACCTCCAAAATCATATCACATAATTGTGAAGATCCAGTTCATATTGTGCAATCCATCCAATATTCCTGATGTTGATCTACTGTGTCATTCTCATCATGTGCAAATACAATTTCTTTAACATAGTCCAATAGAAACACAACACTTATAAGTGCTAAAATCAATTCTTATATTGATCTGCTTGGTGTCACTCTTAAACACTTCCAAGTTTAGTTTATTTGAGTTAGTCCATCGGAAACAATTTTTGTATCTTTTGAAACCAATTCTCATATTGAATCGATATTAATTGATGTGTAACCTGTATAATTAATAATTAAATAGCTGAGAGCAACCAAGTTGGTATGCAAATAATAGGTTAAACTTATTTGCTGTCTACAACCTCTTTCACTGGGCCGATCTACTAAAATGTTAGCCCTCACAAGGTGGCTGTTTCTTATACCTTCAGTTTAGCTTTTATATCCTTTTTGTAGAAATTTCTAAAATTGGTGAAGCAAAATATATTACTGGCCATTCTGGAATCTTATCATTATGATATTGCTTATGTCAGCTTCCTGTATACACCTATTATAACCTACCCCAGATTTCCTCTTGTGCCCTGACGAGGCATTGGTTAATGGTGTGCCTGTAAGAACTTACCTGTTTGATTACCTGCTTTGTATGACCCTGCCTGCTTCTTGCTATCTTGCTTGCTTATTGAGTGTGAACTTTTAATACCAGCCCCAAACAACTGTACCAGGACCTGGTTCAAAGCCCAATTATTTGGTGTACCCAGTCTGCCCTACAGTCTCTGCTGAGGCTGAATTTTCACTAGTTACTGCTGTCTTTTAGTACGGTTGTCTAAAAGGCCATTAGAGTTAACCTGTTGCTTTTGAGCCTTTAGTGTTAAACAAAATACATTGTAATGCAGAAGAATAGGGATTGTCTCACTCTACATATGGTGATCTGACTTTATCATGGGAAAATGCCTTCCTGGTTGGTTAACAAACCACTAAATCTACCATTAAGAATCATATTGTGGTGGGATTGTGGGAGGCATGGCAGGTTTAGGTTTTGGAGATGATGTTGGCTTCTTGTGTGCAAGTGGAGTAGAAGTTATTTCAATTTCACAATAAACATGTAATTTGTCATTTGTATCTTGGTCCAGTGCAGGCATGACTAACAGTGCTGTATTCTTTCCTGATATTTCACTTTCCATGTTGGTAGAATTATTGTTTGTCCACTGATAATGAGAGAGGAAAGAAAGAATGTGTTAGTTTAATGAGATGTTTTATGAGATGAGTAATTTATATTTTAATCAGTCAATGGCCAGCCTGGAAAAACATAAAGTTAGGACTTCTTGTTGTTCAGGGAAATTAATTCATTCCAGTAAGGACCCATGGAGTACTGGAATATCCATGTGCAAATTGCAAATAATCACTACCAATGACCTCTGTAACTTGTTATGTATGAGGAGAGGTCAAACAAAAGTAAATAAACTTTGAAATTTGAAAAACTTTTCAAATTTGAATTAAGTTCAGGGTAAACAGTGCATCTCTATGTAACTTTTTATTTATATGCTCACTCATATGTTGGACCAAATTAACACAGGTCCTTTAATAACCTAGACATACAAACTAATGGGCCAGATTCAAATAGATGAGAAAGACTTATCTCTTTCTTTAAGTCCAGATTGTCCCATATCTCTTTGTTAATACACATTATACATATTTTAGCCCTGAAAAGACCGAGCAGTTATAAAAATGTTTTTTTCAGTTGGCACCAAAGAGTTGATTTAGATGTGACTTACTAATTAATTTGGTTTATAACGATGCTTCTTTCCTGAGGAGAAACACAATAATTGGATGTTCTTAAAATGACTTCATTAGCAAATGACAATATTAGCAAATATTACCTTTAGAAAATAGTGCTCATTATCAAGGGCGACTTTTTAAAATGGACAGAAAGTTGTTAATCTTTAGACTGTAATACAGTAGTACATAAATTGTACTTGCTCACATACACGTTTCCTGCACTCCTGTGTTCTCCAAGTGCCCGCAATGACAAAATGGAACTCTGGAATTACTTCCACTACTAGTGATAGGCGAATTTATTTGGCAGGCATGCATTTGCGGTGAATTTCCGGATTTTGACGACTGCGAATGTTTATGCGAAACTGCCACGAAGTTTCGCTGTGGAAAAAATTTGCTGCAACAAAAAAATTGTCGCTTGTCAAAATTGTCGCACGTCAAGATTATTCAGACACCCATTAACCTTAATGCATTTGGACAAAAGAGTCGCACGTATAAAAATTGTTGCCTATGTCAAAGTTTCACAATTTTTTTGGAGTTTCGCTAAATTTTCGGCGAAGCAAAACGGGAAAGATTCGCCCATCACTATCCACTACCTCATGCTCTATTGAAACAAGTAATTTCCCACTTGGGGGTGCCAAATGTTAGGGATCCCCAAATGACTGTATTTACTGACATGACACCCCGGAGATTCTTCCAGTGAGGACCACGGATCGATCCTCTTCCTGCTTCTTCTTTCTTCTCGTGGCTGTGCATGAGCAGTAGAGCTAAAAGTCGAATGAAAAAGCTGGCTATTTAGTTTTAGTTTGCATGCGTCTGCCCCGGGAAATTTGAAGAGTGAAGAAGCAGGAAGAGTATTGCTCCATGGTGCATAAGTAAATACAATCACTTGGGGGTGCCTAACATTTTGGCAAATTACTTTCCTTCTCCTTTAAGCAGCAGAACTTGAGCTCATTACAAATACCTTGGGGTCCCCATCTTTCGTTTCCACAATGCCACTTCCCCTTGCAAGCTCGCCATAATTGTGTGTGCACTAGAGTTAACCGCTGACTACCAAAGGACTAAATTAAAGGAAGTATAAGGAACATAGGAACATAGGAACATAATTGGGCTCATTTTCTCCTAGGCATAAACCCATGGCTACAAATGAAATTTGGAATTTCACTACTCAACCTACAGCTTGCTGAAGAAATCACTGATTGGTTTCTATGGGATACTGTCCATGTGCAAATTTGCCCAGTGTTTATAAATGTCTCCACAGAAACATGGTTGCAAAAATAAGGGGTAGGTTAAGCAAGGCCAGTGATGATGTGTGGCCATATCAAATGACTTGCATGTCATTGCTCAGAAGGTGAACACTAATGATACAGAGAGCACGGACAGGTTTGAACTGTTTCATCAGTGCATATTCCTGCCCAGGTTTATATTGAAAAAGTAAACTGGCTGGTGTCATTCTACTTCTAAGATTCTACACATTCTACTTCTGCTGAGGTGCTGTGAATTGACCAGTGACTATTAGAGGCACCACAAAGTTGGCAACGAGCTTATTCAATTCCATTTTAAAGTGTCCTTGCTGCAGAGGTTCTAGTCAACTTTTTGTTTCTGCAACTTTATTTGTCGAAATGCATTAAAGTCAATGTGCATTTTTTTCTTATGGCAACTTTTTTGTCCAAACTCATTAAAATCAATGGCCTTTTTTTCTTATGGAAACTTTTTTTTTTGTCTTGGCAACATTTTTGTAAAATATTTCACAGGAAATTTTTGCCGCAGTTTCAAGAAAAAAATTGCAGATTGCCAAAATGCAGAATTTTGCCACTAATCCATGGATGCTTAAAAAATGTGCTCATCACTACTACCTTCTGATTGGTTGCTATGAGCTACTGCTTCTGGGCAAAATTTTGTTTTATTACATAACCCCCAAGAGTTTTTATGTGATAAACAGTGAGATAATTGTTGGTGTTATAACTGCTCTATGGTTCATTTGGATGAGAGAGCATTAATCAGTATATTAAGCACTGGTATGGGCAGCATTACTTGGCATTTTGCTGCAGCTTGCTTCCCATTCTGGGGTTATGCTTTTCCTTTTGTTGGGTTTTGGGCTGTTTCATTTATTTTTTAGAAGATACCAGTTTTGAAGAGCTTGTAGCGTAACCTGGGGTGAGTTGAAAGTGTAGTTGAATCCATTTCTCAGTACTATTAGTTTGGTTGGTAATCTCATCTGTAAATAATACTGCATTAAGCATTATACTTATGGCCTTCTGAAAATCTGTGTTTCCTGATCCTCCATGGCAGTGGTCACTAACAGGTTAATACCCTGTTGTCATGTGAGAACAGGAAATAAGATAATTATAAAACTCCTCCCCCAAGACTAACACCTAGTTTTTTTTTTATCCTGTTTTGTGAGGATGGGGATGTGTGGAGCTTCATGGGTTAATGCCAGCAGCCTTCTGCTGATGTCCTGGGGCAACACCGATTGTAATTGTTCCCCAGAAGCCCTTTTTGACCAAGGGCATTGCTGGTGCTGAGAGACACTAGCGTTCTGTATGGCCCTTGTCTGGGCAGGTTTGCAAAATCAAAAGTGTATGTGTGTCAAGCTGGAACACATTGGGGAAGCAAGTATATTCGCATTCTGTAAGGTGATTAAACCAGGAGAGAATGTGAAGCATGTTATCATTATTCTCTAGATAACAAAAAAACATTGTCAAGATTCGTTAAACTGTATTGCTGGTCCAAGCTCTTCTTATCAATTCTCCCACCTTATAAACTGTATGCACTTCATCTATTGATTTTATGGCCTCTACTATTTCAAAAGGTACAGAGAGTGCCATGAAACAGCACACTCAGCTCAACTTAAAAACCTGTTAAAGTGTCTGTGGTACATTCTGAGTCTAAGTCACTAGAGTTCAGACATGATTTTGACAGTGACGATGATACCAATATGGTGCCAGGCAAAGATAGTAAAGTTGACCTTGAAAAACTAGAACCATTGCTTGCAGCGCACAGAAATGTGCTGGATGCAGAAGAATCAGTACCAGCCAAACAATGTTATGTTCAAATGCAAATGTAATGCAGTGAAATTATTTAAACTTTTTGTTTCTTTGTTTGTTAATATCAGTTAGCTTTGCTGATCAGCAAATTCATTGATGGGATGCAGTGCAATGAGTGTCATAGCATTCTCTGCAGCTGGTGATTTTTTGCAGCCCCTTGTAACTGGCCTCTCACTGTGGAAACCCCATTACCCAGAAAGCTCCGAATTACAGAAAGGCTGTCTGCCATAGACTCCATTTTATCCAAATTTTTAAAAATGATTTCCTTTTTTTCTGTAATACTAAACAGTACCTTGTACTTGATCCAAACTAAAATATAATTAATACTTTTTGGATGCAAAAGCAGTCTATTGGGTTTATTTAATGTTCACAGTGACTACTTATTATTTATTGGCCTTCCCTGCCAGAGACTGTCACCTCTCCAGTCCATAATGAACCCTGCCGCCAGGCTTATACACCTCAGCAACTGCTCCTCCTCTGCCATGCCACACTGTCAATCCCTGCACTGGCTTCCACTACCTTTTAGAATAAAATTCAAACTAATAACTCTGACATTCAAAGCACTTTGTTCACTCTGCATCTCTGAACTCATCTCGAGAACTCACCCAGCTGCTTCCTACACTCCTCTACTGACCTGCTCCTCAACTCTTCTCAAGGGCTGCTCCCCTCCTCTCTTCCATAGTCTGCCTGACTTTCTCCCAACCTTTCTACCTTCAAAAGATCTCTTAAAACACATTAATTTAGAGAAGCATACTCTCACTCTGTTTAACTACCAAATGCAATACCATATGCTACATCTCTCACCTGCTTATTTGTGATCTTGCCCTCTCCTGCACCTTGGTGGAGGCAGGGTGTAGTGCAACTGTAATCGTGTGCAATGCACAAGAAATTGGGCGCCAGTAGTTTTATTTTGCTTAAACCAAAACCATAGTTCACAATGGAGTATGAAAAATAGAATAACACATAGATCAACCAATTTAACAAGTTATACTCACTGTACCAAACATAGAATGACTCTTTGCACGGTACAGAGAGTTAGGCAGCTTGTGAGAAGGTATTTCCCCAATCTTCAGGATTACCTTAGGTGGAACTCAGAAGACTACGTACTACCCTGAGTCTAACACTTAGGCCCTGCTATAGGGTCAGTAATAACCGGGATCTTAATCTCTCTAATATCCTCGTCGGAGCTTTGAGCTGCTCAAGTACATACCCTATCTATCACTGCTAGAGTGATGTATTAAAGGGTATAACTATCAATTCACTAGACTCAGACTGAGTTCCACCACCCCTAACCTCGGCTGCATAACAGAGGTAAGGCTCAGCAACAATGGACGTTGACCTCATGGCTTGAAAGCCTTTTATACTATGCCGCAGTGCCACCTAGCATCCACTGTGAGAACTACAGGGATTACATAAGCACAAAGCCCCACTTAGGCGTCAATATTACTGAGGATGTGCCTGTCAATAAAGGGTAAGGGTGTCTACATTTTCCCATCCCTACATATGTAACTCTGTATGTTCTATGTACAGTATGTAATTCATGTGATTTCTTGTATAAGCACATTTATTTTACAGCGATGCACAATATGTTGGCGCTCTAAAAGTACATTAATAAAATAATAATTCATGATCTTCTAGTACCCGTAATGTATGAAGATCTAATTATCCAGAAAACCCCAGGTCCTGAGCATGCTGGATAGCAGGTCCCATATCTGTACAAATGCAAGTTTCATGAAGCACTTACCTAGAGCTCCCAGAGAAGCCATTCCTAAAGGGGTGGGCAGCATCTGTGAATGAATATTTATAGGATAGATGCTGGCAGCATAGAGCAGTCTGAAGTCTATAAGGAGATATCTGTCTCTTTCTCAGACATTTAGGAACTTTGTTGCAAGTTTCTTTGATAAACTATAGAAAGCAGGGGAATTGCCTACACAGTGGAATAGGCCAAGGCACTAGATAGTGACAGCTGCACAGATGGAGAAGTTGAGTGCACTGTTAGTAAATACACATGTGCATATCCAACAAGTGTCATGAATGAGGGTGTGTATGTGCGCACCATTGTTATTTATAGTATTGTCTCACCCAACCAAAGAGTCTGCCGTCCTGATGGGAGAAACAGGATAATTCAAATACCTCTGGTGTCTGGTTTGCTGGTGAGATTAGGGACAATTGGATACCATGAATGCTCTTTTTGACTGATCTTTTGAAACCACATTTACCATACAATACAGTGAGCTTTGTGACAAGTCCATTTTTTTCATTGCTGGTGCTGGCCATGCTGGGAGATGTTTAGGTGTCTTCACCATACTTTGCTTGCTCCAGAATGTAGTAGTCAGTAGTAATCTACTAGTTTTGGCTTTTATCAATTTTATTAATATCCTTCGTAAGCACTGAGGATCAAAACTGGACTGAATATGCTAGATGGGCCTTACCAGTGATTTGTAATGGGGGGAGAATTACCTTGTCCTCCAGTGATTCTA
This sequence comes from Xenopus laevis, assembly GCF_017654675.1. Taxonomy (NCBI): domain Eukaryota; kingdom Metazoa; phylum Chordata; class Amphibia; order Anura; family Pipidae; genus Xenopus; species Xenopus laevis. The sequence goes on from NC_054371.1 coordinate 154,279,860, forward strand.
TACCCCTTTTAAAACAGAACAAGATCTTGCTGACCATTCCTGCTGCATTGCTTGCTAGAGCTTAGTTTATTATTCACAATTCCATGCATATTTTAAAATCCCAAATGCATAACCTTATATTTATCAGTATTGAATCTCATCTGCCACTCTGATTGTCAGTCTAATGCCAGTCGTGCAAGATTGCCACATCCTGGATGAACTGAATTGGCCTGCAGACTGTTCTGTCATCAGTAAACACTGATATACTGCCTTCAATGCCCTCACTGAAGTCATTAATAAACAAATTGAATAAAAGTTAGCCTAATATGGTAACCTACGGCACCCCACAAAAAACCCCCAACAGTAGGCCCATTACAGAAGACTGCAGCACTCCACTAAGAACCCAACTCCAAGCATACCATCTGTATATGATCTTTGTATTAGTTTTCTATCCATATACAATGAGTATTACAAAGACCAACATACAGTATCTCATTTTAGAATGCAAATATTTAGGCAGCAATTCATTTGGCAAAATGCAAGCAGATCACACCTTCTTCAAATCCATTGTCCAAGTTCCTGCTTCTTTATCATAAAAGCAATTACATTTGTCATAAATTTGTTTTGATTACAACTATAACACCAGTATATTTTGATATACCATTAGAAGGTATCCCTTAAAGGAGAAGGAAAGTCATTTGGCACTTGGGTTCCAAATGTTAGGCACCCCAAGTGATTGTATTTACTTACCTGACACCCTGGGGTGGTGCTCCTATCTGCAGAAAACTGCACCGGCCCAAGGTTCGTCACGCTGCAAATTTCCTGGGACAGACACATGCTCAGTAGAACAAAAATAGCCGACTCTTTTGTTAAAGTTCGGTTTTTCCCATTACTGCGCATGTGCAGCCGGGAGAAGAAAGAAGCAGGCAGAAGATAGCTCCATTGTGCTCACTAGAAGAACCCATAGGCCGTTGAAGGTTTCTGCTGATAGACGCACCAGGGTAAGTAAATATAATCACTTCGGGTGCCTAACATTTGGCACCCGCAAGTGCCAAATGACTTTCCAGTACCCTCCTCCCCTGAATCTAGTATAATGATTGTGTTCAGAAACAATCATTATGCTAGTATCTGGTTTGGAACAACCTGAGAGATAATCTGTCTCTCTTCCAGACATTTAAGAACTTGGTTGCAGGTTTCTTTGATAAACTGTAGGAAGCAGGGGAATTGCCTGTGCAGTGGAATAGGCCAAAGCACTAGATTGTGGCAGCTGCACAGATGGAGAAGTTGAGCGCACTGTTGGTAAAGTGGGAAGAAACTGATCGATTTCACAATACAGATGTGTTTTTACACTCTCTTCTTGGTTGTGCAAGGAAATATCATTCTGAGGCAATTCATTTTCAGTGACTGTTTCACCTGAGTTTATCTGCTGAACATGAGAGAGACAATGAGAGGCTTTTAATAACCAATTACCAATACTTGCACTGCTACACATCAAGCTTTACTAATTACTATCACTAAACCCAGAAACAAAAAAGGACAAAAATATCTGTGTGCCTTGATTTGCAAAAGTACTTAGCCCCCATGCAAGTAATTGCACATAGCTTTGATGTACTTGCTCTGATGGATTGTGCACAACTGAGGGCAAGTACAATGCACTACTGGATGCAAATAACCATTGACCTTAACACCTGCCTTGAGCTGGTAGTAATTCCAGGGTTCCCTTAAGTTGCATACACATAAGGGACTCATTTGGATAGTGATGCTGTTTTAACACTGTGGAAGTGGCACTCTTTGCACACAAATGCATTTTAAGAAAATGTGTGCCACAATTTGCTGAATCACAATAACAAAGTGTGCTGCACACCTTTAAGCATATAAGACAATAAAACTGAGCTACACTAATAAAGTTGTTTTTACTTTGTCAGTAGAAAATATCACAATGTATGCTAGGACTTACAGTTTAACCAACTCTATACAGCTCATTGGTTGAAGCACTTCAAGGCCAAAATACTACTATGTTTTGCTTACTCTATATCTCAGGGTATAACAAAATACTGGCTAATACACCAAGCCAATATATATCTGTGGTTATATCAAGGCAGTTGTATGGAGCTGGCTGACAGACTGACTGACAGTATAATTAAATAATCCTGAATGGCTGATTCTGCAGTGTTAGGGTTTTTCATATGTATATATAGTCCAGCATGATTGTGTTACTATATAACCAACCAGGTCAGGGCTGGTATTTGTTCTAGGGGTTTGTTAGCATTTGAAAATAAATTATTTTTAGGGACCCCTAAGGTATTTAATCATATGCTGGGAGTGCTGTGTTATCCAAGGGGAAGAGAAGGCATATGGATTTAAGGGTATGTCTTAACTTTTTTTTCCACATGAGTGATAAGTGATATCCCTGCAGTGAGCACCAACCATTTGGTTTTTTGGTGTGCTACCACAATTAATGTGGACATGATCGTATGGTAACATGGGTGTAGTTTAAAGTGAGTGTAGTTTAAAAACAGAGAATGGTCAACACTGGCTTCCATTATCGGCCCTCCACTATGTAGGCCGGAAAAATATTGGCCCTCGGTACCACAGAAGTTGGACAGCACTGAACCAGGCTGTTTTCCTGGAAACTATTTTTAACTACAGTTGACAGGTCAATGAATTAATGCATTTACTCTAAAGTGCATTCCCATGAAATATAAAGATATACAATATCATCTTATTTGGTTAAGATAGAAAGCTACCCTGATCACTGTTAACAAAATATTATCTGTAAGTGTGTATATATAGTGAATAAAGTACCCCCTCTTGTAAAATATAAGGATATTATAAGTTACCGAGGAGTTTCATGACCATATAAAAACACGAGGCCGAAGGCCGAGTGTTTTTATACAGGTCATAGAACTCCGAGGTAACTTCTAATATCCTCATATTTTACAACTGGGGGTACTTTATTTATTATAATACACAAGTTTCAGTGAGTTATGTGACAGAAATGACATCAGAACTCACCATTTATAAGGGTATAATTTACAGGATATTCATGGCTTTTGTGTATTATATATATATTATGCAAATATATATTATATATAAAATTATGATATGCTCTCACATTTTCATGACTTAGAAGAGGCGCTGGTTTAGGGTATTTACCCTTTCCTAAGGAGAGAATAATGTACTTTGTATTATATAAGCAAAAAGGAATACAAACTTGACACAGTGACCTTATCAATTAAAAAAACTTGGATATTAAAAAAGAAAAATACACTGTCAACAGCACATTCAAATTTAAAAGTACAACTTTACCTAAAAAAAGAACATTCTCACATTTTTTCCTGGTATAGTCACAAAAGCATCACTAAATGATGCCACAAGGTAAAAGATGTAATTTACTAATATGTACAGCATATGTCAATGTGATAAGATTCTTTATTGGGTCATGTATCTGGATATTAATTCTGTTGGTTAGGTATTCATTGTGAAAATATAGTTTTCTTTATTGCATTAATTGTAAGCAGACATGATTCACCTAAACGGCTGTTTCATCTCAAACAAATTTGAGGCTTCCCAAAACCCTAACAGGACCCATTTTTTAACTACAGTTAATAGGACCCATTTTGGTGCTTAATATTGTGAAGCAAATATGGTGCTGCAAGGTTTAGAGGTAAGTTCTCACAGTTTTAGTATCTGTTATATTGTATACACAGTAGTTTTGCACAGAATGTATATATTACCAAGCACTATGGCAAAGCTATTTTATATTATATAGTACTACTAGCCATTAAGCACACATGTGAAATACAGTACAGATGATGCACCAGTGACAAGCAAGTAAGTTTCTACCAGGGCATAAATATATGAGCACATCCAACTTACTTTTGCTGCAGCTTCTGAGCAACACAATGCCTATAGTAAACACCAGTATACATAAGCCTGCTCCAGCGATGAGAAATATTAGCTCTTGAGGTTCATGTAAATAAGAAAATAGTTAACATTAAGCAGTAAACTAGAAGACTAAAAAGTGAATGCTGTTTTAAATACAAATATGGGGCAACATAGTTATAGTCATTAATGGAAAAAGAATACAAAAAAGCATTGCTTTGTGCAAACCTTTGTGCTAGTTTTATGCAACTTTTGTTAACCCAGAAATTAGTGACCACTTCCACCAGTGGAAGTAGGGGGGCTTCGTACCTTTAAGGGCAGGAGCCTTGATGGTGCTGGGAAGGGCAGGCAGAAAAAGAGGGTTTAAAGGGCAGGTCTAGGACTGGTAGTTGAGGGGGAGTAAGGCAGAAAATTGAGTCTATGGTAGATGGCCATCCCGTAATTCAGAGATTTCTGGATAATGGGTTTCCGGATTACAAATCCCATACCTGTATATATATCACAGTCTCAAGCAGCCGCACTCTGATCCAGAATAATTCAGCAAATGTGGGTGCAGGGTCTAGTAATATATAAAAATCTTCACACAGACCCGCACTTTAGTTTGTGATAAATCAAATAATTTTTTTATTGCATAATAAAAATTATTTGATTTATCAGAAATTGGAGTGCGGGTCCATATGAAGATTTTTATACGTATATCTATATACTGCTGTGTAGCCATGGGTTAGCTAAATGCTATCCATGGATTTCCACAAAATATAGAATACGACATTTTATTTGTAGGTGCTGGATTAAAAAAAAAAACCTCTGATTTTTGAAAGTAAACAATTGTATTGTGATCTTAAAGTATAAGTTTTAATAAATAGTGCAATTTTGAGTAATATTTAACAAGAAGCCTGATTAAAGTTCAAAGCACTTACCATTTCGTTTCAGTGCAGAACCAGTGTCAGACTGGCCCACTGGGATACCAGGAAAACTCCTGGTGGGCCCAGGTGTCAGTGGTCCCTGATTCTGCTAAATATTTGGCCTATTTCATGGCCAATACCTATTTCTATGAGAACAAAGCTAAATAGATGGAATAATAGAATATAATATGTAAAGAAAAGAGACTAGGAGAATAGAGGTTGAGTGAGGAGAGGAAGAATAATAGTACTGAGAGTGGGCCCTTGGTCTAAGGTTTTTGGGTGGGCCCCTGGTGTCCCAGTCCAACACTGTGCAGAACTGAACGAAAGTAGGTTTTCAGTAGGTAGATGTGCAGTAGAATTGAAGGATATAGAGAGAGCTGTACCAGAGACAAGATCAGAAGCTGGGGGGATAGAAAATAAAAGTATATACAACTACCTCATTTGTTCTTACAAAGATTACAGTCACATGAACATGAATTAAATTCCAACTACAAACTTCAACTACGCATAGCTAATCACTAATTTTAAGTCCTAGTATGCATGTCTATTGTAATATACAGTAGCAGTTGACTTTATCTGAAATAGTCTTAAAGATAAGTCACGTATTTAACACGCATTTATAAAACTCAACATATTCCACTGCACTGTACAATAGGGAGTATATATCAAACATTCAGATTACATACAAAAATTCACAAAAATGCAAAAAGAAAAAAGCCCACTTAAGATATTAGGGTTTTTTGGCAGTGGTATTTGTGTTGATAAGTCTACCGTTATATTCTATCCTGCTGTTAAACCATAGTCCTGAGAATCCTAGTAACATATTTAAATGTAATTCTAGTACTTTTGGAACAATGGGTGTCTGTCAGTAATTCCTCACTGAAAGGGTTGGTTCACCTTTAAGTTAACCTTTAGTATAATATAGAATGACCAATTCTAAGTAACTTTTCAATTGGTCTTCATAATTAATTTGTTATAGTTTTTGATTTATTTGCCTTCTTCTTCTGACGCTTTCCAGATTTCAAATGGGGGTCACCGACCCACCTGTAAAAAAATTCTGTCTAAGGATACATATTTCTTGTTATTGCTACTATTGATTAATCCTCTTTCTATTCAGGCCCGGATTTGTGGAAAGGCCACCTAGGCCCGGGCCTAGGGCGGCAGGATTTAAGGGGGGCGGCATGATGCCCAATCACACCTACTTTTGTTCAAAAACACTGGGAATGCGCTGGAGATACAATATTTTTTTAAATTTCCCCATTGATGATGAAAATTTGCACGAATAAAAGGGAGGGGACAGGGGCGCCGAACGGCAGTGGGCCTAGGGGTGCCCTCTATGTAAATCCGGCCCTGTTTCTATTCAGGCCTTCTCTTATTCAAATTCCAGTCTCTTATTAAAATCAATGCATGGTTGCTAGGGTAATTAGAACCCTAGCAACCAGATTGGTGAAATTGCAAACAGGGGAGCTGCTGAATAAAAAGTCAAACAACCACAAATAATAAAAAATGGAAACCAATTGCAAATTGTATCAGAATATCACTCTCTACATCATACTAAAAGATAACTCAAAGGTGGACAACTCCTTTAAGTATTCAAAATATGCATACAGACTGCAGCAAGTTAATTACCTTCTATTGTATAAAAACCCAAAGATAGGTTTTCAGCATGTAGATGTTCAGTAACATTTATAGACATAGATAGAGCTGTAGTAGAAACTGTAGTAGAAACTGTAGTAGAAACTGGATCTAAAGGGGGTGAGAATGAAAGTAAAAAATAACTGTTCATAGTACCCTCATTTTATTTTACAGTGCACAAAAAAATATCCCTTAAAACCCTAAAAAGTGTAGTTTATACAATTTAAGGTGAACCACCCGTTTAATATAAATTACACTATGGGGCAGATTTATCAAAGGTTGAATTTCGAGTTCATGGGAGTTTCTAAAAACTCCCATAAACTCCCATAAACACGAAATTAGAAAAAAAGACTAATTGAAACTTATTAAAAATTTGAATTTTTCAAGTTTGGGTGAATGGGATAGACCTGCAAACTCGAATTGAATTTGAATCGAATTCGATTCGAGTTTTTTCTCCAAAAAAAATTTAAACTTCAAAACAAATTTTAATCCCCTTATTCAAATGGAAATTCGAACACCTCGACCATGGAAACAGTCTTAATTCGAATACACGCCACCTAAAGCCTGCCAAGTTCATGTACAAGTCAATGGCAGAGGCAGAGGCGTTAAGCCAATTGGAGATGTTAATAGCCTTCCTGACATTCAAGTTTTGTTTTCAGTGAAAAACTCTATTCGTACTAATTGAATACAAATCAAATACAATTCAAATTTTTGGGTCGGATATTAGACATTCAAATTTTTTCTTAAATAACCTCACAGTTAAATTGTGAGTATATTCGAATTAAACAACATTCACATGAATTTGAAATTCGGCCTTTGATAAATGGGCTCCTAAATGTTTATAAATCTCCTGCAAGTTCTTCTTTATCCTGCTGCTAAACTAAGGGCAACTGAAATAAAGAACAATGATTCATTGACCAGAATCTGCCCCATAATGTTGCAAATTTACCAAAATATGTCATTACATTGATTTAAAAAGTTGTGGGGGAAAAAAGGTAGATTATTTTTGTCTAGTGTTATAAAAAAAAACCTCCTAGTGAATATGATTATTATATCTAACATCGTAAATAAAAAGATTATTAGAAATGACCATGGCATTATTAACAAAGCCACTGAGCCCTCATATTTTATAATAGGGAGTACCTAATGTTTTATGATATTTTAATGAAAGTTTTGGACAGAGTAAAAATATTTTAAATTTACAGTACATCTCATCATACCAAAGGAAGAATTATTTAGGGGCAGATTTACCAAGGGTCAAATTTCAAATTCATGTGTGTTTTTAAAAACTCCCAGAAAGGCTCATGAACTCGAAATTTGACCTATCGAAATTTATTTAAAAAATTTAAATTTTTAAAACTTGAATTTAACCGAATCGAATTCAAGGTTTAAAACCTTGATTCAAGTTTTTTCTCCGAAATAAAACTTGAATGTCAGGAAGGCTGCAAACAACTCCAAATTGATCCCAGGATGTCTCCCATTGACTAAAGCAATTCGGCAGGTTTTAGGTGTTGAGTTCCTAAAGGGCCAGAGTATGATAAATCTCGAAAATCGAATTCCAATTTTTTAAAAAAATCGAATAGAATTTTAACAATTCCCTAGTAGAATTTTACAGTTTTGGCAATCAAAAAATAATGTAGTCAATCAATATGATAATATAAGTAAGGTGGGTGTCTTCAACTAAGTACTTTACAAACCAAACAAAGAAAAAAGGAGACTGAATCCCCACTTGAATCAACCCAGATGATTAATAATTCAGTTGGAGCCAAATCATTAAATGAAAAGCACATTTATTAAATCTCCATATAGATTAAAAAAACTAGCCCTTAAAACCCTAAAAAGTGTAGTTTATACAATTTAAGGTGAACCACCCCTTTAATATATATTACACTATGGGGCAGATTTATCAAAGGTTGAATTTCGAGTTTATGGGAGTTTCTAATAACTCCCATAAACACGAAATTCAGAAAAAAAAGACTAATCGAAATTTATTAAAAATTTAAATTTTTCAAATTCAGGTGAATGGGATAGACCTGCAATTCGAATGAAATTCAATTTGAATTTTTATCTCCGAATTTGATCTTCAAAACTACTCGAAATTGATTGTAGGATGTCCCCCATAGGCTAAAACACCAATTCAGCTGGTTTTAAATGGCGAATTGTCGAATTTGAACAGTACATGATAAATTTCAAAATTCGAATTTCGATTTTTTTAAAAACTCAAATCGAATTCTGACTATTTCATAGTCAAATTACACTAAAATAAACTTGAAAATTCAAATTTTGAAATTCAAATTTGAAATTCGTATTTTTTTCAATACCATTGATAAATCTGCCCCTATGTGGTAAATTATGGATATTCTGTTATCTGTTATTCTGTCTTTCCTTCTTGCAAAATGTGCAATGTCCATCTTTATATAGGATGTTCAACCTGCTTCCCACTACTTAGGTAAACTATAACCTACAGTATTCAGCTGTCAAAGAGTACTGGAGATTGTTAGTCAACAAACAACATTTTATACTGGTGATATTGGTAATAATGAACCCGCATTGTCACCGTGCACAAAATCATGTGTTTAGAACAGAATATCCTACACACATAGAGGGTTATTTACTAAAATCCAAATTTATCTAATTTTTTTTTAAATAAAAAAACATGACCAAACTCCCATACCCAAGTTTACCTTATTTATTATTAAAAAAGCTAAATTTAATTGGTTTTGGTAAAAACTCTATTAAATGCGGCAAAAAACTGAATTTTTTTCGCTATTTTTTTCCCGAATCGCCTGATTTTTTTTAAAGCTTTTTCCTGAAGAGCGCAAACTTTTCTGATTTTTGTCTGAAAAGCCAAAATGGTTAATTCCAGCGCAGACCACAGAAAGTTCAAAATAGGCTAGGGACCTCTGCCATTGACTTATACACAACCTAGGCAGGTCCGAGATGGCGGAATTTTGGATTTCGGGTTTTTTGCTGCATGGGGCTTAAATAAATCTTGAAAATTTTGAGTTTAAAAAAAATGAAAAATTTGAGTATTGGAGTTTAGTAAATAACCCCCATAAAGTTTGTGTATACACAATGCTCTTATTTTTTTTTCCTGACACTTGCATTAATTTTTGCAAATCAAAAAAAGAAAGACATGAGCCTTGACACAGACTGATGCTCGAGACAGTGGTTCTACCGCAAATTCATGCAATTCAATTGACTGAATTTCTGTGATGCAATTGGAGTAAACAGTCTACATTTCAGTTGCAATAAATGCTTTATCACTTTAGTTCATTAGCAATGATTCAGACTGTACATTCATACTGTACCTTTAAAAGTTTGAGCTACTGTCACTGTTGATGTCCGTGTAGTAGTAGAGAGAGGAGTAGTGTAACCTATCCAAAATGATAGTAATATTATAAAAATGTGCTGCATGCTACATATGCGCACTTCCATGTTTACATCATTATGCATTAACTTGATTTATTACTTAATTTTTTAAAAACAAAAATAATTGTATACAGTAACATACACATATACTGTACACTTGTATAGAAGTCCCTCATAAGAACAGAGAGCTCAGGTAACCCTATTTTCCAGAGAATATATATTTTTTAATTATAAATACATTTTATTGGCAAACACAACGGAGGACTTTACTGTAGACATTAAAATCAGTTTTTTTTCTACTGAAAATAATTGTTTTTTTCCTAGAAGGTGTAACCCCTTTTTGGCCACCCCCCTGTGCCAAGGTTGTACATTACATATTTCTTACCGGTGCAGGTCCTGAGTCCCCTTTGCTAAGTGAAAGGTACTGGGAAACTCCTCTCTGGCAGTGCCTCCACCTAATGGGATCTGGGAATACACCTGTGGGTGGCCCCATTAGGAAAACATTCAAATACACAAAGTACTGTATAACAAATAACTTTATGTAACATTAAAGGCAAAGTAAAACACATTTACATTTCAAATACCCATTCCCCTGGGAATATATGCAGTCCAAGATCCTGGCCCTCCGTGCAAGGCAAAGTCCCATAACTCCTTTGGTAGACAAGAGTCTTAGTTCCCTTTCCCCAAAGAGTACATTGCTCCCAGGTAGCGTTACCTGTCCCAAGTACTTTTCCCAACTGGACAAAGTACTGCTCCCATGTGGCAGGCACACAAAAAGCCTGGGTCACAAACGGAAGACATCCTGGATCCTCTCTTTCCCTCTACTCTCTCCAGGCAGACTCACCCAGGGGCTCACACAGAGCTGGCAGGCTCACACAGAGCTGGAGCAGGCATCCACAGTGATGACATTCTTTATTCAAGCATCTTGTAGCTTGCTGCACTTTCTGAACTGTAGCTCCCAGCACTGTATACATCGTAAGCATTCCAAGTCCAGATTCTGAAATCAGGCGCTTGAGACCCTCCTGGTCTAGCTCCCAGGCATGGGGCTGCCGCACCCCAGCCTCAGAGGCCTCCTGCACCTACATCTTGGTGGCTGAAATCACTATCTCGTCCATGAAGTAATATCCATCTAATCTCTGACTCCCTGCTGTCTGAGCACATGGCTCTGCTTTTTATAGTAAAGTGGTGCAGCAGTGACAGCTATGTAGCTCAGACCAGAGGGGAATTAACCCTACGGGTCCCTACAAAGACTTTCAGCATTTTTACCTTCCTTCAGTGTAATTATATGTATGTCAAATGTATGTATGGAGAATGGATTGTAGCTTTACTATGGAGCAGGTTGTATTTGTTTGCTTTTTAACTCCATATCCATTTTAATTGATCATGTATTTGCATTGGTGCCCCTTAACAACTGCATCAAATGCAAACTGTTTTTGGACTTTTACCTTCTCATTTCGTATATTTTAAGTGTAAACATGAATTATTGTTATATTTGTTAAATCAACAAATGGAGCAGGGTCACAAAATATACTGCTGAGGCATCAAAATGTAGGACATGAATAGCAGTGATATCTAGTATTTATTTCCTGTATAGAGTGTGGTAGTACATTTTAAAAAGATCCTGTCATGTCTGTTACATTGTGAACACTGTACATATTTCACTCTACCATGTCAAATTTCATTACCAACACAACTGTATTTTTTAGTTGTAATATTGGTGTGTAGACAGCCATCTCAGGTCATTTTGCCTGGTCATGTGATTTCAGAAAGAACCAGTGCTGCACTATGGCACTGCTTTCTAAAAGGCTATTGTTTCTCCTACTCAATGTAACTGAAGGAGTCACAGTGGGACATTTTTACTATTGAGTGTTGTTCTTATATGTACCAGGGAGCTGCTATCTGGTTACCTTCCCATTGTTCTGCTGGGTGGAAAGGGTGAAGGGTGATATCACTCCAACTTGCAGTACAGCAGTAAAGAGTTTATCAGAGCACAAGTCACATGACTGGGGACACCTGGGAAACTGACAATACTGTATGTCAAGCCCCATGTGAGATTTCAAAATTAAATATAAAAAGATCTCTTTGCTCTTTTGAAAAACGATCTTCAATTCAGAAGTCTGCTGGAGCAGAAGTATTAACTGATGTGTTTTGAAAAAAACATGTTTTCCCATGGCAGTATCCCTTTAATTAGTGGCTACACCTTAATATAAGGAGAATGTCTTTAAAAAAATAATCACTAGGCAAATATTCTTACCTTCAGTTTTTATTGTAACCTTTTCACTGTTGTCTGATTTTATATCTCTTCCTTGTATTTGTACCCAGTAAGCACAGGAATAATCCCCTGCAGCCTTGTGACCATATGTTGATACAGTAAATGAATCTTCTTTGCGAAGGTCTTCATCTCTATCAATGGCAATTCCGTCCTTGTAAAACTGGATCTTCCTCACATCCAGGGATTGTGGAATTAGACATTTCACAGTGACTTGCTCACCTCCAATAGACATAGGATGTAAGGGGTTCAGATGTATTTTGGGAGATTGTAAAGGTCCTAAAACACAAAAAGGTATATTTGCTAGAATGGTTAGTTTCCAATACTCAAAGAATAATTCTGTTCCAACTAACCTTAACCTTAACTGTGTAATTAAGTTGGCTACAGGTTGCACCCCTTAAATGGATTCTGTCATGATTTTTATGATGTAGTTTTTATTTTTAAATTACACTGTTTACACTGCAAATAGTTCACCCTACAATATAAAATGTCATTCCTGAACCAGCAAGTGTATTTTTGTAGTTGTAATATTGTTGTGTAGGCAGTCATCTCAGGTTATTTTTAGTGATGGGCGAATTTATTCGCCAGGCGCGAATTCACGGCGAATTTGCGCGTTTCACCGCCAGCGAATAAATTCGCGAAACGCCCGCAAAAATTCAGGCCAAAAACGGGCGCCGGCATCAAAAACGGGCGCCGGCGTCAAAAAAACAGGCGCCGGCGTCAAAAACGGGTGCCGGCGTCAAAAACGAGACGCCGGCGCTGTTTCGCTAATTTTTCGCCGTTTCGCGAATTTCGCGCGAAATTCGTGAATTTTACGGCGAAGCGAAACGGCCCAAATTCGCCCATCACTAGTTATTTTGTCTGGTCATGTGCTTTCAGAAAGAGCCAGCACTTTAGGGTGGAACTGGTTTCTGGCAGACTGTTGTTTATCCTACTCAATGAAACTGAATGTGACCCAGTGGGACCTGCTGAGGACACTGCTCTGCTGCTGAGACTGTCCGCACTGTGCCTGCACATAAATTCTATGTTGCAGCAGGAGGATGCCAACCATGTAAACCGTCCTGGAGTCCCTCCCGCATGAGGATTCTATTACACGATTGACGATTGAGTGTAAGGCTGCAGCCTGCAATTAAGTGCATTGTCTTCAGCAGCAGAACTTGGTGGTGGCAAAACTCTCTCCTGTCTTCCAGGTGGAGCATCATCATATACCTTGAGGACATTACTGGCTATAGTGAAGCCTCCAATTGTGACCCCCCCCTGCTGCAGCACAGGTACTAACTTTGGTCAAAATTTGAAAAAATAAAAATTATTATTAAAATATATATAAATATTCTGTGTGTCACTGTTACTAGTGTGGGGGTCAGCAAATAAAAACTTTTTTTAACCTCTTAGAATGAACAATTCTTAGCAGTGTTTCAATTGGTCTTTTTTTTTTTTTTTTTGGTATAGTTTTCAAATTACTTGCCTTCTTCTAATCCCTTTAAGTTGCTCAAGCTCTTTAAAAATAGCTTCACTGGTAAACTATTATCAAAATTGGACATGTTTTCCCTAGAGAAGTGGTGCTTGCATGGGGACATGATTATTCTTTACATATATATGAGAGCACATTATAGATTGATAGCGGGGGATTTTTTTTCACATATAAGGGGAAAAGTGGGCAGTATGGTTGTATGGCAGTATGGTTGTGGATTTCCCTGTCAGGTGATGATGTAATGGCAGATTCACTTTTAAGGGCAATGAAAGATGGCATTGTAAAATGTATGGATGTGCATTAGATGTACTGGAATCATATGCTCATTATTGTGCCCCTTATTTAACAAGCCCAGAACTTTGTATTTATGACTAATATTTTAATTTATATTTCAATACACTTTTATTTTTTTTATCAACATCTGTACAGAACATTATTTCCATAAAATCACAAGTGAGTAAATATTCCAGTATCAATATTGCTTTTACAGCAGTAATAATGAAAACAAGGGACACAATCTGTAACACATAGGGGCAGATTTACTAAGGGTCGAATATCGAGGGTTAATTAACCCTCGATATTCGACTAGGAACTAAAATCTATCGACTTCGAATATCGAAGTCGAACGATTTAGCGCTAATCCTACGATCGAACGATCGAAGGATTATTCGTTCGATCGAACGATTAAATCCTTCGAATCGAACGTTTCGAAGGATTTTAATCCAACGATCGAAGGAATATCCTTCGATCAAAAAAACGCTGGCAAGCCTATGGGGACCTTCCCCATAGGCTAACATTGACTTCGGTAGCTTTTAGCTGCCGAAGTAGGGGGTCGAAGTTTTTATTAAAGAGACAGTACTTCGATTATCGAATGGTCGAATAGTCGAACGATTTTTAGTTCGAATCGTTCGATTCGAAGTCAAAGTAGTAGTCGAAGGTCGAAGTAGCCCATTCGATGGTCGAAGTAGCCAAAAAAATACTTCAAAATTCGAAGTTTTTTTAATTCGAATCCTTCACTCGAGCTTTGTAAATGTGCCCCATAGTATCTAAACATTATTAACAATCCGCAGTACAATTGTCTACAAATGAGTGTCAACTTTTAAACTACATTGACTACACCAAAGTATTGTTTTAATTGGGAAACAAAAAATAAACAATAAAAGTATTACTTCTACACTGACCATTCATTAAACACTAGGGGGTTACTTATAAAGAGAAAAAGGAATTGGGTACATTTCGATATTCCAGGGGCCCCAAGTCAACAGACATTTATTTTGAGAGTCCAGTAAAATGCTTGTTATTTTATCCTGAATCATAATACAATCTACTCTGGATTTAACTGGGTCTATTGGGATTTGTTTTTGTTTCCAGGCATCAGCCAAGGTCCTCTTAGCTGCTGTCATAATGGTGGTAAATAGGTGAAACTGGGTATTGTTTAACTCTTTGGGTTTTATACCTAACAAAACTATTCCAGGGTCCCTAGGAATAAAGATTTCCATAGCTGAGTGTATCATATTAACGATCCTTATCCAAAACCTCCGGGCATTAGTGCATGACCACCAAGTATGGAACATTGTCCCTATTTCATTGCAAACCCTAAAGCATTTGGCATCTACAGATGGAAAGCATTTTGCAATGCAAGCCAGTACAAGGTACCATCTGAAGAGGTCTTAATACAGTAGTTAGTTTCTTGTAAGGAAACATTATTTGAAGATTTTTTAGCAGTAAGCCAGATTTGTTCCCAGACCTCAGGTTCCAACTCTCTACTTAAGTCTTTGTTCCATCCTGACATATATGGTAATCCCTGGGGTAGAGGATGGTCAAAAAACTTACTGTATAAAAAAGATACCGATTTCTGAAGGTTGGGAGAGCGGAGGCACCATCTCTCAAATAATGTCTTGTCTGCACTGTTTACCTTTGTGGGCTTGGATGAAGTTAAATATTTGCTGTAAACAAAATATTTTGTTTTGTGGAATAGAGTATTTTTCTATAAGTTGTTATAAGGAATATGGCCCAGAAATTGAACAAAACTGGTATATCGCCCAGATGTTTTGGTTGAACCACTGTTTAAATTGTTGTGCTTGGAGACCTGGGATAAACAGTGGGTTCCTTAATATGGGAGCCACTGGTGTATGGGGAAAACTTAAGTTCAGTTTCATAATTAAGGAGTCAATATTTTTAGAGTATGCTGAAGACACCTACTGACCCCTTTGGGTCTTTTACCTAGAGGGCACCAAATTAAGGCAACAAGAGAAAAAGGATAAGTAAAAGTAGCTTCTAGGGAAACCCAATGCGGGCTATCTTCTCTAATGTGCAAGGTTAGAACTTGGGATAGTTGAACAGCCTTAAAATAATATAAAGGTTTAGGGAGACCTAAACCCCCTTTTAAGTTTAGGCTGAAAAGGGGTATATTTATTCCCAGCCCAAATTAATTTTAAGACTAATGATTCAAATTTTCCTAATTGGTCTACTGGAATTGAAACTGGAAGTGTTCTAAATAAATACAATAGCTTTGGCAAGAGTGTCATTTTAACTGAGTTTATCCGCCCTATCCATGAGATTTGATGAGAGTTCCATTTCTCTAGTAAAGCGGCCAGAGCTTTAAACATTGGTGGATAATTGAATTTATAAAGAGAATCATAGGAATTTGTCAACTATGAGGCTGCCAATTAAATTCAAAAGTAAGGTGGAGTAATTTTTGTGTGGAAGATTAATGTTCAATGCCTCTGTTTTGAAGACCTGAAATAATGCTAAATGTGTCTAAAAGATTATAAAGGTTTGGTAGTGATGTTTAGGTCATAGAGATAGTGAGAGTTAAATTATCTGCGAAAAGACTGATTTTATGATGGTCACCTCCTGTTCAAATTCCCATGATATCAAGATTAGTACGGATCGCTGTAGCTAGCGGTTCAATTGCCAAATGAAATAGGGTTGGGGAAAGGGGGCACCCCTGACATGTCCCCCTGTTGATTATAAACTGTTTGGAATAGAAACCCAGAATATTAACTAGAGCGGATGGGGTAGCGTATAGAGCTCTCACCCAGGTTAATAAATTACTTCAAAACCCCCACAAATATCCAGTTTTTTAAAAAATAAAAATGTTAATTTTGATATTTGTGGGCGCTATTTTGTACTGGGGGGTGGGCCCTTGAGATAAGGTTTCCTGATGGGCCCCAGGCACCCCAGTCCGGCACTGTGTGGAAAAGCAAATCATCAGGTGATGATTTCATTAAAAAATAACACATCATGATCTGAAAATGTAAATATTATTCCTAGCATTCATTTATAAAGGTAAAATGTATAATCAGTCTAATTATCATTTATTATAATGTGACCTCTGTCTTCTGTTTGGGTCTTTAGACCCTTCAGTGACATGTTTATGGCTGTTATGTTTATATAAATTAAACCAAAGGTCTCTTTGTCCAGGTGGTGGTGAATACAAATTGATGACAGCATTTACTATTATGATAGTAGAGAACTGAACACAGCTTTGTAGATTTAGTATTGTGACTTCTGAATGTATTTACTGGTTGAGCATTCCCCTTTTAATATACTAGTACTAAAAGGATGTAGCATGTAAAATCTCCCTAGAGACTTCTTATGATGCCTCTCTTTGACCTTAGCCCCCAATTTGCTGTCAAACAGCTTGCTTTACCTGGGACCCTCCATCCAAAATGTCAGTAGAGTCCAATCTGGACCCTCATCACAATCACTTTTAGAAATACTGAGCTTTCTAAATTTTTTGTGTTACTTAAATAGTTCAATCTGCCTGCTTGCTACAAAAACATTGTTTAATGCTATATCTGTAGAAACAAGTAAAATCAACTGGACTTGCTGTGTTTTTTCCTTGAAAGATCCCCATGACCTGCCCCCCCCTTCAGCTCCTCCCCTTCAGCTCCTCCAAGCACAAATATCCTTTTGAATGAACTGGACCTTTACAAAATATGTTCAAAATAAGACAATTTTATATGGTTAGTTGTACTTCAAGGGGAAGTATTTGATTTGGTCAAAAATGGGCAATTCAATCCTTGTTGATACATCTGAATTTATATCTATATTTCTATAGTACAAATTGTGTTGTACATTTATCAAACAATAAAATAAAATTTACAACTAACAAGTGCTAAGTGTTAAGTGAAGAGGGAAGGAGGTCTCAGTCCCTTAAAGCTTACAATTTAAGTAGGTGGGAAATTTATAAACACAATTTACAGTGGTTGAGGCTGTGCAACACAAGTGCAAATAGTGAGCCAGAAGTTATGACAGTGCTCTGGTTCTGAAGAGAATGAAGGTGGATTCTCTACAGAGGAATTCTGAAATGACATTGCATAGTAACATAGTATATGAGTTTGAAAAACTCATCAAGTAAAATCGATTTGCACAATATAGTATTGTGTATTGTTATGCAAATCATTTTGTACCTACAGAAAAATCTCTTATCTCCCTGATTATCTAGAGATTAGCTATGAGGCAAAGCTTTTTGTTTTGGAAGAACACCGTTGCATAATTTGTTGTACTTAGTGTGAGAGAGATATCTAACTGATAGAACTAAGAATATCACAGTAGGAAAGTGTAATTCTATTGCTTTTTGAATAAAAAATATACACATTATGGAAATTGAATCATTCACCACAGAGAAGCAAAAATTTAATTAATGAATTTCGTAGCATGTTACTCTTTTACTTACCAATTACAAAGAATGTGATTTTGTTACTTCTAGGTGAGGTTTTTCTTCCATCCCAGTAGTCACAGCTGTATGTACCTCCATGGGTATATTCAATACTAGGTATCTTATAAATAGCACTTTTCTGTGATAGGAGGAACTCCGAATTCTTTTGAAATGTGAACAATTTAATAGTGTCCCCACCATGCACACCACACTGCAATGTTACCTCTTCTCCTGTTATATACAAATTATAATCTGGGATTTTGGTGAGAACGGCATCTAAAAGATACAAATAATGTGTAAGGACTAGTACAAAATTTCCAATAACTAAAACCCCATTAATGCTCTTGCATCATAACTTTACAGTTAAGCTGCTGATTTTGGAATTACATTTTGTGATAGTAATATTAGTAAATAACAAACTACTGATGTCATTGTCCAGGGATTGGCATTATGTGTCCTGACCCAAAATGGGTCCCCATATTGTTAGGGCTGTGCCTCTTTATTAATGTGAAATTTAGTACAGGTATAGGACCTGATATCCAGAATGCTCGGGACCTGGGGTTTTTCCGGATAACGGATCTTTCCGTTATTTTGGTCTTCATGCCTTAAGTCTACTAGAAATTCATTTAAACATTAAATAAATCCAATAGGCTGGTTTTGCTTCCAATAAGGATTAATTATATCTTAGTTGGGATCAAGTACAAGCTACTGTTTTATTATTACAGAGAAAAAGGAAATCATTTTTAAAAATTTGGATTATTTGGATAAAATGGAGTCTATGGGAGACAGCCATTCCGTAATTCGGAGCTTTCTGGATATCGGGTTTCCGGATAAGGGGTCCTATACCTGTACTACAAACCAAAATGGTTACTTAAAAAGGTGCATAATTGATCCTAAACCAAGTCACAAAGCTAAGAAAGAGAAAGAAACCCACAATGTGACAAGCAGAATAAAGGCTATAAGGTACGGTATGAATCTGAACTAAAGGCGTCTATGGCTGTAGTAGGATTTATAGAAGAGGTTCCTAGTTGCTGTTTTTACAAAGAATAATATATTAGCAGTAATAAAGGGAAACTTCTTATTTAGAGACATAACAAAACAATTGGATTGTTTTTGTTTGCAGTAATTTACAGGTGGGTTTACCATGAATTCATGGTAAAATCACCTTTTATTAAAATCCTTACCAGGACTTCTCTGCTTAAATTCTTTGATTACTAGTTGCACTGTCTGAGTGTGTTTGTAACAAATGTTCTGAACAAGCTGGGGTTTGCTTTGTTGAGAAAATAATACAAATGGTTTTCACACAGCACTCAATTGCAGTCAAATCATTTTCGAGGTGCAAACAGGAGAAAATGCTAAGCACTAAAATAACGCATAATTTGCCCAAAGGACGTTTGATTGCTACAGATGTAACTGAAAATCCACACTCAAATTAAGCAGTACAAGAAAAAAATCTTTATTTCATACTATAAAAAACACATATAAAAAATCATACTCAATAATTAAAAACATAGACCCACATCCCTTCTAAAGCATATAAAGGGACCCGCACCACTCAATACAAGCACCACAGAATGCAGTTTGTTGAAACTAGGACTGGAACTTTCTGCAACAGAAATAACCAAATATTCCTACCTAAGTACAGGTAAGTTAGCGGTAATGGGCATCAACCCAGAAGCATAGTCC
Organism: Xenopus laevis; assembly: GCF_017654675.1. Lineage (NCBI taxonomy): Eukaryota > Metazoa > Chordata > Amphibia > Anura > Pipidae > Xenopus > Xenopus laevis. The sequence goes on from NC_054371.1 coordinate 154,299,728, forward strand.
CACTTAGTTCAGTTTATGCATATAGATACCAGTTTAATTTGTTTGTGCCGTAACATTTGGGAGAGCAGATTGGGCCCCGGTTCCCGGAAGAGTCATCTTTTTGATGTATTTACTGATGCTATTCACTTCCCTGAATCTTATGTAGGGACCCATATGGTTAATGCACCCCTATGGCTTTACTTCAGGTGGGAGTGGATGTTTCTGGGAGCCTGGCACTTAGACCCTAATTAAGGAAAGTCCCCAAGGGTGGTGAGGCCCTCCTTGGTGAAGTCGGGGATACAGGGACCCCGTGAATTAGGTGAAGTGAGGACCGGGTAGGTTCTGTAAGAAAATTTTCTAGGAAAGTGAGACAAACAGAATTAGTGAGCAAGAGCAGCCTGTGCTCTGAGGGTTAGCAAAGGGGTTAGCTCTCCCCATAGGAAAGATTGGTTCAAGAACCTTCTGGTGTCAAATTCTTTTATTTAGTCATGCGGCACAAGTGAGGTGTAGTTGCACAGCACCATTCCTTGACCCTTTCATGTAGCAAAGGCCAGTCCTGTGGAGAGAGGGTCAAATGTGACCGGTGCTCTGCCTGTTTCCTAGCTTAGCCTAGATGGGGTTACAGTTATTAGGCACATAGGTGCAGTAACATTTGCATTTGTCCTTAGTACATGTTACTTGTGACTGTCCAGCAATACCATGATCTTTTCAATGAACCAAACTGACAAAGTTAGCTTGATATGTAAGTAATATGCACCATAAATGACTTGGCAGATGTTGATGCTAGTAAAGATTTGTTTGTACTATTAAATGTTATGGTTCTGATATGTATAGATGGGGTACAAATATTACTAGTGTGCACCAAATAAATGATGCAGTTCTCTGTCCAAGCCTGTTCTGCCTGTATTTTTAAAAATCTCAATAAAAAGAGTTGAACAGAAGCTCTGATGCAAAAGGCACTCAGTGATATTTCTCATGCACAAAAATGTTTCTAATTTTTTTCAAAATTTTACCTTTTTTGTTTAAAATGAAACACTTACCTGTAAAGTCAATGAAAAGGCCATTGCAAAATCCTGTTAAAACATCCAAAGTGGGAAGACAATGTGTGTAAATGAAAAATCCAACATATTTACTCCAATACTTTATAACATTTAAAGGAGAAATAAACCTGTGGGGAAAAAACCCTGTACCCCCCACCCCAGGTAGACCTCCCTCCTCCCACCAAGCTACCCCCCCTCCCCGGGGAAATGTCCCATACTCCATACTTACCCCTCGGCGCAGATTCTTCCAGCGAAGTTCCACGCGTCCATCTTCCGCGTCCTCTGTCAGCTGACTGCGAGATCGGTATTTCTGTGCATGCGCAGTTGGAGCAGTTTTCAGGATTGCGCAACTGCGCATGCTCAAAATCACACGGAAATTGCCGATCTCCCAGTCGGTTTACCGAGGACGTGGAAGATGGATGCGTGGAACTTTGCTGGAAGAATCTGCACTGAGGGGTAAGTATGGAGTATGGGGCATCTCCCCGGGGGGTAGTTAGCCTAGGGGGAGGAGGGAGAGTGGGGGTAGCGTTTTTTTTCCCCACAGGTTGATTTCTCCTTTAAAGGGAAATATACTCCAAATCCCAGAATACAGCACTTTGACATTGAACATGATGAGGGAGAGCGCACATGACTTTGCTAGCCAAATAGAGGGTGAGGAAACTGTCCCAGCAAGTCTGAGGCAGACAGTTATGGTTTCCTTTCAATATTTAACCGGTTGGTTTGTCTTTAAGTTAACTTTACTATTATAGAATGGCTTATTCTAAGCGACTTTTCAATTGGCCTTCATTTATTCTTTTTTTTATAGTTTTTGGATTATTTGCTTTCTTCTTCTGATTGTTTCCAGTTTTCAAATGAGGGTCCCTGACCCCATCTAAAAAACTAAGGCTACAAATGTATAGTTATTTCTTCTTTTTATTACTCATCTTTATATTCAGGCCTCTCCTAATCATATACTAGTCTCTCACTCATATCAATGTATGGTAGTTATTTTAAAGGTTTACAACCCCTTAATACTCTTGTTAAGTGTCATTATACACATATTTCCTTGACTAAGTTTGTTAAAATTATCATTTGTGTGCAGTTGTGCACCTTTTTCAGTCTTGTGCACAGGGAAATTGATAGAGTTTTCAGGCAAAACCCAATCATGAAGGCTATTAACATCTTCAAATGGTTCAAGGGACCTCTACCATTGACAACAAAATACATCAAAACTATGAACTAAACTAAAGAGGTGCTGATCTGTGTTGATAGAGGCAGAACAGCATTCTACCAGTGTTTGTTGAAAGCTTCTTGTATTTGTGCAATTTTAATTTATACAGCGATACTTGTGTATGCAGCGCTGTCCAGCTACAATTTATTGAATTGCCTAGAGATGCAACCATGAAATTAAAGGCATAGGCAGGACCCTTGCCGATTCCAATTCACTGCATATGGGACAGTTAGGGATGATCAATCAAACTTTTAAAATTTGTTATCTTTAAAGGAGAACTAAACCCCCAATGAAAAAATCCCCATCCACTTCCCTCAACAGTACCCCCTTCCTGCTTCCTCCCCACATAGTGCATTAGTGCAAAAAGTGTCCCTGAATGCCAAACTCACTTCTCCATGCAGAATAGCTCAGTGGAGCTCAAGGGCACCATCTTTGGTTTTCCTTGTAAAGGTACTGCTGACACTGAACTATTTGGTGCATGCGCAGTAGGAGCCAGTCAGGTATTTGCGCCAACTGCATATGCTGAATTGAAGGAAGAGGATCTGAAGAAAACTGAAGATGTGGGAGATGGTGCCCTTTGCATGGATAAGTTAGATTGACATTCAGGGACATTTTTTGGACTATGCGGGCGAGGAAGCAGGGAGGGGGGGGACTATAGGGGGTACTGAATGGGGCTTTTTTTCATTAGGAGGGGTTTAGTTCTCCTTCAAGGTCTAATAACCCTTTACAGGTATGGCATGGTCACATGTTTGAAAGTAAATATCTTGATGTAATAGGTTATATATATATACCTGGTGCAAATTTTATATACGGTATACGTCTCAATTTTTTGTTTCAGGTTCTACAGACTGCTCTGATCAACTTGATATGCTCTGTGGACTATCAAATTAGTCTTTTCATCAGAGTTCCATGTTGCTGTGGCTGCACTACAATTACATCTTCAGTATGGTCATTTAATAAAGAGGAACTGAAAATGTTTCACACCTACGTAGATATATACTGAACATACATGTAATAATGTTATTTTTTTTATACTCACCAATCAGAACTGCACAATACAAGAGCATAATGACAAGTACAATCACAGATGAAGGGCAAATGTTTTATTACTTTCTGTCATAGAAAATACAGGACATGGGTTAATTAATAGAAATAATATGTATTCTATCTTAATATAATAATTATGCCAATAATTATTCCTCTCTATACAGATTATCTGACATTTGTCTAGGAGATTATGTTTACCTGGGTAAACATAATTTCCTGGGTATTTATGTAAAGAAATTACCTTGTTGACTTAAATAACCTATAGCTTGCTGTTACAAACTTTGCTGAACATGTTACTGTACTGATAAATAAATTATATTTTTGATTTGGTGTTATCTTTAACTGTAACGTAAGATGCTAAATATACAAAAAAAAAACCTTAGACTTGTGTATTTGCCCAGATCTTTAGCAGAGTTGTTAAATTTACACACATCTGGTTGTGATCTTATGCCTTAAAAAAGCTGTAAGCAGTGGGAGTATTATGTCCATGAAATGATCCTTGCAATCTCTCTCCTATAAAAGCTAATGGCAGGGGGTGGATCAACCTGTGAGACCAATGCCTTGATTACGAGACACTTATTCCCAAGATATACAACCATGCTGGAAGAAATACCATCCTGTATCATTTACCTCGCAGAAAGCTTTATAATTTTAAAGTGGCTTTATTTGTGCACATAAATACATTATACAGCAGTGGGATAAGGTGCCAACTAACGCGTTTCGTGGCCGTGTACTGGCACTTCTTCAGAGTTGTGCAAACTACAAAACGTCAGCATGTTATAAAGTGCTTTCACAGGTGCATTCAATTAATGACTAATTCATTTAAAGGTAGAGATAATCACAGTGTTGTGTAAAACTTACAATTCTCATAGTAATTTACATACATATGTATCATCAAGCCATGTTCTTGTTAAAACATATTAAATATGCTAAAAATGTGTTTTTAAATATTGAAAATGGTCAGTGTAAAAATACTATGTTAGTGAAAATTAGTGTGATATATTAATATCTAAATACATAAATCTCTAAATACATAAATCAAATAAATCAAGAGGATATCACACAGACAGCATCAAGAAAACATATGACAAGACAGTCTTGTGTAATAGGGAAGAACTCCTAATGAATAAATGCAGAAGGGATGTAAAAGATAGTGTAAAAAACAAAATGAGATTTATTACTACATACACTTCTGAGGCCAAAGAGATACAACATATTATCTTGAGACATTGGAATATTTTAAGATCTGATCCAGTTTTAGCGCAACTAGATTTGAAAAAAACCACAGTTTGTGTATAGGCGGGGCTTTAACCTGAGAGATAGAATTTCACCAAGCATGTTACCTGATAAGAAAAAACAAACTAATTGGCTAAACACAGTAGGAACCTATAAGTGCGGTGCGAATGTGTGTAAATGCTGCACATTTATTAAAACATCTAATGAAATACAGAGTACGGTGAGCAAAAAAATACACAACTGTAAGACGTATGTGAATTGTCGAAGAAACAAATGTGGTATATTTAGCAACGTGTAGATGTGGCAAACTATATGTTGGCCGGACAGTTAGCAAATTTAAAGATCGGGTCCTGGAACATATAGCTTGTGTAGGTAGATTAGACACTTCCTCAGCCGAACACATAGTCGAGATGCATGATGCTAATGAATATTTTGTATCTTTTCAGGGTATTGAAACAGTAAGATTGTGAAAAAGGAAAGGAGATATTAAAACGTTAATATCCAAAAGGGAAATTAAGTGGATGTCTATTTTGGATACAGTTGTACCTAAGGGGTTGAATAAAGAATGGGATATAAAGTACTTTTTAGAATAACCAGTCCTGATGCAACATATTTTGAGAATCTGAGCTCTATATGAAATAGCTATTTAATCAAATATATGAACTGCTTTTATATTTTATCCACAATGATTGATTAAGTGTATATAAAATAATATGAAAATAAATAAAATATGAGATAAAATATAAGTATATGAAGTTTATAACCAAATTAAATAAGTGATATAACAGCGCCGACAACATTGTGGATATTATATAATAATCCATATAATAACTTTATTAACTACAGTAAATGTCTATAATATACAATTGATTGATAAGATTGACATGTTTATACTTAACATCTAGGAGTATTATATATTGTATTTTATTATTGTATGTATTTAGAGATTAATATATCACACTAATTTTCACTAACAGTATTTTTACACTGACCATTTTCAATATTTAAAAACACATTTTTAGCATATTTAATATGTTTTAACAAGAACATGGCTTGATGATACATATGTATGTATATTACTATGAGAATTGTATGTTTTACACAACACTGATTATCTCTACCTTTAAATGAATTAGTCATTAATTGAATGCACCTGTGAAAGCACTTTATAACACGCTGACGTTTTGTAGTTTGCACAACTCTGAAGAAGTGCCAGTACACGGTCACGAATCGCGTTAGTTGGCACCTTATCCCACTGCGGTATAATGTATTTATGTGCACAAATAAAGCCACTTTAAAATAATAAAGCTTTCTCCGTTAGTTCAGCGCTCGTAAGCTGCGAGGTAAATGATACAGGATACTAACCGGCTGAGGATCTCGCGGGATCTCGCGGGAGCAGCGAACTGAGGAGAGTCAGCACAACAGGGTGAGCTCTGCTATTATCACGCAAGATTTGTTTTGGAAGGAATACTATGGCTGGAGTTAAATAGTTAGGACCACTATATGGGGTTTACCATGACATGATATGGCAGCTCAGCTGTCAAGTCATTTATGGTGTATTTTGGCACGAGTCAAAATTATTCGGAAGCCTATTGACTTCAATGCATTTCTCCTGTTTTTGAAAGTATATGCACTTGCACAGTTAATAAATTAATAATGAAACAGGGTTACGGGGAATATGCATTGATCAATCCCCTCTTTTCTGTGTGCATGCAGCTAATCTGGCCAGATCAGTTCCACTTTTATATTTATATATTTTAACTTAGCCTAGTTCTCCCACAACCCCCCTTTTTGTATATTTACATACATACACAATCAATTTTACAACCATAAAAAGTGTAGACACAGGTGTAAAAAACTTTGCATCTTCATAAAAGCTTCTGTTCCATTTCCCTGGATTTGCATGAGCTACACACATTTCTTAAAGATCTTTAGCACATTCGTTTAATCTTTATGGTTTGGGTAGCCAGATTCAATTCAGTGAGAAACAGTTATCTCATGGTTTATCATGTGAAAACTCATGGGCGAGATTCAATTCAAGGAGAAAAAATGTTTCTCCTAATTCAGTTCCATTTTTTTCCTCATAAACTTCAATAGTGTTGATAAACTGTGAGATACGTTTTTCTGAATTGAATTGCATCTCAAATTAAATCGCATCCATGAGTTTACACGTGATGAACCTTTTTCTCACTGAATTGAATCTGGTCCAGTATTTGCAAGTGTTTTCAGCTGCTTTGCATGTGTACACAAATGAAGGCATTTTCAACAGATACACCAAATTCATACTTTTTAGATTCAGCGTAATACTGCTTCACAAAGGATCTGGATTGAAACGAAGTTAAACTTGAACCCTCATTTGCATTTTCAATTTTAATTTTAAAAAGCTTGCATCACCCATGGACAAAAGGTTTGTCACTTTTATCTGTCTGGAGTTCATTATTTATCTTAACACTAACAATTCAGCATATCCCTAGTTCTTTGATATATTCAGTCAACCATAAAATAGAAATATGCTCCTATACTCACCTGTATGCAGCTTCTTCTCATAAGAACATATAACTGCACTTGGCAATTGTTTTGATCAATCTAATTCACAATTGCTATGTTATAAATCTTCCCTCTGTCTATTTGACTGCCTTTAATATACTGAAATGCTCCATAAACAGCTCACTGTCTTTTCAGCACATGCCGCCAAGCTCCTTCTGCAAAAGAGCCTTAGGTCATGCGGAGTCTGCTAGTTCTTCTTCCTGTCTAGTGTGGTGACATCAAAATGCTGTGTGACTGCTGTGGTAAACATCAGAAATGCTTTTCATGGCAGGGCTGATGTATGTTATAGATAAATGCAAGAGTCCTCTGCACTCAACCCATTATCAATATATTTAAGACAGAGACATTTTGTGCATACTGCTACTAAAAAATGCCTTACCCTTTAAACAACACAGGGATTGTTTGTCCATATATTGCAATATATTTAAGCTGGCCAACAACGTCAAAGTCATCCCATATCTGGCCAGTCCAATGCTCAATTTTCATCTGATTCATTAAGAATTCTATTGCTTCATTATACATTTTACAAAGGGACTAGTTTTACCTGCAACTTACTTGCTGCTTTCAAAGTAAAACTCCCAAACGTGGCTGCCCTTTTATTAGACACCAGTGGGATCACCTGACTATAGCTGGGAAGGGTGGGAGCTACAACAAGGAGCTGGTCACTGCTCCTGTATAACTATAACAAACAAGGGAAAGTTGTGCTCACCACTATTTTTTAAAAACATTAGGCGGGGGTGCAATGAGGCTGTGACCACAAAATACATATAGATAAATACAAGAGTCCTCTGCACTCAACCCATTATCAATATATTTAAGACAGAGACTTTTTGTGCATACTGCTACTAAAAAATGCCTTACCCTTTAAACAAAACAGGGATTGTTTGTCCATATATTGCAATATATTTAAGCTGGCCAACTACGTCAAAGTAATCCCATATCTGGCCAGTCCTATGCTCAATTTTCTTCTGATTCATTAAGAATTCTATTGCTTCATTATACATTTTACAAAGGGACTAAGTTTTACCTGCAACTTACTAGTTATTAAGTAATGTGTACCTAATGTTACCTCTCTCATTTTGGAATCAGATTCTTGTGCATTTCATTTTGTTCACATTGTTCTCAGGATATCAAGGGTGCCAAGTTCTCGCCCACAACACCATAAAGACCCTTACTATTGTCCATGCAGCAGAATATAGTGTATGCTTTAAGGCTCTACAGATTGGAGGAAAGAACCTGGGACACTTGCTTTGCTCTACAGATTTTCATTGTACAGTATAACTACATTTTGAACATGGGGTTTCTAACCCTGAAATACAAAAACCTGACCAAAAAAATCACAATTCATAGTAGTAAGTGATGTTTCTTTTTTTATATAGATAAAGGGTATTTTCTGATTCAGGGACCTCTCCTAAGACTGGTTTTCTATGTCCCAGATGAATTTAGATAATTAATAGTGGGAAGTGAATGTTTAAGCCCCAGCACCTAATCTTAGATCTGCTACTTACAAGCTACCAAGAAAAGGGCCGTTTACCTACATAATTTTTTATCATTACACACCAATACAGATAAGGGTCATAGAAAAATGTGCATGTTCTTTACATGAATAAGAGACTGAAATATGAATAGGAGAGGAACTGAATATGAGGATAAGTAATAAAAAGTAACAATAACAATACAATTGTAGCCTCACGGAGAAATTGTTTTTTGGCCGCTGGGGTCAGTGACCACCATTTGAAGGCTGGAAAGATGCAGAAAAGGACGGCAAAAAAAAAAAAACTATAAAAAATAAATAATGAAGAACAACTGCATAACAGGACATAACGTAAAAGCAACCCCCCCCCCCTTTCTATCTTATGACTTTGTTTCCGGTAGAACTATCTACCTCAATCTTTTATTTTCACTGGAACAATCCACACCATGATTTGTACATCATTTTCACAATGCTTTAGTGCTAGGATGTATTGAGCAAAAAAAAAAAAAAAAGCTTAGGGGGTTTCTTTGTGTTGGCAACAATGAGAAGCATCATAATTAACCCATAGCCCACTTGACATTTGAAAACATCCCCATGCACATTTACAGGCAACAATTGTGACTTGAGTGCTTCTCTTCTAGAATCAATAGGAAGTGACTACTCACCTCTGGTATTTTGTATGGAGAGACAGTGGGAGATCAGAAGCATATGTTACTGCCTGTCACAAGCACGGTACTTTTCTATATTAAAAGACAGGAAGTCGCTCATAGCAGGAAAAAAATGTGTTTATTTCAGTTTGCTATGGGACGCGATCAAGATACAGTTGTGCTTGATTTCTACTGTTTGTAAATCCTGTTATGGTTAGCGTATGTCTATCTTGCCATGGCACACCCCCTTGTCTCTTTAACTCACAATGATCACTGTTTCTGTTACTTAAATATGTCATATTAACACAACCCACACAATCAATATTTTATCTTTTATAACCGAACAAAGAATGAAAATCAGAACATATGATAACTGTGCACCTTTGTAATAATTTAAACCTCTATTGGTATACACATGTATAACCAGCAGTAATATCCCTGCTATTGTAAGGTTTCCTTCACTGCTCTTCCCTTCCTGTTTTGCTCCTGGAGTAGAGCTGCCAGCAGGAGATTCCTTTCTAACAATGCAGCTCCTCCGGCCCTTGTCCCAATCCTGGCTGTTGTCCCAGCTCTGCAAAGAGGGAAGGGGCTGTGGCCATGAAGAAAACACAGAAGGTTCTAACACTTCAACCTTTAACAACGGTCTCAAGCAATCAACAGGATTAAGGTAAAATTTGCTCATAAAACTACAACCTTGCATATTACAGATGCATATAGTAGGGTAATTGGAAAAAAAAAAGCTTTTGGATATTTAGAACCTTTACAAGCTTGACACTTTAATGGCTTAAACACATTAGGAAACAACTGGTATCCATAAGGGAATTGTATGCATAAATTAATGTATAGCTAATGGTAATTCAGACAGGATAGGAAGAGAATACGTTAACAATTTCCTAAAAACCATACCACACCCCAAACATCAATTGGGTCAGTAGAAGCCAACAAAATTACTGTGATGCTAATTATTACAGATAAACAAAACAAAGTATCTGTCTATATATATTTATGTGTGTGTGTGTTGTAGGGCAGTGGCCGACAGGGAGATTTGTGATGGGGAGTCATCCTAAGTTGCCTCTGGAGAAAACTTCAATCAATTTAGCCATATGTCAGTCGTACCGCCAGAAATTTCAATTATTTTCAATAGAGAAGCATTTTCAGGAGATTTGTCGCTCACAAATAAATAATCACAGGTGTCAAATCTCCCCATGGTCCACTGTGCTAAATAGTGAAAACATTTATAATGGCATCAATTTTGCATTTGTAAAGGACACAGCATCAGAAACCTCAGATATGAAGTAAAGATACTGGAAGCATTTAGAGAGGATTTCAACAATTTCCAGATCATTTTCACTTTATTTTGTATGCTGATCTGCGCAATATGAAAGTAATGTTACAAACAAAAATGGGCAAAATTACATTGTCTTTCATTCAATACTGAAGTGAAGTGAACAGCTATGTAAAAAACAGTAATGTCCAACCTACAATTTTACAGGCACTGATGAGCTACACGACTAGCATTTAGTAGTTAGGGATACAGATTGTTCCTTTTGATAGACTATATATACAATCACATAATCTGTCATATGGTTCTCTTTTTTTCCAGTATCCTATGCATTGCATCTATGGTCACTACAAACAATCTTTGACACCTTGGCATCTTGCATTACTCCTCTGCCATGCACAGCTCTTCTTCGTGGTTCTTTTGCATCTCACTTTGTGTGCTGGAAACAATTAAACTTTATGAAGGTTAGTCCATACACACTTTACAAGTAAGTCCTGTTTAAAAAAAAAAGTAGTGGGTAATAAGGTAGAATCTGGAACCACAGTTCTTTATGCAGACAAAATGTGTACAGGCTTGGGACCTGTTATCCAGGACCTGGGGTTTGCAGGATAAGGGATATTTCCCTAATTTGAATATCCATTCCTTAAGTCCACTTAAAAACTTTAAACAATAAATAAACCAAACAGGGTTGTTTTACCTGCATTAAGGATTCATTATACTGTATCTTAGTTGCGATCAAGTACAAGATACTGTTTTACTATTACAGAGAAAAAGAAAATCATTTTTAAAAACAGACTCCATACCTGCACCAAGAAAATTATTTGTATAAGTATTGTACTGGGAAAGGGTGCTCAAAACTCTGTCTCACAAAGACAAAATGAGCATGCTTTGTGTCTTTTTTAGGCGCTGCAAAGATTTTAAAATAATTTCTGTATTAGCCATTATTTAACCTTGAATTAAAATTTAAAAATGCTAAAAATGTCTCTCATTTGTTTTTAATTTAAAAAGTTATATCCATCATAGCTAGGGCATGCCTGAAAAAAAAAGAGTACAGTTATTCTTGACTTCTTATAATTTTTGATTTTGGCTGGTAGCTCCTCACTCGCTGGCAGCAACAGGAGCAGGAACAGCAGGAGTGCAAGTCTTACACCCTATGTAATAAAAAGCACAATGTTTGCCTAGGTGCAGTTGCCCACAGCAACCAATCAGATATTTGCTTTTGTTTTCTATCTTAAAGGTGGCTGTTGAAATGTAATTACTGACTGGTTGCTATGGGTATCATTGCCGGTGATGATTTTCCTCCAGTTTTTACACAATATGATAGATAGGCCCCACAAAGTGTATTGTTGTTGTATTTCATTTGTGTTAGACTAGAAGAAACTTCGAACTTTGCTTCTTCTATCTTTCTGTCTAGCATAATAATACATGAATCCCCTTGATCCATGGTCTTTTTGTCCCCAATCATGCTGATGAATAACAGTGTTGTATTACTTTGAAAGGAGTAGTTCACCTTTCATTTTTCCAAGCAAGGGTTTGAGGGTGCAGATCTGACCTGGGGGCACAGTTAATTATTCTGGCCTGTGAGGCCCCCCATCAGCTACAGGCTCCAGTCACTTCTACAGTGATCCTGGGCTTATTGGCCAAGTTATAGGTACTTGATGGATAGTCAGAATTATGATGCAGGAAAAAGATGAAGTAGACCCAAAGGACAGACATACTTAAAACCTGAGTGATGTAGAAGCAAAGGAACTGCTAAATGAGTGTTGTTGCTGGTAGATACAAATGACAACAGAAGTAGATTAAAAAAAAAAACATATGTTTCTGGTAAAGTGTATTGTTATATTTAGAACAGACCTGTTTCTGCAAATAACCACAAAAGTACGGTTTTTAAAGACAAAAGAGCTCATTCTGAAAAATCATGGTAAAAAGTATTCTGACAAATCATGGTAAAAAATATTCCCTCACTGCTTAAACAGGTATGGGGTCCTTTGTCTGGAAACCTGTTATCAAGAAAGATCCAAATTACAGAAAGGCCATTTCAATTTTTTTTTTAATTATTTCCTTGATCCAAACTAATATATAATTAATCGTTATTGGAAGCAAAACCAGCCTACTGTTTTCCAGTAGACTTAGGGGCCGATTCACTAACTTCGAGTGAAGGATTCGAAGTTAAAAAACTTCGAATTTCGAAGTTTTTTTTGGGCTACTTCGACCATCGAATGGGCTACTTCGACCATCGAATGGGCTACTTCGACCTTCGACTACGACTATCGAAGGATTCGAAGTAAAAATCGTTCGACTATTCGACCATTCGATAGTCGAAGTACTGTCTCTTTAAAAAAAACTTCGACCCCCTAGTTCGTCATCTAAAAGCTACCGAAGTCAATGTTAGCCTATGGGGAAGGTCCCCATAGGCTTGGCTAACTTTTTTTGATCGAAGGATATTCCTTCGATCGTTGGATTTAAATCCTTCGAATCGTTCGATTCGAAGGATTTAATCGTTCGATCGAAGGAATTATCCTTTGATCGTTCGATCGCACTATCTGCGCTAAATCCTTCGACTTAGATATTCGAAGTCGAAGGATTTTAGTTCCTAGTCGAATATCGAGGGTTAATTAACCCTCGATATTCGACCCTTAGTGAATCGGCCCCTCAACGTTTGACAATCCAAATTATAAAAAGATCTGTTATCTGGGAAACCTCAGGTCCCGAGCATTCTGGATAACAGGTCTCATACTTGTAAAAAAAATATATCCAGCTACTTAATGAGAGCTCATTTACCATGCTGTATACTTATTAACTTCATCTGCTTTGCGCTGTGCTGTTTAAAGGGATTCAGTTATGATTTTTATGGTGTACATTTTATTTCTAAATTACACTGTTACAGTGCAAATAATTTACTCTACCATGTAAAATGGTATTCTTGAACCAACAAATGTATTTCTTAGCTGTAATATTGGTATGTAGGCAGAGATCTCAGGTCATTGTGCATGATCCTGTGCTTTCAGAAAGAGCCAGCAATTCACAATAGAACTGCTTGCATATAATACATTGTTTCTCCTGTACAGTGGGACTTGGATTTTTACTGTTCAGTTCTAATCTCATATCTACACCAAGCAATACAGGTGTCAGGGAGATATTATCCTGTTAAATTCCCATTGTTCTGATAATAGGCTGCATGGGGGGGAGGGGAGTAGAGGGGATATCATCACTTCAACTTGCAGTACAGCAGCAAAGAGTGACTGAAGTTTATCAGAGCATCAGTCACATGACGGGGGGGCACTGGGGAAACAGATTTCAAAATTAAAAATAAAAAAAGGTTTTTTTTGAAAAATGGATTTCAGTGCAAATTTCTGCTGGGCTATTTACTGATGTGTTTAGAAAAAAACATGTTTTCCTGCGATAGAATCCCCTTAATAAATTATCTGAAGTAATGCACAGAACATAGTGCACTCAATATATCATTTTTGGCTTTGGCCAAAAACAAAATCCTCCATAAAAAAATTTGTCCAAATACTGAATTCCAGCCCCAACTTGCATTTTTACATTAGAGAAAAATAAAACAGTTGCTTGAATTGTAAACATTAAGGGGTACATTTACTTAGCTCGAGTGAAGGATTAGAATGAAAAATACTTCGAATTTTATTTATTTTTTTGGCTACTTCGACCTTCCATTATGACTTTGAATCGAACGTTTCGAACTAAAAATTGTTTGACTATTCGACCATTCGATAGTCGAAGTACTGTCTCTTTAAAAAAAACTTTGACCACCTAAAACCTACCGAACACCAACTATAGCCTATGGGGAAGGTCCCCATAGGCTTTCTAAGTCATTTCTGATCTAAGGAAAATCGTTTGATCGATGGATTAAAATCCTTCGAATCGTTCATTTCGAAGGATTTAAAGTGGACCTGTCACCCAGACACAAAAATCTGTATAATAAAAGTCCTTTTCAAATTAAACATGAAATCCAATTTCTATTTTTTATTAAAGCATTCATAGCTGTTGTAAGCTCATTTAAAAATCTCAGCTGTCAATCAAATATTGTCTGCCACTCCTCTATGCCAGTGGCATTGAGGCGGGGCAGACAATTACTTTCACTTTCCATTCAGCACGGATGTCACTGCTCTCCACATATTCCCCCGTTCTCTTTACCATTTAATTGTGTAACAAGTGCATGGGGATGGACATCAGGTCCCCCATTCTGGTGCACAAACAAGATTCTGAGATGATACAAGGCTTGTCTTAATAACAGTGTCCACAAAATGGCTGCTGCCTGCTTACTATAATTTTGAAATCCCAGACTGAAGGAAGCAAGATTCAAATAATTTATATAGTGTAATTAAAGTTCATTTTGCTTGACTAATGTGATAAAATAGGATTTTGAATTTTTTTTTGGGTGACGGGTCCCCTTTAATCGTTCAATCGAACGATTTTTCCTTCAATCGTTCGATCGAACGAATCGCGGTAAATCCTTTGACTTCGATATTCGAAGTCGAAGGATTTTACTTTGATGGTTGAATATCGAGGGTTAATTAACCCTCGATATTCGGCCCATAGTAAATGTGCCCCTAATTGTTGCATCCAGTTGTCCAGAGCCATCAAGTAACATGATTTTAAGGGATAAGATTCAATTCAGTTCAGTTAAACATTTCAAAATTCGGCCAAACCCAAATCCTGCAAAAATTACTGGGATTATGCCAAATCCTGTATTTGGTGCATTACTTATTTTATGGCACTCCTACTGAGGTAGAACACAGAGTTATGAGTGGAATCGCCAATGTCTTCTACCTTCTGTATGCCGCTGTGACAGGTGCAAGTAACATAGGAGACAGAGGCAGGCAGAACTCCAAGGGGACCAGATGACTTGTTACCTAAAACACTCAGCACTCTGTCACTGTGTTAGACACTTTGCATTTGTTCTCCATTGATAAATGGGTCCTCTCTTTGTTAAATAATAAACACAAGACATAAGATGACATTTGAATGAAATGTTTTTATTCATAGTTTACAAGAGAGCAGCAGATTTTAGTAAATCCTTTGTGTAGCTGTAGCTATAAAGTACCCTTAATGATTGGCATCCCCATAAATATGCTGAGAAAGTTACATTCAAGCATAATTTATAGTATAGGCTGTCCCCTGGTTGTGTACGAGATAGGGTCTGTAGGTTTGTTCTTAAGTTGAATTTTTATGGAAGCTGACACATATACATTTACTTATTACAGATGTCTGTCTTAACATAGTATTTTTTTTTACCTTTCTGTGCATATGTATTTTTACCTTCCTGTGCTCTTCAGTAGAAAACACACACAAGAGGGGATTGGGGCAGGTAGTTTATTAAAACTAAATGCTAATAAAAGTCAAGAAAACCACAGTATGTTACTGCAATAGCCTTCGTTTGTAAGTGTGATTTGTAAGTCAGGTGTCTGCAACTTGAGGACTTTCTGTACATATAATACACATTTATAATATAATTATTATACTGAGTGTTTTAATGTGGTCAGTTCAACAAGACATACAGCAGAGAAGTTAGCAATAGTGAAACAACAAGATCTCAACCACAACCAATCCAACTTACACACTAAGCTTTATATTCAGCCTGAGTAAATGTTTAAAAATCTGATTGCTTAATTGGAATTGATTCATGATTAGTATTCTATGTTACTATGGATTGTGTCATTCTTGGTGTGAAATAGATTTAAACACTTAAAGGGGGAAACATGCCCCTTGGTTATTTGTTGTGGGAAGACAGGCAATGAAATGCTACGTGTCTGGCCTCCCTAACTCTCTGAGATATACTGTACTGCGTGTGAGCATTCGGAATAGTCCATTCAATCCCACCATTGCCTAGTAGGGCAAATGTAATACGAAGGAAATAATAAGTAATATTGCAGTGAAATGTCACTGTAAGTATTCAGGAACGGGCCCCCTGAGTTTCCCTTAATAAATGTATAAAACCTTTTTTTTTTCTTGGCAATATTCTTGCAGCTTCTCTTCAGATGCCATACA
This sequence comes from Xenopus laevis, assembly GCF_017654675.1. NCBI lineage: Eukaryota > Metazoa > Chordata > Amphibia > Anura > Pipidae > Xenopus > Xenopus laevis. The sequence goes on from NC_054371.1 coordinate 154,316,199, forward strand.
TTTCATTCTCAGCCGGATATGCCACCTACCTGATTGCAGAGCCGGTGTCTATGTCATGCCAGATTCCGTCTAATATTACAGTAAAGGGTTACCAGTTCTTTAAAAATAACCAGAAGATACAAGACATAAATGGACCCTCAGGAAAACATTACAAAATCACCAGTGTGAACCGGGGAAGTGCTGGATCTTACTCCTGTTTGTACTGGATATTAGACTCCAGAGGACAACAAATATCTCCAATAAGTTCTCCAGTATTTTTGTCAGTAATGGGTAAGCAGCACAAGTGGAGTTCACTGCAACTGTACAAGAAATAGAACTAGAGAGATATAGAAACTATTTCACATACAGTTTATATTGTATGGTCTGCATAAAATCTACACACATATAATAATATGATGTATAACCTACATGAATTGCTCCATCATCTGGGTAATGGTTTCTATAGCACTTCTTTCGACTTTTTCTACTTTTGCTTTTATTTTGCTGTAAAAATAGTTTAACAATATTTAACAATTATCTACTCAAAGCAAAATATGGGATTACATGAGAGCCCCATGCATATGTTAGGAGAACTGTATCAATGACGTTTCCTAATGAGTTTTTATTATTAAAATTCGGGAAATTTTCAGATTCCTGATCAAGTAAAGGTTGTTAGGGCCATCATTTTAAAGTTTATACACACTTAAAGGAGTTGTCCATCAAGGGATTGTTAACTTTCAGCATGTAAAGAGTGATATTCTGAGACAATTTACAATTGGTTTTCATTTTCTCTTATTTATGGTTTTTGAGTCATTTAGCTTTTTAAATAGCAGCTCTCCAATTTGCAATTTCAGAAATCTGGTTGCTAGGGCCAAATTACCCTAACAACCATGCACTGATTTGAATAAGAGATTGGAATATGAATAGGAGAGGGCCTGAATAGAAAGATGAGTAATACAATGTAGCAATAACTATACATTTGTAGCCTTACAGGGCATTTCTTTTTATACGGGGTCAGTGACCCCTATTTGAAAGCTTTACAGAGTCAGAAGAAGTCAAATAATTTAAAGATTATAAAAAGAAATAATGAAGACCAGTTGAACAGTTGCTTAGAACTGACAATTCTATAACATACTAAAAGTTAACTTAAAAGGTGAACCACCTCTTAAAGGGGCTCTAGCCCCAAAATATAATGAATCTAAAATTCTTTGAGCACTTTTACCATTTACTTTCATTTTCTATATTTAGCCGTTTCTGAGATATTTGCATTATACACTGCTAATACCAGGCATTTGGATGAATTGAACTGGGAGAAATTACGTTATTAGGGTAATTTAGGGTTGCTGACATGCTGGGTCTTCATAAAGAGCTGTTAAGCCAAGACTGCATAGTAGTATAAAGCTGTCTACAATGGCCCTTATTCCAGGATCATGCAGACCTGAAAGGAGAACTGCACGAATGTGATAATTACTCAAACTGCTTAAATGTTAATACACTGGGGAATGCCAATATGTTGGGCTTGGCCAGCAAATTGCTAATATCTTGGGCCAATCTATTGGCAAATCTTATATATAAATTGCTCTGCGGCCTCTGCCCCTAAGTATGTTCTTCTAAGACACTGGCCCACATCTGCCCAACATATTGGTACCCACCAGTGTTTTAGTATTTGATGACATTCATTTCTGATATCATTTTACTAAAAACATCAGTCTATCCACACTTTTTTCTTATAAACAAAAATCACAGCTTGCATATATTGCCCTTTGAAAACAGTTCACAGTATGTTTTTTTTTTTTTTTAAATCCTCCATGTGCGATACTTCATACTATTAGTAGTAGTTATATAAGAAACACAAGCACAGGAATATCTGATCTTTTATTTATGTATTTATTTTACATTTTGTCATTTTCAGATCAACCTGTTACTCCAGCTCTCACCATAAATCCCAAGTACCCTCTTTATTTTGAAGGAGAAGATGTGAATTTAGTATGTGAGCATCAAATTTACCCTTACACAGGGGGTTACAAATTCCGCAAGAATAACAGAGAGCTCAATAATTCAAGTGGTGATTTAGCATCTGCTCTTTTTATTCACAACATGAGTAGAAAGGATTCTGGGACATATGAGTGCCAATACTGGTTATCAGAACACCAAAGGGTGGTACACTCCCCTAGAAGCAAACCACAAACCCTTTCTGTAACAGGTAGGACAATTTTTTTATGCACTTACATGATAAATCTCTTGTACTGTGTACACCATTTTAGTGCCCCTTGGGACTTACTTTAGTGGTTGACACTGAACAATGAAGTGATAGAATTAAACAAGGAAATGGAATGCATGTACTGCTCTGTGACAATATGATAGACAACCTGCATCAGGGCTGGACACTTTGTGATGCCATATTCTGTACCTATATAATACCAATATATTCACCCAGAGATCCTAATTGGAGTCATTTTAGACTAAGTACTTGATAATCAAACCTTCTGCGTGTACATTTTACAGCACCTATAACGTTAAATCCTGGGAAAATATTGTATTTGTGTTTTTGTTTGGCTGCTTATCACAATAAAAATCCAAGGAAGTCATTTTTAAGAAACATACTCTCATGGGCATCTGATATCATGTTTGTGTTATAATTACAATAGATTCCTACTCTTTTTTTTCAGCTTTATCTACAGCCCCATTGTTGTTGTTCCAGCCGCCTTACTCCACATTAATAGTAGGGGAGACTGTTTCCATGGAATGTTTGGCCCCCTCTACAGTGTCTGTCAGTTTGTATCGCTTTTACTATGAGGAACGTGAGGTGGCATCTCCTTCAACTACGCACTCTGGGCAGCTTGTGCTGAGGAACCTTACTAAGGAGCACAATGGAAACTACATCTGTATGTACTGGAGCGCAAAGAACCAAAGGGAAATCCCATCTTTTCCAAGTGCGACAAAAGAATTGTATATAATAGGTAAGGACAAGTAGGCAGGTCTGGCCCATGGCCAATTGCATTGATGTGCATGTATGTTCATATTAGTATTCATTAGTAATTGGACTATTGTTTAACTACTGGACAAAATTATAAAACTGAAATCAGTACATCTTTTTATGAGTAAAAACAAATACTCAGAGAAAAATGTCACTAACTTACTGCTAAATTAGGACGTCTAAAAAGAAAAGGTTAAAAGGGTGTTCATTTCCCTTTTATGTTTTTTAACCTTCAAGTTATTTTTTTGCATGTTATAGACAAGTTCTTTGCAACTCTACAATTGGTCTTAATTTTTTCTTTAGTTTTGAATTATTCGCCTTTTTCTTGTGACTCTTTCCAGCTTTCAAATGGGGGCCACTGACACCAGCAGCCAAAAAGCTATTGCTCTGTGTGGCAACAACTTTACTGTTGTTGTTCCTTTTATTATGTTATTGTTAATTGTTATCACTTATCTTTCTATTAAGACCTCTCCCATTCATATTCCAATCTTTCGTTCAAAACACTGCCTGGTTGCTAGAATTAAATTGCAGCCATGGGCACTGCACCATTGAGGCGAGTTGAGAAACTCACTCCTGGTAACATAAAGAGCCAAAATTTACGGTTTGCAAATGGAAAATTAATCTCTTCTAGCACAGAGAGCGCAATTGCGATTTTGGGCACTAGTGCCGTGGACCCCCCGTACCCCCTTCAGCACCAGAAGGGGGGGAGGGGGCAGCAGCCACAAGCTGTCTCAGACAGCAAAGGGCCCAGTATTGTCCCTGATGGCAGCTATTTAAATTGCAAAATGGAAAGCTGCTAAGTAGCTGTGCTGTGTAGAGGGCATGTGGGAAACTATTGTTGGGCAAGTAATATGGAGCAGAAATTCCAAAATGTGCACAGTACGTTTTGATACATTGCAGCAATTTCTTTAATAACATCAAAACAGCAAGAGACAGTTCCTTATATGTATTCCACAGATAAAACTTAAAGCTAATTCTAAAATTTCAATATGATGTACACTAATGGCCCAAAGAAGTGGGTAGGGTGAGCCTAGCCTGAATGCCATTTAGAGTGAGATGTTTGGATTGTTCTCCTAGATATACCTGGAAGAGTCCAGCTGAAAGATGTCATGGATACCGATTTTTGAATTTTCAGTAGTACCTGAATGGTTGCAGGCTGGCCTTCCTGCAATACTAAGTGCTTCCACATCTGCAACCCCCAGCCTGAACATAGGCCTTTGTCCTAAAGGGACCACAATGTTTTGTAAGCTTACTATATGTACATTTTTTAGCCCTGTAAAGCTATCTAAGTAGGCCCCTTTTACCGTTTCCTTTAATTTTAAAACTTCTATAAAGCATAATTAAAACTTTGTTTATTCTGACAGTCTAACATGTATCTTTCTAATAAATGTGTTAGTTTGCTAAAGCACATTCCTGACTCTAGTGAAGAGCAAAATCATTTATAATGAGGATTAAAAACACACACACTGCCATAATAATCATTCCCTTTTTAAAATTGCATTCCATTTGTTACTAAGGTGTCATTAAATCATTATATGAGTGAAAAGCTTAATGGTTTGTTGTTCTATTTCATCCACAAATATTGCTCATATAGCTAAATTAGACTAGTCTCTAGATAGCAGTGGAAGGACCAAAGCACACTGAGCGATGGCTCCATTGCACTCAGTCTGCTTTTTTTTTTGCAAGCTGAGAGAAGCCAATCTGCTCCCTTCTCCATCTCTGTGGTTCTGCACTAAAAAGTGTAGCTTCCGCTTGCGTTCAAGCACACAGAGCAGAGGCTGGGCCGAAAAGCTGAATGCAAGCATTTTCAAGGCCGATCTTTGCTTGGTTCCTTGTATCTGCACGTAAGAAGAAGCTGCAATTTTAAATGCAGATCCACGAAGTTGGAATGTGAGCAGATCCACTTCTCTGCTCCTGCAAAAAACAAAACACAAAGCAGGCTGAGTGCAATGGAGCCAACTATCTGTGTGCTCCTTAACTGACAAGAGGCTTCAGGGGCAATGTGTAAAGAGCTGAAAATTAAAAAAAAATAATGAGCCCTAAGTTCTCTCATCCTGATTATACTGCCAAGCATTCTGACTGACTTTGTTTCTATTCCCTTTCTGGTTTTATGTTCCCTTTAAAAAAAAGTCAAATGAGTATCAGGAACACACTTCCCCCATGCAAGTGATAATAACATTTTAAGTAAAATAACAGTATAGTATAAGTACAAGTCTAACTGAACTTACAGGACACATGCATGGCAATTTGTAAAATGATAAATAACAGAAGGCACAGGACTGTGTTTAGCCCCCTAGCAAGTGCATTATTCAGACACACATTAGTTTGTGCCAGCTATGATCTGCACCTTGCACCAGATTTATTTAGCCTGTACAAGTTGCAGCGTTCAACCAGACCCTGGATAGAATTACTCCTGTGTGTGCACTAAAGGCATTGCTTTTTTCTATCTAATATCTTGTGAATAAGCCCTGTAGTTGTGTGTCCTGTACTAACAGTTGCATTATTTGCTTTCAGATCCTCTTCAGCCACCAGTGCTTTCACTAGATCCACCTAGTGGTCGAATTTGGGATGGAGGAAATGTGACTTTGTTCTGTACAACTCCCATCGTTTATGAAAATACCACTTTCCACTTCCTTAATGATAGAGAAGCGGTGTTTATCAACAACACAAGCAAAGCACAGATGAAAATGGTGATCACCATGTCTTTGTCAAATGCCACCTCAGTTTTCAAGTATTCCTGTCAGTATACAGCATACATTAAAGGACGTGCCTTAACATCACCCAGGAGTCACCCTGCAGAGATCACAATTATAAGTATAAAACATTCATCATGTTACTTTACCTACTATTCTCTTATCCTTTTGTATGGCGTATTAAATAACAAATGCCAAATAAACTGTAAGGAGCAGTGGCGTAAATACAGAGGAAGCAAACCCAGCAGTTGCAGGGGGCCCAGGAGTGTAAGGGGCCCAGTAAGTAACTCATTAATTTAATGGGCAACTTCAATATATCTGGGTAGAGCTGGTCAACTTAGCAATGTTTTGGGGCCCAGACTTGAATTTGCTGCAGGGTCCAGTAGCATCTAGTTACACCACTGGTAAGAAGACTTGAATAAGCATATTATTAAGAATACAAATATATTACAGTGTATATGTTGTGGTAGAGTGACCAAAACAATGTGGGAAAAGGTGTGTTTTCCCTTTAAGTTCTCCTTAGTGGGAGAGGTAGGCACCAGGAAGGGTGTCCATAAAGAGAGAATAGGTTCTCTGTTTAAAGGCTTTGGTGGCCAGGTACTGGAAGCTGGAGTATTCTGGAAAGAACAGGCAAACCAGGTACTCCAATCCAGTAGTCCAGATCATGGATTAGCGCTCACCTTTAGCAGGAAGGCTGTCCTGTGGAAAGGTATTTAGTTCTAGTGAGGCTGTTAGGGAGCTCTCTCAGAGCAGTGCACAGAGCAGGAAGGACACCTGCCTGTGTGAGGAACTCCCAGAGGGGCTGGGGTGCCATTTGCTATTGCAAGGTGCAGAGAGAAAAGACCAAGTGACAGAGGGTCTGTCTGTCTGAGGAAAGCCAGGAGGCTCAGCAATCCCCCAGAAGATTTGTGAGTACAGGGGTGACCCCTACTTATGTGTTTGCTTACTGGTAGTCCGCAAGGGGCCCACTCTTCATGTGTGAAGGTAGCGCCCAGTGGGCAGGATTTATTTTTATGATTTGTTTTGTATCCTGAAATGGTCACCCCTGCATGTAAATAAAATTAGTGATGGGCGAATTTGCGCCGTTTCGTGGGAAAATCCGCGAATTTCCCGTGAAAAATTCGCAAAGCGGCGCCGGCATCTCGTTTTTGATGCTGGCGCCTGTTTTTTCAGGCCGATTTTTTCAGGCGTTTTGTGAATTTATTTGCTGGCGGCGAATTGCGCGAATTCGCCCATCACTAAATAAAATGTCTTAAAGACAAGAAAAGTGTCTGTTATGGATCCCACAGCTTACATAGTATTCAAACATCTTTCATTTGCCATAAATGTTCAGAGCTCAGTATTGTATCCACATTGAAAAAGTTACAGACAACAAAAGAGCTTTATTTCCAGCACAGATCAGTAATGCTAGAGGAGACATCACAGCGTGAAACTTTATAGAGGTTTCTTTTATCAACCCAAAATAATTAAGTTACCATATGAAAGTGTTTATAACCTACAGTATTTATCTGGAACAAATAATTATTAAACTGCAAAATAAAGAGTTCATTTCCACTTTAGATATAGCACCCTTCTTGTAACACTACTGTATTCTTTTTCAGCTGGATCAGCACTCTGGCTCATAGCTATTGCAGTTGCTGCTGGGGTTACGGTGCTGATAATAGTATTTCTTCTATTCTACTGGATTTGTTTGGCGAGAAGAGGTAAGGCTCATTTACACTGAACCCTAATTCATGCACCCTCTCCCCCATTTACCTTGCTTTTAAATCATTTCTAAAATAGTAACAGAAGCTAACAAATAGTTCAGATAGTTGGTGCCCGAACTTGAAGTTCTTGAAGAATTCTCCTCACTTGTCAGTATTTCTGCTATATCTGACTGTCATGTGGAAACACCAACATCTGAGTTAACATCTTTCCAGAATTATGAGTGATCAACGTCTACCATATTCTACTCAACCTTTAGTATTATTCCTAAGAATACAGAAGAGAAATGAGCTCAGTGCTAACTAATGAGGCCTTTCACTTTAACATAAGCCCAGTCAGAATAAATTTCAATGACGGAGCATTAGCATATGATGATATATTATCAATAGATATTCTGTATGTATATAATACTAAATCATTTTAAAATGCTGTTGTTCTCTTATTTCCAGACTCTACAGATGGTGAACAGAAATCACAGTCCTCTGAAGTAAGTGGAAAGTCATCCTCATTCAGGGATATATACTGTATCAACCACAAATACTGTTTCCTGCATCTGCTTTCCTATGAATAGCACAAATATAGCCCAGTATAGTCGTATATGCTTTCTGCTTAACTGCCACTCTTCTCTGAACTATTATTTAATGTTATGATGTTGTGCATTATATTATAACATTTGAGTCTGTATCCCTTTCACAGGAAAATGGCAAAACTACGACAGGTCTGAGGATGCAACAGAGAAGTTCAAAAGACTGATTCCAATTTCCCAGACTTGGGAAGATAAATTATGGGAGTAAATTGTATGAACTGACATCAATTTATTTTATCATTTTAAAAATAGACAGCAAATGGTACAAAAGACCATGGAATCACACTAAATTGCTCCCTTAGGGCAGAGACACACGTGGAGATTTGGGGAGATTAGTTGCCAGGCGACAAATCGCCTCTTCTTCTGGCAACTAATCTCCCTGAACTGCCTTCCCACTGGCTAGAATCCAAATCTCCGGCAGTATGGCATTGGAAGTGATTCGTTTTCCGAAGTCACCCGAAGTTTCCTTGTGAGCCGGGCGACTAATCTCCCTGAATCTCCACATGTGTCTCTGCACTTAAACTTATTATATTTAATTTTGTATCTGAAAACAATGTTGTTGATTTAACATAGATGAGATGCATAAAACGGAGGAAGCAAAGCAAGGAAAGTAAACCATGCCTCCCTGAGCTTTACCTACACCCGGCATATTTCCCTCTCTTAGTGAACTCTCCTCGTTGGCCATCCTTGCAATTAGGTACCTCTAAAGATATTTTATTTGCATTCACTGAATGAGAATTACCCAGGCTAACAGCCTTACATCCTACGTTAACAGTCAGACATTTATGTATTTAAGTAAATATGTTTATGCTTATTCTGCATATTTTTTTTATTGGTTTGCAGATGCTAATTCAAAAAAACGTTAAGCTTCCATACATGGTCAGATTTGGTTGGACAGTTTAGCTGATTTTAACTATTCTGCCTGACCATCTGGGCATATATGTCATCTTAAGGTTTGGTATCAACAGGCCATTCTGTGATGCAATAAACCAAAATTGTAATCGACCGATGTACCTTCTTGGTAGGTGCATGGGACTTCCCTTTTACAGTATCTATCTGCTTGCCAGTGGGCTGATTGGTCAGACACCGTCATCAAGGGTCTGCTAGTATATATATATATATGTGTGTGTGTGTGTATATATATATATATATATATATATATATATATATACAGTCCTCCGTCATCAAGGGTCTGCTAGTATATATATATATGTTCTCTCTGTCCCTGGCGTCCGCACTCGCTCATCTGGTTGTAGCAATTGCCGGGTGCCGTGTCAATGTTGAAATAATGTAAATCCAAATGTTGCGACACGCACTCCGATTATTTTCAATGATTTTTATTATACATCATGGGAAAAGAGCATCAGATGCATATACTCGTATGAGTATATGCATCTGATGCTCTTTTCCCATGATGTATAATAAAAATCATTGAAAATAATCGGAGTGCGTGTCGCAACATTTGGATTTATATATATATGTTCTTAAGACCTTTTTCAAGACCATGCCTTAGTCCTTGAACAGGAGCATCCATATAAAAGGGTCCGATTTATCAAGGGTAGAAATGAAAATTCGAATTTGACTAGGAGGTTAAAGGGGAACGCCACAAAAACATATTGAAAAATAAACTCAATTTCAAGCAACTTTGCAATATACATCAATTTAAAAATATGCAGACTTTTCATGATTTGAAATGGTTTCTGACAGTTCCCTTAGCCTAGCCCCCTGTTCTCCTGATCTCTCTGACTACTTTGCTGAGCTGGCTGACTACTGTTACTTTGTAAGCCTGCATCCTCCAAACCCCACAATTCCCTGCACACGTGATTTCAATAAGAAAAAAGAAAATCACAGTGCACTGCATTGTGAGTTATGTAGTTCCTGCATGCGGTCTGTAAACTGTTGAGTAGTTGTTACAATTTGTAACATCAGTGTTTAGTCCCTCCTTCCCTGCCAGAATTTCAAATGATTCGAAATCGAACCTTTGATAAATGTGCTTCTAAGTGTTTAACATTGTTCTTTCCATTTTAATACAGTATTTTTTTATCTTTGTATGACATGAGTTTTATAAAATAGAATATGAAGTAATGTTTCTTTGTTTTTCCCTTTATTTATAGTAAGACCCTTTTTTGCATACAAATATTCATATATTTTGATCAGAAATATTATTTTTAACAGCTTATCTTGATATATATACAGAATGTGGCCTTTAACATATATGCAAGTTTCCAAGTACAATTTAAAACTTTTGTCATTATATTATCTTTCATGCAGCAATTAAATGTCCCAGAAGGACACTGTACATTTTACATTAAACTGTATGGGGAGCAATTTAAATATTTCTCTCTCTTGAGATAAAGCTTCCAGTGCTACCCAAGAGTGTATAAGACAATACCTCTAATGCTCCTCACTACAAATATATTTTTGGCAACCACTAATAGCACTTTGACATTTCCTGGCTCAAATAATGTGTATGAAGGCACTCAAGCTATATATGTTTTGTCATGTATACTGTAATTTTCAGTTTCACATTTTTGCATATAGTTGATTTATTTGGTGAACTACAATTTGTAAGTAATATAATTGGCTAAAGATGCCATCTAATAACCTGACTGAATTTATTCTTCTTGGGCTTCCATGCAGTCCCAGGATACAAACATTTATCTATGCTGTGTTTCAATGTGTTTACATTATGTCGCTTTTTGGTAACCTAATTATTATAGCCACTACCTGCACATCCCACCAGCTCCAAACACCAATGTATTTTTTACTCACAAGTTTGGCTTTCTTGGACATCTTTTTTATTTCTTCCACTGTCCCAAAACTTCTAAGTATTCTGCTGAGTGGAAATCAAGTTATATCCCTATCAGGCTGCCTTATACAGTTCTATGTGTATATTTCTCTTGGTGGCACTGAGTTCTTTTTGTTGGCTGCCATGTCTCTTGATCGCTACCTTGCCATCTGTCATCCTTTAAGGTACAGCGCCATCATGACCAGAAGCCACTGCCGGAAACTCACTATTGGCTCGTGGGTATTTGGGTTCTTAGAAGGCATTCCATTTGTTTTTCTGATTTCTCAATTACAATTTTGCGGCAGAACTTTAGTCATTAACCACTATTTCTGTGATGCCTCTGCTCTCCTTCATTTGTCCTGCTCAGAAACATGGGTAGCTAGGAATATCATTTTTGGTTTTGCATCCTTTACCATTCTAAGTTCATTCACTGCCACTGTATCCTCTTACTTTTTTATCCTCTTATCTATCTATGGTATTTCATCAGCAGGTGGCAGAAGAAAAATGTTCTCAACTTGCTCCTCACATTTTATAGTTGTTTCTATTAGTTATGGCAGCTGCATTTTTCTCTATGTCAGGTCTGGTGCTTTTCAGCCTTCCAGTACAGAGATGGCTGTGTCTGTCTTTAATAGTATTTTCATTCCATTTCTTAATCCATATATTTATACTTTGAGGAACCAAATTATAAAGAATATTCTAAAGGGGTTATGGAAGATGAATGTACAGTTCTGTGGCCACATCACACAACATTATGAAAACAAATACTTTGGTGAATGATGCAGATTTTCAAAGCAAACAAATAATAATTATAATAATTCCAGTTGGCACCAATCTTAAGATTAATTTAGTTATAAGTGCAAAAATGTCTGCATTGCTGTATTTTATGTTTGTAGTATTACAGCACTCTATGGAAATCAATTAGCATACATACGATTTTTTTTGGCACAACATTTCTCTTTTGTAGCCATAAATACAAGTCTATTAATATACTCACATATATAATGATATATACCAATATCTTGATGTTTAGATCACTATAGCCTTGGATATTATGCTTGTTCATGAAAACATCCAAGCCACTCTTAAAGGCATTAATGGAATCAGCCATCGCAACATCATCCTCACTGCCCTCACCATGAAGAGCCACATACACTGCTTCAAATAACAGTTCAATTCCTGCATAGTGATGAGCGAATCTGTTGCCAAGACAAAAAAGTCGCAGAGACAAAAAACATTGCCACAAGAAAAAATGGCCCTTGGCTTTAATGCATTTGAAATGAGAAAAAATTGCTGCACGTGTAAATAAATTTTCACACGTAAAATTGTTTTACATATATTGACTTCAATGTATTTCACTGTTTCGCTTAGTCAAACAATTTGCAAAATGGCGTTCAACTTTAAAAGTTAATAGGCTCCTGAAAATCCAGCATCGTCATTTAATTGTGCTTCTCCCTCACATTATACATCACTTATAGGATGACTTGTATTGTCTACATTTTTGTCACTACTAATAGTTGCAATATTAACAACTTCAATATTTCGGCTTGTAGAGACACTCAATAAATTCGGCGGCATCAAAAAAATTTCAGCGACACGTCCGTCAGCAGTTCTGATGACGGCAACAATTAAACAAACGCCCATTTAATGTGCATCAAATCGTTGTAACTGTCGCTACCATCAATTTTACCGCTGGCGAATTGTTGCCGGCGTCAAAATCCACGTTTCGTGGGAAAAATTCACCCATACTGAATCATGATGTCTAGCTGTTGGAACATCATAAAGTGGTGGTGTTGTTGGCTTATTGCCAACATATATGTTGGGTATTGTTGCACCATTAACACTACATGAGTGTGTTGTTGGCCAGCTAGGATAAGATAGTTGGTGCCTGACAACATGATCCTCTCTTACATTTTCAGGATGATGGACAATTGTTTTTTCTGTTGAATTAGGAGTGTCACTTGAAACAGCATCTGTTATTTTGTTACAACACCCATTGATTTTAATGCATTTGGATAAAAAAGTTGCTGAGACAAAAAAGTTGCCACAAGAAATAACACCCTATGGGGCAAATTTACTAAGTGGCGAAAATTCGCCAGCGATGGCTTTGCAGGCAGAGCAACACTTCGCCAGGCGAAAATTCGCTCAGACAACGCTAATTCACTCACATGCGAAGTTGCATCCAGGGCGCTGAACGCTGGAGAACTTGCGCTAGCATTAATTCGGCAAGCAGAGTGAAGTTACGCTAGTGTTGGCTAATTTGCATATGGCGAAACGTTAAAGTTGAATGGACATATATGTTGCAGCAAATACATTATATTACACAAGGCCAGGGAACCTTAATACAATTAAATAGATTTGTTATAATGCCCTACACATGGGCCCACTGTATAGTTTATGTTCCATATGTTAGGAAATGTAGGGGGGAAGCCAGTTATGCTGTATGCTTTTTTGCAGCCTATCACCCTGAAAAAAGGAAAAGATGCTAGCATATTTTTGGACTTAGAAAAATTTTCAAATATTTTTTTAGGAATTCTTATCTACACTACTGCACTTCACCTGGTCCAAGGTGGTGAAAGCAAGTCTGGCACAAGAGGTAGCATTCAGTAATTTGCTCAGTTACGGCCCTTCGCCAGAGCACAACTTCACCTGGCGATTGAGTGCGAATGAGCGTCAGTTTCTTTTGCTAAAGAAGTTATGCCTGTGCCCGTTAGTAAATCGGTGAAGTACCAAAATGACGTCACGCTTGCAAATTTTCACCAACGTTAGTCACTTTGTCCTTTAATGCATTGACTTTAAAGGGATACTGTCATGGGAAAAAAAGAGAGTTTAGTCAATTTCTTGTCATTAAAAACTGTGACTAGTTTGAGTTTTAGTAAGTTAATGCATATTTTTCTACCATTAGAGTAGTAATATTAGCATAAAATATAAATAGCAAGAGATTTGAAGTGTGCAAGCTACAAATGCAGGGCAAACAGAATAAACCAGCACAAGGAAACTATAGTTCTGAACATGGCAGGTCTGTATACAAATATATAACAAAGCAACCCAGCACTGTTTCATATAAATAAAACCTTTTCAAAAAATATTATTCTGAAATTATGCAATTGGCTAATCCCAAACTAATACACATACAGGGCTCTGTGCAAGGTTCCCAGGCCTAGGGCGGCAGGATTTTAGGATGGTGGCATGAAGCCCAACCACAGCCGCATTGGTTCAGAAGCTCTGGGACTGATCATGAGATACAACCGTTTTTTTCAATTTCCCCATTTGCCAATCCCCAGTGCTCCCAACCTGATGATGAAAATGTAAGCATGTGCAAAAATGAAGGGTAGGGGACAGGGGTGACAAACAGAAGCAGGCCTAGGGGTATCAGTTATATAAACTTGGCCCTGCTGACTCACCTATTCAATTTGAATAGGGCGGGTACAATTAGGCCATATATCTGTCTTATTAGAGATGTTGGTGCAAATGCTTGAAGTGGCCTCTTATTATAAATGTACTAGGAAGCAAAATAAAGACAAATAGATCCTCTAATGTCCTAGACATGAGCCCACCCTAAAACAGATGTGGCATGCCCCTCAAATGGTAAAAAAAAAAGTTAAAACAAAAATAGTTAATAGTTTAATAGTTCCAACTTTTAAAGAATTATCCCACTTTAAAATATGAAAAATGACAGCGTTTTTTATAATTTTTATGACTCTTCAGCATACAGGATATGATGTCACTGACATAAGATTGAGGAGTATGTAGCTTCATCTTATCAATTCGCCTGGTCTTAGCTGGCAAAGGAAACTCTGGTGAAAGAGGTAATGTTCTGTAAAACTTTAGTAAAAACTTTAGTGAATTTGTGGAGTAATGATCGTTAGCCTAAGCAAAAAATTCACCTGGCTATAGGGCGTGAAACTTCATTAGCAATGAACTCTTTTGCTAGAGAATTGTCCTCTACGGATGGGATTTCAGGCATATTTTTGCTAGCGACAGCCACTTCACCCTTTAGTAAATCTGCCCCATTTTCATATTTTAAAGTGTGATTTTAAAGAGTAAATTGGCAACGCCCACTTCACCTTTTAATTGCACTGATGTTTTTTATACTGTCATATATTGCACTGCTGTTTTTTATGTTTCTATATTTTTTATACAATTTTCACTCACTGTCACTTAAGTAACAAGGTTTATGCCACTTTATCCATAATCTCCCACCCCCCTTCTTTTTCTCACTTGCACCTACTTAACCTATGTGACACTCTACATCACCACAATGCAGTACTATATAATCCACATACTATGCACCTTAATACTTTTGTACTGTTACTGCACTGTTTTCTTTTATTTTTTTATTTCTCATAATACAGTTCCCTTACATTTATTTCACCGTCACCTCATGTAACATGTTTATCTGGTGTACTGTATTGCTGTTGTTTTTATACACTGCTGTTTTTATATTTCTAATTTTTTTATACAATCTTCAGTCACTGTCACATATGTAAATAACATGGTTCATCTTGCACTACATCTGCTCTGCTGCTATACTTAATTAAATTTTTCTTAGAATTCTTATTTTTATGGTAATTATTTTGTACTTAGTATTTAACTAGTATGTTTTAATTTTGCACAGTCTTAAAAAGTGGATCAGGATGCATTTCACTGCATGTTGTACCTGTATAACTGTGCATGTGACAAATAAAGAATCTTATCTATCTTTAAAAATCTGCCCCATTAACTGAGACATTTTTAACTGCCCATCAATGTGTGTATATTTCTCCCCTAGAAGATTAAAGGAAATTTTTTGCAAGTTGCTAAAAACCAGAAACAAAATAGACCAACATAATACGAAGCATTGCTTCCGTGACACTAGGCTGGGGGCGGAGCGATCCTTCTATAGGCTGCAGTCCTGTTTTGATTGGTAATTAGCCTATGGAAGGATTGCCCTGCCCCCAGCCCAGCATAACTGAAATTGCACAGAAGGTCTTTCAACAGTGGCGGAGGGTCGGGTCAGTGCAGGTTCGCAGGGCTGGGGGGCGGCTTTGAGGAAAAATGTTCCGGGTTAAGCACATACTTGATATTGACACATTCCTATGATTTTTATAGGAACGTATCAGTATCGCTTTAAATATAGTCTCATTGGCCATCATACAGTATCACAGTGTAGGCCATAGTAAATATATTCATGCTACAGAATTACATATTATTGTCTACAATAGAAGTTGCCATCATCAGTATCCTTCTGGGTACGTATCACCACAGGAATAATTAGAGGTTTTGTTGATCCTAATTAATATGACAGTTTTAGAATCCAGCATTGCCCCTAAGAAGCCAACTTTGAACTTGGGAAATCTGTTGTTGCATTGGGATTATTAGGTGTGCAGGTGAACTAATGATAACCTTTCAGACCTAACATGAATGATGTCACTGATTTTAAACCTGTCATCTGAAAATATTATTCCAAATCCTATTTTATCACCTTAGTCAAGCAAAATAATCTTCAATTACACTCTACAAATTATTTGAATCTTGTTTCCTTCGGTCTGGAAATTCATAGTTATAGCAAGCAGGCAGGAGCCATTTAGTGAACACTGTTATTAAGGCAAGCCTTGTGTCATCTCAGAATCTTGTTTGTGCACCAGAATGGGGGACCCGATGTCCATCCCCCTGCACTGGCTACACAATTAAATGGTAAAGAAAGAGGGGGAATGTGTGGAGTGCAGTGACATCTAGTAAGTGCTGAATGGAAAGTAAAAATAATTACAAATCGTTTTTGACAGCTGAGATTTTTAAACAAGTTTATAACAGCTATGAATGCTTTAATAAAAAAAAAAAAGATTTTGAATTTCATGTTAAAAGGGAATTAGAATTCGCAGGTAAAAACTACATATATTCTACTGTCGGATGAAAACGCTGCATGCTGCGTCTTCATCTGACAGTCGGATATATGTGGTTTTTACTGCAATTTCTCATTCACTTCCTTTATCTTCTGGACATCCGACAGGTTGCATGTGTGTCATCATATGGCAACGGATTGCTCCTTGGCGGTGCCATGGAGTTCAGCCCTAAGTCCAAGCATTCTGACCACTATAGTTTGACCAGAGATCACTGCTGGACGTTTGGGTTCTTAGAAAGTATTCAACCTATTTTTCTGATATCTCAGTTGCAGTTTTGCAATAGCCCTTTAGCCATTAACCACTTTTTCTGTGATGCCTCTGCTCTCCTTCATTTGCCCTGCTCAGATACACGGGTAGTTAGGAATGTACTTTTTTGGGATTGCTACCCCTACTATTCTAAGCTCATTCATTGTCACTATATCCTCTTACTTTTTCATATTTTTATTTATATATGGTATTTCATCAGCACATGGATGAAGGAAAATGTTCTCAACTTGCTCCTCACACTTTGTGGTTATTTCCATTATTATTGCAGCAACATTTTTCTCTATGTCATGCCTGACCAATCTGGGTCATCCAGTACAGTGACAATTGTGTCTATAAAATAGTATTTTATTCCATTTCTTAAGCCATATATTTATACTATGAGGACCCAAATGATAATGAATATTCCAAAAGGGTTATGGAGGACTAATGTATGGCACTGTGTCAACGACTTTTGGCTATTTTACAAAATTATGGAAATAATATTCTTATAATAATAATAATAATGATGAAAATAAAATGCTAAAAAAAATAAATACTTCAACAGTTTTTAAAAATGTACAATCCCTAGAATATCATCTAGTCCTCAATATTTATTAATCTGTAAATAAACAAAGACATGAGTTTATTTCAGTTAGATAATTTGGTAAATAAGGTGAATTTGCAAAATACTCAAATTATTCATTAAAAAATTCCCAGTTAGCATCGAACTTCGTTTCATCTTGTCAATAGAGCAAATTCTTGCTCATTAGGCTGTGAAAAAAAAATGTATCCAATGTTCCAGTAAATCATATGAAATATGCCAGAAATATACAGAATTTTGCTGGCATGGGAAGCAGTATGGATACCATGTGACACTATAAAATATCTGCTAATCCCAATTAATGATGGCTGATAAATTTTAATATATGTTTACTAGACAACAGAAGACTGAGTTAGAAAGCATTGTGCAACAGTAAGAGCCTGATTCGTCAATGGTTGTATATTTTTTATTTTAAAAATATTTGCTCAAAAAAAAAATGAATTTGAATAATGGCTTTAAAAGCTTGAATTTTTGATATTAGGGGGTTATTTATTAAGTCGAGTTGTGTTTTTCCTGAAAAATCCTGAAAAATTCTTTGAGATTAGTTTCACTAAAAATGTGAATTTTTCATGATAAAAAAACCTCACATTTTTTGAGATTTATTATGATTTATTATGCCCCAAAACTGTTAAAAGCCCAAATCCAAAAATAATTCAGCTAAAACCTGTCAAGGTCATGTAGAAGTCAGTGGCAGAGATCCCTTGAACCATTTGAAGATGTTTTGCCTTCATGATTTTCTGTTTTTTTACTATGGTTTTCCCCCCGATTGCATTCAATCAAGTTTTTTACATTTGGGTTTTTTCATAAATAAGGAAACATTTTAATTGTGAGTTTATTTGAGGTAGAAAAAACCTCACAAACTCAACATCTGATAAATAACCCTTAAGTGTAAAAAATGCTAAACACTCTAGTGTAAAACTACAGCATCTAAAAGTTTGCAAGGTGATTGGCATTGGCAAACTATATATTCTAGGTATTCAAATTTAATCAATCACCAGATTTTTTAATAAATAAGCAAAAATTCTAGATCCCTTAAATTGGGAGTTTACTAGAAAAAAACCATGACAATTACATTAATCTTCATTTTTGATAAATAGGCCTCTATGTGTTAGCTACATAAAATAATAAATTCAAAGTATAGTATCAAATAATATAACAAAAACCCTTCCCTACACCATATTATTACTACATTGAATGCATATAGAGATCATCATAATTCTTCAGGATTTAAATATAACTCACTACCTGCATCTCTTAGGGGCAGATTTCCGAATTTCAAATTTGAAAAACGTTGACATTCGAATTTATAAAGCCCAACCACAATGAAATCAAAGTTTTTTTTGGCCGAATTTTTTTTCAATTGAATTCGAATCGTACCAATTGAAGTAATAGCGCATTTGATCAAATTCAATTCAAAGTTTTTTGAAGTCCACCAATTGACTCCAAATAGGTTCTAGGAGGTCCCCCATCGGCTAAAACAGCATTTCGGCAGGTTTTAGATGGCAAATGGTTGAAGTCAAATTTTTAAAGAGACAGTACATGATAAATTTCAAATTTTTTTAAAATTCATATAGAATATTCCCTAGTCGAAGTACACAAAAATTAGCTCACAGCTCCTGCAAACGTACACAGCTCAACTGTGTCATTTTGTTCTGAAGTGAAAACCTCTATATACTAGACTTGAAAAAAAAACAGGATTTTGTTTACTGAAGAGTCATTGGTCAGATGCTGATAAGATGTCAGTCAAAGATTGGATGTGAACATTTCAGTAGTTTTGTCTCGGCAAATGAGCCCTGGTATAGCATTACACTCTTCCTAGGGAAACTTCGTTAAAGGGGTTGTTCACCTTTAAATAAACTTTTAGTATGACATAGAGAGTCATATTCGGAGATAATTTGCAATTGGCTTTCATTTTTTTTTTTTTTTTTTTTAGCCAGCAGTTTTCCAGTTTGCAATTTCTGCTATCTGGTTGCTAGGATGCAAAAAATCCTAGCAACCATGCATTGATTGAAATGAGAGATTGGAATATGAATAGGAGGGGACCTGAATAAAAAGACAAGTAATAAAAAGTAGCAGTTACATTATATTTGTAGCCTTTCAGAGCATTTGTTGTTTGTTGTCAATAACCCCCATTTAAAAGCTGGAGAGAGTCAGAAGAAGAAGGCAACTAATTAAAAAACCATAAAAAAATAAATAATGAACACCAATGGAAAAGTTGCTAAGAATTGGTCATTCCGTATGTGCTAAACAAATATGTCTTTATTAGTGATTGTTGTGAAATTGCTGGAAGTAGCCACTTATTAAAATGTCCAAGGAAGCAAAATAAATACAAAAGAGATCTTGTCCTAGATATGCCCATCCTAAAACAAATGTGGCATGAGATTCAAATGGTTAAAAAAAGTATAAATAACTTATATTTAACACTTACAATTTATAAACATAATCCCACATCCAAATATGAAAAAGCACCGGTGTATTATCTTTTTTTGGCATGCAAGATATGATGTCACTGACATAATAATGTTGAGGATGTAGCTTCATAGAGATCTCTCTGCAGCTGTAACATAATTGTATTTTTAGGAGGTAAAATGCTTTCAAAAGGTTATTTTTGCATCATTACGTATTGTAAGGAAGGAAGAATAATATAAATGAGTATTATATGGAATGTGTCCTTGAAGCAAAAGGAGAAGGGATAAACACCTCTTTTACAATAGAGTGTGCTTATTTTTTATATATATAAATAATAAGGTAATAGGAAGAGGATCTCTCCATGGTGGTCTCTAGAAGAACCTCGGGCCAGTGCGGTTTTCTGCTGATAGGAGCGCCGGCCTGGGGTGTCAGGTAAATTAAAGTAGTCACTTGGGGGTGCCTAACTTTTGGCACAACCCAAGTGTTAAATGCTATACCTTCTCCTTTAAATTGGGGAAAACATTAATAAATGGAGTAAAGAAGAATCAAGACGTATTCTGTGGCAAGTGCACCCTAGAAAAATTTAAAGAATAGCAAACACCCCACATATATTTCAGAGATTCAGTAATCTGATAAAAATAAACTGTACAGATGCACAAGTTAAATTAAACTCTCAAACACACATGTATAATATGAGTTTGTCTGGTTCTCTCCCACACCCAAACACTAACACACTGAAATTACAGGGATAAGGTAAATGTACCCCCTACTGTAAATTATAAAGATATTAGAAGTCACTGAGAAGTACTGTGACCATATCAAGGCACAAGGCTGCAGACCCACAGGGATCTCTGTACACTAGTGTCACTCATGTATTATAAGGGATAATCTATAGAAATAAGTCAAATCAACTGGACTTGCTGTGTTTTTCTTGAATACGTTTCACCAGTCATCTAACTGGTTTCTCAATTTAGAATAACTTGTACATAGGATCTTGCTTCGCTATATTTCCCCTGGAATGTTGCTCCAATCAGCATAATCTGTTTATCATGATCCACAATGATGTCATTAAATTAGGTGTTGATTGTATTAGCAAGATTGGAGCTTTGATGTGTTATTAAACCAAACCAGCATTGTATGGGGCAGACAATAGATGTTGCACTCCCGCCTCTATTCAAACGTGGTTTTTCAGTTTTTACATATATGGCTTCTTTAACACCGCTTTAGGACCAGTGGCTCTCCCGGTCTAGAATCCTTTTCAGTCTTCAAACGTGTGTATTTTTCTTTTAAATGTAGGTACATGGCTGAGTTCTGACCAGAGGAGCTGACTCTTCTCTGCTGTGTCATACGCTGGTGTAACTGTTTGGTTTCCCCACATAAAAATCAGAGCATTCCTCACTGCAAGTCCAGATTCTAGACCAGGAGAGTGACTAGTTCAAAAGAGATGTTAAAGAAGCCATATATGTAAAACCTGAAAGACCAAACTTGAATAGAGGCGGGGGGAGTTAGAACATCTATTGTCTGCCACATACAATGCTGTTTTGGCACCTCTTCCTAGAAGGTTCAATAACACATCAAAGTTCCAATCTTGCTAATACAATCAACACCTAATTTAATGACATCATTGTGGATCATGATAAACAGATTATGCTGATTGGAGCAACATTCCAGGGGATATATAGAGAAGCAAGATCCTATGTACAAATTATTCTGATTTCATCTTCAAGAAAAACACAGCAAGTCCAGTTGATTTGATTTCTATAGATATACCATGACCTGGATGAATGTGAGCTTTTACAAACATATAAGGGATAATGTACTACTGTACATGATAAGGATATTAGAATATCACCGGCCAGAAATCTATTGGAAAAATATTCAAGTTAAAAACAGAGCAGTGTTTCTATTTAGAATTATCCAGTAGCAGATACTATTAAAACGTATATTTTTAAGTTAAATGGTTTATTTATGAAGTAGTGTTTTACGCAGCCTGTTTCATATGAAACCTGCAATGTACAGGGGTATAGTGTTTCTTTAAGTGGAATCTTTTCAGGCATTAGCAATAAGAATATTCCTGGTCAACTGATTAAATATCTTGCTGGCAATATGTCTCTAAGCCTTGAGTCAGTTCTGCAGTACCAGTCCAGTTCTTCTTATAGCTGAGTAGCAGTGGGATCACTCTTTAAAGGTACAGTATTGCTTAAGGTGAATGTCTCATATTGCCTTGATCCATAGGTAAAGGGTTTTGTTGTTTGTTTGGGAGGCTAAGGCTAATGTAAGGGCAAGAACAGCATCAACAAGCCTCAGTGTTCCTTGCGCCAGTGGGATTTTTAAATCTACTGATCGACATCTGGGCGATTGTCGGTCAGTAAGACCCATTGGAGGGCCTCACACACAGGCCCACAAGCTCTTGACATAGTCTGTCTGCAACTTTTATATGCCTATGTATGTCCACCTTAGAATAAGATCTGACTTTTTCATTTGCATCTTGCTGTAAAACTCCATAGTACATTTGGAAACCATGGGGCTCATTTAGAAATTACACAAATTTGCACCTGCAGACAAACCCATGGGAATCAAACACATATTGCATTTGATCACCCAACTCCTTGTAGAATAATGACAGATAAAACCACGGGAGGTAACCACGGGTTACTGCACAGTATTTTGCTTTTGATCAGCAATGATCACATTTTAACTGATCCTAAAAACATACAGAATGTAGCATTTAACACAGTCTGGCGTTACTTAAAGTATGCAAATTTTCAAGTAAAAGTCCAAGTACCTATTAATTATATTTCAGAAGGGTCTGCACTGTAATCAAGCTGTATGGGGAATAATTTAAAAGCTGTTGTTTTTCTCTGCCTTTCTCTCCAGAGATAAAGCTTCCAGTGCTACCCAAGAGGCCAGTGACATAAGAAAATACATTCCAAAAGTTCCCCCTTTACTTATATATATTATTTGCAGCCACTATTTACACTTTGACATCTCCTGTCTGAAATAATGTGCATGAAGGCACTCAAGCTGTGTAGATTAACTCATTTATACTGTAATTTTTAACTCCACATTTTTCCATATAAGTTTATTTTTTTGGTGAATTATAATTTGTAAGTAAAATAGCTGGTGAAAGATGCCATCTACTAACCTTACTGAATTTATTCTTCTTGGGCTTCCATACCGTCGCCGGATACAAACATGTGTCTTTGCTGTGTTTCTATGTGTTTACATTCTGTCGCTCTTTGGTAACCTAATTATTATAGCCATTACCTGCACATACCGCCAGCTCCAAACACCAATGTACTTTTTTCTCACAAGTTTGGCTTTCTTGGACATCCTTTTTATTTCTTCCACTGTCCCAAAACTGCTAAGTATTTTGGTGGGGGGAAATCAAGTTATATCGCTGTCTGGCTGCCTTATACAGTTATATGTGTATATTTCTCTTGGTGGCACTGAGTTCTTCCTGCTGGCTGCCATGTCTATTGATCGCTACCTTGCCATCTGCCACCCTTTAAGGTACAGCGCCATCATGAGCAGTGACAACTGCCGGAAACTCATTGTTGGCTCATGGGCATTTGGGTTTTTAGACCACATCCTATCTGTTTTTCTTATATCTCAGTTAAAGTTTTGCAGAATATCTTCCATCATTAACCACTTTTTCTGTGATGCATCTGCTCTCCTTCATTTGTCCTGCTCAGACACATGGGTAGTTAGGAATGTACTTTTTGGTTCTGCTATCCCTACTATTCTAGGCTCATTTATTGTCACGGTATCCTCTTACTTTTTTATACTTTTATCTATCTATGGTATTTCATCAGCACAGGGCAGAAGAAAAATGTTCTCAACTTGCTCCTCACACTTTGTGGTAGTTTCCATTGTTTACGGCAGCTGCATTTTTCTCTATATCAGGACTGACGAGTCTCGGTCTTCCAGTACAGAGAAGGCTGTATCTGTCTTTAATAGTATTTTCCTTCCATGTCTTAATCCGTTTATTTATACTTTAAGAAATGAAATGATAAAGAATATTCTAAAGGGCTTCTGGAGGACAAATGTACGTCTCTGTGTCAAAGACTAGTGGCTAAAGCACAAAACTTTATGTGAATAAATACAATTCTTTATTTAATAAAATAAAATACTTTACAGTATTTAAAAATGTAACATCACTGGAAAATCTGCTAATACTGAACATTTATTTATCATGTGACATAGGAGTTATATTCCGTTAAAAATAAGTCATTTTTGCTTTATATTTTCATTTCATTGTTATGCCACTCACTGCAACTCTTTATTTCTGTCTTCCATTCCTATTCTATATGTAAGGATTCGTCAGACATATGGGTCTTGGTAATTCTAGATATCTTACATTAATTGCAACAACACTGCACTTTGATTGTCAATGCTGTCCAAGTGCCAAGTAGGGCAGTAACCTTTGAAAGGATAGACAATAGATATGGTGCCAAGTTATACTTTCCGAAGTGTCAGGGCACCGAACGCTGGCGAAGTTGCGCTAGCATTACTGCGCCAAGCAAATCTAAGTTGCGCTAGCGTTGCCTAATATGCATACGGCGGGAAGTTAAAGTTCAATGGACGTATAAGTTACAGCAAATACATTACACTACACAAGCCCGGGAAACCTTAATAAAATAAAGTTGTTATATTGCCCTACACATGAGCATAGTGTATAGTTTATGTGCCATTTGGTAACAAATGTAGGGTGGAAGCCGGTTACCCCAAAAAAAATGTACGCTTTTTTGCAGCCTATCACCCTGAAAAATGGAAAAGACGCTAGCTTTTTTGGGACTTAGAAAAATTTTCAACTATTTTTTTAGGAACTCCTATCTACTCTATTGCACTTCGCCTGGTCTGAGGTGGCGAACGCAAGTCTGGCGCAAGAGGTAACGTTCAGTAAAATCCGCATCTTAGTAATTTTGCCTAATTACGTCCATTCACCAGAGAGCAAATTCGCCAGGCATTAGGGAGTGAAGTGCCGCTAGAGTCTATCTCCTTCGCTAGTGAAGTTACGCCCGCGACCGTTAGTAAATCAGCGAAGTTCTGAAATTACGTCACGCTGGTTAGTCACTTTGCCCTTTAGTAAGTTTGCCCCATTGTGAACTGGTCTGTTATTGGTAGAATAGCTGCACTCCCACCTTGGGACAGCGCTGAAAAATAGTACAATAAAGTAAGCTATGAATGATACATGAAAAAAAATTAGTCCTGCAAATGCATAACTACTGTAACTACTGTATTTGTGATATAATGCCAATTATTATGAACTGCAAACTTTTAAAAATAATAGCTAATGCTAATATGCCAACCACAGAACCCTGTGGGTGCTAAACTAGAGTGCTGTTCCTCCAAAGTACATTTTGTATTCTGCCAAAATGATGTAGAAAATACTGTTGATTTTGGGACAAATGGCATCTATACTAAATCAGGCCAAAATGCAGCCTTAGTATACAATGTCAATGTCGAATTTATATAACTTTAAGTAGACATGAACCTCTCTCATTGACTCTGCTGCTGAGCTAAGTCCTCTCTTATACATCTTTCAGTCTCTCATCCAGACAACTACCTTTATCTGCTGAAAAACGCAAATACTGTCATTGTGTTGCGGATTTGCCCATCTATTGCAACCAAAAAAAGTAGAGGTGCTCTAGACTTTACCAGACTTCTATGTATATCATATGTATGTAACTCCATATGTTCTATGTACCAAAAAACACACAAAGTAGTGCTACACACACACTCTCTCACCGCTCTTTGCAGTGTCGGGTGCCGTCTGTGACCCTGTCTGCCCAGGTCTGGTTCACGTACAAGAAAATACTTCAGCAGCACTCCGATTATGGTGAAAAAATTGGTACTTTATTCGTGCCTCAAGCTAAGCGACTTTTCGAGCTTTTCCAGCCCTTTATCAAGCTTCCATATGTTCTATGTATATACTTCATGTGATTTAGTTGTATAATCACATTTACTTTACAGTGCTACACAATATGTTGGCGCTATATAAATACATGTTAATAATAATAATCATAAAGCTGCAATAGTGCAAAGGATGCTAGTTACAATGTACATTGAAACCTCTAAACTATAGATATCAGTGGCACAACAAATTATAACAATACCCCTGGACACTGTTGTATGACTCCCCAGGGAGATCCGCTCTACTTCCATCGCTTACAATCCTATCATTTTGGAAATCCTGGAAACTTGGGACAACTAAACAAAAACTGATACATACCAGAATGACTCCACTTTCATAAAATAAGGATGTCTCCGGGGTTAAAGGGCAATTCATTTTAAAAACTGAGCTTAAGCCATCCATGGGGGCAGCCATTCAAAGGAAAAAAGTCTCAGGTTACACAGCAGATAGCAGATAAACTCTGTAGAACATAATGGTTTTATGTGTTATCCATTATTTAACCTGTGCATTTAGCCTTTTTTCAATTTTCGCAATTGCTACACAGCAGCTTGTTTATATGAACTATAGTAGTGTTTCTAAAGCACACAGATACGTTTTATCTGAGCAAGGCAACGCTACATTATATTTTATTTATTTTAAAACATTTGCTTTTTTGTTGTTACTGTATTTTAATTGAAGGATGGCAGGGAGCTCAAAAAGATAGAAAATATCCTCCCTCAAGTTTGTATAGTCTCTTTGGACAGATTACTTCTATACCAAATTCAAAATGTTCCCAAAACAAAAAGTGACAGAGACACTGACAACATTAGACTACACCATTTGAGCAATTATTCACTAGATCACAGTGCCTCCCTCTCTATAATATATATCATTATCCATGACTCCCTGACTCCTGCTATGAAAAGAAACAATGGGAAAAAATTGGTCCGGAGGAGGAATGCCATTGGTGGAAAAAAAAACATTTAAAACAGCCATATGTACTAGATTTAAGTAAAAATAATTACAAAATACTGTTTTAGTGGTAAAAATTTGCTAAAATACATTTTGACTTTCCTGATACATGCAAGAGATGGAAAGGTGGGAGAGACTCTTATAAATATCATCGACTTTTTCTCAGGAAAAAAAAACCTTGACATTTGAGTGTAAAAATTTTTTTGACGTGCAACGATTTTTTTTTTTATCCCACTAGAGTCTATGGCTATGGGGTGTCATTTTTGCTGTGAAACTTGGCAAAAATGTGGCTAATCAGTACTATTAACATCTTCAAATAGTTCAAGGGACCTTTGCCATTGACTTCTTCATGAACTCAGCAGGTTTTAGGCGGCAAATATTCAAATTAGAACTGTTTCCAGGGTCAAGGTGTGATAAATTTCACATTCAAATTCGAGAGTTTTAAATTCAAAATTGTGAGTTTTGACAAAAAAAAAATCAAAAATTAAAATTTACCATAGTAAATCTGCCCTAAATGTTGTTTGCAACACTTTCTGGTCAGTTGCCCTGTGACTAAAGAGGTGTATAGTCAGTTGGCAGCAGCTTTTAAAGTTACCACCTTAAACAACTTGACCTATTCAGAGTCAGCCTATGGGTTTTCTGCCAGGCAACATCTACTGGACCGTGAGACCCTCTACATTACTAATTGCCTGCACACGTTACCAGTGTAACAACTCACCCTGGTGGTCTAGTGGTGCGGCGGGGACACCCGCCACGCCATCAGAGGGGACACCCCCCTTGCCGCTCCTCTTCTTCTGTGTGCACTGGTAACTAGGGCATGTACGGTGCGCTTCTTCTGTATGCATGCTGGCGTGATGACGCCAGAGCGCAATTCAAATGTATTTAAAGGCACATTTTGTATTTTCTCACTGCCCGTTATAGGTTTCTTCCTTGTGATTTCCTGGTGCCTCTGTGCTTTTTAAGCTTCTGATATCTGATTACCTGTTGTGACCCCTGCCTGTTTGTGACTATCCTGACTTCTGAAATCCTGACCTCTGCCTGGTATCCGACTCTGCTGTATTGATTGATCTCCTGGTTTAACCCTTGCCTGTCTGACTCCATTTGCACTTTACCTGCCCCGACCCGGCCTGATTTGACTACGCTTTCTGTCTACACCTTGTACTGTGACCTTCTGCCCAAAAGACTTTGCTTTCCCGTTGTGCCCCTTTGCTCGTCCAGAACCCTTTACTTGGCACCTCTCTTAATAAGACCTGGTGGCATCCGATTAGTTGAGGGCTCCTCCCAAGGTGAATGGCGGCTGTTAAAGGCAGAAGCAAGAGCTGAGAACAGGGTGTTTAGCATAGGTTCTGGATTTAGGGTGCCGACCGTGACAACCTGTTCTGGCAGCATAGGCGTAGGAGATCCTTTGACTATTCTGGTGCTACTCATGATAACATTGTTAGGGCAACTCTGGCTCAGTTGAGTTTCCTAAAGGAAAATGCGATAAGAAGGTCTGTGGCTAATGAAAAGAGATGACGATGGGTGTACCTTCCTCCTTCGTAAACTTGCCATCTTGTCATATGGTATATGAAAACTGTTGCATTGCATATATATATTGTTTCACACGCTCTGATACTGCTTTCCATTTATGTTCAGCACAGAGTACAAGGAGAGATATGTCCTGCAAATGCTTTCTTTTGTTACTCATGCAATTCTGGATGAGTGTGGGCCAGTTTGGATATTGTTTTTGTTTTGGGGAGGTATAAAGGCCATATGGACAAAAACAAGACTTTGCAAGTTTGGCCTTGTTAATTGGTGGTTTGGTGGAGGGTTTTGGACCATTACCTATGGACAGAGGGATGGACTCTGCAGGCAGGAGGGTATATGGGTGGGTTTTGTTGCATTGTTGATTTGCTGATATTATGTTATGTTTGAAATAATGTAAGTGTATTTTTTATAATAAAAATCCCTAAATGTTGTTTGCTGAATATTTGCTGAATGGTTTGACAGAGGGAATTGAGGCATGTAAAGGGGGCAGGGTTGTCATCAGGCTTTGTCACAGGAAGTTTCTTTTAAACGTGAAGACATGATTATGTTTCTAAACTTGATTTGTGAATAAAGACTTACAGTAAAACATAGATTAAACCTACAGTATACACATATATATTTATGGACATTGTATATGCAGTATAGACTAACTACCGTGGTGGGATTAGGAGAGGGAAACCCCAAAAGTGTTTCAAATACCTTAGTTTGACCCAGATTTCAACTAACAAGTATCCCTTGACCTGTTTTACTAACTCCACCATTTTATGTTCTCCCCTTATTCCCAAAATGTCCTTTGTAGTCTATATAGCTGATCTATTATGGAACAAATATACATATACCGAATTAATATACATTGCAGAAAAACAAATACATATTTGAAATTAACAGCACAAGTGCATATTTTATAAAATGGGTAACTCACTTTAAACAGGCTTATCCCCTATAGTGGTAGAGTAATAGTTATAGCATGTCCTGCTCATATAAATAAATATAACTATATGGATAGATCTCCTTTATTTTTTTATACATTTCTGATCTTCCATTTTATTTTATTTAGTCTAGACAAATTGTTTAAAATTGGATGAACTCTTTAAATGAGTGAGCATTATGACCAAATTTTGTAACAGTACCTGGTTACCTGGTAGTCTAGTGGGGCAGCGGGGATGCTCGCAGCTGCTTCCCTAGGATTTGGCGCATGTATTCATGCACGCACATGTCCTAACAGATTTGGCGTGCATCAGTTTGTTTGGGGCACGCTTCTGACAAAATTCTAGGCTATGTTCATTTGTTCACTGCCCAACGTAGGCACATTATAGATCCTGGGTGCGCTTCTAGTCTGTGTTCTCTGTTCCTTGACCTCTGCCTGTCTATGACCACCACTGCCTCAACCGACCTTTGTCTGTTACTGACTATTCTTTTGGTTCCCGACTCTGTACTGCGTTGACTAATTGCTTTTGACCCAGGCCTGTTTCTTCAACTATGTTTAGCTCTTTCCCCGTTACTCCAGTCACATGTTCTGGGTTCCTTGCCTGCCCAGAACTCTCGCCTTGGTTCTCTCGATTTAAAACCTGGCATCCAAGTAGCGAAGGGCATCTCTCGACATGAAAGGCATCTGTTATAGGCAGAAGAGTGAGCTGTCAGGGACCTTGGCATTTGTTCTGGGTTTGGAATATCGAACCTGACAAATTTCTTCTATAATCTGCCAACCCTTGCTTGGTTATTGGCTGGAGTCACTGCTGTCTCAGTACCAAAGTTGATGATTTTCAGCAGAATTATCCACAATAGAATTGCCATCCATTTCCTTTATACATCTTTGTGCTTGTTTTATTTCCTACAAAATGTACCACTGACTTTATAAGTTTATGCCATGTAACATAATTGTGAAAATGTTCAGAATTTCTCAGTATAAAATCAACAAGACACCTTTGTACAGTAAATATTCCATCAATGAAGAATAATAATAACTAAGCCAACTATATTAAACCAACTTTTACACAAAAGTTAAGTATTCATAAATATGTGTTTTTAAAATAAATTGTTGAAAAGAAATATTTAAGCACCCAAATCTTTGCCTTACATTTGGTTGATATGTAAAAGACTAAACATTGCTTTGGAAACCTCCTCTCTTTGTTGAATTCTTCACCTTGTACCATTGTTTCTTGGGGAATGGGACCAGTGAAAAATTAGGAATAATTTATGACAGCAAGTGCAATTGTATCAAAAGACGCACCTTGTACTTTCATATAGTTGATGCTCAGAGCTACTATCTTCCTCCTGCCTCCTGTTGGAAAGCAAGTGCATCTAGCGATACAGGGGCACTCTGGAGCTACTGCCACCTCTGAAGGTTGTTAGCTCCGGGGGTTCCCAGTGCGGGCTATGATAAACACAGCAGACTTGTACCTGAAGAATCGGCCAAACATGTTATTTTGACGGCAAGTGCTAGACAATTTTGATGCACAGGCTGCAATTGTACTGGGCACATCTCAACCTTGCGACTCACAATGACTTTCAGACACTGGACTGTGTCTGAAAATTGGACTTTGTATAAAATGTCCTCTATTTTCCACAGACCCAATATGTATATACTTTCCAAAAGACAGGAAATCATATCTTGGTTCTATGTTCTGCTATCATCTTCATATTTCAAACACTGTGGTGTTTACGTCAAGTTGCAATCATTTATTAGTATGAAAAGCCATAGAAAATTGTCAGTGTTAAAAAGACTGGGAATGATATTTTCTCTTTACAATAGTGCCCCCCAAACGGCCCCAGCCTACTAGGAGTCCAACTCTGATAATGGAAAAGCTTCATCAATCATGCAGGGCTGCAGGTGGCACGATCCTTCAAATCCACCAAACCCCCAGTCCAGCACGAGCAAAGGAACAGTACCTGCCATTTTCTATCTACATGTACAAATGGGCTAGAGTGAACTTTTCAGAGAAAAGAATATAACATACATGGATTTATAATAATGCAGACATGCTTCAAATCACATGCAACATATTAAACCACCAAAAATCTGTTTTTTACCTAATCAATCTTATTACATTTTTCTTTTATTATGAATATATCTGTAATCATTTTACTGATTAGTAATACACACAGGCAAAAGTACACATAACTTTTTATAAGGTTTTAAAGAAAATATTACTAGAGTGTGATTAGAGCACTGCCTTTAAAAACAGGGGCTCCTTTCCCATTGAGCATATAGTGAAAATGAATAGATATAAAGTAAATAAGTATAGAAATAAAGGTGGAATTAATATATAATTTGATTACAGACCATGTACTTAATTTTATCAATAGATAACAATTTTGAAATTATTTTCCCAAGATTAGCCTTTCTGATTGGCAAAAAGGGCACTTTGTCTAATAGTGCGTCTCAATGCATCCTTGAATGTATTGTTCCTAAGACTATAAATAAAAGGATTTAGAAGTGGTGTCAAAATGCAGTTTAGCAATGAGACAATTTTGGTGGAATCAACTTTAGAATTTTTGTAAGGACGGATGCACATAAATATACAACTCCCATAGACTATGAAGATCACACTGAGATGAGAAGCACAAGTAGAGAAGGTTTTCTTTCGGTCAGCAGTAGATGAGATTTTTACAATAGCAGAAATGATGCAGCCATAAGAAACCAGTGAAAAAAACAAAGAGCCTAAAACTAAAGATGAAGCCAATATAAAGTCCAGCATATCAATTAAATGTGTATTGACACATGCAAGCTTCAACAGTGGTGCAACATCACAAAAATAATGGTTGAGAACATTGGAGCCTTGAAATGGCAATCGGAATGTCAATATGGTTTGAACAATTGTATCCATAAAGCCACCAACCCAAGAGCAAATAATCAGCTGAAATGAAAGCTTTGGACTCATTATGTTTCTATAACGTAGAGGATGGCAGATAGCAATATACCTGTCGAAAGACATCACAGCTAGTAGCAGAAATTCTGTGGTGCCAAGGAGAAAGTAGATATAGGACTGCGCAAGGCAGCCATTGAAAGATATAGTCTGGCTGCCACTTATTACATTGAAAAGAACCTTGGGGACAATTGCAGAGGTAAAGCTGATATCCAACAGGGCAAGATTGCTGAGAAAGAAATACATAGGCGTATGAAGCTGATTATTGACCAAGCTGACCACAATAATCGTTGCATTGCCAAGTATGGTTATAAAATAGCACAGTGAAAGCAGCAGGAACAGAGGGATTTGGTATTGATATGAAAGGGGTATCCCTAGTAATACAAATTCCTTGACAGGAGTACTATTTTCACAATGGATCATGGTGAAACAACCTATAGAGAAATATAAGAAAAGTTAGTAATGGTTTACATATTTAAAATGTTACACTGTAAATTTTATAACCCTAAAACCCAGTATAGGTGTCTACTTAATATGCTTTTAGGACTTTATGTAGACTGAAGTACATGTTCTCCTATTGTCCTGTCATCCAGATACTAAGGGCATTGACTGTAATTTGCTATTGCACTAAAATTATATACAACAGGCTATTTTTAATGTCATGGTTCACATTTTGCCCTTACAATGAACTTCATAGTGATTTGTGGATCTATGTTTTTGTACTGTGAAAAGATGTAGCGACTGGGTATTGTTGTAGGTAGCACTACAGAATCTCACAGGTGTTAAAGGTGGTTTAATTAAATTCTTAGTGCCTTCTAGTAAATTGTCATCTGCACACAGACACACTATACATACAATAAGCAGGGTTCTGGGGAAAATAAAGAAAGTATAGGAAGTAAATATGTGTAAAAATGTGTCTTTCTACAGAAATCAATACTGTGGCACACTATTATTCACTCTAGGTCAGATTTATTTTTTTTTAGCAATAAATTATGCTGACATTCTAGGAGGAAAAAAAAACTACTTTGTGGGTAAAAACTATGCCAATTTGCTCGGATATTGCATCTTACACATTATCCTGTGTAAATGTCCTCTTAAAGCAATCTTAACTATTGATTTGTTTTCCGATACTAACCTACACCTCCAGCCTGTAATCACTAATAACAGTTTTTATCTCCTGCTGATATTTCAAGCAAACGACTCTTTTAACAAGGATAATGTTAAAGAAGGTGAGGATGATAGGAAATAAAGGACCATACCAAAGGAATTATAAGTTAATAACTCTTAATCAAAAAGAGATCAGCTATTATATAAACCATTCTTAAATAGGTGAACTCGGGCCCAGCTTAGAAAATCTGTAGGAACTAGCTTGCTAACGTGGCTCATGTTGCCTTTTCAGCAATAGAAATTGTACTATGTTATAATATTTATATTTATCCTATCAGCAACATCTTCTTATAGCACAGCCTTTAGCCTCACCATAAGTGCATATCAAGGTTCTGAACTCCTGTTATTTTGGTTCCTGGAAGCATTAATACTAGTAATCAGAATTACTCATCCACTTCATTCCTACATTGTGCAGGGGGTGTCTTTAATGAACTGTATTTCTGTTCCAATGAAAGGATATTGTGTAGTGTTTCAAAGAATGAGTAGATATGGGAAATTAAAGGTTCAGAAGATACTTACAGCTCTCTTAGATATCCATAAAAGATCACAGTTTTGCCTCCATTAGAACAACTTACATTAAGAAATTAATCTTTTCGGCATTCTTTGGAAGAAAATAAGTGAAATGCATTTAAAATGCAAAAGATCACCACTAATTAAGCTAAATAAACACCCTTCTTTTCTATGGAACACATACGCCGTGTTCTCAGAGAATGCTCTTTGTATAAGCTGCTAACTGATGATTATATACTGAAATACTGGCTAGATCCCCAAAGAATTGTTATTAATAAACTTTATGATAACAAATTTAACTTGTTTAGAACATCACTTCAACACGTGGAAGCTTATATATTAAAGGTCAGATTTTAGTGGTTTTAGAGGCTTTTGAAACAACAACTAAACCTACAAACTCTAAAGCCACAATTGTCATTGGATTTATCAAAAGTTCAGATTAAAGAAAGTACGAACGGAAAAAAAAACATGAACGGAAAAAATCGCTGAATGATCCAGAATCTGAGTTTTTCGAACAATTCGTAGCAAAAAAAAAATCCAAAAACCTCTAAAATTCTGATTGGTTTAAAAATGGTCCAATAGGATTAGTGCATCTCCCATTGACTTTTACAGCACCTCGACAACTTTTACTTGGTGAAGTTTGGTATTAAAGGCTTTTGTGATTTTTTCACTTAATAAATCTTGAAATATAAATAAATCTAGAAATATAAAGAAAACCACAAATTTTTTGTGATTCGTGAATCGCAATTCGATTGTTAGTAAATTACCCCCTTCGACTATGAAGTATTATGTTAAAAATGTTATCAACTAATTGCAATTATATTTTTTTTTTTATGAAAATTGATACAACTTGTTTTTTTGCCTAATATTTAGGTTTTTTTTATACCAGTTCATTTAATGGAATTGTTCGTATTTATATCAATATTGTATTTATTATATCTATAAGCATATATTAATACTTGTGCTAATATTTTAATGGAGTTTAATGAAGCTCCCCATCATCTGCTCTTTTTAGGACATCTCTTCAATGTCAGTGACACCGCACATGCTCAGCATGCCTTGGGCTGCAACAGAACCTTATTATTAATTCTGGTGCACAAGCCACTGGTATCTGTGCTGCCAGGTAGTATAAACCTGGATTAGCCATGTATCATAAATTGAATATTGTGAGTATATACTGGATATTGTGAGTCAGTCCCTAAGATCAGGTAACCGACAGCAGCCCAGAACATGTGCTGTGAATCAAAAGAAAAAAAAATGGGGAGCTCCTGTGAAGATCTAGTGAATTATGTGCATATTGTGGATAGAATTATGAGTGGATATAGGGGTTTATTTATAAACACTGGTCCCATTTTCACCAGGGCAGTAACCCATAAAAACAAATCAGCTAGCTGCAGGTAGAACAATGAAAGCAATCATCTGATTGGGCACCATGGGTTACTGCACAGGAGCAAATTTACCGACTATTAATAAATGACCCTCATAGTGTAATTTCTGGTGCACAAAACAGGTTTTTTTTAAGCAAATCTGTTGTGCCTATTGAGGCAACTGACTATTGACGGAACTATTGACAGACAGCCAGCGCCAGGCCTAATTGATCAATATCAGTGCCCAACGTCACTGATGCTCTTGTGTTCAGATAGTTGCACTTTTGTGTGAGGAATGATGATTAACCACAGATTAAATTAAATTTGTGGAAGCCATTTGCCTTCCATAAATGCTCAAGTGAAACTGCTTTGCATTTTAGCCATAGTCACCCCCTCTCTGGTTCAAATGTAATTTGTAATTTATTGGCAACCTCAGAGAGATATGCACTCGTATGGTTAAAAAATAAAGGAGTCCTTGGAAGGATTAATGTGTGTTCTGAGGGCTAAGCTTTAAACAAAATGAACCATGGGGTAATTAAAGGAGGCCTGAGATATGACACAATTTTAGATGACAGCATAAGAAGAACTAAAATGTAGTGAAAGGAAACAAGATGTCTTAAGGTGCAATAATACCTTAAAATAGCATGATATGTAAGTTTCTTTAATTTTGGGAGGCCCATTTACCATAGGTCAAATTTCAAATTCACGTGAATTTTTTTTCAAATATACTCACAATTTGACTGTGAGGTTATTTAAGAAAAAATTTGAATGTATAATATTCGATCGAAAATCCAAATGGTATTTCGATTTGTATGAATCAAGGTTTTCTCCCGAAAAAAACTCCAATATCAGAAAGGCTATTCTATAACATCTCCAAAGAGATAGACGCTAGCACTCAGTCGCACTCTGTCGCCAGGCGACAATTCGTTCTGGTGAATGGACGGTACTCTGCAAATTCACTAAAATGTTGATTTTCCTGACTTGCCAGACTTTCCTTCGCCAGCTCAGACCAGGTGAAGTGTATAGATCTTCCTCAATCTTCTGTTACTTACATCATATTCTGTGAGTGGAAAAAGCATCAAAGTTCAAAAAATGCTGGCATCTTTTCCTTTTTTCAGAGTGATAGCCTGCAAGTCCTAAAAAATTTTTTTTGGGTAACCAGTTTCCCCAATAATTTTCTAACATATGGAACATTAACTATACAGTGGGCTCATGTGTAGGGCATTATATTAACTCTATTTTCTTTATCAAGGTTCCCTGGACATGTGTAATTAATAGTGGAAATGTAATGTATTTGCTGCAACATATAACATAAAGACATACATTCAACTTTAAATTTCCCGCAGTATGCAAATTAACCAGAGCACAAGACCTCTAGTGAATTTGTGCTAGGCAGAAATGAACGCTAGCGCATCTTTTATTTGAATTGCTCACATTGCCAAAGTAACGAAAAGTCACCATCGTTTGGCGGTCACAACGAAACTCCGCATTTTAGTGAACTAGCGGTGTCTGAGCAAATTTTTGCCCCTTGGTGTTTTGGCACAAATACAACATTTTGCCAGTTTTGAATATTTAGGCTTTAATTTACACAAATCTGAATCAACTGTAGAAGTAATTGTGCCTGTTGATTGCACTATATTCCCCTTGATGAATGTCTTTACTAATTTTACCCAGAAGCAAATTTTATCATGGGAAAGGATCAAAAGACTCAACAAATTATTCTGTTTGACTAAAATTCCCGTGATCATACAGTTAAATGAATTGGTATTTTTAACTTGATAATTAGTTATATTTAAATAATTTAGTAATCTCCTCGGTGCTTTAGAAAAATGTACACCCTAAATCTAACAAAATTGTCTTTTTTCTAACTGGCCAGTTAGGAATTCAACCAATCAGTGTGTACACTGTAATATTAATAGTTAATAGGAGCTTTATGGCAGCTGCACAGGGCCCAGAATGTCATAGGTAGTCAGTTATTTAGGTGACAGACAGATAACTTGTAATGTATCACACTGCCAAACAGCAGTGAGGCTTGTAAAAGTTTGCCTTTAATTGTAATTGGTTCTCTCTAGTTCCCGGTCCCCGTATCAATATGCCTTTGACTCTTGTGCTATCTATCCTCCTTTATCTATCTTTTTTCTCTAACATATTTTCATTATGGGCAGTGGCCAATGCCTCACCCAATGTCCTTCCTCCATTGCTTCACCAACTACATACTTGTCAATCCAAGGACGTTGTCTTATTAGATCTGTTGCAAACAATGGCCTGGAGATGCAGGCACATTCCTATTAGATCTATTTTATATAGAGCTCCTGCTATGAAACTGTCACTGTTTCTTGTGGTCATAATCCTCTGCCATTTTTTCATCTTCTGAATCTGCCTGCAACTCTAGTCCTTCTCTAATATTTCTCTTATACAGTAAAGCAATTGTTTTTGTTGATAAAAGTGTTGGTATTTCCATGAGATTTGTTGTTCAAAGTGTACTGTCCAATACTGCCATGTAGGCAATGATTTTTAAAACAGTTTGCCACTAG
The DNA here is from genome assembly GCF_017654675.1 of Xenopus laevis. Classification (NCBI taxonomy): domain Eukaryota; kingdom Metazoa; phylum Chordata; class Amphibia; order Anura; family Pipidae; genus Xenopus; species Xenopus laevis. The sequence continues at coordinate 154,353,900 of NC_054371.1, forward strand.
ACTTTAAAATGCCATTTCAGAGAAATCTATGAAATATATTATGGCACATTTTTTCATTTAAATACTTTTTGGAACAAACAAAACACAAGCAGAACCTAGTAACAGTGGTAAAGAGAAAAAGCACATGAAGACCAGGGCCAACAACAGATTTTCCCAGCCCCTTTAGGTTTATACACTCAAAAGCTGAATGGTTTCTTTGGAAGAGATCATGCCAAATATAGAGAAACGCACATATGGCCTTTCTCCCCTCAAGGAAGATACTCTCTATTTTCACTTAGTTAGGACTGATGCAAGGACATTGCCCAGATGGGGTGTGTCAGGCAGTGTATAAAAGGTGTAAAAGGATGCAGGTATAAAAGTAGAAGGGACTTCAGAGTCCAGAAAGCTGTATAGTTGCTGTATAGTTCTATATAGTTAGTAATTATCTTATATTTAATTTATTTACTCATAGTATTTAACGACAATCCCATGAGAGAAGTTGACAAAATAAAAAGTTCTCCAAAAGGATTATGACCCATTAGAATAAAAGGATTTGTAATTAATGAATGTTATTTCAGAGACACTACAATATTATTAGGCTTTGATATGAAGCCCTCAGAAGATATAAAGCAAAGGCACCATACACAATAAGCTAGGATTTTTGAAGTTTGATCAAAGAAGGCCAACTACATCGTAATTGCATAAAATAACAGTCAACAAATGATATATACTGTGCTTAGGTATATCTGTGATTATTCTATCCTTTGAAAAGGAATGTAACGATAGCGGAAAAATAGCACATATGTCTGGTAACTCATACCAGATTACTTCATCGAAAGGTATGAAGACCTGCAATATAGACCTTCAAATTTAAAGAATATTTGGTGATGAAACCCATTTCCAGTTACACATAGATTAACAGTCTTCAGCACTTGCCTGACTGTAACGTACATTGATTGGCCACTTACAGAAATAAATAGAGAACACGGCACAACTTTTCTTTTTTTGCAGTAGATATGACAAAAGGATTCCGGATGGTACCAAAGGCACTGAACAAATTCATCTGATAATAGGATATTGTTGTGTATTAGAATAAAATCTTGGAATAGTGATAGATTGTAGTCAGTTTGTAATTGAGTGGGGGTTAATGCCAATGAATACGATTTCCAACATCTGCAAAGCCTTTAAGAAATACAACGGAATAAAAAAAAGTTGCTAGCAATCAAAAATATAATCTTCAATGACACATAAAATATGATTTTTTTGATGATATTTTTAATTTAAGGCTATACCAAAAACTATCATATCAGAACTACTGGACTAAAAATATGCAAATGAGTAATTTAATGAATAATGGACCAGATTCAATTTAATAACAAAAGCTTATCTCCTTATGCAATTTTCCCACAGAGCCAGATGTAATTCAATGAGAAAACTTAACTCTTTGTGTATCACATGAAAACCCTATTGAAGTCTACAGGAAAAAAACTGGACCTAAATTACAAGAAAAGGTTTTTCTCCTTAAATTGAATCTCGCCTATAAGTTTTCATGTGATAAACTGTAAAATTAAGTTTCCTTGTGGAATTGAATCTGGCCCAGTGTTTTCCAGCTCCTTATAATATAGAAAGACATTCTCAAGTTAATTAAAGATTACTGTAACATGGAAAATACAAGCAGCATAACAAGTTTCATTCTAACAGCATTTCCTCTAACATACATAAGCCGATTGACACTCTTTATTTTTCTCGCGCTCTCTTTCATCATCACTTTGGCTGGAAACGTTCTAATTATTTTCCTCGTCTGGAGAAGCCCCAGCCTTTTCATACCCCCATGTATAATTTTCTGAGCAATTTCTCTTTTTTGGAAATATGCTTCACTACCTCTATTATCCCAAAGTTTCTCTCTATGCTTGTGGGTGGAAACAGAGCTATCTCTTTCTCGGGGTGTATTATCCAGTGCTACTTCTACTTCTTACTTGGTTCTGTTGAACTATTGCTCCTGGCAGTCTTGTCATTTGATAGACACATTGCCATATGTTTTCCACTACACTATGCCATAATAATGAGCAATAGGCTCTGTCTAAACCTTTCAGTGGGGGTTTGGTTCGGAGGGTTCCTCGGCACTATTGTGCAATCACTCCTTGTGCTTAGACTTCTTTCTGTAAAAGCAACGTGATTGATCACTTTTTCTGCGATGTGGACCCTCTTCTGAAACTTGCATGTACTGATACCAGCCTCATACAATATGTAAACCTTTCTTTCTCTTCAGTACTTGTGATTGGAACACTACTGTATATTTGCATGTCTTATTTACATATAATATTAATAATAGTGAAGATGTCAACAGTGGGAGTGCGATGGAAGACTTTCTCCACATGTGTCTCGCATCTACTCCTTGTATTTATTGTCTTTGGAAGTTCACTTTTCTTGAGCCTGAGAGAATTTTCTTCTATGAATCTTAGTAAGCTTTCTGCCCTGCTGACTGGCATTGTGACACCTCTTCTTAACCCATTCATTTACACATTGAGAAACAGCCAAATGATAGAGGCTCTAAAGGGGCTATCACCTTGATGAGCCTTGAATGTTATATACTAATTTTCATATATACTGTAAGTCTGTGGCAGAGGGCTTATTTCCATTACAAAATGAGATAACATAATAGGCAAAAAAATGCTGTCTCTTTTGAAATGCTATTGCTTTTTTTCTGTTCAGTCTGGCTGTGATTCATTTTGAAGATTTTACTTGGAAATGAATGGCAATGCTACATTTTAAAAAGGTTTGGTGGAAACATAAATATTGTAGATTTTAAAATTGTATATTAATTGCAGAATGGCTTAGTAGTTATTAGCATTGCTGCCTTTCAAACCACCAGGAACACTGCAAAATCATATAGAGAGGTTAGTTGAGTTTTGATGAAATTTGCCTAGTATTTTTCGTGAAAGAGACTTTAGATATTAAGCTCCACTTGGATTGATGTGCGCAATGAACAATCTATTTTAAGTCGTACATACAATGTATTGGGTTTCTGGCACAAAGTGCACAGCAGTGGCTGCTGCTTAAACCATTCTTGTCACTTCTCATCTCCTTTTTAAGAAAGAGTTTTGAAACAGGATCTCTAGCCTCGAACAGAAATATTATTTTTGTTCCACTGTACATAACATTTCAGGGGTTATTTATCAAAATATTTTTTTGATATTTTATTTAAAACGTCTACCCAAACTAGAATACACGAGTTGACCTTATTTATTATTAAAAAAAGCCTGATTTAATTGGAAACATAACGTATGATTTTTTTCAGCCTTTATTCCTGAAAAGCCCAAAATAGTCGGATTTTTGGGATAATTCCAGCGCTCTCCCATTGACTTATACAGTATACAACCTCGGTGAGTCTGAGATGGTGGATTTTCCGATTTTGAAAAATTCAAGTTTCTTTTCGACTACAAATCCCGATTTTATAGTAAAAAAAACTCAAATTTTTCAAGTTTTTAGCATTCAGACTTTAATAAATAACCCCCTTCATCTCGAAGACAAGTCAGCTTCTAAAAAGTTGCGTAAAAAAAGCCAAGAACTGTACTTTTCAGTTTTTCTAAGTTTAACCACTAGATGTCAATGTTTCATCATAGACATATAGTGCAGAACAACTCTACTGCAGTCATGTTTTTACCTGCACTTTACATATGTAATTATTTGTATTAACGACTGTTAAATGTGTCCTTATGTAGGTTACCCACAGCCTCTCCCATTTCCTGTTCCTGCTCTTCTTGGTATGTGATCTAAACAAACATTCAGAAGGTAAAGGTGCCTACACATAAACTTTTCACTCTTAAAAAGAGTGAAAAGTGGTCGAACTGCAATAAAAGCCTGTTATAAAACCGTCAGGCAGGTTAAAATAGATTGCATTTTTTATGGAGTAAAAAATATAATATGCCCCAAACAAAACTGTCAAATATTTGAACCTCTTCCTAATAGTAGCTACTAATGTGAATTAATCCTAAAGTCTATGGCAGAGAGTGTTACTGAGCAGAAATTGTCTGACCCATGGGTGCCCTATTTCAGTGTTTTGCTGCCTGCCTGCCATCATGCAAATTGCATTGGCAAAGGGTTGTTCTGGGCTGGTGGGACACAGAAAAAAAACTGGTGGGCATGACCAATAACTGTTGGCACTGCCCCCTAATCTCAATCATGTGAATGAGTTTGGCACTGGGGTGGGGGCCCCTGAGGTGACAGCCACAGTGGGCCCCAGACATCCCAGTTCAATACTGCATGGGCAGGAAAATGTTACAATTCTTACTATAGCCCTAAGACTGTATTCAGGGCAAAACTAACTATAGAGTGGCTAATACTAATAAGTACCAGCTGCTTTTAACTCATGAAGTGTGACCACCCATGGGAACGCACCAAATATCCTGTTTGATGATAAGATATAGGTCATAGAAACACATTAAAAACAAGTAAAATATACAGATTAAAACTCAGAACAAATGAAACTATTACTACACAAATATTTAATATGGAAATGATGTCTCATACTACCTTTATATTCCAATACACATTTGAAGTTATATGGAGGGGCAGTGTTCAGACAGGGTAGAAAAAAACTAAATAAAGATTGGGTCTAGTATGAAAGTTCCATGACATCACAATACTTAAAGGACAACTAAACCCTAAAAAGGAATTTGGGTAAAATGCCATCTTTTATATACTGAACTTATTGCGTCATTGCAATTTTGAGCACAAAAGCCATGTTTTATTCCCACAATGCAGTGTTTTTACAAGAATGACATTGTTATTGGGGTTGCTGGGGAAGTAGTGCCTCACACAACAGTGAACAGTTCATCAAAAGTAGAACACTTGCATTTGCACTTTGATGTGTATCGGACACAATTACTTATTGATGGAATCCAGCCTAGTCCATAGGTGGCAGATGTGTATATCAGGAAAAACTCTAGCTGCACCCGACCCTATCCCCCAAAACATTAACCCACAAATTGTTGTCATTGTAGGACCCCCACCTGACACGTATCCACATCTTCTTGCTCTGTACACTACTTCTGTGCGGGCCTCTGGTACCAAGACAAAGAGTGTATGTCCCTAGTCTGACCAGCACCAAACCCTAACCTGCAATGGTTGGCCGAATTTCAACCCAGCAAGTTTGGTTGTACTTTTTGTTACATGACTGTTCTTTAATCACTTCCTTTTTCTCTGTAATAATAAAACATTACCTTAAATGTAACTAAACTACCCTAAATCCATAGTAATGGCAAATCCACATAGTGAATTAATGTGCTAATATGCACGCTAACTAGTGTGTACATTTTTTTTAAAAAAAAAACATTTTTCAAGTTGGGGGGATAGCAACACTTCCACTGCACCATTGTGAACAACTTTAATTACAGCATTAGTGTTTCATTGCTCTTGGTGCATGTCTGGAGCATGTATGGGTCAAGTATCTTTGATGAATGACATCAATATGAGCTTAATTTTGACTCCAATGTAGCATGCCACATGTGAAATATGTTGAAATATTTGAAATATGTCTGACACTATGCTACAAAGCCAGGTTTCACAATCCACCTACAGGTAAAACAGATACACATTCATCGATGAAATATTTAGCATTTTTGTAAAGAAATGTCATCCTTCGAGGCAATACAATTGTATCCAGTTTGACAGCAAAGCAAGGATTACAGATTAACCATTCCCAAAACCAGACTTGCTAGCTGGAGAAAGTTGTGCAGACCTAGTGTGTCAAGGGAGGCAATCCACCAAAGAAACAAAGTTTTATGTATAAACCCATTTATTGTACAGCGTTGCAGCATAGTTCTTTATAAATATGTGTTAATAATAAAAATTATAATAAGATGTGGGCTTTGTAGTGTCTTGCAAAGAGACTGGAACTGACATATTATATTTCTCTTATTTTTTACTTTTTTTATTAGTTAAAAACATGCTTTTAAGCATGTAATGTAGCTTTACATGATCTTAATACAAGTATAAGCTAAATAAAGATACCTTAGCAATAAGGTTTCAATTGTTCTTACAGCTCATGGCTCTGATTGCCAATAGCTCATAGAATAGACTGCTTAGATCATCAATAATAGAACTACCATTTGTATTAGCACAACTTATTTGAAAAGAATGGTGGTAAGTGATTACTGGAAGCTGGTCATACTCACGCCAATAATATTTTTATGATTATCCCACGAAATTCGCCATTAAAGTCAACGGGCGTCCATTTATCGGCGCCTAACTTGGCACCGGCTCCGAAACCATCACAAATAATTAGTGATGGATGAATTTACTTGCTGCGAAATTCGCTGGCAAATTTTCGCATCAAATTCACAAATTTATTTACCAGCGGCGAAACGGGCAAATTCGCCGTGAATTCGCGCCTGCCGAATAAATTCGCCCATCACTAATTATTGGTACATGAATGGCAGCCCATCACTCCTAAACAATATCTGAATGAATATTGGTCAGTCAGGGATGTGCCCTGTTTAAAAATGTAATTTTTTATTTATTGATGTCCCTGGTTGGTCCATGTATAATGCACATTCAGATGAGGAAATAAAATTCCTGCTGCACTGTTTGCCCCAATGACTGTAACAATAGTTAGACAGCCATGCTGTGTATCACCCCTTATGCATTCTCTATCTATCCTCCCCATGGGCTAATTGGTCAAAGAGTCTATCTGATCAGTCCATGTATGTGCATACTGAATCTGCTCTTCCTTCAGTCTACAGTTAAATCCTCCCTTAATCCGCTTTCCTTTCATTCTCTTCTCTCATACTTTTCTAACCGTATACTTCTCATACCAGGCATTTGGGGCATTTGGTAAATGTGCCCGAATTGTGAACTACACAAGAAAAAAGTGACCAATTAAAATCAAGGTCTCCTGCTGCCCATATATTTTTGTAACGTCTGATGAGACATGTCTTTTTCATGCTTTCTTTCTAGACCATTATTCTCATTTTTAATGCTCTTAGTAAGAGTAACATTAAATTCAGCATAATATTTCTGTTTCACATTTCTAACTGTAGAAGATTCTTTTCAATTTATTATCAAACTTTCTTTAAACTTTCTTAGTAATGAATCAGGAATCCAATGACTCACAAGGCACAGTCAGAAAGCACAGAATTCCACTTTTTTTCCTGTTTCTTAAAATCGGAAAACCTCTGTGCAAAGTCTGGGAACTTTTTGTTCCATAAGCCTCTAGGGATCAAATAAAGGCCAATATATTTTTCCCGGCAAATGAAAACTTTCTCAGTTCTGAGACATCATAACTGTACATAGGAGACACATTCTTTATTAATCTAAAAGAATTCATTAAAAAGACTGCAGTTTCATTACTGCCACATTTCCTTATACAGAAAACTTCACTGGACCTGTGGAATGGTTCCTAAATCACATTTACCCACAATAATAAAAACAGGAACACCAGCAGTAGCAACAGCTACACATGCTATAAGATCTCAGAATGGTTTGCAACAATTCATTGCTGCACACTGGTAAATTTACTGATGTAATTAATAAGCTGCAAATGAATTCCCCCAACCAAATGCTCAACATTAGTATAGACTTTACATCCAATGTAGATCAATCATAATAATGAGTAAATTTATACTTACCATAATTTATTTTCCCTTAGTCCCTTCGGCAGCACCATGAGACCTATTTTGGCCTTCCCACAGTGTAGGACAAGTGTATAAAGAGTTAAAAACTTAATAGCTTCTAACCTCACCTATAAGTAGGAGTAACTTGCTATGCACATTAGTGTTTTTTTTGTTTTTTTTTAAAGTAAGCACACAATTTCATGCTTCAAAGTTTAATAGGGAGGGAGTATTGCTGCCGAAGGGACTAAGGGTAAAGTAAATTACGGTAAGTATAAATTTACTCATTCCCTTACGTCCCATACGGCAGCACCATGAGACTTAGTGAGTAACATAGGGTTGGTATCTGGTCAGCACCCTACTACCAAAGGAAGCTCCCTGAGAGGCTAGAACATCCACTCTATAATTCTGAATAAAGGTGTTTGGATTACTCCATGTAGCCATTTCTATCTATATGATCCATGGAAACATCAGCTGCTTCAGCCCATGAAGTAGACAATTTCCTTGTTGAATGCGCTTTGATCCCCAGGGGAGGAATAAGATCTCCTTTTATATATGCCATGTGAATAGTATCCTGAAACCATCCTGCCAAAGAAGATTTTTCCCTGCAAAGGAAATAAAGATGTTTTCCTGTTTCCTGAATTCCTCAGAGCGAGTAATGTAAATTTTTAGAACTCTTCCCACATCCAAAAGTTGTAGACGTGTAAAATCCTCTTGTGAGTCCTGAAAATATGGAAGAACCAATTCCTGATTCTGGTTAGAGAAAGCCTATCTTGGGTCTAAAAGATGGCAATGGTCTCAATATCACTCTGTCCGGTAGGAAAGATAAATAGGGTTAGCGAATCGAAAGAGCCTGTATCTCCCCAATTCTCTTGTCTGAAGTAATAGCTAAAAGAAACAAGGATTTTAAGGATAGACACTTTATAGCACAATCCTGAAGAGGTTCAAAAGGACTCTCACATAACTTCTCCAGCACCAATGGAAGATTCCATCTAGGAAAGGAACGACAGACTCTAGGTCTGAGCTTGGAAATGGCCCTGATGAATCTCTTGAATAAAGGAGGCGATGAGAGACTTCTGTTCAGGAGGGCAGACAGTGCTGAACTCTGGACTTTAAGGGTGTTAATTGCCAACCCCTTCTCGAATCCCTCTTGTAAAAACTTTAGAAGGCTGATGTCTTAGACACCAAAAGCGAAACATTTTCCAAACTCTGGAATAAGCTTTGTTAGTGGATTTCTTTCTTGAACACTAAAGAATATCAATAACCTCTGGTGACAATTCTTGCACCTCTAAAAAGGACCTGTCAATCTCCAAGCCGTCAATTGGAGTCTGTGGAGATATTGGCACATACACTTCCCCTGAGTCAGAAGTATTGCGATCTGAGGTAGCCCCCAAAACTGTCATCTGGACATTTTCATCAGAAGCGAAAACCGAGCCCTCCTGGGCAAATAGGGGGCTATTAGGATGGTATTCACCTGCTCCATCCTGATTTTCTGCAGAACTCTGGGCAACATTGGAATTGGCGTGTAGATATAAACCAGGGGATAATCCCAGTCTACCGACATGGCATACAAGTGGTTCGGCTGATCCCACCTGTTGAGGGAACAGAATAGCCTGAGCTTGCAGTTCTATCTGGTTGCCATCAGGTCTATGTGAGTCCCCTCCGTAATGGACTCGAACATATGTTGATCGAGTGACCGTTCTCCTGGAATCACTTTGTTCTGGCTCAGAAGATCTGCTAACACATTGTCGTTCCCCCTTATATGAAGAGCCATTATACGGGGGAACATGAGCTTCTGCCCAGGACAGAATCTTCTTTGTCTCCAGACTCAATATTCGGGATCTGGTTCCCCCCGCCCTTGTCTGTTCAAATATGACACTGTCGTAGAGTTATCCGACAAAACCTTCAGATGTCTGCCATTTAACAGGTGTTGAAACTCCAGGATTGCCATGTGAACCGCTCTCAATTCCCTGTTGGAAGACATAGATGCTATAATCAGATTCCATGCCCCCTGAGCTGTAAAACTACCTGTGTGGGCACCCCAACCTCTCTGGGAAGCATCCGTCGTCAACAACGTCCAATCCACCTGCTGAAAGGATAGACCCCTGGAGAGATTCTTCTCTTGAATCCTCCAGGCCAGACGGGACCTTGTCTCCTGACTGAGACATATCACAGTATTGAGGCACTGTAATTTCCAATCCCATCTGGACAGAATCTCCGACTGCAATGGTCTCAAGGAACTACATCTATGTAAGCAGTCATCATGCCTAGAACTCTCATTAAAGGAACAGGAAGCATCAAAAGGATTGCTTCTTTCTCTGGAAAGGTTTAGAATCTCCTTTCTCTGCTGTGGAGGTTGAAGCCCTCTTAAAAGAACGAAAGCCGTTGGAATCCTCTCTTTTACCTTCCCTTCTTAAGGAAAAATCTTTCCTGGGAGACGATCTTCTAGACCTGAAAAACGAATTTCTACTCCGTCTATAAGAATTTTCCTGAGATAGTTTCTTCACTTTAGATCCTGACAGGGATTCAAGCAGTTTGTCTAATTCAGAACTGAAGAGATGTCCAGGTTTGAAAAGACATAGCACACAGACTATCTGCAGTCCAAGTCCTCAGCCACAACGCCCTCCTGGCCACTGTGGACAAAGCCATTACATAAGAAATCCACGGCCATATTGATCTTGGTCAAGGATTGTAATAAGTGTTCTCTAGGGACTTTGTTATTGATATCGTCAGTCAACTGTCTCAACCAGTGTCTGGTGGAACGTGCGACCCCGAAGCAGCCAAAGCTGGCTTACACGAGGCCACTGCCGTAGAATACGTTATTTTAAGGATGCTCTCTGCTTTCCTATCCATAGGGTCTTTTAACCCTGAAGCATCTTCCACTGGTATGAGAGTTCTTTTGGATAGCCTAGCTATCGCCACATCCACCTTGGGTGGAGCCTCCCAAGACTTCAATTCCTCCCAAGACTTCAAGACCGTTAGTGACTTTTCCGGACACTTCCATTCTCTAACCATTAAATCCTTCATGATGTAATGTACAGGAAATGTTATCGGATTATGACTGACTCTCATCTCCATCCAAAATACTCATAGTATATCTAACCCTTTTGGTTAACTTATAGGTAGATTCAGTAGGAAAAAGTGCCAGAGTCTGTTCTTCCGAAGAATATGAAGAATCTTCCCCTGAATTCTCAATTGCCATGTTGCCAGATAGACTCTGGTAATTGATGGTCTCAGACACCTGACGTGCAGGACTAGATTGAAGTTCAGCCAGCATCTCCTTCATAGAGGCCCTTATGAACTCTTTAATCCAGCCAGTCGCTGCTGGAGGCTGATTGGTGTCGTTCTATGCCAAATATTACATGCAAGAATTGCAGAATCTTTTGTCATGATTATCCTCAGGAATAGAAGTGGGCATTCTGAAAATCAATAACAGAGCTGTTAGTATCATATTAATACTATGACGTGCTCAGGACAAAAGACGAGATGCTATACCTATAAGCCTACACCTGGTAGTACCTGGTACCTGTTAACAGACTGCATTTAAATCTTCCACAGTCACAACAGGATGCACCTTACATGTATCATCAGAATAAATAGTTTTACCTCGCGCGAAAACCCTGCGTAATTTTGCTCGCGAAAACACGCAAGACTTCTTGCGCTGGGGCGAAAACACACGAGACTTCTCGTGCATCGCGAAAACACGCAGGTGCGTCAACACAAGACGGTCCTAGATTACACCCACTTGCAGGAACTCCAGCAGTCAGACTCGGCCATCTTGGATAAGGGCAAACCCTGGGTTTACGTTCCATCAAATATAAACGACCTAAGGGAGACCTTAGTCCACCCGAATGAACCTACCCCTAGGGTAGTCAGTTCTGCATTCATCGGGCCCCCTAGGAACCCGGACAGAACCTAGTAGAAAAAAGAAAAAAATGTTAATAGAACAACCACTTGCCTACAGCAGGTAGGACAAAAAAACAGTAATGTGCATAACAAGTTACTCCTACTTATAGGTGGGGTTAGAAGCTATTAACTTTTTAACTCTTTATACACTTGTCCTACACGGCAGGAAGGGCAAAATTGACCTCATGGTGCTGCCGTATGGGACATAAGGGAATGTGACTATTCCTAATCTAAGCTCAAAACTCAGGAATGATCTGTACATTTCAGGACTGGGTCAATACAGAGTCAATGATCTGGCAGCAGACATTGGCTTCACAGGGTAGAAAAATTGATTTAGAGAGAGAAACCCCGCCAATAGCTATAAATATTTAATTACCAAGTTACAAAGACTAGAGGTCTTTTTCAACAATCAACTAAATGCAAAAAAAAAGTGCTGTGCAAATTTTAATTAAGTGCTAATACGGCTAATATTCTAATCAATTGATTATCCTAGGTATCTTATAGTGATACTATTTATTGCTTAAATTATAATAAAATTAATTCTAATTAATTACACTCAACCAATTTATTCGGAATTAGTTAATTAGAAGTATACGTGAATAGGACTTCTATTCGTTGACTATTTAAAAAAGGAGTATAACAATTGATGGCCAAAGTTAAAAGTGGGTTAAAAAGTCATGTACTCACAATCCATAAAATAGTTACAAGAAACTGGAAAAGAATAGATTTTGGAGTTGTCCTGTAAACTAACTGCCTGTTTTTTTCTAAAGCCTGGGACACCACAAAGTTTAGGCAGGACAGGGTAACTGGGCTGTGGCCTCGGTATTTATCTTGCCCTAGTAATTAGAAGAGGCTAAGTAACCCTAAAAAGCCACAAAGCCAGGGCCCCTTAGAATGGAAGGAAGAATGAAGAGTGGTAAAGACAAAGATGGATTTAAGCCAGAGGCAATTCACACCCACATCTGTTGTAATATCCATCAGACCGTTACTCCAATTAGGTTAAGTTATTTAAAAAGAAAAAAGCTCTATTTGAATCAGAAGACTGAAATTCAATTGGAATTCAAAGAACGCCGACGCGCTTTTCGCTTAGAAGCTTTGTCAAGGCGAAAATGATGAGTCAGTTTGGTACGCGCATAGAAGCAGACTTCCGCAATGTGCGTCACTATCTTCACTTCTCGCAGAAACTTAGTCACGGAGGGTGCGCCAAGCTCAGTCAGCGTCATTACCTCTCAGACAGTCATACGTCATCCGGATCTTCCTACTAGGATGACGATGTGTATCTATCTATTGTAGGTGTATAGTAACAGACCCATTGAATCAATATTGTTTTTTATGATGGTAACATCCATAAGTTCAAAACTTCTCCAATGGGAATATTATATATTTAGAATGCACTGCACAACTTTTACTCATCAAATTATTTTTTAAAAAACGTATTTATTTGTAAATAGTAATAAAATAAAATCTATTAGTAAAATCAAATGTCTATCACACATATAAAATTCCTATGTTTTCTAATCAAGTTTGAGAGAAGTAACAAAAAGGGGGGAAGAGAAGAGTTTACTTCATACTGTATGACTTGTGTACTACAAGCCATACGTCTAAATGAAAGCAGTATACAGATTATTTTCAATTATACCTTTTGGAGAGGTGGTATCAAGCTTGAAGATCCAATAGCTCTCCCATTTTAGAAGAGCTTGCTCAAGATCTCCTTTACGGATCCCCAAATTAATTTTTTCTAGAGCCCAAAATTTCAACAGAGCCGGATTCATATTATGGTATTTTAAAAAGTGATGAGCTACTGTTGATAGTGTTTTGTCATTTTTAATTAAATTCCCTGCTGTCCTTATTGTGCTACAATGTTGTTGTAACCTCTGTTTTAACATTTGGGTTGTCATTCCAATACATTTTTCAATTTTGAGCATCATGTTGCAATTGCACCAATTCTTACGATTAGTTTTGGAGTTTGAATTTTGAAAATGGCTCCTTGTGAGGATGTCTTTTAAGTCGGGGCTCCTTTTATAGCAAATAGAAGCTCTTTCTTGTAGTAGACCCCCAATGTCTCATCCTCCAACAGTATAGGCCAGTGCCTGTTTAGAATTTCCTGACTTTGGGAGCTGTTGGTATTATAGGTCGTAATGAACCGTACAGTGTTGTTATTATCTTGTGTTTTAGTTTTAATTTTAAGGAGTTCTGACCTATCTGTACGCAATGCCCTATTGTACGCTCTCTTGACTATTTTTCCGGAATAACCTCTAGCTTTCAATCTTGATCTCAGGTCTTTTGCCTGTTCTTTGAAAGAATCTAGAGAAGAGAAATTCCGTTTAAGTCTCAGGAACTCTCCTATGCGGACTGATTTTTTCACTGGGTGATGGTGGAAACTAGAATAGGTTAAAAGGGATTTAGTTGCTGTGGATTTCCTGTAATTTCTGGTTAGCAATTGTCCCTCTTTTTCCATCTTGATTAAAAGGTCTAGGAAGGAGATGGACTGGTCTGAGATATCCATGGTGAGTTTGATATTGAGGTTGTTTTGGTTCAATTGGGCAACAAATTCCACTGCTTCATCACGTGTGCCATCCCAAATCACCAGGATATCGTCGATATACCTAATCCATTTGTGTATTTTGGGTAGATATAAGGACATAGAGTGACCATGGACTATTGTTTGTTCCCAAAAACCCAAGAAAAGATTTGCATAAGAGGGAGCACAGGAAGTTCCCATGGCAGTTCCTTGTGTTTGTAAGTAAAACTCACCATCAAATGTGAAATAATTAAAGTTTAACACAAATTTCATCATTTTACACAAGAAATCCACCATTTCTACTTTATCACCCAGATGTTCCATTAGAAAGAATCTCAGTGCTTCCAAGCCTAATTCGTGCTTAAAGGGGAAGGAAACCTAGTCGGCGCAAACCCCCCACCCCCCTCCCATTTGTTGCCCACCCTCCCTCCTCCCCCCTGGCCTACGCGTCCCGCTGGGCAAATGCCTCTAACTTGTTACTTACCCTTCTGCGCAGGTCCAGTCCAGGGAGTTCACCGACAACATCTTCTTCCACGCGATCTTCTTCCTGCTGTGAACGGCGCATGTGCAGTAGGATCATTTCGCCGGTACGATCTACTGCGCATGCGCGTGACTTTCGGCGCATGCGCAGTAGATCCGTACTGGTGAAATGATCCTACTGCGCATGCGCGAAAACGCCGTTCACAGCAGGAAGAAGATCGCGGGTAGGCCAGGGGGGAGGAGGGAGGGTGGGCAACAAATGGGAGGGGGGGTGGGGGGGTTTGCGCTGACTAGGTTTCCTTCCCCTTTAATAGATGTATATAAGGATTCAACATCAAAGATGATGAGGAGTGTTGTCTTACTTACTATAATATCCTCTATCTGTGAAAGAACATCTAATGTATCACGTATATAAGATTCCAAACCTTCCACTATTGGACGTATTCTTAAATCCAAGTATTGGCTAGCCTTTTCCGTGAGATTACCATTGCCAGATACCATGGGTCTTCCTGGTGGTTTATCTAAGTTCTCATGCACCCCGGTTACCCTGTCCTGCCTAAACTTTATGGTGTCCCAGGCTTTAGAAAAAAACAGGCAGTTAGTTTACGGAGCAACTCCACCATCTATTCTTTCCAGTTTCTTTTATTTTTTTATGGCGAAGTTGCGCTATGGTGAAAGGACGTAACTACGCTTATTCACTAACTTGCACATTTTACTGAACGTTAAGTCTTGCGCCAGACTTGCCTTCCCCACCTCAGACCAGGCGAAGTGCAATAGAGTAGATAGGGCTTGCTTCAAAAAAAGTTTAAATTTTTTAAAAGTCCCAAAAAACGCTGGCGTCTTTTACTTTTTTTAAGGGTGATAGGCTGAAAAAGATCGACATTTTTTGGGGGGGTACCCTCCTTCCCCCCTACATTTCCTAACATATGGCACCTAAACTATACAGTGGGCACATGTGTAGGGCAAAATAACAACTCTATTTTATTTTTTAAAGGTTTCCTGGGCATGTGTAGTGTAATGTATTTGCTGCAACATATACGTCCATTATATTTTTACTTCAAGTGTATACAAATTAGGCATCGCTAGCGTAACTTCGCTTTGCCTGACGAAGTAAAGGTAGTGCAACTTTGCTACTGTTTTCCTCCCTCAGCGCAACTTTGCATTTTTGTGAATTTGCCCCTTTAAGTCTTTACCAATAAGAAAGAGAAGTACAGAGAGTGAACAACAAAGGATAATGGCACTGTAACTGCTGATGGCCCAGGAATCTAGGAGCACTGTGGGTTGCTATAGCATGTGAAATTTCAATTTATCTCTCAATACATTTTACCTTCCTGTAGTTTTGTGTAGACCATTAAGGTCCAATTATGCAACATTCTTGCCCACTGCTGCAAGCAGTCAAGCTAGCTAAGGCATTTCTAAACCTTAGGTAATATGTTGCACTACACTGAGGACCTACCAGGTACTTGGTTCCAAACAAGCTGATAAAATAATCGCTCCGTGGTGCTCACTGGAAGAATCCAGTGCAGTTTTATTCCGATAGGAGCACAGGCCCAGGGTTTCAGGTAAGTCAATACAATCACTTTTGGCACCCCCAAGTAAATAGGCCTTTCCTTCCCATTTAAATAATAATGGATAATGTTACTTTTAAATTAATGAGGTCACCGTCTTTTATATAACTTAAAATATCAAATATAAATATAGCATTAATATTCTTGATCTCTATGTTTTATACCTTCTTAATGATTTATAAAACACTGCAAAGCAATATTCTTAACTTTTGTAGGTACACAAGAGCTTTGATTATTTAAGCAATGATAACAATATAACGAATATTTTTCTGACAAAATACAGCTCATGGCAAAAGTGTTTGAACAGATAGATTCCTAAGTTGGCTTTATAAAGGATTCAGCTAATCTATTATTTATTAATTCAAAATATTTATACTTCACACATTGTGTAAAATAAGTCTCATTTTAGATACTTCAATGAGAAGAGTTTTTGAATGCTCAACATTTGACGCTTGGTGTAAAACAGGAGGAAGGTGGACGGCAGCACCACAAATGTATGGAAGTGCAAGGAGTGCATGCTCTGAAAAATGTCTGTTTTAAAGGTTCTAAAATGGCTGTGATTGAAAAATATTTCACAATTTAACATAAAGAATTGCAGTCACTAGCATACTGTATTTCTTTAGTTTAGTTTTTTTAGGCATATTTTTAGATCTGTTATGCTACTGTGTGCCCAGTCATACTCTCAAATATGCAGTTCTGCTGTGCTGGGAAAGATCTCGTTTATGCGCTCACTCCCTCCCTAAAGTCTATTCTTGACAGACTATCTTCTGTGTAAAAAGTTCCTAAAGGAGGAGCCTTCTAGTAGAGCCAATATGTTCCTAATTAATGACTTTATTAATATAATATCTACATTTTTTTATTTCCATGCAGGAGGTTCTATATACAGTATCTATATATAGGGACAAATTTACTAAAGGATGAATTTTCGCTTTGGGAAACTTCAACATACTTTACGCAACTTTGTCATACATGTATTTATCAAAATGCAATGTATTGTCTCGAAAAATTCGCTAGAGAAACTTCGTCAGCGCAAACGTTTCTAGCAAAGTAAATTTGCTCTAGCGTAACTTTCTTCCTAGTGAAACTTTGTTAACATACTTAGGCTTATGTCAATTTAAATATGGTGGATACATACAGGTCATATGTATGTCTTTATTAGTGATTGTTGGTGAAATTGCTGGAAGTGGCCATTATTAAAAATGTCCAAGTAAGTAAAATAAAGACAAGAGATCCTCTATTGTACTAGAAATGAGTCTACCCTAAACAATGTCGGACTGGCCAGGAAAACTCGACCCGGTGGGCCAAGGTGTCAGCGGGCCTCTTGCTTCTAACCATTTAGCATATTTCATGGTCATTCCCTATTTCTTTATGGGGAAAAAATGCTTAATAATGGTAGAATATAGTTAGAAGGAGTAGAAGTAAGTAATTTTGAGAGAGGAGAGGAGGAATAAAAGTTTTAAAAGTGGTCCCACAGTCTAAGGTTTTCCGGTGGCCCCAAGGTCTAAGGTTTTCTGGAGGGCCATTGGCATCCCAGTCCGACACTGACCCTAAAACAAATGTGGCATGAGCTTCAAATGGTTAAAAAAGTGTAACTAACATATATTTAACAGTTACAACTTGTAAACATAATCCCACATTAAAATATGTCATGTTTTTTGATGACTTTTTGGCATACAGGATATGATGTCACTGAAATAATAATTATGAGGATATAGCTTAATCTTATCAATAAGCCAGATAGAACCCTGGGAAACAGATCCTGGGGAAAGGGCCATGGATTGGAACGTTCACACTTTGATACATTTGCGGAGTTACGAACGTTCGACTGAGCGAAAATTAGTCTGGCGAAACGGCGCAAAATTTCTCTAGCACTGAGCTTTTTCACTAGCGAATTGTTTGCTTTTCTTTTTAGTAAATTGCAGATGTCCCTGCGAATTGTCATTTGCCAAATTTTCTCTAAAAAAGCCCCCTTGCCCTTTAGGAAATCTGCCCCATAGTATGATTGACCATTAGTTCATGAACAATAGGGGTGGGTGAACATGTCCCATACTGTGTACAGGTAACTTCTGATACGAAAAAAACTTTATAAGGTTCTTTCAGTTGGCTCAAAATGTTCCACCCTGTAACTCTTAAACAGACCATTATCACATGTCTTTAAATGAATGCTGGGACATTGTGTGTCCTGTTTGCTGTGGCTTGCACTGTGAGAATAGTTCTCTCTCTCTCTCCAATTTTCTCTCTTCATACTCTCAGATCAGATCAGAAAAGAGTTACCAACCAAGAGAAACATCGGCCCTGCTATAAATTCACTTTCTTTTTATCAAGCAATATATAGAAACTATACTCTAAATCTATACTTGGAATGAGAGTTGTACAGGTCAGAAACGTGATATCAAGAAAGCTCCAAATTACAGGAAGGTCATCTCCCATACAGTCCATTTTTGTATATTACTAAAACAGTACCTTGTACTGGAGGGTAACTAAACTGCATAAATTCATATTGGTGACAAAACAATCCCATTGGCTTCATTTAGGGGCCGATTCACTAAGGGTCGAATATCGAGGGTTAATTAACCCTCGATATTCGACTAGGAATTAAAATCCTTCGACTTCGAATATCGAAGTCGAAGGATTTAGCGCAGATAGTTCGATCGAACGATCGAAGGATAATTCCTTTGATCGAACGATAAAATCCTTTGAATATAAGGATTCGAAGGATTTTAATCCAACAATCAACGGAATATCCTTCGATCAAAAAAAGTTAGCCAAGCCTATGGGGATCTTCCCCATAGGCTAACATTGGGGGTCGAAGTTTTTTTTAAAGAGACAGTACTTCGACTATGGAATGGTCGAATGGTCGAACGATTTTTACTTTGAATCCTTCGATTCGAAGTCGTAGTCGTAGTTGAAGGTCGAAGTAGCCCATTCGATGGTCGAAGTAGCCCAAAAAAAACTTTGAAATTCGAAGTTTTTTACCTTTGAATCCTTCACTCGAAGTTAGTGAATCGGCCCCCTAGTGTTTAAATGTGTTATCAGAGATAAAAACATGATGAGCCAAATTATGGAAAAACCCTTAGTCCAGAAGATCCCAGGTCCAAAGCATTTCTGATCATTGACCTCATACCTGTATTTATTTTTAAAGGCAGATTTCTAACTTTTTATTACCACCACAACAGGTAATCAGCTGAGCAATAAAATATAAGAAACAGTAGTCTATAAGCATACATATGCATTTGTTTTTCTTTAGTTAAAGAAAATGAAAAAATATATTTTGTGGTAATGTACCTTTATTGGCTAACTGCCAAGAATGCAAGCTTTCAAGAAAAAAATTACATCTGTTTTGTATTTTGTCTACTGTAATGCAACTATGAATCTAACATGATTCATAACAAGACAATTTGCACTTGCTTTTCATTTTATTTGTGGTTTATGAGTTGTTTAGCTTTTGATTCAGCAGCTTCTCCAGCAAGTTCAACAATCTGGTTGCTAGGGTCCAAACTACCTTAGCAACCATGCATTGATTTGAATAAGGCACTGAAATAGGAATAGGAGAGTAGAAAGATGAGTAATAAAAAGTAGCAATAACAATAAATGTGTAGCCTTACAATGGTACAATCTCTTTGTGCCCAGAATTCTTAGGGGTCAAGACCATTGTTTCACACCAAGGCCCTCCACTGTCCGGTTCCCCAAAGTTTGTAATTAATACTGTGCCGGTAACAAGGAAAAATTAAATCACACGCATTCTATGGTGATAAAATTAGAAAGTACTAAAATATTACACCCAACCTGAAAGAAACCTTTATTCTAATAGGATTTTCCTTAATAAAGTATGTAATTATAAGTAAATATATGATATGATGATTAAAGGTAAAAACAAGCATCAAAGTGCTAAAAAGTTAAAGCAAGGGAAAGAGTTTAAGTGCTTGATTGCTTTTACAATCAGCCATTAAGTGAGCAATAGGAAATGACTAATTTGGACTAAAAAGTCAGGCTCTTGGTTCTGAACATTATGTCCCTTATTTGTAATTGTGCTTTAAATAGAAAAGTTTAATGGTGCTATCTAACTGACCCTTTTAAAGGACCACTAACATTTTCCACTAAATTGTATAAAGTATGTCATGGTATAGTGTTATCTGTCTCCCTCCACGCTTAAAAATCATAGTAGCAATGTTGATTGAAATCCACTGGGAGCTGTTTTGCCTCGCTACATGTTAATTTATATTGGGACATGCCACTGCTGGCTTCTTGTGGAAAAGGCTGTGGTTAATAATAATAGGTGTGCCTTAAAAGCAAGTAAAAAATGAAAGCTCAAATAAAACTATAAAATAACTTTATAAAAAAAGTTAATTATGCACTGGTCCTTAAAATGTAAGAAATACTCTAGCTGTTAATAAGGTTTATATTCCACTTATCTTTATTTAAATATTTATTTAGGAAAATAAGAAATCATCTGAAAAATCAAGACCAAGCCAAGAAAAAATGTTTGCATTATATTTAAATGGAACAACTTTGCAGTGATCTCTAGTGAGTTCTAGAAATGTCCTAGAATATGCAGTTGATCTTGTAAACAGACATTAGTTCTGCTGCCAAGAAACCTTATCTATCTCTGTATGTGTATTCATTTACTAAAGTGCGAGCCTGCACAGTTACTCTAACAGCATATTCTCATCCATAGAGTCACTCCAGGGACCAAATTGTTATGAAAATGAAAGAATGCTTGGGGTTGGCGGTATTTTTAATCAAGCATTTCTTAGACAGGGTTTTTTTACTCATCAAGAAAATCACATAACAGTCCTTTAAATTAGAGTACAATATATACATAGAAATACACATTTTTAGGATGCTACTTTTATACACAAGCAATTCCACTTTTGAGGAGAGTGTAAAGTATTTAAAGCCTGACATCCTAAGTTCTATTAAAAGTATTTTGGCTTTATCAGTGCCATTCAGCCATCCGAGGCCCTGTATGTGATGCAGATAAAAGGAGGAAACACACAAGTGCCTCAATTCTAGAGAAAATTGTTTGAAAGAAATGTGGGTAGTGGGAGAAACTGGAGACAACAGGAACACAGAAAAGAACAAATTGCAAGCAATATAAATATAAGGCCCCAAGGGCAAATATGGATTTGTTTAGGGAAGAAACAAGTTTTTACATTCCAGTCCCAAGCTGTCTAAGCACAAGCTGGGCGTGACTTTAACGCAGCATGTCTCAACTGGAGCGAAGGAAGGCAACTCAGAGAATGGGAGTGATAGAGGAGAATTGTACCGAAACAGGGAACAGCTCACAGGTACAGAAAAGAGATTCTGTCAGAGAAACAGACACTCACTAAGGGACACAGTGGCAAAAATGCCATAAAGAAAAGGCACTGGGTCAATCAAAGGAATTCCATGTGTTCTGACCACTTATGGTCATTAAGGCTCTTATTCAGATGCTGCCCAGCTGTTAGCCATGCCCTCTCACCTCATTTCTCCCAGTTGCTTATTTCATTGAGAGAGACACTACAGAGGCAGAACCCTTGGGATACTAGAGGCTCCTAAGCCCTGAAACATCCAGTTTTTACATTTCAGTGAGTATCCTTCTATTGTGTGATTTCTTTTTAGGCTAATGGCACATGTGGTGGATTTATGGCTGTGTTTATTTATGCATAAAAAAGGAAACAATATAATAGATGGGAGTGTCTAAACTGCTTCTGATTATAATTACAAAGAAAAACTTTAAAGGGATACTGTCATGGGAAAAAAAATTTTTTTCAAAATGAATCAGTTAATAGTGCTGCTCCAGCAGAATTCTGCACTGAAATCCATTTCTCAAAAGAGCAAACAGATTTTTTTATATTCAATTTTGAAATCTGACATGGGGCTAGACATTTTGTCAATTCCTCAGCTGCCCCAAGTCATGTGACCTGTGCTCTGCTAAACTTCAATCACTCTTTACTGCTGTACTGCAAGTTGGAGTGATATCACTTTCCCCCCAGCAGCCAAACAAAAGAACAATGGGAAGGTAACCAGATAACAGCTCCCTAACACAAGATAACAGCTGCCTGGTAGATCTAAGAACAACACTCAATAGTAAAAACCCATGTCCCACTGGGACACATTCAGTTACATTGAGAAGGAAAAACAGCAGCCTGCCAGAAAGCATTTCTCTCCTGAAGTGCAGGCCCAAGTCACATGACATGGGGCAGCTGGGAAATTGACAAAATGTCTAGCCCCATGTCAGATTTCAAAATTGAATATAAAAAAATCTGTTTGCTCTTTTGAGAAATGGATTTCAGTGCAGAATTCTGCTGGAGCAGCACTGTTAACTGATTAATTTAGAAAAATTTTTTTTTTCCCATGACAGTATCCCTTTAAGTATATAGCATATGAGTAAATTCTGCCCTTAACCAATGTGTTTTCAGTCTGTACTTACTGTACTAAGAGTAAACCTGACTTTCCCAAATCTCTTACTTGGAGCAGTTTAGACAATTGCTGGTGATGCACTGGTTTGTCTATTTAAATACTTTGCTTAAAAGTTCCATTTATAACATTGGCCTTATGGGACCTTTGAAAGGCAAGAGAACAGGAAGCAGATCTAGAATATATATTAACCATGGGATTGGTTTGTACGAATCAGTGTATGGATGTCTCAAATTAATATTAGAAAAGTAAATATTTGTAAAATGTGATATATCAATGGTTAAGTTGCATGGATCTTGTTGTGGCACAATAATGGGCAGCAAAATAATGTTCCAAAAATGAAAAATACAAGTTTTGAGGCTACACCCAAAATGCATGAAGTTTCCAAAAAGAATGTAGGGTTGCAAGTTAAAGTCTTGTGAACTCAGCTTTCCCCTGCCTTTCCTACTGGCAAGCTTATTACAAATACGTTACTGAATGAATGTTTTAAAAGTTGGTGCTTTTAAATAACTGTGTGCGTATATATATAAATATATATATATATATATATATATATATATATATATATATATATATATATTTACTTGTAAACTTATACAGTAAGCTATATCACAATTTTCAACTTGTGACACATCGAGATATATACGACTTGCCTATTACAGAAATTTAGTGCAACCATTCCACTACATTTTAGTGTTGCTAAAATCTCTGTGATTTGTTCCACTCAAAAAACAATGGAAATGGCAAAGATAAGCGACATGAGCAGTCAACAGTGAATAGGTCATAGGCTACTCATAGAACTTCCCATTGTAGTCAGTCAGAAGTTGCCCTGTTTTCCATAGCCCTAAAGGCCAGTGTTATGGGTTCTGCTTCCATTGAACAGAAATATCAAATCAGACCACACATACTGATTTGTTTCAAAACAATTTCAAACACCATTTCTACCCATTTATATCATTAAGATCTTGCTCTTTGGAGTGATGTACAGACATTTTTGCTGATTGTTCAGGTTCAGGTCCATAGCTTCCATTCTAAATTAAATAGGTAGGTATTCTTAATTGATGCCAGTTAAAAATGACAAATCAAACCTGCAAAGTTTTTGAATAATAACAGCATTAGGTTGAATAGAATCAATATAGTTACACCACTTTGCTTGATCAAATAAATGTGTGGAACGTTCCAGAAGTGTCAAAGTTCTTTCTTTCTCTCACATACAAATATAGTAGAAACTATTCAACTTCATTTTCCCCAAACCCCCTGCTCCGCCCTAAAAAGGGGTTCAGTTAGATCTCAGACTAGATACTTTAAAGCAATAGTCGCTTCACCTTTACTAATAGCAATAATGTTTTTAGCAACTTATAACCCCAGGTTTATGCAGAATTGTTTACATATAGGCTTACCAAATCCTTGTTAGAGGACCCCAGCCATACAGTTAGGACAGAAACTTTGAAGTGAATTTATAGTCACAGAGACTTCTAGACACTTCTAGAGAAATGCTGTATTTAAAAATGTGCTGATGCAGTGCCTGTGACTGCAGACCTGTAGAGCAGTGAGTAGAGGTTGAGCAGCCTTCCTGGAATGCCAAGTTTCCATAGAGTTCCATGTGATACAGGTAGATTCAGTTGTCTTCTTCAGTGATATAAACATCTGGGAAGGAGCTATAGTTTGCTGAATACCCCTCAGTGATTAAGATAGATGGTGGTTGTCACATGGGCCCTAGAAAATTCCAAGAAAGAAGAGTTCATACTGGTGAGGGGGTCACATGAGAGTTATAGTAGTCAGTGCCAGGGCTAGAGTTCTGCATACAAGTGAGTACTAGTGAACTGGACAGTTGTGAGCCCCATTCAAGAGTGTTAGTGGGGTCAACACTACTACACTACTACACCTACTACACTGTGATGAAATTATATCTGCATGTGATTCTTTTGTTATGTGTATTGTGCCTATTGGCGCAACTAGGGCTACCACCTTTTTTGGAAAAAAATACCGGCCTTCCTAAATATTTATCTTTATCTTATTAATCACATTGGGATCAACCATCATTTTTACCGGCCAGGCCGGTAAAATACTGGCCAGGTGGCAACCCTAAGTGCAACCCACTGTGGAATCTCTGGAATTACCTCCATGTTCAGAGTGATGGCAGCTCCAGAGAGTCAACAGTATTCTCACAGAAGATGCAGGATGAATACTATTGTGCTCAGAACATCAGCACAACATTTGGGTCCATTATCGAACCATCTGACTATGATCTTTCCTATATTGTTTCTTTAGTTATGTTGATATTTTATATCACTTTAGTCGCACAGTGGGGGTTAATTTGAAGACGGAATAGTAGTAGTAAAAAAATCCTCAAGAGCAGTACAACACAATAACCAATCAGGCAATTGGTTTTAACACTCTAGTACAGTTTTATTAATGGAAGCTAACGAAGTAGCTGATGAGCACTACTGTGTTATGAGGAAATCAATCAGTGATGGGCTCGGTTATGGACACATTAGGAAATAAAACCCTTTCTACTAATCTATAATGAATCTCTAACACCACAATAGTAAAGCAGGTTCAGTTTCCTAGCAGATGTATCCTGTTTATATAATGAATAGCTTGTATCATATTGTGTTAG
Source organism: Xenopus laevis (assembly GCF_017654675.1). Lineage (NCBI taxonomy): Eukaryota > Metazoa > Chordata > Amphibia > Anura > Pipidae > Xenopus > Xenopus laevis. The sequence goes on from NC_054371.1 coordinate 154,378,983, forward strand.
GGCTATGTTGGTATGATACTCTGGGGATAGATCACACATTTTAAAAAAAACCAACTATTTTTATGTGTGCCCAGTAAAACATGACAAAAGTACTCTCATTTACTCCTCACCAGCCATTTCCTTGCCATCAGAATTCTTTAAGCAAGCAAGCTGCTTTTGGGGAGATGGAATAAAGGGGAAACCAGCACTATTGATTTAGGTGTATATTTATAAAACTGAGTAAGTACAATTTTCTGTGACACTTTTTTTTTAACAGTCCAGTAAAGCACAGAATTTTTCATGTTCTAATGAAGTGGCTGTGAAAGCATGGGAGAAAATGGCACTGAAATCGGAGCACTTTTATAAATCCATGTTGTAACCAGCATAGCTGGAAAATGTTATACAAGTTCTTGCAATTTTACCAGCTACTCCGGTTTCTCCAGACCAGAAGCCTTCTAGGTTTGTGACTGATTCTTCTCACATGCGTCAATGAATTTGCTAGTAAAAGTGGTTTCTTAATACAAGGACTAAAGCTAAAGGAGTGTCACACGGAGTATCTTACACATTGTGAGAATTTGACTGTCTTTGAGATACTGCAAATAAAAGGATGGGTAATTGACAGGGATTAGTGTTTCAGTGCAAGTGGATAAACAAATCCTATAAATAAAAGTGCCTAGTTATGTAATATAATGTGCAGAAACATAGCAACCAATTGGCAAGTTGCTTTTTTTGGTCACCTGTTTAAAGCAAACGTCTAACTGGTTACTTTGCGTTACTGCACCTGGGCAAATATTGTGTCTATTACTACATAGGGATCAAGTCAAACAGCATGTAAAAAGTCTGTTATCAAAAGTGTAAGAATATGTGTGTAAGCATGGCAGTTTAACATTTAGTTTGACAATTGAGCAACGTATGGTGCACAGGGATCCTCTGCACTGGTTGGTTGGTTGCTGTCCATACATAAGTACCCCCCAAGATGCAGTTTACCTGCCACTCTGCATAAATGTAACTCCAAGATGAAATAAAACCATACATTAAAAAACATCTAAATTCTATACTAACCCATTACTTTTCTGTCCTACTCCCACAGGTGGTGTTATATCAGCCATGAACTACTGCGTAAACAGTTTTGGGAATGACACACTCCTGAGCTCCCAAGCCTCTCGCATCTCAGGGACCATATTTCTAGCTTTGGCAGCCTCCTTGGGTCTCCCTGGCAATGCCTTTATCATATGGAGCATACTGTGGAAGATGAAAGGTCGTGAGAAATCTGTGACTTGCATCCTTATCCTTAACCTGGCAGTGGCTGATGGAACAGTCCTTCTTCTCACTCCTTTCTTTATAACCTTTTTAGTGCTAAAAACCTGGATTTTTGGTCGTGCTGTTTGTAAATTGGCTTATTACATATGCTGCCTCAATATGTATGCCAGTATATTTATTATTGCATTAATGAGCTTAGATCGGTTCCTTGCTGTCTTCCGGCCCTATATGGCTCAGTCCCTTCGAAGAAAGGATATGGTGACAAAAGTACTCATAGCTATCTGGCTGCTAGCTGGTGCATTAGCCCTTCCAGCCTTTGCCTTTAGAGAAGTAATAGAGAGCCAAAAGTTAAATGCCACGATTTGTGAACCCTGCCATGCAAGCCGTGGAGAATCCATATTCCATTACAGTTTTGAGACACTTGTAGCTTTTCTGCTTCCCTTCCCCATGGTATTGTTCAGCTACATATTGGTTCTGGTCAAGCTGAAAGCAAGCCGCTTTGGGCAACGCTCGCGGATTGAAAAACTGATTGCTGCCATTCTAGTGACATTTGCCATTCTTTGGCTCCCATACCATGTGGTTAATGCCATACAAGTGACTTCTAATCTCACTTCTGGGCAGGTGTCTGAGAATTTGAAAAAAGCTGCAAAAATAAGCAGAGCGGGTGCGACGGCCTTGGCCTTCTTCAGCGCCTGTGTCAATCCTCTGCTTTATGCCTTTGCAGCCTTGGATCTTTTCAGGATATTTGGGGTAGGCTTTGTGGCCAAACTACTGGAGGGGACAGTGGCAGAGATACAGAAAAGAGTTAAGTCTCAGAGAGATCTTGTAAAAGGACTTGTCAGGGTTGGGAGTCGTGGAGAATCGGCGGATCTGGAAGTAAAGAATGGTCTAAAAGAGACACCCCTGAATGGCAATCAACTGCCAGAGTAATGGACATGCAATAAGCTACATGCCAATGACTTGACATGTCTTTGTAAGCTGAGGGGCACAAAGATACATGCCAGCTATTTTTTCTTATAGCTGATTGATGGAATTGATTTTACCAAAAGATGTTTTTTTTTCTTGGCAAGAGTCTATCAAAAAGGCCCAAAGTGCAGTCTCTTCTAGGAAACCTCTTTCCAGTTCATGAAAATCTAGTGGTTAAACATTATCAGATGTTCTTTATAAATCTGTCATTTATGCAATAGAACCTGCAGTAGCCAAACAATAGTGTTGTGTTGCAGAGTTTTTATAATTAGATATAATATTTAGAAATGTCAGTGTATATCACTATATACGTCAAAGGCAAAGAATCAAAAAAGTCTAAGGGGGTCAATGTAATAACCTGGAAAAACATTTACCCATTCCAGTGCCCTGTAAATGTTTCCAATGTTACTACCCTCATCAAGATCAACATTTATTCCTGCATACAAAGTTGCCACTGAATGGTGAACATTCCTAAGCAACAACTGGGCAAATAGCCAACAGACAGTGGTTAACTGAATCCAATAAGCAAGTTTATCATCCATAAGAAAACAGGGGGATAGTGAAAGTTAAGTTGTTTTCTTCTCTTTGTTCTGGGAGTCATATGAATTTTAAATTTTTGTCTTAGGTGTATGTCTAGTTTGAGTAAAGCTGGCCATATTCAAAAAATTATTAAATGTAAAGCATAAAGCTAAGATTTTATGAACTATTTTTTATATCAATTGTTAATAAAAACTATATTTTGATTCAGCCTGTTTGCCCCCAAGGGTGCCAAAATGCATCTGCACCGTTCTAAAAGGCATCTATGATACAAAAATGCTTTCCCCAATTGGTTGTAGTATTTTGTCATAAAAACCCTCCTTTGTTGGCACTATGCCATGTTGTGGCATGTTCTCATTATCTACCTGTGTTATTAAACATAACTTAGCGCCATTCCACATAATAATCAAGCTGGGGCGTGATCACTGTAAACATATTTGTGCCCCAACATTTCCACCTGTGCCGAGAGGTCCTACACCAGAGGCAGCATAATGCTCACAAAGGAGGTTTTCTTAACAAATTACTATTGTTTTCATCAACTGGAGTGCAGGCTCTAGTAGTAGACACTGCCAGTGGTGGATCATTTTGCATGATAGGTGCCCTTTAAAGCAGGTTTCATTAATCTATGTTATTTTGTTGTCACTGAGGAATGTTGGCATCACGGTGCATGAGATACTTCCAGGGGAGCACAGTGAGAAGGAGGTAAAGGGGACCATGGGATAATTATTTTCTCTCAGATTCATTAAAGGCAAAGTCTTCCTTTTGTTTTTTTAGATATTTGTTAAGTTCAGAACATCTGTCTCCTCTTTTGAAGATGAAATGATACTGTCAGTAAGATTACCAGGCTTGATTTGATCTTCTGAATTACCTACTGTGCTGACAGCTCCCATAAGTGTACAATGCACTGTTCCTCCTCTCCAGCACAGTATGCAGCAGGAATATATCACATGCCACTTGGGAACAAAAGTGCTCGGTTGCTCAGAGATGGGCAGTTGCCAGCACATGAGAGAAGAGTGCTATAAAAATGGATATTATTGTGTTCATTTAAGGACATCATTACATCCTAAATAACTAATAAGTTCAGGGGTCAAATATGCAAGCACATGATGAAGGGGAAGGTGATGTACTGTGATGTACTGGTCCTAGTATGTCCGAGGAAGTTAAATGCTAATAATGGAATTGCAGTGTTTGAGTCTGCGAATATTTTTCTTGGATGGGGCATGAGAGGAATACTGCTGCAACGCGTATTTGTTGCTACCTGCCTTGTTGGCGTCACCATTGGCCCATACCATGGAAAAGTATAGCGATTTCCAGTAAGTCATGCCAGGATTGTACAGAATTGCCTTTTTGACCATTATAAAGCTCAAGAGTCTCTCTCTGACAGTTAAAATAGTGAATTGAATGTCCATGGAGCAGCAGTTTCTGTTAAACTAATCAAAGCCCAGCAGAGGGTGCCATTGTTTTGCATTAGCATCTCGCTGCCCTGTGTGCTTAGTTTAAATAAATATTACACAACGTTTGCGTGACAGCACCAAGGACGAAAACCGCTCAGTTGATTCCAACATGCTGTATACACATTTTAAGAGAAATTGTGTTTGCATTCCCTCAGAATTCCTTTCAGGATTGTTGCGAAACCACATCAATTAGATATTTTGGTAGACAACCACACGGTGGCATCCGTCATATACAAATAAGAGCTGTAATGTGATATATATATGTGTAAGCGGTGGTTGCACTGTTATTTAGTTATAAACAACAAACACATTGTCACAGCCGGCATGCTCTCTTTTTCTCCAAGGGAATGGGGGTACTTTACTTCAACCCCAAACAAAAGCACACCCATTAGTGCTCATTTAGAAAACACTTGTGTCCAGAGTCTGGTTGCCATCTGCACCAAGCCATTGATTTACAAAATGGGGCTAAATTCAGATACAGGAGCAAGGTTACTTTTTCCTTATTGCCTGCCATAGGACAGAGCCATAATACAGGGCTCTATTACAGTCTGCACCCAAAACTGCTTGAAAACATATGCGACAGAATGATACCTACCTGCCTCTCCCACTCATCAATATAGTGCTGGCAAGGCTGTATTCATGGGATGAGCACTGCTCTCTGCACCCTGTTGCAATAGGAATGTATTATACATTAGGGGGCCGATTCACTAACTTCGAGTGAAGTATTCGAAGTAAAAAAACTTCGAATTTCGAAGTTTTTTTTGGGCTACTTTGACCATCGAATGGGCTACTTCGACCTTCGACTACGACTTCGAATCGAAGGATTCAAAGTAAAAATCGTACGACTATTCGACCATTCGATAGTTGAAGTACTGTCTCTTTAAAAAAAACTTCGACCCCCTAATTCGGCATCTAAAAGCTACCGAAGTCAATGTTAGCCTATGGGGAAGGTCCCCATAGGCTTTCCTAAGTTTTTTTGATCGAAGGATATTCCTTCGATCGGTGGATTAAAATCCTTCGAATCGAACAATTCGAAGGATTTAATTCGAAGGAATAATCCTTTGATCGTTCGATCGTACTATCTGCGCTAAATCCTTCGATATTCGAAGTCGAAGGATTTTAGTTCCTAGTCGAATATCGAGGGTTAATTAACCCTCGATATTCGACCCATAGTGAATCGGCCCCTAGGTATTGGTTTGACCACAATAATTACAGCGTTAAATTAAGCAGGGTATGTAATTGAGGTTTCACTATAATTATAAAGCAGGAGAGGTGAGTAGAATGCTGAACTAGCAGTGGAGGAAGGTCAGGTTTGTGTGTGTGTTATCATTAGTGATTAGAAAGAATGTAGATTAGGCAAGATAGTAGTAAAGATGACGGCTCTAGTTCAGTCTGCCATACAAGGCTGAATTTCTACAAAGAAATATATAAAATGTACTGCTCATCCAGTGGTTATAATGCGTATTATTACTTCTGGGATTTTAAAAGAAAACTGTTGGGACTTCAAAAAAAAAAACGCATGTGTATGTACATTGAACTAACACATCTATACAGATATACAGTGAATGTATGCCTGTGCCATAATATCTGCATACCCTTTTAAAGAGGATTTTTTAAATGTTTTAAATAACCCATTTGAAAAGCTTTCTTACGTATAATCTATAAAAAATAAAGTTAAATACATATTACCTGAGATATAAAATGGGAAAACTCTTTAAACAGGTGGTATTTTTTGCTGATTGTAGGCAAATCGAGTCCTAATTGTGTCCTCATTCTTAGGCATATATGGAATGAGTTGAATGGATAACCCAAGTACACGGTCAGCTACAATTTTTGTAAAAAGGGTCAAAGTTGACCTTTTTACCCCTTATTGGGCTTTGAGGCACATGTAGTTGTTAGGTGGTTGGTGGGCCCAGAATCAGAGGTGTACTGGTAGGGACGTCAGGTTTACAACATAATACTGTTAAAGTGCACTTGTGAGGTGTAATATATTTTATCTCACCACCATAACCTTTTATATTATTTTAATAAAATTGCACATACCATTTACCAACTCACACACACAGAAACCATGAATAAGGGTGAAACTACTTTATTTATACAGGGTTCAACAGAGGTAGCAGAGCTGGTCTCCCCCGCTATAAAAAATGGTGTTTGCATATGTTAGCTGTGACCACTGGGAGCATATTATCTTGACTAACTCTGGCCCTATTCCTGAGGCCTACCTGGAAACTGTACAGCAGTCTGACACAGACTACACTGATAGCTGGGAAGCCAGATAATCTTTTATTTGTAAAATACAACAGTTGCAGTATAAAGTCCACCAATACTGGCTTCATGTGAGATATGGTAGCTGAAGGGTAAAAATGAGCATGGTAATTATTTTCAACTGTCTAATATAATCTAATCATTGGCAATTACACTCAAATTTAAACCGCATGGGCCATTTACGTCATTAAAAATACTCCACACCAAAGAAGAGAGTTTGTTTAAACTTGTGTGCCACAAAAGGTTATGTTGGCTGGAACCCAGTAACAACATAAAAATCAACATAGTATAAGTAGCAATTTCTGGGTTTCAGAGAATCCATCTCCATTTGGCCCTTAATGTATTGCTATAGCACGAGGCCCTAAAGTGCAGTATAATGCAGTCTTTGTTAGATTATTCACTGTCTCACTATTTGAAATTGGGTTTATATTATGTTTCTTCGTTCAGCCTAAAATGCATGTTGTTTTGGTTTGCCAATGCTCTGCTACAGTATGTAATTATTAATCATTAGACAAAAGCCCAAAATAATGTTGTTTCAGCAACTGATCAAATGAAATAAAATATCCACAGTATCATTCTGTTTAATTTTGAGTTGCACAATACAGGGGCCGCTTTGCTTGCACCAACTGTTTCCAAAAGCTTTGGACTTGATTTGTATAGCAAAACAGAAATCTGGATTCTTTTTCAAGGTTTTGTGATGGTCATAACCACTTTTCTAACTAAGAAGGTTAGTTGTGCTACTGTTAGGATCTAAGATATATACATTAAAAGGATAAGATATATAGTGAATAAAGTACCCCCTCTTGTAAAATATAAGGATATTATAAGTTACCGAGGAGTTTCATGACCATATAAAAACACGAGGCCGAAGGCCGAGTGTTTTTATACAGGTCATGGAACTCCGAGGTAACTTCTAATATCCTTATATTTTGCAACTGGGGGTACTTTATTTATTATAATACACAAATTTCAATGAGTCATGTGACTGAAATGACATCAGAACTCACCGTTTATAACTGATGACATCAGAACTCACTGTTTATAAGGATATAATTTACAGGATATTCATGGCTTTTGTGTATTATAAGGCCATAATGTGAACCTGAACTCACCTTAATCAAAAAGGATATTGCAAAAGGAGAAACAACAGTGATTTTTAGCTCCCAGGAGAGTTTAGGTAAAGATCAAACTAAATCATTCTGAGGGCCATTTGGAAGAGCAGTCACATAAACAGGCAATTGTAAATATGACATATTCTGACATTGGTTGTAGGACACAAGCATGCTCATGATAGTATTACACACGGCATCTTCATAGCAGCAATGAAAGCAACAATGTCGTAAGACAAACAAGTCAGAGCAAGAGGTTCAGTTTTGTCTCTGCAAAAATACTCACGTATCAAACGTTTTTCTGGGAATGTCCTACTAATGGATTTGCTAGATAGCCTTAGGTGAAGTTCTTGGCAGATTTTGAAATACAACCTAGATTTTCTGCGTATATAAAAAAATCTTAACCAATGCCTTTTGATAGACAGTTGGCTCCAACGTTGATGCACATTTGGAAGATCTCATAAGCCAAATCCATGCACCCAACCCTTACATTATGGTAATGTGCTGCACATAGGAATAATGTAGTATAAAAGTGGTGTGAAATACATGCTGCATCTCCTAAGAGAGGCCACACATGCCCTTTTCCTACTGTTTATGTTGCCTTGTGGGCCAGATGTTGCAGATCTACAGTAGAGATGCCAAAGTGCCCAGAAAACATCTTCCACCATGAATGTGTAGAGTCACTGTGGGCAAGAGGATATATTGTAATCCCTCTATTCTTCCCTCACTCTGTTGAATACCAAGTGGTGGCTGGCTAGTTTGGATTACTATTCAAGTAAAACTTGGAGTAGGTTCCATCTTTAGAAATTTGTAGAATTTAAGAGCAAATAAAATTAGGAACACAAAATCCAAGAGTAGGCTTAGTTGTGACTCCTTCTACAATGGTGACCATAATCTACTTATCACATTAGTGTTCAATAAACATTGTGTTAACTGAACAAAAGATCATTGAAGGGCAATAATTTCACATGAAAGTCTACCTGTAAGAACATAGGATACTAGGCTTGCAGGATGAAGAATGTTACATATCTTACAGAATTAAATAGGCATTCAAAATAATTATTTTAGCAAAGGAAACAGAGCCCACACAAGGAATAGAGTTATGGTGTCTGCAAAGGCATTTTGTATGGACTAAAGAAAGCTGAACAGCAAGGTGGTTATTCTGTTTACAAGGGTTCATTCTCAGTCAAGCAAGAAACGTCATCCTTCTATCAAAATAAATACATTAAATGTTCCACTACGGCTGCCACATTCCTGAAATAGTCATGGATGCTGCAGTGAGTATTTTATCAGTAACACTCGAAGGGTTATTTACTAAACATGGTAGGGCTTTTCGGGGCAAAACTCAAATTTTTCAGGGTTATTTTAATCTGAAATCTGAAAATCCACCATCTCCGACCTGCCGAGGTTGTCTATAAGCAAATACACAAGGGGGGTTGTGGGAGCACCCGCATTGCTAAGTAAAAATATATAGAAGTATAAGGGAAGTGCTACTGGCATATCCAAATGGGTCAGTGCACATTCCCTGGGCCCCTGTCTAAGTAATTCAGTAGCTATGCAACTGAATTAGTAGGGTTATTTTAATCTGAAATCTGAAAATCCACCATCTCAGACCTGCCGAGGTTGTCTATAAGTCAATGGCAGAGGTCCCTATCCTAATTGGAAGTTATCGTGTTCTGTGTTGGGCTTAGCCCGAAAATCCGATCATTTCTGGCTTTTCGGGCAAAAACCTGAAAAAACCTATGTATCGGGAAAAAAATCCTGAAAAAAATCATACAATATGATTTTTGTACTATTTTTTCAGGTTTTTCCATGAACAAATTAATTCATGCTTTTCAAATAATAAATAAGGTCAAACTGGGTATAGGAGTTTTGCCATGTTTTTTTATTAAAATAATGAGATAACGGATTTTAGTAAATAACCCTCTAGCTGTAGCTGAAGAAATGTTTCTAATCTGCATTGCAGATACAGGCCAGCAATAGATCACGCATCTAGAATTCACAAACATATTCATAGGTTGACAGACAGGTTGACAGTAGGTATGCATATGATAAGAGTTTTACCTCTCAGAGGGCCACATGTCAGGCAGTGGTCTGAAAAAAAATATTAAACTCAGGAGCATTATAAAATTGGTGGTTTATAAATCCTATAGAGGAACCTCTTTCCCATACATGTCCTATAGAGAATATTCACAATAAAGCAAACAAAACTGCAAAACAAGGAGAGCTAATCTGGCTTCTATTTATGATGATGAATTATCGTGAGTCATGGATGATGATACGTTGTTGCTTCAGGACCTGGCAAACTTCATTACATGAAGCAAGAATTCTGGATTGAATCATTGATGAAGTGCAACTGGATCATCCCACAAGACAATGATTCCTTCAGAAAAGTAGGGGTATTAAAAGATATTATAATCTGCAAATCCAACTGTGGAGTGTGATGATTATTCCTATCATGAATATAGTGTTAGCTAGAAGAGACAGACAGATGTTGCTACTGCCACTGCCCTGCTTGCAGGATACTGCCAAGAACCATTTATTTGTGAAAACGCTTTTTATGCTCCTGTGGAAGACATAAAGGCAACGTTATTTTTAACTTACACAATTGCAAAGCCATAATTGCCACAGTCAAATGACTCAGGATAAAATACAATTGCCAAAATGAAGCATGAAGTGCTTTTGTACTACCCACAGCTATATGTTCTTACTTTGGTTCTGTGCCCAACTGGCTTAATGGCTCTGTTAGTGGCTCTGTTAGTGTGGGGGTTCACATGTTGCAGTCATGTTTGACATTAGACCCTCAATGTTTTGAAAATTATGCCTTTCATTATATGTATACAATGTGTAACAGCTCTATCCATCGTCAGAGACAAGATGACTTATTTATCACTGGTTCAGGTACTGGAGTGCTAAGGGACCAAAACTGCACTTACTAAGAGCTATTCTCCATATTGCCCAAACAGTATGCAAAACAATGGTTGATGGCAGCATTTTTTTACAATTTGCACAGTGCGCAGCAAATGACCTCTACTGTCTGCCTGCAGGTGCTAAGAACAGGGCTCTCTTTTACTTACTTTCCTAGCACTCCACTTTGCTAGTGCAAATAATTGCACCACAATTAAATATGACTTCTCATTGGCAAAACTGAGTAATAGGTTTTATTAACGAGTGACTTAACTGAACTAAATTAAGTGTCAGCATAAAGATTTATTTTTCTTTGCTAAAGTTCTCACACCTTTCCCATAGGCAACAAGAGAGACAACTCTGAAATTAAGATGCCACATTTTCAGCATGGAAAAATGCTTAAAGGGAAACTAAAGTCTAAAATAGAATAATGCTAGAAATGCTGTATTTTGTATTCTAAACATAAACATGAACTTACTGCACCAGAACCTAATTAAACAAATGATTTATGCTTTCAAAGTTGGCCACAGGGGGTAACTTTGTTATACATCTCTGCAAGACCAAGCACATGCTCAGTGTGGTCTGGGCTGCTTAGGGATCGTCATAAATTATCAAATTAGCACGGGGCAAATTCACTAACCTGTGGAGTTGCTATAGGACAGGCTTCGCCGCACTTCGCCTGGCAAAGTTTCACCAGGGCGCCGCTAATTCACTAAAATCCGAAGTTGCGCTCAGGGAGGCGAACGGTAGCGAAGTTGCGCTAGTGTTAATTCGTCAAAGAAAGCGAAGTTGCGATAGCGATGCCTAATTTGAATACGGCGCCAAGTTAAAGTACAATGGACGTATATGTAGCAGCAAATACATTACACTACACAAGCCTGGGAAAGCTTCATAAAATAAAATAGAGTTGTTATTTTGCCCTATACATGTGCCCACTGTATAGATTAGGTGCCATATGTTAAGAAATGTAGGGGGGAAGGAGGGTACCCCCAAAAACATTTACGATCTTTTTCAGCCTATCACCCTTAAAAAAGGAAAAGACGTCAGCGTTTTTTGGGGCTTAGAAAAAATTTCATCTTTTTTAGAAGCAATCCCTATCTACTCTGCCTGGTCTGAGTCAAGTTCAGTAAAAATGTGCAAGTTAGTGAATTAGTGTAGTTACGTCCCTTCGCCATATCGCAACATCACCTGGCATAAGGGTACGAAGTAGCACTAGAGTAGGTCCACTTCGCTAGTGAATTTACACCAGCACCCGTTCGGCGAAGTAACGAAATGACGTCACGCTGGCGAATTTGTGCTAGCGTTAGGCGCTTCGCACTTTAGTGAATTTGCCCCACAAGTCAAATAATATCTGCCAGAAGCTGATACAGAAAGATTGATTAATAATCAGAATATACAGATTACACTGGGTCCTGTGTTGTCATGTAATCCAATGTGGATTTTATAGTTTTTGTATTGTTTAATAACTTTCTCCAACTCTGCAGAACAGTGGCTGCAGCAAAATAATCCTTCAATGAGAATCCGAGTTTATCTGTTTAAATCTGGCTCCATGATCTTTGTCCCTGCAGCTGGAGTTGGAAACAATAAAGGGATTGTAAAGACACAAATAAAATCCAATACAAATCTCTACACAGTCGCCAACTGCTCTACAGGGAAACAAACAAAGCAGCTTGAGTTCTAGGAAGTCCCCCTGCTGTTTGAAAGTATGATAATTTCCCTGCAGAGCAGTTAGGGACCATCTGATGTATCCTATACTCAGCAGTCAGGGCAAGTAAATGAAAGGGGAATATCACTGCATACAGTCAGGTTTCTTATAAAAATGGTAGACATTTTTTAGTTAAAGTATATTGGAGATAGGTTTCTTTTTCATTAAAGAAAGTAAAAATGGGATTTTATTTTTTGACTTTACATTCCCTTTAAAATGGCTCTGCGTGCCATTGTACACAAAGTCATAAAACTCACCACACACACTGTTACTGGCATGTTAAAATGGTAATGTTTATTTGCAGGCTGAAATGTTTAAGGGGGAAAATAAAAACCTTTTATTAGGTGAAAAACATAGATACTTATGAATTATCCAGCACTAACAGCTCCATAGTTCTGGATAAAGCAACAAAGGTATTAAGTAAAAGCAGGAAGGGCTTGGTTCAAATTATCTTTAAACAGTGCTCTCGTGTGCTCTCATATGTGCCTGATGGATACTCCAAGTCAGTGTACTGCAATTAGTAGTAAGTTTCATCTCTCCCAATGCCATCGCCTCTATACCGTTTATTGTAGAAACTGATGGGAATAGCACCCAAACAGTGTAAAACTATTTATTACAAAATATCAAAGTAAGTCATCACAATAGCTTTTAAACACAAAAGAACTTTGCTGAATTGTCTTCACGTTGTGGGTTTCTTTTCTTGTAATTCCTTTCCATACTCTTCTCTCTTTTTGTTCCTTTTTCTCTGTTTTTAAAAAAATTGTAGTCATGTGGTATGTTTATCGTCTTGTCACCCTCCCTAAGACTTTGCTTTATTTGTAGTCTTCCCTATATATTTTATGTTCCTGTTTAGTTTCTACTATTGATTTCTCTAATTTCCCCATATTTTATATCACTATTGGGGGAATGTAATAAAAGTCGCAAAGAGCAAAACAATAAGCACAAATAAGAATAAAAAGTCTCATTTCGCAATGTAATTCTCTTCCTTAAACTGTTATTACATTGCGAATTTTAATTGCGCATTACCCACTTTTAAGAAGTGCTTTGAAGATGTCGTAATCTTTTGAAGCAAATATAACAACTTTTTTATTAAGACGTTATATTACATTCACCGCGCACTGACACTAACTATAAAATTCGCAAACCTTCTTCCACTGTCGGAAGTGGTCGCTAAACAGTTTCTGGGTTCGCGAAAGCTATATTAAATTCGCACAAAGGCAAATTTGTTCACACAGAGGCATATTTTTTCCGATACCGACTTTTATTACATTCCCCCATATATGTTTATTACAAAAATAAACCACTTCCTCAAAAGGCGAGCAACGTTCAAACGTGAAAAAAGTTGACACAAGCATGAAAGACTTTCCTGGGGGGTGCCTAATAAGGGCTGTGATTGGCTATTTGGAAGCTCTATGTGGATTGGCAGCCCACAGAAAGCTCTACTGGTTTTTATACAACCAAAACTTGCCTCCAATCCAAGAACTGAAAAATAAGCACTTGCTTTAAGGCCACTGGGAGCAACATACAAGGGGGTTGGTGAATAACCTGTTGCTCATACGCTACTGGTTGGGGACCACTGGCCTAGAGCATACAATTCTGTATGAATGTAGTTTGACATATGACATACCGTAAATATATTCACATACATGGGTACCACTTTGGGCACCATACTTGAAGTTGTAGGTAATGCCACTGTCATTTTTAGTGAACATACAGTATACCATAATAATTAATCACAACTTTGACTGTGCCATACCCATAGTGCCTTCCACACAACTAATCCCTTTAATGTGTGGGATGGCTGTGTGTCATAAAGGTTTTTGCACAGTGAGTGTAGACTTATTTCTACCCTCACTGTGTCCCTTTATTGCACCCTGTTACTAGAATTATCTTCCCAGCTCCCAGTTAGCATCATCCCTGTCAATATAAAGGAAACTGCAACATCGAAACCTGAGACCATGTAATGAATCCCTGCCTGCTGTTTTATCCTTCTGAAACATTTTTACAGTTTTCTGTAAAAAAAAAAAAATGACAGCTCCATAATTGCAGACTGATTTATGGACAACAAACCATTGAAATTCAAAGAAACATTTCACTCTGCTCAGAAACCATGGTCTGTTTACCCTGATTTTACTCTTAGAAGATGAAAATGTAGGATTCAACTTGTTCCTATTAGGGGCTAAACTGATTGTCTGCCATAAAAATAGAAATGTAGCTGGGGCATTAATATACATCTTAAAAACCATAGTACAATTGTACATGTGCTGTGGGATTCTGGAAATGTCCATAACATCTGTAGCTTTTTGAAAAACGAAATGTACTAAGACAAATAATACCTGTTATGGACATTACAACACTGCTTTTAGTAGTGCTATATGTCCACAATGAAGCAATTGTTGGTTTAGCATTTACACCCATCTCAGTGTTAGCTGCTGCCACCCATACGTGACTAAGAAAAAAAACCCTTCTGGCGGCATTGGCAGAAATGACAGCAAAGGGTTGTGAGAGCACACTATTTCTGCACTGATATGTAAGAACAAGTGTTAGTATTGTCCCTTACGCAACAGGGATGGTTTCATTGTGAGGACAGAACTTGTGTCATGAAGACAGGAAGCTTTCAAAGTACTGTAAAATACAGAATATATATTTATGTAACATCCTGCCAAATCTCTTGTGCAAACTGATGTGATAAGATTTTTTTTATGGTACAGCATCTAGAAATTCACCGACTAGCGCTTCTCATTCACCTGTAGGACAGACAACAAGAGCAAGTCCATTTAGACAGAAGAACAGCATCATGACTGAAGTGGTAAGTTTCCTCCAGTCCACTTACAAAATGACACATTGAACTGCTTGGGCCGTACCCTTTATACTTTCTGTTCTTAGGAATTATTTCATTTACAAAACATGTATAAATTTGTTAATACTTTTCAGGGCATGTAGAATACCACCAGTTTGCCCCCAGTTGTAATTCAGAACTTTTGACATGGTTCATTTTGTGAACAGATAAACCTTTTTTTAAATAAGGAAAATATTTATTTTCCATATTATTGTGTTTAGATCTATTTTAGCTTCTGCAGGATACAGTGCTGTAAACGTAAACAATGCAAATCTAGAATCCTAGTGCTAGAATGCTAAAGGGTGCAAGCACTAAGAGGCACTTGGTACAGAGAGCAGCATTTGGAGCGCAGCAAAGCCTTACTTTTGCCTTTTTTGGGCACTTTTGCAATTTAAGATATTATTGGGGCAATTTACAAATAACCCATAAGTAATTTAAAAAGAGCAATAAGGGGCTCCTTGCACCAGATTTGATATTGCTGTAATCATGGGGGAAATTCACCTTGGCAGCACTGCAGAGTGCATAGTGCAGAAGCATGTTTTTTGCCCAACTGTAAATATTAAATTTTGTCAGCAGTGGTCCATTCTAGTTTAAAATGGGTTTATTCCCACAAATGTGCAATAAGGCATCAAACTAGAAACACTGGATCCTAAATACTTCATCTGCTATGAAAAGGGGCTTCTTCAGCACCCTCATAGGGCTTCCTACACCACTACAAAAGAACCAAAACAAATGCTGTATTTTATTCAAAACTAATTTATTTTCAGATATTGGTACAATCTGTCAGACAAGCTGCTTTTAAAAGGGGAGATATTGCGTCATCCTCATCTCCAAATATTATATGTCCCTTCCTTTAAATGTATAGTTCCCAAGAAATAGCTTTAAATTGCATTTTACCGCTTTAAAGTGTCATTATGTCAGAAGTGCAAAGAGCTGGTTATGTACTTTTATTCTCCCACAGTCAGAACTCTGAATTCAGAAGTTCCACTCCCAGTCTTTCTGCTCCAATCCACCAACTGTCTTAAAATGTTCCTGATTATGGGGTTATTGAATCTGTATATTTCCCCCAAGCTCTATCCCACTCAGCTATTAGATCTATTAGATCTTTTATTTGCACATCTTCCACTGTGTCTCCCATGGGCATGCTGATGCCCTCCTGCTATGAGACAGACAAAGAAATCACAATGTGTTAAGAATAAATAAAGAATAGTACTAGGATTGAGATCTAATAGTTGATAATAGGTCACAGTAGAATTTTAAAACACAGTAAAAAGCTGCAAATCTATTAACCACAATGAGTAGGAAGACTATGACACAGTTTGATTGGGCTGGGGGCAGAGAGACACATGGTGGTGGGACTTGGGTCAGGCTGGGAGCAAATAAACATAGGGGTTTGCTACTAAGAAAGTGGGAAGCCATAAATATTTAATTCATTTTGCTAATTCCAAAAAAGGGTGTCAGCCCATTGCTGAAGTGGTAAAAAATAATCTTTTTTATGGGACCAACTTTTGGCCAAAGACTTAGATTTAGAATTTTTAATTATTATTATTGTCATTTATATGAAAACATTTCACCCTCACAAAGGTATCATGGAAACCTACCCTAAATACCCATGGGCCATAGGTTAAGATCCCTGTTTTAGTTACAGGGATAAATTGTCGCAGTGCAGTTGCTTATAGTAACCAATCAAATCATTACTTTCATGTTTAACTTGTAGTGGAAACTAACTGCCATTTTAGTGACTACTGGCAACTACACTTGACCACTTATATTTGACCACTTACTGTAGGTTAGTAAAGTAAAGGTTAGCATTTAATTGCTTTGCCTCAAAAGGTCAAAAAAACAACATATATATATATACACACAGTAAATATACTAAAGGGAGATTATATAAATACATATATATAGATATATATATATATATATACTGTATATATATATATATATATATATATATATATATATATATATATATATATATAGTGAACAAAGTACTCCCTCTTGTAAAATATAAGTATATTATAAGTTACCGAGCAGTTCCATGACCATAAAAAAAAAGAGGCCGAAGGCCGAGTGTTTTTTACAGGTTATGGAACTCCGAGGTAACTTCTACTATCCTCGTATTTTGCAGCTGGGGGTAATTTATTTATTATAATATACACGTTTCAGTGAGTCATGTGACAGAAATGACATCAGAACTCACAGTTTATACCTGATGATATCAGAACTCACCGTTTATAAGGATATAATTTACAAGATATTCATGGCTTTTGTGTAATATATATATATATATATATATATATATATATATATATATATATATATATATATATATATATATATATATATATATATATACACTATTTTATATATATATATATATATATAATCCTCCTTTCAGTAATGATTCCAGCCTTTAAAATAATTGCTCTTGTTTAAAATACAGTACACAGTGGATTATCTGATGTCTACTATCAATTCCAGTTTTGGAAATGTCACTCAGCATCCAATGTCACTCTCTAGATCCTCGCCGCGCCTTGGAATTGCCATTCTCTCTGTGGCTTTCATCATTGGTTTCCCAGGCAATGCCTTCATTATCTGGACTGTGCTGACGCGCATGAAGAAACGCACTGTGACTTGTATTCTTATTTTGCATCTGGCCATAGCGGATATGGCTGTAATCCTCACAGCACCGTTCTTCCTTCATTTTTTAGATAATGACAGCTGGGTGTTTGGGGAAGTTATTTGCAAACTGTGCCATTACATCGGCTGCGTGAGCATGTATGCAAGCAATTGGCTAATATCTTTCATGAGCATGGACCGTTTTCTAGCTGTTGCTAAACCCTTTACCTCTCAGCTTATGAGAACAAAGACAGCAGTGAGTGGTATCATTTTGGTTATATGGCTGGTAGCATTTCTTTTTTCTATTCCCATGCCACTTTATCGCACTGTGTTGACATTTCAAACCAGGTTTGTCTGCATGCCATTCCACAAAAGTTCTGGGCACCTAGTATTCCAGTATCTATTGGAGACTATAACAGGGTTTTTAATCCCATTCAATATAATTGGTATCTGTTACCTTTACATTTGCCTGCGTTTACGTACTGCAAAGTTTCAGAGCAAGCATAAGACAAATCGCCTGGTTACCCTCATTGTTATAACATTTTGTTTGTTTTGGCTTCCCTACCATGTGGTGAATATCATACAGGTAACTGGAGCTCTTACTTCAGGCCCCACAGGACAGAAATTGATCAATGCAGCACGTAAAGCCCGACCCAATGTGACAGCCTTGATTTTCCTCAGCAGTAGTGTCAACCCGGTACTGTATGCATATGCTGGTGGATCCTTTATCAGAACTGCAGGGTTGGAATTTATGGCCAAGCTCTTTGAAGGAACCTCTTCTGAGGTCTCTAGCTTCAGGAAAGTGTCTCAAGCCTTTCGACAAAGGAGTCGTAATGAGTCGGTCGAGCTTGGAAAACTTGGAGAAATTCCAGAGGAGAGCAAGATATTTTCTACCAATCCAGCAGAGTGACTTTCTTGTTCCTTTCTAATGCCATTCAAAGTGACACAGGAGCAGACCTATCAAAATTATTAACTTAGCATGGAGAACAACGCTGTACAGTATTTTGGCTGATTTGACACATTCAGCTAGGTGGACTGTTTGTTTACAGGCGTGTTAAAGTGGGTAAATTTAGGATAAATATGAATTGTCTTTCAAGTAGCAATAATGGTAACTTTTAACAATTACCTTATAAGCAATTTCTAGTAAATCAAAAATGTCATTGATGCATATATGGTAGCTAACACACGCCATCCTTTAACGGGATGGGATAAAAGTTTTATTTTTCCATGTATAAAGATTTCAGTAATCAATATCATCACTGTGATCTGTCATATAAAGCTAATATGGTTTAGAACCATCTTGTTTAGTGATTGTATTGAACATGTTTCCTTTACAACATAATGCAATAATATCTTTTATGGTGCAAGTGACATTTTTTACCCATGCCTCCAGGGTCAATTGTATTCATGCAACTAGAGTTATTTCTAAAGTTAGTGGAATATTTCACTTCCAATCACTCCTGTCTTTATTCTCCAAGGCACTCTTCTTTTACTGAAGAAATAATTCTTGTGGCTTAATTATGAGTGATTATCTTTAGTTCCTGAAACCCAAAGTCATTGATTACGTAAGACTCCTGTCGGACATTGTTTTATTGTTCCAGTATTTTCAGTGTACTATGAGCTCAGCTGCAATTGGTGCTTAGAACAGATGAATAAAATATTCCAAATCATTGTTAAAGACTTTTTAGAGGCATGGATTGCCAACAGTTCTTGCTCTAGACTTATTAAAAAGGCCGTATTAATCATCTGTTATATTTAACTTCCTTTTTTTTACTTTATCTAAATATTCTGTTTTAATTTTTTCCAGAAGGTGATATTCTAGTCAAAATAAGTTTGAGGACATTTGTGCACAAAAATGAGACCTTTTCATTACATTTTATATAAATGTTCACAAAAGCCTTTTCGAAAAAAGGGAAGTGTCTGACCTGTATGTCTTATTGTACTGTTGTGTATGGGGCACTAGTTTCATAGATTTTTTGACTGTCCATTTCATTTGTCTATCTCTCTGATTACGCACACCCAACATACTTAAATATATCTATGCCTAGGAATTGTACATTACAGTGTGTATAATCGCACATGCAAAATGGGTAGTGTAGAGCCTTGTGTGGCTGTTATTAAGCTGCAGACCTTTATATGATGCAACACATGTTTGTTATTGGGTAAATGTTGAGCTTCATCTATGCATGTCTAGCTATGTTGAACCCTATATTGCCTATTGGCACCACCACCCAACTACCCTTTGAATGCTGTGCCTGTCCTTACTGATGCTCTAATAATTGCCTTCCACATTATTAAGTGGTAAATTTTGGGAGACTTGCCTCCAATTTTCTAACAAACTGAAGATTGCAAAGAGCTTTTAAGCATGCACTGCCCAGACACTGGGATCAAGTGTCCCTAATGTTATACAATTACAGTAAGTGGATATAACTAAACACCAGCCTTAAAATGGTTTGCACTACATTTTAAGGCACTTCACATGTACAAACAGTCAATAAAGTAAGCCAATAGACTTGAGGGAGACCTTCCGAGCCATAACAAATATTCCAAAAGTGTACATGTAAGGAACATTGTAAGCAGAATTTCTAGAGCAAAATGTACCTTTTTCCAGAGGAACCTATCAATTTTCAAACACATGAGAAATAGACTCCACCATGATACATCCTATCAAACTGTGCATTGCTGTGGCATCAGCATGATGTAATGGGTGCTTGTCACATAACACTCCCACTACAGAGAAATTCTTTACTATATATGGTATAGAGAAAGTAGCTAACTCCAAGGAAGTATTACAGGAGCCTAAGAAGGTATTTTTCTATAAATATTTGGCAAATATATTGGCATAAGCTATTTTACACTATAAGCCTTATTTATCTACCTGTGTGTTTATTCATTTGAGTGGGACCTGGACCTTTCATCCTTTCTATAATGTGGTAAAATGATGCAAAAAATACAATTGTGCCCCTCTAACCAAAATATGTCTTAAAGGAGAAGGGAAAACTACCAAGGCAGTTTATTGCCAACAGATTAGCCACAATAGTGCAAGCAAGAACGTTATATTTATTCAGTAGAATGCTTTACCATACCTGAATAACAGCTCTAGAAGCTCTCACTATTTGTTCAGGATAGCAGCTGCCATATTAGCTTTTTGTGACATCACTTCTTGCCTTAGTATCTCTCTGTTCGCTCATAGCTCTGAGCTACAGCAGAGAAGGAAAGAGCGAAGGGGAGAGAGGAGCAAACTGGGCACACTCAAGCCTGTCCCTGGAGTTTTAAGCTGAAAGAAAGAAGTCTGATCAGAAGCCCATGTGTACACAGAATAGAAGGAAAGAAATGTTGTGTTTCTTTTGACAGAGGACTCAGAGCAGCATTACATTAAGGGGTATTTATATAAACCTGTTTGATTAAACTTGCTTAGTTTTAACCTTTCCTTCTCCTTTAAGCCTGGTAAAATCTAGAAACTTATAGCAACCATTGAGTTGTTTGTTTCTGAACAGCTGACCAGCAAATGCTAAATGTGAATTGGTTGCTATGGGTAACTATACAAGTAGCAAACTTTAGATAATTTATTACAGTGCCTCCGAAGAGCTGATTTCTGCAATAAAAAAAAATTAAATGATTTGCTGAGTAAACTTGTGAAAGCTTGACCAGCAGCTTCTTCAGCTCAATTGTGTGGTAGATAATTTCTACAAGGGGTAGGGAATAAAACAGAATGTAAGTGCAATGCAGGCATAACTATACTAAAAAAAAGGAGCTAGAGATTTAAAAGAAGATATATTTTGTGCAGGAAACATGTTCCAGTTCCCTGTTGTTGTCCCAGAATTAGTGTAGAATGAGAAGAAGATCCAGGATTCACATGGAGTCCTAAGGGTATATTTATCAAAGAGTAAAGTTAGAGATTGCCACAGCTGGGGATTTGTTTGTAAGCTACAATGCACAGAGGTTTACACATTCCAGTTTTGTATGTTTCCAAAGACACTGTCTGGACCATTTTTATGTACCGCTTATGTACAGTCCAGAGTTTTAATATTACAAGTGTATTGGCCAAGTTGTGTTAAGGTGGCCATACACGGGCCGATAAAAGCTGCCGACAGACCAAGTCGGCAGCTTATTGGCCCGTGTATGGGGGCCCCCGACGGGCTTCCCCGATCGAGATCTGGCCGAAAGTCGGCCAGATCTCGATCGGATGGGGTTAAAAATCCCGTCGGATCGCGGCCGCATCTGTTCGTTGATGCGGTCCCGCGATCCGACCGCCCGTTTGGCGAACGCTAGGATCCGATCGTTGGGCCCTAGGGCCCACGATCGGATCAGCCCGATATTGCCCACCTCAAGGTGGGCATATCGGAGGGAGATCCGCTCGTTTGGCGACATCGCCAAACGAGCGGATCTATCCGTGTATGGCCACCTTAAGTCCTTGGCCATGTCCTATTATAACCAAGTCCATTACTCCCAGTCTCTCTCTCTGTTCTCACATAATCTAAGGATTCCCAATGAATTTTTAATGTTGTTCAATAGCAGGGTTAACATAATTTTGGGTGCATATCACCAGCTAAATGTGCAAATGTGAAATGTATGGCAGTCAGTTTGTCTCACATCTGCTTCCCTTTTACCATATTCTTTCCATTATAGGTATTCCATGTTTGGGACATGCAACCAGAGCTTTAGTACTAGGATAAAAAATTGTAGGCTCTACTAACTAAAATTCTGATGTGTATAACTCAATGGAAATAGGCTCTACATGTCACAACATTTGTACAAGGATAGATTTATTATTATTATTATTATTATTATTATTAACATGTATTCATATAGCGTCAACATATTGCGTAGCACTGTAAAGTTAATTTGATTATACAACTAAATCACATGAATTATATACATAGAACATATGGAGTTACATACATCACAATTAATACCAGTACAATGGCCCTATGCAAAGAGCTTACACTCTAATGGGAAGGGAGTAAAACACAAGGTGTGGGAGTGGGCAAGATCAAATTAAGTGGGTGAGAAATGTGGTACTGTATGTGGTGTTACATTTGGTAGTTAAGCAGAGTGAGGGTAGGCTTCTCGCAAGAAGTGCGTTTTAAGAGATTTCTTGAAAGCAGAAAGGTTGGGAGAAAGTCAGACAGACCGTGGGAGACAATTCCAGAGGGGGGGTGCAGCCCATGCAAAGTCTTGAATGCGAGCATGTGAGGAGGTAATGAGAGAAGAGTTGAGTAGCAGGTCAGTAGAGGAGCATAGTAAGCAGTTGGGTGAGTATATAGAGATGAGTTCAGAGATGTAGGGTGGGGCAGAGTTATGAAGTGCTTTGAATGTCAGGGTCATTAATTTGAATTTGATTCTGAAAGGTAGCGCCAAGTGCACGTGAGTGTCTTTGGAGCACTTTTGTATGAGCAGTATGCCAAGATTGAAGTGGTTTGGGTCTAGCACTTTAGTTTTTATAGGAGCAAGCTCATTCAGGGCAGTAGTGAGAGTACTATAGTAGACAGAGGTAGCCACATTAGGACAAGAGATATTAGAGTGAAGAAAAGGAAGAAGAGAGATGTGACACGTCTACAGCTTGCAAGTCATGGTAAGTACATGTTTGGGGAATAGCAGGGGGTGAGGAGGGAGTAAGTGAGAGTTGAAATGTGAGCATATTGTGATCAGAGAGGGGAAATGGTGAGTTAGTAAAATTGGTGTTTGAACAAAGTCTAGTAAGTATGAGATCCAGAGCATTACCATTGGATTGAGAGGGGAGGGAGGGAGGGAGGAGGAGTCTGAGCACAAAGATAAGCCTTATGCAGCTGTATATGCTTCACAGAAAATATTACACAAGATCTAGGCAAAGTACATGTTTCCCAATGTTTCACCCACTTGTCTCACTGTGGTAAGAGGAACTGGCACACTCATGCACACCCTATAGCAAAGCCCAAAGCTATACAGCTACTGGGAAAAGTCTTGACTCACTTGTTGCAGATAACTGAAACCACACTGCAACCAGAACCAGTAATGTGTTTGCTAAACATACGTAGGGGTTAAAACAACTGTCTCGGGATGCATGTTTTGCTGGTCACAAAGGCCCTGTTCCAGGCCAGGCACCTTATTACACTAATTTGGAAAAAGCAACTCCCCTTCAATATTTCAGAGTGGCCTTATGTACCTTGTATCTTAGTGTTAATGTAAATTACATGTAAAATAAAGTATGTGTAAACTATTAATCTGTGATCTCAATGTGCATGGGGGTATATTTATCAAAGAATGAAGTTAGAGATGGCCACAGTCCTCTAGAGTGAAATTCTGACACTCTCTAAATCCAATTGAAATGAATATACCCCTTTGTTTTGAACACAAAAAACAAAAAGAAAATATTACAGTCTGTACAAGCCCCATAGTACAGGATTAGGAAGTTTATAAGTTATTCAAATTTGATACATGCTTTGCTTGACCCTGTTACAAAATCTGAGAATGTATATTTAGGGAAAATTCTACTGTTGACTTTGGAAATGAAATTGCCACAAAGAATAAACATAGTTCTTGGAAAGGAGGGGAGAGGAAAAATCACCTAGAATTGTCCTAAGGTGGGCCGAAATGTTGGGTACACAAGTATGAATAAAATTTGATACATGCTCAAGGCAAGTGCTTGACGTCACAAATACAGTACGTCACCAATGTGAGACAACTTATAAAAGTGTTGTCAATACATAGGGGGGAAAACAAAAATAAAAACTAAAAAAGTCTCTTGTAGTGATCCCTCCCAGTGTATCAAGATGCTTGTATTGTTACCATTATTATCCAAAATACAAATTAATTTGCTGCCAATAAATCTAATATTATGTTGCCAACAGTTGTGAAAACCCAAAGGCATCCTTATAATATAGTCTCTCATGTATAAATAAACAGCAATATTCCATAAATTACAAGGGATCCATACAGATAAGTAAGGCTGGTATATCAAAATATTGGACCCAAAGCCTAAGAGTGGTGTGAATGAACTGTTGGATGCTATTGGAAGTCAAGAAGTGGTAGAGGCAGAACAATAAGGAATGCAGTAGATGGAGATTACTCACTACCACATAGTTATATCACATGTGCGTGAAAGGAGACAGAACCAGCACGTACTAGAGTACTAGAGAAGCGAGCCTGTAACTGCAGCTGGTACTAGAAAAAAGAACATGCTAATCGCATATATATATATATATATATATATATATATATATATATATATATAGATAGATATACTGTATATATAATCTGTTATCTGGAATGCCAGGGTGTTCTTGATAATGAATCTTTTCTTTGTAATTTGGATCACCATACCATGAGTCTGCTAAAGCACATTTTAACATTTTTAAAAAAAAAACACTATTGGATCGTTATGCCACCACTATGTATTAGCTAGGATCAAATACAAGGTACAAACACAAAACAAACTTTAGAAAGTGTCAGTTAACTTAAATATCAAACTATGCTGCTTATAATTGGAGTATTCATAGGTGTTGTTGGGATTTCATCCTTTGGCTTTTGCTTTTGTCCCCCCCCTAGTCTATGATAATTCTGCAAAGCTGCACTATATTGGCTGCAGATTCTCATGAAACTGTTAACTTGATGCATAAATATTTCAATATAGTGTGTATATATAGAATATACTATAAAAAAGACATTTTGGCCCTGTGTAAAGGGTCCCCTTAACTCATGGCTCAGTTTCTTGGTGGCTGTGCACTAACACTTAGGGGCAGATTTATTAAGGAAAAAAGTGAAAATTCTAATTTAAAAATTCTAATGTTCAAGTTTATTTTAGTGTAATTCGACTAGGGAATAGTTAAAATTCGATTTGAATTCAAAATTTATCATCTACTGGCCCTTTAAGAATTCAAATTCAACTATTCACCACTTTAAACCTGCCAAATTGCTGTTTTAGCCTTTGGGGGATGTCCTGGAATCAATTTGGCAGCTGAGTCGGGGGACATGGATGGCGGGCAGGTGGGAGAGGAGTCACGGCAGCACAGTGTGGGTGGGGAGGAGGCAGCAGCCACGGGGCCCAGACGGTATACTCGGGGGGGAGAGGGAGGAGCCTAGGGCTGCCCCTGAGGCCGGATATAGGGCTGGATCACAGGGACATGGTCCACATGGGGACAGCGAGGGCAGTGAGGCCAGTCAAGGTGCCAGGCCGATGAGGGGCCACAGCACGATCAGTACAGCGCCTGGGCGGCAGTCCCCAAGAGGGGCTGCTTCCAGCCGGGCTGATTCGAGGGACACACGCCAGGAGTGGAGGAGCAGACCTAGGGACCGCACCAGGTCTAGGAGCTGGTCATAGCGCAGGTGCAGCTGAGGTAGCGGCAGGCATCAGAGGGGCTACAGGCGGTGGAGGGTGGAGTGTTCCCATTTCCACGAATGTTTTATCTCTTCTGGTTGCTTGTCTCCCACTAGGAATACAGGCAGGAGAGGTGATAGCGTCGACAGAACTACAGCGACACGGGAGTCACGGTCGAGGAGTCACCAGCATACCTCCCAACATTTTGGAAGTAAAAAGAGGGACAAAAATTTTTTCCGCACATAGTGCAGCGATATTTTTGGACCACGCCCATTTTGTGGCCACACCCCCTAATTACCATGTTCATTTTACAAAATCCGGCAGGTTATGAACGTTTGAAAATAATTCTCCTTATCTAAACTGTTTTTTTGTGTCTCAAAATTGTTACAAAGTATCTTATTTGCACTTGTGGCTGTTTTGTGCTCTCTGCTAAAAGCCAATTAAGTGAGAAACTTTGTTTCTTTTTCTGGCTGTTGGTGCAGAGAAAATAGGGACTTTCCAGTACAAATGAGGGACTGCGGGTTGAGCTGTCAAAAGAGGGATTGTCCCTCCAAAAAAGGGACAGTTGGGAGGTATGCACCAGCATAGTTGGGAGGTATGCACCAGCATAGTTGGTCGAGAGATCGGGACACAGACGGGGCTACGGCCTATAGGTCGACAGCACAGCAGGAGGTGAAAGACAAAATATGGAAGGGGGAATTTATCGAAATTTTTTCCCTCCTCCCACTGGAGAAGTCTGTATAATTGATGGATGAGGATAAGAAAAATGGGAAAAAAGAGGAAGAAGAGCGGAGTAAAAGATATAGAAAGATTCCAAAAACTTTTGGGATTTGGCTACGGGCCTTTTGCATGCTAGCCAGCATAATTGGGGAAAAACACCCCGAGCATTGTTCACCACTTTTTTGCTATGTTGACGGGTTCTGGGAGGCGTATAGGGTATATGGGGGCTTGGTTTGGTGGCGTTATGACGAGAAATATCGTCAGAGGTTAGCGGCCAACCCAGGTATGAGATGGGATCAGCTGGACATGCCACTGTGCTTGCGGTTGATGACCGCACAAAAGGCATCGCCCTTTCAGAGAGGCGCCGGGGGGGGGGGGGGACAGCAACAGGGACCTTCCCCGGCGGTCAACAAACCTGGCTATAAGCATGAATGTTCGGGTTGTGGGGGGGCACACTCCTATGCAAAATGTTTCAAGAGAAGAAAAGGGGGAGCAAAGTCGGCTGAGGCTCAAAAAGGGGAGGACCCCGGTGAACCTCGACGCGATGCGGCCCTGGCTAGACAGGTACATTAGGCGAGGGGATGCGGAGGTGTTGAAAGAGGGGCTTCAGTGGGGATTCAGGATACCTTTTCAACCTAGATCACAAGGGGAGGTGCATGGGAACCTAAAGTGGGTAGAGCAAAATCCAGAGATAGTTCACCAAAAAATTTGTAAGGAAGTGGAACTGGGCCGGATGGAGGCCCATTTGCAGCCCCTCCATTGGAGGACCTGAGAGTATCTCCACTGGGGGTGGTTCCATAGAAGGAGCCCCTGGAAGTTTTGCCTCATTCAACATCTTTCCTACCCAAAAAGCACATCAGTAAACGATGACATTGACCCGGAACTTTGCTCTGTCTCGTACACGTCTTTTGACCAAGCATTAGCAGTAGTCAAGAAGGTGGGAGAGGGAGCTTGGTTGGCCAAGGCGGACATTGAGTCAGCGTTTCGCTTACTACCCAGACTGACACCATCTTTTAGGATGTGCTTTAGATGGTTTCTTTTATGTTGACTTATGCTTATTGATGGGTTGTTCCATCTTATGTTCGTACTTTGAGAAGTTTAGCTCCTTTTTAGAGTGGGTAGTTCGTAAGAAGTCTAATTCGGGGGGTCTGGTGCACTATCTTGATGATTTTCTATGATGATTTTCGGATGAGTGCCTGCATGTGTTGGAGACGTTGCAGGAGGTAGTTGGCAAATTTGGGGTCCCTTTAGCACCTGAAAAGACGGTGGGACCTGTAACTTGCCTCTGTTTTCTGGGGTTGGAAATTGATATAAGGAAGGGCGAATGCAGATTGCCTTTGGACAAGTTGAGTGAGTTGCGGAGTTGGGTGGTTAGACTGGAAAAATGGCACAAGGCCACCGTGAGAGAAGTGCAGTCGCTACTGGGCAGGCTAAATTTCGCTTGCAGAGTGATTGTTATGGGGAGGGTATTCTGCCGTAGGTTGGGTAAATTGCTGTCTGGGGCTGCGGCGCCCCATCACCATGTGCGGTTGCCAAAGCAGGTGAGAGATGACTTGGCGATTTGGCGTCAGTTCCTTGACACATTTAATGGGAGGCTGATATTCCCAGAGAGCGAGGTCACTAATAAGGAAATCCAGCTTTTCACGGATGCAGCTGGAAGTCACGGTTTTGGCGCATATTTAGAGGGTAGGTGGTGCGCAGAGGAATGGCCGGAACAATGGAGAGACGTAGGGTTGACAAGAAACCTTTGTTTTTTGGAAATGTTTCCCATTAAAATTGCCTTGTTTATCTGGGGTGACAATTTGAGCAATAGAAGGGTGATATTTGTAACAGACAACATGGGGGTGGTGCAGGCTATAAACAAGCAGTCGGCTTCCTCGGCTGAGGTAGTGTGACTTTTAAGGGTCTTGGTGTTACAATGCTTGCAACTCAATGTGGGTTTCCGTGCAGTGCACCTTCCGGGAGTTAAAAATTAGATTGCTGACTCTTTATCTTGGTTTCAGTGGGAGCGTTTTTGGCAACTGGCACCAACGGCAGACGAGGAAGGCCATCATTTCCGGGAGTGTCTGTGGCAGCTCGGGACGTCCGACTTGGCGAGTTAGTGAGATCGTCCGTGGCCGAGTCAACTTGGACATCGTATGGTAAGGTCTGGGCCGAGTGGGAACAGCTGGGTAATTGGGTAGGCGTTACGCATTCCCCTCAAGACAGGGTGGAGCTTATGCTTTGGTGGGTATATTGGATGGCGGAACAGGGCAGGTCGGTGTCACAGATTGAGAAGGGTAAGGCAACTCATTCTTTCTGGTTTAAGGTAAGAGTCTGGGAGGATTTGACTAAGGGTTTTGTCGTTAGACAGGCGATAAAAGGATTGACAAGGGGTCGCACCCGACAGGATTCTAGGAGACCTTTATCGGTCAGCCTACTACACAGTTTGGTTTATGTACTGGGGGGGGAGATATGTTTCTCTAAATATGAAGTGGTATTATTTCAGGTGGCGTTTGTTTTGGCATTTTTTGGTGCTTTCAGGGTGGGGGAGCTGGTGTGCATTAGCAAAAGGGCGCCCGGGGGGACTTCAGAGGACGGATGTGGTGTTGTGTGATGGGAGGGTGGACATATGGCTTAGACTGACCAAGTAGGCAGGGGTCGCAGGGTCATGTTGTATGCCATTACAGAAGGGAACATTTGCCCCTATGCTAACATTTTGAAATATTTAGCTGCCCGGCCTATCGCTGAGGGCCCCTTGTTATTACATGAAAACAAGACGCCGCTCACCAGGTTTCAGTTTGTACGGGTGTTGCGATTGGGTTTGGAAAAAATTGGGAAGGCTCCGCTGGAGTATGGGTCGCATTCTTTTCGGATCGGGGCGGCTACAGAGGCAGCACGCTTAGGCCTGAGCGATACGGTGGTTAAAAAGATTGGCCGATGGGAATCAAAGAGATTTCAGAGTTACATTCGTACGGCAAGGTTACAATGAGGGCAGTTACCCCAAGGGGATACAGGGTAGAGGAAGGGATTTTGAGTTATTTCACAGAAGGCTGTGACTACGTATCTTGTTCAAGGTGGTGTTCGGCGAGTATGGATCATTGGACAATCCTTCGTGTGTTGGGCGGAAAGGAGAGCCGCAGCTCGGAGGATTGGTATGCAGCTGGGTTTTCCGGAACGTCAGGTTACGGGTTAAATGGTTTGGTTTCCCGGGTCTACAGTGGCCTGGTTTATTTGACAGACTTATGGAAAATGCATCAAGTGAAGAGCACTTGGGCATTATGAGCCAGAAGGATCTGGTGAGGTTAATGAAGCTGGATGTTGATAAAATTCGTTCATTATTTCCCGGTGTGGTGGTTGTGTGGTCAGAAATGGTGCCCAGGCTGGTATGGCGGTGGGCTCGGGATCACTCGGCAATGGAAAGGAGCAGAATTAAATTGAACAAGCTGCTGAGCGCTTTTGTTAGACGGTCTGGGGGGTGGTGATCAGACACAAGATTTTGGAGAAGGCCCGGCCAGGTTTTTACAGGCGGGATGGAATATATTTGGCGGAGGTGGGCCTGGACATATTTATCCTGGATATGGCGGACGGGGTGAAAAGAGCCTTTCAGTTGTGGAGTGGGGTGGCGCAGCCAGCGTAAAAGGGGTTTTCACGCTGTCAGCCAGTGGCGTAGTGGGGCTCCCCTACTGGGTAGCCAAATGGGGGTGGTAGTGTCAAGGTGAGTTGGCCTGGGGCTAGGCCTAGGGGCAAGGAGGCACAGCAGGTATGAAAACAAGTCATGGTGGTCTAGCCTTAGGCTGGAGAAGGGGTATGTGAACAGGAATACTGTTAAGTTATTGCAAGATATTGTTAAATGTTATATGCAGCCTTCAGCGGCTTGTAATTTTACACATGTCAACTTGTTACTCATTTGTTACTCATTGGTTTTATAATAATAATAATGATGGTTTGTTGGTAAATAATTTTACCAAGTTTTGAATAAGGTTATGGAATAAAACAAGCTGCAGCCTTTTCACCCAGAAAGTCTTATGGTTTGATTATTTGGTGGGGTTAATAAAGTTTTGGGAACGACATTGAGTCATACTAAGTCATTATTATTATTATTATTATTATTAACATGTATTTATATAGCGCCAACATATTGCGTAGCACTGTAAAGTAAATGTGATTATACAAATACATCACATGAATTACATATATAGAATATATGGAGTAACAAACATCACAATCAATACAGCTTCAAAAAGGTGAGGAAGGCCCTATGCATAGGCATACAGTCTAAAGGGAAGGGAGTAATACACAAGGTGTGGGAGTGGGCAAGATCGAATTAAGTGGGTGAGAAATGTGGTATTGTATGTGGTGTTGCCTTTGGTCATGTTCTGCTAATAGTCTGTAACCTTGAAAAACGTTTCAGAGGAGACCAAAACATTGTTTGGCTTTAAATAAATATATTTTTCTGATTTTTTAAGTCCCGTGAGTGCACTAGTTTTGTTGTTACTATAGAAATTTGATACTGTATAACATTGATACCTGCACCAAGGCTTTCATGATCTACTGGAAGAATATATATTGCAATATATGGACAATCCATGTTTTGTTTAAAATATAGGGCATTTTTAGTAGCTATATAGACAAAATGTCTTAATGTCCTTAATATATTGATAATGGCTTAAGACTTCTTGTCTTTATGAAATGTGTGGTCACATCACCCCTGCCTATGGTTTTAAATTGTTTAGTGGTGAGCACAACTTTCCCTTTGTTGCTATAGTTTATACAGGAGAAGTGGCCATCTCCATGTTGATGCTAGGGTTGCCCCTTGGCTGGTATTTTACCAGCCTGGCCGGTAAAAATGATGCTTGATGCCAATGTTGTTAATAGGTAAAAATGGCAAGAATATATGAAATATAGGTATTTTTTTCCAGAAAAGGTGGCAACCCTAGTTGAGGCTCCCACCCTGCCCAGCTATAGTCAGGTGATCCCAATGATGGCCAATAAAAAGTGCAAACATATGGGAGTTTTAACCTTGACTGGTAAGTTGCAGGTAAAACTTAGTCCCTGTTAGGGATGTAGCGAACTGTTCGCCGGCGAACTAGTTCGCGCGAACTTCGACTGTTCGCGTCCGCCGCAAGTTCGCGAACGTCGCGCGACGTTCGCCAATAGGCGTTCGCGTCAAAATCGGTCGCCCATTCGACCATTCGATCGCTAAAATCGAACGATTTTCGTTCGATTCGAACGAAAATCGTTCGATCGAACGATTAAAATCCTTCGATCGTTCGAATCGAACGATTTTCGGATGTTCGAAGCTCGCGAACAGTTCGCGAACTGTTCGCAAATTTTGCCGGTGTTCGCGAACGGCGTTCGCGAACACATCGGCGGCGGTTCGCTACATCCCTAGTCCCTGTGTAAAATTTATGATAAGGCAATATAATTCTTAATGAATCAGATAAAAGTTGAATTTAGGACTGGCCAGATATGGGATGACTTTGACCTATTTGGCAATCTTAAATATATTACAATACATAGACAAATAATCCCGGTTTGTCTAAAGGGGAAAGCATTTTAGTAGCTTGAGGCACAAATGTTATAGGGGATTTTTTTTTCAAAAATCAAGTTTGCCTCAAGAAAAAACATGAATAATCTATTATGTGTCTCTGGCAAAATACACACACATGAGCTCTAGGAATAGTAACACAAAAAATTTAAGCAATTTACACAAAACTGTTGTCTTGCACTGGTAAAAGGCGTTTGCTTCAGAAACACTACTAGAGTTGTATATAAATAAGCCACTATGTTGTCATGCAGTTCACTTTTCAAGGCACAGGTTACACAGCACATAACAAATAGACTCTGCAAAATACAATGGGTTTATTTCTTACAAAGGAATCTAAACCCATTGTATTCTACAGAGTATAACAATATGCAGTTAAACCTGTGCCATCTGTCCCCATGGCTACAGTAGTGTTTCTAAAGCAAACACACCAGTTTAACCAGTGCGGGGCAACAGTACATTCTATTTTAATTATTTATTAAATAAATTTGCTGTTACTGTTCCTTTAATAAAGGCATCATTACACAATGATGCTAGATGTGTCACTTCTAACACAATTTAGAGAATATATATATATATATATAAATATATATATATACATACACATATAGATTCATATATAGATTAAGTACATTAAACAGATTATGAAAACAATTTAGCAGCTTTCATTAGAAGATATATTGTTTGAAAATTCGAAAACCTGTTGTTCTGTGTGATATCTACAGTAGGTTTGTGTCATGTGAAAATCCCACAGAGCAACCCTGTTCACACTCTAAAAGCTGGAGGTAACTACAGAGTCACAGAGGTCATAACCATTACTGGGGCCTGACCCTATGGTAATCTCATGGCCACAAAAAATCTAGCTTCTACACTAAATAAGATAAAACTGCGCTCGGAAAGAGTCAAGGCTCAATTGTCAAGTACATTTTAGATAGCTGCAAATCTATAAAGAGATATGAATCATCCTCTCGTAACAGTTTCTCTGAAATATTTATCATTACAGAACTGAGAATATTTGAAACTGCATTTCTCATATTTCTGCATTCAAGGATGAGACCTTTCATTATCCTTCCTCATCCAGTCACTTCGCCCTGTTGCAATGAGATGAATGAAACAGCAGTGATTGCTAAATCATTTTAAGAAGACAACTAGATCTTGGCTTTAATGGAGGCCACAAAAATCTGTAGTCCTTCGTTGAATTCACTGCTGCCCTACTGGAAGAATTTTAATGAAGTTTCTCTGGTTTCAGTGTATTGGGAAACACTTAATGCTAAAATGCTTTTTACTATACGTAGAGTTTGTTTCATAGTAGCTGTGGGTGACAAAATGCACCCCACAAGTTTAACTTTTTGTACAAGCAAAACATGCCTTCCTGCTAATTAATTATTTGTGTAGCACACACTTTGCAGATGATACCTATAACTTACCTTTCCCTTTCATCTTTTATTTCAGGATACTGTGTCATGAGGTCAAATACTTAACAAGTTCCCACACCTCCTAAATCGACCCCATAGCACTGATCTCTATATATCACACGGGAAAAAATTTAAGTAAAATTGTACATTATGTAAGGAGGAAGGCTAAATTCTATTTGGCTCAATCTTTTCAAAACACTTAGCAAGTACTGTATTAGTGCATTATAATTTGTATTTAATAAAGTAGGGCAGTGGAAAATTGGGGGGGAAAAAAAAGACCTTTTAAGTCTACAAAGCACATGTTTTTGTTTGTGCTCCCTCTTGTCCAGTGCACATTTTCATAAAATGCAACCCAAACCCATACTATCACTAAATAGTGAATAGCCATCACTGTAATGGATACCAAAAACTTTAGCCTTCATCTTAGTATGGTTGACCAATCAATTAGGTAATTGCTGACTGGTTGCATGTTGTTTTATTTTGGTTCTTTGCTATTTTGGAGTAAATTTATTGTTATACACTTGAACAGTTGTTCCGAGGGCTAGTTAGGCGTGCTTCCTAAATATAATGGAACCAAGTGATCTAAAAATGTCGATCTTGGATCCTTGGGATTAACGGAGATCTATGATGTGCATGTAGTCAGATATGATTTACATATATGTACCGGTTACACCAGTATTTTGGTTGGTCCAGTTTTCCTAGACGGTTTGCATTCCTCAAAGTTCTGCCCACAATTTTACAGTGATGGAAGGAAAAAATGAATTGGATACTTTTGTAACTTTCCACTAATTCCATCTGATTCATAAAAAAATTGACAGCTCAGCTGATTCCACTTAACTCTATGGTGCTGTGTTGAATTAGTGTATTCAAACGATTTCCTCTTAAAAATGTCGTTTTGGGAATCATTTGTGTAAATTACATCAGATAGGAACATTTTATATGAAAAGGAATCCCAGAAAACAGGAATTGAATACTTCCGAATTATAAATTGGTCCTGTCCGTTTTTCAGTTCCACAGAATCAGACCAAGAAAACTCTATGTGGCAGATTTATCAAAGGTCGAGCGGAATTTTAGAATTCAAAAAATTTGACTAGGGAATAGTCCAAATTCAATTCGAATTTGAAAAAATTTAAAAAATGTATGATGTATCAACCATTCGCCATCTAAAACCTGCCGAATTGCTGTTTTAGCCTATGGGGGACCTCCTAAAACCTATTTGGAGTCAATTGGTGGACTTTGAAAAACTTTAATTTGAATTTGATCGAATGTGCTATTCGATTGGTACGATTCAAATTCGTCCAAATACAGATATATTCGATCGAAAACGGACCTATTCGGCCAAAAAAAACCTTAGAAATTTTCAAATTCTATATTCTACCCTTGATAAATATGCCCCTAAATGCTCATTTAGAGCACAATTGAGGCAGGGGATTGGTATGCAATCTGCATCTTGTGCTTTTTAGAGTAGG
Organism: Xenopus laevis; assembly: GCF_017654675.1. Lineage (NCBI taxonomy): Eukaryota > Metazoa > Chordata > Amphibia > Anura > Pipidae > Xenopus > Xenopus laevis. Next base: position 154,414,056 of record NC_054371.1, read on the forward strand.
GTGCAATGTGCAAGTTCTGCGGGCACAATGCAGGTCTGTACTGACGTATTCATAAGAGGTTTTGCAACACCATGTGCCCACTGGTGCTCCCTGCAAATCTGAATAATTTGCAAATTATGGAACATCTATAGGGATGTCCATGGACATTAAGCCAATTTTTAATAAATATATCTCTTGATGAACACAGTTAGTAGTAAATTCATCCAAGGGCACTAAGTTAGGAGCAAAGTGCAAAAAACAGTTTTCACATTGGTGAGCCTTATAGAGTCATATTTAATTATTCCCAGTGAATCCCAAGGCTCTCAAATTCACAAGGATTATAACCAGGACACAATATTTATATTCAGGGCTGACTAAGCAAATGGGCAAAATGAGTATGTATTCAGTGCCCACTACGACAATCAGGGCAATATTTATGTTTCTTAGAACTTCCTACTTTCAGAGTATACGATGTACAGTAAATGATATGACATAAAAGGCAAAATCTCTGTAAAGCACTGCAGAATATGTTAATGCTAAATAAAGAATAATGTTAGTAATAATAAAGTATTCGTCCAATTAAGTTCTTAATTTTGATTAAGTTCTTATCAATATGCAGGCTGTCTGATTTACACTGTGGTTCCTTTGAGAGTAACATTAGCACTGTTTTGGTGAATTCCAGTAAGTATGACTGTGCACTGTAAAGAAAGTGTATGGGGATATTTGTTAATATGTTGCTATAGTAATATGTTGGAATAATTGAACTCTATATGCAGTAGGTAAGCTTTGTGTCAATGCCAGACGTTTGCTCATTTTCCTCCGTTTCCCTCTTTCCGCTCATGGAAAGTCCATCTCCTCCATATCATGTGCTGGTCGTGGGAGGAAATGGCACATTCCTCACAAGAGGAAGAGAGGTGAGGGGTAGAGCAGAAGGGCAACCACACAGTTGTTCACACTACCATGCCATTCATACTAGTTCAGTTCCGACTTTCCAACACCCACAGTGACCATGTTTATTATACACATCCCTCCCTCCGTACTGTGGGTATGTCACTGGTTGTAGGAAAAGTACAGGATGACAGGCAATGCACCTGCTATATACTAAGATATTATTGTTTTATAAAGATACAGAAATCATTTACCATTATTAGTCTGTTGTCTAATTGCAAGAATAAAATGGAACAGTGGAATACAGGTATGGGATCTATTACTGTATACCCAATCCTTGGCCCCTGACTTTTACACAAAGAAATTGAAGAAAATGTTCAATATACAGTAAAAAAAACAATAAAGCCTTACATAATGTAAGCATTATATTTAACATCAAGAATAAAGTCTTATTAGACAGAAAAGAGAATTAAAAAAATATAAAATATGCTTAACGTGGACTCTAAGGGAGATGGACTTATAATTATATAAGAGATATAAATATACTGTAGAGAGAGAGAATCTGAAGAGCAGTGCACTCACCCCTAGAAAAAGGCAAAAAAAGACCAGGTGCTGCCACAAAAAGTGATATCAGCATAAAGAACACGGAGCACTCATGGGACAAAATTTATGTGCAAAGCTTTAATGGTCAACTTACACCATTAAAGCTTTGCACATAAATTAAGTCCCAGGAGCGCTCAGTGTTCTTTATGCTAAGGTATTTCTATGAGAAAATCACTTGAACATTAAAAAAACAGAATAGGATTGTTTTGCCTCCCATAAGGATTTATTTTGCCTAAATTCAGATCAATGATACCTATGATTACGTATTGTTGGATACGAAACGCATTAGGATGCGTAACTTTTAGCAAAATAAAATAAACTTCGTATTACCTCATCGGCTGGCTCCAGGTGTGAGTGTTTATTTTTCTGGTTATGAGTTCACCTCAAGCTACAGGTTTCGGACACAGCACCCGAGCCAATCGCCGAACTTGGTGAGTGCGATATAAAGCTGATTTTATTTGTTACATATTTTCCATGCATTGTGTCCGAAGGTGATGGACCTGGGGTCTCTACACCCAGGTCACTACCCCCATCGGGTGAGCTGCAGTTCTACTTTATTTAGAGTCTTAATATTTATTCACTGAGTTTTATGTAGTTTGGGGATTAGAGCCGGCTACACATATTTGTTAAATTTGGATCAAGTACAAGGTACTGTTGTATTATTTTAGAAAAATATCTTTTTGAAAAATGTAATTATTTGCTTAAAATTGAGTCTATGGGGCAAATTCACTAAGCCGCGAAGCGCCGAACGCTGGCATTTTCAGTACTGCGCAAATTCACTAACGAACGCTGGTGTAGTTTCGCTAGTGTTACTTCGCAACCTTACGCCAGGCGAATTTTCGCTAGCGACGAAACTACGCAAATTCACTAACTTGCGCAGTGTACTGAACGCTACCTTTTACGCTAGACTTCCTTCGCCACCTCAGACCTGGCGAAGCGCAATCGAGTAGATAGGGATTGTTTAAAAAAAGTCATTTTTTTTTTCTAAGTCCCAAAAAACGCTGGCGTGTTTTCTACATGATGGGTGATATGCTGAAAAAGATCGAACATTTTTTGGGGCTCCCCTTCCTCCCCCCTACATTTCCTGACTCATGGCAACTTACTTAGACAGTGGGCACATGTGTAGGGCAAAATAAAATTTTTATTTGCAGATTTGAAGGTTTTCTAGGCATTTGTAGTGCAGATACGTGTTCCTCCATTGAAATTTGAATTTCGCGCCGTATGCAAATTAGCCTTCGCTAGCGTAACTTCGCTTTATATAGCGAATCAACGCTAGCGCAACTTCGCAACCTTACGCTACCCCTGTGCACAATTTCGGATTTTAGTGAATTTGTGGAGCCCTGGCGAAACTACGCCTGGCGCAACTTCGCATCTTAGTGAATTTGCCCCTATGGGAGATGGCCTTCCTGTAATACGGAGTTCTCTGGGTAACAGGTTTCCGGGTTTAACAGGCCCCATAACTGTATATAATTGCAGCCCAAATCCTGTTGCCTACATTTCTGTGAACTAGTTAATCACACATGCACCACTGTCTAATTGCTTATCTCACTGTTCCTTGCCAGTTCTCTAAGAGTACACTCCCTTCTATTAGAGGATTGTCACATCATCACTCATTGAAGAATGTCTATGGGATTCCCACATCCCTCACTCCACTCTCAGCCGGCCAGACTTTTCAAAAGCTAACACCGCTATACTCCTAGGTAGAAATTCAGAAAAATACATTGTAATTGAACAGTGGCTTTGCCTTATGGTGTGTGTGTGGTCAGCAACTACTGATTATCAGGGCAAGTGCTGAGAGAGCTAGGGCTCTGTGTAATGTAACACACAGTATTAGGCCTGGCTCATACAATGCAGTTTTTGTAACTGACGTATATTGACCAATTACCTGCACAGTATTAGGAAATACTAATACTCTTAATGTGAAGCTTTTGTATGTAAGGAAGGTCAATCAGAAATATTTTTCAGATAAATTATTAGCTAATATGCTGATCTACGCTGTTTGTGGTGCCATCTCCACCACAAAGCTTCATCCCCTCTTCCAACACCATTCTGTATGGAGAAGCACATTCCTATCATTTTTGCAGCATTTGGCTGGATCCAAGAAAATAGTGTAGACTTATACAATTCACAATACATCCTGCTGCTTCTTATAAATGTATTGGCAGTTCCATTGGCAGCCATACATGCCCATGCCATAACATTGCAGTTGCCATATTTTCATTTTACCAAACAAAGAAAATGTAAACAAGGAAGAAATATTTCATATATGATCTGGTATGCTTTAAAATCATGACCTTTTTCCTATTATTCTGGTACATGTTGTTCTTAGCTTCGTCTGTCTAAAGCTGGCCATAGATGTAAAGATTTTTAAAAGATCCGATCGACATCGATTATCTCGAAACGATCGTATGAATTGTCAATCAACTAAAAAGACCATTTGCCAGGAAAACAAAGGGGAGCTGCCTGCTTGGCCCTGCAAACATAGATAGATTGCACTGGGACCCACAAAGATTTTTTTAACCTGGCCGATCAATTTTCTGACAGATGTCGGACTAAAAATCGGAAGATGTACGATCGTTCGAATCACAATAACTTCACTATAATTTCGAAGGATTGGTCGGACTTCGCTAAAATCGGTCGTTCGGCAAGAGAAATCTTTGCGTCTATGGGGAGCTTTAGAAATGGTCTTCCAGAACTGGACAACTTTTTTAGATTTTTCTGCTAGTAAAGTCTCATTTGGCCTTCCCCTTCTTTAGGCTTATCAGTGGTTTGCAATTTGTAGTAAACCGTCTGTATTAACTGTCATGAAGTATTTTCTTGATGGCAGACTTTGACAATAATACATTAACTTTCTGTAGAGTGTTCTTGACTTGGCTAGATTCAGTGAAGCGTTTTTTCTTCAACATCAAAGTATGTTTCTGCTATCTCCCTGATGGGTTTTATTTGTTTACTTAGCCTAATGATGCTTTACTTGCATTGACAGGTCTTTGAACCTCATATTGAGAGTTCAAAATTCTAAAGTCAAATTTCATACTTTCATTTAACTCCAGACCTTTTTCCCGGCGATTAATGAAATAATGAGGGAACTGACTGTAGCTGGCCACCAAACAGCTTGTCGAATGTCGAATGATTTTGGTCACTTGAAAAGGAAGACTACATATAAAATGTGCAGTTCTTACACGAGTAACCCAATTTGCATATACATATACTCAAGTGAAAGCTGGCAGCATGCCTTTTCAGCCCACATTATATAATTTCAACTCCAATATTTTTTGTTTTTAAAAGGCTAAAACAACAATACAGTACCTCTATTGCCTGTGTTTAACCAAACGTTCTTCTCTGTTGAGAGTTACAGGTCAAGTGTTTGCCATATCCATACATACCATTCAATAAAATAACAAATGTCATCCAATAATTCAGTATCCATTTCAAGTGTGCTAAATTCTGTTATCTCCTCTGCAAATACGGAGTAATCTTTAGGAAAGTGTATAATAAAAAATATAGAGAGAGGTGCGAGATCCATTATCCGAAACCCGGAACAGTGGCTGCTGTCATACTTTTCATTATCAAGAGCACTTACAATTGAATGGGGTAAACCCTATAACAAGTGAGAGAAATATGATGATTTTGGATTTTGGTTAAGCAAGGTATACAGTATTTACATCAAATGCAACATTGCTGAATGTGGAACACAGCTTGTGTCATGTGCCCTTCTCCTCCTCAGTAGTGATATTATGCATAGGGGCAATAAAAGGCAAACTAAACTGCCACCTGAACTAAAACAGATTTCCCACACTATATGTCAAGCTGGAATCCTCACTAAGGATCTCTACCTCGCTAATTGGACCTTGCTAACTGTCTGGAGCTGTGCCCACACTGATCACCTGCTGTTGTTCTGGGGCCCCCGTGGATCAACCGCTGCCCCCCTCCCCACTGGGCCCTGCCTGTCTGCCACCATACTGGGCTATGCGGCTCACCTGCAGCTGCCAAGCTGGGCCCTTCTGCCCCACCATACTCCTGGCAGAATAATTATAAATAATATAAAATTAATGATGGCCATCTTTCACTTTCTCCATCTACTTTCCAGGTGTTTTAGATATGCAGGAGGAAGAGCAAACCATTACTGTAAAAAAATGTTTGCAACATTCTGCTTGTGCTAGTGTGGGTAAGCTAATACCTTCAAATCGAATGCCTAATCTTTAATGCTTTGAGTCAATTTTCTTACTAGGCATGTCTGGGGTTAATGGAGCACTCACTTCTGTAGAGAACTTACTGACATATATAGCTTTAATATGCTTATTATCCATTTTCTGCTGTCATCTTATTGGAAAATCTAGGGTTAATATGTTCATTACATATTTTATTACTGCCATGCCTGGGGTTTAGGGTTTCTAAACACCAGACATGATTTCTGTAGCAGCCTTACTGACATATCTGGGTGATAATGGCTAAAGGGAGTGGATAGGGGAAGACTTTCCCATTTTGTTGGTAAAGTCTGCTTATCTGTGTACATAAAAGGGGGTGGAGGGGTGGTGAAAACTTTGAAGAGTGGTGGTGATGGCAGCAGCAGTAGGCATGCTTATGTGTTTGGTGGGCCTCTTGGGTGAGGTTCTATAGTGGGCCTAGGTACCCCAGTTTGACACACACTATTACTACTGGACATAACACTCTCACTGCTTCGGTGGAAGAAGGATGATATAGATTTTATATAAGGAATACCCAAAGAGAAAGCTTCTTATCAACCAAGGAAAGATACCTAGGAGCCTATGAAGAACACATGCAATAAACATATTGACAAGAAGTCTTCACACAATGTTGCCAGGTTTGTCTAGAGCTGGCTTAAAACATCTGTCCAGGAACTGTGTTTTGCTAACCTTCTTGGTGAGTGAGCCCATGCAACCCAACTCGGGCACCTTAACAAGGGCACCTCTGCAGCCACTGCTTCTAAAACCCATCAGTTATCACAACAGAAAAATGATGCTCAATGCTCCCCCAAAAACTCAAGTTTAAGTGTACACAGATTGTTATTTATACTGTTAATTGTGATGCCCTTTAACGAAAAAGCAATCCTTTCAGAACATTTATATACACTGCAAATGTCTCGGTTCAAGATAAAGGCAATGTGACACATCCTATTGTGCTAAACAATAAAAAGTAAAGCATTACGACTGTTCTATTTTTAGTAGCACGGTAAAAGTTTGTTGCTGAGGCTGTACCTCTGTATGTCCTTTTTAGCTCACTTGAGGCACACTTATTACGTACCCTGTTACATTTCAGCTAATGAATGGAGAGGGTAATGTATTTTACTCACACACTTCTTCCGTTTACAGTAAATTCTAGATAAAAGTTGCACCTAATATACTGTTGTTACTCTCAGCCACGCTACCTTCTTCCGGCCTCCTGTTCTGGATCTGCACCTTCTGCACCTATTGATACAAGAAGATCCTGGAGCTACTATTACCTAACCAAGCTGTAGCTGCAGGATTCCCACAATGCTCTACTTCAATTGGCACAGCACACTTGCATCTAAAGAATAGCACACAGACATCATTTGATGGCCTCTAATCAATCAGCAATTAGATTTCAGCAGTCACCGAAAACATGATGGGTTGTTATGGGAAACATCACCCGTGATATTTTTCTCCAGTGTTTTAAACAGCATGATAAATAAGTCCCTCCCGGCTTATTAGAAGAAAAATTAAAACTAGGTACAAATCACTCATCTTGGTATTTGCTGTCTAGGTGCAAAACATTTCATCAAGCAACAGAGTTATTAAAAAATGTGCGTTTCATACAACTATAGTAGTGTTGTTTATCTTTGAAATGATCGAAGGGTTAGTATCTATCATCCTCAGCTAAAAGAACAAACCCACGTCTCCTCAGCCAATCAAGTTTAGGCCTGTCAAAACTTTGGTTCTTAAATACACACAAAAAAATGAGAGAGAGACAAAACAAAAATCTCCCTGCCAGTGACATACTGAATTTTTACAAAGAGCAGAGGACAGAAGTAGAAAAAAAAGTTTGGAATGATGTCAGGATGGTTTCCAGCCAATTGGAAATGTCAGGGGGAGGTGCTGGAAAAGTTCCTTTCTTCTTTTTTTGGATTTTCCCTGCCCTTGAACAAAAAAAAGAAGTAAAACTATAATAAGTTTCCCATTAAAAAAGGCAGAAGGAAAAGAATTCTGAGTGAAGGAATGCATAGAATAGAGCTGCGTGGGGAAGTGAAAAGCAGCAGGGGTGTGTGGATTCTAGGATTTGCAAGAGGGTTCCCCCCTGTCTGCGTGCCTGTATATATTTTTACTTCTTCAGCATATATAGTAACTTGCTTCCATTCCTCCTCTTCGCTTTCTCCATCCCCTCGTTCTGAGCCTCTTTTGTCTCTGCACTAATCAACTATAGCTGAATCTCCTGGCGCTTGGTGTCTTCTCCCTTCTTTATTTTTGTTCCAGACTTTCATTATTTAATCCATAACTTCCCATCATTCTCATTTTCTCCCTCTCACTTAATTAAGTCCTTTTTTCCTTTTCTGGTTTTACTCTTGTGTTTGTTTAGTGCTTGCTACTTCCTAGTGCTTCCTTTTGTTTGCTTCAATAACTTCTCCTGCTGAACTTTATCCTCCATTCTCCTTTCCTGCATCTTTTCAAATCCATCAATTTTTTATTGCATAATTCCTTTACTGACCACGTTTCTGTCACCTATCTCCGCTCCTTCCAGTCCCCAAATGGGGGCTGCAGTATGTCAGGATGGTGAGCTGGATTTTCGTCTGATTTTTGGCGAAGAAGATTCTGAGGCTACTTCTCCAAGAGGCACTCTGCACGCAATCGGTGAGTTAATACGTGACACTGGACTGTAGTTTAGCATCTTTTAAGTCAGAGATTTAAACTGTATGAAATATTTCACTTTTTTCCTACTTTGTGGAATTGCTTAGATTTTGCACAAGAAAGGAATCCTAATTTGGCCAGTCTGCAGCAAAGCATGTGTAAAACTAACATTATCTGTCAGAGGGATTAAGAGATTGTACAGGTGACACATTTCAGACAGTGAGGAAGAGGCGGTAGTTTTAAGCACCAAAGCCCTTCTGCATAAATAATTGTAAGATCATGGACCAGCTTCCCAGTAGAGGTGGTCGAGACTTAACATAGGACGCTCCAATATGCTTGGCAAGAATAATGATTTTACAAGGCCAAAGATCATGCAGAGTTTGAGTTTTTACAGCCGGACTAGGGAGGAGCAGCTTCTTTAAAATCCTATTTATACATTTGCTGGGAGAAGGACAGTCTGCTATAAAAAAGTCCAAACTGCGTGGATTACAAATCGGCCAATACATGTGTGGCATCTTAGATGTTTAAAATATCCAAGGTTATTAAATTATAAATAAACCATACTTGCTTACAAATGCAGTCAAAAGGGTTCAGTGATGTACAAGAGAAAAAAATGTTTCAAGCTTAAAATAACACAAAACTACTTTACAACTACAATAGTTTTGCTAGGAATAAAAATGTCAGGAGGTGCAAGTATGCCGGGTCCAAAAAAAAAACCCCAGATATAGTGGCAGGTCACACAAAAGAAATAAAAGTGCCTAGTCTATTTATGTAAAATCCAGCACTCTGAAGAATGGGATGCTGGGACACAGAACTGCCTTTGTAGCTTGCCTGCTGCGGATGTATATGTACATACTTACATACATAGTAATTCAAAATAATAACGTGTACAGAGACAAAAGTCAAGTTCCAGACATATATACGGGTATGGGACCAAAAACCTGTAATCCAAAAAGCTTCGAATTCTGGGAAGGCCATCTCCCATAGACTTAATTTTAATCAAATGATTGAAAATTTTATTTTTCTTTGTAATAATGATACAGTACTTTCTACTGTACCAACTAAGATATAATGAATCCTTACTGGAGGCAAAACAATCCTATAAGGTTAATTTATATATATATATATATTTATGAACAGAGTAACTCTGCACTGTCAGCTCTTTGTTTAAAGTCAAACAAACGTGGTTTATTCATATCTAGTACTACCTACAGTAGAGTATAGGTAGAAAGGTGTATAGGGACATGCAGGTAAATTACTAGGACTATAGTCTGAACAGTTTCGGAGTTCATACTATATTGCACGTGTAATGGAACATGCACCCCAAACAGAGCTCCCACCTGTAGTAGGTTTTCATTCAGTGATATGGGGGCAGATGAATACAGAACACTAAGGGGTATATTTTAGAGATAGCCACAGTCTTCTAGAGTGAAATTCCGCCACTCTCCATTCATGTCTATGGGATTTTGAAAGGCGTATTCATCAAATGATTGAACCTTCACCCATTGATAAATACTCATTTAAAAATCCCATAGAAATGAATGGAGAGTGGAGGAATTTCACTCTAGAGGACTGTGGTGATTTCTAACTTCACTCTTTGATAAATATACCCCCAAGTTGTTACAGCCCTGAACATTGGGTTGCCACCTGGCCAGTATTTTACCAGCTTGGCCGGTAAAAATGATGGCCGATCCTAATGTTATTAATAGGGAAAAAAGAAAAATATATAGGAAGGCCGGTATTTTTTTCTGGAAAAGGTGGAAACCCTACCTGAACACCTAGGCTCTAACACGTATCTAGGACCACACAGATTATAGGGCAGCACAATGACAGAGCCCATAGCTCTTTATACAGTAAAACCTTGGGCACCTATTAGTTTTATAGGCCCGTTTGTTGTGTTTTTTTTTTTATTTCAATTTATTTTTCTATAGAAAAGTTGGCATCATATAGCACTCAAGAATCTGATATTGTACAATCAGTACCCCTTCAGTTGTTGATCTACAGCCCACCTTCCTTCTTCACTTGACTAAGGACTATGCTTTACAATTAGCGGCACAAACCAATAAACTAGGATTTCAGGGGAGTGGGTTGCTAGAAGGCGGCTGTACTTCCGGACAGACAGGCGGGCCACAGCCCTTGCCATATGAAAACATTCTAATGCCATTTATAAAACCTTTCAGCCCCAAGCACTCCTGCCAGGCAGGGCAGCATGGTGAGTATAAATGCAATAGGTCAGTTTAAACCCACTGTAGCAGTGAAACAGTTAACCCAACTTCAATTATTTCTTTCCTATAAACAATTCACCCTCCCATTTCTCCCTCTGTCTCTTTTTTCCCTTCTCATTTTCTCTCCCAAGTTTTTCTTTCCCCCACCTCTCTCGGCTCACATCCTCCCTCTTCCCACCCTCTTTCCTTGCCGCTTGTTTAGAATATCATTCTTATTTAGATCTTCCCAAAACATGTGGTACAAGTTAGTCCCTCAGAGGTTTGGCAGGCTGGCGTTGCCATGGAGACGGTGATTTCGACTGGCGTAGTGAAGCTTTGGGGTGGGGGTGTAATTAGGTGCACATGTCCATGAACTTCTGGATAACTTTATAGGTCTGATGGGGAAAGGGGAGGGATCCTACGAGCTGCACATTGTCTGTAAGGAAAAACGATTTGTGCTTGCAATAAAGGCCATGGAGCTCTCAGTGCGAGCACCCTGAATCCTGGCACCCCCAGCCCCCGATGCGGGGATCTCAAAGCTGTCTGACCAATTCCTTTAATATAACAGAAAACCCCCCAGGTTTCTACATAATGTTAACTGTTATCTGTATAAAGTTACTTAAGCACTCAGGCAGGACTGTCTTAAGCTGGCCATAGACTCAAAGATCCGCTCGTTTGGCGACATCGCCAAACGAGCAGATCTTTCCCCGATATGCCACTAACGGCATGGCTATATCAGGGGTAATCTTAACGTATGGTCGAACAATCGGATTACGATACGCCAAGGGGCTCCGATGGGTCGGTCGGTCAAACCTTCCCGATCGATATGGTGGGCAGATATCGATCGGGAAGACCCGTCGGAAGCCCCCATACATGGGCAGATAAGCTGTCAAATTGGTCTAAACGACCAATAAAGACAGCTTTATCTGCCCGTGTATGGCCACCTTTACCTAGCAAGAGATCTTGCCCTGTATGCACAGTTCTTTTAGCCATGCCGTGCAGCATGTGGATTTCATTTGTGGCAGAGGTTGTAGTATGCTTAGCCCTGTTCCAAAGAACACATATTAGTTATATGATTCAACAGGATGTAGATATGTAATAGAGCAAATACTCATTGAAGGCAAACAGCCTGCAAACAAACGTTTTCCCTGTCCCTGCCGTGCACATTTCACTCCAAACCACAACTGTGTTTTTGTCCAAATCAGTCTACCAAACATACTAACAACCCCTTATGGGTATGAAAAAGCCATACCCCCCAATCCAGTTCAACAGTATTTTTGCAGAAAAGGGATTCACAGTATTTTTGCAGAAAAGGGATTCACAGCATTCTATTAACCTGAGGCATGCCTCTAATATCACTGCAGAAAAAGGATTCAGAGCATTGTATTAAGCCCAGAGAAGCCAGAATACCTCTGAAGAGAAACATTACTCTAGAGATGCCACTATCGATTGCAGAAAATGCGTAACTACTATTAACCTCAGGCGTTCCAATAATCATAGAGTAACCCTTTTCTGCCACTGCAGGAAATCTAGCACTGAGTTTCCTTGTGGCACTACAGGATTCCTGTGTCTCAGCTACAGGGGAGAGCAGGTACATTATGATAAGTCGTGCCTCCACCCATGGTCAGGAGGACAGACAGGGCTGTAATACCACTCCCTAGGAACACCCCTGATCTGCAATCACTCACACAGAGGAGAAGATGATGGATTTATTTGCAGGACACTGTACCTTTAAATAACTTTGATACATAGCAGCCTGCCAGCCAGAAGCAGCTTCACATATTATTTGAGATGGTTTTATCTGTGAGCTGCTGGGGGAGGCCCACTTATGTAGCAGTTTCTTCAGAATCCTGAGGACTCCCTTTGGCATTCCATGCACTGAGAAGAGTACGCCATGCTCTTCAGAGCCCAGACAAGGACCCCCTTTCCTTCCGCACCATGAACAGAGTGTGCTTTTCTGCCACCCCTCCTTGCACAGAACAACACAGACAGAGAAGAGACAAGTATACTGTACATAGTTCCCCTATAACTGTAAATAAAAAAAATATGCAAAATATAGTCTACCCCTTAAACCCTGCCTAGTGTACAGACTATAGTAATGTACAGTGCTACGCAATATGTTGGCACTATATAAATACATGTTAATAATAATATTATATATATATATATATATATATATATATATATATATATATATATATACACACTAATTAAGTAACTATTAAGCTCTTAATTAACTCCATATCACTTCATTTCAGTAGGAGCAATTATCAATGCAAAATACATGTGCAATATATTAGATGTGAGAATCAAACGACCCATTAAAGGCAGGTAAAGTTCATGTACCCTGCCTAGGGTACAGACTATAGTAATATATATGCACCAATTATGTAAATATTAAGCTCTCAATTATCCACATCACTTCATTTCAGTCGTAACAATAATTAATGCAAAATACAAATGCAATTTATTAGATGCATTTTAATTACTTTAGTTCAAAGACCCATGAAAAAGCAGGTAAATTTCATCAAGAAAGTTGGTACGCTTTGGGGCCTATTTAGCTGTGTAACAATTGGAGGAAAACATCACAAGTTATGTTGCCCATAGCAACAAATCAGCAATTAGATATCAACCATCACCTACAAGTTAGAAAACAAAAGCAAAGATCTGATTGGTGGCTATGGGTATCATCACCAGAGATGTATTCCTCCAATTTTTACACAGCATGATAAATAGGTCCCTTTGAGTGTTTGACAGAGTCTCTTACATGCTCAGTTGAACTGATCTTATTGATTTAAATACACGTCACTTTCCTCTGACTGTTTTAAGTTGTCTGATATGATGCTCAGATCCCTATAGAGCATTTGTTTGCTTCCAAGTCTATTGGACATACAGTACATTATTTCTGTTAACCACTGCTTCTCAAAGCAAATATTGCAATAACTTTATAGTTGCAACATCCTTTTAATATGCACATTGTTGCTGTTGCAAGTTCTTCTGTGCATTGCAAGTGCAGCTCATAGTGTTAAAATAAAACCGTTATAAGAGTTAAGCCCAATACATTAAAAAAAAGGAAGAGAGAGGCAAAATAGTAGAAATAAAAGCTATACCACCCAAGTAAAAATGAAGTTCTCTATAAAGCTTTCTGCAGTCAATTTGAAACCCCTATGGACCAATAAAGTAAAAGTTCATAAATTATTATATATACACACATATCAAATATAGCTACAGAATAAATAAATGTGCTGCTAAGGAATGGTATTATTTTTACATACAGACTTGTTTGGAATTCATGTTACCTGTTGATTTCTGATGAACTGTGAGTGAGATTCCTTCTGACTGCTTTCTCTCCCCTGCCTTGGATGTCGGTAAAAGTGATAAGCAGAAGGGAAGAGGGAGAACGGCAGAAGAGAACAACATAATCTTGTCAGTGGTCTCTGAACTTGGAGACTAGTGCCATACGGTATGATATACAGGCCAAGGCCAGCGATTTGCTGGTCTCCGCCCACTCTTGTGTCTGCACTCAAAGGCACTATATACTAAATATGTGTAAAAGTGCTTGCCTTTGACTGCAAACACAGGAGTGAGCTGAGGCCAGCAGATCAGCTGAATCTCGGCCTGCGTTTATTTGTGTCTGCACTCTTTGGCACTACATCAGCCTGGATGAAGAGGGCATACATTTTTAAATCAAAATATGCTTTGTGTGCTTGCCCCTAGGAATGTGAGTGCAGACACAGGAGTGAGCAGAGGCCAGCTGGCCTAGCAGAGGCCAGCCCATAACCTAGAGAAGATTGCTTCTCTAGCCTTGCCCTTAAACTGGCCCTGCACTCAGAATTATAAGCATACCAGAAGTTACAAAAGAGTTCCATAAATGCATAATGTAGAAAGGTCAAAGATAAAATGGAATTATTCTGCTATGTTTTTTTACGTATTTTTTGTTCTCATTGCGCCGGGCAGTTTTTATAGTATATATTGGTACACTTCATATACCCTCCTTCTCATGTCCTTACTTAACCTAAATCTGTGTTTAGGAGGGAGCAAATAGGAAAGACTGAGCCAGCCCCTTAATTTAGTGGGGCTCCCCCATACAGTAGCTGCAGAGCTAGGCAGAAAGATTGTGGAGTTGTGCCAGAACGTTAGCTCTTGAATGTGGAATTTGCCAGCAGTGCCTGTAGCAGAGTGGAGAATAACTTTTGATTAGGGACTGAGAATGCGGGAAAATGTGAATAGTGAGGTGAGATAGGGACACACAGACCCAAGATTTTGCCACCACCAAAAAGTGCCCTGACTTCACCCCATCCTGTCATTTTTTATGCCACCATTGAACATTCAGCGCAGAGATTAGAGCACACTGTTAAGGTTGAAGATTTGGGAGCAACATTAGAAAGTACTGCAGTACAGTTGTGTGTGCCTGGAACAGTGTACCTAAAGACTGTGCAGCCATAAACACAGAGTGATGTGCAAGATAAGTACAGATATATCTTACACACACCACTTTCTGCTCACACACTGGCAAGATACTCTTGATTGCAGTACTGCTGCCTAAGCTCCTATTGGTATAGCACAGTTGATAGCACAGTTGATTCCTTCAACATTTGAATTGTAGTCTTGCCTGTTTTACCACTAGCACATCACACATTCCTGCTCCATGTCATTGTCTGTTTCCTCACTAAGAGAGCATTTTCTTGCTATATCTTCTCCCATTAACTTGCCTGCTTCGTCAGTGGCTCATGGTAAATTTCTTGTTCCCCCACTGGTACCAAAATAGAACAGATCTATTACCCACTTCTCCAATAACACATCTCTTTTTACTACTTCAGTGTTCTTGCCTTGCTGCTGACTGGTACAGGACTTGTTTTTGTATTATATTATTTCTTAGCCATTGCTTGTTTAAGAACAAGTATACTTATGCGATAGGTTCATTAGTCACGTGACGTTAAACATATTTGTACATCAAACATATTTATAATATACAGACCAGGTTTTGTGGACATCTTCAGCAGTGCATAAGAGTTAAGATGTAAGATTGGGCGTCATTTATGTATCACTTATTTTTATTATACCATAGTCAGTTATAGTTGGTCACATTCAAATATTATATCTCCAAAATATGTATTGATTGACCAGGTTAATTGCTTGCAAGATCACTCATTTCGGTGACTCACATTTGGTGGTCACATTCCAAAGTTTTACAAATATTTCCGCTTTCATGCAGAAACTGCTGCAGACAAATACACATCTGCAGTTCAATCTAGAGTAATAATCCAGCCATTAATTTATACTGTATGTGTATATGTATGTAGGACACACTCCTTTTATGCATCCCATGCTGTCCTCTGACTCTATATTTCAGAGTTACATAACACATACCTGCACCAGAAAACCATATGTATTATAAGAGAAAATATACCTCCTGTATGACCTGTATAAAAGCACTTGTCCTTCAACCTTCTTTCTTTATATGGTCACAGAACACTAGTGACTTCTAACTTTGTATTTGACATTAGAGGCAACATTATCCCATATATGGTGCAGCAGTCACAGAAGGGCCAATTCATAACCCAGCTGTTGTAAACTTGGGAAAATGTTACCTCTTTTGCTACCTATCATTTTAAAACAATATCAGGTCCACATGTGGTACAACTATACTCAATGGAAATAAAAACTGTTATTAACAGAAGTGGGCAACAATTACAATTTACTTAACTGAGTCACCAGCATATGCAGACCCTTAATAATCAATAATAACTAATAACATTTAAACATGCTGCTATTGTGCAGAAGTTAGTGAAGGAACCTCTAACGCAGTATTTCTCAAACGGTAGGGCCAGTCCCACTTGAAAGTCTCATTTGTGATAAGCAGACTTATTGCATCATGTGCAGTCTGTGCATTGATATAGCTTCTGACTCAAGATTTTATTTAAAAATATAGTTGTATTTATAACATAAATAAGTTATTTAATTTTTTGTATGTGTAAGCAATCTGACTATATGTCAATTTGGCCTCAATATTGGCCAAACCACTTTAAAAATCAAGGCAACTACTCATGATGACAATTCTTTACTCTGTTGATTTTTTTTTCATATTTGAATATTCAAGTTAGAGTTCAGATTCAATATTTGATGGAGGATTCAGTATAACGGTAAATTATGGATTTTGTGTATCCATATTAAGAATCCCTTCTCTAAGGAAATTGAAATGCCAAAGGCCTGTTGCGTTAGTAGAGTATGAAGTGTCAAAACCCAAAGTTAGGTCAGATCAGTTAACATAGACAGTAGCACATTTACTTACCAGGCATTATGAACTTTCCTGTAACAAGGGAAATAGATCTGGAAACCCGTTATCCAGAAAGCTCTGAATTATGGGAAGGCCATCTCCCATAGACTCACCAAAGCAGGTAGAACCAGCGCACATCCTTATGCAGAACAGCCTGGTGCACAATCTTAGAGGCTCCGGCAGCCTCACATATGCTCTAGAACAGGAAAATAACGGCACACCAGCATTCAAGTTGCAGGATACAACCTGCTTGTTTATTGTGCGGAATGAAACGTTTCGGGGTCACGCGCCTTTGTCGACCCTGAAATGTTGCATTCCGCACAATAAACGAGCAGGTTGTATCCTGCAACTTGAATGCTGGTGTGCCGAACTTTTCATGTTCTAGAGCATCTCTCATAGACTCCATTTTAAACAAATAAGCTGCATTTTTAAAAATTATTTACTGTTTCTCTGTAATAATAATAAAAAAGTGTCTTTTAAGTGATCCAAGCTAAGATACAATTATGCTTATCAGAGGCAAAATCATACTATTGGGTTTATTTAATGTTAAAATTACTTTTTTAGTTGATATGGCAATCCAAATAACAGAAAGACCCCTTATCCCAAAAACACCAGGTCCCAAGCATTCCAGATAAAAGGTCCCATACCCATATAACTAAACCACTAGTAATTCGGATGTCATTAACTGACCCCCTACTAGCTCTTATTTTGTCTTATCAAATGTCAAGGGTAATACTGTGAACAATGACATGGTTCTATGAATGAAACAAAATCACAGGTTATTAACTTACTAGTTTTTTTATTCATTTTTTCAAATGCGAAAGTCAAAGGGACATACGTTGTAAAATGTAATGTAGTGTCCATAGCTTAATAAAATAAACATATACCTCCTGTTCTATATTTTTACACCAGTAAACCCTCAAAGTAATGCTGATCTGGATCCACTGTCTAAAGAAACACAGCATTTCTTTCCTTCTATGGTGTATACATCAGACTTCCTGTTTTCAGCATAAACCTCCAGGGCTAGGGCTTGAGCATGCTCAGATTGCTTCTCTTTCCCCCTCCCCTTTCCCTGCTCCCTTCTGCCCTCCCTGCTGTAATCGGAGCCCAGAGCTATGAATGTGCAGGGGGAGACTCAGGCAAGAAATTTAGAGATGTCGCGAACTGTTCGCCGGCGAACTTGTTCGCGCGAACATCGGGTGTTCGCGCTCGCCGGAAGTTCGCGAACGTCGCGCGACGTTCGCCATTTTGGGTTCGCCATTGTTGGCGCTTTTTTTTGCCCTCTCACCCCAGACCAGCAGGTACATGGCAGCCAATCAGGAAGCTCTCCCCTGGACCACTCCCCTTCCCTATAAAAACCGAAGCCCTGCAGCGTTTTTTCACTCTGCCTGTGTGTGCTGAAGAGATAGTGTAGGGAGAGAGCTGCTGCCTGTTAGTGATTTCAGGGACAGTTGAAAGTTTGCTGGCTAGTAATCGTTTTGATACTGCTCTGTTATTGGAGGGACAGAAGTCTGCAGGGGTTTGAGGGACATTTAAGCTTAGGTAGCTTTGCTGGCTAGTAATCTACCTTCTACTGCAGTGCTCTGTATGTAGCTGCAGTGGGCAGCTGTCCTGCTTCTGATCTCATCTGCTGACTGCTGCAATAACAGTAGTCCTTGTAAGGACTGCTTTTATTTATTTTTTTGTTGTTTTACTACTACTACTACTACTACTACTATAAGAGCCCAGTGCTATTAGTCTAGCAGTGTTGGGGAGTGGGACTGGTGTGCTAATCTGCTGCTCCTAGTAGTTCAGCAGCACCAACTTTAATTTTTTTTTTTAATATTCATTTTTTTTTTATTTTACTTTTTTTATTTTACTACCGCTGTAGTAGTGTATAAGTTGACCTTTTAGGCATTATTTGCCCTGTAGGCATTATTTGCACACTGTTTTCTTCAACCCGCCATCGAGCTGTGTGACCTTGTTCACATTCTGTCTAAATATCCATAATATTACCGTCTCCAGAAAAAACACCGGAGTCACTTTTTTCAAGCAGCCATAATATATTTTACGTAATCCGTATCCACCGCTGTAGTAGTGTATACGTTGGCCTTGTAGGCATTATTTGCACACTGTTTTCTTCAACCCGCCATCGAGCTGTGTGACCTTGTTCCCATTCTGTCTAAATATCCATAATATTACCGTCTCCAGAAAAAACACCGGAGTCACTTTTTTCAAGCAGCATTCATATATTTTACGTAATCCGTATCCACCGCTGTAGTAGTGTATACGTTGGCCTTGTAGGCATTATTTGCACACTGTTTTCTTCAACCCGCCATCGAGCTGTGTGACCTTGTTCCCATTCTGTCTAAATATCCATAATATTACCGTCTCCAGAAAAAACACCGGAGTCACTTTTTTCAAGCAGCATTCATATATTTTACGTAATCCGTATCCACCGCTGTAGTAGTGTATACGTTGGCCTTGTAGGCATTATTTGCACACTGTTTTCTTCAACCCGCCATCGAGCTGTGTGACCTTGTTCCCATTCTGTCTAAATATCCATAATATTACCGTCTCCAGAAAAAACACCGGAGTCACTTTTTTCAAGCAGCATTCATATATTTTACGTAATCCGTATCCACCGCTGTAGTAGTGTATACGTTGGCCTTGTAGGCATTATTTGCACAGTGTTTTCTTCAACCCGCCATCGAGCTGTGTGAGCTTGTTCACATTTTGTCTAAATATTGATAATATTATCGTCTCTAGAAAAACCACTTGAGTTACTTTTTTTCAAGCAGCATTCATATATTTTACGTAATCCGTATCCACCGCTGTAGTAGTGTATACGTTGACCTTGTAGGGCATTATTTGCACACTGTTTTCTTCAACCCGCCATCGAGCTGTGTGAGCTTGTTCACATTTTGTCTAAATATTGATAATATTATCGTCTCTAGAAAAACCACTTGAGTTACTTTTTTTCAAGCAGCATTCATATATTTTACGTAATCCGTATCCACCGCTGTAGTAGTGTATACGTTGACCTTGTAGGCATTATTTGCACACTGTTTTCTTCAACCCGCCATCGAGCTGTGTGAGCTTGTTCACATTTTGTCTAAATATTGATAATATTATCGTCTCTAGAAAAACCACTTGAGTTACTTTTTTTCAAGCAGCATTCATATATTTTACGTAATCCGTATCCACCGCTGTAGTAGTGTATACGTTGACCTTGTAGGCATTATTTGCACACTGTTTTCTTCAACCCGCCATCGAGCTGTGTGAGCTTGTTCACATTTTGTCTAAATATTGATAATATTATCGTCTCTAGAAAAACCACTTGAGTTACTTTTTTTCAAGCAGCATTCATATATTTTACGTAATCCGTATCCACCGCTGTAGTAGTGTATACGTTGACCTTGTAGGCATTATTTGCACAGTGTTTTCTTCAACCCGCCATCGAGCTGTGTGAGCTTGTTCACATTTTGTCTAAATATTGATAATATTATCGTCTCTAGAAAAACCACTTGAGTTACTTTTTTTCAAGCAGCATTCATATATTTTACGTAATCCGTATCCACCGCTGTAGTAGTGTATACGTTGACCTTGTAGGCATTATTTACACACTGTTTTCTTCAACCCGCCATCGAGCTGTGTGAGCTTGTTCACATTTTGTCTAAATATTGATAATATTATCGTCTCTAGAAAAACCACTTGAGTTACTTTTTTTCAAGCAGCATTCATATATTTTACGTAATCCGTATCCACCGCTGTAGTAGTGTATACGTTGACCTTGTAGGCATTATTTGCACACTGTTTTCTTCAACCCGCCATCGAGCTGTGTGACCTTGTTCACATTTTGTCTAAATATTGATAATATTATCGTCTCTAGAAAAACCACTTGAGTTACTTTTTTTCAAGCAGCATTCATATATTTTACGTAATCCGTATCCACCGCTGTAGTAGTGTATACGTTGACTTTGTAGGCATTATTTGCACAGTGTTTTCTTCAACCCGCCATCTAGCTGTGTGTATTATCGTTTCCAGAAAAACCAACTGAGTTTTTGTTGTTGTTGTTGTTTTTTTAAAAATAATGCCAGGCAAAGGCAGGCCGCCACGCAGAGGCCGTGCTAGGGGCCGTGCTGCTATGCAATCCTGTGGCCCTAGCAAATTTCCCAGTTTTAAAAAGCCAATGACCCTGAACTCCCAAAATGCTGAAGAGGTAGTTGACTGGCTTACACAGCACACCCCATCCTCTACCGTTTCTAACTTTACCACAACATCCTCCTCATCCTCCACTGCTATGGCCACCCCACGTAACACTTCCTCCACCACCGGTGCCCCTTCTTCACTGGGGTCAGAGGAGTTATTTTCCAATGAGTTTCTTGAACTGAGTAATGCGCAACCATTATTGCCAGAAGAAGATGAAGGAGATGAGGACCTTACACCAGATTTAATTCTGGCAGAGAACACGATAGAGATGGACATAATGAGTGATGAGGAGGAGGTCCCCGCTGCTGCTTCCTTCTGTGATGTGTCAGAAGAAATTGATGCATCTGAGGAGAATGATGATGAGGAGATTGATGTTTTGTGGGTGCCTAGTAGAAGAGAGCAAGAGGAGGGTAGTTCAGATGGAGAGACGGAGAGTCAGAGAGGCAGTAGGAGAATAAGACTTAGAAGAAGCAGGGAGGACAGCCCGCAGGGATCAGCAGGGCAACAACATGTATCGGCACCTGTGTTCAGCCGGCCAACGCACCCGCCATTGCCGCCAATACCGCCAACTCCGCCAACTTCTACTGTTACCGCCAGATCGCACACTTCCAAAAAGTCAGCAGTGTGGGATTTTTTTAATGTGTGTGCCTCTGACAAAAGCATTGTAATTTGCAATGAGTGCAGTCAGAAACTGAGCCTTGGTAAGCCCAACAGCCACATAGGTACAACTTCTATGCGAAGGCACATGAGCGGCAAGCACAAAGCACTTTGGGAGCAACACCTCAAAGGCAACAGGCAAACTAAAAGCCACACTCCTTCTGGTCCAGCATCTTACTGCTCTACCTCTGCTCTCCTTGACCCGTCTGAACCACCCTCCACTCCGCCTTCCACCTTGACCACCTGTTCCCATTCCCAGTCATCTGCCACCAGCCAAGTTTCTGTGAAGGCCATGTTTGAGCGTAAGAAGCCAATGTCTGACTGTCACCCCCTTGCCCGGCGTCTGACAGCTGGCTTGTCTGCACTCTTAGCCCGCCAGCTTTTACCATACCAGCTGGTGGACTCTGAGGCCTTCCGCAAATTTGTAGCAATTGGGACACCGCAGTGGAAGGTACCCAGCCGCAATTTTTTTTCTAAAAAGGGAATACCACACCTGTACCAACATGTGCAGAGCCAAGTTACCGCATCTCTGTCACTTAGTGTTGGGCCAAAGGTCCATATGACTACTGACGCATGGTCCTCCAAGCATGGTCAGGGCAGGTATGTCACCTACACTGCCCACTGGGTGAACTTGGTAATGGCTGGGAAGCAGGGAATGGGTAGCTCAACAACAACAGTGGAGTTGGTGTCACCGCCACGGATTGCACGCGGTTCTGCCACCACCTCTACTCCTCCATCGCTCTCTACCTCGTCTTCTTCTTCTTCTTACTCTGCTGCTGGGTCCTCCTTCTCCTCCTCCACACCTGTGCACCCCCAGCTCCCCCTAGGCTATTCGACGTGCCAGGTACGCCGTTGTCACGCTGTCTTGGGGATGACGTGCCTGGAAAGCAAAAACCATACCGGATCTGTACTCCTGTCATCTCTGCAGTCACAGGCCGATCGGTGGCTGACCCCACACCAACTGCAGATCGGAAAAGTGGTGTGTGACAATGGAAGCAATCTGTTGGCAGCGTTGAGACTAGGCAATTTAACACATGTGCCCTGCATGGCACATGTGTTAAATTTAATAGTCCAACGTTTTGTCTCCAAGTACCCAGGATTCCAGGACGTTCTCACCCAGTCCAGAAAGGTGTCGGCCCATTTCAGACGTTCCTACACAGCCATGGCACGCCTTGCTGACATTCAGCAGCGCTACAACATGCCAGTCAGGCGTTTGATTTCTGACAGCCAGACTCGCTGGAATTCAACGCTCCTTATGTTGGAACGTCTGCTGCAACAACAAAGGGCCGTCAACGAGTACCTTTTTGAACTGGGTGGTAGGACTGGATCTGCACAGCTGGGGATTTTTTTCCCCCGTTACTGGGTGCTTATGCGCGATGCCTGCAGGCTCATGCGACCTTTTGAAGAGGTGACAAATATGGTCAGTCGCACCGAAGGCACCATCAGCGACCTAATACCCTTCGCTTTCTTCCTGGAGCGTGCCGTGCGACGAGTGACAGATGAGGCTGTAGACCAGCGTGACGAGGAGCTGGAAGCGCACGATTTCTGGTCGGAATCACCAGAACGAACCCAGGCACCTGCTGCAACGCAGGGAGAGGTGCCAGAAGTGGAGTCAGAGGAGGAAGGTGGCTTTGTGGAGGAGGAGGAGGAGGACCAACAGGAGCAGGCTTCCCAGGGGGCTAGTGGTGACCTTTTGGGGACCCCTGGTCTTGTACGTGGCTGGGGGGAGGAGACCGTGGATGATGCAGTCCTTGATAATGAGGAAGCGGAGATGGATAGCTCTGCATCCAACCTTGTGAGAATGGGGTCTTTCATGCTGTCATGCCTGTTGAAGGACCCCCGTATCAAGAGGCTTAAGGAGAAGGACCTGTACTGGGTCGCAACGCTACTAGACCCTCGGTACAAGCATAAAGTGTCAGAAATGTTACCAACATACCACAAGTCCGAAAAGATGCGGCATTTACAAACCAGCCTGCAAAACATGTTGTACAATGCTTTTAAGGGTGATGTCACTTCAGGAACTCATCAACATTCCAGGGGCAGAGGTGCCAGTAATCCTGCCACGAGCACACCTGCAAGGACAAAGCCCTTTGGCCAGTCTGTAACGTCAGACATGCAAATGTTTTTCTGTCCAAGGCAGCGCCACAACCCTTCTGGATCCACCCTCAAAGAACGCCTCGACCGGCAGGTAGCGGACTACCTGGCATTAACTGCAGATATCGACACTCTGAGGAGCGATGAACCCCTGGACTACTGGGTGCGCAGGCTTGATCTGTGGCCAGAGCTGTCACAATTTGCCATGAACCTCTTGTCTTGCCCAGCCTCAAGTGTGCTCTCAGAAAGGACCTTCAGTGCAGCAGGAGGGATTGTAACTGAGAAGAGAACTCGCCTAGGTCACAAAAGTGTCGATTACCTGACCTTTATTAAAATGAATGAGGGGTGGATCTCGGAGGGTTACTGCACGCCGGAAGACTTGTTCTGACTTCTATGCAGCTGTCCTTCTCTTCAAGCCTCATGACTCCACACACAGCTGTCCTTTAGCGTCCTCCTCCTCCCTCCGCCACCGTTACAAACTAGGGTGCAAACCCTACTGGTTTAATTTTTTCTGGCCTCTGTGCTTCAGTGGCTGCAACCAAAAAAACTGGGCAAACAATGTCTACAAGGTCAACGTATGGCAAAAAATGACTATTTTCAGCATTTATATGGCATATTTTTTCTGGCAACTGTGCTTCAGTGGCTGCGTCCAAAAAAATGCATATTTTCTGCATTTATATGGCATAATTTTTCTGGCAACTGTGCTTCAGTGGCTGCGACCAAAAAAATGCATATTTTCTGCATTTATATGGCATAATTTTTCTGGCCTCTGTGCTTCAGTGGCTGCAACCAAAAAAATTTATATTTTCAGCATTTATATGGCATAATTTTTCTGGCCTCTGTGCTTCAGTGGCTGCAACCAAAAAAATTTATATTTTCAGCATTTATATGGCATAATTTTTCTGGCAACTGTGCTTCAGTGGCTGCGACCAAAAAAATTACTATTTTCAGCATTTATATGGCATATTTTTTCTGGCCTCTGTGCTTCAGTGGCTGCGGCCAAAAAAACTGGGCAAACAATGCCTACAAGGTCAACGACGTTGACCTTGTAGGCATTGTTTGCCCAGTTTTTTTGGCCGCAGCCACTGAAGCACAGAGGCCAGAAAAAATATGCCATATAAATGCTGAAAATAGTAATTTTTTGCCATACGTTGACTCAACGTATATGGCAAAAAATGACTATTTTCAGCATTTATATGGCATATTTTTTCTGGCAACTGTGCTTCAGTGGCTGCGACCAAAAAAATGCATATTTTCTGCATTTATATGGCATAATTTTTCTGGCCTCTGTGCTTCAGTGGCTGCAACCAAAAAAATTTATATTTTCAGCATTTATATGGCATAATTATTCTGGCAACTGTGCTTCAGTGGCTGCGACCAAAAAAATGCATATTTTCTGCATTTATATGGCATAATTTTTCTGGCCTCTGTGCTTCAGTGGCTGCAACCAAAAAAATTTATATTTTCAGCATTTATATGGCATAATTTTCTGGCAACTGTGCTTCAGTGGCTGCGTCCAAAAAAACTGGGCAAACAATGTCTACAAGGTCAACGTATGGCGAAAAATTACTATTTTCAGCATTTATATGGCATATTTTTTCTGGCAACTGTGCTTCAGTGGCTGCGTCCAAAAAAACTGGGCAAACAATGCCTACAAGGTCAACGTATGGCAGTTGTTTAAAGAGAACAGTAGATTACTAGCCAGCAAAGCTACCTAAGCTAAAATGTCCCTCAAATCCCTGCAGACTTCTGTCCCTCCAATACAGAGCAGTATCAAGCAGATTACTAGCCAGCAAGCTTACTATCATCTGTCCCTGAAATCACTAACAGCTCTCCCCCTACACTATCTCTTCCAAGCACACACAGGCAGATTTTTCAGATACATTTTTGCCCTTGATCCCCCTCTGGCATGCCACTGTCCAGGTCGTTGCACCCTTTAAACAACTTTAAAATCATTTTTCTGGCCAGAAATGTCTTTTCTAGATGTTAAAGTTCGCCTTCCCATTGAAGTCTATGGGGTTCGCGAACCGTTCGCGAACCGCTCGCATTTTTGCGCAAGTTCGCGAATATGTTCGCGAACTTTTTTTCCGACGTTCGCTACATCCCTAAAGAAATTATGGCACACCAAGTTAATATGGCAGCTGATATCCTAAAGAAACAGAGAGAGCTTCTAGAGCTGTTTACTCAGGTGGTAAAGCATTCTGCAGAATAAATATAGTCACATAATCTGCACTATTGTGGCTAAACTATTGCCAATAAATTGCTTTGGTAGTTTTTCTTCTCCTTTAAGGGTTACTTTATAGATTATTTTATAGATTTATTTCTGGTGAACAATCTGAAAACAATTGCACTGAAAAAAAAGTGTTTGGAAGGTGAACAATCACTTTAAGTTTCAAAAAGTTTCACTTTAACCATCCAATGGCAAAGAAGCCAGTGTTACTTACTACTGTTTATACTAGAGCAATTTAAACTGAACCCAAATTTCAAACAAGAATGTATTTATCTATTCTACACATTAATCTTTGGAAATAGAGCAATATATAATTTAGCAACAGTTTTGCTTTAAGTAAACAGCATTCAGAAATATTCCCCCCATTGTTTTTCTTATTCCACTGCAGATCAAGAAGCCGATGAGCTTTCCTTAAGCTATGCAGTTGCATCTGACTCTACAGTAATTTTCAATGCTGGAGAAAATGGAGGAGGGATTGGATGTGTTTCCAGGGCTGGCATGCACTCTCCACCTCCAAGACGTGCCTCTGAAAAAGATCTGAATGGGACATATCTCAGCCAACCATCACGTTTCATTCCTCTAGGGGGATCACGTTTTATAGAGTGTCCCAGTATACGCATTACTAGTGACTCCCCAGGAAACAGTGATGGGGAATCAGAGGAGCAAGGCAGGGGAGACATGTGGGATGATAGGCCCCCTCGGGACCAACTTTTCCTGCCTCCAGATCCATTTGGTTACCGTGAATCCTTCTTGAGCCCGAGTCCAGCAAGTAGCCATTCTTCATGGAGTTTTTTGTCCTCTGAAGCCTCCTCTTGTGATTCTCTGGGACAGATGTGTGAGGAGGTTGAGAGAGAACTTAATGAGGCTGCCTCGCGTTTCACTTTGGCTTCCCCACTTGGATCTCCAAGGGGTTCTCCAAAGCCATGGGGTGGTCAAAGTGAGGATTTTTGGTCATTAAGCTCTGTTTCAGGACCCTCACCTTCACCACGTGAAGAGTTGCTTTTGCCATACCCACATGCCCAAGTGTCCAGACCTACATCCCCCTGTGGAAAAAGAAGATATTCAAATTCTAATGAAGAGGTTATGCAGCAAACTGGGTCTCCTTCCCCAGCCCACTCTCGAAGGGGCAGTGTTGGTGAAGATAATATTGTATTAGAAAGAGATGCTTCACCAAAGCCTTGTGATAACCAGCAACCAATGCCAACCCCATCTGCTGAGAGAGGAGATAACATTCCACAAAAGGCCAGGAGAACCTCAGCAGAACAGACTGTGGCCCCAGTAAGACCTGAGGAATCTACAAGCCCTGTAATAACTTCTCCTCCAGAAACATCTTTGTCTGAGGAGGCCACTGGTATTTTCCATCAAAACAGGAAAGAAAATGCAGGAATGGATTATCTAGCTGTTCCTTCGGCTCTGGCCTGGTCAAAAGCTAGGGTTGGAGGGCAAAGTCCAATATTCAGGTAAGAGATAACGAGTGTGGATAATTTGTGTATGCTAAGAAATTGGTTATTTTGTGTTCTGGACAGAGGGTGATCTTACAGCACGATCTAGTTAAATGTAACTGAGTATCGTATATAATACTTTGTGTCTTTAGAGAATTATGCAAATACTTCACTTCTAATTCTCTCTCAGGTCCTCCTCTCTGCCCCCTTTGGACTGGCCTCTACCCAGCCAATTTGAGGGTTTGGAGCTGAGAGTAGAGATGCAACCACGGACCCATCACCGTGCTCATTATGAAACAGAGGGAAGTAGGGGAGCTGTGAAGGCTTCTCCAGGAGGACATCCTGTAGTAAAGGTAACAATAATATTTTTAGTTTTGTATATCTGTATGAAAAGCTTTATATAATTTACTTAATGCAGACAAAGAGGATTAACAGAATAAAACATTATTGCTTTCTAATACACCCAGAGACATCATTTCCATTAGCATATCTAAAATTAATGAATTGAGAACATGCAAAAAATGAATGTTGTATATATGTACACAATCAGCTAGATATCTCAATTTCTTTGTCTTTTTTGCCTGTTGTTTTAAAATGCTGTTTCACTTTTAAAAAAAATACTGAGCCTTTTTGTTGAAAGGCTACAGATCTTAGGGGATACATATGAAGACAAAGTACGATATGAACAGCACCACAATTGTAATAGAAGTTAAAATGCCTTTATTGCTCAAGTGACGGGCATTACCGCCTGGCGGTCACTTGAGCAATAAAGGCATTTTAACTTCTATTACAATTGTGGTGCTGTTCATATCGTACTTTGACTGCATTTGCTGGTGGAAAGTGGCCACTGGAGAACTTGCACCCATCCAAAGAAAGTAAGAAGATTTAACAAGGTTGTGCTGACTATTTTTGTCTGGATACATATGAAGACCCCTGACTCAAGCGAGTCAGTGACTTAGTTCTCATTTAAAAAGGGTTTGCTGCACTCTGCACCTTCTTCTGTATTAAAGGAGAACCAAACCCTAAAAATGAATATGGCTAGAAATTACATATTTTATATGTTGAACTTATTCAGCCAGCCTAAAGGTTCCGTTTTTTTATAGTTGTAATGATCCAGTCCTTCAAAGTTTTCACTGAAGTTTCCCATATTGTTATATTTATGCATGTGTAAATACAATATGGTTGTGCATCCAAGCCATGTGTATTTATCATGTCTTGTGCAATACTGCCATGTCATGCTTGAAGGCCCATGAAATATCTTAACCATTTCCTTTTTCAGTGGGGGAGGGATGGGCTGAAAAAGGAAAATCAGAAATACTGGGAAGAAATTGTACAGATGCAATTACAGCACCAGGGTAGATAGTTATAACAATGATATACAATGTATTAAAGAAAGGAAGTGTTTGGAAAATACTTATATAACAATATTAAGAAAATGGTTTTTTTTTATCATACACCTTTTTTTCGTTTGTGTAGTGACCTGTAATTCTTTTCTGGTTTTGTATATGTGGTGCTTTTCATATATACAGTAGCTGTATTATGCCTTCACTGGTTTTTTTTTTAAAAAAAAAACATTATGCCATGTAAGTGGGCAGGCCTCTTCATTGGGAACGTACAGATTAATGGAATATGAGTTGTTATAACTGATTGTTCATATCTTTGACAATATATATATATATTTATACAGGAGCTTAACTGAGCTTAACTAGAGAGCTATGGGCCAGACAGATCAAGGGCAATTCTTACCCCCACCGCAATCTCTGCACTAGAAGATCTGAATTTCCAGTGTGATAACTGGAAATTTGTCTCTTAAAGTTATTCTGTGCAGCTTTTTGCAGCCCCTGGCAACTGGTGGGGTGCTGCCACCTGAGGAGGTCTCAACTAGCCTCATTGGCACAGCACCCCTGGGCCAAATGCTTGTCAGCCTAAACACCTATGTCCTTTTCTCTAGCTTTGTAATGCCTCCCATTGTTCCTCCTATAACACTCATCAGCTATACCTTGGTTTGTGTATTGGCCCCTTCAGACTAGAGAACTTTTTACAAAAACACTCTAATGCGCGATTGTGGAGCTCACCACTATCTCACGAATTCCAGCATGTAAAGTTATATGCACACTATTAAATCTCCAATAATTTACACATTTAAAACTCCTTTAAAATAAACATTTTACAACTCCAAAGTACGCCATGGAGTATCACAGTTCTATTTTATTTTCATAATTTAAAGAAAAGTGTAGCATTTCTCACCTATTTTTATATATAAATTTCACCATTTTAACTCCCTTGCAATTTTTAATATACCAAAAATATTTTTTTGAAAAATTATACACCTTCTCCCACCTATGTACCTCTACCTATCTATATAATATTTAATTTCCCAATTTTTATTTAGACCTGCTGGTTGCTCTGTTTCTTTATTCAAAAGTTCCTCTTTATCTCCCCTTCTCTTTCCAAAATTTACTCTTGTATTCACTCAAGATATGATTTGCAATTGCTGAAGAGGCATCCTTTCTCTCTATACAAGCCACATGTTCTAAAACTCTATCTTTCATTCATCTGGATGTTCTTTCCATGTACTGACGTTCACAGACACAGGTGGCTAAATAGATCACATTTTCTGACCGACAATTCACATGACTTACAATTATATTCTTTCCCAGTACCCATAATTTTAAATGTGCTCAATATCATCATGAAGCTATGTGCTTTACATATTTTAGCTCCATGGCTATATCTTCCACAAATTTTTAACGAATTAAATGAATCCTTCCTATCCGGTAATATACTAGGTGTTATCTATGAAGTTGTGATTTTTTGTACACTGAGATTATGCTCTTTATGACCATCGTGGGTCATTGTGGGATCTGTAGTTATTAATTTTTGCACTAGGCCATTGCTGACAGCTTTTAAAGATATGAAATAAAGGATAATAATGTTTTAATACAATTTGGAGAAGCACAATGATTATCCTGAGTCTTGAGAAACGGATACAGAACTTTTTACATCTGCGTTGAATGATCAGATTATACTAGGTGCCTATGGAGCCGCTCTAGGTCTCAGATCCTTGGTAGGATGGCAATATTTGTATCTACACTTGTGCAGCAGTCCTTGATGTTAGACAACTAGTATTGACGACAAATTGTGGGTGATTTACTATGACACCAGATGCTAGTGCTAAAACAACTTAACCTATACCGCTCGTTCAAAGAGAACTTGCATCTAGAGTCTGCCGGTGGCCTCTATCTATGAATATAAACACTGTAATAAATGTTGTAAATCAGCAATCCGGAAGGCTAAGAAAAGAAATGAAGAGTTAATTGCGGTGGAGGTGAAAACTAACCCTAAAAAGTTTTTTAAATATATTAATAGTAAAAAGACGCAGGTTGAGAGTGTTGCTCCATTAAATAATGGTACCAGTATGGTTGTAACAGATACAGATAAGGCAAATGTGTTAAATCAGTTCTTTTCTTCAGTGTATACAATAGAGGAGTCTGGGTTCACAGGCTCACTTAATAACTGCACGAATGGTTCAGCTCAATCTAGTCAGTGGCTGACTCAGGATACGATTCAAAAAGCTTTAATACAAATTAATGTAAACAAGCCTCCAGGGCCTGATGGCATACACCCCCGGGTTCTAAGAGAGCTTAGTTCAGTTTTAGACCAGCCCTTATTTCTGATTTTCTCAGATTCACTGTCATCTGGTATGGTGCCTATGGATTGGAGAAAAGCTGATGTTATTCCAATATTTAAAAAGGGATTACGATCTCAGCCTGGCATTTATAGGCCAGTAAGCTTGACATCTGTGGTGGGCAAATTATTTGAAGGCTTGTTAAGGGATCACATTCAAAATTTTGTCCTAATGAATGGCATTATGAGCAACAATCAGCATGGCTTTATGAAGGATAGGTCATGTCAGACGAATTTGATTGCATTTTATGATGTGGTAAGTAAGATTCTGGATAGTGGGGGGGCAGTAGATGTGATCTATTTGGATTTTGCCAAGGCGTTTGATACTGTGCCCCACAAACGACTGCTTTCTAAACTAAGGTCTGTTGGGCTTAATGAAGTCGTTTGCACGTGGATAGGAAACTGGCTACAGGATCGGGTACAGAGGGTGGTTGTAAATGGGACATTCTCTACTTGGAGTAAGGTTCTTTGTGGGGTCCCTCAGGGCTCAGTATTGGGTCCACTTTTATTTAACTTGTTCATTAATGACTTAGGGGAGGGTGTTGTAAGTAATGTATCAGTGTTTGCAGATGACACAAAATTATCCAGCCCAATTAATTCCATCCAGGATGTGGCATCCTTGCAACATGATCTTGACAAACTGGCAATCTGGGCAGCTAAGTGGCAAATGAGATTCAATGTTGATAAATGTAAAGTCATGCACCTGGGATGTAAAAATATCCAAGCCACTTATACCCTTAATGGGACTGTACTAGGCAAATCCATTATGGAAAAGGACCTTGGAGTCCTTGTAGATGATAAACTTGGCTGTAGCAAGCAATGCCAGTCAGCAGCATCAAGGGCAAATAAGGTCTTGAGCTGTATTAAAAGGGGCATAGAGTCAAGGGAGGAGGGGGTCATTCTTCCACTGTATAGAGCACTTGTAAGGCCCCATCTAGAATATGCCATACAGTTTTGGTCTCCATCACTCAAACAGGACATTATTGTATTAGAGAGGGTACAGAGAAGGGCAAATAAGCTGGTAAAAGGTATTGAAAATCTTAGCTATGAGGAAAGACTGGCCAAATTGGGGATGTTCACTCTAGAGAAGAGGCGCTTAAGGGGTGATATGATGACTATGTATAAATATATAAGGGGATCATATAATAATCTCTCTAATGCTTTATTTACCAGTAGGTCTTTCCAGCTGACACGAGGTCACCCATTCCGATTAGAAGAAAAGAGGTTCCGCCTAAGTATTCGGAAGGGGTTTTTTACAGTGAGAGCTGTGAAGATGTGGAATTCTCTCCCTGAATCAGTAGTACAGGCTGATACATTAGATAGCTTTAAGAAGGGGTTGGATGGCTTTTTAGCAAGTAAGGGAATACAGGGTTATGGAAGATAGCTCATAGTCCAAGTTGATCCAGGGACTAGTCCGATTGCCATTTTGGAGTCAGGAAGGAATTTTTCCCCCTCTAAGGCAAATTGGAGAGGCTTCAGATGGGTTTTTTGCCTTCCTCTGGATAAACTGGCAGATAGGTAGTTAATAAAAAAAAAAAAAAAAAAAAGGTTGAACTCGATGGACATGTGTCTTTTTTCAACCTTACTTACTATGTTACTTTGTTACCTGAAAGGGGTTGTTCATGCTTAAATTAACTTTTAGTATTATGTAGAAAGTGATATTCCTTGACAATTTGCAATTGTTTTTCATTTTATATTTTTTTGTGGTTTTTGAGTTATTTACAGGGCCAGATTTATATATAGAGGGCACCTAGGCCGGGACCACTCGTCGCCCACTTTCTGGTTTCCACTTTCCCACCTCCCACAATGATTTGTACCTGGGACATTTGAAGAGCTAGCAAATCTCCCACATGTCCCCAGTACTTCCAACCCCATTGAAATGTTGGCTGTGCGGCATGCCTCCCCTAAAATTCTGCTGCCCGTGCCTTTGTGGTCTTTACACAAATCTGGGTGTGGTTATTTAGCTTTCATTCAGCAGCTCTCCAGTTTGCAATTTCAGCAATCTGGTTGCTAGGGTCCAAAATGCCCTAGCAACCATGCATTGATTTGAATATGACACTAGAATATGAATAGAGCCTGAGTAGAAGATGAGTAATAAAAAGTAGCAATAACAATAATTTTGTAACCTTACAGGACCTTTTTTTTTAGATGGGGTCAGTGACCCCCATTTGAAAGCTGGAAAGTGTTAGAAGAAAAATAATGCAAATAATTCAAAATGATAAATAAATAATGAAGGCCAATTGAAAAGTTGCTTAGAATGAACTAATCTATAACATACTAAAAGTTAACTTTAAGGTAAACCACCTCTTGAATGACATGTGAGTTAGGCAGGAGGGGATGCCTACATCCTTCCATAAAATCATCTTATATAAAAGATTTGAGTCTTGCTGTTGATGCTTGATGTCACTCTTGTTGTACCTAGGGCACTTAAGTGAGCCGTTTTATTACATTTCAGTGTATGAATAAGCCATAGTGGCAACATTTGTGAAAATTAGGCAGACATGCAGGGCTACTAATAACTACAGTAAAGTACAGTAGCAGTTAATACTGTATCACTGATCAGTTAATTTTAGCCCTAGATAAGGTTAAATGAGTTTGCAGTAACCTTTTTTTTGTACAAAGTGTCTGTGTCTCTGTCACCACATACAAAGTAATGGCCAAGCTCAAGCATAGGCAGCTTTCAGTATCACAGCTGTTGCTAAAGCTTGGCAAGGAAATAGTTTAGGCCAATGGAATATGGGGTGTGTTGATAGCAGCTATTTTCTCTGGGAAAATCACAGCCATGGCACTGCTCACAGAAGTGTTCTATCATTATACAGATCTAGTCACACCAGCTGGAATTCTACTAATGACGCTGACTTTAATCTGGGGACATCATAGCCATACTTATAAGATAGACATTAACATGGATTTTTGATAAGAATTAGCTGAGACAGAATGTGGCTAATATTAATGTGTAACTGGCTATACCCGGTAACACTCTGCATATTAGAGATATCCAAGGGCTTGAGGTTAGTTTCACAAATTATGGAGCTTTCTTGTCAGATTTACCTTCTTGTGCCGACACAGCATGGGAATATTTCACTTTTTAAACTTCTATGCACTATATCTGTAACACTGTTGGACTTCATGTAACGTTTTTACATAAAGAAGAATTTTGAATAAATGATCTTTTAACAGACTCACACTGCAGCTATAACATTTGTGAATTTTCATAGAAAACACCTCTTGAAGCAAGCATTCCAGCATAACCTTCGGCAAGCAAACTTCTGCCCCCAAAATGTTAAAACTCTTTCTGTCTAGTAAATGGCTGTCTATGCTTATGAAAGGTTCCCTGTAGATTTAGCTGCACTGAGGAGCTATTACTTAGCTGCATGCCATTGCATGGCTGAAGGACTAAAGCACTGTAAAGGCTATTAATATTTTGCCTTCTGACAGCAAGAAAGATGCCATTGTATGGAGCTGTTTTCACCTCTGACTCTGAAAGGGTATCTGGTTCATTCTGTCATTAATGAACCTTGCCCATATGTTTCCATTTCATCTAGAGAGATCATTCACACCAGATATCTCTGCCCATGTGCAGGGTGCTTTCATACTTTGTTTCTTTAACTAATGCATCTTATGGATGATTTGTTTAAAAGCTCAGATACATATTTTTACAAATCCTTCAGCCAACCAGGCAACTGGACTGGGCTTGATGCTCCTTTAGGGCTCTTCGCTGTACCCCCCATCTTATAGTTACATAGTTATATAGTTAAGTTGGGTTAAAAAAAGACCAAGTTCAACCCCTCCAAATGAAACCCAGTGCACATACATACACACACTCATAGCAAACTATATATCCCAATATCTATACTAATTGTAGATTTTAGTACCACAATAGTCTTTGATATTATGCTTGTGCCAGAAATCTTAAATGTCTTAATGTCTTAAAGACATTAACAGCCCTTACAACATCATCTGGCAGCAACCTACGTTGCTTTTAATGAAAGATGTTTTCCTCTAGTTTAAAGGGGCCTTTGGTGTGGTGATCTATTTTATTGGAAAAAACATCTCCTGCTATCTGTCTATAATGACCTAAAGATCATGTCCCCTCACAGGCATCTTTTTTCCACAACAACCCCAACCTTGACAATCTACACTCTTAATTTATATCTTCCATCCCAGTAACCAGTTTGGTTGCCAATTTGTGCACTCTCTCCTGCTCATTTACATTCTTCTTAAGGACTGGAGCCCAAAACTGCACTGCATACTCCAAGTGAGGTCTTACCAGGGCCCTAAAAAGAGGCAAAATTATGTTTTTGCCCCTTTTTTTATATACAAGACAGTACTTTATTTGCTTTAGTAGCTACAGAATGCCACTGCCTGGAATTAGGCATTAGATGGCATAAAACTCTCAGCCATATAGCATTATGAATTAAAGGTGAGCCCGAAGGGCCATATATTAAAGGGACACTAACATAATGCACTGGAGGTGTCCCTAAAACCTTTACCATTTTCCTACACAAAAAATGTTATCTATTGCACCAATGGTGTTAAATTCATGTACAAACAAGAATTTGGGGAATATTTATTAAAATCCAAGTTTAAAATCATAATAGCCATGATAAACTTGATCACAACTTTTCCCATGATAAACTTTTGCAAAAAATGTACTATCTTTAAGTGGTGAGATTTGACATTTTTCACAATTTTATAGATCACAAAAAGTTTTCTGCCT
Organism: Xenopus laevis; assembly: GCF_017654675.1. Taxonomy (NCBI): domain Eukaryota; kingdom Metazoa; phylum Chordata; class Amphibia; order Anura; family Pipidae; genus Xenopus; species Xenopus laevis. Next base: position 154,449,849 of record NC_054371.1, read on the forward strand.
TGACTGTTCAAACAAACTCAACAACTACCAAAAAATTATATATCTACCAAGATCTCTTAAAACACTCTTCTTTAGAGAAGCCTACCCTCACTCTACTTAACTGCCAAATGCAATTCCACATACAGTACTCACTTACTCACTTACTCTCTCACTCACTTAATTCTGATCCTGCCCACTCCCACACCTTGGGGCAAATTTACTAAAGGGCGACGTGACTAACGCATTTCGGAACTTTGACAATTTACTAACGGTAGCCGGTATAACTTCGCTAGCAAAGGAGTACTTCGCTCCCTAAGCGGTACTTCTCTCCCTAACGCCAGGCGAATTTGAACGCTGGCGAAAGGACATAACTACACAAATTCACTAAGATGCGGATTTTACTGAACGTTACCTCTTGCGCCAGTCTTGCCTTCGCCAGCTCAGACCTAAGTCTAAATCCCAAAAAATGCTGGCGGAATTTTCCTTTTACCAGGGTGATAGGCTGCAAAAGAGTGTAAATTTTTTTTGGGGTAACCGGCTTCCCCCCTACATTTCCTAAAATATGGCACATAAACTATACACTATATAACAACTCTATTTTCTTTTATTAAGGTTTCCCAGGCTTGTGTAGTGTAATGTATTTGCTGCAACATTTACGTCCATTGAACTTTAATTCCCGCCGTATGCAAATTAGGCAACGCTAGCGCAACTTCGATTAGCTTGGCGCATTAACAGTAGTGCAACTTTGCCAGCTTTTTGCGCCCTGGCCACAACTTCAGATTTTAGTGAATTAGTGCTGTCCTGGCAAATCTACACCTGGTGCTGTGAGCAAAGCTGGCGCTAGCGAATTTTTGGAGGTTAGTGAATTTGCCCCCTTGTGTCTTACTCCCTTCCCTTTAGATTGTAAGCTCCTTTGCACAGGGCCTTCCTCACCTTTTGTACCTGTATTGGTTTTGAAGTACTGTATGTAACTCCACATGTTCTATGTATGTAATTGATGTGATTTAGTTGTATACACGTTTACTTTACAGCGCTGCGAAATATGCTGGCGCTACATAAATAAATGTTTATAATAATAATATAGTCCCTCATATCCTGTCTCCATGTATCAGGTTATAGTTGACTTTTATATGTATCATGCTTTAGTTGTTAAGGGCAGTGGAATAAACACACTATACACAATAATTATAATAATAATAAGAGTTGAATATTAAACATTAGTCTTATTTACCAATTTTTACCTGTGTAATTTTATCTGTGAACCTTTTTAAATACATTTAAGATGTTTTTCATCCCCCCACAGCATTTGGATTGACCAGTGAGCCCTCTGCTGCCCTTAGCCCCACTTTGCAATTGTTTGGTCTATTCACTCTATAGTTACGCCTGGGTCCTCTGTAAAAAGTTGTATTCAGTACCTAAAATTTGTGTGAATATGCATTGTGACATACTGTATATCCTCTTTAAAATACTGTAAAGGCATCCACAGATTGTAAAGGGATGATATGAATACTCTACAGCACAATAGTGTTACTCCAGTAATAGTAATTGTTTTGTACTTAAGGACTGGTGTTGACATTTTTGGCATCCTTCTTGTTGTGGTATAGTAACAGATTAGTAAAAAAAAAAAACCATTGGCAGGAAGTTGAATATGATGTAATTAGGCGGTTAAGCCAGCCAACATCAGTAGGCTAGAGGAGGGGTATATAAACATGGTTCTTCTAGTATACTAGAAGGCGGTTATGCTGTAATTTTTAAGATTGTACAATTATAATTAGTTGCAACCCTCTTTGGATCTGCTCATGGCATTTTGTGAGCTGCCGGTAATAGCCTGTAGAATTATGTAGTATGAATAGACATGGAGGAGGCTTAGTGGAATATAAAGAAGTGGTCATTGGGGGGTGGGGTAGTTATGATACACTCAAATGTGCACACTTGTGGCTCAAAGTGTCATGATATTCATTACAGGAGCAATGAAAGATGCTACCTGATGAGAATTATACCAGAAATACCACATCACTAACAATACACCAATAATATTCCACTACAGCTGAGACAACCCTGTTTACCATGATAACTTTTTGAGAATGAAAAAAAAATGCAAATTGTGCGATGTAATAGTGCACATGAGACATTTATTTAATCCCTCCATAATGGTTAAAATGGCTTTTATTACACTGAGCCGTTATAGTCAGTCCGTGTTTTCTGCAAATCATGCCTGCCCAAACTCTTGCCTTTGCTATGTAAAATTCCTTGGAATGGTGAAAAATGACTGTGCTGCCATCACTCTCTTGATGAGGTCCTCATTCATCATGCCTTCATAGCACCTGTGTATTGTCACTGGATCATGCTTATTTGGCCCTGCGCATGGGTGGTAAAATTATGCCCAGATTTGCACGTTTGGCAATCTGTATAGCTGTTATTTGCCCCTATTTTCCTCTATAGTCCCTGGTTTGGACTTCCTGTCCCTGATAAAACCTCTATTTTTAAAATATGACCAACTGCACAGAAGAATGTGAGTTCTCTTATGGCCAGAAATGAGTTCTGAGTGTCTGGTTTCACTTAACTTAACATATAGTTAAATATGTACATACCTACATAACATGCCTATTGTTGTGTAGGGCAGATTATTAAACATTATACCCTGTTTTAGCATATAATGCTATCATCTGCACAAAGCCTGTTATGACAGAAATATGGAAAAGTTGGCACTTTTGCAATAAAAGGAGGAAGACCGATATGTAACATAAGAAAGCACTACTTTACTTTAACAGTTATAAACACATGGAATAAACTCCCAGCAGATGTTATGTTCCCTAAAACATTATAAGAATTTAAACATGTATCTGTTATGAGGCAATTACACAAACCTTAAAAAGAAAATAACACAAAAAATAACTAGGCTTTTAAAATGGAGGGGGTGTTAGAATGGAGAATTTGTTTTCTAGGCACATTCTTGTTTCTACGTGTGCTGTTCTTTTGGTGGTATAGGGCAGATGTTCTTCTAAAAATAAATAAATAGAAAATTCTGGTCAGCTGGACGCCATAAAGCAAAGAGACGGCTAAGAAGCCACATCAGACAGTGAGGGCTGCATGGTGGGCAGCTAGATAACTGAATTTTACCAAGGAGATGTCACTTTGATGCTTCCTTAACTGGGTGACTGGATGATTCCCAGCTGTTCCCATCTCCTCTTTTCTTTCCCACGCTTAAGCCCCTGTTCCTACTTTATAAAACTGTGTCCTGGAGGGACATTTATAGTCCCTTGTACCCATGACTGTCCTTTCTTCCTGTGCCTGGTCCATGTCCAATTACCCTCACCATTCCAGTGGCCCTGCAGTTTATTCAAAGATGAACAGATCAGAGTACAAAAAAAGAAAAATCAAACAGAGACTGCGACAGAGATATGGGAATGCCAGAGACACAGAGGAGTAGGAAGTATGAAGGGAAAGCAGCCCCCCCCCCTCTCCTTCCATATAAACACATTCTGAGCTTTTAATAGAGGCCTGGAGCTATGCTTGGCAGTTTATGTTCCATATGAGCACGGAACTGTACTGTGTGTCTGAAGTTTGTGTGTGTCTGAATGGGGTATATATTTAGAAAGAGATACATATAGATTTTGTACATCCACTTGTCCCAGTTCTATACATTTCTAAAATTATGTGGTTGGCTATCTGAATGTCTTTGTGATGATCTGTGGTATGTATATCTTTACACGAGAACAATGTGAATAAAAAGTTGCATGGTCAGTTTAGCCAACCTTCAAGCAATAGGGATCTCAATCTCCTCTAAATTTTGTAACCAGTAAGACGGTATCCTCCAGGTGTTGCTGAACCGAAACTGCAGTATTCTACAAGAGTGTTGTTAGAGGATGCTGGGAGTTGTGATTCAGCCAGGGGAGTTTTGGGGGTCAATGCCACTTGAGGCGGCTGTTCTGATGACACCCCCTTCACCCCTGCTTACTTTTTTCACTGCTGTGCTAAAGTGCATATCTGGTGGACCAGTAATAATATTTTGGTAACCAGTTGAAACTGGACCTCACATTCATTCATGGATTAATTATACTGTAGGTATACCAGCAATTAGTATTTCTGTGTGTAATTGTGGGAAATTCAACATGATACCCACATCTTTAAGGCATAAAAATGAATAGAATGTTACATTAGATAGTGTACCTACAGTTATTCTGCTGTGTGTGTGTAACAGGGCATCCCACTATCCTATTCCTGAACTCCAATTCCCTAACTGGTTCACAATCGCCCATGGCTCTATCCTAACACACTCACTCATCCTTGGGACAACAGGTTATGCTTGCTGACTAACGTGGCTATCTTTCAATCTTAGAGTAAGCTAATGTAATTGTCCTTCTAACTTCCTAGCCCTAACAAGGTACAGCCTCCCACCTGGTCTGGCTCTGTGGATGTCTGTACTGCCTGCTGATGACCTTAGGCCAAAGAGGAAGTTCTTGCACTCCATCATATATACAGGATATAGTCAACTGCAGGGAAATCCTCTACAGACCAACCCTTAAGGGTTGATGCCACCTGCTGGCTGACTTGAATATTGTCTAACCATTTACATTTTATCTAAAACATATTTCACCTCCTTACGCTCTTTCCCTTTGAAAATCACACATCGTAGGGGCAGATTTACTCGAGGGTGAATTTGCTAGCGTTACCGCCCGCAGGGAGATCGCCGATTTACTAATGGGTACAGGCGTCACTTTGCTAGCGAAAGAGATAGACGCTAGTGGTCATTCACACTCTATTGCTAGGCGACAATTCACTCGACGTTACTACACAAATTCAATGAAATTTTACGGAACGTTACCTCTTTCACCAGACTTGCCTTCGCCAGCTCAGACCAGACGAAGAGCACTGGAGTGCAAAGATCTTCTGTTACTTACTTAAACACTGGCGTTTTTTCCTTTTTTCAGAGTGATAGGCTGCAAAAGTCCTTAAATCTTTTTTTGGGTAACTGGCTTCCCCCATACATTTTCTAACATATGCAACATTAACCAGGGGCGGAACTACCGGGGGAGCAGGGGGTGCGAGCGGGCCAGGGCCCGCACCCCCTCAGGGCCCCCGGCAGTCCACGCGCCTCTTCGCGGCGCATATTCCTGTGCCAGTTCTGGGTGTACAGAGGGGGGTGGGGGCCCGGTTGCGCGTCCTGCACCGGGGCCCGCCCTCCTCTAGTTCCGTTTCTGACATTAACTATACAGTGGGCTCATGTGTAGGGCAATATAAAAACTCTATTTTCTTTATTAAAGGAATTGTTCAGTGTGAAAATAAAAACTGGGTAAATAGATAGGCTGTGCAAAATAAAAAATGTTTTGAATATACTTAGTTAGCCAAAAATGTAATGTATAAAGGCTGGCGTGATTTTATGTATAACAAGTCAGTCAGAGCACTACTTCCTGCTTTTCAGCTCTCTTGGTTTACACAGACTGGTTACCCTGGTTACTAGACAGTAACCAATCAGAGACTTGAGGGGGGCCACATGGGTCATTTCTGATGCTTTTGAATCTGAGCTGAATGCTGAGAATCAATTACAAACTCACTGAACAGAAATGTACCATGTGGCCCCCCTTCAAGTCGCTGACTAACTCAGAGTTATAGAGCTGAAAAGCAGGAAGTTGGATTCTGGCTGTTTTATTAGACATCTGTTCACTCCAGCCTTTATACATTACATTTTTTCCTAACTAACTATATTAGAAACATTTTTTATTTTGCACAGCCTATTTATTTACCCAGTTTTTATTTTCACACTGAACTATTCCTTTAAGGTTCCCTGGGCTTGTGTGATGTAATGTATTTGTTGCAACTTATACGTCCATTCAACTTTAAATTTCCTGCTGTATGCAAATTAACCTGAGCGCAAGACCTTTAGCAAATTTGCGCTAGGCAGAAATGAACACTAGCACATCTTCGCTTTCAACTGCTGGCATTGCAGAAGTAACGCTAGCGAAACGTCGCCAGCGTTCGGCACCCACGACGAAACTACGCATTCCAGTGAATAAGCGTCGTCTAAGCGAATTTTTGCCTGGCGAAGTGTAGTGATGGGTGCGAAGTGGTCGCTGGCGAATTTTTACCCTTGAGTAAATCTGCCCCATTGTTTCTACCTCTCCACCACTTATACATTACATCTTCACCATATATAATTATCTCACTCCTTTATCCTATCCCATATCTCTACAATTCATATTTCTCTAACATATTTCTTCACGTTTCTCTAACATATTTCTTCTCTTAATCAGCACTTTCCTCTTCCGTTTACATCATTATTGAAATCACATTTACATCCTACTCTTATCTAACATATCATATCAGTTAAAAAAATCTTCAACAGCTTCCTATGAGGTCTGCCACGGCACAATTTTAGCTGCAAAGAAAATTCAGATTAACTCATCCTGTCCCTTTACTGTACCATATCTATCTGCACAATAACGTTTTGCATATTTTATATATATATATATATATATATATATATATATATATAGATATATATATATATATAAATATATATATATATATATATATATATATATATATATATATATATATATATTGCAAACTTACTTTTACCCACATCCACTTACTGGAAGCACTTCAGTGTCACACTCAGCATACAGTTAATGTAAACCATTTGCATACTAACATTATTAACCCCTTCTTGCATCACATTACCTTCTAAATTAACTATTTACACATTTAAATTTCCATCCAATTTGAACATCCGCTTCAGCAATGGCTTGCTTAGAAGGAAAAAACACCAACAATCCTATAAAAATCACATCAAATAATTTTCATATACAAATAATACTTAACTAATCATTATCATACCCCAAAGTCCCTTGAAGAACACAGTCCTCCTTAAAGAAATACACACACAGTGAAAGGGTAGGGGAAACTTGAATGAGGTGGCCAGACAGAAAGATCCTACCCCCATAATACTCGGTGGCTCCTCACATGGCATTCAAGCGCTACTACTGCCAGCCACAGTATAGTTTTGACCATCAGCCACACCTACCTGTTGCTTTTCCATCCCTTTATCTTTCTTAAGAGGTAATACAGACATGCTTAATGAAATACAGGGGAGTAGTAGACGGTGGACACCATAGGGATGATAGTAGGGAAGGCATAGGAAGAAGAAACAACAGAGGAACCAGTGTCATTCCTGGGGCTGCTGTTGCTCTGATGCTGCCGCCCCCCCCCCCTTCCACTTTGCTATTGCACCCACATGGAGCTTGTGTTGTGTCCAGCACACTGTGTATGAGCTTCCCCCAGGATGTCTCACTACTCCTAAACACTCAAATACAAAATATACAGGATTCTATATATGGTATAAAAACTCTGTAAGTAGAGCAACATAGAATGCACTAGGAGTCTAATGTTGTGGTAAAAGATCAACAGAGAAATACTAATTTTGACTCTTTGTTTTGCATCCTTGCATAAAGTATTTATTCTGTATTCCATGTGAAACTCACATTTCCTAATTATTTTCTGCGATGATCCCACTGTTCTGCTGAAGGGAGTAAAGTGAGGAACATCTGCCTTGCGGTTACAACTGGCCAGCATATTTGAACTTAATTGGTAATAGCTAATGACAGAGAATATTAATATAATGATTTTCTGTACTGTAGATGCTAATATTAAATTTGTAGTTAATCTTTTTTTTTGTCTCTGTTTGAAACCAGCTATTAAATGCTCTCCCTTACTGTTTCCCCAGCTTTCAGGATATAACGAGAAACCGATTACACTTCAAATGTTTATTGGCACAGCAGATGAACGTAACCTCAGACCCCATGCATTTTACCAGGTTCACAGGATCACTGGTAAAATGGTGGCAACACCAAGTTATGAAGCTCTGGTGGGAAGTACCAAAGTGCTAGAGATGTCTCTCCTCCCTGAGAACAACATGTGTGCCAAGTAAGAAGGATATAATCTTCCACTGTATGGTTTGAAGCAACAGGATTGCGTGTGAACTGAAAAATGCCATTGCTGGGTCAGGTTTGCCAATGTGTAGTTGGCAGTGCAGAGTGTCATAGGGGAACAAGAGAAAAACACTATAAATCTTCAGCTTTGTCATCAGAACAAATAAGTTAGAACAAAACCAGAACTGTCTTACATTCCACTAGCAGATTTTCTAAATGGTTATTTACACCCTTTCTTTCCTTGCTGCACAAATAACCTTCACGTTCTACTGATCTACAGGAATTGGTTGTAAATTCATAACTGGGTTTAAATAAAAGATGCATTTGTCCCTCCTGATCAAATCACAGACCTAGTTTCTGACTTGCCCACTGTGCGGGCACTACCATAAACATAAGGAAGGCACTGGAGAACCCAAAGCAACATCAGACAATGAGAAACCGACTAACTAGTTGTGTTGTATGTACATGTATGTACAGGACATGTTTTTGTTCCGTCTGTCCCCTTATACAGTAACACCAGAGGAGCTATTTATCAAAGGTTGAGTTGCTTTTTCCACAAAAATATTGAGTTGTCAAGTCAAAACTCGAATTAAAAAAAAAAAAAAAAAAACCAAACTGGAAATAGCTTGAACTTGTCAAGGTCACGTAGAAGTCAATGGCAGAGGTCCCTTGAACCATTTGAAGATGTTAATTGTCTTCATGATGTTCGAGTTTTTTTGCGGTGAGTTTTGCTCGAAAACTCAATCAATTTGAGCGAGTCGAGTTTTTTTTCACTGAAAACTTGATCAATTCAAGTTTTTGGGTAGTTAACTCCCGAATTCACTGATTTCAGTTATTTACATTTGAGTGTTTTCTTAAATTAGAAACTATTCAAGTTGTGAGTTCATTCGAGGTCTAAAAAAGCTCACAAAGCTCTAAAATTTGACCTTTGATAAATAACCTCCTAGGTGTAAAGCCAAACCGTGCTTTGCCTGGGTGTATTTCTAGCCATTGGGGATTAACATTCTCACAGCTTCATCGCATCAGCGATTGAAGGTAAAATGGGGTCATCATTTGTTAGTGTTAAATACAGTGCAACCTGCTAAGTATATCTCAGCTAACACACATTCAGACTCCCAATTTGTCTCTGCTTTCAACTGACTCATACAGGTATGGGATCTATTATCCAGAATCCCGTATTATCCAGAAAGCCCATCTCCCATAGACTCCATTTTATCCAAATAATCCAAATTATTAAAAATGATTTCCTTTTTCCCTCTAAAAATAAAACAGTAGATTGTACTTGATTCCACATTAGATATAATGAATTCTTGTTGAAAGCAAAACCAGCCTGTTGGGTTTATTTAATCTTTACATGATTTTCTAGTAAACTCAAGGTATGAAGATCAAAATTACAGAAAGCTATGGTATACGGAAAACCCCAGGACCCGAGCATTCTGGATAACAGGTCCCATACCTGTACAGCAATACAGTCCAACACCATAAAGTTAGCCTCTCTCCTTCTGCAAATAAGTGATTTAGGCACTAAAATAACTGATAAAGTGCATACTCATCCTTCAGTCAGGCATAAAAAAACCAATGTTATAAGAGAGGTAGGAGTAACATTTTTCATTCAGTTTTACTTTAACGGGGGAATGTAATAAAAATCTTAATTAAAAAAAAAAATCATAAGAAAAAATTTATATTTTACAGTGTAACCTTCTTCTTCTGTGGCCTTTATAGCATTGAAATGAAAGCTCATTTTTAAAGACCTGCTTTTGAAAATGTGCAATCTTTTTTCCACTGACAAATGGGTTGCTAAATGCAGTGGCAGGCCCTAAAAGTCTGTTTGTGCAAAAGAAAAATTGTTTGAACAAGAGAAACATTGCTCATTTTTGAATGACATTCTTCCATTAACCCTTAGAACTTTCTCAAATATATTGACCGTGTATATGAGATTTTGAAAGATAGGTGTATAACAATAATTTGGAAATAAACTTTAGCAGGACAAAGGATGGATAATTGTGTGTTCTTGATTCAGTATAGACTGTGCTGGTATCCTGAAGCTTCGAAACTCTGACATTGAGCTTAGAAAAGGAGAAACAGACATTGGTCGGAAGAACACCCGGGTCAGGCTTGTGTTTCGGGTGCATGTTCCACAAGGAGCTGGCAAAGGCATTTCATTGCAAGTGGCCTCCATACCTATAGAGTGCTGTGAGTAATCCTTATTAGATCATATTCCAATGTAATTAATGTTAAAGTGCCTTTATAGTCACAGACAAATATGCTGTTTTACAAAGCAGGAACCACTGGTGTTTGAAAGAGTACATGAGAATAACAGGTTCTTTGGCAAAGGCAATTGATTTCTTCCCACTTTTACTATATTTTTAAGAAATGTCCAGGACAGAACCATGCAATAATTGTCTTATTAGAACAGAGGACTTGTTAAATTTTTAATACTGGATGATGGAGTGGTCAGATGAAAGGTGGAGACACACAAGCAAAGTTGTCATGCAATCTAATGGTGTCACTAACTACTCATTAAGTGGGAGGGCTAAAACTCCTGCTGAACTCTCATGAGATGTTCACAACATGAACTGGGCTTAGGCAGGCCCGGATTTGTGGAAAGGCCACCTAGGCCCGGGCCTAGGGCGGCAGGATTTTAGGGGGGCGGCATGCTGCCCAACCACACCCACATTGGTTCAAAAACACTGGGGATGCGCTGGAGATATAATCATTTTTTAAATTTCCCATGCGCCAATCCCCATTGCTCCTGTCCCCCTGGAGGGGAGAGGGGCGACAAACGGCAGTGGGCCTAGGGGCGCCCACTATGTAAATCCGGCCCTGGGCTTAGGTGTAGTTGTATACAGAACTAAGCCCTGAATGAGGCTTCTGTCTGTACTGCCTAATCTTAGTTTCTGCCCTACAGCCTGGGCACTCTGTAGTGCTTCATCTGTAATAAATAATGTGTCCTCCTGTTCATGCTATTTTTCTCTCATTCTCAGCCCAACGCTCAGCCCAGGAGCTCCCCCAGGTGGACAATTACAGTCTTAGTGCATGCTCAGTGAATGGCCGGGAAGAACTGTTGATCTGTGGCTCCAACTTTCTTTCTGACTCTAAGGTCATCTTCCTAGAAAAAGGTCCAGGTAAGATACTATGCTATTTGTGGCACAGTCTGGCTAATAACATAATCATTTAAGAACAGAGTTTCTTTTTTCACCGAAATCATTGTAACAAATGTATCTGGGTGGTACAGCCTCTATGGTATAAAAACAGAAAAATGCTAAGCATGAACTGAGGCACTGATTTTAGATGCATATTATCAAGTATGTGATTTCCTTTACTTTCAATAGATGGAAAGTTACAATGGGAAGAAGAATCAAAGGTTAACAGGCTAAAGAGCAATGAGGTAAATGTACATCTGTGTAGCATATTTACTGGTTTACCAATTGCCACAGGTAGGATAATGTACAAAATATACAGTACACATAAAATATGAATGTCACAATATAAGGCTGATTAGTAATTAATAAAGAAAATTACTACATGTCAGTACAGAAACCAGTGCAACTAGCATCAGAATTTAATAATCAGCCCTGTAGCATCATCTTATATTACAGTCCAATCTCATTTTCTGCTTGATAATTTACAACATCCCCTAAGCTTAGCTTCTCAACAGCTGATCAGAGTCCACTGACCATGTGAGTATCACAGACACTTTCCAAGATGATGACCCCCCTGTGACAAGTTTGAAGTCCTGGATCATTGCTGCTATTGACAAGCTGAAACTTTAGGCTGATGCAATAAGAACAGTATATAAAATATGGCATTTTTAGCCATATTTATTTTTAGGGTTTAGTTCTCCTTTCAAGGGGATCTAAAGCCAGAAAAGTGTGTTAATTTTCCTAGTATCCTAGTTGACATTGGCCATTATATGTGATATACCTTAGTTTTTTCTTTACCATTTTTAAACAGAATATTTTTAACTTATTTTGTCATTTGCTTGTCAGTGACAGAAATGTCTGTTTATTTCCTGTTGGCTGCTGTTAGCTCAGTAGACTGAGGTCCCACCATCTCTCTTGCAATAGGATATTAGCACCTTTCTTTAACATGAAGAAAGAGCTGTTAAAAAATGTAGATAAAAAAATTATATAACAAAATAACTTATTTTGCTTTACAATTTACTACATTCCCCTACACCATCAGCATGTCCCCTAATAACTGGAGTTAAAGAAAAATATCTGTAATTACAAATACCCAACATGGAGGGCTAGCATGGAATATGCGGAGTGGTAGTTTATTAGAAACTTAAGAATAGCACACTTCAAAGGGGGCTTGAGACAAAAGAATCTGAAAACCGCTGATTTACTGCTTCTTTAGAATACATAGTTGAAATGGAAACACTGTAGAACGAGACTAACTTGCTGGATATGAATAGATAGCATAAAAACAATTAGATTGCCTTATAAACCTGTAGCGCTTTATTACACAGACCTCAGACACATACTAATTATTCCTTCCTGCTGCATACATTTATAGATCTTAAATTCAATGCTGCCATCAGGTGGTGGCTCACTCTGAAATTCCATCTGTTTTATCTAAAAAACATTCTCTTATAAAAGTGACAGCATGAAGGTGCTGCAACTTAAAGTGCGCTTTGTATCATTTGTATCACTTGCCCTAGGCTGATCAGTTAATACCTGCTAAACTGTTACTAGTTACAATACTTGTGTGCACGTATAGACCTTATGTCAGTCAATAAGTCACTCCTATGAGACTTAATGGGTATATGTTGTGTGTTCTACAGAATAAACACAGTGGCTATATTTTGAATAGGATGTAATTAAAGACTAAAAATTGTTAGATTTGTAATAATTGTTATGCTGAACGTGTTTATTTACAGTCCTTGTTGTCCGTGCAAGTTCCTGAATACTGTAATAAGGAAATAACAAGACCTTTGCAAGTCTATTTTTACATCTCTAATGGGCGCAGGAAGAGGAGCCCCATGCAGAGTTTCCGATATTTACCCAGTGAGTACAAGGTTCCTTTTGCCATATCTTATCATAATGGGTCCCACTTATAGGCAAGGGGCAAATTGAATTTAACCAAGAATTGCATGTTATGGAGATGAATGGTTAAGGACAAATATGGTATTTAAGCCATTTCCATTTTCTAAATCCAGGTATGAAACTGCCCCAGTACCCACCTACAGATCCACATGCTGCACCAATGTTATATTTGCACTACATTGGTACCTAGTTTATGGGTTAAATAATAGACATAGGGTGCCAATGTATTCCATGTAAACTATACCTTATATCAGATGGCTTATCTATCACTCATTGTGCACTTTTTAATTTATTTTCCTTCACGCAGGACAGTAAAATCTATTCACCATACATTACATTACCTCAGTAATAGTAAACACATTTCCCTTAGTGTAGTATACACATTGTTTTCTTCAAACATAAGGGGTCATTTACTTCAGGGTTGCTGGTCTTTGCACTGAGCACTGGAACAAAAAATGTGGCACTCAATACAGAGAGTGGAGCCTTAAGAAAGATGATAAGGACAGGGCCATGATGTTGGCTGCAGCTCCTGAGGCTTCGTAACTTGTGCATGTCAATGATGTGTACAATTGTGGACATCTGCCCCTCTTACAGGGCCGCCATTAGAAATAATGGGGCCCCGTACAACAAAATTTTCCCACCCATCACTGCCCCAAAGCCCACCCCACCCCACAGTTAAAAGACCAGACAAACATCAGCACTAAAAACGGTAAACTCCCCCACACACACTAGTTATAAAAAGCCATTGATGGTCAGGGCCCCCCTATCAGTTAAGAAAAACATTGGCGCCAGGGCCCCCCATAAAAGTTTTTTAATAATCATTGGTGCCCCAAAAGTTTAAAAAAATGTTGGCACCAGGGCCCCCCACAAAAATAAGTAGGGACCCCCTATCAGTTAAAAAAACATTGGTGCCAGGGCCCCCCATAAATGTTTTTTAAAAATCATTGCTACCCCAAAAGTTTAAAAAAATGTTGGCACCAGGGCCACCCATAAAAGGAAGTATGGTTCCCCTTACAAGTTAAAAAAAAAACATTGAGGCCCCAGAGAATATTTTTTTTTTTAAAAAAAAAGTATTAAAATAATACATTGGTGTCTAGCGGTTCAAAAAAAAATAAAAAAAACACACATTGGTGTTCAGTAGAACTGAACTCGTTGCTTCAGAACTTTAACTCCGGCTCCTTTCATGACTTTGGGTCTTTCCGCGGCTTCATGACTTCAACTTTGGCTCTTTTGGTGGATTCGGGTCTTTTTTGTGGCTTCAAGACTTCAACTTCGGCTCTTTTTGTGACCAGCTCTTTTCGCAGCTTCGGGACTTCAACTTCGGCTAGTTTCATGGCTTTGGGTCTTTGCTCGGCTTCGGGTTTTTGGGACTTCGGTGGTTCAGGGCTTCGGAAGAGGCGGCACGGAAGAGGCGCTGTCAAGGGGGTCCCGCCTATTTCAAAAAAGTGCAGCACAGCCGGGCCCAGTACAGGTGTACCCCCTGTGCCCCCCTGATGGCGGCCTAACTAACTCTTGACTAAAGAAGTCAACCCACAATCCACGAGGCACGCCGCAAGTCTCTGCACTCACAGAAAGTGGCTTATATTTGCACTTTGTACACTTAAAACATCTGACATTGCAGATTAGGCCTATGGTCATTTACTTACTGCACGGCAGTGTGAAAAGTGCAATTTTGGACACCAATAATTCCAGTATCATTGAAGTCACCGGGGGGGGGGGGTTGCGACTGACACAGTTGCAGCCTGTGTGTAAAAATGGATGCAATAACAATTGTTGTAATTTCTGGCATGAGTGACAAGCTGCTCTTGTTGTCATAAATAAACTCAAGGCATATATTATGGTGCAAAAAGGTTTTTTATGGTGAAAGCCGTGAAGCTGTAAAGTTCCTTCCCTGAATGCAGGTACACTAAATTGTCTATTAGAGAAAGGGTTGGTGCCTCATTACAAAGTGAGAAAATACAGGCATTGATATATAATTATTATTATTATGGTGCTCTAGTAATGGTTATTCTGCCTTCCTCTGAATCAGTTTGATGTCACATAGGAAATAATACCTGTGGAAATTACTAAATTGAATGGAATAACTATATAAACTATGTAATGTGTTCTGTCAAAACACTGCATGTTCTTTACTTTCATTCATAACAAAAGCATCTAAACCAAACATAGTATACAGAGCTTGCCATATTCAGTAGGGCCCGTATTCTTTGCAGATCTAGTTAGAGGTGCATTAAACCATAGTTACTGGTCTTGTATTATTATTATTGGTTACAAATTATCTTGCAGTGTTGTAACCATTTGTTTTCCCTTTTCTAACTTAACTGAAAGATGAATCCAAATAAAATGCTCCCTGGTAGTTATTGGTTACTGCATAGGTTTAAATTTGCACATACTGCATGCTGAAAAACACAGTATTGAACTCACACAGTGCTACACATCCCCTGTATCTTTTTGTGTATATTTTTATGATCACTTATGCCATTTTCCTTTTTGTCTTTTAAAACATTTCCTTCTCGCATTACCTCCCCCCCTTTACTCTTTTCCTTTATTGCTTTCAGTTATTTTTAAGGCAGAACCATTGCCTGATTTAGCCCTGCACAGGTTCCCCTCTAACTCTCTGACTAATTCATGCCACCTTTCAGTAGATTCAGGGCAGATGGAACTGAGCACCTCCTATTTGCCTCCATTGCAGTCTAACTTGGGGGATACCCCCATGGAGGTCTCACCGTATTACACATCTCCACATTCAGAGCGTTTATACCCAGGTGACTCAGATTGTGCAGCTGGTAGTAGCTCTTTTATGGGATGCTATTTTAATCCTCCGGTACCTACAGATTTTAAATGTCCTCCATCATATCCTGAGAATGGGAGTGATGTGTCCCTGTCATTGCCTTTCCACTCCAACCCTGCTCTCCCTCCCAGTCCTGTTCCTTGGTCTCCACAACCCTGTTCATCCCATTCTGCATCTGCCTCTACATTTGGGGGACCTTTGTTACCCCACTTAACTCAACCCAGCAAATTAAACGAAAGACTTGCTGTATCACAGGAAGATTATTCAGCCTCCCCAAATCTTCTAGCCTTAGAATATGATGCCACTGCCCATCCTTTCTCACCCATTTATGAACCCTTTACAGCCTGTGCCCCTCCATCTTATACCACTTTGGGTGAAGGGGAGAGGTTGGGCCCTACACAACCTGTTGAGTCTTCTACTATTCCAACAGTGAGCAGAGTAGAACAGTGCACTCCAGTCCAACAGTTTCCTTCAAACTCCATCCCAGATCACCAAGCCAATCACTTAAATTCCCAGGCACAGAAATGTAGAACAGTAGCTCAGACAGTTTTTGCAGCTGCATCTCCGAGTTTGCCCCCGTCAGAAGAGGAGACTGCATTTGCTCCTACTTTCCATAACTTATCCTCTTGCCGAGCTTCTTCACTCACTTCCCTCTGTCCCTCTTCACATCCTTCTCCCTTCTCAGCCCCTTCATCCCCTTCTATATGCATCAATCCTAATCAAAGTTCAGAGCTGAATCGAGATGGTACCCAGACCTTATCTGCTAACAAGAAAGAGGAGGATGTCTGTTTCCACCAGCTCTGTGAAGAATACCCTAAATCAGCAAACAACACAGACAAAGAAAAGGCAAAAGAAGATGGGCAAGAGTTTGAAAGAACATTTCATCCCATACCTATCCATGGGATCACACTGGAAGAAGGTACATTTATTAATATTATCCTTTATTTTTATAGCACAGACATACAGTATTTAGATACACTACATACATGCTGTACAGTAAGCAAATACCTGCCAGATGCCATATTAATACTTTCACAAATGGATACTTGGTGTCCTGCACTATATAGGCCCAGATCAGCAATGTTCTCTGAAGTCTAAAGTCTGTTATAAAACATAATTTAGTCAACAGCTCTTAGCATTCAGGCTGAAACACTTAAAAAATATAATATTCCAGACTGCAGCAGACTGATTCCTGGACAGAAGAACTCTTGGACCAGCAAAAAAGGGAAGAAAGAGATGCAATGGTGCACTAGTCCTCTAGAAGGGGTGTCCTGCTGCAACTACAGCATAGAGAATGAGCAAATAGCTGCATTATAGGCAACTGCACTGGTGCAATTTCGAACTAGTAGTTTTGATTGTTTGGGCCTTTGAGGGCTCATAGTTACTGGGGTTCTGCATCTGTACATGATTCTTTAGGTTCAAGGCCACTTTGCATATTGATGCAGGCCACGGTGGATGTCTTGGAATTACCACCAGAATGAAGGTGGCAGTAGCCCTAGGGTTCCCATCTGTTAAACTCACACTTATGCGCAATTCAGAACAGGAGGCAGGACAGAGCTTAACTATAAAAAAGTGTAAGAGCATGAAGAGCAACAGCTGCATCCAATTTTGCATAACCACAACTGTGCTGCAGTTATACTGTAACCCTAATGACTGAGGATAGCAGCAATATAGATAAAGGTTAACCAAAGATGTCACCAAACAACCCACATTTGTTAAATCTATTATGTGGAATGAGTGGGGCCTGGGGTTTTCCAGATAAGGGGTCTTTAATTTGGATCACTATTCCTTAAGTTTACAACCTAACATTTTAACATCAAAACCCAATAGGTTTGTTTTGTAACCTATATGAATGAATGCAGCTTAGTTGCCATCCAGTAAAAGTTACTCTTTTATTATTACATAGAAAAAAAGGATATCAGTGAGAATATAACAATTGCTTGCTAAAGAAGGGCAATGGCATTCATATATTTTGAAGCTTTCTGAATAATGGGTTTTTGAATAATAGATCCTATACTGGGCTGCATGTAAACTAGAGAGATTTTATTTTCCTGATCTAGACCAAAATACTTTGAACTAATAACAACTTAATGGCTTTCCTGCTGACAAAGAAGGAACCTGCTTGGGATAACAGCAAGTTATATTGGCACTGAGGTTTTTAATCTCCTGTTTTTCTCTCTCTGTTTCAGTGAGTGAGTTTATAGGTGAAGATCTGCACAGTTTTCCAGAGCCGCATCAAGAGGAATAATGCACGGTGGCACCAAACAATTCCCAAAATGGTCTTGGCTTTCTCAAGCTACTCTGTCAAAGGCAGGGCTGGCAACCGTCATCAGCCTTTCCAGAAAATAAATCTACCAAAGGCAGGAAAACCTGCCATATACTTTTGACTTGTCTAATAATTCTTCCATGCCCCTAATGCATAATTTTCTGCCATAACATATTTCATAGCAGTATTTCTTTTGCATGAGTATGCAGTATCCACACATTGTTTCTCCAGAATATTCTGTTTCTCTACAGCAGAACATTGTTGGAAGGGACATGAGAGTGCTCCATATATTCATGAATATGCAAAGATTTGGTCTTCTGCATCTTTTACTTTCCCTGTATCGATTCACCAACTAGCCGGAAAACTTCATTCTGTGAGTGTACTGACTTGGTGGGTAGCACTGTTTCTCAAAGCATAAACCAATGCAACTATGTACAGTACATCTGTTATATATTTATACTGGGTCTGTTACTGTGACAATTCTTAAATATAGCTCCTCCTATTCATAAGGATTCTGTTTGGGTTACCACATGTCGTGGATGAATCATTCTGAATACGTGGAATTGAATTTGGCAGCAGAGTATTATTTCTTGAAATCTGCGATAGAAAGGAATACGCAAGAAATGCCTCATTCAGCAACTTAAGCAGTCGTGGAACTTCAATTCCCATTGTCGTTATTCAGAATTCAGTTCTTCTGATGTCTCTAGCAATTACAGACAAGTGTTACATTCACCCAGCCCTTTTGTATTGCAGAATTGTCACAAACATGCTTCTTTCATATTCTGTAGCATTCATGTACAGAGGAGCACGTGTTCACCATCTGTGACTCTCTTCTAAGTTGATGATTATGTATATTTATATATATATATGTATGTAGTATTTGTATTATTTTATATATGCCAGTTTGGCCTTTGTATGTCTATATTTTGCAATGGATTGATTAAAAAGATGATACGATATATTATTTTCCTCTCTTTTTGTTGCCAGTCTGTGATACATGCCATACCTTGTCTCCAGTGAACAATTTGTTGATGATGTTTTGCTATCTGTGTCAGTATTACCATATCTAATAGCAGCTACACAGAATTTCTCAAATGAGAAAACACACAAAGATGGAGAGATGCAGGGATGTAACACATGGGAAGCAAATCCAGGGAAAAGGGGGATCATTAGGGTCCAAAGTGATGAGCAACTTCAGAATGTAATTGTGACAACAATGATGTTGCTGAAAGTTTAGGGGCACTAACATTGTTTTGCTCTAGGGCCCAGAAACTAGTTACTGCAACAAGATATGCTGCCATATTTTACTGACTCTTAATGGAAAATAAATGAATGATAAACCTAAGATATTATATTAAGGATATATAATCTAAATCAGGGGTTCCTAACCTTTTTACTCATGAGCCACATTCAAATGTAAGAGTTGGGGAGCAATACAACATGAAGAAAGAACCTGGGGCGCCACATAAGGGTTGTGACTGGTATTTAGTAGCCCCTATGTGGCTACATGAGGCTCTGTTTGGCAGTGCACTTGGTTTTATGCAACCAAAACATGGAATGTGAACAAGCCAGGAATTCAAAAATAAGCACCTGCTTTGAGGCCACTGGGAGCAACATCCAAGGGTTTGGTGAGCAACGTGTTGCTCACAAGCCACTGGTTGGGGATCATGCTTCTAAATTCTTCTGAAAATTTCAACAACAGTCACACTTCCTTCTTAAGCCACCTTTTTCTATACTACTATTGAAGGAAGTCTGTAGTCCAGGACTATATCCTTCCCAATAGCAATATATCCAAGAACTGGCCAGTTTGGGATATTCTTTTGTCCAAGGCAAAATAGCTCAGCTACCTTGTTCCCTCCTTCCCTCCCTAGTTACTTGTCCTCCTGCTGCAGACTCTGGCTAGTGTATGGGAAAAAAAAGAGTACTCTTACACCATATAAATTTTTAGAAAATTTTGTTAGAAAAATGGGACATTCAGCTCTTAAAATTATCTGCTCAACATGGGAGCACATATAAAGTACCCAGTCAGGGCCTTTCTAACAAGCCTCTTACTGACTAGCTAAATTAGAAGACCATTGCAAGATATAAAATGCTTTACAAACTTCAATGGCTTGGTATTGCAATGCAAGAAAAACAAGTAAATCAACATGAAAACATAAGAAAGTGACCCCTGCTGAAAATAACTTACTGATGCTATATAAATAAAGATACAAAGACAAGAAACAGGATTTAAGGTGCAACCATACCCATTTTCCATTGTAGTTCATACATAAAAAGAGCAAACATTATTGAAATAACTAGCACAAACTGACTCAGCCAAATTATTTTGGAATAGGATAAAACATAGAAGTGTAGGTAGGAGTACCCTCTGTGATATGCTTTCATGACAATTTCACAAACAGGGAATGGGATTGTTTGACAGGTATAAGATTCAAAACTATTTTCAACTTCTGTTGGGAATTCTACTTGTTTTATTTGTTCTGTCTAGACAGAACTATAAAGATCTATAGAGTCCCAAGTAGGGTTTAACTCCAACCATAAAACTGTTGGAGAATTTGAGTCATACTTTGAAATCCAAATACTGACTATACCTGTGCTGTAATTATACTTGATAACTAGTGTTTAAGCCCTTTAAAATATGTTGCAACACATACATTCATAAGGGAGTATGCAGAATGATTAATTTTGAGGTGTGTTCTTTCTTAACAACAATGACAACTTGGGGAAGGCTAAGCCTAGCCACACATTGTCTAATGAGCAGATCTTGGCTAGCCACATTTGGTAGGACAAATATAAGGCTGATCTGATCTGATCATTTGAACCCCAGGCCAATGATAAGATCGTAAGAGGTGCATATGCAGACATCTTTTGGGAGAGAACCCTACATATCTGTCTGATTCTTTGACAAGATAGAGGTTGGGCAAGCTGTTGGCTTTGCCACATACAGTCCAGTAAACTGCTGACAAGGTCTGGAGGAGCCAATTATGCTACTAAAATTGTGCTATATATGGACATCTTATAATTGCCATGAGTTAGCTGAAACTACACTAGAGCAAGGGGCAAAAAAGCAATAGAAATATAGGTATGGGACCTGTTAGCCAGAATGCCTGGGACCTGGGGTTTTCTAAATAATGGATCTTTTCATAATTTGGATCTTCATACCTTAAGTCTACTAGAAAATCATGTAAACATGAAATAAACCCAATAGGCTAGTTTTACTATCAATATTAGTGTTGATCAAGTACAAGTTACTGTTTTATTTTAACAGAGAAAAATTATTTTTTGGATTATTTGGATAAAATGAAGTTTATGAGAGAACGCCTTTCCATAATTCACAGCTTTCTGGATAATGAGTTTCCGAATGATGGATCCTATACTTGTACAAAGGAAGCTCTAGCAGCCCATTGAACAATGTCAGTTGGAAATTATAAAAGTGATTTGATAGTGCTTTGGGTAATTGTTTTAGCAATTTCTAAAAAATAGTTTGTACCTCCTATTTGTTGTAACGTCTCTACAAAGGATTATGCTTGGCTGAGAGACATTCAAATGCTGCCTGTAGCTGACAAGAAATATTTAGTTTGTAGATGTTCAACACATGAGTATAATCTACATATCAACAATTTTCAGTTTTTGGTATCTCTTGTCTGCAGTATAAAGTTGTGCACTGGGGTCAACAATATGGAGCAACATTTTATATTGCAACATAGCCTTTAGGCCCTCTGTTATTCATATTCCACTCCATCTTCCTAAATACTGTCTGTTCGCTAGGGTAATTAAATCCTTATGGCTAATAGATTCACCTCTGTTCTAATTATAATGCTAAAGGTGAAAAAACACTCCAACAAATATTTTTACCTTACAAATTGCGTAAGGTTCCTAAGAAAAGTGCACACACACAGCTTTGCTCCAATGCAAGATAATATTACATTTATATATTACATTTACTGCTTATTTCTTTGATCTGTTAGAGAATCGAAGTCACAGATATTGTTGACAAATGATTCCCTGGCACACAAACTCTAATATAGCTGAAATGCAGATGATCATGGGTTCTTTTCAGAAAAGTGGGGTTTTTTTCTGTCTTTGTCAGGCAAATCTGCATAAAGAATACTTGACCTAATTCTCTCCAAAGATAGAAACATTTTTTTGTATAAAGCTACTGTATTATACATGGCAAGATTCCTTTGGTATGATTGTGTTTGGCTTAGATGTGGGGGAATGTAAATAAAAAAAATACACAGTGTAACATTCAGACAGTTATTAAATTGCCAATTTCAACTTATTGTAGCTTGAAGGTGGCATATTTAATTGATGCAAACCCTACTTTTTCATTAAGGAATCCTCTGCACAAAGGCACAAACTATAAAAGCATTTAAGAGCACAGCGCAGTATGCAAAGTGCAGTTTTCACAAATGTTTTTGTACCCACAATACAGTGGGTTTTTTTTTTACTGAATTCCAGTGTGAGCGCAAGGTGTTTCCTTCTGCAATTGTGCCAAATGCATCAAAACAAATGCAAAAGTGCATGCCCATGTACACAAATCAGGTGCAAGTTGCATTTTCAGAATAAAGACTGTGCCACGTTCACAGTGTGGAGTTAAAATGGTTCTAGGATTTTACTCTTTTGCTGCAAGGCTGCTGCACCTACAGACACAAGCTACTGTGGGATCCCTAAAGGTGGAGGTAACTCTTAATAAGTAATAATAAGGAATAGTAGAACCCTGCTTACTGTATTGCAGCTGTCTTTAACTATAGTTTTCAACACAAAATAGCCTTTCGATGTCTAAAGCTGCATGTTGCACAGCAGACAGCTCTGTTGTAAGTACACACAGTGTCTGATAATCCTTACACTATTAATTATTAGGTAATATACCTATACATAGTCATTCAATTCATATGAGGCTGGGAGAAAAATATTGTGGAAATGTAAACCAGCTTAGCAGTTAAATCCACTCTTCTTTCTATTCATTCCTATGGGATTTTTGGAATTGGATTTATCAAATAGTGAACTTTAACTTTAACCAACTGATATATACAATTCTAAAAATCCTATAGGAATGAATAGAAAGTGAGTGATGTTTTTTTGTGGTGAGCTCACATTTTTAATAAATCTACCCCTAAATTAAAATAAGAAGTGATTGTATTTTCAATGCTTTAGAAAAAAAGATCTGGGAGGACAGAAAAAAATCAAATGTGTAACCAACTGGTTTAAACAAAAAGAAAACAGAATCGATAGCAAGGAAAGGGCGGAGAGAGAATGCTAGAACTAAAGCTGGAGTTACAGGATTGCATGTGATATTGAAAGGGAGGGGTAAAGTGCAGGGGGGAGGAATGGAAGGCAGGACTTAGAAAGTGAAAGAAGAAGAACTTGTTTAATTCAAAGGGACGTACAATAGCACAGTGGCCTACATGCGAATGAAAATCACTGCTGGTGAGACAAAATAACTTACTGTATAAGAACTGGAGGTCAGGCAGGCACTAAGGCAAGTCAATGTATATATATTGTATATAAAATGTGGCAAAACACTGTCTCACAGGGAGCACAAGACACTCCGGTGACACTTTGTTGCCTCACATAAATACCTAGCATTACACGTCACTCAGAGCACACACATTCACTACAATACAAAGTGTTCCACACTACCTTTAATACTCATATATACTGTTAACAAAGAGCAACACTGATTTTACATGTTAAGTGGATATGTGTGTGAGGATTGTTGTGTATATAAAGGAATTTAGCTATGATGGCTGATTTGTTCAGAATTAATGAACAGGGCAAGTGTTCTGGGGCATAGTAACGAATAGTAAAAGTAAAGCCTCTGATGAATCGTCTTTAGCACCTGTCTTCAGATTTGGCAAATAGTTTTTCATTTCTTTCCCATTATGGGGGAAATTTACTAAAGGGCGAAGTGGCTAACGCTGGCGTAATTACGCTAGGGAAGGAGATAGACCTGGCGCAACTTCACACTCTAACGCCAGGCGAAGATGTGCTCTGGCAAAGGGACGTAACTACGCTAATTCACTAACTTGCGGATTTCACTAAACTTTACCTCTTGCGCCAGACTTGACTTTGCCACCTCAGACCAGGTGAAGTGCAATAGAGTAGATAGGAGGATCTTCAAAAACAGTTAAAAAAATTTCTAAGTCCCAAAAAACGCTGGCGTCTTTTACATTTTCCAGGGTGATAGGCTGAAAAAGATCAAAAAAATTTTTTGGGGTACCTTCATTCCCCCCTACATTTCCTAACATATGGCACCTAAACTATACAGTGGGCACATGTATAGGGCAATATAAGTCCTCTATTTATTTTATGAAGCTTTCCCAGGCTTGTGAAGTGTAATGTAGTTTATGCTGCATATACGTCCATTGTATTTTAACTCATCGCCATATGCAAATTAGGCATCGCTAGCGTAACTTCGCTTTGCTTGACGAATTAACGCTAGCGCAACTTCGCTACCTTTAGCCTCCCTGGGTGCAACTTCGGATTTTAGTGAACTTGAGCAGCCCTGGCGAAACTATGCCTGGCGAAGTGCGGCGAAGCCGTCTCTAGCGCATTTTTCAGCGCTTAGTGAATTTGCCCCTATGTTGGGTAATTGTAAGAGAAAGAATCATGCACTCAGGATCATACCAATATAGAGGGCCCTGTGATTGCTATGGAGCCTATTAGGGGTAAGGGGGCCAGTGGGGCGCTGATTAATAAGAAGTTCAGCATATGATTATGAAAAATATCTTGTTCCCAAAGTTTAGGGGGGCCCTACAATGATTTTGCTGTGGGGCCCAGATACCACTCTGAGGGAAGTATACAGATATATGGACGTAAGTATGCATGTTATACCTGGATACATGGAAGTAATGATACAGAAAAGTAATGATACATAGAATTAATATTGTAGGTAAGTAAGGCTACCTGGAAGTAACGACAGAGTAAAGTAAAGATTTACAAAAGTAACTATGTAGTAGGAATACATAAAAGTAAGGATACAGGAAAGCCAGGATACTACATGATAGCATGACTGCAACGCAAATAACAATGGTTAAAGGAATACAGGTATGAGAACTGTTATCCAGAATGCTCACAATATAATATAATAACGGAATGATCTGTTATTCGGAAAACCCTGGATAACAGGTCCCTTACCTGTATATACAGAGGGAAGGATCAGTGAAGGAAGAGTACACTATTATAAGAATCCAATAAAATAGAATAGTGGAGGGAGAACATTTGAGTAGTTTAGTAAAATTAGAAAGATAGAGAGGGCCACCACTTAGTAAAGATAAATGAAGTAAAGGTACACAAATAAGAATACACTGAAGATAGATTGCTTTACCACCGAGAAGGTTATGCCTTTTAGTCCAGTATTGCGTGAAGATCTGCTTGGAATAATCTCATTACAGATCTGCCATATCCATGTTTTATGTCCTCTAAATCAGGTTATCGGCAGCCCCCACAGGTTTTGCTAGATTAAAACATTTCATGAAATCCTGACAATAAATTCTTAATTAGCCAGACTATATGTCGCTCCATGTATGGCACAAACAGGGACCTTGGACCATTTATTACAGTTCATTTCTGCTCAACGTTGTTCTTCCCCCAATATTTTGTGCAGTTATGCTGAAAATGGTAAAGGTTCATGATCTAATAACAGAGCAATCATAGAGATTATGAATGAGATTAGGACAGGTTCACATTAAATTAAAAGATTACATATCCAACTAACAGGCATAACATCACCGAATATGGCATTCCATAGCTACTGTGCTCATTATGATGAACCATTTGTCTTGCTTCACATGGAAGTAGTTTCCTCAAGTCCTAAGGCTAATGGCACATGGGTCATTTTCCCAAACCACTGCCTTCTGCCCTCTTTAAAATGTGCGTACCCACTGTATGTTCTCACACGAGTGGGGTAGCCAAAATTATTTTCTTGCATGGGGGGCCTGGTGGCAGGCAATTACATCACTGATCTCATGCCTGTCAGGGCACATGCATACTGTATAAGAGGACAGAGACAGTGACACTGACTGACGGACGGTCTCTTGCCCTTTATCCTTTCCTATGTAGCAAAAAGATCCTTTTATCTGTCTATAATATCCTCTAATGTACTTGTAAAGAGCATGTCATGTCACCTCATGAGCAGCTTTTACCAGAAAAAAACAATCCTAATGCTGACAGCTTAATTGTTCCATTCCTTTCACCAGTTTAGTTGCACATCTCTGCACTCATTCCTTCTTAAGGATTGGGGCCCAGAGCTGCAGTTCATTTCCAAGGTGATGCAAAATTATGGGACAGATCTAAAATGTGATATTAGAGTTCTCCATAGAAAAACTCACCTCATTTCTATTCATTCCTATGGGATTTTTAGAATCATATTTATCAATATCATATCACAATGATAGACCCATCATGTCTGACGTTTAGCATTATTTACTTAACATATTACATCTGCTGAGTGTGCACTGTCTTGTCCTGTCCCTGCACTATGCTGTCCTGTCTTGCAGGAGTTGCATATTTTTGCACTTTTTTGTCTGTTGTCCAGTACATTTATGTTGTGTGTAGCACCATGGTCCTAGAGGAACGTTGTTTCACTGTGTACTGTACAAACATATGTGGATGAAATGACAAAAAAAAAAGTCTCTTGACTTGAAAAAAAATATGTGACAGTTCACCATTTGATAAATATGATTATACAAATCCTATATGAACGAATAGAAAGAAAATGAGTTACTGTCCTAATCTAACATTTTGATAAAGCTCTCCCTATGTGTTCATTCCTTGAGTCATGCCCTTTTTTAAGGAAGACAATACTTTATTTGCTGTAGTAGATCCTGACTGTCTTGGCCTATAATTACACAGTTATAAACAAAAACTCCAAAACGTCTCCAAACAGGAGGCCCCAACACAATGCCATCAAGCATATAACAAGCATATTTGTTATTTTTACCAAAACGCATAACCTTGCAATCATCAACATTAAACCTGATTTGCCAAATGCCATCCAGTTTTGCAAATCTCTCTGCAAAGCGGGAAAAAGCCTACATGAAACTTATGGTTTTTCAGAATTCAGCATCATTGGCAAAAGGAGAAATAGTATTTACAATGACAACCTCAATGTCAAAAAAAGCAAAGGACCACTGAAGTACTCCACCAACAACACTGGTCTAAGACGAAATCTCACATTTATCACCACTCTTTCCACTCCCGAGTTTCGGCTCACCTCCTCACAGCAGTCGATTAATTTTGTCTGGCAATGTATATTGCAAATAAAACCATGTCAGCACCAATTTATAGTATTGTAATTTGAAGTGTAATCTAGCATCTGTATATCCAGTATCTCTTATTACCAATTTCAAAAAATTTGGCATAAGCACTTTGCCAATCTCTCTGCACCATGCCAAACACCAATGAATACTGAAAAATCGAGATGAATATCATCCAGTCCTAGACCTTTGTGTACATTTCCTCTACATTCCACCAGCTATCAATACTTAATTTAATTAAAGTGTGTCTATTAAAATGTAGATAAAAGGAAACTATCAGTTCAAAATCTCTGCTTTCCCTTTGCTTTTATTAACCAGTTTAACTCCCTCCGATACCATATGCGGCATGGATGTCAATGGAAAATCATTGAGTCTTTTCTAATATCTAAACAAGCTACTCTTGAAATGAAAAAGACAACACAAGCATTGCAAAATGTAAACTACAGACCTATAAAGACATTTAAACATTTAAAGATGTTCCATAATTGTCCCCAATTAAGTGGTTCCGAACTAAAAAAATCTTAATTACAGTGAATAAATAAAGTATCCTGGGACATTTTAAAAATTCCTGGAGGTTAAGTAAAATCATTACAGATCATTAAGTGCACATCAACATTAAAGGAGAAGTAAAGACCAAGCTGAACCTACTTTAAACTCCTGTGAGTTTTAGGAACCCTTTACAGCAATGATAGTTATCTACAGGAGCTCCCCTTTTTAGATCTGGTTAGGCAGTCAAGTAACAAGCAGATACCGTACCCCAAACCAAAATAATATAACACCCCTAAAATTTGGGAATAAAGCCTTTATTAATAAACATATACAGTATTAAAACTATATGAATTACTACTTCATAAGGCCCCCAACAGTGACATAGTATGTTCCTCAATAATATAGTTACTGAGAGCCAGTGACACTAAGAAGCTAATATTAGAGGTCACTGAAAATCATCAAAACATTAGCAGAAAATTTCTTTTTACATGTGTCATAGAAGCTGATACTATAGCTACAGATTATTAATCAATTTCAATGCAAAATGCCCTGGACTTTATGCTCTCAGGATCTTCAACACTAAAGGGCCATGGTGACATTGAGCTGATTAAGAAGCCCAAAACATAAGGACAGAATTTGTACAACATTTTTTTTTGCTGAGCTTTAGTCGTCCGTAGTATGGTAAAATTAGTTTAGATGCGGTGCTTCCAGATATGGCAATGAAAAGATTAATTGCATACCTTGTTTACGTCAACTTTAAGCTCCCATACTAATCAGATGATCTATTTGTTCTACGGTGTAAATTGAAAGCTAAACTTTCTGTAAATAGGATAATAGAAAACAGAATATTATGCCGTTCCTTCTGCTATGTATAGTACCTCCAAAGTGGTCCCAGTGAAGTTTCCCATGCCTTTAGAGGATTATATAAACTGCGGTCAGCTGGAAAGTAGCCAACTAAACATTCCTGCCCAAATTCAGTTTCTAAAAGCACCCTGGTACTGACTCAGCAACAAGCTGCAAATCCTGAAAAGTATGTACAGACCAGTTTTTTAACACTGCCTGGCATCAGTGTTCATATTAACCCTTTTCTGCCAGTGACAGAATCTATGTCGCTGGCACAGTAACAAAGTAGCTGCTCCGTAGATTCTGTAGTTTTGTATTTGGATAAATGAATGGGAACTTGTAGGTCACAGCAGTTCAACCCTGACCAGTGAGCCTTCATATATATCCAGAATCCTGTTGTCCATTAACCACAATGGTCCGTAAAGAGCAGCATTCAGTTTGAGCCAAATTGTAATTAAGATATATGCATGTACTCAGATGTATTGATTCTTGTTGGGAAGATGTGAAATGCTGATGTTGCTGATTTCTGTATCCCAACAAATAAGGTATTGCAAGGTCAGGGTTGGGCATTAGAAACTTTCTCAGTAGGGGAATAACTCCTATTTTGTCATTACAATTACAAAAGGCCCCTAAATACATTTTTATAAACTAATATTTGCTTTGTTACCTGTACCTATATATGTTATGGTATCATGTGGTAAGATTTTACCCCATGCACAATTATTTTTGCAACAGACAAATTTACCAACACTGTTCGGCCAGGTGCACGTCGAGAAATAAAAAGAAAACATTTATTTTATTTCTATGGATTACTGCACTAGTGTAAGTTTGCTCACTGTAAATAAATAATCGACACAGTGTCACAGAGGGATGTTAAATGCATCAGTACTCAGGTACCTGTCAGCCTACACCCTTAGGACAGGTGGTAAGGACAAGCAGGCTATTTGTGCTACCTAAAAATGGGGTGGGATTGAGGGATGATTATGTGCCTGCTCCAGAAAACCCTTCTAAAGTCTAGAATTCAAATACATGTGTCCCTAGTGGTGCAAAGTGGAGGCAGGATGCAAGTCTTTGAAAGACATGGCGTTTTGTTGCCATTTTTGCACTTTACATCTTGATATAATAAGGTGTATATTTCCATCCCTTAAATGTAGGCCTTCTTTTCATGCAGTCTTTATACCTTTTACCAGAGCATGTGAAAAATCAGAGACACGTAATAAATACATTTATAGCTGCACTGACTGTAAATTGATTGTATTCTAATTTACGGGCATCTATCATATTTTTCTTTCGGAAGCACAGACTAATAGAGCCCGCACTCCAATTATCGGAAACAGTACTATTTTTGCCCGTTATTGCCCCAAGTGAGTGCTGTGCTTCCTACACCAAGGGAGGGAACTCTTGGTTCGGCGGGGGGGTCATGTTGGGACTCATTGCATGTGCATAAAGGGTGGGGTGTACCAGCTCACTCATTATGTGCATGTATGGGATATAAGATCTGTCGACTCCTCCCCTAATCCTATTTCACATGCATGCATAAAATGGGTGATCCGGGTGACTGACCAATAATGGCTGTAACACCGGAAGTTCCACTGCGGTGTGGGCAGCAATGCACTTGCTAGGGGCAATTTCTGGCCAAAATAGTATTGTGCCCCCAACCTGAGTGCAGTTTCTATTAGATCTAAACTTTGCTATAATAGTAACAAAGCGGTAAAAAAGCAGTGTGGCCCTTCTAGCTGGATATCCCAGAAGTGTCCCTGGATTTTCACATGATTTGGTAACCTTCATCTATATGGCTCAATGCACACAGGCAATTTTGTGGCTTTACTGTTCTGTGCTTCAGTGTAAACCTTTTAAACCTCTAAGCACAGTTGCTATACTCTATAATAATTAGGGATGCACCGAATCCAGGATTAGGTTCGGGATTCGGCCTTTTTTAGCAGGATTCAGATTCAGCCAAATCCTTCTGCCCAGCAGAACTGAATCCAAATCCTAATTTGCATATGCAAATTAGGAGTGGGGAGGGAAATCGGGTGACTTTTCGTCACAAAACAAGGAAGTAAAATCTTTTTCCGCTTCCCACCCCTAATTTGCATATGATTCGGTATTCGGATGAACCTTTCACAAAAGGATTCGTGGGATTCGGTCGAATCCAAAATAGTGGATTCGGTGCATCCCTAATAATAATACTACTTTTATCAGCTCTCTCGGATAGTGTTTGTTTGCTTTGGGATACAATAAAGATTAGCAAAGATTAGATAACCGATACAGGCACACAAGGCATATATCTAATGCTGATCTTTAAAGAATTTAACAAAGTCCTGTCCACTATGTTTATCTTTTTGATACATCTTCTTTATATTTTATTAAAAGTTTTGCGTAACCCAAGCTACATTAGCAACAACTTACTGTGTTACAGTGCCTCGAAAAGCCATCAGTTGAAGACCTAAGGCCTAAAAACTTTCTACTCTTTAATAAAATATAAGAGAAGGAAAGATATATATATATATATATATGTACTCATTACAGCTGGCTGTGACAGACATTTGAGTCATAGCAGGAAGCAGAGGACCTGTTGCATCACTGTAATACAACTTCCCCATCTCAAAGTCTAAGGTTTCGGTGAATAATATGAAAAAAATTAACCAGCTTTTCTGCAGCATAATTGCTTTCTTGGCCTGTGGAGCTATGTGGCAAAATATCATGAAGTAACCAACAAAGGGAATACAGAAATGGTGAGGAACTGCATATATATATATATATATATATATATACATATATTCCTAGTTAAGTAATACAGTAGTTGTATGTGAAGCAGAACCTGTTCATTTGTGTTTGAAGTAGTTATACTTGTAGATTTGTGTCTGAATCTGAATATATTTTAGTCTCTGTACCTACAGGCATTTCAGCTTGTGTTTGCTATAGGGCAGTGCATTTTTATGTGGTCCACTTAATGGCAAGTACCCAAGGAAAAAGATGCTAAAATAGAAAAAAAATGTGCATTAGTATTTTCTCACATTGGTTCTGAGCCACAGGTATATTCCCATGGTGCATACCCTATTTGAAATGATGCCGATATTTATTTATTTGATAATGATGCCGATTTATTTACATGTATGAATACCTTCCAACTGTCCCATTTTTCACGGGACAGCCCCGATTTTGACAGCTCAACCCACAGTCTTGGATTGTAACTAAAATATCCTGACTTTCTCTTTGACCTCCTGCACTTGAACATCCAGAAAAAGATACAACGTTTCTAAAACTTAATTGACTTTTGGCAGAGAGCCCAGAATACATGACAGGTGCACTTAGATACATTTGTTTAAGATAGAAACAATTGTAACAATCTAAGATAAACAGGTCTTTTGGGAAACTTGCAACTTAAAGGGCAATTCACCTTCATTAGCAAAACTATAACAACACATAAAACTCACAGAAATGTGTTTAAACTTTCATAACCTGACAAATTTTGTAAAATTAACATGGTAATTAGGGGGTTTGGACACAAAAATGGGCATGGACAAAAAAATTCTTTTTGTCCCTCTTTCTATTTCCAAAATGTTGGGAGGTACTGTATGCAGGTATGTAATCTGGAATGCATGTGACCTGGGGATTTCTATGCATGGGGTATATGTCTGTAATATGGAGCTTCTAAAATACATGTAAATATTTAAAAAATCAAGGACGGTGTTGCCATCAATATGGATGTATACATCTTAGTTATAATCAAGTATAAGGTACTGTCAAATTATTAAAGAGAAAAAGCAAATATGTAGAATTTTAAGAATTGCTTGTTTAAACAAGACACTAAGGAGCAAATTCACTAAAGCGCGAAGTGGCTAACGCTAGCGCAAATTTGCCAGTGTGACGTCATTTCATTACTTCGCCGATTCACTAACGGGCGCTGGCATAAATTCGCTAGCGAAGTGGACCTACTCTAGCGCTACTTCGCACACTTACGCCAGACAAAGTTGCGCTATGGCGAAGGGACGTAACTACGCTAATTCATATAAATAACTTGCGGATTTTCATGAACGTTAACTCTTGCGCCAGACTTGCCTTCGCCAACTGAGACCAGGCAAAGAGTCTATAGGGCTTGCTGTAAAAAAAAGTTGACATTTTTTCTAAGTCCCAAAAAACGCTGGCGTCTTTTCCTTTTTTAAGGGTGATAGGCTGAAAAAGATCGTACATTTTTTTGGGGGTACCCTCCTTCCCCCCTACATTTCCTAACATATGGCACCTAAACTATACAGTGGGCACATGTATAGGGCAAAATAACAACTCTATTTTATTTTATTAAGCTTTCCCAGCTTGTGTACTGTAATGTATTTGGTGCTGCACATACGTCCATTGTACTTTAACTTGGCACTGTATGCAAATTAGGCATCGCTAGAGTAACTTCGCATTTTAGTGAATTTGCATAGCGCTGGCGAAACGACACCTGGCGAAGTGCGGCGGAGTGTGGTGAAGCTGTCGCCGGCGCAACTTCGGATCCTAGTGAATTTGCCCCTATGGGTAAGGGCACATGGAGAGATTCAGGGAGATTTAGTTGCCTGGGGGATGGCACTCGTGGCAATTCGTTTTCTGAAGTCATCCGAAGTTTCCTTCGAGCGACTTTGGAAAATGAAGCGCTGCAAGGGCTATCCCACTGGCGGTTTCTCATTATAGCCGGCGGAAAGGTAGGGGAAGGCAGATCAGAAAGATTGTCACCCAGAAGAAGAGGCGATTAGTTGCCGGGCGACTAAATCTCCCCAAATCTCCCCGTGTGCCCTTACCCTAAGGGCTCTTACAGACGCGCGTTTGAAGCTGCGCTCCCCTGCATTCCGTTTTTATGCGTTCAGCCGCAGGGGAGCGCAGGAGTAGACGCATTCAGTTTTTTTCAATGGGGCTGTACTCACACAGGCGCATGTTGGCACGGAACGCAGGTTGAGATGCAACATGTTGCATTTTTCCTGTGTTTGGCGCCTGCATGCGCCTGTCTACTCCTGCGCTCCCCTGCGGCTGAACGCATAAAAACAAAACGCAGGGGAGCGCAGCTTCAAACGCTCATCTGTAAGAGCCCAAAAGGGTATACAGAGTTTCTGGATAATAGATTCCATAATTATAAAGATAAAGTTTCAGTAATTATGTAGATTACGTTTTATTTACAGTCAGATAAATACTGTATAAGCACATGGCTCCCTATATCCAGGTAAGTTTATGGGGAATGT
The DNA here is from genome assembly GCF_017654675.1 of Xenopus laevis. Classification (NCBI taxonomy): domain Eukaryota; kingdom Metazoa; phylum Chordata; class Amphibia; order Anura; family Pipidae; genus Xenopus; species Xenopus laevis. Next base: position 154,483,666 of record NC_054371.1, read on the forward strand.
GCTATGTTGCTGATAAAAGCTGTGCCTGCATTGGGTTTAATCAGCATTTCTCTTTATATAGTTATAATCCGGAAAACCTCTGCTGTTCTATATTGTGTATATTCCTTCCAGCACTGAGCTTTAGATAGGAATATATTATTGGGAAACTCTTGTAAGCAGGACTCTTTGATTCTAATGTTTCATTCTATAACCCTCATTTGTTAATGGATTCTAATTGCCCTACTTGTTAGAATATTAATCTAAAGTGCTGCATAACTTGCTGGCACTATATTAATAAATGCTGATGGGTCATTTGTTGCAAAACTGCACAGCTATATTTTTGTGATTGGCCTTAGACTGAATACAACCTAATTGCTGATTGTTTGCTGTGGGATACTGAACTGGCACTAATTGCTTGTAAATCAACTTTATGGTTTCTGCATATCCTCAGATGTGTCAGTATGTGAATAGGGTTATTGTTATGGATTCCTCTCTTAATGAATGACCCACCTGCACACTTATACACTAACACAAGCACTGTTCATATATTTCAAGAGCACTAATGTATTCCTATAAACAATGGTTACATTTTTGTATGAATATTTTAACCCTTATAGCCATGGTGAAATAAAAAAAAAAAATTGCTGGATCCATATTTCAAAATCTTTGTATTGACACTGGATAAGCTTTTTCTATTGTTAAAGGGGTAGTTAACCTTTAAATTAACTTGTAGTGGGCAGAGATATTCTGAAATAATTTCCAATTGGTTTTAATTGCATGTGACCTGGGGATTTCTATGCATGGGGTATAGGTCTGTAATATGGAGCTTCTAAAATACATGTAAATATTTAAAAAATCAAGGACGGTGTTGCCATCAATATGGATGTATACATCTTAGTTATAATCAAGTATAAGGTACTGTCAAATTATTAAAGAGAAAAAGCAAATATGTAGAATTTTAAGAATTGCTTGTTTAAACAAGACACTAAGTAGCAAATTCACTAAAGCGCGTAGTGGCTAACGCTAGTGCATATTTGCCAGTGTGACATCATTTCATTACTTCGCCGATTCACTAACGGGCGCTGGCATAAATTCGCTAGCGAAGTGGACCTACTCTAGCGTTACTTCGCACACTTACGCCAGACAAAGTTGCGCTATGGCGAAGGGACGTAACTACGCTAATTCATATAAATAACTTGCGGATTTTCATGAACGTTAACTCATGCGCCAGACTTGCCTTCGCAAGTGGCAATACAACAAAAAGTGGCAATAACAATTAAGTAGTAGCCTTATGGAGGATTCGCTTTTTTAGATAGGGCCAGTTACCCCTATTTGAATGCTGGAATAAGAAGAAGGCAAATAATTTAAAACTATAAAAATAAAAAGTTGCTTAGAATCAACCATTCTGTAACATGCTAAACGTTAACAGAAAGGTAAACCACCCCTTTAAGTTTGGTGAGGAGGAATAATCGTCTGGGTCTGTTGTTCTATGGTTAAACGAACGCCTTCTAATTCCATGTACAACTACTTTATTGACATTGTATGAATCTGTATACAAGTCTTGACAATTCTAAAAGTCCTATTTTGTGGAAAGAGACAGCACTTTAGAATGGAACTGCTTTCTGACAGGCTGTTGTTTCTCCTACTCAATGTAACTGAATGGGGTCACAGTGGGACCTGGATTTTTACTATTGAGTGCTGTTCTTAGATCTACCAGGGAGCTGTTATTTGGTTACATTCTCATTGTTCTGCTGATGGGCTGCTGGGGAGGGAAGGGAGGGTTGATATCACTCCAACTTGCAGTGCAGCAGTAAAAAGTGACTTAAGTTTATCAGAGCACAAGTCACGTGACTGGGGCACCTGGGAAACTGACAATATGTCTAGCCCCATGTCAGATTTCAAAATTAAATATAAAAAAAAATCAGTTTGTTCTTTTGAAAAATTGATTTCAGTGAAGAAGTCTGCTGGAGCAACACTATTAACTAATGTGTTTTGAAAAAGAACATTTTCCCATGACAGTATCCCTTTAAGCCAAATAAACAAATCGGGCCTCAAATTGGGTCTGATTGTCCATTATCAGTACCCAGTCGCACTTTCAGCTTAGCGGAAATAAATCCCACCACATAAAACATAAAGTAGTATATGCAGATGCGCTGATTCAGATCACTAGCTAATTATTACATGTATCAAAGGAGCAACTTCCTATTATTTAATCATATCATTAAATGTATCACACATCTTGCTGTTCCAGAGGAAAATCTGCCTACGCATTTGCTAACCTAGACTGCAATTAAGGCTTTTCTTTTTGATTTACGATATTTTAAGTTTTCGTAGCTTTCATAACGAAGCTTTTGAAGATTGCCTGTAGTGGCTCTGGAAAATATGACAGTTGAAGGTGATTATTACACACTATCTCACAGGTTTAGTCCTTTATCTCTTTATACTAAAAGAGAACAAAATCAGTTTAATGTGCTTTTATGTGTTTAATGGGCTATAGGTTCCTTTACAGGTCCAACTTAAATTCCTTACCTAAATAAGATGCATGTCGCAGGTCAGAACATGAACATTTAGTACACTGTATATATTTTATACTGAACTGTATTAAAATTCTATAACATATGGTGGTAAATTACTACATTCACTAAAGGGTAGATTTATCAAGGGTCGTAGTGAAATCGAGGGAATTTTCTAAGTTAAAAAATTCTAAATTGAAAGTAATTTTTGGATACTTCGACCATCGAATAGGCTACTACAACTTCAACCTTCGATTCAAAGTAAAATCGTTCGACTATTCGACCATTCGATAATCGAAGTACTGTCTCGTTAAAAAACTTTGACTTCAATACTTCGCCAACTTAAACCTGCCGAAGTGCTATGTTAGCCTATAGGGACCTTCCAGAGCATATTTCACATGACTTGGGGCAGCTGGGAAATTGACAAAATGTCTGGCCCCATGTCAGATTTCAAAATTGAATATAAAAAAATCTGTTTGCTCTTTTGAGAAATGGATTTCAGTGCAGAATTCTGCTGGAGCAGCACTATTAACTGATTCCCCATGACAGTATCCCTTTAAACAGCTGATTTACTGCACATATAAAATTGAACAAAGCAGTAGCTTCACGTTGTTTTCTTAGACTGTCAGACTGTGCATAAAGTTAAATAGATATATATATATATATATATATATATATATAGCATTTAACAATTTTGAACTACAATATTCAGTGACACACACTGACCTTCAAAAAAATGTTTGCAAAACCTTGTGCCAATTTTACATTAACCAGATTGGTGTGGCTTTGGAGCAGTGGCTCCCAAACTTTGTGGCAGTAACTGGGGCCCTTCCTGTAGACTAGGTACAGGCAGTGCCGGGCCAACCCACCCAGGCGCCCTAGGCAACCTGGCCGATCATGGCGCCGGCTGCGTTTGTGCTTGGGTGCGCATGCGCGAAAGTGCGCTCAAGCGCGCATGCACGAAAGTCCGTTTGAGCGCGCATTCGCGAAAGTACGTGCGCTCGAGTGCACATGCGCGTGGCAGTCGGGGAGCGACGGACCGGACAATGGGGTAGGCGTCAGAGCAGGTACGTGCCTGGCGCCCCCCAGCTTTGCGCCCTGGGCACGTGCCTACTCTGCCTACCCCTAGTTCCGGCCCTGGGTACAGGGGTGGGTCAACTTTATATTACATTTTAGTATGATGTAGAGAGTGATATTTTGAGACAATTTGCAATTGGTTTTCATTTTTTAATATTGTATTTGTGGGTGTTGAGTTCTTTTCATTCAGAAGCTCTCCAGTTTGCTATTTCAGCAATCTGGTTGCTATGGTCCAAATTACCCTAGCAACAATACATTAATTCAAATTAAGTAGTATTGTGCTTTTGTTTGTGGTCCACTTTCCTTTCAAGAGTGTGTTCTTCTTTAGCATGCTTTTCCTGCAGCACTGTGCCATGGGAGCATCTCTAAATAAACCATTTCTTGTTTGCAGAATATGGTTGTACTTATGAACACTGTCTTATTTATTTCTTCCCAGATGTAGCACCCAGAGGTCACCTTGAGGGATGGAGTTTTTGAAGCATATATCTGAGGAATCTCTGAAAGATTGGTTCAGGATCGGACAAGGAGGTTTCGGGATGATCTACAGAGCACGGCACACTGAATGGAATTTTGATGTAGCTGTTAAGAAACTAAAAGGGTAAATATTATTTATATAGAATCTGTGCTTCAGTTTAAGACAGCACTATACACTTGAGAAAGGAATTTTCTTTATTTCAATTTTTTTTAGCGGCTATTCTATTTATCTTAAATATTTGTATGTAATCATTTTGAGTGGCTTGCCCTCCCATTCCTACCTCTTCTCAATGGTGACCACAGGGTCCTCTAAACCACTGTATCATTAGAATACATACTGCTTTTTCATGTAACTATAGCATACTTCTATGGGTGAGGACAAAAAAAAAATAAACCCACAAAAGGGAGTGAAAAAAGAAAAGAAAAAACTACAACTAAACTGGTATTAGTATATGAACTATTATTATTATTAATAATAACATATGATGTATAAAGCTTCAATGTATCAATATGCATAGGTACACACAGAAGTGTATACATAAGACAACCAAATTTGTACACGTATTGATGATACAGAAAGTAAAGAGGGCTCTGCTCAGTAGAGGAAGAAGAGGGTATGAACCCACCATAAATTTACAGCCTGGCAGTGAACCAGGTACAAAAAAATGGGTGCAATGCGCCAGTTTTGCACGGTGCACTCTGCTTTCCTCTTTTGAAGAATTGCTGCAGACCTCTGCACTCCATTTTGGATCAGAGAGACCAGTAGTGCTGCATTTGAGAAGGAAAGGCAAGCAGAGGAACCCTTCAAGACATAGAGAAATGTTAGTAGAAATAATACATTGTAGGAGATACTGAAAAGGCAATTTAAAAGTTAAGCGAAAAACTAGGACAGAGCAGTGCCAGGATGGTCAACAGAATGAAGGGACTGAAAGTGGAATCCAGTGGATGAACTCAAAAAGGACCAACAATGTTAATATTGGAATACTGTAGCTGTATTAGAAATGTATTTTGGCTTTTGTGGATAACAGGTCATTAAAAGCATGGACTGTCCATGGACTGTTGTGGATACAAATTAGATTGTAGGGGGCCAAGCAAGTCACAATCAGAGAGATAAATAGCTGTATACTAAGCACTTGTTTTGTTTAGAAATATATGGAAGCAAAAAGATGGGATGACGGTTAAAAAGATGGAAGGGATCATAGAGGGTTTTTTTGAACCGGGTTTAGTTTTATTTCATGTCACAACAAATATGGCAGCAGTTTACATATTATCTGGCAGTATGAGCATGGAACCAGAGATCAATAGCTTTTTTTCAAGAGTGTGTACTTTTTTAGCATGCTTTTATGATACAGCAGCACTATGGCATGAGAACATCTCTAAATAAACTATTTCATGTTCGCAGAATATGGCTGTACTAATGAGCACTGTGTTTAATAGAGAGGAGAAGATTTCAATTAAGAGGGAAAACTTCAATTGATGGGTTAGGGATTTTAAAAAAAAGGGTGGCTTGGAATGTGGTGATGTTTGTAACAAATTGGATCAAGATAGCAGGTTGTAATATGTGAGGAAACTAGATGTTTTGAAACTTCCTCTACAGTCACAGGAGAAAAGGAGTAGAGAAGAGACTGATGAGTGTTGAGGGTGGGCAGTGGATAGCTAGGAGGAAGTTGCTGTTTTTCAGTGTAAATCTCTTGCAGTGTAAATGTTTGTATTGAAGTTCTCAGTAGTATCTTCAGCAAGGCCGCTTTAAGGTTCCAGTTGGCCCTGCTTAAGTTATGGTATTACTACTCACAACGTGAATAAGGTAGACACTAAAGCAAAGATATGTGCTAACCCAAAATAGATGTGAGGTCCATGTGTGCCCCTGGGCCAAAAGCCAAGGGAAAGATAACTTATCATAACAAAAACACTAAAAGAAAAGTCATTGTCACTAAAAATACCAACATTTTGTTAAAGAGATACTGTCATGGGGAAAAAAATTTTTTTCAAAATGAATCAGTTAATAGTGCTGCTCTAGCAGAATTCTTCACTGAAATCCATTTCTTATAAGAGTAAAAAATATTTTTCAAATTCAATTTTGAAATCTGACGTGGGGCTAGACATATTGTCAATTTCCCAGCTGCCCCAATTCATGTGACTTGTGCTCTGATAAACTTCAATCACTCTTTACTGCTGTACTGCAAGTTGGAGTGATATCACCCCCTCACTTTCCCCCCCCCCAGCAGCCAAACAAAATAATAATGGGAAGGTAACCATATAACAGTTTTCCAACACAAGATAACAGCTCCCTGGTAGATCTAAGAACAACACTCAATAGTAAAAACCCATGTCCCACTGAGACTCCTTCAGTTACATTGAGAAGGAAAAACAGCAGCCTGCCAGAAAGCATTTCTCTCCTAAAGTGCAGACACAAGTCACATGACCAGCAGCAGCTGGGAAATTGACAAAATGTCTAGCCCCATGTCAGATTTCAAAATTGAATATAAAAAAGAATGTTTGCTCTTTTGAGAAATGGATTTCAGTGCAGAATTCTGCTGGAGCAGCACTATTAACTGATTCATTTTGAAAAAAAAATTTTTTCCCATGACAGTATCCCTTTAAGAACATTTTTATTTTTTCAAATATAAAGTTAGAAATAGAAAATAGATATAATGTTGTGTTCATCCAGCCAATTAAAATGAGGGATCTGCTATTTCTGGGGTATGTCCATTAAAAGTTATAGCTGATGAAATACTGTATCTGATGGTGGACCCCCTGTCTTGGTTGTCCCTGAAAAAATGTCCTGATATTCCATTTATTAAGGCTATGGACACACAGGCTGTTTTCAGCAGCTTTTGTCAGCCTGAGTAATTTTGCAGGCTGAGAGAAGCAGATCTGCTCAGTGCCCCTGCTCCATTAGGAGCTTTGTCAGTGGCTGTTTGCAGCCTGCATAATTGGCTGACCTCAGCCTGTGTGTGACCACACACAGGCTGATCAGATTCAAATCAATGGAACAGGGGCACATAGCAGATCTGCTTCTCTCAGCCTGCAAAATTACTCAGGCTGACAACAGCCTCTGATCAGCCACTGACAACAGCCTGTGTGTCCATAGCCTAAGATAGTATTGATCTCAACAGTGAATAAAGTACATAGATGAGAGGGGAAGAGTAATGAGTTGATTGAATTGATAAAAGATATGCAGGTTTTTAGACTGAGTGCAGTAAAAAAAAATCTTTTGCTAAGCTGTCTGGTCTTATAGGAAAGCAGTGCGAAGTCTGGGTCTTACTGTGCCAGAGGCACTCAAAATTATAGGTCCACCTTTGGAGATCTTTGATATGAGCTTTATGCTTGAACTGAGGCTGTTAGGGTCTTATGTGTAGTGGCTTGGCAGATGCAAGCTCATTTAAGGGCAGCAATTGATGTGAGGTAGCAAAATTAGGAGATGTACGTATAACTTAATTTATAAACCACTAATAGGAAATCCGGTTGAAGTGTAAAAAGAGACAAATGAAGAGTAGAAATTATGTATCTATATTTTGCAGGTAATATTATATATGTGTGTGTGTCTAAAGATGTATTTTTTATAGCTTAAAGCAAACCGAAGATTGTTGAGATTTCCTTATTCAAGCAAAAAGTTGAACATGGCATCACCTGTCTCTCTATTCCAAACTCACAGGGGCCTTCAAAACCTCAGCCTTAGCAGTAGCCAAATTCCTGTATAATACAAAGAAACCTAATACGACTAATACAGTCTTGTCTACCAGTTTGTGCTGTTAATTGACAATATTCCTGGACTCTGGTATCTGTGCTGTTATATCTCTGAGTGGTGTCACATCTAGAAGAAAAACATCAAATTTACTTCACAACTAAGAGTTACTTGGTGAAAACTACATTTCTAGTCTTTTTGATTTTATGCTTGAGTGATGCTTATTAAGACCTAACTGTGGGCATGCGATCATACCTTTTCACTTGAAATGTTGACTCTCGGTATATTATATGAAAAAGCCAAAGACATTTGTTGGTCTAGGACATGACATTTCAGCGCCTTTATTTTTTTTTACATTTATTCAAATATTAATGTGCAGCAGGTAAACCTGGAAACATATTTGAGAGTTTTACAGAAGACCTGCAAGTTCAATTTTTGTTTTATATGTAAATTAATCATATCCTCTGAAACATCACTTATATACACTTGCATGCCACTTAAAAAATCAAATTTGAAAGAGTTGACCCACCTTCTCAGGGTAATAAATATACTTATATTTTTGCATTATTATCATGTACATGTTTGCTATTTTAATTCGGTGAATTATCTGTCTAGTATCATGATTTTATTTATCTGGTATCATTGATTTTATTTATTATCACTGGGTAATACATATGCTAACCTTTTTGTATTATCATCTTGTAGATGTCTGTTATTTTAATTGGTTAAATTAGAGCTCTGGTATAATGCATTACCTGTATCACATAGCTATAATGCCTTTGTATCCTGTTAAACTCTGGTACCTTGATCAATACAGCTGCCTGTCAATTATTTTCATTGTTTTTTGACCAGGGATGTGTCTTGGGGGCTGGCGGAACTTCTGTCTGAGGCCAAAAAGATGGCTATTGCCTCTCCAAGTCCTTATGTGATCACCATGTATGGGATTGTCAAAGAAATAGACAAAGGGAATATGTGTCGAGGTATTGTGATGGAGTACATGGAGAATGGATGTCTAGATACACTCATTTCCTGTTACAGACCCATTCCATGGGCTCTGAAATTCCGTATCATTCATCAGGTGGCACTGGGTATGAATTGGCTGCACTCCCTCCATCCGCCACTTTTACACCTGGACCTCAAAGCAAAGAATGTCCTTCTAACTACAGAGATGCATGTGAAGGTGAGTGCCATCTGTCAATAACTACATCATAACTACATGCATATTATTTTTTAGCCTTAAATCACAGGATGTACAATGCTCTTTGCAATGTCATGCAATACAATGACAATGACAATGCATATGTAATTTGTGACACTTTATAACTCAGTATTATAAATACCTCCCTTAAAGGCGAACTAAAGAAGTAGACTAGAAATGTTGTACATTATGATTTGGGCTTCTGTACCTGCCCAAGGCAACCACAGCCCTTTAGCAGGGAAGATGTGTCTCCAAAGATGCCCCAGTAGCTTCTTTTCTGCTGATGTTCTGTGCTGCTGTCACTTACTGAGCTTAGGGACCAACTCAAAATATACTGTAAATACAGAATAGAAATGTCACAATATAAGGTTGATTAGTATTTAATACTAATTATTGGTACATGTCAGCTCAGAAACCAGTGCAACAGAATTTAATAATCAGCCCTGTAGCATCAGCTTATATTACAAACAAACCTTATTTTCTGCTTGTAAATTTTCAACAACCCCTAAGCTTAGCTTCTCAACAGCTGCTCAGAGCCCACTGAGCATGTGAGTGTTGCAGCCAATTATCAAAATCAAAAATATTATCAAAATGGTGACCACCTGCACAAAGTTTGAAGTCCTGGATCATTGCTGCTATTGAAAAGTTGAAACTTTAGGCTGGTTCAGTATGTAAAATATGGTACTTTTAACCATAATCATTTCTCCTTTAAAATATGTCAAAGTTTTTTAAAATGATCATGCTATTTAGGCATTGCTATATGGCCATGTCTGTGCATATGTTTATTTAGCAAACGAAAAGGAAAAAAATTAAACCTTTTTGCATTAAACATCATAGCGACACTTCTAAAATCATGAACAAATCTTGATTCCTGGCGTAAAATATCCTTGGGTTGCACAGACCAATAAAATGTTTTTGCATTTTTGTATTTTAACTGAACAGACCAAAAGGCTGCTGTTGTATAGCAAACATATTGCTTTATGTACAGATTACAGACTTTGGACTATCCAAGTTTATTCGAGGCACCTCTACTTGTGGGTCAGAATTAGAATATGATGGAGGAACCGCAGAGTATATGCCACCTGAGGCGTTTCAGGCAAATTACAAACCAAGCACATCAACCGATATCTATAGGTAAAGTAGCTATTTTTTTCTGCACAACACAATAACACCTTGAACCGAACAATAATTTGTATATTCTTTGCATGGGGAAGTTTATGTGGACTTGGCACTAACCTGTTGTGTTTGGGGTGCAGCAGACGATATCTTAGTTACCATTCTCCAAGCAAAGGTTAAACAATACACAGAGGTGCTTTGTTCTCTGCTTGGGCACAATGATTCTCATCCTAACTGTCATCACCAATCTGGGTCTTGTTGAAAACCCTTAATAATATATCTGTTGTGGGTGTACCTATTGCATTTCAACAATATTCCAACTGCTGAAACAAAAATCAACACATGCCAAGGCAATGTTCTGCAGAGTTAAACCTGACAGCGCCATTCCTTCGGCACATAAACTAATGTGGACAGCAGCTATACTGTATAATAATGAAAACCCTGTTCACATGCATGTAAATACATCAAAAGTAGAGATGGACAGTGCTCATTCACCACACTGGCTATCTTTAAAAATTCACTTTATTCAGGATAAAATGTAGGATCACATCACAAAAGCAGTTCATGTTATTTTCACCTCCATTTACTGTACAGTATATATATTTAATGTATATGTTAAATGGTATGTGTTAAAGGCATATGTCTAAAAGGCATACAGTATGTTTTAAAGAGATATCTATATATATACTGTATATATATATATATTCATGCATATTTATATATATATATATATATATATATATATATATATATATATATATATCTCAAATAATATTACAAATATATGCAGTGAGTAGTGAGGAATGAAATTTAAAACATTCATTGTGTCAATATCATGCAGGTGTGAAAGAACATGAGAGCAATCCTAACCTTATTTTAGAACAAATATAATATATGAATAAATGCGTGAACTAAAATCACTTTCATTAAATACAATGGGAAAGTACAAACTTATAGTTTTCTATCTGTAGTTCTTAATTAATATGTCCATTAGGTGTCTCTTACTTTCAATTGCTTGTCCAAATTCCCTTTCCTAATAATCACAGAAACCCTCTCTGTCGTCTGGAACATATGTATTTGCCATTTATGAAATTAAAGGACATGTTTCGCCAAAGATGAACATTTATTTTTTTTACCCAAGGTGCAAAGATGCTCTTCAAAGCATATACCAGCAGGTCTGTGTCTTACCAACATACTACCATTCAACACTGCAAGTTGCCAAATATATTAGCAGAGCTGTTGTTTTAAAAAGTCTCTCCAGCTTTTATTACTCCTAAATGACCTAGACACATTAATCAAAGAAAATTTATTATATTCATAAACCAACTTTTGCTACTGTTCATAGTGTCCAGAAACTGTTATTTATACGGCAGCGTCCCATAATTAATTTCATCATTAATAATATTAAGTCATGCTTCAATTAATTATTAATACATCTTCTGCATTGTTTCATCCCAAACGTTTCATCCCAAACTCATATACTGTTTAACATTGCTTTATATACCTTCCATCAATCCAATGCCATCACCATTCTGTACATCTATAGTCTTAATACAATCTTGAGATATCTATACCGCACTGAAATTGCTCATATTATTCTTTATTATGATCAGTAATTGATTGCATTAATTTAAAGGAGCAATGTGGCAGAATATCATGTACGGAAACCTTAGGAAGATATGGTAAGGAAAGCAGGAAACTTCTGCAGTCTTAAGGTGACCATAAACCGATAATATCATATAAAACATACATTTTCGAAACAATAATTGGTAAGTGTATGGTGGGAGACAAGTTGAAAAATTTTATTGGGCGCCTTTGATGGCACCCGGACATCAGCCACTGTTAGTGCTGAATCATCAGATACAGGTAGAATTCTATTATTTCTACCTGTATAGCTTACGATTCAGCTCTAACACGTCTGGTTGCAGGACCGATCGTAATTGTTACATCTATGGCCACCTTCAAGACATGCATTTGCATTCAATATGATTTTCAGAGAAACACACATCCCACTGCAATCTTATTTCTTTCCACATCACGTATATACTCCATATGAGGGTGCTTATCCTCTCTTACACCAGTTGGCTGTTCCAACATATCCAAAAAGACAGTTTCTGCCTATTTTAAATATTGAGATTTAAACATGATTCGCCAGGGGCTAAAACACTTCTGTCCATATCAACACTTTATTGTGTGGTTCCCAGTCATAAGCCATGCCATGTGCTTACCAATACATTATAGACATGACAGGTTTATGCAATAAACCACTTTAATACTATATCTACATTCTGAATAGTTGAATTATACACTGATTGTTCTTCCTTGGTTTTATATCATCATGTTCCTTTTCAGTTTCTCGATTCTGTTACTCTGCTTTCATCTCCATATGTTTTCCAAATTTTAGCTTTGCCATCTTAACTACCGTGGTACTAACAGAAGAGGAGCCATATCCAAGTAGGTCGCTTTTAATAAAACATGCAATTAACACAAGACATGATTCTCTGCCTGCCTCATCATTGCATAGATTCCACGGAACCAGATCATCCAATGGAATTTAATAATTAAGAAATCCTATACTGAAATTGTGTTCTCTGTGATATTTTTATTTCAAAGCAGTGACATGTTGATTTTGGGGTTTTTTTCTAATAGAATATAATGTAAGAAAAAAATTACATATAAAACACCAAAATATGCAATTTGATAATGTATTATAGCATTATAATATCTAAAGAGAGTCTTTTTGCAGCAGTAATAGCTTTAAAGGATATGTAAACTGGACAAAACATAAAACCCATTTACAACACATTTACAATATACTGTATATTGAATATACATTTAAAGGGATACTGTCATGGGAAATGAATCAGTTAATAGTGCTGCTCCAGCAGAATTCTGTACTGAAATCCATTTCTCAAAAGAGCAAACTGATTTTTTTTATATTCAATTTTGAAATCTGATATGGGGCTAGACATTTTGTCAATTTCCCAGCTGCCCCTGGTCATGTGACTTGTGCCTGCACTTTAGGAGAGAAATGCTTTCTGGCAGGCTGCTGTTTTTCCTTCTCAATATAACTGAATGTGTCTCAGTGGGACATGGGTTTTTACTATTGAGTGCTGTTCTTAGATCTACCAGGCAGCTGTTATCTTGTGTTAGGCAGCTGTTATCTGGTTACCTTCCCATTGTTCTTTTGTTTGGCTGCTGGGGGGAAAGGGAGGGGGGTGATATCACTCCAACTTGCAGTACAGCAGTAAAGAGTGATTGAAGTTTATCAGAGCACAAGTCACATGACTTGGGGCAGCTGGGAAATTGACAATATGTCTAGCCCCATGTCAGATTTCAAAATTGAATATAAAAAAATCTGTTTGCTCTTTTGAGAAATGGATTTCAGTTCAGAATTCTGCTGGAGCAACACTATTAACTGATTCATTTTGAAAATATTTTTTTTTTTCCCATGACAGTATCCCTTTAAGATTCTTTGTATTTGACTTTCTTAATGTCTCTTCAGAGCTTCTCTCCTAATACTAACATGGCAGCCATGACAAGTCCACTCTATTTGCCAGCTGTAAACTCCTCCCTATATGTAAATTCATTAGGCATTACATATTACATTTTCATAAATAAAATAATTAATGAAAGATGCAGTGTTCAAAAACTGCAGACTACATGACACTATACAGGTATATACAGAACAATTGCATTTTAATGCTAGTAACTCTGAATAACGCTGAATGCTAACCAGATATTTACTCTTAAACAGTTTCAAATTCTACACTGATACGACAACGTGTCTGTCAAGGGGACAGGCCCTGTCTCTTATCGCTGGAGAAAGAGCATTCTGTGCCATGTCTTACAGAGGCAATTGAGTTTACCAAATGCTGCTGGCAACACATCCCATCCAAGAGACCTTCCTTTACAGGTGGGCACAGGGTTATCACAAAAGAAGAAATGTGAAAAACTGAGCCAGGCAGCTACTGCATCTAAACTTAAATGCAATTAATGATAATGAATAATTTGGTGTGTATTTTGTAACTTAAAGTTTCCAATACATGGCTCCATTCAACATACCTGAATACCTCTCAACTGCATACCCTTTGGGGTACATGTGGTATTTTGTTTGACTCCATTATAAATTAATTTGGGAGTATCAATTAATAAAATTGTATACCAGGTTTCTATTGGACCCTTTACTTTCACACTGTTTACTATTTAACCCAAGCCCCAACAGCTAATTATGTTCCCCTCTCAGTACCACTTGTGAGAGTCCATAGAGGACAATTTAAATGAAAAAGCCTTGGAGATAAAGTAATTTTATTTTACTTGAAGAAACTGCCCCTTTATGCAATATTAACACCTTTCAACCTGTGATACCAAGTACATACCCTGGAACTTGACTTTTTTGAGTTTTTGCACTAAAACTTACACATTCGAATTAGAGTTTGTAAAACGGTTATTTGTCGCTTTCTATTCTTTGCCCTGGTGGTTCCAATTTTTGAAATAATGTAGCAGAAGCCAGCTCATTAAAGACCTATAAAGAAGCATGAAAGGTTGACTGACTGCTACATTGTTTCAAGAGACAGGACCATCAGCCCAGAAAGGGACAGAAAATACTACTTTCAACTGCAATTACATATAATTATTAAAACCACTTAGAAATGGTAATGCAGTATATTGCAAAGTTGCTTACAATTACATTTTCTTTTACTAGACAAGGGTTATTTTTGAGCACCACTCTTGTTGCTTTCATTGGCTTAATTTATAATAAAAAAGTGTGAATGGGTTGGAAGATCTAGAGCTGTAGATGGGCATTCAGACATTCTATGGCAAGTGTTATGGGCAACCAACCAGTGCCGTGTGAACAACATGTTACTCAGCAACTGTAAGGGCCCGAAGGCACAGTTGGAGTGCGGACCAAGGAGGAGGCAGTTCAAGCAAACAAAGTTCAAGGTACAAGAGGGTTTGGCAATAGAATGGTCAGAGTTCAGGCAAGGGGTCAATCCAGGCAGAATAGGGTCAAAACTGTTAATCAGGCAAAGGTCGTTACACAGGAATCAATAACAATAATAGAGTCACACCCAGGAATGCACAAAGTGAAACCTATACTTGGGCACTGTTGCAGTGTTCAAGCTCCTTTAAATAGGCCTGTTTTGGCATGAAAAGCTGGACGTCATGACGTTGACGCTTGCATCTGACGCTGGTGTTCCGACGCCCGAGCCCGTTCTGACACCGGCGTCCATTCCGACGCTGGCGACCAATCGGCGGGCGAGAAGACGCAGGATCCACGTGGCGGAACAGGGTGCCGCCATCTTGGACGCCATCTTGGACCAAAGCATGGCGGTGAGTAACGGTTTCCTTTACAGTACCCCCTTCTTTATGGGGGGCCTCAGGACCACTATGACTAGGGTTGGATGGAAACTGCTTATGAAACTTTCGGATGAGAAGAGGAGCATGGACGTCAGAACTTCTCACCCAGGAGCACTCCTCAGGTCCAAACCCATTCAACTCGACCAGGTACTGCAAGACACCTCTGGAGACCCGGGAATCCAGAATTCTCTTAACTTCAAACTCCTGGTGGCCATCAACAAGAACAGGAGTGGGAGTGGGCGAAGAAGAAGTTGCCGGCTTGAGAAGGGACACATGGAATACATTTGGAATCCACATCTCCGGAGGAAGCTGCAGACGAACCAACACAGGATTTATGATTTCAATAATTGGAAAAGGGACCAAGTTTGGGAGTAGGCACTCTGAGACTAATATTTCTGGTAGATAACCAGACTTTATCGCCAAGATTATATTGAGGGGAAGAAACTCTTCTCCTATCTGCAAATTTCTTTTGAGAAAGAGAACTCTTTTCCAAGTTGGCTCTTGTGGCTTGCCAGATAGCAGACATTTGTGCGGCTTGGTCATTGGCAGCTGGAACATTCGTGAGAAGGAGATCTTGAGGGAACGCCAGAGGATTCAGACCTTAGACACCAAAGAAGGGGGATTTCTCAAAGGAAGCGTGCAGTGCATTGTTGTGGGCAAACTCAGCCCGTAGGAGGAGGTCAGCCCAATCATCCTGGCACAAAGACACATGGCAACGAAGAAATTGCTCTAATGCTTGATTAGCTCTCTCTGCAGCTCCTTTGGACTGAGGATGGTAGGTGGAAGAAAACTGAAGAGAGATGTGAAGCGCTTTGCAAAACGATCTCCAAAATGTAGAAACGAACTGGGAACCTCTGTCAGATACAATTTCAGCCAGAAATCCATGAAGGCGGAAGATGTCTTGAAAATTCCTTGGCAGAAGGCAACTTGCGAAGGGGAATGAAATGGGCCATTTTGCAGAACCTGTCGATCACCACCCAGATAGCAGTGTGCCAAAGGGAGACAAGTAAGTCCACAATGAAATCCATTACCAAATGAGTCCATGGGAATGGGTAACGGTAAGAGTAACCCCTTGGGAGGGGAATGACCAGACTTGGAGGTTGCACAAGTAGAACAAGAAGAAACAAAGTCTTTAACATCCTTACGGAGAGAAGGCCACCAAACAAGGGGAGATAAGAGTTCAGTTGTCTCTCTTATTCCAGGATGGCCAGCTTGCTTAGAATTATGGGACTGAGAAAGCATAGTGTGACGAAGTTCAGGAGGAACAAAGGGAGTATCCAAAAGGAGCAGAAGATTGTGCTGTCAACAACTGAGAGGCCATGGAGGGAAACAAAGCAGCTACAATCCTAGCGGGAGGCACAATGGGTTCAGGATCCTCGGAACAAGGGTCTTCAGGAATAAGCTTCTGAAACGTGCATCCGCTTTCTTATTTCTGGAACCAGGACGGAATATGATGACAAAGTTGAAGCGTGAGAAGAAGAGTGCCCATCTAGCTTGTCTGGGATTAAGATGTTTGAGTGTTTGGATGAAGTCAAGGTTCTTGTGGTCGGTGAAAATAGATACTGGCACAGAGGACCCTTCCAACAGATGTCTCCACTCTTCAAGAGCCAATTTGACTGCTAACAATTCACGATTTCCCACGTCATAGTTCTGCTCCGGAGACGAGAATTTTTTTTAGAAAAGAAAGTGCATGGATGCAATTTCCCATCACATGGTAATCTTTGAGACAATACAGCACCAGCCCCAACATCAGAAGCGTCAACTTCAATAAAGAAAGGCAGAAGAGAATCAGGGTGTCTGAGAATCGGAACAGACGAGAAGGATCCTTTGAGTGTCTTGAAAGCTTCCAAAGCTTGTAGAGGCCAGCATTGAGGTTTTCCCCCTTTTCAGATAAGGTACAGGATAGGAGAAATTTTAGACGAGAAACCTTTAATGAACTGACTGTAATAATTGGCAAAGCCAATAAACCTCTGTATAGCTTTGGTGCTGGTAGGGAGAGGCCAGTCTTGAATCACCAAAACTTTTGCTGGATCCATCTTGAAGCCTTGCTGGGAAATAATGTACCCTAGGAAGGGAATAGAAGAAACTTCAAAAGAGCATTTTTCAAGTTAGATTATTCCTCCTCAACCGGGAGAGGACCTCTCAAACTTGGATCTGATGTTCATCTAAATTTTTAGAGAAAATTAGAATATCGTCCAAATAAACGACTACACTTTGGCCTAACAAGTCCCTGAAGAAATCATTAACAAATTCTTGGAATTGTTAATGATTACTGTCTTGGATATGCCTGTAGCTCCAGGCACTAACCTTTATGTACTACCCTTTTTTTCCTTTAGGATGAACCCCTCCTTCTAGTGCTCTGGGCCTAACTAGAGGAGTTTGGTAAACTAAAAAGTATACAATTTAATTCCATTTGCATGGTATGAGCATTTAAATAGAAGAATAATGCAAGGTATATAGCCATCCATTTGTGTGACCATACAAGCTGCTAAACCTAAAGGCTAGCCCTGAACCTCTCATGTTCTAAAAATACATTCTATATCTTTTTCAGAATGCTGTAATAATTGGGAGAAATTTTACTTAGCACACAAAAACAAGATCATTGATTCAGTAAGACAAGTACAAGATAACATGGTAGGTATAAGCAGTGCTGGGTTAACATAGTGGCACTGGTGATACTACTGAATAAAAAATTAAAGTTATCACACCACTTCTAATATAACATGTACATGGTGTGGCTTGTTTAATTAAGTGGTGGATTTAAATATTGTGTTGGCTGGGGTGATGTACACTTGAAAAAGCGCATGCTGGCCTGAAACATGTAGGGGCAGATTTATCAAAGGCCGAATTGAATTTTTGAATGAAAAAAATTCGAATTTCAAGCTATTTTATGTGTACTTCTATTCGAATTTGAAAAAATTAAATTTTCGAATTGCTGTTTTAGCCTATGGGGAACCTCCTAGAGTCAGTTGGTGGACCTTGAAAAATCTCAGTTTTTTTGGGGAAAAAGTTTGAATCGAATTCGATCTAATGCGTTATTCCTTCGATTCGAAATCGGTCAAATACGGACCTATTCGTTTGAAAATGGACCTATTCGACCAAAAAAAAAACTTCTACTTAATTTCGGTTGGTTTTTTAGAATTCGAATTTCAACGTTTTTTCAATTCGAAATTTGACCCTTGATAAATATGCCCTGTAGTGTGGTGCATTACAAATAAATGAAATGTGCAGCATAGTCCTGCTCCTCTGCTTCCTCCATGTTTTTCAACTTCTAATATAATGGAGGATATGGTTTCTGACTAGTGATGGGTGAATAAATTTGGCAGACACGAATTTCCGTGTTTCACGGCAAGTGAATTAATTCGACGTCAAAATTGCCACGCACATAAACATTTTGTGCATTCATATTATTCAGACTGCCATTGACTTCAATGTATTTTGACCAAATAGTCGCACGTATAAAAATTGTCGCTCACGTCAAAATTATTTTGACGCCCATTGACTTCAATGTGTTTCGAAAAATTTTCACCGTTTTGTAAATTTCGTGGTAAATTAGATTCGCCCATTACAATTTCTGACATAAAATTGTGTTCAGTAGCTTATAGAAAATTAATATGTGTCTGGGAAATCTTAATTTATATAAAGCCATGCCACCAGCTGAAACCAACCACCAGCCACATGCAGCTCCTATCCTGACGTGGCAAAGACCAGAGAGTACGCACAAAACTCAGGTCTGTAGGGATCTTGAATATTCTTCAAAAAAGATGAAATGCTTAACAAATTGTCAGGAATCCAAATATGCCATAAATTTAGAAGTGTTACTATAAATGTTTTTAGAGGAAAATTAGAACACAGATGTACAACTTCTGTCTGCTTTCAAAATACCACAACTACTCATTCACTGTTTTGAGGATGCTGAGCGTTGTACTGTAATTCACACCGGATGGGCTGGAGGTTGGGCATTCTTGGCTTACAGCATCTATTTTTACTTAATCAATTCTGTACATTCTAAATTGGCATTCCTTTGGAAAGAAAATAACCACCTTGACTAATTCATTATTACTATGGGAAAATATAACAAAGTTATTTGACTTGGCCAGGCCAGTGAATTGTTGCGTGCCACACATAAGCTTGGCTATCAACTCATCACCTGTTCACTCAATGTTTTTCTCATCTTTAAGATGAAATCCACGACAGATTCTCCATCCGTTCAGAACACAACTTTGACCACCAGCACTGATATGTCAGAAGCAATCAGAAAATTCAAGACAATGCACTTCACAGAAGAGATGCCACCTGCACAAAGTAAACAAAGCCATTCTAACTTTGCATTAATGAAATATAAACATACAGTAACTCATACACACACATGTACTGTATAATAAATGTCTTCCTGAAGCATTTATTTATTCACAGATAAAATGAGACATTTTAACTTTCTACTCTACTCTCATAGTGGCACAGCCTAGAAACAACAGACCAGTGATGACAAGAGAACATCAAACTCAACATCAAACCCAATTTCAGAATTATTCTCACCCCCACTCATCCAAATTTCCAACACGGGGAACGGTAATCTGTTTTTCATTTTTCTCACTTGTCAACCTAAAGAAACATCTTTAAACCTGTTGAACTAGTCGTGCTCTAAATATCTTATGATGACTGACAGCTTCTTGTAAGAGCTGAAAAGTGACGAGTCATCACCGACTCTAATGAGAAATACAGTGCTTTGGTCTTTTTTTCTGTATATTCTTCTAAAGTTCCACTCAAGGATTTTGACCATCTTTATTTATTTAATTGTTTATTCAAAGAACACTTCATTGCATATCAAATAGAAAGGGCTGTTCTTTAAGCAAGGCATCAAATACTCATGAACAGTAAACAAAAATTGCAGTTTACCGCAAGGAATTGTGATTGTATTTACTTACTTTACTTACTTAGATTGCCTTGCTGCCTAATGTTTCTGCCCAGCTTAACCAGGGCCTAAACACAACCTATAGAGTTATAGTATGTACTCATTCAATTTAAATTATTTTCCCCATTGGAGGTGTAGACTTAACAGAACCCACAATCTGGTTGGGGTAAATAACAGTAAACCCGTCTTGTTAGCAAACTTCCGGTGCAGGCAGCCAACACATTCAAGCATATAATGAGTATCCAGCTTGCTTGTTATATGCATGTGTGTGTGACCCCCGCCAATCCTAAATCACACACATGCACTTAATGAGTGATCTAGACACATGATCATTAGACACATGTATGTTCCCCAATATTGGTCTGTTAACCTGCACCTCAGATAGGGGATACAATTTTGATGTGGTAGGTGCCCAGTAAGCCTTGTTAATTGTATTAGCTCTTTTCAGATACAACAGCTCAATTTGACTTCTAAATCATACACAACATGGCAGCTTGAGGGGCCAATGTAACTTTGAATGAGGTTTTTTTGCAATCTTGCTTTTTCTATTGATAGCTAGCATATATACAGTATAGTCACATGACTGGAGGCAGCTGGGAGATTGACAATATGTCTAGCCCCATGTCAGATTTCAAAATGAAATATAAAAAATCTGTTTGCTCTGCTCTTTTGAGAAATGGATTTCAGTACAGAATTCTGCTGGAGAAGCACTATTAACTGATGCGTTTTGAAAAAAACATGTTTTCCCATGACAGTATCCCTTTAATAACTTTGTCCCTCTGTATTTTACTGTTTGTCTCTATTATTCACTTAGGCAACAGAACAAAAATGTCATCCTTCTTTTCCCGGACCAGGTATGTTCAGCATTCAGCATTTCCACACCTGCAAATAGTTTCACTAAACTGCTGCAAAAATTTGATGGCGAAAAAGTTTGCTGCGACCAAAAAAAGTCGCTTGTGTAATAAATTATTTTGATGCCCATTGACTTTAATGCATTTGGACAAAAAAGTTGTCAAGCACATAAAAATTATTGCGCATCAAAATTATTTTGACGCCCATTGACTTTAATGCATGTGGACAAAAAAGTTGTGCACGTAAAAATTGGCAGTCGTGTAAAAATTGTCGCTCGTCAAAATTATTTTGACACTCACTGACTTCAATGCGTTTTACAAACTTTTTGCCGTTTGGCAAAATTTCCGGCAAAGTGAAACAGGACAGATTCGGCCATCAATACCCAGAAGTGCTTAAAGGAGAAATCAACCTGTGGATAAAAAACCTCTACCCCCCACCCCAGGTAGACCTCCCTCCCCCAGGCTATCTACCCCCCCCCCTGGGAAATGCCCCATACTACATACTTACCCCTAAGTGCAGGTTCTTCCAGCGAAGTTCCACGCATCCATCTTCCACGTCCTCTGTAAGCTGACTGCAAGATTGTTATTTCTGCACATGCACAGTTGGAGCAGTTTGCCAGTTTGCGCAACTGTGCATGCGTGAAATTACGCGGAAATTCTCGATCTCCCAGTCAGCTTACCGAGGACGCAGAAGATGGACGCATGGAACTTCGCTGGAAGAATCTGCGCTGAGGGGTAAGAATGGAGTATGGGGCATTTCCCTGGGGGTTAGTTAGCCTGGGGGGAGGAGGGAGGGAGGTCTACCTGGCTGGGGAGTAGGGGTTTTTTCCCCCACATGTTGATTTCTCCTTTAAAGATTGCCACTCGCAAATGCGAACTTACCAGCATGGGAAAGGGATGCTAATCCTGACATATTTGTGGTGTTCTGATTTTTTTTGCTGTTTCTTTCAGTCTACCACCCTCGATATCCATTCTACCCAGGAGGCTACTATGTAACACCGGTAAGTCCTTTGCTCCACTTGAACAAATTAAATTGTAGAATCTATGTGCTAAAGCATATAACAAACCCATACACCCCCCTTAAAGTACAAGGAAAGGCTTTAACTGCATTCCACACTATATTATTGAGCCCCTTTGCCTGTACCTGATCACCAAGTTCTCTCCATTCCCCCCTCTGTTGTGGCTGCTATTTTAATTATTAACACGTCATCATCATGGTGCTGCGGAACTCAATGCGCATACTCCAAGCATAGGGGAATGCAGGACAGCAGATTCTAATAGGCAGTGCTGGCAAGACAAAACAGGACGGAACAGTAGTAAATACAGATTGGCTCACAGGAGGATTCAGTACTAAGAACTTGCCAATCGGTGTGTATTCCTTCTGTAGAGTAGTACATCACTATGGCAACGTTTGTAGGCCGCTTCCATTTGTGCAAACTTGTAGAAGGCAGGACTTTCCAGGTTCAGCATGTCTTCTCATAAACTAGACGGCGCATTCACAAAGATTGTTTATGCACATGTGCTGCCCATCCTGGAGCATTCTGCGCATGCCAGAAAGTCTTAGTCCATGAAAGAGTGATGTATGATGAGAAGTTTTCATAAAGAAGTAAGCAGTTTTGCCTATAGCATGGGAATTGCACTGACAAAGCACGTAATCAAGAGGGAAATGGAAAGAACGGATGGCATCACTGTAGGCATGGATTTTAATAGAGATTGACTCATTCCTACCCTTTCCTTGTCCTTTAATGCTGCACTCTGCTCCTTTTACCGTGACAATTTTGCACAAGAAACAGAGGTCAGTGTCAGGAGGTACAGGTCAGACCCTGTCCTTACTAGGGATGCACCGAATCCAGGATTCCGTTCAGGATTCAGATAGGATTTGTCCTTTTTCAGCAGGATTCGGCCTGGCTGAACCTAATCTGAATCCTAATTTGCATATGTAAATTTGTAAATTAGGGGCGGGAAGGGAAATCACGTGTCCTTTTTGTCACCAAAAACCAAAGAAAAAATATTTTCCAGTTTTTCCTTTCCTGCCCCTAATTTATAAATTAGGATTTGGTTTGCTATTCGGCCTGGATTCAGTGCATCCCTAGTCCTTACTGCTTGCATTGGACAGATGCTATGGTCAGAGTCCCATTGCGGCATGCGTCTTTCATCACTCCCTAACTTGTACATCTGAATGACACAGAGTTAGGGAGGAGGGAAGCCTACATGTCTTACCTCTCCCACCATCCATGAATATAGCACCAGTGCTATATTCTTCAGAGCAG
The DNA here is from genome assembly GCF_017654675.1 of Xenopus laevis. Lineage (NCBI taxonomy): Eukaryota > Metazoa > Chordata > Amphibia > Anura > Pipidae > Xenopus > Xenopus laevis. The sequence goes on from NC_054371.1 coordinate 154,507,105, forward strand.
CTACATATCTCAGCAATGCTTCAAAGGCAGTGTGCAAAGTGCAAACAAAGGGCAAAAAAATTCCCTTAAAACATTAATGGAAGATTGTAGACACAAGAAATGCTTTATAAAAAAAATACTTTATCCTTAATGCCATGTAAACAATTAATATTAGATGCCCCCTGTGGCATATTTATTTTATCCTGAGCATTATTTTAGTGCATGTGGAACTGTGTAAAGCAAACTAAGCATGGAAAATTAAAGTTCTAACTATGCTCTTTCTTTCTTTTTCAGTATTTCAACCCTCCATACTATAACCCTGGTAAGCAGAAATTAATTCACTAGCTAAACGTTTAAAGGGAAGTTTACATTAAAACTAGATTTTACTATGTTATAGATGCACCCTTTCCATGAACTTTTTAATTGGTCCTCCTTTTTATCTTGTATAGTGTTTGAACTACAGGTATGGTATTCTTTATCCAGAAAACTGTTATCCAGAATGCTCAGAATTAAAGGATGTCTGTCTCCCATAGACTCCATTTTATCCAAATAATCTTTTTAAAATTGATTTCCCTCCTCACCTTAATAATAAAACAGTACCTTGTACTTGCTCCAAACTAAGATATAATTAATCCTTATTGGAAAATAAGCCTATTGGGTTTATTTAACGTTTAAATGATTTTCTACTAGATTTAAGGTATGAAGATCCAAATTATGTAAAGATCCGTTAAAGGTCCTGAGCATTCAAGATAACAGGTCCCATATCTGTACTACTGTTTCTGCTCTACCTATTTCCAGCAAGCAACTGAAGGTGCTACCTGATTTCGTAGGTCACTGATCCCAGCAACCAAAAAACACGTTGAGTGCGAGGCTTCAAATATAGAGTTATTCATATTTTATATTGCCTTTCTTTCGTATTCTCTTCTGTTTATATTCAATTTTCACTTCTTAACTTCTTCCTGGGGTCTAGGGTAATTTAGCCTTAGCAACCAGATATCAGTTAAATGTCCAAACTGTGTAAAAAATAAAGACTTCTACGGAAAAGTATTAGAATATTTCTATCCCGTTAACACAGAGCAATGTTTCATGGTTTTGTCAAAGATCAACATACTAGTTTTCTCTAAAACCTGCAATTTGATTAGTTATCTTTACTGGATATTTTGCTATGATGGGTTTTTTTCCCCACAGATGATTAAGGAATTTCAGTTGTAATGTAGGATTGTAAAGTAGGATTGTAATGTAAGATCTTTATTGTAATGTAGGCTCTTTCTGACACCTGTCTGCAATAAATCCATTCTACACATAAGGTGAATTTAAATTTTTATCACATCACAATTGATTTTAAACTCTCTGTTCTCTCAGTTCCCTTTCTGCTTTCCCACTTTCATACACTGGCTGTTTGCTTACAGTTAGCCGACCACTTGTATCCTGTGACATGTGGATCCCCAGATGCCAGATGTCAGTAACTCAACACATTTTCTAATTTCACACATTCTTGAAACTACAGCCTACTTTCCTACTTTCATTTTAAACCCGGACAGCATTTTCCATATCATTTTTCCTCTAACTCACAGTATCAGTACTGACAGCAGTATCCTTCCTTTTAGTCAACTATCCAACAAATTATACAATTCCAAAAGTTTTCAGACAGTTTAAGCTTCCAATTTGCACAGCCCTCCATTGGACATAGCAATTTATAACAACATCACCAAAAGCACAACCACCAGGGACAGTCCCGCAGTCTGAAAACCTATACTTAAGGTGGCCATAGACGCAAAGATCCTTTTTGGACCGTGTGTAGAGTATGACATTTTTCGTCCGGCGGAGATCAGTCGTTTGGTCGATCGGACCAGTTTGATTTTGTCCCGACTGTCCCACCGGAGCCCAATGCGCTCTCATCGTAATCCGATTGTTCGGCCATAGGGCCGAACGTTCAGATTACCCCCAAGTAGCCATGCCCGTTAGTGGCATATCGGGAAAGATCGGCTCGTTTGGCGATGTCGCCAAACGATCGGATCTTTGCGTCTATGGCCACCTTTACTTTCTCTCTATCTCTAACTATACATGTACTATCTAAGCATCTAATCCACACATTCTATCTTCCATCTGAATAATATAATAACATCCATTCTTCCCTGAATTGATTCCACTCCGGTGACATTTCAATCTCCCTTAATCGAATCCACCTAATACCATCTCCAGTGCTATTTATACTTCATGTTCCACTGCAGAAACATGTCAGTGTCATTTTGTGTAATCCACCACAGCAGGATCTTAATCTTCTGTACTCCTTCCAAGGCCAAGAGCCTCATCGTTTTTTTCTTCTATTGTGCCACTGTGGCATTTAAATTTCCTTTCCCATCTTTTTTTATTCATAAATAAAATAAGATATACTTTTGTTCCTTCAAATGATAAGGCATAAAATAAATTAACCAACCATCTCTTATTGGCTTTAACTTGCCCTCAAACATATACTCTTTATACATAAATGCGCATACATACTCATATAGTTATACACTACGATATCATATACATGAACCACAGAAATAGAACAGTCAAGTAACGTTCAAGGGATGGCATAGTAGCAGCTTTTTGTTTGTGGAAAAAGGAAATCCATTAAGTCAATTATGTATTCACATGCCATTGACAGTAATGTATGTGCTTTAAAAATATCTTGTTTCTTTTTCAGGCCCTAATATTACTATTCAAAATGCCACAGGAGTGCAAATTGGAAACAACAACTTTATGATTTCAAACCATGGTGCAAGCAGGGGAGAATCATTTAGATACACATCATGCACTAATCCAAGCCCACAGCAAGCACGGTCTGGCCATGTTTCTTACCAGCAGACAAACATAAGGAAGCCATTTCCAATATCCGAGACCCAACAGGTTACCATAACACGGGCTGTACAGCCTCAGGACACTTATGAAAATGAGAAAAAAAGTCAGCAAAACTCAAATGATTCTCAAAAGCCAAATCCCACCGAATCAGGTCACTGAAACAGAGATTCTACATGGCTTTGACCATGTTCCTTTTCCAGCAAGCACTACAAACTAATGAAGTATTTGCCAAAGCAACGTCTTAGCCAGACAGTGCTGTGTAAAGCCACGCTTGAGCTGAAGGCAATAGCAGTTTATAACTTTATTTGACTATAAAGCTTTTCTTTAATGTTTGTATTTTGCTGTAATTCAGGTCAAAGAAAATTCAGGATAGCAAATGCAAAAAATAAATCTGCCCCATAATGTTGTGTAATACATCCATTTGAAGGTGTTTGCTCTGATCTCATATACACCACTGGGTTTAAATGGGGGCTTTTGAATAATAATTGTATTTTTCTCAAACCAAGAAAGTAAAACAATTTTTTTCCTTTTATAATCATGATCCCTTTTATTTCATATGTGCCATTTACCATTTTTTTACATAAATGTTGGCAAAATGTGGGTTATTTGAAAAATGTTGAATGCACACACATCATATACAGTAAATCAGAGCCTATATCAGATTTAAAGCCAGTACAGTATGCAATGGTTGTAGATGGCCCTGATCCTATGTAATACAATGTTCACTTGGACCTGCAGAGAAGTCTGCATTTTGCTCAGGTTTTGGAGTTTATGAGAAAAACATTTTTTTGCCAATAAAGGAACTCCATTTGTTAATACTTTCTGCAATAGTAGCACATACATACAGTGTCATGATGTTGGATCCTAGACTGTAGTATTCAAACTAACCACTTTCTATGGTCTCATTTCACAAATCAATGTTTCAGCTTTATATTGCTAATTATGCTGTCCTGTCCTGTAACCACAACTATGCACTTCCATTTGATAGAAATTGGGTATTTTCTTGCTTCACCAGGTTTTTTGACATCGCTAAAAGCTAGCAATCATATGCAAGGATTCATTTCTGATTTGTCTGTGCACAGAGAACAAGCATAAATTGATCAGGTTTTCTAACCTGCCAATACATTTGTAGATACCAGTCAGTTGGTTGTTCTGATAATGGCCTTTCTGGTCGACCATTAATAAAACTATAAGCCACTGCTCATGTATAAAACTAAAACTGTTAGTTTATAAAACTGTTCGGTATCTAGTATCTCTGAGTTATGGGCTCACACAGAAAATCAGACCTGCTGTTGCACCGTCTCTCCTTATGAAGGAAAATCTAGATGTGAACTTCTCCTATTTCAGTGCAGTTAATAAGGTAACACAAAACATGGCAGATCTATGGTCACCATAAGTGTATATATTTCTACATATATAAAACTAACTTACATTTTGAGATTACTGTAGCCTTGGATATTATGCTTGTAGAAGGTTATCTTAAAGGCAGGGGTGCTTCGCCAATGAGGCGAGTTGAGGTTGTCGCCTCAGGCGGCAGCGCCCCACTAGGTACCAGGGGCAGCAAAAATGCTACTCCTGGTACTTTAAGAGCGAATTTCTGGGGGAGGGGGGGCAGCAGCAACTGCTGCTGCCTCAGCCAGCGGAGGGGCCAGGATCGCCCCTGCTTAAAGGTGTTTATAGAATCTGCCATCCCAACATCACCCAGCAAAGTATTCCACAACATCACTGCCCCCACCATGAAGAACCATTTATGCTGCTTCAAATGAAAGCGTGAATGAGTGACCTCTTGTTTTTTGTTATTTTCTATCAGGTTATAATGTGCTCTAATATATATGTAATCAAGTCCCTTTGGAAGCACATTTAAAAAAAAAAACAACAACCCCAGCCATGACAATCTTTCATAATAAATCTTTAATTCTTTTTACTAGTTTAGTTGAATGTCACTGCATTCTTTCCAGCTTCTTCATGTCCTTCTTGTGGACTAGGACCCAAAGCTGCACTGCATACACTGCTGTACCATATATCTATATTTATTTTATATTTTGAGTTAATGCCCTTTTTTTGTAAGACTACTAAATTGACCTTAGTAAATGCTGACTGACACTGCTTAGCGTATGTTTTACACAAAAAAAAATCCCAAATCCATCTCAATTATGGAGTCCCCTAAACATTACAATTAATGTATTACAAGCAGTTATTATTATGTCTACCAACATGCATAACCTTGCATTCATCAACACATTTAGTAATCTAATCTGCAAATTTGCTGCTCAGTTCTCCAATATAGTCAAATCTCTCTGCAAACTAGGAATATCCTGCATGGAACTTATAGTTTGGCATAATATTGTATCATTAGCAACAATAGAGACAGTACTTAATGCAGAACTCAAGGTTTACCTCAATTATGAGCAAATAAAAAAGCAAAGAACTAACAACAAATCCCTGAAGTACTCTACTAACAACACTGTCTTAGAAATTAGAAATTTACAATCACTTTTTATAAATGGCGTTTCGGTCAGTTATCTATTCAAGTAAAATACCTATATTATGTTCAAGGCCACCTTCATTTAGTAATTAAATAACCTTCTGTGCGGTACTATATCAAAAACTTTAGCAAAAAAAGTAGATCTGGGTTTCTGTTCACTGCTATATAGAAGGCAATTCAATTTGCTGTGCACCTTTCAAGTCTTATTATTATTATTTACCTTATTACCTCTTCAAAAGGCTTTCTGACCACCAATGTGAAACCAACAGTCCTATGGCTTTCATGCAAAAAGAAGAATAAATGTTTTAATGGCACCACATTATCAATTCACCTATTTCTTCATACTATTCCAGACATCAAAGAATTCTGGAAAGTTAAAAAAATGTTTTGGCGATCACAGAGCTAATCTTTTTAAGTACCTTGGGATGAATAGCATATAACCCTTTATTTTAACATGTTGTAGTCCTGAGTCAACCAGCCATTAAATATTAGAATTGGGCCTATTATCAGCTGTAGATGGAATAATAGAAATAATTCAAAAATACACTGATTTTTCCCTGCTCTCAGCAACCAATTTACCTTCCTCTGATACCATGGGGTGTATTTATCAAAGAGTGAAGTTAGAGATCACTACAGTCCTCTAGAGTGAATTTCCGCCACTCTCCATTCATTTCTATGGGATTTTGAAAGGCGTATTTATCAAAGGATGAACTTTCACCCATTGATAAATACTCTTTTAAAAATCCCACAGAAATTAATGGAGAGTGGCGGAATTTCACTGGACTGTGGCAACCTCTAACTTCAGTCTTTGATAAATATACCCCCAAGTGTCTGATTGCCTCTTGCTACATTTTTTGCTACATTGGAGATAAATTTGGTATTATTATTATTTATTACAAGATTCAAAAGAGCATCCTTTGTAATAGCTTCTAGAACTACCTGAGCCAAAAAGCTGTCATTTAGCATATTTAAAAACCTATTCGCATTTTCTAACTTGGCTACCCATTTCTCCAGTCAATTTCTGGGTAATAGAATTCGCCCATAATGAGAGCTTAACCTTATTGCGAAGTAGCTGGGCTTCATTCTCCTCATTTATAACGGGGGGGGGGAGGGTTGTAGCATACACTAATGATAATTTCCTTAGTAACCTTTAGTCCAGCTAAGAACTTTACCCATGGGCCTACACCACCCCCAGTGTTATCCCAAGTCATTTCTGTAGGACATGGCTTTAAATCTGGATTTTCATAAATACATACAGATACCTCTAGCACTCCAGTTTGCCAGAAAAGTTGCAAGAATACAGCAAAGGCTTTTACAGTCTGATATTTGCAGTATTCATTGGAGAGTTAGATTTACAGTTAGACAGAATGCTTTCTAACAGTGGCATCTTCTTAGCAGCTATACTATGTGTCCCCCTCACTCCACCCCTGTGATCCCATTCCAATTGTATGCCCCGTCTACACTTCCCCAATTAGTTGCCTTTTTTTATGCAGTGCTTTAATGTCAGATGACATTACAATCTATGTGGCACTGCGCAAAGCATAGAGGCCCTTAGCTGCCCAAATTAATACAGCTGCACTATTTTTGTCAATGGCAGAGCTACATAGGTGTCTCCTCTACCTGTCCTCTAACTTCACATATGCAAGTTAGACAGAAGTAGAGTGTTACCTGACACTAATCCGTGCACCTCACGCTGGATTTTTTATCTGGCAGGAGGTACACATTGCAGCCATTCCACTGGGCAAAAGTGCTCTGTGCATGAGCACTAAGGAATATGCTCTTGCACTTCTGCCTGGGAGAATTGTAAATGGCCCCTTAAGGGTTATGCTTAAAATACACATAGACCTCGAAAAGAAATAGACGGCACTCCGAATGCACTGGAATGTACTTTTATTCCAGTTTAAAACAAGGATCCAACGCCCGTTGTTTTAAACTGGAATAAAAGTACATTCCAGTGCATTCGGAGTGCCGTCTATTTCTTTTCGAGGTCTATGTGAATTTTAGCAGCGGGGACGCTGCAGACAGAGCACCCGACTGAAGCAGCAAAAGGGAGTGTAAACTGGAGCGGCCCCCTTTGATCGAGTTATGCTTAAAATATGCTTAGATTAAGTTCATCCTTATTAATTACATTTTTTAATTAAGACTATGAAAAAATGATGTTTTGATTACTAATTCTAGTAGCATAGACCAAATCTGTAGATGACTCCTTGTATTGCTTCCCATGGGTAGCAGTGGTATTTTCATAAAGCAGCACTTTGTTGCTCAAAATGGGCTCTGACTTCAGGGATACATTTTTCTTTCAGTAACCCAGTGATCCCCAACCAGTGGCCTGGGTTGCTCACTAAACCCTTGGATGTTGCTCCCCAGTGGCAGCTTATTTTCGAATTCCTGGTTTGGAGGCAAGTTTTAGTGCATAAAAACCAGGTGTACTGCCAAAGAGAGGCTCCTGTAGGGGCTACCAAATAGTCAATTATAGCCCCTATTTGGCACCAGCTAGGAATATCTTTCATGCTTGTGTTGCTACCCAACTCTGTTTACACATTGGCTCATAAGTAAAAAAAAAAAAAAGGTTGGGGACCCCTGCAATAGCCATTACTTTTTGCCTTATAATAGTTTCCCATAAATATTACTATGCTTATTATGAATTATTAAGAAGCCAGCACACAACTAGAATTCTGAAGAAACATAGAAACCCACCAGGAGTAAACTGAATGTATAGGCAAAATGACCTGTGTCATAACATGACACTTTCTAAAAGAATATTAGTGTTTTGGTAAAAATCTTTTTATTTTTAAATGTAGGACTACTTTTTAAATAAAAAAGGTATGTCCATTTTATTTTTAATAAATACTAAGTTTATAAGACATTCTTTGTGTATTGTGTTTTGTTCTGCAATGTGCAGTACATAAGGTCAATAGAATAGGCCGTACCTCATTATAAAACGTAAATAATGAGAATGAATTTTCTGCATATTTTATTGTTATGTCATGTTTCCCAGTATAGTGCAAACAATTGGACACCTTGAGTCTCACAAATAGACGCAACAGTTGGATTGACAATTGGTAACACAAAACAAAGGTGCAAGTACTTTCTGTGTGGCGCTGTGCTGGCTAAATGTAAATGAGGCCCACTTTCGTTATCTCTATTTTGGGACAGACAGAGCAGTTTGTATAGAATGGTCATTATGTCCCTAACTGACCAACGGGCTCCTTTAATTATAAACTGGTGCATATAAATATATTTTTTAAAAATTGCAGATTGTATCAGAATACGATCATCTACACCATATTTTTAATTACATTTAACCCATTCTACCTGTTTATTCCTGGCCAGTAGTTACATTTTCTTAAAGTTTGTATTGTGAATTTAGTGACTTACTAAATCTGCACAGACTGCTGCAGTTGAAATTGAATCTCTTTCATGCATGGGCTTGATGTTTTGTTTTTAAAGCATCTGTGTTTGCTCGAAACTGTACAAATAACATTGCTGGATAATAATTGGGCAAAGAGAGGAAAGTCAAGTGAGAAGCATGTAACAACATGTTTATGGTTGCTGCCATTTACCAAGCGAATGCCAAGCATTTTTCTAACTGTGTTAGTTTCACTTTTAGGGGTTGTTCCTTTCATTGCAATCACATCTGTCCTTCTCATTGTAAAATAGCCTGGAGCTTGCTCCCAATTACACAAAAAAATAATTCCTCATATTTTAATTTTAGAACTGGAGCACCATAAAGTATAGACTATAGACTATAAGATAAATGATAAACTCCATACCTAATGGCTGGTTGAGGAAAAGGCAGTAGCCAAAATCTCCTGTAACCCACCTCACCACAAAAATGTGCCGATGTATGACTAATTTCCATCCACGAAGCCACCCATCCATCCAAGACACAAGAGCAAGAGTTAGCCTTGTCTTTACAAGGAGACATGATGCCCAAGTTGCCGCCTATGTTACACACTGTGCCTAGTTGCAACTAGGAGAAATAAACCCTAAAAACAAATTTGAGCCTAAAGTTTGAAAAACTCTATAACAGCAACAATTCAGGCATTCAAATCTGTACACAATGTTAGCAGAGAGCTGATCTGATCTGTATGTGCAGCTTCTCTGTAAGTGAGGACAGACACACCAACTTCTGTGTGAACAGTAACTTAGTTGCTGAATAGAACTCAGCATAACATGTCTGCAACAGGAACTTTTCATAGAGAGCATACACAGGAAGAGGAAGAAGAAAATGATACAGGGTTACAGGTCAAACATGACATCACATTGCTAAGCAACAATAGACCCTCCCTGCATTAACCTTTTAAATGCCACAGATCGTAGAATCTACGTTCTGTGGCAAAGGTACTTGAAATGCCACAGAACGTAGATTCTACGTTCTGCAGCATTTCCTGGTTCAGGAGCGGAGGAGCGGCTGTTAGAGCCGCTCGTTCCGTTCCTGCTCGATCCCCTGCCCCTAGGCAACGAGCAGAGCAGGGGATCGAGTGGCCCCTGGGGCGCGATCGCCCAGGGGCCCAAAAACAGCAGCAGGCACGTGTTACTTACGTGTCCTGCTGCTGCAGCCTACACCGGCTCGACGATCTCCGCCCCCACAGCACACAGACAGGAACCACGAGGCAGATGTCTTCCAGGGGCTCTTCACTGCACTTACACATATGTGCACACGCACACACGTGCACATAACATGTAATTTACCATTTGTACACACGCACATACATGGCATTGTGGCTTTTTTTTCTTATCGCATCGTTTCTTTTTTTGGCTGAAAAAAATGTTTTATTGCCATTACGCATAGCGTATTCGCTAACCGTACTGTGCAATACCTTTTGTATGTTATTTCGGTGATTATATTGCAATTTTGGGTATTTTGGTGCATTTTTAGCCATTTTATTGAATTTTTAGCCATTTTATTGCATTTTCAGCTCTGCATATATTGTGTTCACTTTTTTCTAGCCGTATAACCTGTTTGGCCCATCTAAAATATTCAAACTGTGATTCTGACGGCCGATAACACTTGTCTGGAAAAAAAACATTGATTTTTGTGGTTTTATTGGATTTTTTTGCATTTCACCCTTTACTGCCTTATTTTGTTTTGCCTTGTAAATTTTATCTACTATATATCCATTTGGGGGTCTCTGTGCGCCACATAGTTTGGTATATCTATGCATATTGGGCATCAAAGTGTTCAGTAGACCTCTGGCGTTCATATTTAGGATGTTTTATGCTGATACGTTACGAAATGTGGGGCATATAATGGGGTAAAATTCAAGCTTTCTGACAATTTTCAGAAATTTGATAAAAACCGTTATGTTCAGCATTGCTTTGCAGTTTGGCAGTTTGCAGTAGAAACACTTATTTACCCATATTGGATTCGTCAGAATGTGTACTTTCTGAAAATATTGGTTTTCTGGGGTCTCTGTACTGTTAGGGCGGTCTAATGTCGCATAATACACACACCAGGTGCTTATATTGCAGCAGCCAGCGCGTCAGCCGTGAAAATGTATATACACTATTGTCATTTGGGGGTCTCTGTGCGCCACATAGTTTGGTATATCTATGCATATTGGGCATCAAAGTGTTCAGTAGACCTCTGGCGTTCATATTTAGGATGTTTTATGCTGATACGTTACGAAATGTGGGGCATATAATGGGGTAAAATTCAATCTTTCTGACAATTTTCAGAAATTTGATAAAAAACGTTATGTTCAGCATTGCTTTGCAGTTTGGCAGTTTGCAGTAGAAACACATATTTACCCATATTGGATTCGTCAGAATGTGTACTTTCTGAAAATATATGGTTTTCTGGGGTCTCTGTACTGTTAGGTGGTCTAATGTGCATAATACACACACCAGGTGCTTATATTGCAGCAGCCAGCCGTCAGCCGTGAAAATGTATATACACTATTGTCATTTGGGGGTCTCTGTGCGCCACATAGTTTGGATATATCTATGCATATTGGGCATCAAAGTGTTCAGTAGACCCTGGCGTTCATATTTAGGATGTTTTATGCTGATAAGTTACGAAATGTGGGGCATATAATGGGGTAAAATTCAAGCTTTTGACGATTTTCAGAAATTTGATAAAAACCGTTACGTTCAGCATTGCTTTGCAGTTTGGCAGTTTGCAGTAGAAACACTATTTACCCATATTGGATTCGTCAGAATGTGTACTTTCTGAAAATATATGGTTTTCTGGGTCTCTGTACTGTTAGGGGGTCTAATGTCGCATATTACACACACCAGGTGCTTCATATTGCAGCAGCCAGCGCGTCAGCCGTGAAAATGTATATACACTATTGTCATTTGGGGGTCTCTGTGCGCCACATAGTTTGTATATCTATGCATATTGGGCATCAAAGTGTTCAGTAGACCCCTGGCGTTCATATTTAGGATGTTTTATGCTGATACGTTACGAAATGTGGGGCATATAATGGGGTAAAATTCAAGCTTTCTGACAATTTTCAGAAATTTGATAAAAACCGTTATGTTCAGCATTGCTTTGCAGTTTGGCAGTTTGCAGTAGAAACACTTATTTACCCATATTGGATTCGTCAGAATGTGTACTTTCTGAAAATATATGGTTTTCTGGGGTCTCTGTACTGTTAGGGGTCTAATGTCGCATAATACACACACCAGGTGCTTATATTGCAGCAGCCAGCGCGTCAGCCGTGAAAATGTATATACACTATTGTCATTTGGGGGTCTCTGTGCGCCACATAGTTTGATATATCTATGCATATTGGGCATCAAAGTGTTCAGTAGACCCCTGGCGTTCATATTTAGGATGTTTTATGCTGATAACGTTACGAAATGTGGGGCATATAATGGGGTAAAATTCAAGCTTTTGACGATTTTCAGAAATTTGATAAAAACGTTACGTTCAGCATTGATTTGCAGTTGGCAGTTTGCAGTAGAAACACCTTATTTACCCATATTGGATTCGTCAGAATGTGTACTTTCTGAAAATATATGGTTTTCTGGGGTCTCTGTACTGTTAGGGGGGTCTAATGTGCATAATACACACACCAGGTGCTTATATTGCAGCAGCCAGTCGTCAGCCGTGAAAATGTATATACACTATTGTCATTTGGGGGTCTCTGTGCGCCACATAGTTTAGTATATCTATGCATATTGGGCATCAAAGTGTTCAGTAGACCCTGGCGTTCATATTTAGGATGTTTTATGCTGATAAGTTACGAAATGTGGGCATATAATGGGGTAAATTCAAGCTTTGTGACATTTTCAGAAATTTGATAAAAACGGTTACGTTCAGCATTGCTTTGCAGTTGGCAGTTTGCAGTAGAAACACTTATTTACCCATATTGGATTCGTCAGAATGTGTACTTTCTGAAAATATATGGTTTTCTGGGGTCTCTGTACTGTTAGGGGGTCTAATGTCGCATATACACACACCAGGTGCTCATATTGCAGCCAGCCGCGTCAGCCGTGAAAATGTATATACACTATTGTCATTTGGGGTCTCTGTGCGCCACATAGTTTAGTTATCTATGCATATTGGGCATCAAAGTGTTCAGTAGACCCTGGCGTTCATATTTAGGATGTTTTTGCTGATACGTTACGAAATGTGTGGCATATAATGGGGTAAAATTCAAGCTTTCTGACAATTTTCAGAAATTTGATAAAAACCGTTATGTTCAGCATTGCTTTGCAGTTTGGCAGTTTGCAGTAGAAACACTTATTTACCCATATTGGATTCGTCAGAATGTGTACTTTCTGAAAATATATGGTTTTCTGGGGTCTCTGTACTGTTAGGGGGTCTAATGTTGCATAATACACACACCGAGTGGTTATATTGCAGCAGCCAGCGCGTCAGCCGTGAAAATGTATATACACTATTGTCATTTGGGGGTCTCTGTGCGCCACATAGTTTGGTATATCTATGCATATTGGGCATCAAAAGTGTTCAGTAGACCCCTGGCGTTCATATTTAGGATGTTTTATGCTGATAAGGTACGAAATGTGGGGCATATAATGGGGTAAAATTCAAGCTTTGTGACGATTTTCAGAAATTTGATAAAAACGGTTACGTTCAGCATTGATTTGCAGTCTGGCAGTTTGCAGTAGAAACACTTATTTACCCATATTGGATTCGTCAGAATGTGTACTTTCTGAAAATATATGGTTTTCTGGGGTCTCTGTACTTTTAGGGGGGTCTAATGTCGCATAATACACACACCAGGTGCTCATATTGCAGCAGCCAGCGCGTCAGCCGTGAAAATGTATATACACTATTGTCATTTGGGGGTCTCTGTGCGCCACATAGTTTAGTATATCTATGCATATTGGGCATCAAAGTGTTCAGTAGACCCTGGCGTTCATATTTAGGATGTTTTATGCTGATACGTTACGAAATGTGTGGCATATAATGGGGTAAAATTCAAGCTTTCTGACAATTTCAGAAATTTGATAAAAACCGTTATGTTCAGCATTGCTTTGCAGTTTGGCAGTTTGCAGTAGAAACACTTATTTACCCATATTGGATTCGTCAGAATGTGTACTTTCTGAAAATATATGGTTTTCTGGGGTCTCTGTACTGTTAGGGGGTCTAATGTTGCATAATACACACACCAGGTGCTTATATTGCAGCTGCCAGTGCGTCAGCCGTGAAAATGTATATACACTATTGTCATTTGGGGGTCTCTGTGCGCCACATAGTTTAGTATATCTATGCATATTGGGCATCAAAGTGTTCAGTAGACCCTGGCGTTCATATTTAGGATGTTTTATGCTGATACGTTACAAAATGTGTGGCATATAATGGGGTAAAATTCAAGCTTTCTGACAATTTTCAGAAATTTGATAAAACCGTTATGTTCAGCATTGCTTTGCAGTTTGGCAGTTTGCAGTAGAAACACTTATTTACCCATATTGGATTCGTCAGAATGTGTACTTTCTGAAAATATATGGTTTTCTGGGGTCTCTGTACTGTTAGGGGGTCTAATGTCGCATATTACACACACCAGGTGCTCATATTGCAGCAGCCAGCGCGCGTCAGCCGTGAAAATGTATATACACTATTGTCATTTGGGGGTCTCTGTGCGCCACATAGTTTGGTTTATCTATGCATATTGGGCATCAAAGTGTTTAGTAGACCCCTGGCGTTCATATTTAGGATGTTTTATGCTGATAAGTTACGAAATGTGGGCATATAATGGGGTAAAATTCAAGCTTTGTGACAATTTTCAGAAATTTGATAAAAACCGTTATGTTCAGCATTGCTTTGCAGTTTGGCAGTTTGCAGTAGAAACACTTATTTACCCATATTGGATTCGTCAGAATGTGTACTTTCTGAAAATATATGGTTTTCTGGGTCTCTGTACTGTTAGGTGGTCTAATGTCGCATAATACACACACCGAGTGGTTATATTGCAGCAGCCAGCGCGTCAGCCGTGAAAATGTATATACACTATTGTCATTTGGGGTCTCTGTGCGCCACATAGTTTGGTATATCTATGCATATTGGGCATCAAAGTGTTCAGTAGACCCTGGCGTTCATATTAGGATGTTTTATGCTGATAAGTTACAAATGTGGGCATATAATGGGTAAAATTCAAGCTTTGTGACGATTTTCAGAAATTTGATAAAAACGGTTACGTTCAGCATTGATTTGCAGTCTGGCAGTTGCAGTAGAAACACTTATTTACCCATATTGGATTCGTCAGAATGTGTACTTTCTGAAAATATATGGTTTTCTGGGGTCTCTGTACTTTTAGGGGGTCTAATGTCGCATAATACACACACCAGGTGTCATATTGCAGCAGCCAGCGCGTCAGCCGTGAAAATGTATATACACTATTGTCATTTGGGGGTCTCTGTGCGCCACATAGTTTAGTATATCTATGCATATGGCATCAAAGTGTTCAGTAGACCCTGGCGTTCATATTTAGGATGTTTATGCTGATACGTTACGAAATTGTGGCATATAATGGGGTAAAATTCAAGCTTTCTGACAATTTCAGAAATTTGATAAAAACCGTTATGTTCAGCATGCTTTGCAGTTTGGCAGTTTGCAGTAGAAACACTTATTACCCATATTGGATTCGTCAGAATGTGTACTTTCTGAAAATATATGGTTTTCTGGGGTCTCTGTACTGTTAGGGGGTCTAATGTTGCATAATACACACACCAGGTGCTTATATTGCAGCTGCCAGTGCGTCAGCCGTGAAAATGTATATACACTATTGTCATTTGGGGGTCTCTGTGCGCCACATAGTTTGGTATATCTATGCATACTGGCCATCAAAGTGTTCAGTAGACCCTGGCGTTCATATTTAGGATGTTTTATGCTGATAAGTTACGAAATGTGGGCATATAATGGGGTAAAATTCAAGCTTTGTGACGATTTCAGAAATTTGATAAAAACCGTTACGTTCAGCATTGCTTTGCAGTTGCAGTTTGCAGTAGAACACATATTTACCCATATTGGATTCATCAGAATGTGTACTTTCTGAAATATATGGTTTTCTGGGTCTCTGTACTGTTAGGGGGTCTAATGTCGCATATTACACACACCAGGTGCTCATATTGCAGCAGCCAGCGCGCGTCAGCCGTGAAAATGTATATACACTATTGTCATTTGGGGGTCTCTGTGCGCCACATAGTTTGTATATCTATGCATATTGGGCATCAAAGTGTTTAGTAGACCCTGGCGTTCATATTTAGGATGTTTTATGCTGATAAGTTACGAAATGTGGGCATATAATGGGTAAAATTCAAGCTTTGTGACAATTTTCAGAAATTTGATAAAAACCGTTATGTTCAGCATTGCTTTGCAGTTTGGCAGTTTGCAGTAGAAACACTTATTTACCCATATTGGATTCGTCAGATGTGTACTTTCTGAAAATATATGGTTTCTGGGTCTCTGTACTGTTAGGTGGTCTAATGTCGCATAATACACACACCGAGTGGTTATATTGCAGCAGCCAGCGCGTCAGCCGTGAAAATGTCTATACATATTGTCATTTGGGGGTCTCTGTGCGCCACATAGTTTGTATATCTATGCATATTGGCATCAAACTGTTTAGTAGACCCCTATGTTATATTTAGGATGCTTTATGCTGAATGTACGAAGTGGGCATATAATGGGTAAAATTCAAGCTTTGTGACAATTTTCAGAAATTTGATAAAAACCGTTATGTTCAGCATGCTTTGCAGTTTGGCAGTTTTGCAGTAGAAACACTTATTACCCATATTGGATTCGTCAGAATGTGTACTTTCTGAAAATATATGGTTTTCTGGGGTCTCTGTACTGTATAGGTGGTCTAATGTCGCATAATACAACACACCAGTGGTTATATTGCAGCAGCCGCGCGTCAGCCGTGAAAATGTATATACCACTATTGTCATTTGGGGCTCTTGTGCGCCACATAGTTTGGTATATCTATGCATATTGGGCATCAAAGTGTTCAGTAGACCCTGGCGTTCATATTTAGGATGTTTTATGCTGATAAGTACGAAATGTGGGGCATATAATGGGGTAAAATTCAAGCTTGTGACGATTTTCAGAAATTTGATAAAAACGTTACGTTTCAAGCATTGCATTTGCAGTTGCAGTTTGCAGTAGAAACACTTATTTACCCATATTGGATTCGTCAGAATGTGTACTTTCTGAAAATATATGGTTTTCTGGGGTCTCTGTACTGTTAGGTGGTCTAATGTCGCATAATACACACACCGAGTGGTTATATTGCAGCAGCCAGCGCGTCAGCCGTGAAAATGTCTATACATATTGTCATTTGGGGGTCTCTGTGCGCCACATAGTTTGGTATATCTATGCATATTGGGCATCAAACTGTTTAGTAGACCCCTATGTTTATATTTAGGATGCTTTATGCTGGTAATGATACATGGACAATACGATGCTGGAAAGTTGAAGCTTTGAGGCAATTTCCAGATATTTCACCAAAACCGCCAAATTTGGCAAAGCCTTGCGACTCAGTAGTTTGGAGCAGAAAGGCATGGGTACCCATTTTAGATTCCGTAGAATGTGTACTTTCCAAAAATGTATGGGTTTGGGGGGTAAACATATATTTCTGTGTTTTTACCCCACAAAAATGCAGTCAATGTGTTGATCTTTCATTAGCTGAAGTTACCCACGGGACTGTTTGTATGCGCTAACTTCATTTTGGGGCCTCTAAATGCCAGATACTTTGGTAAACTTATGAACAATGACCACCAAAATGTTCAGAGGAACCCTGGCAATCATATTTAGGGTGCTTTTTCTTAGTACGTAATGATACATGGGCGATATGGTGCTGGGAAGTTGAAGGTTTGAGGCAATTTTCAGATATTTCACCAAAACCGACAATTTTGGGAAAGCCTTGCGACTCAGTAGTTTGGAGCAGAAAGGCATGGGTACCCATTTTAGATTCAGTAGAATGTGTACTTTCCAAAAATATATGGGTTTGGGGGGTAAACATATATTTCTGTGTTTTTACCCCACAAAAAATGCAGTCAATGTGTTGATTTCTCAGTAGCTGAAGTAAAGTCCTGATCAATTTGGATGTGCTAACTTCATATTGGTGTCTCTAAATGCCAGATACTTTGGTAAACCTATGCATAATGGGTATCAAACTGTTCAGTGGACCCCTGGCAATCATATTTCAGGTGCTTTTTCTTGGTACCTAATATAGTTTGGGATATGCGGAGCAGCAAAATAAAACCTTTGAAATGATTTTTCAGAATTTTGAATTTTTTTTTGAAAAACCGCTATTTTCAGACAAGCTTTTATGTTTGGTAGTTGGGAGTAGAGAGACATAGTTACCCATTTTGTAATCGGCAGAATGTGTACTTTTCAAAAATGTATGGTTTTCTGGGGTAAACCTACGGTTTCAGGATTTTTTGCCTTGGAATCTAAAGCATGCCGTTTTCTGCCTTAGTGCTTTCAAAATTCGGTAATATACTGCCGGGAGTTTTTGCTGTACAGAAATCCTAAATCTCCCTAAAACTATACATATCTGGTATTGGCACGTTCGAGAGACATAAGGCTTTCCAAATCAGTTGGATTTTCATCCCTAAAATGAAATATTTTTCTGGTATAAATTGATATACGATGAAAAATGGTAATTTTTCATTTTTTTTTGGTATTTAGCACTATAAATTTTTTTGCACAGGTGGAAATACATGAAAACTCAGGCAGATTTAGAAAGCTCAGTTTCTACCGAAAAAAACAATGTATAGTTTTCCTAGGTAAACTATAGGTTTCCCCTCAGAAAATGCCCCTAAAGTGAGAGAGCACAAAATGTTTCAAAAACGGCTGGCATTTCGCGTAACCAAAATGTGAAATTCTGCTGGCACTTAAAGGGTTAAGTAACTGGAACAATCTCTGTCTATTGTTTTCCAACACCCCTTCTCAATAGTATGGAGATTATTCCACAAAATACATTCTTTCAATCAGTTTCTCAAAATGCTCCTTCATTTCAAAGTTTGCCTTTAGTCTTGGAACAATGTCATCACTGTCCCCTTCTTGCTCATAACAGACTAGCACATCATCCACATAGATCAATACATATATCCATCTGTTGGTTTCTTTCTTACTGTAAAGACATGGGTCTGCTTTGCTTCTGGAAAATCCTCCATGTAAAACAACTTGATTTATTTTCTCATTCCAGGCTCTGGCAGCTTGTTTAAGTCCATATAGACCCTTCTAAAGTTTGCATCTATGGTTTCTGGATTCACAAAAACAGGTGAAATGCAGTTTTCTCATTGCTAAGCAACAATAGACCCTCCCTGCATTAAGTAACTGGAACAATCTCTGTCTGTTGTTTTCCAACACACAGAGGGTCACAATTTTGTATTTTGTTAGGAGTTTCAGTAACATGCACGTGCTCAGTGTGGTCAGAGCAGCTGCTAATTTAGGAGTTTACATTTGAAGTACAACTTGAGGTTTACATTTTATAGAATCTGATGCCACAGAGCTGATTGCAAAATTCGGATGCTAATTGTGCTGGTTTCAGAGCTGTTATGAGAATCTGAATGAATCTGAATTACTAATCATCCTTCTATATTCTATATATACAGAATACTATGAGTGCGTCCCTAATCTCAGGTAAATGATTGCAGCACATACCATCTGCCGGGAATCAGCAGAAAAGAAGATGGGAAGCTACTGGGGGATTTTCTCTGCTACAGGGCTGTGGTTGCTTTGGGTTTTTACAGAAAGACAAAATACAATGTGCAGTTA
Organism: Xenopus laevis; assembly: GCF_017654675.1. Taxonomy (NCBI): domain Eukaryota; kingdom Metazoa; phylum Chordata; class Amphibia; order Anura; family Pipidae; genus Xenopus; species Xenopus laevis. The sequence continues at coordinate 154,526,616 of NC_054371.1, forward strand.
TTCTTAAACAAAAAGTTGCCCATCAGAAAATACAGTATGGCAGGACTAGTGTACTATAAAGACAAGTAAGGTACACACCTAATATCTGTAGGGATCATTAAGCTAGTGCATGATATGATGCAAAATTACTCCCCTTACTGCTCTTTTACACAGCACTTGCTTCTGGGGCTTTGCACTTTGCAACATTACTGCCCTGCTCAAGGAAGCCCTGTACTTGCAACCTGTCATAGGAAGGCAAGGGTGTGCCACACTCAGTGGCGTAACTATAGAGGAAGCAGACCACGCTGTCAGGGGGGGCCTAGATCGTGGGATCTGCTTCCTCTATAGCATTAAAATCCTCCCTCTCTGCTGCTCTTCTTTAAATTGTGGGTCAATCACCAGCGCAAGCATGATACGGTGTTGGTGAAGAGGGGCTGTGGTGAAGAGGGGCAGAGCAGCTCTGGGGCCCTCTGAAGATTCTTTCAGTGTGCTGTTGTTACACCTCTGCCAGAGCTCTCTTACTTGTGTGTCTGAATGATATTCAGGCTTGGAGTTGGGTAGGGCCCAAAGAGGGACATGTACCCCATGAATACAGTGCTGCCTCATTGAAAATATCGGGCTGATCCGATCGTGGGCCCTAGGGCCCAACGATCAGATCCTACGGTGGCTTTACGGACGGTCGGATCGCGGGACCGCATCAACATGCGGCGGCGGCGATCCGACGGGATTTTTAGTCCCATCCGATCGAGATCTGGCTGACTTTCGGCCAGATCTCGACCGGGAAGCCCGTTGGGGGGGCGCATACACGGGCCAATAAGCTGCGAACATGGTCTTTCAGCAGCTTTTATAGGCCCATGTATGGCCGCCTTTATAGAGACAGTCTTATATTCATATGATATTAGGATGGATGTTGGAAAGAATTATTTCCAAATACAATACAGATACAGGGCTTATATGTCACAACACTTAAATGGTTAAAATCAGTATTGGCATCAAAATGTGTTTTTAATATTGCTGACCTCCATGCTGAACTACTCTGTGCCACTATGTGGGTTAGGGGGAGTGCTTGTTGGGTTACCAGCAATGTAGCTACACACAGCTCAATCATGTATACAAAAAAGGATTGTGTCCTGTAGGGGGAACAAGTCCCAGGTGGGTATTACAGGCTATCAGAGACTTATTGACTGAGACTGGGTTATACATGTGACCAGCTTAGCCCTATTTCATGGTTCTGGTGAGGTACCGGCTCTATATTCAGGTTCACAAGCAAAAGTAAGCTTCAGTGCAACAGATTACCCCAAGCTAAGGGTTATTTTCTACTGTTCAGTCTGGTCAACTCTAGTTTTATCCTATAGCTTTTAATGGAAATTGTAAACTAAGATTTACTGTGTCTGCAGTTTCCAAGAGTCGGGTTCTCGGGTAAGTAAACTGTCTCATGTCTGGTCCTCACCTAAAAAGCCGCTGTACCAACGATTTTTTTATGAAGCACAAGCATTGTAAATCGGACATTTAATGAGTGACCATCAAAGGAGAGAATCCATAGTTTGCCAAAATAATTCTCATTCATTGCATGAATTGAATTATTACATGCAGCAGTAGGGAATACAGCAACACTGGTAGGAAAATACTGCAAGATGTACTTCTGCAACAGATCGAATATCAAAGATGACATACATTATCTGTAAATGTAATATAAACTATAAAGATTCACATGGGCATAACAACATTTTTTGCTCAGTTACTTCTAGTTATCTGAAGTTGCTTTTCAGCGGATAGAGATATAATATTCAGACACAATGTTCCAGGCATCTAATTGGGCTCTGCACGACTTTTTTCCTCACCAATCAAACACAAGGCGAGGAAAGACTTTTCATCTCTCTGAAGTGTTGCAAAGAGCCATTCAATCCAAGTAAGAGAAGCGAAAAAGAAGAAAAAAGCAGCCCCTGGGCACACAGCATTTACAAGAACACAGCATACCGGAAGGATTCTTCATTTTTCTTAAAAATTAAAATGTAACAACTATAAATTGCAGATAAAAAAATAAAGTATATTAGATACGTGCTAATATTTCTTTTGATAGATTTAAAAACAAGTACAGAAAAATAAGCCTGAGTTTCCTCATATAATCTTCTTAGTATATTTACCTAACTATTCAACTATATTTTTGGTGCTACCATAATCTCTACGGCAGTGGTCCTCAAACTCTGGGACAAACTACTCTTGAGCTATAGCATACTAAAGGTTGTTTCAGGTGGCATTTTGGAATATCTATGTAGCACACCCTTGAGTGTACTTTTGCTGTGTATTAAGGCTGTGTGTGACCAGGCTAAAACTGGTTGTAGTGTGCCCCGGACCCCCAGTGTACCCGTGCAACTCCCTGCAACTCCCGGTGCCTGGTGTAGATAAATGCAGAAGGTTATTAAGCCAGACAGTCTCTTTGCAGTAAAATAAACTTGTTTATTAAACAAGTTATTGGCAAGGTAGTAGTTCACAAGCACTTTGATGTTCACAGCAATCATAGAATAGCTTCAAACAGCAATATTCCCTCCAGGGGGTACAAGGTACAGCAGACGGGCTAATATTCAATATATCTCAAAGTTACAGCAACAATAGACTTGGGGAATAGTTACCACTCTCACTGGGCACTATCCCTCTGGTGAAGCACTAAGGCATGGGTTTCTCAGCCTGGGGTCTTGTATCTTGCCACCGGACTTGGTCCTCACCTCACCCACTGTATTCAGCCTTGGGTCTTGGGTCTTGGTACCCTATCTGGTCCTCAACTCACTCACTGTAGTCTCTGCTCTAGTGGTTCAAATACCACGGGGTCCTAATCCCACTATTTCTCCACATTGGAGCCACATCTGCTCACTAGCTACCCTGTGCTGACTCTCACTCCTAGAGTGACTATTACTGTATTCACTAACTCACACTTAACTAACTTCACCGGCAGACCTGGACCTGTAGTCCCAGGACAGACCCAGACCACAAGGGGCTACACCCCTTTATATTATCACATAGGAGCATAGCTCAAGAGTAGTTTGTCCAAGAGTCCTAGTGGACAAACTCTGTGAACTAATGTGGACCCAGCAAGGGACATAGCTGAGTTAACTAAAGGACACTTAGGTGTCCAAATACTAAAGTAGAACTGCCTGAGTAATTTTACCCAAATCTCAGGGTCCCTACATCTATTTATATTCTAGGCCAGTGGTCCCCAACCAGTAGCTCGTGAGCAACATGTTGCTCTCCAACCCCTTGAATGTTGCTCCCAGTGGCCTCAAAGCAGGATTCCAGGCTTGGAGGCAAGTTTTGGTTGTTTAAAAACCAGATGTACTGCCAAACAGAGCCTCAATGTAGCTTGACAATCCACAAAGGGGCTACCAAATGGCCAATCACAGCACTTATTTGGCACCCCAAGAACATTTTTCATGCAAGTGTTGCTCCCCAACTCCTTTTTCTTCTGAATGTTGCTCACGGGCTCAAAAGGTTGGGGATCCCTGTTCTAGGCACACACACATGAAAGCTAACTATTAGGTCAGTTATCTAGAGTTTAAGTATATATTGTATATAGTCTTGGAAATAATGATTAATGATAACTTTGCTATGCGGTAATAGGGCCCTGAACAACGGTTGGTCCTCCAAGAAGGGCTCGAAAAAAGTCAGAAAACTGTTCATACACCTAGAATTCTGTTTTAGATATTCACAATAGAGCTGATATTGTTGTTGCAGTTGGCGCAATAAACAAAACAGCAGAGGGAGACAGCATGACACATATCACTTATATACTTATATCACACCACACACGCAATGTGTGTAGAGTATCTAATAACCAAACATTATCAACCACAAGTGCAGTGGGCTAAATGGATTTTCAGAAACCATTGCTATGTATCTTACCCACATCTCCTTAATTGCATCATCACTGTAGTCGCCAGGGGAGATTGTGGCTGATGCAATTGCAGCCAATGTGATTGAGGCACTCACTAAGAAAACCCTACAGCTACCACTGTGCTGGATCTAAAGCCAATGCACCCCTAGGCCACTTGCACACCCTATTCCACATGCCCACTCACAACCCCACACCCCTTGCACAAACATCCCACGCTCACACTCCCACCCACTTGCTTCTCCTTCACCTACTCTGTTGCTCCTCTGGTGCTCTTCCCTCAATTATTGTCCCTGCATATGCGGCCAGTGGACAGCATGCCACCCCCAGAACTGCCGAAGGCCCGCGCCTTTGTGGCCTGCCCACAATTCCAGACCTGACTTAGTTTGGAGGAAGCTCTGTAGCTCTAGGGTTCACCTGTGTCAATAGGCACAACTAAGTAATATTCGGAGCAGAAGGAAGGAGGAAGGCAGTGGAACAGAGAGTGCAACTATTTGGAAGTACAAGCATCTTTAATGAATGGGATTTTTTGCACAGTTAACTGTTGCCTAGCAGAACTGTGCTTATGGTTGTAAATTACCTATTTTGTTTTATACAGTTGCCTTTTCAAGCTCTAATCAGCCTTCCAGTCACAATCAGGACTGCTACTGAACACTAGATCACATACTGTATATTGCTTTGCATACAATACCAGATGCTATAATATCTGGCACCAGGGCAGCCATCAGGGGGGGACAGGGGGGAAGTTGTAGGGGCCCCGAGGGTAAGGGGGGCCTAGCCACGCCGCACTTTCTTGATTAGCCGGGCCCCCCTGCTTTCTGAGAGCTGCTGACTTCGGGAAGGCAGGGCGGGAGCACAAGGGGAGGTATCTTCTGTCCATTACTTTCCCTTATTGGTCACAGAGTTTAAGTCCCGGCTGAGCTGCTAAGGGATTGGATAGCTGAGGTTTGAACTTCTCCTCCAGCTCATCCAATCACCATGCAGCTTTATCAGGACTTGAAATTCTGTGACCAATAAGGGAAGAAAATGCAAGTTTTTTACATGGACGTTTAAGGGGGGCCCTGGCCACCAATGTTTTTTTTCAATGGGGGCCCTGACCACCAATATTTTTTTATTAACAAATGGGAACCATAGCCACCAATGTTTTTTTTTTTGTAGTGTGTGGTGGGGGGGTGGACCTGTGGGGTGTGGAGAGCGGACCTGTAGGTGGGGCTTGTGGTGGGCGCAGCCCAGGGGGCCCAGGACTTTTTTTGTATCAGGCCCTGCGATTTCTGATGGCAGCCTTGTCTGGTGTTGTCACTGTTCTGTTTATACTTTCCATCAAGCCTTTCCTTTCTAGCCCCAGGATCAGCATGGGTTAAACTAAATACATAAGCTCAGGGGAATTTATTTGTGATAGTGATACAGGTTCAAAGACCTCACTAACCTCACTGCCGCTATCTGGTCATGTTTTTCTAGCTTTTGCATACACTGTCTGTGTTCTCATTGAGTTGGGTGTAGATCTGCCAAGAAGACATAATGAAATGCACATGAATAAAAAAGTATATCAGTGAGGTATATAAAATGATGAGTCTATTAAATCCAATAAGAGCAGATGGGAAAAATATCTTCCAGTCTTGAAGCAGATTGGATTTAATTTTATTGTGTTTTTGTTAGAGGTCAGTGTATGGGTTAAGCTTAATGGATCTGTGCCTGTGGTGCTGTGTAAGTCATTTTCTCCCTTGTTTATTAAACCTTGTTTTGTTCAGGAGTAGGTGGCTGATGTGATGGTCTATAGTACTGAACAGATGTTTTGAAAAAGAGGTCAGAATTTATATTGTCTTTTTTATAAATAATAGAAAAGTGTCCATTATCCAGAGGTAGGATCCAGCACTGATTGTGCACTAGCCTTACAAGTGAAGCTATTTCACTAAGGGGCCCAAACTCTGATTTTTTTTCCAAGAATCTCTAAAACATTTGTGGTCTTCCTATTTTTTTTAAAAAAAAGCTCTAAAAATGTGAGATTTATTAAGTGTAAAATCTACGAAAACCACTATAACAAAACTTTTTCAGGTAAAAGTTGTTGAGGTCCTATAGAAGTCAGTGGGAGCTGCACTGATCCTATTGGACCGGTTTAAATCAATTTGGACTTTTAGAGGTTTTTAGATTTTATTTTCACTATTAATTGTCCAAAAAATTCAGTTTTTAGAGGTTTTCAAGGTATTCCTATTTTTTAGCACAAGGTATTCCTATTTTGTAACATAATTTTCCTTTCATCCTTTTTCTATTTGGATCTTTTAATAAATGTTATGTCAGTTGTAGTTTTAGGTTTCAAAAACCTCTAAAACTACTAAAACTTGACCTTTGATAAATAGGCCTCCGCGTATAAACCAGGTAAACTACTTTGGGTACAAAATTTCTAGCTCTGCTCAAACAGTGCACAGTGAAGAATAGTCATTTATGCACACATAATGTGTGCATAAATGATTTACAAGAAATGTATTAAGCTTTTTGTTGGTTATTGCAATTGGATTACTACCGTATATACTCGTGTATAAGCCGACCCGCGTATAAGCCGAGGTACCTAATTTTACCTCCAAAAACTGGGAAACCTTATTGACTCGTGTATAAGCCTAGGGTGCATTCCAGTACACACTTTGTTGTGATGTCTGTAGGTATTGAGGCAGCAGCTGTCATGTAAACGATATAAAAGCAGTGGATGGATGGTAGGGAGATTTTATGCAGAGAAAACACATATTATGCTCCTTTGTGATTTGGACATTGTGTTATTCGTATAGGACAGCTGAATTGGCACCTGCAGGTATGTAATGAAAAGGCAACAATGTAAAAGGTAGTTTGTCCACTTTAGTTTATGCCAATGGCAATGAAGGTTTTAATAGAGGTTTTATCTATTAATATCCTTATATTTTATTTGACATCTGTCGGGGCTGCTGCCATCTGGTAATTGATCAGCCATCCCCTGATGTTGATACTGCTACCTGCAGTTGGTTTGTGATCAGGCTGTGAGAAGACCTAATGAAAAAAGGCAAGGGATAGCTGTTGGGAATCAGTCTGTCCTATTGTAAACCTCACTGCCTGTGCTGCGCCCTGCAGAACGATCTGTGGGGACAGGAAGGCGAGTTGCATGCCCATAATCCTGCTAGACTTCCATTAATGCACAGGATATGAAAGTTTCCCATACTGAATTAATAAACACTCACGTGCAACCGCTTGTATTATATATATATATATAAGAGCGCTGCTTGTAACTCCTCCGGACAAAACAAGATGGCCGTCTGATGATGCGCACTAATTAGGTGATGGAGTTGTATAGAGAAAAAAACCATAACTAAGATGGCGGCGGTGCAAACTCCCTAAGGATTATGCCCTTAACCAAGATGGTGAATCTTCCGATTGGTGCGAAATAGCTGCCTGGGAATAGGGATGAGGCTGCCGCAAGTCCCCACCTCTCAGTGCTAAAAGAAAAGGAGATACCGTTCCACATGAAGGGGAGACCGAGCGGATACCTGTGGAGAGAGAGACACGGAGAAGCGTAAAGGGGGAAGTAGGAGGGGCTATTGGCGCATGCCCATTTTGAGAAATGTAATGCAGGGAAAATGGCTGCCGTGCGGGGCACAGGAGGAGATTGCATGAGCGCGGTTTGGGTGACTGACTCGCGTATAAGCCGAGGTACACTTTTTCAGCACATTTTGGGTGCTGAAAAACGCGGCTTATACGCGAGTATATACGGTATATACACATGGGGGGGTGGAGTGTCACAAAATCTAAAATTTTTCAATTTAGCATGTTGGGGATTTCTTTTTGTAACCAATTTATTTTGGTTCACCTTTTGAATTATGATAAATGATGCATGATTTTGTTTTATTTTATCCCTGTTTGTTAATGTGGCAACTTGCAAATTTATTAACAGACAACTAAAGTTCTGCACTGTTATATGTTATTAGTAATGCCCCAGGCATTACAAAGATCCAACCCGCTGGTTTTCTCTGCAATACCTCCAATTTCTCCTCTGTGTGTTGAAGGTAACACTAATAGTAAAAAGGACATTAGGGGTTCTCCTTACACTATAACCCTTTCTCAAGGACCCTCTTTGTCTGCCCCTTGGCACAGCAGGGGGTTGATTAATAGGTGAGATAGGGAATGTTCAGTAAAAAGACATTTGAAACAAAGGTCAGAGTGTACAGGGAAATTGCAAGACTGCAAGAAGATTGTGTGTGGTAAAATATAGAGAGAAGAAATATGACTGGGTGAGTGAACAAAGTCCACTCTCACACACACAGTAAAAGTGAGGCTGTCAGATTTGAAAGGTGCCTTGGGAAAGATACATGAGGGTCCATTCATGATGTACAAGGTGCAAACAAATTGGAGCAAAGTGCAATGTTTCGCACGTGACAGCAAATTTCAATGTCGTGTGTGTGTAGATATGGTCGGCCCATTGACATCCAGGTACTCCATGCATGCCCTTTACTTATACATTAGTCATTCCATACTAGCAGGAACCCCTGCAGACAATAGACAGACAGCAACCTGCCCTGAGAATAAATAAGCCATATTGTCAGATATCTGAAACACTTGTTTTGGCAAATGTTTGCCAGTGCAGCGAGGGGGTTAAGCTTGTGTTTTTGCCATATTTTATCACCAGCCTATAAATAAAACTGGAAACTATGCATATCCCAGTATTTTAAAGCATGTAAAGCCTAATCTGAAAAATAGCATACTATTTGATGCAACACTTCTAATGAGGCAAATATAGAAAATACACTCCCAGCAGTCATTCTAAAAGCATTCACTTGAATTTCTATCCCAACTGTTTGCTGTTACATCTGACCACAAAGTGTTAGGGCTGTATTAAAGAAATATTATAATCATTTATAAAAGCTCCTAAGATAGGAGACAGATGCATCAGTGCAGCTACTCCTAGCAACCAATTAGATCTTTGCTTTCATTTTGTAACAGTAGTAGACTATTTGCTAATTGGTTTTAGGGTTAACTACAATGGTGTAATTTAAGATTTAAGATAACCCAGCCCTATCATATCAATTGTTTTACAGTAATCCACAGGAATGCTGATTTGTGAACTTTTTTTTTTCTTCACTGGTGCTATATGTGTAAGGTACCGTATAACACCCTTGAATTTTGTAAGGATGAAATACATGAACCCCGGGCTTCATGAAGGAACTTTGGAAAATTAAGAGATGTGTATGTTTTCCCACTGGCAATTTACTTATTTATAATAATAATGAAAGTGTCTCAATATAATATGCACTATACAGTGAAAAGTATCCAGTCACACTTTCAAAAATCACATGACACACTAACTGTTGAGTTCCAAAATATCTCAGAAAGTAATGGAAGCACAAGTCAGCATAAGAACTATTGTTGGGGGCATTGTTTTCATACATAGATGCATAAGTGGGTGGTGTGTCTTATGGGTGTACCTTGCAGTTAAAGGCATTAGATGGCAGCAATCCCTAAGCTTGGTAAAATATGGCAATCACCATGGAAGTTTTAAGCATAGGAGACGTCCTAGGTTCAGGAACATATATAGGAGGGTTGGGAAACAGGAGGAGTCAGGCTCTTTGGCCTAAGTAACTTCCAATGAAATAGTGATGAGTGGTTGACCCAATAGCCATGGTACACTCGGGTTTACCTATGGGTTGGGTCAATTCATGCCAAGAATGTGACCCCCACGGGCAGGTACGGGAGGATGGAGGGCCAAACTACAAGCAAGGCCCCTGGTAATGTAATAGTCCTGAGGAGTTTTGGGTCTAGCGTCGGTTATAAAGTAGAAGAGCACTCTGAGTTAGGCTGGGTGTGATAGGGGATAGCTTTTCTGCACTCAGGAGAACAATTTGGCATCAAACTGCTTCACTAATCTTCTTTAAAATTGTGGCAAACAGCTGGAAAATATATTTATATATTTTAAATGAAGAAAAATAATGCTAAGAGGACAGAATGAATTCAGTAACTGTATTAGTTGGTAAATGACCAAAACAATTCACACTGTTGATTAGGAGCGCAGTTTGAATTACTGTAATTATGTGTCTTCACCACAGTCTGAAACATCCTAATCAAATTGTGTGCGAACCAGATATTCAGCTAAGTTTTTTTTAAACAGAAATTGTTCAAAGCACTAAAAATTGATCTTTTAGTTTCTAAATAACCCATTCTTCAAAAATGATGATCTACTATTTAAAAATCTATATTTTCTTGTAAATGTGACAATTCATTTATTTGTTCTTGCCCTGGTGATTTTCCTGCTGTAAAGCTTACATTTCACATATAATAATTGTATACCTGTTGGATAGTATGCTGCTATATTTGACTATTTTTAGGCTACTGTTAAAGGGTCTGGACTGTAAGAGGGCTATTTTTTAAATACTTATTCTAAGAGTTTATATTAAATGCCTTGGACTTGCCCTTGATCTGTTAGATCTTTGTTAGCACAGAGTATGAGTGTTTTTGTGTTTGGTATACTAGGTACCTTATATACCATCTCCACCTCCAGAGCGATGGAGGGAGGGGAGATCGACGGAGGGGTGAGTGACAGAGGGAAGAAAGGGAAGTAAGGGGTGCAAAGGCAGAAGACAATTTTAGTGGTAGCTGTCCAGCGCCCCCTCCTATCCTAGTCAGCTGCCTCTTCTAGTTCCAGCCCTGATCTAATGAGATCCAGTTTTATATATATATATATATATATATATATATATATATATATATATATATATATATATATATATATATATATATATATATCTCAATTGCTGCCTCAATAGGAAAATAAACACTATTGTACACAAGGTAACAGTACACTAATTACTATTAAGTAATAACTGGCATAACCTAACAAAGTGACCTGGTGCATTACTTTCCTTGCATTATCTTCCTTGCTCTAAATGTTCTTGAAAACCCTTTGTCTCAAACAAACATATTCTTATAGTGCTCTCATAAGGAAATAAGGGTGTCACAGCTTTGTCACAGCTGTAAGAAATAAATAGGAAATAAGGCTGTCACAGCTCTACCATCTGCTGCTACCCTCTGTCTGGGTGTAAGGGGTTCCATAATTTGGATCTCCATATATTAAATCTACTAAATAAATTAAATATTAATTAAACACAACAGGATTACTCTGTATCCAATGTGGATTAATTATATCTTAGTTGGGATCAAGTAGAAGGTATTTTTGTATTATGACAGAGAATTTTTAGATTACAATGGAATCTATACGAGATGGCCTTCCCGTAATTCAGAGCTGTTTGCATAATGGGTTTCCGTATTCCATACCTGTAGAAATAAGAACTGGACAGATTCTGAACACAGAAAAATATGAATATATAATATAATAATAAGTAATTTCCCTCCTTATTTATTTCAATTTGCCATCTTACTTAGAATCCAGTGACCCTTGTATTTTTTAAAGGGGTTAAAGGAAAACTATACCCCCCAAACAATGTAGGTCTCTATAAAAAGATATTGCATAAAACAGCTCATATGTAAAGCCCTGCTTCATGTAAATAAACCATTTTCATAATAATATACTTTTCTAGTAGTATGTGCCATTGGGTAATCATAAATAGAAAATTGCCATTTTAAAAAATAAGGGCCACCCCTGGGATCGTAAGATTCACTGCGCACACAAACATACCAACAAACCATACTTGTTAGGTCATATGAGCCAATTAACAGACAGAGTTGTGTCTTTTGCTTCCACACTTCTTCCTGTTACAGTTAAAGTTGTAGTATTTCTCGTCAGCTGATCTCTGAGACAGCACACAGAGACCATCATGAAATGGTGGCTCAAGGCAAGAGATGTAAAAGGGCAAAGTTTACTTAAATATATAGACCAATTTGGTAAGATTCTTTAATATGTCACTTAATATGATATAAACTATCTGTTGCTTAAGTGTTCATTTTGGGGGTATAGTTTTCCTTTAAGTTAACTTTTAGTATGATGTAGCGATTTTCTGAGACAATTTGCAATTGGGATTCATTTTGTATTATTTGTGGTTTTTTGAGTTACTTAGCTTTTTTATTCCTGTTTGTAATTTCAGCATTCTGGTTGCTACATTCAATTTACGCTAGCAACCATGCATTGATTTGAATAAGAGACTGGAGTATAAATAGGAGAGGGCCTGAATAGAAAGATGAGATACAAAGTAACAATAACTTTTTATTTGCTGCCTTACAGAGCATTTGTTTTTTTTAGATGGGGTTAGTTGAAAGCTGAAGAGAGTCAGAAGAAAACAGCAAACAATTCAAAACTTTAAAAAATAAATAAAACCAATTAAAAAGTTGCTTAGAATTGGCCATTCTATACCATACTAGAATTTAACCTTAAAAGGTGAACCACCCTTATAAGGACATGTATTTTTTTGCATTTTCTGATGTCCATGAGGAATATTGTTCCGTTAAAGTGCTGTGCAACTGGAAGCCCATGGGCTGGATGTGTCCCAACTAGGAATATTTATAGTGCCAGCCTGCGATGCATTGTCAAAAGTCTACAAAGTAGAACATTATTGTTTTAATACCATTCAGAATTCACTAATTAGTTAAATACTTGATCTGCCCATTAAGAGCATAGCATGCTACTGTATTTCTGAGGCAATTCATGAAGGGCTACAGTTCCCGACTGTGAGTATCAAATTAAGTTGCCATTCAGAACAAGTTTAATCTGATCCCACCACTGAAGCCTTATCTTCAATCATGTCTACAGGGCTGCATGAAAATTGCATGCAAATCAGTTTCCATGAGACCAGCTGGGACCGATTGTACATTGTACAATGTGGGACACTAAAAAAAGTTAGATCCTGCTCTGGTGCATGACGTTCTCAGGCAATAACATCAGCTATCAGTCCAATCAAAATTGCCTTGCATAAGATGTTTAGTCAGTAGCTGGTAAAACGTATATGTGTGCCCAGCTGCATACCGACAGAATCACATCCTTTTATGACTTGATCATCCAGTCCCTCTGTATGGATATTTATACAGCACACACTGTTGATGGGATAGTTTTAAGAATCTCTTCTTCAAAGGCTTCTATATACACCATCCCCACCATTACATCTGAGGTCTGACTGTCAGTGAAAATGGAAAACACAATAGGAGGTAGCAGCATTAGTCAGAGACAAAAGATGTACTCAGAGAGATGGCATTCAGAATGATCCCATAGAAAATACCCCACAGAGACATCAAAAAGTGCAGTCAATAATGCAGAAATGAATGTAGGCTCCAGACACATACAGATATTTAGCACTGTTTTGGGGGAGGGTAGTAGTTACCAGATATCCATGGAGTTTCTTAGAAGTATTACTTATAAATCTATGACTGATCCACACAGGAGGGCTCATTTGAAACTGAAACGCAGCATGTAAAGTGGAAAAATCAGGCCTCAATCAGGCATCTTGATGTGTGTGCAAATAGCCGCAACCCAATGCACTCTGAAATGGAGTGCAGACTACTCTTAGAATGGAATGCTGCCTTCATTAGGAGAGAGAGACAACTTTGTGCAGGTGATAATGACAGGGCCCCAATGCAGGCTGTTAGTCCTGCTCTTAACTAGTATCTCAGAATGACGCACAAGGTAGGGGCAGCTAGGGGGCAGGTGGGGAGAATGCCCATGAGCTTCCCCCAGAAAATGGAGTTCAAAGGCCTACAGCTATTTGTGCTTAGTGAAGCGCAGTGTGCAAAATGAAAAACAGTGGCCAATGTTGGCCTTTTTTTGCACTCTGTGTTTCAGGTCGCCGATGAACCCTATAGTGTATTTTGTTTGCCCAGAGGACAGTATTAGAAGTTTGGGTTTAAAGGATGCATTTACAGTGATGTTTGTGGATAAAGTACACCTCTGCATGTTGTTTGGCTTGGCAGTGGGGTGTGTATATATTTACAGTATTCAGCATTCTCTGCAGTAATTTAAAGCAGTCATCAGAAAAAGTTAATTATCTTAGAGCACCACTTTCCTATGGAACTTGAAACTTTTATCAGGTATAATCTTACCTGCAAACCATTAAAGACACAACTGTGTGCCCACTTGGTGAATGAGAACTTCTGGCACAGAGATATGCCACTTATTGTCACTGAATGGGATATGGTAGTGTCCTGCAACCTTTAAGAGCCAAACACTGCTCATTCATGGTCAAATGAAATTATTGCTGAATGCTCAGATTAGAAGTCACATTAAGTACTGATATATTCCTGCAGTAATGCTGATCCATGATTACTACATTGTGCTATATTACTACATCCCAGATGGACTTTGAAACTCTACTGCCACTAAGATGTGTATTAGAAAGACTGTAAAATGTATAAAGCCCTGTCAAGCATTGCACATTCTGTGAGGCTATTGCTTTTAAGATGAGTCCAATAGGCATGCAACTGCAAAAATGTCTGTGTGGTATGTGTGTGCTGTGTGTGTGTATGTTCATTGCTTTTGGAGCAGAAGAGCACAGTGGTGCTCTATTCCCTAGACATCTCTTTTCCATTACATGGACACAAAAAAATAAGCCCAGGGTAAGGGAGGGGACAGTGCCATAAGGTCTGTCACTTTGGGCCGCAAAATGCAGGAAGAACTTCTAAATAAATACACACTCTAAATTGCACCAATCACAATTAATCAGTAATGGGTTTTAATATGTCTATTATAAATTAGTAAATAACAGTGAATACATATTGGTTACTGCACTGGTTCAGTTCAGCACCTTTGTTAGTCAATCAGCCTGTCTATTTACTATGTTCTAAAGCAGTGCTGTCCAACTTCTGTGGTATGGAGGGCCAGATTTTTTCTGGCGTGCCTGGTAGAGGGCCGATAATGAAAGCCAGTGTTGACCACTCCCTGTTCTAAACCACACCCACTTTAATCCACACCCACGTTACCACCAGAACGTTTAAGACTATAGCCACATTATTGGTGGTAGCACACCATAAAACCAAATGGTTGGTGCTCACTGCAAGGATATCACTCATATGTTAAACAATTAAGACATACCCTTAAATCCATATGCCTCATCCTCCCCTGTGGATAGCACAGCACAGCAGAGTGTGGCTCATACATGGAGCATAGAGCAGGCAGAGTATGACACACAAGGAGCCAGATGCTATTGGGCCCCACAGCAAATTAATTTTAGGGCCCCCCAAATATGCAGAGGTTGACCTGTTTACAAATACATATTAAAATGGCTCATTAATTAGGGCTTCATGGGCCCCCCTACAGCCGCAAAGTCTGCTTCCTCTGTAGATTCCCCCTGCATGGAGCATAGGTCAGGCACAGTATGGAACACACAAGGAGCATAGGGCAGGCAGAATACAGCAGGAAACAGGAAAACTTATCAGGACCTAGTGCCCCTGGTTTGTCTGAAGTGTTAGCAGATGATCAATGTGGGCACTTACTGTATAGTTTTGGTCTGAGGTGTGAACAGTACAGGGTTTAAGGGTTGTGAACAATAGAGGTGATAAATGTGAACAATGCAGGAGATTAAAGGAGTGAACAATACAGTCTGAATTTGAGGTGTAAACAATGCAGGGGCCAGTTAATCTCAGTACTGATACCTTTCAAAATTTACACATGGTAAACCGTCACAGCAGGCAGACTTGCATGTGGGGGCCACACAAGGGGGGGGGGGGTTGGGGCCGCCAGTTGGACATCCCTATTCTGCAGAATAGCCAGGTAATCAACTGTAGATTAGCAAAGATTTTGTCATAAAATCTTCTTAAAGGAGTAGTTTACCTTCAACTCGACTTTTAGTATGATGTAGAGAGTAATATTCTGAGACAATTTGTAATTGGTTTCAATTTAAATTTTTTGTTGTTTGTGGTTTTTGAGTTATTTAGCTTTTTATTCAGCAGCTCTCCAATTTGCAATTTCAGCAATCTGGTTGGTAGAGTCCCAATTATCCTTGCAACCATGCATTGATATGAAAAATAGATTAAAATATGAATAGGAGAGGACCTGAATAATTTGAGTAATAAAATATAGCAATAACAATCATTTTGGAGCCTTACAGAGCAATTGTTTTCAGATGGGGTCAGTGACTGCAAACGGTCAGAAGAAGAAGGCACTTAATTCAAAAACTAAAAATTAAGTCCAGTTGAAAAGTTTCTTAGCATTAGCCATTCTATAACTAACTTAACTTACAGATGAGCCACCCCTTTAAGTGTTACATATAGTCATGGTTTGGGTCTGTAGAGAACTGGCATTGGAGTTTAGGTATGGCCTGGGGGAAGCTGGGAGTTTCCTATAGGGCAGGGATGTCAGGTGGGTTCCCTACTTCATAAAAAGGAGAAGATCTTAAGATTCAGCCTCTTTGAACTCTCCACTTACTAGAGGGGTGCATAGCATTGAAAAGCTGGAGGCAGTAGGCCTCAGTAGGAGAAGAAGACCTGTAAGGTAGGACTATCTAACATGAGGAATAGCTTCTCATATAGCTCACTGCAATAGCTAGATAAATAACAACTAATAAATAAATGAATAAAATAAGAAGAAGCATCACTTTGATGCAACCACTGTTTACAACTACTTCCTATGCCCCTGTCATCAGGCAAATTATTATGTAAAGTAAGTGTAAGATCTGTGAACGTCTGTTACGAAGTTTTTGAAAAGTTTTGAAATGAATGTACCGTATAACGGAAATCTCAACCATCTTGAGATGTGGCGGAGGGTGTGACGGAGTGTGGCATAGAGAAAAGGAGCTAGTATACCAGCCATGTCAACAACTGGTGGCACTATGCTCGCTCACAGTGCAGTTACAGTTTCAGTATGCTAATGTACAATTAACAAGAAAAATAATTGGAGAGAACTGGGAAGCAGGTCTATGAAAACATTGTTATATTAATGTGCAGAAACATATATTTAGGTCAGCCTTTTATCTCCAATCATTTTTCTTGTAAATAACAGCATGGGTTTGGATGTAACTAGCACAGCCCCCAGCATGACCAACAGCTTCCTGGATTTCATTTGACGGTGGAGGACGTCTGTGATGTAAGATACTGTATGTTGGAAAAACCTATTATAGTTCCAACAATAAATCAGCTTTGAAAAATGAGACCCTTGTTTCAAAGTCAAGGGCCTACTTGACTAGGGGTAAACAACCCATATTGCTTATTAGAGGTACATATATGGGGTGGGTTGTAGGTTGGCATATTTTGAAAAGGATCAGCTATAGACAAAATCCCTCTCTACCCTCTTTCCATGGGCGTTTCATAACCTCAGTTACCAGACATTGCTAAACTACAAATAGGGTTGCCAACCTTTTTGGAAAAAAATCCTTACAGTAAAACCTCAATTTTACATACCCTGATTTGAAGTTTTACTGGACTTTTACACCATTTTCTTCCAGTTCCCTGAAACACTTGTACTGTATTTTTATTTTTTCCTATTACAAACACTGGAATAAAGTACTATTGTTACCAATCAGGCTGGAAAAATACCGCCCAGGTGGCAAACCTGCCAGTTAAAGCATGGCACACATGAAAAAACCAGGGATGCCAAATAAGTGGCTATTTGATAGCCCCTATGTGGATTGGCAGAATACAGGAGGCTCCATTCGGCAGTACATCTAGTTTTTAGGCAACCAAAACTTGACTCCAAGCCTGGAATTCAAAAAATAAGCCCCTGCTTTGAGGCCACTGGAATCAAAAGCCATGAGGTTGGTGGGCAACATGTTACTCATGAGCCACTGGTTGGGGATCACTATCTTAGAGACTCCAGCTTTTAGACACAAACCAAAGTTCTGCAAAAATATTGTTTACAAACAATGCAGATATGTACCTATTTGTCGAGTAGAGTACAGCAATACTTGCTTTTCAACTTATTTATTAATGACCTGGAGGTGGGCATTGAAAGTACTGTTTCTATTTTTGCAAATTACACTAAATTGTGCAGAACTAAAGGTTCCATGCAGGATGCTGCCACTTTGCAGAGTGATTTGTCTAAGTTGAGAAACTGGGCAGCAAACTGTAAAATGAAGTTCAATGTCGATAAGTGCAAGGTTATAAGATAAATGGCAGTGTGTTGGGAGTTTCCTTAACTGAGAATGGTCTTGGGGTTTTTGTTGTCTAATTCTGGGCAGTGTCATTCTGTAGCTACTAAAGCAAATAAAGTTCTGTCTTGCATAAAAAGGGCATTAACTCAAGGGATTAAAACATAATTATGCCTCTTTATAGGTCCCTGGTGAAGCCTCATCTGGAGTATGCAGTGCAGTTTTGGACTCCAGGCCTTAAGAGGGATATAAATGAGCTGGAGAGAGTGCAGAGACGTGCAACTAAATTGGTTAGAGGGATGGAAGACTTAAATTATAACGGTAGACTGTCGAGGTTGGGGTTGTTTTCTCTGGAAGGACATGATTACACTTTACAAGTACATTAGAGGACATTATAGACAAATAGCAGGGGACCTTTTTACCCATAAAGTGGATCACCGTACCAGAGGCCACCCCTTTAGACTAGAGGAAAAGAACTTTCATTTGAAGCAACGTAGGGGGTTCTTCACAGTCAGGACAGTGAGGTTGTGGAATGCACTGCCGGGTGATGTTGTGATGGCTGATTCAGTTAATGCCTTTAAGAATGGCTTGGATGATTTCTTGGACAGACATAATATCAAAGGCGATTGTGATACTAAGCTCTATAGTTAGTATAGATATGGGTATATATAATTTATGTGAAGATATGGATGGGGTGTGTGTATGGATGCTGAGTTTTCATTTGGAGGGGTTGAACTTGGTGGACCCAATTTAACTATGTAACTATGGAGTATTTAGTATTTCCCAGTAATTGGGTGTTGCTTGGGCTTTTACAGAAATTTAATCATACTCAGGTTTTTATGCTTTATTTTTCTTTTTGTTCATAGAATGTTATTTGGTATAAATCTGCTTAATATGAACAGAACACAGAGCTATCTATCTATACATATGTGTGTGCGCAAACCAAGGCCTGCTCCTGTAGGCTGGTAAACTATCATCCTGTACATGGTGGTGGCCTACAGAGCATTGATCTCCCAACTAGCCACCCGCAGTGCATCACCATGTTCTTTCTAGGGGCCAGGATAGCCTTTATTAAAACATGCAGGGATGAAATCTACCCTAGGTGATATTTTTATGTATTTATTGTTATTACTGGCAAGTTCAACTACTGCAAAGATTATGCATTGCAGTACTAACTGCTGGCAAGACATAGGTCAGGGCTGTATTTAAAACATAGTGCCAAATCTGGGCATCAGTAAAGGGGAGCTGGGACCTCTTCTGCCAACTACAATCTAAATGCTTCTTGAGAATATCTAATTGGGCCATGTCTAATAGTCCAGGACTTCAGGTAGTTAAAGAGATCGTTTACCATCAAATTATAGCCTCACAGAGCAATACTTTATGGCTGTGGAAGTTAGTGACCCCTAACGACGATGAATTGCTAAGACCTCTTTAAAATGGCCACAAACCTGAATAAGTCACTGCTACTAGTCACCAGTCAGTGTTTAGTAGAGTCTGTTACTGAAATAAAAGAGCCAGCGCCAAAAGGCACGGGGGACAGACAAACAGGCAAATAGTGTAGTATAGTTTTGCAATGTTGCCACCTCTTGTGTAGGGAACAAGCCGTTTGTTTCACCATATAAGTGTGACCCTCCTTTATTATCAACCTTCACCAAAGGGTTAAAAAAGACTCTCCTTAGGAGTTTGTTTGGATGGGTACTCACAAACAGCCAATATCAGTAAGCACGTAAAATCCTGGAGCTCCTCTCCTCGTATAGACTGTAAATCAACATGCAGCAGCAAATAGTGTAAAATAACTTTTTAATATTTATAAAAACAAAGCTTAAAATGCACTCACATGGCAACGATTTAAAAAGAACATATCTATGCACCGTCCACCTGGAGGCTCCCTGTATGCACGAGTTCACACGGATAGTCCCAAGATGATCAGGCTTGGGAGAGCGAATAGAGAATTGTTTACGTTCGTTCCTCGTGTGCGATGGTTGTTTGCGTTCGTTCCTCGTGTGCAATGTTGGGCGCCTACCAGTGACGTCACCTGCCTTACGCGTTTCGTCTTGCGACTTCTTCAGAGGCTTACTTTCGGCTGCGCATGCGTTGAACTTTTATTCCGTCTCTCCTTGCGTCACTTGGCGTTTCCTCCTCCTTCGTCATTCGTTACTATGGAGACGCGTCTCCCAAATTCTTAGGCCTATTGTTGCCATAGGGACGCGTAATTAGAAACGTTTAGACTTCACTATTGAACTTTCTTTTGGAACGTTTAGACTTCACAATTGAACTTTCTTTTGGAACGGATTGAGAATATCAATATACAACTTTTTTTTTGGAGTGCATTTACAAGAAATCCACTAATACACAGTTTGTTTGCTATACTAACAAAAACCACTCCTATCAAAAAGAACTAAATAACCAAAAACCACAAAGTACTAAATTATTGATTATTATTGATAGGAGTGGTTTTTGTTAGTTCTTTTTTTGTTAGTTATTTCAGTAACAGATTTTGCGGACTTGGAGGGATACAAGTGGGAGCCAGCTGGGATTTGTGGACACAATTGAACCTTGGGCCTATTTTTCCGTTTAGGATATTTAGTGTTTAGTAGAGAACAACTTATGAAGCCTAAGCCCTAAACAGTTTTTAAAAATCACAACCACCATATGAGCGATTTGCAAATAATTTTAAAATTAAACTCATTCTGTTCCCTTTCACAAAATGACAGTGTCTCTTTGTCACATGCGGAACATCAGTCCTTGCATCTTAGAGATGAGCAAACTGGGAACAAATTGGCCATGGATTGTACCATTGTGCAAAACCGCACTTTGTAGGCGTCAGTTCATCAATCTTTCCGTGACTAGTAACTGCAGTCAGATAATACATTTTAGACTTAAAAAGCACCGGCAAGGTTTTAGGACACATGCAGAACATTACTTTGCTCCTGTAGATCAGCACATTCAGTTCATAAGCCCCCCCATTTCCTCAATTCCTCCCTTCCCTCTGGATTCAGTGGGTCTAAAATAAATTCACAGCTGAATCATAAACACAAGGTCTGTATCTCTCTTTCCTCTCTACGCTGTGCTGGCACTGGAAAAATGATGCCAATTATTCCACTATTGTTCAGCTGATCCCAAGCCTGGCACACTGATAATAGAATACACAAACACACAGTCTATACCCTCCCTGCTTCTCCCTTCTGATGTTTCTTTAAACAGGAAAGGAACCCCCCTCCACCCTGTAACATACTTTAATCCTAGGAACCCAGGGTCATAGATCAGCTACCACCTTGAGAGGGAGAGTGCAGGATGATGTGGGTGGGACAAAGCTCTCACTCGGGCTTGGCAGGGCTCCCAAAACAAGTGAAATTTCATGGGCTGTAGCTAGAGAACAGAAAAGGAACAGATCTGAATAGGGTAGTTCCCTGCTGCCGGCCCCTCCCTCCTATAATACAATGACAAGCTTAAGGTATTGCACAAAAGCTGCCAGTCACATAAACTGTGCATTCTGAGAGGTCTATGTAAAATTGAGGTTAAACAAGAGCTACTTTATAACAACCTCCGGTATTGAAGGGTTAACTGCCCGTTTGTATCCTCACAGAGAAGTCCTGTGTTTTTCATCCCATATGCACTGTTTCAGCGTTCATTAGCAGAACAAGAGATTCTGGACATTATTCCAGGCCACCGAGAGTGGAGGGCCTTTCATTAGTGGCAATTCCAGCAGTGTCATTAAATGAAAAAAAGGGCAGACACCCAGGGAGAAGGGAATAAAGTAGAAATGAGGGAGGAGGGCTTGTATTCAAGTTGGATCTGTGCAGAACTACACAATGTGGTATGCATTCACTATTTATTTTTCCATAGGCTTTACAATATCAGATTCTAGTGGTAGAGTGAGCAGCACGGCATTCTTTATAGGATCTGTCTCCATTTACCCTGCAAGCCAAAGGCCCCCACTTTCCTCTATGCCACTCAGCAGGAAATGTTTGTGGTTTGAGCTCAGGTTTATTTCTTGGAGCCACATGTTCTCTATACCATTAAAATGTATGTTTTTGTTTCTACACTTTGGCTTGCGCTAGTTTTGTATCGAGGTAGTCCATGAATTCATAAAAAAGATCAGATCCTTAGATTTGTCTGGGTCCTTAAAATGGCACATGTTCTCTAAACACAGGAAATGTATTGTTTTAAATAAAAACCCGACTTGGTCTATTCCAGTTATTCAAAACTATAGGGAAAAAAAAACAATACAAAGCAAAGAACAAAATGTTTGAGATTAATGGCCTGAAAACTTTGTGACGTTGCACACAAAAGGGATGGGTGTAGTGTAAAGTCCTGACTTGGCTTTTGTTGGCACTGGACCTGCAGGGCAACAAGTTTCACCTTACATTATGGCTCAATATTAATCAATTCAGTGCTGTTTGTGTCGGCTTTTGTTAGCACCCCCAAAAGCCTTTTTATACATGCTCCCAATGATTTAAAAACCGCATTAAGAATCTAGGCTTGATTAAGACACACTTTTTCTTTAACAGATGGCAATGGTAACCTTACACCCGCAGTTTCTTCTGGCTTCTCCACAGCTGCTGACCTTTTAAGAAGATTCCAACCAGCTTACAATGGGTTAAAAATAGACACCAGAAAGGCACAAGATTCTGGCTGCTTTTAAGCAGCGACTGGTTTTACCTCATTCCAGAGGCCACTGGCTGTCAGGCTTGGGGTGCATGTGTTAGCCAATTGATGAGTCTGACACCCTCACGTAAAGTCCCAACTCGAAGTTTCTTTTTCCCCTCCTCTCTATTCTTTCTTCCTTCCTGCTCAGGTGAGCTTGTGAGAAAGGTATTTAGAACTGAGAGTACACGGTGGAGCCTGGGTTCTTTCATGGGGCCAAGACATTAGCAGGTAATAACTCTGATCTCTTATAAGGAGGAAATGTAATTGAATATCATACCCGAAAGGGAAGCGCTGACAGCGAAAAAGGAGTAAGACATTTTATTAAAGGGGAGGATAAACATAGTAAGTGGTTTTAGGAATGCAATCAGGGGATGAATGTCTGCTTGTTTGGAAGGAGTTGAAAGAATGACCCCAAATGAAAGAAAGGGGCAACAGGCAAACTGTGGTATGAAGTGGGGGCACAGAGGAAACACTGAGCAAGAGAGATAAGTAGCGAGAGCTGATGTCATTTTCCTTTGGGCTTGTTTCCAAATGAATCTGGTAATTAAAAATCAGAACAGATAAATTGGCTGCCTGTCGTGGCATGCTGCCAGAACTGTATCAGCTTCACGTCTGTAGCCGTCCCTATCTCCTACCTTGCTTTGCTGCTTACTTATGGCATTGTTTTCTAGTTTTCATATGTGATTCTTCTGCAGTTTTAGAGCCTCTCGTCTAGCATCCCTCATGCTGCTTCTCTGCTGCACCTTGTACAGAGAGATATTCCAGAGTGTTGCGATATGTCACTGCATGTCTGTGCTTCTTTTTTAATTTTTTTTTTGCCAGGTGTCAAAATACAGAATGTTAAGTTCAGTGGGGCATTCCACATGAGATTTATTGCAATGTTGCCGTCCGGAGAGTGGCAATATAGTAAGGCATGTATGTTGTTATTATTATAATGAGCAGGAATAGCTGTGTTCCAGAAATCTATAAAACTATGGGAACTAATGTCCTTTTTTTACTCTTAGACACACAGACAGTTATCGGTGTAACAATGCCTTAAAGCTTAGCTCCTTGTTGCTTCCTCTCTTTTAACTGATTTTCTTCCCTTTTTTCTCTTTCTTTTGTCCTCATCCCTATATGGTAGACTGACTACATCAAATTTAAAAAAAAAATTTACTCAACATGCATGTATATTTCATAAGGGAATCCATTTAAAGAGACAATTGGGTCAGCCTACTTTATAGGCTGTGTCACATGACAGCTAGTTATTTTCACAGATTCAATGGTTTTTATTTCCTTTTATGAAGCACAGCTATTCCTATTGGATATAACTAGGACAGAATGTCCACAAATAGCTCCCCTGAACTCTGCTGCTAAAACAAACTGTGACATGTGTGACTTGCCCCATTGAAACTAGTGGTAACAATCTCCTACAGTTTGTAATTCAAAAACTGAAAATGACACGGGCGTGTGATCCATATGTTATCCCTTAGTGGCTACCATTGGATTTTCGTTTGCATGAATGCACCCGTTCGAGATACTGCCAGTGCCACCTTGATACAGAAATCTTTCTGCCCAAGCTCTATTCTAAGCTGTTTAATATCTGTTTCTGGTTTCCTGCTCTGAGATTTCCCTGCTGTTTTTCTTTCTCTTTCCGAGACAGCTAATTAAAATAAAATCATTTGCAACAGCGATGGGCTAATTCCTTCTGAGGCACCTGCAGATCATTGCCCCTGAACAACTCCAGTTTCAATGTTTATTGGTGAGATATCACCCTGCAGAGCATCTCTGATGCTGCCTTCAAAAATCTTGACAACTTGTCTTTGAATCATATAAAAACCTGCAAAGCTCTGGCCATGTTCTTGTTAACTCTTTCTAGCATATTGCAATGTAACTAATAATCCATTGCACTTTTTTTTTCCTGAACAGTATTGATTATCTGCTTTTATAACTCTTGCAGTTTGAGGTGACCAGGTAATTGGTGGGTTCTTTAGATCGGCATGATGAAGTTTTTATAAATGTTACCCGTTTAGAATAGGTCTGGTCATTATGGATGTTCCTTTAATAAGCAGACTTTCCGATGCATGTTTTTTGGGTGGCTGTTCTGAAATCAGCATAGATTTATAATCAGCTGTGCAGCATGGGAATTGTATTGGTTTTAAAGGGACAAGGTGGCAAATCCTGCTAAAAGGACACATCTTTTTGAGGCATTTTTGGTTACAAAGGAGTTAATGTACTTGAGGCGTTAGTATTATTCAGAGTCTATGAACCGCATCACTTGGCAAGAAATCCCCATGCCCATCCCAGCAACACATATGCTGACTAGTTGTTGGCGGACATAATATAATTACTGTTTATGGTAATCTCTCAAATACCCCCGATTCATGCCTTTAGAAAACACTACTGCATTGGCAGGTCACAAAGACTTTCCGCTTTGAGGGGCTGTGGTAATGGAGAACATTTTTTAATAGACGGGTAAGTATTAGTAGAATTTTGGGTGAATTGAGATGATGTCTGGTAAAAAGGAGGGTATGTATTACTGGAAGAGCAAGCAAAGCACAGAAGAAAAGTAAGAGAAAGCATGGAGCAGGGAAAAGGGTAATGCATGTTAGCACTGGACTAGTAATTGCTACAGAGTGCCTGGAATTCTGGTGTCAGCTAACAGGGAAATAGCTTGATTAGACTTCAGGGCAGGATGGAGGTGTGTGTTGTGAGCAGTATGTGAAGTAAACTACAGTAGTAAGTAATCAGGCACTGAGGTGCAGGAGGGGTTAAAGCATATACAGGAAGCCAAAGGGTGGGTCAGACATCAGACAAGAAAAAACAAAGATGGAAAATACTAATAACCTCCGGTAATGAAAACTAATTAGCTCTGGTAACAAAGAGGGGGGTAACGAAAGGGTGGGGGGACAAAAGCAGAGAGAATTCGAGATTTAAGGGGGGCTGCCTGTGCCTGAGACATCCAGAAAATACACAAGCATGATATACAGGAAAGGAAAAGCAGAGCACACCCAGTGTAGTGTGACAGAGAGGGGCTAGTGAGGCAGAAGGAGGGATGAGAGCTGGGAGGGACTGGAAGCTTTGAAATTTCAGTGAGAGACAACCTGGAGGAAAGCTTCGAGGAGAGAGGGTGCAGAAGAAAGGAGAGTGCGGCACTGCAAAGCTTATATAAAAGGTGGAGTGAATGGATCTGTAATCATTTTTATAGTGGGGATCAGAGGGCTCACAGTGAGATGTGATCTAGCAGATTTTGGGAAGTGTGAGTTACAGAAGCAAAACACAGATGTTTGAGTAGAAATAGGGTGTAAGCAAATATGTGTGTGCTCCATTTGTTTGCAGTCCTGGTTTTGGGCTTCGGGGGGGGTGATGGTTACACTTTATGTTGAGAGAAAGAATGCCTTCAAGTCAATATGGGAAAGTGGAGTTTTTAATAATTTGTCTGGTGAAGTGGTATTTGCTGTGACTTAAAACATATTTAAAGTGATCTAAGCTAAAGATAAGCCCTTCGAAGGTTTGATAAGACAAGGTCTGTCTGATGTCTGCTTGTGAAGGCGGCTGTGGATTGGTATTTGTGAATTCTGGGCTGTTGGCAGAATACATTAGATTGGGCTGATGCCCGGCTCCTGAATGAAACCACTTTAGGCTACTGGAATCTGAAATAAGAAATGGAATTTGCAGAATTATAGACTAAGGTGGTTTACACCGATTTTCAAAAACTGAAGCTATCGAGATTTTGAACTGATGCTGAGTTAGCAGAATCTGACTGTAGTCTAAGTTTATGTGAGGCTAGTTATCCGGGTCTAGACTGTTGCTGGTGTTGTGAGGTTTGAGTTGATGAATGGCTTATTTCTAGACTGATATTCAGTCATCAAGGTTTAGACTGATTTTATTCTAGTGGTGTAACTGATAGCTGACTGGATGGCACTAGGGTTGACTTTTGGCTACAGGTTACTTGTAGGAATCTGGACTAGTGAGGTTTGGAATGCTTTTAACTTGCAGGGTCTTTGCTAAGTTCTGTCTTGTGTAGTTAGTGGACCTTGAGCTGCTGTTGGGCAAGTTTGGCTTGCACAGCAGTTGGGGGTGAAGTCTAGCATGATACCTGACTAGCTGGTATTGGGGTGGTGGTAGGTGGGCCTGGCCTAATTTCAGGACAACTAAGTCTAGACTGGTGTCAGTACAGCTGAGTCTGAGCTGTTTCAGTGTGGGGAACTGAGTTTGCCCTTGGCTTGTTTCAAATTTGGTGGTCCAGGCCTATGTCAGGATGGCTGGGCCTGGGCTGATGTTAGGTTAGCTACTATCAGTGTTCCTGGCACATGGGTGGTGGGGTTGCTGGACCAAGGTTGTTTTTTGGCCTAGTCTAGTGAAAGGGTAGCTTAGTCTGTGCTGGTATCAGGTTAACATGGCTTAGCGATAGAACTTTGCCTGGTCTGTTGTCAGGTTAACCTGGCCTGCCCGGGTGTCAGGTTTAGCATGGCCTGCTAGCGGTCAGGTTAGCATGGCCTTCCCTGGTTTTAGGTTAGCATTGTCTGCCCTAGTTTCAGGTTAGCATGGCCTGCCCTGGTTTCAGATTAGCATGGTCTGCCCTGGTTTCAGGTTAGCATGGCCTGCCCTGGTTTTAGGTTAGCATTGCCTGCCCTAGTTTCAGGTTAGCATGGCCTGCCCTGGTTTTAGGTTAGCATTGCCTGCCCTAGTTTCAGGTTAGCATGGTCTGCCCTGGTTTCAGGTTAGCATGGCATGGCCTGGTGTCAGGTTAGCATGGCCTATGCTGACAACAGTCAAGGGCTCACTTCCCTTTTACCAGCTCATGCTAAGCAACTCTTACAACAGTTTCTGCCCAAAAACACCAGTCCAGACAGAGGAAATCTGATAGTAGCAAAACCTATCTATTCTGACATCAGCCCAGGGCCAGTCATCCTTACACAAGCTATGGCCCGGCAAATCTGAAACAAGCCTAGGTAACGTAACCTTGACACTTGACACAAAGTAACCTCACACCAGTCTACCACTACCAAAAATTGGGCCCCACACTGACAGCAGCCCAGGCCCAATTTTGTTAATATTCGGTGGCTATTTAGCATTGCCTGAGACAATGTCATGAGCAGAGTCTATCATTGTGCCTGGTTAGCTGGAAGTGGCCTACTGTTTGGGTAGTAGAATCTGGGATAATTTTAGAATATCTGCGCTCAGACTGACATAAAGGTAGCTCTGGACTGGTGTAAGGCTATAGTCAGGATATTTTGGCCTGAACCTGTGTCAAGGTTGGTAGGCCTGGGCTCATGTAATGGTATATAGACCTATGTAACTGGTTCTCAGCTGGTTTGAATCAGAATTACTTGGCCTGGCTGGCATCCGTGTAGAATATTTGGCATCCGTGTAGAATATTTTTTCTTTTTTTTAATTTAATTACAGAGCCTGGATTGGGATCAGGGTAGCTGGGCCTAAGCTGGGTAGGTGGCCTGGTGTTAGGGTACTAGTTGCTAGACTGGTTTCAGGGAAGCAGAACCTGGACTAGTGCTTTGGAACTTGTGCTAATTTTTCATTAGATAGGTTGAGTTGTTGGGCTGCTGTCAGGATATCAGAGACCTGCACAGGTCTGATTTACAGTCAGCTGTACCTGACCTAAAACTTTTCAACAGGAAATACTGTATATGTGACATAATCAGGGCAGGAATGAGGAGTTAGTTGGATTGCAATGAGTGTCGAAAAGGATGACAATTCTATTCTAGATCCACTCCAACCTACAGGAAAAACAATCTGCTACATACCTGAGCCCACTACCTGCCTGATACCTACACTGCTCAAGCTGTCCCATGTTAGGGTAGCATGGTCTGAACTAATAACAGGCTCATGGGGTTTGTGTGTAAGTGTGCTAGTTTATTAAGATTCAGAGTGTTTTTGGGTAGGAGCATGATAGCTGACATGGATACTGGGATAAAGAACGGTGGCATTGTAATAGGACTTCACTAATTTCAGACTTGTGTTATTGAGATAGACTCCGCTCAAAAAGTTCTGATACTTTTTTTGATACTCTTTGAATTGCATTTAATTTTTATCATTACTCATTACGCAGAGCTTAGAATGGCACACAATTGCTCAATTTATATCAGAAGCCAACTAAACTGCCTGTATGTGTTAGGAGTATGGGAGACATCCATGGTATTTGCAGGAAATCTGGCACAGTTAAAACGTAAAGGGGCTTATTTGCCAACACCAGACAAATTTGCACCAGGGCAGTAAAGGTGGCCATAGACGCACAGATAATATCGGACAAAACGAATTTTCATTCGGTACGTGTATGCTGGGAAAAGACTTGGATAACGGTCGGCTCGTCGGTCAGGCTGGGCGGAAAATTTTGATTGGGTGCCCAAACTCAAACATTGTCCATTGTTAGTGCTGAATTGTCAGATACAGGTACAGATACCTGTATATCTACCTGTATATCTGACAATTCAACTCTACACGTGCATTGAATGAACAATCTTTCTTGGAAAGATCTTTTCCAAGAAAGATCGTAATTGTTACATCTATAGCCACCTTAACCAATAGCAACCACTCAGTCAATACATTTTCTTCAGTTAGCTGAAGGTAGATCAATGAAACCAATATTTGAGTTGGTTGGCATGGGTTAATGGCTTGGGTTAATGCTCTGGAGCAAATTTGCTACACAAATTGTACTGGGAGAACATTGAGTATATAGTGACGTTCTGGGAGCCAGATCGTTTTGTCAAACCCTTCTTAAATGACCAGTTCTTTGGTAATATTTTGGAATGGAATGTCTTTGCAGCAATTTTTAAAAACTGGAACAACTGTTGATTTACGAACATAGGTGCTGAATTGCACAAGTACAGTTTAAAATAGCAACCAATAAATAGGTTTCAATATTTTTTATTGAAAATGTTTTTAAAAATAGAACATACAGTCATAAATATGACATATCTTATTAATAACAGTAAAATGTTTACATCACAAGATAAAAACAGATAAACAGACCAGGTCTGAACTTTAATGTATAAAGAATTGGGTAATAGCTGTAATTATACATTAAAACATTCTTATGAAATATTTGCTTAATCTTAAGGACCAATAACACTACAACTTTATTTTTGTTGTTTTCCTAAGAGGAGCAGAGCCTAATGGAAACTGGGGGACCAAGATCCTCCCTGCTAAGTTTCCAAGCAACCAATAAGTAATTAGCTTTGAACAGTATACTATCAACTATGAAAGCAAATACCTGATTGGTTACTACAGACAACTTCACTTTAGTGCCCATGTTAGTAAATAACCCTTTCTTTGTTTTTGAATCTTCCAAAGTTGGTTGGATTTAATGTAATTCTGTTGCACTAGACCGGGCTTGTTTTCATGCCTGGATTCTGCTCTAAAATGAACATGATTTGTTTGATGTTTTAGCACTGGGATGGTTTCCTAGCAATGTAGAGAGCTAAAATGAAATTATTATGTAGTGATGAAATTGTGGGATTTGTTCAGCAGGTGGTACTGTGCTGACGTATGTTAACACTGGTGAAGGGCTAGTAAAATGTGCACTATATTTGCTGTGTGTAATTGTGTGTGCCCATGTATGTATATGTATAATATTTCATGTATAATCTTCCAGCAGCAGAGAGATACTTTTCTACAAATGGGGGTTAATAATGCAGGAAATGAATAAACCTGGTTCCAATGTGCATTTCCATAAATGATAATATCCTAGGTGCCAGGACCCTTGGAATGCATAAGACTGAGAAACATAATTTGGTCACTTTTTAGCCATTGTTCTAGTAAACAAACTCTTTGGACCACAATAGTACAATAGCTGTTAATTTAGTGTCTGGCTTTCTATTCGTCTAGGATGGTAAAAATGTATGTTTCAGAGACGAGTTGTCTTTAAAATCATAGTCTGGTACTGAAGGAATGGCAGTCTATGAGCTGAACAAAGGCAGGAAACCTCGGAACATCCTGGGCACCATACAGTTATTCAAGGATCTTTCACCACTATTTTAACGAAAAAGCAATGGCTGAACTTAGTTCTCATAAGTAGCTTCCAGTATTAATAAGCTTCCCTTTCCAACTTGCCTTTGTTTTTTGCACTCTGTAACCACAATGGATAACCCATCAAGAGACCAGTTGCTTATTACTTAAATACTGGGGCTTTCCATTTCAGCTCTCTCCTTCTGTTACAGTACTTAGCTCTGTCATTACAGCTGTACATTATTTTCCTCTCTGACTATCAGTGTGAGTCTCAGATCAAAGTTCCCTTCCGTTCTTGTGTTTGCAGTCAACCTGCCTTGCCGTAAAACATAATTATGCTCCCCACCCCCATTCCCCATCTCCCTTATTCACTGCTTTTCCATGATAAAGCTACTAAGAATTTCTTTTGCTAGGAAAAGGAATACTATCTGGATCTATTTGCAATGGGTTTCAGGAGCCTCAGTGTTGAAGATGATTAACTTTTTTCATTAGCAGTGTATGGTAGTGACAAAGGAGGAATCTTTTTTTCTTTTTTTTCTTTTTACTTGTCTCTGTCTTATCATGGTGAGAGCTATCTTACCTGTTACTGAGCACTAGTGAGTTCAAGACAAAGGGCACTATAAGGGCATCTTTCCAAGAGAGAGGAGTGCATGTGTATTTGAAGGAGACTATTGTGAGATTGTCTGAAGAATTACATTGTAAGAGACTGGAAAGAAATTAATGACAAAAATGCTCAGAAAAATAGAGTTTTGTGTAGGTATAATGTAATTGGAAAGAAAATAATGAATGAAGAAGTCGTTGTCCCTGGACAGAGGTGAGTGTCTGCTGGAAGCTAAATGTAACAGACTTAAAATGGGGATGAGAGCAGTTCATATAATTAACAGGTGGAGTGCGTCACTATTGGAGTGGATGAAGCCACTAGAAAAGGCTAATGTAAGGCAGTCATTTTGGTGAGGAGACTACGTAAAAGCAGAGTTGTTTGTGTGTGTGTGTTTAAGAGTGAAGCACAGCACAAGAGCAGCTTGAGTGTGTAAGAGTGAGAGTGGAAATGAATGGATCATTCTGTTTGGAATTCTATTAAACGTAAGCAAAACCAGGAGACACAGTTAATTTATTAAGAATATAACATGAAACAGATAATCATAATTAAATGAATGGGCTCTGCTGATGACGGATATTGGGATGAAGAATTGGATCTTCTAGGTCTACTTTTTGTGATGTTGTCCCGTGATGATCTACAATCATAAAATCATTGTTAGCATTCTGTTTTATTGAAAATATTATTTAAATATATTGATTAATGAGCAAATGTACATTGCTATATTTAACAAACAACTATTTATTATGTAAACTTAATAAATAAATAAACTGTAACAAATAGCTTAATGAAAATAATTAAACAGGAGGGTAATTAAGTCGAGCTGTTTGTTGACAGTGTCTTGAGATCTACCGACCACCAGCTAATGGTCTTCTGGTAGATCCTGATCTACCTTTTGGGCACCCCTGTTCTAGAGTTTCTCAGTATGTGTAGGTTAATGGATATTATTGTAATGTAACAACACAGAGCCATATGCACACTCAAATCATAATGCAATAGTTATATCTATTGGCAAGTTTTTAACACAGTTTGCTTTGCGTTATAATTGGAGTATGTGTCTGCCTCTTAATTATTGTTCTATTTGGATTTGCAGTGTTTGGTACCTCCCTGTGGAAAGGGTGTTGCAGTAATTGTTATAGTTTTGCAGTTCATATACTTAAACAGTAGCAGCAGGTCGTTGTGTGTGTCGAATAGCAACACCAAGTACAGGTATGGGATCCATTATCCAGAAAGCTCCAAATTACAGGAAGGCCATCTCCCATAGACTCCATTTTAATCAAATACTTCTAATTTTTAAAAATTATGTCCTATATCTCTTTAATAATAAAACAGTACCTTGTACTTTATCCCAACTAAGATATAATTAATCCCTATTGGAGGCTGATTAATCCTATTGTGTTTAATTCATGTTTAAATTATTTTTTGTAGGGGGGTTATATAGTACAATCCAAATTTATCTCATAATATTAATAAAAAAGCTCAACCAACCTCCCAGCCCAATTTCAGCTTATTTATTAATAAAATAACTTGAATTAATTTGATCATGAAAAGACTCTATAAAGTGAAGCGAAAATTCAAATCATACATATTTTTCAGGCTCTTTTCCCAAATCACTCGATTTTTCTTGAGTTTTTGCCTGAAAAGCCCAATATGGTCAGATTTTCAGGCTGAACCTAGCGCAGACCACGATAACTTCAATTTGAGATAGGTGCCTCTGTCATTGACTTATTCAGAGCCTTGATAGGTTTGAGATGGCTGATTTTTAGATTCTGGCTTTTTGCAGCATTGGGGTAATAAATCTCGAAAAATTCAAGTATGTTTTTTTCCCAAAAAAATTGAGTCTTTGCCAAAAAAGCTTTATCAGGAATAATTGAGGTTTAGTAAATAACCCCCTAAGTGTATGAATCCAAATTACGGAAAGATCCATTATCTGGATCCTGAGCATTCTGGATAACGGGTCCCATACCTGTAATATGATTTGGTAAATACAATGGAAGTGTAAAATGTCAGCTTTGCATGCTCAGTACTGATATATCCTTTAACACAATTATTTTTCTTCTTTACAGATACTATTCTCACCTGATAATTTTCAATTCAGGAACAGGTATGATGCACGGCCTACCTGGGTCCCCTTCAACACGAGGACCTCTGTGATGGACCCAGCCTTACATTCCATGCTGTTGCCATTTCTTCCTTGTGGCAACAGCTCTTATACCAGCTTCTTACCCAACAACTTCTCACCGCACCTCCTACCGCACCTCCTACCAGACTCAGAAAGCATTGGCTGGAAGTCCAGATGCCAGAGAATAGAAAGACTCAACTAGGGCACTACCGGCAGAGGTGTGAAAAGGAGGGCCCCCTCAATGAGACATCCTATCGCTTGAGCCAGCAGTACCCAGTCATCTTGATCCTGCTGCTCATTGTGCTAGCAGTATGCTGTGCCCTCATCATCATCACATTTGCCACAGGTCGAGTGAGTACAGCTCTTTTGCCTGATTTATAAACATTTCTAACAAGTCCTTTTGTTTCTATATGCTACTTTACCAGCCAGAAGGTGGCCTGGGACTTTCCAGATTTCAATATTCAACCAAACTCTTTCTCTTTTAAGAAACATTTATTTATTGTTGTAAAGACCATAAGCTATTTCTCTTCAGTTGTGAACTGCTGCCTGGATGATAAAGTGGAACTCTAGTAGCAACCATATACGTAGCTGGTGATATTTCAGACTGCAGAGCTGCAGAACAAGATGTTCAATAACCACAAAAAATAGAAATAAAGAACCAACTGCAAATTGCCTTAGAATAAAACTGTCCACAAAAGTTTATTTAAAGGTGAAGCCTCACCTTTTAATAACAGGCACAGTAAGTGCTTTCACCACAGATCCGCCTCCTTGTATTTCCCTACAATTAATAAAAATAACATGCAGCAAGGCTCAATATGAAACCGAATTGTTAATGCTTACAGGGGTTGCTCGTCTTTGAGATAACTTTTAGTATGATGTAGAGCGTAATATTCTGAAACAATTTGGAATTGTTTCTTTTTGTGGATTTTTTTGTTATTATTTCAGGTTTTTGAGTTATTTAGCCTTTTATTTAGCAACTCTTCAATTTGCATTTTAAGCAATCTGGTTGCTAGGGTGCAAATTCCCATAGCAACCACTGCACTGATTTAAATAAGAGACTGGAATATGAATAGAAGAGGGGCTGAATAGAAATATGAGGGATGCCAAGTAACAATAACAATACATTTGTAGCCTTAAAGGGCATTTGCTTTTTAGAAGGGGTCAGCGACACCCATTTGAAAGCTGCAAAGAGTCAGAAGAAAAGGGCAAATAACTATAAGGGCTCTTACACACGAGCGTTCTGACCTGCGCTCCCCTGCGTTCCGTTTTTTGGCGTTCAGCCGCAGGGGAGCGCAGGAATAGACGCATGTCATTATTTCAAATGGGGCTGTACTCACTCAGGCGCGTGTAGGCGCCGAACGCAGGTTCAGACGCAACATGCTGCATTTTTCCTGCGTTCGGCGCCTACACGCGCCTGAGTGAGTACAGCCCCATTTGAAATAATGACTTGCGTCTATTCCTGCGCTCCCCTGCGGCTGAACGCCAAAAGACGGAACGCAGGGGAGCGCAGGTCAGAACGCTCATGTGTAAGAGCCCTAATACTATAAAAAATAAATAATGAAAACCAATTTAAAAGTTGCTTAGAATTGGCCATTCTATAACATACTAAAAGTGACCTTAAAGGTAAACCACCCCCTAGTTCATCACTAGTTAAGGGATGAATTCTGATGCTCACGTTAACTGTGACACGGTGTTAAAGTCAATAGGCTTCCGAATAATGTTGCCGCACAACGCTTTTGAGGCAATTGACTTTTCCGACACCCATCCAAAAATTTTGGACTCTGGTGAATTTTTGCTACAGTTTCACGAATTTATTAGACAACGGCAAAACTTGTAAATTCGCCGTGAATTTGCGCCTGGCAAATTTATTTCCCCATCACTAATTAAGAACTCCACCCATGCAAAGTTTATATGCTTTTTCTATACTTACCAGCAGTCTCCCTCAAGTCACCTTGTTATTTGGTTATATGTATCCAGATACCTGCCTGTCCAACATCTCATTCCAAAACGTAGGGCTTTAATATTAAGTTG
Organism: Xenopus laevis; assembly: GCF_017654675.1. Taxonomy (NCBI): domain Eukaryota; kingdom Metazoa; phylum Chordata; class Amphibia; order Anura; family Pipidae; genus Xenopus; species Xenopus laevis. Next base: position 154,561,790 of record NC_054371.1, read on the forward strand.
GTCTGTCCAGTGCTGTTATAACTATATCTACTTTTTCCAGGATGTTTTAAACTAGATGTTGGAACATTGTTGCTGGTATTGCATTCAGCCCAAATAGAATTTGTGAAGCTGGACACTGGTGTTGTGTAGCCAGGTATAGCTTGCACTTGGCATTCTCATTGACCTCAAAAGACTTGCTCTATGTCCTGTATACTCCCAGTAAAATTCCCAGTTACCCTGCACACATTTCTAAAAGTGACCACATACATTTCTATCTTTTTTTTAATACTAATGTCTGAAATATGTTCTCTGAGTCATTTGTTCAAACTCCTTGTTGTCTGTCCTTCATACTCCCACTCACCCTACAACTGTTGGGTTGGGTTGAGGTCAGAGTTCTGTGCAGGCCAGTTACATTCTTCCATTCCTTTCTCAGCAAACTGACTCTGTACAACCATGGATTTGTGTATGGGGGCATTATCATGCTAACACAGGAAAGGGCTATCCCCAAAAGTAGGAAGCATGGAATTATCAAGAATTCGACTATATGCTGTAGAATTAAGGTTTGCTTTTACCAGAACCAATGAACCTAGAACCAAATAAATCATCCCCAGACCACTATTACATCTACACCAAACCTTACAGATCCAGGGAAATAGTGTTTTCCCATGACTGTATCCCTTTAAACTGCTCTTGTCTGTGTGGCACATAAACATTTCATTTTCTCAGTGTTAACATTGTTTGGGTGCAAATATAGAAATTCTATAGCAACCAAACTTTGCCTGCAGTCTTACAGTAGTCGATCACTATGGGTAATTGCTCATTACTTCAGTTTAGAAAAATGTTCTGGTTTCTTTTGGCAATGTTTATGGTTGCAACATAGTGCTGCATCACCTTCTCTTTAATACAAGAGATCACAGGAACAATCTTACTGCAGGTTAAGACTGCTTCCAGTGGAATCCTGTGCCATGTATTATCCATAAGTGTTCTAGAAAACAGTTGAAGTGAAAACATGAAATGTTACATGGCTAACAAGTAATCTTTGTATATAAATAATGCATTGCTGCCATGCAGCTGTTTCCTAGCCAAACCTGAAGTTTTTCTATTAGGCCTGGTTTTACAATTATGAATGTGTCTGTTTTCCTTTGGAGAAAAAGACTGTACAACACAGTAAGTTGATGTTGATACTCCTAGTGGTGGCATCTTATCACTCTAAATTAGAAGTTTGCCTTTAATTGTTAATATTTTAGTATGTCAACAGTGTTTCTGTAATTAATCTTCTTTTTTTGTAGCCCTTTGTTCTTCCCCTCTCTAGTTTGGAATTTCAGCAGCTATCTGGTTTTTAGGGCCCAATTTCCTCCTAGCAGTCAGGAAGCCGTTTGAATAAGAGACGTGAAAAAGAGCATTTTTTTTTTATGTGCTGCTGGAAGGCATTGATCCTCATTTAAGAACCGGAAAGAGGCAGAAGAGGAAAGGGGCAAATATTTTAAAAACTATTTTTAAAAAAATTATAAAAGTAAGACAAACTGAAAAGTTTCTAGGAGTAGAACATTCTCTAACATGCTAAAAGATAACTTAAAAGTTCGCTATCCCTTTATTAATGAACCCATATAAAATTTGCATAATGCAGAACTAATAGATATTCAGGCTCATGAATATCCATGGATATTTTAACCTGCAATTAGGTACTTCTGTGACCATAATATCATGAACTGATGTAGAATGTTTGACACACCATTGTTTCTATTCTGCAAGTGAAAACACAATTATTATTTAAGTCCTCAAATAATTGTATTTCTCTGCAGGAGGCACTTTGAGTACATGAAATCTAAATTATAATATAAACCTACGGTATATAATGTTATGTTGGCTGGAGATAAGGTTCAGTTTAGAAGACTGTGAGGACATATATAGCCCTGGGAAAAATGTCACACTAACAATTGCTCTTGTTTTTTTCTAGATGTTTTCAGACAATGTTGGTTTCCTGGTGACCATCTTCTGTGCCCTTGGAGTATTCAGTATTCTCTTCATCCCAGTATGCCTAAAAAAAGTGGTGCAGAAATGCATGCAGAGCATGGGTGTCGTCATCTGGGGATGCCTGGTCACCTTGGGTTATGTATTTATCTTCACAAGTGGCCTTGTCAGTGCATGGGACCAGGTGAGTGGAAGAAAGCAAGCAATGTAAAACGGGTGAATTTGAGCTTTTTGTCCCACCAGTGTTTGATCAGTGGGTGAAGGACAAAACAATTAATCACCCACATGCAATTGTGAGCACAGTGTACTTTTCAGTGTTTGGATTTGAATTTATTTCCACAAGCTTTAATTTAAGCCCTGCCATGTTTTACATTTTATGGTCTCGTAACTTGATTTTATAGGTTATATTATATGAGTGACAAAGTACACTTGTTTATTGGGTATTGGATTAAAGTTAGTATTATGTAGCTTGTACACAATCCACCCCACCACCCTCACATAACATTTATACTAGGGATGCACCGAATCCAGTATTCCGTTTTGGATTCAGCCTTTTTCAGCAGGATTCAGAATAGGCCGAATCCTTCTGCTCGTCCGAACCGAATCCTAATTTGCATATGCAAATGAGCGGCGGGAGGCAAAACCCTGACAAAACAAGTAAAAAATGTTTTCCTCTTCCCACCCCTAATTTGCATATGCAATTAGGATTCGGTTCAGTATTCAGCCAAATCTTTTGCAAAGGATTCAGGGGTTCGGCCAAATCCAAAATAGTGGATTCAGTGCATCCCTAATTTATACCGAAAGGAAGGCAGTAGCTGAGAAAAACTTTTGCGGGGGAAGTTGCATTTGGGTACACAAATAAAATCCTATTTGTCATATTTCTTATGCTCAAGTCCCTGTCTAAGTTTATCCTTTGTATTCATTAATTTTGCCTCAATTTATTCCACTCTAAAGATCCTGGCTAAACTATATAATATTATATCTACAGGGGTTGTGCCGTAACAGTTTGTCCATGTTCAGTCATCCATAGCAACCAGTTAGATTTTTCCCTATTCTACTTTCACTAAACCAGTTAAAAGCCTTGGATGCTATGGGTTATTGGGGGGGAAAAAGCAAACATTGCTAATGCTGAATCCCATATGTTAAATATTGATTACATTCAGCCCCTGTTGGGGGATGCTGGGGTTTGTAGTGTAGTAAAACCTGGAGTAACAGATGTTGCAGATTCCTGAACCTATTGAAAGAAGCATAGAAACCAATCATATTTATCTTTCCAATCGCACAGAAATGGAAACAGTTGGGTGATTTGCTGTTTGGCGGTTACAGTAAATATAATAACACCAGAATACCTCCTGGACTAATGTATTATGTCTTCTGGCTTAGAATTAGAAGTTAGTTTGAATAATACCCTCTTGAAAGACAGTTAGAAAGCTATTTATAGGCAGCTTTATGATTATGACATTTCATTTTTCCTTTTTTCCAGATCTACTGGACGCTGTTTGTGATTATCAGCGTGTACACCATGCTCCCTTTGTGCATGAAATTGGCTGTATTTGCCGGACTTAGCTGCTTCGTTGCACATATAATTGTGTTGAGCGTCTATTTGTCTACAGCACGTCAGCTTCCTAGAGGCGATATTGCTCTGCAGGTGAGATCATGAAAGACATCTTCTAATTATTCTTTGTCATCATTGTCCAAAAGTTCCTTCTAAGAGTCTCTAAAAGACATTTTCTTTTGCCATATTTACCAACAGATGATAGCAGATGCAGTTATCTTGCTGTGTGGAAATGTAATAGGGGGTTATCACAAGTGTGTGACAGAGAGTGCCTTAAAGGACACTTACCAGGAGGCTATCAACTTCATTAACTCTCGTCTTAAACTTGTCTCCCAAGAAAGGCAGCAGGTAAGTCTCATGAGTATTAAGTAACTGTCACATATATCTTTTCAATTATTAATTTACAGTTACTTGACCCCTTTCTAAAAAGCAATGTACAGGTATGGGACCTGTTATCCAGAATGCTTGGGACCTGGGGTTTTCTGGGTAAGGGATCTTTTTGTAATATGGATCTCCATACCTTAAATGAGAAGGAAAGGCATTGTACACTTGGGGGTGCCAAATGTTAGGCCCCCCAAGTGATTGTATTGAGTTACCTGAAACCCTGGACCGGTACTCCTATCAGCAGAAAACTGCACCGGCCCGGGGTTATACCAGTGAGCACCATGGAGCGGTCCTCTTCCGTCTTCCTTGGGCCAGTGCAGTTTTCTGCTGATAGAAGCACCGGCCCAGGTTTTCAGGTAAGTCAATACAATCACTTGGGGGTGCCTAACAAGTGCACTAAGCCTTTCCTTCTCCTTTAAGTCTACAAAAAAAATAGTTTAAACATTAAATAAACCCAGTAGGATTGTGTCACCTCAAATGAGGTTTAATTATATCTTCGTTGGGATCAAGTACAAGGTACTGTTTTATTATTACAGAGAAAAAGGAAATCATGTAAACATTAAATAAACCCAATAGGCTGGTTTTTGCTTCCAATAAGGATTAATTATATCTTAGTTTGGATCAAGGACAAGGTACTGTTTTAGTATTACAGAAAAAAAGGTAATCATTTTAAAAAAATCTGGATTATTTGGTTAAAATGGAGTCTATGGGAGGAGTCATCCAGTAATTCGGAGCTTTCTGGATAATGGGATAACAGATCCCATACCTGTACTTTTCATAATCTGATAACAGTAGAACAAGACTGATAGAAAAAGTTTTCATCTTCCACTTATGTTTTCATCCATTAATGATTTATGGAACAATAACAGATTTCGTTCACAAACCATTACTGCAAATGATTTATTATTTCTGAGAACTTGATGCTTAGGCATTCTTTATAGGCATTGGTAGGACATGGAGGATTCCTGTGTTGAGACAAATGAATAAAACCCTATACACGTATAACATCTATTATCCAGAATACTTGGTACCTGGGATGTTCTGGATAAGGGATTTTTTTTTACCATAATTTAAGGCTGCTAAAAATCAATTATCCATTGTTATTTTGGGGGCTTATAACCTAATGGGAATTCTTCTAAGAGATTCTTCTGGGCCATATTAATATATCAAGGACTATTTGGCAGTACACTGTACTTCGCGTCTGCCATAAGGCAATCCCCCACCGATCACCTATTGCTTCTCTTTTAAAGTGTTGATTTTAAGGCTATTGTCCCGCACTGCCGTTATTTGAGACCGGCAGTGAGTCTGTTGTTTTACTATGGTTTTTGGTGTGCTGTGTGGGCTTGGCCCAGTGTTTTTTAGCGTTATATTTATCTTAATCTTAAATTATTAAAGGTGAAGTTTTGTGTAGTTTCTTGATATTGAAGTATACTAGACCTCGCTGGTCAGCCCAAACTGGTTTGCAAGTGGATAAGGGGAGCGGGTGGTCGCTGTATGGTTTTCTTTAAAAAAAAAAAAAAAACACCATTCCCACTGTTTTCTCTCTTTTTTAGTATATCCATTAAATAAACCCAGTACAGGTAGAATTCGTTATCTAGAAACCCGTTATCCAGAAAGCTCCAAATCACAGGATCTCCCATAGAATACATCCAAATAATTCAACATTTTAAAAATGATTTGTACAATATGGATTCATTCATCTTAGTTGGGATCAAGTAGAAGGTACTGTTTTATTTTTACAGAGAAAAAACAAAATCATTTTTAAAAACTAAAATTATTTGCTTAAAGTGGACCTGTCACCCAGACATAAAAATCTGTATAAGTCCTTTTTAAATTAAATATGAAATCCAATTTTTTTTTTTTTATTAAAGCATTCATAGCTGTTGTAAACTCATTTAAAAATATCAGCTGTCAATCAAATATTGCCTACCCCTCCTCTATGCCTAGGCATAGAGACGGGGCAAACAATTACTTTCACTTTCCATTCAGCACTTCCTAGATGTCACCGTTCTCCCTACATACCCCCGGCTCTCTTAACGATTTAATTGTGTAACCAGTGCATGGGGATGGACATTGGGTCCCTGTCCCCTGGTGCACAAACAAGATTCTGAGATAATACAAGGCTTGCCTTAATAACAGTGTCCACAAAATGGTTCCTTCCTGGTTGCTATAATTATGAGTTCCCAGACTGATGGAAACAATATTCAAATAATTTATACAGTGTAATTAAAGTTCATTTTGCTTGACTAACATGATAAAATAGGATTTGGAATAATTTTGTTTGGGTGATGGGTCCCCTTTAAAATGGACCCTACTGTATGTGATATGACCTTCCTGTAATTTGGGGCTTTTTAGGTAAAGGGTTTCTGGATAAGGGATCCTATACTTGTATAGAAGACATTTCTATGCACATAACTTATTCTTTACTCTCTCTAATTTTAATGGGTACAAGTTCTACATTACCTGAATAATGACGTTTTGTAACCTGAAAGTGCATATTTTGTGGTTAATATTTTGTGTGCTGCTAATAAAAGGATTCAAACAAAAATGAGCAATTAAGGAGTGACCCTGCCATGCCAATATAAAGCTATTATACAGTAATTGCAGCCAGTTGAATGCGCTTACTTTAATGAGTCCTTTTAACTCCCTAAGTGGAAATACCACTTTAATGTTTTACTATGATGTAGGCTGTGGTATTCTTAGATACTTTGCAATTTTTTTTGTTTATAACTGGCCCTATGATTTTTTTTCTGGTGTGGCCTATAAACAAATTGCTTACTGGTTAGGGCTAAATAAGAAAGTAATCTGGGGGAACATATATGATGCTGGTTTGAATTAGGGATGCACTGAATCCACTATTTTGGATTCGGCCGAACCCCCGAATCCTTCCTGAAAGATTCGGCTGAATACCGAACTGAATATGAATCCTAATTTGCATATGGGAAGGGGAAACCATTTTTTACTGCCTTGTTTTGTGTAAAAAAAAAAAAAAAAAAAGTCACGCAATTTCCCTCCCCACCACTAATTTGCATAGGCAAATTAGGATTCGGTTCGGCCAGGCAGAAGGATTCAGCCGAATCCTGCTGAAAAAGGCAGAATCCCGAACCGAATCCTGGATTTGGTGTAGCCCTAGTTTGAATCTCATCCAGTTCTAGACTTACTATGCTTCTGTTACATAGACCTATTAATTTCTGTCATAGATGTTTAGATCAAGCAAATCTATAGTTACTAATAATACTAGTAGTTACTAAAACTAATACTAATAAGATACTATCAAATACCAAATCTAATGGTTACCGGAAAGAAATTATTGTGCACATAGTCTTCCCATTTCATAGCTACAAAGTTGACGATAAATTGAAACCTTAAAGGAGAACTAAACCCCAAACTAATGAAAACCTCTACCCCCCATAGTCCCCCCTCCCTGACCCCCCCGCACAGGTTTTAATACCTGTAAATGCCCCTAAGTCTTTAATTACCCCTCGATGCAGAGACAGCGCAGTGGAGCTCATGGGCGACGTCTTCACCGATTTGGTAATCTTCAGGTCCCTTAGGCAATTTCGGTAGCTGTCAGCGCATGCGCTGTTGTTCAGGACCAGCAAATTGCTACAACTGTGCATGCGCTGATATGCCACTTACTTACTGAAAACTCCCGAAACGCTGAAGATGTCACCCCTGAGCTCCGCTGTACTAACTCTGCATTGAGGGGTAATAAAAGACTATGGGGCATTTACAGGTATTAATACCTGTGCGGGGGGGACAGGGAGGGGGGGACTATGGAGAGTAGGTTCTCGTTTAAAGGAACAGTTCAGTGTGAAACTAAAAACTGTGTAAATAGATGGGCTGTGCAAAATAAAAAATGTTTCTAATATAGTTAGTTAGCCAAAAATGTAATGTATAAAGTCTGGAGTGAACAGATGTCTAATAAAACAGTCAGAATCCAACTTCCTGTTTTTCAGCTCTATAACTCTGAGTTAGTCAGCGACTTGAAGGGGGGCCACATGGTACATTTCTGTTCAGTGAGTTTGTAATTGATCCTCAGCATTCAGCTCATATTTAGAAGCAACAGATATGACCCATGTGGCCTCCCCTCAAGTCTCTGATTGGTTACTGCCGGGTAACCAGGGTAACCAGTCAGTGTAAGCCAAGAGAGCTGAAAAGCAGGAAGTAGTTTCTGACTGACTTTTTATACATCAAATCACTCCAGCCTTTATACATTACATTTTTGGCTAACTAACTATATTAGAAACATTTTTTATTTTGCACAGCCTGTCTATTTACCCAGTTTTTATTTTTACACTGAACAATTCCTTTAAGGCTTTCCCACATTTATAGCTCAGATATGTAAGATTGAAAAGAATGTGAATATTTACTAGGGAAAAGTGGACTAACTGGTTTGAAATATGAAAAATAACTCCACCTGGTAAAATAATAATCTTTGTTGACTGGTCCTGTATGAATTCCCTACCACTTCAATTGAACTGAAGAAGCCACTCTAATGAGTGGTGAAATGTTTTCAAGAAACTCTTAACTGTCCAGTTACCTTTGACTTAAGTCTACTAGATACTGTATATCATGACCTGGATAAATGAGAATCTTCGTAGACTCCTGTATGAAAATCTTGCAGTGTGCTATGATTATTCCATACATACATTAAGGGAGTTATTTATCAAGGTCCGAATTTATCTCAATATCGGCTGCTACAAACTCCGATCTAACCCGCTTGGGTTTTTAACTCTTATTTATTATTACATTTTCCTGAAAATTACCTTTGTGGGAAAAGCTCAGATTTTCAAGATTTTTTTCCTGAATTTCCCCCTAAAACTCCAAATTTTTCGGAGTTTTCATTTGAAAGCTCCGAAAACATTGTGAAAATTGCCCGAAACCCCCGACACAACCAAAAATCAATGGGACTGTTCCCATTGACTTTTATGCAACCTCGACAGGTTTGAGATGCCGTGTTTTTATATTCGGGCTTTTTAGCCCTCGGGGTTTAATAAATTCTGAAAAATTTGTGAATTTTTTTTAAGCCTATTATAACACAAAAAATCTCAAATTTTTCGGATTTTGGGGAGTTTCGGGTATTCGGAGCTTAGTAAATAATCCCCTAAGTGTAAAATGTTTTACAGTCAAAAAAAGGGTATATTTATTGTGCTGTATAAAGAAGTAGAACAGTTAGAATACATTATATATTGCCAATTTTACTCCTTGCTTTACTGTGTAGAATTATGTGTAATAAATATAAAGCTGGGGTAAAAAATTTTCACCAGAATTGTTCATCCAACAAACTTGACCATTGACTTGGAAATTTCTGGAGTTCATAAAATGATACATCTTATTTTGTTTTAAAGATGTAGGATCTAGTGATGGGCAAATAAATTTGCCAGGCATGGGATTCTCGGCAAATATTGGCGGTTAACCTCCAGCGAATAGATTTGCGAAACTGTGGTGAAATTATTTGATACCCATTGACTTTAATGTGTTTCACAAATTTTTCCCTGTTTTGCAAATTTTTCGGTAAATTCACAGATTTTTCAGCAAAGCGAAATGCCATAGATTCGTCCATTACAGATCAGCTAATTTGCTTTCCTGCTTTAGGGTCAGTGATAATAGCCACCAAAACATTAAAAAAACCTGAGAACACCATCCCTCTTAAATATAAATGTAAATGAGCAGAACTTTATTTTATGTATCATCTTGATGAAATGGGCCTACGTTTAGGTGAGTCTGATACTATGTATGTTGTATCATAGGAGCGCTTGCTACTCTCCATTCTTCCTGCATATATTGCAACTGAAATGAAGGCTGAGATCATAGAGAGACTGAAAGAGAAGCGGCCTCAGCCAGAAAATACCAACAATTTCCATAACCTGTATATCAAGAGACACAAGGATGTAAGGTGAGAGACATTCCCCAAATTACCAGCTAATGAATGAGCCATAGTTTTTAAGTGCATGGTAACATATTGTATGTACTTTATTTGTGATGCAACTATGATGTATAATGAATATATGGTTAGCTATTGTTTGCTTGTGTTTATAAATTCCTATTGTTGGTTTGCAGCATTCTGTATGCAGATATTGTGGGCTTTACGCTACTCTCCAGTGAGTGCTCTCCCAAGGAGTTGGTTCTCATGTTAAATGAGCTCTTCGGAAAGTTTGACCAAATCGCAAAAGTAAGAGATTGCAATAGGATTTGTTATGTAGGGCACACATATTGTATTGTGTAGAAAAGTGTATTCTTACCTTTTTCACATGGACTTAAAGCGGTTGTTCACCTTTAAATGAACCTTTAGTATGAATGTAGAGAGTGATATTCTGAGACAATTTGCAATTGGTTTTCATGTTTTATTATTTGTGGTTTTCAAGTTATTTAGCTTTTTATTCAAAAGCTCTCTCCAGTTTGCAATTTCAGGATCCAAGTTACCTGAATTTGAGTCTAGAATATAAATAGGAGAGGGCCTGAATAGTAATATAAGTAATAAAAAGTAACAATAACATTACTTTTGTAGCCTTACAGAAAATTTGTTTTTAGATGGGATCAGTGACACCCCCCCATTTGAAAGCTGGAAAGAATCAGAAGAGGGCAAATAATTCAAAAGCTTTGAAAAAAAAATAAAAAAATGAGGGCCACTTGAAAAGTTGCTGAGAGTTGGCCATGCTTTAACATGTTAAAGGTGAACCACCCCTTAGATTGACCCTGCCAATTTGTTTTCTTTGAATAAAGCATTGTACCTGTTTGTTTATCTCCCAAATGGAAAATAACTCGATAAGAGTGCAACTATCTATTGGTTGGCAAAGCTGTGTTGCCACGGCTTTTATATTTCCATTCTTCTGCTTATGCCACACCTATGTGGTACAGTGAGATAGCTGGCTAAAAATAATCATTATATCTTATAAGACCACAGGGCTGTCATCAGGAAATGACAATCTGATCTACTTTAGGGGCCTAGCAATCATTAGGCTGTTTTCTTTAACAAGCCTTCTGACTCACACGAAGGCAAAGCAATAGCTATCACATAAAGGGCCCCACTGACACTGACAATGGGGTCCTTCATCGGACATCGGCCTCATAATTAAATTAGACCAAGATCACCCATGCAACGGGGTGGTAAAGAAACTTGAGCCTTCTGATAAAGGGTCATTGATCCGAATCTGTGTCATGTGAGACAACCTCAGTTTATAATTAGAATCAAAGCTATGAAGCAAGACTGGACTCATTTTTTTTATCAAAGGAAATCGTAACAGTCATATGAGTACCAAGAAATACACATCCCTATGTAAACAAAAAACAAATGAAATAATTTTTTTGAGTAACATTAACAATGCGAGAAAAGCGTGGAGATTGGAGCTTCCACGTGTAAAGAGAAATTAAGTTGCCTGCAGGTTAGATTAAACTAAGAGTACTAAACACAAGAAAAATGAAGTGTGGAAAGACAGGGATATGACAGTGGGTCCCCCCTACCTTCCGCCTTCTTGCCAACCAGTTCAGACAGGCCCCTCCTGGGCCAACACAGTTAGACAGAAGAAGTCACGCAAAAACGCATAAAGAACGCCAAGGACAGGTTATTTAAAGCCTTCTGAGGCACACGGACAGTACCTATGCCCCTGAAGAAGCTGTTTTAGACATCGAAACGCGTAGGGCAGCATAGGTGGATGGTGGGGGTCTAGTTCCCATCTGTTCCCCACATAGAGAGGTAGAATTATATACAGGGGAGCGTGGGTGGCAAGAGGAATTGGGTACTTACCTGGTAACAGTATTAATTCTTTATCCTAGTGATACTTTATGGATCACTAGACATTCTAGTCTTTGAGTCTGTTAACCCCCCACCTACCACCTATGGCGTTATCGTTTTTAATTGGTGTTTTTTAAGGCCACAGTCCTGCACTGCATATACTCTTGAATTGCAGTGAGTTTGTTTGCACACTTTTTTAATTGTGGTTTGTTGTGTGGGCATGGCCCAGTGGGTATTCTTGTTTGCATTTTTAATTCGAAGTATTAAAGGTTAAGTTTTATGAGTGACTTCTTCAGTCTAACTGTGTTGGCCCAGGAGGGGCCCGCCTGAACTGGTTGGCAAGAAGGTGGAAGGTAGGGGGGACCCACTGTCACATCCCTGTCTTTCCACACTTAATTTTTCTTGTGTTTAGTAACATAAACAATGCCCCAACTAAATGGCACTACTGGCAGTATTTACATTAGATTGCACATTTTGGAAACAGTGTTCCTATTACTAGTGTTTGCAAAATAAATGTTTTTTCTGCCACAATAAATTTTTTATTGGTCTATAAATAGAACACATACACATTTCATCCACTCTGTTAAAGCTTTAAGATCACCCAAAATAGGAAAATCAGTGGCACTGCTTGAAAACAATAATTAAATACATGTTTGTACAGCTCGTTGGCTATATTTTACATGTGGAGTTTTATTAGGGCTCTTCAGTCTGATTCATTTCTATCTGTGTACAAAGGAGGGTTAAATCTGTAGCCAAGCCCAAATTGAGAAATTCTTTGTCAGTTAATAGAGCACACAGACAGCGGGAACAAACGAGCTTACATTTCAATTATCTTTTTATTCTATTGTTGGGCCACAAGGTTGCACAGTTCATATACGTTATGCTTCCTGCAAAGAAATATATACTCATCATGACAGTGTAATAATAACTTTTAATAGTAAGTCTGTGAGCAAAATAGAGCAGCCACAGGCAAACGAGTAAAGCAAGGAGTGACACATGTTTCGAAACCAATAATAATGCCTATATTTAGCAGCGTCTTACAACAGAGCCCGTAGTTTCCCACTAACCTACAACTGGACACCCACATCCAGGGCGCCATCAGAAATCACGGGACCCCGTCCCAAGTTTTTGGGCCACAGTAAAAAGGCCACTCCCCCACACACACTTTATAAAAAGCCATTGCTGTTCAGGACCCTATTATAAGTTTAGAAAAAAACATTGGCAAACTGGGTCCCACATAAAAGTTTTTAAAAGAACATCTTTCTTTTCGTGGCTTTGGGTCCTTCTTCAGCTTCAGGGCTTCAACTTTGGGTCTTTTCGTGGCTTCGGGTCTTTTCGTAGCTTCGGGTCTTTGGTGATTTAGGTCTTTTTGCGGATTTGGCTCTGTTCACGGCTTTGGGTCTTTGGGACTTTGGCTCTTTGGAACTTTGGATCTTCAGCTCTTCGGATCGCCGATGTCAAGTGGGGGCCGGCTAATTTGAAAAGGACACAGCCGGACCCCCCTTTAGGCCCCAGCCCGGTACAAATGTGCCCCCATGATGACGGCTCTGCTCACATCCCTAAATGGCTCACAATCTCCCGGGATCCTACCACAAAACATCGCTCCTTGTTGGGGCCACAGACATCTCTTGCTAACTAGCCTGCCCTTCACCTCTTAAGTGAGCTGGTACCAATCTCCTAACTCACCTAGTCCTTGCCATTTCTTTCCTTCTATTGTGTACACATGGGCTTTTGTATCAGACCTCCTGTTTTCAGCATAAACCTCCAGGGCTTGAGCATGCTCAGTTTGCTCCTCTCCCCCTTCCTCCTCCCCTTCCTGCTGCAATCTGAGCTCAGAGCTATGAGTGAGCAGGGAGAGACTCGGGTAGGAAGTGATGTCACAGCAAGCTAATATGGCAGCTGCTATCCTAAACAAACGGAGACAGTGTCTAGAGCAGAAGCACAAAAAGACAAGGAAATAGCACAAACAGTCTGTGAAAGATGGGACCGGACATAGCATAGGCGACAGAGCAGGTACCACCCACAGCTTTGCGCCCTAGGCAGGCGCCTACTCTGCCCACCCCTAGTTCCGGCCCTGATGGAAAAGCATTATAAAGAAAAAAAATGGTGTTCTAGATTGCACTGTTGTGGCTAATCTATTGGCAATAAACTGCCTTGGTAGCTTTCCTTCTACTTTAAAGGTTGGTGCCACCTGCTGGCTGAATTAAATATTGCCTAACCGGGTACTGTATTGGTTGCCTAAAACCTGTGTTACTTAGAGCCAGCACAAATGTTTCTCTATTTACTAAAGTATTAATAGTCTAATGATGCAGATGTTATTTTAACCATCCTGGTAACAGCCCTTGGTCCACCCTTGAATTATTTTTCCTTTGATTATAATTTAAAATAAATATTTCTATTTTATCACCATTTTTATCCCGATTGCAAACATCATACTTGTTCTCCTGCTTGTTTCCCTGTGTCTAGGATAATGACTGTATGCGCATTAAGATTCTAGGAGACTGTTACTACTGTGTGTCAGGCCTGCCTGAGTTCTTGCCAAACCATGCCAAAAACTGTGTTCAGATGGGATTAGACATGTGCCAAGCTATACGGTGAGAAGTTATATCATACTCATGTTATGCAGTACATAATAATGTAACTTACTGTATGTGCAGTACTTTTCCTGCAAGTACTCTTGATTTTTGAGACATGATAGAGTAATTTGTACAGTGATGCAATGAACCAAATCAGTAATTTGACTGGAGTGCCGTGTAGTATTCATGTTTGAAATATTATACCAGACCTGTCTCCAAGCAGCCCAGTCAATGTACTCAGGACTCAGAATGTTTATTTTATTTATTCAGTCCAAAACTGTGTTACTTTTGTTTGGATAGATTCAACTAATCCTCACAAATAAAATCAATGTGACAGTCTAACACAGCTAGCTGGCTGTCTTAAAGGAATTCTGTTATGATTTTTATGTTGTAGTTTTTATTTCTAAATTACATTGTTTACACTGCAAATAATTCACTCTACCATATAAGATATTATTCCTGAAGCAACAAGTATATATTTTAGCTGTAATATTGGTGTGTAGGCAGCCATCTCAACTGGGACAATATGTCTAGCCCCATGTCAGATTTCAAAATTAAAAAATCTGTTTGCTCTTTTGAAAAACAAATTTCAGTACAGAATTCTGCTGGAGCAACTCTATTTAACTGATGTACTTTGATTCTGTTTTCCCAAAACAGAATCCCTTTAATGCATAAATACAAATGCTGCCAGTCACTGAGTAGATAGAGCCTGTAATGTCTTCCAGTTACTCTTGCATATTGTTGGCATATGATCATAAAAAGGTTATTTAAATCACTACTGAGCTCCACTGAGATGTTGCATTTGTTATCCAAAAGGCTTTCCTTGCACATTTCCTTGGCAAAACTACTGAACTGTGAACTGTTTATTCATATTATCGAATTATTATCCACCTTGTCATGAAACTGCATACAACTAGATGAATTAATGTACAGTATATATCCTCAAGTGATCTACTCATATAAAGATTTGCAAATGTGCCTAACATGATTACCAGAATTGTATTTGCAATGTTTGTCTGTATCATAATGAATGCACTTATACTTAGCTGCACTGCTGTGACACTCTAGAAGCCAGTTCATAGGCATAGATTCAACATAAATGTAAATTGAAAAAAAAAGGGATGATCTGCACATCATCTTTATCTGCAAATAGTACAGACAACATATCGGATATTAAAACCAAGAATTTTTATTTTCTGAAAAACTGATGCTCATTTTTTTAATTTGATGCCAGCAACACGTTTCAAAAAGGTTGGGACAGGGGCATGTTTTCCCCCTTGCCTCACCTCACCTCTTCTTTTGACAACACTCTGTAACCATTGAGGAGACCAATTGCTGTAGTTTTGACAGTGAAATATTGTCCCAGTCTTGCCTGATATAGGATTTCAACTGCTCAACAGTCAGGGTCTCCTTTGTCATATTTTTTCTTTTATAATGCTCCAAATGTTTGGGTGACCAGTCTGGACTCAGGTCTGGATTTCTTGCTGTGGCGCTCCGAGGCCACTGGGTCCTAGTGCCGGCACCTGCGATCGCACCTCCCCCACCCACGCACGCGAGCATGCACATGCGCTGGAGCACTGAGGATGATGAGTACAGGAGTATGCATCCCCAGTGCTCCCTTGGATTGCGGCTGGGTGGCATGCCGCCCCTAAAATCGTGCCACGATAGGCCCGGGCCTTTCTGACCTCGCCACAAATCCGGGCCTGTCTGGACTGCAGGCCAGCCAATTTAGTACCTGGACTTTTTTTTTCTACATGCTGTTATAAGACATACAGAATTAGGTTTGGCATTGTATTGCTGAAATAAACATGTCCTTCTCTAAAAAAAGGATGCCACATGGATGGCAGCATATCTTGCTCCAAAACCTATATATATTGTTTGTCAGTAATGTTGCCTTCCTAGATCTGCAAGCTAACCATGCCATATGCATTAAAGCACCCTATATTAAATCCTGTGCTAATAACAAGCAAAGTGGTCCTTCTCCTCTTTAGCCCAGAGGATGTGGCATCCATAATTTCCAAAAACAATCTTCAAATATTGATAAGAGACCACAAGAGAGTTTTCCCTTCCCCCTCAGCCTATCTGAAGCTTGAGCTTTGGGCCCAGAGAAGGTGGAAGTCTTCCTGGATAATGTTTATATATATCTTCTATGCTATTGTGGATGTAGTGGCCAATTATGTTTACAGTCAATGTTTTTTGGAAGTATTCCTGAACTCATGCAGTGATTTCCACTATAGAATTATGTCCCTAGTGTACACAGTTCAGTGTAAAAATAAAAACTGGATAAAAAGATATGCCGTGCAAAAAAAAACACGTTTGTAATATAGTTAGCCAAAAATATAATCCATAATCCATGACTGGATGTGTAATATAGTAGTCAGAACACTACTTCCTGCTTTAAATCTCGCTAACTCTTAGTGATTGACTTTAAGGGTGGTCACATGAGACATAACTGCCGTGAGTTGTGAGTTTGCTATTGATCAGATTCAAAAGCAAACTATTATGATCCATTTGCCCCCCCCCCCCCCCGATTGGATGCTGGGTTTTCATTTGGAGGGGTTGAACTTGATGGACTTTGTCTTTTTTCAACCCAATTTAACTATGTAACTATGGATACAGTGCTACGCAATATGTTGGCGCTATATAAATACTTGTTAATAATAACTGCAAAGGAGGAAGCTTGGTTAGATATCTGTCACTACAGCCTTTATACATTACATTTTTGATTAACTAACTATATTGGGTAAAAGGAGCAGTCAGCACGACTTCTTACACCTTTTTTTTCCTTTTTAAGTTGTAGTGCAGGTTCCCCAGTGGCCACTTATCACCGGTCAATATTGAAGAAATTGTAATTGAACAGCACCACTCAATCTTTGTAAGATAAAAATGCCTTTATTGCAGACTTCTGGGCATCACAGTGACGTTTCAGGCCTCAATGGCCTTTTATCAAGCTAAACTGACAATCCAAACATAGCCTTTTAAACCCTTGTGAGACATCTAGTGGCCAATTAGTATCTAATAACAATCATGTGTTACATCTTATCATATATGTCAAACAGTGTAACCATTTACAAAAGCGAGTGTAACAGTTTCCACAAAGTATCCATCTGAAGTGAAGCCAATATTATAGGTGAATCAAATTCAAAATGATGCAGTTCTGTAAAAAGATTTAAAATAAAAACAATATAAAATCTTTTAAAAATGAATTTATCTAAAAATTGGTTTAAGGTCATATTCTTTATTTAGGCCAAATGGAAAGCCCATCTATTTATCCAGGTTTTTATTTACACTGAACAATTCCTTTAAAGTAAAATATTAAGATTAAATATAGAGTTTAAATGATCTGCAAATCATTCCATTCTCTTTTTATTTACATTTTACAGAGTCCCAAGGGGTTGTATTTCTAATATATGTATGAATTTGAACATGTCTATGAATAGTGACTGTGATGCAAGAAAAGAAGCTTGCAGCTTGATATGCAATACAGCTCAGTGCTGCCATCTGTAGTTATATTGCAAAAGTGTTACTTGCATGGGGTTTGCGTGCCGAATACTGACATACAATGAACTATTTATAGAGCTTTTGTCCAGGCAGTTGGCACTAAATGGGGCTAATGTAGCTCTTTGATCTTTGCAGTAACTTCTTTAGCATGACTCTGCAGAAGATTTTCTTGTCTTTGTATCTCACAAAAAAATGCTCTGTATGATTCAGTATTCCACATGATGCTTTTAGGTGCCATTAAAGGATAAGTAAACCTTTAAAATAAGTAAATGTAAAATTGATGAGGGTGCTATATACTAAGCACTTTTGTAATATACATTCATTATTTATTTATTTATTTTTTATTCCAAGATATTAAGGGATACATGTACTGTTAATATGAATGAATTTTGTTACAAGAGTGCCACCTGCTGGTCAGTTTGCTTGCTGGTCTGACCACCAAGTAGTCAAGAAAGTTGTCATGAGAAAGAAAGAGGCTGCTCTGATGTTCTTATGCGTAGTAAAGATGTGAGAAAGGTTTCTACTTTTTATCCTAAACAGAAGAACATCAGAGCAGCCTCTTTCTTTCTCCTGACAATTTCCTTGACCACTTGGTGGTCAGACTGGTGGGAAACTGACCAGCAGGTGGCACTGTTGTAACACAATTCATTCATATTGTACAGTACAGGTATCCCTTAATATCTTGGGATAAAAACCAAATAAATAATGATTGTAAAATACAAAAGTGCTTAGAATAGCACAATGATCAATTTTGCATTCACTTATTTTTAAGGTTTACTTATCCTTTAACTGTAGACAATGAAGGATACAAAAACATTTTTTTTAAAAAACTTTTGTATGTAGGCCCCAATCTGTGTTGACATTACTGTTTTTTCTCTGTCCAGCAAGCTGCGAAAAGCCACCGGTGTCGATATCAACATGCGCGTTGGTGTCCACTCTGGAAATGTGCTTTGTGGGGTGATTGGTCTGCAGAAGTGGCAGTATGATGTGTGGTCACACGATGTAACACTAGCTAATCACATGGAGGCTGGAGGAGTACCAGGGTAAGAAAGCAAAAGATCTGAACCTCTCTTTGATCTCTGTATAAGAGGCATGTTCATTAATCTCCCCCTTCATCTTGTAGGAGAGTGCACATCACAGGAGCCACTTTGTCCCATTTAGAAAATGAATATGAGGTGGAAGAAGCAACGCTGGCACAGCGGGACCCTTATCTGAAAGAGAATAACGTAAAGACCTATCTAGTTATTGACCCCAGGGTAAGTGATGTGACAAGAGCAACTACAAATACAGCAAACAGAGAACATATTAATGCACCAATATTCAAACTGGACTTCTAGTTCATAATGATCAAGATGTGAATAGTCAGTTCAGGTTGGTTACTTTGAACCTACCACTGAATATGGGCAGCATGGTGAAGTGTTTAGTATTGCTGCCTTACAGGGCTGGGGGCATGGGTTTGATTCCAATCAGGGATCTATTAGCATGGGGTTTATGTGCTGTCTATAATATTTGCATTTCCCCCCGGGTACTTTGGTTTAGTCTCACACTTCCAAACCATACAGGTAGGTTAACTGGCTCTTGATAAATACAGTATGTGATAGAGATTTAAACAGTTTTCATTTTATACCTATATTTGGATAAAAAAATGATGTATAAAGAGAATAGGTGACCTAATTTAGATGGGATATTCGCTATAATGAACTGTATCATCCTTTTGCAAAAAGAGAAATTGCTTTGCTTGTACATACAAATGTATCCAGGGGTATTTCCCATGCTTGTCACCATTTTGTGCATGCATATGATCAGACTTTTCCAAGGGATTGCACATGATGGTATTGTTGTCATCTTGGCTACACGAGACACTGATGTGCTCTGATTAAGCAGTTCAGGTAGGTAAGATCAGCACCATTATTATGAGTGACTTTGCTGTAGTCTCTAGCCAAAAGTAGCACATGTGAAGAAGAAGTCCTGGGTCATAAAGTGAATTAACGGAGATGCTGCACAGTTGGACTTGACCTGTGTGCATAAATGTGGATGTGGGTAATGCACTAAAGCATTATGCAAAGTATATTCACAATCACACATGATCATTATCTGCCTGCCTCTGTCTCTCTTTATTGTATGTATGTGTAAATATAGTGATTAATAATACAAATTCTAAATCAAGCCCTTCTGGCTAAATATTTCACAGTAAGTAACTAATACGATTTGCAGAATTTTTCATGTCTTATATAGGGACAATGACACTTGCCCTCCATCAAGCAATGCAAGGACAAGGACCCTGTATTACTGTTTAAACATCTACATGGCCTAATGCCCCCCTAGGAGGCTTGCGCAGAAAATAGGTTAATAACTCAGGCCCTTGGGGCAATCGGCCCCTGCTAAGTAGAACCGGGCTGCAATTTTCTTTTTAATAAGTACCTGTCACCCAGAAATAAAAAGCTGTAAAATAAAAGTTATTTTCAAATAAGGCATGAAACCCATATTCAAAAATCCATACCCATCATAAACCCATTTAAAAAGCTCAATTGTCAATCATATATTGCCGCCCCTCCTTTATGCCAGAGGCACTTCTTTAATGTTACTGCATGCCTCACATTCCCCTTCTCATCTCAACGTCTAATTGGTTAACCAGGTGCCACCATTCTGGTACATAAACAAGATTTTGGCATGATGAAAAGCTTGCCTTAATAAAAATGTCCACAAAATGGCACCCGCCTGCTTCATGTGATTTTGAATTCCAAGACTAAAAGAAACAATATTTAAATAACTTATAAAGTGCAACTGAAGTTTATTTAGCTTGACTAACATGATAAAATATCTAGAAATAGAAAAATGTATTTCTTTGGGTGACAGG
This sequence comes from Xenopus laevis, assembly GCF_017654675.1. Classification (NCBI taxonomy): domain Eukaryota; kingdom Metazoa; phylum Chordata; class Amphibia; order Anura; family Pipidae; genus Xenopus; species Xenopus laevis. The sequence goes on from NC_054371.1 coordinate 154,582,348, forward strand.
TCCCCAAAAAATCATCTTAATAGATCACTTCCCTGACCTTTGCATGATACAGCTATATAGACATATAAGTTACCCCTACATTTTTACATGTAAGTAAGCTGCAGATAGATAGGTTGACAATGCTTTCAATATAATACACCTAAACAATGAACAACCAGTATAATATAAATATAAATTTGTAACAAATTTATGGTCCTGTATTTTAAGGCAATTTAAAAGAGGACTGAACAAAAAGCTATTAAAAACACGAGGGCTCTTTTGTAAACCCGTACTCAGCATGGACCTCAAACAAAAATATGCCTAGTGTCCCCCTAGTTAGCTGAAGACATAAAATTGTAAAATTACATTTACCCTCAACCGTTTTTATTTCTTTTTTTCCTTTTTATATAGTTTGAACAACTGCTTGTTCATTTATTCAGTGCAGCCAGTAGGTGGCACCTTCACAAGTCTGTCTAGATGTTTTCATACACTCGTTTTTATACACTCATTAAATTATCACAAAAATATACAGAGAAAGATATTCATATTTTGTGTTTAGGAATGAATGACAGCACTGTAAAATGTGTACAAGTAAGAATCTGGATAACTTAGTCACCCCTTTCTATTCTGACTTTCAAGCCTGGGTGTTGTATAACAATTAATTGAATTATTTAAAAAAAAATGGAAGCTATAATAATCCTGTATACATAATAAAAATAATTGTAAGGTGAAGTACTCCTTTATGTTGTTTGAAGTGGCTCATGGTGGAATGCCTTCTTGTAGTAACTCTGTTCATTCACAGGCAGGTGATGGTGAGGCAGAGGATATACTGCCATCAAAATCTGCTGAAATTCCTAAGATGAGGGCATCAGTTCGTATGACTCGGTATCTGGAATCATGGGGGGCTGAAAAGCCCTTTGCTCACCTCAGTCACCGCGACAGCCTTGTGCCTGAACCACACAGCATCTCGCGAAGTATGGTGAGAGAGATAATGGTGCTTCATGCTGATGTTATGATTAGGCTGTAAAACCTATACAATTATACTACAACATTTGCAAATATATATATTTATATATGTTTTCTTTTATTCTACAGGATCTTCCAATGTCCCCAATATCACAAACCTGGAGCCAAGAAAAGTAGGGACGGGAATCCTACTCCTTATTCCTACTGACCTGTGCTTCATTCTTGTACCTGTGATACTACTGTTTTCTCTTAAAAGGATCTGATGTTTTTTCCTGCTTCGTCCTCTGTCCTTTGACTCCCTTTTATCTGTGATGTCTCCAAAAAAAATCGCTTGAGAGCAAACCATGAGTACAGTCGCCCTTTCGACATGTGTCTTTTTATTTTGTGTATGACTGACTGTGTTGTCATTTGTTGTCACAACACCATGCATGTTCCTATCTACTGTAAATGCGCACAAGTCCAATGCTCTTGCATCTCCTGTCTTCATCCACTTTCATTTAATCTAACTGCACATTCCCATTCTTTTTAGCCCATTTTCTCTCTCTCTCACACAGTAACTCTTTGTACCATTAGGTCTCGCTCTACAAGAGACACTAACGAAACATTGAATGACAACATTTTTCACATCATGGAAGAGCCAAAGAGGTATAAAGAGGTGCCCTATTTTTATTTCACAGTGTAGAATGAAATATTTTATCATTTCATTCATCATTTTCTCATGTATCAGTGACAGGCAGTGGAAGAGATCAGAGGATTTTAACCGTATAACTCTGTACTTCAATGAAAAAGCAGCAGAGAAAGAGGTTTGTTCCCTTTTCATAGACTATTAAAGGATATACATTGCTATTTTTGTATTTCAGCCATTGTGTAATTTGAGAAAATATACATACTGTGTCATAGAAACAGGGATGTTTTTGGTTGGGAAAAACACCTTTGTTCTGCTTGTTGGGTCAGGGAAAAGCAATACGCAGCAGATTTACATTTATAATGGAAAAAGTCTTGCAAGTGGTCAAAGCAGCACACATTTGCTAAACATCTAGTTAGCTTCTCATGTTTGTCACATGAACATTCATTTCCGCTAGACTCTCAAAGACTTGTCTAGCTGACCAGATGGCACGCTTACAATTTATGTAAAGTGTGCCCTTACTACATAAAGGAGGGTTTGGGCTGTAGGTGGTAGATGGAAGAATCTAGCAACAATTTGAGTATTTGTATTACTCAGAAAGGAGTATGACAATATAGAAGTGATTTTTAAAAATGGCACCTGTACAGGTTCTGTAACTAGTGAAAACACACAAGTCCAATTCCCTTGTAATTGATCGCCCTCATCCAATTTAATTTAATATAGCTGCTCCTCACTGTTAGTGAAAGGGCTGTCCATGATACGTAGGGGCACATTTACTTAGCTTGAGTGAAGGAATAGAATTAAAAAACTTCGAATTTCGAAGTATTTTTTTGGCTACTTCGACCATCGAATTGGCTACTTTGACCTTCGACTACGACTTCGAAATGAACAATTCGAACTAAAAATCGTTCGACTATTCAACCATTCGATAGTCGAAGTACTGTCTCTTTAAAAAAAACTTCGACCCCCTACTTCGCCAAAACCTACCGAGGTGCAATGTTAGCCTATGGGGAAGGTCCCCATAGGCTTTCTTAGCTTTTTTTGGTCGTAGAAAAATCGTTCGATCGATGGATTGAAATCCTTCAAATCGTTCGATTCGAAGGATTTAATCGTTCCATCGAACTAATTGCGGTAAATCCTTCGACTTTGATATTCCAAGTCGAAGGATTTACCTTCGGCAGTCGAATATCGAGGGTTAATTATTCCTCGATATTCGACCCTATGTAAATCTGATCCTAACTATGGGTATATAACTCCATTGCTTATTTCATTATACAGAAAGTGTGCCATGCTGACACTGAGGTTTCATACACACTAGTCTTTGTAATAAGGAGCCAACATATGCCATCATTATAGTGTGGTTAATACATGTGGCATAGTACCAATGCTCCCTGTTAAATGGACTAGCCAATAGCAGCTGAAGGAAGCAGTTTTAAAAAGAGATCATTCCTGTGAGTACTTATATGCCTCTTGTTGGTCAGCTATACTGAAGAGCAAACATTGTGATGGTTTATATACTTGTCTATCATACAAAAACAAAATTAAAGGGTATTCACAGAAAAACATCGCTCCATGTCACTTGGATGAAATGTATACATGTTGTATGTATATCATTTGTATTTTTAACCTTACAGGCTGTAGCAATGTGTTACTGCTTACATAAATATTTGAAATAAATGTTTAAAAAATAGCTAACTAAGAATATGGCTATAAAATCTGTATGTTATATAAATATATACTGTACTTCCTGTACCAGGCCGGAGGTTCTGTAGTCCTATAACAGTAATGATTCATACCTTCAAAATTATCTGCAGAGACTCATATCGTCTGATCTAAGGAGACTGGTATGAGAGGCATGGAGATGAGCAGAGATTATTCTTATGGTTTAAAACCCTGAGTTATAAGTGCAGAGTTAAAAAAAGAATAGTTCTTTAAGTGGAGTGGGAAAGTAGCAAGATTTGCAGGGTTATGACATACCTTCCAATGCTTTAATTTTCCATGGGACAGCCTAAATCATGGACCACAAAATGGGAGTAGCATTCTGAGAAATGCTCTGCCCTGGCTCCTCCTGAAAGCTATGGGCCCAGACAACCTCCTGGGTTGGCTTTATTGCCATTAGCAATTTCATTTGAATTGGGGTGTGTTGTAATTATCCTGTTTTTAATGCAATTTGCATATAAATTAAGTGTCTGAAAAGTTTTAATTTTGCAACTATTAATACAGTAAATCAGCTCCTCAGAACTATCACATTTATTTACAGGAATTTATCTTCAGTCTAGAACACTGGCATATCATAGTATAATAGCAGGTTTTCAAATTAGAAAAAGCTACAGGTCTAATCCATTAAGAAAGAATTACAGGTATTTTGTATATACTAGAAAGAACAACTGAGAATCACTGAAGAATATTCTCTGATTTTCCTCCACAGTATCGCCTCTCAGATCTACCTTCGTTTAAGTATTACACTGCTTGCTGTTTCTTCGTCTTCACCTGTAACTTCATTGTTCAGATTCTGGTGTCTCACAAGTAAGTGAATTTTAAGCGTGTCCTAAGAAACAAAGTACACATTTAAAGGGCACCTGTTGGGTAAAAATAGTATCCCCAACCAAAGGTGCGGGCTAATAGAGCCAGAATCCCGGTTGGGGATAACAGTAGTTTTTTTTAAATAAAAATTTAGAACTGTTCAACAGGAATATTCAAGTCTGCCTAAAAAATAGAACTACAGTATGGTCTTTATTTGTTTATCCACTGATAAAAGTGATTGTGAGTGGCATAAGTAGAGACAAACAGTTATTCTTATTAATAATATCATATTGGAAACATAACCATGTTAAATTTTGTCCTGCAGAAATGCAGCCTTTGGAATCTCGTACGGCATTTCGTACTTCTTCTTCTTGTTACTTCTCTTTACATGTTTTGCCGGACATCTGGCCGTGAGTATCAACATGTTTCTTCAGTAGACATTCATTAATTTCATGCTGATTAATGGAAGAGATTAAGTAGTTACATATGAATATGAATGCCAAACTGGAGAACTTGCCCATTAAATCACTCGTTTGGTTTTCCATATTGGGAAAGATTGTGTTCATCTCGCTTACTGAAAACTAAATTACAGGGGGACACTAAGTTGAGAGATCAGCCGAATTCTGCAAACTATGTCACTACTGTTATTGACCAATAGCCATACTGAAGTATTACTGATCTAATCATAGTCTTTTCAAATGTATTTAGATCATGAAACACATTATATCACTGATCACAATGTAGTGATTTGGTAAATTTTCACTTTTTGTTCACTGCTTATCTATTTTCACATCTGCTACTTTTACAGAGATGTATCCTTAAGGGTCCCCAGCTTCTACATTGGCTGCCATCACTTTCCATTGCTATGTCAAGTAGGCCTTGGATCAGGGTACCACTAGGGATCTTCACTATACTCACTGTGCTGGTTATGGCAGTCTTCAATTTGGTAAGTTTCAATTTTGCACCCTCTATAACTTGCTTCTCAATACTTCGCAATATGTTTCCTGTATTTCTACATTACTGTATTTGCTATGAAATGGTGATTGTAAATAAGATATTATATGTGTGTTGTTAATTGCCTTCCTTTTCTTCTCTATACATTTTCTTATGGTTTTTCTTGGTAACTTTGATAGGAATGCTATAACCTAATTTTATTTGTTTATTCAGTTTTTCCTACCAGATAATAACTGTCCACAGAACTCTTGGAATTCTTCCCTGTCACCAGTTCCAGAACCTCAGATGCTCTATAGCCTCCCAGTGAGTTGATAATTTAAAGGAGAACTAAATCCTAAAAATGAATATGGCTAAAAATGCTATATTTTATATACTGAGATTCTCAAGTTTCAGCTTCTCAATAGCAGCAATGATCCAGGACTTCAAACTTGTCACAGGGGGTCATCATCTTGGAAAGTGTCTGCGACACTCAAATACACATTGTGGGCTCTGAGCAGCTGTTGAGAAGCTAAGCTTAGGGGTCGTCACAAATTATCAAGCAGAAAATGAGGTTTGTCTGTAAAATAAGCTGATGCTACAGGGCTGATTATAAAATTCTGATGCTAATTGCACTGTTTTCTGTGCTGCCATGTAGTAACTATCTGTATTAATTACTAAGCCTTAAAATGTGACATTTATAGTCTATGTGTACTGTATATTGTGAGTGTGTTCCTAAGCGCAGTAAGTGACAGCAGCACAGAGCATCTTTGGAGACACAGATCTTTACTGCTAAAGGGCTGTGTTTGCCTTGGGTGGTACAGAAGCCAAAACATAATGTACAACATTTCTAGCCTACTTCTTTAGTTAAGCTTTAGTTATCCTTTAAGAAATGCATTTTAACTTATGATAAGCGAATACAAAATGATATTGCACATTACATTTAGTAGAACATAACCACCAGAGCATTTTCTTTTTGCAATTACCTCCATTGTTTTCAATGTGAACATATATTTTTTTGTCCTGTTTTTCAGTATTATATGTATTGCTGCATTCTGGGACTACTCGCCTGCTCTGCCTTTCTGCTTATGAACTTTGAAGCCAAGTTGATTCTGCTAAGCATTGCTTTGGTGATATACAATGTCATATTCTTGCAAACACACAGCTGGCTGTCTGACTGTTACGTTAATTGGCTGTACTTGAACCACAGCAGGTACAGAAAGACTATTATTTCATGTATTAGGTCTCAAGGAGCTTCTGCCCTTTCAGATCCTTTGAAGGACCATCTAACCTGCCCATAACATCTGCATTAGTGATACAAAGAATTTTCCAATTCTGTCCCAATAACCTAGTAATAAATATAATATATATAACTGACTGTTTACTATTTGTTTTCATTTTCTTGCTAGGCCTGGAATCTTGAAGGAGCCAAAGCTCATGGGAAGCATATCCTTGTTCATATTCTTCTTCGCCCTTTTAGCATTATCTAGACAGGTACTTTGCGTTTACATTTACCTGTAGTTTTAATTTTGTCTTGATACTTAAAAGTATTTTATTCTGCCCATAACCACTTTAAAAAGATTTTGTAGACCAGTTTTGAAATAACCTAGATCACAACTGAAAGTTGTTTGTATCTTCTCCCTGTGCTTTTATGAATCTCCTCAGAGGGAATTCTGATTCTCTACTACACTCCAAATAAGTACAAGAAACTACATTAAAAAATTGACCAGTGTGTAGGGCAGGGACTAAAGTGAACAATTTATAATCTTTGTAAAGTTCTGCAGAATATGCTGACACTATGACATCATGGCGGGGTGGGTGCAGGTATATGAATAGGAGCGCATGGCGGGTTAGGGTCAGGTGCAGGTTCTCTGGGGCTGGATTAGGGTCCGGTGTGAGAATTTTTCTCGACCTGCACATCACTAGTGTGTGCCCATGCCTAGACTGACAGTCTGTGGGTTCTGGCAAATGCAAGAAGGGCTGCTATAAGATGACATAGACAGTCACTATTTATTGGGTCTCCAATATACTTTAATTAAAAAATGTATACTGTTTTTACAAGGAACCTGACTGTATGCAGTGAAATTCTCCCTTCATTTACTGCTGTGGATAGGAATTGTCAGATGGTCCCTAACTGCTGAGCAGGGAAACAATCATACTTATGAACAGCAGGGCAAGCCCCCGCCTTCCCAGCCATGCAGAACTCAAGCAGCTTAGTTTATGACGATCCCTAAGCAGCCCAGACCACACTGAGCATGTGCACAGTCTTAGTCTTGCAAAGATGTTTAACTAAGTTTCAAGATGGTGACCCCCCTGTAGCCAACTTTGAAAGCATAAATTATTTGTTTGATTAGGCTTGTGGTGCAGTAAGTTCATGTTTATATTTAGTCTACAAAATACAGCATTTCTAGCCTTATCCTATTTTAGACTTTACATGCCCTGTAAATCCAATGCATAACCTAATGGATTATTCTTACAAACTTTTTTTTTTGTAGAATGAATATTATTGCCGTCTAGACTTCCTGTGGAAAAGGAAATTTAAGTTGGAGCGTGAGCAGATCGAAACCATGGAGAACCTGAACAGAGTTTTACTTGAGAATGTTTTGCCAGCAGATGTAGCCCAGCAGTTTATTGGACAGAACCGTAGAAATGAGGTAAACAAACCTGGAAATGCTGTGCCTCCTCTAACACCACTTGATTCCAGATAAATGGTTAGCGGCAGGCTATTTTTATTATTGTTTATTAATCTCATTAGTCAAGTAAAAGCAGCTGACAAGCCTGGTTTCTATACAGGACCTGTATTACCAGTCATATGACTGTGTCTGCGTCTTGTTTGCCTCCATCCCTGACTTTAAGGAATTTTACACAGAGTGTGATGAGAATCACGAAGGCTTGGAATGTCTAAGGCTGCTCAATGAGATAATAGCGGACTTTGATGAGGTGAGCAAAGAGATTGTACTATTTGTGCATAATGGTTTCAGTTTTGCCTATAGTAAAATGGAAGACAACTTTTTATGACTTAAATTAAACCTAGAGAATTTCAAAATATGATGTCTCTGTTTTTTTACTAGCTGCTCTCAAAGCCAAAATTTAGTAGTGTGGAAAAAATTAAGACCATTGGTAGTGCGTATATGGCAGCAACTGGACTTAACGCTACATCAGGGCAAGAGAACCCACAGGTAATATATAATATTAAGGATCTTTACAATTATTTGAGGGCACCAGATTATTTGTAAACCCTATTTCTCCACTTGTGTCCAATTCTAAGGATGGAGACAGGAATTACAACCACATTGGTATCATGGTGGAGTTTGCCATTGCTTTAATTGGAAAGCTGGATCTAATCAATAAGCACTCTTTTAATAACTTCAAACTAAGAGTTGGTAAGTTAGCCTAAACCTCCTTTTCCCTAGCCAAAGATTTCCCTTGTATGTGCAAACCATGTTTCAAACTTCATTCCCATGTTTTTTCTTTCTTTTCCCCTAAGGCATTAACCACGGTCCTGTAGTGGCTGGAGTTATAGGAGCCCAAAAGCCACAGTATGATATATGGGGTAACACAGTAAATGTAGCCAGTCGTATGGACAGCACTGGTGTGTTGGGTAAAATACAGGTAACAACTCCTAACAAATCTTATAAATTTTTCTGTATGATAACAATATACAGGTATGGGCCTGTTATCCAGAATGCTTGTGACCTGGTGTTTTCATGAAAAGTGATCTTTCAGTAATTTGGACCTCCATAACTGCTAAAAATCATTTAAACATTTAAAGGGGACTGTCACCCTAAAAATAAACTTCACTTACACTATGTATACATTATTTCAGCTTGTTTCTTTTAATCTTGGAATACACAATCACATCAAGCAGGCATTGGGCATTGCTATTAAGGAAAGCTTTGCATTGTCCCAAAATCTTGTTTATGCACCACAATGGGGCCCCTGATGCCCATGCACTGGCTAAACAATTAGATGGAGAGGAGGAACGGGGAATGTGGGAGTGTAATGCACAATGGAAAGTGAATGTAGGTATGGATGTTTTAATAAAAACTGAATTTGGGCTTCATACTTAGTTTTAAAAGGACTTTTACTATACAGCTTTTCTAAGTTTGGGTGACAGTTTTCCTTTAATAAAACCAATGGAATTGTTGTGCTACCAATACTGATTTATGCAGCCTTATTAGGTTACATACAAGGATCTTTAAGTATATTACAGAGAAAAATCATTTTAAAAATGATTTGCTTAAATATATTCTATGGAAGATGGCCTTCCTGTAGATTGGAGCTTTCTGGATAATGGGTTTCCAGATAAGGGATCCCTAACTACTTATATAGTAGACCCCACAGTCAATGGAGCCTGGGTGATAGGGGGGCCTAGACCACTGTGGCTGCTGCTTTGTAGTCCTCTCTCCACAGCGCCTCTCATACCTTTAAAATAGAGGCAAGTGGTGAGGGCCCAGGAGGTGCAGAACCAGGCCACAAAGGCCTGGGCCTAAGGTGGCAAATTGCTGAGGGCAGCATGCCACCCTCTAGCTGCATCTGACCACCTGGCCCCCAGTTCGCCAGGTGAGCGGTGGGACTGTGCTAGGCATGTGTGAGCAGGTTGGGGGCAGGAAGGTGTACAAACAGGTAGGGGATGGGGTGTGTGCATGCAGGTTGGGAACAGGCAGGTTGTGGCAGAGAGGTGTGCAAACTGATAGGAGACAGGTATGTGAGCATGGGGTCGGGAACAGGGGGGACAAGCAGGTTTTGAAAAGTCGGGGCAGGTAGATGTGCAAACTGGTAGGGTTGCCACCTGGCTGGTATTTTACCGGCCTGGGTCTCAAAAATGTTGCTTGATGCCAATGTTATTTATAGGGAAAAACCATAAAAATATAGGAAGGCCTGTATTTTTTTTCCAGAAAAGGTGGCAACCCTACTGATAGGGAACGGGGATTTGTGCGAGTGGATCAGGAACATGTGGGGTAACAGGCAGGTTGTGGCAGGAAGGTGTGCAAACTGGTAGGGGACAGGGTGGGGGGGGGAGAGCGGCCTAGGGGCACACTTTTTTAAATCTGGCCTTGTGTGGTGCATGCAGGCCAGGAGGGAGGGTCTTTTCGCAGAGGGCCTCCTCGGTAGATTATTTTGCAGGGGGGCCCAGCGCAGCCAGGTTACGCCACTAAATACACACCATTCTGTATAGTTAGATGTATAATGACAGCAGAGCCAAATGATTATTTACAGAAGTGTGCTCTACAAGCATAGACCACATACTAACACACAGATGAATATATTTCCTTTTCAACATTTTGTAATACAGGATTTTCCAGTTTAGCAAAATGCAAACCTATCGGCACCTGCACAGCAGCTCTAGTTGGCACACCTCACCCCCAAAATAACACTTTTCTCTCTACTAGATTCCACCACAGATAAAGCCCACATAAACAAATATAGCACAGAGGGGAATGTGTCCGTTACCATAAGATTTTTTTTTTTTTAACTAGACAGCACTTGTTATTTCAGTCAGCTAACAAAATGAAAGTGGGGCATTATTTTTTTTATGAACCTCCACCAAATAAAGAAAGCAAATAAAAATCAATCATTTCTTGTTTGTTCATGTCTAATACCCATTTACTTCTTGTTCAGGTAACAGAAGAGACCACCAATGTCCTAGAAAAGCTGGGATATAAATGTGAACGACGAGGAGTTATCAAGGTTAAGGGGAAAGGACAGCTCTGCACCTATTTTGTATCTACTGATATGGCACGTTCAAGTTCCCAGGGAAATGTTTTAAACTAGGTCTCTGAAAATCAGTTTCGTTATACCCTTTTTATAGAAGCAATGTGCCAAAATTTCCACACCGGCTATATGAACCATAACCCTTGGTGGATCCATTTCAGTAGCTGCATTGCCAGAATATTCAAGAGCCTTGTAGGTTCCAACATGCCAAGGCTTTTAGAGGAAGAAACCCAATGGAACTGATTTGTGCCAGGTTTGTCATAGGACAAAGAAAAAAGCTGGAGTGTACTAACTGCATACACACTAAGCCTTTTATAAAGGTTTCACTTCCAGTAGGCAGAGGTATCACAGAGTTAGAAAGTACAGTATTGAAAAAACAAAAGCAATAAATCGTTGACCTGTCTGTACTGTGGCTGTGGAAGCATTGATGAATTGAGAGACATGGAAACTGTAATTGAATGGATAAAAATATCTCACTGCAACAGAAAGAGGAACTGAATGAGCCGGGACTCTCCCATGTGTCATTTACAGGAAATGGATGTGGTGCATATAACATAGAGCCCATTTGTGAACAGTGCTACAATATTGTAATATATATTTATGTATACATGCCAATTTCACACCCTTGTATTTATTCATCACAATAAATTCTTGTTACTAAAGTTTTGGTTTTACAGTTTCTGAAATATTCAGGTAGCCATACACAACAAGTTTTAATTTTTGCATTTTAATTTTAACAAAATAAAAAGAGAAAGAAAGAAGCAAACAAAAGGAGAATAGGTTGCCAGTGGAGCCAGTAAAATGAGTGTCCAACAACATCATACTTTAGAATCAGAGAGGGTATCTTCCATTTCCAGCCACGGGCCCCATGTTGCCTCATATTTTTTAGGACAACCTCAGACTATAGAAGTCCATTTTTGGCAGGGGAGAGTATTGTTCACCAGAAAAGTTGAGGGGAGCTGAGGACGTGGAGAAGTATGCCCTTTTTAGCATAATATAGAAGCTGAAGGTAGCAGAGTTTTTGTGGGCCAATCCTAGAAGTCATACCAATGGGGACTCTGCATGGGACATTCAAAGTAATCCAAGATATAGTGCAGAACTTTGCCCCAAAACCGTTGAATGAGTGGGCAGTTCCAAAATACATGTAGATAAGAGCCAACCTCCTGATACACTTTACAAATTGGTCTGAATTCATTGGCAAAAACAAAAAAGGGGGGTTGTGGGTGCACACCTGAGGCCAATTTCAAACTATCTAAAGCCCTGTCTAAGTAATTCAAGTAAATATGCAAGTGTATGTAATTTTTAAAACAGGGTTTTTTGTTACAAAATTCTGATCATAAAATTGATAAGCCCCCTCCTTTTTTGTATCTTTTTGGGTATAACTTTGCGAGTCTGTATGGAGTAAGGTAAGCTCTATTCAAAAACTTTACTTGTATGTAGCTGTCTGGCAGATTTGGCTATATTTATGTATAAAATTAACTACTAACCCCAGCGCAAACCATCATGCATTTTCTACAATCCAACTCCAATAATCTCCTTGTTACAAATAATTGTGAAACATCATTAGAAGGAAGAATATGATTGAAACGAAACCACATGCAGGCAACTTCATTTTTGTAAAATTAAGGGGTGGAATTCATAAGCTATTAAAGGGATGCTCAATATGAACTAGTTGTAAAGGTGACAAAACAGAGCTCAGTCAGGGTCATAGAAGATAAATTCATAATTGAATGATTACACTTGGTACTTTGTAAAGGAGCAGATCCATTTAATTCAGATACCTTAGGGTCAAATTGTAGGGTCAAATTGTGATGCCCTGGGTTCTGGGCCCCCCCTACCCAGCCGCTCCCTTTCCCACCCCACCCCCCGTCTCAACCTCACCCTACGATTTCCAAGGATTCCAAGGATACCTTTTTAATCCTAATAAAGCTCTCCCCCCAACATACAGTGCACAGGCCTCCATTGACCATCTCACTGCAGCTCTTGTAAGTTCCTTCTAACCTAAACCTGTACCCTCCAATTTCCCTACCTGGTGCACACTTGTCTAGTTCTCTACCCCAAAATACACTTCTCTTCAGTGTGCTTTCCCATAATGACGAAGACAGTGAATTAATGGACCATATTATTGCCTAAAGACTTTAATAGTGTTGTGCTTTGTGGGTTCTGAAAGTTAATTATAAATATCCCTTTATGAAGATAGAGAGTTACTTGCAAAGCTGATTAGTACAATGCAAATCAGTTCATCATACAGTGGATGTATATGATATGTACATGAATCTTTAAACAATTCTGACAATATCAAGTGAGTGTGTCAGAAAATATAACACTTGTTTACTTTTGACAGAAATTAGACCAATAAGATGATTTACCCATGATTTACAGGCATCAATAAGATAGAAATGTACTCCTCCATGATGGGCTGGAATTGTGTTACTTTGGATATAAAATTAGCAATATGAAGAAAAGTGTCTTAGATCTTGCAAAGTTGTGCAGCAAAACCCAGACCCATAACAGGAAAGAGCAAGAGACATGCTATTGATTCGTGTCTGTTCGTGACTGCAGCATATAGATACATACTGCATTTAGCTGTTAGAGAGCCATAATAAAGGTTCAAACTATATATGCAATAGAAGAGTATAGATAATGGGGAACTATCAAGATAAAGAAGATTTAATGTTAGCTTGCCTCAATAAGCACCTTCCATTGATACTGCTATCAGATTCTGTTTACACTGTTGCATTAGACTTTATTAAAACGTGTTTGAGGAAATGCAGTATAAAGGCACCCTAGCTATTGTAGTGGCTTCTTTACATTAGGTCTCCCAGCTGAAGGCTGTCTACATAGAGGCAGTAGGACCTGGTGAGTGACCCCAGCCTGTACAATAGCTTCAAAGATATATTTAAATAATCTAGCTCAAGAATATAATAGTTGACCAACACATAGACAAAGTACTAGGCCACTGTTCTAGCAGATTTACCATGCAAATTGTAATTTTAGAAAATTATAGAAAACCTTTCCTACTCTTGACTGTATTCATTTAAAATGCTGTAGGTCATGTATCTTAATTAAAACGATTGTAAACAAAAATGCATGATGAATTTGCTTATAATAACAGATAGAGATTAGGGAGTATCTGTGAAAGGTTCCAGAAGATGGTGTGCAGGGTCAAGTAAATAAATCACATAATCAAGAAGAGAAAAAGAGAACTGACCCATATGTCTGCACCCTCCCATCCATTACATCAATTAACTCAAAGGAGGATTCATTATTAAAACGTAACTTTTAATAAATTGTTAACATTTAAAACCACCTGTCCAGTACATATCAATCCTATTAAAACGAAGGTAAAGGCAGGAGAACGGACCAACAGAAGGCAGTGGGTTGGTCTAGTGCATATACAGTATAGTTAATGTACAATCAAAATAAAAATTAAACAAGTGTGCTATATAGCAAATAGTAACTTAATACAATAATGAGTTACCAGTCCGGTGTAGTCACTCATACAGCCACATTGTAGGCATCAACCCTTTCACCCCCATAGAGTACCCTCCCATTCGGTGGCCTTTCATAAAGCCTGCGAGCGGTGGGTGAAACATGAGTCAGGTGCAACTTTTAGCTTTGCTAGCACTTAGTGCATCCCATAGAAAAAGTTTCACATTCACTAATTGTGACTGTGGCTGGAATTGAGCGCTGTCTGCATTAGACATCTCTTGATTCAAGAAAGGCCTGCTGGTGGAGGCATGAAGGTTCTTGCACTTGTGCCCTGGAGTTTTCTAAATTACCCCTAACGATTTATGAAATTTATCCTAATTCTTCACAATATACTTAGAAGCTGGGAATATATCCAGTCATAATTTTAAGCCCATGGGGTGGGTTGTGGGATTGTTGTACGCTGTGTTTTTTGACACAGTGTCATATTACACCAAATTACTAAGAGCTTCTTCTTGTTTTATTGTCAAAAAACACAGCGCCATATTACACCAAATTACTAAGAGCTTCTTCTTGTTTTATTGAATGGAAAATTCCTCTAAGTGCCAGGAGATAAACAGTAGTACAGGTAGCTATGAAACAGAAGATTACTAGGCGGACAAAAAGTAGGCAGCACATGTTCAATCAGGCAGAGGCTAAAAACATGGAATGCATAAATAAATATACAAGCCGGTAAGATTCACAATATTACTAAATACCATTAAGCATATTTACTTAAAGGTTAATGTTAAAATTTGGAGTATCATTTGCTACAAGGAGAGGGAAACAAATGTTGGGGAATCACTGGTTAAAATTCTTTTTGCATTGGCAAATATTTACATCTTTTCACCATGTGAAATTTCACCTGTCAATATTCACCAATTTATCAAGAGCACAAGAATGAATTTTCGGCAAGAGAAATTTTGTCAAATTCAGGCTGGCAAACTGCCATTATAATGACAAAGCAGACACTTTTGCATCTTATTATATATGTAATCTCCCTATGCAAATAAAACCCGATAATTAAATGGAAGCACTATGATCCACAAATGATCTGTTAACACACTTCAACCATGCGACTCTTAAGGTCCCCATACACAAGAAAATATAAGCTTCTGACAAATTAAGTTGTTAGTTTATTGGCCAGTGTTTGGGGTCCTCAGACAGGCTTCCCGGATCGATATCTGGCACCCGTATTCTCCTCGTTGTGATCTGATCGTTAGGCCCACGATCCGATCAGCCCAATATTGCCCACCTCAAGGTGGGCATATTGGGGAGACCTCACCAACAAGCTGGTTTCTATATATATATATATTATATATATATATATATATATATATATATATATATATATATATATATATATATATATATATATATATATATATATGGCCAGCTTTAATCTCTGTGATGGGCCCTAGCAGACTTAGTGGAGGAAGGGTGTTGCAGAACTTCAAACCCCAGGGTGTTTAAATCAATTGGGCACAAGTGGTTCTTAAAATAAACAGTAACAACACACAGTACAACCTCCAGGAGGATACTACACAGAGGCAATATTTAGTGTTCATTCACATACACAGCCATCAGGGGTCACTTACTAACAGTGGATTTAGTCAACTTGGAAGTGTCAAATTCCCGATATCATGCACATGACGTGAAACCTAGGTGAGCAACAATAGTCCCTAAATCTGTACACTTGAATCTCAACCCTATGCGCAGTACACCCTGGACCTGAACCTACCCACCTGGAGTGAGCTATTACAGAATTATCCTCACTAGCTTCTCCTACTGGGCCTATCTCTGCCAAGGCCCTAAAATGCACCTACCTTCTCTTATATAGAACAGAAAAGTGGCATCTCCGGGACACTTTAACCCAGAATAAGGAAACAGCTCCCCCCCAACAGTGATTTAGCTGGCCAAATCTTTAGGGTACTACACTAATATCCTACGTATATTATTTCTTTATGGCGTTCATTCTCCACATTTTCCAACAATTTTTAGTAATTATGAGATGTTGATGTTAAAATACGCCGGGCGAGTTGAGGTAAACTTTGGCAGAGTCAGGGGAGGAGAAAATTATGGGCATGAATAACTTACTGAAAGTAAAGTTACATTCTACTTCCCATTCTTATGAGCAAAATCAAAACATATCGGAAAAGCCTCTGTATAATCAGCTGCTCAATTTCAGATTTCACTGTGTACAGTGCAAGAAAATCAATAAATAATCAATGAAATAAACATATGTCAAGAGTAGCAATTGTGAATTACAAGAAAAATTCCTCTTTGTTTTTGCCAAGTGTATAGGCTTTAAAGGGCAGCATGTGACTCCTTTTTGTGGTACAGTAAATTTCCCTGTGATGCCACTTTAGGACTTATGAGTCATAATTTGTGACTAGTCTTTAGAGCTTCTGCTTTTGACGTGTGAAGAGGAGTTTGCTGTACCTTCGGAAAACGGAAGTGGCTGTTCACATTACTGAGTATAAATAGTGATTTGCGAAACTGCAGCAAAAATTCGCCAGTGTCAAAAAATTTTGAGAGAGCATCGAAAAAGGTGCTCGCATCAAATCCGTTGCGTATCAACATTGTTCGGACGCCCGTTGACTTTAATTCTGGCTTCAAAATTGACGTAAGCATCAGAATTGGCGCAGTCGTCAAAATTCGAGTTTCGCAAATTTTTCTGTTTTGCGAATTTCCCTTAAAATTTGAAAAAACGGGACAAATTCTAATCCCTCACCACCAGTTTTTATATAATAGGTACCCTTTAGCAAATAACCAGCTTTAATCAGGAGGTGTGCAGAAGTGATGGGTGAATTTATTTGTGAGGCGCAAATTCGCGGCGAATTCCCGCGATTTGCCACCGGCAAATACATTTGCGAAAATTCACCAGTGAAAATTCACCTGGCGTCAAAAAACAATCCAATCCATTTTTTTGGATGCCGGCGCAATTTTGACAAAAACGGACGCCGGCGTCCAAAAAAAACTGACGCCAGCGCCGTTTCGCGAATTTTTCGCAGTTTTGAAATTCACAAATTTTTCGGAAAAGCAAAACGCCCCAAATTCGCCCAAAACTAGTGTGCAGCATTGTTTCAGCAGTCAGAGCAGGGAGTGCAACGAATGTAAACACAAAACAGATTCTGCTTTTAATAGCAATTGTATTTTCAAATAACTCTAAAACCAATGTAAATGTTTAATTAACGTATATTGGAAAGCTGCTTAAAGTCAGTTTTATAAGGCAAAAACTGTTTTTGGGTGTAGATCCCCTTTAAATAAAATAAGCGAATAGTCCATGGATATCCAAACTGCAACAGTGAAGGTGAATCTGAAGTTTGACAGGTCAAGCTGAACAACAGCTTAGGAATTCTGCATGGGAAAGCCCTATTAGTGGTGCATGTGCACTGTGTCCATTCCACTGGGACATTTATCTAAATTGCTTTCTGCTCCCCTCTGGGCTTTTCCCTAACCCAGCTCACGCTCAGCCATTGGTTCATTCAGCCCCCAGCCTGCCTCTCATTGGCTGTTTTATCAACCTTCTCCTGCCACAATAACTTCCTGGTTGTACTTTCCCAGCCATGAGTCAAGGGAGAGAGAGAAAATGCTGGTTTGTTCTGTAGCTTTAGTTCCATTGGCACAACACTCAGGGAGAGGAAGCCACTGTGGTATCTTTTGGTAGAAACACATAGAACACAGCTCAGTCAGAGAAGGTGAGTTGTTTTGGCTTTGTCAGTCCTTGCATGTGATTAAAGAAGGCACAGACGTTCATAAACTAGGGTGTTTTGTAGTCACACGGTACTCCAGAGAGTGTTGTACTACAGCTCTTACCTGTCGTCGTCGTCGTCAACCTGGGGCTTCTGAGAGCTTTAGTTCAACATTAACTGTATCGCACTGGTGTTATAATCTATAGCTTTTATATACACATGTATCCAGAAGCAGGAAGCACGTTAGGTCAGAAGGAGGGGCTGGGGGCCAGAGCTACATGCAGAACTAGAACTTATACAGACAATACAGTCTTTCTCTTGCATTATTCTACTCCGCCATTGCTGCTGAAAATTCTAATTTCAGCCCTGTCCCTACTCAAGTATGCAACTAATCAGTAACCCCTTCTCTGCTGTGTGCTCCACGCAGGGAAGGAAGCGATACTGCATAGAAAGTTACTATTCTGGCAGCTAAATGTTTCCTTATAGAATGCCCACTGCCCATTTTAATCTATGCTATGTCAGCAGTAACCCCTACCCTGCCTGAGGGCTGCAACGCCTGAACTTTGTTTTTAAGTCTTAGCTGTCAGCTTTCTCCAGGTGCACTGCAATTTTTTTAATGTCAATTCATCGCAAATAATTTGATCCAGAAATTGACCCAGGAATTTGATCCAGGAAATTACAACCCGTGGCTATGTCCTAATAAACAGGAACTATAATGCTTCTTGTAGTATAGCCTGGTAAAAACCTTCACTTTAAAGACTATGACAGTCAGGTGTATCTGATTTTAACCTGCACCAATGCTTATCTGACATAACCAATTTAATTAAAACAATCCAATGTACTTGTTTACACCATGTGATCCAAGACAGTTTTGAGTCTCCGATGGGTTAGATTATAGAATAGGACCCAGGACTTTTTATGTGAGTGTGGATGTTTTATTGCAGGAATATAACCTGCAGTATCCCATGGCATACAATCAGGATGCTTCTGATGGGAAAGACCATCTACAAAAATGATTAATCCAATGTTCTATTGTATAGAAATATCTATGCTGCCCTGCTGTGTGTAAATAAAGGCAATTTTTACTCAATCCTGGAGTGCTGCCCATCTCTTCTCTGGTTCTATTGTATAGAAATATCTTCTTTTTTTTAAAATCTAAATAAATATATTAAAAGTTGGAACAGCCACATTTACCATACCTGACTTCAACCTTTTGTGTCGTTTTCAGGAGAAAATACAACCATGATCCCAGAGCCAATGGTACAAGTATTTTCCTGATGCAACTTGAACAAGTGTCTGTCCTACACTTGGTTAGTATTTTCATACATTTATTTATTGATTTCTGAAACAGTTACTGTTACAAAAATTAAATGTATAAATATTATAGTTGGGCTTGGATTTAATATGGGTAGATGTTATGATACAGGTATGGGACTTGTTATCCAGAGTTCTTGGGACCAGCGGTTTCCCAGATAAGGGATCTTTCTGTAATTTGGATCTCCATACCTTAAGGCTACTAAAAAAATAATTTAACCATTAATTTAACCCAAAAGGATGATTTGGCCTCAATATGGATAAATTATCTTAGGGCTCTTACAGACGAACGTTTTTAGCTGCGCTCCCCTGCATTCCAGTTTCATGTATTCAGCCGCAGGGGATCGCAGGAGTAGACACACTGAATTATTTTCAATGTGGCTGTACTCACACAGACGCATGTAAGTGTCGAACGCAGGTTGGGACGCATCATGTTGCATTTTTCCTGCGTTCAGCGATAACATGCGTCTGTGTGAGTACAGCCACATTGAAGGTTCGTCCACTCCTGCAGCTGAACGCATGAAACCGGAAACGCTTTTCTGTAAGAGCCCTTATCAACTACAAATTACTGTTATATTAACATGTTTTTTTTAAATATGTGATTAAAATGGGGTCTATGGGAGATGGCCTTCCATAATTCAGAGCTTTCTGGATAACGGGTTTCAAGATAATGGACCCTATACTTGTACATCTTTGCTAAGTGCATTCCTTTATTTGCACTGGATTCACAAAGTATCTTAATTCTTTAAGTATACTGCAAACCGTTACTGAACTGGATTAACCCCCTCCAAGCTACATTTTGTGGGCTTGATTATGTTAGAACATGATTCAAGCTTCATCTTTTTTGGCCTATTGATTTTTATTGTGCATGCAGTAGTGTAGTAATATTGGATATACATCCACTAAAGAGATTTTTTAGAAAGCAAACTATTCTCAAGTGATACTTGGGTGGACATGCTGAAATATTTACAGTGTACACTCATAAGAATTTGCAATTCATTTGCTTTTTTATAATTATTGAAATAATTCTTTTTAGAATTGGGTAGACTGTGCAGATTATCTGGAAAAAAAATATTTCCAATAAAGAATAGATGTAGGTTAATGTTTCAATGGAAGACTTTTAATTATGCTTACGTTATGATAGTAACACCTCTCTTTCTTTTCATCAGGTTCTTTTTCTATTTACTTGGATTTAGAGGCCCACTGGCAGCAATATGTCATCTCCTGCTTACTTTATAGCTATCGATGATTTTCCGGTACTCCCAAAATTACCTGACAGGGTGTATGAGAAAATAGAAAAGGGAACCATACTTATCAAAGCTGACACCCCACCATCTACGCTTGTAAGAGCAGATCCATCTCTTTCCCCACCTCCACTTTGGGTAAAAGTGCAGGAAACCCAGAGGATAGTGAGTGTTGACAGACAGTTTGTGGCAGATCTGCGAAGCAAAGTTGCAATGTTGCTACTGGCTGTGACTGACACAGAAGAGCGTTTTGCATTTTACAAGGATAGGCGTAGATTGCAGGAGGTAACAGAACTGAAGGAGGGAGACCATGTTAGGGTGCAGGTTACCTCATCCAGTGGGCGCAGAGAGAGAGGCGTGCTTCGTTACAAAGGACCTGTTTGTCAGAAGCAAGGACTTCTATTTGGGGTTCAGCTTGTGGTAAGTAATGTGATATTATAATTAGTTTTTTTTTTATTTATTGTCTGATAAAGACTTGGATTTTGCATAAACATCTAAAGAAACCTGTCATTCACTTCTAATATATTTTTTATAAGAAAAAGCTTTGGATTCCAAGTACAAATCATGTGATAGAAAAAGATTACTATCCCTTGTATCTCTCTCTAGGGCTCTGCTGTGGGAAAAGGATTTACAGATGGCTCGTTTCATGGCCAAACATTTTTCCACTGTGAGGAAAATTGTGGTGTCTTTGTACCGGGAAGCCGTCTGGATTGGGATTACAATGAAACCCAGACACGCAGAGGCGGTAGACTTGAGGAGACGTCATCAGGGAGACGGGAAGAACCCATGAAAGGGCCAAGAAACATCCTAGAGCAGCGCCAAAAGACGGTTAACTTCCTTTCTCGAGGCATCAGGCAGCAAAGTCCACAGCGAGCTGCAGAGAAAGGAACGGGTAACACACTTTTACTATTTTAATGGGCTTAAATGTAAATTCAAGGATTTGTATAGGGGTATTCGGTGTTCCGAGTTTGTTGTGCCCAGGAAGTAATTATAGATTACACCTATGCTGCTATCCTGCAGTACTAATCCACATAAAGGCTTAACATGACCCTGCACTACTTCTCCTCTGATCTATAAAAACCAATGGTATCTTCTATATAATTAGTCATTTTTATGTTTTATGAAATATTACTTCATGTTTAACAATATATTTTCTGATAGGATTCTAGAATGCTGACAATGTTGTATATGATCTTTTAATTTAATTTCATTAGACCATCTGCCAACAACAGAAGAGAGGAATATCAAAACACGGGTACCAGAAGAACATTCACTACCAGGTAGAGGAATTAAACACATGTAATAAGGCAAGGGTTGAAGCCAACCATGAAGTAACCATCACTCAAGTGTGGCTTGTTCAATCATAATTTACTAAAACTACTGGGTGATCATATATTTAATTTAAATGTTTTAACACAGCAAATGAAGAGGCACCGCAGCCCCTGACTACTTCCTTGGAGGGACTGCAAATTAATGCCAATTTCCATTCTGCAACTGAAGATAGTCTTCAGCTCCCTAGTCTGTACTGTCCCCCAAAAAATGGAATCCCATCAAGCCTCCTGCCTGAGACGGAGCGTAAAAAAGTGGAGTTAGAGCTCAATTCAATGGTTGAAGTCAAAGACCCCCCTATCTATGGGGTGATCCGCTGGATTGGGCAGATTCCAGATTCCTCTGAACCTATAGCTGGTCTTGAAATGGTAATGTCAGCTTTAAAGCTTTAAATTACTTTAAAATACCCCTTACAGTTTCCAACAAAAGTCTATCAACAACAATTACTGTCTGCTAATAAGCAATAGGCAATCTTTCAATTACAACATCTTACCAAATATATAATTATATAAAGCAGAATTAGTTGTCTCTATAAAGTATTTTCCTTTTGTACAGAGAGCATCAAGTACAAAATTATGATGTAGTAAAAGGCAAGTTCCAATAACTAGAGAACCTTGGTCAGTTTAAAGCCTACAACAATACAATGGCAAGCAGTAACTACAAACAGAAACATTAAGCATGCATAATTAGGTAAATAATAGATTTGAGTTACATTCCAGTATAAGTGTGTGGCTTTCCTCTCTGTATAAAAATGCTGGTATTGCTTTAACTTAAAGGTTCGCTGTTTTTTGTGTTCCCAGGAGGTAGAAATGCCATCTGCTGGAACAGATGGATTATACAGGGGAAATCGGTATTTTCATTGTGGCCCTAATAAAGCACTATTTGTCAAACTGAAAAACTGTCGTCCAGATTCCCGATTCTATTCCATCTACGGACCAACTAATCAGATTCAGAGATGTAATTCCATTGGTAAGCATCTATATTGCTAAAGACACAGTTTATGGCCAATCCTGAAAGCAAACATAAAGCGGAAACCCGTTAATAAACTAATGTGATGAAAATAGGTAGAAGAACAGTGTTTCACCGCATCTTCCTTTATTTAGCGTTCAAGGATTATACCAGCAAATGCATTGAGGAGAACACACCTCCTGCGATGGGTAGTGAAGCCACTGAACGTTTGATTGGATGGAAAAAAGGAATTCAGGGTCACTGCAACTCTTGCTACTTAGATGCAACACTTTTTTGGTAATAAAAATAAAAAATCACATGGAGTCAAAGAATTTATTATATCCATGCCAAAGGCTTGCCATTTTATCATAGCCTTAAATTCTTGGCTTCAAATAATAAAACTTGTGTTCCACCAGTTCCAAAAAATGTGATTGTCTCACAACCTGAATGTTAATTCTTAGCATGTTCGCCTGCTCATCTGTGTTGGATACAATGCTCTTGCGTCCGCCAGACAAGAATGACAGTGATTCCTACACTGAGACTCGGGATTTGCTACGCACTGAAATAGTGAATCCTCTGCGAAAGTAAGTGCACCTGCATGGGAAATGTTTTAAGCAATGACTGTTTGCTCTGCTAGATTCCATCTGACATTGAAGTCAGCTATATTGGAACTTCTGTTTGCTTTTCCTTTTTTTAAGCTTTAGAATCTTTTCTTCATTTGTTCCTTATAGAAATGGCTATGTATGTGCCACAAAGGTAATGGCCTTGAGAAAGATTCTAGAAGCAGCAGGAAAGAGTACAGGATTTACCAGTGAAGAGAAAGGTATGAGAATAATGTAATATAACTTTTCTATATATTGTGATTGCTATTGTGCTTGATATTCCCTAACCCTTTACATTTTAAGCTTTTGTGAGCATGGCCCTCTCAAACTGTTTTTATTCTATAACCCTTGTTGTTAGATTATTGAAAAGGACTGCGTAACTTGTTAGCACTATATAAATGAATGATGATGGCACCATTTACTAACAAATATATAACATATAAAAATAGTTTTGCATTTCCATTTCATGAACCAACAGCAACAATAAAAACTTTGCACACTATGGCGGAAATTCACTAAAGGGCGAATTTTCACCTGGGAAGGCTCCACCACACTTCGCTCCACTTCGTCAGACGTTAATTTGCAGCGAATATGCTAATTCATCAAAATGCAAAGTAATGTCTCGGCAGACTAACGATGGTGAAGTTTCACCAGCGAAAATTCGTCAGCGAGAGCATTTCATAGCAAACTTTCGCTAATGTTCATTTCTGCCTAGTGAAACTTCGTTAACACACTGACGCTTAGGTCAATTTGAGTAGGGCAGGTACATAAAGGTCATGTATACTGTATATCTTTATTAGTGATGTTGGGGAAATTGCTTGAAGTGGCCACTTATTAAAAATGTGCAAGGAAGTTAAATAAAGGCAGAGATCCTCTATTGTCCTACACACAAGCCTATCATAAAACAAATGTGGTATGACCCTCAAATGGTTAAAAAAAAAATATTAAAAAATATATTTAACATTTAAGTGAATTTGTGTAGTAATGATCGTTTTGCCTGAGTTAGAATTTGCCTGTCGAAAGGGAGCGAAACTTCGTTAGCGTTTGGCTACTTTGCTAGCGAATTGTCCTCTACGCCTGTTTGAAAATGTCCCTGCAGATTCTATTTCTTGTATTGTGTTTTCACCCTTTATTGAATTTGCCCCTTAGAAAGAGCTGGGGTTGGTGGTAGTGGGGATCTGCAGTGGGGAAAGAAAAGAGATTACACTGTGTCAGCCCCACTATTTAGAAAGCTTTGTTTTAAACACAAGTTGGTACTTTAAAAGTCAGTATATCCCCTTGTTTCACATCAATAAATAGGGCTTGTGCTGACATACTTTTTGCCTATTGTTTTATTGATGACAAAAACTATGGGTTTGGTTATTTACTGAGCTAAACAGGGCAAACAGGGAGACTGAAGCTACTCCATGTTTGGTCCTTGCAGGGTAGATAATTAGATTATCAAAATACAACCACCTCACTTCCCTTTCACTATGAGTATTTTATAAGGAGTCCATTATGCACAAGGATAATCAGTGCACTGCTACTGTCTACGACCAAGAAAAAAAACTTTTTGTGATTAAAACAATATTTATTCAACTTACGTTGAACAAGAAGTATACTGCTCCTTTATGAAGGCCACAAAACATTCTGAAACATCTGCATTCAGTGCTTTCAATGCTTCCTATTGATTAAATGGGGAGTGATACACCAACAGTAGCATTGTTTAACTAATCTAAAATCACAATGTCATAGTAGTCAGCAATGATGTGAGGCTTCTCATATGACCTGCACGTCATTGCTAAATTGAAAGACTGGCAGAGTAATGCACATCCTTAACAATAAAGGCCCTAAACAAGCTTTTGTGTCCGCAAAGCAACAGAAATAGGTTAGTGGGTATTTTTAGCATTTTTTTTTATGAAAAACATACAGATTGTGCATGGCCATAAACTATATGTACATTTCCTTTTTTTTTTTTTTTAATCATATTTTGTTGTTATTAAACAGCCATATGAAACAACTGTAGTTCTGTACACAGAAACTAACTTGTTGGTATTGTCCTACTGACCTTAGATCTCATTGTCATATTGGGTCGTTTTGTTTTCTAGATCCAGAGGAATTTTTAAACCAGTTGTTCCAGGTTCTTAGAGTAGAGCCTCTTTTTTACATCAGGTAAAATTTTGTGCCTCTCTTTGCCTTTGCCTACCACACTTATCTCAACTATATGATTCTTTATTATGAATAAATATGCTTTCTTTCATATCATCCTAATCTAGGAAATGCGAGAAGAAGCCACAGGGATGTATTTTCTACCAAATCTTCATGGAGAAAAGGCAGTCAGTGGATATTCCCAGTGTTCAGCAGCTCTTGGAGGGGTCCATGGTCACTGGTGACCTTAAGTTCACAGAAGTAAGGCACAATGGAGAAGGTTTTTTTTTTTTTTACAAAAAAGAAAGTTGGACATTTTTGACACATATAATTAACAGGAAATCTTTAACATTTTTAAAGCAAAGTATGCTATAACTGGTAAAAGAGCAATTAAGCCCTTGCATTAATGGCCACTGAATGAGATGTTTCTCTTGAAATGTCTTGATGGCTAATTTGTACTGGACCATGGGTCAAACTGCTATATTGGGAGGGAATTATCCTTTTTCTTCTGCTCAGGGGTGCAAAAGGTTGGGGATCGCTGGTATAGATGATAGAGGTGTACTGGATTTAAATTAAGCAGCCTGTTGGGGATATACCAAACTGGGTTAATGGCAATGGCACCCGTAGTGATTCCAGTACTTTTCGAGTGCCAAAATTCCTCTGCGATTCTGTGAATGATATTAATTTTAAGGTCAATGAGGGAGAACCTCCTTTTAGACAGGGAGGTAACAGGAAGTGGAAACTTAAACAAAGAGAAGTGGCTGTATAAACAACACTTTATTCCATTTTTGTCTTGATATTGATTTGTCTAATCTTTCAGCTGTCCTAGTGTCTGCATAATGTACAGTATAAATGGTGTGTGTCTCTCTTTTCTGTATCTGCATTCCAATGAAGATTTGGAAGGGAACTTTACTTGCAAGGTGATTCATTTATATATTGTTCCAGGTATATGCTTTTATGCCTGCCCATTAATTCAAGCAGTACTATCACTTTGTGTAACTATTACTATAAATATGAGGTAGTTTCTAGAGACTGGTGTGTCCCATGGTGAGCTGTGGATTTTGTGCCCGTTAATGTCTATTTTAATGTGCCAAGTTGATGTGTTTTTGCTTTGATATTTGAATTGTGGGCAATGCTGGAAAAAGGCTTATTTATGGACATGAAACTCCACATGTCATGGTTCATATATGTAACATGTCACATTTGTCAATACAGGTATGCATATTACAAGTTGTTACTTGTTTGTGGTGATGGTGTATGTTTTGAAGTAGCTGTAATTGACCTAAAGGCTCTTTAAGTGTGGCCTACACTCATTTATTTTTTTCTTTTAGGCTCCTTCCTGCCTCATACTCCAAATGCCCAGGAATGGAAAGAATTTTAAAATGTTCCCCACCATTATACCTACCCTGGAATTGGACATAACAGACCTTCTGGAGGACAGTAAGTGCTTAGGGTACCCCATAGATTTAGTTAAAAATAACCAGGTATTGATAATTTATATAACAATGGGAATATACAGTAATAACATTTTGCCTACGAAGTGCAATAGAAAATGCAGATTCAGTTAACACTGTGTTCATGATACTTGCCTGGTAATTCCATTGTACAAATTAACCTTTTATTTCTCCCATTGAATTTGAGATTTCAAGTACAACATTTTGATGTCATTTAAAGAGAACAAGACTGGTTTCTGATAGAAAATTAAATAGGTTAAAAGTAAAATCTATGATTGTTACAGAATCAGTGTTTTACCATATGAACTGTTGCAGGGTACCAATCTTATTGTAATGTTCTGCATATTTATGATGTTATGTGCAGAGTTGAACAGCAAACTGTGTTCTAGTCTACATTCCACCTAGTATTTCAATAGTGTGTCTCTTTGCAGCTCCACGGCAATGCTCTATCTGTCAGTCATTGGCAGTGGTAGAATGTCAGAAGTGTTATGAAGATGCTGGAATTAGCCCTGGACATATCAAACAGTTCTGTGAAATCTGCAACAAACAGGTAAATTAATTTGATTTGCCCAGAAAAAAAATAGTTTTTGTCACTACACAACTGGAAATGGTCCTGATCACATATGATACTTTCTTCTGGCTAGGTTCACCTTCACCGACAACGCAGTGGCCACCGCCCACGAGGGTTAAGTGTGCCTAGAGATCTAAATGAGCAGGCTGTACTTCAACGACAGTGTATGCAGCTGTATGCTGTTCTTTGTATAGAAACTAGCCACTATGTGGCTTTTATTAGGCATAGTTTCCATCACTCTACTCAGTGGGCATTCTTTGACAGCATGGCTGACCGCGAGGGTGAGAAAACCCCCCCCCCCCATATGTTTAATGTCACTGATCTGTCTCCAAACCTGTGTCTATTTTTACACTAACTTTTTTTCCATTTTTTTAGTTTTCAATTAATTTTTCTTCTCTTTCATATACTTCTCCTGCTCTTCATTGCTGCCTGTCCCATGTTTCTATTCTAACTATTCTTTATTTGGATCATTAGGGGGAGAGAATGGATTTAACATACCGCGGGTTACACCCTGTCCAGAGCTTGCTGAGTACCTAAAAATGACTCCCGAAGAGCTTCAGCAGGAAGACCCAAAGACTATGCCAACATATGCCCGTCGGCTGTTATGTGATGCTTACATGTGTCTGTACTACAGCCCAGATCTGAGCCTTTACAAATAGAACACAGTGGGCCAAACAAATAATTTCAGTGCCTTTTCAGTTCTCTGTAGTGTTTATCATTTGGACACTGTAATGGCTTCTCTTTTAATGCCTTCATTTTTATTGGTTATTCGAGTAACACTAGAGAGATCTAGATGATTAGTTGCTATTGTTTTCTTGATTAAAAACTATTGTAACATACTTTGCAAACTGTAAAATGCCAATTTTCTCTGTTTGTCTACAGCTATGTATAATCGTTAGTAAATTGTTCACTCAGGACAAAACACTGTACAGTATATGTAATAAATATTTGTATTTTTTGGGAAGAAACTATGCATCTTGTGTCTGTGGTTTCCACATATTTAGAAATGTTGTATATTCTCAGCTTGTGCAGCTCAAGAGTATTATTCCCTAGTACAGGTATGGGGTTGGTTATCCAGAAAGCTTAGAATTACAGGAAGGCCATCTCCCATGGACTCCATTTTAAGCAAATCAGATTTTTAAAATTGATTTCCCTTTTCTCTGCAGTAATAGAACAGTATATTGTATTTGGAGGCAAATTTGGAGGTCATTGGCTTATAACTGGTGCTGTTTGGCCAGTATGGCAGGGCTGAGCAATAGGTGGCTTTCAAGGTTATGTTGGAATGCAACTACCAGCGAAGTACCCTCCAATTTCCTTACCGTAATGTGCACAAAAATCCTCATTGCTTTTCATTACAAAATTTCCTATGCACACGCACACTGACTCCAACATATTCAGCTGTTTTTATCTGAGAAATATGAATATCCCATCAGATTATTGCAAATTATTTGTACAGATTCTCAGGGGTTTTTCTCAGCCAAACAAATGTTCGAGTGCAGTGACATGCAGTTAGATATTCCATTTGCTAATTTAAGCAATGACTTTGCAACACCACAGAAATCACTGACTGCTTCCACAATTTTCCCTTCTCGTGCAATAAACTGACACATGATATCTGCATCTTAGTTATTATCAAATACAAATTACTGGTTTATTATTAAAGAGAAAAAGGAAATAGTTAAAATAAATTAGAATAAAGCTATGTGAGATGGCCCTCCCAAGATTTTTGGATGTTGAGATTCCAGATAAGAGATGATATTTCCCCTTTAAAAGCACCAAATGTTTCATAAGATGCTCTGTTTCTATGAATCCCTGTTATTTTATGCACAACATGCCATAATGCAGTGCTGTCCAACTTCTGTGCTACCGAGGGCCAAAAATGTACTGGCCTATGTGCTCCTTATGCCTCATCCTCCCCTGTGGATAATACAACAACCCCCCAACACATGATTAAACACTTAGGGGCCCTTAACAACAATTTCCAAATGCTAACAGACCCCAAGAACAAACCCCTAACAAACCCCTAACAGGCTTACATTCCCCAGGTAGCATAGGGCAAGCAGAGAATGACACACACAAGCAGCACTGGGCAAGTGGAGAATGGCACACACAAGCAGCACTGGGCAAGCAGAGAATGGCACACCACAGCAGCACTGGGCAAGCAGAGAATGGCACACACAAGCAGCACTGGGCAAGTAGAGAATGGCACACCCAAGCAGCACTGGGCAAGCAGAGAATGGCACACCCAAGCAGCACTGGGCAAGCAGAGAATGGCACACCCAAGCAGCACTGGGCAAGCAGAGAATGGCACACCCAAGCAGCACTGGGCAAGCAGAGAATGGCACACCCAAGCAGCACTGGGCAAGCAGAGAATGGCACACACAAGCAGCACTGGGCAAGTGGAGAATGGCACACACAAGCAGCACTGGGCAAGCAGAGAATGGCACACCACAGCAGCACTGGGCAAGCAGAGAATGGCACACACAAGCAGCACTGGGCAAGTAGAGAATGGCACACCCAAGCAGCACTGGGCAAGCAGAGAATGGCACACCCAAGCAGCACTGGGCAAGCAGAGAATGGCACACCCAAGCAGCACTGGGCAAGCAGAGAATGGCACACCCAAGCAGCACTGGGCAAGCAGAGAATGGCACACACAAGCAGAACTGGGCAAGCAGAGATTGGCACACACAGGGAGGGAAGACAGAACAGAGCAGGAGACAGGAATCAGGACCAGTCTAAGATGTACTACATACAGTGACACAGTGCTGGTGCCTCATTACCATTTTGAATAAAGTGTGAACAGGTGAATAATGTGGGCAGTTTTAGTCTGGGTCTCAGAAGTGAACAGTACAGGGCTTTAGGATATAAACAATAGAGTTGTTCCAAGTGTGAACAATACAGGGGATTAGTCTGAATTTGAGGTTTAAACAATGCAGGGGCCAGTTAATCTCTGTAGTGATACCATTTATATACCACAAAATTACATATGGTAAGAAGACACAGCATGTGGGGGGCCACAGAAGAGGGTTGCGGGCCGCCAGTTGGACAGCACTGCCATAATGTATAATGTATTGTTGTATAACTGGATTTGGACAAACACCAGGATAGCTAGTAGTAGTATATGCATTTAGAATAAGTAAAGCATTGTAAATACAAGAACATACATTTCAATTCTTTTTATGCAATTTAGTCATTTTCATCAGTCCAGCATCAGAAATTAGCTTTGATTGGACCAGTACAATTAAAACACGAAATTCAAAATCACTGCAAAGGAACAGCTCAAGTCTATAAGTCAGAAACCAGAGTACGGGATCCATAGTCCACAAAGCTCCAAATTATGGAAAGGCCATCTCCCATAGACTCCATTTTAAACAAATAATGACATTTTTTGAAAATGATTTCCTTTTTCATTACCTTGTACCAGACCCCAAAGAAGGTATAATCAATCGTTACTCGAGGCAAAATAATCTTATTGGGTTTTTTAATGTTTTTTAGCAGACTTAAAGAATGAAGATCCAAACGGCAAAAAGATTCCCCAGGTCTGGAGCATTCTGCATAACAGGTCCCATACTTGTATAAACAAATTCTGACCAACAAATGTAGTAAAAGCAAGTTGCTTTACAACAAAGCAATGGAAGCAGATAAAATAGAGGAAAAGAAAGGGGAAGAAAATGTGTCTTATAGTGAAGTTACAATATTTCTAAGATGGTCCATCACAGCAGATTAAACATACCTGGCAAGTATTCTCTATGCGGACCCAAAAAAAGATGCAATAGTACTGCAGCATTTACATTTCTGTGGCTAACGGGGAATGAACACTTCAGCAAATTGGAGTCTTGGTTCACATTGGTACACATGACCAATGAGAGGGAGAACTAAATTAGGATTTCAGAATATTAGGAATGAAATTACTAATTTACAACTCATAGTGCTAGGAATCTATGTCTCTATAGACTGAGAGCTCAGAAAAAGAATGACTACACGCAGTGTTGGGTGGAGTGTCTGTAGAGACCTGGGCTTTTCTGTTTTTTACAAGCTTAATAATAGTGATTGTTGATACATTTAAATGTGGAGGCGAATTCAAACAGCTAGAGCTGCAGAGAACCAATTCATTAATTGTGGGGCTGACAAGAGATGTTGGATAGGTCACACCTATAAAAACAAAAAAATAGACAACTATAAACATTTCAGAACTGTGCAACCAAATTTAATTAAGTCAATGGATAATTTAAAGGGCCACTCAATTATTCTAGTGAAATTCTGCTTTCTACATGGGAATAACTGCTAGTATGTTGCTAGTATAAGGCCTCCTTTTTACTTGCAATTAGATCCTGCCACTGTACTGAATCTGTCCCCATGCTCACATGTACCTTTAAAAAATGGTTTTTTTTGTCAATATATCCTACAATGATCAAAACCTGCATTTTAATGGTAAGAAATGGTAAATAATTAAACCCCAAAACATTCAATACTATTCTTATATTTGTTCATATTCTGCAGAGAGCTTCAGAGATCCCCTCCCTGAAACCATGAGAATCAATGCGGTATATTAGGAACACATACCTTATATTCTGCTTATTACTCCATCAGTGTTGGACTGGGTTAGCTGGGGCCCACTGAAAAACCAAAGGAAAGAGCCACCAGATTTACTAAGAACAGCAATACTTTACCAGAGGTTCACTAAATAGCATTCTGGGCTGCTGATCATAATAAGATCTTGATGAATAACTTGTGCCCTGATTCATTTCAGCCAATTATTATCCTCCTGCAGATAAAATACATGTCACTACTCACTGTTATAGCCCCCTCCCTCTGCTCCCATTAGTAGGATTCTTCCAAACCTTTATAGATTGACCCCACTCCCAGTGGTGTCTACAAGCATCTAGGAACTACCAGAAAAGGAATGGGAATCTACTGACATGAAATTCATGATACAATCTTCCCTTTTTTCCTGATGAACTCCATGTCAGTATTAACTCGGAGGTAGCAAGCTACTCTTTCCATAATGGTAGGGCAATAGTTTCTTATGCATAAAAAGCAGCAGATGTGTGGGGCTGCAAGGATCCTTTTGATGGGAGCAGAGGGGAGGAGCTATCCCGGTGACTAATGACACTGAGTTTGTCCAGGAAAGGAAAATTGTTGTATCAATATACAGTATATAACCCTTGTATTGCATGGTGTTACTATCCCTAAAAGTGATAGAGCATCGTTTCCTAGTGCTGAAAAATGTCACTTTGATATTTGTGCCTTGCACTTAAATTAGAAGGAAAGTAAAGATTTGGCATCCCAAGTTCCATTTAGAGATGACCACATAGCGCTATCCTACTGCAGAAGGAGAAAGATATCGCTAAACTGCACCCTGTCGGCAACTGACAGTTCAAGTAGCTGTTAATTGTATAAATATGCTGCTTGATTTCAGTAGTTCAGTCCAATGTTCCAGTACCAGATGCTAAGGATTGTTTGATGTTACTGGTATAACTATCCACCCAACAACCTCTTCCCCTGCCTAGCCTCAAATTATTTGATATACATAAAGATCGTAATATACCCCCCCCCCGAGTATATCAGGTGCAGCATTCTTTGAGGACAACTTTTGGAGTGGCCAAAACACCATAATAAGTTCTAGTCTTTGGCAGAGGTGTAAAACTACAGAGGAACAGACCTTGCAGGGGGGCCTATAGTGTAGAGCAGGGATCCCCAACCTTTTGAACCCGTGAGTAACATTCAGGAGTAAAAGGAGTTGTGGAGCAACACAAGCTTAAAAAATGTTCTGCCATATAAGTGCTGTGATTGGACATTTGGTAGCCTATATGTGGATTGTCAATTTACATTGAGGCTCTTTGGCAGTGCACCTGATTTTTATGCAACCAAAACTTGCCTCCAAGCCTGGAATTAAAAAGTAAGCACCTGCTTTGAGGCCCCTATGGAGCAACATCCAAGGGGTTGGAGAGCAACTTGTTGCTCACGAGCTACTGGTTGGGGATCACTGGTGTAGAGGGTACAGTATGGTCCTAATTAATTAACAATTTCAAAATATCTTGGTCGAATAGGTGAACTTACCAGTGTTTTGGGCCCTTAGTTGGATTTGTTGTTGGGTTACAGTAACATCTAGTTATGTCACTGGTCTTTGGCTCAGGGCTTTCCATGATTTAAGGCCCAAAATAACACAAAATTAAAGAAAATTGGGAATGGGTACGATTTTGCACCCCACCCTGCATAATAGCTGTTGGTCTTTGTGCTCAAAAACAAACAAAATAAACGAGAGAAGCCGAGGCACAGCACAGTGCTAGTGGCACAAAAGTGCTAATACTTGGCATTATTTCAGCCTGCATCTCCACCTTTCTTTGATAGCCGATGCACCCCTATTCCATACAGCATTGGCCTGTATGCAAACACACATGGCAGACAGGCCAACACCATGCCTGTCTGTGCAGGTACAAGGAGTGATAGGAGCGCATTTGCTTTTCCAGGGTCTGACTAGGCCGGCTGGAAACAGGGGAAAAACCTGGTGGTCCCTGCTGACCCAGACCTGCTCCCTGACCAGAAACCCTGGGTGTTCCCCAACCCAACTACCTACATGGCCTTGATCACGGGCTCAAAAGGAATTAGGTCTGTGAGGAGGAGGCTGCAGCTTTGGCAGGGGGGGTAGGTCGGAGGGGATTGCGGCTTTGGCAGGGGGTGGGTGGTAGGTCAGAGGGGATTGTGGCTAGGGAGGAAGTTGTGGCTAAGGAGGGAGGCCCCGGGCTTTGATGCTGGGCTTTTCGCAGAAGAATCCTATCATCAGCCCTAATGAAATAGTGACACCCTTGATTATAGACAATTATATCTCAGCTATTATTGCTCAGTTATTTCTGTTACTATAGCAGATTACTATTAGCCTAAGCCATTGCCCTTATCCCCACAGTTTTCCTACTGAGAAATAACGCTGGGTTCTGCAGCAGCTGCAAAAGTTCTCTGTTCACATTAAAATCCATCTGAAATGTGACTTTTAGGTGAGCCCATTGCTGAGAATGTGATCAGCAGTCCCAATCTCTTTGCTTTGCCTCGGCAATAACACTGCAGTCACATTCCTGTTGTTTCCCACATGAATACATTATAAGCCAACCCCTATTTCATAAAGCAGAGAAGGATTTGCATGGCTTCGGAGTTTCCTGATATTGATGAGCCCGAAGTAAAATATTTGAGAAATCCGGTTCCGCTTGCAGATCCATTAAGCTTCATCAGACTTTCGCCTGAAAAAAGACCGTTCCACGATGAAAGGGAGGTAAGAAAAGTTCAGCTTCACTTCCCCCTCTCTGAGCTCACCGAGTGGAATTCCCCACTGTCTGACACACAGGAACTTCCAATCAGTCATGAGAACGGAGGGGAGGGTTCTTGTGATTCTGCACACAGAAGGGAGAACTGGGTGATCTGGGTCGGAGACAAACTGTGTTTGTACATTGCATTCGGATTGCATTTGTGGCTGCTGTGTTCTGAGTGCCCACCTTGTTTATAAATGTCACTGCCAGTACCAGCAGGGCTACACAGGGCGCCAGGGTAGGGTGACGAGCTAGAAACGAAAGCAAGAGGCAGCTATAGAGAGAAG
This sequence comes from Xenopus laevis, assembly GCF_017654675.1. NCBI lineage: Eukaryota > Metazoa > Chordata > Amphibia > Anura > Pipidae > Xenopus > Xenopus laevis. The sequence goes on from NC_054371.1 coordinate 154,617,423, forward strand.
CAGGGGGAGAGAGGCACGCACGCAGTGGGGTGGAAATAGGAAAGATTAGGGACGGTATATGCCCAGGTAAAAGGTAGGTTGGAAGAATAGGGGTGTGGTCAAGAGGAGTGACAGAATGAGGAAGCTGCCCATAGAATGTCAAGGAACTGAGAAATAGAAACAAATTGCACAGCCGGAAAGGAAAAGCAGGGTTGCACCAAGAGAGACTGGGGAAGAAAGCTGTCCTTGTGGAGCAATTGTATATTCTTATGAAGAGACTTATGTGTCATCATTCAAAAATTATTGAACTAAGGGATTTTGTGTACAAATTAAAATGTTCATGGAAAGGGGAGATCACGATGCAGGGCAGGATGACTTCAAAGTGGATGAGTTTACTGTTCCCCAAGAATCCGAAAAAGAATTACGGGATCAACAGCCTCACGTGAAGAGGATATTTGGAGTCACGCTTAAAATCATAGGGGTTCTAGATCAACCGCAATTGGGTCATTGCCCTATGGGACATCTGCAGATGTGGCTCGAGATGAGAGGGGATAGACGGCGTATTGGAAAGGCCAAGGTAAGGCTAAAGTCAAGGTCCAGACTGGCAATTTGCAGATCCTAATAAATGCCAGAGGGGCTGCTGTAAGATGCCATTGTCACTTTTTATTGGCAATGTCAGGGGCTGTTTGGGCCTCTGTGTAGTTGAAATGCCAGAGTCAATTTTGCTTTCTAGATCTGGTCAAGGGGCTTTGTTCAAATATGGCAAAACTGAGATAATGCATGCAGAGGGTTTATTAATGGGGCACAACTGTGTTTTCTATACAGTTGTATGGACTGAATATACCCTCGTCTGGTAGTAAATCACTATAGATCAACTAGTATTTAGGCAGATAAAAAAACAAAAACTAAAAGGTTGAACTTGATGGACGTGTGTCTTTTTTCAACCTTACGTACTATGTTACTATACCCTACTCATTATACATAATAAAGATAAACATTTAATCTACACTTCTTTTTGACTTTATTTCTTGGGAAGCTGTATGTAACTTCCTGGAGCCATTAGTTGATGTGTGACATTCACTGGGTAACTAGTCCACAATACTTATTGGCACTAATCTTAAGGTTGCCCTGATCCACATGCCCCCTTTTTTGTACCCATGCACCTAGCTCTTGCAGCATATAAAACTGTATACTTTGCATAAATCAAGGCTTATATACCTTTTCCTGCTCCATGTTGGTGCAACAATTGACTACAGTGTAACAGGTAGTCCAAATGTTTCTTACCAGTTTATATGCAGAAACAGAAAGTATAACAACCATTAACTAGCTCTGACATAAGATGTTGACTGAAGTAGCCTAAACCGAGAGAAATAAAACTAAGCATGGGACTTACAAAAACATGTTTGTTTTCTGTTTTGCTTAGGACTATATTAAAGGACTATGCACACCGGAGATAAAAGAGGACTTTGACTACCCACGAGAGATGCATTGCATTTTTGTTGGAGCCAAAGGCCTCTTCCTTGATTGCCTGATCAGAGCTACATCAGCATTTGTAAAACCTTTAGCACCTGGCAGAATCAGGATATCTGGCCTAGCAGAAGGAGCAGTGATGGCCCAAAGCTGGCTTTGTGCTTCTGTAGAGAAATGTAAATCAAACACTAAGTCTAATGTACATGAGGTCCAAATCAAAAGACATTTTAAGGACCTGGTAGAGGATCCTACAGATAAACATGCACTGGACCTTCTTATTCTTCCAACATCTGTCAAAGAGGAGTTACTATCCTTAGTAGGCAAGCATGTCGATTCAACAGCAAAAATGGAATCACAAGACCAGCAAAGAATGAATGAAAATACCAATGATATAACAACATTCAATCATCAGTTCTGGCCTACAGAAGTCCAAAACACTCAAAAATATGAAAAAATTACGAGTTCTAAAGTAGATGTTAGGAATAAATCAAAGGCAGGTAATGTAATTTTACACCACAGAGCTTCTGAGCCACGTCATCTTGCTACTTACAATAAATGGGACTGCGATAGCCAAGAACCACCATTCCCCAGATTGGATACATACGAGAGGACCATAATACAATCAACTGGGATTGATGTGCCCCAGTACCAACACATGGGTGAAAGAGAGTTGCTATTCCACGATGATGACGAAGAGTTTCAGCAGATATCTGGACTGCTAGACACTATTATGGGTAGGGAAAATGGAGACCAAAAACACTTTTCTCTGGGTACTCAAAAAGAATTTAATATGCTCTTGGATTTTTTTAAGACCATGGGTTACCAGGAGGCTGTAGTTCTTAAGGTATTATCTGAAAATGGAATTCAAGAACCTTCTCAGATACTGGACAAGGTTAAGCTGGAACAGTCTAACACCAGTCAACGAACAGAACAACAAAATGAAAATGTTCCTCACAAAGGACTCTCGCATACTGCATCCAGCCAGAATGATGAAGATGATGATGATTATGTTTTGGAAGTTGTTAAATCAGCTGCCAGAAACTGTGGCTATTGTCCTACTGAAATTGTAGATATCGGGAATGGATCTATGGCAGGACTGCTTAGAAAACTTAATGAGAAGAACATTTTGGAAGATGATATGGTCTTTTCTAATTGCCAAAGTCAGGATGATACTGAAGGTGGTCAATTGTTTCCTGATGAACTCAGAGTAGAACAAGTGGCTGAGCTCAATGCAGCTGAAGTTAATCCGCCACAAATGTTAAAACATAACAAGCACTGCAACCGCCCTGTTGAGGATCTCAATCCTGGGGTGGCCCAACTAGAGGTTGGATTGTTGGAGAAAGGCCAGGGTCCAGTTGATGAGAAAGACCCTCGTGTCCCTGTGGTGACAGGAGTACAAAGGTTTAATGAAGCGATGCAAACTCCATTTCAACTTAACCTCAGAAATGAAAAAGGAAGGGAAGAGCTGAGATATATCATAATAGATGGCAGTAATGTAGCTATGATGTGAGTAATGAAGATGCTTAAACCTTGCATACGGTTATATGCTGCACAATCTCATGATACCTAGAGGAAGGTCTTCATACATTTTTATATGCAATACTGTAGGGCTATGTCTGTTGCATATATGTTAAGGCGACCTTAACTTACCTTATGGGCTCCACTCACACAGTCTTTCTCAAGTTCTGGAAGTGGTGAATGTGCAGTAGGTTGCTTTAGTGAGCTTCAACTAATGCGCCCTTTAAGGGAATGGTTTTACATCAGATGAGGTATTAGGTTGTGCTCAGAAAAGGCAGATATTCCCATAAAGTGATTAGTTATTGTGACAAAGCAATCAACTGGGTGACAACTGTTGTGCAGATCAGAGATTTTAAAGGAAAACTATACCCCCCAAACAATATAGGTCTCTATAAAAAGATATTGCATAAAACAACTCATATGTAAAACCCAGCTTCATGTAAATAAACCATTTTCATAATAATATACTTTTCTAGTAGTATGTGCCATTGGGTAATCATAAATAGAAAATTGCCATTTTAAAAAATAAGGGCCGCCCCCTGGGATCGTAGGATTCACTGTACTCACAAACATACCAACAAAGCATACATGTTAGGTCACATGAGCCAATTAACAGACAGAGTTGTGTATTTTGCTTCCACACTTCTTCCTGTTACAGTTAGAGTTGTAGTATTTCTGGCCAGGTGATCTCTGAGGCAGCACACAGACCATCACGAAATGGTGGCCCAAGGCAAGAGATGTAAAAGGGCAATATTTACTTAAATATATATATACCAGTTTGGTAAGATTCTTTAATATGCCACTTAATATGATATGAACTATCTGTTGCTTAAGTATTAATTTTGGGGGTATAGTTTTCCTTTAAGGTAGATGTGTTATAATCTCCTACCAACTATTCAGGAGGGGTGTGGTCTGATGTCAGTAGGGCATGGCCAGCTAGACAAGAAATACATAGGATACATTATAGCAGGGTCAAGTCCCTATGTAGTAGAACCATACTAACTGCAGGAAAAATTATGGGTGTACTTGCCTGTTCTGAGCACCTACTTTTATAGTCTAAATTACTTTAACAGTATTAACAGATTTATTTAAAATACCTCTAAATATTTTGTCTGCATTTAAAGGGGTGGTTCACCTTTAAGTTAACTTTTAGTATGTTATAGAATGACCAGCTCTAAGTTTCAGTTAATATTCATTATTTCTTTTTTTTTTCTAGTTTTTGAATTATTTGCCATCTTTTTCTGACGCTTTCCAGCTTTCAAATGGGGGTCACTGACCCCCCATATAAAAAAAACAAATACTCTGTAAGGCTATAAATGTATTGGTAATTCTACATTTTATTACTCCTCTTTCTATTCAAGCCCTCTCCTGATCATATTCAGTCTCTTATTCAAACTGGAGAGCTGCTGAATAAAAAGCTAAATAACTAAAAAAAACACAAATAATAAAAAATGAAAACCAATTGCAAATTGTCTGAGTATATAACTCTCTACATCATAGAAATAGTTAACTCAAAGGTGAACAACCCCTTTAAATACAAGGTACAGATAGTTAAGCAACCAAAATGCTCCTTTGATGAACTCATTTTAGAGATGAGGAACTTCCAGGGAGTAAAACTGTAAATTAACAAAGGCATGTAGTGAGATATGATCAGAGTATGTGTCGCAGAGTGAAACTCATCGGAAATGTTTTTTTTGTTTCACTACATTTATTCTTCTCTCGCTATAATATCCTACTTTATCACCAGAAACCGACACCTTCAGTGACTCACATTGTATATTCTAGCCCAAAGACAGATATACGTATACAGTACATGAGTGAATGGCTACTACCTATAATTAGCAACCAGCCAGGCCTAAATAAAAATAGGCAGGGCTAGGGTAGTCCTGTACTTTACATGCTATGCTATGTGAAATTGGGTGTTACTATGAAAGCACCTGACTTACTTGCACTATAGTTTCAATTGCGTGACTCAATGCAGTTATATACAGTACTCATTATCATAATACTTAAAACTGCAGTAGATTGTGTCCACTTAGCATGTTGTCTGTCTAAGCTTATGCAACTATGTTTAATGTCCATGAAATCGTCAGTTCAGGGACTGGTTAAAGGACATGGAAACGGTGACCTGGAGTCACTGGGAGGTGCCAATTACACCTTACCCCAAGCAGGATCTAATTTAAAAGGTGAAGCTCCCCAAAGGAGTTTTCTGCATGTCATCCCCTGTGCCTATTCAGACTTGGCACATATGTAGTACAGAATGATTTGGAAAAGTTCTGTACTGTGATGCATCAAGTCTGAAAGTCTGACTAACCTGTGGTGGATTTCTGGGAAACTGGCAGTTGTCAGCCTTTCAGAAAACTACCCCAGAGTGCCAGCCTGGAGTAAGAAGTAAGCATTTACATTCACCAGCCTAGCAATTTGCCACCTCCAAGTGACTCAGACTTGCCTTATTTTTGACCACACTTTTTTGCTTATGCCTGACTACTGCTATTTTTTTTATTTTGTGTGCTTGGCATCCTGTTTCAGCAGCAACAGGACTGCAAATTAGGTGAATATGCATTTCATCTGTGTAGACTGTTTCTCCGTTGTGGATCCACTCAGAGCAGGTGACTTGTTATTAGAGAACTAGGGGTTATGTGGAAACCCCCCTTTTATAGAAGATTCTCTTGTTGGACTTTCCTTATTTTATATCCTGTTTCCTTAAAGAAAAAACATTACCACACCTGATCTCTGTGGTCGAAATATTGTTTTGAAATTATTGATCAGTGTTGGCCCAAATAAATTAGGCTGCTTTGCCTATACATTTACAGATGCATAAACAACCTCGGGATTCTTTTACGCAGCAGACACTGAACAAATTGTAAACCACTTTGGTGCAACAAACCTAATCATAATCCAACCTGTTAAAAGGTTATCTAAACCCCAAAAAATGTATTGATGTAAATTTACGGTGGTTTCTGAGATATTAGGAGCTTTAGATAGTTTTAAAGGGGAAGGAAAGTTTATATCACTGGAGGGGTACCAAACGTTAGGCACTCCTCCCCCGGTGATTATACTCACTTACCTGATACTCTCTTAGCAGAAAACTGCACCACCTGGGGTACTTCTGAATGAGCACCACGGAGTAATGGCCCTGGGTTGATGCTTGCGCAGTAAAATGAAAGAGCCATCCTTTTTATTCCATTTAAACATTCACCCTACTGCGCATACGCACCTGCGTGAAGAAGGAAGAAGAAGGGTACGACTGCTTTGTATTGCTTGCTGAAAAGTACCCCAAGTCACTGCAGTATACTACTAACAATCACTGCGCTAGGGGTGCAATTTGGATAACCTACTAGGAAATCATGTAAACGTTTAATAAACCCAACAGACTGGTTTTGCTTCCAATGTGGATTAATTATATCTTAGTTTGGATCCAGTACAAGGTACTGTTTTATTATTACTGAGAAAAAAGAAATCATTTTTAAAAATGTGTATTATTTGAATAAAATGGAGCCTTTCTGGATAACGGGTTTCCGGATATCCAGTACCATACTAATAATAAATTGGCCGCAAAAGATTTTTCATACAGGTTTGAGCACATGTGAGCTGATTAATTCCATTTTATTTAGCCTGTTAGTACCCATGAGTATTTTGTTCTATTCCATTGCATTTCTTTGTGTGTTCTGCGCTTATTCAAAATACAGTAAAATAGAGAAATTCATATTGACCTAACTATGCATTTCATTAGACCCATATCCAGAAGCCCACATATAAGGGCCATACCAGCGGGCTATAAAGGATTAACTATCAAACCCTCTTTTATTTCCACTCAGACATGGACTTCACCGTTTTTTCTCTTGTCGCGGGATTGCACTCGCTGTGCAGTATTTCTGGGACCGAGGACATCGGGGCATCACAGTCTTTGTTCCTCAGTGGCGAATGAAAAAAGACAGTAAAGTCAAAGGTAATATTTAGTGCCTCTATAACTTGTTTTGTAAATGAGAGAAATGTGTTATATTAAAGACGTAGCCCAAAATGTAGCATTTGTAAGATTGTTTATTCACATTAGCCTAAATGGTTATTCACCACAACAGTACAGATAAGGGATCTATTATCCAGAAATGTATATAAATGTAGTTACCATTTAAATCAATAATTTATTTTTTACTAATTTGTGTAGTAGCCTCAACTGCATATGAAAGTGATCCCACACTTTTTTTTTTTAAGAACCAAAGGATCAATCTTTCGTGGGTGGGGGTGGAATTAAACCTACCATCAGGGTAACCAAGTGAATTAGCAAAGTTTTTAACCAGAGAAAAGACACAGACACATCCTAGCAGTGACATCTAGGAAGTGCTGAATGGAAAGTGAAAGTAATTGATTGCCCCGCCTCTATGCCTAGGCATAGAGGAGGGGCAGGCAATATTTGATTGACAGCTGAGATTTTTAAATGAGTTACAACAGCTATGAATGCTTCAACAACAAAAAAGAATTTGGATTTCATGTTTATTTTGAAAAGGACTTTTATTACACAGCTTTTTATGTCTGGGTGACAGGTCCACTTTAATACCTCCAAAATGAGGCCTAAAATGTACAGTATATACAGTCATATGAAAAACTTTGGGAACCCCTCTTAATTCTTTGTAGTTTTTTTTATTATATATATATATATATATATATATATATATATATATATATATATATATATATATATATATATATATATATATAAAGTTGTAAAGACAAAGCCATTCTTAATGTAAACCGGAACTGAAAACTCTGTTTTAAAAATGGCGGGAAACCAGTGAAAAAAACAAAGAAGTGACGTTTATACCGAAAGGAATACTTCCATGTGATACATACATACAAAGTGAAACATACATACAGTGTAAAAAAAAACGAATTGTGCTGAACACTAGAGTAAGTGACCAAGCACTATTGAAAAATCACATCAAACATCAAATACTAGTCGTAGAAGGAAATACAAGAAGTGGAAAAAAAGAGAGAGAAAAAAAGAAGGGGGGAAAAAGGGGGGAAAACCACAGCTTTGCTATATATATATAGATATATATATAAAATAGGAATGGGCCGAGCACTCCCAAGCAGAGAATAAATACTAGCCCAGGTGCTATCTTGTGCCAATTATACAGAAATTCATGCAAAATGTACATGCACACCGGGACTTAACCGGGACTTAAAAAATCTTTTTAAAAAACTTCATTTTTATTAGGACATATTTAAAAAAAGAACAGGGCCTTTATCAAGATTGTTTAAGTCTCAGTGTGCATCTACATTTTGCATGAATATATATATATATATATACACACACACACACACACTACAATTGTATCTTTTTTAGGATTTTATCTATATTTATATTTTTTAACTTAAGATTTATCTTTAAACAGAACAGCATTTCCTAACAGAGTTAAACGATCTTGGACTTCTCTCTTTCACTCCATCAAGAACAATAGAAGGCAAAAGAGTAACATCCTATGATGACAGGTAAAGCCCAAAGCATTCTTGCAGGTTTCTATAAAAGCTTTGGTGTATAAGTTGCGCCTTTTAGAAGGGTGTGTCATATCTACTAAACTGAATATTATATACTTACTGCGTGCCATTATTTTTAGGTGTCATCCTTACATAGTATGCTACCATATCAAAGAACGTAATGGGAAACTATAGCCTTGAATATTGAAGGGGTGTATAAAACAAAACAGCCCATATTTAAAACATAAATAGAGCTTTTTAATGAAAAAAATAATAATTTTCTAATATGTGGAATATCCTCCTTTTTAGGTATTGAAGTCCACTGACGTATATGAGTCACTGGGGTAGATCTATCAAAAAGTGAAGTTAGAGATCGCCACAGTCCTCTAGAATGAAATTCCTCCACTCTCCATTCATTACTATGGGATTTTGAAAGGCGTATTTATCAAAGGATGAACTTTCACCCATTAATAAATACTCTTTTAAAAATCCCCATCTCTAACTTCACTTTTACATATACCCCAATGTGTTTGTGACATGTATCCAAGCTAGGTTACATCAGCCTGTGAATGTTAGGAGGCATATTTTTACAATTACAACCTGTATTTCTTTAATGATATGTATATGGGCATTTGAAAGGGCCACTTAAGTCATACATCACTTGGTGGTGAATCAATCACATCTACCAATAATGTTTAAGATGTAAACTCATGCTGTGAAAAAATATTTTATCAATACAGGTTTATGCTGCAGTTAGCAGAGAAGAAAGATGGTGTCATTGTCACAAATGATAATCTACGAGATATAGCTGCTGAATCTCAGGCCTGGAAAGCTATTATAAAGGATAGGTAAATATATATATATATATAATTTTGTAAAACTTTTTTTCTCACAGTTATTTTCTTAATTTATATTTTTTTATGATCCGATCTTTTTTCATTCATTACAGACTTCTACAATTCACCTTTGTTGGAGATATTTTTATGGTACCAGATGATCCCCTAGGACGTAATGGACCACCACTGAACCAGTTCCTCAGTAAAAACTCACGTCCCAGGTAAGAACATAACTCCAAATCTGTACAGAAAAAAAAGGTTTTGAGCCTTAAGATTTCTTCTGACGAAAATTCCATGTTATGTAGGACCAAGTCAAAAGGACATTCGTTTGCTGGTCGAAGAGGAACCCACACAGCACCTAAGAAATCATCTCAGACAGAGGTTTTAAACTTTCGAGATCTTAAGGCAGGTGCAGTGCGAGAAAAGCAAAAGGCGGACGTCCGCTCATTAAATGAGACACAAAAACTCAGACGTGAACTACTAAATATTTTCCCAGCCCAGGATTCAATGGTGGATTATATTCTTCATAGAGAACCATATCTGTCTGACCTTAACAAACTTTCTGAACTCATAATTACACTTGAGTGTTGAAAATTACTTGAGTCATCATAAACAGGAGCCAGCATTTATGAAAAATGCTTTGGAACAAACATTTTAAAAATATAAGCGTTTTTATTCACTACACCTGCTCTACTACCCAAATAGTTCAGATCTTTTGTGTACAAAATATGGAAAGTCCCACCAGTGTACAGAACATATTAGTTTATTTAATGTTTGATATAAAATATGTATATATTTATGTAGTTTTATTTTTTTTAATAAAAAAAAAATGTGTTGCAAAAAAAAGTGATATCACAGTAAAACATGACATAGTCCATGTAACCCACTAGCTTGATTCTGTCTTTAAAGGCTAAGTAATATCAAAGAACTGCAAGTAAGACAAGGTCAGTAATCATTAAGCAGTCTTGGACTAAAAGAGGCAGGTCGCTAAGTATACAGAGGCACACAACTAATATATCATCATGTCACAAGCCAGTAGGGTCCTCAGACGTTTTTGACAATCAGAATAATACATTTTAGTTACATGCAAAGACCAACTGGCAGCCAATTTTGTGTTGAGTAATTTAAAGGGCATGTAAAGGCAAAAAAATAAAATCCCATTTTTACTTTCTTTAATGAAAAAGAAAACTATCTCCAATATACTTTAATTAAAAAATGTGTACAGTTTGACCATGCAGTGAAATTCACCCTTTGTTTTACTTGCTCTGACAGCTGCAGTTAGGAAACCCTGCTGTGCAGGGAAACGATCATACTTTCAAACAGCAGGTGGGAGCACCCCCACCTTACTTCCCAGAACTCAAGCAGCTTTGTTTCCCTGTACAACTGCGTAGATTTGTATCCACAGACCCAGTGCAGTCTGTATATTTTGATTATTAATCAGTCTTGCTGTATCGGCTTCTGGCAGATATTATTTGACCTGTGCTGTTTTGATTATTTATGACGATCCCTAAGCTTAACCTCCCAACTGAAGCCCAGACCACACTGAGCATGGGTGTAGTCTTGGGATTGCAAAGATGTTTAACAAAGTTACAAGATGACAGCCCCCTGCGCCAACTTTAAAAGCATAAATCATTTGTTTAATTGGGCTTTTGGTGCATTAAGTTCATGTTTATACTTAGTATACAAAATACAGCATTTCTAACATTATTCTATTTTAGACTTTAGTTGCCCTTTAACTAGCAAAAAAATCTCCCAATCCATAGGGTTATGAGGAAATTATTTCAGTTGCTGAGTTACATCAGGGTTGTCAAATCAGTATTTAACGCAGGACAATAAGGTCACCAAACACACAGGGAATATTCTCCTACCAGTATTCTTCAGCAGGGGTGGAAACCCCTGATCATGGCTATTCAGCCTGTCATTTACACCACATGGGCCATGATACCAACCGTTAGGGTAAGATAGATGTAATAGAAGCTCTGGGGTATGTTTGCCACCAGAATGTGTGCTGCTCTTTAGTATGCTCTTTGCTTACTTGTGAAGTGACGTATCAAAAAACCTGACGAGAGATTGCAATACAATTACTGCTATAGTTCGATACCAGTGCTCACATCTGTACAGCGGGCCACTGACCCTGGCTTAGGTAAGCACCTCTCGTGTGAAACCTCAGATGCCTAGTTGGATAAAAGTTGCAGTATATAACTGCTCCAGCCAACTGCAACTTAGATATGTTGTGTGAATAGGCTCCAGGTAACCTAAAAATAGTTTTACTTTTTAATGGGATTCAAACCTATAAATATAAAACAATATACAATATGCTGAATATTTACAGGTTGACCATATCTAGGATCTGATGATGATGTCAGTAGAGTCAGTAGAAAAAGGGAATGGATTTTGATTTACACTGGGAATTTCAATGTCCATCAGCTGTGCACCTTTAACACCTAGATCCTAATGGGGATCTGGGTACAATAGGCAAAAGACAGAGGGAGAAATACAAAGCAAAGGTTCGGACAAACATGGAAAATAAAATTTACATTTTATCCTTACTGATACAATCCATTAAAAAGCAGCACACACACATGGACACATTTATTCTATTGTTAGGTTCATAGGAAGTGCATAGTACTTTATCTCAAAAGGTCAGCAAGGGCAGAGTTGAGGTCTGGATATAAAAAGGTGAATCCACTCTGCAGTTTTTTTTTTTGTGGGGCAACTCTCTGTCCTTCAAGTAACATTTGGGGCTCTATCCTCTCCAAGCAAAGCCTTAACAGCTAAGGCTGGTACAGGTAGGAATGCTGGATGCCTCAACAGCCTGCTAAGAGCCTTTGTAAAGTCACTATTGGTGACTTTGGTAGAGGAGGGTGACACTGCATTTAGGATATCCTCATTAAATCTCCCTTGCTCAATGCATTGACACAGTAGTCGGCATAAGTATTCAATGTGAATCCAAGGAAATGGCTGATTTCCAGATCCAATTGGGCCCCCCAGACACAAGTGAAATGGCCAAAGCATGGAAGACAGGGCACCCCCATCTCTTCCTAATACAACGCCTAGAAGAAGAATCAGAAACATTATGTTCCAGCTCTACTATGGGGTAATGTGTACTGTTTCAGTTTTTCAACCATAAAAATGGCCAGCCTTAAATATAAGTGTAGTTTTTACCTGTGATTACCACTACAATGTTAGAAAATTAAGGGCTCTAGTGTTGAGCATGTAATCAACATTATTGGCAGTGAAAACACCAGCTACTTGCAGTGGAGTGCCAGTGCAGGGCGACCCACTGCACTTCCCATTTACTCATCAATGGTAAATGATGCAGTTTAGAAGCTATTTCATGGGACCAAACCACTCCAGAGACCATTGTTCTAAAAGGGATGTCTGCCCAAAAGTCTTAGATGAAATAAAGGGACCATATTAAGTATTTTACCAGTACAATTATCTGACAAAAGAGTATCTGTAAAATAATATATAATATAATTATAAGTATATCTGATGCATCTAGGGTTGCCACCTTTTCTGGAAAAAAATTCCGGCCTTCCTATATATTTATCTTTTTTCCCTATTAATAACATTGAGATAAACCATAATTTTTACCAGCCAGGCCAGTAAAAATGATGGTTTATCTCAATGTTATTAATAGGGAAAAAAGATAAATATATAGGAAGGCCGGTATTTTTAACAGAAAAGGTGGCAACCCTAGATGCATCCCTCACCCCATCCAATTCCAGACAGATGTAAGTAAGACCTCTTCAGCTAAGATCCCCAAAAATGTAGCACTTAGCTACTATATATTAAGTATCTGTAGATTCCTAGCTGAAGGTCATTAACCCATTAAAAATGCTATTGTCTTCAATATTTGCACACAAAAAGCAAACGGTAATACATGAAAACACTGCTTTCTTTTTGGTATGAAAAAAACTCACCTGAACCGCACCAGCTGTGTACTGGGTTTGCTATTTGAGGGGAACAGTTCAGCTACTTGCTCCCAATCTCTCACTAGGCAGCAGAGGAAATCTGCATTCCCCCCAGGACTCTCTTCACAGTACTGATGTGTTTGACTTGGTGGGTAATAACCTACAGCAAAAGGATGAAAACATAAAAAAGAGCAGTGTAAAGCTGAACCTCCAATATACAGGAGGAATACTGTAACAGAAATGAAAATAACTAAAAGAACATATCAGTATATTGCCCTCGACTTACCCACTCCAGTAACTAAAATCCAGGATTGTAGGGGGTTTGGAGATTTGCTGATGGGGTTGTGTGGGTTGTCTCAATTCTACTGGATATAACCTCCTGCTTAAAATTTCTCTGTCCACCTGAGAACAGCAATGGCCATATAAAGGCACATTTATTCTTACAAGCCTCATTTGTATGTAACATATTTTAAAGGAGGAAACTATAATGCTTAAGAAATAGGAAGCATCCATGGGCAACAGTGCTTCTATGAATCGGAAGCACACCTGTCAAAGCATAATTCAAGCAATGTGTTTTTAGTTAGACTGGGTTGCACAACCACCAATCTCATACAAAAGTCTTGTGACAGGCAGGTTTTTCCTTTAACTCATGCCTTTAGTCGCTGTTTCAATGACATAAACCTTCACAAAAGGTTAAACTTTGCTCATGCTTTCCTGAGCATATTTGCGAAATACTGAGTTTTCCTAAAATAAATAACTATTTAAATAGTGTTGTTTTTTTCTAAATGTGAGTACAAGAGCAGCAATACACAGTCCAGAGTTTAATTTACTGTGCAAGAGGCGTTTGTCATTATAGGAAGGCTAAGATGAACTCATGCAGCTGCATAGTTAAGTTAGGTTAAAAAAAGTCCAAGTTCAACCCCTCCAAATAAACCTAGTGGACCTCCATACACTCACATACTATATATAACAAAATCTATACTAACTGTAGATTTTAGTATCACAATAGCCTATGATATTATGCTTGTCCAAAGAAAATATGTAAGCCCCTCTTAAAGGCATTAATAGAATCTGCCATTACAACCTCTCTGTCCTCACTGCGAAGAATCACCTGCTTCAAATGAAGTTCTGTTTCTATAGACTAAAGGGGTGGCCTCTGGTGCGTTGATGGTGTGTCCCCAGCGATCTGTCTATAATGCCCTCTAATAAACTTATAAAGAATAATCATGTCCCCTAGAAGCGTCTTTTTTCCCCAGAGAAAACAACCCCAACCTTGAAAGTCTACCCTCTTAATTTAAATCTTCCATCCCTCTTACCAATTTAGTTGCATGTCTCTGCACTCTCTTCAGCTCATTTATATCCCTCTCAAAACCGCACTGCATACTCCAGATGAGGCCTTACCAGGGACCTATAAGGGTCAGGGTCAAACACTTAGATTAGGGAGATTAGTTGCCCAGGGACAAATCTCCTCTTCTTCGGGGAAACTAATCTCCCACTGGCTAGAATGTAAATCGCAAATGGGATGGCACTCGGAGCGCTTTGTTTTCCAAAATCGCCCTGAAGTTTCTTTGTGAGGAGTGCCATCCCCGCCGGGAATTCTAGTAGACGGGAGGCATTTCTGGGAGATTAGTCGCCCTGAAGAAGAGGAGATTTGTCACCGAGCGACTAATCTTTCCGAATCTGAGCATGTGCCCTGACCCTTAAAGAGACATAATTATGCTTTCATCCCTTGAGTTAATGCCCTTTTAATTCATGGGAAAAGTCAACATAGATTAAACAGACTGGGTGAAATGAAGACAAAGGCAAATGATAAAGGGAGAAATTTACATTGACACAAGCAACTGGTGAGAGATTAAAGTGGACCCGTCACCCTGACATAAAAATCTATATAATAAAAGTCCGTCTTAAATTAAATATGAAATCCAATTTCTTTTTTTTATTAAAGCATTCATAGCTGTTGTAAACTCATTTAAAAATATCAGCTGTCAATCAAGTATTGCCTGCCCGGCCTCTATGCCTAGGCATAGAGGCGGGGCAAGCAATTACTTTCACTTTCCATTCAGCACTTCCTAGATGTCACCGCTCTCCCTACATTCCCCCAGCTCTCTTAACGATTTAATTGTGTAACCAGGGCATGGGGATAGACATTGGGTCCCTGTCCCCTGGTGCACAAACAAGATTCTGAGATGATACAAGGCTTGCCTTAATAACAGTGTCCACAAAATGGCTCCTGACTGCTTGCTATAATTATGAGTTCCCAGACTGATGGAAACAATATTCAAATAATTTATACAGTGTAATTAAAGTTCATTTTGCTTGACTAACATGATGAAATAGGATTTGGATAATTTTTTTTGGGTGACGGGTCCCCTTTAAGATGGTCAGATTTTATTAGAAGTGCAGTGAATTTAATGCAGACAGCTGAAGAGGGGAGCTAGCTCTTATACTGTGCACCTGAATAACACAGGGTCCCGCCACTAACTAATGGCAGATGCATAGCCCATAGGCTTGTATCTGTATGGTGCAGCTTTTAACTACACCAAGAAATTACTCAAAGAAAATATTATCCTAAGCAAGTTGCCAATAAAAAAAATGTCAGTGGTAATTCAGTGTAATTACTGTTGAAACCAGTCTCTTTCCTTTGAGGTTTCTGACTATTGAAACAATGTCACAGAGGCCAGCTGATTATTAAATCAAAGAAACATGCGAGGCATTGTGAAATCAGTGAGTCAGGCTTCTGCTACATTGTTTCAACAGTCGGAACTAGCAGTGAGAAAGAAATTTAATTGCACAGCAACCAGTTACAGATCATTAATTCTTTGTAACTCTTTCATGATAACTTCTGGCCACAATAAAAGGCACAATATACGCGATACTGCTAAGTGAGCCTTATTTAACGACATGTGTTCTTATTTCAAAGGGAGGCAAATCCATTCCAGCAACTCTCTGGGGAGGAAACATGACTAACATTATAATTAGTCGTCACTTTTTATACACGTTTAGTATGACCCATTTTTGATTTCTCATACGTGATCCAAAAGTTTCCCATCCCCGAGCAGATAACGTTTTGTATATACGGTGAATAGAATGACCACTAGCTCGGGCCCCTTTACAAGACCCTGTACATAACACCCTCCCACGTGATCTCACCGATAAGGACCTTTATAAGGCACAAACAGCCACAACACCATAGAGTATGGAGCACCGGCTAGACCAAACCGGAAACGGCAGTCCGAAGTCAGCGATAGAGAAAATAGTATGGAGACTGAGCGTCTAGCGGGTGACCAAAGAGATTTTTCATTCAGCCGCAGCTGATATGGAAATTGCTTTGTACTGGGTTAGAGCGACGCCTACAGGCAACGAGCGTAGCTACGCGCGCTTTAATCTTTATTGCTGTGGCCTGAAATTCTAAAATGTTTTATGAAAGCTTGAAGGTGAATTTTCCTTTTTAAATCACCTTGTAGAAGTAGTTATTTCAGTCTAGATTGCAAAATTTGCTAACTGACACAACCACTAGAATTTAGCCAAATAAACCCTCTACTTCATAAGATGCAAAAAGGAGCACAGCCATGATGCAAAAGGGGAGCCCTCAATTATTAGTTCATCACTCACTACAAACAAATGGAATAGGGCCCCAGCCGCCCCAATAATAAAAAACAGCAGGCAAGCCTCTGATTTGCCATAGTCATGTCCCATTATGTCAGAATACGCCCAAATTTCCGCAGCATATGTACTGTAAATGCTGCCCGATTTCCTACAAGCCCTATCCCCATCAAGCCATGAGGCTCCTGGCTGGAGTACCCCATTACCCGTCTGATGGTTGCCCTCTCTACTGTATACGGTAAATGGAACTTCTCTGTAATTTTTAATAAGCTTATATTTTACTGTAGGGACTACACTATTCCATGTATTCTTTTAAATTCTGTGTTTAATTTTCCAACCCCTGCCTGGTTGCTAGTCACTGAGGCTACATACCAAAATTAGCATCTATAAAAACTCTAAAACCAGCTAGAAACTCATAGCACCACCATTCAAATCAAGTGCAAAACATTTTATCCATGCAAAACTGAGTGTGTATTAACACTATTCTTAAATGTAGTTATATATATTTCACTAGGAGCATATACAGTATATATATATATATATATATATATATATATATATATATATATATATATATATATATATATATATATATTCAGCTGTACCAGAGGGGCTGCTATAAGGTCCCATGGAAAGTCGTATTTAGTGGGCTGGTGGGGGCTGTTTGGGCCTCTATGTACCTGAAATGCCAGGGCCTATTTTAATTCTCAGTCCGGACCTGGGCTGTACTATTGCGAGACAGCGCAATTACGCTCTCCGCACTAGTGTTCTTGACTCCCCTCCCGACAGGTAAGCCGGTGAGGGGGGGCAGCATTGCAAGAGCCTCAGGTGGCTCCTTCTACAGAATTGGTGCTGTATATATATATATATATATATATATATATATATATATATATATATATATATATATATATATATATATATATATATATATATATATATATATAAAATATTTAGCCAATAACTGCACTCACAGGACTTTCTCATAGTGAAAAGAAAAAAGTTTATTTCAATGTTTTGGCCCCTACTCGCAAAATACACTTTTTTGCTTTTCACTATGAAAAAGTCCTGTGAGTGCGGTCATTGGCTAACCATTATGTATGTATTTTGAACCAGCACCCAGGCATATTGATCGTCATGCACCAGATTAGGGACTTGCATGTTTTATATATATATATATATATCTATATATATATATATCTATATATATATATATATTTATTTATTTATTCTGTCCCCCTTGCTGGCTGTTTTTTCATGGTATTCATGGCTCTTGTGTATTTGAAATATAATAAATCAAAAGTGAAGCAGACAACCTCTTGATTTTCTCTGAGGTGGAAGGAAATACGAGAAGGGATCTAGTTTGATTTAAAAAGCTCATCCTCCAATCGTTTGTTGCCTATTTGAACATTGGGCAGTCGCAAAGAATAAACTACCCTTAGATTGTTTGCCAAATGTAAGCACCAATGGCCTCTGTTTTGGTGGATGCCGAAAAATATTTTCTGTTAAATGTTGGCAACAGTGTCAAGGTAAATGGTAACATGCTTGCTCGCCTGGCTGAGCAGTGGGCAACTATGGGTAAAGCAGACTCAGATTGTTGGGGCCCATGAATGTAAAGGGCTAGTGATGCCCTCTAGTCAATAAGCATTACTCATAAAAATATCTGCAAAAAGGTTTTTCTTTCAACAGAGATTTTTTTATATTTAATTTTGAAACTTAACATAAGAGAAGCCATTTTCTTATTTCCCCAGGTGCCTTCAGCCTTGTGACTGCTTTTATCAGATTGGTCTTTATTTAATGCAGGAGTGATGGCAATACCCGCCCCCCTTTCCATCCTAGGAGATGTTATTTTAAAAACAGAGGCATATCTGGACAGCCTACCAACTGAACACTGGGCATGTAACAAAATAACATCTTACAAAATTAAGATGGCCATATATGCCCAGATTTGATCAAGTGGTTTGCCCAGTTTCAACCATACTTCCTGTCCATCTAGGTATATCTGTCAGGTACGGGATTGGTTTCAGAAGACCATCCTGCAATCCTCCCGCCCAGTTTGAAAATGTAATCTGCCAATGCACTATGCTTGCTAGGGCATGGAACCAGCAGGAGAAAGAGTAGAGCAGAACTGCAATACCTTATCAGTCCCTGCCGTTCCAATCATGTGGGCTGTCAACCATGCACATTTATGGCTAATCATGTGGTAATCATCTGATCAGTGTATGGCTAACTTTACTTGGTTATTTGTGCTTGTTATTTGGAAATCGTGTCATTCCTTCAGTTCATTTATTAGTACTGCTGAGTTATAATACCCCCATGGATCATCACAATATCCCAACTGATTGTAACTGTATCTGTTGTTAAAGAATTCTATAAATTTGTAACAAAAATGAAGTTGTGAGATTTTCTTCAAGAGAATTGACCAAAAATGTAATTAAAAGTTTAAACCTTATTAGGACATACAGGTGAAGGCCTGATGTGTTGGGGCACTTACTCATTACATATTTGGTCATTTCTCTTGAAGAAAAACTCACAACCTCTGATTTTTGTTACATGTTTATGAACTGTGAGTATATTTCTTCCTTTTTCACTTAATTGCCCCAAATATTGGACGTTCACTTACAGTGGTGCATTTATGGGCAATTAGCATAAGTTTTGTTATCTTTCTAAATTCTATAAATTTACGTAGAATGATCCCAATGTAATCATGTAGCTCCCACTCTTCCCAACTATAGTCAGGTGATCCCACTGGTGTCTAATAAAAGGGCAGCCAAGTTTGGGAGTTTTACTTTGAAAGCAGCTAGTAAGTTGCAGGTAAAACTAGTCCCTTTGTAAAATGTATAATGAAGCAATAGAATTCTTAATGAATCAGATAAAATTGAGCATAGGACTGGCCAGATATGGGATGACTTTGACGTAGTTGGCCAGCTTAAATATATTGCAATATATGGACAAACAATCCCTGTGTTGTTTAAAGGGTAAGGCATTTTTTAGTAGCAGCATGCACAAAATGTCTCCGTCTTAAATATATTGATAATGGGTTGAGTGCAGAGGACTCTTGTATTTGACTATATGTATTTTGTGGTCACAGCCTCATTGCACCCCCGCCTAATGGTTTTAAAAATTAGTGGTGAGCACAACTTTCCCTTGTTGTTTTCATCATAAAATTTAGACCAAACTAGAATCCACGACTGGACCTTATTCATTATTAAAAAAAAAATCACAATTCAATCGGATCGGGGACAAATACCAAAAAATGTTTCTTCTGTCAAATTTTTGGGGTTTAACATTTCTGGCAAGGAATTAGAAATTTGTCCCGGGAAGGTTAAGGCCATATTGGATTGGGCTAAGCCTCTTTCTTTACGTGCGACACAAAGGTTTTTAGGTTTTGCAAATTATCGTCAATTTATTAAAAACTTTTCTTTGGTGGTGTCTCCAATTACGGATCTAACCAAGAAGGGTGCTGATACAAGTATGTGGCCTCCCGAAGCTATCCAAGCCTTTGAATTTCTGAAAAAAGAATCTGCCGCCATTCTTCGTCACCCTGACAACTTTACCTTTTATTGTAGAGGTTGATGCTTCAGAAGTTGGGGCAGGGGCAGTCCTTTCTCAAAGGCATCCAATAACCAACAAAGTGCATCCATGTGCTTTCTTCTCTAAAAAATTCTCATCTGCTGAAGCCAATTATGACTTTGGTAATAGAGAATTGTTGGCCATTAAATGGGCCTTTGAGGAATGGCGACACCTGTTGGAGGGGGCTAGGCATACCATAACAGTCTATACTGAGCACAAAAACTTGCTTTATATTGAGTCTGCTAAACAGTTGAACCCTAGGCAGGCTAGATGGGCTTTATTTTTTACCCAGTTTGATTTTTCCCTTAAATTCAGGCCTGGTTCCAAAAATGCTGATGCACTCTCTAGGAGTTTTGAGTCAAACATGTCTGAACCTATTGAGTGTGTTCCCATCATTCCCGGAGAGATGATTGTGGCAGTTTTGGGTTCAGATTAGGGATGCACCGAATCCACTATTTTGGATTCTGCCGAACCCCCGAATCCTTCGCAAAAGATTTGGCCGAATACCGAACCGAATCCTAATTTGCATATGCAAATTAGGGGTGGGAAGGGGAAAGCCTTTTTTACTTCCTTGTTTTGTGACAAAAAGCCCTACAATTCCCCTCCCTGTCCCTAATTTGCATATGTAAATTAGGATTTGGATTCGGTTCGGCCAGGCAGAAGGATTTGGCCAAATTCTGCAAAATCCTGGATTCCATGCATCCCTAGTTCAGATCCACACTTTTATCTCCAGCACATACTTCTGTCCCTGTAGATACTCCTCCTGGAAAGTTATTTAGTAACTTTAAGTGAAAAGGTTCTTGGTGAGGCTCACAACTCTAAAATGGCAGGACATCCAGGTATATCTAAGACTTTTTCTTTATTGTCTTGTAATGTGTGGTGGCCTTCCCTTAAACAGGATGTCAAAAGATTTGTTAACTCTTGCCCAATCTGTCAACGGTCAAAGTCCTCCAGAAACCTGTCTCAGTGATTACTAAAACCATTGCCTATTCCTGATAGACCCTGATCCCATCCATCTATGGATTTGAACATAATAATAAAATAATAATAATAATATAATATTGCATCTCATTCTTCCACTGGCCAATCTCCGTTTTTTATTGTTAATGCGTTACATCCGAAGGCTTTTTCTTTTTCTGGTTCCTTATCCTCTGTACCATCTGTCAATTCTTCTGTTAAACAGTTTGCCAAAATCTGGTCTGGGGTTCATGATTCTCTTTCTGCAGCTACGGCTGCTCAAAAGAAAGCAGCGGATAGGTCTCACAGGGAAGCACCTAAGTATCAGGTAGGAGACTCAGTATGGTTGTCCACAAAGAATATTAAGCTTAAGGTTCCTTCACTCAAATTGGGTCACATATTTATTGGACCATATCCTGTTGTGGAAATTATCAATCCTTCCTCTGTTCATCTCAAAATACCTGATAACTAAATTTCTAATTATTTTCATGTTTCCCTGTTAAAACCAGCTACTCAGGTGCGCCAACAGTCCTTTCCTCCCCCAGTGTTGGTAGAAGGTCAGCCTGAATTTGTAGTCCAAGAGCTCCTTGACTCAAACCAAAGTGCCTCAGTTTACACGCAATAAAGGTAGGGATGCACTGAATCCACTATTTTCAATTTGGCCGAACCCTGGAATTCTTTGCGAAAGATTCGGGTGAATACCGAACTGAATCCTAATTTGAATTTGCATATTGCATATGGGAAGGGGAAAACCTTTTTTACTTCCTTGTTTTGTGACAAAAAGCCACGCAATTTCCCTCCCCATCCCTAATTTGCATATGCAAATTAGGATTCGGTTCGGCCGGGCAGAAGGATTTGTACTACCTTTACTATTCTGTAAATATTAGTAAAGTATTTTTGCAGCTGCATTTAGCTCAGCTTGTAGAAAAGTTTATGCTGCCCAGACTTCCTACTTATTCTTCTTCAAATAGCTATTTCCAGTAATTAAAAGGGATGTCTACATACATTTTGCCATATATGGTACCGTAGCATTTTTTGTTTTTTAAGATCAATGCTTCAGAAGAAGCTAATTATGTGGAAGCCATACTTCATAGAACATCTATCATCTCCCCATGCAAAACTCTTAGCTCCATATTTGTAATGCAAAACAATAATAACAAGATAAGTATGATTTACTGTACTGTGCAGGCAAAATTCTATATCTGCACCCCTCACTCATGTTATCTGTAATGCAGGTGAGCATGTGCATTAGAAAGGCGTTGTCAAGGAAAAAATTATCATTAAGGGTAAATGTTTAAAGCTAGAATCACTTTCTGGCTACTTTTCAACATTGCAATAAAATAGTGTAAAATTGTATTAAGGAATATTTCTCAATTCCATCTGCACCTTAAATGTATCCCTTCCCACTCTCCTTGTCAGAGTTCCTGTAACTGTATACAGGAAGAAGACCAAAGGGCAACAAACTGCTTCTTGAAGATGTGCAAGACATAAAGACTAAATGTATTACTAGAGAGAAACACAATGTTTCTGGGCTTTTGCCCTTCAAAAATACTCCTGAGCTCTGATACTTTGGGACTGATTAACTAAAACTCAAGTTAATCATTTTTTTTCCTGAAAACAAATCTGACCAAACTTCTTTCCACAATTTTAACACATTCATTAATAATTTTTCTCTAAAAAAAAACATCATGACAAAATCGAGCATTCATTCGTATCGTACAATTGATGCTCTGAAAACTCATTTTAATTGAGTTTTCACTGTTTTTCAGATTAACGACATAAACCCCAAACTTTTCAGATTATTCCGCGCAGATCATGATGTCAAGAAACAACTTCAGGGACTTCTGCCATTGGCTTCTACATGTCCTTAAAAAGGTTTGAAATGGTGTATTTTCAGATTTTTACCAGAAAAATCTGAAAATGCACCAGAAAAAATCTAGGTTTAATAAATGGGCCCCTATGTGTGTTTGTTGCCCTTGGTTTTCTTTTAATCATTAAATAAACAGCTTAATCTATTAATAATTTTTGGGAAGATAATCTCCACACCAGGAAACAGTTTTTAGCAAGAGTCTATTAAAACAGGTAAGCAGCAATAAAAAAAACTGAATATCATTAGAGTGGGAAAAAATAAGTGTGTAAAACTACTAACTGTAATACTACCCACATTTTATTTGATTAACAAGTCAAATAAGTGAGGAGCTTTGCCAATGGAAAATATCATCAATATGTTGATTGAAAGTATCTATATATCCTTAGGCCTGCAGGTTGCATGCCACTGATCTAGGCCATGACAGAAAAATTGCATTAGACAAATAGGGCACATGGGGCATAACTACAGAGGAAGCAGACCCTGTGGCTGCAGGGGACCCAGGAGGTAAAGGGGCTCCATGAGGCCCTATAATTCATATACAATTTCAATAAATATTGGTAAAACGGGTCAACTTCTCGACATTTTGGGGGCCTGAAAAATAATTTGCTGTGGGGCCCAGTAATATCTAGTTAAGCCACTGTAGGGCACCCATGTGTGAATGGTAATTTTGTGATCACAGAACACAATCTGCTTGCAAGTAAAGTAAAGGAGCTGCATTGTTGAAATGTGCTCCAGGCTATTTGCTCTGCAAAGCAATTTCCTGCATTAATTGCCTCCTACTTGACAACTCAGCAAGACTCTGCTCTATTGTTATGTGAAAAAGAATACAGCACCACCTCAACTAATTAAATACAGGCATCTTACCTTACACTAAGAAAGGAAATCCTATTCCTACTCCAACACCCCCTTTGTTTACACTACTGCCTTTGTGGTGGAGTGTGCTAAAGAATTCAGGAGAAAGCACCTGTTGTTTTTTTGTAGTGTATCTAGATTCTTCCAATGCCCAAATGTAGAGTATACTTGCTACCAACATAATAGAGACTGAGACCATATGGTTCTAATGTTATTTAAATGAAGCTTACAAAACTGAAGTAAGCTAGCTCGTATGGTATTTCCTTAACATAGAAGAGTTTGGGAATGCCCTCTACATGTATCATTATATTCTATCTTAATACACGTTTTCTCTGCCCCATGGAATTATAATGTCACTTAACAATAATGAAATATACGGTATCTGTACTCGGTGGACAGTGAATAAAGCCCCCATTCTCCCCACAAGGATATGGTGTGGATGGATTATGCATATTTTATTATTGACATGGTATTTACACTGATGACCCCTGTGATACATTTTATACAAACTCAGACTTTTATATATAAGTAGTTATTACTTTGCTGCCAGCTATTGCAAAAGTATCTAAATCAAGGTATTGACAGTTTATGATATGTCATTTTTCTATGTATTTTATATGGCTGTGGGCTATGGCATGTGACTAGAATATATTGTAAATTTAAAAAAGGTACAAAGGATATTTTATGTATTTATGATCAGAGTGTTCCTTGACAGTGGGTCTTTTTTTTAAATGCTAGTTTTATGGTGGCACACTGAACACCGTCACCTGAGTGCAAACGTGCACACAGATAATTGTTACATTGGCATCGATAAACAGATTCTCCTCCTCTGTGTTACTGTATGTTACATCATGCTCACAGCTGTCAGTTTTATTGTCTTTCACATTACACTCACAGAACTGTGTTACGGCTCTCTAAAATAATAAATTCCTTGTAATTTATTAAAAGATCCAGGGTTGTAAAAAAAAAACAGCGGGCCCCAGCCCTTTTGGGCCCTGCCTGCCCAGGCCTGCTCACCAGGGCCAACACACAGGCTGCTTTCCTAGGCTGCTTCCTGACCTCCCCAGGGGGTGTGTGGGCCCTTGATGTTGCAGGCCCGATACCCGCTGGAGCCGTGGGTTTACCTCGCACCCCCATTTGCACTACCGGCTTCCGACTTCCTTTTTATAGGAGTGCGCCTGCACACCCCGTCCCTTTTGTGACATAATTGGCGGAACGGGTCAGGCGCGGATCTATATAAGGAACCCAGAAGTCAGCGCTGGCGGTCGCGGGCTGAGGGATATCGGGTTAGGATCAGGTGCGGGTCGGATTTTACCTGACCCGCACATCGCTAATTTCAGTAACAAACATTGGACTACGGGTTGAGCTGTCAAAATCATGACTGTCCCACAGAAAATGGGACAGTTGGGCGGTATGCAGCATAAATAAAAACAAGCTGCTAATAGAGTTGCTGATTATGATTGCATCACACTGATTGTCCCAGTCACACTGCAGTTGCAGTGGATTTCAATCAACTGAAGAGATTTTATGAAATATGTTTCCTGTTGTAATCTCTGTAATTGCAACTATTACATGTGTCAACATACTTTACTGTAAAAGGGTGAATAGTAGCTAAATTCCAGGTACTGTGGGGCAAAAATGCATACAGTATACCAGCAACTGACACCATGAAACTAAAATGAATGACTAACAATTAATCCCTAAAATAGTTCCATGGTGCAAGTTAAGATCAGTTACAGGCAGTTACAGGATAAAGTCAGTAGGTAGATACATATTATGGAGCACCTCTGCTCCTCCAGGTCATAACAGTGTCACACAGCAAAAGGGCTGACATATTTCCTAATGTCCTTTACTGTCATACGGCTTACAAAATGAATGCCTGCCTCTTTTCTATAATCTCATTTATTGAAATGGTGGCATTTTAGAGACAGTGTTCCATTCATAAGACTCATTAGTAATTTGTGATGCTGTTTAGATTAAAATCTTGAGACACATCATATGACTACCAGGCTTGACTTTAACAAGTTCATCAGAGCTTTAACAGGCTTCATCAGAGTGTGTGTATATTTATATATATATGGTATAGAGAGGATCAGCACTCACATTGTTGTAGATGAAGAAAATAGTATTTATTCAAGTGATGTAAAATCACTTGAATAAATACTGTTTTCTTCATCTACAACAATGTGAGTGCTGATCCTCTCTATACTATTAATGCAACTTTGATTGTGCACCACCTGCTATATATTGATCTGAGTGCTGGTGCTGTGGGATAACATATATATATATATATATATATATATATATATATATATATATATATATATATATATATATATATACAGTCAAATGCTCAGTCCCACACACACCGCAAACTCATTCACCTACTTGTGAATTACAGCTTCCATTCTTACCCTGGCAGATTGTATTTTAAACAAAGTGAAGAGTTGCCAAAAATGATCATAAATTACAGTAATGGTTAACTCTGCTCAAGGCAAGTGTAAAGTACAGGGCTCCCCTATGCTAAAAAAGGCTCAATCAGCATATCGTGCATGGCACAACTGTGGACAAACGCAATAAGTCATTTACTGAAGTGGTTAGGGACATTCTGTTCTGATATTTCTATCCAGAAATACATCTTATCATAAATAAGTCATACATTATCATAAATCAGTCTTCACCACTGCTAAAGTAAACTCTAGTGTCTGTTGATGAGTTACTGCAAATTAGGGAGAACTATTTGTATTACTATTAGAAAGCAACCAATGTGGGACTCCTTTCTGCCTTGTCACATTTCTGCCTGAGCCATCATGGCAATTACCTAAACCATGGGCATGTTGTATTGGTCCCTTTATGCACAGTACAGGTATGGGATCCATTATCCTAAAACCCGTTATCCAGAAAGCTCCGAATTACGGAAAGGCTGTCTCCCATAGACTCCATTTTATCCAAATAATCCACTTTTGCAAAAATTATTTCCTTTTTCTCTGTAATAATAAAACAGCATCTTGTCCTTGATCCAAACTAAGATATAATTAATCCTTATTGGAAGCGAAACCAGCGTATTGGGTTTATTTAATGTTTACATGAGTTTATAGTAAGCTTAAGATTTGAAGAAAGATTACAGAAAGATCCGTTATCAAGGGAACACCAGGTCCCGAGCATTGTGCATAACAGGTCCCATACCTGTAAACTATTTTTTTCTATATTTTCTACTGTTATTACTTTTCTTCAAACATTAACGAAGTTGCATAACTAGCCTTGCACTAAATGGGCAGTAATGAAGAAGAAACTATATGTAAAGCCTACAACAGGCATAGGAAGCCTTTGGAACACTTATGGAAATAAAATCCCAACAAGCTAGCTTTGGGGTTGTGAGTTCTGCTGTAGTCACCATTCCTGTCCCTGCCCTACAATTCAGTGTAGGGCCATGAAAAAAAACTTAAAAGAACTACCGTTAGTGTTGTCTAGTTGGGAATGTTCCATTATAAACTAAAGAGGTTGTGCATGATTATATATCAGAGACTATACTCCCCAATCAATATTCAGTATTGGTTTATACTTCAAAACACTTCTATTGCTATGAAAGCTATTTTACATACTTTTCTGGAAAAATGCCAGCCATCCAATATATTTTTTCTTTTATCCCCTATTAATACCATTGGGATTAAGTATCATTTTACTGGCCAGGCAAGTAAAATAACAGCCAAGTGGCAACCCTAATTGCCCAGTGACCTAAAAATGAAGAGTCACAAAATGTCATTTGGTGACACCCCCGCCCCCACACACACACAAACACACACAAAAAGCATGGATTTGTGACATAAATTTGGTGCATAGGATGGGACATTCATTGTGCAGATATAGACAAGGTAGAGGAAAATAGCCCTAGAACTCTGATTGTTAGGTTGAAGACATAGCAGCTACACAAAAAACAGTTTGACCTGTTGCTTTTATTGGTGTCTGGAAATTTGCCCTCTGAGACATTGACTAATTACGTCAAATCAACGCGACGTGTCTGTACATGAACAAAACAATGTGTCTAAAGTAATATTTTTAGATAGTACAGGTATGGGACCTGTTATCCAGAATACTCGGGACCTGGGGGTTTCCGGATAACAGATCTTTCTGTAATTTGGATCTTCATACCTTAAATCTGCTAGAAAATCATTTAAACATTAAATAAATCCAATAGACTGGTTCTGCTTCCAGTAAGGATTAATTACAGTATATCGTAGTATGGATCAAGTGCAAGCTACTGTTAATCAAGTGCAAGCTACTGTTTTATTATTACAGAGAAAAAGGAAATCATTTTTAAAAATTTGGCTTACTTTATTATAATTGAGTCTATAGGAGACCACCTTTCCGTAATTTGGATCATTCTGGATTATGGGTTTCCTGATAACTGATCCCATACCTGTACACTGCTTATTAAGAAATAATTAACTCTTTCCCATTTTTATAAAAAGTTTAAAATATGAAACATGTAAAAATGAGTTTTCCTGAAGTGACCTGGCTGCCTTTGACATGCCTCCTGACACACCTCCCCGCATACTTTCTGGCTGTTTACTCTACATTATTATGAAGAATGCACTGTATGTTGGACAAGGTTCAAGGACACTGCTACAGTATGAGAGCCTTAATGACTCTTGGCACAGTACTGTTCAAAACGAGACCGTTTATGACTCCTGGCACAGTACTGTTCAAATTGAGACCATTCCCATAGTAACTAGGTAGATGGGTTTTTTTTAGCTTTTGTTCTTTTGTTTTCTGTGTTAAGCCCATTTCAGAATGAATTGTTCTCAGTGTTGCATAGCATGTCTACCTCCTGGCACTCAACAGAAACAATTCTAGTGACTGTCGGAAAAGACCACAGGCTTGGCATTCCTGTGTGCAGTAATAGGCTAAGACAAGGCAATCTTGCTATTGCAAGGTTATAAATGTAGAGGAAGACTGACCCTAAAATGAAGTATAACATGTTGTTTTGGATCTGAACTGCAGGCCAGTTCTCCCTCTCACAAAATAGTATTTATTTGAATGACAGAAATGAGTGCACATAAAGTGATACTGACCATACTTTTTAAAATATTAATGTACATTAAAAGTTATCTATATAATGATGATGTACATCATAATCTGTTATGTCTACTTGTTTATTCCGAAAATAAATAAAAATTTAAGTTACAAAAAAAAAAAGTTATCTATAGGTCATGCTGATTGTTTTTTGCTGAGAGGTTTGTTTTTGTAAGTTATTTGTAGTTTAAATTTCTAAACCTGACTGTTTTGCCAAACTGACTGTCCCTTCTCAGCCTGTCAGTTAAATTCTCTTATGCTAACAGACTCCTGCTGTACAAATATGGCAGCCCCCTCATACAGGAACATGGGACATCAGACAGGTAATGTAAAATCATTGGGCAAATACTTTATGGCAAAGTTATAAGTAGCTTTCAAAGGCAATATTAAGATAGATGTAAAAAACTGTATAATTTCTGGTGTCCGTATCTCTTTAACAGGATATTGCTGGAAATGTTACTGTTAAAAATGACTGTGAAGTTGTATTAGGCGTGTGTTTCATGGGCAACTTTCCTGTGCCAGTGTTTTTCCAGCAACTCCATGAATCACATTCGGCGAATGTCCAACATGACTATATGATTCATTATATACAGTGTCAGAACTGGCCCACCAGGACATTGGGAATAAACCCGGTGAGCCCTTGACGATGGTGGACCCCCATGGGCCCTGGTAAATGGACAAGAGGAGCAGTGCAGCAGTGTAGGGCAAGGGGGGCCAGATATTGTTGTCAGATATGAGGTTTCATATGATAAACTTTCTGTGTGTGTTAAGCAAATGATCTGAACAGATAATTCCATTTCTCAGATATTAGTCATTTCTGATGTGCTGCGAGATTGTTCTCAGTCTGAAGACTTATTTTTAAAACACCAACATTATGAGTTTATGCCAGCATGAGTTTATGCGCAATAGATCTTGCCAGATACATTTAATTGTCTTCAATGAGGAGGTGAGGAGTTGAATGTGACCTATGTAGACTTTGCTAAAGGTTGCTATACACAGGGAGATCCAAACGAGTGGATCTCTCTCCAATATGCCCACATTGAGCTGGACGATATCGGGCTGATCCCTAGGGCCCAACGATCGGATCAGAATGGAGGCGATTCAGTCGGGCAAATCGAAGGACCGCATCAATGAACAGATGCTGCTGCAATCTGACAGAATTTTTTACCCTGCCCAATCGGCATCTGGCGACTTTCGCCTGATATCGATAGCGGACGCCCGTTGGATGCCCCCACACACAGGCCAATAAGGCCACATTTATGGGGGCCTTTAGGCATTTGATACAGTACCACACAGAAAGTTACTAATGAAATCAAGAAATATTGGCCTGGAACATAATACGTGTATTCAGATAGAGAACTGTCTGAAGGATAGATTACAAAGAGTGGTGGAACATTTTCTGATTACACCAGTGTTGTTCATGGAGGACCACAGGCATGTGTCCTTGGCCCTTTAATAATGACCTTGAGGAGAGCATTGGAAATGCTGTCTCTATTTTTGCTGATGATACTAAAATGTGCAAAACGATTTCAGAAAATTAGAGAACTGGAAAGCAAACTTGAAAATGAAATTCTGTGTTGATAAATGTAAAGTTTGGTAGCAAGGTAGGTAGGTAAAGTGAGTTATTCGTCGTGTTATATATATTTAGGGGTTTCCTAAACTGAGAAGGATTTGGGGATATGTGGGTTGTGTATAATAAACTGTGCAACTCTGGACAGTTTCAGTCAGCGGCTACTACAGTAAATAAAAGTAAATAAACTACTGTCCTGCATAAAAACGGCCATAAAAACATGATTAAGACCGATAGTACTACACGAACAAAGGAGAGCAATAGGCATGTTGTGGGTTTGCAGCAGCCAGTGCTCTTTATCAGTTACTGTAGCTGACACTGATTTGGAGTAAGGTGTTCTCCTGCCACGTCTCTTGTCATTACACGATAAGCTGCTCCTTCTCCCCAGCCGACGCTCAATACTCCAGCTCCACAGAGGCATCCCTTGGTCTCGCCCCCAACATCATCTCTACCATGTCGTAGTGACACAGCCAGCCTTTCAGCCAACGGGATACAGGGGCGTGTCGCCATCTGCCAGCGGCCGCATCGATAGTGTAAAGGAGGAAGCATCAAAACGCAGTGCATTTGTCACAGACGAGCTTTTCATTCGTACACTCTGGTCGCTGCCGTTTAACAGCCATGTCTGAGAAGGAAAGGTGAGTGTTTCCCTAGGCCCTAGCCATGTCTCTCTACGTGCCAGCCGACACCCAGCACAAATGGAGCTCAACTCCCTCACTCAGCCTTATTTCCTTCTCTCGCTCTATATTTATTTATTTAATGTGACACCTCATTTTGTACATTTTCTTCTTAGTCACTTGCTTCCTGTGTAGCAGAACCTTTAGTCAGGGAAATACTAGTGAAAATAGTTCACTATGAACAACTCCCTTTTACACACACACACCCATGCATCCACGGCTAAGATTAGCCTGTCAAAATATACAGGCCAGCAGTGCTGACTGTTACACTGGCTATTAGCTACACCTTTCACTGAGTAGTTGGACACTGACTGGATATCTTATAATCAAATAAGGGATGATGCGCCATTTCCATTTGTTGTGTGTGTGTGTGTGTGTAACACATCATTATTTTGTTATTGTATACTAACATCCCCTTAGGCTAGCAGGGTGTAGTGGGAATTGAACTTCAGATAGATGTCTAGAGCAAGCAGGGCAGTTCTATTTCTCCTGTCTGCACCTGCTGCCCAATAATTATGCAATGCCTTTCCAGAGGCTGTTTTCTCATCGACTGTTGCCACACCAGGGAATGGGATTATCCCACAATCCTCCTATGTACATCTGGTAATCTATATCAGTGATCCCCAACCAGCAGCTTGTGAGCAACATGTTGCTCTCCAACCCCTTGGATGTTGCTCTCAGTGTCCTCAAAGCAGGTGCTTATTTTTCAATTCCAGGCTTGGAGGAAAGCTTTAATTACAAAAAAACTAAGTATAGTGCCAAGTAGAGCCTCCTGTAGGCTGCCAGTCCATACATAACCAATTACAGCCCTTATTTGGCACCCCTAGGCATTTTTTCATATGTGTGTTGCTCCCCAACTCTTTCTACATTTGAATGTGGCTCACTAGTAAAAAAACGTTGGGAACCCCTGATCCATATGGTGCTAGTGCTATTATTGACCCAAGAGCAGTCACCCCTTCCAGCCTTGTTGTAATTTGGACATTTAAACCATATGCTGTACTGGATCATACTTTTGTTACACACACACATATCCAGAATGCTTGGGACCTGGGCTTTTCCAGAAAAGGGATCTTTCAGTAATTTAGATCACCATACCTTTAAAGGAGAATTCAACTCGTAACTAAAAAAAAACCCTACCCCCCTGCCCTACCTAGACCCCTCCTCCCCCCAGCCTAGCTGCCCCCTGCTAAAAATAAGTGTAAACCCAATAGGATTGTTTTGTCTCCAGTATGGAGTCATGCATCTTAGTTATCTTCAAGTACAAGGTGCTGTTTTATTATTACAGTGAAAAGGGAATTCATTTAGATTTTTTAAAAAAAAATGAATTATTTGCTTAAAATGGACTCTAAGGGAGATAGGCTCCTTGTAATTCAGAATGGGTTTTCAGATAAGGGATCCCATACCTGAATATCATTTATTTTATGAACCCTGCTCCTAGCTCCAGACAGGAAGAGCTTAGTGGCAGTGATTTATGTGTCAGTCAATTGCTGGTGGGAGGGGTCTGTTAACAGCTACAGTCGAAATTTCAGCTGGAGGTCCCCAGGTTGAATGCAGCTCTCTAGTGCTTTTAAAGTAAATCTCCAACCTAAAAACTATTTTGCATATTGAAAAAATAAGAAAATATAATTCTTAACAACTAACCAATGTACATAGACTTGGTATCTGTATATACATGGTATATCAGCTAGTGAGCTGGTTGGGCAGTACTGTTCTAGAGCTAAGGTAACAATAAACTTGACTAACAGCAGAGGGGCTGCTCTATACAACATAATGGGCTAGATTCAAATCCATGAAAACAGTTTAGCTGACAAAACTAGATTAACAGCTGGGGGGCTGCTTTATACTACATTAGCCCATGAAAACAGCTTATCTCCTAATTCAGTTTTAAAATTTCCTGTAGAGTCCAGTGGAATTTCCACATGAAATTCCAATAACTCCTTTGTAGTTTTAGCTTTGTTCCTCCCCTAAAGGATCTGGCACTGTGGGAAACGTGATTTGGCATAGTGTATGAACAATAACACGCATAATCCAATATCAAATATACCATGCACTATTTTAGTTGTTCTAAAATAGTGAATAGTTGCTGTTTGCTTGTTTTGAAAGTGAACTCATGGACAGAATGAAGCATTCTGTGGCATATCAGTTATGCCGTGGCAAAGGTCCCAAGTGTTATCTACAGTATGCAATAAAATATTTTAGCGTTTTGATAAAATTAAAGATCTACTTTTTCTTCATTGACTGGGGACTGGGAGACAAAAATAAATAGGGTTTAACTGTAATTCAAATATTTTTGCTTGGCAGCACGTACATTAATGGGTGTGGCAGTGGTGACTGGTGCAGACTGTACTGTACATTACATTAGTAATATTAACACTGCGGAGTGTGGGCACATGTCAACCATAGTACCATTATCAAGCAGAAAAAGTTACTACTCCATATACATTGGCATATCTGCCGAACTGACATTGCTAATGAAGGATATTCCCCTACCACAGCCACCCTACTGATAAACTGAAGAAAGCCATGACTTGGGGCAAAACTGACAATATGTCTAGCCCCATGTCAGATTTCAAAATTAAATATAAAAAAATCTGTTTGCTCTTTTGAGAAACGGATTTCAGTGCAGAATTCTGCTGGAGCAGCACTATTAACTGATTCTTTTTTAAAATATTTTTTTTTCCCCATGACAGTATCCCTTTAAGGTCTTCTATGGACAAGAGTTGAATAGATTTTTCCAAGTTTAATGTCACAAAGCTGATTGCTCAGGTACCATGTGACTCACTAAATATTTGGAAAGTCTAGATTTTTGGGGCATAGGGCTGTTTGTTGTTAGCTGGAGCTAAACTGGAGATCACTGTGCTTTATATAATCTGAGTCCAGGACCTCTCTTGTTTCCATAAGAACATTTTTATTTTGACTAGGGTAAAAACTATCTTTATTATTGTTTCACTCTTCCAAAATATGCAAGGCACAGACATAACAGTTCAGGTTTGGGACCTGTTATCCAGAATGCTTGGAACCTGGGATTTTCCAGATAAGGGGGGTCTTTCTGTAATTTTGATTTCCATAACTTAAATCTACTAAAAAATCATTTAAACACTAAGGGGCACATTTACTTAGGGTCGAATATCGAGGGTTAATTAAACCTCGATATTCGACTGTCGAAGTTAAATCCTTCGAATATCGAAGTCGAAGGATTTAGCGCTATTCGTTCAATCGAACGATCAAAGGAATAATCAATTTTAATCCATCGATCGAACGATTTTCCTTCAATCACAAATTTGTTAGAAAGCCTATGGGGACCTTCCCCATAGGCTAACGTTGAGGTTCGGTAGGTTTTAGGTGGTGAAGTAGGGGGTTGAAGTTTTTTATAAAAGAGACAGTACTTTGACTATAGAATGGTCGAATAGTCGAACGAATGGTCGATCGTTCGATTCGAAGTTGAAGTCGTAGTCGAAGGTGGAAGTATTTTTTATTCTATTCCTTCACTCAAGCTAAGTAAATGTGCCCCTAAATAAACCTGTTTTGCTTCCAATTATATCTTATTTGGGACCAAATACAAGGTATTGTTTTGTTATAACAGAGAAAGTGGAAATATGCTTTAAAATGTTGAATTATTTCATTAAATGGTGTTTATGGAAGATGGCCTTTCAGTAATTCAGAGCTTTCTAGATAACAGGTTTCCAGATAACAGATCATATACCTGTAATAACACAGTTTTAATATTACTTAGCAAATGCCTGTAATATCTACCTAAAGATTATGTCCTCTTGCTTTATCCATGTCCCACTTAAAGGCACTGTGCAGAGTGAACATGTTCCATAGCAATCCTACTCAAAACAGATATCTGTATCCAAGTAAACTTCTCATTTAAAGGACAAGGAAAGGTTGAAATTAAGTGTTGTTCATTCTAACTGCATCTATATACAGTTTTCAGAACATTATCTGTTTCTCCTATTGGTGCTTCCCTTCGCTCCGTATGCTGCTCTGATGAAAACCTGCCGGCTGCACTAGGTTGACGTCACCAAATTCTTTACATTCCATCCTCCCGCTGCCCGAGGCAGCATTTTCAGTTCTAACATTACAGCGCAGCCGAATTCCACTTATAGGCGATGCTTTGCTTCCTTGATTGATAACGCACTTTGGAGTCACACGCACAACAGGTTCCCAGTACTCCAGCCCCATGATGAATGGAACTAGGATTAGGACTAGGAAGGCAGATATTAACTATACAAATGCCTATAACAAAGATTACCTTACCGATTCAGCACACTATAAAGTGAACTTTTATTCCTGCAAAGAATATGGAGTAAGCTTTCCTTCTCCTTTAATAATATTCCTGCTTCTTTCTGGTCAAAAGGCGCTGTCACTTTACTAAACTGCCATGTGGATGATAGCCAGGTGCTCTGCACTTTTTTCCCTGCATCTTAGACTGTACTTTTATATAGTCTATAATAATTACTATATTTTTATGGAG
Source organism: Xenopus laevis (assembly GCF_017654675.1). Taxonomy (NCBI): domain Eukaryota; kingdom Metazoa; phylum Chordata; class Amphibia; order Anura; family Pipidae; genus Xenopus; species Xenopus laevis. The sequence continues at coordinate 154,653,267 of NC_054371.1, forward strand.
AGTATGCAGCCAGCAGTGCCCCCACTCGTAAGGACAGGAAGTTGGTTCTTGCTAGGGCAAAGCTATAAAAAAGTGGAAGTTTTTTTTAATGTTGCCAATTTAGCTTTGTTCTTGCAGAGCAAAGTCTTTTAGGGTAAGTTTAGAAGCACAGGCCAACCACTCTGAAGCATACTGACGGGAAATGCCCATTCACTGAAGTGGTTTTACCACTTCGTTTACTGTAACAGATATAGTGAATAAAGTACCCCCTCTTGTAAAATATAAGGATATTATTAGTTACCGAGGAGTTTCATGACCATATAAAAACACGAGGCCGAAGGCCGAGTGTTTTTATACAGGTCATGGAACTCCGAGGTAACTTCTAATATCCTCATATTTTACAACTGGGGGTACTTTATTTTTTATAATACACAAATTTTAGTGAGTCATGTGACAGAAATTACATCACTACTCACCGTTTATAACTGATGACATCACTACTCACCGTTTATAATGATATAATTTACAGGATATTAATGGCTTTTGTGTATTATATTACAATATTACTGAAATTATTCAGTCTGCTCTGCTTTCACATAAAGCCCACTTTAACCATTCCCTTTGCATTTTGTGCTCACTTTATTCATACTTGTTCCTTCTTTTGCTTACAGGACCTTTTTATGTCCACAGTTTTAGGATTTGGCTGAATATTGAATCTGCCAAACAATTGTTGTCTTCAGTTGTTTAGTGATCAAAAGTAACATGATATTAACGGAGGCAACTGTATAGGGATACAATGGCTCTTAAAGGAGAAGGAAACCTAGTTTGCGGAAAAACCCTCCCCCCCTCCCATGTGTTGCCCACCCTCCCTCCTCCCCCCTGGCCTACCCGTCCCGCTGGGCAAATGCCTCTAACTTGTTACTTACCCTTCTGCGCAGGTCCAGTCCAGGGAGTTCACAGACGACATCTTCTTCCACACGATCTTCTTCCTGTTTTGAACGGCGTATGCCCAGTAGGAGCATTTCGCCGGTACGATCTACTGCGCATGCGCCAAAAGTACTTAATGACTTTTGGCGCATGCGCAGTAGATCTGTACCGGCGAAATGCTTCTACTGCGCATGCGCCAAAACGCTGTACAAAGCAGGAAGAAGATTGCGTGGAAGAAGATGTCGTCTGTGAACTCAATGGACTGGACTTGCGCAGAAAGGTAAGTAACAAGTTAGGGGCATTTGCCCAGCGGGACGGGTAGGCCAGGGGGGAGGAGGGAGGGTGGGCAACACACGGGAGGGGGGGGAGGGTTTTTGCGACACCTAGGTTTCCTTCCCCTTTAAACAGACACGCCATGTACAATTGGCACTCATTGACCAGTGCACTTGGAGTCAGTGAAGAAAGTTAGCCATTTCTGCTCTTTCTAGCACATATTTTCTTTATGGTTTATTTTCCAGTCTTGGTGACTAGCTAACTATTAAGCTAGACGCACAGACTTATCCTAAAGTTGTTATAGTTTGGTGTGTGTGTGTGAAGTACACAAAAGTGATTTTATTGACTATATTCTGTGAGCAGCTCTACCTACAGTACCTGTGAGTAGGGTTGCCACCCAGCCGGTATTTTACCGGCCTAGCCGGTAAAATACCTGCCAGGGCCGGGGCCGGTATTACAAATTTACCGGCAATGTAGCTGCCGGTAAATTTGTAATACGATCAAAAGGAGCCCTCGGCCTGCCCCCAATCCCCTGCAACTTACCTTTGTTTTTTTGCCTCTTCTAGTGTCCGCGGGTCTCCGTCGCGTGGCCCTGCCCCTTTTGACATCATACCCGCCCCTTTTGATGTCACGCCCCGCCCATTTGAGGGCCCACCCCCCAGCAGCCGGTAAAATTTTTTATAAAAGGTGGCAACCCTACCTGTGAGTAATCCATACACTATCAGGATACAACAAATAGGCTGTAGGTGCAAAACTTGCAGGAACACTTTTACTGGAATAACTGAGAGCTACGGCTCTTTGTCAAGTGTAAGTCAATTGCCTTGGGGCTGATCAGACCACAATGGAAGTTTGGACCAATCCCGTTGATCCAAGATTTCCTCTTGTATGCGGTATTAGCAAAGCAGCTTTTGAGTTAGCTGCCACCCAGAGTGCAAGTGTTCCTAATGCCCAACAACACGTGTTACAATGTAACCTTTTCAAGCCAATTAGTAACAGTGAAGTGGAGAATAATAATATATCACAAATTACAAGGGTTGCTTCTTCTTGTAGTATAAGGTTAGATACATTTAGGCCTGTAACCATGTCCCAATGTCCTGCAGTGCATTCCATAGGGAACAAAGTTTGTCAGGGGTTTGCAAACTGTGGACTGGTCTAAGTGGGGGTGGGTGGATACTTAAAGCACTGGCAGAGGGCTTAGCCTAAATGTCAGTGAGGACAGGATTTTGTGAGAATGCCTCTTTGCTCTTCTAGATACAGCTAAAAGCTGAAAGCCATTGCAATTACAGTGAGTTTTTAAAGGGGACCTGTCACCCTAAGAAATAATTCACATTTTTTTATTATCATGTTAGCTGAGTAACATAAACTTTACTTACACTATATGTATTATTTAAATTTTGTTTCCATCAGTCTTATAATTACACTATCACAGCAAGCAGGCATGAGCCAAAAAATTTTTTAAGATACATTTTGTATCACCCCAAAATCATAATGCGAATGCACAGTGCCCTACATAATTATAGAGTCTGACGAGGGAAGGCGCAATGTGAGAAGTGCAGTGACATGTAGGAAGTGCAGAATTGAAAGTGAAAGTAATTGCCTGCCCCACCGCTATGCCTCAGGCTTAGAGGCGGGGCATATAATATTTGATCGACAGCTCAAATATTTAAATACCTTTATAAAAGGTATGGATGTTTTAATGAAATGAATGAATTTGCATTTCATGTTTAATTTTCAAAGGACTTTCATTATGCAGCTTTTTATGTGTAGGTGACATGTCCACTTTAATGGTGAAAATGTATGCGATGCCCTAGATATTAAGGATACTCCGACTGAATCTCCTTGCTACATGGCGGTGGGGGTAACTAACATTTACTAAAAAGCTCTTTTCCAAGGAAAGATCCCATTTCAGTTTTTGAAGGTATACTCAGAAAACAAACTATAGCATTTGCACTGTAATGTGCTCTCTTTTGGTTACTGGTATTTAGCACACCCTTCTCTATCCGCATTTATCAATGACAAGTATTTAAACTTCTGCATTAACCGCCCGCTGTCTGCAAACTGAAGTATGATGAGATACAAATGAGCCCTACCCAACAGGACTACTCGGGAATGTGCTCTTATAATCAGGTGGGGGAAAGATTAGGGCTGGCAGTGTTAAGGTAGCCTTTATTGTAATCACATATATACTATATCTGATATATAACTGTATACCACTTTAAGCTAAGTCTCTTTCTTAAATCATATTCTATAATACTCTAGGTCAGCATGACATGAGTAGAAAGTTCCTATCATGCTTATCATCATTAGTAAACATCCCCTAGTTAATGATATCCCAAATCAAGGATAAAAACCGTTAGACAGAACTAGGTGAACCGCCATTCAATACTTGTTATTTCTAAAACGAAATACTCTTCTCTAATTGGTTATGGTGGGAAACCACCCTAACCCACCTTAAAGATAATCATTAACTAATTCTGTATTTACTCGACCTATAAATAAATGGTCTGTCCACCAATATTGCTCAGTCCCAAAACCTGAGTATTGGAAGTGAGGAATACAGCCAGAGGCAGTTGTTGCTTTAAAATATATTATGTGTACTTCAGTTCTACCATTGCTTTGTGAGGTGGTTGAACTCAGATCTGTTTAGGACCGTGGCAAAATATGCTGAGTGTTAAAACCTTACTCTACACGCACGAACACCTTCCTGGCATGTGAGAGATTATGCTGACACTGCAGAAAAGTCTCTTCTACACCTCTTCCGTATACCATGTATCTGCCATTAAAGGGCACTTCACCTTAAAATTAACTTTGCTGGTCACTTGTTTAAAAGCAATTATTATTATTGGTTGCTTTTGGTTACTGTACCTGGGCAAGCCCTGTACATTTTAATACATATGGGGGTTAGTATTCTAGAGCAAGTGATGCTCTATGGCAGCATGCAATTATCCTTTTTGGTTTCTTTTTGCTCCATTCTGGAATTTAAACTATTATCTGGTGACCTGAAATGTTGTTCACTAAAACTAATTTTTTTCTCATAGTTTACTAGAAACTAACTCCCATGCATGAATTTGGCTAATTTACTAAGAATTAAACTTGAGATTTCAAGCAGAAGCTAGTGTCAAACAACCCAAAATACCCGAAAATCGTGAAGGCAAAAAACATCTTCAATTGGTTAAAGGGACCTCTGCCATTGACTTTTACATGAATTCGACAGGTTTTAACTGGAGTATTTTCAGATTCTGATTTTGGGTCATAAGTCCTTTTTTTCTCTAAAAAAATTTGAGGTTTTTTTTGTGAAAAAAATGGAACCTGTAGAGAAAATAAAACTCGACCGTTAATAAATAGACCCCTTAGTAATAAAAATTATTTAAAAAATCTATTGGTGGGCATCACTAACCCTCAAGAAAGTATATCATAAAAAAAATAAAATGTGTTTAATTGTCAGCGGTGATATAGAAATACTTGCATCTTTTCCATTTTAGTTTAAAATTTGTAAAGCTGGAGAGCATTTCATGTTAGGTCTCTGTCCACTAGAAGCCAAATGTTCAGGCCCAGAAAGTGTATCCCATAGACAGCCATGAAACAGACAACACTTCAATGCAAGAAATCATTGTGTGGCTAAAGAGATTAGGGATGCTCTGAAACTGATGTTGTCACATGCTTGTCACATGTTCCATATAGATGTATTTAGCTGATTACTGGCATAACTGTGACTGTAAGACTAGTTCTGTGCATGTTACTGCTACAAACCTTCATATTAGGCAGTGGCGTAACTATAGAAGCAGGGGGGCCCAGGGAAGCAGAGCATCGGCAGAGAGTGGGCAGGGTCCGGACGGAGAGTGGGCGGGGTCCAGGTGGGAGCTGGACAGAGGCGGGAAGTGGGTGGGGTGGGAGTATGGGGATCAGAGTGCGCTGGGCCCCTCTGAAGATTTTCTGGCAGGTGGACCTGGCACACTCTAGTTACCCCACGGATATAAGGGCAGCAGCACATGGGAAATTCAGTGTATTTTTGCCCACTGTGATTTTAGCAGCCCCAATATGTAGGGCCGAAACCTAGATTTGCCCACATTGCATTCTATGACAGTTGCATGAAAGTACAGCGTTATGTGGGAGTACTGCTTTGACTGTAGCGCTACAGGCAAAATGTCTGAAATTGTGCCACTGGGTGCTGTTGCCTTGGTTACATGAGTGGTGGAACTATTGTGTTTCAGGAGCTAGCCGGGAGACCTACAGTGCTGCACAAGTAGCTTTCATGTAATGCCACCGACAGTGGGCACACCATTTCATGACACTGGGCTCATTTATAAACGCTGGGCAAATTTGCACCTGGGCAGTAACCCATAGCAACCAGCAGTCTATTTTGCCCAACTTAATTCTAGAATGTAAAATTTGTCTGGTTTAAATGTATAAAGGAGGTCCGATTCTGAGCTGTTGCCAATACTCCATTATAAAAACAGTTGTTTTATGTGCTTATTTATGTCATGTTCTGAACCTGGAATGCCTTTATGTCTTGCAGTTGCACATATGAGGAGTATAAACAGACATCAGACTGGCTTCTATCCAAAACAAAACATCGTCCCATTGTGGCCATTGTGTGCGGCTCTGGGCTTGGTGGACTAGGGGAACTTCTTAAAGATCAACAGGCTTTCAATTACTGCGACATACCCAACTTCCCCAAGAGCACAGGTATGAAACTGATATGTAGATGGCTGATGTATAGAATGTACTGTGCCCAGTGAGTTTCTAGTACTATCTGACAAAATGGTATTTCTAACACCTGCCAAAATAGACTTGTAAGCTATGGAGCTGTTGTACATTCTGAGGTCTTACCGGTGGAGTGTTACAACTATCCATGCATAGTGCAGTGCATACCTTTGTGTGCAGGCAGTAGGCAGAATATTCAGGATACCACTGCTCTGTGGTGGGATTTTAACAATATGGTGCTACTAAAAGGTAATAAACGGGATTCTGGTTTCAATATTGTGGAAACAATGTAAAAAGATATCCTAGATTAATGTTTGCAGGCACCTGTAACCCTAATTGTAATTACAGTACAGGTATGGGATCCGTTATCTGGAAACCCGTAATCCAGAAAGCTCAGAATTACAGAAAGGCCATCTCCCATAGATTTAATCCAAATAACCCACATTTTTAAAAATGATTTCTTTTTTCTCTGCAATAATAAAACAGTATCTTGTACTTGATCCAAACTAAGATATAATTAATCCTTATTGGAAGCAATACCAGCTTATTGGGTTTATTTCATGTTTACATGAGTTTCTAGTAGACTTAGGTATAAAGATCCAAATTACGCAAATATCTGTTATCCGGAAAACCTGAGCATTCTGAATAACATATTTAAGGTTTTGTAATGTAATATGAGGAAGTGTTGTTTTCAAAACTTCCTCTCTGTCATTGCTCTACTGCTGTATTCCTTAGAATAAAGTAATAAGAGCTTTACCTGGCATAATGAGGTTAGAACATTAAACATCTGATAAGCTGTTGTGTGTTACAGACTCTGTAAGTTTTATTACTCAAGTTGTCAAAGCAACAATTTTATAAGAATATATTTTTTCATTCTCTCTGATTTTCAGTTCCTGGCCATGCGGGGCGTCTGATATTTGGAAACCTTAGTGGGAAGCCATGTGTATGCATGCAAGGCCGCTTTCATTTCTATGAAGGCTACCCACTGTGGAAGGTAAGGCCCATCATATATTATTAACATTATTATTATTATTATTATTATTATTATTAACATGTATTTATATAGCTCCATATAGCGCTGTACATATAAGTACAAGGTGCTGTTTCATTATTGCAAAGAAAAAGGGGATTTTTAAAAACTCCAATTATTTCATTAGAGTATATGAGAGATGGCCTGCCTGTAATTCAAAGCATTCTGGTTAACGGATTTATGGATAATGGCGTCCATTTCTGTATTAACAGGCTGTTAGGACATTGGGCCCTCATTTGGAGGTACCACTAAATAATCTTATTCCATTCCAGTATATCACGCTGTACTGACATCAGTGTAATGTATAAAGGAGGTCACGAACCAAAAGAAAGTGGCAGATTCTGCAGTCATGTTTTAGAGGTTAATGTAGAGGTGAAACCTCTCACACTACGTATAATTGTAAGAACTTATATTTCACCCTTCTTTTCCCACAAGGTGACATTTCCAGTTCGAGTGTTCCACCTAATGGGAGTTGAGGCCATCATTTTAACTAATGCTGCCGGAGGTCTGAACCAAGAGTTCAGTGTAGGAGACATCATGGTGATAAAGGATCACATCAACATGGTAGGATTTGCAGGACAAAATCCATTGTTTGGCCATAATGAAGACAGGTAAGTGGGGGTTAAAGGTCTGGTTGTGCCATTATGAGTGATACTGTCATGGAAAAAATGTTTTTTCCAAAACACATCAGTTAATAGTGTTGCTCCAGCAGAATTCTGCACAGAATTCTCAAAAGAGCAAACAGATTTTTTTCTATTTAATTTTGACCTGTGGCTAGACATATTGTCAGTTTCCCAGCTGCCCTCAGTCATGTGACTTGTGCTCTGATAAACTTCAGTCACTCTTTACTGCAGTACTGCAAGTTGGAGTGATATCACCCCCTCACTTTCCCCCCCAGCAGCCTAACAACAGAACAATGAGAAGGTAACCAGATAACAGCTCCCTAACACAAGATAACAACTCCATGGTAGATCTAAGACCAGCACTAAATAATAAAAAGTCAAGTCCCACTGAGACACATTCAGTTACATTGAGTTGGAAAAACAACAGCCTGCCAGAAAGCAGTTGCATCTTTCTGAAATCACATGACCAGGCAAAATGACCTGAGATGGCTGCCTACACACCAATATTATAAAAAAATACACTTGCTGGTCCAGGAATTCAATTTTATATTGTAGAGTGAATTATTTGCAGTGTAAACAGTGTAATTTAGAAATAAAAACTATACCATAAAAATCATGACAGAATCCCTTTAATATTGCATATGTGTTTTTTCCTTTGTTTCCTTTTGTAATTGTATTTGTTTGACATAAGTAGCAAGGCAGAAAGTAGCAGTTGCTATGGCAAGTAGCAGTTATATTTACTGTATAGGAGCTTTGTGCATATACACTTAGCTATGTACTGCAGCTAGCATCATTATTTTTGTATAGTAACTTAAAAATAAGCAAACATGTCTAAACCCAATGTGCCAATCATATGGTAGTTAAATATATAAACCATCATTAACCAACAGTGGAGTAGGCTGCTGAGTGCAAAAAAATTGTGTTTTTTTGCACTCAGCAGCCTACTCCTGTTTTGTGCCAACTGTTGCACGATGAAGCAGGGCCATGGCATGCATTAAGTACAATACTTTGCATCTTGTGCCAGATTCAACTTGTAGTGCAAAGTGAGGGCTGCACAAATCCATAAAGCACAATTGCTCAGTTGATGAATTCAAAGGGGCACAATGTTATGCACTTTAGAGGTCTTTCACTTGCTCCTGTGGGATTAATACATTTAAAATTAAAAATTACAGAAATCTTGCTTCTGGAAGATGCTTAACTCATTGCATTTTAAACACAGTTTTATCCAATCAGTGATATTGTGCTTTTGTTACCTGTGCAAAACGTTTGCCAAAACAGATGGAGGTAGGAACTGCAATTGGTAGACTATTAAAACATTTAAAGTGCAATAACTTGTAATAAAACATGTCCCAGAAACTGAGAATCATCTTTATATTTTTCTATGGTTTAAAAAAAGAAGTTTTTAAATTTGTAATTCAAAAATAAGAATTCTAGTGTAATAGAGAAATATGTGTACATAACATTACAGAGATCAAGTTATTGTACATGTTACTATCTCAATTTTTTCAATAGGTTTGGTCCTCGTTTCCCCCCTATGTCAGATGCATATAACAAGAACATGAGGAGTCTGTTGCTAGCTGCTGGCAAGGAGCTGGGTTATAATAATATGAGAGAAGGGGTGTATTGTGGTCTTGGGGGACCTAACTTTGAAACAATTGCTGAATGCCGATTTCTCAACAAGTTAGGTGCAGATGCTGTAGGTAAGTGCAAAGTAACATTTGGTAAGACCATCCCTTTGTTATAAACTGATTCATTTTTTATAAGGTTGAAGACATTAAGATGCATGTTTTATAGCAGGGTTGTTAAATCAACAGCATTTACATTAGCAGAATAATTACAGCTCAGAGCATCAGGCATTCATGGTGTGTTGTGTGAGCTGCCATTATGTAACCACCATAGGTTATCTGTGCATTTAACTGATCTTGGAAGATGCAGGCATCTTGGATTCTTAATATGAAAAGCAAAGTTGACTTGCTCACTTTACCTAGATTTCACCCACATCGAAATAGATATGTCTTTAAAAAAGCTGTCATATTGTTTTTTACACGCAATTTTCTTTCTCCTAATAAGGGGAGGGAGCCACTATGCAATCTTTGACATCTCGTGATAATTGGGTAGAATGGTAGGCAAGCCTGGGTCCTTGGTCTAGGGATCAATAATTTGTTGCCCACAGACTGTGTCAATTTGGATAGGGACTGGGAAGGTCAATGTGCTGTCAACTATCGTTTCCTTAGTGTTGCTCTCTTCCAGTGCAAGGGTTGGGAGCAGAGAGGTGGGGATGGGAGAGGTGATGAAAAATCCTGGCCCAGTAGTGCAACGAAAGAGATCTGCCCCTATTGCTGAATATGGTTTTGCCATAAATAGTTCAGCAAATACAAAAACTGATGATTGCCCACCAATACCTTCCCTTCATCTCCCATTGTTAAGACAATCAGTTTGAAGAGTAGAGGAGGTTAAGAGCAGAAATAGTGCAAGGGCAAAGGCTAGATATTGGTAAGTTCAGCAAGCAGCTCTGATGGAATTAATAAAAATAGACATTCATTCTCTTATCTCAAGATTTTATGCCCTGTCAAGTTGCGCAATTGTCCAACACTTCAATAAAACTGACAAATGTATTGCAGTAAATATGTAGTATAATCAGTGATATTAAAATGAGGAACAGACTCATTGGAAAAAAAACGTAGATGTTTTTAAAAGTTTGTGGTAGATGGTATCTGCCTAGTTCTGCAGTTCTAATTTCTCCTCTCTTTTGCACTTTTTTTTTTTTTAGGTATGAGCACAGTACATGAGGTGGTTGTTGCCAGACACTGCGGCCTGCGCATCCTGGGAATATCACTAATTACCAACAAAGCTGTTATGGACTATGACAGTAATTTCACTGCCAACCACGAGGAAGTGCTTCAAGCTGGCAAAGATAGTGCCAAATATATGGAGAAGCTTGTAAGCACTTTCCTGCAGCGCTTGGACCTAAATAAAGTGTGATAGCACAGGGAACAAGTTTAGGGCAAAAAGATAAATCTACTGTTATTTTAATTATTCTATTCTTCTTATATGTCAAACCTGCCAGCCTTTAGCTGTTTTTATACTGTATTTTTTTTTTGGGTTATGCTCAGAAATGTGTTTGTAGAACAGCTGCGGGTTGGCAGGATCTAACAATAACAGGCCAATGCTTCTCTACTGTAGCAACATTTCTATCTATACCTCTTTTTTAATACAGCTACCTATCAGAATGGTGCAAAGGACCAGTATCATGATCCTCTTACTGGATATGGAGCATCCATGTGTCATTCCTCACTAACAAAATATCACATTCCTCTATCTCACATTCAGTTAACATAGTTTGTTGAGAAGAAACAATTACCATGCCAGATATTTAAAGCCTTTATTCATATGTCTATTCATACTGTAAATCAGCCAATCTCTGACATAGTAATATCATTTATTTTTTAATAATCAATTACTTAAAATGCACTGTTACATCTCCTAGTGGGAAAATTTGCTGAAATGTAATAGAACAATAGAACCCAGCAGCATGGGTGAAAAGCTAATGAAAAGAATGGGCTGAAGGAACATTGACTCTTATTTTATTTTACTTTATTAAACATTTATTACTTGACATGACACAGTTTAAGTATTTATGTTATCATTATAATTACTGGTTAAGGAAACCTATTAAACATATGCTGATAATAGGGCTCATTAACAACGATGGGACAAGGCTCTAATTGCAGAGGCTCATGGGCACAATTGGCAAGTACATGCTACTTGCTTGGCACTTATAACTAACTTTTAATGTAGATTAATATTTTGAAAATACATTTTTTAGTGTCAGTATCAATGTATGAGTCTTAATGTTGGATTATGTGCACTGCAACTCACGGTATACTTCTTGGAAGATTCTGGGAGATGTAGTCTGGCAACAAGTCGGGACCTAGGGCTGGCAACAAATCATAGGCTAGTACAGACAATGGAATGCCTTGAATGTAAAATGTAACAGAGCTGAACACAATAAAAAGACAGCAACCAAATATATACACATATGAAACATACATCATTCTGAAACAGGATTCATACATCCAGTCAGGCTATGCTTTACATTTCCCAAAATAAATGTCTACAATAATTGAATGATAAAAAATGTACTTCTAACTTACTGGACAAATAGAACAATTAAAGGTCATTTGGCTTTTAGTCAACACAAAGCTTTACCGTTGAGCCTGTACAGGCGCACATTAAATTATTTCAAACTGTTAGACTGTGGAACCTATTGTAATAATAACTTTACAGTTCCTTATTGTATATTAAGGTGCCTTTGTGCCCATGTGACACCAGCTTGGAAAGAAGCTGGTGGGAGAACAATGGCGTAGCCACAGTACTGGAACCCACACAGGCCCGGACTGCCAATCTGTGGGTTCTGGCAAATGCCAGAGGGGCTGCCATAAGATGCCATAGGAAGTCACTATTTAGTGGGCTGGTGAGGAGCTGATTGGGCCTCTCTGTATTGGAATGCCAGGGCCTATTTTGACTCCTAGTGCAGACCTGAACCCACACAAGTGAAACAGTTAACAATGCCTGCTACTAATGCAATAGGATCAGGATGAAGATGTGTGTTACACATGGTTCTACATCAAAACAAATGTTCAGTATGAAAATGACAGAGAGTTGGTTTCACATTATTTTAACTGCTTGCACACCTGTATTTATTGTAAGCTGCTAACTATAGAGAGATATTGCAATGCTTTATTACGTCATTAAGGGAATGGGAAATCCCAACTTGTGCTGGAATATCCAGGAAAGCTGAGCCTTCTATTGTGCTGTACAATTCCTTGTGCAATTCTACTAGATTCTCTTGATATTGGCATTTTTTAATCTTCAATTAAAGAACCTCTTTAAAGGGGTTGTTCACCTTCCAAACACTTTTTTCAGTTCAATTGTTTTCAGATCGTTCACCAGAAATAAAGACTTTTTTCAATAACTTTCCATCTTTTATTTTTTACCGTTTTTCCAAAATCTAAGTTTAAAGTTACTGTCAGACTCTAAACTGTAACAATTTTGCAACATTTAGTTTCTCAGCAGCGTCTCTGGAGTATTAGCAACTATTGTATCAATTCTAACAGCTGCCTGTAATGAAACTCAGGGTTTCTGCTCAGCAGGGACAAGGATAAGAAATGTATCAACTAAATGTATCAACTTTGAACAGTTTTTAGAGAGTTTAAATCCCCCATCCCAGAGCAGTTTTAGAAGGTGAAAAATTAAACTTTACACTTCAATATAGGAAAAACATGGAAAATGGAAAGTAATTGGAAAAAAGTCTTTATTATTTCTAGTGAACTATCTGAAACCAACTGAACTGAAAAAAAGTGTTGGGAGGTGAACGACCCTTTAAGAAGTACCCAAGGCAAGGCACACACATCAGTACATCTGAGTCTCCACTCACTTGAGCGCCTCAGAGACAGAACAGTTGTCAGAGGCAGGAGCTCAAAGATTACTGTAAAGTATTTGACTGCTCCTGCAACAGGCGTCAGAGGCAGGAGAGCAGGACTTCAGGAGTTAGGAACTAAGGGCAGTCAGGGAGAAGAGGTATGTGCTCGGAGCCCCCTCACCTTTGTGCCCTAGGCACATGCCTCTTCTGCCTACCCCTAGTTCCGGCCATGTAGGCAGGTAAGCATAGGATCAGGAGCATAAAGACATGGACACTGTCTTTAGGCAAAAACACAGGTATATTTAATGAAACCTTTCCCAACATAAACACATAGTAATACAGTTCATTAGTGTTTCAGCATCACTCATTCAAACTCTTCCCCCTCTCTGGGGAGAAGCTTCCACATTCTGCCCTTCTGACTTCACTCTTCCAGGATCACAGTTCACCCGATTCTGTCCTGGCTCACTTTCTGGCAATACCACACCTTCCTCCAACACACAGTGATCTCCACACCTCTTTTTTTTTGTTGCTCACGTGCAGCTTAATCAGACAGCTACCTGTAGCTGGGGCAGCTGAAAACACTAAATGGGCCCATCCTGCTCTCCTCCATTTACCCCAGGGACCCATCTATCTGGCTTTTCCTGAGCCTGCAAAATAACAGGCTTACTTGCTGTAACAACATACATTTTTCCTGGAGTAAGAGTTAACTGTGCACCTAGGATTTCCACCTGTCCAGTTTTGACTGGACAGCCTGGTTTTGTGAAGGACTGTCTGGGTCAAAACTGCCTGCCCGGTTTTCCATATTAAGATATGTTGTGGTGATCGCCCAATTGCCACGTCATAACCCCGCCCTGACATCACATTGCGCCCCCATCACATCCCACCCCATTACATCACGGCCCTGCCTCCCGCTACGTCACATCCCACCCCATTACGTCACGGCCCCGTCTTCCACCTCCCTGTGCGGAGTTAGTAAGGGGAAAGTTGGCAGCCCTATGTATACAAGGTTTAATACTGGTGAATAATACACATAATCATGGTCATTTAAAGCACATCACCCACATAAATGGGTGTATACATTAAACATAGAGATAGGGTTGCCACCTGGCCGGTATTTTAAAAATGATGGCTGATCCCAATGTTATTAATAGGGAAAAAAGATAAATCTATAGGAAGGCCGGTATTTTTTTCCACAAAAGGTGGCAACCCTACATACAGATTATATACAAAAGTACAACCAATTACTGTCCAAAAGAGGTTACAATCCACAGGTAATTTTCTAGTATAGTTTTTTTGTTTAGACTGATATTAAAAACGAAGTACGTAACTTGCTAGGCCTCTTTTGAGCACAGCTCTTTTGAGGAAGTTGTAGGGTTGTCATGTGTCATGTGATGTGACATTGGGGTGTGGCTATGTCACCTCCATTTTGCCCAGTTTGTTTTAACTTAAAAAACCTGGCAGGATGTTTTAAACAAGAAAGCCACCTAAAAAAAAAACAGTCTGTCCAGTTCAAAATCAGACAGATGACAACCCTAGGTAGTAATCTGAGTACATTGCTTATGAACTCGGTGCACTATAAGTAAAAGGGCCCTCAAGGGTCAAAACTGGACTATTTCCTTAACTAGATCAATGCTCAGACATTGAAAACTTCACAAAGTTTACTTAAATATACTTATTAGTGTAATCGCTTTATTTTATTGGGAATGTCATTTTGTTCCACAAACAATGGAGCAGCCCTTGCATTTTTCCTGTCCCACATGTATTAGCATATTTCAAAAAAACTTGGTGAAATCTAATGCAATATGTAAGCACTGATTTAGTTGGTGGTCAGCTCCAGCCATGAGACAAGTTGATAAAATGTTACACCTCACAGGTTACCGGGAGACAAGAAGTTGAAAGCTGATGCGATGCTGTTAAGCACCAAGGGGTGAGGTAAGGTTGGCCCTTTATTAGCGTTTCGCTGCTCCTCATGCTAAGTAATAGGAAGCACTCTGCTGATTCTTGTTAACCATAACGTGAGAGGACTCCCCAAAATGTGCTGCTCACAGATGTGTGGACTTCTAGGATTACCACCTCACCCAGTGGCGTACTGACATGGCACCACCCCCAACAAAAATATCTTGGAAGGGGCCCTGCAACGCTAAAACCTTTGGCAAATGCACATGTGCTTCCGTGCATGTAAACGTTTACAATGCACACGCACGGGCATGTCCTCCTGCTCACGTGTGCAACACCCACACAGGGACTAGGCACAACCCAGCACACTTAATGCTTAATATCATTGCTATAGAGGAGACTCTTGAATTTGTATCCTGCATGGCTTATTAGCAATTCTTTTAGATACATGCTGCATGGCTGCACACAAATCAGTTCAGTCTGCAGCATACATTTAATTAAATGCTTATAAGCTAAGTGGTGAGCATGTCACCCCTAGCAATGTCAGGCTGCCAGGGCTTTATTGTTTTCTACTAGATAACAGCAGTACCCTGGGTATTGGTCTATCGCTATGGTTACACTGTGGTGACTATTGTGACAAAATTCATCAGTTGATGTGCTACTGACACATATATCAGTCTGCCAAGGCAGTGAGCCATAAAACTGGGCTGTTTCATGGTGATAAGGACAAATATTTCCAAGTATTGCAAGAATGAAGGCTCGGCTGATTTAGATTCAGCACAATAAACATGCATGAAATATGCAGACTCTTAAACACACAATTATTTTTATACCGGTAATTAGTACTTTGCAAAATGCTTGCCACCTATACACAAATTTACACATAAATATACACATTTACACATTAAAGTGGAACTGCCATTGCTATGTACAGGGCCCAGGCCTAAAGGGGGGCCCAGATGTGCTGCACTTTCAGAAATAGCCGAGCCCCCCTTGACAGCGCCAAAGTCGTGCAGAACCGCTGAAGTCCAGAAGAGCTGAAGTCCTGATGAACCTGAATAGCTGAAGACGGAGCCGATGCCGCTAAAAGACCCGTTAAAAGACCCAAAGTTGAAGTGCTAAAGCCGCAAAAAGACCCGAAGCCACAAAAGAAGCCGAAGTTGAAGTTCTAAAGCCGCAAAAAGACCCAAAGCCACAAACGGAGCCAAATTGAAGTCCCAAAGCCACAAAAGGAGCCAGAAGTTATGTCACTCTGGGAGGGATCAACCAGCTAAAGACCCGAAGCCACACGTTCAGTTCTACTAAACACCAATGTGTTTTTTTTTAATTTAAATAAAACCCTGGCAACCAATGTATTATTTTAATACTCTATAGGTCCCTGCCACCAATGTTTTTTTTTTTTTTAAAAATCCTCTGGGGCCCCACTGTTTCTTTTTAACTTGTAAGGGGGGGTATTGCCTGCAATGTTTTTTTAAAAAAAATGTATGGGGGGCCCTGTCATCAATGTTTTTTTTTAACTTATAGGGGGGCCCTGGGTACCAATTATTTTTTTTTAACTTGTAGGAGGGCCCTGACCACAAATGTTTTTTAAAAAAACTTTTATAGGGGGCCTTGGAGCCAATTTGTTTGTTTAACAATGTGTTTGTTTAAGGGGCTCTAACCATCAATGGATTTTTGTAACTTGTGTGTGGGGGGGTTTACAGTTTTTAGCACTGATGTCTGTGTGGCCTTTTAACTGTGGTATAGGCGGGATCTGGGGTGAGGCTTGGGGGCAGGAGCGTTTGGGCCCAGGGGCCTAGAAAATTCTCTTATGGTGGCCCGAGTAAACCAGTCTCACAAATTTTATTTTATTACCTCGTGTTGTGTTTGAGGTACAGTTGGTTTTTTGGTGCCAGCCCATCCTAACATTTTCCTTCTGCAAATATCTCTGGCAATTAAAAGCAGCTTCTGCTGAACAGCCAAACTGTTTTCAGGCAAAAACAAACCCTTTTCCTGCTAATTACATAGATTTTAAGATGA
This sequence comes from Xenopus laevis, assembly GCF_017654675.1. Taxonomy (NCBI): domain Eukaryota; kingdom Metazoa; phylum Chordata; class Amphibia; order Anura; family Pipidae; genus Xenopus; species Xenopus laevis. Next base: position 154,670,140 of record NC_054371.1, read on the forward strand.
CGCAACAGGATAAACAGACTGTTGGCAATGTACTCTCTGCATTTCCAGGGTACATTGAAATCAGTGGGCACAAGGGCATTGCTTGGCAGATCCCAGAACCAGACCGAGGCATTGCGGTAAAGATATTTATTTCAGGCTCATCCCTCACTGCATTTCCAGCTTATTATCCCACATAATTAGCAGAGCATCTGTAGTGATACTTTGTTCATTGTGCAGCTATTGTGTGGGACTGTGGGAAACGCTTCATTGGTTCCATATTTGCATTCTTTGACGTATTTGTTGCTTCAGTGTATTAGGAATGTTGGCTAATCCCTAAGCATGCCACAATGGGGTGTTTTTTTTCATGCACATGTGGCATTGATTATTTTATTTTGCCTATAACATTCCAGTCTTTCAACCCAAAATATGCAATGATGTACATTTACTAGGAGAGCATCTCAGTTTTAACATTCATTTTCTACTTTTAGGTTTTTTTTGGTGATATTTCTCAGTTTTTTACTGCTAATTGACAGGCTTTCAGCTCAGATACTCTGTTTGAAATTCAAACTGTCAATCTGTTACTAATAAGTCTTTTTTAAATGCACAATGAAAACAAAGTATCCGAGAACATATCTCTGACCTCAAAGTACATGTAGAAACAAATGTATCTTTACAAGTTGTTCTTAGGAAAGGAACATTGACCTTTTTAACATGTGGTAAATAAAAGTTTGTGATTTTTAAAAGTACCCAGTGTGAACCCTGCTTTTTTTAGGTAGTTTTTTTTCTATACATTTTAGAGCGAAAGGCATTAAAAAACGACAAATCTGTTGGGACAGAAACTGCATTTAATGAAAATGAATATAAACACTATAATAAATGTTGTAAATTAGCAATCCGGAAGGCTAAAAAAAGGAAATGAAGAGTTAATTGAGGTGGAGGCTAAGACTAACCCCAAAAAGTTTTTTAAATATATTAATAGTAAAAAGATGCAGGTTGAGAGTGTTGCTCCATTAAATAATGGTACCAGTATGGTTGTAACAGATACAGAAAAGGCAAATGTGTTAAATCAGTTCTTTTCTTCAGTGTATACAATAGAGGAGTCTGAGTTCACAGGCTCACTTAATAACTGCACGAATGGTTCAGCTCAATCTAGTCAGTGGCTGATTCAGGATATGATCCATAAAGCTTTAATAAAAATTAATGTAAACAAGGCTCCAGGGCCTGATGGCATACACCCCCGGGTTCTAAGAGAGCTTAGTTCAGTTTTAGACCAGCCCCTATTTCTGATTTTCTCAGATTCGCTTTCATCTGGTATGGTGCCTATGGATTGGAGAAAAGCTGATGTTATTCTAATATTATATAGGGAATAAAGTACCCCCTCTTGTAAAATATAAGGATATTATAAGTTACCGAGGAGTTTCATGACCATATAAAAACACGAGGCCGAAAGCCGAGTGTTTTTATACAGGTCATGGAACTCCGAGGTAACTTCTAATATCCTCATATTTTACAACTGGGGGTACTTTAATTATTATAACACACAAATTTCAATGAGTCATGTCACAGAAATGACATCAGAACTCACCGTTTATAACTGATGACATCAGAACTCACCGTTTATAAGGATATAATTTACAGGATATTCATGGCTTTTGTGTATTATAAAAGGGATTACGATCTCAGGCTGGAAATTATAGGCCAGTAAATTTGACATTGGTGGTGGGCAAATTATTTGAAGTCTTGTTAAGGGATCACATTCAAAATGTTGTCCTAATTATGCCTCTTTATAGGTCCCTGGTAAGGCCTCACCTGGAGTATGCAGTGCAGTTTTGGACTCCAGTCCTAAGAGGGATATAAATGAGCTGGAGAGAGTGCAGAGACGTGCAACTAAATTGGTTAGAGGGACGGAAGACTTAAATTATGAGGGTAGATTGTCATGGTTGGGGTTGTTTTCTCTGGAAAAAAGGCGCTTGCGAGGGGGATATGATTACACTTTACCGTACCAGAGGCCACCCCTTTAGACTAGAAGAAAAGAACTTTCATTTGAAGCAACGTAGGGGGATCTTCACAGTCAGGACAGTGAGGTTGTGGAATGCACTGCCGGGTGATGTTGTGATGGCTGATTCAGTTAATGACTTTAAGAATGACTTGGATGATTTCTTGGACAGACATAATACCAAAGGCTATTGTGATACTAAACTCTATAGTTAGTATAGAAACTTTTATAGGCCTTTACCCCTGCATTGTTTCTTATCTTAACTTTTAGTATGCTATAGCATGGCTAATTCTATGTAACTTTTCAATTGGCCTTTGATTTTTCTTTTTTTTATATAGTTTTTTAATTTGCTTTTTTCTTCTGATTTTTCCAACTTTCAAATGGGGGGTATCCATTAGTGATGTGCGGGCCAGCCCCATAACCGTGGGTCAGGTTCGGGCTGACTTCGCACCCCCCTGTGTGGGTCAAGCTCTTCCTCCTGCTCTCCCCACCCGCCACCTTCAACTGCCAGCTTCTGACTTCCTTTATAGCTGCGCGCCTATAAAGGGAAAGTCAGAAGTTGGGCTTGGGCCGGCGCTGGTGGAGGGAGGGCAGGTTAGGGTCGGGTGTGGGTCGGGAAAAACTTGACCCACACATCACTAGTATCTATCAAAAAACAAATGCTCTGTAAGGGTACAAATGTATTATTGTTGCTACTTGTCATATTTATGGTTGCTAGGGTAATTTGGACCCTAGCATCCAGATTGCTTGAATTGCAAACTGGAGAGCTGCTGAATAAAAAGCTAAAGAACATAAAACTACAAATAAAACCAATTGCAAATTGCCATCTACGTCATACTAAAGCTCACAACCCCTTCTTGTAGTGCCCATTTGGCTGCTAACGAATATGCTCCCTATGCTTAATTCTGACCCCGCACAGCCCATTTAAGCCTCTTCTGCTCAGGAGTCTTGCAGATGTTCTTACTGTATGCTGTGCCTAACACACAAGGTGTCCCTTTGCCCTTGAAAACAGATATTTATTCTATCCAGAACTGGCTAAGAAAGCAGTACCTGCCGATTGAGCATAATTCAGTATAAGGAAACGATTCTGTATTTGTTCGGCATGACAAATTATATTATAATCAGTTTGTGTTGTTAGAATATGTAGTCTGTTTATATAGCGTTGCATTATAATTTCTATTGAGGATGTCAAGCTATGTGTAAAATAGAAAAAAAATATAAGCAATTGAGATTTCCAGACGGCTCCATAGCTCAGGGGTTAGAGCACTGGTCTTGTAAACCAGGGGTCGCGAGTTCAAATCTCGCTGGGGCCTTCAATAAGCTTTTTCGTTTTTTAATTACTACCTAAATTAAATAAAGTCTGTATTATTCAGCAATTTTGTAAATTCAATTTTTCAAATGGTTTCGTTAGATTTAGACTGTTTACTGCAATACCTGTACAAATTGGGGCTGTGGGCGGGGCTAAAGCCGGTGTTTTTTTACAGGAAAGGTGGCAACCCTATCCACGGGTACAATCAAGGCCATTACTGAGAGACAGCCCAGCAAATGAGATTGTTCTTTATTTAGACAAGGGCTGTGACCCCAGCAAGCAGCATCAGCAACGATCTAGAACTCTTCGGTCTTTTATCAAAAGACTCGAGCCGTTTTTGCACAGCAATTTCTAATGTAACATCACTGTGCCATCTACTGGTAACTCACAGTATCACACAATACAAAACCAGTCATATGTTGTCACATTGTTGTTACTAAAGATACACAGTATGTGAAATGTCACACGTATTTGTCAGTTCTAATGTTAAATCCCCCTTCCCTAAATAATATCACAAGATTTTTGTGATTGAAGTTATTAAGGATGTTTGTGAGCGCTAGAATAAACCATGGACCTTTAGATTACTGGAGTTGGTAATCCCATCACACCAGTTTAAACCCTGAAAATCCAAAAGAGACTGGAATGCCACCCAGGGAGGCCCATGGTATTTTGTGGGGTGGTTCCAAGGTTGGACTGGGACAGAGGGACACCCCCAAAAAAACCAGGGCCTCAGGCCTTCGTGGGCCCGCCATCCTAGACCTGAGGTGTTTTAGCATCTGGGGTCCAACCCTAAGACACAGGCTGACTGGTGGTTCACCATTAAAGGAGAACTAAACCCCCCACAGCCAAAAGCGCCCAGTACCCCTCTCCCCCACAGTGCCACACCAGAACAAGTGTCCCCTTTAGTAACAATTGGCCCACACATGCAGAACAGCGCAGCAGAGCACAGGGGCGCCATGTTTTGCCAGCCAGGCATCTTCGCTCCGTAAATTACCGAAATGAAATAAGAGGATCTGGAAGATATTAGCTAGAGGACATGGCGGAGTTCCGCTGCACTTTTCTGCATATACAGATCAGTGTCGCCAGAGGGTGAACCCATTCCAGTACAACACCATGCGGGGAGGAAGCATGGAGGGGGCAAGTGAAAGGGGCGACAAGGGGCTTTCCAGATGCAGGGGGTTTAGTTCTCCTGCAAGTTAACTTTTCAACTTGCCTTCATTTATATATATATATAATGTCCAGATAGTACCCGCACTCTTCCTCCAATTTCGATCAAGGGTGCTATGGTCAAAATAAATATGTAGCCTTCGAAATGGACCAGCATACCAAACTTTCAAGTGTCCAAACTTATTTTATTTTCATGTCACTCATGTATCCAAAGTTTCCGACTCCTTTCCGACTTGGTGGATCTGGGACACACTGATGTACAACATCTTGGCACCACTATATACAGCATGAAGGAGGAACTCTCAGCACGGTCTGTATTAATTTGCTATATTTCACTGGGGCTGGCCGGAACTGAGGCTAACAGTGCGACTGCTGAGTTGCTATTAAGGAAATTTAACCCACTAACACCAATATGGAAACCAAATCCGACCGAAAGCCCTTACAATATAGTACCGACTGTTGCTAACATTCTGTATAACCACATAATGACTTGGTGATTTCATCTGAAAAGAGCAGTTCAGTCCTCATGGAACTTAGTACTCCCACATTGCGGACCAGAAGCTACGGCCATTACTTTGTGCTACTTGGGATAGTGCCCTCTCCACAATCGGAACCCTAAATTTGGATACGTGGGTGCATGCATGGATGCATAACATTAAGGCCAACTGCAGTGGTCATTACAATATACTAACCACTCTAATTATTTAATTCTTTACAATAACACTTCCCTACATGCTTAACTTACGTGTTTTCCACTGAATTAGTTGGATGAGTCATCACTTAATTAGGAGGGATCCCTCATCTTTTATGCAGCGCTGCTTGTAAATATTGCTTTTTAACTTTAGTCAATCTAGTGGATTTGTGACTCGAGGTTTTGACGTATTGGTTGACTATTGGTTTGGAGTAGAAGTCCCATTTTGTGTATGTATATATATATATTTATAAACGTGTTGTGGACACTCCAACCCTATATAGCCCACCAGTTACCCACATGTACCAAAACACATCCTGCTTAAATGGTTCTGCTTTTGCTACAGATGTATTGTTATTGCTACTCTATATTCTATTCAGGCCATCTCCTATTCATATTACAGTCAATACATGGTTCCTATAGAAAGGACATGGTAGAAATGTGTTTTGTGTTAGAACAGCTTCATTGCTGATGTTTTCACGTTATGGACAGACCTCGATCTCAGTTTAATGGGGAGTTTAGCTCCGTATCACCACACAATAAATTCACTGTGCATGCATATTTAGAAAGTATTCCCTATTTGGATACTAATATTAGTAATACTAAGGGTGCACTGTCCTCGGATCTCAAACACGGAAACAAACACGATATTACATTTTGATTTGTTCCATTCAATTCAAGTTGAAAAATCCTTGCGAAGTTGCAGTTCAGTATAATAAAACATATTGTATCCAAGTATCTAGTAAAAACAACTGCACTTGCTGAGTAATCAATGAAGACGTTTCACTACTCATCCGAGCAGCTTCTTCAGTTCAACTGACTGGTGTGGGAAGATTTCGGCATATAAACTCTTCCACTAATCCATTTACAATGGCACATTGTAACTCTTCAAAGAGGTGACATCTGAAGAAACTCACAGAGGGGTTGATTCTGTGTAGTTACTGTGATAGGATTATCCAATGTGTCATGCAACTCCTAGATACAGGTGTTACTTGTGAGAGTTGCATGAATGGATGTGTGAAGTGTTCTGAATCCGCCGGGATAGATATACCATGACCTGGATGAATGAAAATCTTCATAGTCATATTGTATCCAAGGACACTGCATTACAAAAACACATGGATTAAATATAACTAAATTTTGAAGAAAGGGCAAATCCTAGTATGTTGTTGGAAAAATAATATTTAGAAGCTAAGATAGAGGTTGCTAACATGTCAAGGAGAAAACCACAGAGGCAGTTGTGGGCCATTTTCTCGAAAAAAGCGAATAAAGTTTCAGGTTATTTCTGTAGTTGTTGTGAGTTGTCAGGATCCTGACAAGGTTAAGTTATTGTTGGAGAAAGATGTGAGATGGATGTGCCAGTTGGAAACGTTAGTAGCCCATGGCCAAAATAGAAAATATGACCTAAGCACTATATATATAACAGTAATTTATTGTAGTCAGGTTTTAATTGTTTTTACTTGATTATTTTTATTTTGCAGGATCTTCATTGTATGTGAATATTGTAGACTTTTTCTATAAAATCTTGTGATATTTGGTGAAGGGGGATATAACACTAAGATTGACATTTCTTACGCCATCCTTTTGTAACAATGGGACAATGTTTTGTGTGATAATGGGAGTTGCTAGTAGATGGAACCATGATGTTACACTATGGGGGAGATTTATTATGTGGCATAAAAACGGCGGAATAATTCTCCACAAATAATGGCAGAAAATTTGGCGTTCGCATGTCGTAAAATATCAAACAGCTTGTAAATTTCACCATTTATTTTACACAGTTTTTTACAGTGAATTTAGTTTTACACAGCATAATAAATAGGCCCTTATAAATTACTGTGCACAAACTAGTTATGTTGATTGATAAAAGACCAAAGGCTTCTGAAAGTAGTTGCTACTTCTGCCTGGTTCACAGCCCTTGTCTTAATAAAGACTTTTAAATGAAGAATTTTGGTTGCAGGCTGCCTGTCAGCAATGTCCTTGTTTATTGCAATACACTCAGCTTTATCTGAAATCTGGGCCCTGGGCAAAAAGGCACTTGGTGGGCCCTGATGACCCTGCCACGCTTAACGCGGTAAATTTTTTAAAACCATGCCCACTTTTGGGCCACACCCCTAAATAAAACACCTATTTTACTACAACACAATCCAGATAAGCCAGTCAAATTGCTATACAAAATGAATAATAAGGATATTAACCCCAGACATCCCAATTTCAATCGCTAAATAAAAATGGATAAAGGGCATATTAACCCTAGATGTACCAGTATAATACTATAGAAAATTAATAATCAGTATATTAACCCCAGGTGTGACAGTATAAATAAATATCCCAGTATAACTACACAATTCATGAATCCCAGACTGCCAGTAAGATCACAGACAAATGTCCAATAAGCACTCCATTAACTCCACACATGCCAGTAAGATCAGTGAATAGACTGAAAACAGGGGTGTAACTACAGAGGAAGCAGACCCTGTGGCTGCACGGCCCCTGAGCATACTCCTAATTTGGAGCCAATTCCATCCCTGGGGAGAAAAGTGATGGCATCTGCATTTGCCCCTACACTTTATAGAGAAAATAGTGTATCCTGTAGTGTATCCGGTAGCTTGGTATTTTATCCAATTTTCTAGAAGGGAATGTGGGAATGGCCTAATCAAAACATACTGGGGGTCTCTGGATAAATAGAGGTGATTGTAATAAATACAGTAGTGCACTTCTGGGCTATTGTTTTTGAGTTGATGTTTTCTGTTCTATAGTTACTAATCAGCCTTGGGACCATGTTTCTGGGAGATTTCCTGAACCACAAAATTAAATTACTATTTCCAGATCAGTATTTCCCCAAGTTATTGTTTATATAAAGGTTCATCATGTTAGCAGTAAGTTAAATCAACATAAATGAAATTGTTCCTTGCACCAGTCCTCAGTCCCTCACAGCTGAAATTAAATGTAGAGAATTGCAGACACATTTAAAATGACATTTCCTCAAGTGGAGAATGATATTCCATGTGCAATAAAACGCTCACGTGTGACATTGCCTTAAATGTAGGACTCACCTGCCTTACTTCCACATAACAAAACCCATTTGTGTGCATGGCTCTCAGCAGTTCTTTTCCATGCGGTTATCGTTCAAGCAAACAAGAAGAGCAGCACTTTATATCCAAGTGCCTGGCCAAACCAAATCCAAATCCTTAAAATCATGTCACAAACAAGGAAGTAAAAATAAATCTTAAAATGCACTGCACGCACGGTTCTCTTAGACCTTTCCTGGTCCTAATTTGAATATGCAAATTAAGATTCCGATTTGGTTCGGTATTCGGCCAAAGTTTCTCAATGGTGAAATACCAAAATAGTGTATTTGGTGTATCCCTACTAGAAACCAGATAGCTGCTGAAATTCCAAACCAAAGAGCCACTAAACTTAAATAATTAAAAAAACACAAAAAAAAAAATAAAAAAATTAAAACTAATTGCCAACGTTTGCAAATATCATTGTATACATCATACTAACAGGTAATTTAAAGGTAAACTACCCCTTTAAACATGTGAAACGCTGTTCTCCCTTAAGAGAGTTGCCAATAATTATAAAGAGGTGCTTGGAGAATTAAATTGCATTTCTCTTTAGAATAACAGCTAAGCTTTCATTTAAGCAAGTCAAGGGAATACGTAGGTGATGAAAACATAATTAGTCCTGACTCACATTCATGCCCCTTAATTACAGGGAAAGAGACGTTCATTTAAAAGTGTCTGCAAATCAGAAGGGACCAGTAATTGCTGGGTACATTGCAGGTATAATATCAAAAAATTACTAACTCAACTTCCATTTAGTGACCAAATTGTGCTGATCTGAATGTTAAGTCCAGGTACCAATTATTAGATCATATTCCCCTGTATGAAACGGGGGTGTTCACTTTTAAATTACCTTTTAGTATTATGTTGAGAGTAGGGATGGGCGAATTTTTTCACCTTGTTTCGCTGAAAAATTGACGCCCATAGACTTGTATGGCGTTGCGCGACAACATTTTTTTGACACCCATAGACTTTAATGAGCGTCGGCGACATTTCGCCGGCGATGAATTTTTGGCGAAACGAAACGGGTCAAATTCGCCCATCCCTAGATTGAGAGGGATATTCTAAGACAATTTGCAGTTGGTTTTAATTTTTTGTTATTTGGGGTTTTTCAGGTAACTTTTTATTCAGCAGCTCTCCAATTTGCGATTTCAGCAGTCTGGTTGCTAGGTTTCAAATTACACTTGCAACCATGCATTGATTGGAATAAGAGACTGCAATATAAATAAAAGAGGGCCTAAATAGAAAGATGCGTAATAAAACGTAGCAATAACAATAACTGTGTAGCTATACAGAGCATGTGTTTTTAGATGGGGTCAGTGACCCCCATTTGAAAGCTGGAAAGAGTAAGAAGAAGGCAAATAATTAAAAAAATATAAACAAGAAAAAATGAAGGCCAATTAAAAAGTTACTTAGATTTAGCCATTCTATAACACACTAAAAGTTATCTTAAGGTAAACCAGACCTTGAAGCAAAAATTATCCATGCAGACATCTTACCAATAATAATTCCATGGTACAGGTATGGGACCCATTATCCAGAAACCCATTATTTAGATATCATCAAATTACAGGAAAGCTTCCCCATACCCCCATGATTTATTTTAACCAAATAATTATCTTTCTAAAAATGATTTCCTTTTTTCTATATTAATAATACAGTACCTTGTACTTGCTTTTAACTAAGACATAGTTAATCTTTATTGGTGACAAAACAATCCTCTTGGGTTTATTTAATATTTAAAAGAGAACTAAAGCTTAACTAAAGAAGTAACTAGAAATATTTTTGCTAGAAATGTTTTGGGTAACCAAGGCAACCACAACCCTTTGGGCAGGACTACATGGGCGATTCAGCCACGATCCGGCACGCTGCGCATAATGGCAGGCGTCACGTCGGATGCGAGGGAAACAAGGTAAGTAATGGCAGTGTCGGATTGTGCCGCAGCGTGCAGCATTTGCATCCGACAGTCGTGTCTCGTCGCATCAATGCTGCGACACGATGCGACAATTGAATTACTTACCTTATTTCTGTCCCATCTGACGTGAATTGGCCATGTAGTCCTGCCCTTAAGCAGGGAAGATTTGTGCCCCAAAAAAGCTCCAGTAGCTCCCCGTCTTCTTTTCTGCAGATTCACTGCACATGCTCTGTGCTGCTGTCACTTACTGAGCTTGGGTACCGACTCAAAATATACAGTACAAATACAATAGAAATGTCACAATATAAGGCTGATTAGTTATTAATACATGGCAGCACAGAAACCAGTGCAATTCGTATCAGAATTTAATAATCAGCCTTGTAGCTTCTGCTTATATTACAGGACAACCTCATTTTCTGCTTGATAATTTGCGACAACCCCTAATCTTAGCTTTTCAACAGCTGCTCAGAGCCCACTGAGCATGTGAGTGTCACAGACACTTTACAAGATGGTAACCCCCTGTGACAAGATTGAAGTCCTGGATCATTGCTGCTATTAACAAGCTGAATCTTTAGGCTGGTGCAATACGTTCAGGATATAAAATATGATAATTTTTATGCATATTTATTTTTTGGGTTTAGTTATGCTTTAAAAGTTCTTCTTAGTAGATTTAAGGTAGGCTGAGCCAAATTACGGAAAGATCCCTTATCTGGAAAACCCCAGCTCTCGTGCATTCACGATAACTGGTCCCATAACTGTATTGAAGAACTACTCATCAGCACCCTATGGCAAATGCAAAACCATACACATAGAGGTTTTCAAGGGTGCTCACTTAGTTATGGGGTCTAAAGTATGGCATGTCTGAGGTTTATGCAGTTCTTATGGTCCATTAATGAAATGGGGTGGTAGAAAAGGGGTTATTTAGAAATACAGATGGGCAGTCAGGAAGGGGGTAGTGTAAAGAAAATAAAAAAGGCTGTTACTTTGGGAAAAGTAATGATAATGGGGGATTTTGATTACCAAGATATTGACTGGAGCAACAGTACTGCCAGATCAGTTATTGGGAACATGTTATAAACTTGTTGCATGACAATTTTATGGCAGAGGTTGTTGAGGAGCCAACCAGAAATCATGTTATACTGTAGAAGAACTAAGAACCACCCTTTGTGGCTTAATACAGAAGCAAATAAGTTAACAGGAAGGAAGAGAAAGGCATTTAAAAACTACAAGTCTGTGGGGACAGAAGCTGCATTTAATGAATATCAACACTAGAAGGCAAAAATATAAAATGAGGAGCACATTTTGGTAGAGGCTATGACTAACCACAAAAAGTACATAAATGGTACCTGTATGGTTGTAACAGATACAGAAAAGAGAAATATGCTAAATCAGTTCTTTTCTTCAGTACAATATACAATAGAAGAGTCAGAGTTCCATGAACCACCTGATAGCTGCACTGTTGGTTCAGCTTAATCTAGCCAGTGGCTAATTTAGGATATGGTTCATAAAGCTTTACTCAGAATTAATGAGGCCCAAATAATGAGCAACTTCAATATTCATTGGTAGAACAGGACAACCTCTGTATATGTTGGGGGCCCTAAAATGAATTTGCTGTGGGGCCCAGTAACATCTAGTTACGCCACTGGCAGCAGTTACAATTTCCCCATTGAAATCAGTAAAATAAATGTGATTGGCTGTTAGTGGCTCCACTCACTTTTTCTTACCTTGAATACGTAGTCACCCAGTGACTGGCTGTGCAAAGTTTGGGAACCCTGGCATAAATAGTGTGAGTATAGGAGTCTTTTTATGTAAAACAATGAAATTCAATGGATGAAATCTGATTGGCTGTTGGTGGTTCCATCCACTTTTACTAACCTTGACCTGCAGTCATCCAGTGGCCAACTGTGAAGAGTTTGGGGACTGTGGGAATGGTTCGATTCTCCTATTGACAGTTAATGGGTGAAATCTGATTGTCTACTTGTAGCTCCACCCACTTCTGGGCATCCAACAAATATCATCTTTTTATTCAGGTTGACCACATGACTACGTGATTCAAGTCTGGTGAGTGTAGCCACAAAGCTGTAAGAATGGCAACAATTTAAAATTCCCCATTGTAAATTAATGGGTGAAAATTGATTGTCTGTTGTTGGATCCTCTCACTTTTGGCTGTCCAACAAATGTCTTCTTTTCATTTGGGTTGACCCCATGATTATGTGATTTAAGTTTGGTGAGTGCAGCTTCAACAATGGCAGCAGTTTGAATTTCCAAATTAAAGTCAATTGATGAAACTAATGCCGCTGTTTCATTCGGGGTGATCCCATAATTATGTGATTCAAGTGTGGTGAGTGCAGCTTTAAAGTTGTTTTTCCTCTTCAGATTATTCTTCCGCTTGGTATTCTTAGCGCCCCCCATTTTCTGAAAACTTCTCCTCCTATAGGGCTACAACACCCACATTCTACACACTTCTTCGACCTACAGCGGAGCAGGTTGATTGTGCTTTTCTAAGTGATCCCGCCCTCTGTCTTTTTGTGGCGCCACTCCAAACAGCCCCAATTTTTCCGTTGACTTTGCTAGGGAAGATCAGATTTCACCCCTTGAATTTCATTGGTTTAAATTTAAAATGCTGCCATTGTCATACTATTTATGTCAAGATCCCCAAACTTTTCACAGTTAGTCACTGGGGGACTGCAGATCAAAAATAGAAAAGGTGGGCAGAGCCACCAGTAGCCAATCAGATTTCATCAATTGAATTTTATTGTTTTAAATGTAAAATTCTGTAATTCTCACACACTTTATGCCAGGGTGCCCAAACTTTGCGCAGTTTGTCACTGGGTGACTTGAAGTTAGAAAAAGTGGAGACACCCACTAACCACCAATCACAATTTACCTATAGCCATTTATTGATTTAAATTTAAACTGCTCCATTGTTAAAATGGTAATGCCAGGGTCCCTTAACTTTGCAGAGTTAAGGTGGCCATAGACAAACAGATATTATCGTATGAAATGAAGGTTAGTGTATGGTGGGAGACAAGCCAACGGTTATCGGTAAAAGACTTGGATATTGGTTGGCTTGTGGATTGGCTAGGTCAGTGCTGTCCAACTTCTATGGTACAGAGGGCCGGAATTTTTCCAGTCTGCATTGTGGAGGGCCGATAATGGAAGCCAGTGTTAGCCACTCACTGTTTTTAGACCACACCCACTTTACACCACACCCATGTTACCGCAAGACCATGTCCACATTAATAGCACACCAAAAAACCAAATGGTTGGTGCTCACTCCAGGGATCAGGGCTGGAACTAGGGGTAGGCAGAGTAGGCAGCTGTCTAGGACGCCATCATTGAGGGGCGCACTTTTTTCAAGCGTTTATTTAATAATTTGTTTCAGTAATCATGGTCACCCAGTTGGGTGGAATCCTTCCCCTTCTCCCTCTTGCCGGCAAGTAATAGCTCCTTCTGTGCGGTGCACTGCGACGTGCATCCACGGGTCAATGACATCACTGATGTGTTGGATGACAGAGAGAGGCAGAGAGCTGGGGGGCTGCTTGGTGTGACTCTCGCTGCTCTCAGCCTGGCACAGTTGCACTGAACTGAAGACATTCTTTCTATTACTGTAAAGTGTGAAGCTTCCTGCTGGCACAGCCAGGTACAGATTTGGGGCCCATATGTTTGCTGTTGCTGCTGGGCTGGGCGCTGGCACAGGTATATAAATACTTGGGGGCAATATGATGTGATCAGATTTATTTTTGGCTGCTGCTGACACAGGTAAAGATTGGGGGCAATATGATGGCTGCAGGAGGGCTGTATGATGGTTGGCTGCTGGGCTTGCACAGGTACAGGGGGCAGTAATATAATTGAAAAAGTGTTGTACATTTTCTTGCTTTCTTTATTTAAAAACCATCATGGTAAGGAGGGAAATGGTAATGCAGGACAGGGACACTGATTGAAGCTCTTGCCTTGGGTGTCAAACTACCTTGTGCCTGCCCTGGCAAGGATGTCACTCATATGTGAAAAAAGCTAAGTCATATAAGACATACCCATAAATCCATATGCCTCCTCCTTCCCTGCCCCTCCCCTCCCCTACCCCAGCATATGATTAAACACTTTAGGGGGCACTAACAATAATTTTCAAATGCTAACAAACCCCCAGAACAAATACCAAAGTATGAAACACACATGAAGCATATGGAGGGCAGAACAGAGCAGGAGACATGAATCAGGACCAGTCTAATATGTACTACATACAGTGACATACAGTGACACAGTGCTGGTGCCCCATTAGCATTTTGTATAAAGTGTGAACAGTTGAACAATGTGGGCAGTTTCAGTCTGGGTCTCAGAAATGAACAGTACAGGCCTTTATGATATAAACAATAGAGGTGTCACAAGTGTGAACAATGCAGGGGGATCACATGTGTGAACAATGCAGGGGATTAGTTTGAATTTGAGGTTTAGACCATGCAGGGGCCAGTTAATATCTGTAGTGATACCTTTTAAAGATTACATATGGTAAACTAACACCACAGGCAGACTTTGATGTGGAGGGCCACATGAGGGGGGGTCATGCGGCCCGAGGGCCGCCAGTTTGACAGCCTGGGCTAGGTCATCATCAGATAGAGGTACAATTGTATTGTTTATACCTGTATATCTGACAATTCATCGCTAAATGTATGGTAAAATCTTATTTGCCGCAGGAAAGTTCATAATTGTTATGTCTATGGCCACCTTCATTCATTGGGTAAATGCAGATCAAGGTTAGAAAAATGGGCATAGCCACCAAACTTTGCCGACAGATGTCACTCATTGACTTTCAGTGGGGAAATTTAAATTGCTATTATTCTGACATTATTAAAACCAAGGTCACATAGTTACATAGTTAAATTGTGTTGAAAAAAGACAAAGACCATCAAGTTCAACCCCTCCAAATGAAAACCCAGCATCCATACACACACCCCTCCATATTTTATAAATTCTATATACCCATATCTATACTAACTATAGAGTTTAGTATCACAATAGCCTTTGATATTATGTCTGTCCAAGAAATCATCCAAGCCATTCTTAAAGGCATTTACTGAATCAGCTATCACAACATCACCCGGCAGTGCATTCCACAACCTCACTGTCCTGACTGTGAAGAACCCCCTACGTTGCTTCAAATGAAAGTTCTTTTCTTCTAGTCTAAAGGGGTGACCTCTGGTGTGGCGATTCACTTTATGGGTAAAAGGGTCCCCTGCTATTTGTCTATAATGTCCTCTAATGTACTTGTAAAGTATAATCATGTCCCCTCACCAGAGAAAACAACCCCAACCTTGACAGTCTCCCCTATAATTTAAGTCTTCCATCCCTCTAACCAGTTTAGTTGCACGTCTCTGCACTCTCTCCAGCTCATTTATATCCCTCTTAAGGACTGGAGTCCAAAACTGAACTGCATACTCCAGATGAGGCCTTACCAGGGACCTATAAAGAGGCATAATTATGTTTTCATCCCTTGAGTTAATGCCCTTTTTTATGCAAGACAGAACTTTATTTGCTTTAGTAGCCACAGAATGACACTGCCCAGAATTAGACAACGTGTTATCTACAAAGACCCCTAGATCCTTCTCATTTAAGGAAACTCCCAACACACTGCCATTTAGTGTATAACTTGCATTTATATTATTTTTGCCAAAGTGCATAACCTTGCATTTATCAACATTGAACCTGATTTTCCAGTTTGCTGCCCAGTTTCCCAACTTAGACAGATCACTCTGCAAAGTGGCAGCATCCTGCATGGAATCTATAGTTCTGCACAATTTAGTATCGTCTGCAAAAATAGAAAAATAGAAACAGTACTTTCAATGCCCACCTCCAGGTCATTAATAAACAAGTTGAAAAGCAAGGGACCTAGTACGGTACTCCACTAACAACACTGGTCCAATTAGAAAATGTTCCATTTACCACCACTCTTTGTAGTCTATCTTTTAGCCAGTTCTCTATCCAGGTACAAATACTATGTTTCAAGCCAACATTCCTTAATTTAACCAGTAACCTTTTGTGTGGCACTGTATCAAATGCTTTAGCAAAGTCTAAGGGGCTGATTTATCAACGGTAGAGGTGAATTTTCGAATTTAAAAAATTCGAATTTCGAGCGATTTTTGTGTACTTCGACTAGGGAATAGTCCATATTCGATTCGAATTTGAAAAAAATTAGAAAATTAGAATATCAAAATTTATCATGTACTGTCTCTTTATAAGTTTGACTTCGACCATTCGCCGAATTGCTGTTTTAGCCAATGGGGACCTCCTAGAACCCATTTGGAGTCAATTGGTGGACTTTGAAAAAAAAAAGAAGGTTTTTCGGGAAAAACTTTGAATCGAATGCGCTATTCCGATTTGTATGATTAGAATTCGGCCAAATACGGACCTATTTGATCGAAACGGACCTATTTGACCCAAGAAAAAACTTCGACTTAATTTCGGTTGGTCTTTTTGAATTCGAATTTTGAAGTTTTTTCAATTCGAAATTCGACCCTTGGTACATATGCCCCTAGGTAAATCACATCCACTGCCATCCCAGAATCGAGGTCCCTGCTCACCTTCTTATAAAAAGAAATTAAGTTAGTCTGGCAAGATCTATTACCCATAAAACCATTCTGGCACACACTTATAGTATTATGATTTGCTATAAAGTCCATTCTCTTATCCTTTATTAACCCTTCAAAAAGCTTTCCTACCAATGACGGCAGACTAACTGGCCTATAGTTTTGAGGCTGAGAACAGGATCCTTTTTTGAATAGAGGCACCATATTAGCAATTCGCCAGTCTCTCGGCACTATGCCAGACCTCAATGAATCCTGAAAAATTAAGTAAAGAGGTTTGGCAATCACAGAGCTAAGCTCGCTAAGTACCCTGTGATGAATACCATCTGGGCCTGGACCTTTGTTAAAGGGCATGTAAAGGCAAAAAAATAAAATCCCATTTTTACTTTCTTTAATGAAAAAGAAACCTATCTCCAATATACTTTAATATAAAAATGTGCATAGTTTTTTTTAAGAAACCTGACTGTATGCAGTGAAATTCTCTCTTCATTTGCTGCTATGGATAGCAATTGTCAGATGGTCCCTAACAGCTGAGCAGGGAAACAATCATACTTATGAACAGCAGGGGGAGCCCTCGCCTTACTTCCCAGCCATGCAGAACTCAAGCAGCTTTGTTTATGATGATCCCTAAGCAGCCCAGACCACACTGAGCATGTGCACAGTCTTAGTCTTGCAAAGATGTTTAACAAAGTTACAAGATGGTTACCCCTTGTAGCCAACTTTGAAAGCATAAATTATTTGTTTGATTAGGCTTGTGGTGCAGTAAGTTCATGTTTATATTTAGTATACAAAATACAGCATTTCTAGCCTTATTCTATTTTAGACTTTACATGCCCTTTAATCTTAACATGTTCTAGTCTCTTTTGAATTTCCTCATGTGCGAACCATGCATCATTAATTGTATTACTAGAATTGGGACTATTAAGAAAGAAACCTTCATTAACTGGTTCCTCATTTGTGTAGACAGACGAAAAATATGAGTTCCCCAACATTTGTACATTGTTTTTTACTATATGACTGTGGTCCAAGGTTAGAAACACTGGGTGGAGACAACAACAGCCAATGAGATTTCATTCAGTGACCACTTTTTTTTTTTAAACTAAAATGAAGTTTACTCTCAAACTTCCCTTTCTAGTTTTTCATGTTTCCTTTCTCTCCCACCCTTTCTCTGTTCTACCTACTCTTCCAATGTCCTTTCTTCTCTATGTTTCCCATATTTTATACTCCTTTCCTTCTATTCACCCTAGTTTAAATGTTAAATAAAGCAAAATATCTAAATATAAAGGCAAAACATCTTGAGATCTGTGTAGCCTAACAAAGCACAATCCTGTGTCCATTGAGAGTTTTTTTGAGAGAAGAAGAGAATCCAGGTGGGAGATGACAACCTTACATTAGAATTTCCTATAGGAAAAAGGTCAGTGCTGAAGTGCAATTATACTTATTACTAGTCCCCCAGGAGAAAATAACCCCATAATTACTGATGATGAGGGTGGCCTATAAATTACAGATCCCTATAGAAAAATATACAAGTAAAACCTGACTAGGGAAACAGTTTAGACTCAAGAATAATCTCTTACTCGCTTTTGGCACAGTGAACTAATAATGTGTGACTGTCCAAAATTAAATGAGAAAATATAGGCGACATCATGGTGAACTGTACTAAATAATTTTTATGAGACTTTCCAGAAATCTGCACATAATATGATGATACCACACCGCAAATTCACAAGGAGGAGTCTATAAAGTCATCAAAAACTTCAGTGAACGCGGCCTTCGAGTTACCTCAAATAAATGACAATGAGCCTGAAAATTTTGCAACGGATACTGACTGAATAACAAAGGAAAGCCAGGTAAGAAATAATGGAAAATAGACAATCAGCGCTGGCTTTTTCCACATAGTGGGAGAAATATATATATAAATAAAATCAAATTTATTTATTAAAAACTGATGTTTCAGATAGCACTCTAGCCTTTATCAAAGTGATAACTTCTGATAAAGGCTAGAGTGCTAGCTAAAACATCAGTTCTTTTTAATTAATAATTTGTTACTTTCTAAGACCTGAGACTGCGGACATCGTTGTTAGATTATTCTGTATTTTATGACTACACCCACATTTATATCCTTGAGCCCAAAACTGCACTGTAACCTTTTAGGTCTTACCAGGGATCTATAAATTATATAAATCGTGTTTGCATGCAATGAGTTAAGGTCCTTTTAAATGCAAAAGAGTAGCTTCTGAATGACACTGCCTAGAGTTATATAGTGTTTCATTCAAGAAATCCTCAAATCCTTCTCTATTATGGATGTTCCCAACACTTCACCATTTAGTGTATAGCTAGCATTTATGTAATTTCTACTGAACTACATAACTTTGCATTTATCAACATTGAATCCTGTTTGCCAGTTTAATGTTACTTGTAACATTAAGGCTGCCCCAACAATACTGCTATCCTTGGTAATTTCTTATGTTTATGGCTGTAATTCTGGATTTGCATAAAGAGTCTAATCATCTAAATGTACTGCCTAGTCCCAAGCATTACCATTTTGTCTGACAAGCTCCATGCATTTTTAAGCAGACAGTGGAGGTTATTTCGTTTTGGTCTGATATTCACATTATTCATTGGAGATCTTTACTTATTGAGTAACCCTTATACACTGTTACATGTTTCTTTGTAATGGTATATTAAGGTTAGGATCTCTTTAACAGGTATACTATATGCCCCCTAATTCTCCGCTGTGACCCCATTTTAATCCCACAGATATATCTACACTAGCTTATCCATAATGTTCTCACAACCCCCCTTGCCTATTTTAGACATTCCATCAGCCTCTTATTATTATTACTACCCCTAGCACAGCAGACACCCTTCCACTGATGTGCAGTGGAGCCAAGGCTATTTAAAAAAAATAAAAAATCAAGAAAAACTCATCTCTTTGCTCTATAAACCCAAACCATTCGTTCCTACACCAAGACTTTAGCCATGCATTTAGCTCCCTAAGCTCTGCAGTCTTTCCTAAATTGCATGTGAAGCCGGCAAAATATCCCTAAACACAGTATTTAAGGTCCATATGGGTATTAAGACACATAATGCAAAATCCACTCTTTTTTTCAGCTGCCTGTGTAACCACTCCAATTTGGTATGTCTTGTTTTTGAAGAATACAGCTTCATCCCCATGAAGTGAGGAGTTGTCTCTCTAGTCCACTGAAACAGTATATGCAAGCATTAATTTTTTCATAGACTTTCAGTATCTGGAACCTTGTGCATATGTCTGTACGTTTTTCTATTTGCACTACTGTAGACTTAAGTAGGTCATTCTATGTGCAGTAATACTTTCAAATCTTGTAGAGCTGCCAATGCTGCCCGTTTTTGTTTTAGTCTCCATGGCTATCTTGGGAGCAACCACTATGATGGGAATTGTCACAAACTCTGTAATTATTGTCGCTAACATCATTGACAAGGTAAAGGGAAAAAGCCTTAACCCATCAGACCTCATTCTTGTCACACTTGGTCTATCCAATATAACTCTCCAGTTCACCATGACTGCAAATGACTTCTTGAGCATTTTATGGAGTGACCTATACTTCTCAGATGCAGTTTACGCAGCTCTCAATACCATGATGTTTTTCCCCACTTTCTCCAGCTTTTGGTTTACTGTATGCCTATGTGTCTACTACTGCTTGCAGATTGTCATATTCACCCATCCCTTTCTTCTGCGTCTCAAACTTGGAATCTCTCAACTTGTACCATTTCTTCTTGCAGCTTCTGTCTTTGTTTCTCTGGTTATCAGTATTCCTAGAATATGGAGTAGTTACAGGGACCCCCCTATTTCAAATTTATCAAGCAATCAGAGTTTTGAAATTGAGATGCCCAAGCTGAGCCTTTTATACGTGGTTTCCAGTAATATTATTGGATGTTCACTTCCATTGGTGTTTGTCGGGATTTCCAATTGTGTACTCCTTAAGTCACTCATAAGCAAGAGCACCATGCTAGAGAAAAACAAGAGTAATGTCTATAGCCCACGAACTGAGGCCAGAGAACAAGCAGCAAGGACTGTTGGTTCCCTATTATTACTTTACATGTGCTTCTATATCTCTGAGATCTGTATGTTTGCTGATGTTTTCCCAACGAATAGCCCTGGATTCTGTACCTGCTTAATTGTTATTTATAGCTTCCCACCTACTCAGTCGGTCATTCTAATTTTTGGCAGTCCTAAACTAAAGAAAGCATTGCTGAACCTTCTCTGTCTTTTAAAGAAATGTACCAAAGAGCAGAAGGAGACAACCAAGATTGTTTTCATTAATTTTTGATTTTAACATGTTGTAAAAACTATTAACAACAAAGTTAACTCACAGCATCTCCAGCTGCAGCTTTTCTTGCGAGATCTAGATGGAGTCATCATTTCTGTATTTTACTGACTGAAGTAGCTTAAAAGAAACCAGTCGTTTGTAGTCATAGTTTTTAAATTAATCAGTTATTGTGGCTAGAATGATTTTTATAGATCAAAATAAAAAAGTTTTGGTCTTTACCTCTTCTTTTGGTTATTAGTTGTTTTTGTATGTAATTTATATGTTTAATGTATAAACCCATTTCTTGTACAGTGCTGCAGAATATGTTTGGGCTTTATAAATATGTTGTTATTAAAGAACATAGTAATGGTTAGATAATGTCTACATATTATATGTAGCTGGGTTAAACTGTAGAAAAAGACTAGATATTTAAATTACTTAAATAAAGCATGAACAAAATGAAATTGATAAAATCATTCCACTTTTTTAATCTAATTACGTCATGGTGGGCATCTACATGATTTATACAAATATTGTAGATTCTCAGATTTTAAACATTTGAGGGGGAATGTAATTAAAATCACAAGTGATCTTTAAAATCACAATTTTTAGTATATTTATGTAATGTTAATATTTAGTGCTACTATGCGCAATAATTAATCATTCACTGGCAAATATTGCATCACTCATTGTCGCTAAGCAAAGTTTATCGTTAATACCTGCTCTGGAGTCATGTTAAATATTTTGATTTAATAAGAGTATTGCAATTGCTACATTTTATTACATGCACTGCACATGTTCGTAAAAGATATTTGGTCACAAATTTTGGAAGGAAGTCATTGAGGTTTGAATTCGTTAAAAAGGATGCAAATAATTAAAATCTTGGCTGCTAACATTCGTAACGGTCTTTGCGAACTTTTTTGCGCTAAAGAAACATATTACATATTGGACAGCCAATGTCATTTTTTTACAAACTTCCATTTGCATTTAAAGAGAAAAAATATTCCCTTTTTTACATGAGCTCATTCAGTTAGGCTCATATAAAAAGGCTGCAGTGTGTGTGTGTGTGTGTGTATTATGTACAAAATGATGTTGAAAATAACAGGATTGAGGCTGAAGGTTGATATATAGGTACTCTCTTCCATACATCACCTTTCTATTTACCAAGTACAACCCCAGATGTAATCTTCAGTCTGCATATAACCTAAATCTCTTCTCACTCCTGCATCCAGGACCCTTCCCATTAGACCTTACTAAATGATCACTTAAAGGGAAACTATCACCAAAATTAAAATGCAATATAAGCTTTAACTAACTATCACCAAAATTAAAATGTAATATAAGCTTTAACTAAAATAAACATGATCAATTAATAATTTTGTACTATTTTTGCAACTATAAAGAGCACATACAAGATTTGAGCCAGAGTCAGACTTTGTTAGTTTTGTGCAGGAGTCAGTTATTTGAGTTAGCTCTAATACATCTACTAGGGAAGGGAAAAAGATTGCTGAAAGAGGAGTAGTGGAGAGGTGATACAAAAAATAAATAACTTACCAATACTCCACTTGCGCTCCTCTTCAGAAAAGGCAACAGGGCGACAATCCATCATGCAGCACTCCATTTCTCCTCCCTGCCTTCTGTAGGAGATAGCCAGGGAGGAGAAATTGTGCTGCGCACATTTCTGAAGAGGAGCGCAAGCGGAGTATCAGTAAGTTAGTTCTTAATAAAGACTTTGTGAATTTAAAGTTAAATGTGTCTTGGCTTTTTTTTTCATTATTTACAAACAAATTTTTTAAAAAAATCATTTTATATTACTGGTCCTTTAATGTTTGCTCACACACATACTACTTGTGTGACTATGCACTGTTCTATGCTAACTAACAGGAACTTTATAATTACACTGGTTACCCTTGACATTCTCATATCCTTTCCCTCTTAGATTGTCTTCCCACTATAATCTACTAACAATATCCATTTGTAGTTGTGAATCAATTCAAGTCAAATGTTTGTCTGTATATGTAATCTGGTCTTGCACTTGTATCCTTTTATTCTGTAAAGCTCTGTGCGGAATGACGGTGCTGTATAAATAATAATAATAATAATAAGCTTGTCATTGACTTCTAAGTATATTCTGTTTTCAATGGGAAATATCACAGAGAACATCATATTACTATAGGTGGCATAAAAGGTGACGTGTGCTTGTGTAGAAATGTGTGTAGTTATAGTTGTGTCCAGCTGGGTGACAGACCCCCCTGATGCATCCCTATCTGTCAGAGCTAGCATGAGTGATTTGATATGTTGAAGATTCTGTTGATAGAGGAGCACTTGGGTTATCACAATTGATATTCCAGTTGGGGTCCATGTAGTGCCATTTATCTACCCAATTTAGGAAATCATAATATTAGCATGCATAGAAAAATAAAGCTGTCTGAATATCTAAGTAACCTTTTAAAACACAACCCTGTGCCCATGGAGACTTGGGCAAGTTTCAAGAAGAAGAGAATCAAGGTGGGAGATTGCAACCTTACATTAGAAATTCCTATAGGAAAATGGTCAATGCTTATGCACAATTATACTTATTACTAGCCCTCCAGGAGAAAATCACTCCATAATTACTGGTGATCCGGATGGCTTATAAATAACAGATCCCTATAAGAGAATATACAGGTGCAGCATCACTAGGAAATCGGCTTATGCTAAGCAAGTATCCAGTACAAGTCTCTGCTTTTGCACAGTGCATAATAGAAAACGGTTTAAAACTATTTTAGAGGATAAAAGGACAGCATGGCCAAATACTGCTAAATTACTCTATGTGACATTTTCTCCTCTTTGAAGAAATCTTTAGATAATATTGTAGCATCACAATTCACCGTCAATATAAACGGCAAAAGCTCATATGAATTCTGCCTTTGAGAAACCTGCAATGAAAGAATGAAAGCCTGGACATTTTACAAGGGATACTGAATACAGAAATGCAAGTAAGTAACAAGAGAAAATAAATAATGTTGAGCGTAGATTGGAAAACATTACAAACAGTGTGATTAAAGCAGACTTGTCTAATTTTTTACACATAGCAGGACAAATTCAGCCCCATTCAGACACATAACTACAGATGAAGCAGTTGCAGGGTCCAATAATTGAAAGTATTATTATATTCAGTTTACTGTTACACTGGTGAAACACATGTTATTTGTTTTAGAAGCTCTAATATAATGTGTGGTATATAATATTGAAATATACCTGGGCTGTTATTAATATTTTGAGCCTGCTCACTCTGATCAATAACTTTAGAAACGACTGCCCTACCGAATTATAAATGGAGTTCTTGTGATAAGTGCTATTTGGAAACAAATTAAAGGAAAACTATACCCCCAAAATGAATACTTAAGCAACAGATAGTTTATATCAAATTGAATGACATATTAAAGAATCTTACCAAACTGGAATATATATTTACATAAATATTGCCCTTTTACATCTCTTGCCTTGAACCACCATTTCGTGACTCTATCTGTGCAGCCTCAGAGATCACCTGACCAGAAATACTACAACACTAACTGTAACAGGAAGAAGTGAGGAAGCAAAAGGCAGAACTCTGTCTGTTAATTGGCTCATGTGACCTTACATGTGGTTTGTATGTGTGCACAGTGAATCTTACGATCTCAGGGGGCGGCCCTTATTTTTTAAAATGGCAATTATCTATTTATGATTACCCAATGGCACATACTACTAGAAAAGTATATTATTATGATAATGGTTCATTTACATGAAGCAGGGTTTTACACATGAGCTGTTTTACTCAGTATCTTTTAATAGAGACCTACATTGTTTGGGGGGTATAGTTTTCCTTTAAGGAATCAATGGAAAAACATATCTGCTTTGTTAAATGCAGGAACATAATCACACAAACAAAATTAAATAAAATAATAGCAAAATAATAATAAAGCATAAATATTTGTCGCCACATCCATACTGTATGTGAATTATGAGACATGGTACCAAACTTGCTCTTCTTTTCAGCTGACTGGGCAGCCCATCTGGTATTTGCTTCTGAAGATCCCAGCATTCTCCCCAAGAAGTGAGTTGTGACTCTAGCCCATTGAAAACTGTATATGAAGCATCACTTATCTCATGGACTTTCAACATGTGGAACCTAATGCTTATGTCTGTACATTTTACAGTTTGATCTGTCAAAGAAGCACAGCGTTACATTTTGTATTTATAAATATATTTGATTAACAAAGTTAAATAATATATGTAATATAGCACCATCTCTGCCTTTCCAGTTGCACTGCCTTAGACTTCTACATAACTGCATATGCAATAATGCTTTAAACACAGTACAACTGCCAATGCTGCCTATTTTTCTGCTTGTCTCTATGGCTATTTTGGGGGCTACCACTATTTTTGGAATTGTCACAAACCTTATCATTGTAATTGTGAATCTTAATGATAAAGTAAGGGGGAAAAGTCTTAACCCGTCGGACCTGATCCTTGTCACATTAGGCCTATCAAACATGACTTTCCAGTTCAGCATGACAGCAAATGACTTCTTGAGCATTTTGTGGAGTGACCTTTACTTTTCCGATGCAGTTTATACAGCTTTCATAACCTTACTGCTTTTTCCCATCTTCTCCAGCTTTTGGTTTACTGTATGTCTATGTGTCTACTACTGCTTGCAGATTGTCATATTCACCCATCCCTTTCTTGTTCATCTAAAGCTTACAATCTCTCAACTTGTACCATATTTTCTTGGGGTTTCTGTCTTTATTTCTGTGGTTATCAGTATTCCGGGAATATGGAGCACCTACAGGGACCCCCCTAATTCAAATTTTTCAAGGAATCAAAGTGTGGAAATTGAGCTACCCAAGTTGAGCTTCACTTACCTGTTTTACAGTAATATTATTGGATGTTCACTTCCCCTGGTGCTTGTTGGGATTTCCAATTGTCTAATCCTTAAATCACTCATAAGTAAGAGAACCATGCTAGAGAAAAACAAGGGTGATGTCCAGAGCCCCCGAACAGTGGCCAGAGAGAGAGCAGCAAGGACTGTTGGTTTCCTATTGCTACTATACATGTCCTTCTATATCTCTGAAATTTTTATGTTTGTTGACTTTTTTCCACCTGGTAGCCCTGGATTTTGTACCTGCTTAATGGTTATTTATAGCTATTCACCTGCACAATCCATGATTCTTATATTTGGTAGTCCCAAACTAAAGAAAGCATTGCTTAACCTTCTCCATATTTCTAAGAGATGCCGCATGGAGCCGATGGAGAATCTCTCAGTCAGCTTTTAATTCTATAAAACTATAAACAACACAGAAGCTAATGGCATCTGTAGTTCCTGCTGTGGCTTCTCTTGCAAGATGTAGATAAACCTAATGTCATCAGGTCTCTATATTTCTCACTGAGACTGAGGACGCTGAAAATAATCTAGTAGTTTGCAGTTATATAACTGTTTTCGTCTAAATTGTCTATGTAAAATATACTGTCTTATAGAGATTTTAAAATGGTTGGAAATGGTCTATTGATTAAAGATAGTTAAGTCAAACCATAGAATAAAAATAAAATAAAACATATTCAAATCAACCAAACAAAATCTATGCATCTATTAATTAGAATTACTTTATAATGTTTGTCTACTGGATTGATGTAGATTGTAGATATATTCTCAAATACTGTACATCTTCTTGGCATGGTTATAGCATTTGTCTTCACCAAGGGCCTAAAAAGAAAGAAGAAGCCGGAAGACGTGGTGCTCGCTGGAAGAATCCCGGGCCTGTGCAGTTTTCTCCTAATAGGTGCACTGGCCCGGGGTTTCAGGTAAGTACATGCGATCACCTGGGGGTGCCTGAATGGAAAGTGAAAGTAATTGCCTGTTCTGCCTCTATGCCTAAAGCTGGCCATAGACGCAAAGATCTGATCGTACGAATTGAGGATTTGTATGATTTTCATACTGTGTGGGGAGAGTCCCGAAATTTTTGTCCGGCGGAGATCGGTCGCTTGGTCGATCGGACAGGTTAAAAGATTTCTGTCGGCTGCCGATAATATCTCTGCATGTATTGCTGATCATACGATCTTCAGTGGAAGACTGTCAGTAGCTTTGGTCGGACATAACTTTCGTACGATTGCTGTCAGGGGCAGAACATGGGCTGATCTGTTCTTTCGTACTTTATTTGATCAGAATGGTTAGTGGCAGGTCAGGAGATGATGATTCGTACGATCGGATCTTTGCATCTATGGCCAGCTAAAGGCATAGAAGAGGGGCAGGCAATATTTGATTCACAAATAAATGGAAAGCCAATACCTTGTCTGCTACAAATGGGTGAATCCCAAACTTTATTCCATGGTGTTCACAACACTTCAATGTTCAAACGTTTCGGGACCGCATGGCCCTTCCTCAGTGACAATTAGCATAAGAGATTGTACAACTTTTATAGGCAAAACTAGTGTGACCCCTAGTGGTGGTCATCTCAAATGTGAATATAAAAACATTTTTAACCATTTAATAAACATATTGTTAAGAACATACATGTGTACATCATATTATATAATGCAAAATATGTGCTATTATTTTATCTTTGCCAATAAAGAATTCATGTAAATAACTATCTTGATCTGACAATGCATATGAAGTGCTTCATATATTTGTAAAGTGCTTCATATTCCACCTGTAATAAATACAATAAAATCCAATCAATACAAAATATTTAAAAATAGTTACTCACTGACTGAAAAAAAGAATCAGGAGGGTATGAGGGATGTTTCTACCTTATTTGAAAAGTGCGAAGTTCTACTTTGATGCTGCAAAACATATTAACAACAAATATGTTATTACACTTGTATCCAAACTCATGGTCAGTACGATTTATAAAATAATTTTTTACACCATTTTATTGTTTATAAAAAACAATTCAAACCCCAATTCTCATTCAACCCTTTCGGGGATAAGGTATCTTGCTTCCAAATCCAGAAGCACTCTCGTTGAAGAAGCTTTTTATCAATATTTGCATAATTCGTTTTAATTTCTTCTAAAACCTGCCATCTTAATTGGGCTACATTATGTTTACATTCCGCCCAATGTTGGCTAACAGAGGTGGCCTTACTATGCAGGTTACGTATTGACCTACACATGTGAGATGACCACCACTAGGGGTCACACTAGTTTTGCCTTTAAAAGTTTTACAATCTCTTATGCTAATTGTCACTGAGGAAGGGCCATGCGGTCCAGAAACGTTTGAACATTGAAGTGTTGTGAGCACCATGGAATAAAGTTTGGGATTCACCCGTTTGTAGCAGACAAGGTATTGGCTTTCCATTTATTTTTGACTATTTCACTGGCGAGTGGCTAGGCCAGAGCCTCTACCCAATTCCCCTATCTGGACTTTAATGAATATTTGATTCACAGCTGAGATTTTGAAATGAGTTTACAACAGCTATGAATGCTTTAATAAAAAAAAAAAGAATTTGGTTTTTATGTTTAATTTGAAAAGGACTTTTATTATACAGCTTTTTATGTCTGGGTGACAGGTCTGCTTTAATTACTGCTAAGTGCAAGCCTTCTAGGGCACCGATCACATAAAAACTGCTTCCCCTACGAACACTCCAGATTGGGGAAACAATAAAATAGAAGAAAAGCACCCTAGCGAGTATTCTGCCCCTTGATAAATCCTCAATAGTCTGCCTCTGCTTTGTAGGAACCCTTCCCCAACCCCACTTAGGCTTGCTGAGTAATTATACATTTCTCACCTTTTTACATTGTGAAGTGATGGATTCTGGATTCTGAGACTTGAAGTCCCTTTGCTTCCCAGAAAATATGTGCATCATAGCAGATCCAATAGAATTCATCACATGATAGGCTATCATGGTTTCCTTTCAATGTGAGGTATCAGGTATATCTGGGTAAAGCAATATAAAGGTATGGGCACTGTTATCTAGAATGTTCTGAATTAACCAGAAAGTTCCAGATTAGAGTAAGTTATCTTCCACAGAGTCCATTTTAGGGTCAGGGCACACACTCAGATTCGGGGAGATTAGTCGACAAACGACAAATCTCCTTTTCATCAGGGCCACTAATCTCCCCGAACTGCCTCTCGCCAGTTAGAATGTAAATCGCCGGCGTGATGGCACTCTGAGCTCTTCATTTTCCGAAGTTGCCTCACGAGGAAACTTTGTGCGACTTCAGAAAATTAAGTGCTCTGAGTGCCATCCTGCTGGCGATTTACATTCTAGCTGGCGGGAGGCAGTGAGGGGAGATTAGTCACCCTGAAGAAGAGGAGATTTGTCGCCGGGTGACTTATCTCCCCGAACTGTGCCCTTACCCTTAAGCAAATAAGTCTATTTTATATATTTTATTATTCTCTTTTTCTCTTAAATAAGACAATACCTTGCTCATTGTCTGTGTGAATAGGTGTGAACATGTGTCATTAGGATTACCCTTATCTAACCTTGTTCTGGTTCAATGAATAGCTACTAATCACAATAAGAGATTCGGTTTGGGATTCTGGCAAATTCAAACCCTTCTCAGCAGGATTTGGGCAAATCCAAGTGCCTGGCCAAACCAAATCTTGAAAAACAAGTGATATTTTCGTCATACATATGAGGAAATCAATAATTTTGAATGATGAGTGCGCAGTTATTTTTAAACCTTCCTTACCACATTGGAATATCAAATTACGGTTCAGACTCGGTTCGGATTCAGGCAAATATTTCATGAAAGATTGGGTTTGAGCCAAATCCCCAAATAGTGGATTCAGAGAAAAGCAAAAGACTAAAAAACTACCAAAATTTTTTCTATTATGGGGTTAGCCAGCCCACAGTGGTTTTATAA
Organism: Xenopus laevis; assembly: GCF_017654675.1. Taxonomy (NCBI): domain Eukaryota; kingdom Metazoa; phylum Chordata; class Amphibia; order Anura; family Pipidae; genus Xenopus; species Xenopus laevis. The sequence continues at coordinate 154,699,962 of NC_054371.1, forward strand.
GAGGAGGTGCCCAAAAGCGGATTAATTATTTTCTCTTCCTGGTTTATTAAAAAACAAACAAGAAGAAAGCATCAATGCATTTTCAGTGTTGAATGTTGATGGTTTAAGATTCATGTATAGCTTTCTAATGGCCCATTCAGAAAACAATTGTAAACTTTGAAGTAATTTCAAAGAAAAACATTTACCACTCCAAAACTTGTGTGTTTGGCATCCAGGGTGCATTATATTTTACAAAAACAGCTCCAAGTAGCACTACTACTTAGTAGATGTTCAAATCCTACTTGGGTGCATTCAGAAGTCATTGGGGTCATTTGTGAACGCAGCTGCAAGTGCAGTCGTACTAAGAAAAATTAAAAAATACTGCCTCTCTCCAACATGACGTTTAAAAAGTCACTGACCCTGGTCACAGTTTAATCATCACACCCAGAAGCACTACTGGATAAAGACTATATAATCTAAATGTCAGTAAAAAATCTAATCATAAACTTAGAGGATGTTGTTGCACTTGCACTATGAAGAGCCCCTTCTGTGGTATAGCGCTCTCAATCACTTACTGAAAAGTCTGTTTAGACAATGCTTTATCAATAAAATAACAGACAGATACAGTTTGTGTAGTATGTGATGCTATGTTAACTTTATATTGAGACACAGGTATGGAACCTGTTATCCAGAATGCTCTGGACCAGGGGCTTTCCAGATAATGGATCTTTTCATAATTTGGCTCTTCATATCTACGTCTACTAGAAAATCATGTAAATATTTAAAGGAACAGTAACACCAAAAACTGAAAGTGTTTTAAAGTAATGAAAATATCATGTACTGTTGCCCTGCACTGGTAAAACGGATGTGTTTGCTTCAGAAACACTACTATAGTTCATATAAACAAGCTGCTGTGTAGCAATGGCGTAAATTGAAAAACGGCTATATGGCACAGGATAGATAATGGATAACAGATAACACCATTAGACAGACAGAGCTTATCTGCTGTCTGCTGTGTAACTCGAGCCTTTTCTCCTTTGAATGGCTGCCCCCATGGCTACACAGCAGCTTATTTATATAAACAATAGTAGTGTTTCTGAAGCAAACACAGCAGTTTTTCTAGTGCAGGGCAACACTGCATTATATTTTTATTACTTTAAAACAATTTAATTTTTTGATGTTACTGGTCCTTTAATACACCCAATAGGCTGAGTTTGCATCCAATAAGGATTAATTATATCTGAGTTGGGATTGAGTACAAGGTACCATTTTATTATTACAGAGAAAAAGGAAATCATTTGTAAAACTTTGGATTGTTTGATTATAATAGAGTCTATGGGAGACAGACTTTCTTTAATTTGGAGCTTTCTGGATAATAGGTTTTCAGATAATGGATCCCATACCTGTATTGAAATCTAAACCTCCATAAACCTGTCCCACTGCACCCACTAGTTGAAGGGAAATAAACCTGGCATCTGTTGAAAGTCTACATAATGCTTTGTACAGGACCAGGAAAGATGTTAGCCCTTTACTACCTGTGATAGATGCTGTCAAGAGGGCCTGGGATGCTATGGTACATTTAACTAAAACACCACACTGTGGGGCAACAGTAATTTTCCACACTTTGCAGTCTTTCCTGAAGCTGAAACATGGTCCAGGTTGGGGGTGAAGAGACTGTCACACATTTATACCAACGGGGCACTCCATACCTTACCTCTTCTCCACCAAACTCTTGCTCCCTCTGACCTGATTTCAGATACACACAAATTAGACACCTCTCAATTCTCAACTGCACCATCGCAACTTCAGTACTCAGAACTTGAGGACTTGATTGCCCAACCCTATAGAACAAAGCTCCTATCTAACATAAATAGGCATTTGAATTCAAAGAGACATGACCCACGACCCAGAGTTAAATACAGATGGGAAACCAGTGAAATTCAGGTAGATCCCGATGATTGGGAAGAAATCATTGATACCCTCTACCTTCCTTTAGTGAGTACAAGAGATAAACTTATGCAACAAAATTATCCATCAAACATATCTTACCCCATGGAAACTGCATGTCATGGGTAGGATGAGTTCTTCCAACAGCCCTAAATGCTGGTTTCCTGCATTTAATGTGGGATTGCCCTGCTATATATAATTTTTGGAGGGAAATTGTGGCCTTTATGGCTAACAAACTAACACTACCCCAAGTGCTCAACCCAACTACCTGCCTGCTAGGCCTCCTTGACTCCCTGGTGGCCAGAATACACCAGATGCTTAATGAGACTGCTGCTATTCTATGACAAAAAGACGATCGCCCTGCATTGGATGGGCCCAACACTGCCAACCCTCAATCGGTGGATTAAGCTTGTCAACTCACAATTGAAACTGTATAAGCTTACATACCTAGCCAGAGGCTGCCCAAGCAAGTTTGAGAACATATGGTTCCATGGCCAGCCACCTCCTTCAACTAATGGACAATAAATCCAGCCAATTTTCCCTCCCCTTCCTTTTTTATCCCTTTCTTTTCCTTTCTTTAACTGCTAAAATTCAATAAAAAGCATTCTATTAAAAAAAATACAACACTGATGTTGCAAGCAAGACTACAGCATCTAACCAGGTATAGGCATTTGGAGTCCTCCAATCAGTGTTTTGCTTGAAAAATGCTCACTGCTGAATTTTCTAGCATAAAAATGTATGCATCAGCAAGGGCATGCACTTCCAAAATCTCTTTAATACAAAGATAATTTTGGGTGTTTTGACATAAGCCCGAATGGCAATTTAGTCCAGGTACAAAATGACTGCTGTGCCATTATCTTTATAGGAGAAGGAAAGGTCTTTTTACTTGTTGGTGCCAAAAGTTCTACTGTGCATGAGTCTGCCCAGGAAATTTGAAGAAAGAAGAAGCCAGAAGACGTGGTGCTCGTTGGAAGAATCCAGGGCCTGTGCAGTTCTCTCTAATAGGTGTACTTGCCCGGGGTTTCAAGTAAGCACATGCAATCACCTGGGGGTGCCTAACTTTTGGCACACCCAAGTAAAAAGACCTTTCTTTCTCAAAGATATACAAAATATACAAATATATACAAAACTCTTTTAGAAAATACATGAAATCTGCTTGTTTAACAGATTCAACTGTACAACCCACCAGAAGTGTATGTCTATAAGTGGGTGGGAATCCAGGGGGAGATTACAAACATTTGTAAATTGGTCATTGCTTAAGGGATCAGAAGGCTATGATTTTCAATTGTAAAAAGTCGCTAGGTAAGGTAATCATACATTAAATTGGTCCTCCAGGGGACACTACTGATAATTAAGGGGAAACAGACTGCATATAAAAGGCTATCCCTTTATAACAAAAGGAAATATGACAGGAACATTACTGGGATCCATCCACTTAGCTATCTTTCCTCAAAACACACAATTCTAGTATCTACTGAATTTAAATTATTTTATTTTGTCAGCAGATAGTATAGTAACATTACACCACATCTTCGCAAAGTATTTAAATAACCCTAAAGCCTATCAAGAAACCTGCAAGAAAATAAAAATTTCAGAAAGAGACTTAGAGGGAATGAAGATGACACATTAAAAAAGGTAAGCATTTAAAAAATTTGCATGATCATCAGTATGAAATGAATAGCTCTAGATTAAAACAAAAATAGGTGTTACTTTTTGGCTGGGCAACTTGTTTAACTAAAGGTAGCTACAAGGACCAATAAAATATGTTGAACAAGATGGCAACATATTGGCCCCTGAATGGGTTCCACTGATAGGCCTGTCCTACCAGTTTCTGGATATAAATCGGGCAGATATCAATCAAGCAGGTTTGAAAATCAGACGAGGAGAGCATGTTGATGCAGTCCTCCTCCAGAAGGTCTCTGTAGGCCCCATCAGATAACTGGCCCTAGGGCCAATGATTGGATCAGAACACCCTTTTTGAAACCTTTATTTTAGTTTTAAATTACACAAAAATATCTCTTTTTTGGCCCCAGTCTAAACTAAAACTAAAGATTTTTGCTAGGTGAGCTTCCTGATATTGTTCTTCAAGGACTATTTACATAGGCTCTCTGCATTTTTTGTGGTCATCTATGAAAGTAATTATTACCAGAGTACACTCGCATGTTAATCATAAAGCACCATTAAAACAGCTTATATTTAAACACCTTAGGCTCCAAGCAAAGAAACAAAAAATATTAAATAGTTTATTGCAGTATTACAGTGACAAAAATTTGCATTCATCTAATTTGCTATATGTGGGCTCTTTGTATTGCTAAGGGAAGCACAAAACCAGGCCAGACCAGGTTGCCTGCAAATACATCAATGGGAAACAGCAATGCTTTTGCTTAGCACATTGTTCATCCTAATAAAATAATTTCTCAGATCTCTTTACTAAAATGTGATTGGTAGTACATACAGAATAGTAGTATAATATAGTATAATAAAGAGACGAGTGTTCTTGGTTTCCTGTATGATGGAATATATAACTGGAACTAAATGAAATAGAAGAAACTGATATTATTTTCCAAGGTTTTTAAATGAAAGTGTTATCATATACAGTTGAGGAAGCTTTCTGTTATCTATGAAATGATTTATGTTCGAGTTACTTGTCTCATGTATAGAAAAACGTATTCTCAACACAGAAGGGCATTTACAGGGGGCAAAGGAAAACGTGCTTAAATAGGTTATACTGCTCTGTTTTTTGCCTACAGTTCTCATATACACCCCCTTAGATGTACCTGGAGCATTCAGGTACAACTCTTTGTACTCTTTGAACAAAGAGTTGTACATGCAATGCTGGCAGAATCTAGCTGCTCTGTATACAAGAGGGCGGGATGACACCCAAAACATTTAAGGGATGGAATTTTAGAAAAGAGTCTCAAACGGTGAAATTCAGATAGTATCATGTGCTTGTTAAAATGCAGATAAACTTCCTATCTGCTCTTAAATAGTGGGGTCTGGAGCTCATGGGACACCAATGATACCATTTTCATAATCTCTATGTCAGAGATTGCTGTCATCAGACATTAAACCCTCAATTAACGGGGCTGTTCACTTTTGAGTTAACTTTTACTATCATGTAGAGACTGTTATTCTGAGACAATTTGCAGTTGATTTTCATTTTTTATTATTTAAAGGGATACTGTCATGGAAAAACATGTTTTTTCCAAAACACATCAGTTAATAGTGCGGCTCCAGCAGAATTCTGCACTGAAATCCATTTCTCAAAAGAGCAAACATATTTTGAAATCTGACATGGGGCTAGACATATTGTCAATTTCCCAGCTGCCCCAGTCATGTGACTTGTGCCTGCACTTTAGGATGGAATTACTTTCTGGCAGGCTGTTATTTCTCCTACTTAATGTAACTGAATCAGTCTCAGTGGGACTTGGCTTTTACTATTGAGTGCTGTTCTTAGATCTTCCAGGGAGCTGTTATCTTGTGTTAGGGAGCTGTTACCTTCCAATTGTTCTGTTGTTAGGCTGCTGGGAGGGGGTGATATCACTTCAACTTGCCATACAGCAGTAAAGAGTGATTGAAGTTTATCAGAGCACAAGTCACATGACTGGAGGCAGCTGGGAAATTTACAATATGTCTAGCCCCAAGTCAGATTTCGAAAATTGAATATAACAAAATCTGTTTGCTCTTTTGAAACATGGATTTCAGTGCAGGATTCTGCTGGAGCAGCACTATTAACTGATGCGTTTTGAAAAAAACATGTTTTCCCATTACAGTATCCATTTAAGGTTTTTGAGTTATTTAGCTTTTTATTCAGTAGCTCTTCAATTTGCAATTTAAGCAATCTGGTAGCTAGGGTCCAAATTACCCTAGGAACCATGCATTGATTTGAATAAGGGACTGAAATATGCACAGTAGAGGCCTGAATAGAAAGATAAGTAATACAAATTAGCAATAACAATACATTTGTTGCCTTAAAGAGCATGTATTTTATAGAAGGGTCAGCGTTGCCCATTTGAAAGCTGGAAAGTGTCAGAAGAAAAAGACTGATAATTTTAAAACTATAAAAAATAATAAAAACCAATTAAAAAACTTGCTTAGAATTGACATTCTATAAAATACTAAAAGTTACCTTAAAGGTGAACCACCCTATAAAAACAGCTACAAAAGTCTACATTTTATGGGGTTACACATTAAATACTGGATAGACAGTTGTAAGAAAATTGCAGTTGTCATTTTGATAAATTCTTGTTAATTTGTTTGGGGCAGATATTCTAATATATTTCCCAAAAATCAATATTTTTGTGTTTTAAACATCATCTCTAAAAACTGCTTTTCCTCAGACCCATACATATGCCTTGTGATCATGCTGCCTGTGTTTCTCCTTGCCTCCATGGCCATCTTGGGGGCTACCACCTTGATGGGAATTGTCACAAATTCTATAATAGTAGTTGTGAATGTTGCAGACAAGATTAAAGGCAAAAGCTTTAGCTCTTCGGACCTCATTCTTGTCACACTTGGCATGTCGAACATCACTTTCCAAATCGCCATGACTGCAAATGACTTCTTGACCATTTTATGGAGTGATTTGTATTTCTCAGATACAGTTTATGCTATTTTCAATACATTGCTGCTTTTACCGATTTTCTCCAGCTTTTGGTTTACTGTATGCCTATGTGTCTACTACTGCTTGCAGATTGTCATATTCACCCATCCTTTTCTTGTGCGTCTCAAACTTGGAATCTCTCGACTTGTGCCATTTCTCCTGGGAGCTTCGGTGTTCACATCTGTAGTGATCAGTATTCCAGCATTATGGAGCACCTACAAGGACCCCCAAAATGCCAATTTTTCAAGCAATCAGAGTTTGGAAACTGAGGTACCCAAGCTGAGTGTTGTCTACTTGTTTTCCAGTAACATTATTGGATGTTCAATTCCACTGGTACTTGTTGGGGTTTCCAATTGTCTGATCATTAATTCACTCATAAGAAAGAGCACCATGCTAGAGAAAAACAAGAGTGATGTCAGCAGACCACGAACTGATGCCAGGGAGCGAGCAGCAAGAACCGTTGGTTGCTTATTACTACTATACATGACCTTCTATATCTCTGAGATTTTCATGTTTATTGATTTTTTCCCACCTAGTAGCCCTGGATTTTGTACCTGCTTGATGGTCATTTATGTCTACTCACCTACACAGTCGATCATTCTCATTTTTGGAAGCCCCAAACTGAAGAAAGCATCGCTGACCCTTCTCAAGTTGCCAAGAAAATGTGGCAGAGAGCAGAAAGAGACACCCAAGATTCTTTTTATTAGACTTAGATTTCAAAGAGCATTAAACCACAAGGACAGCTAATAGCAAATGTTTCCTGTTCTATAGTTGCAAGAGGCTGAGGCAAAAGACTTTAATATTGTAGATCTTTAGTGTTCTATGTCCAGGCAGCATTTTCAACTAAATCTGTTATGGGGGACAAAGTGTTTTTAGAAGAGTAGCTACTAATGGATAGTAGCTTGTAAAAACATCTTTACACTAATTAACAACTGAAAGAATAAAGGAATGTGAACCTACATTTGTGGGTATGTTTTGAAAGGATCTATGAGTAGTTTTTGTTATATGGTGTATCAGTCAGGATATGTTTCAGTGAGTTTTAAATGGTCAGTGCCTTTTTCTTTTCAGTTTATAGAAATCCTTACCTGAACAACTCTACCCTAAAAATACATGAGAGGTAGTGATGCATTATTATTTCAAACAATGTCATATTCAGTTACATTTTTAGTGTAGCAATGGTGTTGTCTGTCACAGTTTTTGTATGATCTTTAAAATTGTCTTTCTTAGAATATTAAACACTCAGCAACTTTCCTTGCCTTTCCTTTCTACTGCCCCTCATTTTTTGTCACTTAAGAATGCACCGAACAGCATTTTCATGTCAACTAGGGGTGATGGGAGGCAATTTGAAGGGAACAAAAAAATTGCAGCTGGAAATTGTCCAATATTTCTATGTTTGCCATTAGCTCAGGTGTGCGTATGATAGTGTTCTGATATTAGTGTTATATAGTTACATAGTTAAATCGGGTTGAAAAAAGACATCAAGTACAACTCCTCCAAATAAAAACCCAGCATCCATACACATAACCATTCATATCCTCACATAAATTATATATACCAATATCTAAACTATCTATAGAGTTTAGTATCACAATAGCCTTTGATATTATGTCTGTCCAAGAATTCATCCAAGCCACTCTTAAAGGCATTAACTGCCCAGTTTTCCAACTTAGACAAATCACTCTGCAAAGTGGCAGCATCCTGCATGGAACCTATAGTTCTGCACAATTTAGTATCATCTGCAAAAATAGAAATAGTACTTTTAATGCCCACTTCCAGGTCATTAATAAACAAGCTTCTTTTTTTTGTTTTTCTTCTTTTTTTTCTCTCTCTCTTTCTTCTTCTTTTGTTGTAAATCCAAACGTTGGTTTTTTTAACATTGAATGTTTGTAATTTGAAATACCAATAAAAATTCATGTTAACAAAAAAAAGAAATAAAAAAAAAGAAAATCAAAGGACCTAGTACAAAGCCATGCGGTACTCCACTAACATCACTGGTCAAATTAGAAAATGTTCCATTTGCCACCACTCTTTGTAATCTATCTTTTAGCCAGTTCTCTATCCAGGTAAAAAATACTATGTTCCAGGCCAACATTCCTTAAAGGGATACTGTCATGGAAAAACTTTTTTTTTCCAAAATGCATCAGTAAATAGTGCTGCTCCAGCAGAATTCTGCACTGAAATCAATTTCTCAAAAGAGCAAACAGATTTTTTTTATATTCAATTTTGAAATCTGACATGGGGCTAGACATATTGTCAATTTCCCAGTTGCCCCAAGTCATGTGACTTGTGCTCTGATAAACTTCAATCACTCTTTACTGCTGTACTGCAAGTTGGAGTGATATCACCCCCTCCCATTTCCCACCCAGGAGCCAAACAAAAGAACAATGGGAAGGTAACCAGATAACAGCTCCCTAACACAAGATAACAACTGCCTGGTAGAACTAAGAACAACACTCAATAGTAAAAACCCATGTCTCACTGAGACACATTCAGTTACATTAAGCCTGCCAGAAAGCATTTCTCTCCTAAAGTGCAGGCACAAGTCACATGACCAGAGGCAGCTGGGAAATTGTCAAAATGCCTAGCCCCATGTCAGATTTCAAAATTGAATATAAGAAAATCTGTTTGCTCTTTTGAGAAATGGATTCAGTGCAGAAATCTGCTGGAGTAGCACTATTAACTGATGCGTTTTGAAAAAAATATGTTTTCCAATGACAGTATCCCTTTAATTTAACCAGTAACCTTTTGTGTGGCACTGTGTCAAATGCTTTAGCAAAATCTAAGTAAATCACATTAACTGCCATCCTATAATCGAGGTCCCTGCTCACCTTCTCATAAAAAGCAATTAAGTTAGTCTGGCAAGATCTATTACGCATAAAACCATGATGGCATAAACTCACAGTATTATGATTTGCTATGAAGTCCAGTATCTTATCCTTTATTAACCCTTCAAAAAGCTTTCCTGCCACTGACGCCTATAGTTTTAAGGCTGAGAACTGGATCCCTTTTTGAATAGCGGCACCACATTAGCAATTCGCCAGTCTCTCTGCACCACGCCAGACCTCAATGAATCCTGAAAAATTAAGTAAATAGGTTTGGCAATCACAGAGCTAAGTTTGCTAAGTACCCTGGGATGAATATTATCTGGCCTCCGACCTTTGTTTATCTTAACATGTTCTAGCCTCTTTTGAATTTCCTCATGTGTGAACCATGCATCATTAGTTGTATTACTAGAATTGGGACAATTAAGAAGGAAACCTTCATTAACTAGTTCCTCATTTGTTTAGACAGACAAAAAATATGAGTTTAGAATCTCAGCTTTTTTTTGTTCTCATCAACCAGCTGACCCCCTCTGATATTAAGGGTCCCCTTCCTGCTTCATTTTTTTACTATTAACATATTTAAAATATTTTGGATTATTTTTACTGCTTGCTGCAATATCCTTTTCCATATTGATTTTAGCTTGCCTGATAGCTTTTTTGCATGGTTGATTGGCCTCCATGTACCTTATAAATGATTTGGCTGTCCCAGCTAACTTGAAAGCCTTAAAAGCACTTATTTTCTTACCCACCTCAACACCAACACTTCTATTAAACCAAAAAGGTTTTTCTTTGCAACGACATTCCTTGCTTATAGGGGAAATATATTACAAACCTACTAGCATTTTCTATCTTGGCAACCCCATTACCCCAGTCAATGTCTAAAACTGTTCTATATCAGAACATGTTTTTAATATTACAAGTGATGATTAAATGCATTGCTTTTTTTGCTGGCTTTCTTTTAAATTTGATTTATAAAGGACCCTGGGCACTATTAGGAAGTTTTGGGTCACTTGGGTAGTGGGTTTGCTGCACTTATTGTGGAAGGCTAATCATACTGCAGATCTGTAGTTTAAGCAAACTTATAAAACATAGTGCAGCAGATGGCAGGACTTGGGTGGAGTCAAACTATGGGCACCCTTGTATTGCAGTATGTGCTTCCATTCCCACTGATTTACATATGAATTATAACAAGAAATAATTTCTTCATATTTACTGTTATTACAGAATGCAAAGATAATTTTGGGTGTTTTGTCATCAGCCCAAATAGCAATTTAGTTGAGGTACAAAATGACTGCTGTGCCATTATCTTTAAAGGAGAAGGAAAGGTCTTTTTACTTGGGGGTGCCAAACATTAGGCATGTTCACATGTTCTTACCTGAAACTCCGGGCGGTGCACCTATTAGGAGAAAACTGCACCTGGCCTGGGATTCTACCAGCAAGCACCATGGAGTGATCATCCACTGACTTTTTTTTTCTTGTGGCCAGTGTCGGACCCGCCGGGCCAGAACCATTCTCCCGATATTTCCAATCACTAAATCACTAAATTCGCGCCGAACGGCGTTGTTGCGCATTCGCGCCGAACGGCTGGGCCGACAGGTTTTAGTAGGGGGGCGGTGGGACAGCAGTCCCGGTGGGCCCCGGGCCTCCCAGTCCGACCCTGCTTGTGGCTGCGTATGCACAGTAGCGAGAAAAGCCGAACTTTAACAAAAAAAAGACGGTTATTTTGTTCTACTGTGCATGAGGCTGCCCTGGGAAATTTGAAGAAAGAAGAACCCGGAAAAGATGATCACTCTGTGGTGCTCGCTGGAAGAATCCCAGACCGGTGCAGTTTTCTCCTAATAGGTGCACTGGCCCAGGGTTTCAGGTAAGTATATATGCGATCACTTGGGGGTGCCTAACTTTTGGCACCCCCAATTAAAATGACCTTTTATTCTCCTTTAAAAACTGTGGTGTAACGTTAGGAAGCCAGGCCCCCCCAGCAAAAATATTTTCCCCAAAATATGAGGGGATGGGAGTGGCTTGCATCCAACCCAACATCTAGGCAGACCCCTCCCCTGTGGTTGTGGGGTCTGCTGTATGATAATTACACCACAGCTTAAGTGGAAAGGTATATTGCGGGGATTGCAGATGTCATTTATTCTTCTTTGTCATTTCCCAGGTAAAATCCATAATTCAGTCCAAGACAAAGATATACAAACATTTTTTAGAAAATACATGAAATTTGCTTTTTTTTTAACAGATTCAACAGTACAACCCACCAGAAGTTTATGTCTATAAGCGGGTGGGAATCCATGGGGAGATTACAAACATTTTCATAAGTAAATTGGTCATTGCTTAAGGGATCAGAAGGCTATGATTTTCAATTGTAAAAAGTTGCTAGGTAAGGTAATCATACATAAAATTGATCCTCCAGGGGACACTACTGACAATTAAGCGGAAACAGACTGCATATAAAAGGCTATCCCTTTATAATAAAGGAAATATGACCAGAACATCACTGGAATCCATCCACTTAGCTATCTTTCCTCAGAACAGCAGTTGGAAGGTGCCATTTTAATACACAATTCTAGTATCTACTAAATTGTTTGTTCTTTCTAATGAAGTCTGCAGATATTATGGTAACATTTCACCACACCTTCATACTGCAAAGTATTTAAATAGTCCTAAAGCCTATCAAGAAACCTGCAAGAAAATAAAGAGAATTAGAGGGAACGAAGATGACACATTAAAAAAGGTAAGCACTTAAATAATTTGCATGATCATCAATATGAAATGAATAGCTCTAAATTAAAACAAAAAGCAATGTTACTTTTTGGCTGGCCAATTTGGTTAACTAATGGTGGCGAAACATGGTCCAATAAAAGATGTTGAACAAGGTGGCAACTTATTGGCCCCTGAAAGGGTTCCAATGATAGGCTTGTCCTACCGGTTTCTGGCTATAAATCAGGCAGATATCAATCAAGCAGGTTCAGAAATCCCATCAATTGAGGAGTGCATTGGCATGTTAATGCAGTCCTGGTCCAGAAGGTCTCGGTAGGCCCCATCAGATAACTGGCCCTAGAGCCAATCATTGGATCAGAACATCCTACAAGACTTTTTGGAACCTTTATTTTAGCTTTGTGAACCTTTATTTTATCTCTCTTATGGCCCCAGTCTAAAGTAAAACTAAATATTTTTGTTAGGTGAACTTCCTGATATTGTCCTTCAAGGACTATTTACATAGGCCCTCTGCATATTTTTGTGGTCATCTATGAAAATAATTATTATTAGTATAAAAGAGCACACTCACATGTTAATCTTAAAGCACCATTAAAACAGTTTATATTTACACAACTTAGATACAAAGCACAGAAACAAAAATATTAAATCGTTCATTGCAGTATAACAGTGACAACAGTTTACATTGATTTGATTTGCTATATCTGGGCTCCTTTTAGTGCTAAGGGAAGCACAAAACCAGGCCTGACCAGGTTGCCTGCATATACATCCATGGAAACAGCAATGCTTTTGCTTTGCACTTTGTACATCCTTATAAAACAATTTCTCAGATTGCTTTAATAAAATGTGATTGATAGTATGTATAATACTATAGAAGTATAATATATTATAATGATGAAGTGAATGTTCTTGGTTTCCTGTTTGATGCAATATATGAGTAGAACTAGCCAACAGAATATAAAGACAATAAAGTAAATCAATGATATACAAGAAATGTTTGTATAAATAGAAGAAACTGATATTATTTTCCAAGGTTATTAAATGAAAGCATTATCATATACAGTTGAAAAAGCTTTCTGTAATCTATTAAACGAATTATCTTTGAGTAACTTGTCTCATGTATAGAAAAACATATTCTAAACACACAAGGGCATTTACAGGGGGTAATGGAAAAAGTGCTTAAATAGGTGCTAATGCTCTGTTTTTTGCCTACAGTTCTCCTTCACACCCCCTTAGCTGTACCTGTAGCATTCAGGTACAACTCTTTGCACTCTCTGAATGGAGTTCAAAGAGTTGTACATGCACTTGTGGAAGAATATAAGTGCTCTGTATACAAGAGGGGTGGCATATGGGCTGAAATCAGTCATCCAAAACATGTGGGATGGGAATTTAGAAAAGAGTCTCGAACTGCTTATTAACGTGTGAAATTCAGATAATATGATGTGCTTCCTATGTGCTTTTACAGTAGTGGCTCTTAAATAGTAGGGTCTGGAGCTCATGGTTTGTATGCTTGAGTCAGCTGGATTCCTTAATATAAAAGCGATATAAGGTGCACGTATCATCATTGGTCCATCCTCCACCATTGATCCAAAGAAGAAGTTTTCGTACAGCACCAATCAATTTAAAATGCCTTTATTGGTACATTTTATGGCAAACAGCCAATTTAAAATGCCTTTATTGGTACATTTTATGGCAAACAGCCTGGTCTGCAGACCAGGCTGTTTGCCATAAAATGTACCAATAAAGGCATTTTAAATTGATTGGTGCTGTACGAAAACTTCTTCTCTGGAGCTCATGGGACACCAATGATACCCAGGCCCGGATTTGTGGCGAGGCCACAAAGGCCTGTGCCTAGGGTGGCAATTTTTCAGGGACGGCATGCTGCCCAGCACCATTTTTGTTAGCACTGGGGAGCCGCAGCTGCCCAGCTATGAGCCGCATGCGCACATGCACGATAACGCTGGGAGCGTGCGGGAACATAGCAGGCGATAGGACCTGGCGGCCTAGGGGCGCCAAGCATGGAAATCCGGCATTGATGATACCATTTTCAGAATCTCTATGTCAGGGATTGCTGTCATCATACCTTTTGAACATTAAACCCTCAATTAAAGGGGCTGTTCACCTTTGAGTTAACTTTTAGTATGATGTAGAGACTGTTATTCTAAGACAAATTGCAATTTGGTTTTCATTTTTTATTATTTAAATGTTTTTGAGTTATTTCTCTTTTTATTAAACAGCTCTTCAATTTGCATTCTAAGCATTCTGGTAGCTAGGCTCCAACTTACCGTAGCAACCATGCATTGATTTGAATAAGAGATTGGAATATGAAAAGTAGAGGCCTGAATAGAATGTTGAGTAATACAAATGAGCAAAAACAATACATTTGTAGCATTACAGAGCATTTGCTTTTTAGAAGGGGTCAGCGATGCCCATTTGAAAGCTGCAGAGTCAGAAGAAAAAGGCAAATAATTATTAAACTATAAAAAATAAATAATGAAAACCACTTGAAAAGCTGTTAGAATTGGCCATTCCATTACATACCAAAAGTTACCTAAAATGTGAATCACCCCTTTAAATAAAATACAGCTACAAACTGTGCATCAGGATACACCTGTCCCATAATTATATAATCTGATCCCATAGTTGCCACTCTGATGAGAGTGTGATGTTTGTAGAACAATTCTTTGTGCTTTCAGTGGCATAAAGTATATCATTTTCTAAATTTCTCAATTTTATGGGGTTACACATTAAAGACTAGACAGCCAGTTGTAAGAAAAGTGCAATTGTCATTTGGATAAGTTATTATTAATTTATTTGGGGCAGTTATATCCAATATATTTTCCAAAAATCAATATTTTTTTAAACATCTTAGTCTCTACAGCTGCTCTTCCTCAGACCCATACATACATCTTGTGATCATGCTGCCTGTGTTTCTCCTTGCCTCCATGACCGTCTTGGGGGCTACCACCTTGATGGGAATTGTCACAAATTCTATAATCATAGTCGTGAATGTTGTAGACAAGATAAAGGGCAAAAGCTTTAGCTCTTCGGACCTCATTCTTGTCACACTTGGTATGTCGAACATCACTTTCCAAATCGCCATGACTGCAAATGACTTCTTGACCATTTTATGGAGTGATTTGTATTTCTCAGATGCAGTTTATGTTACTTTCAATACTTTGCTGTTTTTACCCATTTTCTCCAGCTTTTGGTTTACTGTATGCCTATGTGTCTACTACTGCTTGCAGATTGTCATATTCACCCATCCTTTTCTTGTGCGTCTCAAACTTGGAATCTCTCGACTTGTGCCATTTCTCCTGGGAGCTTCGGTGTTCACATCTGTAGTGATCAGTATTCCAGCATTATGGAGCACCTACAAGGACCCCCAAAATGCCAATTTTTCAAGCAATCAGAGTTTTGAAATTGAAGTACCCAAGCTGAGTGTTGTCTACTTATTTTCCAGTAACATTATTGGATGTTCACTTCCACTGGTACTTGTTGGGGTTTCCAATTGTCTGATCATTAAGTCACTCATAAGAAAGAGCACCATGCTAGAGAAAAACAAGAGTGATGTCAGCAGCCCACGAACTGATGCCAGAGAGCGAGCAGCAAGAACCGTTGGTTGCTTATTACTACTATACATGACCTTCTATATCTCTGAGATCTTGATGTTTATTGATTTTTTCCCACCTAGTAGCCCTGGATTTTGTACCTGCTTAATGGTCATTTATGTCTACTCACCTACGCAGTCAATCATTCTCATTTTTGGAAGCCCCAAACTGAAGAAAGCATCGCTGACCCTTCTCAAGTTGCCAATGAAATGTGGCAGGGAGCAGAAAGAGACACCCAAGATTCTTTTTATTAGACTTAGATTGCAAAGAGCATTAAACCACAAGGACAGCTAATAGCAAATATTTCCTGTTCTATAGTTGCAAGAGGCTGATAAATACACTGTAATACTGTAACGCTTTAGTGTGCTATGTCCAGGCAGCATTTTGTATTATGTTTTTTCAATAAAATCTGTTATGAGGGACAAAGTGGTTTTAGAAGAGTAGCTACATTTATATTTAATTAATATTAAATTGTTAAAAAACCTTAATTAATAACTGAAAGAATAAAGGAATGTGACCCTACATTTCTGGGTATGTTTTGATAAGATCTTTAAGTAGTTTTTGTTATATGGTGTATCAGTCAGTATATGTTTTAGTGAGTTTTAAATGTTCAGTGCCTTTTTTCTTTTCAGTCAATAAACAGCCTTACCCTTAGCAACTCTACCCTAAAAATACATGAGAGGTATTGATTCATTACTATTTCTATCAATTTCATATTCAGTTACATTTTCAGTGTAGTAGTGGTGCAGTCCACTGCTACTGTACTGATCTGTAAAATTGTCTTGCGATTTTTTTTGTCTTTCCTTTCCACTGCCCTCATTTTTGTTGCTTAAGAATTCACCAAACGGTGGCATTTTCATGTGCAACTAGAGGTGATGGGAGGCAATTTCAGGAGCACAAAAAAATAAAGCTGGCAAATTGTCCAATCACTGCTATGTTTGCCATTAGCTCAGGTGTGTGTGTGTATGATATTAGTGTTCTGATGTGAGTGTCAAAAAGTTCTATATTAGTACATGTTCTTAATATTATAAGTGCTAAATAAATGCATTGCTTTATTTTGCTGGCTTTATTTTAAATATGATTTATAAAGGACCCTGGGCACAATTAGGAAGTTTTGGGTCTGCAGATCTGTAGTTTAGCCAAACAGGCAAAACATAGTGTAGCAGATGCCAGGACTTGGGTGGAGTCAAACTATGAGCTTTCAGTCCCACTGATTTACATATGAATTATAATCATTTCTGCTTATTTACTGTAATTACAGAATGTCCCTATTAACATGCAATGAAATTTGGTTTTTTCTCCACAATATCATTGGAAAATTCTGCCGTAACATAAAGGGCAAAAATCTGCTGGGGGAGAGACCTCATCTCTGAATATTTGTATAATTATTGGTATTATTTTGCTTTGTTTTGTTGTGTTTCATGCCTTTGTTGGTGCCTTGTAAATAAAAACAAAAATATCTGAACACAACATGAGCACTTTAGTAAAATAGAAGTGAAACCATTTTCTCTTGAGAAGGAGAAGTTCCCATAAACTGTGACATAAAACAGATAGTTGGGGCAATGGAGTAACATGAATCCCACAGACCCACCTGCAAAATTTCTAAATAAACGTCACCTGAATACAGCATAAACTTTGTGCATTGTGCACATTAGGAAGAAACTGCAACAATCTTAGCAGTAACAATACAACCGATCAACAGCCTTGACCAATATATTGAATATATGGTTGTACCAATTAGCAATGTACTGAGTAAACAGATACTCTTTACATATCAAAACCTATAAGTCAAACATTCTAAAATCACAACAACAATGCTACTACTACTACTAATAATAATAATAATGATAAATCAGGCCACTATGGCAATTGTCCAACACTTTAGTAAATGTTAAGAAAAATAAAAAACAATGCTCAATTCATCTTAATCTTAAAAACTGTTAAAGGTCATATCTTCTTCTTAGCATTTTCTAAAGCAGTTTCCAAGTACATATTCATTTTGTATTTCCTATAACAAATTGATATTGCTGTTCAAGCACACCCACAAACTACAGTTTATAGTGGGAGTCAATAATCTGAGACTGTAGCTGACTGTGTATTCATATATGTTAAAATGTTGTGCAACAAGCTAATCTGGTTGATTACTTATATCTGATTATCACTCTGAGATTATCTAACTGACACTCCCTATGCTTTTTAATCAATATACAGTTTTTTCTACACTGTCAATGAATTGTGCACTACATAGAGGGAAAGCCTTTTTTTAAGGAAACCACTTGACAAAAGCCCCAACATCATTGCAATTTTCTCACTTAATATCTATGATCTAGCTAAGAAAATCCTGTGCCTTTTATTTTAACACATTTTTGCACTTTATTTTGTTACTTAATTGAGATTTAGGGACCTTCTTGATACCTCATCAATGTTGATGGCATATTTAAGTCAATTTGGGGGTGCCTGTTTTAATTACTTTGCACCTCTTTATTTTCATTTGTATTTTGCAGCTGCCTGTGCTAAACCATCAGGACAGAATGATGATAGTTTATGTACTGCATCCATAGCATACAGTCTGTCATCATGTTGATTATTCAAATGTTTGTAGTGTACCTGACAAAGGAACAATTGGGACTCACCCTAGATAACAGAAACACATACACAGGTCTCCTGCTGTTTGATGGGTTAATACCTGTATGCTATTGCCAACATCAATGCAGTTATTTTCCTTTATCACATATTCTCTGCCAAAGGTGAGTCTTCCCATATAAAAAGAATTATTGGATGAATGCTAAAATAATCTGTTTTTCATAAAAATTTTGTAGCCAAGAAATCTCTGTTAAGTGGATAATGTGCAAACACAAATATTTGTTTATAAGGTCTGCTTTAATAAGAGAACCCTGCTCTTCTGAACTCTGCCAAATCCTCCTCAACGGATCCAGCCGATACCAAACCAAATACAAACCATTATGCAGAAAGAAATTGCCAGCACTTAGGTAGTGATGCATGCACAAACCAGTGCGCGCATTTTTTGTATTTTGTGGGGTTCTGACAAGTTCAACCACGCTCTTGGATTCAGCTGAATCCTGCTCAAAAAGGCTTGGATTTGGCTGAATCCCAAATAGAATCCTGGATGCAGGGCATCCCCAGCTTTAGTATGTTGTTAAATACTTTAATGACTAGAATTTAAATAAGTGTACTTAAAAATTAACTTAGTTGGAATTGTGTGTTTTTTTCTTAATATGACAGAAATTGCTATGAAAAGATACTTTGTACCTGTGTACATGAATAAATGCATAAAAAGGACTAGATAGTAATATGTATTAATTTTAGCATTTAGCTGCTAGATATAGTGACATTATACTAACTATGTGTAAATGCCAAAATAAAATAAAAAAACTAGTTAATGTTTATGCCATTCTCATCTAATTCGTGTATATATAGATTAAAAGAAACCTGCATAGTGCTTGCTTCCTAGTTAGAAAGTATTGTCTGGCGTATTTACTCAGCAGGAAACATACAATAACAGAGAAAGAAATGCCTGCATTTATAACCAGGGTAGTGAATAAATAAAAGATCCCAATACTCTGCCCTACTATAATACTGTAATCAAGTTGAAGTTATATGTTGCCCTACTGCCTATTTAATTTTTAAAGGGAATTCTGTAAAACTGTTAGGGGCACATTTACCTAGGGTCGAATATCGAGGGTTAATTCCTACGATCGAAGGATTTTCGTACGATTAAATCCTTCGAATCGAACGATTTGAAGGATTTTAATCCATCGATCGAAGGATATTCCTTCGATCAGGAAATTGTTAGGAAGCCTATGGGGACCTTCCCCATAGGCTAACATTGGCCTCGGTAAGTTTTAGGTGGGGAACTAGGGTGTTGAAGAATTTTTTAAAGAGACAGTACTTCGACTATTGGCCATTCGAAATTTGAACTTTTTTTCCTCTATTCCTTCACTCGAACTAAGTAAATGGGCCCCTTAGTGTGAGGGCTGTACCAGCTCAATGTCTTATCCGATCAGTACTCTCACATTGTAGTCAATGTAAGGATTCACTACTCACATGTGCATAACATATAAACAAATAATTTTCACAGCATCCAGTAATAAATTATGGGTTACAGACACTTGCTGAATTGGTGTTAAAGTGCATTCACTGTTTGGGTGACCTATTGTGATCATAGATTTTTTAATAAAGAGACATTTGTGCTTTTTATAAATGTGAGCATAGTTGAGATTGAAAGAAACCCTCTAAAGCTACACACATTTTGATAAATAACACCCTAAGTTTACTTTTTGGTTTTTATCTGTATGATCACAATTTCTCAAGCATATATATTACATTGAAACCGAATAAGGCAGCAATTACCTCTGACTCACAATGTTCTCATCCCTCTTTCAGGCAGGAGAATGTACAATGTCCTGATTTGAAAACTGGATTTTTAGCTCTGCATAATGTATTCATCTTCGGCGTCCCATACTGCAAAATTGCCCAGATTATATATGTTGGGGATTTTCCAGTATCTTCATCCTTCATAATTGGAATTGGAATTTTAATTTACAGATACTACCAGGTATAAGAAAAAGGCACATCTACAAATGTAATGCATCTATAAATATATATAAATATAAGAATTAAAGGAATAGTTCACCTTTAAGTTAACTTTACTATGTTATAGAATCACTGACCCCAGTAGCCATAAATATATTGCTCTGTGACACAACCGTTTTATTACTTTCTATTTAGGTACTCTCCTGTTAGTTTTCAGTTTCTCATTAAATCCAGTGCCTGGACCCAAGCAACTAGATGAAATCCAAGAGCCACAAAAAAATGAATAATAAAAAATGTTAATTGTCTCAGAATAACACTCCCTACATTATACCAGTAGTAAATGAAAAGGTAAACAACCCCTTTAAAGTGGACCTGTCACCCAGACACAAAAACCTGTATAATAAAAGTCCTTTTCAAATTAAATATGAAATCCAATTTTTATTTTTTATTAAAGCATTTATAGCTGTTGTAAGCTCAGTGAAACATCTCAGCTGTCAATCAAATATTGTCTGCCCCGCCTCTATGCCTTAGGCATAGAGGCGGGCAGACAATTACTTTCACTTTCCATTCAGCACTTCCTAGATGTCACTGCACTCCCCACATTCTCCCGTTCTCTTCTCCATTTAATTGTGTAGCCAGTGCATGGGGATGGACATCAGGTCCCCCATTCTGGTGCACAAACAATATTCTGAGCTGATGCAAGGCTTGCTTTACAAACAGTGTCCACAAAATGGCTCCTGCCTGCTTGCTATAATTATGAATTCCCAGACTGAAGGAAGCAAGATTCAAATAATTTATACAGTGTAAGTAAAGTTCATTTTGCTTGACTAGTGTGATATAATAGGATTTTGAATAATTTTTGTGGGTGACGGATCCCCTTTAATGAGTTAAAAACATAATGCCTTGCATAAACAAGCAAGAAATGTATGCAATATATAAATGCTAAAATGAATATTCTTAATCCTACTCCCACAATCCTACTTAATCATGGGTCCCACAGCTAATTTAATTGAGCGCCCCTAAAACATTGGTAAATTGACCCGTTCTACCAAGATATATTGAAATTGCTCATTATTAAGGGCCTTACTGAGCCCTCTACACTACTAGTTGTGCCCCTGCCTACACTTTTCTTATATATCTTATACTTAGCAATATTTCCTTTTTCAAAACCTATTTTTTTTGGGGTGCTACATAATAATGTAATACACTGTTGGTAACCTACATGCTAGAACCTCATAAAGCATCACAGCCAGGACTGCCATTAGAAATCGCAGGGCCCCATACGACAAAATTTCCTGGGCCCCCTGGGCTGCACCCACCGCAAGCCCCACCTACAGGTCCGCCCCCCACCACGCAGTAAAAAAACAAAAAAATATTGGTGGCTAGGGTTCCCACACGTTAATAAAAAATAAAAAGATATTGGTGGTCAGGGCCCCCCATAGAAAAACATTTGTGGCCAGGGTCCCCCCATTAAAAAATATTGGTGGCTAGGACCCCACATGAGAAAAAAAAATTGGTGGCCAAAGTTAGTGGCCAGGCCCCCCCCCCACATTATGAGAAAATTGGTGGCCAGGGCCCCTTAAATGTCCATGAATTCCTGAAGTCAGTCAGAAGTGTGGCGTGGCCGGGCCCCCCTTACCCTCGGGGCCCCCTACAACTCTCCCCCCTGTCCCCCCCTGATGGCTGCCCTGATCACAGCTAATTATAATAGTACAATAACAGAGTATTCACCACAACCATAACCAGGACAGTACCAGTGTCGAACTGGTGTGTCCGAGGCCCACCGTGGCTGCTACCTCAGGGCCACAACCCCATTCCCGAACTCTTCCAGTGGCCGTCAGACTCCATTAAATGCACTACAACCCCCACATTGTGTCCATTGCTTGCAAATGCTTGCAGGCCCAGTACAGTACTGACAATGACAGGAGATGCCATAGGCAGGGACAGATTCAATTTGATGAGAGCACTTATTCCACCAGATTTTCCCTAAACTTCAATGGAGTTTTTATGTTAAGAAAAAAAATATATGTAAATACTGTATGTATATATTTAAAAAAATATAGAATATATATATATATATGTGATTTTGTTCACCTTAAAGAAGATCGTGAATAATACCTGTCTATATACAGATCGCAATTAAAAGGATTGTTATTATAATTCAAGTGTCACTCCATCTTTTTTTTTTATATTTGACAAATCCAATGTTTGTCTTTTTTGCCCAAGGTCTTTGGGGGAGGCTATGAATATACGTGGTCTCTGCCTCCACATCAGTGGAGCTTTAATTAGACCTGATACAAAATGGCTGAATGCAGAAAACACTCTGCAACAGAAACGTACTGTGTACATCAAAGCAAAAAATTGTACAAGTACATGTCCAGGATAGAAATGAATGTAACTCAACTCAGCTCAAAGAAACATATTTTTTTTTATTATTATTAGTCCTTTGACTGAGTGACTAAAACACCTGTTTATGGTTAATCCACCCAGTATCCACATGATATTATGTTTTCAATTAGAGCAAACCCAAACAGGTTAATTAATCCCAATTGAATATCTCAAATTCTCACACCTAAATAGTACCTTTGACAATTATCTATTTACATATTTCCCAATTATATATATATATATATATGTAACTATGATTATTATAACTACTACTTGTACTGAAGAAGCAAAATGTGTTGCTCTAGTGAGACAAATCCATGTAATATAAAAGCAGAAATATGGACTGTATAGCACTTATAAATATAAGGTAAGAGATACACCAGTGCTGTGTAATGGTTACAGGACCTTGTTCTTGAACATTATAATGATTGAAAGTATGCAGTCCCTGATAACACTGCTGTATGTGCCTGCTGACTATAACAAAATATACCTTGTACATAAATTATAGAAGTTAACAAAATATATTAATTTCCTCAAAGCTATTGTTTATCTTTACAAACTTGACATCAGACCAAGTATGAGTAACAAGGAAAAACAATTGAGCTATGGACATTCCTAGTTGTACTGGAACTGAAAATTGAAGAGAAATATTTATATGGGGGCAATATAACATTTCCAGATAGCTTAGACTTCTGCATTTACTTATAACCCAGAATGGCTGCTGAAACATTTTATAATGCAAATATTTTAGTATTAAAATAGAAAATTATTGTAATTCTCTTTAAACATGTGGCAAATATATGTTATATAGTAGTATATAGAGTAGCTATGATAACGTTGTGTGTTCATATTTATTGGCCCTAACTTATTAATGAATTTGAAACTGGGAATGAGTTCAGGTATTTTGTGACCAGCTGCTAGTATTTAATACTTCATATTGTATCACAAAACGTTAATGGTTAGTAATGGGTAATGTGGAGAAATGCCTGTTTTTACAAGTTATAAATCCACATGCTATGGTTGACAGCAGTTAATAGTTGCAGAGTTGGGTTTGGACAAAGTAATTTAATATCAGATCTAGTATTACCTGGTTGCACAGACACACAACTTGTCCTTCAGTGTGTTGGGTACTTTGTGAACATTTTGACGATCAACATCATTTATTGGCCAAAAACAGCAAATTTGGTGGACCAAAGAGTCCCTTCTTAGGGTGCATGGCTAACCTTCAACAGGATTCAACAGCACTTCAGAGTACAACAGTTATCTGATCATTAAACCCAGAGGTTATCCATAACTGAAACCTGGCTATACACATATCTGGAACATATGCACAATATCAAAATGGCATGAATGAAAAACAGCTTCAGCCCACATTCCTATATAATTGTCTCTTATTTTTTTGGAAAAAGCTGCTTTTGCTGATAACAACGTCTGTCCCAGATTTGTCTCAGAGAAATATGGTGTACTTTTCAGCTTTCAAAAAGCTTTTCCAGGTGCAAAAGTGCTCATGGGCCTTAGTCTAAAATAATTATTCTTAGCCTGTTCTTATTTTTCCCTTAGATCTATACAGCACCTTATCATTAAGCATTGTCAGCATCTTTTTTTCTGAGTTTTGTTCTTGATGCCAGTTTCTGAAAGCATACATCCAGGGGTCATTTTGGTTCCCACGCTGCCCTGAGGCGTCCATTCTGATGACAACCCTCTTTTAATTAGTACTGGTATAACAAAAAAAACGTGCCATAAAGCATTGACTGCTCAGTAGTAACCAATCTAAATCAAACTGTTTAACAACTATTTTGCTTTGCAGACAAACACTGGACAAAATGCCATTTCCGAATGAAAACCAGACTGTGTTGAGGAGTTTCTACATTTTGGGATTTAAAAACATGGAAGAAAAGAGAATTTTATTGTTTATGCTACTACTGAGTATTTATTTGCTGACGTTATCTGGCAATATGCTCATAATTATTATAACCAAGTCCGACACCATCCTAGAAAACCCAATGTTCTGTCTTCTGGGAAACTTATCAATGCTGGACATTTGTTATATTTCAGCCACTGTACCACATATGTTGGTTATTTTGGCGTCACGGCAAAACAGAATTTCATTTGATGGCTGTTTAGCACAACTTTTTTCTGTCATTTTCCTGGAGAGTGTTGAATGTTTTTTACTGGCCATCATGGCATATGACCGCTATGCAGCTATTTGCAAACCCTTGCACTACATTCTCATCATGAGCAGAGAATTCTGCTACAGTTTACTTTCCTGGGCAATAATTGCGAGTATTCTGCACTCACTACTTCATACATTACTCATTGTGCGTTTACCATTCTGTGATGATGAAATTAACCATTTGTTTTGTGATATCCCACCTCTTCTGAAACTCTCATGTACTGATACCTCTCTAAATGAGATGGTATTGTTTGCAGTCAGTGGGGTATTTGTGGGACTTGGTCCACTTCTCTTTATTTTTCTCTCATATATCTATATTGTTTGTACAGTTTGTAAAATGGCATCTGAATCAGGAAGAAAGAAGACGTTCTCCACCTGTGCGTCTCATCTTATCATAGTGTCTGTATTCTATGGAACTGGAAGTTTTACCTACATTAGACCAAAGACCAGCTACTCCCTGGAAAGGGACAAATTGCTCTCATTATTCTATAATATAGTCACGCCTCTGGCAAATCCCATAGTGTATAGCCTACGGAATACTGAATTACGGACAGCTCTCAGAAAGTTATTTAGAAGACGGATATGCCAGAGTTAGCCCTAGGTTATACAAAATATTCCCTGCAGAACATGGAATGCCTGTTTTTTCTAGCAGCATTCTTTCAGTACTTCAAAAAGTAAATACATGTTGCAAGCTATCTGAGGCAGGAGTGTATATAACAAGGTATTTTTATCATTATTATAGTATCTTTAGTTTTTATATAGTTATAGTTATTATATTTCATACAGTGCTATACAGATCATTCACATCTTTTCCTTTCCCAATGCAGCTTACAATCTAAGGCCACCCATACTGTGTCAGCCAAAAACTATTGCTCTGTGAGGCAACAATCACTATTGTTACTTTTATTTACTTATCATTCTATCAAACCATCTCGTATTCATACTTTAGTTTCACATTCAACCCCCTGCCTGGTTGCTAGGGCAATTTGGACCCTAGCAACCAGATATCTGCTCAAATTCCAAACTGGAGAGCTACTGAACAAAAGTCTAAATAATCCAAGTGAACACCAATTGCAAACTGTCTAAGAATATCAATCTCTATATCATACTAAATGTTAATTGTACAACAAACAACCCTTTAACCCATACCATTAATCCTAATCATTCTTTAACGGTTGTCTTTTTTAAAAACCCTCTGAATTGTTATATGACTTGTTATTTTTAGCTATGTATACAAACAGTATGGGGCCGATTCACTAAGGGTCGAATTTCGAAGTTAAAAATACTTCGAAATTCGACCCTCGAATTGAAATCCTTCGACTTCGAATATCGAAGTCGAAGGATTTAGAGCTAATCCTGCGATCGATCGATCGAAGGATTTTTCGTTCGATCGAACGATTAAATCCTTCGAATCGAACGATTCGAAGGATTTTAATCCAACGATCGAAGGAAAATCCTTCGATCAAAAAAAGGTTAGCAAGCCTATGGGGACCTTCCCCATAGGCTAACATTGACTTCGGTAGGTTTTATCTGCCGAAGTAGGGGGTCGAAGTTTTTTTTAAAGGGAAAGTACTTCGACTATCGAATGATCGAATAGTCGAACGATTTTTCGTTCGAATCGTTCGAATCGAAGTCGAAGGTCGTAGTCGAAGGTCGAAGTAGCCCATTCGATGGTCGAAGTACCCAAAAAATACTTCGAAATTCGAAGTATTTTTCATTCGAATCCTTCACTCGAGCTGAGTGAATCGGCCCCTATATGTCTGAAGTAATAATCTATTAAGAAGTATAATTGTTAGTAGGCTGGTGAACCTCATTTTTAACATGTGTAAATAAATGTGTATGTATTTAGTTGTGGTATTGTTTTATTATCTATTATTTTCATTGATATAATTGTCCTGACAGTGTAGGATAATTATCCTACAATGATTATCTAGTGTAGGTTGATTCCTCAGCACTTACTTCCTATGAAAACTATTTCTAACATACGTAACTATGAACCATGGACATGCAAACACATACAGGTTGGTATGATCATAAGTCATTGGTATGAAAAGCAAAGCATCCACAGCAAACTCACATGGGTAAAGCATACAAAGCCTCATTATGAAGTTTTGTACAGTGCACTTGGCGCTATACCCCACATTCAGCACCCATGTCTCGGTGTTCCAGAGTAGAACAGAATGTTGTGCACTTCCTCCATGAAAACGGCATTGTATGCACACCGCAGCACTGTATTGATGAGAGCATGTCAACATCTTCCCAAGCTGGCCATAGACGTGTAGATTTATCTTCATATCAGACAAACGATCTATCGATGCCATCTGCCGACCTGCTACAAACTATTCAAATTAAATAAAGTAGTAAAAGAACAGATCAGACAATGTTCTGCCCCTGACAGCAATCATACCAAAGTTATGTCCAAAAAAAGCTGGTGACAATCTCCCACTGATATCGTCAGATCAGCAATACATGCAGAGATATTATCGGTAGCCGACAGAAATTTTCTAACCTGTCCGATCAACTGAACGACCGATCGGCATCTCAAAAAAAGCTGGTGACAATCTCCCACTGATATCGTCAGATCAGCAATACATGCAGAGATATTATCGGTAGCCGACAGAAATTTTCTAACCTGTCCGATCAACTAAACGACCAATCGGCATCTCAAAAAAATGTCGGGACACTCCACATGGCCCGAAAATCGTACGAAATGGAGTATCATACAATCAGATCTTTGCGTCTATGGCCGGCTTTAGGCATCAATCAGACATACAAACTAAGCAGGGCACTGTACTAACCACCTGCCAACAGCCACAACACTGTGCTTTGATTATTGTAGACAGAGCTACTGAGAATAGTCAAAAGAAAACCGCTAATATCCACCAATATCTTCATAACGCTATTTTTTAAAAAGTAGCAAAACAGCAAAGATGCTCATCAGAGAACTCTGAGAAAGTTTTTCTTTCCAAATGTCATAAATGTTATCAACAATGAAGGACGTGAATCATTAACATACCTCCCCGATGACCCAAACTTCAAACCCAAGAATCACAGGGTTTAATGTGTATGTTTTAAGACAGGTTATGGTTGTGTCAGGTTGTAACAACACTGTTATAAACAGTGCTTGAATTGAAATGAAAAAAGTGGAGGGATGCTCTGTGTGGTGAGAGTGCTAAAACAAGCACCTCCCACAACCATAAGCCACACCCATTGTTATAATAAGCCTAACGCACCAATACTTTCTGGTCTCACCCACTTTAAAGCTAAACCATTTTGATATTCCCTTCTAAAGCACAGTTTAATGCCAAGTATGCATAGATTTACATAAGTGACCTGTAGAGACCCCAAAATGAAAATTGTGCATGTGACTTTTCTTGGTTGTCAATCCAGCTTCTTCAAACACATGTCTTTGCCTGTGTATTGTGTCATATCAACCCCATCATATTCTATATTACCCAAGATTATTTAATATATAGCATTCTCTCACTATTCCTTAAACTGTTGCTGTTTAATACCTTAGTTTACTCTTTTTGTTTCCCGTTTTCTTCTTCTCTTCTTTTATCTCTTTTAAATTTGTCTCCCAGCAGTCATTTCTCTCCTTTTAACTTCTATATATTTAACTATATCATATTTTACCACTGCATTGTATTTGCATGCAGAAGTGGAGATGAGCAAAAGACAGTTCCGGAATTCCAAACTCTTGCATCCCCTCTGAGGGGGGAAAGGATGGCATCCCTGTGCATCCCTCCAAATTCCAGCACTGGTTATAAAAGTCACTTTATTGGCAGTTAATAAAACCTAAAGGAAAAGTAACACAGATATTTTAAATTAAAAATATTCCAGAAAAACACTTTTATTAGTGTACACAGCATAAAAAAATTATATATGGATTTTAAATAAATATCATTACTATAGTCTGCAGATCTCACCCAATTCTTGTGCCATCCTTCTGGGCAGCTAGCTCCCACCCTCCCTCTCTCCCATTACTGGTTTTGCCAGTGTGCTTCACTCACAGGAATCCAAAGAGAGCAGGAGATAAGAAATCCACATTGCCTTTTTTCACTGTGCCTTATACATAACTAGTAATGTTATTATATTAGATACATATGTTAATGAAAGTGTTTAGAAGGAATATTTTTATTGTGAAATATTGGTGTAAATGTTCCTTTAAGTAGCTTTGAAATGGAAAAAAATTAAATAATTGAAATATATATAACAAAAGTGCTTAGAAAATCACCCAGAGCAATTTAACAAAAAAAACCTAATTTGTTTGTTCATCCAAAGCATACTTCTTAATATTTGAAAATTGGAAAGAGGGACTAAAAATTCTGTTGCATGTAGTGCTGTGGAATTTTTTTGATAATGCCCATTTTGTGGTCACACCCCCTAAATAGCATGTCCATTTTACCAAATTTTTCATGTTATGAACACATTTCTGAGGGTTGTAGGGCGATGTTTTATGTGTTATTACAGTTTTGCCAATTTTCTGGTGTCAGTGTGAGAGATCAAAGAGAAACTCGGGACATTTCAGTAAAAACTGAGCTGTCAAAATTAGGACTATCCTGCTAAAAACGGCACAGTTGGGAAGCATGCCAAAGTCTTGTTCCCTTCCAGCAGTACTTAGAAAATGCAAATAAGAGTTCTCCCCGAATCTCCCCCTAACTGGACTTCATGTTGGGCCCCTCAGTGAGTGCTGAAGTGGGGGCTATGTCTACAGGCTGGTTAAACACTGCTCGAAAGCTGGCTGTACCAATAAAATTGTAAGAAACAATGTTTCTTCTGCATTCCTTCCATGCCAGTATACATTCCAGGAGATAGGACCTATAACAGAGCTACGTGTATGATGGCCTGATGATCCTGACTGACATTCAGGTACTATTGGGGTTGCCACCTGACTGAATTTTACCTTTCCTGTAAAAATCAAAATAATTTTTAGTAGGGAACAATGATAAATACATATAGAAAGGTCTGTATTCTTTCTAGAAAAAGTCTATGTACTATGGATATTGGTCAGGATATATAATAGGCAAGTTTAAAAATGCAATCTATTGATGCACTATATTTGTTGGTGTTTGGGGCAAATGAGGAAATAATTATTACCTGATTTTATGACCATTAGGCCTAAAGGAATAGTACAATGGCAACTTACATTTGGCCTGCAGGCCAATTGGTTGGCTAGAATATGGGGTCGGCTACCTTAGGGTAATGGCACGTAGGCCGTTTTGTTTGCTTAACGAAAATATTTTTCATATGGGCAATAAAAAATCATTATCATATTAAAAGCCACTTATAATATTGCATTGTCTGTAAGATACATATGTTAATGAAAGTGTTTAAAATTAGTATTTTTGTTTTGAAATATTGGTGTTACTTTTCCTTTAAATAGATCTGAAATGGAAAAAATGTAATAATGAATGTATACTACAAAAGTGCTTAGAAAATCAACCAGAGCAATTTAACAGAAAATACCTATTTTGCTTGTTCACTCAAAGCATACCTCTTAACATTTAAAAATTGGAAAGAGATACAAAAAATTCTGTTGCACGTAGTACAGCAAAAAAATTTTGACACTGCCCATACCCCCTAAATACCATTTCCAAATGGGCAAACTAATTGCCTCATGCTTGCCATTCGATTCTCAGAAGAAGACATTTTTACACAGCAATATCCATCTGTAATAGAAGAATAGGCTTTCACAAATAGGGGCAAGGGGCTAGGGCAATTCACCTCCCCACCCAGGAAATTTGGCCTTGTAAGGCAGGAGTGCATGCAAATTTTAGTTCAGAGCCACTACAGCCAGCCCAGCCTACTCTTCCTATAGGTCAGATATAACTAACTTACTCTGTCTCTGATCTAAAGGAAAGCTTAGAAAAGGCACGCTGTGTTTGAAGGGAAAGCAAGTTTTGTCCAGGTGACTAATTGTGAATGCTACAGTCTGCATCAGGTCAGATGGTTGGGTATCTGGCTTTTTTCACTAGTGGTAAGTGCATCTGTCTGATGACTATACCTCCCTGTACAGCCTCAAGATCGGCCCACAGAGAGAGGTCCCAAACTCGCAAATAAATAAGGTAAGAATATGTAATTGGTCAATTCTGTAAGCAACCAAGAGGGTGTCACATTGCCACTGCTGTCTCTGAAGAAATCACTGCCCCCAATGTAATCTACTAAATAAATGTCTCTCTGAGCTATTATATTAAATGGTGTAGAGGTAGACAAGTAACTGCCATCTGCTAAACTTAATTCTGCACTTAGTAGGATATGTACATTATATTGCTCAGTGCGGTGGAATTACAACTTTCTGTTCATGGTATATTTACTAGTATTGTAACTTCAAATGATTATGCCTTTTCAAGCTACTTGGCAATTGTAGTACATATATGTTGCCACCTTTTCTGGAAAAATATACTGGCCTTCCTATATATTTATCTTTTTTCCCTATTCATAACATTGGGATCAACCATAATTTTTACCGGCCAGGTGGCAACCCTAAGTACAAATAAAACAATGTAGTGTAATCTGTATATCAATGAGCCCCTTTGTGTGTTTGGATTGGCAGCTCTGTTCCTGTTTGCCAATCCTACTTCTAAACTATCTCAAGAAGTCTGTCAATAAAAATAATTTAGTAACTATAAAGTATATTTAAAAAAATGTATTCTCTCTAATTCTCTCTAAAATATACTCTCTAATATAACCCACACAGTTACACTATCATGTAGGTTGTAAGCAACTTTTGGGGCTTTTGCCAATAAATTGATTTCCTACAAACTTGTCACCTAGTTAATGTATACAGGCTTAGTTTAGCAAAACAGCTTGTGTTTGCTTGATGATTTTGCTCCTTCTGTGGATGTCCATTACTGTCAAGCATATGCAGGTCTGGACTGGCAATCTGTGGGTTCTGGCAAATGCCAGAGGGGCTGCTGTAATTTGCCATAGACAGTCACTATTTATTGGGCTGGTGGGGCTACTGTTTGGGCTGCTGTGTGACTTGTTTGGGCCTCTGTGTACATGAAATGCCAGGGTCTATTTTAAATCTCAGTCCAGACCTTAGCATATGGTGAGTCCAAATATCTTCAATATAAAGGCATACCTCCCAACTGTCCCTTTTTTTTGACAGTTCAACCCGCAGTCCCGGATTGTTACTGAAATTACCAAACTTTCTCTTTGATCTCCTGCACTGGATTAGAGAGGCAGAGAGCCCAGAATACACAGCAGCCGCACTTATATAATTTGTAGTTAAAGATAAGCAAATATACAATTGTAACTATATAAGATAAGCAGGTCTCTTGGGGAACTGTAACTTGCAGCTTGAAGGAGAACTAAAACCTAAAAATGAATATGGCTAAAAATGCCTGAACTTATATCCTGAACTTATTGCACCAGCCTAAAGTTTCAGCTTGTCAATAGCAGCAATGATCCAGGACTTCCAACTTGACACATGGGGTCACCACCTTGGAAAGTGTCTGCAACCCTCACATGGTCAGTGGGCTCTGAGCAGCTGTTGAGAAGCTAAGCTTAGAGGTTGTTGCAAATTATCAAGCAGAAAATAAGTTTGGCCTGTAATATAAGCTGATGCTACAGGGCTGATTATTAAATTCTGATGTAAGTTGCACTGGTTTCTGTGCTGACATGTAGTAATTATGTATTAATTACTAATCAGACTTATATTGTGATATATATTCTATGTGTACTGTATATTTTGAGTCGGTTCCTAAGCTCAGTAAGTGACAGCAGCACAGAGAATGTGCAGTGAATCAGAAGAAAAGAAGATGAGGAGCTACTGGGGCATCTTTAGAGGCACAGATCTTCCCTGCTAAAGGGCTGTGGTTCCCTTTGGGCTGGTACAGAATCCAATAACACAATATACATTTCTTTTTTTTAAAGGTTATGTTTTATTTGCTTTAATAAACATTACAAAAAAAGAAAAAGAAAATATTGATATATCAATAAACATGTGTACAGTTAAAACATGTGTCATTGGTATTGAATTATTTGCTTTCAAAGGTTGCAGCTTATATTGAAGTTGAATTAACTTTGGAAGTCATTACGTGTACAATGTAAAAAAGATGTATTATCTGGTTGCATGGTAAATTTTTGGTTGCACGCCCGGGCCCATTTCTCACCAAGGACTCCATATGTTTTGAAATTTATCTGCTGTGCCTCTCGCTTCATGGGTAAGCTATTTTTTGGGTATCGTGGAATCAACTAGGTTTATCCAGGAGTCCTTTTTTGGGAGGGGTGGGTCTCATCCCGTGCATAATCACATATTTTTTAGCATATAATAATAACAATGCTCTAAACCTTAATCTTGCACAGACAGTGGATACAAGGTGCTCCACTACACCCAGGAGACACACTGTGGGGGAGAGTATACTGTATGTGGGAACTCCAGGGTGTTTGCTAACAAAGCCATTACTTGCAACCAGTAGGCGTTTATTACTGGGCAAGTCCAGATCATGTGTAGAAAGTTGGCTTCTGGAGTCCCACATCTGGGGCAGATATTATTGTCCTTCTTACCTATTACCTTTAGTTGAAGTGGGGTGGTGTAGAGCTGGTGGAATACTTTGTATTGTATAAGTCTATCCCTCATTGCTATTAAACTTTTATACATAGTTTCTGTGGCCTCATCCCAGTCATCCTGGGTTAGCTCTGGAATGTTTATTTTCCATCGTGCTTGAGCTGTATGGAATGGAGGGGGGACACTGGCTAGAAGGTTTCTGGAGAGCCTGGACACCAAGTTTACCGGTTGTTCAGCTATGAGGGTCTACTCAAATGTCATTGTGGCAAGGACTGGAGAAAGTGTACCAAACTGGGCCTTAAAAGTGTGCCGAATTTGAAAATATCTAAATAGTGGGAGGTTCTGAGAGGCACATTTGGCTTGAAGCTCAGTATGTGAAGGGAAGGTATGGTTTTGCAATAGATTGCCCAGGTATTTAATGCCCTGCCTTGGCCAATAGAGGAAGTCCTCCAGGTTTTGGAAGTGAGGTAGGTTGGAGTTGCCCCATAGTGGTAGTAGGGGGTTGAGACGAATAGGTCCTTTCTTAAATATTTTCAACACTTGGTCCAGGCTCTATGAGGTGTGGAGATGGTGTATGGCAGACTGCCTGCGTCCGAAATTTTTCGATCGGGTAGATTTTTTAGTCCTTCCAGTGACCCTATTATATTTGCTTGTAGCGCCATATTGGGGTTATATGGGTCCAGATGGTACCACCAGTGCAGGTAATACACTACGTAGTACAACTGGAAGGTGGGCATTATGGAGGTGGTATCGGAATTTTGGTAAGTAGATCATCTTGATCAGGGGGAGATTAGCACAAACCAATAGATCAGGTTCAAGTTTTGAGATTTCGGGATCAAGGTTATCTTGTACGTAGTGTGAAAGATTTACCTGTATGTGGAGACCAAGGTATTTAAATTTCTAGACCCACTTAAGCGGAGCGTTGGTGGGGAGGTCTTTAGGGTGGCCCTGTTTATCTATGGGGAAAAGGATGGATTTATCCCAGTTTATTTTGAGGCCAGAGAAATCTCCGAATTGCTCCACTACTCTAAGTAGTGCTGCTAGTGAGTTCTGGGTGTCTGCCAAGTAGATCAAAAGATCATCTGCGTAAAGGGAGATTTTTTCAGTAAGCTGGCCAATTGTGAGGCCTACAATTTGTTCAGATTCGCGTATGGCTATGGCTAGAGGCTCTATAGCTAGGGCAAAGAAAAATGGGAATAGCGGGCATCCCTGTCGCGTACCTCTTCCCAGTTGGAATGGATCTGATATTATGCCGTTGACCCTGACCCGTGCAGTTGGACTGTGATATAACATCTGTATACATTTAATGAATTGGTCACCTAGGTTAAATCTACGAAGAGTCTCCCAGAGGTAGGGCCATTCTATTGAGTCAAAGGCCTTTGCTGAGTCGAGGGAGGCTACTGTTCTTGTACCCACATTGTCATGCTGCGTTTCAATGTAAGTATATAATCTCCTAATGTTAATATTAGATGAACCTATTTGTGACAATACTTTAACACAGTACACTTTGGGGCATATTTATAAACAGTGGAAACAAGCTAGAAAATAAAAGTGAAGATCTGATTGGTTGCTATGGGCAACATCACCAGTGATGTTTGTCTCTAATGTTAACAAATATGCAACTAAATACTTTGTTTGCACCCATGGCCACCATCAGGGGGGCACAGTGGGTACAGCTGTACCGGGTCCAGCATGTTTTTAAGCTTGAAGGGGGGGCCCGGCCGTGCTACACTTCCTGGATTCGCCGTGCCCCCCTTGCGGCGCAAAGTGAGCCAAATCCTGCTGCTGCTGCTGGAATCAGATGAACGGATCCGAAAGCCGCTGCCCAAAGGAGTTGAAAGCCGCCAAAATCCGCCAAAATTATCCGAAAGCCCCTGAAATGAGCCAAAACTGCTGAAATGAGCCAGAAGCTGCTGAATGGAGCCGAAGAAGAGAATGAAGAGGACCTTTAACGGTAATTTCCACTGAATACTAATGGTCATTTTTTTTTAAACCCCTGACCACCAATTTTTTTTATTTAACTTTTATGGGGGACCCTGGCCAGCAATTTTTCTTTAACTTATAGGGGGGCCCTGGCCACCAATATTTGTTTTTTAACTTATAGTGGGGCCTGGCCACCAATGTTTTTTTTTTTACCTATGGGGGGAGCCCTGGCCACCAACGGCTTTTTATAACTTGTTGGGGGGGCTGGCCACCAATGGTACTTAACTTGTGGGGGGTAGGTAAAACACACGCCGGGGCCGGTATTACAAATTTACCAGCAATGTAGCTGCCGGTAATTTGTAATACCATTTACAAAAGACTTTGCTTTTGCTTACATTTTCTTCGGCTTCGGGGGATGTGGCTCTGCCCCTTTTGCATCACAGTCCG
Organism: Xenopus laevis; assembly: GCF_017654675.1. Classification (NCBI taxonomy): domain Eukaryota; kingdom Metazoa; phylum Chordata; class Amphibia; order Anura; family Pipidae; genus Xenopus; species Xenopus laevis. The sequence goes on from NC_054371.1 coordinate 154,735,642, forward strand.
CCCCTTAATTCCCACCCCCACCACTGGCCGGTAATTTTTCTGGCCTGGCCACCAATGGTTTTTAAATTTGTAGGGGGGCTGGCCACCAATTTATTTTTTGAACTTGTAGGGAGGCACTGACCACTAATTGCTTTTTATAACTTGTGAGGAGGGTTGCCACCTTTTCTGGAATAAAATACCGGCCTTTCTATATATATTTATCAATTTTCCCTATTAATAACATTGGGATCAACTATCATTTTTACCCGCCAGGCCAGTAAAATACTGGCCAGGTGGCAACCCTAGGTTGTGAGGGGGTTTACTGTTTTAGTTCTGATGAATGTGTTGCCTTTTTACTGAGAGGTGGGCGGGATCTAGGGCGGGGCTTTGGGCCGGGGACCAGCGGGCCCAGAAAATGTTGTCGTATGGGCCCTGTGATTTCTGATGGCGGCCCTGTATGCACCTGAAGTTGCTTGTGATAATTTTGCGCAGTTAACTAAACACTCAATTACCTATTACAGGTTCCTTTATTCGTGTAGGTTAAAACACACACTGCCCTTATATCAAGCCTTTATCACAAGCTATAAGCGTAACCGTGTTATTGCGTAGCATTGTGAGGTTCAAAACAGCTGCTGACTCACATAACAGGGCTGACAGGCTTTCTTTCCCCACACCCACCCTCTTGTCCCTTACATAAACTAAATATACCAGTGAGAGGAATCTCCCCACGGACACGCCCCTTCTAGGATTTCCAGAATGCCGGCGAAGCTGCAGACTGTCTCCAGAACGTTCTTACAGGGCGGGGCGGGGCTAGCTGACGGGATCTATTTTAACAGAAACCTTGGCCGGTTGTTGGTTCATAGGGAAGTTGTATGTAGTGGTGGGACCGCTTGGAATTTCCGTATGTTCGTTACTGCTTAAATACGCCGCTATTTATAATTCTGCCGGTTTTTACTCTGTAGCTGGGGTCAGGCTCCGCTCTATTGCGGCTGAAGGTAAGGACAACATAGAATGGAATACGTTCTATTTAATCGGGGCTTTTCAAAGTGCCATTTTTAACGACCACGTGAAGTTTATGGGTTTCCGTCAAACGTCTAATCTACTTGGAGACTTGATACGGTTAGTGCAGCAATAGCTGAGCAATCGTAGATTGGGGAACACTATGCGACATGATTAGTACATTGCTTTGTAATTATGGCGCAGCCGCTATAGCAATGGATTCCCAGGGTACCTCAGACTTGTTTCTGAGCTTTGGTTTTATTCTCGGCCATGTCACCTATATATAAATATTATTTGTGTGTGTAAGTTCTAATTATTTATATCTCTTCCTAGTAAAATGGTGAAGGAGACCGCATACTATGATACCCTTGGGGTGAAGCCCAATGCCACTCCAGATGAGATTAAGAAGGCTTACAGGAAGCTTGCACTGAAATATCACCCTGATAAGAACCCCAATGAAGGAGAAAAGGTATAGTGTTCTACATGACGTACTATGGGATGGGTGGGCTCTGTTGCCAGGCAATATTAAATCTATAAAATGGTGACTGACCTTTATAGAAGCACTAGGCCTTCTGTTTTACAACAGGGGATACTTTATTCTCTATATGTCTACAGTTTGGTCATTTCCCTATGGTACCAAACTGTAAATGACTCCTTATAATACACAAAAGCCATGAATATCCTGCAAATGATATCCTTTTAAACGGTGACTAGTGATATAATTTTTGTCACATGACTCACTAAAACCTGTGTATTATGATAAATAAAGTACCCCTTGTTGGAAAATATGAGGATATAAGAAGTAACCTCAGAGTTCCATGACCTGTATAAAAGTACTCGTCCTTGTGCTTTTAAATAGTCATGGAACTCCTCGGTGACTTATAATTTCCTTATATTTTACAATAAGGGGTACTTTATTCACTATATCAATGACACACTCCTACGCCAGAATATATACAGTTCTGGCTAATGTCAGAGGGGCTGCTGTAAGATCCCATAGACAGTTACTATTTATTTATTGGGGGCTGTTTAGGCCTCTGTGTACTTAAATGCCAGGGCCTCTTTTGAATCCCAGTCCAGACGTGCTGTGAGACATACGAGAGACAGAATGGGCAGGTGGTGTCCTCAAAAGACCAACAGACAGGTGGGGGTAAGACAAGCTAAACAGACAAATGGCAGCAGTGGAGGAGACCAGCTGAAGGGTCAAGGAATGGACATGAAATGGTGGTGGGGCTAGAGGGAGTTGATGTGAAAGGTACAAGCAAGGGGCAACAGAGGAGAGGGGAGGGAAGACCAACTGGAGGGAGCTATGGTGAAAGGAATGACAGAAGAGAGCAGATGGGAATGAACCTGAATGGAATGAAAGGGCATGAGGGAAAGGAGGTGAAAGGGACCTACAGAATGATGCAGAGGGGTATGGACAGGCTGTAGAGTGTAGATTATAATGAATAATGTGCCCCCTACTGTAATTTATAAATGTATTGGAAGCCACCTGGAATTGAGTGTATAACTTGTAAAATATATTCTTATAAACGGTGCTTAATGATGGCATAAGTTACATTCAATGCTCAGTGATGTCATTTGTGTAACATGACTCATTGAAACCTGTCCAGGCCCAGACTGTGGGTTCTGGCAAATGCCAGAGGGGCTGCTTTAAGATGCCATAAACAGTCACTATTTATTGGGCTGGTGGGGGGCTGCTTGGGCCTCTGTGTACTTGGAATGCCAGGGCCTATTTTGAATCCCAGTCCGGACCTGAACCTGTGTATTACAATATATAAAGTACCTCCCTTTTGTAAAATATGGGAATATTAGAAGTAAACTAAAGGTTCCATGAACTGTATGAAAATGCACTCAGCCTTTATGTTAGCCTATGTTTGTTGAACTCCTTGGTGACTTTTAATAGCTTTATAGGTTTCAATAAAGGGTATTAGAAATAAACTATGGATTTTTGTTATTTCTTGCACTACACAAGACATTAAACCCAGTTGGACTTTCTATCTTCCTGCCCATACTTCCTAGTTGTGCTGAGTCACTGAGGTGGAGTATTTAGTAAAACAATTGAACAGTCCACAGATAAGTTGATAAGTACTCGCATCTGAGGCAGGCTGAGGGAGAAAGGGGGAAGTTCGGGTAAAAACAAAACAAATTTCCTTTAATGCTTTCGAACGGCAAATAATTAGGATAATGTAATTTTTTTTTTTATTAAAAGAATACAAAAGTCCTATTGTGCTTAAGTTGGAGATGGTTTATATAGGTGTTTTCTGCCCATTAACAATGGATAACATGGAGAGCCAATTCTCACACTCGCTGGGACAGCATAATTCTTCAGGCTGGGATAGCGTTTATATTTGTACTCCAGCCTATATAAGGATCACTGCCCCATCCCAGCTTGACTGATAAAATGTCCCTCCTCAGTCATGTGGTTGTGTCTGGAGCTGGCATGGGGGTGGCTTAGGTGGCATTCTATAAAAAGAATAGTGCAGCCCTTCCTTTACTTGTCATACTGACTACAGAGCTATTAATTGTATTGATTCATTTAACTATTGTGAAAATGAACATTTTGAGATTTTTCCCTTGAAAAGAAAGAACTTTGTTAATACAATCAAATTATTCTGTACTGTTTATAAAATAATCAAGTTACTTTTCACTGTCCCCCTCTGTCTCTTATGAAGAAGTCAGCCTCAGATTTTGATTAACATGTCAAACAGTTGGAGGCATATTTATCAAAATTTGAATTTGTGAACACTTAACAAACTCCAAGATGCACTTATTTATCAAACTTGAATCTTAATTAATTGTAATTATTGAGCTCCACTTTAATGATGGGATTTATAGGAAGCATCATAAATCTTTCGGTCCGCCATAAATATTATTGGGCTGGTCTTTTATAAATTTTTTATAAGATTTCAATTATTATTTTTTAGTTTAAGCAAATCTCTCAAGCATATGATGTGCTATCGGATTCCAAAAAAAGGGACCTCTATGATCAGGGTGGAGAACAAGCCATTAAAGAAGGAGGAATGGGAGGAGGACCCTTTTCTTCCCCTACGGACATCTTTGACATGTTTTTTGGTGGAGGTGGCCGCATGAACAGAGAGAAGAGAGGTAATTTGTTTAACAGTATGTTTGACTGCATTAAAGTAGATGTTAACATCAATTACATTCTGTTCAATTTAAGATATGTCTTTTTATATCTTCTTAGGGTGGTCCTGGTTTCATTATAGCGACTTAGTTGACATTTTTTAATCACATTGCTGTAAATAAATGTGGCATAACGGTAGGCAGCTTTGTGAGGGAACATTGTCATTTATATTTATTTAAACTATAAGAAATAAAATTGATCAGGTTTGGATTTTAAAAACCGTATATTCATTTAGCAGACATACATAGTATCTGAAAGTTGCTGAATTCAAATGCAAATATTTAATAAGGTGATTCTAAACTTTTTATGACCGTTTAGACACCTGGTTTCACAGCAGTGGATCAGATGTAGCTGGCTGATTCAAAGTATGTGGCCCCTCCCATTTGCTTAATTTGCAGATATGTTATATAGGCCATGGGTAACAGTCCCAGACTGGGATTCAAAATAGCCCCTGGCATTTCAAGTACACTGAGGCCCACAAAGCCCTCCACTATAGTAAATGTCTGTGGCACCTTAGAGCAGCCTCTCTGGCATTTGCCAGAATCCACAGATTAAGTCCAAGTCCAAGCCTGCTGGGTAACATTAATGCTATATTGAATAAAATATTGAATGTGTAATTGTTTAAAAGCAGTGTGGCCTATGGCTTATCCAGCAGCAAGCAGCAAGCAAGTGCAAAGCATTTTCATGGTGTTTAAAGAACATGACATTGTCTCGCCTTGAATCTGAAGGATTGTGCAATCCCATCAATGAATTTATGATAAATATGTTTAAAGAATGTTGATAATTAAGCATGCCAACACTACATAGGATATAACTGAGCCCTAAAAAAAGCTTTTAATTTCCATTTGTTCCTTAGGTAAAAATGTAGTTCATCAGTTGTCTGTATCTTTAAACGATCTGTACAATGGCACTAGCAGGAAACTGGCTCTACAGAAGAACGTAATCTGTGGCAAGTGTGAAGGTAAGTAGCCTTCATGTGTTTGTTTACCTCATTTCTCTCTATATTTCAGTTGTTAGTATAATCATGATTTTTCCCTTTAAAGGTCGCGGTGGTAAGAAAGGAGTAGTAGAGAAGTGTACAACATGTAAGGGCCGTGGTGTTCAAGTGCGTATACATCAAATTGGACCTGGCATGGTTCAGCAGATACAGTCCATGTGCTCCGACTGCCGTGGAGAGGGTGAACGCATTAACCCAAAAGACCGCTGCAAACAGTGCTCTGGAAACAAGGTTACCCGTGAAAAGAAGATTCTGGAGATACATGTTGATAAAGGTGAGAAGCTTCAAATACAGATTACCCTAAAAAATAAATCCAAATCCTTTTCTATTGTGTTGCTAGGATAAAATGTGCTTTATATGTGAATGTAATTTTATCAGTACACCAGATTTCAGCATTTCGTACCCATTTTAAACATCTACGTGTATGCAAATTGAACAGTACCCTTTTAATGATTTCCTGACACCATGCTTTTGTACCAATTAGGGATGCACCGAATCCACTATTTTGGATTCGGCCGAACCCCCGAAACCTTTGTGAAAGATTCGGCCGTATCCGAACCCTAATTTGCATATGCAAATTTGGGATGAGAAGGGGAAAACATTTTTTACTGACTTGTTTTCTGACATATGCAAATAAGGATTCAGCTGGGCAGAAGGATTCGGCCAAATCCTGCTAAAAAAGGCTGAATCCTGGCCGAATCCTGGATTCAGTGCATCCCTAGTACCAATATAAATGTGCTAAGGGCATAGGCAGTAATTGTAACTAGAATCTTTAGTTTTCACCCTTCAGAAGGATTTGCTGGTTTATTACAGCACTAAGTAGGTTTCTTTTCCCACGTTTTCTTACTCTAGGCATGAAAGATGGACAAAAAATTGTGTTCAATGGAGAAGGTGATCAAGAACCAGGGTTGGAGGCTGGAGATGTGGTGATAGTTTTGGACCAAAAAGAACATGATATCTATCAAAGGCAAGACAACGACCTGATTATGAAAATGGAAATTAAATTAGTAGAAGCTTTGTGTGGCTTTAAAAAGCCTATTGAGACAATGGATGGCAGAGTTCTCCTGGTCACCTCTTATCCAGGTAAGTCAGAAGTATATATTTTTAGCATCTGCACCCAAAGTATATTTATATATTATTACTAGTTGATTTCAAAATAACAGACTGTGTAATTCTCTACTCATACAGCTAACTTTAAATGTATCTTAAATTATATATAAACTGACTGATTGTACCTCCTGTATGCCCTATTAGTAAATTGCTGACTGTTGCAGCCGCCCCCCCCCCCCCAGGGAATGGGGCTAAATCCAGATAAATTCAGACACTTGGTCTGTCAGTCTGTTAGGGCCCTGCCTCAACACCAACATCAGCTCCTTAGACAGTGAGAGCAGAACTAAGTTGGTGAGCAAATTAGTGTTGTAATGGTGGCTACAGAGAGCCAAATTGAAATGATACAGAGCTTATTTATGACATAGCATAGTTTATGGAATGCTAATATGAAAAAACACAGGGAGCCTGTCCCTGGTATGGAGCGATCCAATTACAACCCTTTTTATCTAGATGGCCCATTTACTACAACATCATAAACTGTGGAATTTATAGCAATAAGGGCAATGGCACATGGTACAACTAATAGCATTTTGCTGCCCACTTGATTTCATGCTTGGTTGGCAGCAAAGCAGTAGCAATTGCCCAGTGAGTGTTCCATTGCCCTAATAGTGCTGTAGGAAATGCTAAGGATGGTTGTATCTAGCCAGAAAACTGGCAACTACGACTTCTCATAGTGTACATGGGAAAATATAAAGGGCCGATATTCCTCCATATTTTTATGGAAAACTATACCCCCCGAACAATGTAGATCTCTATAAAAGTATACTGCATAAAACAGCTCATGTGCAAAACCCTGCTTTGTGTAAATAAACCATTTAATAATATACTTTTTTTAGTAGTATGTGTCATTGGGTAATCCTAAATAGAAAATTGCCATTTTAAAAAATAAGGGCCGCCCCTTGGGATTGTATGATTCACGGTGCACACAAACAAACCATACATGTAAGGTCACATGAGCCAATTAAAAGACAGAGTTCTGTCATTTGCTTTCACACTTCTTTCTGTTACAGTTGCATTATTTCTGGTCAGGTGATTTCTGAGGCAGCACAGAGACCATTACAAAATGGTGGTTCAAGGCAAGAGATGTAAAAGGGCAAGATTTACTTTCTGCTGATGGCAATTCTATTCACATGTGTAAATGAGTGTTAACTTCTCCTTGTTCTTCACTTCTATTTGAAAGAAATTCCAATTTCTGCACCAGACTTTCTTATATAGAATTAACAGGGAATGTGGAAGGATTCCGTTGCAGTTTTTAATGAGTGTCTTATCATTGCAGGTGAAGTGATAAAGCATGGGCAAGTAAAGAGCATTCGAAATGAAGGCATGCCCTTGCAGAGGGACCCATTTGAAAAGGGACTCTTAATTATTCACTTTACAGTAAGTGTCTTTTTACCTGCCCCCCCCCCCATAAAATGAAAGCCAAATATCTAATGGACTCCGCATATGTGGTTACATCACAGTTTAGGTCACTTTTTTTAACTAATGTATATGCTGAGAGAGAGAGAGACTCTCCTTGGATTTTGCTCACTATGTATTAAGGTTTTGACATGCACCCAGGCAGTTATATTAGCACGCACTCTGTTTTCATTGTCTATTTATTAAAGATGGCATATTTTAAAAAAGCATTAACGGTTGGTTCATGGCCTAGAACCTTTCTCAAGATGCATTGCCATATAAAAATTACTTACTGTACAAACACAAAATTTAAATCCACAGTGTCACGCCCCTACAGTGACCTCACTTCCCCTCACCTGTCAGGACATAATTACGTTGCCACTGCAACTAGCCGTGTTTAGGATATAGATAGATAGATAGATAGATAGATGATGTAGCTGGGTCATCTCTAACTGGTATGTCTCTTCCAGGTTACTTTCCCTGACAATCAGTGGCTTGCTGTTGAAAAGTTCCGTCTTCTAGAGGCCTTGCTTCCACCAAGAGAAGAAGAAGAAATGGTCAGTGATGATATGGAAGTTGTGGAGCTTGTGGAATTTGATGAGCAGGAGCAGAACAGGAAGTACAGGGGAGAGGCATATCAAGAAGACGAGAGTCCCAGGAGTGGAGTTCAATGCCAAACCTCCTGAGCTTCATGGAATCCAATTTGCTGAAGAAACGTTTGTGTTAGCCATGGACTTGTGATCTCTGCAGTATCCATTCCAGCAGAGCCTGTGGCACAGTTCTCAGCTATTATACAGACTCATTATTACCGTTCTCAAATTGAATTCTATTTATAAGTTCTGTTTATGATATTTGTGTTAATAGCTGGGTATATGATTCAATGCTGCTTTTTTTCACTTTACATCTGACACTATTGCCTGAAATATGACTTGTTATGGTTATACATAATTCCCTTTAATGTTCACTTTGTTTTCTTAATAAATGAGAACATTTTCTATGTTCTTTCTATGCTTGTGGTCATACATGTTTTAATGCGAGCCAGGCCCAAGAACAAGGCAGTTTTTGTTTCTGGTATATTGAGGCCAACCCAACTGCAACTAGGGCAAAACTCAAGCATCTAAATATTCCACCCGTTTAAACCACACACCAAAAAACAACGGTTTTATGCTTTCAGCCATACATCAGCACTGCAGCCCGTCAGACTTTCTGAGTGCTTGTACACAAGGACCTGCTCCGGCACACTGCTTGGTGGTAAAATTATACTGGAGAGGCAGTTAGATGCAGGAAGCAGTAGGTACAGAAGTGAAGAGGGGCTGAAGGATATTCACAGCAGGCAACTGCTTTTGGGAGTATACCAGATATCTCTGATGAATTCTGCAGGTGTCATGACTAGAGTTGCCACCTGGTCGGTATTTTACTGGCCTGGCCGGTAAAAATGATGGCTGATCCCAATGTTTTTAATAGGGAAAAAAAGATAAATGTATAGGAAGGCCAGTATTTTTTTTTTCCACTAAAGGTGGCAACCTTAGTCATGACCCGGATGAGCCCATTTTGCAGGAAATGTTGCATGTACAAAATGTGGCACAGTGCTTGGGGTAAAATTATACTGGAGAGGCAGCCTGTTACAGTAGATGCAGGAAGCTGCAGGGACAAAAGTGAGGGCTGAATAGTCAAAAGCAGGCAATTGCTACTTGGAGAATACAAGAGAGTTCTGAAGAATTACAGGAAGCTCTAGGTTCAAAGTGTGGAGGGGCTGGATATTCACAGCAGGAAACTGCTATTGGGAACAAAATATATTCCTGATTAATTCTACAGGTGTCATTACTTGGCTGGGCTCCTTATTTAGCAGGAGGTTGTATGTACAAAGTGTGGAGGGGCTGGATACGCACAGCTGTAAAGTGCTACTGGGAGCATATAAAATAATTCTCATTAAATTACAGGAAGCTGTAGGTCGAAAGTCTGGAGGGACTGTACTTGTACTGGACATAGAAGAGAGTTCAGGTGTTGACTGACCTTGGCTTGCTTTAGGACCGTCAGTCCTCTGTGATTTTTTCTTGGTTACCTATATTTGTACCCCTGATGGGGACAGAAAAGGTTGCATGGTCTGGGAAGAACGTGGAGTGTTTTGGGTGGAAAATGAGCAAAAAATCAGGTTCCGATACAGGTTGTCTGGTAGGGTTGCCGCCTTTTCTGGAAAAAAATACCGGCCTTCCTATATATTTTTTTCCCCCTATTAACATTGGGATCAACCATCATTTTTACAGACCAGGCCTGTAAAACACCAGCCAAGTGGCAACCCCTGGCCTCACTGTCATCAGGGTCACCATCAGTTCTTATAGGGCCCAATTAGGGTTGCCACCTTTTCTAAACCGTGTTGTGGTACTTTTACAGTTGTCAACTCCCATGTTGGGCACAACAAGTGGAGGGGTTATACACAGCAGGGAACTGTGAGTGGGAGCAAACAATAGAGTTCTGATGAATTGTGCAGGTCATTCCCAGGCTGGGCTCATTATTTTGCAGGAAGTTGTAGTTACAAAGTGTTGAGGGATTGTCTATACACAACCGGGAACTTGAACTGGGCATAGAATAGAGTTCTGGTGACTAACGCAGGTGTGTTTCCCAGCAAGTTTCTTTGAAAGCCAAGCACGTGACTATTTGCGGCGCAGCACTGGGACATTTCACTGATTCCCACGGGGCTCTCTCCCTGCCTGTCCTCTGCTGACGAACATTGTTTCCAGCATTTCGCTTCTTCTTCAGGAAATATGTAAAGACCATTCCTCAGCTTTAGATGGAGGGCCCTCTAGAGGTCACTCCAGGCAATACACATTAGTTCGGGCAATCAAATAACGGGATTTCGCCAGGAAATTCTAGTAGAAATTGTAGGCGGAGGGTTGCTCTATAAGCAGCTATTGCTATTCAAAGTCTATGCAATAGTGCTCCAATTTAGCCTTTACTTCGGAACATTAACGTAAGTCAGGCTCGTTGGTCTAGGGGTATGATTCTCGCTTAGGGTGCGAGAGGTCCCGGGTTCAAATCCCGGACGAGCCCATTTTTTTTTCTATAGCCTAATTGTTACTTGCATAAGCCTAATGCCGTCTAGCGTTCTACAACTCAAACATTAATCCATTGCACAATGTATATTGATTTATCAGGCTACACTGTAAAAGTCACAAAAATGGGGCTCGTCCGGGATTTGAACCCGGGACCTCTCGCACCCAAAGCGAGAATCATACCCCTAGACCAACGAGCCGATGTGTAGTAATGCTAAACAGTGTGGAATTAACAGAGGTGAAACGAGTGCTGTTTACCTAATTATAGTGATATACTTCTATATCCCGATTGCTATATTCCGTATCATCATGCAATAAGAATAGTTTATCCAGTGTTCTGAGCCATACTTTCTCCATCTTGCGTGTCTCGGGCTCGCAGAAGGCACAAATGGAATACCCAGCATGCCTTTCGCTGCTATCAGTCACGCTGCGCCTATGGACGAGCAGCTTTTATCACTTTTTCCATCAGGCAGCGTCCTCTCTTTGTATATCTCCAGAACACATTGTCCTGGAGCACGCGCCTAAATACAACTTATATTTTAAAAAAAAGTCCAAAATATGAAAAAATATTTCAATATGAACATCGCAAGCTTGCTTATCCAATGGCTCGTTGGTCTAGGGGTATGATTCTCGCTTTGGGTGCGAGAGGTCCCGGGTTCAAATCCCGGACGAGCCCTGCTTTTTTTGGTGGTTTTTAATTTTTTTGTTTTTTGTTCCACCCTCCTCGTGGTGCATTTTTACTGCTATTGAACATGGTGTTTAAAAAGCTGTGCTACTCTATAAAACTCCAATTATACTGCTGCAAGTTTTAGATCTGTATATATTTTAATAATAAATAAAATATGTACAATGATTACATAGCTAAAATTTTGTTTATAGACCTCGTGAAGGTGAAGAATCTGTATATTCAGTGCTTTTATTTTATCTATATATTCAGTGCTTTTAGTGCTTTTATTTTATGGAAATATCAAATACACAGAGGCTCACTTAGGAAAAATCGAAATATTTAAGGGGTAATGTACAAATCTATACATAGTTCTGGGCCAAGAGGTACTTATGCCCTAGGCAATGGTGCCCATTCCTCTGCCTGACCAGCTTGAAAGCAATAGCCCCCCAGCTACTCATCAAACCATCACATCTCCTCATGACCTCATAACACCACCCCACCGCCACATTTGCAGAGTTGTTAACCCCCCCCCTATTTTTTCATGAGTTACCCAAATTTGGCCCTGTCCCCCCAGTCTCCGATCATCCTACCACGTTTTTCCAAATTTTAAGCATTTCCCCAATTTTTTCTTCAAGTTCTCTTTAAAATCTGGCTGCACGTGCACAGTAAGTGTGTCCTTACATCAGTATTTAGTAACAACTCCACATCCAATCATATTGTGTATCTTTTTTTTCAAGTTTTTATTTAATGCTTTAACTGTTACATCAAAAAAGGTTAGATGAGACAGAAGAGAAGAATAAAACAGAGAGAAGTAGAGTTAAGTAGACTTTTGTGAGTCATATCTAATTATACAGACTGAGCATTCAGTCAAATTGCATTGAACTTAACTGGGCATCCTCTAGACAAGTAGACTTGTTTTTGTTTGGGTAACACGTCATTAATTCGTTTTTTTCTGGAGGTTAAATGCTGGAACATATGTGAATTTCCATGTCAACGGTATGGCTTACTTTACATAGAACAATAGCTGGTAAGAGACCCAAGTCTTCCAGAACACCAAGTAGACATATTTTCGGATGTTGGGTAGGGTCAATATCTTAATTAATGTACAGTAAAACCCCTGACCAAAATTTTTAATGACTGGCCATTCCCAAAAGATGTGAAAAAAAGTGCCCACCGGTAGGTTGCATTTAGGGCATGTATCTAGTACTTGGTGGTACAGTTTGGCCAGCCTGTGAGGACGTGTCAGGTAAGCCCGGTTAATTAATTTAATATAGATAAGCCTGTCCCTGACTGCCGGGGGGCCCTGCGGAGGTGTGGGCCCTGGCCCAATTGTACCCCCTGCTCCCCCGGGAGTTACGCCACTGAGTTTTAGGAGGTAAATTGCTTTCAAAATGGTTTTTTTTTATGTATAATTACATATACTGAAGACAGATGATTATTATATTTGAATATGACATATCACCCAACTGTCCCGTTTTGAACAGGACAGTCCCGCTTTTAACAGTCCCAGAGTAGTACTGATATTTCCTGAGTTTCTCTTTGATCTGCTGCACTGAACAGCCAGAAAAAGATAAAAAGTTTCTAACTTAATTGGCTCTTGGCAGAGAGCCCAGAACACTTACTTAAGATGCTTTTGTAACAGTTTTATATAAGATAAGAAAGAAGACTCACGGCTTAAAGGGCAATATACCTTCATTAGCAAAACTGTAACAACATATTAAAACCATAGAAATGTGTTCAAACTTTCATAACCTACCAAATTTTGTAAAATGGACATGATAATTAGGGGGTGTGGCCACAAAACTAGGTGTGGTGAAAACATTTTTGCGGCAAATCTTTTTGTCCCTCTTTCTGTTTCCAAAATGTTGGGAGGTATGATAAATGTTTCCTTTAAAGCCATTGTATTCTATGGCTGTCACTGAAGTGTGTGTAGTCCCAGTGTCTGTGGGTATAGCTTGAAAAGCAATTAAAAGCATAAACTGAAACGACTCAGCATCACCCGCGCAGTGTACTCTGTATGGACAAGAGTCCTTATTAATTGGTTTAATGCATTGATTACCTCAGTAATTCATATTCATTATTTTAAACAAATTATTTTAAAGTTATGTTTCAAATTAAATAAGTGCATCATTTACATCTAAATATATTTCTAGCAAATACTGCCAGAAAAGCTGCACCAATTCTATCTAATTCTGTTACAAGCAGTGCTGCAACCCCATGGTAGAATGTCCTGAAACGGACACCGTAGCTTAGCTTCACATTCCCATCTTGGTCACATGCTCTGACATCACTAAAATGGGACTTCCTCTAAGATGGGCTGCCATGTGAGGTCACTGAGGGGCGTTGCTGTGTGTTCGAGAACAAACCGGATGTGGGAGGGTCAAGCAATATAAGGAAGGGCAAAGTGTGAGCGCTGTATTTGTGCATGCGGTGTCGCTATGGCTTCAGGTCAGTAGGTACATTTCTAAGCACGTGTGTGGTTTTTGTCCTAGTAATATCTTGTGAAAGAAGCTGCTGGTAGAGGTAGGCTGTAATATAAGCAGACTAGTTATATACTGTAGCTGCTATCTCTACTTGTCATTTCTAACTCCTCAAGTTAGAGTTAGGCGACCATCTTGCATTCAATGGAACACGTGGGCCATAACTATAGGGCAAGTGTAAGGGCTTGCGTAAAATGGACGAATCTTTTAACATTTTCAAAGAATTGTGATCGTTGAATCATGATTACTTGGGCCTTTAAATGTGAGTTTTAATGTTTTTCTCCAGAAATGAAGACTTGTTTTCAACTGCTTTCCATTTTTTTTTCTTTAATCAAAGTTGAATGTTCCTGTGTGTCTGGCAGCTCAGTAATTCAGGCGCAGGCTCTAATTTTGCAACATTTTACAGCAGCATCTCTGGAGCATTAGCGACTATTGGATCAATTGAAACCCAGACATTCTGCTCAGCAGGGACAAAGATAAGAAATGTATTAATTTAGATACAAGCTGCTTTAGACAAAAGTAAAAAAAAAAGACTGTTCACACTTCAATATTCAAAATACGGTCACACAGAGAATAGAAAGTAATTTGGAACGGTCTTTTTTCTGAAACCAACTGAACTGAAGAGTTGGAAGGTGAGCTTTTTTCACTTCCACTTTTCCTCTGTTTCTGGATCTTTTTTTTAATTTTTTTTAATCTTTGTAGATTTTTCATCTTAAATATAACTGTAAAACGTTTTAGAATATAACTGTCCGCAATCTGTGTTTTTACATTGCATTTTTAGTTTATATGCTGTAAGTTCTAACTGTTTTGTATTTACTTTGCAGCTATCTGCCTGTGCAGGAGGCCATATATAAAGGTATGGTACATCCACATACACGAAGTGGGTTCACTTGTGTTATCCAAAAAAAATGCCCTTTTGGGACTAAACAATGCAACTGTGGGTGCTTCAGGGCTATGGTATAATAGAAAGTTTAACCATTATCTTGTGTTCAAGACATTCTGTAGCATCTTCCTATTGCTGTAAGCAGATATTGCTCAGAATGATGACACAACCTTTTGCTAATCCCCTTCTGTAAAGTAAGCATGACTGTACTACTTTCATGGGCTTGGTGTTATAATGGTTCCTCTAAAAAACATTTAAAGGACAATTTGACCTTTAACTTATAGCATGCACTTGTCATATTCACAATTTTCCAGCTTCTACATATTTATGGGAACAAAAGACTTAAAAATTCTGTGACAGGAACAGCAGCTTCTTTGACTAGCAGAGTTTGGCATGATGAGATTGCATAGTCCGTGTTTCACCTGAGAATACAATGATTATGTAAATGCACTGAACAAGCTTCTTTTGTTACTGGGATTCTTTGCTTGAGTTTATAAAATCGCTAACCTCTTCTTTTTGACTCTTACCTTTTTAGATGTCTCAGAACTATGGCCACATTCTGAGTTTGATTGAACGATGAACTAGACTAAGGTATGAAAAGCTGAGCTACTTATTACCAACAGTTATTATCCACTTAGATAAGACTGAGAATATCTTATGTCCAAAAAACTAGTCTGTCTGACTTGCATACTGAAATAAACCTGAAGCTGGGGTCTTGTCACCTCAGGATTCAGGAACTTAAATCCAAGAACATTTGTCTAATTCTGAATGAATAGCAGCTCAGTTTAGAAGTGTTCTTTAGTGGATCAGTTGTAGATTTAAAAATGGTGTAATTTGAAGCAGGCGTCACCCTAGGATATTTAGTCCTGGTAATGGCGTAGCTGTAGCCAAAGTTTCACTGTAAGCATACTAATCTGTCTATAATAGACACCAAAGTCACTTTGTGTCTGAAAAATACTTGGGTTTTTTATTTTTGGCAAGTCAACCCCAAAATAAAGATTGGCCTAGTAAGAACCTAATTCTAAGCAATGATCAAATATTCAGATATGGGATTTGTTATCCAGAATGCTCAGGACTAGGGGTTTCCTTATAAGGGATCATTGCTTAATTTCGATTTTCATACCTCACATCTACTTAAAAAATCATGGAAATGTAAAATGGACCCAATAGGCTGGTTTTGCTTCCAATAAGGGTTAATTATATCTTTGTTTGGATTAAGTACAAAGTACTGCTTAATTATTATAGGGAAATATTTAATTAAAAAAAGGGCCTGAATAGATGAAAAAGTAGCGATAACAAAAGATATATACAGCCTTACAGAGCACAAGTTTATTAGATAGTGTCAGTAACCCCTATTGGAAAGCTGGAAAAAGGGCAAATAACTAAAAAAAAAAATAGCTGAGACCAATTGAAAAGTTTAGAATTGGCCATTCTATAACATACTAAAAGCACATTTAAAGGTGAAGTAAGCATGGCCATAGTACTTTAGGGACTTGGTTAGTGCTCTAATGGCTTCTGCTATAAAATATTTAAAGGGCAAGTTCACCATTTAACTTTTAGGATGCACTTGGCATGGTCCTAATTTTCCAGCTTCTAAGTCTTTATCATTGAAACAAAGCCTTAATAGTTCTGTAACAGAGGAACAGCAGTTTGTGACTAGTGGAGCTTGGCATGATGAGATTGCATAGTCCGTGTTTCACCTGAGAATACAATGATTATGTAAATGCACTGAACAAGCATTCTTTTGTTACTGGGAATCTTTGCTTGGGTTTGTAAAATCCATAACCTCGACTTTTTTTTTTTTTTTTTTTTTTTTTTTTTTTTTTTTTTTTATATCTTTTAGAAAGCTATGGCCACATTCTGAGTTTGATCGAAAGACGAACCAAACTAAGGTATGTAAATCGGAGATACTTATTACCAACAGGCCATAAGGAATGGGAATGTTGGCGGGGGAGAGCCATTATAGCTATAAAAGAATTTCTTCTGTGCAAAAAGTCTCTTGCATATTGAAACAAACAATACGTTAGGCAAATGTTCATTCCTGGGGTGACCATGCCCCATCTGCATATAGTGCCTGACAAATAAATGGAAGTGTTTTTTTTTTTTTTATTAATTTTTTTTGGCCTTTCAAAGGGCAAGTCAACCCCAAAATAAAAATTGGCCTAGTAAGAAACTCAATTCTAAGAAACATTCAATATTTGAAACACTTTTAAAATTTTGTAGCTATTGAAAGAAGCATTTGCCAATCTCCTAGTTAACCTTTTAAACAGTTTTGGTTCCCCATCAAAGACAATCTGTTAATCAGCTGCCTTGTCTTACATTGTATCAACAGTCTGAGCCATCAGGACAGAGAATAAAAAGGGACAAACACTGCTTTCAATAGCAATGCAAATACAAATAACTTATAAACCATAGAAAAATTGTAATGCATGCATATTGCAAAGTTGCTTAGAATTGTTTTGCTTTAATTAGGCAAAACATTTTTTGGCTTGACATTTCCTTTACCAGAAGCTCCCTGTATTCAATGTAGTAATGTTGTCTCACTGAAAAATGACAGTAGGTGTTTTGTATGGTACAGTTTTCTATAACTGAGCCTGATGTGATGAGATTGCATAGTCCGTGTTTCACCTGAGAATCCTATGATTATGCACATGCCCTGATCAGTCTCATTGTTCTCTATACAAACGTTTGTGTGTTCTAAAGAATCATTCTATGCTATATAGGGAATTCTGAGAGTTACCATGCTTGCCACATACTAGGACCATCATAGTAAGGAAACACTTGGGGACCTATTTAACATACTGTGTAAAACATTGGAGACAAACCTCACAGTGATGCTGCCCATAGCCACCAATCAGATCTTTGCTTTTGTTTTCTAACTTGTAGGTGACTCTTGAAATCTAATTGCTTGATTGCTATGGAACATCACCAGTGGGGCTTTTTTGTTTTTTTTCCTCATCCAACCACTGCACAATACACGCCATGAATAATAAAGCCCCTTAGATTCGACGGTCACTATCCAGGATATTTACCAATTATATTTAAAAACATAGAACATGTGTGTGTGTATTTTAACCTAATGAGTGGTTGAGTGAGTAAATTTATAAATCAAATATTTAGTTCCATACACTGTTCTATAATTTTTTTTTTTTTTTTTTTTCCAGGCTGAACAATGAAACTTGGCAAGAAATGAAGTGAGTGCAGCTTGGTGACAAATAGCGCAAGAATTATATGAAGGCAAATACCAGGTACCCAGGAAGTCTTCTGTTAGTTAACATGGCTTGCTGATGCATGTATGATTTATTGAAAAAAGGCATAATCTTGTTTGTAAAGTAGACCAGCCTGCAAGGCATAGTGCACAGTGATGCAGTCTTGATTCATGGCAACAAATGTTTGTTTTCTTAACTTTTTTTTTCTTGGCAAATTACTCTTTGAGGATAACTAGGTACTGCAACAAATGTGACTGCTCTTTTTTATGTTCCTGACAGCTGTTCCTCTCTCTGCCCCAAGACATGGGCTATGGGATTTTAGGCTGTCAAAGAGAAACTGACCTTTTTCACTCAGAGGCATGCTCTGGCAAACTGGCTGCCTGTCCTTGCCTTCTGAAGTTTGCGGGGTCATACAAATATATATATTATTTACAGTACTTTAGATCTCTTGCTTTACCTGCAAAATAAAATAGCTGTATCTAGCCAGGGGGAAGTGACAAACCCAATTGCAAAATTAATTTGTCATTTGAACAGTGTTTTTTTTAATATAGCCCAAGCTTATTTAAATGAGTAACCATATTTTAAGCATTACAGATACCAATTGAAAATAACCTCTTAAAATTTTCTCTCAGGTGTTCATCATGTCGTCACTCTGTAGAAGAATTAAAGCGATCATCCATTAAAACATTAAGCTGTCTAGTAACGCATCTGGATATTCCACTATGAGCCTACATGAATATAATGGGTTACAAATATCTTGCCTTGTCATCACATGGCAACTGTGAAGATGTAAGTCTAGACGATTGTGTTCTTGACACAGCTACTAAATTGAGCTGCAGTGCACCCTATCTCAAGCCAATTCCCTTACCTGGCTGCATAAGAGATGAATTTCCCCAAAAACCGCTAACATCAACCTGAAATGCTAGGACTGATCAGGCCATTTCAACTCGGTAGCCAGGCACCCTAAAATATAGCAGATTGAACATGCTGTACAGTTAGTCTGTGTTTTCTGTCAATATGTCCCAGTTATGCCCGGTGGAACATGCTGGTTCGTGACCCCGCAGAATTGGGAATATTTCTAATAAAATTATTTTACTTGTTAATGTGCCTTTGTTTGGTCTTTATAGTTCTATACTTGATCTGCTCTTGGACCCCTAGTGGATCTGTAGCTTGGCACCATTGCTACAAAGCCAGGATCTCTCAATTCTTTCTTCCATACTTGCTTTAGTCTCTCTGCATCTCTTCCATACTTGTTCGTATCTGCACTATTTAACATTGTTCTTTTTTGTCTTGATTGTACTCTTCTTTTCTCTTCCTCTTCTCGATCTGTCTTGATTTCCACTCTGACAGACCGAAGATGGAGACCCATGGCACTAAAGAAAGTTTGTTTTGTATAAATTAAATATACATAATTTGGTCACATAAAATAGACTTAATAAAGATTGAGGTTCTGCATTGCACACTTTGGCTCATAGGAGTTGTAGCTAGCATTTTTATAATTACCTTAACACAAACCATAATAAATAGAAACCAGACACATACATGGTAGAGAATGGCCACAGCTTCCGTTTTATGAATTCTTTCAAATTAATCAGAACTGTAACAACTTAACTGCTCAATACATACCTTCCCAGCCAGCCCCTGCATCAGATCTCTGCAGCCTTAAAGGTTTAAAAAGCATTAAGCCCCACCTAGCCAGGGGCATACCTCCCATTCATCTGAAATTTTTATACATTTAAAGCTGTGACAATATTGTATATACAGCGGTGGATGGGATTCTGAAGATGATACTCTCTTTGACCGCTGGCAAAAAATGAGGACTGCTCTGAAAATTCGTCCTTATCGTGGTTGCCTTTGTGCTTTTTTTTTTTTTTTTTTGGCGGGGGTGAAGCAATGCCTTTTCTTGAATTGAAATGGTAACCAATCAGAATGCAGGTATGCAGCTCTATAGGGAAAACTTATTTTTTTTTTTTTTTTGTCACACATTTCCATGCCTTGGAGAGCTGACAACTCAACTCTCAAGGCAGATATGCAGTTATTGAGGTTATCTGCATATTACTTGCTCACCATTCAATCTGCATCTATTTTAAAGCAGAATAGAATAAGTAGGCTATAAATGTTTTATGTTTTGAGCTTTTGTACCTGCCCAAAGCGACCACAGCCATTAAGCAGGGAAGATCTGTGCCTGCAAAGATGCCCCAGTAGCTCCCCATCTTCTATTTTGCTGATTCACTGCACATGCTCTGTGCTGCTGTCACTTACTGAACTTAGGGACCCACTCACAATATACAGCACACATAAAATAGAAATGTCACAATATAAGGCTGATTAGTAAATTCTACAGATAATTACTACATGGCAGCACAGAAACCAGTGCAGCCATCATCAGAATTTAATTCAGCCCTGTAGCATCGGCTTCTATTACAGGCCAACCTTGTTTTCTGCTTGATTATTAGCTTCTCAACAGCTGCTCAGAGCCCACTGAGCATGTGAGTGTTGCAGACACTTTCCAAAATGGTGACCCCCCTGTGACAAGTTTGAAGTCCTGGATCATTGCTGCTATTGACAAGCTGAAACTTTAGGCTGCTGCAATAAGTTCAGTATATAAAATATGCCATTTTTAGCCATATTAATTTTTAGGGTTTAGTTCTCCTTTAACATATGACCAGTCGCAGGGTACCACCATTAAGGTTTTTTATATAGCCATGGGTCAACTATGCTAGCCTGTATGTGGGGGTGGTACAAAAGGCAGTTATTCATTATCTATGTGAGATCATGCCAAGTATACTTGGCAGTATACCAACAGTGAAGCGTGGCAGTACCACAGGGGAAAAAAGCCATTTTCAAATTGTTTTAAGAGCAGTTCCACTCTTTATTGTCTCTCTAATTTTTCCACTTTTTTCTGTCTTTTAATCCATACTCTTCTTAAATACCTGCTCTTTGGTTTCTTATTTTTTTTTTGTCCCCCGTTATCTCTTCAGAACTGCATTCTATTTTTCATTTTTGGGGTATATGGTCAGATTCTAGAAAAATGCCTTTGAATTACAGAAGTGGCCATGGCTGAAACGGAGTGAAATGAAAGTAGGTGTAGTAAAGCAAATACATTTTCCTAGAATGTCAATTTTTAAGCTTTAGAGAGTCTTGCGTATTTAAAGTAACCAACGGTTACATGTGAACTGTAATTTTCATATTAAAATTTGAATTTACTAAAAAAAAATGTGAACAAAATACTTTCATCACTCCAAATCTTTATATATATATATATATATATATATATATATATATATGCACAATGGAAGCTCACACTCACAGGTCTTAAGGTAGAAAAGAGTCTTTTATTCAAAAACACGAACTAACGTTTCGGCTAGGTCCCTAGCCTTTCTCAAAAGTTTCTCACTTTTGAGAAACGTTAGTTCGTGTTTTTGAATAAAAGACTCTTTTCTACCTTAAGACTTGTGTGAGTGTGAGCTTCCATTGCGCTTGTATACCATTTTACAGCTTCACACCCAAGCACCTTATACCTGTATACATGCTGTGCCGGCAACCTACACTGTGCCGGAGTGTCATAGGCCTAAGACACATAGCAGTGGGGCATAACCATATTAGTTATTCCCTATACATTAGCAGGGCCCGGATTCAGAACATTCAAGTGGCACAATGTGTGGTAGTTTTTATACTTGATATATCAATTAACATATAGGATGGATAGAGCTTCAGAGCAGGCCTGTCAACTGTGTTCATTTTTTGTAACAATGTTTAACACTCTGAAAATGAAGTGAAAAGTGACAGTAAAAGTAGTATATTGAAACAGTGTTACATTATATGGTGATTTTTAGCAGTAGAAGTGTTATATTGTTTAAATATAGAGATTATTAACAAAATGATATTTATATATGTGCTATGCACTTTTATTACATTTCTTGAGATGTCATTAGTGATATTTAAATGGCAGTTTTGTTTTGTGATGTTATCAATACGTCAGTTCCCATTTGCTTAGCTTCCCGCCAAATTTTTGTATTTATGGCATTCTTACAAACAAACAAACAGACACTTTGAGAAAGGCCTTGGAGGAGGCCGAAACATCAGTCTCGCATCTTACAATTAAACTTTTTATTTAACACCTGAGAGTGCGGATCCGTTCTTTGCTTGGTATACATTTAAATTTTGATACTGCACCCAGTCAACTTAAACCATTTATCGAGAATGCAGGCTACCTCGTGGACTATATATATATATATATATATAGATACATACATACATACATACATACATACATACATACATACATACATACATACATACATACATACAAAAGGATAGAAACATTATAATGGCAAAACCGTTTTTGTGTTCTGACATATACAAGCTAAATCCTACTTACTGTATTTCCAAAAATTGTACTTTGACTAGGCTAACAACACAATTTTTTTCTGCGCTCCAACAGGCAACCTCAGCCAGCCCTACCTAAGCTGGTCAAGATCCCTAAGCAGCCGCCGATCATGCTGGTGTCTCAGCACAGTCAGACCCTGTCACAATAGGGAATACACAACCAGAGTTGAACATTCTTGCTTCCCATTGGCTCAAAGAGGGCAGTGTAGTAGGAGACCAATCCGATTACTTGAAGTAGGGGCTGACTGAGGTTGCCCTTTGGAGCGAAGCAAAGTATTGCTTATCTTTGCAACATTAAGAACAATGCATATATTTTAGAAACGTACATATGTTTAGTGATTCCAACAGAATTCCTGAACTTAATAGGATGACTATCCCCTTTAACATTAAGCCCCTCAGACTGCACTATTTCCTGTGCCAAGTGTTACATCCTTGTGATCTTGAATGCTCTGGATGCATCCAAGTTTTGCTGATTGTTTCCAGGAGAGGAGAAGATGGGGTTTCCAGGTTCCTCAGAAGGTGTTGTGCAGAAGAATGGCTTTGAGCGCAGGTCGCCATCAGAACATCTTGCAGGTGGCGTTCTAACAGTTGGAAATCTAAATGAATTGCCTGTAGGTGACAAAGTCCCATAAAGTGTTTTCAGTGTGTTTGCACATCAGCCTACTTTGTAACTAATTAAAACCACAAATCAACTTCATCTGAGGTATAAAAAGTTCTAACATTCGACCTTTGATAAATAACGCCATTGGTGATTGAACAAAAAAGGACTTATGGACTTTTCAGTTTTCTTTGTAAACTATGGGTATGTAATTTCTGTCTATGGACAGGCTATCACCAATAAATATTGATGCAATAATACTTAGCAGGAACATAGCACAGTTATAAAAAAAAAAGCATCTCTCCGGATCAAACTGGCTATATTCCAGATCATGTTCCCCAATTTTCTTAGCTATTTCATTAAGCCCCAACCCAGGTGGTGTTTCCACAAACTGAAATCTCAGGTTAAATCAGACCTTATAAGGATCCTCCACACCAAGAGTTTCCCTACACAATATGCAGTAAAGCCATATGCAGTAAATTAATTTTCTTACTACCTAGTGGCAAATGTAGTGGGAAAAAATGATGATGGGCTCCTCATCCATAGACAATGTAGTCCACAACTTTGGGCTTTGAAGCCCTTAAAACTTGGTATATAGGGGCCCCAAGAACTCAAAATATTCAGCTGCAAAAATGAAAGCTACTGTACATGCCTGAAGAGTTGCTATCTAACATTTCCCTCTGGGAAATACTTATTATTCTGAATGCTTTCTTCTGTGGCATAACCCTAAACTATCCTACCTCAACTTGATCAATGACCCTTGGGTACGGGATAAATACAAAATTAAATAACTTGAAAATGATTACATTTGACAAATTAAAACGAAAGTTTAGTGTATCTTTTTCAGATACCTACAGCTTTACCATACCTTGCAAGTTCAGTTGTGACATTTGTAAGTTGATACAACCCTCCTGGTGTGTAGATAAGTCAATGTTACCTGGTTATACACTTCTCACAATTCTATACTTTAATGAAGAAACTGGGAGATTCTATGTTGGAAAAGCTATAGAAGAGATGGTCAAGGGATATTTGCAACCTCACACTAGAATCATGGAATTACTGTATATATTACACTAATTAGTACAAAAGATAAAATAATTCAGTTGGGATAGCCCCACAGAACTCAGTGAACCCCTTTAGACTTTACTTAATAAACCTCTTTAATAGTTGCCCGATGTGTAACCAGCTGATTAGTTGATTCTAACAACAAAAGAATACAAAAGTTTATCAAAGCTTACCGTGATCAGTACAGAATATTGTACTACCTTGGCCAATTTATAATCTACTTTGGTCATTAGTAACTGCCATCTGAACTATTTTGGTTATTTATTTATTTTTGAGAGCAATAATAAATGAAAATACATACTTGTTAAAAAGGGAGATAGGATGCACAAGGTAGATGTAAATGGGAGGTGTGCCAGGAGGAAACCTTCACAGTCCAGAAATACCATCAGGGAATATGACTATGAATACCTGGAACAATGTGCTCTGGATTTCACATACGTATGTATTTAATGTATATTGGCACAGTGCTTAAAATTACATTTACTTAAATTGGGCAAAATTCTATATTTAGATTCATATCTTTAAACTATTACAGCAAACCTCTTTTCACAGTACATGCTATTGTTTATATTGTACGAATAGTTATACCAATTGTTATATGTAAAAGAGGAGCTCAAAATTGCAGCGTTTGTAAAAAGTTTAATGTCAATCTTTGCAATATTTATTAGTGAGAAGAACTGCAAGTCAGCATTCTCAAGTAGCTCCATTTTTCAATGCCAGCACATATCACAAGCAGAGCATTTCACATTATTTTAAATAAGAAAAAGTGACAGGTGGGGAAGGGCATTTTGACTGGTATGGTTCCCCCTGAGACATTGCAGCAGTCACGTTGCCTGTTGCACCATGGTCATAACAATGAGTAGCAGTGGTAACCAGGGCCCATGGACATATATTTGTATATTTTGTCACACTTTTTTATTCTAAACATTTGAACATTTATCATTTTTATAAATTATTCCCTGGAGGGTTGTTACCTGGCTGAAACCCAAATACTCCAGAGAGGTCTTCTTGTGATCGCTCTGCACAGGACTCCCTGTTAATCACAGCAATGTTGCGCAACCTCATCGAATCATACATCCCCTGCAACTTCTGATACTGCCGATTGCGCTCCATTAGTCTTTCCGAAAGGTCACTGTACTTTCTTTTGTATTCTTCCAGAATTTTTTTTAGGGAGGTCACCTCTCCTTTCATAGCAGTGAGTTCTGAATCCTTGCTTTGCAACTGATGAGTGTATAGTTTCTCCACCTGTTTTAAGTGCCCTTCTGCCTTACTGTGAGTATACTCTTGGTACAGGCGTTCCTGGTACACCTGAAAAAATGGTCATAACTAAAACAGCAAGACACAAAAGTAGCTACATACATTTAAGAAGCAGTCGGTCAACTCTCAACTGAATCCTGATTTTAAAATGAGCAATCAAAGTGAGTAAAATTGTCTTCTCACCTGGTATGTCCAGAATGCTAAAGCTCTGGAACAAATGTCCAGAACAATTTCAGGACGCAATCCAGCAAGCATCATTGCCTTATATTCTTCTGAAGGGCTTAGCTCAGTGCGCACAATGTCGAGCTTACCAGAAAGGGTGCTGTTACAAGCAGGGCAAACTGCTGGTGACCGACTAAACTCCCCACTACCATGTTGATCACAGAATATATGTGAGCAGGCTGTAACCCAGGCATAACCTGATAACTTCACTCGGCACTTGCGGTAGTTACACAGCAATAAATCATCGCACACTGACATCTCCCAAAATAAGAAGAATCTGAAAGAGATTGATAAATATAATATTAGTTCAGCTGCTGTATTTCTACTTCCTTATATAGAGATTCTTATTGTAAAACGGGTATTTAGAACCTGTGCAATAAATTATTCGAACATTTGTAGAGAGTAGCATTTGTATAGCAGATAGTGTGTTCAGTGGCACATTCTCTGTATGCTTCCTTGTCTAATGAGTTAGAGCTAATGCATATGGCTGCTGTACTAGCTATATTCAGATACATGTATGCCCACTGATTGCCAACATCCAGTGATCTGTCTTCAGATGCCATGGGTGCTTGGCCCTTCTTCTTAAATATGGAATAATGTTTCTAGGTATGCCTATTATTAAGGGAATGTTTCCCTAAACGCATACAGCGATTTTGTTACCCTAATATTGCAATAAACTCCTTCTAATTTATCTGGAGTGCCGTCTGTGTCGCTCATTTGGATCTATATCACAGCTGGGATGCTGGTGACTGAGCACACGGAGTCTGTGGAACATTGCGTGGTGGGATGAGTCTTAAGTGGGCATATTCTCACTGACTTAATGTTTCTAGTGTGGCTAAATTAAAGGAACTATAAACCCTCAGAGCAAATTAATCTAAACTTTCTGAGAGAACTTTTTTTTCCGGCAAAAGACTTTTCTCAATAACTTAATTTTCCTCTGACTGTGTCAAGTCAGCTGAAGTTAACAGCAGGTGGGGCTGTTGTTTCAAATTTATTATATTATCAGTCTACAAATGAATATCTAATATACTAAAGAAATGTCTTTAAAACTAGAAAACAAATAAATAGAAATTGTAAAAGTGCTCAGAAGAGAACATCAAGGACTGTGTTAAAAAAAGAAGTCAAGCAGCCTGTACAGATGAATCCACGAGATGGGACTTCCTGGTGTAAGTAAGAAATGGAAATTTTCTGCTTATAAAACTTTTTGTAAAGACCTAAAATTTTACCTAGGTTATCAGAAAGTTTGCTACATCTATTAGAAAAGAATTGTAAGCTTTTAACAAAGGCAAAAAGATTCCAAGACTGCCTTTCATTGCACATGTAGGACATGCTAATAATGTAAGTGTTATCATATATACAGAAGAAATTATTTTTTATCACAAAAAATATCAGTTTATCAATTTCAATGCAAACCAAATACCTCAGTTTAAATAGGGTGGGTGGTGCACAACTATAATAACTGCTATGTTAATCTACTCACCTTTTCTACCTTATCACACACCTTACCCCCCCCATTCCTAAATTACACAGGAATTACAAAACCTGAGTACAGCACTGTGTCCCTCAGCTTTAAGGACACACACATGTGCATGCTGGGGGAAGGAAATGTCTATACAAAATCATTTGATACCATATTGAAGGAGTTACTACATAACCTCCATTCCTGTGAATAATTTGGAGTTTATCATTTATAACCCTGCCTTGATCAAGAGGAATGTCGGACAATATGCTAACTACGATATGCTAAAGTTCACAACAAACCTCTGCTCTCTAAAGCCTACTTTTGATATGCGCTAGCGATGAAAGAACAGGAATGACTGAAGTTTAATGCAACATTTAAAAACTAAGTAATGGCAACATGAAATAATAAAATTAGGAGTTGGATGGCTTTTTAGCAAGAGAGGGAATATAGGGTTATGGAAGCTAGCTCATAGTACAAGTTATTTCAGGCACTGGTCTGATTGCCATGTTGGAGTCAGGAAGGATTTTTTCCCCCTCTGAGGCAGATTGGAGAGGCTTCAGGTGGGGTTTTTTGGCTTCCTCTGGAGTCTGTATCAACTAGCATTTGAACTTTGATGGACATGTGTCTTTTTTCAACCTAACTTACTAAGTTACTATGTTACTAATATCCAGTCAGCCCTTACTGTAATACCATTCAGATGTCATTTATAAGGAAATAAAACCAGGAAGTACAAGTGATTGGCTGAGATGTATCATGTGATATAAATATACGTGGGCTGGGAATGGCCATTTTGAATTTGCCAATAAAACTAGGAACTAAATCACAGCCACAATACAACCCCCAGAGTGCTAATGACCTCCAGATATTAGTTTTAATTCCACTGGTTTAGTTAGCAATCACTGTTCACAACTTGCCCTTTTTCCCTGAAGTGAGTTGAGTCAAAAACCACTTTCATTAAAGATACTTGCATCAAAATTTGCCCTTCGCACATCCATATAGTTGTGCTCAAAGCTGCCCTGTTCTTACTGCCTTCAGTTATGAATCTGTTGATCCAGCGCCTATTGACACACAGAAAGCCTGGAGCTACTGCAACCTCCAGACCAGGCAGTAGTTCTAGGGTTCCTTTGCACCCTGCATAAATAGGCACAGCACACTTGCACCTAAAGAATTGTACACACGTACTCACACAGCAAACACCTGAAATGACACCAGGCAGACTTGAAAAATATTTGATTTAGAGCAGTTGCGGCTATTTTCAGTTGTGTTAGATACAGCGCCGTTTTACCAAGTGAATGTCATTAGAATTCTGAGGAAATGCTGCATTGTGGGTAAAAAGCAAATTGTGTGTGCTTTGCACACTGCTTCAAGGTAAGCGATTCACCTTCCGAATAGCAGCTCATGAGGCGACACTGACTACGTCCATTTTGGAGTATATTTTCTATACGTGTCCTTGAATATTCAAGTGATCTGGTAACCGTACCAAACAGTTTTAGTTTTAAAAAGTTAAATTGCAAAACGTCAGTGGGGCACTCCACCATTTTTCGTGGGACAGTCACGATTTTGATAGCTTAACTCGCAGTAAAGAAACGTCCTAACTTTCTCTTTGATTGGCTGCTGCGCTCAACAGCCAGAAAAATATACAAAGTTTCTAAAGCTTAATAAAATAAGAGGCTTGTCACAGAGCCCAGAATACGTAGCAGCTGCACTTAGATACATTTGTAACTATTTGAGATAAACAAATATAAAATTGTAACTATTTAAGATAAGCAGGTTCCTTGGGGAAACTGTAACTTGTAGCTTGTGATCATAAAATGGGCAGGGTAAAAAAACTTAAGTCGCGCCAAAATAATTGTGTCCCTCTTTCTATTTTCCAAATGTTGGGAGGTATAAAAGCACTTATTTTATATACTTAATTTTGGATACACTTTTAGTTCCCCTTTAAAGTTACGGGTCTCCACCCTTTGTCTGTTTCCCTCTTTGCATGCTTTAATTAGCCATGCTAGACCTCCATTTTGCCCTCTGAGTGATATCTAACCCTCTCTGCCATGACAATTTTTATTTCACATCTACCGCGCTGGTCTTCGTATGGACAGCACCAGCTACGCACTTCTTACTTCTGCAGTCACGTGGTGCTTTGTGACGTGCCGATCCAACGCGGCTAGAGACTAGACACGCCTCAGTTTGGCTTCACGTTCTCCCGCCTACCTCTAGGTCACATGGCTGTGACATCACAACTTCCTGAAAGCCTCTGCGTTCTAGTAACTAGGCACAAACTATGGCAGAGGAGGGTGTGGACACAGAAGCAGAAATCCAGAAGAGTTTGCAGGTATGTCCCTGTATGTATTGCTCAGTGGTGCGTCATCGACATTATTACATACTGATGTTCTGGGAGTTCTCCTCTGAAATACGATTTTTTGGTTGCCAGGGATTGGTGACAGCTTTGCCTTTAAGTGTATTGAGAATGTGTGGGGATGTGATTGATGGGTTCATGTCAGTAGTCTTGTATGGTACAGCTATATAGTGTCTGCACCTATAAACACCATCTGACAGAGACCTGCTTCCCTGAAGCCTTTATCTGTAGTTATTTCTCATTGTAAGTTTCTGTTTTTTGTGTGTATGCTGCTGCTGATTTATGCTGTTAAGTATATCTCCTACTAAGTAATAGAATAACACAGAAATAAGATAATAATAATAATACAGCTACAATGTAAGGACTGCAAGTTGAAAATCCCTGAATTCATATGGGTATGCGTTTATTAAAATTCGGCGATTGATTTGCTAAAAGTTACAGTTAAGTTGGGTTGGAAAAAGACCCAATTCCATCAAGTTCAACCTCTCCAAATGAACCCCAGTGCACATATATATAGTTTATATAAAGAAGCTGCTATGTAGCCATGGGGGCAGCCATTCAAAGCTGAAAAGGATTAAAGGCACAGGACACACAGCAGATAAGCTCTGTAGTATACAGTGACATTCTTCAGAATTTATCTGCTATCTACTGTGAATCCTGTGCTTGAATGGCTGCCCCCATGGCTACACAGCAGCTTCTTTATATAAACTATAGTAGAGCATCTGAAGCAAACACACCAGTTTGACCAGCACAGGACAACAGTACATTATATTGCCATTCCTTTGAAACACTCTCATTTTTTTGGTGTTGCTGTCCTTTACACTTCTGCTCTAACAGCAGCACAATGCCAATTATTTTTTCTCTTGATTTTAATATTTTTTACACATTACAAAATTCTACAGTACTGAATTACTGAATTAGGAGGCTGCACAGGGCTCAAATGACTATTACAGAGTAGAAATTAAATGTTATTTTACACCTTTAGGAGCTTGTTGACAGTCTTTATGCATTCCGGGACCACTATTTTGAGACGCACAGTGTGGAAGATGCTGCTAGGAAGCAATATGATGTTGAAAAGGAAATGGAGAAAACCATTGCACAGATGAACGAGATTGATGGTAAGAATGACTGTTACTGTGTGTTTATGTTCTGTGATAAGTTCTAAAGCAGTGACCAACCTGTGGCATTCTAGATGCTGTTTATGTCCCACTTCTGCCAACCCATTGACAACCAAAAGCTTTAGGAGGATGCTGGGAATTGTAATGCAACATTATTGGGTCCTCATTGTCTTAATTTTTCTAAATATATTTTTAGATACCTGGAAGAGCAAAGCTTTCTTTTTAATGCTTCGAGGAAAGGCCTTAAATGTCACTCCGAATTATAGCCAAGAGGCAGAGGATGCGCTTTCTAAGGCAGTAAAATTGGATCCCGGACTTGTAGAAGGATGGAATCAGCTGGGAGAGGTGTATTGGAAGAAAATGGATGTGGCGGCTGCTAAAACATGTTTCTTGGGAGCACTGAATCACGTAAGGACCAGAGAAGGTTAATTATATTAAAATTATGTAAAAAAAAATTATAGCAAAAAAGTGACCCGTTTTCCATGGTAACAGAACTATAACTGAATCTTAAAAAAACGTATGAATGTTTATTTAAAATATTTGCAGCCTCCTGCACTGGAATAACCATGCCTGATCAATGTCACTGCAAGGCAGAATGTATTAGGCAGTGCTACTTCATTGTAGCTTGTGTTAAAAAAAAAAAATTATGCCAATGGCAGACTCTGCTTTAGTGCAGTAACAGAAAAGTATACATTTCTGTGCCTAATTCTGCACTAGTAAACTGACTGGCTGTTCCCATGCTTGTCACTGGGGACTGAGAGGGCAAAAGCAGATCAAATGCAGGCTAAGAAAGGGCAAACTGTGCCATTGGCTAACCATGTGCCAGCAAGGGCTCCTGCTGGAGAGACAGATTTTTGCTAGCATTCATATCTTAGTGAGAGCTGATTTATATAATCTGCTTGGTTATGAGACCATTAAGGTATCTCTTTGAACAGCTATCTGGTGGCCAGGGTTCAATATACTCTAGCAACCTGGCAGTTTTTTGTATGAGAGACAGGAAGATGAATATGAGAGGAGATCAGTAATTATATGCAACTATAACAATACAATTGCAGCCTCATAGAGCAATAGTCTTGTTTGAAGACTCATAATTTCATCTCACTATGTATTTGTATATAGCTGTGATGGCAATAAAACCAACGTTGAATGCTGTCAGGGGTGATCCTGGCCCCTCGGCCGCCTGAGGCAGCAGCAGTTGCTGCTGCCCCCACTCCCCCGGAAATTCGCTCTTAAAGTACCAGGAGCAGCATTTTTGCTGCCGCCTGAGGCGACAGCCTCAACTCGCCTCATTCGCGAAGCACCCCTGAATGCTGTATCTTACTATCAAATATAGGTCTTTCATTGTTTCACAAAAGTCATCATTGAGTTTAAATCCTACAAAAATAAGTCGCACAATAGCCTTGGCAGAAAAATAGATAGATAGATAGATATATAATTTTTTTTTTTTTTTTTTTTTAAATACTACTGTCAATATTCTACTGAAAGTCTATTTCAAGCTGAACCTCCCCTTTGAAAATGTGGCCTTTTTGTTTGTTTTTTTTAGTGCAAAAATAAGGTCTCTCTTCGTAACTTGTCCATGGTTATGCGACAGCAGCGATCACAGGATGCGGAGGAGAATAGTAGAAACATTATGGACAGTGTGAAAGAAGCCAAGGAGGCTGTACAGATGGACCCATGTGATGGGACTTCCTGGTGTGAGTAGAAAATGGAACATTTTATCTGCTTATGAAACTTTCTGTAGAGACCTACTTCTTAATTATGTTTTACTGTAAAATACTTTTTGGGAGCATATACTACCAAACTTTTTTGTTCCAAATTTTTTTTTTTTTTAATTTATTTTTCTTTCCTTTCCTCCCACCACAACCATCAGTGATACTTTTTTTTGGAAGACCTACTTGTCAGGTTTATAGTTTTCATCTCCAGTTCCTATTCCTTTTTTATACTAGAAAATGATGGAATTATGTAGAGGAGTAATGCATTTCAGCAGATACAGTTTGTAGGTAGCACACTATGGCATTATAATATGCTGTTTGTTAAAATAAACATGGGAACTCCAAGTTAGGGTTTCATTGAGAAATACCAATTATATTCCATAAGAACATCTGCCTCAATTTAGTTGTGTCATTATAAGGCAGTCTGAGATTTAGACAGAAACAGATGCCCTTTTGACCACTTTTTTATTGCCTGTTGCAGACATCCTTGGAAATGCTTACCTCTCACTGTTCTTCTGCACTGGACAGAATCCTAAAATCTCTCAGCAGGCTTTGAATGCGTATGTGCAGGCGGTGAGTATCTTTGCTTTGTGCCTTTGGATAACATATCATTGCACACTTTCTGCATCTTCTTCATTTACCCTCACACAATGCAATATTGATTTACTATAGGAAAGAGTTGACAAGACTGCATCCAGCAATCCAGATCTGCATCTCAACCGAGCAACAGTAAGATACTGTAATAACTACACAGCTTTCTACTTCGGTGTTTAAATGTTTTTTTGCTGCCAGAAAAATGTACATTTTGAATTGGAGTTGATGCATATTGGGAAGTTATACATAGAAATATATACACTCCCTCTCTCGCTATGCCGTATCCAGTTATTAAGAAAGATGCTGGCTATTACTGCTTATTGTTTTTTTCTAGTTGTGTAAGTATGAAGAGAGATATGATGGTGCACTAGAAGGCTTTTCACGAGCTGCTTCTCTAGAACCTTCATGGACTGAACCAGTCATGAGAGAACAGCAACTGCTTGATTACCTGGGCAAACTGTGTGGCCTTCTAGCCAACAAGGTACCCTTACGTCTATAACTTTGCATTATTTTCTATTCTCCTTTGAATAAACTCTATGCCTCCCTTTTTTACATTGCAGTGAAAACATAGTCTTGTTTATGATTTCATAGTAAATGGCCTTTATTTCTTTAACCTTTTCTCTTTTATATCCCCTTCCCTTTCTTTATTTGTTCTTCCCTGCACCCATTTTTTTATTTTTTGGCTGCACAGGGCAAGATACGAGGGAAAAGGCTGCAGAATATGCTCAATAGCCTAAGTCCTTCTCTTCTTGGTCATTTTGGTGTCTCTGGAGGATTAGAGTTTAAACCACTGAGTTCTTTGCAACCAGGCAGGAACCCAGGCTGTGTAGTGTTGGGAAAAGTTGTATTCAGCGTTATGACCGAGGAACGAGTGCCATTGTGAGTAATGTAAACATTCTATTATATTAATGCAATTTATAATGGAGAGTTTGGTTAGTGTCCCTTTATGTGAAAACTACTTGATGAGTAATATGTGTAAAATGTATGGTCATTACATTGAACAAAGCCCAACACCTACGTTTCTTACCCAGTTGCAGAGACACAAAGCAGATCTTTGCTCCTCAGAGATGGCGTGTGTGGAGAAAGCATAGAGTGACTGACTTTCTTCAGCAATAACTAGAGATACTAAAGGCTCTGCAGATTGATAATGTAAAGAATAAGGTTGAGCTCTCCCATATTATAGCTTACCTGCTCTTTTTACAACTCCCTGCACTATATGGCTATGAGTTGTCAAGCACTTGCACCCAACTCTGGTTGGGGGAACTCTTGCCATGGCTATGTATAAAGGTTGATTAGTAATGATGAATTAACACATAGCCAGAAATGTAAAAATTGGCAAACACAATCCTATAAACAAATGTAAATTCTTACAAAAAGAATATCTAATTCATTGTAAATCAGCAGCACAGTGAAAGCTTGGAAATGTGGATACTGATAGCTTCACAGCCATCCAATGGGGAACCAATCAGATTGGTTCCCTGACTGAGGGGGCCTTTCTCATTCATTAGGGAGGTGCAAGGAAGGAACTCCAGGTGATGCAATGTGCTCCAGGGCCATGTGTTTAATGACTGCTCGGGACAGGTGTTGAGTAACAGGCTCATTTCTTCTTTATTTATTGCAATTTGCCATAATTTACAAAAAAAAAGCATTGAGTTGGTGTTGAGTACAGGGCTCCTTGGGCCTATGAACAGTGTGCTCTGTACCTTGTACCCAACAGAGTACAGTTTGCATCTTCCAAAGAGTACAACACAAGCTAATTGTGTAAGTTCTAATGAGCATCAAATAGTTCACAAACATACTACAGTAGTCACAATACTACAGATGTTGAATTTTTCTCTGTGTAGCTTGTGCAAATCCTTTGATACAAACAGAATGATTTTTCACTTTCGTTGATCATAAGGCTGCCATGCTAGCACCTTTTTTGGCAACACGACATTGCCATTTCGATAAAGGGAATGCTGAAGCACAGATAATGTTACAATTTATGTTGCCACCCATGAGCATTTACTTTCAGAACAGAGGTTGGTGTTTTGTCCGCTGGCATAAAATAAAGCAGAGGGGAGAGCTCAGCACTGCAGCCAGCATTTTGTCATATTTCATAAAGAGTTTTTTTTTTTTTTTTTTAATGGTTCTTCTCATTTTTTACTAACAGCACTTTCGGTCTGGTAGATGCAGAGGGCACCTGTTATGCAGTAATGGTTTATAACATGGTAGAGAGCTGGGGTGTCCTCATTGCAGATTCTGTGAGCATTCCTGATCCTCTCTTGAAGCAGCATAATATAAAGCATAAAGGCCAGGTGAGACTAACTGTATCTTCTCTTTTTTTTTTTTTTTTTTTTTTTTTTTTTCTTTAAAATTCATAATTGTTTGGGGTTTTTTTTTTCTAATATTACAATTGGATTATGATTTTATGTCTGCCATACAACAACTATGTGTTCTAAAGGAGACATAGGATAAATGAAAAAACCCTCATTTTGTAGGCAATTGTGTATACTATATGGTGCTGGTTTATCTTTAAATAGATCTTTTTTTATCTTTTAAAATAGCCCCTTTATTGGAGCTCCCCATAGATGTTCTTTTGTACCTTTCTGTGTCAAATGATGGGTGGGGGGTCCTAACAGTCCCTGCCAGAAGCACAGTAGGAGGGGGACAGTCAATCACAGCCCTGCAGTCACACAAGCAAAGACAGTCCTATGAGGTCAGCCTAGCTGCTGATTGGTTCCAATCCTACAGTGCAGTGTGCTGAGTGCTGCTGACTCCCCTGCACAGCCTGGATAAGGAGGCAGCATGAAGTGGAACAGATGGGGGGACTAGTAGGTTTTTTGCAGAAATTTTCATTAAAGTAACGAGAAACAGAACCTTTTAAAGCACATTCCTTCTGTATCTAAAATAGTTGAATGCACTGGCAAATTCTAGGTTTTTACGGTATGTCTCCTTTTCAGAAATATGTACAACCAAGACTCTGCCGTCTCCCCACCAGGCAGCCTTTTCTTCTGTCAACCCATAAATGATAGATCCATAATTCTAATCAACTTAACCAAATGTTTTTGTGGTTTTTCCTTTTCTTTTTTATTGTAAATTTATGCTGGAAAAACAATCCTTAGGAAAGTTCTTCTAGGAACCCTCTGCTATGGAAAGCAGTGACAGGAAGGTTTGATAACTAATACATGATCAAAGTGCCCTGTGTTCCATAGGCCTTGTGTACTGGTTGGAACAAGATATAATGAAAAATATGTATTCAAAAAAAGTTTAAAAATACTGAATAGCTAGAATCCGTTTACAACACAAAGCCATGTTTTTTGGCTCATGTTAAATACACGGTGTGTATTTCACCTTTAAATACATGGACTTCACACATATTAAGGATTTTTGTTCACAAATAAGGACATATGTTTGTGTAAAAATCAGTAGCTGGAAAGTACCTTGTGCAAAAGTTTTTAGTGCAATACCAGCTTACCAACCTGTATCTCAGTTACCTTGTTTGCATACCTGCATGATAATGAGCTTCTTACTATGGGTCCCCTACCTGTAACTCATTAAAAAAAATAGTTGGGCTATAGCCACAGTTAAAGGGATGTGTCACCTTTAAGCTAACATTTAGTATGTTATAGAATAGCCAATTCTAAGCAACATTTCAATAGGTCTTCATTATTTATATTTTATGTTTTTTAATTTTTTGCCTTCTTCTTCTGACTATTTCTTGCTAGGGTAATTTGGACCTTAGCAACCAGATTGCTGAAACTGCAAACTGGAGAGCTGCTGAATAAAAAGCTAAATAACCACAAATAATAAACCATGAAAACCAATTGCAATTGGAGAATACTCTCTACAACATGTTCAAAGTTTACTCAAAGGTGAACAACCCCTATAAAAACACAAACTGATGCATGACCGAGCAATGAAAATACATGTACATTAGTAATGTGATTCATAACAGTTCAAACCAAAACAGTGCCCAAGCTTTAATTGTAACTTGTTTTCTAACCTGTGCAACTAGGACTATCAAAATAGAAATAACCAGTACAAGTATGGGTTCCTTTATCCGAAAACCTATTATCCAGAAAGCTCCGAATTACAGAAAGGTGATCTTCCATAGACTCGATTTTATCCAAATCCATTTTTTTTTTAAAAAAAGGATTTCCTTTCTCTCTGTAATAATAAAACAGTAGCTTGTATTTGATCCAAACTAAGATCTAATTCATCCTTATTGGAAACAAAACCAGCCTGTTGGATTTATTTAATGTTTACATGATTTTCTAGTAGACTTAAGGTATGAAGATCCAAATAACAGAGCCCCGGAAAACCCCAGGTCCCGAGCATTCTGGATAACAGGTCCCATATAAGAAATAACACAAAGATCAGTACATTTTATTGTCTGTATGTCATGTAAATGTTTTATCTTTCTGCTTATCGTGTATTTTTTAATTTTTTTAACAGATGTTTACATTCCAAAGTATACGTGTTGACTCCCCTGTCCAGTTACTAGTCAATGGCAAGCCACAGGGACCTAGCACACAGGCAGGTGCAATAGTGGCTTACAGGCCTCAGAGTGAGTGATTAAAGAACATCAGGATCTTCTTGCAATGCTGTGAGGAGCAGGGACATCAAAGATATATGCCATTTGTGCTGCATTTTATAGTCACAATGAGAAGCTGCATGAGAACTAAGCATTTTTGTAATCACACTCATAAGAACTGATTTGCCCACTTACCTTTATGTTTAGTTGGTGCTACAGATTGCTCTGGCAGTAAATCATGCCCAGCATTACAATGGTTGAATTGATCTTATGACCCAGCAGCGCCCTTATCATGCATACACCTAGAATATTTGCTGCTTTGTGTCTTAATGTCTTTTTTTTTTCCAGTCTCAGTCCTTTTTTAATATTTGTTCCCCCCACCACCTTTCCATTGAGTGCTTGTATTTATAAATTTGATATAAGATTATGATTATTTATTTTTGCCAATATTTGTTGTTGCCCTCACTTTGAGGGGGAATTTTGGAGTCAAGAATTAAAAAAAAACAAAAACATAACTTGGCAGTGTGTGGCTGGTGTTTGTTTTTCACACTTAGTTTGATATAACACAGAATAGGCAAAATCCAAATTCTGTTTTCCAGAAAGTGCAGAATTCAGAGTCAAGTTTAAGCAAATAACTGAATTCACTATTTCTTTATTGATTGGGGCAAGGTTTAGGCTGGCAAGGGTGCTAGGCCATGTGTTATTGGCTTGCTCAGCAATACTACTTGGCCCAGATATGATTTCATAAAATGAAGGCAAGGTTATATATTAATGGCAGCACAGATCGACCTAAGAACAATAAACCGAATTAGCCATGATAGACAAGATGCAGAATGTGGTAATGTCCCTAAACCTCTATTCATTTTCTGAGGGCGACTTGGCGAGAAGCAGTGGGACTTTTTAAAATCAGTCCCAACTTTGGGGCAACTCTAATTTCCCCCAGCTATATGCTTCATTTTATTTACTGGAAGGAGATGACTTTGCCCCAAACAAGAGCAAATTATTCAAGGAATGTAAATTGGCCAGTTGCTTATGTCAGTCACTATTACTATACATTAAGGTCTGTAGTCTGCTGTCAGTTTCCATCCTAGTCTGTTTGTGTACTGTAATAAAAGCTTTTGTATTGAGGTAGTGTTAAATGCCGGAGTGACCACCTTGTCCTGCTATTGGTCTTGTCACCAGAGGTCAGTCTACTGGGAGTTCTAGCTGACACTATAAACCAGTGTGCTATATATAGTGCCTACAATATTATTATACAACATATTATATGAAAACATATGGAGCTTTAGTGATCATTACTGGTGATGAAGAATTCACAGCAGTAGTACAGAGATGAAGCTTGATAAGGAAGATGCTTATTTCTTACGTACAGGATAATTCCATCTCAACAGGATGAACTCAAGTTACTGCGGTTTTATTTCATTTAAGTAATGGCCAGGTATTGTCCTGCTGCTGCATGTGCTTCTGAAGCACCCAGCGACAACCCCCCGTTGGATCAAGATGGAAGTCGGATCTTCACTTCGTGGGACCCTTCCAGAACGATCTGCAGACTCTGCCCCAGGTTATTGTTACACTGAACAATACCTTTTGTATGTTACTTTGGTGATTATATTGGAATTTTTGTGATTGTGGTGCATTTTCAGCCATTATATTGCATTTTCACCCATTTTATTGCTTTTTCAGCTCTGCGTAGGTTTTGCTTGCTTGTTTCTGGCTGTAAAAGTTATTTGGCCAAGCTAAAATATTCAAACTGTGATTCTGACTGCTGATTATACTAGGCGGAAAAAAAACATTCTCTTTTGTGGTTTTATTGGATTTAAGTGATTTTATTGTATTTTGCTATATATCCTAGATAAGATGCTAGAAAGTGGAAGCTTTGAGGCAATTTTCATCTATTTCATCAAAACCGACAATTTGGGGAAAGTATTGCTACTCAGTAGCTTGGCGTAGAAAGACATGGTTACCTATGTTAGATTTGGCAGAATGTGTACTTTACAAAAATATATGGGTTTTGGGGGGGTCAATGTATATTTTTGTGTTTTTACCTTGCAAAAAATGCAGTAAATGTGATTATTCAGTAGCTGAAATTACTTTAAGGACAATTTGTATGCGCTAACTTTATTTTGGGGTCTCTAAATGCCAGAAACTTTGGTAAATTCCATGCACAATGGACATCAAACTGTTCAGTGGACCCCTGGCATTCATATTTAGGATGGTTTTTTTTCTTGGTACCTAATGCTACGTGGGAGATAAGATGCTAGAAAGTGGAAGCTCTGAATCAATTTTCTGCTATATCATAAAAACTGACAATTTCGGGAAAATATTGCGACTCAGTAGTTTGGAGTAGAAAGACGTGGTTACCCATTTTGGGTTCAGTTGAATGTGTAATTTGCAAACAATAAATGGTTTTGGGGTGTTCAATGTATTTTTTTGTGATTTTTACCCTGCAAAAAAATGCAGTAGATGTGTTGATTTTTCAACTGACCCCAGGAACAACTTGTATGGGCTCACTTTATTTTGGGCACTCTAAGCGCCAGATCCTTTGATAATCTTATGCACAATGAGCATCAAACTGTTCAGTGGACCCCTGGTATTCATATTCAGGATGTTTTCTCTTGATACCTAATGCTATATGGGAGATACGAACTTGCTGAACTTAGATGTGTGCAGAACTCAACATGCTAATCTTTGTTAAAAATGTAATGAGTGGTAAATCTTCGGGGTAGACTATCCAGTCTTGCTGCACTACCTTTATAAAGCACCATCAAAACAGTTTTGCGCCCCCCCCAACAAACACAAAAAAAAAATAGGATCAGAAAGAGAGCTGGAGGATTATTAAGCTATACTGGTCCTGTTTGTATTTGGTACATTGAAAAAGAAATTACCGTATATACTCGTGTATAAGCCGAGTTTTTCAGCACCCAAAATGTGCTGAAAAAATTGACCTCGGCTTATACTCGGGTAAGTATGGTACAATGATAGAAAAACCTATTGTAGATGAAATACGGTAGAAGGCAGAAGACAGCTGCCTCACCGGTAAATTTGCAGAGAACTACCGGTATTAGAAACTTTCTCAGCACAAGGGGGAGAGAGGAGAGGAGGCGCCGCCATGAGCGATGCATGCTGGGAAATAAAGCGACATGGGGGCGCAGCTTGACTTCCATGATCCCACGGAGTGTGAAAGTCTGAGGTAACCCCTCTCCCTGCAGTCCATCCCTCCCTCAGCCTGCGTCAACAACGCTGCCGCCTCCCAGGGATGAGGTAAGGGGCTGGCAGGAGGCGAGGAAATTGCAGGCTCCCAGTTTCCAGGAATATGGACAGCTACCTTCCCGCCACCTTTACCGACCCGCTGGTTCCTGCGTTCCCCGCAGCCTGGGCCTATGAACGGAGCGCCGCCGGGACCCAGGTAAGAGCAGGCGCACAGCAAAGTCCTACGACTGGGGCCTTTTCTTTCTAAACAAGCTAACAGTACAGGGAGCGGCTTAAAAGAGTGCGGTGGTAGCAACAACCACTACAGGCCAGGGATCCTCCCTCACTTGCAGGCCTGAGCAACCCTCCAGGTGTTCCCTGTCACTCAACCCGTGTATGTGCCAGTTATTGTTGCGCTTGTACCTGCTTCCCTATGTTGTGCAGTTCCTATAGTGCAGCTGGAATCTACAGGTTGGACACCCTGGCTCTGCATTAATATATGTTATCAGCCTTGTCATTATTGTGTGGGGAGTGTGTGTAAATAGTATATGTGTGTGTCTTTGTATGATGGTGTGGGTAGAGAGTTTGTGTGTGTATATAGTATATGTGTGGGGAGTTTGTGTGTATAGTATGTGTGTGTGATTATTTTGTGGGAAGAGTGTGTGTGTAAAGTATATGTGTGTCTATGTGTGTATAATTCCTAGTGGAAAGTATATTTTGTCTCAGCTGAAAAATATCTGTAATATAAATCCACTGGGGGGGACGACAAATTTTCAGTGATTTAGTTTGCGCTGTAGTGATTGTAGCATAAAAGGTCTTAGTTGTGTCTAGGCTTATACACGAGTCAATAAGTTTACCCAGTTTTTCTAGGTAAAATTAGGTACCTCGGCTTATACGCGGGTCGGCTTATACACGAGTATAGACGGTATTGGGGGGGGATGGGTACTATGTACAAATAAATAAGTTTGCGGTGCTTATCTAAGAATAGGTTTTCTCAAAAAAAAAAAAATTTTAAATGAAGTGTAAACCTTTAAAACAAATCAATGTTTAAAATCTCTCAGTGTGCTTAGCAATTGTTCAGACATGACATGAGGACAGTCGCCTTAGGTTTCTCATGTCTTTTTCTAAACAGAGCAACCTCGGGACAGTCCTATTTTTGTTCAATTCCCTGGCTGTATCACAATAAAAAGAATGGTGGTGGTGTTACAAAATTCATTATATAAACAGGATTATGGAGAGAAAATGTTATAATGCAGATACATGTGATTACTCATTGAAGGGAGTGAGGGTCTAAAAGTCTTGACTTGGCTCTTATAAGCATGCTCCTATCTCTTTATAATGTAACATGCGTCTCAACCCCATTCTCGGAGCTCAAAGAGTGAAGCTTTTAGGCACACACCACAGGACAGGGCGCAAAGTGAAAACATTTGGCACTGTGGTTTTTTTTTTTTTTTGTGCACTTAGCATCCTGCTCCACATTCCAAAATGAGGTCTGTATAGTGCAGAGATGATCTTCCCGCAAGATGATTATGTTCACCTTTTAAAGGTACATGCAGGTGGCTTTTTGCTCCCATGATAAACTCCATCCTATGGGGTTTTTAAAACCATATTTTTCAAATTGTGAGTTCTAACTCACCCACTTATAAATACAATTCTAAAACTCCCATAGGAATGAATAGAATGTGGGCGAGTTTTTTTCCCATTAAGCTCTAACTTCACATTTTTTGATAAATCTGCTCCCTAATATCTTAGCAGTTACTTTTACAGTAAGGTCACCAATAAACCGGAATCTATAAAGCTTGCCAGCATCATACAGTCTTATGTGGAAATGAAGACTGACACTGCTGTATTATGCATTCTTGCAGCAGGTACAAAATCCATGTAAAAATACAGTATGTATGTACAGTAGAGCTCCATGCCAAACTGCTAGCAAATGTCATCAAATACAATGTGCAATGCTATATTATCTGGATATCAGTACAGAATGTTTAGTTTTCACTGCTCCATTACCAGTTCATGACCAGACCATACAATTTGCAGGATTCTTATAACAAATTCAATACAATAATAAAAGGGACAGGGGTTATTGTAGACCACAAAGAACTTAAATAGTGGGGAAAAAAATGTTTTTTCTAGGCCCCCATTGCAGCCCCCCTCAGTACAAAATCATGGGTTGCCCATAATGCATGTGAATTGCAAACATACCCTCCCAGGCCCCTGTATAGAGAGAGCAGAGCAGGACCCCTTCCTGCAGCCGAGGGGTCTGCTTCGTGCTACAATTACGCTATTATTTCAAGCTACCATTATATGCAAAAGGGTAAACTGCATGCACTTATAAGAAATAAACAAACAATAAAGATGACTCAAAAGTATAAATAAAAAAAAGAGTTCACCTTTCAGTCACACCAGTATTATGGTCCATCAACCCAAGCACACAAGACAGAATAAATGAAAAAGATCTCACCTTGGTGCCAATATCCCAGTGTTGTGTGCAAAATAGAAGTGGCAGGGCAACCAGTGTGATTGCTGAGACAGTGACCAACCAGTGATACTGTAGTTCTTTCTCGTGTTTATTGTAGGCAGGGATATGGTTGGGCATAGTCATTTGCAAAGATTCTGGCTGTAACAGCATCCTTATATACAGAAAGTATCTTAGGCATCTCACCCTGTGTTACTGGAAAATGGGAAATAACAGTTGTTTAGTGCTATATTTTAGCAGCTATGTGCTGGCAGTTATCGGCTAACTAATACCGCTGCATGTATTGCATGTATCTGATGATATCAATGGGAGACTGTCACTACTATTTGTTGGAAATAACTTCCATATTATTGCTGTCTGTCAATAAATGACCAGAACATCATATCATTTGTTCTTTTTACTACTTTAAAATACTGTTTTAGTCACAGTCGCCAAAATGATCCTGCTGTTCAGGATGTGCCCGAGTGCCCCCCACCACCACCAAAGAAAATTTTCTA
Source organism: Xenopus laevis (assembly GCF_017654675.1). Taxonomy (NCBI): domain Eukaryota; kingdom Metazoa; phylum Chordata; class Amphibia; order Anura; family Pipidae; genus Xenopus; species Xenopus laevis. The sequence goes on from NC_054371.1 coordinate 154,779,004, forward strand.
GGCCCCCCGCACTCCTTTTGGCACAAAATCACGGGTCATCTGCAACACGCGTAATCTCTAACCCACCCTATATATATATATATATATATATACATCTTAAGCATGGCCTCACCCTATATGTTACAGAAAAAGGGGAAGTAAGATGTTACATCTTCTAGTTGTTTATTGCTATATTTTGTCACTAATCTGTTTTTTGTATAAGCTACCGGTGGTCAGCAAGCAGGATCACATTCTAAAGGTGTGTGTAGGTAAAATGAGTGATTCACTGATTAAGAATAGAACGATACCTTAAAGATGGCGCTAAAGGCTCTTGCTATTACATTGTGCAGCAAACCAGATCATGCTTGATTTTACCATTTACTGTATAGTAGGCAGGCTGGACTATGTATCCTCTTTTGAAAATCTTCAGTTCATATAGAAAGCTTTTCCAGGGGGTTGGCCGGTTGACTTCTTGCCTGGACTCGAAAATGCCTGGTCATGTTGGTATCACTGCTGGGTCACAGCTTTTGTACTAAGTATCAATAAATCACCTGTTTTATCTAAATGTATGTGTGGTCACATTCAATCACTCAAAAGAACCCTTCTCAATACATCATTTATCAAAATCCCAATGAAACAACCTACATATGAACCTCTGGTGTCCACTGAACAGTTTGATACTGATTATGCAAAGGTTTAATGAAGTATGTGGCATTTAGCGGCCCTCAAATGAAAATAGCCCATATGATCATTTCAGCTACTACAAAATCAACACATTTACTGCTTTTTTTTTGTTAAAAATTTCACCTGAGAAAGCCATACATTGTTCCAAAGTATAAACTCCTCTGTATCAAAATGGGTAAATATGTCTTTCTACTCTAATCCAAACCACAAAGCTTTACTAAACTTTTGGTGAAGTTTCTGAAAATGACTTTTTAGCATCTTGTCTCCCACATACAGTATCAATAGGTACAGCGCTGTATTTGGGTCTGAGTGCACCCCCACTTTGCATGGCTACACGTGACATCACCTCCAACTACACCTCACTACAATGCACCCTATACCATTCCCCCCCTCAGCTCGGCCCCTGGATTTAATCAGCACGTTTCCAGGTGGAGGGGATGGGGACATTTTTTAATTTTTATTGACCCAAACATCAAAATAGTGCAAATAAATTTTCTTGACTGCCAATTTAGCTTCTGCAAACAAACCATACTGCCTACATATTTTGTGTTGTAAGACCACCAGTTTGAAGACCCCTGAAGACCATATGTTTTTGGAAAGTGCACATTCTGATAAATCCAAAATGGGCATTGTTTTTGCTCCACACCACTAAACTGCAACACTTTCCTAAATGTATTTATATATAAATATATGACATTTCTAGAAATCATCATAAAAATATTGCACTTTGTAGCATTTATCTCACACCATTTCTTACATACAAAGAGAAAACAAGAGACTAAAAAGATAAATTGAAGAGATAGTGATAAAAAAGTGTGTGTGTGTTTGTGTATGCATGTGTGTACACTTGTATATGTATATGTGTATGTGAGTGTGCAAAAGTGTTAGCGGTAAGGATTTATAGTGAAACATACTTTTCTTTTTTTTTTACACCATGGGGCACATTTACCTAGGGTCAAATATCGAGGGTTAATTAACCTTCGATATTCGACCGTCGAAGTAAAATACTTCGAATATCGAAGTCGAAGGATTTACCGCTAATCATATGATCGAACGATTTGTTAACAAATCATTTGTAGGGGCCCATTTACTTAGCTCGAGTGAAGGAATAGAGGAAAAATAGTTCGAATTTCGAATGGTCGAATATGGCTACTTCGACCATCGAATGGGCTACTTCGACCTTCGACTACGACCTTCGAATCGAATGATTCAAACTAAAAATTGTTCCACTATTCGACCATTCTATAGTCGAAGTACTGTCACTTTAAAAAATTCTTCGACCCCCTAGTTTGCCACCTAAAACCTACCGAGGCCAATGTTAGCCTATGGGGAAGGTCCCCATAGGCTTCCTAACAATTTTCTGATCGAAGGAATATCCTTTGATCGATGGATTAAAATCGAACGATTATTCCTTCGATCGTACGAATAGCGGTAAATCCTTTGAAGGATTTTACTTCGACGGTTGAATATCGAGGGTTAATTAACCCTCAATATTCGACCCTAGGTAAATGTGCCCCGTAGTGATGATCACATTTTATTGCCAGCCATGGATTTGCGGCATTCTGCACTTCACCATCTGATCATTTTTTTCATGAAACTGCTGCAAAAAATGTTGCCTAGACAAAAAAGTCGCCAAGACAAAAATGTTGCCAAGACACCAATTGACTTTAATGAATTTTGACAAAAAGTCACCCCCAAGAAAAAATTCAAATTGACTTTAATGAATTTGGAGTGAGAAAAATTGTTGCTTGTGTAAAAAATTGTCTCTCTTTGAGTAATTATAGATCCCTTGCCCAAGTATTTATAGCATGCTAGACAATAGTCACTCAACATGATGTAAAAGGTAATTCTTCAACACAGTTTTTTTCAGAAATTGCCAATTCACTTCTCTTTTAGATTTTTGGTTTTCCATTTTGTGGGATAATCAGATAACTATAGGGATCAGTATATCACCTGTTTGTTCACTTCTCTAAGTAAGCCTTTTAACTAAATATTCCCTCCAGTGAATAAGGACATCTCCCATCACTGTTTGTAAACTTTGGAGCATATACCCTAGGGTCCTCTGTGCCTGTACATGTTCCTTTGTGTATACTCAATCTTCTAGGAAGATTGCTAACAGTGTGTTTTTCTAATACAGCCTATCCTGAGGCTCATATCCTCAGTCTCATATAGACTCACTTTAATGTGACATAGGTTATTTTCCCTTCCAGGTCACACACACACTGAAACAAAATACTGTTCTAAGCACAGTTACAAGAATGATCTTGCTATTCAGTTGTTTAACTATATTGACCTGGACCATCCACCCTCAACCCCCCACCACCACCACCACCACTATTCTGGGCACTCCCTGCAAATCACAGGTCACCCTTAAAATGATGGCTGACCCCAATGTTATTAATAGGGAAAAAGATAAATGTATAGGCCAGTATTTTTTTCCAGAAAAGGTGGCAACCCTAATCACCCCCAACATACATAAATAGTGATGAGCAAATCTGTCCAGTTTCGATTCGCTGAAAAATTCACAAAACTGCGAAAGAATTCTCGAAAGGTGAAATTTTGTGAAACGCATTGAAGTCAATGGGCGTTTTTCTCGCTCAAAATGCATTGTCAGTGGGAATCTTTCTTATGGCGATTTGTTTCAAAGGGAGGTTTTTCTTTTTGCAACTTTTTTTGTCCTAATGCATTAAAGTCAATGGGCGTTTTTTCTTATGGACGTTTTCTCACGGCAAATTTTCTGCAGCGAAGTTTCGCCACAATTTTGGGGGGAAAAAAATCACACATGCTGAAATTCTGAATTTTGTAGCAAATCCATGGCTGCCGAATAAATTCGCTCATCACTACATATGAATCGCAAACCTACGTACCCATCCAAGGGCCACTGTATAGAGGAAGCAAACCCAGGCTCCCTCCTGTGGTCGCAGGGTCTACTTTCTCTATAGTTACACCAATGCTGCTATTGTTTAAAGATACCATTATTTGCAAAAGGTTAAACTGCATGCACTAAGAAAAATACAACAATATAAATAATGAGACCCCCTCCCCCTGATCTCCTATCACCTACATTCCCCTGGGTTATCCAGCAAATTCAATGTGCACATGCCCAGTAAGCATTCAGGGACATCTGTTGAACATTGTGCATATGGGCAGCGAGCATTCAGCGGCTTTACACGGGTATGTGTGCATTGCAGTAACATCACTTCCAGCCCAAGATTAAGTACCAGAGGGTATTAAACGCGTAAGGCAGAATACGATGTGGTCTGTATGCCTATTTTTTTAACATGATTTTTGAATAAAAACATACTTTTTACTATATTATAGAGTTTTGGGTTTGGAGCTGGAGGTATGTCCCTTATCCGCATAAACCCCAGGTCAGAAGAATTCCAGATAATAGATCCCATGCTTGTATTATGCACTTATAGGATGAGTAAACCTTAAAAAAAGAATTGCCCAGAGTGCTCTTCTAAGCACTATTACAATTTACCGTAATTATTTATTTTTTTTTTAACTGCCGATATAATGAATGTTGTAACAACAGTGCCGCCTGCTGGTTCATTCCTGTAACTGTATGGTCAAAGACATAAACCTTAAGAAGAAAAACAGAAGTGTTTTGATGTTGCTCTGCTTAGGGAGGAGATGGCAAAAAGCATCGGAGGCTCCTGATCTCTTTCCTGATCAGCGCAACATCAGAACACTTCACTATTTATCTTGTTGACTGTATAGTTACAGGAACTGACCTGGAACTTAAAGGGGTTGTTCACATTCAAATTAATTTTACAGTAAGTATGATGTAGAGAGAGTGATATTCTGAGGCAATTTGCAATTGGTTTTCATTTTTGTGGTTTTTGAGTTATTTGGCTTTTTATTCAGCAGCTCTCCTTTTCTCTACTCTCTTGAGATAAAATATACACCTTAAATGAACTGTAAACCTTAAAAACAAACTGATGTAAAGTCATTAGAAATTGTTGCTCTGTTTAGGAAAGAAATGTGCAGTAGCATCTGGAGCAGCAGCATCTGGACAGTCCTATTCCAATTTCCTGACTATCCATGTCCACAGTTGGAAAACTCACCAGCAGATTGTGCTGTTGTCACAAAATTCATTACATTAGCAGGATGGTAAAGGGGCAAAAAATATGGCAGTGTGCAAAGCGTTGAACTTACTGCAAGAAATGTTATGTTCATCTCTTAAAAATACATGTGGGTGGCTTTTTGCTCCCATAGTGTTTGCAGGAGTAATTAAATTAACTTCTATATATAAGCAATTCTTTTAAGGCATACAGTGAGTCCCCACAGCAGTAATTTGGTATATAGGCCCCATAAGTACCAAAGAGAGGCCAGATTTGGTTAAAATAGAAAATGTTGCTTTTATTATTTAGAAGTCAGCCAATGGCAAGGTTCATTAAATTATAATTATGTCTTTGGTTCAATGTAAACACAGGTCTGTAAATGACTAAGGTACAAGCATCTGTCACTATCAGTCCCTATAGTTTTAGCTCTTGATACTTTGGTTTCTACGTATCATCTCGTAGCAGAGAGCAGAATTTGGCTGAGAAGGAAAACAGTAATTACTATTAAGGCGCATGGAGAATATGAAGCACAGAAGCCTGATTTGTACCCAGCAAAGTGCACAGGGTAATTGTTTTCACAAGTGATATTAATGATCCCAGTTGTTCTTGTTTGATTATAACCACAATTTGGGAGTCTTGCAGTGCGTCCCATCAACAAGCAGTCGGTGAGAGGCAGCGGTTCCTTACTGATTACAAATGTAGATTTAACAATCCCAGCGCACATCTCCTTCACCTTTTTACCATTGGTATCATGAATAAAGGTGTTGCGGAATTTGCAGTTATTTTTAAACCGGATGTTTCTGTCTTTGATGGTTTGGTTACAGTTTGTTTCAACTCCTTCCTTAACAATGTGCTTTTCCATAAAGGCATTGATATTCTGGGTATCGGATGGGAGAGAAAAGATGAAGACAATGCAAAGCGTGAACAGAAAAGGTGAAACTAGTACCATAATGTCAGGAATCTGAAAAAAGAGACACAGAGCTGTTAAGACAGTGGCAGTTTTGGTGAAATGAGACAGTTGGCATTGCTAACATATTTTATGCCAAGACTTTCACAGACAATGTGTTCTGAAAAGTGTATCAGATTTATCAAAGAGCAAATCTGCAAAATCAACTAAGAACCACTTACACATGAATCCATTTCTAGCAACTCCATTATAACTTGCCAGATGACAAATATGAAAAGCTACACATAAAATAGGAAGAAATAAATTATTGGTTACTAAATATTACAAATATGACAAATGGAAGGAATAGACTTCCTATGCCTCAACATAGCACAGTATTTTCCAACACCTCTTTTTAACTCAGGTCCACGTTTGTCTTAATCACATCAGGCTCCAAATGCATTTTGGGAATGAAACAATGAAAAAGCATGGGTATTGGAACACCATCGAGATCAGGAGAGCATCCCAGGCAGAATGCATATACAATAAAATAACAGAAAAGGGATACAGAAGCTACGTTACTCTTAACCAATTTAAAATTAAAAGGGACACATAGTAGGGATGCATCGAATCCAGTATTTAGTTAGGTATTAAGCCAGAATTCTGCCTTTTTCACCAGGAGTTCGCTGAATCCTTGTGCCTGGCCGAACCAAATCCAAATCCTTAAAATCATGTGACTATGTGTCACAAAAGTTTTACTCTTTTTCTCTCCCCCACCCTGATTTGTATATACAAATTAGGGTTCAGATTCAGTTCCGTATACAAAGGATTCAGGGGTTCGGCCGAATCCAAAATAGTGAATTTGGTGAATGCTTAACAAATAGGTTCCAAAAAGTCTGTAGACAAAACAAATTTTTTTTTTTTTTTTTTTTATAATCTCTTTTATTTTTCAAAAATAGATACATTGACAGAGGATAACGTAAATATCTTTTCCAGTATAGAACAGTGAAAGTAGAACACATCAGTACAATTCCATGTAGTATAACATACATTGAACTTATTGTTTTGCTCAAGGTTGCAGAAACGAATCCCATGGGGCCCAAATTTGCATATGTCTCTCTACCCTGTCTTCCAATAAAGCCGTTAAATATAACATATTCTGTGTTTGAGTAATTTTTGCAATGACAACATGAGTATCAATAGCGTATTGTAGCCAGTGTTTCGCTAAATTGGTTCGTGCAGCAGCTAAGATTTGTCTCATCAAAGTATTCTGGAGTTTCGTAAGGGACTTGGACGGGCAGGCTAAAAGAGCCGTAGTAGCTTCGGGGACTATATGTGTGTGAAATACTCAGTCAATTAAGTTATAAATCTCTGCCCAATATTGTTGTGCTACAGGACATGTCCACCAGATATGCAAATAATCCCCAACTGCTGTACAACCCCTGAAGCAAGAATCGGGAGTGGAAGGATCAAAACGATGTTTCCTTGCCGGTGTAAGGTGCCAACGCATCAGCACTTTATATGTGGATTCTCTAATGGCAGTATTAGGGGATATCCTGGAGACAGTATTCCATATTAGTGACCATTCCTGCTGAGGTATAGAACGCCCTAAGTCTTTCTCCCAGTCCAGCATGTATTTAAGGGGCTTTTCCACATCCATAGAGACTAAATATTTATACAGTAACGAGATGGTGCCTCGCAGATTCCCAGCTCGTTGAGAGCAGGTTTCCAACAAGGTTGGAGGTCTAGATTTAAAAGAGGGGTCAACAGAGCTAATGAAGTGTAATAATTGCGAATATCTATAAGTCTCGCTCTCCGGCATAGATTTTACAAATTGTAAGTACTGAAATGACTTAATACCCATAGTCAGTAACATATCTTGTATTCTATTGATACCATTTACTTTCCACCATTGAAACGCCGAAGTAGCATAGCTAGGGAGAAAGAGCGGGTTATTGTGTAGCGGGGTGAGAATACTATGAGATCCAGCCGGTTGGAATTTCCCGCGGCTGTCGTGCCATGACCAAATGGTGTGTTTCAGCACAGAGTTAAGCACGGGGACAGATTTAACTTGTGTTCTGTCTGCCCACAAATAAAAAGACAGGTCAGTAGGGTGTGCTAAAAGTGTCTCTAATTGGACCCATCTATTCTCGTGCGGTGGTAGATGCCATTGGGTGGTCTGGGAGATCCTCGCAGCTTTATAATACATTAATAAATGTGGTAAACCTAGACCACCTTGTAATGGAGGCCTATACATAGTTCTCCTATTGATACGTGGTGGTTTATGGGCCCAAATGAATTTGTTAATTTTAGTCTGAAGATAATTAATATCTCTTATCTTAATCGTCACCGGTAGTGTACGAAACCGATACAGAATTCTGGGTACTAAAGTCATTTTTACTGAGTGGATCCTCCCAAACCACGATATAGCGTACCGAGACCACTCTTCAAGGTCCTTCGCCAATTTTTTAATTAGGGCGGGGTAATTACATTTGTAAAGAGACGTATATACTGGTGTGATATTAACCCCCAAGTATTCAATGAAGGAATGTCTCCAGATAAATGGGAAATTAAGTTCCAATAGTTTAACTATATGTTTAGGGGTGTTTAAAGGTAAGGCCTGGGATTTAGAAATGTTTACAGACAATCCTGATACGCAAGAAAATTTGTCCAATAATAGAAACAAATTGGGTAAGGAAGTTTGGGGTCTGGTAATTGTAAGGCAAATATCATCTGCATAGAGGCTAACTTTAAAGTCCACAGTTTTTATTCTAATACCCCCAATATTCTGATCCCGTCTGATCAATTGAGCTAGTGGTTCTACAGCCAAAGCAAATATCAATGGGGAGAGGGGACAACCCTGGCGTGTACCACGCAAAATCGGGAAGGTAGAAGAGAGGAGACCCATGCATTTAATTTTCGCTGTGGGAGAGGGACAAAACAAATTTTAACCTCACATCTTGTAGTATAGCAGAATTAATATAAACACCCAAATTAAAAAAAAAAAAAAAAGGAGGAGGATCTGCACACTCTGTTAGTAGTGATTATATGTTCTTTTATTTTACATTATATAGCATCCTATGTGATGTTTCAATGATATAGTGCAGCGTTAGTGTTACAACTTAAATACCCACCCCTTGTGAATTCTGGCGCCAAACTGACGTCACCAGTCCTTATACAGTTCATCGGTTCAAAAGTCTTTTTCCTTTGCCATTTTGATAACCATGTAATATTTCTTCACACCACCACCAGGTGTCAGTGTACCACTCTTTATAAGTGTAGATTGTGTCCATTTTAAAAAAAGAAGACACTTTGGGGCAAATTCACTAAGATGCGAAGTTGTGCCAGGCGCAACTTCGCCGCACTTTGCCAGGCGTAGTTTCGCCAGCGCTTCTCAAATTCACTAAAATCCGAAGTTGCGCACAGGGGTAGCGTAAGGTTGCGGAGTTGCGCTAGCGTTGTTTCGCTATATAAAGTGAAGTTGCGCTAGCGAAGGCTAATTTGCATACGGCGCGAAATTCAAATTTCAATGGAGGAACACGTATCTGCACTACAAATGCCTAGAAAACCTTCAATTCTGCAAATAAAAATTTTATTTTGCCCTACACATGTGCCCACTGTCTAGGTAAGTTGCCATGAGTCAGGAAATGTAGGGGGGAGGAAGGGGAGCCCCAAAAAATTTTCGATCTTTTTCAGCCTATCAGCCATCATGTAGAAAACACGCCAGCGTTTTTTGGGACTTAGAAAAAATTTTGACTTTTTTTGAAACAATCCCTATCTACTCTATTGCGCTTCGCCAGGTCTGAGGTGGCGAAGGAAGTCTAGCGTAAAAGGTAGCGTTCGCTACACTGCGCAAGTTAGTGAATTTGCGTAGTTGCGTCGCTAGCGAAGATTCGCCTGGCGTAAGGTTGCGAAGTAACACTAGCGAAACTACGCCAGCGTTCGTTAGTGAATTTGCGCAGTAGCGAAAATGCCAAACGCTAGCGAATTAACGCTAGCGTTCGGCGCTTCGCGCGTTAGTGAATTTGCCCCTTTGTCTTTACAAAGAAACAATAAATATATATATATAGAATAATATATATAAATAAATATATATATATATATATATATATATATATATATACATACAAATAATGGCATATTAAAGGAATCGATATTAAGACAAAAGTGTGCTGGTTTTACTACTACAAAGCAACACAAGCCTTAATACAATATACAAATATGGGATCATGTATCCGGCATTTGGATTATCCAGAAAGCTCTAAATCAGGGGAAGGCCATCTCCCATAGACTCCATTTTAAAGGGCTGCTGCCTGCATGATGTGATTGTGATATACTGAGGTCCATATAATGGAAAAAACCCTTATCCGGAAAAACCCAGGTCCTGAGCATTCTGGATAACAGGTCCCATACTTGTATATTCACTATGTTTTCTGTACCATTTCTAATGGAAAATTAAAAGTTATAATCACTGCAAGAGGGGTGCTAGTACTCAGAGATTAAAATCTCTAGCCTCAAACCCCAGGCTGTTGCTTCTCTTCACTGAAAATCGTGCTGCTGGCCCTAGGTACTATCCTAGTGAGTGCTGCACTGTGCATATGGCAGTAGAATGAAAGCAGAAGGTTTGCACAATTGCGCATACACACCAGCCCAGGGCAGCAGCAATGATCCCAAAGAAAGAAGTAAACCTGGCACAATTGTTTTTACTATAGATATCCTAAAGAGGTTTAAGAAGAAATAAGGTCTCACTAGAGTCTTAGTTTGAGAAATACTGCTGTGAAAACTGTACTGCAGAAGAGAGGTTGCCCGGGGCCATGCATTTACATCACTGTATCTACCCTCCTTGTATTCTGGAAGGTAAATTAAGCAATTATAGGCTCACATATAAACTGCTTAGAGCTACTAGCTGTGGGCACCAAAGCCCTCTGTCTAAATGTCAGCAAAATGAATTCATATTGTGTCACACCAACATTTGCCCTTTACGGTAACAGCTTTTTATCTTTTGCTCCTGATTTTTTTAATCATCTTTTAAATGAAATGTGTCCCACTATTATAAATATGAAAGATCTCATGATAGCAAACAGGCATATATTTACATATAATACTATGTACAGAACTCTGTAATAACAAATGTATCATTTGGAGTACTACAATGCTCTTTTTGGTGCTATTAATAGATGCTAATTAAATAGGAAAACTTACACAATGCCTCTCTTCTCTTTATAAGATTCAGATTTCCCTGGAGTTCTAAAATAAGGGCTGCCTCTGCCTTTCCTCCGTTCTGTCGTTATTTTCCTCTTTTGTCTGGGAAGTTACGTAGTAAAGTCACTGCCCCTAACACACAGCTGTGAGCATGCTCCAGTATAACAGTGTAACATATGTTCTTATAGGAATTCCTAATCTAGACTTTACAGAATGTCCTTCACTTTATAAAGCCATTACAGCTCCATCTTGTGGCCACACTGTCTATATACATTTACAAAACAGCTTTCCATGAAAAAGACTGAAGGACTTTAGTTATGCAGATAAGTAAGATTTTAGCCTTCCCTATGGTTGTTAGTTCCTCTTTCAGTTACACTCCCATAGGTATGGGATTGATCTGTAGCCTCATCCAGGTTTAAGAATGCTGTGCAGGTAGTGGGGAGGTTACGATTGGTGGAGGAATATCAGGGTGCAAATAAGGAAGAGGGAAACAATATTAGCTCTCAATGTTAGAAAATGCTGATGCTCTGGGGTTAAAAGAGACTCCAGTGGAGTGTGAATAAAGGGAATCTAGTAGTTGGCTACATCTATCATGCATTTGCACTAGGTATGAAATAAAAGCATACCTCCCAACATTTAGGAAAGAGGGACAAAAAGATTTAGTGCGCATAGCGCGGCAATTTATATTTGGGCCACACCCATTTTGTGGCCACACACCCTAACTACCATGTTCATTTTACATAATTTGGCAGGTTATGAAAGTTTGAACACATTTCTGTGTTTTTTTATATGTTATTACAGTTTTGCAAATGAAGGTGAATTGCCCTTTAAGCTGTGAGTCTTCATTCTTATCTTATGAAACTGTTACAAAAGAATGTTAAGTATCTATTCTGGGCTGTCTGCCAAGACCCAATTAATTTAGAAACTTTGTATCTGTTTCTGGCTGTTCAGTGCAGCAGATCAAATAGAAACTCGGGACTTCAGTATAAATCAGTGACAGCGGGTTGAGCTGTCAAAAGCGGGACTATCCCACTCAAAACGGGACAGTTGGGAGGTATGTAGAAGGTGTGTGCAGCATCAGACTGGGGTCTCCTGGACCCACCGGAACTGCAATCAGAAGGGTGTCTGTCAACCCCTCCTGTCCTTAATTGTTGCAGGCAGCATTCATGGGGGGCGGATCTGGGCCAGTAGGACCCATAAAGGCCAGGACCCACAAGGTTTTTTTCCCAGTATTCCACCAGCCCAGTCAGGGTTGGACTGGATGGTGAGGGCCCACTGGGGCTGCCAAGGCCCCCAAGGGTCCCCCTCTCCAGTGACAGGGCCCCCTCTGTCCCACCCCCCAGCACATACCTGCTTTGCATCTTCTTTATGTGTTCAGGCGGGGGACGGGAGGTCAGGAGTGCCAGTTCTGTGGAGGGCTGGGGCCCACCGGGTTTTTTCCCAGTCTGACGCTGAGCCCAGTCCAACCCTGGGTGTGTGTCCACCAGTGTAGAGTTAGGGTAGGATGGAGGAGGCCCTTAGGATTGGATGCGATGCAGCCATCCAGAAAATGTTCATGGCCCTACAGTCTGCTTAGAGGCTTTCTCTCTCTTAATCATTTTGCAGGTAAGAGAAGTACACTCTAGATAACTAAAAAAAATGTATTCACATACCATTTGTATCCAAAGTTTCGGCCCTCAAAAGGACATTTATCAAGGATACCAAACAGTGATCAATGTGTGACTTAAATAAACTCTAACAAGTGAAAACATGGCACCAAATGTGTGTCAGTTGCACACTAATTAATGTCCCAATAAAGTTCATTCAGATTATGCACAAATCTTTTGAACAATATGAAAAGTTATAAAGTGCAAATCTTGCTGTCTACCACTAGATGTCGCGTCCCTCATACAAAAATATATTGTCTCTCTGGGTGCTGGTAACAAATAATGTAAAAGTCCCATGAAGGGCAGCACTCACTGGGGGTCATTTATAAACACTGGACAAATGGGCAAAAAAAATCAGATTTCTTTTATTTAATTTACAAACCCAGCATTTCGGTCACTGACTGTATTCCCTTGAGAAAAGTCACAGTGACCTAAATGTTGGGTTTGTAAATTCAATTTAAAAAGTATTACTTATATATGTAACTAATAGCCAATGTCAGACTGGGGGTCTTTGGCCCACCACAGGGGCCCTCACACCCCCCTCGACAACCTTCCCCAGCCATAACCCTCCTCCCCCTGTTCTAGCCCCAGCCGTAACCCCCCCCTTCGGCAGCCCCCCATGTTTTGCATCATGCTTTTTCTTTTTGACACAATGCGTTTGGGCCCAGTAGGGGAAGTCAGGGAATAGGTCTGGGTTGACAGGGCCCACAAGGCCAGAGCCCACCAGGATTTTCCCAATATTGTACCGGCCCAGTTTGACCCTGCTAATAGCTCTGGCTGACATTCATAAAGAGCCACAGTTTAAATAGTATTTTTTTTACAATAGTGGACAATGTTTTGGGTACAGTGGGTTATCCTTTGAAATATGTTTTCATGTTGTATGTGCAAGTAGAACATTTTTCCTTTGCTAAGAGCTGGTGCCAGAATTGAATATTGATTTGAGGATTTAATTGGTCCGACCTGACTGGCTTAGAACAGAGTGTACACCAAGAGCGTCTGTGAAGAAAACCCATTGAAATGGGAGTATTTAAAGCAGTTGCTCACCAAAGGGATTACCAATCACTTTCTGGTTTTTCTGGATCTGTGCTGGGTGGTGGTGCTTGAAGCAAAGAACCATGATTAAACCATTGTGCTCAAACCAGTAGAGCACCTTTTGATGAACTCTTTACTAGGACACAGAGGGGCAAATAGTAATTGTTTTAGCATACATACTTATAACATATAGATAACAGCCCAAATTCCCAATGAGTACAGCATCAATAAATAATGTTCATAGGTGTCATTATGTAAGGAATCGGAAACTGTATTCAGCTGAACATTACGCTATTTGTGTAGAATTATAAAAGCATATTTATTTGTTTTTGCACACTGAGTCATTCGCTACATCCTATTTTCTATTTAAAGGCAAATACCTATTAATATTTATACAGAAATAATTGCTTTTTAGTAATAAAACTTCAAAGTTACTGTGCACATTTTCTCTGGTTTGAACAGAGCATGGAAGACAGCAGGGGGATATCTAATTTAATATCTGATTTAAGCTTGATATAGCACCATGTAGTTCCAAAATGTTGCTTCTCCATATCCATGTTTCTAATTCTTATTCTAGGTGTGTTTATTTGAGTGCTGTCAATGTATGATGGACTGGTGTGGGACACTAGCTTACGATCACCCAAAGGAGTTGGAGTCTGGACAGGGTGCAGCTCAATATCGTATGAGACACCAACAGCATGGAATTAAAAATAAATTCAGCCAATTCAGAGACAGCCTGGGGAACTGGGGGAAGGGGAGTTCAAAGGGGGTCTAGACCAACAGAGAATGTAGTTTAATTTGATTTTGAAATTGTGTGGGATATGAAGCTGCCCATTTAACATTTAGAAAAATTTACAAAATTTGAAGTTTCTGGGCACCACTGCAAACTCTTTTTAAGGTATATATGTACCTTGTATTATATTTGGCTACTAAAATTTGTTTAGTACATATATAGCGTATAAGCAGGCCCGAATTTGTGGCAAGGCCTATGGCGAGAATATATGTGGGGCAGCATGCTGCCCAGCCGCCTGCTTAGGAGCACTGAGGGCGTGCAGCTCCCCAGTGCTCTGGCGAATGCGCACGCTAAGGGGGTGTGTGGGTGACGGGTGCTAGAACCACGCAGTTGGGCTAAGGTTGGGCACTAGGACCACATGGCCTAGTGAGTCGAAATCCAGCCTTGTATATAAGAACTGCACAATACACAAGATCCTCCGTAGTCTTGGGACAATAAGCAATCGCAGGGTCTGCTACCCTATTTTTACAGCTTTTTTTGAAAAAAAAAGTGAAATGTAACTGTCCAGTAACACAGGGAATAAAAGAAGTAATGATGTGCATATAAACCTATATGGAGTAATTGAATTAGATTTAGAATTATGCAGAAGGTTATTCCAATAATTAGTCCCTGTGATGTTACTGCTAAGGTTATGTGAAGGATCACATGAGGATTAATTGCCAAGAACTCTAGGACAGTCATGGTTTATGATGAGTTTGATGTCCAGTTCTGGCCACAGGCCAGCTAGGAACTGTGGCTTTATCCCTGGAATGGCAAATGAGTGTGACTTATGGTAGGGTACCTAGTTGCAACACTAGGGAGAGGGTTCAGGGCATGTTTGGTGGGTTACAACAACAACAAAAAAAAGAGGAAAAAAATTAGCATAGAAAATTAGTTAACCCATCTAACATCACCTCAGGATACTGCTAGTACTGGTATGTTAATATTTTATGCTTTGTACCTAGTCCTCATTAGGAAATAAAGCCTGTGTGACTTGTGTGGCAGCCTACCCACACTTATAATAAAAAGCAAGTTTGCCTAGGTAAAGTAACCCATAGCAGCCAAATGGGTGTTTGCTTGTAAACAGGTGAGGTGACCAGTAAATGCTACCTGGAGATTTGCTTGCTAGAGTTACTGCACCTGTCTTTTATTACATGATATGAGTACATTTTGCCAAAGACACAATTTAGCTATTGGATTAATTTAAAAATCCTGCACTTATATTATCAAAATACAGGTCACTGGCATTATAGGAATGTTTGGCATGATATACTGTCCAGTGATTTGTACTTGTTTGATGGCTATGAGCAAACATAGAGTGAAGTGTGTGTTGCACACATTACCTACTCCCTTAGGTTCTTTTCACCTTTTTTTTGAGAGAACTTGTGAGAAAGGAAAAAACGTTATGGTTAGATAGTAATGTTAGAGTTGAGGCTGGCAAGAAACAAATGTGCATTTAAGGCATTCCTTTTTAATAGACACAAATCAAATAATTTTGCTACTAATGGCTGGTTGACTCAGGAGGAAGTTTAAAAGACACTTGAAGATATAAAAGTAAACAAAAGTGCAGGGTCGCATTTATCTTAGGGTTCTCAGCTCAGCTCTATGATTGTCAAACCAGTGTACTTAATGGGGTGGTTCAACTTTAAATTAACTTTAGTATATTGTAAAATAGCTACTTCTAAGCAACTTTTCGATTGGCCCTTATTTTTTCTTAGTTTTTTAATTATTTGCCTTCTTCTTCTGTCTGTTTCCAGTGCTCAAATGGTGGTCACTGACCCCATCTAAAAAAACAAATGCTCTGTAAGGCTACAAATGTATTGTTATTGCTACTTTATATTACTCATCTTTCTATTCAAGCCCTCTCCTATTCATATTCCAATCTCTTATTCAAATCTGTGCATGGTTGCTAGGGTAATTAGGACCCTGGCAGGATTGCTAAAATTGCAAATGGCAAAGCTGCTGAATAAGATAATCAATATAAATCATCTGTAGTGTAAGAGAAACGGTATTTCTTCTTGTTTTTTAAATATGTTCAGTGCAAATTATACACAGGACTGCTGTACATGGGAAACAGTACAATATCCTTATGCCTTTTTGATAATGTGCCAGGGCTTCAGATGAGATTTATGAAATTAAGCTCTGGTTAACCCAATTACAGTGCTAAAATGAAAACAATAATCTAGTATAAACTAATCTTGCAAAATATTTTGTCCCTTATACCACAGGGCACTGACGTATGTCCCAATATGCAAGGTCCTTTATATAACCATGATAGTCCTCCATTACTTGTGGTTTGAGGGCGTATATCTTGTGTTTTTAAAGGACAAGTAAAGCCTACATTTTCCTACCATGTATATAAATTGGGCATATCTTCCCCACACAAGCCACATAATTTGTACTTCATATACCACCTCCATTAGCCAGGCCATCACATTTTCCTAAAACAAATAGCAGCTTTTACTGGCGACCATTTTCCCTCTGACACATCATCAGTTACAATGAGACATGTATGCTGTAAAGTTCATGCAATGCAGAATGCAGATTAAGACAGGCACAACATACTTTGATAAAAAGTTTTGCTGGGGTTGAGCCAGTGCCAGGCCAAGTCGGCCAGGCGCCCTAGGCAACCCAGCCGACTACGTGCCCCCCCCCACCATTCGTGCAGAGGAATCGCGAGTATACATGCATGGAAGAGCTGAGTACCTGTGAGTGCGCATGCACCGAAGAACGGAAGCGTGAGTGCGCATGCGCACACTTGCCATTCAGAAAGAACTGCTGCAGCCACAGGTTAAGGACACAAGGCTCCGAACTAGGGGATGGCGTCAGCAGAGGTACAGGCCTCGCGCCCCTCTGCCTTTACGTCCTAGGCACGTGCCTCTTCTACCTACCCCTAGTTCCTGCCCTGGGTTAAGCACAGTAATGGTTAAGCTGAGCTCAGGAGAGGTGGTTACCAGAAAAAAAATAGAATCAGATAGCTAGAGTTTCTATGGAAACCAGAAATGTTATCTCTTCATTGGCTGTAAGACTGGAGGGTGTGTTAAGTAATCTGAGTGAGGGGGCAGAGTGGGTTAGAGGAGTAAAAGGAATTCTAAGTGTTTAAGGGGATTCTCCAGGCTGTTCACTGGAGGGGGTTTACATGTCCTTGAAGGATGAAATGCCACCCTTCTTATATCTGTTTTCTAGATTTCTTGATAAGGTTGCCACATGGCAATTTTACTGGCCTGGGTAGGACAATTTATGTTTGACAACAATCTAATTAATATGTCAGAAAGTAGGTAACCTTACTTCTGGAGTCAGGCCAGAATCTGTGGCAAGGCCACAACGGCTGGACCTAGGGCGGCACATTTTTAGGGGTACGTTGTGCCCTTGGCATGTGCCTCTTCTGCCTGACCCTAGTTCTGGCCCTGCCTATTAACCTTAGGTTAGAATGTATGCGGTAGATAGCAGCAGTGTTGGACTGGGCGGCGTGATACCGGGAGGGGCAGTGGCAGGGGGCCCTTAACCCCCAGTCTGACCCTGGTTAGCAGGATAGGAAGGGACAACATGGGAGACTACTAAAACATTTTGGAGAGTGTCTATGTTTTATCAGCTAAACTATTTAGGGAGGGGGGCACTACCCAATAGGGTAATGTGACAACTTTTCTGCAGATTTGCCCACAATCAGTACCAGTCATCTCTAGTGTTAGTGAAATAGTATTTTTTCTTTTTTTTTAATGATATCCATATGAAACCGGTTGGTGGGGCCTAACTGTTAAGGCAATAACACAAAATCCCTTGAGTAAGTTCTTTTCTAGGGCTGCAGCAGGTTTCTACGCAAAATGCACCCGAAGTGATTAGTAAGCAGCCCTGCAGTGTGTGACATGTATACACTATTGATTTTAAATACATGAGCTAGCAACCCCATTCTGCTCACAACAGCTAAACTGGCTTCTCTTGCCCACGGCGCTCCTGAGCAGTCATCTGATCTCCCCCCAAGTACAATAATACTGCAGTCATTCTAGGCAGGGAAGGGTTAAGGTGAAGCTGACTCTTTGCTCCTCCTACATCCTATGGGCCGATCTTAACCCCGCCTGGGCCCTGCTGCTAACAGTGCGGGTCAGTTTCTCTTTCAGCAGTCATGAGTGAGGCTGATCCAGTAGGAGAGAAGGGCCCTGCTGAAGATGATGGCGAGGAGTGTGTGCCGTTCAACCCTTTCCTGCATGAGTTTGAGCCGAAAGGCTTCTGGCAGAAGGCGAGGGTGAGTGTGCAAGGACGGGATGTGTAAGGGCTGATGGAAGACTACATAGGAATGGCACTTTATAGGAGCTTGCAGCTGTGGGGAGAAAGTCCGGCTGCGCAAGGAGAACAGCACCGCAGAGCCTTGTCACTGGCATCACTGCACTGTCACACACACACGATCGCTCCTACAGCTTCTACTCTCCATGCACCAATAACAATATCGCTTATAATCTAACTTCAACAACCTCTGTGTGTCCTGTAACTGAAATACACCATTTGTTCTATTTGTGTTTATCATCAGAACCTCTTTCAGTCTTCTGCTGGCCTTTGCTAGAGACACAGAAGGGGCACCTTGTGACTTTACAGCATTGAGTATTTGCTTTCAGGGTCCCACAAGACTGTACTCTCTGTGCTGCACCATTAGGTGTAATGTTTCATTTAACCATTCGCTATCAGTCCCATTCATTACTACAGTGGGCATATTTTCTTTTTAATACGTGTTTCCCCAACCATCATATTTTCGGAGTAGCCTGAACACTGAAATTATGGAAGAGGAGGTGTTCTAGTGCTGGTAGTGGAAGACAATCTGCAGGGCTGGATGTTATGGTTAAGGCTGCCACCCTGACTTGCTTGGTAACACTGAAGAGGTGGCTATTTATATCAGAAAGGCGGCAACCCTAGGTGTGGTGTCCCCTGCTGTTGGGGTGCTGCCTGTTTAAGTTCTACAACATCTGGAGAACTCATACGTGATGCAGTGTTCTCTCTATGTCAGGGGTGCCCAAAGGGTAATTCAGGATCTACCAGCAGACTTTTAGCTGGTGATCAGTAGATCTCAAGACATTGTCAACAAACAGCCCTCCTATTATGTTACGGTTACATAAGAAATAGTTGTTTGTTACAAATAACAACATTTTCTCATGAATCAATAGTTAAGTCATATTTTCATGTTACAGAATGCTAACAATACTTTTATGGATGTAGATCTTGATGGGACATCATCGCTAAAAGTAGACCCCCACATTAGCAAAGTATGGGCCCTCCTGCTCTAGGTCCACAATTCCCTGTCTGCAGAGTGGTAGACTAAATGACAGGGTGAGCGTTTGAATGAATGATTATTTCCTGGCCTAGATTCTACTGAAGCACAGCAGAAAGGCTATTTAGGGTGAGTTTTGTGGAGAACACCATTTTGGTTTGCAAAACATTAATGGAAGTGACATTCTCTCTCATTTTCTGATGGGTCTTTGCAAAGAATGCACCTGTACAATTTTATGTGTGGTCCACTGATTGTTGTGTGTGTGTGTGCTGTTGTCATAACAATATGTTCATACACTAGAGCAGAGCTTGGGTATCTGTTGCCTGGATGCCTAGTTTGAATGCTATTTAGCATGGAGTTTGGCGTCATGTTATTTTGTTCCTAAGTTTTGTTAGTGACATTTATATTGGTTACCGTATATTGTTATGGGGGTAAGGGCTCGCTGAACAAATCTAAGGCTATAATGGGGGACCTGAAGGGAAATGGCAAACCAACGGTCTGGGTTGATATTGTGCACAAGTGTTCTCTTCAGAATTTTGATAATATTCACAGACTTACCTGTTGCACTAGACAGGTAGGGGTTCAGTGACTCCCTCCTGTACTCCAATCAGGTCGCCAAAATCAGCCAATGTCATGATAGGTTTGCACAGTCTGAGGAAAGCGTGCTGTCCGATGGGCGAGGCGGCACATCCTATAGATTAAATGTGTCACAGACTGGGGTAGTGAGTTGTCCAATAGCAATGGGAAATGTCAGGGACTGATGCAATCGCATGCACAATTAAGTGTAGGGAATCAATTGAGTCCAATGTCTTCAGAATTAAGGCTTACAATTTATTTGATTACTAAATCTCTAGCAGAAAATGAAGCTGTTAGAAGTATTGCATTTAAGCATGAGGGGCATCTTAAATGTATCAGTGTGATATTATTGACAAAGATGTTCACCCCCTTTAAATTGATTATAATCCATGTTTAGTGATGTAATTTGTCTCACATGACCTGGACCAGTGTAATAAAAAATCATGTATCCAGTTACTAAAATATGAGGGCATCAAAAAATCTCTTGAAGGTGCCTGATCACTAAAAAAGCACTAGGCCTGAGGCCTCTTTCTGCGTGGATTATTCCCTAAATTAGGGGAGCTTTTTGATACACACTGCATTGAAAGGAACTGCCTATAGCCACACCAGAAATGCTGCAGCATTAGCTGTGAAATTTGTAGGTGTGGGGGTAAAGTGCTGCATGTTGTGCATGGCAGTTAACATATTTCTGACATATTAAATTGTTGTGCAGGAGGTGACTTTTTTTATAGCCTCTCAATAGCTGAGGTTTATTATCCCATGTATTTCACTTGCAAAACTTTTTCACTTTCCTATAGACAGTACTGATGCGTGACCACAATTGACATACATAGTCTCTACATACAAACACCAGCAAAATATTTGTCATCCATTTATATGCAAAAGTTGGTAGTTTACAGAGATGTCAACCTCTTTGGGTTAATTGCTGGGAGATTTTAAGCCATATATGTGGTATACTCCTGGAAAATACAGGAAAGTTGACAGGCCCCGCACTTCATATCTGCTATATTTTTACACCATACAACTTAACACATGGAACCTGCATTTTAATGCAAACTCCATTTGGCACAAAAATCCACTTGTCCGCCTGCACCCGAGCTGAGGCAATGTATCTGGACATTGAGGAGCAGATTCTCTAGTCTACTACATCTGGCACTAGCCTAAGAAGCCATGTACCCCCTACTCCACAATATATTAGAAGCCACTGTCAGCCTGCAGCGTTGTTAGGGATTTAATTGGTCACAGAATATAATATTTAGGTTTACATAATTCCTTGTATTATTTACAGGGCATAACTTATGTATTGTATGGAAAAATGCCCTCCTTAGTTAAAATTTCAGTGGATGTTAGAAGTCACCTTGGAGCTCCTTAGTATATGTAAAATTACTCTGCCTTCCTCCTTGATTCTATATATGGTCACTGAGACACTTGGTGGCTTATTATTTACCTTAGATGGCACTTTATTGCATCTTGCAGAAGATGTCTTATGTGGTATAAACTGAGGAATGGCAGCACTATGAGCTTATGTGTAACACTGTATAAATCTCGCTAGCCCTGCTAGTGACACTTTGCAATGTTTATATCCGTGAAATTGCTTGGCCTTATAGTGCTTATAACCAGTGTCTCAGAATAGCTGTATAAAAATAGAACTCTTGATTATCTTTATTGTCCCTGTTGCCTCATTTCCCTGCACTTCCTTTAAAATGATAAGTGGAACAGCCATTTAGGGAGCAAATCGAATGCAGTCGCAGTGAAGTGGCCCCTGTTCCTGTGAAAGGGCCTCCTGCCAGGAGCACAGCAATGTTCTTGTGTCTCTGTAATAACCCTATGTTTAAGGCCTAACCACTTTAACTGCTAATTAGTAACCACGGAAACCTGAACAGATCTGGGCCTACTTCTACAACTATATTTATTTACATGATAATATTTGCGTGAGGCAGGAGCCTAGCAGCAGTGCTGCCAATTGTTGCTTTTCTAAAACGATCTGTTTACATATACAGCATTATGCTAATGATTATTTGTATCCTATGTGTAAAAAAAACATTACAGGTGAGAAGTTGAGGTCCTTTGCTATAGTATAATTAATAACATGAGAAAGTGATTAGTATGTTATTAGCTAGGAGCTGCCTATCATGCCAGGCTGAATTGTGGATCACACAAATTAATGTTAACATAGAGATGAACTACCCTTTTAACTTTTAGTATGTTATAGAGTGGCTTATTCTAAGCAACCTTTCATTTGGCCTTTATGTTTTCTTTTTTTATATAGTTTTTGAATTATTTGCCTTCTTCTGACACTTTCCAGTTTTCAGATGGGGTCACTGACCCCACCTAAAATCAGATGCACTGTAAGGCTACACATGTTTTGTTATTGCTACATTTTATTACTCCTCTTTCTATTCATATTCCAGTCTCTCATTCAGATCAATGCATGGTTGGTAGGGTAATTTGGACACTAGCAACCAGTTTGCTGAAATTGGCAACTGGAGAACTGATGAATAAAAAGCTAAAAAAAATCACAAACAAATTTTTTTAGAACAATTGCAAATTGTCTTGGAAAATCACTCTATGCATCATACTAAAAGATAATTTAAAGGGTGAACAACCCCTTTAGGTGTGGGATCTATTATCGTGAGTGCTTGGGACCGGGGGTTTTCTGGATAAGGGCACCTATCCTCTAAATACACGATAAGATTAAAAAAAAACATTATGATGATTTTACCAACAACATAGATTGTTGCTTGCTTAGTTATTATCAAGTGCAAGGTACTACATTATTGAAGAGACAAAGCAATTTGATCAAAAGATTAGATTTTTTTTGGTTTTAATTAGGGATGCACAGGATTCAGTTCAGGATTCAGCCAAGATTCTGCCTTTTTCAGCAGGATTCGGCCAAATCCAAGTACCTCGCTGAACCGAATCGGAATCCAAAAAATCACGTGACTTTTCGCCACACAAACAAGGAAGTCAAACATTTTTTAATAGTGCTCGGTTCTCTTTCCCTGTTGTTTCCCTAATTTACTTACCGGATTTGGTTCGGTATTCAGGCGAATCTTTCACTCGGGATTCTAATATAATCCTAAATCCTAAATAATCCTTAAATAATGCATCCTTAGTTTTATTACACTACAACACTATTAAATAACATTGGCATGCTGCATGATAATTTGAGTCCTATTATGCACCAGTCAGATCAGTCTAGGGTCGCCACCTGGTCAGTATTATATTGGTCTGGTTGGTAAAAATTATTCCAATTTTATTAATAGGGAAAACATAATAAATATATAGGAAGGCCGGTATTTTTTTCCAGGAAAGGTGGAGAGCCTAATCTAAATGTATTCAAGTCAGTTATAGAATGAATTACCCACAGGCATTTAAATGTGTTTTATGTGTTATGCATTTTTATGCTTTCCACCACAGGGCAGCACAAGAGTTAAGTGATTTTACTCTGTCATGTAGGTCAGTGCCCATAGGAGCGGAGACCAATGCTGAACGCAGAGTAATATAGGTCTTGATCATAATTTTCTGCGTTCACTGCTGGTATTTGTTCCTGTGAGTATAGACCAACAAGGGAATATTAAATCAGTTAACTCTTGTGCTCCCATGTGGTCAAAAATCTTATGATAGCATCACACAGCAGACATGTACCGTATATACACATGGATACCTCAGCAGAACTGTGTGCTATTTTTAATTTGCTCCTATATCTTTTTATATGTTTATTACATTGCAAGGCTAATTAGTAATTAATTTGCCTGCATATTTTGTGGTAATATTGGATTGTGTTTGCATTTTGCATGTAAATTATGCAGATACTCTAAATACAAGAATGAAATCTTGGCTGATAAGGGGAACTTTATTCAGATTTTCACTTAATCCAAACCCTTTAGGCCATGTGACCTTGGACAACTGGACATGACTGTATTTGAGATGTTGGTCTTTATGCTATATTGAATATACAAGTTTGGTATTAAATGTGGTTTTCAGCTGAACCATTTATGTAGGGTTATGGGAATACAAAAGTGATGGATTTGATGCATCCCTAGTAATTTAATTGCCTATTATATGTTAGGCAATTAATTGTTATACATGCAGGATATGGATTAAGCATTTGTCCTGTCTTAAATGGAGAAAGCAACTTAAATGTAATTGGCAAAATGTTTCTTTTAGTTGCATTGTATACATATACATTAGATACAATACATGCACTTGATTCAACTGTACTATTCCAGGAAAGCCAGATTTGTCAGTTATGCTGAACTAGGGGAGGCAAGATCCTCTTATTAGCTGAAGTACAAATGTAAACCATACTATATGAGTATTGCACCCCCACCCAGGCCAGTTGGACTTTCTAATTAAGCTTCTAGGTTTATTACTATTATCAGCTGCATAGGATGATGCCTTCAAGACATTTCCCTTGAGAAGGTATTGTTATCTATCTGAGGTTATCTTTTCTCATTTCCCTGGCTGCTGTGAAAGATCCATAAAGTTTTGATAAAAGCTGTTATCCTAGCCGTTCCTAGCTCCTGAATAGATAATGTCCATGGTAGTTTGACAGGCAAATAACCCCTTCGGAAATTACACTCTATCATCCACCAATTATGTGTGCCGTTTATTCAGAATGATCTGTATCTACCAAAATAATGCAGAGTGCAGGTGTGAGATTGTGGCAGATTCCCTATGTATTAAACTATAACGAAGTGGAGATTTTTGCTCACTGTTTTATAACTTTTATTATTAAACCTCTAAAAACCTTCTTTTGCTTTACATGATAAGCCTTCTTTGCCTAGGCTAATGTCACACTGAACAGAAACTCATCCTGCTGAAAGACACAGGCTGAGAATCAGCCCCTACACTGAAATTGTTCCTTTGCCTTGTCTGCACCTGGATCCATTGCGTTGGTCTGGGTGCAGGCACACACTCACGTTTCAGCACAGAAATCCACAGCATATGCTTGCAGCTGGGCCAACTCAATGGATCTGTTTGCAGGCAAGATAAGGGACTGAAGTTAGCCTAACATGTAATCTGCAAAATAAGTAAAACATTTTGCTCAGAGTAGCACTTCCCTCTAAAAACTCCTAATGATTCATATACAGGCCAACCATTTGAAATCATAGGGCCCCATACAACCAAATTTTCAGGGCCCCAGTGCCCCGCCCATCCCAAGCCCCACCCCAGATCCCACCCACTCCACATCACAGTTAAAAGACCACATAGACATCAGTGCTAAATAAGGTAACCCCCCCACACACAAGTTATAAAAAGCTATTGGGGACCAGGGCTCCCTATAAGTTAAAATAAATTGGTGCCAGGGCTTCCCATAAAAGTTTTTTTTTTAAAAAAAACATTGGCACCAGGGCCCCCCTTACAATTTAAAAAAATTGAGGCCCCCAAAGAATATTTTTTTAAAAAAACATTGCCGCCAGGGCCCCCTTTCAAGTTAAAAAAAATTGGGGCCCCAAAGGATATTTTGTGGTGGCAGGGGCCTATAGAGTATTAAAATAATACATTGGTGGCCAGGGGATTAAAAAAAAACAAAAAAAAACCACAATGGAGTTCAGTAGAATTGAACTTGTGGCTTCAGGAACTTCAACCTTTCGTGAATTTGGGTCTTTTCACCGTTCATGACTTCGATTCCGGCAGTTTTTGTGGCTTCAGGGTCTTTTCAACACTTCGGGACTTCGGCTGTTAGGCACTTAGGCTGTTCGGGACTTTGGAAGGAGGCGGCACGGCTTTGGCGCTTTCAAGGGGGGCCCGGCTCTTTCAAAAAGTTCAGCACTGCCGTGTGGCTGACACTCGTAATATGGCTTAAAAAGATCTCAGCCAAAGTATAAACAGTGTAGACAATCTAGAGAATCAGTCTGAGCCCAGGCCAATGGCATGTTTGCAGGTGCAGAAACATCATGGAGCAGAGGTGAGTAGTCAGGCTGTTTCTTGGCCTGAGTTTAATGTTTGGCCAAGAAACGGCCACATCTGGCTCTAGCCAAATACTTAAATATAAGTAACTGATGCCAGTCTGACCAAATACTTAAATACCCTGCTATAAGTAACTGGTGCCAGTCTGACCATGACATTTTTTTCTTTGAGGCAGCTTTACCACTAGTTCATATACAGTAGAACCCTGTTTTTTACATTACTCAAGGGGCCAAGCAAAACAAACTTGAAATTGCGAAAACGTAAAATCCTGAGGAAATTAATGGAGTGTACGAACACAGGACCACAAATGATCCGGGAAAATGTAAATTTGGGAAAAGTAAAACCGAGGTTTTACCGTAGATACAATAAAGCTATGGTTCCTTGGTTAATAACTAATACCCGTTTACCCTCTCTCCCTCTCTTCCATGTCATATTCCATGTATTGTAGCTCTTCATATAATCATTTGCAAACCTTAAGCTGCTAATTTTGTCCCCAAGAAATTCCACAGTTATGATAGTTAATAGTTGACATTTTTCCTGCTGTCTACACCTGTCTGTAACTAGTTTTTTTATTTTCTCTTTTTTTAAACCTTCTATGAAAACATGATTTGATTTACAGGTCGTGTGAAGGCCTAGTCACCTTCATTCATATGTGGCAGCTACTGAACTCCTCCAAAAGATTCCTTATTATTTATAGCTTTTCTATATGTTATTCTTATAAAGATACTTCATTTTTTTTAAACCCTAAAAATTCATTTATGTAAACTCACTCGGTGTTATCCTCTGAGCACTTTTGAAATTTACATTAGTTTTCGATTTGCAGCCGTTATTATTAGCAGCTTTAGACTGCAGCAGCTCTTTCTAAAAGTCAAAATTAGCAAGAGTTACGGACTATAGAAAAAGTGCATAGAAAATGCATCCAAAGTTATGGTTGCTAGCACTCTGACCTTCAGAGGTGCTGAGCTAAGCCTTGTGTTTGTATTCTCAGACTCATCTAAAACTGCTAATATCTTAGAAACCATGAAAAATGTAAAGTTAATGTTGATTTCAAACGTGCTCAAAGGACCAATCTGTGTTTTTGGGTTGTTTAGGTCCCCTTAAAAAATTTGCTCACATTGTTTAAGCAAGCATTCTTTTATGTTAGGAGTAGTCCACTGTAGTCACTGGATTCAGTAGATGAGCCTTCTAGCTAAAGCCCCACAGTATGGCAACTCCCACTTGTATTAAAAAAAAAAGCTAATAAATGCAAGTGCCCCTCCATCGACCTGCATTGTCTCATTTGTCTGCAAATTTCTAACCAAGACCACTTCATCTTTATCTGAAATAAAACCCGGACCAACAACAACAAACCGTGGAGCTTATTTTGGGTCCACACAGTGCTTACTTTTCATCTCTATTTTGGGGATATTTTCTATAAACAAATGTTTTACCTTTAAAGTAAGACAAATTGCTGGTCCCAGCGTAAGTTCAAAAAGTGTATCGCTGTGAATTCCTAGGAGCCTGTGTCAGACTCCCAAAAAGTATAAGATACTGTAATAAAGTTGGAATAAACAGCTTCAAAGCAGTATTTTCAAACTGCATGTGTTTCTTTTATTAGCAGTGCAAAACACTACATGTTTCGGGTACAACCCTTTTTCATGTGTACAATTGAAAAAGGGTTGTACCCGAAACATGTAGTGTTTTGCACTGCTAATAAAAGAAACACATGCAGTTTGAAAATTCTGCTTTGAAGCTGTTTATTCCAACTTTATTACATTATTTTATAATGTTTTACCTTTAATTGCACCCAGGACTGCAATACCAAAAATGAGAAAGGTTTGCTCTGAAGCTTAATTGTTAACAGACAATTTATTATGGGGTGTGTAGCAGTCTGTTCAGTCCAAATAAAGACACGATGCCAAGTGCTATAATTTGGAGCAGACTGTTGCTAAATATTGGAGCTGGAGAGGTAACGGTTACTTGCCTAGCCTGAGACTTCTATTTGCAGATAGATGTTTATTCAGTACAGCACAAGGCTGTAGGCCAAGTAATTTGACAGAAGTTTCAGCTGATAAATGTACTACATTGTGTTCAGAAATAAACTCCTGTTTCTCAAGGCTCCATATGATTTGGATTCTTTTCAGAGAGGCAAACCATTATTATTAGTAATTTTCATCATAAACGTATTTGAATAAACACTTCAGTTAGTGGCTGTATATAGCGTTTACATGAATGCATGTTTGTGTTAACTGCCTTGCGTCTGAGGGTTTTTTTCTTATTTCTAAATATTTGGGCTGAAGGCCAGAGTCACCAGTTAATAGGATGTTTACACTAATGTGTGGTTTCCTAAGAAAAGAGGCCCACATGTCTCACACTATTTACAATCCGTTTCATTAGCCTGGTGTTAGGCTGCTTAATGAAATCTTATGTTGGACAAAAATGATTAAGGATGGGAACATTTGTTAGGCCAGAGCTGATCTTGTGCTTGTCTGAATTCCAGAACTGCAGAGCAT
The DNA here is from genome assembly GCF_017654675.1 of Xenopus laevis. Lineage (NCBI taxonomy): Eukaryota > Metazoa > Chordata > Amphibia > Anura > Pipidae > Xenopus > Xenopus laevis. The sequence goes on from NC_054371.1 coordinate 154,807,510, forward strand.
TGCACTGTAATCGGCAAAGTCAGAGGTCATTATTTTGCAGTCTGTGCTGTTCTGGGACTAAAGATGTTAAACTTTTCTGATAGGAAATGGACATTAACCTGACCTTTTAATTACAGCAGATGTTCTTTGTTGGATTTGCTAATGCTGATAACTTTCATGCTTTTTGGGTAGCCCTAGCCCTTGGCCCACATAATGCATTTCTGTTTACATGTTCCTTACTTTGTTTTCAGAGCATTTTTCATAATTAAACTTAATCAAACCCTTTACTGTCTTGTATTTGTAGTTCTATATCCTGGGGTTTACCCTGTTCCCTCTGCGTTTCCTCCTGGCTGCTATCTTCCTCTTCCTTATGTGGCCAATTGCTGCCCTACGAGTGGCTGGACTCGCAGATGAAGAACTGAGCCGCTCTATACGGCACCGCCGCACGTAAGTGTTTTGCTAAATTACAAGTAGACTATTCTGTAACAATATACTTTCACCATTGTGTAGTGAAACATTTTCATTTCTTCCACCACTTCCTCCACATCCCATTCCATATGTTTCCTCCCCTTATACACAGCATTCTCCATCACCTGATTTACCTCCTGAGCCGCTCTATGTTCTTCATGTGTGGTTTCCACTGGATCACCATACGTGGCCGCCGAGCCCCCGCTTCTGAGGCCCCAATTCTGGTTGTAGCCCCTCACTCCACCTTCTTTGATCCCATAGTCACTGTGGTGTGTGACCTTCCATCTGTTGTATCCCGAGTGGAAAACCTCAACATCCCAGTGATTGGAGGTGAGCAGATTAATTCCTTATTAATTCCTTATTAAAGTCCTACTAACAGCCCTATTATATGTGGTTTTAATACTTTTGCTGCAGTGTCTGTATAGAAATATTTTTCTTTTATATCATAGCACTACTCCGTTTCAATCAGTCCATTTTGGTTTCCCGGCAAGATCCATCTTCTCGGAAGAAAGTAGTAGAGGAGGTAAAACGACGAGCAACCTCAAATGGAGAATGGCCTCAGGTAGCAACATGCCAGTTATCAATTGCATATGGAAACCTTTTCCATTTAGCTGTAAATTTAATCTTTTTGCTGTAGCTTTCTGGAGTCCTTCATTCTTTTTCTTTTTTTCTGCATTTGTATAGGTGTTATTCTTTCCAGAGGGAACTAATGGTAATGGCAAAGTTTTGCTGAAATTCAAACCAGGTGAGAAATGGCAACAAAGGCCTTATTCAAGAGAGTTATACCCAGCATATTTTGTATTTTCCTTTGCCATTTTTTATTGTCCTTGTACTCATTTTTCTTCTTCTACTCAGGTGCCTTTGTTGCTGGGGTTCCAGTTCAGCCATTGCTTATGAGGTATCCCAACAAATTGGTGAGTGCTACAAGACTCCTAAACATGAAGTGGGTATTTTTTAATTTATGTTTCTGTGTTTTACTGACTACAAAAAGCAAGGAACTGTCTTTTTGAGTATAACATATGTGGGTGGCTTTTGGAAGAGTTGGACATGAAAATCTATTTGATTGCTTGCTACTAACTATAGACATGTAAAAAAAAATTGAAACCTATTTTGAAGGTATAGGACAGTCGTCCCCAGCCAGCAGCTCGTGAGCAACATGTTGCTCTCCAACCGCTTGGATGTTGCTCCCAGTGGCCTCAAAGCAGATTATTTTTGAATTCTAGGCTTGGATGCAAGTTTTGGTTTCATAAAAACCAGATGCACTGCCAAACAGAACCTCAATGTAGGTTGACAATCCACATAGGGGCTACCAAATGGCCAATCACAGCACTTATTTGGCACCCCAAGAACATTTTTTATGCTTGTGTTGCTCCCTGACTTATTTAGGTTGAGGATCCCTGGTATAGGACAACAAGTAAGTGTTGATGCCACAATTGGGGAATGACGCAAAGGTTAAATTTTTTAGTGAAAGTTCTGAACTTTGTGAATTAACAGAAAGGTGACTTAATGATCTCTGTTGCTTGGTAAATCTTCATTTGTATCAAGCCAAGTCTGTAAAGTGCTTATTTTCTGGCCAAAGACTTCATCTCCTCTACCTTCCTCCATGGCTGCTGACTTGGCTCACACTGACCTCTGTATACAAGAATTTATTTGAATTGTGGCATGAGCGATATTTCTATGTGTTGTATACAAAGAATGGGCATGCTGTGTATTGGCCACTTTGAAAATTATTTATTTACTATATTTCTTTACATTGCACACAAAACATTATATTTTGTTCACATTTTTAAAATACTACATGCGCTGAGAAGTTGATGGATCAAAATAAGTAAGAACTTGTGTGATTCTTGTGCACCCCAACATTTGTTGTGTGTGCTGACCCTAATTTTGTGTGCACCTAAATTGAACTCAACACCAGATTTTAAAATGTGTGCCATTTGCCAAGTAAAGCAAAACTAGTTGGCCAGAAAATGCTCTTTGTGAGTGTGATGCTCCTTGTGAGTGTGATGTCTCCGGCACTGGGTTCGAGTTCCTGGTGGGGATGGCCATGTTTGGTCAGACACCTGCATGATAAGCAAGTCTCCCGGCTAGCTCATTATGCACATGTGTTTGAAGTCACGCATGTGCAAAATGAGTTGGGAAATGAGTGAGTTTTTCACTAGGGACTGAAACCAGTGCCACCCCATAGTGAACTTGAAAGTATCTCTTACCACCAACAGAGCCCAATTGAATTTTTGAAATAGAACCATAGCTAATATTTATAAACATTGGGGTGATCATTTAAGCAATAAATGACAATTCCAATGCATTGACTTTTACAATGAAACCATTGATTAATTAAATGATTTATTATAATGAAATAAATGGCAAATTAATGTAACGAAAGCCAGTTAATTAATAAATGGCTAGTTCAGTACTACTGGGTTGTCGTTTTAATGGTTCTTGTTGATTTGCTCAGTGTAGACATCCCTTGCTCTTCTATCAAAGAAATTGATGGTGTGGTGCCTTCTGATAAGAATCCAACTTTTACTTTATTTGTAGTCAACATAGTGTCACTAAAAACTGGCTTTACTAATGCATATTTTTTTTTTTCATTTTGTGCAGCCTGCAACTATCTGGACATGGAAAGGGAATGGAGTGTAAGTTAATCACAACTGAGCATGATTTATTTCACCTAAATTTTTTTCGATCTGTTGTCCCATCTTACATTTCAATGTGTCACTTGTTGGTACACACACTTATATCACACATAATCACAGCTCTGCATGCTGATCTTTTTAGCTGTTCCCAGATTATAGATTCTGTGCGTCAGTGACACTCTGACACTTTTTCTTTAATATTTGCAATGCGACTTATACCATATTCCCAGCATTAACTTTTTACCACTTTTAATGAAAAGCAAGTAAATAATCATGTAAGTAAATAATCATATTTCTTGTAATGCTGGGGCTTCCTAACAATTTAATCTGCAGCCAAAGCTTGTTCACTTGTAATGCATAGTATTGAAAATAATTTTTCTAATTAGTCTCCTTAATTAGTCTACCTTGTTTTTTTTATTCAACAAATATTTCACAGGGATTTTAAATAAATTACCAACCATTGAGGTAATTGGGGCAGCTTGGGATGAGAGGGAAATTGGTCATATGCGAGTCAGTAAGCAGCTTAAAGAATGCCAGATATGTGCACTAAAAGCCTATTCATTGCAGTCATTTAGAGGTTACACAACATAGAAATATACAAAGCATATATTTAAGTATAGATAAACAAATGTCAACCACACCAACTATAAGAGTCAAGTAACGGCCAAAAATGCAACTTGTTAAAAACTATCTTCAGTTTGATTTCTGCATTAATTCTGTATGACAAAAAACTTGCCACACATCTTGTTTCTAGGTAAAACTCACAAATATTATTCAATGCTTGAGCTAAGAAAAAGTCAGAGTGCCCTGGAGGCAGGGTGTCCTAGATACAATAACTAGTAATTTAAGATAAAAAGCATTAGATGCAAAAGAGAGCCTTTTGCCACAGCATATTCATAAATAATAAAAACAATAAGAACACATATTCACTCTTATAATCCTGTGCAACTGACCCTTAATTTTTAACTGCATATTTTCCCCTCTGCTTCTTAAGTTAATATACTACTCTCTACTGCTATATACCATTGCACAAGGCTTTTTGGAAACAAATGTCTGTTGTTTGTGTGTGTTATGTGATATAAGTTCTCATTAGAAGAATTCTTTAAGAGATTGTTCACATTCTTCATGCTATGTACTTAGTATTGCCTAACCAAACCATAGCTTAAGAGAATAGTCTACTTATGGAACACATATTTTGAATTGCATGAAAAGGCAATCGTGCTTTTTTACACATAAGCATGCTTCTATGCCTTGGGTGGAGGCTGCAGTATAGCACGAAGAAAAACTTCAGGAAGTTATATAATTACGTATTACTACCCTCCAGCCTGCTAAAGGGGAGACTTTGACATGTATTGCTCTTCAGGCATTGCAACAGGGAGGAATTTAGCAGGATTGGCACTGAAGAGGCCTTTTCATACAAACACTATGGAGCACTCTCAGAATGAAAACAATTGATTTCAGTTTATACCATGTTAAAATAGGGCAGTTTCATGGGCTTGAGAGCAACATGATGCTCACCAACCCCTTGGATGTTGCTCCCAGTAGAATCAAATCAGGTGCTTAGTGTTAAATTCCTGGCATGGAGACAAGTTTTGGTTGCATGAAAACCAGGTGCACTGCACAGAGGTTCTTGCAGGCTGTTAGTCCATATAGAGGCTGCCAAATAGTCAAAGGGTTGGGGACCCTGGTATATGGTATAGGCAGACTCCAAATACTCCCGTAGTCAATGATGTGAGAATTTAATAGAAAATTTTGGGGACAGTTGTTTCTTCATGTGTTGTTGTGGGCAGGGCCAAAGCACTGGGGATGTGCAGCTCTTTAAGGGCAGAGACACACACTCAGATTTGGGGAGATTAGTCGCCCCAGCGATAAATTGCCTCTTCTTCGGGGGCGATTAATCTCCCCGAACGGCTAGAATCTAAATTGCTGGCGGGAGGCACTCGGAGCAATTTGTTTTCCGAAGTTTCCTCGTAAGGCAACTTCAGACGACTACGGAAAACGAATCGCACCGATTGCCATCCCGCCGGCAAATTGCATTTTAGCCAGAGGTAGTTTGGGGAGTTTAGTTGCCCCAAAGAAGAGTATATTTGTCGATGGTCGACTAATCTCTCAGAATCTGAGTGTGTGCTCTTAATCCCCTGTGCTCCAGAGATGGTAACTCTAGCAGATAATTTTTGCTTTATGACTATCATCAGCTGGGCATTGTGCATTTCAGTAATACGTGGGAGGGTTAAGGTCCCCATAGACGCAAAATTTCGTTGGTGAACGATCGATTTCAGTGCAATCCGACCAATCCGTCAAAATAACGATTGTGCATCGTGCCAAAAAAAGTATAATCTTTACATCTATGACCAGCTTTAGGCTGTATTTAAAGATGGTTTTGTGCACCCTGGTGTAAGATTTCCCTTTGATTATGCCATTTCATGTTGAGCTCTTATCTATTCCAACTCTTGTAAACAACAGGCTTCACAGAGACCTTGGTGGTGGTGGTAAAAAAGCAATGGGTTGCAATGATGTCCATGCACCTTGACTTCTGCACAGCTTTCATATTTTCGTTTTGCACTACATGTAGGAATTCCTTGTCTGTAGAGATGAATGTCTCCTTTTTTTCTCAGCTGTGGCATTATAATTTAGAAATGCATGTTATTTTCATATAGCTGAATGCAGTGCTTTATTCTGTGATATTTCATACTGATAGGTGCTAGATGTGTGCCATGAATGTATTTGTCCTTTAAATACATACATCAATAGTGTACAATGAACTGCAGACATCTGCATTTATAATTATTTGTTAGGCTGATTTAGTACTAAGATGTTTGTACATCTATTCAGGAGATGATGCTTGAGGAGGGCAGGTGGATGAATTCTCTAACCCCCCACCCCTTTGTCATTATCCATGCTCTACTTAATAATTTTTTGGTTCTTGCTAACAAGATTCATCTGTCCTCTCCACATTCTTCTCCCTCTTTAATTTGTTTTTGTTATCTGTATTTATTGTTTTTTTTTTCCTTTCTAGGTTTAAGGTTCTGTGGCTCACAATGTCTCAGTTTTATATCAACCTGGAGATAGAGGTGAGACACTGTAGTTGACCTTCAAAAAATCCTCTACATGTTCTTCTAACTCAATCTTCTACCAATTCTTATTTAAGTAATAGCAATATGTCTTGTACATGAACTTCTCCGATTGTAAAATATTTATGTTGCAGTTTCTGCCAGTTTATCACCCTACTGCTGAGGAGAGGACTGATCCCACACTCTATGCTTCCAAAATTCAGAAGATAATGGCTGAGTAAGTCATGGGGACTCACAAGGCTGGGAGCGTCATCAAAGATTAGGCTGAGTCTTAGTTATGTGCTGAGATACTTTGGGAACCCTTGGATAAATGTAGATAAAAGAGCCCTTAACTTTTCAGAATAGTCTATTTAATGAAATCAATTTTTCTTTTCTATTTCTCAGTGCTCTGGCAAAACCAGCAACAGAGTTTGAGCTAATTGGAGACACTCCAGTATCACCAGTTGGTCACCTGAAAGTGGCACTGGATCCCAAAATTTGGGAACTTGGGAACATATTGGAAAAGGCAGGGTGAGTATAGTTGTGTTTTCCATAAATTGTTGCCACTAGGTGGATTGGACTGTGAGAGACCTTGGAAACAAAATTATGATGTGGCTGCAAATACGTGTGCATATATAAGTAAACCTCAAAAGCTTCTTGCTTGCCCCTTGTTGGAGTTAAACACTATATAAAAGGTTTGCTATTCTGTTGCTTTCATTCAACTAATAATGACTAAGGAATGGAGTCATTACACAGGGAACTGCAAAGTTACAGGGATCCTGTCATCGGAAAACATGGTTTTTTCAAAACGCATCAGTTAATAGTGCTACTCCAGCAGACTTCTGCCCTGAAATCCATTTCTGAAAAGAGCAAACAGATTTTTTTATGTTCAATTTTGAAATCTGACATGGGGCTAGACATTTTGTCAATTTCCCAGCTGCCCCTGGTCATGTGACTTGTGCCTGCACTTTAGGAGAGAAATGCTTTCTGGCAGGCTGCTGTTTTTCCTTCTCAATGTAACTGAATGTGTCTCAGTGGGACATGGGTTTTACTATTGAGTGCTGTTCTTAGATCTACCAGATCTACCAGGCAGTTGTTATCTTGTGTTAGGGAGTTGCTATCTGGTTACCTTACCATTGTTCTTTTGTTTGGCTGCTGGGGGGGGAAAAGGGAGGGGGTGATATCACTCCAACTTGCAGTACAGCAGTAAAGAGTGATTGAAGTTTATCAGAGCACAAGTCACATGACTTGGGGCAGCTGGGAAATTGACAATATATCTAGCCCCATGTCAGATTTCAAAATTGAATATAAAAAAATCTGTTTGCTCTTTTGAGAAATGGATTTCAGTGCAGTATTCTGCTGGAGCAGCACTATTAACTGATTAATTTTGAAAAAAATTTTTTTCCCATGACAGTATCCCTTTAAATGAAGGAAAGGAAGAACAGATGAACATGAAGAAATACAGGGTTATTAACAGAAAAGTTGCTGATTTTATAGAGGCCTTCAGCATTGTGCCTTTATATGGTCACATTTGTCTGTGATATGTAATATCGTTCTGTTTTACAATGGGGTACATTATTCACTATATACTGATATCTATAGGGCAGAAGGATTTGGTTAACGTACAAAACACATCAGTTGGCCACTTGGGGGGTTCACTTCAAAGATAAACCTGATCTGATCTTTGTCTTCAAAGGGTAAGCGTTTTTTCCCTGGATTAAATTTCATTCAGCTTAGTGATGCTGCATTTATACCAGGGATATTAATGATGTACAACCATCATTTTATCTTATCCTTGTAGCACTCTTGAAGGCATATTTATTATGCCGTGTAAAAAAAATGGCTGGACAATACACCACATATCGCCAGGCTTTGCCGTGTAAAAAAACGTAACATTTTTAAGTGTACCATCAAATCACATCCTCAGAGAAAAAGAAGGTACTATGGTGACAGGAACATAATGTATACGTGCACCATCCTTCATCCAGACAGGCACTTAACAAACTTTGGGTTGGTTTAGGCTCTTTCACTCAATGTGTACAACTCTTGTTATATTCATTTTGGCTGTAATCTATACATTACATTATTTTCACAACAGGACCTTCTCTTCTTTTAAAGTGCATGTAAAGGCAAAAAATAAAATCCCATTTTTACTTTCTTTAATGAAAAAGAAACTTATCTACAATATACTTTAATTAAAAAATGTGTACTGTTTTTATAAGAAACCTGACTGTATACAGTGAAATTCTTCTTTCATTTACTGCTGTGGATAGGAATTATCTGACGGTCCCTAACTGCTCTGCAGGGAAACAATCATACTTGTGAACAGCAGGGGAGCCCCCACCTTACTTCCCAGCCATGCAGAACTGAAGCGGCTTTGTTTGTTTCCCTGTAGAGCAGTCGGCGACTGTGTAGAGATTTGTATTGGATTTTATTTTTGCCTTTATATCCCCTTTACTGTTTCCAACTCCAGCTACAGGGACAAAGATCATGGAGCCAGATTTAAACAGATAAACTCGGATTCTATTTGAAGGATTATTTTGCTGCAGCCACTGGTTCTGCAGAGTTGGAGAAAGTTTGTATTAAATAATACAAAAACTGTAAAATCCACATTAGATTACGTGACAACACAGGACCCAGTGCAGTCTGCATATTCTGATTATTAATCAGTCTTGCTGTTTCGGCTTCTGGCAGATATTATTTGACTTGTGCTGTTTTGATAATTTATGATGATGCCTAAGCAGCCCAGGCCACACTGAGCATGTGCACAGTCTTGGCCTTGCAAAGATGATTAACAAAGTTACAAGATGGTGACCAACTTTGAAAGCATAGATCATTTGTTTGATTAGGCTTGTGGTGCAGTAAGTTCATGTTTATGTTTAGTATACACAATACAGCATTTCTAGCCTTATTCTATTTTAGACTTTACTTCCCCTTTAAAGTTTTAAGGAAGAAAGTGGTGGATAATAGATTTCTATATATATATATTTTAAAAGATAATATTGTCATTGTTGATTGTATTCACTGACACATTATGCTGTACACCTGCACTTTGAGATTATTTAAATTGTCAGTGTTGAAATTTACACAATACACGGAGTGTTACGTTATTTGAGCATTAATTTACGTTGGGCACAGGTGAGTCTGAGTGCTGTTGCCGAGCTTATCTGCCTTCTCCCATCTCTGATTTGCTTAAATTCATTGACGGAAGCTTATAATTTCTGTTGGGTGGTATCAAGTCCAGTATAGCATCCTCTATGTTATGCAGTTGTCATTACTTGCTTACCCCGGTTATAACAATTTTGTGTGTATCTCTCTTTCACACACTACATTTGTGTTTCTACTTGTACAGATTTTTCATTTCATTCAATAGTCTCAGGAAGGCATAACTATAAACCCATATATAGTCATCCCACTGCCCTTTTTGCATCTATTCTATTTATTCTGAATACTGTCTATCCTTTCAAATTTACTTGCCACTCCCCACTCCAATGTGACACCAGTGTTGGACTGAAGCACTGGGGGCCCACTGGGGCAGCAATACCAAGGATCCTCCTGGGGGCCCCACCTGACTCTCCTGACTTCCAGACTCACTCCCCCTCCACGCTTGCATGAACATTGTTGCACTGTGTCACAATATGCGTGTCATCATCTCCTTTTCTTGGGGAAACGCGGGCACCAAGCCTGTGCGACACCAACAACCACCTATATCACCCATGGATTCCAATATCACTCATTGCCCTTCTGTCTTCTTTGGAATACTCCAGTTGAAGCATTATTTGAAAGCATAAGGGTGTACATAAGTGTAAGGGATTCCCGGTCTAATATCTTTCCAGAATCCTTAAACATAGTGCTGTTTTTCCTTCACAGGTTCTCTCTTGATAGCGTGCAGGGTCTGATTGATCTTTGCCTAGAGGGGGTGTGCTCTCGCGTGGGATTAGACGAGCTTGCAGAAAAACTGGGTGTGACACAGCATGATGTGATTTCCAGCGTTTTCAATTATTTCCACAAGGTGAGTAAGACTCGCATTACAAAAGAGCAACTGGGTAGGGTATCTAGGAGGACAGTTTGTTCTTGCCTTTTTGTGAAGATGTTTTCAGTAGATGGTCCAGCAATCAGATTACGTTTGGGACACACGGAGCTACTAGTAGCAGCTACTTGTGCAAAAAAATAAAAATAAATAACCTGCCATCTCCAATACTGAGAATTGCCTCTGCTAAAACACATGTAATGTCTTAGCAAAGGCAATTATCACTATTGTCTTTTTTGTAGCCGTGAGGCAACTTCGGGTGACTTTGGAAAACGAATCGCCGTGAGCGCCATCCCGCTGGAGATTTTTCATTATAGTTGGTGGGAAGGTAGGCAGTTCTGGGAGATTGTCATCCGGAGAAGAGGCGATTTGTCGCTGGAACGATTACCTCCCCGAATCTGCACGTGTCCTTACCCTAAAGGGTTGCTCTCCTTATAATTAACTTTTTGCCTGGTTGCTACCTCTAAAAATTGCTAGCTCTAAAAAAAAAATATGCAGCCAAGTGAACCCCCCAACCCCAAAAAACATTTTTTTTTTATTTTTCTTGAAAAAAATTAAGACTAGCTAAAAGGTTGCTTAGAATTGGCCTATCTATAACATACATACGTAATAAAAGGCATTAAGTTTGCCCAGGAGCAGTAACCTATATCAACCAATAAGATGTTTTATTTTAAACAGATGACCAGTAAATGTTACCTGCTGATTGGTTGCTATACGTTACGGCTCCTGAAAAGTTTATTCCCATGTGGGCTAAAGTGAATGTGAGAATTTGTATGGCTTCCTTTAGAAACAAGATTTCCATTAGCTGCACTCTTTTACATGTGAAGACATGCCGGTCCACAGCATGGTACCTTGACCTGGGTAAAACCTGTAGACTAAAATGATGCCTTTTTACAGGAGGACCTTTAGTGTGATGTACAGAGGTAGGATTGTCTGAGGAGGCACATGATATTTGATGTGGTTTATTGGTTAATGATAGATGCTACATTTAGTGGGTTATTTACTAAACTCCAAATGCAAAAATCAAGAAAAATTCGTGATTTTTTTAATATAAAATTGGAATTTTAAAAAATCACAAATTTATTAAACCCTGAGGATGGAAAAGTCAGAATCAGAAAATCTGGCATCTCAGACCTGTTGAGGTTGCATATAAGTCCCAATGATTTTTTGATGTGCGCTGGGGTTTTGGAAATACCCTGAAATTTTTGAGTTTTTGTGTAAAAAATCAGAAAAAATATTGAAAATCAGATTTTGCAGATTTTTTTTTTCCCGCAAAGAAAATTTCAGGAAAGTGTATTAATAAAAAGCCCATGCGGATTTGGTCTTAGTTTTTTTCAGAAAATATTGAGATAAATTCGGACTTTGATAAATAACCCCCTTAGTTCCTAGAGAAATAGTGAGTCAATAAATTACAATTGGTAGATTTTGGAATATACTGATAAATGCTTATAGCTCTACATACATCCAGTAGTGCCCCCCATATATTGTCATTTTAGTTGAATTCAGTGCTCTGTGACTGAGTTTTGGATTAATGACAACTGCTGTATTTTTTCAGGATGCCTCTGGCATGATAGATTTCCGAGAGGTCTCTTTGGTGCTGGCTGCTCAGGATGCAACACGATCAGCAGAGGAGTTAGCAAAACTTGCATTTGATGTAAGTATCTCCATACCTCCACCACACAGTCCTCCACCAAACAAAAAGCAGAATTACTTACTTCCAGTAGACCATGGGGCAAATTGACTAAAGGACGAAGCGCCTAACGCTAGCGTTAATTCGCTAGCGTAGCGCATTTTCGGTAATTCGCCGATTCACTAACGGACACTGCCGTAAATTCGCTAGTGTTACTTCGCACCCTTATGCCTGGCGAATTTGCGCAACGGACGTAACTACGCAAATTCACTGATGCGCGCATTTTTCTGAACGCTACCTTTCACGCCAGACTTCCTTCGCCACCTCAGACCAGGTGAATTGCAATAGAGTAGATAGGGATTGCTTCAAAAAAAGTTAAAAATTTCTCTAAGTCCCAAAAAACGCTGCCGTTTTTTCTTTTTTTATGGGTGATAGGCTGAAAGAGATCGAAACATTTTTTGGGGCTCCCCTCCTTCCCCCCTACATTTCCTAACTCGTGGCACCTTAACTATACAGTGGGCACATGTGTAGGGCAAAATAAAAATTTTATTTGGTGTTTTGAAGGTTTCCCAGGCTTGTGTAGTGATGTTTCATATACTGTACCTCCATTGTAACTTCAATTTGGCGCCGTATGCAAAGCATAGCGTAGCGTAACTTTGCTTTGCTTGGCGAATTAACGTTAGTGCAACTTCGCAAACTTACGCTTCCCCTGAGCGCAACTTTGAATTTTAGTGGATTTGCGTAGCGCTGGCGAAAATACACCTGGCGAAGTGCGGCGAAGCGGATGCTGGCGCAACTACGAATCTTAGTGAATTTGCCCCAATAATGGTACCACTGATTTGCACAAACATGAGGTGTGTTATCCAGAATGCTTGGGACCTGGGGTTTTCAGAATAACAGTAATTTGAATCTTCATATCTTAAGTCTATTAGAAAATCATAAAAACATTAAATAAACCCAATAGGCTGGTTTTGCTTCCAATAAGGATTAATTATATCTTACTTTGTATCAAGTACAAGCTACTATTTTATTATTACAGAGAAAAAGGAAATCATTTTTAAAAATTTGAATTATTTGGATAAAATGGAGTCTATGGATGATGTCCTTTTCATAGTCGGATGCTCTTTGGATAATGGGTTTTTGAATAACGGATCCCATACCTGTACAGCACTTTAGTGTATGAATGTCTCTAACTGCTAGAACAGATTTTATATTGGCATTTATTTTCTCTTATTCTCCTACCTTACGTAACATAATTTGTTTTTCAATCTCTTCCCCAACCAATGTCTTTAGCTCTTCTCTACCTGTGATGCTGACGGCCGTTCCCTCCTCTCTGCTGATGGGTTTGCATCTATACTGCGCTCGCTTCTTGGCTCACCCCCTGCTGAAAGTGGGAAAGTTTTCACAGAGCTGTGCGCTTACACTGAGCTGCATGGCCTGACCCAGGGTAAGTTTGTGGGGTTAAATCTTGCTGAGGTTATGGTCTTGTGTTTTAAAACTGGGTATTAGTGTATACTACTTTTTTTTTTATACGGAAATTTTAAAAAATCATGGGACTACTGTACCTCAAGAGCTGTGTGGCAGTTCCATAACAGATTCTAAAGCAAACCTATTTATGCCACCATTATTAATGTTGGAAATAAATTTCAGCCTCTATGCTGACCTGTGGCAACTGTTTGGGGAATTGGGGAGCAGTGATTGCATTTACAGGGTGGGAGGGGGTGCATAACATATTGGCACCACCTCCACCCACTTTATTTAGCTTTAACCTAAACCTGAAATAATAATTGGTTACACAAGTTAGAGCACATTGGGAATAGGGAAACACCAGGACCTTTGAGCAAAGAGGCATTTTAATAAAACATCTTACCTCCAGCACTGTATGCTGTACTGTATCCAGCCTCTGTGCTGAACTGTGGCAACTTTTAGGAAACAGTGATGACTTTTACTGGAGGGGGGTGCATTACGTATTGGCACCACCCCCCACCTCACTAAATTTCACTTTCATTATCCTTTTAATCTGAAACTTGCAGGGTTAAAAATATTGCCTGCAGTTACACCAGTATTAGAGCTATTCATTTTTTGACAGTCTTTGCTGTATTAGATGCAGCGATGTACAAATGTGACTTACGTTAACCCCAAAATAAAATTTGCCTAATAAAATAAAAACATAATTTTAAGCAACTTTCCAATACACATTTATTCAAAAGTTGTCAGTGGTTTTAAAGTTATTAGAAAAAACAATTGCTATTGAAAGCAGCATTTGCTTAAAGGACAAGTAACAGCATTTTTTTTTAATTCGTAGTATACAACGAAAAAAAAACACAAAGACAAATTAAACTTTGAAATCCCTAAGTCTTTATTAAGAAATAACTTTGCGAAACTCTGCTTGCGATCTTCTTCAGAAAAGGCGACGGCGTTGATCCATTGTGCGGTGCTCGATTTCTCCTCCTTGGCTATCTCCTATAAGGCAGGGAGGAGAAATCGAGCGCTGCGCGATGGATCATCGCCCTGTCGTCTTTTCTGAAAAGGAGTTTCACAAGTTTCGGTAAGTTATTTCTTAATAAAGACTTAGCAATTTCAAAGTTTAATTTGTCTTTGTATTTTTTTTCTTTGTATACTAAAAATTTGATCTTACTGGTCCTTTAACTCCTAGTTGTTACTATTTAAACAATATTGCAAATGTCTTTGTTCCTTAGCAAAGACTTATTCAGCTGCCTTGTTTTACATTGTATCAACAGTCTGAGCTATCAGGGCAGATGATAGAAAGGACACTGTTTTCAATAGCAATACATATACAAATAAGTTAAAAAACATGCAAAATGTGTAATGAATGTATATTGCAAAGTTGCTTAGAATTATGTTTTCTTTTATTAGGCAAAACATTTATTTTTGGGTTGAGATTTCCTTTTAAATACCAAAGAAAATGTATAATGTATGTATAATGCAAAGTTGCCTAGAATTGTTTTCTTTTGTTAGGCAAACATTATTTTTTGGGTTGACATTCCATTTAAAGTATTGTAAACCTTCAAAATAAATTGAAAATTACTCTGAGTGCACTTTCAATAACGTTTTCTATTAAAATATTTTTCTAGTTTTCAATATATTAATAATAAAATAAAGATTTGAAACAACAGCATTAACCCCTGGTCATTGTGGCTGCCTAGGTGCAGTCAAAAAGAAAGGCAAGAAAAGCCAGAAAATAAATGTTGCCCTGTTGCCCGTGAAAATAAATAGTCACCTGACATTTCTCTAATGACATTAGCAGTCTGAAAATTAACAATATTGTAACAATATAATAACTGATGATATTTAAAGATGATTGATCTAAAGTGCTCAGAGTGGTCTTACAAACACTTTGTGAATTTCAATTTGAGGGTTTATATTTTCTTTAATAGTATATTATACATGCCTAAATATAATTGTAGGTCTTGTTTAACTAAAGCAGCAAGAACATTAAAAAATAAAGACTTTATCTTTTTTTTTTTTTAGATGGATTTGTGGGTTTTGCCATTCTGCATCCTTGTTACCGTCACCTGTTTCTCTTCTACCTGCGGCCTCCATCTTCTGGCCGCCGGAAGCCACCCCAAATCCAGCATAATGGGGGTTGTTCTGGGAAAAACAACCCTGGGAAACAATCCAAAATGGATTGACAACAGGGAGGGAGGGAGGGAGAATCTTTTAAGGGGGTGGCGTGGGATTAGGAAGGGGGGGCAATTAAAAATTACTTATCAAGGGAGATAGTGAAAGGAGATTTACTCTGCTTGTGTCTGTAACACGGACTGGAGTGGTCCATCTCTATGTATGTGGCCAGAAGAACATGGGAAGCCTGGCAGTAAATGAAGTTTAAAGCAAATACTTTGTAGGGTTTTAATGTGAATGCTGTACAAGATTTTCTTGAAAGGCATTAAACTTTTTAAAGTGTTCTTCAAATTTTAATGAAGAAATGTACCCACAGCATGTGGTCACATGGTCAGGGTAATGGAGGAGCCAGCATTTCTTGCTTTCTGAAGGAACCGTGCTCCTGTGATCATGTGACAGCGTGGGGGTTAGCAAGACTGGCTGCTCTGCAATTCTACAATTCCTGCTTAAGATGTGCTATAGGAGCAATACTCTGTATATTTGTTACCTGATTGGGTGCAGGTTGGGGAGGACGGTGTCACCTCAACTATATAAGCTCTCAGGAAAACATTCTCCCTTCCCCCCCAGAGAATTTTACATTTGTATCTTATCTGGACATATTTGTTTTCTGACAGATCCTGTGTATTGGAAGCTGTTGTTACGGTTCTCGATAATATTATAATTATTTTTATTAAAAAAAAAAAAATCTGCCTTCTTTGTTTTTTGTATCAGTTATAAGCTGTTACCACAAAAGTAACAGCCATAATAAAATAATTACTTCAGCGAGAGTGAAGAAGGGGCTATGTGGTAAAGTCACAAAGTTTGTAGTAGGGATGCACCGAATCCACTATTTTAGGATTCGGCTGAATCCTTTGCAAAACATTCGGCTGAATACCGAACCGAATCCAAACCTAAATTTGCATGTAAATTGGGGGAAAGGGTGAAAGACAAGCGTGGTTAAAAAGAAATTTGACTTCCTTGTTTGTGTGAAGAAAAGTCATGTGAGTCTTTGGATTCGATTTTGCCAGGCACTTGGATTTGGATGAATCCTGCTGAAAAAGGCAGAATCTTGGCCAAATCCTGGATTCGGTGCATCTTTAGTTTCTAGTGGGTCTAACTCATGGTAGCCAGCAGTGTTGCACTATCCTGCTGCCAGTCACCAACACACCCCTTCCCGGTGTCCCACCAGCCCAGTCAAACACCAATAGCCAGTGGTCAGGAAGCATATACTGGGCACCTGTTTGAAAGAAAATATGTGGTTGTTGTGGGTTACTAGGCAATTTGGGCTTGTTTAAATTATGATTTTTACTATGGGCCTGTAACTGCACCTTCTGGTTTTTCAACTTACTGGTTACATGCAGTCTTCACCCTCCCTCTCTCTTTGTTTTTCCAATTTTTGTCTACCATTAATACCTCTGACCTGCTTGTCTAGTCCTGACCACATCCTTCCCTCAATATTCAGCTATTGCATATTTATCTTTCATCTTATCACTTGCTAGTGAACCTTATGTTTCTGTAACAGATGAGACTCAAGATGAGTTTCTAAAATTATCTATTATCTGCTATGTAACCTGTGCCTTTTTTCCTTCTTTTAGAAGGGCTGCCCCCATGGCTACACAGCAGCTTGCTTAAAGAAACTATAGTAGTGTTTCTGAAGCAAACACAACATTTTTACCAGTGTGGAGCAACAGTACACAAAAATTGGTTACTTCTTCCCAACAACCAAGCTACCAATCGCCACCTATTCCATTGGATAATTCTTTCATTAATTTGGCCGATGGCCCTGGAAAACCAGAGAAAATGTTTTTGAGCACTGTTGCTTTAAGCATATAAAGTGCATTAATATGATGGAGTAATCTGGGATTTTAAATGCAGCAACATCTGGGTAAAGTATGATGGAGAAATTGTGTTTCCATTTCCTTTAATGATTCTGAATGTCCATTTATCCTCCATAGTGTGGTAAAGTATATAAAAGTAAACTTTATTGTAATATTACCGTTATTATTACCATACCTATATGAGTGTATATGTGTTTAAAAAAAAAAAAAGGATACCACAATGGTTGTTGTACTTGACTTTGACCATCAGGTGGCATTACCATCCAATAAACCGTTATAAGAACGCTAAAAGGTTTTGATCCGGCAAACCAAAATGCAACTGTGCAGGAGGCCTCACTTAATATTTACTAATTTAATCATGAAAGCATGATTAAAATTTCTGGCCCTGAAAACTTTAAAATAGAGAACACTGTGGGAAGCACTTTTTCCCCTTCTGCATAAGAAGAAGCAGCAACAGTTTTGTAACTTCATGGAGCTGATTGCAGGCAATACTCTGCTTGAGGTCTACTTCTTGTCAGTTGAATATGTACTGGCAGATGCCAACAAACCTACTGGGAACCTGTCTATTATTAAAAAAGCTGAAATGACGTGCCCTCCATGGGGGTGCATGTAATTTGCATGAGGGCCATCATTCCTGTGGGATGCATACCCAGCTTTACAGCAGAAAAGCTCCTTGTTTTATTAGTTACTCATTCCTTCTAATATGTCCCTACTTCCAATAGACCCTTGGGTCAGTAGACCAGATTGCCCAGAAATATTTGTAACTTTTTCCTGCACCAGAAATACAAAATTCAACTCGTTAATGAACTCCAATTGTATAATTACTTATCTTTCTATTCAGGCCCGCTCCTATTCATCTTCCAGTCACATATTTAAATCACTGCCTAGCTGCTAAATTCTAAACCGAAGAGCTGCTGAACAAACCGCTTCAAAATTCAACAACCTGAAAACATAAAGTCCAATTGCAACTTCTTTCACAGTATGAATATGTCTCCATTATATTACCCTATATTTCAGAACCCAATTGAAAGCCTTTTTGATGAGCATTACCTTTAAAAGGCAAACAGAAAAATAAGATGTGCAAGCAGTGCTCAGTAGCACATAGACTGTTTTGATAACACAGGTACAAGATGCACTTACAGTTAACTCTTTACTAACCTTATTATTTTCTCTCCAACAGCCATTTGGCTTTTGCTTATAATTCTTGCCGATCCACATAGCAAAATTCCATTCACCAGTCTTAGGACTTAAAGGAACAGTTCAGTATAAAAATAAAAACTGGGTAACTAGATAGGCTGTTCAAAATAAAAGATGTTTCTAATATAGTTAGTTAGCCAAATATGTCATCTATAAAGGCTGGTGTGACTGGATGTCTAACATAATAGCCAGAACTCTTCTTCCTGCTTTACAGCTCTCTAAGTCGCAGGTTAGTCAGCGACTTAAAGGGGGCACATAACTGTTCAATGAGTTTGCAATTGATCCTTAGCATGCAGATCAGATTCAAAAGCAAACAGTTATAACTCATGTGGTCCCTCTCAAGTCACTGATTGGTTACTGACTGGTAACCAATCAGTGGAAACCAAGAAAGCTGCAAAGCAGGAAGTAGTGGTCTGTTATGTTAGATATCCAGTCACTCCAGCCTTTATACGTTACATTTTTGCCTAACTAGCTATATTAGAAAAACATTTTATTTTGCACAGCCTATCTATTTACCCAGTTGTTATTTTTCTACTGAACAATTCCTTTAAGGCCAGCTGACAAGCACAGAATTGGTCCATCAGGGACACATGGGGTATATTCTGGTGTAAAACACAGTCAGTGTGCACACAAGATGTGGCTGGAGATGAGCAGACTGGCTTTTGAGAAAACTTCTTCGTGTCCCTGGCCTGGGGGTACAAATGACCAGATCCTCAATAACATAGAGATGCCAAAATGTCACCTCAGATATACTGTACTTATAAAAATATGTAAAGCAATATTTCGAAAATCAGGAATATTCATTGAGCCATACATGTAGGGGTTAAAACTGCAACAGACAATACAAGGGAGAAGAAAGAAAAACTATACATGGGAACTTTAGCTTTATCGTAATAGTTTTTACAGAGAGAGCAGCTGTCATTTAAGCAAATCATATTTAATATATTAAATGAGATCAATGATGAGCTGATTGCAAATATTTTTAACAATGTTTATATCTAATAAAATGGAAAGAAAATCATGTGTATATTTATTTTGTGCACGTTCAATACATCAATGGTAGGTATTTCACAATATAGGCAAGTTTCCTGCTCAGGCATTCGCCGTATTTTTAAAGTCCCTTGTGGTACCTGAACAATGCAGAAGCCAAGCAGTTTGTATCAGTCAGCTTAGACTAGCTACAGCTTGCCTTGAACAAAGCAACTGATCAACTCTGTAAGTGGCAATAAGTCTTTTGCCTGAAGGCACATAGGTTGTTTTTGCTCCAGCAGCGTATTTTAGCCAACTTAAACCACCTGTTGCCCCGCCCTCTTCCTGCAATGCAAACTGCCAGAAAGTGCACTGGTAGAGAAAGCACCCTGTATGGATTTTAATGGGAGGCAGCAGGGAGACCTATGCATCCAAATCAGTTCATTGGTTACAACTTGCCATCATGGTTGAGTGTGATATTCAGACTCAAATTAGCTTTGCTAGAAGCCTTTTATAAAATTGGTTTTGTATTTAGGAGCATGCGTTTGTTGTGAAGATCAGTCTGTAATATAAGGGCGTAGGCATACGTCACACCATGGTATAATCACACTTAATGGAAAAATGAAATTGGTAGGTATCTCACAGTGATTATAATCACTAACCTCAGACCTTGGGCCAGCTTATTTTCAGTGAAGATGAACACATACCGGGGTCTAGGGTTAGCAATTATAATCACTGGAGGGTGCCTACCAAATTGGCAGTATAGGCCTATGTTAGTAAGGGAGTTGCAGTAAGTCAGGATTAAAACTTTTGGTTTAGGTAAATTATACCAATTTATGTTTAGGGAGCTATATAAGAATAAAGATTGACAATAATAATCCCCTCATAATTGCTCAAATGCTCTTTAGGGGACCCTTGCAAATATCTCTATGAAATAGAAAAATGTTATTTATTGGAAATAGCTAGGGATTTTACTCATATTCTAAAACATATCCATTACTGTGTCTTCATAATTCCCTATCGGACTCATTTTATCATTTCCCCATGCCTTCTTGGGAGCCAGAAAGACATCAGTGCTCTAATGGCTATGGTATAATATTTCCTTAGTTAGAGTGCCTCGGTATAATTATATTACAGCTAATAAAAATATAGATCATTGCTAATCTATTTCTCCCTGAATTTGCTGGATGGCCAAGTCTGATGCCGATGAATATGAGACGAATATTGTTTTATCAATTTAACACTTACTGAATGTGAAAGACAGAACCACTGCACCATCACTATGTACGTAGACTATGTAAATGTAAATAGTAACACAGCACAGTGAATTATAACCTACCATTTAGGCTAATGGCAGACAAATTGATTACCAGTATTGTATTCAATATTTTCACTGATTGCAATTTTCCCTAAACATTTGTACAAAACCCCAAGATAATTTTCAAAATGTTTTTCTATTTCACTTAAGGGACATTTCCTAGTCTTACCTGAACAACAAAAGCTTGATAAAAAATGCTTTCTTATTAAAGACTTTGCAATTTGAAAGTTTCATTTGTCTTAGTGGTTTTTTTTCAATGTATTCTAACGATTTCTTTTAAAAAACACTTTGATGTTACTGGACCTTTAGCTTAAGGTGACTGGATTGTCAGAGCGAAATCCAGGGACAGGGCAGAAAATGGCAAAATTTTTAGACCATGCCCACTGTGCAAGACTCATAGTATGATGGCACAGAGATTATTTCATGTATAAATACCACCAGAATTGATAGAAAGATGGCACAGAGGAAATTCCATGAATAAATACCCCAGAACTCATAGTAGGTTGGCACAGAGATTATTTCAGTAGGTTGGCACAGAGATTATTTCATGTATACATACCCCAGAACGCATATAGTAGGATGGCACAGTGGTAATTTCATGTATAATGCTCCAAGACAGTACTTGACTAAGAAAATAATTTTGAGTGACAATTATTATATAGACTTAATTTTGAGTGAAAGACACCCCAAGCACCTCAAGGCATAAGTGACACCCCAGTATGGCATTCCATACCCCAAAACTCATAGGTGGATAGCAGAGTGGCAATTCTATGTATAATACACACAGAACCCATACCAGGGAGAAACTGAGGCTAAAGAGCCAAATTGCAACAAGATAACAGTAATAAGGTAGGTTGAATGCAGACAGAGTAAATAGTATACACCATTAAGTATAAGGAAGAAGTTGTTTTTACCCATCCTCTCTCAGTACATTTGAGGGGCGAAGGGGGGAAATGCAGAGCAGCAGCATAAAATTCTCTTCCTCCTCTTCGCCAGTAGGAACCAATGGGGTGGGAAATTCAAAGCACTGCAAGCTTTTCCCTGCCAGGCTCTTCAGCTTACAGCTCACTTTGGCTGCTGTGCCCTTGCTCTAGTGGTTAAAAGGTTTATCACGGGCCCTGCTTTACTAAACTTGTTCATGCTCTGTGTGCGCACACACACACACATCCACACTGGGACTTTTTACTGTGAATGTTCCAGGTGGGGACAGTTCCCGCAGTCGTTTCTCCACGGGGACCCAACTGCTGAAACAGGGTTGGTCCCTGTGGAACAGGGACAAATGGTCAGCTTATATTAACTCCACCCTCTCCCCCAAACCTATTTGTATGGTTGCAACCTGGCCAGTAAAAATTAAGCTTCATGTCGAAGTTATTAAGAAATAAGGCAAAAATATAAGAAGATCGTTATTTTTTTCCAGAAAAGCTGGCAACCGTACCTACTAGGTTTACCACCTCAAACCGCAAGCATGCATGTTCTAACACTCTCCATGCAGGCCCGGACTAGAAATCTGTGGGTTCTGACAAATGCCAGAGGGGCAGCTGTAAAATGCCATACACCAGTAGCGTTGCCACCTGGCCAGTATTTTACAGGCCTTACTGGTAAAAATTATGGTTGATCCCAATGTTATTAATAGGGACATCCACACTGGGACTTTTTACTGTGAATGTTCCAGGTGGGGACAGTTCCCGCAGTCGTTTCTCCACGGGGACCCAACTGCTGAAACAGGGTTGGTCCCTGTGGAACAGGGACAAATGGTCAGCTTATATTAACTCCACCCTCTCCCCCAAACCTATTTGTATGGTTGCAACCTGGCCAGTAAAAATTAAGCTTCATGTCGAAGTTATTAAGAAATAAGGCAAAAATATAAGAAGATCGTTATTTTTTTCCAGAAAAGCTGGCAACTGTACCTACTAGGTTTACCACCTCAAACCGCAAGCATGCATGTTCTAACACTCTCCATGCAGGCCCGGACTAGCAATCTGTGGGTTCTGACAAATGCCAGAGGGGCAGCTGTAAAATGCCATACACCAGTAGCGTTGCCACCTGGCCAGTATTTTACAGGCCTTACCGGTAAAAATTATGGTTGATCCCAATGTTATTAATAGGGAAAAAAGATAAATATATATATATATATAGGAAGCCTGGTATTTTTCTCCAGAAAAGGTGACAATCCTATATACCAGTGATCCGCAATCAGTGGCTGGTGAGCAACATATTGCTCATCAACCCATTGGATGTTGCTCCCAGTGGCCTCATAGCATGTGCTTATTTTTGAATTTCTAACTTGAAGGGAAGTTTTGGTTGCATAAAAAACAGGTGAAGTGCCCAACTGATGCTCCTATAGGCTGCCAGTCTTCATAGGGGCTACTAAATAGCTGATTATGGCCCTTATTTGGCACCCCCTGGGACTTTTTTCATGCTTGTGTTGTGCTCCCCAACTATTTTTAAATTTGAATGTGGCTCACGATTAAAATAGATTGGGGACCCACATTCATTCGGGCCTCTGTGTAGAATCTGACAGACCTCCCAACTGTCCCTTTTTCGGAGGGACAGTCCCTCTTTTGACAGCTCAACCTGCAGCCCCTCATTTGTACTGGAAAGTCCCTATTTTCTCTGCACTGAACAGCCAGAAAGAGAAACAAAGTTTCTCACTTAATTGTCTTTTAGCAGAGCACAGGACAGCTAACAGGTGCAAATAAGATACTTTGTAACAATTTTGAGACAAAAAAAGGAGAAAAATTTTCAAACTTTCATAACCTGCTACATTTTGTAAAATGAACATGGTAATTAGGGAATGTGGCCACATAAAGGGGCGTGGTCACTCTTTTTACTTCCAAAATGTTGGGAGGTATGATCCCAATCCAGACCTGCTGCCCTTCATACTTCTAAGCACCATCATCTGCTTACTACAAGCCCAATATACAGATTCTAAGGTCAAGTGTATTTTAATTTGACGGAGAAAAGTGGCACAATCATAAGCATTTGTTTTAACCATTACACTCTCAAGTGATCTGATTGGTCAGCGACATACCCAAGTATCTACTGACTAGATAGGACAAAGGGCAGAAAACACTACTGGAGGCTGGTGGCGCACAAATCCAGTAGGACTGTTGCCGCCCATAGTTACGTCACAAACTGAGACAAGACTGAAGGATCAACAGATGTGGGCGGAAGTGCTGAAGTCGCGAACGTTGCCGGAACAGGAATTAGTTTGTGCGGAAGTTATAGTTATACTCTGGCGGAAAACGTGGAGTGCTTAGTAGAGCGAGAAGAGGACTGTGTGCTCTTTTCTTTCTGATTTGCGCGTGTTACTGATTGAAGTGAAACAATGTTCTTGCAGTATTACTTGAACGAGCAGGGGGACCGTGTATACACAATGAAGGTGAGTAATGTAAATACAAAGCTAACATTTTTTTTTATACTATGAAGCTACTTTGAGCTTGACTATTCTTTAGTACCTAGAGGGGCGCACTTTAAAGGAATTGTTCAGTATAAAAATAAAAACTGCCTAAATAGGCTGTGCAAAATAAAAAATATTTATAATATAGTTAGTTAGGCAAAAATATAATGTATAAAGACTGGAGTGACTGGATGTGAAACATAATAGCCAGAACACTACTTCCTGCTTTTCAGTGCTCTTGGTTTACACTGACTGGTTACCCTGGCTACCAGGCAGTAACCAATCAGAGACTTGAGGGGGGGGGGCTACATGGGTCATGTCTGTTGCTTTTGAATCTGAGCTGAATGCTGAGGATCAATTGCAAACTCGCTGACCAGATATGTACCATGTGGCCCCCTTCAAGTCACTGACTAATTCAGAGTTATATAGCTGAAAAGCAGGAAGTAGTGTTCTGACTATTATATTAGACATCCAGTCACTCCAGCCGTTATACATTACATTTTTGGCTAACTAACTATATTAGAGACATTTTTTATTTTGCACAGCCTATCTATTTACCCAGTTTTTATTTTCACACTGAACTGTTCCTTTAAAGTGTTATAATTGTCTTCCTCTCTGTCATTTAATTGTAATGTAATATACCTGTGTCATTTAGGCCTTTAGCCTGTCATCGAGACGCCTTTTGAAAAGATAAGTTACAAAACAAAACCAAAAAAGATTTTGTGGCCACAAATAAGACATTTTGGATAGGCTATAAAGGGGACATCCACCTATTTGTTTACATTTCTTCTTCTAACAAAAATTGCTAGTTTCTTTAAAGTGTTCCAGGGTTCCTGTTCCTGTTCGGGCGCTCAATTTTATACCACTGTGTATCTTGTTGGCGCTATAAATAAATGATAATGATGATGAAGTCTGTACCTATATGATGTTGGCTCAGTTGAGAAAGGAGCCGCTGACACCCCTTTACCTCAACTGCTTTTTACGCTGATCCTAATGGTAGGAGGTAACGTCATTAAAAAGTGTAAAAGAAACTTATCGCTAAATTTTTATTTTGGTAAAGGGGCTTGTTGAAGACATGTAAAGAGAAAGGTAGAATTGCGCATTACAAAACAATTTAGCACTCTGAAATTGTAAATAGACTTTTTTACCCAGTGGGATGTGCTCTATGCAAAATAAGCTGTGGATCACTTTGCCACCTTCTTAAGAGAAAATAAATGTGCTCAGTCTGTTTTCACACTGAAGCACATGTGCAACCACTCAGTTTTTGTTTATATGTGGCTATACTTATGCTGATGCTGTGTGGTAAGCAATCAATACATCTGTTAAGGTGGCCATACACGGGCCGATAAAAGCTGCCGACCGAGTCGGCAGCTTATTGGCCCATGTATGGGGGGCCCCGACGGGCTTCCCCGATTGAGATCTGGCCGAAAGTCGGCCAGATCTTGATCGGATGGGACTAAAAATCCCGTCGGATCGCGGCCGCATCTGTTCGTTGATGCGATCCGACCGCCCGTTCGCTAGGATCCGATCGTAGGGCCCACGATCGGATCAGCCCGATATTTCCCACCTCAAGGTGGGCATATCGGAGGGAGATCCGCTCGTTTGGCGACATCGCCAAACGAGCGGATCTCTCCATGTATGGGCATCTTTAGGCAAATTGACACATACCATACAAGGGGCCATTATACAGTAGGGCCTTCTTTCTGCTTATCCACTTGTTAAGCCAGACATCCTGAAGGAGCAGTAAAGGCAGCTTATTGGCCTACATATGGGGCTCTCCAGCTGGCCTCCCTGACTGATATCTGGCGGCATATCATGCAGATATTGATCAGGTAAAAAAATCCTGTTTGAGCAAGGAGTACATTGGCTTAAGCTGGCCATAGATGCAAAGATCCGATCGTATGAATCATCGTACGATCGGACTTTCCCATCTCCCAACCCGCCACTAACCATTCAGATCAAAGTCTTACCAGTCAGATTAGTTAAAGGGGTTGTTCACCTTTGTAACAAATTGACAAATCTAACAGTTCACATGAATAGAACAAACTTTTCCATAGAAATAGTTAACAGAAAAAGTACAGTTCAAGAGATATTCACCCCAGAAGTGTCCCTGTACTAATCCTTCAGTTCCACACAGACCCTGTGCTGGGAGGGGGTCACTGACCCCCAAAAACACTACAGTGTTCACTTCCTCTTCCTTATATGACATCACACATTGTACTGGCAGCTAACTTAACTCCTATTGGCTATGTCTGCTGTCAATCTGCCACTGCTTCCTGTGCTGGGGAATTTGAGCAGCATTCAGGTACTGAAGAGAAACTGTTACAAGTTTGTGAGAGGGAGGAGGAGTGTGGGCTGTGTACTGCAGAGACTTCAACTGTGCAGATGGGGGGATCAAGGTGCTTGAGACCTGGAGTTTTCTGGATAATGGATCTTTCCATAATTTGGATCTTCATACCTTAAGTGTACTAGAAAATCATATTAACATTAAATAAACCCAATAGGCTGGTTTTGCTTCCAATAAGAATTAATTATATCTTAGTTGGGATCAAGTACAAGGTACAGGTATGGCATCTGTTATACAGAATGCTTGCGACCTGGGGTCTTTCGGATAGCAGATCTTTCTGTAATTTGGATCTTAGTACTAGCAAATGGTGTAAACACTAAAGAAAGCCAATAGGCTGGTTTTGCTTCCAATAAGGATTAATTATATCTTAGTTGGGATCAAGAACAATCGACTGTTTTATTATTACACAGGAAAAAGAAATTTTTAAAAATTTTAATTATTGGATTATAATGGCTACTATGGGAGATGACACTTGTACTTTCCAGAAATATATTATTATTTTTTGAGAGCACACAAAATGTTCAAAAAACGTACCTGCCCTCATCACTGCTCTGCCTGTCACTTAGGGCTGCCACCTCACCCTTTTAAAACCAAACACATATGAAATTCACAGCCTGCATGGCTAATTAGCAATTCATTTAGATGCATGATACATGGCTGCACAGAAATCAGTTCAGTCTGCAGCATCTAAATGAGTTGATAATTAGCCATGCAGCCTGTGGATTTCTTATGTGTTTGGTTTTAAAAGGGTGAGGTGGCAGCCCTACTGTCCCTGCTAGATGTGTAAGTTACATACGTTTCTAAGCAAGTCAGTGCTGGTTTTGTTGCAATTTTGTAAATAACTGACATTATGCTTAATGCCAAAGGTTGCCAAACAATGTTGCTCCTTCCTTTTCTGCAGTATTTGTCTGCATGGCTGTGTGATTGTTTGTTGCAAGACAGGTTTGTTTATATGCTGCGTCTGTTAACCTCTGCCATTACAATTGAGTAATCAACCAATGACCATTCAAATTATGTGACCGGTTACAGTTCACAAGCACCCAATAAATTACTAGGAGGAGGGCAGTATCAACATCCAATAGGAAACAAGTAAGGGCAAAGCCTGGGCATGATGATGTCATCATATAGGAAGTTCTTGGTGTGTCAGGTTCAAAATAGGCCACTCCCATCACTTCAGAAAACTGGTCAGAGAGACAGGAGAAGGGCTGAGTTAATAGGTATAGAAATTAGCTTTTACAATGGCATTTTTACTTTTTGTTATGGAAAATGGTTTTTCTAACACATTGAGAGCATTGTTAGTGGTTTCATAAGATTTGTACATTGAAGGTGAACAACCCCTTTAAAGAACAGATCTGCAATGTTCTGCCCCTGACAGCAATCGTACGATATCTATGTCCAACCAAAGCTAGTGACAGTCTCCCACTGAAAATCGTATGATTGGCAATACACGCAGAGATATTATCGGCAGCCGACAGAAATTTTCTAACCTGTCCGATCGACCGAACGACCGATCTCTGCCGGACGAAAAATGTCGGGACTCTCCACACACGGTCCGAAAATCGTACGAATCCTCGATTCGTACGTTCAGATCTTTGCGTCTATGGCCAGC
Source organism: Xenopus laevis (assembly GCF_017654675.1). NCBI lineage: Eukaryota > Metazoa > Chordata > Amphibia > Anura > Pipidae > Xenopus > Xenopus laevis. The sequence goes on from NC_054371.1 coordinate 154,835,605, forward strand.
TTTATTGATGTGGTGCTTGTGCTGCTTTATGATCTAATCTGCACAATATTGCCCGCCTAAAAGTGGGAATCTTGATGGATGGCAAACTTAAAGGGGTTGTTTACCTTCCAAATACTTTTTTTTAGTTCAGTTGTTTTTAGATAGTTCCCCAGAAATAGACTTTTTTCAATTACTTTACATTTTTACTGTTTTTCCAAAATCTAAGTTTATAGTTGAATGTTCTTGTCTGTGGTGTTTGAGTCTGGCAGCTCAGTAATTCATGTGCGGATTCTGAACTGTTACAATTTTGCAACATTTATTTGATGCATTTCTCAGGAGCATCTCTGGAGTATTGACAACTATTGTATCAGTTTCAAGAGCCGCCTGTAGTGAAACCCAGAGATTCTGCTCAGCAAGGACAAAGACTAAATGTAAATTTAAAACAGTTTACAGGGTCGACGACCCCTCTCCTAGAGCTGCTTTAGAAGGTGAAAAAAAGACACTTTACACTTCAATATTAGAATACCAGTGACACATAAAAAATAAAAAGTAATTGGAAAAATTGGTGATCTATTGGAAAACAACTAGTTGTTTGAAGGTGAAAAACCCCTTTAAGTAAAGAAATAGCCATAGTACATAGATAGTGATCAAGATCATTGGGTCACTTTATATATGCCAAAAATCTGCCTTTAACTCTTTTTGTGCCATTGTTGTTCTTTCATGGTGCATGTTGCCAGTAAACATGCTGTGCAACATATGGGATAAAAGTCCCTTTTCTACTATGTGAATCTGATGGTCTTATTAACATTACACAATCAAACTCTTTACTATGGAACCAAAGCTACAGCTTTGGTCCATCTATTCCCTCAGAATCACATATCACACTCAGAGAGACCAGTCATTTATTTCCTTGCTCTTTTTGACCTGACTGTCAGGATGGAATTATGAAATAGATTAATTTATATTGTACCTAAAGCCGTATCCTATCCTATCGTATGTACATAGCATACAGGGTCACAAATTTTACTTTTCTGCAGATTTGACAGGCTGTTTATTGGTGCTAGAGTGGGGCCCTGCTATATGTGATGTGGTCTGCATTTATTTTGTGATTCACATGTAAAAACTGGCATGGGGCAAACGGCCATCCATGTGTACCCAGATAACATACTCAACCCACCTGTCCAGATGTTGGGTCATTTTAATTAGTGGAAGCAGTGATGGATGTAATTTAGAAATGAATGAAGGAAGAACATGTTGGTAATTCTAATGATTGTTTTTTTTTTTTTTTTTTTTTTTTTTTTTTTACAATATTCAGAAGGTTTGTCCTGATGGACAGCCGACTGCTTCAGCCCACCCTGCGCGCTTTTCTCCTGATGATAAGTTTTCCCGGCACCGTGTCAATCTGAAGAAGAGATTTGGACTTCTACTTACCCAGCAACCTAGACCTGTGCTATGAGCCATGTGACAATGCCTGACACTTCCTTGTGTTGAAAACATCGGCCAATTATCTATACTTCATGCATTGACCAGCAAATAACCGCATAGTGTTGAAAGAATACCTTCACGTCATCATCCTAATGCTGTGTGAAGGCATGCTTCAGAAACTACATGTAAATTTAATTCCAAAAGGACTTATCCCTATGTGGTACAACCATTCATTTTTGTTTTTTATTACCTTGTAATTTCTCATTCCTAATCAGGTGGGATTTTCTGTTTCCTAGTTGTGTGATAATTAAAACAAGTTTTCTGTTTGCTTCCATCTTTGCTTTCATTGTTCTGCCTGCAGTTTATTGAATTAAATCAGTCAGTGATTGGTTGCCCTTTAATAGTACTGAATGTTATGAATTTGCCATATCTATTACGTCCTGAACCGATATAATATACATTATACATAAAATATTTTGAATCATTTCAAAGTTATTTGCAGCTGTAAGTGCTGCTACAAGCAGCAGTCCATGACCCTTTCTATTTTCTGCACCTTTGGTTTTGACTTGACCTAGACAGACCTGTGAAGAAACATAATCTTGGCCTGAGGAGAGTTGACTATTGCAACATTGTTTCAAAAAGCAGACTGCTTTCTGTAGCAATTACATTCAAAAATAACTTTAAAAACACTGATGCTGAAAATGTTAGAACTATGCTTAGAATCACATTCTCTATAGGCACAAGATTAATATTTATATTTTTGGGGTGATTTCATTTGGCAGCATCAAGACAAGTAACACAATATTCAAGAGTAAACCTCTGCTCCAAACTTGCTATGGGAAAAAACATTTGCACTAAATGCCTCTACACGCACAAGCAAGCGTTTACTGCAGCAGACATAGAAAATGGAGAAAGAAAATTATGCAGTATTAATTTCATTGCTTTTGTACCTGCAACTATACAGCTGTAAACTACACCTGCCAGAATACCCCGTCAGCAGCACAAACAGTTAAATTGCTGTTGCAGCATTAACCATTCAGGTGGAATTTTATACATACATTAAGGCCTTGAGTAACTGCAGCCCACATGTAATAAAGCAGTTTTATTTTCAGAAGATTCCATTTGTTTTGCTGTATACCTTTCCTTGTCATCTTGTCTTTAATATTCCTATGTTTCTCATTCAAGCCACTACCTGGTTACTAAGGTAGTTTGGACCCTTGCAACCAGATACCTGCTTCTAAGCTAAATTTAAAAACCACCAATATTAAAATTGAAGACTAATTGCTTCTAAAGATAACTTTCTGAATCATACTAAAAGTTAATTCAAAGTTGAAAAACACATTTAAAGCTGTTTCAGCTCCAAGGACCCACTCCCTGTACTTTAAGGTCAACTTTGTGGCCCTGCTCATCTGCTGTGATATTTTCTTCTCTTGCTGTATAGAACTGTTTACATTTGCATATTGCAGGAGTTTTGTGCTGGCAAATACTGAATGAAATGCTGGGTCTGAGTCTGGGCAGGGTGCAAAACCACAGATCTGTATTGTACACATTTGACATACAAGGATGAAATGGAATTTATTCATAATGTCTATACTGTATGAATATGTCTTTATTACCTCAGAGTAATTACCCAGGCCATGGGTCCACCAAAAGTGAAGGAATTGTGTATGGCATCAAGACAGGAATTTGTTTTGCTGTCACCACTAAGATAACTGGGTGCCAGGTGGCTTGTGCTCTTTTAAAAGAGACTGAGATTAAAGGTGGCCATACACGGGCAGATAAAGCTGCCGATATCAGTCGTTTGGACCGATTTGACAGCTTATCTGCTCGTGTATGGGGGCTTCCGACGGGTCATCCCGATCGATATCTGGCAACGATATCGATCGGGAAGGTTGGATTTTTACCCGACCGACCCGTCGGAGCCGCTTGGCGCATCGTAATTACCCCCGATATAGCCACGCAGTTTAGTGGCATATCGGGGAAAGATCCGCTCGTTTGGCGATGTCGCCAAACGCGCGGATCTTTAAGTCTATGACCACCTTAATTTACAGCTCTGCAGAGGCACCTTTACATGGATGACAGCTCTCCTTCAAGGGGGTTTCCACCTAATTTTTTTGTATAAGAAAATAATATTCTAAGCAAGTTTTCATTATACAAAAACATATTTGATGGTTTGAGTGATTTGTAAATGTAACTACTGTAAAAGAAGTATTTGTCTTTTTCTATTTTTTTTGCAAAGCTTTACATTGTATGATAAGCCAGCTGTTTAAATGTCTAGTGGGAGGAGCATACAAAACATTGTGAGAGTCGGAGTCTAGGCTAGAAGAGACCTTGCATCTGTTTTAAGTCTGAATGAGTGGTGCAGGAGGGGGACAAACAAATTCCATTTACAAACAACTGTGTCCTTTGTCATACATGGACAGATGGTTGTCCAGTAATGATACAATTAACCAGATTCCGTGACCAAATCTGGGCATGTTTGGCCCCTTAACAGTAGTATAAAGCATCCATAATTTTTTTTTATTTACACTCCTTTGCATTTGTTAATGCAAAGGAGTGTCCAGCTTCTAGTCCCTTTTCCCTTTTGATTCCTCAGAAAACTAATTTACACAGCCACTCCCAATATAGGATAAGCTGCTGTTACTAGTAAACTTGAGAATGGCTATTCCAAATGATAGGAGTGGTGGTGCATCAAAAAAATTCCAGGCAATTTAGGGTAACTCACATATCGGAGATACAAAGGACCAACTTACTATCAGCTTCCCTACCAAGGGTCCCTCTGCTCTGTTTACTTGTGTGCACACACTACTTGTAAAGTATGCCAGTGCACACAATGCAGTGGAATGCAAAGAAATATTTTGTGCACTTGCATAATTCATGACTTCTCTGTGCACACAGTTTTAAACATTTGCAGAAAATAATTTTTTATATTCTGATTTTTATATTGTAAGCTCTGTAGGACAGGAGTTCTTCTGTCTCTTAGCTCTGTGCAACAGTATATTTATAGCACTTTGTTCTCCCTGTTTGATCTGTTACTGTATTTTAAAAATTTAAGTTGCTGCATATGCAAGTAGTACTATATATAAATAAAATACATACACACACATACACAGTTAGAGGGGACATTGTTCTTTATCTGTGAAGATTCTGGGACAATCAATATGCAGTAGTCTGAGTAAGTTCAAAGCCAGTCAGGAGAAGGTACCAAAAGTAAGCAACCGGAAAGCAAAGGAATGGGTGTTATTATGTGAAAGCGTATCATTAACATATCAGCCCAGTAAGAAAAGATGAAGTCTAGCAATGTCTAGATCTATCTTGGTCACAATGCTGTTTTATACATGATGATTTTGTGCCATTTGTCCTAATGGCTTATATTAGAGCTGCTAGAAAGAGGAATTTTGAAGCCCAAAAAAGTAGACTTGGACCCCTTACAAGGCCAACATTTGACCCAGCTCTCTAGTTGTTTTTACAGCCTGAAATGTAATCTGTTAGTTTAGGATTATAATTGGAAAGCAGATTTAAGGACAAGCAAAGTCAAATTCCCCTGGGTGTGCCAGTTTGTTAGTTATACCCGGAGGAATCTAATAATTAACCTGGGACCTTGGGCTGGTGTGTTTTTTACAGAAGAGGAGAGCCGGTCTGGTTAGCTACTTTTCATCTCAGCACCGCATCACCATGTTTCTACAAATTGCACTGTGTAAGTGTTGCATGACTGAAATATGTGTGCAAGGCCAACCACGCTTAAGCTTTCTAGGGCATTAGAGTGCTATTATTAGGGTTGCCTGGATGTTTACCTGTCCTGGCCAGTGCTTTTTCCTCAGTGCAGAAAATAACCGATACCATCACTTTATTTATATGCAGCCTCTGTTTCAAACAAAATGTGGTGACGGGAAGCAAATGCCAAGGGCACCATGTTACAGAGAACCAGCCCATAGTTTCCTTTAACAAAATGTGTAATAATTTGAACTGGCCAGCTCATTAATATGTTAGCTAAAAAAACACAAAAGGTAGGTTGTAGGCTTGTCAACAGCATCTTAATGCTAGTCCTTTGGAAATGTTACTGGTTTGTGTTTTTGCTGTGCTTTTGGTGTAATCAGCAACTGTGAAAGGAATGTAATTTTTTTGCCTTATTCCATAAAAGCCCTTTTGACAAGACACAGCAAGCTTATAGTTTGCATGTTAAAACTTGCCCACATTAAGTAAACCTTTTCATGGGCAAATTATCTCCTTAGCACCCCAGCCTTATTGGCTGTCCTTGAGTACATAATTTGCCATATTTAAAAACACAAATCCATCACAGAAAACACCAGAGCTGTTCTCATTGGTGGTGGAACCCAGAGCAAAAAAAAAAAAAAAAAAATACTTTGCAGGGCTCAATCTATTATATAAGTTTGCAATGTTCAACCTGTCAGTCAAATGCTGGAACATGGGTGTGTAACATCAGCTGAAGGGGCCATTGCTTTGGAAAGTGATATACAGCCATCTTGTCACATTCTGGCCTATTGCATGCAGCTACGATCCATTTCCAAGGGCTATTATGCCTTTTCTACTCCCTAGACATCTACTACTACAACACCATGATTAGGCTGATATTGATCCAGGGCATGATTGAGACCTTATGTCATGGAATTAGGTTAAAAAAGAATTCAGGAGTGAATTTAAATCCCAGTGATGACTTCGGGGTGAGGTGACATCTCTGCTGCGCCTCAGTAAAAATGTGACACTGTATGTGGCTTTAGTTAGCAATATCATTGCCCTACAGCTGCAGATGTGGGCCTCCCATCATTCAAGCTCAAGGACACAGTGTTCTGTGTAATAGTTGGTCGTCTTGTGAAATATTTTTGTTTTCACAAGGTGCCAGGCCACAACAGTTAAACAGCACCACCCTGGTGGCTTCCCTGACTCCCCATAAATAAATGTTTTACAGTAAACGAGTTTACCAACACAGGCAAATCGTTATTTAAGTATTCCTCTCAGGCGGGCCTGCTTTGCTTACAATGACCCTTTTCAGAGTGCCAGTGTATGAGTAAGAGTTGGAATGCTGCAAACTCGTGATAACTGTCAGTGCAGTGCAGTTCTTCTATCTGAAACACCGGCACAAGAACACAGCACGATAGCAAGACACATGAACAAAAACACTGCCTCTATTAATAGCACTTGTACATTGTCTCCTAAGTGGCCGCCTTTTGCTTTGCCGCCAGGTTTACACAGAGGGTGCCTAGTGGCAATAGAGTATGGCGACGGGTGGCGTGATCGACAATACACGAACCCCCTCAGCAGATAATCAACACATATTGATGGCTAATGAGTGAAAGCTTTTATGGGAAGCCTCCTTGTAATTACACCGTGGATTACATTGTAGTAACAGCACGGGCTAATGAATCACAGCTAACGTGTGTTAGTTCTGCATGACCGTATAACTGTTTTTAACCAGTGCACATAACAAACTGCACAACCCACGGATGGTAGCGCTAAATACGCCACCTAGCTACGCGCGTCCCCGTTATCAAACTCTGTACGCCGTGAGTAGCGCGCTTTTACGCCCGAGAACGCGCGCCTCTTGTCTGTCATGCGCGCGCCGGAGCTGCAGCTGCTCTCTATTAGACAAGACAAGCGGCTCTCTCTCTCTTCCTTCCTTATCCGGTTATTATTTTTGGTTTTCTTCTCCCCTCAGCAATAGCGATATATACCCTCCAACCATTATAAACCCTGTCATCATCATTCATTTAACCCTGAAATTCCCTCGTCTACTCCATTCATCTGGGCAGTCTTCACTTAGTCTAACCTTTACAAATGGAAAACCTTATTCATTCGATTCCTATACTTCTCATTTCCATGGAATAACCATAAACCAGATATTTTGTGCAGTAGATCCCTGCATTATTGCATTCTGCTTAATTCTATTTATTGCTTTTCTCTTTTGCTCTAGGTTGGACTTAAGCCGGTGGGTTGCCTGTGCCTTTCTTTCAACGTCAGTTTTTGTGTCAAAACTTCCTATTGTGTTTCTCTGCGAGGCTGTGGTAATATCACTATCTTCCTCTTTTTTGTCTTTATCACTATGGGTTTTGGGTGTTAAGTGTGCTTCTCTTTCAGTGAATCTTAGCTACTTTGAAATGTTTTACATAGATTTGCCTGGACAGGATATTTACATTTCTCAAGCAAGTGCAAATGTACTTTGTATGGCGTGACTGCAATTTCTTTTTCTGAACTTTCTTATAGCTGTATTTGTCTGTTGTGGTGTTTAGTTGTTTACTTCTTTTTTTTGTCTTCTGTTCGAATCACATTTTTCCATTTAATCTTCTAATCAGTATATATATAACTTGCAGAATATGAAGATAAATCGCACTGGAATGAACAAGGATGTACAGAGTCATTTTTCTTAACAAGAAATCATCTTGGCACTTGTTTTTTGCTTTTACGTCTGCATCCTAAAAAGTTATTCAGAGTAACTAAGGAATACATGGGCGCAGTTTACTGCATTTTCGTATAGCTGGATTAAATATACATATATTGTCTGGGATTTTACGTGGAAGACAGGACGGCCGCTCAGAGCGAGGAGCTGCCATCAATGCCTCCCAAAATGGCATCGGTACGGTTCACGGTTACCCCCACCAAAATAGATGAAATGGGGACAATCTCTGACACCAGCCCAGATCTCAGCTCATCCTCCCGTGTGCGGTTCAGCTCCAGAGAGAGTGTCAGAGATGCCAGTCACAGTGAGGCTTACAGTGACACTTCACTGGCAACCACAGGAGTGGATCCAGCTAGTGAGAGGACCTCTAACCCTATGGACAGTGGAGAAGGTAATAAAGTGGGGTAATGATTTAAGGAATAGGTTTCAAAGGCTAAGCTCTGCTGGGGGGGGGGGGTGTTGGCATGTTTTAACCTTTGTCTGGAAAACTTCACCATTTTTCCTATGCTCCAGGAAGCTATAAACTTGGTTTTGGCAACCTGTGGGTCTCATGAGGCTGTTGACTGCAACTTCAAGCATTCAACTGAAGTGAGCGCTAAAAGCACACTGGGATTGATGGAAGTTGTAGTCCAAAAAGTGTCTTGAAGGTCTTCATTTACCCTTATCTTTCAGTGTAGATAAAAGGTTATTGCTGTTTAATAGGACTGTCTGACTCCAAACCTCAAACATTTACAAATCAAGATATCTACACTATCTATCTATCTATCTATCTATCTATCTATCTATCTATCTATCTATCTATCTATCTATCTATCCATAGTAAGAATTTCAATCCGCATGCACTCACCCTCTTAAATCCACGGGTCCTATTCCACCAGTGCTACAACATATAAAGCGTCCCCGGATCTAGACGTATTGTACATAACTTCAGCGATTAGGAATATGGAGCACACGGTGGTTAGGAAAAATCACGCCTTCTTTATTGAAAAAGTAATTGTAAAATCATCCGTGCAGTACATATGTGGACATGACCTCCCCCACACTTTACGCGTTTCGTGGCATCTAGCCACTTACTCAGAAGCAGGAAGTGGCAAGATGCCACGAAACGCGTAAAGTGTGGGGGAGGTCATGTCCACATATGTACTGCACGGATGATTTTACAATTACTTTTTCAATAAAGAAGGCGTGATTTTTCCTAACCACCGTGTGCTCCATATTCCTAATCGCTGAAGTTATCTATCTATCCATGCATGATTGCCTGTGAGGTCATTAGTAATTTGATAATTTTTTTTACCAAAACTTTCTGGTTATAATTGTGTGTAAAAACTCCAAACCTACACACTGACTTTGATGTTGCACTATCCTGATTTATTTAGCAGTTGCATAGGCCTCCAATACGTATGCATTGCATTTTATAGGTCTGAGGAGGCTGATTAATGATCTGCATGTCTCCGTAGCGACATGCATTTCTATATGTAGGCATATGTCATTGATTCCATTGTCTTCTTTTGTCTGTAAATGTTTCACCGAGAAGTGAGAATGTGAATATAATGGGGCAAAGCTGAAATGTACAGGGCTTTTTTTTTTTACAGTACTATGGGTTGGTTATCTGTTGACAGAGTTAGGTAAAGAGTTGGAGATCTAAAAGGCTTGTAAGCAAACATGTGTTTCTGTATAAGTGCTGTTCCACCCATCCAAACAACTCTGTGCTAAAACCCTCACAAGCCTTTGCTGTTTGTTCAAAAGTAATGGCCTGTGTATAATCCCTAAAACTGGCCATACACGAGCAGATTTAAGCTGACAATTCGAGTCATAGCTTCTCTGCCCTTGTATGGTCCCTTTCTGGCGGTCTGCCTGATAGATATCCAGCTGAAAATTGGGCAGATATCTATCACGCTGGTTTGAAAATCCCATTAGGCGAGTTCTGCGCATTTCCCAAAGTCGGCAAACAAACTAATCTTTATGTGTATGGCCATATTTATTGTTAAGACTATCCACTGCATTTTGTACATAATTTAAAAGACACAGTTAAACAACTTTTCTGAATAATAAATAGGGCAGTAATCCTATTTACCCTTGTGTGTCATAGTGTTGTTCCATATAGATTAATTTTTATAGACCAAAGTGCAGTATTTTAGAATGAGGTTTAATGAGAAGCATTGAGAGCAGACACTACATGCACCAAATGTTTATGATCAAATGTGTTTGGCTTAAATGGGATTGGAATGTACCTGACAGTGTCTCTATCTCCTTTGAAAATCCTTCTCATGACCTTGTTCAAGAGTCATTTGTGCCTGACAACATTGTGGAAAGTTGAACAAAGAAGTCTTGGGGGGAAATTTGATCTTTGTTTTGATGAAGATTTCATGTGTGAGTGTGTTTCTTGGTAGATGTTGTTGCAGGAAAGTCTTCATTCATTTCTAAAACAGCATACTGACATTTTATGTCTACTACCTTTATAAAAGCAAAAGCTTTCTGAGGATTTTTAAACTCTGAGGAGAGTGGGGATCATAAAGTTCCAAATATCAGTACTGATATTCACATTACTGCTATAAAGCTTAGCTGCACCCTTTCGAACAACAATCAGAATGTTTGTCTGCACTGACGAGTGTTTAAATTCTTTAAAATTTTCCATGTTCTATATTGCTCCACTCAGTGCTCTAAATTTTCCATTGTCCTAAAATTAGTCGAAATTCGCAAGCCCCGTGTCAACCTTGTCTACTTGAGAGACCCAAGGTTTCCATTGTTGACAAAATTCAATCTCCATGTTGGAATGTAGTTTAAAATAGCTTGTGGTCACCTAATTAACATGGACAATCTTTGGCTTTATAATCTGGAACAATGAGTCATAGAATCCTGGCACTATATAAATTTTCAGAATATATGTGTGGAACCATGATATTATCTTCCTCCAGTGGAATCCTAACCTTATTGCTATCTGTTTTGACAGATAGTGCTTAACTGTCATTGTCCCCTAGGCATTCTCTTGTCAGCACTGTATGTTCTCTAGATGAACAAGGGAATTATAATGATTCATTCTGAAAAGACAACCCTTGCTGATCCAGGTGCTGTTTTAACATTTGTACTGAGCCTTCGTATGATCTTCACTATTAAAAAAGATTTCAGAACACACCCAATATTCTTTTGATTGAGACTTCAACCAAATCAGCAGGTTGTATTTCCTGGTCTGCTTTTTAAAAATACACCTCTGGTTGCTATGGGTTACTAGATGTGGACAAACTTGAAAATACTAGAAATACACAACCCCATATCTTTCCCACAAGCAATTGGCACGGTGCCTGTCAGTTTGAAAGGCACCCATGTGACATTATGTAAAAATGGACAAGCGGCAGCAGCTATTTTCAGATATCCAGCTTCTGGAAATGACCTCCAGACTTTGATTTCCGTTGCAAGGGAACATTGCTCGAGTAACTGTTCAGAAAGGCAGGGGTATCACAGTGCTAAGTAATAGGCAGAGAAGCAACAACTGGAATTGCAGTAATTCCTCACCCTGATAGGAAGTGAGGAGATGCATTACATAAGAGAATAAAAACAATGCAAAATTCAGTTTTACCTTTGTCAACACTAGTAATCTGTTGCCATGGCAAGTGTGTAAAGAACATGTTTGGGTATCCTGAAACCAGGTAATTAGCAGTCAGACTGCTACAGACTCCTCCCTAGCATTTTACTGAATATAAATGTACTTTTTTTTTTTTCTACAAAGGAAGCAACACACCCAGTTACAGAGCGTGAGCATATCTGTTATTGCATGAGTTGCAGCACTCCCAACCAAACATTCATCTCCACAGCAGACTGAGTGAAAGGTGCTCTGTTCTGGATTTGAGTGCTGTTATGCATGTAAATCTGAAAATAGCTGTTACCGCTTGTCCATGACTTTAGCAAGTTTAAAATAATGTCACATGGCTGCCTTTCAAAAGTTTGCACGAAATAAACAGCAAGGGGTAACGCTGCACTTTAATTGCCTTGAGTGCCAGTGTATTCCTATACAATTGCCTTTCAAACTGACAGACACCGTGCCAATTGCTTGTGGGAATGATATGGGGTAGTGTATTTCTAAAGTTTGCCCAAAATCTAGTAACCCATAGCAACCAGAGGTGTATTTTTAAAAAGCAGACCAGTAAATACAACCTGCTGATTTGATTGAAGTCTCAATCAAATGAATATTGGGTGTGCAGGTCCCATGATAAGTTAAGAAATAGTTTGCTAAGATTACCATAATTTATTATTTGAAGCAGGCAATTTAAGGTTTTGTGTATATCATTTGTTTTTATAATATACACAAACAGTCTCATGTTTCTTTGGCACTATTATTTGTTATCGTAGATGTTTGTTTTCTTTTTAATTATGTACTGCATTAAAGGTGTACATCTGGTCCTCCGTGGGTCTAAAAATGTTGGATATTCTAACTCAAATTTCAGAGCCCTTGTTTGAACAACCCTTAACATTATTTGAAAGCATTTTATCCAGGGTAGTTTTGCTTGAGCTTTTGTTTGTAGCTGTGCCTTTAAGATAACGTCCTCCTCCTGGGATGGGAAATGGACATGTGATCGGGAAGCTATGACAGTCTGCCTTCCCGAAGCACAGGCAAGGGAAAAGAGAGAGAGAGAGAGCAGAGATCATCGAAAGGGGAGAAAAGTATTTAAAAACAGCAAACCGTAGAAGTTTATTTCTTTTCTAGAGGGGTTAAGGGTAAAACTGTTCAGTAAAAAGTTGGATAAGGAATAGGTAAGTAGGTGCAAACTAGAGAGGAAGTGGAGGGAGGGTTTAACAGGAAAGACTAAAACTGTGAGCGGGATTGAGATAAGGAGATCTGAAGGTAGTGTTTAGTTGGCAAAAGGTTGAAAAGCCGGATGTAAGGGAGTGTGAAAAAATACAGAAAAGGGAAACAAGAAAAGAAGTAAAAATTGCAAGGATGTAAGTTAATGTCTGAATATATCAGAAAAAGACAGGGAAAATTAGTGTATATAACCGTGAACAGTAGCAAAAGAATATAACTGGAAGAAAGCAGAAGGAGCCATGCCACATTTTACAGTAACCAAAGTACCTGACTCTTACTGTGCTACTGAGGAGGCGACCTCCAGTCCTACGAGCTGGACTGAAAATGAGGATTCATGGGGAGCTGGTAAGTGTACAAGATGCCCTGAACAGCTTCATACCTCCACATTTTTTTTTTCTAAGTCTTCTCGCATCTGTCTTCCACCTGATTAGTACTGAGTGCGTTTAGGAACACAAGCTGGTAAGTATACAGTGTTAGTATGAAGGACTCACCACAGCAGACCGTAAACAGTAATTGGATTAGCTCTTGGAATAACACTGAGTCGCTGTTGTGTTGTTTTCAGTTCCCAGGGTTAATGTTTAGTATTGTGAAGGCTTCTGGAACATAAACCTTCTGCTGGATTGACTCTGAAGAGCAGAGATTTTTGGTGTGCCTTGTGCTTACAATACAGTAGAGCCTTTTGGTTAATTTTTGGTTTTCTTTTTACCCTTTAGATCGGAGCCAAACATCAGTAACAGAGGAGAACAGTAAGCTGCTAGGTACAGCTTATTAGGTTATAGAGATAATACATTTGCTGAGATAAGAATGTTTGTTCCCCATTGCAAACACAAACTTTCCTTTTGTAGACATTGATCGCAGGAAGAGTTCAGCGCTTTATCAAAATCACACCGATGATGAAGAGGAATGTTTTGACAGAAATCTGGCCCTGTTTGAGGTGAGAGATCTACTACTTTCCTCTCAATTGTTTCTATAGTTCTTATATACAGTAGTTTTACCCCAACTTTTCTCTCCTACTGATTTACATTTTCTCTCCTGCAGGAAGAAATGGATACTCGTCCCAAAGTTTCTTCCCTCCTTAACCGTTTGGCTAATTACACAAATCTGCCTCAGGGAGCAAAAGAACATGAAGAGGAAAGTGAGGGCAAGAAGAAGGCCACAAAGGTGAGTGGGATGAGCAGGATTTTTTTACAGCATGAATTAAACATAAATGCCAAAATATATTTTCTTTTTACAACAGCGTCTTGTTACATTTAGAAATTTATGTGACAATACAAAATTTTATCTTCAAAAATAGGGGAAGTCTGTGTACTTCTCTATTTTTATATTTCTTATGCCTGGAGGTGACAGTTTTATTTGCTAATAAGTACATATTGTAGGCATTACAAAGGATATATTTCCTAGTGCACATGGAATGTTTGCTAGTAGGGACGTACAAAACAACCCAGTCTGTGTGTCACTGCTTCTGTAGGGTAATGTAATAATAGCTTCAGAGTCTGCTACGAGTCTAATTATCCATAGTAGTCAATCATGTGGTTAGAATTTACTGTTCAGCTGTGTAAAAGAAAAATGTCTGATTGGTGACTAGACCTGGGCAAATATTGCACTTTTAATTTCATTGCCTGAAAGTGTGGTGAGGTCTGCTTGTCATCGTTTTGTGTGTGTCAATTTGGGTGTTTGTCATTGTGTAACATTAGGAGTTGTGCTCCGATCAGCTTTCTGATGTGCTTGTGCCGGCCAGGGTGCACACGGTGAGAATCAATCTGATGTGGCAGTACCCTAAAGAAGCCACAGTGTACAAGAGGGTCCCATTCAAGACATAAATTGTGATGCTTATGTCTGTTACATGATCGATCTCTGTAGCTAATTTTTATGTATTATTTAATATTGCCAGTGCTACTAAAGCTGCACAATTGAGGCATCTTACAAAGGGTCCTGTAACTTAATAGGAAATCTTAAACAGCTGAGAGCAATTTTTTAAATGAACGTGTATTGAAAATTTTCTTGAAATTATATTTTCTTTCATTGTGCACAAATGTTTAGATTTTTGGGGTGGGTGGGTTGAGTGCTTTTTGTTGAACATGGACCTCTAAACCTTTTTTGTAGTCAAATGGTAGAAGCATGAAAATCCTGGTCTTCATTTTTGTTTCTTGTGAACTTATTGCTATAAAACCCGTCACAGTATATGATCTTTTACTATATGTTAGCTGTTGTGGCACATATTTTGGGCTATGTGCTGCAGCTATGTGTATTCTTGCCTATCCTTGCTACATGATTTAACTAAGTCAATGTCAATGGCCTCTAAAGGTAGTGGTCGACGGGGAGATTTGTCGGCCATGATAAAATTGTGGCATTAAATCTCCCCCGCCTCTCCATTTGAAGTAATTGAAATTGCTGGCATTAAAATCAATGCATGGCTTCAATTGTTCAAAGTCGGCCGAAGTTGCCTCAGGAGGAAACTTCTAGAGGCTTCGATATATGTTGGTCTTACCAGGGCCGGCATCAGGGGGCACATCGGGAACAGTTCTCCCGGGCCTGGCAAACCTAAGGTTAAAGGGGGGCCCGGCTGTTCTGCACTTTCCGAAAATGCTGGGCCCCTCTTAAGAGTGTGCGAAATGCAAAGACCCAAATCGGCAATGGAAGTGGCAGCGTAAAGACCCAAAGTTGTAGAAAGACCCGAAGCCCGAATGGAGCCGAATGCTGTAGAAGAAAGCCGAAGAATCTGCAATCGCAGAGGACAAGGAAGAAGAACCTAAGAAAAGTTCCACTGAACACCAATATGTTTTTTTTTTTAAATTAACCTTTTCCCTGCCAAGAACGTAGCTCCTTCGTTCTTTTAAAAAAAAAAAGGCTTTAAGTGCCAAGAACATAGGAGCTACGTTCTGTGCTAAAACAGCGAAATCCAAAATCAGCATGCCAAGAGGAGCGTTTAGCAGCAGAACCCCCTAGGCAACGAGCTTACCTGCAGCAGATCAGCGATCCTCCACTCCAGGGTCGCACAGAGACGCACCAACAGCTTCCTTGTAGCAGGACCCGCAGCTCATGTGTTCTAGCGCCGCCCACGCACTTTCTGCTGCAGTGACTCAGCGATCCTGGACCCTCCAGCACTGAAAAGGACCCCCCTTCATCTAGAGTCGGTAAGTGCCCCTTTTTTTACTTATTTACATACATTTACAGGCATTTACATATACACAGTACACATACTAGTAAAACTAGTTTTTTTTTGATTTTCTGATTTGTTTGATTTTTCACACTTTTGCACATATTTACACACTCACATACACATATGCACATATTTATACACTATTTGGAGCTGTACATCCATGCATACACAAACACACACTTATAGGGGTTTTTTTTACTTATTTTTTTTTTTAGTTCTTCATTTTCTAAGTTTCCCTTATGTTATTTCCCTAAAAACTTTAGATTTCACAGCGTGACTTCTGGCTCAAGCATTCTGACCACTAACCACGCTGTTGGATCAGTTATTTCGTTATTTCGTTGATTTTCCTAATTGTATTTGATTTTTTGTGATTTTTATTGCAGTTTTATGCTTGCATTGTTTTTCCTTATGTCATTTTTTTAGCATCATTTACACTTTGATCATTTGGGGTAGAAACACATTTTTAGCAATTCTGTGTTTGTCAGAATGTGTACTTTCCAAAAATATATGGTTTTGGGGGGCCTTTGTGCTGTTAGGGGTCTTACGGCACATTATATGCAGTCAGGCGAATTGACAGCCAAAAAATTCTTATGCACTATTTTCATTTCGGGCTTGCACGTGCCCACCTGCTTTGGTATATCTATGCATATTGGGAATCAAACTGTTCAGTAGACCCTCGGCGTCAATATTTATGGTGTTTTCTAATTGTATATAAGAAATTGGGTGAGATAAATGCGACCAACTGCAATATTTTGGCGATTTTTAGAAATATCATAAAAACCGCTGCCTTTAGCGTAGCTTTGCAGTATGAAAATTTGATTCTGAGTTTTAGCAAATTTTTATTCAGCAGAAGGTGTACTTTCCAAAAATATATGGTTTTGGGGGTCTTTGTACTGTTAGGGTGTCTTACGGCACATTATATGCAGTCAGGGCACTATGGTCACAGAATGCGAATTGACAGCAGAGAAAATTCTTATGCACTATTTTCATTTGGGGTTCGCACATGCCAACCCGCTTTGGTATATCTATGCATATTGGGCATCAAACTGTTCAGTAGACTCTTGACGGCAATATTTAGGATGTTTTCCATTTGTATGTGAGAAATTGGGTGACATAAGTTTGACCAACTGCAATATTTTTAGGAGATTTTCAGAAATATCATAAAAACCGCTGCCTTTGACGTTGCTTTGCAGTAAGTAAGTTTGGAGTAGAAAGACAGTTTTAGCAAATTTTTATTCGGCAGAATGTGTACTTTACAAAAATATATGGTTTTCTGGGGTGAACGTACTTTTTTGTAACTGTCGCAAATGCTGTATATGTGCTGATTATGCAGTATCTGGAATTACAGAACTCGTATGGGGTCTCTTCTTTCTGGGGCCCCTATACGCCACATACTTAGGTGTACCTATGCATGTTGGGTATCAAACTGTTCAGCGGACCCCAGACTTTCATGTTTAGGGTGTTTTATCATGGTATATAATGATATGTAGGAGATACAATGCTTTAGATTTGGAGTATTGAGGAGATTTTTGTCATAAAAATTGGGAAATGTTGGAAAGCTTTGCGGCTTGGTACTTTGGAGTGGAAAATCGTGCATACCCATTTTAGATTCATCAGAATGTGTACTTTACAAAAACATATGGTTTTCTGGGGTGAACATACATTTTTGTACTTTTACCTCTCATAAAATTCTGTAAATGTGTTGATTTTGCAGTATTTGAAATTACAGAACTGTCTTCGTTCTGTGGCCCCTATACACCACATACTTGGGTGTACCTATGCATATTTGGCATCAAACTGTTCAGCGGACCGCGGGCTTTCATATTTAGGGTGATTTTTCTTGGTATATAATGATATGTGGGAGACACGATGCTTCAGAATTGCAATATTGAGGCGATTTTCGGTAATGTCATAAAAATTGCGAAATGTAGGAAAGCTTTGCGGCTTGGTACTTTTGAGTAGAAAGACGTCCATACCCATTTTGGATTTGTCAGATTTTGTACTTTCCAAAAATATATGGTTTTCTGGGGTGAACATACATTTTTGTATTTTTGCCACTTGAAAACTGCTGTAAATGTGCTGATTTTGCAGTATTTGGAATTCCAGAACTGATAACTCGTATGGGGTGTCTTAGTTCTGGGGCCCCTATATGCCACATATTTAGGTGCACCTATGCATATTGAGCATCAAACTATTCAGCGGACCCCGGGCTTTCATATTTAGGGTGCTTTATCTTGTTATATAATGATATGTGGAAAATACAATGCTGTAGACTGGACACTTTGAGGTAATTTTTCAAAAATGTATTTTTTATAAAAACTGCTAACTTTAGGAAAGAATTGCAACTGGTTGTTTGGAGTACAAATATATATATTTGGTATTGGCTCGTTCAGGAGACACAAGACTTTCCAAATCTGCCGTGTTCTCATGCATAAAATAAATTATGCTTTTGAAATATGCGTTTGTATCATGTGAAACTGTTTTTTATATATATATATATATATATATATATATATATATATATATATATATATATATATATATATATATATATATACACTTAGAAGCCCATATCTTTTTACAGGACTGGAATGACAACTAAATTCTAGCATATTTTGAAAGCTTAGGTTGTCCTGAAAAAAACGACATCTTGTTTTTGTGGGTAAACTAAGAAACCCCCCCAGGAAAGTCCCCTAAAGTTAAAAAGCAAAAAAGGTTCAAAAACGGTCTGGCAGTAGAATTTCCAACTTGGCAGTGAAAAGGTTAAACCCCTGGTCACCAATGTTTTTTTAAATTTTATATGAGGCCACTGACCACCAATTTTTTTTTCTTGTAAGGGGTGCCCTGCCCACCAATGTTTTTTTTTTAAAAATTTTGTGGGGCCTCTGACCACCAATCCTTTTGGTTTTTTTGGGTTTTTTTTTAAACTTGTTAGGGGGTGTCTGGCCACCAATGGGTTTTAGCGTTCATGTTTGTTTCGTTTGGCGTTACTTTAGTTTACATGTTTTACTGTGGTTTGGGGGTGTGTGAAGTCTGGGGCAGGGCCGGTGCAAAATTTTGTTGTATGGGGCCCAGTGATTTCTGATGGTGGCCCTGGGTTTTACCTCCAGTGATTTCAGTTATTTCCATTGGAGATGCATTTTCGGGAGATTCGGGAGAGACTGCGGTCGTGCATAAATAATTGCGGGCGTCAAATCTCCCCGTCAGCCGCTGCCCTAAACTTGAGCAATCTGGCTCTCACTAGGCTATCTTGCTAGGTCAGATTACTTGGGTCAATAGCTTTTCTTTTCAAATGTGTTTTTGATCTGCAAGTCTTTTGTTTTAATACATTTTGGAGACACACTTTTGACAAAAACCTGGTAGTTCTGCTTTTTTTTGTCTCATTCACCTGGCTTACACATGCCTTTATTTGCTAATGTATAACTCAGTGAAGAAAAGATCAAGAGTCCTGATGGCTGGCACTGTAGACAGGGAGGGATGGCTTAAAAATAACACAAAAAAAAGCATGGCTTAGTGTTCCCAAGCCATGCCTTCCTGAGACCAGAATCTATAGACAACATGTTCCTCAGCTATGTGAATGGGAAGTGACTGCTCTTAGGGAAATGTATTGTAAATCGAGACAGCAAAAATGCTGCGTGGGCCATGCACTTTATAAGAGGCTGCTACTTTGTGTCATGGCAGTTACTAAATCTGGAAAGGATTAGGCCTAGGCTGTCTATGATCTGCCTATTTATATCTAAACCCTCCCACTAATTTTACATGAAACTAAATAGAGGCCTAAAGAAAAAAGATAAATACATTAAAATGAGTACATGCAAGAGTTGCATTGGTAAAATTCCTGCAGTGCAAAGCTTCCCAAAGCTTCTTGGCATGAAAGCAAATGTGTACTAAATGACCCACTGATAATTTGCAGTGGTATTTCATGTTTGTAAAAACAGTGAAGTTGGGGAGAGCAGCCTAATAAGGCATGAATTAACTATCATACAATATTTATACTTGCAAGACTATGACCCAAAATGTACAAACTGTGCTTCAGTCTTGTCTGAGCTTTAAGAATTGTTTTCAGTACAGAACAACTACAGATCTTTCTTTAAATGTTAGGTTGCCAGTTGGGATGAGTAAACACTTTCTAAATTATGGTAGATATCATAAAACTGACATGCTAATCATCTGTATAGGTAAACATTATGGTAACCATTATTGGAAGTGGTCCATCAGCAACAAAGGGGGCAATATCCTCAAACACGTCAGGTTTAGGGGCATAAAAGTGGTGTTTTATAATGATATCACAATTACCTGAGTGATGATCTCTGTATCCCCTCAGGTGCCTCCTTACAACAGTTTATAGAATATTCACTATGCTAATAAATTATTCATAGTCTTCCCCCACCCAAGTTTGTATGTTCTTCCTGTGGTTTTGTATGTTTTCTCCAAGTACCCACACATGTAAAACATGCATTTCTGATAAACTGGCTTCTGATAAACTGACCATCGTGTGTGAATGTCACAGGGACCTTAGATTGTAACTGTTCTGGGGAAGGAACTGATTTGAATGATTGTAAAATCTATCTAATGCATTTAATATGTTAACTCTATGTAAATTAAAGATTGATAATAATTAACCAGTTACCCAGAGTAGTTATATAATATGGAGGACGACATTTACATACAGCTCAAGCAGTGAAAACACAACATCAGCAGATCCACCCAGAGGCAAAATAGAAAAATTTCAAACTGTTTGTCTCTTATTACTCTTGGCAAGGGTACTGAAGCTGTCTGTACTTCAGCTTCTCTGTCTATAATACATGCTGACGGTCTGTGACACATTAAGTGGAGCTTACTGGTCACCTTGTTTATACTATTAAATTAGACTGTGCCACATGGAATATATGAGACACGAAGTATGATATTGCTGTATGACTGTTTACCAGTAGTACTGACTGACAAATATATATATATTTTAATAGGGGTTATTTTCCCCTTGCACTGCAGTTGCAGGCCTGCACATTTGCCCCCAGTCAGTTGCACAAAAAAAAGAAACATTAATTAAAGGTACTGATGCCAACTGTGCTTCTTGCACTTCCAAATCTTCGCACTAGGCACCACTTGCTTTCCTACTGTTCTAAATCAAGTTTTTGCACACTGCAGATGTAATTTGTAAATTATCTCTAATATGTATTATATAAGCAGGCAAGTGAGACGTATGTATGTATGTATGTATGTATAACTTTATTTGTAAAGTGCGGTTAAGGAGCCGCAGCGCTGTACAGTGCATAAAAGTACAATATATAAGAGCTGAAGTGCTATGTGGTAAGAGACATAGTGGGAAGGAGGTCCCTGCCCGGTAGGTAAGTGGATGGGAGGCTAAGATACAGGTACAAATTGGAGATAACAAAGTGCACAAGGTAAGGCATAGTCAGTAGGGACAGGACTAGGCTAATGTTCTAGTGGTCCAAAAGGTAGAGTCTTAGTTTTTTCTTGAAGAGATTAAGAGAGGATTCCTTACAGAGGAATTCATGGGTAGAATTCCAGAGGTAAGGAGCAGCAAGATAGAAGGGTTTGAGACGAGAGATGGCAGTAGATGTGGATGGTGTGAAGAGAAGGTGGCTCTGAGAAGAGCAGAGAAGATGACCAGGAATGTATAGTGAGACAAGAGAAGAAATGTAATGAGGATCAGAGGAGTGAAGGGCATTTTCATTTTTGTTCTTCATTAGCCCTAATTCAAACTACTGAATTTCCTCCAGCTCCCAATCTGTCATTTAAAGTGAACTCCACCAGATCAGTGTTGCATCCTGTAATTCAGTTCCGATTTGGGTAGTGCTTGCAACTCTGAGCAAGCTGCCTGAAGCTTCTGTAACATTACTAGACATCATTTGATCCAGGTCAGTGGATCTGAGATTGTTCTGTCTGATTAGATTATGAAATTGAAGAAGCGTCAGTAGTTTGTCTTTCTTTTCCATCCCATCAATATTATATACCTTTCTCATTTTCCATTTAATTGTTCTGATTGTTAACACTGTACCGTTACTTTATTGTAACAATGTATTTTTACTTTTCTTCCAGACCCCCCGAATGGGCACAATAATGGGGGTTTACCTTCCTTGCCTTCAGAACATTTTTGGGGTCATTTTATTCCTTCGACTACCATGGGTGGTCGGCACAGCGGGAGTCTTACATTCCTTCTGCATTGTATTTGCCTGCTGCTGCTGTGTAAGTATTAAGTATTAAGATGTTACTTTATACTGAGAAGAGTTTCTGTGACTGGGACATTTTATTGTTAATGCTTTCTTTGCTCTTCAACCCTCAGACCATGCTCACCGCTATTTCTATGAGCGCCATTGCAACCAATGGGGTAGTGCCAGGTAAGAGAAGATGTATTTTATCATTTGACTTTTTCTACCTTTACTAGTTCCATTTCCCTCTATTATTCTGACTTTTATAATAATAAAGTTGTATACAGTCATATGAAAAAGTTTGTGAACCCCTCTCAGCCTGCATAATAATTTACACCACTTTCAACAAAAAAAAAGATACCACAGTGGTATGTCTTTCATTTCCCAGTACTGGGGTGTTTTCCGAACAAAGATTTTTAGTGAAGCAGTATTCAGTTGTATGAAATGAAATCAAATGTGAAAAACTGGCTGTGCAAAAATGTGGGTACCCTTGTAATTTTGCTAATTTGAATGCATGTAACTGCTCAATACTGATTACTGGCAACACCAAATTGGTTGGATTAGCTCGTTAAGCCTTGAACTTCATGGGCAGGTGTGTACAATCATGAGAAAAGGTATTTAAGGTGGCCAATTGCAAGTTGCACAAAACTCTGAAGACTCAAGAGGGGTTCCCAAACGTTTTCATATGACTGTATGTGGCGATATAAATGTAAGTAAAGAGAAGCTATTTGCGGGAGATTTGTTGTCCGTGGATGATAAATTGTCTTATGAAACCAGGTATGCACCACTTAAAATGTTACTGTAGTCTAATTCAATTTTTTAAAGGGCCAGAGTCTGATAAATCTCAAAATTCTAATTTAGTTTGGATTATTCACAAATTGAATTTGAATGTTTTGACCATTAAAAAAAAAAATGTGACCCTTTATACTGTAAATCTGCCCCTTCGTGTCATGTTTATGCAGCCTCTAGCTCACAATTTGGGTTTTTATACTAAAACTTTTTTTTTCTTCTCATATTTTACAAACTCGGCCTAACTCCAATCCATGAATTTGGCTAACTTACGAATTATTAAAACTAAAAAAAAAAAATCAAGTTTCTATAAATTCCTAACATTTTTCGTGTTTACAGGCTTAAAAAACCTCAAATTTATCGAGTTTTTGTACAAAAACCAGTGTCAAACACCTGAATATCGTGAAGGCAAAAAGCATCTTCAAATGATTAAAGAGACATCTGCCATTGACTTTTACATGAATTCAACAGGTTTTAGCTGGAGTATTTTCAGATTTTTTGCTGCTTCGGGGCATAATAAATCTCTAAAAATCCTAGGTTTTTATTTCTAAAAATTCTAGGTTTTTATCTCTAAAAATTCTAGTTTTTTGTGTGAAAAAGCTCAATTTTTTTGAGAAAACAAAACTCGACCTTTAATAAATAGACCCCTTTGTCTCTTTTCTATCTGATGTGGAATATTTCATTGTGTTTCACATATTAAAACTTAGAAACCATACTTATTGCACAAATAACCTGTTTAACCTTATACGCCCTATAAGGTTTTTTGCGGTGCACTGATAGATACATTACACTAAAAAGCTGTGACTATCATGATATGGATACAGCAGATATACAGTAGTTTTGCTGGTGGGGCTGTTATTCTCAGAAAGGAAGAAAGTTGACCTTTAGTAATAGGAAATGCATCATCTATGCAAGAATGGTCTTGCTAAAAGATGAATGAGAACCCTTTCTTTCAGCCCTATACATTATCAGCTATGTATTTCACTCATCATGGTTCTTAGCTGAATGTTTTTTCTCCAGCCAATTGCTTTGTTTTACTCTTTGGAACATATTGTACCATTTGCACATATTTGCTTTTTCACTTTCTGTCTGCCACAGAATATGCCATTTTATTACTATTTATGTTCCACAGCACTCACAGGTGTTGTCTAACATGTTTGTTGTCTTTGGCTACCATCTGCTCTTTTACACATTCTTTTCTCTCTGACACAGTCTCCCGGTGGCACAGAAATTTCCTAACACCCTAAATCCAGTTCCACCGCTGCATCTCACATGTCCTTTTACACAACTTCTTGTTCCCCTTTTCATGTTTACTCACCTACAATTTGTTTTTCATGTTTGTTCCTTCTTAACGGCTCTATTATTCAAATCTTAAGGTGGCCATACACGGGCCGATAAAAGCTGCCGACAGACCGTGTCGGCAGCTTATTGGCCCGTGTATGGGGGCCCCCGACGGGCTTCCCCGATCGAGATCTGGCCGAAAGTCGGCCAGATCTCGATCGGATGGGATTAAAAATCCCGTCGGATCGCGGCCGCATCTGTTCGTTGATGCGGTCCCGCGATCCGACCGCCCGTTTGGCGAACGCTAGGATCCGATCGTTGGGCCCTAGGGCCCACGATCGGATCAGCCCGATATTGCCCACCTCAAGGTGGGCATATCGGAGGGAGATCCGCTCGTTTGGCGACATCGCCAAACGAGCGGATCTATCCGTGTATGGCCACCTTTATACCTATTGTTTTGACTAGAATTCTGTTTTCTCTCATGTTTTCTTAGACAAGTCTTTCCTTTTTGTTATGCATTTTTTTCAAGTATTTTTGTCCTTTCTGTCTCAGTTAATTACTAATTGTGCATGTTTTTGTTTTTTTTTAGCTGGAGGCTCCTATTTCATGATTTCTCGAGCCCTTGGTCCAGAGTTTGGAGGTGCTGTTGGCCTCTGCTTCTACCTTGGAACAACGTTTGCAACTGCTATGTACATTCTGGGGGCTATAGAAATATTCCTGGTGAGATGCCATGCTTTAGTTTCAGAAGGCATATGTTTTAAAGGAGAAGGAAAGCTACTGAAGCAGTTTATTGCCAATAGATTAGCCACAATAGTGCAAGCTATAACACTATATTTATTCTGCAGAATGCTTTATCGTATCTGAGTAAACAGCTCTAGAAGCTCTCTCTATTTGTTTAGGATAGCAGCTGCCATATAAGCTTGTTGTGACATCACTTCCTGCCTGAGTCTCTCCCTTCTCCCTCATAGCTCTTGGCTCAGATTACATTAGGGAGGGGAAGAGAGGAGCAAACTGAGCATGCTCAAGCTCTAACCTTTGAGGTTTATGCTGAAAACAGGAAGTCTGATACAGAAGCCCATGTTTACACATTAGAAGGAAAGAAAAGCTGTTCTTCTTTTGACAGAGGACTCAGAGCAGCATTACTTTGAGGGTTTATTGGTGTATTTATATAGACCTTTCTGATAAAGCTTACTTAATTTTAGCCTTTCCTTCTCCATAAGGGACTTTTGTGTGATTGATGCCACTAATAAATAGACATAGTGGTTCACTTACTATATTTCCCTCACTGCAGCAGTCACAACTTTGTGGATTTCTGCTCATCACTTGCAATTGTTGATAGTGGTAAGCCAAAGGTTATCAACCAATGCATAGCACAGTCAATCACCTTATAATGCAGGACTATCCAACTAAATATCCCGTGGGCTGAACCGGGCCCACCAAAAGATTGCTATGGCCCCCAAACTGCTCATGTTCTACCCTGACTTCCATGGCTCATATTATTATATAATTGTAAACTGGTCCTGGGAACTTGTCAGTGAATAACTGACTCTATATATGGAAAGAGTTGGACATTACTGATACAGAGTAGACATTCTCAAAGCATAGAGGTGTACTTTTTCACTTCCCTGCCATGAGTTGTGCAGTTCTCTTTGTGACAGTGGGAAACAGTACACCCCCCAGCTTCTATTGTCCTTTCTGAGCTCATTAATAGTATTCCTACTTCTAATTGCTATCCCCTAATAAAAGGTGCCCTTTGAGGTTTACAAAAGGGGCAGTGTTTTCTTTCCCTGTGTGGAGCCAGCAGTATTACAAATGAATTCAACTTTTCTGTAAGACTGAAGTTTTCATTGAACAAGAGATGAGAAAAGGAGCAAAATCTCTGTTGTCCTGGTACTTCCAGGGATAGATGAGCTATCCCATTACTAGTTCAGGCTGAGTAAATGAGCTAAGAAAATATTTTAGGGAAACTAATAGAAAAAAATTGTATCCCCTGCGATCACCCATTTTCAAATTGAAGTTGTATTTATATTTATGATTTACTAGCAGTTGATCTTGAGTTGTTCAAATGAAATGTTTGACATTTTACCGTAATAGTGATAATGTATTCCTATTATGCAAGTCATCCAAACAATTTTAAAGGGGTGGTTCACCTTTAAGTTAACTTTTAGTTATAGAATGGCTAATTCTGAGCGATGTTTCAATTGGCCTCTATTACTTATTTTGTTATAGTTTTTGAATTATTAGCATTTTTTCTTCTGACTCTTTCCAACTTTCAAATGGGGGTCACTGACCTTATCTATAAAGCAAATACTCTGTAAGGCTACAAATGTATTGTTATTGCTACTTTTGATTACTTCTCTTTTTATTCATATTCCAGTCTCTTATTCAAATCAGTGCATGGTTGCCAGGGTAATTTGGACCCTCCCTCTTAGAAAATTGTGCTTTATCATGCTTTGTGTCTTTCGAGACAAATGCCTTGATTGTCAGAGTACATCTAGAATCTGTTGGTTTTGTCCATGTTCTATATTCAGATCACTAATTTATTTTGTGCCATTTGTTTAGGTGTACATTTCACCCCAGGCAGTCATATTCCATGGTGCGGGGGTGGCAGAGGAATCAGCAGCAATGTTAAATAATATGCGAGTATATGGAACTGGATTCCTGATTATTATGGCTATTATTGTGTTTGTGGGAGTGCGATATGTGAACAAGTTGGCCTCTGTATTCCTGACCTGCGTCATAATGTCTATTCTGGCAATTTATGCAGGGGCACTGAAATCTGCATTTTCTCCCCCGGACTTTCCGTGAGTACAAAATAATTTTTATACAAACTACTGGTCAAGGGAAAATGGCTATGTGTACATGTATAGATAGGGTTAGATAACATGATTTTTGATACTCACCGTTAAATCTGTTTCTCTGTAGTCATAAGCGGGACACAGGGAACCATGGGGTTAAGCTCCATCCTCCAGGAGGCAGGACACTTAAATAATAATTAAGGGGCATGCCCACAGGCTATACCCCATACACTGTACATTGCTCTTCAGTTTGTTCCAAAAGCTGCTAAATAATCTTTAACTCTCATAACAGGCAGAAAGTAAACAGTGGAACTGAACAAAACTAGACCAGACGGTCAATAGCTCGTCATGGGCGGGAAGCCCTGTGTCCCCCTTATGACTACAGAGAAACAGATTTAACGGTGAGTATCAAAAATCCTGTTTTCTCTGTCGTCTTAGGGGGACATAGGGAACCATGGGGACTTCACAAAGCAGTCCCAAAACAGCAGGGTGGGAACGAGCTAATTATTGCAGAGTTTATTTAAGTACTGACTGCAACATCTTACGCCCGAGGGAAGCCTCGGCGGAAGAAAATGTGTCAGCTTTGTAAAATTTTAGAATGTGTGAGCAGAAGACCAGGTAGCCACCCTACAGATCTGCTCCAAGGAAGCCGAGTTCCGCCATGCCCAGGAGGCTCCCACCGCTCTAGTGGAGTGCGCCCTGAGTCCTTCAGGTGTTAATCTTCCCTTTGCAGAGTATGCTTGTTTTATTGCTTCTCTGATCCATCTTGATATCGTCGATTTAGACGCTGCCTGATCCCGACGAGGGCCGGATGGGATAACAAATAGCGCTTGAGACTTTCTGAAAGGTTTTGAGCGTTCCACATACCTCTGACAACATCTAGATTGTGGAGTCTACGTTCTTTATCATTCTTAGGTTCTGGACATAGAGAAGGGACAACAATTTCCTGGTTCACATGAAAAGTGGACTCTACCTTGGGTAGAAAGGTAGGAACCGTACGGAGAACGGCCTTATCTTTGTGAAATATTAGGTATGGAGAAGCACACGACAGTGCGCTAAGTTCAGACACTCTCCTAGTTGATGATATTGCCACTAGGAACACTACCTTATAGGTGATCCATGTATCTGATACTGAATTTAGTGGTTTGAAGGGAGGATCCAGCAATGCATCCAGCACTAAATTGAAGTCCCAACCAGCCACCGGTGACTTGAATGTTGGCCGATATGGGCTACTCCTTATAGAAACGTGTGTATCAAATCTTCGTTCGCCAATCAAGATTGAAACAGAATTGACAGGGCCGACACCTGGACCTTGAGCGAGCTGAGCTTGAAACCCAGTTGTAGCCCTTGTTGTAGAAACGAAAGAACTCTGGGTAGCTGCAATTCCAGAAACGGGAAGTGTGACTCCTTGCACCACTTGGAATAGGACTGCCAAACTCTATGGTTTGACTTGGAGGATGAGGCTTTTCAAGCTCTCATCATTATAGGTATGACCTCCTCATCAATTCCTTGGC
This sequence comes from Xenopus laevis, assembly GCF_017654675.1. NCBI lineage: Eukaryota > Metazoa > Chordata > Amphibia > Anura > Pipidae > Xenopus > Xenopus laevis. The sequence goes on from NC_054371.1 coordinate 154,863,934, forward strand.
TCCGCCAGACGGACCTTTCAACAGCCATCCCGTCAAAGCGAAGAGGCCGGGGTTGTGGTGTGCTATGGGACTTTGCTGTAGAAGATCTGGTCTGCACTATAGTTTAAGTGGTTGCGCAACTGACATCTCCTGCAGATCGGTGAACCAAGTCCTCTGAGGCCAGTATGGGGCCACTTTTATTACTGTCAATCGAGACTGCTTGATCTTTTTGAGGATCCTTGGCAACATGGGAAGTGGCGGAATACATATGCTAGGTCGAACTGCCAACGCTGAGTCATGGCATCCACCCCCACTGCTAAGGGGTCTCTGCAGCGGCCGAAAAATCTTGTTACTTTCTGGACGCCATTAGATCTATGCTGGGAGACCCCCATTGATCTACAAGCTGTCAAAATAATTCTAGATGTAGTTCCCATTCCCCTGGATCTAGCTGATTCAGACTGTTGGATACTCCTGGAATGTGTATTGCAGATAACTTTGCTGAATTGAAATCTGCCCAGAGGAGAATCTGCCAGCCCTCCGCCAGCGCTGCTCGACTTTGTGTGCCTCCCTGATGATCTATGTACGCTACTGTTGTAGCGTTGTCGTTTTGGATGCGTATTGGTTTTGCTCTGAGTTGATCTGTCCATTGAACTAGGGCCAGTTTCACTGCTCTTAGTTCCAGGATATTTATTGGCAGTTTGGATTCCTCGGGAGACCATTGACCTTGTGCAGACTGTTTGTCCCAAGTTGCCCCCCAGCCCTGGAGGCTGGCATCCGTGGATATCACCACCCACTCTGGAATTTCCCATGATTGACCTATGGCTAGATTCTCTTGCCTCATCCACCACTGCAGTGCCACCGTGGTCTGCTGCGACAATAACAGGGTTCGGGATAGAGATCCCTTTTTCCATGTTGTAAGAATGCTGACTTGTAGAGGTCGAAGGTGTATTTGTGCAAATGGGACCTCCTCTATGACAGAAACCATTGTTGCCAGTACTTGCATCGCTTGGTGTACTGTTGTGCTTTGACTGGATAGTAGGAAGGGGACTTGATCTCTGATCCTGGCCTGTTTGTCCATGGGTAAGCTTACAGTTTGTGTAATCATTCCAATCCTAGGAATATCCTTCTGTCACTGGGATCTAGGCAGGACTTCGACCAGTTGATGATCCATCCGAAGTTCTGGAGAAGCAACAATGCCATCCTCAGGTCCTCCTTTGCCCTGGTTATTGAACTGGCCTTCAGAAGGAGGTTGTCTAGGTAGGGGGTCACTAATATCCCCTGCAGTCTTAACGTGGCTGCTGTTACCGCCATCAACTTTGTAAACACCCCTGGGTAGTGGACGACAGTCTGAACAGAAGAGCCACAAATTGGTAGTGTTTGTTCCTGAAGGCAAAGCGTAGATAATAGCGGTGATGAGGGGGCCAAATTGGGACATGGAGGTATGCGTCCTTTATATCCAGGGACATCATTAGCTGCTCCTGTTCCATCCCTCGGATGACTGACCTCAACGTCTCCATCTTGAACCGCACTGAACGAATGAATTTGTTGAGGTTCTTGAGGTCGAGCACTGGTCTGAAGGACCCATCCCTCTTTGATACTGTAAATAGGTTCGAGTAAAAACTGGAGAATCTCTCTGTGATTGGTACTGGACTGATCACTCCGGTTTCGCTCCAAACTTTCAATACAATCCAGAAAGGCTTGTGCCTTCTGAGGACAGTGAGGAATCCTGGACATGAAAAATCTCCTGGTTGTGAAATCTAGATGAAATCCCTCTGTCACAATTTCTTTGACCCATGCATCTGAGGAATAACGTATCCATTCTTCCCAGAATTGCAGTAATTTGCTCCCTATCCATTCCAACGATTCCAGAGGGGGCGCTCCTTCAAGCTGAGGTGGGCTTCTCCCCTGAGGGTTTGTTGTGAGGCCTGTTGGTCTTCCATGGTGTCCGGCTCTGGCCTGAAAGTGAGACCACTGGGAAGAACGGTTTTGCCTTGGAAATCTACCACTTTGGCCACGAAAAATTTTTCCATGCCTATTTGAGGCAGCCCCTCTGCTTCTGGTCTGTGGTAGGAAGGTACTCCTTCCCCCGTTGCCTGGGAAATAATTTTCTCTAGCTCTTCTCAGAATAGTCGTTGTCTCTTAAAAGGTAGCGAAGTTAGAGACTTTTTGGAACTAAGATCCACAGACCAATTTTTGAGCCACAGTGTTCTGCGAGCTGCTATGTACAATGCCAAAGTACGGGCCGTCATCTGAGATGAGTCCAGGGTGGTGTCACAAAGGTAGCTCGATGCCTCAGCAATATTTTGTGCTGATGATAATCAGCACCAAAAATGCTTTCAAAATCATGCGCAGAAGCGCTCTCTTGCGTTCCACTGCCATGCGCTCCTGAGGAAACACGCACAGAAGCCTCCCACACCCTCCAAAGTCCTGACCGAGTGTGCAGGGGTGGGCAACTGACACTAAGCGCCCATACAGGCCCTGGACTGCGAAGACTGTAGGTAGGAGAATGCCAAGGCCAGAAACATAGTAGGGAGGCAGGCATGGCACGGTAGAAGAAGGGGGGGCACGGTAGAAGAAGGGGGGGTCCCCAGCAGAATTAGGCAATATCCCTGTAATAAAAAACAGGTAGTATACCACTTCCCCCCCCCCACACACACACACACCGGCCAGACCTTCTGCCCTGAATCCTTAGCGCAGGCACTGTCTAGGTGGTCTGATTAGCTAACGCTAGGAATTGACCCCGGTGTGTTATGCACCTTGTATGGGGCTGCCTATTTAAAAACAGGTAACCCTGCTTTTTAGGCCTCACCCCAGGTATCAGCCATGGGCTGAACGTAGAGTCATGCGTTGGTCCAACCTCCCAGTAGCAGGACACTTAAAAAACTGAAGAGGAATGTACAGTGTATGGGGTATAGCCTGTGGGCACGCCCCTTAATTATTATTCAAGTGTCCTGCCTCCTGGAGGATGGAGCTTAACCCATGGTTCCCTGTGTCCCCCTAAGACGACAGGAAATGTAAATACTGAATGCTGAAAGTATAGGGAAATAATTGAAGAAATAAGTCATTTAAAAAAGTTTTTTTTTTAATTTGTTGCCATTACTTTTTAGTGCCTATTAAGTAGGAGGGCTTGAATGAACATAAAAGCTTAAATAGCAAACATGCTACATTACCAGACAAAAAACAAATCCCATAGGACAGAAACAAGGAAATCTAGAATGACGTAACTGGTCTCTCAAGTTAATGCCCTTTTAATGCAAAACAGTACTTTGTTTGCTTTAGTAGCCACTATGTGATTCTGCCTAGAGGTACTCGGTTTATAATCTAAATCTTTTATATTTAATTATCTACCCCACAAGGACCAAATATGGAGTACAAAAAATATTTCAAAACAAGCCCTATACATTGTACACATGTTGAACAAGGGTTTTTCTGCCCCTTCAAGGGATGGATGGCAAAGTAATATTATGTTTGTTCAAGATTGTCTTAAATGGGTAGTTCACCTTTAAGTTAACTTTTAATATGTTATAGAATGGCCAGTTCTAAGCAAATTTTCAATTGGTCTTCATTATTTATTTTTATAGGTTTTAAATTATTTCCTTTCTTCTACTGATTCTTTTCAGCTTTCAAATGGGGGTCACTGACCCCACCTAAAAACAAATGTGTGTAAGGCTACAAATGTATTGTTATTGCTAATTTTTATTTCTCCTTTTTCTACTCCGACCCTCTTCTGTTCATATTCCAGTCACTTCAAATCAATGCATGTTTGCTAGGGTAATTTGGACCCTAGCAACCAGATTGCTGAAATTGCAAACTGGAGAGCTGCTGAATAAAAAGCTAAATAACTTAAAAATGACAAATATCTAGGAATGCATATTGCCACAACACCACACAGACATATATAAATTAAATATCAGACAATCCATTGATCAAATAGAACAAGAAGTCTCTATAATTCTATAATTCTCTATAAAATTCAAATGTTACCTTACAATATCACCACAACAGACAGCAAAATATTAAAACAGATTTTAAGAGCATTTATATGGAAAAAAAACTGCTCAAGAATCGGCAATTTCACAGTCCAACAACAAAAACACGAAGGTGGAATCAATCTCCCGAACATAACCGAATACAATGAGGCATGCCGGCGACTGGATCCACCATAGAAATGTATACACCACGATATCCACAGATTAAACACTGGCATAAGGAATACCACTGAATTCTCTTTTACATTCCCCAATAAAAGACATTCCAAAAAAACATTCAAGATAACCCATTGTTCATTCATACATATAAAACCTGTCACTCTGTCTGTAAAAAAACAGACTTATCCCCATTCAACTCTATACATTTAACTTGGATAAAAAACAAAAACTTTACCCCAGGCCTAAATAACACCATATTTGAAACATGGCAAACACAAGGCCTATAACCCTGATTAGGACGAATCCCAGCAATATTTAGGATTATTTCGATGAAGCTGAATCATAAGTGTGAACCTGAACTTCATCTGAGCCCTCTTGTGACTTTTTAAAACTCTGGACAACTGAACTCACAATTCTTTTTCTTCACAGTTGATGCAATTTCTTTATTCTAAAATCTGAATATGTAATTTAAATTTCAGAATAAGTTTAAGAATCAGCCAGATATTTTGTGGAGGATCCAAAAACAATGAACTTGCTGCATGCCTAGTTCAACAACATGAGTAGCTAATTAATTGTTAAACAAACCAAAATAGAAGTCCCTGAGCTTGCAGTCAGTGTTAACTAGAGATATGTAGGGAAAAAGGAGCAGTTATTTTGTTATACAAAAATCATGTGCCTCTTAATGACATGTCTCTCCAAACTTGCAGGATTTGCTTGCTTGGCAATCGTACTCTGTCCAAGCATCATTTTACTGAATGTGCCAAGATAGTGGAGAGGGACAACATGACCTTTGTCACAGACCTGTGGGATTTATTCTGCCACCCACCGGGTCAGCTAAATGCAACTTGTGATGAATATTTTGCCCATAACAATGTCACCTTAGTCCAAGGAATCCCAGGCTTGAAGAGTGGGATCATCTCTGGTATAGTACCATTCATTCTTTACTCTATTGTTTTCAATATTATCCCTCCTGCTTTCCTTATTTTCTTACTTTATTAACACTTATTTGTTCTCAGAAAATATATGGAGCAATTACCTTCAAAAAGGAGACATAATAGAGAAGGCTTCATTGTCATCAATGGAGCATTTGGCTGTGCAGTCTCAAGAGTATGTTTTAGCTGATATTACGACTTCTTTTACCCTCTTGGTTGGAATATTTTTCCCATCTGTGACAGGTAATGTTTGCCATCTTAGCTGAGCTGCTCAAGAAATATCTATTTCATAACACTGTTGTAGAAAATAATGTCCTCAAGTGTATCACCTATGAAGTTTGGAATACAATAAATGGGACGTTAAACTAGTAATTCTGTGGCTTTTTATATATGTTTAATCATGCAGTTGTATTCAGTGCTACCTCATGTTTCCTGCAGGAATTATGGCTGGATCGAATCGCTCGGGTGACCTCAAGGATGCCCAGAAATCAATTCCAATTGGAACTATTCTTGCAATTCTCACAACCTCCTTAGTCTGTATCCTTTTTGCTCTGTGGGCGTGTCATTGGTTATTACAAAACTTTTACAGCAATACTAACCTGTTCTGAACCGGGAACCAAACATTACCGCTATCAATAGCAAAATAAATAAGTTTAAAAATATATGTTGCAGATCTGTTCGTTCATATATGCAGATGGACAGTAAGTTACCGTTCAACTCTACTGTTGTTTAGAGGGAAAAGAAAGTAAAATACTACTCAGTATGGATGATGCGGTGGTAGTAGGTTGAACTAACCTCTTCTTAGTTGTTCTGCATTTCTGTTTTGTAATTATATTTTAGATGTAACGTACAATAATATTGTTTTTGTGTCCTCAAACAGTTCAAATTAAATACTACAAGTAAAAGAGACTTCACATATTTCATGTACTTTGTAGAGTGTAGGTTATTTTATTTCAGGTGAACATTTATAGATTTCATTCCTTAACTTTCACTCTCAGACCTCAGTAATGTCATCCTGTTCGGAGCTTCTATAGATGGAGTTGTGCTCAGAGACAAGTAAGTAAAGAGACTTCAGTGCTGCGTGCATTACAGATTAGTACTGTAAAACTAATTTGGTATATTACTGCCTACAGGTTTGGGGATGCAGTGCAAGGAACTCTTGTAGTTGGTGCACTTTCATGGCCATCTCCCTGGGTCATTGTGATTGGATCCTTTTTCTCTACTTGTGGAGCTGGACTTCAGAGTTTGACTGGAGCACCTCGCCTGCTCCAAGCCATTGCTAAGGATGGAATAATTCCATTCCTGAGGGTGAGTGGGGTGAAATGAGGTAGGAAATAATATTCCTATTCTTTTACTGTGAGCCTAAATATGCTGTCATGTGTGTAGGTATTTGGACATGGAAAGAGTAATGGGGAACCCACATGGGCTCTTCTTCTAACAGCAGTTATTGCTGAGCTGGGGATCCTCATTGCTTCTCTGGACCTGGTGGCACCTATCCTATCTATGTAAGTATAATGTACTGCTGGAGCTATTACACTGGCAGATAATTGACATTAGGAGTTCATATAGATGTTTATTTACAGATAATTTTCAAAAATGACTTCTATTACTAAATTTGTAGGTTAAACTACAAGACCGTATGCATTTCCTTTGAGTTATTTTAAATTTGGTAATGGCCAGGAAATACTTATTGACCTTCTTCCGAAAACCCTAACACGAGTTTTCTTCTCTTCTTATCATATGCCTATTCTACTTTTGTTTCTTTATAGGTTCTTTCTGATGTGTTACCTTTTTGTAAACTTGGCATGTGGATTACAGACCCTTCTCCATTCACCCAACTGGCGCCCTCGCTTTCATTATTATCATTGGTAAGTCCTAAACACTGATTACCTGTGAGGTGTATTTGTGTTTTCTTGAAAAACATTTAGCTATTTATATTAATCTGCTGCTAAATGTATTTTCCCACCTGTAGGACTTTGTCTTTTCTTGGAATGGCGCTGTGCTTAGCCCTCATGTTCATCTCTTCCTGGTATTATGCCCTCATTTCCATGGTAATTGCTGGAATGATATACAAGTACATTGAATACCATGGGTGAGTTGCCATGTTCTAGTGAATATTGCATGATATATTTGTAATTTCTGTCTCTAACTATGTGACAATCTTTGCTTATAAAGGGCTGAGAAAGAATGGGGAGATGGAATCCGTGGATTGTCTTTGAGTGCAGCACGTTTTGCTCTCCTGCGTCTGGAAGCGGGTCCACCTCATACTAAGAACTGGAGGTGAGAAAATCATTGTCTCTCTCTCTCTCTCTGGGGTGAACACTGATTACTCTACACTGCACCACATTACACTGAGCCGTAACATCTCTTCCTAGGGACTAACCATCTCTATAGAACAGCCTCAGAAACACTTTACGCTGCCACTAACATCATTAATGAAAAGAAATCTATTTGACATGAAATATTAATCATTTTTACTACTTTTCTTTAAAGAATCCATCATATTTGTTTCCATCTCTTGTCTATTCAGCATCGATTTATCTGTTGTCCAATGTCACAGCTGTTCTGTTGTGTTTAATGGAGCCTTAGAAAATGCATACGCACAAACTTCCATCAGAAACCTTATCAGGAAAATTAAAGAGAATATCATCTGTAAAATGCATAAAAATATCAAGCTTTTCACAAATAGTGTTGCTGGCAGTAGGATATTTTGGGGCTCCCAAGAACAGAACAGATTGTTTTTTTTTTAGAACCTGTGTGCCTCTGCACACCATAAAATATAAAAACATTTATCTCTTATGAGAAAACAAATTGAATCAATTTAAAACCCTTCTATAGCTAGTTCTGTATAGTCTCAGTTAGGCTTATGCTCAGCAGCTGTTACCCTTACCACGTAGTTCACTGATGTACAAGAGATGATTGTATTATATTTTAAACAAGTCTTTGTGGGAAATTTTAGAATGACAATGTTCTCTGACCTAAAACAGCCTGAAGTCACATTATTGGATGTTCACAGCACTCAACAGCCAGCTATAAAACCACAACAAAATATACGTATAAAATATACCATGTATAAAAATTAAGTTTGTGTATAAAGTTTTCTATACCTTAGAAATAGATTGCATTTTATACAGTATATTATTGGTCTCCATATGTGCAGTTCTAGCTTTTAAAACGTTTATCTTGCTCTATATCTGTGTTTCAAAAGACCTCAGCTACTTGTTATGGTGAAACTGGATTCAGATCTCCATGTCTCGCAACCTCGTCTTCTTTCCTTTGCCTCCCAACTAAAGGCTGGTAAAGGTTTGACCATTGTGGGCACAGTACTTCTGGGAGACTACCTAGACAGCCATGCAGAGTCACAGGCAGCAGAGCAGGTATGTATGCTGCACAGGACATCATACTATTTCTCTGTATACAATCTGAGACTCTGCCCATTTAAGACCGTCTTACATTCCACAGGCACTGAAACACTTAATGGAACAAGAAAAAGTAAAAGGCTTTTGCCAAGTGGTTGTGGCTCAGAAGTTGAAAGAGGGCCTTTCACATCTTATACAGTCCTGTGGTCTTGGAGGAATGAGGCATAACACTGTAATCATGAGCTGGCCAAGTAGCTGGAGACAGAGTGATGACTCACGGGCTTGGAAATCCTTCATTAGTAAGTGATCTTTTTGGTTATGTGTGTTTTCTGTGTTGTTCCTTGTAATTTCCATTGTGTACCATTGCATGGGGTATTTGTGATTTTCTGCTGAATTCTATTCAAATTCTTCCCGTGACTTCCCACATTTTCTATTGACCTCACGCCTTTCTTTTTGTAGCTACCATTCGTGTGACCACAGCTGCACGCCAAGCACTTCTGGTAGCAAAGAATGTATCCTTTTTCCCTGGCTCCCGTGAAACATTAGCAGAAGGGCACATTGATGTTTGGTGGATAGTACATGATGGGGGCATGCTTATGCTTCTGCCCTTCCTTCTAAAACAACACAAGGTAAAGTTCAAACTCCAATGGTGCATTCCCTATTGTCTACTCTTTTCTGATATCACTCATCATTTTCACTCTACTTTCAATCTTTTTTTTCCCAGCTAACTTCATTGCATTATCTCCCTCTTTGTAATTTTTTTTCTAACCCAGCAACAATTTCACCTTTCCCACCCAGGTGTGGAGGAAGTGTAAGATGCGTATTTTCACTGTGGCTCAGATGGAAGACAACAGTATTCAAATGAAAAAGGACTTGGCTACCTTTCTTTATCATTTACGTATCGCTGCTGATGTGGAAGTAGTGGAGATGGTGAGAATGGAATAACAAGATAGCATATGATAACAACAAAAAATGTTGTAAGAATCTCATGTAATCTTGTGTTCTTTGCAGCATGACAGTGATATATCTGCATACACATATGAACGCACACTCATGATGGAGCAGAGATCACAAATGCTGAGACAAATGCGTCTTTCTAAAACAGATCGGGAGCGAGAGGTGAGTAAATATCTTTCAAAGGCAATTCTTAAGAAAAAAGCTGGCTTGACGGGAGAACCAAAAAAAGTGTAAAAGTACTGAAGCAGATATTTTAAAGCAGTAAAAGTAATCACTGCTGTTTTCTAGCAGTTGGTTGCAGTATTATGTAGAAATTCAGTCATGGACATATAGGCTGTCAAAGTAAAGTATATCATTTGTTACATTTAGGCTCAGTTGGTGAAGGACAGGAATTCAATCCTGCGTTTAACCAGTGTGGGCTCTGATGATGATGAAGATACAGAGGCTGCCCCAGAGAGAGTACATATGACTTGGACCAGGGACAAGCACCATGCAGTCCGTGTTGCCCAAAGCAAACCAATGCCGAGCTTTCAGGACCTCCTCAACATACGACCGTAAGACATACTGATTGAAGCTTTGTTAATAGAAATGTGTGGTAGAAAGCTTGCTACTCCCAAAAGTCCACATTCTCAAGACTACTGCTACATGCAGTCATCTGTGAATCCGCAGCCACTTTCCATAGGTGCCCTTAAAAAGATTTACTATGCTGCCATTTCCTAGCATATTGTCTGTGACACAGGGAGACATTATTTAATTAGTTCAACGAGCATATAATGTGCATTTTGAAGAAATGCTCTGCTTCTGTCACCAATGCTGTCTATTTGCCAGAGCACACATTTCTAAAGCCACTTTACCAACATTTCTAGAAAATGCTCCATGTGCCATAAGCTTTAATTTTTGAAAAACAGAAATAATTTGTTTGCATCAATATGACAGCTTGTTAAATTGTTCACATGTTAAAATGTTTTCCTTTTTGATTTATCTACATTTTATCTAAAAGTCTTGATCACAAAGGAGGAAAATTGTTACAGGCAGATGATCCCATTAATAAAAAGGGAAGAGTCCCTGTTCTCACTGCAGCTTGGGAAGTTGTGGGCAAATTAGATTTTTCAAAAACTTGTAATTGAAAGCAGTATTGGTTTACTCCTTTGGTCTACTGAAACTATGTAGCAGAAGTTCAGGTCTGTTCTGCTGCATATTTTTCAGTTGAGGCAGTTGTTTTTTCAATTGCAGTTTTCTTCTCCACCTTCAGTTCTTCCTTCACTGACTGCCCACCTCAATTTATCCTAATCCTCTTTCAGCCATTGTCTAAATAGAAATTTAGTATATTTCGGCAGATAAAAGCCTACAAGCCCATCTGCTCTGCATATCCCCTAAATCTCTAAGAAGATTAGACTGTAAATGCTCCCATCTTACTAAGTACTTTTTCTTAAAGTGGCCATACACGGGCAGATTAAAGCTGCCGATATCAGTCCTTAAGACTGATTTGGCAGTTTATCTGCCCATGTGTGGGGGCTCCAGATGGGTCCAACCGATCGATATCAGGCCAAAAATCGGCCACATATCGATTGGTCATATTTGGTTTTTTGTAGGACAGGACCGCATCGGCTAGTTGATGCAGTCCTGCGACCCGTTGGAGCCCATTCGTAGTATCGTAATCCAATCGTTTGGCCCCAGGGCCGAACCTTTGGATTCATCCGATATCGCCCAGCCGTTAGTGGGCATATTGGGTCAATATCTGCTCATTTATCGACCTTGCCAAACGAGCAGATCTTATAGTGTATGGCAGTGATCCCCAACCAGTAGCTCGTGAGCAACATGTTGCTCTCCAACCCCTTGGATGTTGATCTCAGTGGCCTTGAAGCAGGTGCTTATTTTTGTATTCCGGGCTTGGAGGTAAGTTTTGGTTGTATAAAAACTAGGGATGCACCGAATCCAGGATTTGGTTTGGGATTCGGCCAGGATTCTGCCTTTTTCAGCAGGATTCGGCCAAACCGAATCAGAATCCTAATTTGCGTATGCAAATTAGGGGCGGAGAGGGAAATCGCGTGACTTTTTGTCACAAAACAAGGAAGTATAAAATGTTTTTCCTTTCCCACCCCTAATTTGCATATGCAAATACGGTTCGGTATTCGGCCGAATCATTCGTGAAGGATACGGTGGTTAGGCCGAATCCTAAATAGTGGATTCGGGGCATCCCTAATAAAAACTAGGTGCACTGGCAAACAGAGTCTCAATGTAGGCTGACAATCCACATAGGGGCTACTAAATGGCCAATCACAGCACTTATTTGGTACCTCAAGAACATTTTTCACGCTAATGTTGCTCCCCAACTCGTTTTACTTCTGAAAGTTGATCACGGGTTCAAAAGGTTGGGGATCCCTGGTGTATGGCCACCTTTATACTTCTGACTGTTGCTCCAAGGGCTTCCACTTTATTAATATTTCTATATTACTGTATAATTCACTTTGCAGTATTTTGGTAGCGCTCTGTGTGATGGATGTCAGACTTCAGAAAAGTCTGATATACCATATACTAAGTGGATTGTAAAGTGACTGTGACTAAAACAAAAATCTACAGTCCATGGCTCTAAATCAGTTCCTGGATTACAATTTGTAGCATCCTTTAACAAACTGTGCCTGCTTTGGGTTGCTGGGAGTTAAAACTACATTTTCTAAAATGTGAAACTTTTCTAAATAGAATATATTTCACATTAGACATCTAGTCAAATAAATCATTAGATCAATGTAACGTGATCTTGTACAAGTAAATCCTTGCTGTTTTTTATATGGTCTGTACACTAAGTACCAGCTTGCCCTATTGTTTCGCATGTATCTGCATTGCCACCAATTTAGAACTTGCTAGTAAAAATGGTATAATGCAATATACAGTTACAAATAATACATATATGCCATTTCTCTTGATGCCCCACTTAACTATTTTTTTCTGTTGTCTCCAACCTTAATCTTACCTCTTATAGATCATAAGAGTTAAGGTGGCCATAGACGCACCAATAATATTGTATAAAACAAATCTTTGTACAATATTCGGTGCGCGTATGGCAGGAGATGAGCCAACCAATATGGGCAGAAGACTTGGATATCGGTTGGCTTAGCGTTTCGGCCCAGGTGGAAAATTTTGATCGGGAGCCTTTTAAAGAAATTATTCAGTATTAGGGATGCACCGAATCCAGGATTCAGCCTTTTTCAGAAAGATTCGCATTCGGCCGAATCCTTGTGTCTGGCCGATCCGAATCCTAAATATGCAAATTAGGGGTGGGAAGGGAAATCACTTGACTTTTCATCACAAAATAAGGAAGTAAAACTATTTTTTTATATTTAATTTTAAAATCTGACATGGGGCTAGACATATTGTCAGTTTCCCAGCTGCCCCCAGTTATGTGACTTGTGCTCTTGATAATCTTCAGTCACTCTTTATTGTTGCACTGCAAGTTGGAGTGATATCACCCGCTCCCTTCTCCCCCCCCCCGTAGCCTAACAACAGAACAATGGGAAGGTAACAAGCTCCTTAAATGATCAGTAACATCAATTTTTTTTATTAAAAAAATTTGTTATTGTAGAACGAAAAAAAATCACAAACATATTAAACTTTTAAATCGCTTGCGCTCCTCTTCAGAAAAGGTGACGATCCATCATGCAGCACTCAATTTCTCCTCCCTGGTTATCTCCTATAAGCAAAGCAGGAAGGAAAAATCGAGCGCCGCACAATGGATCACCTTTTCTGAAGAGGAGCGCAAGCAGAGTTTCTGTTATTTCTTAATAAAGACTTAGCGATTTAAAAGTTTAATATGTCTTTGTGGCTTTTTTTCGTTCTACACTAAAAAAAAATTTATAGAAAAAAATTGATGTTACTGGTCCTTTAACACAAGATAACCGCTGCCTGGTAGATCTAAGAACACTCAGTAGTAAAATCCAGGTCCCACTGGGACACATTCAGTTACATTGAGTAGGAGAAACAACAACCTACCAGAAAGCAGTTCCATCCTAAAGTGTTGGCTCTTTCTGAAAGCACATGACCAGGTAAAATGACCTGAGATGGCTGCCTACACACTGATATTACAACTAAAAAAAATACACTTGCTGTGTCAGGAATGAAATTTTATATTGTAGAGTGAATTATTTGTAGTGTAAACAGTGTAATTTAGAAATAAAAACTACATAAAAATCATGACCGAATCCCTTTAATGATAAACAGGAATTATACTTATAGATATAATTAATCATATCATAATACATAATTATAAACAGGGCCATTAGTTCAGAGTTGCTTATCTCCCTTTGAACAGACAAACCCCTCCCTTTCCTAAGCTCCAGCCTTTGAACAGCTCATTCTGCCAAATGCCTGCTATTTGGGCCCACCTATGCCCTGTTCTTCTGCGTGTCTGTGCAGAAGTGGTTCAGTTGTATGGAAATGGGTCATGAAAAGGATCCGCTTCTCTCGGCCTGATAAAAAACATGCAGACTGAGAGTAGCGGATTCTGCCCTTGGCCTAAATGGCAGCATTTGATCAAACGTCTGCTTTATATATGTTTTGGTTAATTAAATTTGTGTGTTTATCTAATATGGCTTGTATTTTGTGTATGATTTCCAGGGACCAGTCAAATGTTCGGCGTATGCACACAGCTGTGAAACTTAATGAAGTCATTGTGAATAAATCCCATGATGCCAAACTGGTTTTGCTCAACATGCCAGGACCCCCTCGTAACCCTCAGGGTGATGAAAATTGTATCCTTTATAAATCGTGACATTCATTTAAAAAAGGTTATGGTCATTACAGGGTCCATTATAAGTACAGGAATTGTCCATATTTAGTAAAAGTACCACATTTACTGTACAGAGGCTGAAGGACACATTCGTTTCAATTGTGAGAAAAATTAGAGACCAGTATCTGAGTTTTGATTCTCATGCACTCAACAGAAATTCTGAACAACTCTACAATTCTTCCGAAGAACCACTCAATTCTAAGCAGAATATTGGTGTATTTTTAATGGCTAATGATTTTATTGTTTCATTCTGTATCAAAGCATTTTGTCTCCTTAACACCCACCCACAGATATGGAGTTTCTAGAGGTTCTGACAGAGGGCTTGGAGCGTGTGCTGTTAGTGAGAGGAGGTGGAACAGAGGTGATCACCATTTACTCGTAGGCACGCATAGAGTGCATTACTCAGGTTGGGGGTTGTGGAAACCAATCTGAGAGAGAGTGGAGAGATGGAACTTTTGTTAATGCCAAATTAATCCACTCCCTTGAACGGAAAATGCTGAAAATTCTCAGAAGTGTTGGCATTAAAGATCTTTTCCCATAAATTGTAGTTCTCAAAAAGGGAGTCACCAAAATACCCTGTTTAATGCCAAAGGGGAGTGCCATGAATGCATTTATTGTCCAAAGAATCACAATCACCTCTGACTGGAAAAAGACTGAATAAGACATCATGCTGTGACAATGTACATCTCTATGCAGCAGTGCTCCTGCCTTTTCAATAATGCTTAATGTTCTACTCAGCTGAAGATATCCAGATTATTTAAGACGTATCTTTGGACAAACTAATTATTCTTAATTAATAATATACAAAATTACTGTATGCAAATAGCTCAGTTTTCATGAATGGGTTCAGAGAACTAGCCATTGTTAAGTCACTGACCCCTACTAACTTAAGCAAATTCACAAGTTTGTGCATATTGTTAAGACTCAGCTTTATCAGATCAGACTCCTGTCTCCTTATAACCCACTGAACACCAAATAGAACTTCTCTTGTTGGCCACAAAAACCTTGGGTGTTCTAATGTATTACATTCCTGTGAAAGTGAAGCCTCCTTCCTTTTTTTTTTCATGCATGCTGTCCTGATTAGAACTGTGCATCTGGCAATTCTTCAGACAGCATTGCTGGTTGAGACTACTAGCCCAAAAGTCTTCTCTTAGGCCAGAGAAATGTACTTTGTGGACTCATGAACTAAACATGAGTAGCAGTACCTTGATTCATTGCAGTTTTATATCCGGAAGGGATGGGAACCCCCACTAGTTTTATTTAAATTTGCACTACGTTTTTTTTTTTAATACGACATGCAAATTGAGCAGGTTTTAATTTATTGTTCAGTGCATCATGCTATGTGTTTGTTCATTCTATGACTGCTGTCTCTATTTCTTTGTTGTATTGCTGGATAGAGTAGATACCAAAAGTATTGAAACTAGCAATAGCTGCATTATAGAGAAGCTGCCTTGTCTAGCCTGTTTTATGGCTGGCAATAAAAGCCTTTATGTCTATGTCCCCTGTTTGTTGTGGAGGATGGGTTCAAAACTACAGAAGAACAAATAAAGTTTTATAAGAAGAGAGATGTCTGTTATCTTATATGGATGTCTAGCAAGAACTGGCCAGTCATGGACGTTATAATAATTTATTAAAATGCAACCGTGGGATTTACAGCAATAGGGTTATTCTGTTTCAAAGTGTTAGCTGGAATTAACATTTCCTCTGTGAAGACAGTTTCACGCAATCACAGTAAGAATCCTCCTCCTGTATACTCCATTCTCTGCAAAACAACATTTAAATGTTTACATGAGAACACTTTGACAGGCACAGTCAATCACTTGGAAGATAAAAGATTGGAAGCTATCCCTTTGTCAAGTCAAAATACTTTTTACTCACCTCTGGTGGTTCAATAAAGGCTAACCAATCAGATGCATGGGTTGGCAAAAGGCCCATTGATTGGCACTTGTAGACACCTAATGCCAAACCCAAGAGGTTCCCAATCAGATACACCAAACCCTGGAGGAAGCGTTGACCAGAACTTTCTAAGAGCTTGAAAGCTGAATAAAGGAGATGACACAAACCAAACATTGAATACCAAAACATATAGCAACGCAGGGTTAAAAATAATGCAGATAAGGGGGTTATCAATTTTTCATTATTTTCTAAAATATAATTTGACCAAATCCGCATGAGTTATTTCCTCTTACTT
The DNA here is from genome assembly GCF_017654675.1 of Xenopus laevis. NCBI lineage: Eukaryota > Metazoa > Chordata > Amphibia > Anura > Pipidae > Xenopus > Xenopus laevis. The sequence continues at coordinate 154,880,283 of NC_054371.1, forward strand.
ATCAATACATTTTCCCGAAAAATTCCAGTGCAGGAAAAATTATGAAAATCGTACAAAATCTTCTTTTGCACAAAGCCCAGCGCAGATCAGGATATCTTCAGGACTTCAATAAAACCTCGGCAGGTCTGAGATGCCAGAATTTTCTGATTCTGACTTTTTCCCATCCTTGTGGTATAATAAATCATTAAAAATTTAAATTTTTTTTTCACTAAAAATTTGGATTTTATAGTAAAAAAAAGAATTGTTTTTGACATTTAGGCTTTAATAAATAACCCCCTAAGTGTACATTAAAAGCATTGCTGCATCCTCTGCCAAATTCTCATTGGCTTTATTCATCCTTTGATTTCTTTAGATGAAACAGACCATATTAAAGCATATCCCCATTGAAACAATAGTTGCTGTGTAAGTGGATCTTTTGAACATTGACAGAGGATATTCAAATACAGTCACTGAAATTTGCCTTTTTTCCCCCATCCAGGGCAATATATGCAAACCCTTTGGTGGATGATAGTTTTCAGGATGTGTAATATTAAATGGATAGTGCCTTTGCATACCTTGTTATTAGTGTGATTACATATCAAAAAGTTAAAGTGGATACAACTGACAAAATGTATTTGTTGTACATGAAAAAGATGTTTGAAGTGATAGTCTAGGATTGTTTTTGAAGGACAAGAGGGGCAAGAGTTTAAACCACCCCCCCATTATATCTGCTCAACTCACGAGACCAGGACAGCGCTCCAGTTTACTGAAAAAACACACCAACCCATTTCGACTCTACAGTCTATGCCTAGGGAAGCTCCCCTCAGACAGGTAACTGTCGGGGGCAGATTAACTAAGGTTCGAATGGTAAATTAGAATTCTCAAATTCTCCAATTTTTTTGGTCAAAACTAAAATTCGAATTTAAAACCACCAACTGGAATTTGAATGTGAGATTTATCACACCTCGACCCTGGAAACCGTTCTAATTCCACCTAAAACCTGCCAAGTTCACGTAGAAGTTAATGGTAGAGGTCCCTTGAACCATTTCAAGATGTATAGTATTGATCAGCCCAATTTTAGCCAAGTTTTACTTCGAAAATGATGCCCCATAGACTCCAATGGGTGAAAAAATGCGTAAAAAAAAAAATTGCCGCACAAATGTCGAGTTTTTTTTTTCTGTTGGAAAACTTTGATTCGCGTTTTTGGGTCAGGAGTATTCGATCGAATTTTGGACGTTCATATTTCTTCATAAATAACATACCATTCGAATTGTGAATAAAATCAAATATATAATATAACAAAATTCACATAACTCTAAAATTGGACCTTTGATAAATAACCCCCTTAGTGTAGTTCTGCCTAGAATACTACTCCAGTCAAGTGTGTTATTTAACAAAGAGGTATTGGATGCAGTTCGAGTGCTAATTTAGAAGGGAACATGCATCTTGCACTGACCACTACATGACGTGAGGAGCCAGCACAGTGTGCTACTGTATATCATTAGCCAAACACCAGCTGCCTGCATCCACACTTCTCTAGGACCTCATGATAAATCTAGTCATGAGCTTTCATTAGTAATCAAATCAATGTTTGCCTATTCACCTATAAGATAAAAATCTAAAATAATGCAAATGTCTGCTATAAAGATCTATATTTTTCTTTCATAGCTTGAAGTGTAAATCCTTGGTGTTAACTGTATCGCAGCACCATTACAAAGTCAGAGGTTTGCACACTAATGTATAAGGTGACTAAATGCAGATACTATAGGGATAAGCAAGACAATTAAAAGTGAAAGAATGATAACTTACTGGCTGGTGTTGCAAGTAGTGCCTGGATTGGCCTCCATGCCATCATACACACCATCATGATTGGAAAAATGGAGATTGTGTTCCCTGCCATGTACATGATAAACAGGTTCATGGGAATCTGTTTAAGTGGCCCCAAAGCAATGTCCCAGCATCGCTGTACAAAAAGAAAAAGAAACTAATTAGGAAAAGAGAGGACACGTATTTAGTAGCGAAGTACACAAAACTTGCAACAAAGGGAACTAGGAAGGTGTGATGTAATTTTGTATTTTATGTTTATGGCTTCTATACCAGCCCGAGGCAACCACAGCCTTTTAGCAGTAAAGATCTGTCTCCCCAAAGATGCCCTAGTAGCTCCCCATCTTTTTTTCTGCTGATTCACTGCACATGCCCTGTGCTGCTGTCACTTACTGAGCTTAGGGACCCACTCACAATATACAGTGCACATAGAATAGAGATGTCACAATATAAAGCTGATTAGTAATTAATACAGACAAGCATCCACATTTAATAATCAGCCCTGTAGCATCAGCTTCTATTAAAGGGCCAAACTCATTTTCTGCTTGATAATTTGCAACAGAAAATTGTGTACGGAGGGGGGCTCGGCTGTGCGTCACGCACCAGGGCCCGCATCCCTCTAGTTACGTTACTGGCTGGTGCAATAAGTTCAGTATATAATATATGGCATTTTTAGCCATATTTATTTTTAGGGCTTAGTTCTCCTTTAATGCACTGGAAGTGATAAAATGTATCACTGATACCCTGAGAAATTTACCAAGTATGTAAACTTCTTAATTTTAAGAGTTTGCCCTGGTAAATTTCACTCAATTGGGGGGGGGGGGGGCAGCACAAAGTAACCAAATATAAGCAGTGTTTGTGCTGTACCTCTAGTAACAGGACCTTAGACTCACAAAACTAAACTATAAATTGCAAAACGTATTGAAATCTATGGGCATCAAAATAATTTTGACACAACAATTTTGACATAAGCGACAAATTTTTTTTACACGCTACTTTTTTGTCCAAATGCATTAAAGTCAACGGGCATCCGAAAAATTGACGCGCAACAACTTTTATGCTTGCGCCGATGTTGAAGCGGTAATTTTTTATTGTAAATTTGCCGCAAATCCATGCTTGCCGAATAAATTTGCCCATCCCTACTGTATAGTGGTAGAGTCTTGGCATATTAGAACACCTGTTTTGAAGTAATATAATCACCAAAGGCAAAGCCTTGCCATCTTTATATCTGAGGAGTACTGTCACTATCATTTTAAATGCAACCATAAATTCAATACACTTTAAGTCCATTTCAGGTTTACCTTCTCCACCAGGATGTGGTCAGACTCTTGAACACTAGTGTCTGGAACCTGTTTGTCTGAATAGCCTACAGGATACATGCTGTCTTGTAATCCCCCTCTTTCACCACGACCCCTAAACGAAAAGAAAGAGGCCATTTTTCGTGAGACAAATGCATTTGGAATTACAATACTGTTCTACAATAGGCAACTTGTATAAGGTACTCCTCATATGTAGTAATGTTTGCCCTTTATTAATTAGCACATTCAAGCTTAGATGTCCGGTATGGATGAAGCTTGCTTACTAAGAACGTGAAAAAAAAACAAAACACATAGTGAAAAAAAGTGTTCTCCAACTAGCCATTCTGCATCTTTGTGATGGGCAGGAAGCAGATCAAACTAAACAAAGTAGTAGTTAACCCTTTAACATTTTAGGGGGATTTCCTGGGGGGGGGGGGTTTAGCAGATATGTATAGTTTTATGGAGATTTCTTACTTCTATAGATCAGAAACTCCCAGCAGTACCGTATTTTCAAAGAACTACAGTAGAGTATGGCATACTTTGGATTCCAAAGCCAAACATCCTTGAACAGTATTACCCCAGGAAACCATATATTTTTGAAAATTGCACATTCTGCCGTATTCAAAATGGGTCTTTCTACTTCTAATTACTAAACATCAAAGCCTTTCTGAACTTAGCGGTTTCTATAAAAATTCTGAAACATCACCTCAAAACATTCACTTTGCAAGTTTGTATCTCCCACATAACATTAGGTACCAAGAAAAAACATCCTAAATATGAATGCCAAGGGTCTGCTTTTTTTTTTTTGATTATTTATATTTGTGCCCCTGAGGAGGACCACTAGGTCGAAATGCATTGGGATCACTTATTATTTTGTAATTTTTCTTATGTAATAAACACTTTATTTTTTTGCTGAGTGTGCAATCTTTTTTTGATTATTTTAGGGTCCACTGAACAGCTTGATGCTCATTGTGCATAGGAGTACCAAAGTATCTGGTGTTTAGAGACCCAAAAATGAAGTTAGCACATACAAATTGACTGACAGCTCAGTAATTCAGGTGCAGATTCTGAACTGTTACAATTTTGCAACATTTAATTGATACATTTCTCAGCAGCATCTGTGAAATATTAGCAACTATTGTATCAATTCTAACAGCTGCCTTTAATTAAACTCAGGGATTTTACTCAGTAGGGACAGCAATAAGAAATATATCAACTGAAGCTGCTTCAGAAAGACATAAGGAGGTGAAAAATTAAACTTCACACTTCAATATTAGAAAAAAAACGTCACAAATAGAAAATGTAAAGCAACCGAAAAAAGTCTTAATTTCTGAAAACGACTGAACTGGAAAAGGGGTTGGAAGATGAACAACCTCTTTAAAGGTGCACCGAATCCAGCCAAGCACACCATTTTTAACAAAACATTTGCTAAAATCCCAACCATAAGTTCCATAGTCAGATTTAGGCAAGCACAAACTAAACAGTGTTTGCTAAAAAAAAAAACAAGATGAAGTGAGGAGTCACATACATTTAAGGGTTTCAATGTGGCTTGTGAGAATACAAAGGATACAGTTTAATATGAATGTGTAGCAATGGAGTGAAGTGACATAAACAAAAAAAGAGTGATATGCTGAATTCACTCATTTAATTAACAGGAGCAGGGACCTTCAGTTTCATCCCTGTGTTGAGAGTATCATTTATAAAACCTCTGTTAGGCCAAGAATCTGGACAATTACCTGCTTCCACCACTTCCAAATTCAATGGCCCACTTGAAGCGCCTGCCCCGGTTAGTGACTAGGTTTGTAGGGGTTGCCATTGCTGCACCCTATGGAAAAGAAGAGAAAAGTCACAAGTTCTGTTTTCATTTACTGTAGCACTTTTTCTCATGTCACTGTATCTATCTATGACAAGTGTTCCCAGTGTAAGACAGATTGAGGATCTCTTATCTGGAAATCTGTTATCTAGGAGCAAAACAATAGTGACATTTACTTTAGTGTGTAGATAAACATGTTTTGCTTTGTAATAGTCAGTAGCTGGTATCTGTACTGACAAGTGTCTCCGCAGGGGAATAAAGACAGTTAAACACCAAAGGGAGCCTCACAAAAGTTGAGGTAGAGATGAATACAAATAATGTCTCCCCATCCCCCCACCCAAAAATGTCCTTTGTTTCCAATGAAAGAAATGGGGCGCTTTACACTCTACTGACAAACATAGCTCCCCTTTAAAGTGATACTGCCTCATTTTTTTTTATCAAAGACCCGATATATAACTGGAATACAAATTGGTTTTTCTTCTTTAATCTCGCTGTTACATTAAGGACACCCAGGCCCAGCAGCAGAACATTACTATTTGTGTACAGTGCCAGGCATAGATATGATAAAGCTGTATGTCAATGAATGCAAACCTTCCCTCTGCATGGAACTAATACATACCACCGAACAGTCCCGAGTGCGCAGTCCTGGATTGCTATTCAAACGTCCTGCAGATCCAAAGGAAGAAGCCGCTACCGCTCAATAATAGTAAACCAGAAATGGAGCGGTCACATGCTCGTGACGTCACGATCTTAAGAGTCATTCTCCAAGCGACTTGCCCCACGCTCCCATTGGCTGCTATGTCAGCGGAACGTGACGCATATTTTCCGCGCAGGGATTGGTTGAAGCTTTGCAATCCCATTGGCTTGTCTAGGAGAGAGAATTCGAGCATGATAGGCACCAATACAAGTGAAAGACAGCACAGTCGGTAATTGACGCTTCGTATCTGCTGCAGAAACATGCTGTCATCAAAGATATGCCACCGCCAGCTTCGGGTGAGTAAGTGTGAGTTAGGGCCGGCTGCTTCTTACATATCCATGACATTGTAAGTGTTAACTTTGAGGACACGTTTCAAAGCCCCGCCTCTCATTTAAATAAACCGAGGGTGATGCTGGGAGCTTTTTGGCCTTAAACTTTGCAATCATTATTATTTTTTTAAGTGACATAAACTTTACAGAGTCTTGAAACGGCTCGTTTTGCAGTAAAACTGAAAAATAAATAATATTTTTAAGGGAAAGAATAGAGTCGCTTTAAAGTAAAAGATTTTTCTCCTGAGGGTATATATAAGGGTTCTGGCGGAACGTCTCATACGAGCGGAAGGGAAGCTCATTGCTGAGGTCACACGCTGGGTGCTTCATATCCGTGTCGTCACTCCCTAGTTACCTCCGGGAAGGTCTGAGACTTGAGCCTACACCGCCCTCACAGGGCGTCACCCGAATACGGGTGAGTGAGTCCCCAGAAACCCCACGTTGGAGTGGATCAGTCCGTCAAGTGGAGGAGGCCATGCAGGAGACGCGCAATCTGATCGTAGTGGAAGGAGGCGTGCCACAGATTGAGGTACCTCCCACCTTCCATGAGCGACACAGATGAGCTGATGCAGCCTCCTCCCCGGACCTTGGAAGTGGCTCATGGCTGGCACAGTTAGTCCAATGGCTGAGGTGAGGCAGCAGCACGTGATTGGTGCGCTCCTCATAACCCAAGTCAGACTACTCTCCCGCCGCTCTTTTATTATCTTCATATTAATCCTAATAAACTCGTTCTTCACCCCCCTCTCTCGTTTGTCGCTTATGTCTCTTTGCGACTGTCGCAGGTATAAATATTTTGCTGCAAAGCCGCAAGAAAACCTCACAGGATTTGCAAGCAGTGTCACTTATAGTAAAGAAGTTGTGTTATTTCACACTATAGTTGCAGATATGTTACTTGTCACCTTCTGCATTTATCAAGCTCTTTAGTAAAAGGCACTGACACAGGGCTACAAGAAAGAGTCAGGCTTTTTGTTTATTATTTTAATCACACAAAAAATAGATCTTGTACAGAAACCTTAATGCCTTTGAACCACAACAATTATCAACAGTATCAGCACAATCCATATCTCATAAAGGAAAATCAATTCATACTCACCGAGATTTTCTTTTCCTGGACTGAAGCATGGCAGTGGGCACTAATGGGTTAATCCCTCTCGACACCTGAAGGACAGGAAATGAGCTAATAAATTCCATGCCTCCCCCCCTCACCTCCATTCTCCACACTGTACGAGACGAAGTTCCCCAAAATTTTTAGGGAGGGAAACGTGCCCACTGCCATGCTTCAGTCCAGGAAAAGAAAATCTCGGTGAGTATGAATTGATTTTCCTTTTTCCTGTACTTCACATGGCAGTGGACACTAATGGGAAATACCCAAGCAATGACAAAAAAGGGTGGGTAATATAAGTTTATTTAATCAGCAAAGCAGCCTGAAGGACCGAATTTCCAAAGGAATCTCGATCAGCAGCATGAAGATCAAGCTGATAATTTTTTACAAAGGTATTGGCAGAAGACCAAACCGCTGCTCTGCAAACTTCTTCGGTTGATGTCTGGGCCCGGCATGCCCAAGACGCAGCAATAGCCCTGGTAGAGTGAGCCTTAATAGATTGAGGACAAGGAACTGCACTGACCCTGTAGGCTTCTGAAATACATGATTTGATCCAGGATGAAACTGTTGATTTAGCCACCTGAGAGCCTAATCTTGGACCTGAAGATAGAATCAGTAGATTATCTGATTTTCTTATTGATTCAGTCCTTTCAAGGTAGGTTTTAACACCGCGAACAACATCCAGAGTATGCCATGATCTTTCTTCCTCTGAATTAGGATTCGGATAAAAGGCAGGTAAGACTATTTCTTGATTGATATGGAATTCAGATATCACTTTTGGGCGAAAGTCTTGAGGTAAACGAAAAATCAATTTATTCTGACAGAAAAACATGCAGTTATGATTAATCTTCAGAGCTTGGATCTCTCCTACTCTGCGGGCTGTTGTGATAGCTAACAAAAAGGCAATCTTCCAAGAAAGGAATTTGAACGAAATTGATTCCAGAGGTTCAAAGGGAGGCTTGGTAAGGGCAAGCAATACCAAATTAAGATCCCATGGAGGAGCTTTAGATATGATCCTAGGTTTTAATTTCTTTAACGCCAAGAAGAATCTTGCCACTAATGGAGAGGATGCCCAAGCAACTCCCGAAATGGCAGAAAGAGCAGAGACTTGGTTTTTCAAAGTTGCTGGACTGAGCTCCTTCTCAAATCCGGACTGCAAAAATTCCACAATATGTTCTTCTGTAATTTCAACAGATGATCTGTTAGATAAAGAACACCATTCCAAAAATTTGTTCCAATATTTGGAGTATTTCAAAGAAGTGGCAGGCTTCCTAGAAGCCAAGAGTGTTTGAACAGTGTTAGAAGATAGACCTCTTCCCATCATCCTCTGCCTTTCAACTTCCAAACAGTCAATTTGAAGTGGCCTGGATCCGGATGAAATAGACAATCCTGCCTTAGAAGTTGAGGCTGGATTGGGAGTCTGAACGGTCTCCTCACTGCCATCTGGAATAATTGAGGAAACCAAAACCTCCTGGGCCACCAAGGTAGAATTATCAGAACAGATGACTTCTCTTCTCTGATTTTCCTCAGACACCTGGCAATTAAAGGAAAAGGTGGAAACAGGTAAGCCAATTTGAAATTCCATTGGATACTGAAGGCATCCACCTGGTCTGCTAGGGGATCCTGATTCTTGGAACAAAATCTCGGTAACTTGCGATTGTGCCTCATAGCCATGAGATCTATCTGTGGAATCCCGAATTTCTTCACAATTAATCTGAATATTTCTGGATTCAATTCCCATTCCCCTGGATGAGGCTGGAACCTGCTCAAATGATCGGCTAGAACATTCATCACTCCTGGCACATGGACTGTAGTCAGATCCTGCAGATGAAATTCTGCCCATACAAGAATCTCCTCCGTTAACTTCATGAGTTTTATACTCCTTGTTCCTCCTTGCTTCTTTATATATTTGACAGTTGTGGAATTGTCTGATTGAATCATCACCGACTTGGACCTGATCACTTCCAGAAAGTGAATTAGTGCGAGGTGAACAGCCTTCAATTCCTTCCAATTGGAGGACTGACTTGTCTCCCATATATTCCATTTGCCCCATACTGACAGATGAAGTAGATGGGCTCCCCAACCTGAGCCACTTGCATCGGTGGTCAACCTGATCCACTGGGGGGAGAAAAGAGAAATACCTTTCTGAAGATACTGTGTCTGAAGCCACCATCTCAACCTCTCGAGAACCGGAGGACTCACCAGAATGTACTGATCGGGTGAACGTTCTTTGCGCCATTGGGTCAGAAATGACAACTGGAGAGGCCTGATGTGAGCCATGGCCCATGGAACAGCGTCTATCGTGGCTGTTAGTTTGCCCAGGACTATTTGACAGAATAGAGCTGTAGTTATCGGAAAACTGAGAAGTTTCTGTACATGGTTTTGAACATCTAAGATTCTTTCTCGAGGGAGAAATATTCGAAAAAGAGTTGAATCTAAAGTGACTCCTAGAAAGTTGATAACTTGAGTCGGAGACAGACAAGATTTTGTTATGTTTACGAGCCAACCGTGATCCTGCAAGGACCTCAACACTAACTTGACGTCGTGTTGAATCTTTTCCAAGGAATTCGCCTTTACTAGAATGTCGTCCAGATATGAAAAGATTTCCACTTCCTGTAATCTTAGAGAAGCAATAAGGGGAGCTAGAACTTTCGTAAAAGCTCTTGGAGCAGACGCGAGACCGAATGGCAGGGCTCTGTACTGGTATTGAATCCCCATGGAATAAAACCGAAGATATTTCTGGTGACTTGCTGCGATGGGAATATGTAAATAGGCGTCTTGCAAGTCGATCTTGACCATCCAATCGCCGGGCCTTAATACTTGTGCGATTGATCTTACTGACTCCATACGAAAGGTCTTTTTTATTATGAATTGATTTAGGAACCTTAGATTTAGAATAGCTCTGAAATCTCCCAATTTTTTTCTTACAAGAAATAAAGGAGAAAAAATTCCTTTCCTTTTTTGGGTGGAAGGAACACGGATAATCACTCTCTTCACCAGAAGTTGATTCAGAATACCCTTGAGGGCAAGCAGAGCCTCCTTTGTTTTTGGAACTGCTGACTTTTGGAAGCGAGAAAAAGGAGGAATTTTTATGAATTCTATTTGGTATCCTCTTGAAATTACCTCTGATACCCAGAGGTCTGTTGTAGTTTGAGCCCAAACAGTTTTGAATTGTGAAAGCCTGGCCCCCACAGGAAACTGAAGGGCTCGCAAACCTTCAGAAGGATTTATTTCTATCAGGTTTGGAATCCTTCTTAACCTGAAAGGGCTGAGGCTTAGTCTTCCAGGATTGCCTCTGAAAATTTCTGCCTGGGCGGTAAGCTTTGACATCTTTAAATGAAGGTCTGTTACCCCTGAAAGTTGTTCTTCTCTCTTTCTTATCTTGGGGTAGAAAGGCTGATTTGCCAGCCGACGCCTTAGAGATAATATTCTCCAATTTTGGACCAAAAAGAAGATCTCCTTCAAAGGGGAGGGAGCAAAGGTTATGCTTAGATGGTGTATCAGCAAACCAATGTCTGAGCCATAGGGATCTACGAGCTGCCACCACCAGACTCATATCCTTAGCCGCCAACTTGAGGATATCCATAGAAGCTTCAGCACAAAAATCATTTACTAATTGAATCTCATGAAGGGAATTTAGAATTTCCTCTCTGCTGACCTTTTGCTGTAAGGCTTCAACAACGTTATTTAACCAGATCTTATTAGCTCTAGCTAAGGAGGTAATAGCCACACACGGTTTACAAATAGATCCTGAAACACTATAGGCTTTTTTAAGGATGGAGTCCTGCCGTCTTTCCATAGGATCCTTTAGGGAGACCCCTTCATCTACAGGCAAGGTTGTTCTTCTTGCCACCCTGGTGATCGAAGCGTCAACCTTAGGGGGTAATACCCATTGTTTAACTTGATCCTCAGGAAAAGGATACATCTTTTTCATCCTTTTAGACAGAAAAAATCTTTTATCAGGAACATCCCATTCAGATTTAATTGTGGCTTTGACAACATCATGAATATGAAAGACACTGCTTTTTTTGGAAGATTTGAACATCAGGTCTGGTTGGGAAGAAGGTTCACAAGGAACATCCAAATTAAGGGTTTTCCTCATGGCCAGAATTAAAGGCTCTATGAAAGATGTATTAAACAACTCATCATCTGAATCCACTTCCCCTTCCTCTTGTGAATCAGAGGAGACACTATCGTCAGGAATGTGAACAGCTAAATCTGCTGTAGCATATGAAGTGGATGGTTGATCGGCAGAAACTTTAGCAAGTACATTATCTGTAACTTTTTCAACCATGTCAGACATAGATTTATTAAAGGAATCCTTCATCCATGACATGAAATTATTAAATTGCTCAGAAGACTGGGAGGTATTATTTTGATCAAAACAGCTCTGACAAACTTTTTTATCCTGAAGTGCAGGCAAAGAGCAGAAAATACATTCCTTTCTACAAGACTTCTCCCTCCCACGATCATCATCTCTTCTTCTATCAGAATGCCTATGATGTGGACTCCTTAAAATAAACATATGAAAAGTGCAACAGCACTCAGATAGGGGGAGACCCCTTTGCAACTCACCCACTGGCAGCGGATCTAGATCGTCTAGAACTCATGGGTCAGCTAAAACATAAGCAGAATACACCCATAAGTAAAGGTAATACATACCAAACATCCCCAGAAGGCAGATTACTTACTGCAGTTGTGGAGGCAAATAGTAGCAGGCTCAGGGCATAAACAGCCAAAACAGCGTCTGGATAACAGGCAGCAAGATGGGGAACACAGACGCTGATTTAAAAACGCTGGCGCCAAAACACAGCGTGATGACGTCACCGGCGCGTATCCAAGCAACGCGTCCAGGAAGAGCTCTGCAACCGTCTTACTGCGCATGCGCCTAACGGCTTCGCGTCTTACTGCAGCTATGGGCAACGAAAGGCCATTATCTCCTAATGGAGATCTCTCCTAAAGACAAGGCTCCGGAGACTTTGAGGCAAACCCCCTCTGGTGCCAGTAAAAGGTGATAAAACACTTCCTTCACTTCCTTCGTCGAGGACAGGAAAGAGAATGGAGGTGAGGGGGGGAGGCATGGAATTTATTAGCTCATTTCCTGTCCTTCAGGTGTCGAGAGGGATTAACCCATTAGTGCCCACTGCCATGTGAAGTACAGGAAATTAATACTCTCTCCTGTCCCAATATGGCAGCTTCTCACTACAACGATGCCCTTTCAACAGTACTTGACTCCCTTGCACCTTCTACCACCCGTCACAGCCGGCCAGCTAAACCCCAAGCCTGGCACACTAGTGTAACACGGTACCTCAGAAGATGTAGTAGATCAGCTGAGCGACGGTGGAGAAAGTCACAAACTGATCCTGACTTCATCCACTTCAAATACATGCTCTCCTACTATAACCGAGCTCTATCATTAGCCAAAGAACAATACTTCTCTTCTCTAATATCTACTATGTCCTCCAAACCACAGCAGCTGTTTGCCACATTTAACTCACTCCTATGCCCCCCTCCACCTATTAATGTTACCGCCCAAGACCTTGCTCATTTCTTTAATGAAAAAATCGATCCGTCCGACAACAATCTCAGACCAACGTGCACTCCTTCACCCCTGCAACTCTAGATGAAGTTAGCAACTTCTAGCCTGCTCAAAACCCACCACCTGTTACCTCGACCCCATACCCTCTCGCCTCCTCCACCCAATCTCTAATACACTCTCTCCTGCACTTACCCACCTATTTAATCTTTCACTCTCTACTGGTACCTTTCCATCATTATACAAACAAGCACTAATCAATCCTATCCTCAGAAAACCTTCCCTTGATCCCATCTCTCCCACTAACTATCGACCGGTCTCCCTTCTTCCATTCGCATCCAAATTACTAGAAAGGCTTGTATACAAACGCCTGATCCAGCATCTCACTCACAACTCCCTCCTTGACCCCCTGCAATCTGGCTTCTGCCCATCACACTCGACTGAAACTGCACTCACCAAAGTAACCAATGATCTTCTATTGGCAAAGCCTAAAGGTCACTATTCCATTCTAATCTTTCTAGATCTCTCTGCAGCATTTGACACAGTTGACCACACACTCCTCCTTGACATTCGGGACACTGCTCTTTCATGGTTCATCTTATCTGTCTGACCGTTCCTTTAAAGTTTCCTTCTCTAACTCTACTTCTATTACTTTCCCACTCTCTGCTGTCTCCTCCTGGATGTCACAGCGCCACCTGAAACTGAACCTTTCTAAAACAGAACTCATTATATTTCCTCCAAGATCTTCCCGTCCCTCAGATATCACTCACCGTAAACAACACCACCTTTCATTCCACCACACAGGCACGTTGCCTAGGAGTTATCTTAGACTCACATCTGTCTTTTTCACCACACATTCAAACACTTGCAAAATCTTGCCGTATTCAACTGCGCAACATTGCCCGAATACGACCATATCTCAGTTCAGAATCAACTAAAACACTGATTCAGTCTCTCATCATTTCCCGCCTTGATTACTGCAACTTACTCCTCAGAGGTATTCCAACAAGTCACCTTTCACAACTCCAATCTGTTCTAAACGCGGCCGCTAGACTCATTCATCTAGCTCACCGCTCAACATCAGCTGCTCCCATATGTATGTCCCTTCACTGGCTCCCAATCTCTTCTAGAATCAAATTCAAATTACTTACACTCACATTCAAGGCCCTTAATAATGAAACCCCTCCCTATATTTCATCTCTAATCTCCAAATACACTCCTTCACGAAACCTTCGCTCTGCTTCTGATCTTCGCCTCACTTCTCCTCTGGTCACTTCTGCCCATTCTCGTCTACAAGACTTCTCTCGGGCTTCTGCTTTTCTCTGGAACTCTCTGCCACAAGCTGTCAGACTTTCTCCTTCTTTCCAAACTTTCAAGCGCTCCTTAAAGACCCATCTGTTTAAAGAGGCTTATTCGATGTACCTTAATTAATCATTGCTGTATCAAAAATGACAAAGTGTTTATATAATCCTAATGTCTCAATTGTACCCTAACCTTTAGTTTGTAAACTCTAATCTCTAGGTCCTTCCAACCCTATTGTACTCTGTAATCCTTGTTTGTTATCCACCATTTATTCCCTGTTTGCTATAACTGCAGTAAAGCACTGCGTATCATGACAGCGCTATATAAATTAATGATGATGATGATCTGTGTTAAATCAGTTCAAACTGGCAAATCTACTACTCAGTGTTTGGTCCTTGTGAGTAGGGTTGACACCTGTTTGGTCTTGACCCGAACAGTTCGGTATCTTGTAAGGCCTGTTCTGGTCTGAACTTTCTGTTCGCTTTTCAGCCTCATAAAACCCAAACAATAATCTGGCCAATTCAAGAAAAACATTTAAATACTAAGAAAATGTCTTATTATTACAGATACAAAATTTGCATTGCTGTATTTCAGATCTTTCTGGATAGCTGATTTCTGTATAATAGATCTCATACCTGTACTATACTTAAAGGATTGGGCTTACTAATCAAGCAGAAAATAGCTAGAGATAGGCTTGCCACCTGTGTGGTTTTGAACTGGGCATCAACACTTTAAAAGATTGCAAACCGGATAGAAATCCAGCCAGATGCATCTAAGTGATGCAATAGTCTGACACAGTGTCATAACTCCATCAACTTCATTGTGCCCACCTCTGATGTCATCCTGCCTGTTCCTACATCACTGCCCCACCCCCAATGCTATCTGCCCTGCCACCCCCCCATGTTCTGGTTAAGCCATCAGCAAAGGTGGCAACCCTAGTTGCCACCTAGTAGGTATTATACTGTTATAGCCGTAAAAATATGATGCTTCATGCCAAGGTTATTTATAAGGGAAAAAACAAACATCTAAACTAATAATCCCCCTTCCTTCACCCTTTATTGTGACTGGTATGTTAGCAGGAGGCCCTTCTGCAGGGAGATTGTGTGTACACTGGATAAGTCTGCCACCTGTTCTAGCTGATGCTGATCTCACCAATTCACCATAAATGACACAATTGGTAGTAAGTTCAGAATTCACAGAAAATCCCTGACTCCCTGCTCAATTTTGTTTTGCATTTGTAGAATATCTAAACCTTAACAACGAGTTAATGTAAAATTGCTCAGAGTCCGCCTCTGAGCACTTTTGCAATTTACATTATTTCTTCTTTTACATTTCTAAGATAATTAGTCATTTTATACAATTAAAAACCACTAACGCTGTATAATGAATTTTGTAACAACAGCTCACCCTTCTGATCTTAATGGCCGACTGTCTACTAACAGGAAAAAACTATTAAAGGGGACATATTGTGTATAAAAAAATAAAAAATTGCCGGTACAATTTTATAAATATATAAGGAACATGCTTAAAAAAAAGTAGTTTGTGTAGTTTGTGTATTGTTTTGGGTTGATTATTGAAAATCTTTGCAAAAACCCTACTAGTCCTGCTGTCTCCTTCCCCAGGCTGTGCAGGGGGCAGTGGCCCCTGGTTTCGACTGGGCTAGTGGGACACCGGGAAAAAACCCGGTGGGCCTTCGCCAGCCCCAGTGGCGGAACTACCGGGGGAGCAGGGGGTGCGAGCGGACCAGGGCCCGCACCCCCTCAGGGCCCCCCGGCAGCCTGCTCGCCAGTGAAATCCGTCATGTACGGAGGGGGGCGGGGCCCGGCTGAGCGTCACGCACCATTGCCCGCCCCCCTCTAGTAACGGCACTGGCCAGCCCCATTTAAGAAGTGCTCTAAATAGATGTGATGCAGTGCACACATGCACAGTGGGGGAGGTTGGACTTGGGGCCTTGTGTCACAGCCCCAGTCGGCCCCAATGTGCCAGTCTGATGC
Organism: Xenopus laevis; assembly: GCF_017654675.1. Lineage (NCBI taxonomy): Eukaryota > Metazoa > Chordata > Amphibia > Anura > Pipidae > Xenopus > Xenopus laevis. The sequence goes on from NC_054371.1 coordinate 154,896,157, forward strand.
TGTGTGCCACACTGCATTGTAGGATAGGAACCAATCAGCAGCTAGGCTGTTATGATAGGGAACTGAAGCTTGTGTGATTGCAGGGCTGTGATTGGCTATTCCCCTACTACTGTGCTCCTGCCAGGGACCATTAAGACATACCCACCCCTCATTTGAAACACAGACAGGGACCATAGCAGAGCTATATATAAAGGGGCCATTTATAAAGTCGATGATCATTTTTTTTTTGCCCAGAGTGGAACCAGCACCATATATTATTCATTATTGCCTACAAGATTGGGGGGGGGGGGGCTTTCATTTATACGTCTATATGTCTCCTTTAATTTTGAGTAAAGAAAGGTGTTGTGATGTTGCTCTGCAAATGTATTCAAACGGATCTGCACACACACAATTGTTTGCAGTTGGGGAGCTTACCCCATTTATTTTGCTACCAACAGTATCAATGTTTTGGGGGGGAGGGACCATTACTTCATCCTGATGAAGGGAGGGTTCCCCCTGAAACGTTGATACTGTTGGTAGCAAAATAAAAGGGGTAAGCTCCCTGACTGCAAACAATTGTGTGTGTGTTCAGATCCATTTGAATACATTTGCTGTTGCTAAGGGACCCAGCCGGTCAACGGAGGACCAGCACCGCCAGTGCAGTGGAAGTGAACTACAGGTGTGCTGTTGAATAATCACATGAATATGATGTTGCTCTGCTCAGCACAGAAATTGCAGACCCTTCACCTGTCCCATTCATGGTCAGAATTATGGGTAGGCAGAGTAGGCGCCTGCCTGGGGCGCAGTTTTAAGGGGAAACATATTTTTCGTTCTTTTTAATAAACCTTTATTTTTTAATCTGTTTGTATTTATTACACTGCTTGGCCGTGTGATATCTCTAGCGTAGTGGCGTCATACATTTTTTTTCTCCATCCTACATCTTAAGTAGCCCTTTATTTTGGCATACTGGTAAAACATCATTATTTCTCCTTTCTCAGGCTCTGACTTCATTGGCAACCACTGTATCACAGATTGATAACACATCTGATTTCCTGGCTCATGTTCCTTACCGTAAACACCCTGGAATCTTAAACATGAAAGTTGTTCGATTGCCAAAGGAAGTTCAGGATGCAGCAAAGGTTCTGATACAAGGTAGGTTCACAAAATAAAGACAATAGTAACAATAAATACAGTCAATATATAAACAGATTTAAAAATGGATTCACTTTATATATGTTCAACATTTATTCATTGTTGTAATTCCCATTGGGACCACTATTGAGATCATTCTGACATTAACAGTGAATGTTTTACAGTTCTTACATCTTGCTTAATGTCTTTTATTACCCTAAACAGCCCACAAGATGTCTCCATTATGCTTAAAAAGTCAATTTTAATTGTATTGTATGTAATTACTGTATAACACACTTCGAGGCTTACACAGTGTTTTTAGGCATGAACAAAAACAGAGGTACAGTTAAAGGGGTGCACCACCTAAAATCTTTTTTCTCTACAGTGAAAGACATGTAATTCTAAGCAACTAATATACATTAAAACAATATTGTTTGTTAGTGCATATATATATATATAATAATGTTTTATATATCATTGCTAAGGAGCCTTCTCAGTCAATTGGTCTCACAGACAAGCAATGCTGATTCACTTTTTTTCCTTGTATCCAATATATCAGCAGCTGTTTGTGTTTTGGGAAACTCACACAAGAGTCCACTTCCTTCCCTACACATCCTTGGCAATTTAACTAATATCTTTTCTATTGTTTAAATAAAGGCAATACATGTATAACATAGTTTAATTTTCTTATCTCATTTCTGCTTTCAGGTAGCACCATTAGAGATCTACAAGGGCACATTAACTCCCTAAACAATTATCTTTGGAGTCGTAAACGCCCAGCTGAGGACAAGGACTTGAGAGTCCGGGCTGAAGAACTGGAGAGGAAGTTTTGTGCCTCTGTGGGTGGTGATGCAGGTGATTTTAAGCAGATTATTTACGGTATCAGAGTTAGTATACCACTTTCTGTTTACTGTATTCTAATTAGTTTTATAAAATGTGCATTTCTGTTACAGAGACTGAGAGTTTTCAGCAGCAAGAGAAGTTAAAGAATCGTGTGCTAAACACTCTGCGCAAGAATACATATCATTGGCAGCCACTGAGGTATTTAGCACTCAATCACCCAGCACACATACAGCTTGATCTACTGCATAAACTAACAAATGTGCATTCTCATTGAGATGTTTATACATGCTTGTAGTATCTATAGTCTTCACATCACTCTATTCCTGATATAAAATGTTTTGGTACAGTCTTTGTTACCTTCTTACCATCCTGCTTTTAAAAATGCTTCAAATAAGCAACATTTTCTAAGTTTGAAGCAATTTTGATTAGATTACTTACACTTCCACACCTTAAAAGCCACATGAGCTACTTGAAGAAAAGTAAGCTGAAGATTTTGGATTGGTCCTCACAGTCTCCTTAAAAATCTATCTTAAAAGAGAACTAAACCCTAATAACAATGCCATAGTTTACATACCGAACTTACTGCACCCGCCTTAAATTTCAGAATATGTATACCGTTTGGGCCTTCAAAGTGGTCTGGGCAGCTGCTTAGAAGCTAACCTTAAGGGGTGCATGCAGAAAATTAGGTTCACAAGTCCATGAAGCTCCTCCTTTGAACATGCAAAATGGCCAAAGAAGATCTGGGAATTAGAAGTGATCTGCATGAGTGGGCAAAGAATTGACACACTCTTAGTTGAATACAAAGGGTGTTTACAAGCTGAGATCTATGCCAATGGGGGGGGGGGGTTAGTAAATATTGGCAACTAGGGTGACCACAGTTATTATTTTCCTTGTTCCTATGTTTTAAAATTTGTAAATTAAAATTAAACTGCTCATTAACATTTGTAAATATGTAATTTGCTTTCACTTCTTATTATATGGTTGTCCCTTGCTGTCTATGTTATTTCATGTATCTATGGTGAGAGGGGTTATCTTTGAATTGCAGACTTTAATGACTCCATACACAATATCCTAAATAACTTTTAAAAACTGATGTTGGTTTGCTGCTATACTGAAGAAACATGCATTCTGTTGTTTATTTTAGAGCTGGAAGATAAGAGATAAGACATTTATTTGGGCAATTTAGCAGAGTGCAGATAACACCAGCCCTCTGGCCACACGTGGACTGATTTGCAGCACATCTGATTAATGGACCCATGACATGACATGGGGCAGCTGGGAAACTGACAATATGTCTAGCCCCATGTCAGATTTCAAAATTAAATATAAAATTTTTTTTTGCTCTTTTGAGAAACGACTTTCAGGGCAGAATTCTGTTTGAGCAGCACTATTAACTGATGTGTTCTGAAAAAAAAAATGTTTTCCCATGACAGTATCCCTTGAAAGGGGAAAATTTTAAATTTAATATAAGCTTCCTCATACTGAAATAAGAAACTTTTTAAATACAATCAATTAAAAACTCTGTACCGTTTCGGAAATAATAAAGTTTATATTCACTATCCCTCTCTCAGCATCTGTTTCTCCTCATTCTGTCTTCATTCAGCAGTTGGGTGTCAGATGAATGATCCAATATATAGAGGGGCTTCTTTTGTCTAGAACAGGGATCCCCAACCTTTAGAAGCCGTGAGCAACATTCACAAGTTAAAGGAGATGGGGAGCAACACTAGCATAAAAAATGTTCTTGGAGTGCCAAATACAGGCTGTGATTGGCCATTTAGTAGCCCCTATGTGGATTGTCAACCTACATTGAGGCTCTGTTTGGCAGTACACCTGGTTGTAATGCAGCCAAAACTTGCCTCCAAGCCTGGAATTAAAAATAATCACCTGCTTTGAGGCCACTGGGAGCAACATCCAAGGGGTTGGAGAGCAACATGTTGCTCACAAGCTACTGGTTGGGGATCCCTGGTCTAGAAGCTCACTCTATTAAAATCACCAGAAATCCTGTCTCTCTACATGCAGAATTGTACAAAAGACAGTTATTTTGTTAGATTTTAGAAGTTAGAAACAATGCAGAATTTTTAATTGATTGTATTTAGAAAGTTTCTTACTTCAGTATGAGGAAGCTTATATTAAATTTTAATTTTTCACAATAGTTCCCCTTTCAAGGGATACTGTCATGGGAAAACTTTTTTTTTTTCAAAACGCATCAGTTAATAGTGCTGCTCCAACAGAATTCTACAATGAAATCCGCTTCTCAAAAGAGCAAACAATTTTTTTATATTTAATTTTGAAATCTGACATGGGGCTAGACATATTGTCAGTTTCCCAGCTGCCCCAAGTCATGTCACTTGTGCTCTTATAAACTTCAGTCACTCTTTACTGCTTTACTGAAAATTGAAGTGATATAACCCCTTCCTTCCCCACCCCAGCAGCCTAACAACAGACCAATGGGAAGGTAACCAGATAGCAGCTTGCTAACACGAGATAACGGCTGCCTGGTAGATCTAAGCACTCAGTAGTAAAATCCAGGTCCCACTGAGACACATACAGTTACATTGAGTAGGAGAAACAACAGCCTGCCAAAAAGCAGTTCCATCCTATCTGTCTCTTTTGAAAGCATATGCCCAAGCAAAATGACCTGAGATGGCTGCCTACACACCAGTATTACAAAAAAAAACACTTGCTGGTTTAGGAATGAAATTTTACATGGTAGAGTGAATTAGTTGCAGTGTATACAGTGTCATTTAGAAATACAAACTACACCATAAAAATCATATCAGAATCCCTTTAAGTGGTCGCTAAGACCAGGACATAGTGGATACATATACACCCACAAATAGAAAAAAAGCAAAATTGAAATGAGTGTGCACCCAGTACACCAGCTAACAATCATTACTCCAAATCTGTCAATAACTTGCCTTTAGTCTCCCCCACCCCCCAAAAAAACAAGTAAAGATATACTCATTATTATATATATTATTATATCATTATTAACAGGAACTGTGTATACTCTTGAATCATTTTGGTGCTGTCTGTGTTCAAGACTATAAATACTAAATAAAATATAGTAAATTTTTTCACTATGAGCGCACCTCACATTTGCATATCACATCAATATATGTCTGTTTGTAGCTACACTGAAGAACTGGGTCTGGTTTATTTTGCCGCTCGTTTTGATGGAGGATATGCAGCAGTAACCCGAGCTTTTAAAGAGGTGAGGTGATAAAAAAAACATTTTACCTTAGCCTTTTGTCTGTTTTGTCCTTAAACACCAGGAAACTTCTGGTATTTCGCCATGAATGCATGCATAATGTGTGCTGATATATTTAGCTCAAATTTTATTTTTCATATTAGATATTTCAGCGTTGCCCAGAATTCAAGCCTCAAACATTGCTGGATTTTGGCTCTGGTACTGGTTCAGTTACATGGTGAGAGCAAGCTATCAGTTTATGCACCTCTTATTATTTTTAGGTACTCCGCGCCTATTATATCTGTATTGTAGTATTGCTTGTCTATCAATATTCCTTTATTCTTTCATTCCTTGCTTATATGTTTACTTAGTGACCCCCAGACAGTAATTAATGCCTGAGGTAAAAAATTGGTTAAATACATGTCACGATTAGTTGTTGTTTGTACCATTTACTTTCTGATTCGCAGGGCAGCAAGCAATCTCTGGGGTAAAAGTCTGGCTGAATACATGTGTGTAGATAATGCTGCACCCATGAATAAACTCAGTGAACTGGTACTAAAAGGTGAGAATGTGTGTTCTGGTCCCTCTAATGTTGAACTTATGTTCATAATAACTGTATATTACACAAAAGCCATGAATATCCTTTAAATTATACCTTATGAACGGCGCTTAGTGTTGTCATCAGTTATAATCGGAGCTTAGTGATGCAATTTCTGTCACATGACTCACAAACTTGTGTATTATAATAAATAAAGTACCCCCTGTTGCAAAATATGAGGATATTAGAAGTCAACTTACAATATCCTTATATTTTACAAGAGGGGGTACTTCATTCACTGTATAATACATACCATGAATATTGTTTTACTTATATACTTATAAACAGTGGTTAATTATATCATCAGTTATGTACTTAGTTATCTTAGTGCTGAGATAATGTCAATGAGTCCAGGTCAGACTGAATACATTTTGACAGTTGCATTTTATGAACAAAGCAAACGTTCTGCTTTAAAGGAGAAGGAAACATAAAAAACGAGACTACCTTCAGTGTGTTTACCATCAGGCCCCCTCCTGAAATGCAGTACTAAAAACTCTGAATTCATTCCTGCTTCTGTGCACCATCCTTCAGAAGTTTCGACCCCTCTCCCAGTTTGGCGCCGCCATTTTCAAATAGGCGCATCACTTCACTCTGCGCTCCCTCAGTAATGCGCATGCGCCTCCTTTGTGACCTGTGAAGTAATCTTACTAGCATTTATTCTCACATTCAAAAAAAAACCTGGACAAAGTATATATTTTAAAAAAAAAAGCATGCGTCTTTACCCGACAGACCCGCACGCTGGATTCATTGATTAATATTCTTGCTCCGCTCCTGCGCTCGCTCGGTGCATGATTAAATGAGGCAGGGGCAAAGAGGTCAGCAATGACGAACTGAGGTATCACGTGACCTCAACGTCATCGCTTCACAGGGAACAGACAAGAGCCTAGTGCGCATGCGCAGGGCACAACTTAGACGGACTGCGCATGCGTGTGCCCTATTCACAGTGATTTCTGGACTGCAGGATGGGTATGGGTTTTTATACATGTTTAAACTTTTGTAAAAAACGAGTGCAGCCCAAAAATTTATGCAAAACATTGAGGGAATGCTTGGTGGTATGGGCATTTATTTTCCATGGTAAACAGATAGAGAATAACATGATTTTAGACTTTCCTTCTCCTTTAATAATATTAATGAATTAATTGATTGATTGAATTTTGTCTCATTACTTTGACTGCAAATGTTTGTTTTTCTTTTTTTGACAGGTGGCTCAGATTATGGTGAGATGCATATCTCTGGAGTTTACTTCAGACAGTTTTTGCCACTTTCACCTAAGGTACACTGTGTTTTTTTATCAGTGGGTGATAAGCGAATCATACTCTTAAGCTGGCCATAGATGCAAAGATCCGATCGTAGGTATCATGGTACGATCGGATTTCCCCATCTCCCGACCTGCCACTAACTATTCAGATCAAAGTCTTACCAGTCAGATCAAATAAAGTAGTTAAAGAACAGATCAGCCGATGTTCTGCCCCTGACAGCAATCGTACGAAAGTTATGTCCGACAAAGCTAGTGACAGTCTCCCTCTGAAAATCGTACGATCAGCAATACACGCAGAGATATTATCGGCAGCCGACAGAAATTTTCTAACCTGTCCTGTCGACCATACGACCGATCTCGATTCGTACGATCGGATCTTTGCGTCTATGGCCAGCTTTAGGCATGTCTCCCACGGGGACATTCGTAGCAAAAATTAAACTGTGCAGCGACAAAAGGAGAATTACCGTTGAATAACATTAGGATCATAATTACGATCAAAGCAAAACTTTGCGGCAATCCAGATTGAAGATTTTTTGCCAGCGATAATGAAGATTTAACCTTGGGTGACAAATCTACCCATGTACCATCACCCTTAATGGACAAATATCTGGGTTCATTTACTTGCACAAATACTATAATTGCATCAATGCAGTTAGCGATCGCACCCGGATAGCAGCTGGTTTGGATCAACCTACTAAAAGATAGAAAATGAAAGCAAGTAATTGCACCAGCCCAGGTTGGCACCCATGTTACTAAATTAGCACATATGTATGTTGATGATTACCTTTTTCCACCCCAGGTGCAGTATGATCTCGTAGTCTCTGCCTTCTCACTAAATGATCTTCCAAGTCTGTCCGAACGGGAGAAAATCATTCATGCTTTGTGGAGGAAAACAGGAGGCTTTCTGGTTTGTTTAATCATTTCATCCACAGTTCTGAAGATTCTCTCTTAAATAAAGAATGTATCATTATACTAGCCAATTTGAGCCTATACAGACTCATTTTCTCTGTGCCATAGGTGTTGGTGGAGAATGGTACAAAGGAGGGGCATCAACTTCTGATGGAAGCTCGGGACATAGTTTTACAGGTGAATATGATAAAATAACAATGTAACAGAGTGTCTGTACTAACTGTAGACCATAATAGTCCGGGACCTTCAGCCATCAATCAACATTATTGTTGTGGTCCCCAGCTGGTATCATCAGTTTGTTATAATCTGTTCTTTGAACATTGGGTATAGTGGATAATCAGTTCAGGATTAGGAAAACGTTGGACAGCATGAAGCATAACTTTTTGTTTTCCTGAAGTCTGTGTAGAAAAGTGAAGAACTATCATTGTAACTTGATGGATTGGATTTGCATTAAGAGGCTATTATTTTAAGGCAGAAACTTGCACTCTTTAAGTTTCATGAACACTCAACTCGTTGGGCTTTAATGAACAGCCTAATCGGCATTACAGATAAACATTTTTTTTGCCTCAATGCTTTAGAAATTAGAAATATGTTTTCCTATCTACAGAAAGAAGACAAAGAGATTTGGGACCACCGTCCTCCCCATGTATTTGCCCCAGTGAGTACATGTTGCTGTTTTCCTTTTATGTAGATTAGATCATTGTTTATGTGTATAAATAAGTGAAGGCACCACATTCAAATTAGGGCACTCCCCTTTGGGGGGGGGGTAGATTACTTGGGATGGAACAAAGACTGCCAGTGGAATAAACATAGTAGAAGGGGTGTTATCAATAGATGGGAAGGTGAGTTGGATATACCCATGGGAGAGAAATGTAGGGCAGATATAAAAGGTGATGGATTATGAGTAATATATAATATATAAACATTTATTCTGTCATTTCCTTGCATACATTGCTTGTTTATTTTCTTTCGTGATGATTGGTTTTACTGCCAAGCATTATAGTACAGTCTACCATCTCTTTGTCTAGCCTGACTTTTACTTTCTTATATGTGTCTGGTTTTGACTGTTTTGTGAAAGATATTGTATATTTCATAGATGCACTATGGGATATGCCTACTAAATTTAAAGTTATCATTACTCAAGAGATTTTTGTTAATTCACCTCTTGTTTCTCCTGAAGTGTCCACATCAGATGCCATGTCCTAAACTGTCTGAAAGGCTGCATGTGCCCTGTAACTTTAACCAGAAGTACCAAACATTGCCTTTGAGCTGGGTGAGTTCCCATCATTTACTTACCTTACAGCAAAACTATCTGAATATGCCCTTTTTCTATATTTCTGTTTGTGTGGTTTTTAAAATAATTTTATTCATTGATTCTAGGAAAGAAGCAGTTCTAGGGCCAATGTGCAAGTGACCTAAAAATATTACATTGTTACTAAATTCTATTATATTTTTCACTTTGTTTAAAGTTGCCTTCAGTTCATTCTTCTAAAAATGTTACTTTCCTCCACAGAACCCTCATGAGCGCTGGGAGAAATTTTCCTTCTTAATCATTTCCCGCGGCTCTGTGGGAGGAGGCGATGGTCACTGGCCACGTGTGATTAGCCATGTATTAAGCAGGCCACGACACGTGCACTGTCACATGTGTTGTGCTGATGGAGAGCTAAAGCATGAAGTTATTACAGCACGGCGGCATAGCAGGTAAAGTTAACTCATCTAGTAACATATTCTATAGAAATAGGTATAGAAATATGTTTTCTAGTACATTACAACTACCAGACATAAGGGGGGGATTTAACTTACAGAATGCAGTGTGCAAAGTGAAAAAAGTCAGCATGCTGTAATCTAATTAAATGTTTAATCCGGCGATGGGTGCAGCATTCCACAGGGCAAAGATGTTTAAGTGCTCCAGCACTTGTGCCAGAGGATGGGAAAATGACCCTTAGCATTTGTAGTACAGATTTAAAACCTGTTATTCAGAATCTTCAGGATCTGGTGTTTTCCAGATAAGGGGTCTTTCCGTCATTTTGATCTCCATACATTACATCTGTTAAAAAAACAAAAATGTAAATATTAAAGAATCGCAATGGGATTGTTTTGTCTCCAATAAGCATTAGTTATATTTTAGTTGGGATCAAGTACAAGGTTCTGTTTTATTATTATTACTGAAGAAAGAAAATAATTTAAAAAAATTGAATAATTTGCTTAAAATTGAGTCTATTGGAGATGGCCTTCCTGTAATTCGGCACTTTCTGCATAATAAATTTCAAGATAATGGATCCTATACCTGTATACTACTAGTTAGTCATATATTGCAGGATATTAGCAAGATGTAGTAACTATAATACTTTACTGATTTTAATCATCTTTAGTCTGTGATTTGCTATGATTGTGCTACTGTATTTCCCAACATTCATTGCCATAAGAAATATGCCAAGCTTTTTCGATTGTAGTTTGCATGGAATTTTGCCATATTAAACTTTGTACAGGTATGGGACCTGTTATCCAGAATGCTCAGGATCTGGGGTTTTCCAGATAACTTATATTTCCGTAATTTGGATCATACCTCAAGTCTAGAAAATCATATAAACATTAAATAAACACAATAGGCAGTTTTTGCTTCCAATAAGGTTTAATTCTATTCAAGTACAAGGAATTCATTTTAAAATTGTTGGATTATTGGTTAAATAGAGTCTATGGGAGACTGTCTTTCTGTAATTCGGAACTTTCTGGATAACAGGTTTCCACATAATTGATCCCATACCTGTACTGTTAGTAAACCACTTACCCAATTTTTAAAGCTTCAATCACTATACACCATCATCTTTAATATGTTTTGCATGACTGAATCACAATCAATGTATCTATGTAAATAATTAGCAAATATATAGGGTAATGTAATAAATGGTCTTAAATCGGCTACCTGTCTTTTAACCCATAGAATCAGTAGGTCCGCTGTTTGAAAACAAACATCTGACTGGTTGCTATTGGTTAATAAATGCAGGGAAATGTAAGACTTTTACTACATTATGCCACAATAATACTTGCAAAGTCGGTAGATATTCAAATTTTTTGCTTTTTTCAGGGATCTATATCGATGTGCTAGAAACACTGAGTGGGGAGACCGCCTGCCTATTCTTAACTCCACCGCAGAATCCAAAATTGAAGAGCACGAAAATGAAGATATAAGCCCTGCTTGATGATTTATCCAGCTCAGCATCAATTCAGCACTCACACCCTGTGCTCACGTAGTGAAGTTCAGGAAGTGATCACCAAGTTAAATTGCATGAAAGGACCAAGGACATGTCCTTAAGTGGACCCTAAGTTTTTCATGGATGTTTCACATGAAACTGGTTGTTAAATTGTTTAAACCACTCTCCAGGTTAATGATTTATAACTGTGGACTATTTAAGAGACTGTATCAATGAATGTCTGTGCTGAATGACAGATGGCAATTGTTAAGCAATGCTGTGTAGTGATGGGCGAATAAATTCGCCTGGCGCAAATTCAAGGTGATTTTCCGTGTGGTGCTGCTGCATAAATAAATTGCGAAACTCCAGAGGAAATTCACTGGGCGAAGATTTTGGACACGCACCCGAAAAGTCGACCACCTCAAAACCGCCGCACATCAACACTATTCGGATGCCCACTGACGCAAAGAGCGATTTTCGAGTCCACTTATTTTTCGGCTGTTTTGCAAATTTCGCTGGAAATTCACAAAATTTTTCAGGCAAAGCAAAATGGGAGAGATTCGTCCATCACTAATGCTGTGTACTCTGTAGAGTACTGATAAAGTCTGCTTTCTAAAAAGGGTTCCTGAAAATAGACTTCACTTTTTGCCTAAAAAATGTTCTGCTTATCAGTCTGGAAAATCCCAACGCTGCCTCATTACCTCATGACCTCTGCTGCTGATACTCAATTACTGTACACTGTCTATAGCTACAGAACAGTCTTATAGTGATAAAGACAGACTGCAAACTTCATAAGAATACTGTATGTCCTCATCCTATAGCTACAAATTCTTGACAATGAAGGGGTACCAAACCTTCTTCACTCTATAAATACCACCTCTGCATACAATAAGGTTAATATTGATTGTTGTTGATGTTTTGTCATGAGTGGCAATTAGTGTTCCTATCAGCTTGTTCTTGTTGCTCTTTACTTCAGAGCTGGGTTTGTGAGGGGTGAACTCTAACAAAAAAAAAAGAGAATTATTTCAAAAATTTGCTTTTTAATATATTTAGTAGTTATATAACTATGAAAAATCACCACATACCATAAATACACCCATATTAATTAAGCACAGAAACATATTACTTATTTGTTTTATAGACATTTTTTACTTTTTTACTACAGCGGTACATAGAATTTTATATGTAAAATATAACATACATCATGTGACAAGTTTGGCCTATTGTACATGTTTTGAAATGTTGTCATCCTTGTGAAAGACAAATATTTCATGATTGAACTGATCTGCATGATGAGATAAGTGATCATTTATTTATTAAGGCCATCCCTCCTGCAAAAACCTTATTTGGGTTTATGCCATTGTGACTTTAAGTCCAACCCAAGGAACTTATTAGCTTTATGTTTCTTGATGACCCTATAATCATTACTGAGACTAAACTCAGCTTATTAATATATATGTTATGATTACATTTAAAGCATTCTGAATATAATGTAAACCTAGTCATTTTCTCATTCACTGACAACGTTTTGGGGCCCTGGAACTTTCTGCTGTGGGATCGACAGGGAACCTGAATACGGCAAAGATAATTCCAATAGTAAATTACAGACAAGGATTCGACAAAGATTTAGGGGCAGATTTACTAAGGGTCGAATATCGAGGGTTAATTAACCCTCGATATTCGACTAGGAACTAAAATCGTTCGACTTTGAATATCGAAGTCAAACGATTTAGCGCTAATCCTACGATCGAACGATCGAAGGATTATTCGTTCGATCGAACGATTAAATCCTTCGAATCGAACGATTCGAAGGATTTTAATCCAACGATCGAAGGAATATCCTTCGATCAAAAAAACGCTGGCAAGCCTATGGGGACCTTCCCCATAGGCTAACATTGACTTCGGTAGCTTTTAGCTGCCGAAGTAGGGGGTCGAAGTTTTTCTTAAAGAGACAGTACTTCGATTATCGAATGGTCGAATAGTCGAACGATTTTTAGTTCGAATCGTTCGATTCGAAGTAGTAGTCGAAGGTCGAAGTAGCCCATTCGATGGTCGAAGTAGCCAAAAAACCACTTCGAAATTCGACGTTTTTTTGATTCGAATCCTTCACTCGAGCTTTGTAAATGTGCCCCTTAGTCTACAATAACCAATCCAGCAACAGGCACAAGGTGAAACCAGAAAGTGAAATGCAGAAACAAGCCTTTAGCACGGAACTGCAATACAGAGCCAGCTTCGGCTGTAAAAGGAGTGTTTCACATTCAAGTTTACTTTTAGTTTGTTATAGAATGACCAGCTTTAAGAAACTTTTCAAATCTTCATTATTTTTTTTTTTTTTGTTTAGTTATTGAATTATTTGTCATCTTCTTCTGACTCTTTTGAGCTTTCAAATGGGAGGTCACTGACCCCATCTAAAAAACAAATGCTCTGTAAGGCTACACATGTATTGTTATTGCTGCTTTTTATCATCTTTCTATTCAGGCCATCTCCTATTCATATTCCAGTCTCTTATGCAAATCAGCACATTGTTGCTAGGGTAATTTTAACCCTAGCAACCAGATTGATGAAATTGCAAACTGGAGAGTTGCTGAATAAAAAGCTAAAGAAGAACTCAAAAACCAAATGAAAACCAATTGCAAATTGTCTCAATATCACTCTCTACATCATAGACATTGGACAGGATATTACACAATAAAAGCTTTGCTTCCGTCCCCGGCTGCCATCTTTAATTCCTGGAGTGTCCCCCTACGAAGGTGGGAAGCCTTGCCCACTGCCATGTTTCAGTCCAGGAAAGTAAAATCTCGGTAAGTATGATATGATTTTCACTTTTCCTGTTCCTTACACATGGCAGTGGGCAAAAACGGGATGTACAAAAGCATCTTATACCAGTTTGCGAGGGAGGGATTTTAGAAGGTAACACTGATTGAAGAACCGCAGTAACAAATTTAGAATTTGTTTGCAAATACATTGAATTTATAATTCTTTATGAACGTCCACATTGCTGCTTTGCATATTTCCTCTAGATTGGAATGCCCAGGAAGCTGCCATGCCTCTAGTAGAGTGTGCTCTGATTTTTTAAGGTACTGCACTGGATTTTGCATCATAAGATATTTTTATACACCTCCTAATCCAGTTGGTTGAGCCCCTGCTTTTTTTCCCCTCCGGGATAACTCTAGGTAAGTATTTAGGCATCTGACAACATCCAATGTGTGCCGTTTTTCTTCCAGGCTAGACTTTGGGTCTTGGGAAACAAGAAGGTAGAACAATATCTTGATTCATGTGGAAGTTGGACATTACCTTGAGAATAAACTTAGCCTGCGTCTTTCAAATTACTTTGTCATTGTAGGAATGTTAACTTTCCTTCTGCAGCTGACAAGGCTTGTATTTCTGCCACTCTTCTAGCTGATGTAATAGCCAGTAAAAAACACATTTTTAGGTTCAGAATTTTGACCGGGATTGTCTCAATTGGTTCAAAAGGATCACAGTTAAGTGCATCTAGGACAAGTTCTAAATCCCAGGGAGGTATTTGTGCTCTGTTGACCGGATTCATTTTCTTAAGTCCTAAGAAAAATATTTTAACCAAAGGTTTTTGAGCCCAGGTTACTTTAGAAAAATGGGATATTGCTGTGACATGACCTCTCAATGTAGAGATGCTCAGTTTTAGGTCTACTCCTTTTTGTAAAAATTCCACCACATTAACTTCTGTTATATTGATCAGGTTAAGATTATTTTCGTTGCACCATCCTGAGAACTTTTCACACACTACGAAGTATCTTTGTAATGTGCTTGGTTTCCTGGCTGCCATTAGTGTTTTGATTGAACCATCAGAAAGTCCTGATGACGCTAGGTTTAGCCTTTCAAGATCCAGGCCGTTAGAGTCCATTTTACTGGGTGAGGGTAGACCATGTCGCCCTGTGTCAAAAGATCTCTTCAATATGGGAGCCTGATCGGTTTGTCTTTGGAGAGTAATATGATTTTAGAAAACCATGATCTCCTTGGCCACTATGGAGATATCAATACCATTTCTGCATGGTCCTTCTATTTTCTTTATGATTCTTGGTATTAGAGGAATGAGAGGAAACACATATGCTCTCCGAAATTTCCATGGGAAAGAGAATGCATCCTTCTTCATGGCCTTCTGATCTTTCGTCCAAGAGACAAAAGTTGTCATTTTTGCATTCTTTCTTGATGCCATAAAGTCCATGCAAAATGACCCCCACTTGTTCTGAATCATATTGAATGCTGCCTGATGCTGGATGAGTTGTGGATCAGCTTGATCTGTCCGCTAACATGTTCAGGATTCCTGGTATATGCTCTGCTCTCAGATCTGCCAGATTATTTTCTGCCCATGAAATAGTTTAATAGATTTAAGAGATCTGGTTCCTCCTTGCTTGTTCAGATATCTTATCGCTGTGAAGTTGTCTGATTTGATCATGACTGGGCGCCGTGGCTAGACCGAATGGGAGAGTCCTCTACTGAAAGTGTTTGTTTAGGATTTTGAACCTGAAGAATTTTCTTTGGCATTTCTTGATAGGTATGTTTAGATAAGCATCTTTGATATCTAATTTTGCCATCCAGTCCCCTGGATCCAGAAGCTGCGCTATGGACAGCAGTGATTCTATTTTGAAGGTTGGAACCGTCCGCTGTTTGTTTAACTTTCTCAGATTGAGGATAACTCTGAACTGACCATTTGGCTTGTTTCTGAGGAAGAAATGGGAGTAACCAACTTTGTTTTTGTGTATTTTTGGTGTTATGGGACTCTTGATATTACTCTGTTCTGTAGAAGATCTTTGATGACTGATTTTAATATGGCCGTCTTTTTTGTGCTTCTTGATTTGTCTGAAGACACAAAATGGTTTAGAGTATTTGTTTGGAGAGCTAGCTTGTATTCATGGGAGATTACATCAAGTACCCATCGAGCCAGACATTCTCTGGACCACCCCGCACTGAAGCATGTCAATCTTACCCCTATGTGCGAAATGGCCCCCGCACCTTCATGCTTTGTTGTTTCCTGTTTTAAGATTGTTTCTCTTTGCAGGAAAGGACTGGTTCATGTTCTTCCACTGTCTGAAATATTGTTTTCCAGGTTTGTATTGTCGGACCTCTTTGAAAGAGTTTCTTTAAAATGTGGATGAATTTCTCCTATCCCTTCTATCCTGTGGTAGAAAGGAAGATTTTCCAGCTGAGGCTTTTGATATTATGTTATTTAGTTCTGATCCGAATAATAAGTTTCCCTTGAATGGTATGCCACAAAGATTGTTTTTTGACTGTGAGTCTGCGTTCCATTTTATAAGACACAGACCTCTTCTGGCAACGACTAACGACTCATTGAATTGGCTGCTAACTTTATAGATTCCATAGAAGCTTCTGCTATGAATTCATTCACTGCTTTAATGGCCTCTTCCAAGTCCGCTAACCAAATGTTATTGTTATTTAAAGCTGCACCTCTAGCTACATAAACTCTTTTGAGTGATCTTCTTTCCATTGTGTCTTTTACACTCTTTCATCCACAACGAATATTGTAAACTTTGAGGGGCAGGAGCGCTGCATTTAATTTTTATCAAGCATCCAGACTCATATATTGTATATTTTTATCTATTCTTATACACATGTATAGTATATTTTTTAATCTATGCTTATCCTCCAATGCATGCGGTAAACACACAAATTAAATACAGATTTAGAATTTTAATGAGAATGGTCTTTCCAGGACACCCACACAGTGAATCCCTGATGGCAGTCTTACAGAAGCAACAAGCTATAACAATATTGTGTTACCTTCATACATAATGGTAGGCTTTCTCATAGGCAATACTGTGAATCACTGGTAGTAAAACCCATGTGTCCCTTCAGTCTCCCAAAATCGCTTGAAGTTGCCTCAAGTTACCAAAAGCAAATCATATTATTGCCTATGGGAATGCTTTTACAGGAGATGATTATTGCAATTAGTCTTTATCATAGCAAATTGCAGTCATTGCAGGGGTTAATTTAATCATTTTTTTGTTATATAAATGCACCTTGCCCTCCTGCAGCACAGTGTGGAGTTATGAAATAGCAAGGACAACGCTTACTAGCTACAATTTCATTGTTCTTACTGTAGTTGGCTGTGTGGAGTGGCAAAGAGCATCCCTTCTCTAAACATTCCTAGGCAACAAGCGGCAGAGAGCACTGGCAGTCATGATTCAGACTTATGAGCATAGACATGAGTAGGGGAGGTAAAGAAGAGCAATAATAGGAAGCAGGCTTTGCATGTAAGAATAATCTGCTGGTTTAACAATATTCCTGTATATCAAGCAGCACTTTGAAGCATGGTGCATAAGGGTCCAAACTGGCATATATGGCAAAGCTCATCACTAATGGACCAGTTAGTTATGTCATATTATGGAAGCACAGCACAACTTTAGATAATTCAGGTTTGGTCACAGATACATGATAGATGTATCATGTATGATAGAGACAATAATATCCTGAGACAATATACAAATAATTTTATTTTGTTTTTTGAATTATTCAGCTTGTTATTAATCAGCTCTCCAGTTTGAAATTATTGCAGCTATCTGGTTGCTGGGATTCAGATTTATCTATCAGGCAGTGGTTTGAACAAGACACTGGAAAATGAATAGGAAAGGGTCTGAATAAAAAGAAGAATCATATAAACAAAATTGTAGCATCATGAGCAATATTTTTGGCCTCATAGGGGCAGTGACCCTGAACAACCAGATAGCATTTTAAATTGCAGTCTGGAAAGAGGCAAAAAAAGAAGGTAGATAGTTAAAGAATGTATGTATGTATATTTTTATTTGTATAGCACTCCTTGAGGGCAAAGCACTCTACAGAAAAACATTAAATTAGTAGTAACAAACAAGGGGCCACTGCAATAATGAAAAACAATTAGTGCATTATTAGAAATACAATTCACATAAATATAATTACAATACAGATTAAGTGCTCAGTGTCAAGAAGACAAAAAGATGGAGGACCCTACCCCATAGGGCTTTCAGTCTAAATGGGAGGGTAACTTACAGACACAATTTGGAGGGGTATTAAAGTGCTGTAAGTTACAGTGTGTTACATGGTCATATAAGTGCAAGTTTCCAGTTCTAGTGTTATCCAGGTGCTCCCAGAGGTAGTCATACCCCCATATGTAATTAGAGTTTAGTTCTAAAGACATTGAAGGATGATTCTCTTCGGAGAGATTCGGGAATGACATTCCAAGTATAAGGAATGGCAAGACAGAAGGGTTTGATGCGGGAAACAGCAGTAGTAGTGGGGGGTGCAACCAAGCCGTTGCTCTGAGAGAAGCAGAGGTTTTGGCCAGGTGCATATAGAGAGACGAGAGATGAGATGTTGTTAGGTGCAGAGGAATGAAGGGCGTTGAAGGTTATGAGGAGGAGTTTATATGTTATTCTTTGTTTTATTGGAAGTTATACGGACTTCAGGAGGGGAGGAGCATGTACCCTTTTGTATGAGAGGAGGATAATTCTGGCAGCAGTGTTTAATACAGACTGTAGTGGCCAGTTAGTAGGTTACAGTAATCTAGTTGGGATAGGATGAGAGCATACATCAGTATCTTGGCAGTAGCAGGTGAAAGAAAGGGATGGATTTTGGCAATATTCCGTAAGAAAAAGTGACAGGTTTAGAAAGTGGTGTTAATGTGAGCAGAGAAGGAGAGAGGAGTCAAAGATTACCCCTAGACAGCATTCTGAGTTGACAGAGTTAATGAGCATGCCATCAATAGAGGTAGTAAAAGGGGAGTAGGACCAGGCTTAGGTGGAAATATGATTAGTTCCGTTTTTGTTAGGTTGAGTTTGAGGTGGTGCTGGTTCATCCAGTTGGAGATTGCCAGGAGGCAGTTAGAAATTTGAGCCTCTGTTTCAGCTGTAAAGGAAGGGGTGGATAAATATACTTGGGTATTATCAGTATACAGATGAAAATTAAAGCCAAATGAATGGATGAGATCTCCCAAAGACAGAGCGTACATGGAGCACAACAATGGACCAAGTACAGAGCCATGCGGCACCCCTACATTAAGTGGAACTGGATATGAGGTTTTGTTAGCATAGGAGACAGTGAATGATCGGTTAGAGAGGTAAGAAGAAAGCCAAGATGCAGCCTGGTTACGGATGCCAAGCGAATAGAGAATCTGCATCAGGAGAGAGTGATCAACCGTATCAAATGCAGAGGATAGGTCAAGGAGGATAAGGATAGAGAAGTGACCTTTGACTTTGGCAACCTGAAAATCATTTGTAACTCTGCACAAAGCAGTCTCAGTAGAGTGACCAGGCTGGAAACCAGATTGCAGTGGGTCCAACAGATCATGGTTGTGTAGAAAGTTCATCATACGGGAGAATGTCCAACTGAAATATTGCTAAAAAAAAGGACATTCTATGACATACTAAAAGTCAATTCCAAGGTAAAGGTGTATTTGAATAATTTTTTTGAAGAGGAAGGATAATCATTTTACAAAGTTACTGCACAAAAATGAAGACCAATTCAAAGGTGACTAGGAATATTCTATAACATATTAAAAGTGAACATTATATTTTAGGGTGTTCAGGATGATTAAAGCAATGATTCTGCCTTTTCTTGGTGATGGTTTACATTCACTATAGATAACAGGGTTGGGGAGATCCAGGAAGTAAAGCTTATTAAGTTTTATAAGTGCCAGGATTCTTAGGACACGCTGATGTTCTCTCTTATTTTCTGTTTATAGTTCCTTCTTATTGTTTATAGTTCCTTCTTATGTGGAACAAATACAGGAAATGCTTTACCTACAAAGAATTGCTCTCTTTCCCCTACACATCACTTAGCTTCCAAAGAAACCCGAAAAACTCGCTGATCAGGGTTGCCAGGTCTAATTTTCAAAACCAGCCAAACTCAGCTACAAAACTAGCCAAGAGGCACTTCAAAAGTAGCACAATATGTGCAGTATATAAAAAAGTCTAAAAAAACAAATGAATATATGTGAAAATGTTTTTTTCAAATTTTCACTCTTTTGCCAATTTTTCCATGAAGACAGATTTGCCTGTCATCAGGGGTGTAACTATAGAGGGGAGCCCAGCAGGTATAGGGGCCCCATAAGGCCCTAATACATATACGGTACAATTTCAATAAATATTGGTAAAACAATTCAACCTCTAGACATTTTGGTGGCCAGCAGATTTTTGCCCCAAAATTAAGGAAAGTCAGCAGAAAATGTTAGAATGGGACAGGAGACTAGGGTACAAATCCCAAAATCTGGTAACGCCTGACTTCTACACAAGTCATTCCCATTGCATGCTGGGTATTGTAGTCTTAAATTAAGCTTGGCAAATTGTTAGACAAAAACTACCTTACCCAACATGCATTTGGGAGACAGGTTTGGCACATAAAAAGAAGAAAAAAATTTGTCAGGTTTCCCAAGTACAAACCAGCCAAAGGCCCAAAAAGTAGCCCAAATCCGTTCCTTAGTTAGTTTGTACTTTCAAGACCCGCCTGGGCTTTAAAGTAGAAGCACAATTTGGCTGATAACCCGCCAACCTGGCAACTCTGTTGCTGATTCACGTGAGGAGTGTTTGCAAGCATCGGGATCACATGACGCGTAAGCAATTCTGACTCATCGCGCATGCTCAGTAGGACCCTTATGGCTTGCTTGGATCCCGCGCATGCCTGTTGCGCAGCCGCACTGAGTGTTGCGTCAGCAGACAGGAGAAAGCAGCAGTAGAATCGTAGTCGCCGGTGCTAAGCGGGAGCGCTGGATATGGCGGATGGAGAGCGCTCCCCGCTTCTGTCGGACCTTGGTGATGGAGGAGGCATGGGAGCAGCGATGGGTCCTGGGGCCCCTTCCCCGGGGAGTGCGCTCCCCACTGCTCCGCCGTATGGTGGCCCTGGCCCCGCCTCTAATAAGCCGCAAGGTGGGTGCGCCGCCCACTGATAATTTATTCATGAGGCGGAGTGCTGTGTTTCACTAGGTTTCATTACATATTTAGTAGGAGAGTCAGCCTTATGGGGGCGGGGCTATGGTGTTCTGAGTGTGTTTTTAGGCCTGGGGGCGTGGTAAGAGGCTGTGGGGCGTGAATGTGGATTCTATAGGCGTCTGTTGTATTTGGATTAGACGGAATGATGTCTCAGCATTTTATCGGAAGCAGTGGGCTGTTGAGTTCTTTGCTGTGTGTGGGGCTACAGACATTGTTTGCCATGGTTTAGACCAGGAAATATAACTGCTGTGCATTTGCATTCCTGGGGCAGTTTCTTTTAGTAGGAAATTGTGTTTCTGTTATTCAGCCAGTGTCTGCTTTATTGGCATTTCCTTAAAGGCCATGCAAACCCTCTAATGAAAGAGAATGTCATTCAATTCAACTTTTCAATATACATTTATTACACATGTTCAATGGTGTGAATGCTATTTGTACATGTATCCTATTGACAGCAGGATCTAATTTATAGCACATGTGATGTATAACTTATACTTACTCATTATTCTGGAGCGTAGAAAGATGTGATGATATAAAATACATCAGTTTATACATGGTGTAGGTACAACGGGTTGTAAATTGCCTTACAAACTGCAGAACCAACCAAAGGTCAGTGTCCTCATTCTCCAGTGCCTGTGTGTATACAGCAGTGGTGTTTGTCCTGTGGGCCGACCTGAGCCCTTGCTGATGGGCCCAAGAGTGCAGTTATGGGGATCTTATCTTTGAGATTGTGGGGCAATGTCATGCGTCTTCTGTACAATTCCCCACTGCTTGTATGAAAGTGGACTAAAGGAGACCTATTGTGTTAAAAAGATAAAAAAAATGAATGTGCCATTGCATTACACTTCTACAGAGAAGGAATGTGCTTTATTGGGAATTTCCCCTCAATACCGTACAATTAACACCAATCTATTCCATTTCCTGCTGTCTGCTTTCTCAGGCTTTGCTCAGGAGCCCTTAAAGGAGAAGGAACGTAATATCTACATGTTAGGCACCCTCAAGTGATTGTATTTACTTAACTGACACTCCAGGCTGGTGCTCCTATCAGCAGAAAACTGCACCGGCCTGGGGTTATTCCAGTGCGCACCACAGAACGATCCTCTTCCGGCTTCTTCTTTCTTCTTGCGGCTGCGCAATTGTGTGAAAAGCCGAACTTTAACAAAGAAGTCGGCTATTTCGTTCTACTGCGCATGGGTCTGCCCCAGGAAATTTGAAGAGTGAAGAAGCAGGAAGTGGATCGCTGATAGAAGCACCGGCCTGGGGTGTCAAGTAAGTGAATACAATTGCATTTAGTAAATACAATTACCCCTAAGCACCCCGCAAGTGGCAAATACCTTTCCTTCTGCTTTATCTCTCAGCACTTTGGACTGTAGGATGCGCTGCCATTTAGCAGATACACGGACCTGACAGGGTACTGCAACCTATCTTTGCCTGCATGAATGCAGAGCTGTGATTTTGGCAAGGACTATTAGGACACCCACCCCTCATTTGAAACACAGGGGCCAAGAAGATCTATGGGGGGGGGCTGCAATAAAGGGATCCTTTTAAAATATTATAATTTTTACAGCAGCTAGAAACGACCACCATAGAGTATTTTTTTGCCTTTTGCCTTTTGAGTTATGCCATATGTCCCCTTGCAGATACCTTCTGATTTAGAGTTTGTCAGCTCCAGTCAGAGAAAACAGCAAAATGTGTAAAAGGGCCTTTATTGGAATCAATCTTAAAGTGAACGTAAAGCATTTTTTAAAATCATCCTCA
Source organism: Xenopus laevis (assembly GCF_017654675.1). Taxonomy (NCBI): domain Eukaryota; kingdom Metazoa; phylum Chordata; class Amphibia; order Anura; family Pipidae; genus Xenopus; species Xenopus laevis. The sequence continues at coordinate 154,918,964 of NC_054371.1, forward strand.
TTCTGTCGGCAATGATGAATAAATTTGGTGCCTTCTTATAAATTGGGCCAGAAGCACTGTAAATATTGAAAATGACACTTTTATTGGACCTAATCTTCCCTTACTTATCTGTTAAAAAATGTGTGGTGGGCATATCCTATTGATCCCACCCAAGAAGGACAGGAGACTGTGGGTAGGCAGTCATACAGGGAAATATTAATTGCAGTTCTCTGTCAGGTCTGACTTGCTGCTGATTGGCTAGCATCCTACAGTGCATATAGCTGAGAGTCTTGGGCTTTCCAGCACAGTCTGGGAATGCAGCCAGTAGGAAGTTACCAAAAGTACTTTGGTAGATGGCTTCAACCTTTAGCCTCAACCTTTAGCCAAATCATATGGCAATGGAAAGCCAGTCAGAGGCCACCTGTGTTTAAGAACTGTCATCACACAACTGGGCTTTTGAAAGATGGAATCTGTATGAACCCCTTCCCCCCCAAACAAAACATGTTCTTGTCAGGGATCTAACAGGGACACCATAATGCAACAAGATGCCATGTGAAAAGTTATTTATTTTGTTTGTAATGCACTTTTGCAAACAGAACTTTTACAGATTGCAATTTTGTTAGCAATTTTTCTTCTTTTCTCATCTTTCTGTCAGTGAGCTGCGTGAGGCTGCTTTGTCCCCACAATTCTGATTAGATAGGCTGTCTGCTTATTGAATATATCCTTGAATGCTCATCTTGCAATGAACTTTGACCATTGCTGTTGGAGAGGAACACCACACCATTCTGTATTAATTCATCTGACATTGGCTAAATTAGATAGGATCACACTAAAGAAGTCACAGTGGGACTTGCATTTTTACGAAGTGCTATCCTCATATCTACTAGGGAGCGTTATCTTGTGTCAGGGAGATGTTATTTTGTTACCTTTCCATTGTTCTGCTGAGGGGGAAAGGGAGGTGGGTGACATTAATCCAACTTGCAGTGCAGCAGTAAAGAGTGACTGAAATTTATCAGAGCTCAAGTCACATGTTTGAGTGCATCTGGGAAACTGACAACATGTCTAGCCCCATGTCAGATTTCAAAATTAAATATTAAAAAAATCTCCTAGTGTCCCTAGACTCCCGCAGTTACCCACCTAGCAATACTGGATACTGAACTGAAGTGTGGAGGGTATTTATTGCCCCATATGGGGGTCCATTTAGACCAGACAGGTTGTTTGCTTTGGGCAATTTTAAGCGCCACCTGAAAAGACTTCACTACTGTTCTAGTGGGTTATCAATCTGTTTTAGCACTGGGTCTCTCACTATCAGTGGTTTGTTGGCTGTATTTTTATCATAATTTGTGATTGTTTAAGGCTATTTGTATTAGTGATCCACCATATCCAGGATTCAGTTTGGGAATTGGCTGAATCCTAGCACTTTCTTTCTTTTTTCTTTCTTAACAAGATATTGATCGGGCCACATCGAAACCCTCAAATCCTGTGACTTTGGACAAATGAATCGTCAAACTTTTGTTCACACATGATGCCATTAAAGGACAAGGAAAGTCTAAAATAGAATAAGGCTATAGAAATGCTGTATTTTGTATACTAAATATAAACATGAACTTACTGCACCACAAGCCTAATCGAACAAATAATTTATGCTTTCAAAGTTGGCCACAGGGGGCTGTCATCTTGTAACTTTGTTAAACATCTTGGCTTGACCCTGACCCTGCACATGCTCAGTGTGGTCTGGGCTGCTTAGGGATAGTCATAAACAAAGCTGCTCGAATTCTGCATGGCTGGTAAGTAAGGCGAGGGCTCCCCCTGCTGTTCATAAGTATGATTGTTTCCCTGCTCAGCAGTTAGGGACCATCTGACAATTCCTATCCACAGCAGTAAATGAAGGGAGAATTTCACTGCATACAGTCAGGTTTCTTATAAAAACTGTACACATTTTTTAATTAAAGTATATTGGAGAAAGGTTTATTTTTCATTAAAGAATGTAAAAATTGGATTTTATTGTTTTGCCTTTCCTTGTCCTTTAAGGGTTCGGATTCAGTTTAATATTCAGCATTCTATATTTCACCTACAATTCTAATTTTGTTGCATGTCCTTGATTGTGTTTTGTGTTAACGTTTATCAGGATATGATAGTGTGCATTTGCTTGGATAAAGGTGGCTATTTTAAAAGATAATTTATGTTCTAAGCCCTTGTAGTGTGTGGGCAGACTATAGAGCATTTTTTGGTTCAGCAAGTACAATGGGGCCTGGATTATTTTAGGTTTAAAGATGATTTTGTTTTATATATTGGGGCACGTAATATTGTTGTACTGAGTCCCTCTGCTGTATTTGTTTTTGTACTAGTTTCCTAATGTCTTGTTTGTTTTGTAGAAATTTGCTTTTGTCATTTTACTTTTGCCATTGAATGTTATTACTATTATTAACATATATTTATATAGCGCCAACATATTTCGCAGCGCTGTAAAGTAAATGTGTTTATACAACTAAGTCACATGAATTACATACATAGAACATATGGAGTTACATACATCACAACCAATACGGTACAAAAGGTGAGGAAGTATTTATTAATTGAAGAGCACTAGGACACAGCCTAACGCGTTTCGTATCAACAGGATACTTAATCATCAGCCTATGATTAAGTATCCTGTTGATACGAAACACGTTAGGCTGTGTCCTAGTGCTCTTTAATAAATAAATACTTTTTTAATTGAAAAGTCCGCCTGGAAAATTTGTTCCTAGAAGTGCCTGCTCAATTTCTATACACGGTTATCCGCTCCCTCAGCTGAAGGTTCAGGGCAGCGCACCTGGTCCCTTAAAACTGGTGAGCTGCATCTACCCATCAGTGTTCATGATCCTAATTTACGATCAGAATACAGTGGGTAAGAGATGTAGTACTGTATGTGGTATTGCATTTGGTAGTTAAACAGAGTGAGGTAGGCTTCTTTAAATAAGTGCGTTTTAACAGATCAGAAGCAGAAAGTTTGGGAGAAAGTCGGACAGACTGTGGGAGAAAATTCCAGAGGAGGGGTGCAGCCGTTGCAAAGTTTTGAATGCGAGCATGTGAGGAGGTAATGAGAGAAGAGTTGAGGGGCAGATCAGTAGAAGAGCGTAGCAAGCGGAGTATATAGAGATGAGTTCAGAGATGTAGGGAGAGCCAGAGTTATGAAGTGTTTTGAATGTCAGGATCATTCATTTGAATTTCTCCATGTCTGCTTGGGGGACACAGGGACTGTGGGGTATAGCTGGTACATCTAGGAGGCAGGACACAACTAGGAAAAAACTGTCTCCTCCTCCACCGGCTATACCCCTAGTAGGCGGAGTTCCACTCAGTTTGAGTTGTGTCCTCAGGAGGATATTTTCTCTGTACACATTTTTTATTTTCCTTATTGTTCAGCTTGACTGACTTTGCCTGTGCCAAATGCCGCAAACTTTTGCCCTCAGCGCACAAAGACACATTATGCAATAAATGCAATAAATGTAAGCCTGCTGAAAGTGTTTCTGAACCCCCAGAACCTACCCTTCCCCAGGCAGACCTGACCACACAAGGGGAATCCTCTTCCCACACGAAAGGCAGTTCACCACCCAGGGGTCCTCCCTCTCCCCCAGAATGAAACTTGCTCAATTTTTGGACAAACTACTATCACGTCTCGATAATCCCAAGGGAAGGGCTTCAAAGCGCAGAGCCCCCTCCCCTTCTGATGAAGAGAATGACTCCCCATCAAGAATGTCTTCCATACATCATCTTACTCAGTGGACGACTGCGACCGTTCTGAGGGAGAGCTTTCTTCCATCTCAGACCAGGTTGAGGAAGAGTTCCCTAGACACTCTTCAGACTCAGTTGATTATCTCATTACTTCAGTCTTAGAGACTCTTCACCTTCAAGAACCGGAAGTCTCCAAGTCTCTTTTCAAATGTCACAGCAAAACTTCTCCAGTTTTCCCTTCCCACGCACAACTTGATCTCATCACTCAGGAGTGGGACAAGCCTGAGAGGCAGTTTCAAATCAGTGACTCTATCGTTTTTCCAATGAAATTATGGAGAAATGGTCCCTTCCACTCTCAGTGGATGCACCAGTGTCCCGTCTTTCCAAGAACACTGCTCTTCCAGTCCCAGACATGTTACGGTTTTGATTTTCTATATTAAAATTTTATGATAGAGGTTAATATATTCCTGTTGACTTTGTTACAAACTGAGTGGAACTCTGCCTACTGGGGGTATAGCCAGTGGAGGAGGAGACAGTTTTTTCCTAGTTGTGTCCTGCCTCCTAGATATACCAGCTATACCCTACTGTCCCTGTGTCCCCCAAGCGACTGAAGAGAAAGATATTTAACGGTGAGTACATAAATTTCATTTTTATTCCGAAGCCAGTGTAGGGATTGGCAGAGTGACATGGCAGAGGAGTAGTGGTTGCTGAGGTGTATTAGCCTCGCGGCAGTGTTCATTATGGACTGGAGAGGTGATAGTCTCTGGCGGGGAAGGTCAATTAAACGAGAGTTACAGTAGTCTAGACGTGATATGACGAGATAGTGAATAAGAATTTTGGCACCATCTTGGGTGGTAAATGATCGTATTTTGGATATGTTCCTTAGGTGGAAATGACATGATTTAATAAGTGACTTGATATAAGAATTGAAGGACAGGGCAGTATATAGGATAACCCCAAGGCACCGGGCCTGGGGAGATGGGGTGATAGTGGAAATGTTAGCTATGATAGATACTTCCAAGATGTTACTGGTTAGTTGGAGGAAAGAGAACCATTTCCGTTTTAATTTATCCAAGTAGAGATATCGGACAGGCAGGAGGAGACCCGAGTTAGGAGTTCTGGGTTGAGGAGAGAGAGATCTAAGTGTGATCAGCATAGAGGTGATAGTGGAAACCATGCGAGTTGATTAGTCTGCCAAGGGAGAATAATAGGGGGCCCAAGACAGAGCCTTGGGGAACCCCAACAGAAAGAGGTCGGGGAAAAGATGCTACTCCAGTGTAGGAGACACTGAAAGAACAATTAGTGAGGTAAGAAGAGAACCAGGACCGGCCCATGTCACAAAGGCCAAGGGAATGGAGGGGGAGAGGGTGATCTACAGTGTCAAATGCAGCTGAGAGATCAAGCTGTATTAGTAAATGAGAAATGATTGCTGGCTTTAGCTGTTAAAAGGTTGTTCGTTCTGTTCATTTTTTTCATCATTTGTTTCCCCAATGCAGGCTTCCCAGAGTTCCCAGCTGCTCATGGCTCCGTTATTACAGGAGAAGACCCTCCTCCATATTCCCCTTTGACAAGTCCAGAAAGTGGCTCTGCACCCATGATCACCTGCAGAGTCTGCCAGTCACTTATTAATGTGGAAGGAAAAATGCACCAACATGTGGTTAAGTGTGGTGTCTGCAATGAGGCTACGGTAAGGCAAACAAAGTGGACAATTAACCTTGTAAGGTAGACAAGGCAGGTAGACCGCAGAGGTTTGCTTAATTATTTTTGTCTTTTGCAGCCAATAAAAAATGCCCCTCAAGGGAAGAAATATGTTCGTTGTCCCTGCAACTGTCTTCTAATATGTAAAGTGACATCCCAGAGGATAGCTTGCCCCAGACCCTACTGGTAGGTACCAAGGATTATGGGAAGATATGGATATGCTTTGCTGAAAATCAAGGGACAGACAAATTTTGCTTACAATATCAAATTTCTTTACAACCATTGGGACCTTTTAATGAATGTATATTTGCAAAGTGTTGCAGAATTACATTTTCTTTCAATAGGCAAAACCTTATTGCAGGGGTTGAGTACAGAAATGCAAATTGATATGCGAAACTGAGTGTTATATTTTTTTTACAGTAAGAGAATTATAAACCTTGGCCCTGTACATGCTGGTCCCCTGAGTCCGGAACCACAGCCGGTTGGTGTGAGAGTCATTTGTGGACACTGCAAGAACAATTTTCTGGTACTGTGAATGGAAGATGTTTTTATTTTATTTTTTTTGCTTTTTCTGGGGGGAGATGCATTCGTCTGAGGTATTAGGTCAGCTTATTCTTTCTGAGTTTATTGATAATGTTAATAATAATACTCGGTATATTTTAAGACTGAACACACAGGACCTTTTATTCCACCGTGCATTGATGTTGAAGCCTGCACACAGTCTGGTATTCTAGATGTTCTATCAGTAGCAGAAGTGGGTGACTGATCCCCTGGCTTCTATTATTGGTTGATCCTGCTGAAATGCTGCTTGGGTTTTCAGAAGTATCATAAAAGGTATTGGAAATCCATTCTTTAGGCTTTACTGCAGCGAGCAGGTTTAGCCACATTAAACAGGTTTACACAGAACTGTTGGCATAGCAGTAAAGCTTTTGTTTATGTCACTAAATACCATGTAAATAATAATAATCCTATATCCTCTGTATGCTCCAAATACATTCTCATAGCTGCCCAAACCCCTCTTGCTAATATAAAACAAGTTATAAATGCAAAAAAATTCCCAATAGGCATACGAAACCCAATACTTCTCCAATGGCACAGCAACGGACTGCATAACTTTAAAGACTTATTAGATGATAATTATTCAATATTCACCCAAACAAAACTCATGGAATAATACCCATTTACAACACCACATATATTACTGAGACTAAAACTTATCCATTTTGCAAATCATACAACTACTCAGTTATCAGATAGAGAAAAAGATCACCCATTTAATAAAATATGGAAAAACACTGAAACTAACAAACAACATCACAATTATATCAGACGATACAAACATAAATTAGAAGATGAAGGAAATTCTGCCTTTAAATGGGTGACATACATACCTGACACAACAAAATCAGATATTTTAAAACAACACATGAAAATAATGAAATTACTCCCAGCAAGCAGATATCAAGAGATGGCTCTCCAAACACTTCATAATTCAAATCTAACTCCAACCAGAAGATATAAAATGGGAAATCTCTCCTCCGATAACTGTCTAAGATGCTGCTCCCCAGGAGCCGACTTAATACACAACCTTTGGTCATGTTCAAAATTACAAACTTTTTGGCAAGAGGTAGCCACATATGGTGGACAGATGGCTGGGAAACCTATCCAAATACAAATTGAATGGGCAATATTTAGTAACACCACAAATTATACCCAACTATCAAAACCAGAGAAAAATATGATTGGGACTAGCGGCAGCAGCTCGGAAACGATATTACAACATTGGTTAACCCCTGACTCTCCACCTATTTTAATAGTCAAACAAAAATTACCTTCCATATTTCATATGGATTGGTTGGAAGCAATAATCAGAAAAGAACAAAACACAACGAAATTCTTTAACACCCGGATAACATATATAACATCACTTCCACAACATATTAGACACCTCACAGTTTACACCTTTAGACAAACAACATGGTACGACAAAGAAACCCTTAGAGAACACCCACTTGTAATGGAGTCATCCCAATACCTCGACACATTGCAACACAAACGAGAAAGGCTGGATTTCACACCACCCAGGAGTCATCAAATAAATAGAATATTAGCTACATATCCACTAAATCCTACGTAGGGTCATATACTAAATTTTGAGCTGTAAATTTCATAATGTTACTATATATTGTTGAAAAACTGTTGAAAAATCTGTATTTATTATTTTTATTATGTATGAAACTACATACTGAAAACAAGCTTTATTATGTGATAAATAAATAAAAACATGTTTTTTTTAAAAAAAAAGTTATAAATGAATAAAATATTCTGTTAAAAGTATCTTTTTTTTTTTCCCCCCCCCCCTAGTGGACAGAATTTTCAGATCGGACCTTAGCTCGCTGCCCACACTGCCGTAAGGTGTAAGTATCTGATAGGATGTTGATGGTCTGGAGCCATACTGGTTTGGACCAAAGGAATTTCACCTTATTTGTTTCTCTTTCAGTTCTTCAATTGGCATGCGGTATCCGCGAAAGAGATGTTTCTGTTGTTTCTTGTTGGGAGTTTTGCTGGCTCTGGCTGCTGCAGGACTTGTTGTGAGTTCTTCCATTTAATTCTTTGTATAGGAAAAGCAGTGGGTGTTCAGCTAAAGCCAAACTGTTCATATTGTGACCATTAAACGTACTTATCCATGATTTATATAGTACTGACATATGCCACCGTGCTTTACATAGGTTATACATCATTTACCTCACTAGAATATGCTTAACAGGGCCCTTAATAGCAGTCGCAATGTGGTTGAGACATCCACACCCTGCCAAAACTCTGTGATGACCATACCCCAAGTGACATTCTTTTATTGCTGGGTGAACCCTAAGCTTCCAGTATTGACAGTCGGAATGCTTATTGTTATGGCCTTCACGTATGACATCACAAGGAATTGGGACATACTCAAGGCTTGCTCAAGCCACAAGCTCTATGAAGGAAGTGAAGCTTTTTCCTTGACATAACAAGCTACATGAGATGTAGCTTGTTCCCCTGTTTGGCCTTAGACTGTGAATACATGGACTGAAGGGCTCCACTGCTCTTAGCCTGAAGCGGATCTGCTCCGTGTCCCTGCTCAATTGATTTGAATCTGATCCACCTACACGCGCACACACATGCAACGGAGGTCAGCCTGGTGATGCCTCCTTTCCCATATTTGGGCTGACCTCCGCTGCGTGTGCTCACGTAGGTGGATCAGATTCAAATCACTTAAATAGGGACACGGAGCACATCCGCTTCAGGCTGAGAGCAGTGGAGGTCAGCCCAAATATGGGAATGGAGGTATCGACCTCCGCTACATGTGTGCGCACTTAGGTGGATCATATTCAGATCAATTGAGTGGGTACACGGAGCACATTTTTTTATATAGTTTGTGTCAGATGGGTAGTGATGTTATCCCATCAAATTCTTATTTGGTATATCAAATTCTTATTTGGTATGCCAAATTCTTATCTTTCCCCCCATTCCTTCACCTCAAATAAAGCTTAATTTGCATGTGGCTGCAGAGGGGAAGGCAGCTTCTGTGGTTCTAAGTGTTATTGTCCTAAATGTGGATTCTTATGTATTGAATTAGAATCTGTAGTGTCATTGTGTATGCTCATAAATCTAATAATTCATTCTATTTTTCATACAGGGAGGAACTTGGACTTTGGCATACAAATATGGTGGGATCTATGCCTCTTGGGCAATTCTGCTGCTCCTAGCACTGGCATGTATTGGCCGTGGTATCTACTGGGCTTGTATGCGTGTCAGTCACCCTGTCCAGAGCTTCTCATGAGCACAGGACCTTCCTCATTCAGCTTCCCCAAAATGGCCAAGATGACAAGTAATCGCTGGAAGGCACAGGATGGCGAGAGAGCAGTGGCTCACAACTAATTGGGGGGGAATACCTGCTGCATTATAATGCAGTTATGATTATGGTTCCGCAGTCCTAAATCACCTGCCTCTCTATTCTGACAATACAGGGCTAAAAATACTTTTCCTTGTATACACTACTGAAATCATGCAGGTTGTAGAAACACTACACGATTTGCTTTATATAGCAAATCCAGGACAATGTTTACTTTGAGGAACCGCATATTGGGGAGTGCTCAATGTGTCACTAAATTTGGTGAATTTATTTAAATTCAGAGCAGGACACCTACCTGTAAGGCTGGCTTGCAGGCAGGTTGGCATGTTGAAAGTAAGGCAATGTATAGGCTTGTTTTGTGTTTTTACCTTTTTACGGTTTGTTGAGATAAAGGCTTTTGCTGTAGTCCCTGAGAAATTCGAGGAAAGCCTTTCTTCTGCAGCCTGACTAAAGCTGGCCATAGACGCAAAGATCCCATCATACTAATCCTCAATTCGTACAATTTTCGGACCGCTTGTAGAGAGTCCCGACATTTTTCGCCCCATGTCGATCGGTCGTTTGGTCGATCGGACAGGTTAAAAGATTTCTGTCGGCTGCTGATAATATCTCTGCGTGTATTGCCCAATTGTACGATTTTCAGAGGGAGACTGTCACTAGCTTTGTCGGACATAAAGTCTCGTACGATTGCTGTTAGGGGCGGATCTGTTCTTGATCTGTTCTTTTACTACTTTATTTAAACTGAAGTTTAGCGACAGGTCGGGAGATTGGGAAGTCTGGTCGTTCGAGGATTCGAACAAACGGATCTTTGCATCTATGGCCAGCTTTAGGGGAAGCAGCACTCAAAACCCTGCTCACATAAAAGAGACCTGTTTCTTATCCCTTTAGGAAGAAAATTACCTCATCCCCTTAAAATGTATGGTAATGTGCTGGAAAAGTGGTATGACAGTGTCTCTTACAACCAACCCCAAACTCAAATTCCTGTTGCATTTTCATTTGAGTATAATGTTAATAACCCTAAATGTACATTCCTTCCTGCTCATCCTTTAATCATATTAATGAATGGCTACATATGCCCATGATATTTTTCCCCTTATGTTTGCTGCATCTAGGACAATATAAAGAAATGGCAATTCCAATCATGAACAGCGCCACAATATTAATAAGTAAGCACCCTGAATTCTCCTCAGTTCTAGGACCTGATGCTTTATTGCACAGCTCTATTCAACCAGTAGCGACTAACAGTGTTTTGCAGACAAAAAATTCAGATGAACCATTTGGAATGAAAGGGCATGGTATACAATAAAAACCGATCTACATATCTATTAAAAGGGAACAGTCACAGAAAAAATAATCCTATCACCTGTCTGTTGGTAGATGTAAGAGTATATTAGAGAAGTTAGCAGAGAAAGTCCTTGCTTTGCAAAACTTGTACGTGGAAATGCAGCTATGAATTAAGAGGCGAATGTTGCTTTTGCTCACATTGTGGGCGATATCCATATTTCAACTTAGAGGGGAACTATCACAAAAATAAATTTAATATAAGTTTCAGTTTACTGAAATACGAAGGTTTCTGAATGTAATCAATTAAAAATTCTGTACCATTTCTTTCATAGTTCATCTTCACTATCCCTCTCTCAGCATCTGTTTCTCTTCATTCTCTCTTCATGCAGCAGTTGGGTGTCAGATATTCATTTACAGTTAGATCCAATATATCTTATAGGGGGATCCTTATGCCTAGAATTTGTATTAGAGCTCACTATTAAATCACCTGAAATCCTGTCTCTCTACATGCAGGATTTGTGCAAAAGGCAGTTATTTTGTTAGATTTTGTTTGTACTGGAATCAGTTATTTGAGTGAGCTCTAATTCATCTGCTAGGAAAGGAAGCCCCCCTATAAGATATATTGGATCGAACTGCTGATGCCCAACTGCTGCAAGACAGGGACAGTGAATATTAACTTGATTATTTCAGAAACGATGCAGAATATTGAATTGATCGTATTTAGAAAGTTTCTTATTTCAGTATGATGAAGCTTATATTACATTTTCACAATAGTTCCCCTTTAAAATCCACCCAAATTAGCACGAACGAGGCACAAATACGGTTCAGCTGAGCCTTAAGTGGTACTTTGGGTTTTATTGTCATTAAGTAGAAAAGCTGCAAAAGTAACATTTCAAGATTTGCACTATCCTCGCTTTGTCAGACATGAGTTACAGAATATTCTTCTGTCCAGTAAATCTTACATAATAATGGGGTGAATGCCTTCTTAAGATATTTTAGCAGATTGGTGTTTTCTACACGTTGAGCTGGACTGGGGTTTATCATGAGTCCCCCTAGTTTTGTGTATGTAAAAAAAAAAAAAAAGTGTTGAGCTGTAGATTTGTAGAGGATGTTTACTTCCCATAATCTGGCCACCTTCCTTTTCTCATTTTGTTTTTGTGTGAGTAAAACAGCTTGCGTGTGTTCTACCATGGCTTTTGGGATTTACATGTCATCAGCAGCTGTAGAGGTACATAAAAGCTTGTTTATTTATGGTCAGCTAAATATAGGCCAGAGACATCTCCAAGGAAAACAGCTGATCTCTTTCCATTGTCAGCAAAGGGAAGTGCTCCGTGGTTCATAGGAGCAGCCATTGCTTGAAAATGCACAAGTCATTTTGTGTTTCATTACAGCGAGCCATAAACTTCCCATTAGCAATAATGCCAGTAGGACGTTTGCTTACTACAGAAATTATATCTGTCCTTCATATCATATAATACAAAGTCTGACTTTTGCTAAAGAGAGATTTTCTTCCAGATAGTGAAAGAATTTAAATGTATATGGAGAATTTTAAGTGTACTGGTTGCTCCCTAGGATGAGTTCATGTCAATACTATTATTTAACTGCAGGAAGCAGACTGGGTCCAACCTGTTTTTATGTGTATGCAGCTGTACAGAATTGCATTAGTTGTATATAATTGTTAATTCATTTTTTTCCTGCTGGTGTGCCTCTTGCAAATTGTACTTTGGTTGCAGTGGATTATAAACTTTTTAAACATTTTCTTGCCTTCAGCTTTCTTCCAGAATATTGGCAAAACATTGTTCCGAAAACACCTTGTGGGCAAATATATATATATATATATATATATATATATCTCTGTACGCACATAACGCAGACCCATGCACCCGTTACAGATTCCATAATGATCCTCATGAAGCCGCTTAGAACAAATGTAATGTTTTGTGTTTACTTTGTTCTCCAGGGAATCTAACATAAAGAGGTAAAATAACACTGAAAATAACTGTGGTTAAAGTTAACATCTTGCTTTCATAATGAATATAATCCAAATGTACATTAGATTCAAAGTCATCACCTTCTCTGCCATATTTATTTCTCTGTATAAAACCCAGCAGGGTCACTGGCCCTAAATCCTGCTGTTTCCTAGTCAGTGGATGGGCAACAAATTGTCAGAAACAGCATTGCTAACTTGATTTTGCACAGGGAAAAGTTCCCTACATAGGTAAACTAGAAACAAGACTGAAAATATTTACATAGGACTTTTATGATTGCCTAAACAGTTGCTCATGTATAGTGTGAATAAACCACTTCTGTTTTTTATTGCATTCTTTGCCAACACACTGGTATAAATACATTACCTAGAGGCATTTTAAATTTAACAATGTATGCTGAAGGATGCCGACCTGAGAGCTAGAGCCTAGGCAGTGTTAATTAACACTCTGATGGTATCATAAGGGCAAGAGTCATTTCAATGGACATCGTTAAGGTAAAGGATCCACAAGGTATTGATACCTCAATATGCACAATGATATGGCAATGAATTCTAGGCATGTGTGGGATTTGTTAAAAGGAAAAAAACTCTTAAGTGGATGGTCGACATTCTAGCCGAGAGCACAAATTGTGGGTCAGAGTAAGATCACCAATATAGGAAGATGTTTAGCAGGTAACAAGCAATGCCAGCAAAGCGTTTACATCACAGCTATTTCTCTCAATTTAAAGTAATTATGTGCAAAAAACAAACCTTTTCTGCATATTTAAGTGAAAGCTGCTATGATGTTAGCTTCTGCTAAAAACATTCACTTGATGCCTAGGAAGAATGACAGATGTGTCAAAAAAGGTTACTTCTTTTCTGTTAATTGTAAGGATATAAAAATAAACTGCTTATGAGATATGGGCAATATTTAACATTTTTTGTTAATTATATTATGAAATTTAGTTTGTACTAATAAAATCACTCATGTTAGAATGCTCACACAGAATTCAGAAGAGAAGGATGTATGTCCAGTAATAATAATCGTTCCCACTTCGTACAGCGTTTGGCATGCTCTATCCTGGCGCTAGTTAAAAAAAAACAAAAAAAAACCTCAAACCCCCCCCCTCCCCCATTGTTATTGTTCTTATTTTGATAAAATACCAGAGATCTCCACTGTCTTCAAATTTATATCTTTAGCTCCTATCAAACGGTTACAAAAGCCTTACCTACATACAACAGCCTCTTTCCTGCCAAAGGGATTACAGACAAAGCAACACCTAGGATGTAAAGGGTTTAAAAACAAAAATCATGACAACTGTAACCAAAGGGCCAGTAAAGAAACGGAATCTTGATGATACAGGTCGCTACAGCTTATGAATCTTCAGTAATTTAACTTGCACAGCCCCCAATGTCCTTAACGATATTAAGCAACACCTGGTAGTTACTAGGGATGGACTGAATCCACTATTTTAGATTCGGCTGAACCCCCAAATCCTTCGCAAAATATTTAGCCGAATACTGAACCAAATTTACATATGCAAATTAGGGGTGGGACAGGGAAAACATTTTTTACTGTTTATTTTACATCCCCGCATATGCAAATTCGGATTCGATTCGGGACAGGCAGAAGGATTCGACCGAATCCTGCTGAAAAAGGCAGAACCGAATACTGGATTTGGTGCATCCCTAGTAGTTACCTTTGCCAGGGTACCTAGTAGCAGAAATATGGCAGTAAAAGGGGTGATTCAAATACAACCTGGGTTTGTACAATGTGATGAGTGTATAATTATAAGCTTCTGACACACAGTCTGTGTAACACAGATAATACAATTCTATACATTTTTGATCAATGTGATGTAAATAAACAGTCTCATTCCAAACAAACTGCATTCTTGTTTTAAAAATTTAATATAAACTTTCCCTGTGAAAAAAAGAAAATACTGTTCTAGCCGTTTTTAGATATACTTTATCATAATGCACCAAAGAATTCTAATCAGGTTGGTCCATGAGAAAGGGAGGTTTGGTTTTACTCTTGACATCTCACAGAAGTGTTTTCTTATCCAGTCATCCACTTTAATCCCACGGAGTTAATCTCTCCATGTCACTTCCACCTCATCAGTGCGGTACCTATAGGGAGGAGAGATATGATATAAACACAGTGGGATTACATTCAGCACTACTTCAATCCTGTAAATTACTGTACTGTACCTTTGGGTTATCCATGAATCCTGCAGATTGGTTACTTGTCCAGCGCGGAACATCTCCCATCCAGCCTGTGCAATCATAGCTCCATTATCTATGCAGAATCTACAAGAAAAAAAAACATGTAAAGGGCCCTAAAAAAAATTTCTGATTAGCCCAGATTATTTCTTTAGGAGGAAACGGTACAATGGTTGGCAACCTAGTTAGCTGTAAAAGTGCCGATATCTGTTCTGTAGACCAATTTGGCAGATTATCTGCACGTGTATGGGGTGTGCCGACGGCCTCCCCAATCGATAGGCTAAAAATTGCCCAGATATCGATAGGGGCAGGTTTGATTTTCTTGCTAGTTGATGCGCTTCTTGTCCCGTGGGGCCAAACGATCGGATTAGCTCGATATCAACCCTGCCTTTGGTGGGCATATCGGGGAAAGATCCGCTTGTTTGGCAACTTCTCCAAATAAGCAGATCTTCTAGTGTATGGCCACCTTAAGAAAATGATAACAAGTTGACAAGTCTTGAGTGTTTACATACACAGCCTAACTGTTTTTCAATGGTTCAATATCAAGTTATAGGCACGCACATGCAAAAGAAGCCCTGTAATAAAAGAAGTTGTTCACCTTTGAGTTAACTTTTAGTGTGGTGTAGAGAGTGATACTATGAAGCAATTGGTTTTCATTTTTTATTATTTGTGGTTTGAGTTATTTAGCAACTCTCTAGTTTGCAATAACAGCAATCCAATTGCTAGGGTTTAAATTACTCTAGCATCCATGCATAGAGACTGGAATATGAATAGTAGAGGACCTGAATAGAATGATGCATGATAAAAAGTAGCAATAACAATACATTTGAAGCCTTACAGCGCATTTGTTTTTAGATGGGGTTGTGACCCCATTTGATAGCTGAAACGCTGAAGGCTGCAAGTCATTTAAAAACTGTAAAAAATAAATAAATAATGAAGACCAAATGAAAAGTTTCTCAGAATTGGCCATACTAAAAATTAACTTAAAGCTGAACAACCTCTGTAATGCCTGGTCAAGGCATAGGTTAGATACAGAAATTCTCTTGTGTTGAAGCCTAGGTGTGTGCATATCGATGTAATTGAGCCCACGTGTTCTGTTTCTATAATTTGTCTAGGAAATAGATAAGAGTTGCAGCAGGAAGCCTTGGGGCCTACCTTTCATCTGTTGCAAAAATCTTAGCTCCACGTTCCTCACACATCACTCCCATCATTTCTTGTAAACGTACATTACCTGCAGAACGAAATATTTATCAGTGATATAGAAAAATGGAGGAACGACATTCCACAGAGGGAATATTACGTTTGCAAAGTTTCTGCATGCAGCTGTTACCACTGCAAATTCTCCTTCTTGCCTTTTTGGTTACTGTTGCACAGTCTCCTGATTGATAAGAAGTCTATGTGCTTAGTGGACATTGAACAGGGTAGAGAACTACCTGCTGAGAGCAATGCCCTTTTGTTCTTTGCACCTTGTCCCATAATAAATAAAGCCTATGAAGCTTAATCATTTAAGCAGTGCATGAAACCATAGTGTCTGAAATCGAGGCAGAAAAGTGAAGGCCAAAGGAGTGTTACAATCTTTGTTCAGCCTTTCTGTTGCACCTTTGTATGTTTCCTTTGTATATCTATTTTCCACAATCTCAGTCAATTATCTACTAAAGTGTACTAAGCTGTTCACCATGCAGACTACGGGACACATGAAAAAATACAGACTAGGCAAATATACATAAGCTTTAATCATACAGTAAATATCAAACACGCAGCTCTTCTATCTGAAATAGGATTGCATGAGTAAATACAGGTATATTGGCTAATCACTGTGGTCTGTTGTACAGCTAAATTCTGTTGCACTGTGACTATGAACACTAGTCATACAGTTAGAATGGGACACAAACTTGGACTGGAATTTGCGATCCTGGAGAATAGATATCCTAGGGTTGACATATAGTTGTGTATAAAGTGCTCCACTTGCAGAACTATATCAGACAGAAAATACAAAAGTGATCCTGACAGTGCTTCAGGGGCAGTCAGACCTGTTGTGATAATGTGGTACAGGATCGATTATCCGGAAGCCCGTCATCCAGAAAGTTCCAAATTATGGAAAGGCAGCCTCCCATAGACTCCATTTTAGCCAAATAATCCTAATTTTTAAAAATTATTTCCTTTTTCTCTGTAATAATAAAACAGTAGCTTATACTTGATCAAAACTAAGATAGAATTGATCCTTATTGGAAGCAAAACCAGCCTGTTGGGTTTATTTAAGGTTTACACAATTTTCTAGATCCAAATTACAGAAATATCCCTTATCTGGAAAACACCAGGTCCCAAGTATTCTGGATAACAGGCCCCATACGTGTAGTTCTGAAAATACGGAATTTTGGACTAAACTAATCGCCACCAAATTGGGACCTAGGGATGGAAATACTGCATTGCTTGGTTATATTGGAGTTAGTATTACTTTAAAATTGAACTTTGCGGCTACTGGTAATTCAGTTCAAACTCTTATATTTTGTATTTGGGTATGAATTCATCAGACTACAGAATAATGTCACTTACAGCCAACGCCTCCCACTATCAGAACTTCTTGTGACCCACAATGTGCCATTGCCCGCTCTGTAATTTCCACCAGCATAGAGAAGAGGGTCTCCTACACAAGAATGGACAAGAGTCATGAGCAGTCATTTGTCATAACATACGATCATTTGGAAACAAGCTGCTTGGTATTCCAGTAACAACAGTGAGACTACAACCTGTAGAGAGAAGCAGAGATCCTCAGGGGTACATTCTCCAGATGACAGCATCTTATGAGACATGTCCTACAAAAATGTAGTGAGAGAGAGTCAGTCCCAGTGAAGCCACAGGATAAGAAGAACAGCATACTGTATTTCAGATTCTGCTGGTGGACAATAGGAATGTTGGTCAGTGCAGTCCAACCCTCAGCTTGTACTGGGCTAGCTATTCACTATATCACATGTCCAGGCGCCATATTTGTAATAACATAATGATGTGATACAAAGAATTAAACAGAGCTCTTGGCTGGATGGCACTGATATACACTATTCCAAAGCAATATACACACAAAGAGGGGGGATGGCAAGTTGTCCTAATGCTCATATTTGTGGGTTGGCTGCTTAGAACAAGTAAATCAAGATATATGTGTGAGAGTTCCCCAGTTCCATGATGCAGCATATACAGGAGAGAAATGAAAGGTCTATGGGAGAACTAACCCCTAAAATGTATATGGTTAAAAATGCCATATTGTATATACTGAACCAGCCTAAAGTTTCAGCTTCTCACTAGCAGCAATTATCCAGGACTTCAAACGGGGGGTCACCATCTTGGAAAGTGTGTGCGACATTTGTATGCTCCGTGGACTCTGAGCAGCTGTTGAGGAGCTAAGCTTAGGGGGTTGTCACAAATTATCAAGCAGAAAATGAGGTTGGTCTGAAATCTAAGTTGTTGTTACAAGGCTGAATAGTAAATGCTGATGTAAAGGTGGCCATAGACTCAAAGCTCCGCTCGTTTGGCAACATCGCTAAACGAGCGGATCTTTCCCCGAACTGCCATTAACAAGCATGGCTATATCGGGGGTAATCGGATTGTTCGGCCGTATGGCCGAACAATCCGATTACGATGTGCCATGGGCTCCGGCGGGATCGGTCGGGTCAAAATCAAAACTGACTGATCGACCAAACGACCGATCTCCGCCAGACTGAAGGATGTCGGCACACGCCACACATCATCTGAAAATTGTAGGAATCCTCGATTCGTACGACAGGATGTGTGTCTATGGCCAGCTTTAGTTGCACTGGTTTCTGTGCTGCCATGTAGTAATTATCTGTATTAATTACGAATCAGCCTTATATTGTGACATTTCTATTCTATGTTTACTGTATATTGTGAGTGGGTCCCTAAGCTCAGTAAGTGACAGCAGCACAGAGCATGTGCAGTGAATCAGCAGAAAGATGGGGACCTACTTGGGCATCTTTGGGGGCACAGATCTTTACTGCTAAAGGACTGTGGTTACCTTGGGCTGGTACAGAAGCTCAAAACATAATGTACAACATTTTGAGCCTACTTCTTTAGTTGTCCTTTAAGACAGGGCTAGAAGAAAATATAATGAAGGTGTGGCACAAGTTTAGCACTGGGTAACCCCAAGTGACTAGGCAGTACTTCCCATGATCCCTTTGTAACCCCACTATCAGCACCACACCCTTAAGTGTTGTACACAGTAAAGATTAGTGAATGCAATGTATTGTGCTTCTTGTTTAATATCTAAAGGATGACATTTAGAAATCTAACCTTCTGGGAATTCCTGTGTACACAGACAGTGCAATTGGGCTAAAAATGTCTGGACACACCTTTTAAGAGAAGCTTTATGAAATGATCTTTAAAATATGACAGTTACTATGTTAGTCTGACAGGAGCTCATATTTTTAAATGCAGTGTGACTTGAAGTGCTTTCCATGGCAGGAATGTTTTGTTCATTAGAGAACGGACAAATATGTTTCAAATGCTTATTTATAAATACTAATGGTATTGCCAATGCCCATGGTGGATCCACCCCCACCCTACCTGGGAAAATCTTGTCCTTGCCATAGGCAATTTAATATATTAGATCTAGTAAAATCCTAAAGATGATTGTGGAAGCAGCTGAAAAAAAAACACAACACTGCCATCCAGCGTTACATTAGGTAATAGCAGTGCAACTTTGCAACCTGATCCCACAAAAACGATGAATTGTGTACCCCTGGTATTGTCCCAACAGCGAACTCTCCATGATGTGAGTCTTGCACAGGATGATTAAGTCACCACTGAGCAAAAATATATATATGGGATTGCTGTGTAACTTCAGTGTAGCCCTATTTCACAATGTCCACCCAGTATTATACATATTTTCTATAAGGGAGAATATTCCAATGTATCTGACATGTCAATTGTAATACAACCCATCATTGGTGTCCACTATTGTAAAAATAATGTAAGATAAGCTATATCTCCACCCCAATTAGGTTTCATTTCATGTATGTGGTTATAACACAGTTCTATGCATTTAGAAAACAAGGGCTGCAGCCTGGGTATAAAAACTCTTATGACAGCGGTTAAAAAAGTAGAGGCAAATTTAAGAAGGATTTGTTTGGGGGTAGTAATGATGATTTCCAATGAAAACCAAATTATCGATCCTTTACAAACATTTTTAAATCTTACTATCAATTTGTATTACTGCCATAAAGATTCTTACCAATACTTAGACTTGCACTGCATTAAAGTGAATGGAACACTTGTTCTATCTGAATTGGCTTAAAGGATAAGTAAAGCTATACAATAAGTGACGAGGGTGCTTTTCTAAGCATTTTTGTAATTAACATTCATTATTTATTTTCTTTCAATTCCAAGATATTAAGGGATACATGTACTGTTAAAGGGATATTGTCATGGGAAAACATGTTTTTTCCAAAACCGTCAGTTAATAGTGCTGCTCCAGCAGAATTCTGCCCTGAAATTTCTCAGATTTTTTATATATTCAATTTTGAAATCTGACAGGGGGCTAGACATATTGCCAGTTTCCCAGCTGCCCCAGTCATGTGACTTATGTCTGCACTTTAGGATGGAACTACTTTCTGGCATGCTGTTTCTCCTACTTAATGCAACTGAATCAGTCTCAGTGGGACTTGGATTTTACTATTGAGTGTCGTTCTTAGATTTACCAGGCAACTGTTATCTTGTGTTAGGGAGCTGCTATCTCGTTACCTTCCCACTGTTCTGTTCTTAGGCTGCCGGGGGGGGGGGAGGAGTGATATCACTCCAACTTGCAGTAAAGAGTGACTGAAGTTTATCAGAACACAAGTCCCTTGCAGATTTCAAAATTGAATATAACAAAATCTGTTTGCTCTTTTTAAAAATGGATTTCAGTGCAGAATTCTGCTGGAGCAGCACTATTAACTGATGCGTTTTGAAAAAAAACATGTTTTCCCATGATAGTATCCCTTTAATATGAATGAATTTTGTTACAACAGCTCCTCCTACTGGTCATTTTCCAGCCATTCTGACCACCAAGTCAAGGAAGTTGTCAGGAGAAAGAAAGAGTCTGCTCTAATGTTCTTCTGATTAGGAAAAAAAATAGAAACCTTTCACAAAATTCATTCGTATTAACAGTACATGTATCCCTTAATATCTTGGAATAAAAACCAAATAAATAACGAATGCACATTGCAAACTTTCTTAGAATAGCACAATCATCAATTTTATATTCACTTACTGTAAAGGTTTACCTATCCTTTAAGAACTTAAGTTTGGCAATTTAACACTCTACTGAAAGTCTTACAGTGAATAAATAATCCCCTACTTTTAATACAGGTGTAGGATCCAGTATCCGGAAACGCATTATCCAAAAAGCTCTGAATTATGGGAAGGCCAACTTTTATAGTCTCTGTTATAATCAAATAATTCAAATTTGTAATCTTTTTCATTGTAATAATAAAACAGTACCTTGTACTTGATCCCAACGCAGATATAATTAATCCTTATTGGAGGCAAAACAATCCTATTGGGTTTATTCAACCCAAAATGCTTTGATGCAAATTCCCTGTGCTAATTAACAATCGACTAACCTCCATATGTAATAAAAAGTCACAAGGTTTGCTCAGATTTTTCTCTAAACAGGTGACCAGTAATATAATTAAGTCTTAAAGAGGTTGTTCACCTTTACATTACCCTTTAATAGGTTATACAATTACCTACTTTTAGACACTATTTAATTGATCTTCATTTTATTATGATTTTTTTAATGATTTTCTTTTCTTTTATGCCTCTTCCCAACTTTCAAATGGGGGTGTCATTGACCCTGGCAGCCAAAAAAAAAAACGATTTCCCTGTGATACTACAATTATATTGTTATCTGTTATTATCTTTCTATTCAGGCCCTCTCCTATTCATAATCCAGTTTCAGACGATGCAAAAATAATTTCCTGAGTCCTCTTCTGCAGTGCCTGATCAGGGTACATTTACTATGGGCAGAGGTTCAAGAAATGGAATGCTACTTAAAGTTTTTTTTATTCCGTTTCAGCAACAAGTCGTGGGTCTATAGCGAAGCAAAGATTTCATGCGATTTCAGCTCCCAAAAGATTTACTACCCATGATGCCACACGCTACTGTTCTCCTCCCACAAGATCAATAAGTTGATCATTATTGAAAAATGCTTCAGGAATGGCATTTTAGTCTAAATTTTGTTTTCTCTTGCGGGATTTCCTTGGTGTGTTTTCGTATGCGTGTTTTTATTATGAATGGTGCATGGAAACAAGATGCTGGGACAGAACAATTCAAAACCACCTCCCAGGAAATTATGTATAGCGTCAATACGTGAAATTTACATACAATCGTTGCTACTAATCTCCCAGTGTGTTTTACTTTGGTAGATTTCAATACTTGGTAATGGAATTGCTATTTCAGTGAAGTCGCTCAGAAAAGGGTCTGTGTGTGTTTTGGAATGACATGCGATTAAAAGTAGGCTTGTATGTTTTGACGCTGACGATTTATATTATTCTCATTTGGAAGACAAAACAAACATTTAATCGCCAAATCTCTCTTAAAAATTCTAGGCGACTAATCCCCCCATGTGTCACTGCCCTAAAGCACTTCTATCTGCAGCAAGGGGGTACAAGGTACTTTTTAAAGGGATCCTGTCATCGGAAAACATGTTTTTTTCAAAATGAATCAGTTAATAGTGCTACTCCAGCAGAATTCTGCACTGAAATCCATTTCTCAAAAGAGCAAACAGATTTTTTTATATTCAATTTTGAAATCTGACATGGGGCTAGACATTTTGTCAATTTCCCAGCTGCCCCTGGTCATGTGACTTGTGCCTGCACTTTATAAGAGAAATGCTTTCTGGCAGGCTGCTGTTTTTCCTTCTCAATGTAACTGAATGTGTCTCAGTGAGACATGGGTTTTTACTATTGAGTGTTGTTCTTAGATCTACCAGGCAGCTGTTATGTGTTAGGGAGCTGCTATCTGGTTACCTTCCCATTGTTCTTTTGTTTGGCTGCTGGGGGGGGAAGGGAGGGGGTGATATCACTAACTTGCAGTACAGCAGTAAAGAGTGATTGAAGTTTATCAGAGCACAAGTCGCATGACTGGGGGCAGCTGGGAAATTGACAATATGTCTAGCCCCATGTCAGATTTCAAAATTGAATATAAAAAAAAAATCTGTTTGCTCTTTTAAGAAATGGATTTCAGTGCAGAATTCTGCTGGAGCAGCACTATTAATTGATTCATTTTGAAAAATAGTTTTTTCCCCATGACAGTATCCCTTTAAGCAAAAAGAGTTGTGCCATTTGCTTGCACTAGCACCTTGCCCCATAGTATAAAAAGCCTCTTGTGTGATGGAAAAAGTGACATGATTGCACAAAGCCCTTATTATTCCTAAAGAGCCTTTCACCCAATATATACTCTGTGTACTGGTAACAGAACAAAAACACAGGTGTGAGAAACAGAAGAATGTGAGAAGAAAAACAGACTGAGGTAGAGTTACCAATGTATCCCTTTTGCAGGGATAAAAAAAACGGTCTGCAAAGCCAAACAGATGGTTTCCATGTTTACAATAGAAACTCAAACGGTACCTGTGAGTTAGAATGTTCAGTCTCTGCATGTGACACATGCTTGGTATATTGCCACTGTTATATATATAAAATACTGAGAAAGGTTAGAAATAGATACATTTAACCTTTCTGGTGCCAGATTTTGCTCAATTTAGTTGGCACTGCTTGCTTTGTATATTTGTAGTGTTTGTTTAAAACTCACAGGGAGTTATTACACTCATATTCTGATGTAGAAATGTAGCTCCAGCCTTGAGAAACAAGGTCTTTCAAGGATTAACTAACAGGATTATTCTGTTCACGCCTCTAATACTGTGTATGATCAGAACTCCCTTTACAGGTGTCCCAGAGACAATAGATTTAATAGACCGAGAATGGGATTTGTGGGCCACTGAATACAGCCACCTAAGAAGATTTATTAAGGAATAATGCTCTGACCTGCAAACCGATCAAAAGATAAAAATCAGATATTCGAGATGACATCCAGCACAGCAACATGTCTAAAAACACTGCACAGTAAAACACCCCTAAAAAGAATAGTAGCACCAAAAAATTAAAGTGTTTTAAAGAAGCGAAGGCTAAAATTAAGTAAGCTTTATAAGAAAGGTCTATATGAATACACCAGTAAACCCTCAAAGTAATTCTGCTCTGAGTCCTCTGTCAAAATAAACACTGGATTTCTTTCCTTCTATTGTGTACACATGGACTTCTGTATCAGACTTCCTGTTTTCAGCTTAACCCTGCAGGGCTAGGGCTTGAGCATGCTCAGTTTGCTCCTCTCCCCTCCCTGCTGTAGCCTGAGCCCAGAGTTATGAGTGAGGCAGTGATGTCACAGCAAGGTTATATGGCTGCTGCTATCCTAAACAAACAGAGAGAGCTTCTAGAGCTGTTTACAACATTCTACAGAATAAATATAGCATTCTAGCTTGTAATATTGTGGATAATCTATTGCCAATAAACTGCCTCTGTAGTTTTCATTCTTCTTTAAAGGGGTGGTTCACTTTCAAACAACTAGTTGGTTTCAAATAGATAACCAGAAATAACGACTTTTTCCAATGACTTTCTATTTTCTATGTGTGACGGTTTTTCTAATATTGAAGTATAAAGTGTCATTTCTCTCCTTCTGAAGCAGCTCTGGGAGGGGGGGTCGCCGACCCTGTAAACTGTTCTAAATGGATACATTTAGTTGATACATTTCTTATCTTTGTCCCAACTGAGCAGAATCTCTGGGTTTCATTACAGGCAGCTGTTAGACTTGATACAATAGTTGCTAATACTCCAGAGATGCTGCTGAGAAATGTATCAATTAAATGTTGCAAAATTCTAACAGTTTAGAGTCTGTGCCTGAATTACTGAGCTGCCAGACTCAAACACCAGAGACACGAACATTCACCTTTAAACTTCGATTTTGGAAAAAAACTTAAAAATAAATAATGGAAAGTAATTGAAAAAAGTATTTATTTATGGGGAACAATCTAAAAACAACTGAATTGAAAAAAGTGTTTGGAAGGTGAACAACCCCTTTAAAGTAATGACAATATAATGTAGTTGCCTTTGCTTCAGAAACACCACCATTGTTTATATAAATAAGCAGCTGTGTAGACATGGGGGCAGCCATTCAAAGCTAAAAAAAGGATAAAAGGCACAGGATACTCAGCATATACCAGATAACCTCTGTAGTATACAATGGGATTCTTTAAAAATGATCAGTTAACTATTGTGAATCCTTAGCTGTGTGGCTATGGGGCAGCCATTCAAGCAGCTTGTTTATATAAACTATAATAGCGTTTCTGATGCAAACCCATCAGTTTTACCAGTGCAGGGCAACAGTACATTATATTGTCATTCCTTTGGTGTTACTGTTCCTTAAATACAATATAGTTAGAGCTACCTAGAGCATCTTCAGACTGAAAAAGAACCAGTACTGGTGTTACGTCTCACTGTGTATTCGTATACTGCTGAGATGACCATAAAGTTTACTTTGACTATATTGGTATTTCCTGTACAAGTGAATGGCAGCTGGCAGGGGAAGTGGTGGCATAAAATAAGGTGATGATGGTGGTGGTGGAGAAAACACACTATGTTATCAGCCTTAGTACACCATTAAAGCAACAAGGAGGCTTTTTCTGGATTTTAGCACATTTTCTTCTTTATATTGAAAGCAATCACACATTTCTTGCCCTTACCTCGATGTAAGACAGAATTCCAGAGAATGACACATCCATTCCTTTAACTGTATATGGCAATTCCACAAACTTCTTGCCTCTGGTAGAAAGACCAAAACAGACAGCTAAGCTCAGCATATCAAAGGCTTTGTGTACTAAATACCCATCTCATAACAATACAACATTGAGCTTGGGGATCTACCTGTAGTATAATGCGACTTAATGGTGAATAAAAGCATCACTCAGGATAAACTGAAATGCTTGATAATACTCACTTCTTTGCCATCTGTTCAATATTATAACCAGGACTGGGGTCATTGGATATCTGAAAAGCAACATGATAAAATAATGATATAAAAGGGATTAGTCTATTTTTATTAGACTTGTTTTAAGTTTGACACTGTGTATTAAACTTGAACAGCTGTATAGCTAAGCTTTACTTGAGGCTGGTCTTTGCATGTAATGTTGGATTAATACAATTTGCAGCCCACATTAGTATTAAAGTAATACTGACACGTTCCTATAAAAATAGGAACGTGTCAGTCTCAGTGAGAAGAAGCTGAATGTGAAATATAATCAGCTTAAAGCTCCCCAAAGCCGCCCCCAGCCCAGCGAACCTTTGTAATCGTGACCCTCCAACACCATTAAATCATCTTCCTGAGTTGTTTCAGTAGGCTGGAGTCCTGTTTTTATTTGTAATTAGCCTATCGAGGGATCTCACCACCCCCAGCACTGCGTGACTGCAACAACTCAGGAAGATGATTTAATGGTGTCATAGGGTCGCCGTTACTAGGGTTCGCTGGGTTGAGGGCAGCTTTGGGGAGCTTTTAGTTGCTTATATTTTAATGCAGCTTCTTTTCACTGATACCGACACGTTCCTATTTTTTAGGAACATGTCAGTATCATTTTAGGGCAGAGAGACATGCTGCCTCACGAGGAAACTTCGGGCGACTTCAGAAAGCCGAAGCGATCCGAGTGCCATCTCACCGGCAATTTACATTGTAGCCTAAAAAGCACTAAAAAGGCAGCTCTGGGAGATTAGTTGTCCGAAGAAGAAGCGATGGCATTTGTTAGCATTCTGTTCCATGGATAACATTACTTAAATATTATATTGATTCATGAGAGAATTTAGCTATATTTAATAAACTATTTCATATGTAACCTTAACGTAATAAATATCTGAATGAAAAGCATGAATAGGAGGGTAATTTAGACAAGCTGTTTGTTGACATTGTCTTGTGATCTACTGATCCCCAGCAAAAGGTCTACTGGTAGATCCTGATCTACGTTTTGGGCACCCCTGATGTAAAGGAACAGTAAACACCCTTGTTAGGTTCAGTAAATAGGAATTTTTGTTGAACATACTATTTGTCTGTGGTAAGAATTAAGAAAAATTTATGGTTTTTGTTATCTTGTTAGCTAAACAGCGCATCAACAAGCTGATGTGTTCCTTGTCTTGACAGTATTTTCAAACATGCCCTATCAACATCTGGACAATTTTGGCTATATAGTCTGGGAGGCCCCTCGAAGGTCCCCATACATAGAGGAATAAGCTGCCGAAACTGTTTATTGGCCAATGTATGGCCACCTTAACTTATGTTACAGGGGAGGTGCTACGGGTTAAAACAAAACAATGATCTGTTAGTACATCATAATTGTAAAAAAATATGTATCTTTTTTTTTTTAAATAATAAGAATTGGGGAAATACAGCATGGTCCTGATTTTAGCTAAAGTTGAAGAATAACTCCATTTGCTGATGGTCACCTGGAGCATGTTCACCTGGATCCCACGTTTAAAACTGTCACATTAAATATCTACCTTTGGTTATTAAATATTTTGTGGCATTGCCCTAAGGCAGCCATGAGGGACTAGTGGTCCTCAAAATATTATTAAACTGCAATATTTACCAACTAGCAAGGATTGCTAGGAGTGGTATTTCAGCAATATCTGGAGGATCTCCAGAGGGAAGAATGTTCTGTGTCTTAAACTGAAGCTGCCCATTTACAGGGCCTGTCTAATTATTTATTATTATTACCAAACAGAGGTTGTGAAGACAACAAACGCACTAAAAAGCCTTTTGAGAACCTTAAGTTGTTTCTCACCTTTAGCACTCTGGCAAATCGATCCAAACAGTTTCCCACAGCAATATCTATTGTTTCCCCAAATATTCGATAGCAGCGCTCTGAATATGCAATTACCTGTGTCAAATAAGGTTATAGTATAAAAATAACATTATAGTATGTGTCCTTTGGGCAAGTAGGATGGAAGCTCCTAGTCATACAAACACAATAGCATCATCAATTAAAGGGCACCTCTTTGGTAAAAATGTTATCCCCAACCAAAGGTGCGGCTAATAGAGCCCGCATTCCAGTTGGGGATAACAGTCGTTACTTTTTAAAAAACCCGCCGCCAGCGATACGCTACCCGCACCGGTGCAAACAGCCATGTCCGGTTACTCGCATGCACATAATGTAAAGCTGCCCCGACTTGCTCATTATGCGTATGCGAGTGACCGGACATGGCTGCTCGCACCGGGAGCTCCCTCCCGGTGCGGGAATCGTAGCGCTGGTGGGGGGGGGGGTTGGGAATTTTTAAAAATGAAAAACTACTGTTATCCCCAACGGAATGCGGGCTCTATTAGCCCACACCTTTGGTTGGGGATAACATTTTTACCTAAAAGGTGCCCTTTAAGGTAATCACATGACCACATGTACATAAAGTTCTTACTGTTAATACACAAGCTTACAGTGATATTAAAAACACAGACCATTCTGCTTTCTGTCCAGTACCTGTGTGTTGCCCCCGCTCACATACAGCACAGTGGGATTTTCTGCACCAGTTATCAGCCTTCCCATTTCAATATGCCCAATACAGTGATTAACACCCAATAGGGGCTTCTTCCAAAGCTGTGCGACTGTCCGAGCCACTATAGCTACTGACAGCAGAGGGGCTCCCATTCCAGGGCCTATGTAAAACAGATATATTAAGCAATAATTAATTACAAAAAAAATTAAGTTTTTAAGTTTAAAAAATAAATAATTAAGTCTCCATTGTGTGCACATCTGCTGCACTGAGTATTGCTCACATGTAGCCTCTGCAGGGCTTCCTGTATTTTTAGTACAGGCATGGGACCTGTTATCCAGAATGCTCAAGACCTGGGGCTTTCCGGATAACGGATCTTTCCATAATTTGGATCTTCATACCTTAAGTCTACTAGAAAATCATGAAAATATTAAATAAGCCCAATAGGCTGGTTTTACTTCCAATAAGGATTAATTATATCTTAGTTTGGATCAAGTACAAGGTACTGTTTTATGAATACAGAGAAAAAGGAAATTATTTGTTAAAAAGTTTCATTATAATGGAGTCTATGGGATACTGCCTTGCCATAATTCAGAGCTTTCTGGATAACGGGTTTCCAGGTAACGGATCCCATCCCTGTATATAGGCACAGCATGCCCTAATTATTAGAAAGGCTTCCATTATGTTTCTTTTTCTAGCGCCCTATCTGTTCTGTTACATTCATACTAATGTAGGTCCCTGCAGCTTCTGCTTTAAAAGGTGGGGCTCCAGGGCTGTCAAGGCCTAGTTGCTCTTAGGTTCCTTCTAAGCACTGATTGTAAGCAACTGTAAGGGGCAGATAAGGGTTGAATTGGAAATTGGATTTGAATTTTCAAATTTTTTATATGGTCAAAACTGTCATATTTGACTAAGGAGTTATCTAAAATAAATTCAAATTAAATTTTTGAGGTTTGGCAAATTGCTGTTTAAAGAGATACTGACACCTGAAATTAAACTTTTTTTTTACATCTATTATAATATTGGCTTTGCAAGCTACTTCTAACTTTGCCATAACGTATTTGCATGATGCTTTTACATTACCTGTCTGATCCCCCATGTTCCTGTATGAGGGGGCTGCCATATTTGTGCAGCAGGAGTCCGTTAGCATTAGAAACTGTAACTAACAGGCTGAGATGGGACAGTCAGGTTGGCAAAGTCAGAGTGTCAGAGAGTCAGGCTTAGGAACTTCAACTAACAATTATATACAAAAACAAACCTCTCAGCAAAAAATGATCAACATGACCTATAGGTAGCATTTAATGTACATTCATACACTAAAATTCATTTTTTAGTGTCAGTATCACTTTAAGTCAATGGGAGAGGGATCATTTTGGAGATGTTTGCAGCCTTCCTGACATTTTTTTCGGAGAAAAAACTTGAATCAAGTTTGATCAAATTTGAAACAAAGTCGGTTCCAATTTTCGTGTCGTTTAATTTATCTGAGTTGGAAAAATTTGATTTTATTAAAACATTTCCACTAGTCGAATTTCGAATTTATGGGAGTTTTAAAAAAAAAAAAAAAAAAACTTACATGAATTCGAAATTTGACCCTTGATAAATGTGCCTTTAAGATAGGCGTGCCCATACTTTACAAATGCAAGGTCTACTTTTAGTGATGTTGGCCCATTATAATCTACATTCATAAAAGCATTGTTAGCATTCTGTTCCATGGAAAATATGACAAATATTGATTTATAATTTCTAAATTTATATAATTTCTTGTATAACCTTAAAGTGATACTTACACTAAAACCTGACTGTTTTGCCAACCTGACTGTCCCATCTCAGCTTGTCAGTTAAAGTTTCTAACGTTAACAGACTCCTGCTGCACAAATATGGCAGCCCCCTCATACAGGAACATGGGACATCAGACAAATAATTTATGGCAAAGTTATAAGTAGCTTTCAAAGGCAATATTATGATAGATGTAAAAAAGAGTTTGATTTCTGGTGTCAGTATCTCTTTAACATAATAAATATCTGAATGAAAAGCATGAAATAGGAGGGTGATTTAGTCAAGCTGTTTGTTAGTGTCTTGAGATCTACTGATCACTATTTCTCTGGATAGTACATAGTCTGAATCCCGGTGGTTGTTATTCTCTACAAAAGTGCTTCCTCGCGTATTCTGTGACACAAACTCCATTGTCCCTTCATATAGTAAATAATATACTTTCAAAGTCATACTGTGCAAAATGGCTGCACAAACCCAACCCATCTTACTGCGCACCTTTGGTATAAGCTACACAATCTACATCTTCCGGCTTTATATTTGATTCCTCGAGCGCTTCTTGCAGCACATCTAGGATACAGGAACGATGGTGACGTGCAGTGTCACTTGGCATGAAGCCTGATTAAGAAAAAAAATAATATATATATATATATATATATATATATATATATATATATATATATATATATATATAAATTAAAATAATTTTTAACAATGGTTTCAATAGAATCGACTCAAATCTCAAATGCAAGCTTTCAGCTACATACATATTTAAAGGGGTTGTTCACCTTCCAAACACTTTCAGATCAGTTGGTTTTTTTTCATCATAAATAAAGGCTTTTTTCAATTACTTTCTATTTTCTATTTGTGGCTATTTTTCTAATATTGAAACGTAAAGTTTAATTTTTCACCTTCTTGTTAGTGATGTGAAGGTCGAGAAACCTCGAACCGCATTCGACCTCTGACCCTATCTCGCTCCTACTTATATACCCGCGCCCACCCCACCATCATGGAAAGGGACAGGGCACACCAGTGAAAGTGAAGCATTAGGAGCCTGCACCCACTCTCAAACTTTGAGTGGCACCCCCCCCTTTAAAGGAACAGTAACACCAAAAATGTAAATTGTATCAAAGTAATTAAATTGTTCTGCACTGGTAAAACTGGAGTGTTTGCTTCAGAAAGACTACTATAGCTTATATAAACAAGCTGCTATGTAGCCATGGGGCAGCCATTCATGCTAAAAAAAAGGAGAAAGGGCATAGGGTTATACAGCAGATAACAGATAAAACACCATTGTATTATACAGGGCTTATCTGTTATGTGCTGTGTAACCTGTGTCTTTTTTCCAGCTTCAATGGCTGCCCCCATGGCTACACAGCAGCTTATTTATATAAACTATAGTAGTCTTTCTGAAGCAAACACACAGCTTTTACCAGTGCATGCTAACAGTATATTATATGTTAATTACTTTAGAACGCTTTAATTTTTTGGTGTTACTATTCCTTTAAGTAGGAATGCATCTGTAAAATGAAGCACATCATGAAAGCACAACAAGGGCCTGGACTTATAGTAGGAGGTAGAAGCACATTTTAGTTGCAGGTAAAATATTGCACTTGTGACATTGATTTGGGTGCACCATTGTCTTCCAATGCAGATAGTGCTGCACACAGAGTCCGGTTATAATGATGTGTGGGCTGGCCCGATACCTCCGGGTTTACCCACAGGTTGAGCAGGTTCGGGGCGACCTCAGCACATGTTTGTGGGTCTTTGGTTTGGTTTGGGTTGAGCTCTTCTTCCTGCTCTTACCACCCACGACTTTACACTGCCTGCTTCCTGCCTCCTTCTTTTATACTCTTGTCCTGCCCCCTTTTGTGATGTCATCAGTAGGGCAGGTTAGCACGGGCCTATATATAAATGGAGGGGACGGGTTTGGGTTAAGTTGGGTGTGGGTACAGTTTTTCTTGACCCGCACATCACTTTCTGGTTATTCTTCAGCATCATTAAGCATTCATTGTCAAACTAAATTTTAGTATGATATAGAGAGTGCTATTCTGAGATAGTTTACAGTAGTGTTTCATTTTTTATTATTTGTGGTTTTTGTGTTAATTAACTTTTTTTATTCAGCAGTTCTCCAGTTTGCATTTTCAGCAATCCGGTTGCTAGTATCCAAATTACCCTAGCAAACATGAACGGATTTAAATATGAGACTCGTGGAAGGGAGATTTGACTACGAAGCACCTTCCTGAGAACACAATGATTGTCATAGGCCTCACTGATAAAGTCGCTGTCATATGAATCTTACCCTGTCCTGGAGGAGTGATGTAGGTTCTTCGTGGATTGCTCAGCACTTTCCCATCTTGGATTATTCCTACACCAATCTTGTTGGCACTCCCCTCGAACCCAACAACAATGGTCATAGTGATGTCTGAAGGGAGAAAGTGAATGTAGATATCAACTTTTTGCTAAATATTTCCTTAAAAAGTCTATTTAAGGGATTGTTCACCTTCAAACAACTAGTTGTTTTTTAAGATAGATCACCAGAAATAACTACTTTTTCCAATTACTTTCTATCTTCTGTGTCACCATTTTTTCAAATGAAGCGTAGAATGTAATTTTTTACCTTCTAAAGCAGCTCGGTAAACTGTTCTAAATTTATTTGATACATCTCTTATCTTTGTGGGTTTCATTACAGGCAGTTGTTCGAAATGATACAATAGTCGCTAATACTCCAGAGATACTGCTGAGAAATGTATCAACTAAATGTTGCAAAATTGTAACAGTTTAGAGCAGGGGTCCCCAACCTTTTTTGGCCCGGGGACCAAAGAAGAGCCAAATTTGTTTGCAAGGACCGGGGGGGTGTTCGGTCGGAGGGGATTGGGAGGGGTCGGCTTCCAATTCTGGCGTGCCGGTGACCAATTCGGTGTGCCAAGTTAATTGTTTGGCGGCCCAATTCAGGACTGTCTGCGGTTGAGGACCCCTGGTTTAGACTCTGCACCTGAATTACTAAACTGCCAGAGTGAAAATACCAGAGACAGGGACATTCAACTTTAAACTTAGATTTTGGAAAAACAGTAAAGAATAAATAATGGATAGTAATTGAAAAAAGTCTTTATTTCTGGGGAACAATCTGAAAACAACTGAACTGAAAAAAGTATTTGGAAGGTAAACAACCCTTTAATTAACCAATATCCTAATTTATATTTGGTCACTTTCACACTAAATTGTACAATAATCTGTACACATATTGCCCCTCAGAATTGTTTATTTTAAACCATTAAACTTCAACAAAAATCGAAAATTATGTCACATGGCAACCTGAAATGAATAGGTCCACAGTCCTAAGACTTGCAGCCATTAAGGAGACTGGTGAGCTGTATGTAGGGCCAACTTTCTGTACTGTCAGTATTTATATGTAATCTGTATTTCTGGCATGTAGTCCCTCCTATTGCACAGTGCTGCGGAATATGTTAGGGTTTATAAAATACTTTAATAATCTGTTGTATCAGTGCAGGTGGGCCAACAAATGTCCATCAGATCACATCATTGGTCAAATATTGGGATATTTATTTTAGGGACAAAAAAGGGGCTAATTTAGGAGAAGACAATGGGTGAAATATACAACAGTAATTTTAAGTTGTTAGGCTCTTTTGTTCATGGTGATGTTAAAGGTTTTATTTTGCAAACAGGGGACAGATTTGTCAAAATTTAGGGACCAAAACAGGGAACAGAAAAACTCCCGACAGCACTGGTTTTGACCAACACCATTTTGGAGCTGCTGCATACTTCAGAGTTGGACCAAAGGAAACAAAGGGTAACAAGATTGTTTTTAGTAAATTTCACCCATTCCCTGAATTAGCCATAGTATTAAAAACCTGCACAAAAAAAATTAGCCATAATATTAAAAACCAGCACAAAAAAATCTAAAAAAATAAAAAAAAGGATGATTAAAGGAGACCTGTTACTAACATAAAACGCTGTATAATGAAAGTCCTTTACAAATTAAATAGGAAACTCCACATCTTTTTAAAAATTTAACCATTCATACCACTTAAAATGACATTTAAAAATCTGAGCGGTCAATCAATTAAATTCACTTTCCATTCTACACTTCCTCTTTATAACTGCACACTCTCCCTTCCTCCTCACTGTCTATGTAGCCTGTGCATGGCCATCAGGTACCACATTCTGGTGAATGCCTTAGTAACAGTGCCCACAAAATGGCAACCGCCTGCTGTGATTGTGAATTCCAAGACTAAAGCAAACAAGATAGTTAAGCTATTTATTTTGCTCTACTAACAAGAAAGAAAATGTTTAAATATATCTTATGACAGCAGCCCTTTAATTTCACCTGGAGGGTTGTCACATTTAAGCCAGGTGGAGACCTGGCAGGGGGCGGGGCCGTGATGTGAAGGGGGCTGGACCATGACATGAAAGGGGCGGGCAGTGATATTGGGGTGGACTATTGGCTCATGGCAGTGTCAATTATAGGGATTTCTGGCGTTTCTCCTAATTTGGAAAACCAGGCAGC
Organism: Xenopus laevis; assembly: GCF_017654675.1. Classification (NCBI taxonomy): domain Eukaryota; kingdom Metazoa; phylum Chordata; class Amphibia; order Anura; family Pipidae; genus Xenopus; species Xenopus laevis. The sequence continues at coordinate 154,953,565 of NC_054371.1, forward strand.
CCTGCAAAAAACCTGGCTGTCCAGGTCAAAACCGCAACCCTACCCTAGTTTGCCCAAATACTCTTTCCTTTATGGTCAACTTATTGAAGAGACTCTTGACAGTCACAGGTACTACTGACAGCTAGAACAAAAAGTCATTGCTGTATTCCCTGGCTCAAGTCTGAGCACTGAGCAGACATTCTAGATGACTTCTGATTAAATATTGGTAGCTGAAAACATGGCTATCGAGCAATACCTGAAAACAGTAGGTGCGACCAGAGGAAGAAAGAGCTGACCTACCACGACTTGTTAGCAGTTTATGCAAGTCTAAAACTGAGACACTCCATCCCTGCCTGTCGGCTACGTGACGCGTCACTGCACTTACGTAGCTTCGTGCCGCCATAATCTCGCGTGGTGAGACTTGTGACGTAGGGATTCTGTGTAGCACTTGACTCGAGGTGCTTTCTATTAAACACAACGTTGCAGGACGTGTAAGTAGTGATGAGAGACTGCGGGGCTTTGTTATGAAAAGTCAGACTGTTGGACAGCGTGTGTAATTGCTGTTTGTCACTGGGGGGCAGAATGGCTGTGTTTATAACTTCACTGTTAGTAGCAAGAGATTCGATTGCTAAATGAAATGTGTGCATATGAATGAATGGACTGTCTTTGTTTCCTTGCCCAGCTCCTTTGTTCACCACGCTCCGATCTCTGCTCTCCCTGAGGCCAATTTGTACAGCCCTGAAAATGCCCAAGAGAGGGAAGAAGGAAGAAGTTTGTGCTGCTGAGCCCCAGGAGGATGGGAATGGTAAGAATAAGCTCCAATGATGATCACCTGCATATGTGACAAACGGGACATATATATATATATATATATATATATATATATATATGGTCATGCCTTTTATTGGCTGCTTAGATTATAAGAAAAATAGAAAAGGAGGTTGATCTGGAACTCTGAAAAACTCCACAATGGCCGCCAAAAATAAGTTAAAAATGTAATATTTATTATAGATTAATTTAAAAAGGAACCGTATCTCCATTGGGCCTGCATGCAAGTGTCCTTAGTCATACCCTGAGAGGCACAAAACGCATAGGGCCAATGGAGATACAGTTCCTTTTTTAAATGAATCTACAATAAATACTACATTTTTAACTTGTGGAGTTTTTCGATGTGCCTGATACCCCTCTTTTTGTATCTTACTGTTTTATCCGCTCCCTAAGCTGATGGTCTGGTGCACCTGGATCACCTGTTCCACGTGGTGCATGATCAATATAGATTGTCCTGTGCCCCCTTTTTCGGTGGTTTAATATACTTTGATCATAAAATGCAGGAAATGTCTCTTCTTCCGACATAGGGGTATATTTATCAAAGAGTGAAGTTAGAGATCTCAACAGTCCACAGAGTGAAATACAGCCTCTCTCCATTCATTTCTATGGGATTTTTAAAGGCGTATTTATCAAATGATGAACTTTCACGATCACCCTTTGATAAATACACCTTTAAAAATCCCATAGAAATGAATGGAGACGGGCGGTATTTCACCGGACTGTGGAGATCTCTAACTTCACTCTTTGATAAATATAACCCGTAGTATAAACCCAATGTATCTAAGTTGTCTGGGAAACTTTCCTTCTATAATCTAATTTATCCAATAAAAGGTATTGTTCTATATTTTCACATGGTACAACTTTCTGCTATTGTCTGGGAATTATGACCTTATCAGAGTATCCCATTGTATCTTCCAGAACCGGAAGTTAAGAAGGGGAAGAAGGGAGCAGGGAAGGCTGCAAAAGAGCCAGAACCAGTTGTTTTGTATGAAGATGCACCAGACAATGTAACCTCAGCTGATGGCAAAAAGTACACACTGAAGATCAGCTCCTGGAACGTTGATGGAATCAGGGCCTGGATCAAAAAGCAGGGATTGAATGTGAGTACAATAGCATTACAATATAGAATAAACCAATCCATTGATGGCTGACAGTAAATATTTACCCTTTAGTCTTCTATAATAAATATTAAGTACTTATGTTCATTTCAGATTGTCAACTGGTGTCCCACTCAACACTTACATATCTTGCAAGTATTATACATGCCATCTTTACTAACACTTTTTGTTGTTTAGTACACAATGGTTTGTTGGTTAGTGAGTACAGTTAAACTCACTTTGGGAGAAGGGCAATGTCAGTTAGACAGCTTTACTATTTATGGTCTATTCTTCCTGTTTGCCACCATAATTTCAACAGAAGTTCTGCTTTCTAGTAATAATTATAACATTGGTCTCACCCAGATGTAACAAAGCTACTGTAGTCTACTCGCGCAAACAGGATGTGGGGCTTGTCAAACCGAAACTGATTCTGTTTGAAATCCGCACAAGGTAGAAGTTCTGAGAGACAGAACTTAATGCAGTTATGAGATGTTCCTGGAAAAAATATGCAACATTTTGAGTGATTTTTTTTTGTAAAACTTTTGTAAGTGTATATATCTAATGTGTGTGCATAGAAATGTCTGTTGGGTTGTCAAATGTACTTCCCTGTTACTTTTAGTAAGTTACAAATCCCAGCATCTTCTACTAATACTTGATGCAATGAGACTGAATTCAAGTCTGTGTTTATCATTTTGCCTTACAAGTCTATGCATGGAAAATAGCTACTGTAGTAATAATGTTTGGGCTAACGGTTATAGTAGCTGTCACATCTGATATGACTATGTTATGTTATCCACAAGGGCTTATTACTGAGTGCTAATGGTGGGTAGGGAAAAATGAGTATGTGTGAAAACAGACCTCCACTTAAGAAAGGACCTAGATACTGCTCATGTAATCCACATGACATTTACACTTGATTATAAGATGATTTCATGCTTTGGTTTTTAGGTCATTTTGAATGCAGTCCGGCACAACGTGAGAACAAAAATACATTGTTATAGTAGTCTTATATTTTCGAAGCATAGGTCATTGTCATTCCTGTGTTATGAAAGGACGTAATTGCTGGTAAAGGTGCATATTTCTGAGGCATGTAGGATTTACATAAAAGAAGCTCAGCTAAATAATGTAGTATGGATAAAATCATTGCAGTAAAAAAAAGAATGTCAATGCCTTCTCATGGCCACAGTAGGGTTCAGTATCATAGAAGTAAAGGTGTGAATTTGAGAGGAAAAAAAACAGTGGCATGTTTATGGTAGTATATATGGCCTAACTGAAAATAAATATTAAAATATATTTAAAATGGGTGAAAGGATGCACACCATATGCAGCAACCAAACCTGTGAGCTAGTACAAGACCAAGAACAGCACTCCTAGGATTTAAAGAATTGTCAAACAAAAAATGTTAATGCACAAAAAGTACAGTTTATTACACACACACACACACGCACGCACACCATGCTTACTTCAGCACAGACTTATTTCATTGCAGTTTTTCAGACAAAAATAAGGCTTATATGTTTTAGAAACAACCCCATTCACAAGCTGACTAGTACACAAATGTCTGTTTTCTAATTATTTAGTGGGTGCGAGAGGAGGACCCACACATCATGTGTCTCCAGGAAATAAAATGTGCAGAGAAATTGCTGCCTCCAGATGTTAAGGATATGCCAGAATACCCCCACAAATACTGGGCATGCCCTGATGAAAAGGAGGGGTACAGTGGAGTGGCCATGCTCTGCAAGGACAAGCCATTAAATGTCACATATGGTATTGGTAAGTATTCATATCCAATTAATTCTGTTTTGGTTTCATCTGTGTATACAGTCTGAAAAGATTAGTTTGTAGGAAGGTGAAGCCCTTGGGTCTGTTTTTATTTTAAATTGGTCCCCTTGAATGTCATACAAGGAGTTTGTTAAAGTCTAGATATATTAAGGGGGCAGTATGCACAACAATGTACATGATCAAAATAAAGTGGAAGAACTTGTCCATGAATTCAGTTAAGTATCCAACTACTTTTTTAAAAGCGTTGCATTGATGCTTAAAGGAACAGCAACACCAAAAAATGAAAGTGTTTTCAAGTAAGAAAAATATAAAGTACTGTTGCCCTACACTGGTAATCGTGTCTTTTCTTCAGAAAGACTACTATACATAGCAGATAACAGATAAGGCTCTGTAGACTCATTGCTTTTAGAGAGCCAATCTTTTATCGCTTTGTAAACCTGTGAATTTTCTAGGCATTGTGGACTGCCCACAGATTCAGGCCTGCAACTTCTATCAGTGTAGGGCATCAGTACATGACAGATATGGGATCCCTTATTCCAGATTACAGGAAGGCAATTTCCCATAAGCACATTTTAAACTTGCTCTGTATTAATAAATCAAATACCTTGTACTTAAAGTGATACTAACACAAAAAAAATTGATTGTTTTTCACTCATAGGGCTGCTTTTTTAATTGTTACTTGAAGTTCCTAAACCTAACTGTTTTGTTAACCTGACTGCCCCTTCTCACCCTGTGAGTTTCTAATGTTAACAGACTGCTGAAACTCAAATATGGCAGCCCCCTCATAGAGGAAAATGGGGGATCAGATGGGTAATGTAAAAGCATCTGTTTTATAGTTTTATGGTGAAATTATAGATAGCATGCAAAGACAATTTTATGATAGATGTAAAAAAAGGTTTAATTTCTGGTGTCAGTATCTCTTTAATCCTATCTGTTCTTTATCCAGAAAACCCCAGGTCCCAAGCATTCTAGATAATAGATCCTATACCTGTATTTTAATTACTTTAAAACACTTATTTCCTGGTGTTACTGTTTTTTGTTTTTTTTACAGTTTGACTAAACTGGGACAAAAATATTTTCATTATTCTTTGAGACATTGTATAATTAACCCTTTCTATATATATTTGTCTTTAAAAAAAAAAACATTTTTACATTAAAGGTTCAGATTTCATAGTTTTTATATGCTCAGGTAAAAGTACACACTTTGTATTCTTGCAAGATTGTTGCTTCAAAATGCTTTATTTCTGACAGAAGAATTTCTCGATTAACTTTGTCTGTTTGCCATAGGTACCACAGGCAGAGAGGTAATGTAACCCTGTATGTTGTATACTCTTGTAGGAATTGAAGAACATGATAAGGAAGGTCGTGTGATAACAGCAGAGTTCGACTCCTTTTTTGTAATTGCTGCTTATATCCCCAATTCGAGCCGTGGCCTAGTGCGTTTAGATTATCGCCAGCGCTGGGATGTGGATTTCCGTGCCTACCTAAAGGGATTAGACAGCAAGAAGCCATTAATACTGTGTGGTGATCTGAATGTGGCGCACCAGGAGATTGACCTAAAGAACCCCAAGACAAACAAGAAGACCCCTGGTTTCACCCCACAGGAACGCCAAGGCTTTGGAGAACTGTTGGCTGAGGGCTACCTGGACAGCTTCCGAGAGCTGTACCCTGATAAGCCAAGTGCATACACATTCTGGACATATATGATGAATGCCCGGGCTAAGAATGTTGGTTGGAGGCTGGATTATTTTGTGCTGTCTAAAGCATTACGCCCAGCTTTATGTGATTGCAAGATCAGGAGCAAAGTAATGGGCAGTGACCATTGTCCAATAACACTCTTGATGGCCATATAAAATAAATGATTAAAAGAAAATTACAAGCTGATCCTGTATGCAAGAGGATTTTGTAATATACATAAAATGCTCAATCCAAAATATTTTAGATTCATTTGCTTCTTTAAAAATAGAATCTTTCTGGGTTGGCATAATTTGGATTTTTTTTCAATTCATTGCTTTTCTGACTAGAGAACTGTTTATAATAATGTATTGGGCTATTGTAAACCATAGCAGGAATTTGCTATGTACAATGGGAGACCACTTTGTTTTAGTCACAACACATCGACTAGATAGGTTTCATTTTGTTAAGCATCTGAAAATGTATCTTTTATGCATATTACAGAATCCTTGTTTACCTAGAAGCTTTCTGTAGTCTTAGATTATTTTTAATCATTCAACCTAAAACACTATATAGCCATAGAATATGACTATATAAATTATATACACTGTAGTGATTGACATCTCTTCAACACAGCCCTATATGACAAAACTGCTATTTTTTTGTGGTGCTAACAATCCGTAAAACCATATATACCCACATGTTCCATTTGGGAGTGTTAGGGCATAACTGTACTAAATGACAATATTTGGTGCTTGAAAAATGCCCATAGCGATGCAATTTTGAAACTTGTTTTCAGGTCATAAGAATGCATGGAATTTGCCACTCCTGTAACATATTTACCTTAACCTTAGAAGTTGTATGTACCTTTAAGGGAGGAATTGTGAGATTGTAACTTTTTACCTGTTGTTGAACTATATTTTTGGGGATTGTAGTTCAACAATGGCTGAAAAGAGGTTGATGATCCCTGCCATAAGGGGATGCACATATGCTACATTCATGTGATACTCCGTATAGTTATATAAAGAAAATGCGGGCTCCTTAGCTGTAAGAAACGATACAGTTGTAAAAGAAAATACTAATAGGTGCTAGTTCTGTATGTGCTTTGACACTGTAAGATGTTACATATTTCTGACATTTATTAAAAAATGTTTTATAATCCACAAAATTTCATTTATTAATCTTCCTTTTATCTGCCACTCCCTTCCCATTTTTTTTTTAAATCAAACTGTTATGGGAATGATGAGAGGAGGGCTGCATAACTGGGGTGGCAGTAGTACTGTTGTATGGAACTAAGAATCTTTGCAAACCAAGGACTGGCAAAGTAAGGGTAAACACAAAATCCATGAATACTCTATACTGGAGAAAATGTCATATTCTGGTTGTCTCTTTTTTCCTATTTGTTCTCTCTCTGACTCTTTCACATATTTTTTTTGTTCTTCTTTCCTCTTCCTGCTCATTTATGTCTGCTGCAGCTTATTCAGGCACACACTTAGTAGAGGTTTTGAAGTGTCATTACTAAAATCCTAGATTGACTGTCTTATATCTATAACATCATCATTACTCTGCTTCTTCCTCCAACTAATTCCAAGGAGTAATGAGGAAAAAAACATAAGAAAAATATGCTGCAGAGTTTATACTTTAAAATGCATATATGGGGAAAGAGGAGATTGGCAAATTTATTTTGTGTATGCGCTCTAAGGTTGATCACCCTAAACAATGGATAGTGATTAGGTCATTCATTGTGGACAGGTAAACAGTTGGATTCTGCGTGGCACCCTCAAAAATATAGTTTGGTACTTTGATGCAAATTCACCAGATTTGAAAACCAAAAAAGGATAATTTTGCTTCCCTCCCTCCCACCCACCCCAGCAATTCTATGAGATAATTAGTCAAGCCACAAATGCATGCCTGCAGCCTAGTGAAGGCAACAGTACAGTACATTATTATTATAGGTATGGAAACCTGTTATCCAGAAAGTTCCAGATTACAGTAAGGCCATTTCCCATAGACCCAATTTCAAGCAGATTTTAAAGGGATACTGTGATGGGAAAACATATTTTTTTCAAAACGCATCCGTTAATAGTGCTGCTCCAGCAGAATTCTGCACTGAAATCCATTTTTCAAAAGAGTACAGATTTTGTTATATTCAGTTTTGAAATCTGGCGTGGGGCTAGACATATTGTCAATTTCCCAGCTGATCCTATATCTGTATTTTAGTTACTTTAAAATAATTATTTCTTGATGATACTGTTCTTTAAAATTCTTTAAAAGGCATGTTCTGTTGTTTTACAGGGTTCCTAACCCAGGATATGAAAGTCTAGACATTACTGTAACATGGCCTATGAGTGCCCAGTTTAAATGTTGTGCACACTGATTTCTCCATCTAGATGTGTTATAGCTATATACAATAACGACCTCTGCTATTTACATCAACTTCAGTTCTGGGGGGTTTAAGCAGTGGTATCTCCCATTTTAGCAAAGCCCTAGAATCAATCTTATGAAGCTGTAAATGGGTCTCAAATGTCAATAACTTGATTACATATAATATTTCAAGACTGTCTTGAAGACTGTAGAGAGAATTCAGTTCTGATGTATAACAAGTATATGGTATATACTCTATGGTGCACATTTACTAAGGGTCGAAGTAAATTCGAAGTGAATGTTCAAATTGAAAAACTTCGAATTTTGAAGTAATTTTGGGGTACTTCGACCATCGAATATGCTAAATTCGACTGACTTCGATTCGAACTTCGATTCGACTATTCGATAATTGAAGTACTGTCTCTTTAAAAAAACTTTGACACTTCGCCACCTTGAACCTGCCAAATTGCTATGTTAGCCTTTGGGGACCTCCTAGAACATATAGCCAACATTTGGCTACGTTTTTAGAAGTTGAAGCAAATCGTACGATCGTATGATTAGATCGTTCGAATCATTCGATCTTAAAAATCGTTCGCCTTCGAATGTCGGACTACCCTATTCGATGGTCGGATTTCAACGTTTTTTTCACTTCGAAAATCGATTCTCGATAAATCTGCCCCTAAGTGAGCATGTAAAATAATTTAGAGGATCAACTGGTAAGATGAAACCCTTATAATATTACCCAGTAGTACTCACAATAGCAACATTGCCACAAATCATCAAACTGGTATGCTTTGTAACTGAGCAAACAAAATCTACCAGAGCTGGACGAAAGCTAGGAGGTCCAGTGAGGACCAGACATTGTGGCCTAAGGAGAGAAAAAAAAACACAGTTGAAAATATGGGATAAGCATGAAATACCTGTATAAAATACATCACAATGGTTATGCTATATGCATTGAGCATATAATACCGTAAAACATACTGATCACTACCTGTAGTTCTTGACATGTTCCTGGACTCCACTTAGGTTCACACTGTATGTGAGTGCCATGTTGTATGCACCAGCCTGCACTGAAGAGCCCCAGTTTACTTCTACATAGGGAAAGAAAAATTAAACAGAACATCAGCAAGCTGGCCTTTAAATATGATGAGCATGTCTAGGCAGCAGTTATGTACTGGCGCTTCAAAGGGACAAATATATACATGGCTCCCATACCTGGCTTCTTGTAAGTTACATAGCCCAGAAGTATTATGATTATGGCAACAGCAATTATTGCTGCCCACCAAGTAAGGAGAAACATGATGACCACAGATACAACAGCTCCAAAAAGGGAAGTCCACTTGCTGTAGTAACGGAAGGAGGGACGCCAGCCTGTAGAGCAATAGAGTAGACAATTTATTATACGCTAGCTATAACCAGTGGTTTCAGATTAAAAATGCTGCAGCAGGGTAATACTATGCTCTTTCTCATAAAAATATATAATAATTTTGGTTTATACCAAGTATACAAACAGATGAAAACATATTTACAGTAACTATAATGAAAACTGAAAGATTAAGAAGAATTAATAGTATATTATAGAAATACTTAGAGAGCGACATGGCTCTTCATTTGTTATTCATATTTTTAACTGTTTTTACCTGGAGAATTGGTGATGGAGGCATGGAAACAACTGAAGTTGATAAGAGCATAAGAACAAAGAAAAAAGTTGGAGATTATCGGAGCAATGGTGTTCAGCTCAGCTGTGTAGAATATCAAAAGTGTTAGAAATCTGTTTTTTGGTATCTAACAGGTCAATTCATTGTATTCGTATTTGAGATTTCCTCATCATTTGGTCATTTAATCATTAACAATGAGAACTTCATTTTTACAAAAGAGGCTCCACTACTGTATGGTTGTGGATTAATAGTAGAGAAATGCTGGTAAAAAAATAAATTGAAACCGAAAGCTTATCTGCCACATATCATGCAGCTAACCTTGTAATAGCATAAGACAATAATACATTTTTTTAGCTGCAGAATGCATGATGTATAGATCACCTATCATGTAATGATGATGTAGCTAGGCCTTAGAGAACCATGGAAATTCATAGCTTTTAAACACCTGAATATGGAGATTAAACAAATTTGCACACAGAAATTAATGTAAAAAAGAAGGGTTGTTCTGAAATAGGGACTAATAAGCACTCACCAATAAGTATGAATGCAATAGCAATTGCAAAGGAGACAATGTATCCTCGAATTGGCTCATTGTTCTTTCCATAACCTTTCCCAAAAAATCCAATGAAAGGGTAAAGTTTGTCCTTGCAAAGGCACTATTGGGTGGCAGAGAAAGTGAGAGCTACATAGTTAATTTACATACAAAGGAAAATGAGGAATTCAGCACGAAAAAAATGTTCTAACGGATATAAATATTGTGTAAATGATTATTGCAGAGAAATAAACAAACAGAAATGTTATCTTACTTGGAAGACCTTGGGAGCAGAGACAAGACAGGCCAGAGCTGAGGAAAGTGTCGCAGCAAAGATGCCAGCGGTGATGAGAGGACTAAAGGCTGATACCATGCTCATTGCCTGGGATTGAAACAGAAACCAAAACACTGAATATGGTGATATACTGGCCTTCACTTAAAGCAATTACTGTAAAGGATTAAGAAGGATTAAGGATTAAGAAGACAAGTGTGTGTGTGTGTAGATGCATGTGTTGTGACACACATACTGTATATATATAGATATACCCAAGACTTCTTGCTTATATTATTTTATCTTAATCTGATCTGACAATCTCTCGGTTAGCCAAATATTTTCAGGTTTTGCTGTCTTTACTGTAAGTGTAAAACATTAAACTGGCAACACAAAGACTGAGACGGTCTGCTAATTTATACATATTAGCAAAAACTTTGTGTGCCCTCTGAAGGAAAATAGAGCAACTATTTTATACAGCTTATACACCTTGTATATGTATTCCACCTAAAGTGGGTACCTATCGAATGTATGTAATTTGAAAATCACCTGGCTGGACTGTTAAAATTGTGTGAAATTTATTATTTAAATCAAATTACATATAAATTTGCTTTATAGAATGTAGAGAAAGGAATTTCATTAATGGTGTTACTGTATAAAATGACAGCTAATATTTATAATTATTTTGCATATTTATTTTCCATTATGTGTCCATATATTTACCAAAGATCAGAGCATATTGGCAAAAATAATATCAAATAGGAGCAAATATGGTGGTATCTTCTACATCTTTTGCACTAAGTGCACTTGCTCTGTGTAATGACAGGCAATCTCACCTGATAGTGGTTAGCTAGTCCATAGTAGCAACTTTCTGTTTCCCGGCATGAAGTGAAGTTCCATCCAAACTGACAGCTCAGCCCTTCACAATCCATTGTATTATTCATAGGTATTGTGTCATTTAAAATACCTGATGCATCACGCAGAACACATGAACCTGAGTGCAGAGCAGAGTATAGACTTAGATTAGCAGAACATGTATGGCAGTGTTACAACACATACACATTGGGGCCCTGCGCAGTAACTCATATCTGGACAATATAACAGGGTGACTGGGGAACTGGCAGCTATGCTCTCAATCTCAGCAAGGCACCCCCGCTCCAGGTGTAGGAAATGAGATCAATTAACAAGAGAGCTGAGAGAAAGCAAACGAAGAGGCAGAACTTGCTGCTAAGTGCTCTTTATTGCACACAACATGTTTCGGGCCCAGAGCCCTTTATCAAGTGTGAGTGCAGTAACTCATATCAACCAATCAGCAATTGTTTTTTTTCAGCCAGCTGAAAGTAAAATTTGATTGGTTGCCATAAGTTACTGCCCATGGGCAAATTTGCAGAGTGTTGATAAATTACCCTTACTGTAAGAAATAATTAAGTAGCTGGATATTTTTCAAGGCAACATAAAATCATCAGATTCATTGGAAAACTTGTGTTATAGAAATAATGCTAAATATGATTAATGCAGTAATTACTGTTAAATTAATGTTGACATTTATATGCCTTTTAAAAAAATCTCTGGTTCCAGAATATAAAATTCTTATAATTAGTTAAGAGATATGAACTCACCAATGGTAGCAAAGATAGCCAAGTATGAAACAGTTGTCCAGAATATAGCCAGCAGTGTTCCCTTTGGTATTGCCACTGCTGGGTCCTGAAATTGACATTTAATAAGAGGTTAGCAAACATGGCTTTTGTTTACTTTACACTAATTGCAGTAAGAACTTACATGAGTAGTCCAAGGCCTGTGATTATTGAACAAAAATAGGCCACCTCATAGAAAGAAGATTTATTAAAACACAAAAGAAAGCAAAGAAACAAAGAAAATCAAATATATTTATAAAGAAAAGTTAAAGAAGTGCACACTCCCCTAGTGCAATCCCTTTTAAAATGTTCCTTTATTAAAATAAAATGCACTTACAAGATTGTAGGCATCAGCAGCTCATCAGTTGGCAGTGAAAAGAATCAAGACCAATTTGTGACTTCCTCAGGGTAACATGATCGATAAGATATGTACTATTTGCATGAGTTACCCAGGGAACAGTCAGAAGTTCATCCCTCTAATACCTAGCTGCAAGTGTCAGTGGGCACTAGGTTGACAGGCAGATCATGCTGTATTGATCATGTGCCCCTGAGGAAGTCACAAATTGGTGATGAAACGCATTGGGTTTGATTCTTCTTACTGCTTACTGATGAGCTGTTGATGCTTACAATCTTGTAAGTGCATTTTATTTTAATAAAAAAACATTTTAAAAGGTATTACACTAGGGGAGCACGCCCTTCTTTTACTTTGTTTTATAGATACATACCAGTTCAGGGTCGGACTGGGGGGCCCGGGGCCCACCGGGACTGGTGTCCAGGGCCCCCCTCTGGCCCCCGCTACCTAGGCGAATCGCCGCTCGGCATAATTTCCTAGGCGGCGCATCACGCAAATGGCGCTAGGCGCGCATGCGCAAACGGCGCTCAGCGCGCATGCGCAAACGGCGCTGCGATGCGCCGAAATTTTATTTATTTATTTTTTTAAAAAACTGTTTGGGAGAGGGGGTCTGGCCCGGCGGGGGCCCACTAGGGTCGGGGCCCACCGGGTATTTTCCCGGTATCCCGCCGGGCCAGTCCGACACTGTACCAGTTTGACCATCCGTTTATTTGAAGAGGCAGCGCCCAGAGACCGATTGATTGTCGCAAAATTATTTTGCATTGGGACTTCTGGACTACACATTGAATTACAAACTGAATTTCTATCTTTGGATTTTAATGGACTTTTGTTGGTTTTGGGAATATAAAAATATTCTATTTTATAGTTATAAATTTATAGTTATAGTTCATTTTTATAAGCGCATCCTTAATATTGAAAGAAAACCAAATGCCAGTACCTTCAGATCTCCTGAGATGTTAGCACCTGCCAAGATACCAGTAGCTGATGGGAAAAATATGGAAAACATGGCAAAGAAGGAACTAGTTTCGCCTCGCCAGTCGGGAACAATGTTTTCCATGAATATTGATCCTATGGCATAAGAACTGTATAATTGGTTGTTTGTTACATCAGGTAAATATCAGCAGACTTTAATATTTACTTAGATTTACTCTATGTGCCATTAGTTAAAGTCAAATAGTTCACTTGTTTTCAATAGTTTAAAACTACATTTTTTCCCTTGTTGTCATAGAAAAGCCATTTTATAATGTACTCTGTAGCAGGTTCTGCACTAATCATTTGTTTTAATTGAGAAAACCAGATGATTTCAGGTGCATTCTTGGCTTACTTACCTTTGTAGTTGAAGAATCCCTTGGCTTGTTTCTCCTCACTAGGAGGGATTAATGTTCCCACAAAATAACTTGCAAAGGACACCATGATCACAATAAAAAAGACAACCTGAGCCTGGTGAAAATTCAATAAAAAAGGAAGTATGAGTTTCATTAAAAATCAGTCCGATGAAGATCATATACAGTCTTTATTAACAGTATAATATAATGCAGACCTTGGCTTCCCACTCCATTCCTGCTAATGAGACAGCAAGAAGAACCGTCACAGTAATCACACCAACGATTCTGATGTCATTTACTGGGTCTGAAATGACTGCATTATTTTCCTATAAAGACAGCAATATTTTATATGCATGGTACGGCAAGTACAGAGATTGCTTAAAGGCATCAAGGCAGAGCATAACAGTAAGATAATTATTAGAAAAAAATATGGAAATCAGTTACGACAATTTTTTTTTCTGTAAAACCTCACTTCTGTTTTTGGATACATAGATGAATATTGCAATGTGTCAAGAGCCGATTCTAATATGGGCTGCGTTGGTTTTATAGTAAGCACAGTGCCTTAAAGAAACAGTAACACCAAAAAAAGAAAGTGTTCTAAAGTAATGAAAATATAATGTAACATATAATGATACAATGGGTGTGTTTGTTTTAGAAAGACTATTATAGTTTATATAAATAAGCTGATGTGTAGCCACAGGGACAGATATTCAAGCTGGAAAAGGGAGAAAAGTTACAGGATACCCAACAGATCACAGATAAGCTCTGTGGTATACAATGGGATTCTTCAGAAAGTATCTGTTATCTGCTGTGTATCCAGTTCTTAGATGGCTGTCCCTATGACTACACAGCAGCTTGTTTATATAAACTATAGTAGTCTTTCTGAAGCAAACACACCCATCTACTAGTGCAAGGCAACACTACATTAAAGTGTCATTCCTTTAAAACAGGTTTTTGGTGTTACTGTTCCTTTAAAGGAGAACCACACAGATTTAAGGGACACTGTCATGTCAACGTTTTTGTTAATACATATTTTATTCATCTGGGTATATTGACTTAATTGTTGATGTACTTCGGTTTATTCAACTTAGTTCTTTTAAGAATGCTCTATGTTACAGTGATGGAATTAAAATCACAGAATTTCTCAGATATAGAAATTCTGTTTTAACCACAGGGTTTTTACTTTCCTTATATTATGAATAAAATAGAATATGTCATCTAACACAACAGGATTATTGGCTGTGGACTGAGTGTAGACTATTCGTTCAATATCTGACCTACAGGGATAATTGCCTGTGGGTATGTATATAAACATAGCCTACTCACTACTGTAAAAGCTATACTTGTGATCATTTGAACATTAGATGAATTATTGTAAATTTATTTTAAGAGTGTGCAGTGAAACACTAAAGTTTTAGTTTCAATTGTACATAGCCCATAACTCAGTTTACCCCTTAAGGCTGAATTATTAGTTTAGATTTAAAATACGTTATATATTTCTATTGCACGTTCCAGTACATTAACATATCATTTGTGGACATTTGAAAAAACAAAACCTACAATTAGTAGATCACGAACAGTCTCTGCAAAGCCTACTGTGTGCATAGCGACTGCGACTGCATTGGCAAATGCAAAGATGAGTCCGATGGAGCCTCCAAGCTCAGGTCCCAGGCTGCGAGAGATAAGAAAATATGTCCCACCTGCAGGAGGATTGCACAGTTCAGGAAAAGTACTTATTTTCTGCAAATATGATCACCCCTCTCTCAATCAATCATCTTCTCAGTCAGACAGATTCCATTATATGGGATTATATACCAAATATTGTTTACATACTACAAACAGTATAACTGATTTGACTTTGCCATTGGTGGAAATGGCAGAAATAGATAAGCCTGTGATAGAAGTCACCAGGACAGACATAAGTATGATCACCCAAGTGAGACCTATGTTATAAGTAGAAGATGAAAGGGTTATTGTGAATAAAAATCACTTTCTAGAAAATGCAATTTGATTTTATTGAACATACATACAACTGCTTTAGACGATGTCACTGCATTAAAAAAAGCAGACCAATGAGCTATCTTCAGCAATCAGTGTTAGAGCAGTATATTTAATTTAAAAGTTATACAATTAGAAAAATATTTTTCTAAGCAACCAGGATAAACCAAAATATAAACACACTCAGAAAATGTAGCTGCAAATATCATGTAATATGACATGTGATACTGACCTTCCATTTTTTGCTTTCCTAAAATGAAAACTACAATAGAAATATATTCCCAGCCTTATTATTAACATACCTATTCCAGCCTGTGCAGTGATCCATGGCAATCGCAGATACAAGATGACCCCACCAGATGTTTAACATGCATCGAATCTGGTGAAAAATATTTAATTTATATTACAGAGAATATGAGATGACTGGATCTGCAATACAAAACGATCCTATAGTGAAAAATCTATAAAACATAATTTGAAATGATTCTTACCATGACACCTTTTACCCATCCAAAATGAACAGGTCCACTTTCTTTCTTTTTTTTCTTACTGTTTTAAGTGTTTACCACTTCAGAGTTTTCAGGCTCATCTTTGTTACCGCTCTCCACATCTTGGTCCAAGGGCACAGGGACTGTTTTGTTTTCATCCTGCATAAAATATAATTCAATTACAAAATGGAAATATAGGACAACAAAGCACATGACAAGGTATAAAGGAAAACATGTATGGCCAGAATAATAAGTTAAAAAGTAGAGCCATATTCTAGACTGAGTTTGTGTAATAGTAAGAATTAAACCATACCAATATAGCATTGCGAAGAAAATCTAGTGATGGACGACTCCATTTTAGTCTCCCAGGTGCTACAGAGTTTATGTAAAATTCATGCCTCGGTGTGGAATCTAGGGTGTTGTAGGCCAACTGTCTGTTTGTAATTAGCTTTTGGCAGAAGGGCAAGGCTGAAGGATTTAGGGCAATTCTAGCAGACAGAGAAGGCTCTACTTCAATTTTGTCCAAGCCATCTTCTGACTTCTGGTTGTCTGTGGGGCAGGGAAGCATTTGAAGTCCATGATTAAAAGCCTCAATAGATTGATTTAGATGCTGTAATGCTTCTTGCACATTTTCTTCTTGTATTTCCAAAACCTGTCCATCGGTGGTTGAAGTATAGCCAGATGAAGCCTCATCACTTCCAGATAAACATTCAAGTGATTCTATGCTTGCCTGCCTCTGCAAGTGTTTTATCAATATTCCCCGAGAATTCTAAAGTTCCATCCTTCCTATAAGATAAAAAGTGTGCATTATGCCTTTATTAGTAATGCTATGGACATTGGCATAAATCTTATCAACCCCTTTATCCCTATATTGGTCTTCAGAGCTGTCTACCCAATACGTATTTACTGCAGAACCCACCAACCTATAACAAGTTTTATCAGACCTAAAGCTGTCAGCATGCTGTATAGTTAATCTTCCAATGGAGAATGGTGGGTTTTCCTGGACAATCCATTAGCTCCACTCAGCTGTATTCCCTCTGATGATCTATAAATTGTAAATAGTAAAGAGTTCTGTTAAATTCAAACAATTCTACCAATTAAAAAATCATATTTAGTATTTATATATGTGTGTGTGTGTACTGAAGTGCTCACATGATTTATAAAGTTGTAACGCAGAACTTCTTGTAAACTCAATTGTCTATATATAATTTATTCCCAGTTAGACAGGGAGTAGCTAAGGGCAAACCAACCCTTTGCAGTGGCGTAAGTACCAGGGGAGCAGGGGGTGCAATCGGACCTGGACCCGCTCACCCTCGGGGCCCGCCAGAGATCACGCCACAGCAAACACGGTAATGAAACCACGCGTCTGGAGGGGGGGCCAGTGCACATCTTGCACCCAGGCCCGGAAGAGGGTAGTTACATTACTGCTCCTTTACAACACAATAACCCAAGTGGTCTCTTTGCTTTTCTTATCTCTACAATCCTTACAGATTCTGTTTTTCTTTAGTGTTAGGGGGAGGGTCCGGGGGAAGAATCTTCTGGATATCTGAGACTGAATAGGTAACAGACCGAATAGCTTTATCTGTGGCATTTAGCACCAGATTTCCATCACTAGAAACTCCTCTCTTTATCAGCCTCTTCTCAGATCCAAATGGTACATACACATAGCTTATTGCACATGTGACAACTGGATCAGATCAGATCAGAGTGCTTCCCCCCAGTGGCTTAAGGGTAAGGGCACACCTGGCGACTAAATCTCCCTGAATCGCCAGGTGTGCCCTTACCCTAACTAGATATCTGGGGTCCCAAAACATTGGTAAGTTGCCATATTGTATAACTATAGTTTAAAATGAAAATCACGTGGCACCCTATATAGTGACTTGAGGGTCCCCCTCCATGCAGTAACATAGTAACATAGTAAGTAAGGTTGAAAAAAGACACATGTCCATCGAGTTCAACCTTTTTTTTTTTTTATTAACTACCTATCTGCCAGTTGATCCAGAGGAAGGCAAAAAAAACCATCTGAAGCCTCTCCAATTTGCCTTAGAGGGGGAAAAATTCCTTCCTGACTCCAAAATGGCAATCGGACTAGTCCCTGGATCAACTTGGACTATGAGCTATTTCCCATAACCTGTATTCCCTTACTTGCTAAAAAGCCATCCAACCCCTTCTTAAAGCTATCTAATGTATCAGCCTGTACAACTGATTCAGGGAGAGAATTCCACATCTTCACAGCTCTCACTGTAAAAAACCCCTTAGGCGGAACCTCTTTTCTTCTAATCGGAATGGGTGACATTGTGTCAGCTGGAAGGACCTACTGGTAAATAAAGCAATAGAGAGATTATTATATGATCCCCTTATATATTTATACATAGTCATCATATCACCCCTTAAGCGCCTCTTCTCCAGCGTGAACATCTCCAATTTGGCCAGTCTTTCCTCATAGCTAAGATTTTCAATACCTTTTACCAGCTTAGTTGCCCTTCTCTGTACCCTCTCTAATACAATAATGTCCTGTTTGAGTGATGGAGACCAAAACTGTACGGCATATTCTAGATGGGGCCTTACAAGTGCTCTATACAGTGGAAGAATGTCCCCCTCCTCCCTTGACTCTATGCACCTTTTAATACAGCTCAAGACCTTATTTGCCCTTGATGCTGCTGACTGGCATTGCTTGCTACAGCCAAGTTTATCATCTACAAGGACTCCAAGGTCCTTTTCCATAATGGATTTGCCTAGTGCAGTCCCATTAAGGGTATAAGTGGCTTGGATATTCTTACATCCCAGGTGCATGACTTTACATTTATCAACATTGAATCTCATTTGCCACTTAGCTGCCCAGATTGCCAGTTTGTCAAGATCATGTTGCAAGGATGCCACATCCTGGATGGAATTAATCGGGCTGGATAATTTTGTGTCATCTGCAAACACTGATACATTACTTACAACACCCTCCCCTAAGTCATTAATGAACAAGTTAAATAAACGTGGACCCAATACTGAGCCCTGGGGGACCCCACTAAGAACCTTACTCCAAGTAGAGAATGTCCCATTAACAATCACCCTCTGTACCCGATCCTGTAGCCAGTTTCCTATCCACGTGCAAACGACTTCATTAAGCCCAACAGACCTTAGTTTAGAAAGCAGTCTTTTGTAGGGCACAGTATCAAACGCTTTGGCAAAATCCAAATAGATCACATCTACTGCCCCCCCACTATCCAGAATCTTACTTAACACATCATAAAATGCAATCAAATTCGTCTGACATGACCTATCCTTCATAAAGCCATGCTGATTGTTGCTCATAATGCCATTCATTAGGATAAAATTTTGAATGTGATCCCTTAACAAGCCTTCAAATAATTTGCCCACCACAGATGTCAATCTTACTGGCCTATAATTGCCAGGCTGAGATCGTAATCTCTTTTTAAATATTGGAATAACATCAGCTTTTCTCCAATCCATAGGCACCATACCAGATGACAGTGAATCTGAGAAAATCAGAAATAAGGGCTGGTCTAAAACTGAACTAAGCTCTCTTAGAACCCGGGGGTGTATGCCATCAGGCCCTGGAGCCTTGTTTACATTAATTTGTATTAAAGCTTTTTGAATCATATCCTGAGTCAGCCACAGACTAGATTGAGCTGAACCATTCGTGCAGTTATTAAGTGAGCCTGTGAACCCAGACTCCTCTATTGTATACACTGAAGAAAAGAACTGATTTAACACATTTGCCTTATCTGTATCTGTTACAACCATACTGGTACCATTATTTAATGGAGCAACACTCCATTGTTGGCCCTAAGCATAGAGGCCTTGGGTGCCTATACAGAAATATGCCCTGGTGGAATTCTGCCTTTTGCAATGAACATTGGATAAAAAATCTGGTAAGAAGAACCAAGCCCAGTTCTTGCCGCCTGCTGTAGGCTGAAAAGCTTAAAGGGATCCTGTCAACGGAAAACATGTTTTTTTCAAAACACATAAGTTAATAGTGCTACTCCAGCAGAATTCTGCACTGAAATCCATTTCTCAAAAGAGAAAACAGATTTTTTTATATTCAATTTTGAAATCTGACATGGTGCTAGACATTTTGTCAATTTGCCCCTGGTCATGTGACTTGTGCCTGCACTTTAGAAGGGAAATGCTTTCTGGCAGGCTGCTGTTTTTCCTTTTCAATGTAACTGAATGTGTCTCAGTCGGACATGGGTTTTTACTATTGAGTGTTGTTCTTAGATCTACCAGGCAGCTGTTATCTTGTGTTAGGGAGCTGCTATCTGGGTACCTTCCTATTGCTCTTTTGTTTGGCTGCTGGGGGGGGGGAAAGGAGGGGGTGATATCACTCTAACTTGCAGTACAGCAGTAAAGAGTGATTGAAGTTTATCAGAGCACAAGTCACATGACTTGGGGAAGCTGGGAAATTGACTAGTCCCATGTCAGATTTCACAATTGAATACAAAAAAATCTGTTTGCTCTTTTGAGAAATGGATTTCAGTGCAGAATTTTTTCCCATGACAGTATCCTTTTAAAGGGAACTACTGCTAAAATTTTAAAAAAACATTTATTATAAGCTTTATCATACGGAAATAAAAAAAACGTTCTAAATAATAAAATTTAATTTCTGTACCATTTCTGAAATAATCAAGTTTATCTACACTGTCACTCGCTCAGCAGCTGTTTCTCTTTATTCTGTCTTCTTGCAGGAATTGGGTGTCAGATTTTCATTGACAGTTAGATCCAATATATCTTTTAGGGGGGAAGGCTCCCTTTCCTAGCAAATATATTAGAGCTAACTCAAATAACCGATTCCAGCACAAACAAAACAAATGTATTTGCCACAAACCCTGCATGTAGGGAAACAAGATTTCTGGTGATTTTAAAAGAGTAGGCTCTAAGACATCTTATAGGCAAAATGAGCCCCCCTAAAGCCTGTATTAGACATTCAAAATCAAACTCCCAAATCCTGTCTTATTTTAGTATGATGAAGCTTATATTGAATTTTCATTTTAGCAACAGTTCCCAAATGATTTGCCCCAGTTATGGATAAGCTCTTTTCTCATACTGTATACAGGTATAGGATCCATTATCTGGAAACCCATTATCAAAAAAGCTCTGAATTGCAGAAAGGCAGTCTCCAATAGACTCCATTTTATCCAAATAATCCAAATTTTTAAAAACCGATTTCCTTTTTCTCTGTAATGATAAAACAGTACCTTGTACTTGATCCAAACTATAATTAATCCTTAATGGAGGCAGAACCAATCTATTGGGTTTATTTCATGATAGTAGACAATGTATGAAGATCAAAATTACAGAAAGATACATTATCCAAAAAACCTCAGGCCCCAAGCATTCTGGATAACAGGTCCCATACCTGTACAATTCCAATCAAATAAAATAGAGGAAATAGATACATACTGTATTTTTCAGATTGTATACAAATAATAGCAATTGGCAAAAATCTGTTCACCTTCTAGTTAACTATTAGGGGCAAATTCATCAAGGGTCGAATATCGAGGGTTAATTAACCCTCGATATTCGACTGGGAATGAAAATCTTGCAAATCTTGCAAAATCTTTTGCGCAAATACTTTGATTGAACGATCGAAGGAATAATCGTTCGATCGAACAATTAAATCCTTCGAATCGAACGATTCAAAGGATTTTAATCCAACTATCGAAGGATTATCCTTCAACCAAAAAAAGGCGAACTAGGGGGTCGAAGTTTTTTCTTAAAGAGACAGTACTTTGACTATCGAATGGTCGAACGATTTTTAGTTCGAATCTTTCGATTCGAAATCATAGTCGAAGGTCGAAGTAGCCCATTCGATGGTCGAAGTAGCCAAAAAAAACACTTTGAAATTCAAAGTATTTTTTCTTCTATTCCTACACTCGAAGTTAATGAATTGGCCCAATAGTATGTTATATAATGGCAAATTCTTAGCAACTTTTCAATTGGCCTACATTTTTTTAAGGTTTTTGACTTATTTCTCTTCTACTTCTTTCCAGCTTCCAAATGATCCAATTTTATTGTTATTGTTTCTTTTTAAATTTTTGTCTTATTGTTCAGTTTCTCTTCTATTCATTGTCTCCAGCACGCACATGCATGCCTACCTGACAGCCCACTGCTCCTTGTCTCCCATGCACACATGCGCGTCCACCGGCTACTTTGTTCATTCTTCAGCCTCTGGGGACTAGGGACTCCTGCTCATCCAATGCTCCAGAGGTAACTGCAGCTAGTTTGCATGCTGCCGGTAATTTTATGCCGCTGTAGGCAAGAGCCTTTGTGGCCTTTACATAAATCCAGGCCTGCCCCTTTAATTACCCCCCCTTTTTTAGAGTGAGAATGTAAGATCTGAAAGTCTGATTACTATCTAAAATTGTTTTGTACATGCATGATCAAAAGTCATCAAATGTATAAAACTGTAGTTGTATTGAGACCACATGTTCAGAGAATATAAAAGACATTGGGGCTAATTCACTAAAGTTGCGAATTTTCTCCTGCAAAGACTCCGCCGCACTTCGCGCCACTTCTTCAGACGTAATTTCGCAGCGCATAGGTTAATTCTCTAAGATGCAACTTTTGATAACGTTAATTTCTGCCTAGAGAAATTTCGTTAGTACACTTACTTACGCAATTTGAATAGGTATAACCTGGCAATGGAAACTGGTGAAAGGTAATGTTCTGTAAAAAAAAGATTAGCACTTCAGATAATTTTCGGAGTAACGATCGCTTGCCTGAGCGAAAATGCACCTGGCGAAAGGGTGTAAAACTGCACCAGTGACGGTCTCTTTCACTGGCGAATAGTCCTCTACACCTGTTAGTAAATTGGCGATCTCCCTGAGGATTGGATTTCTGGCTTCGCTAGCGATGGCCACTTCACCCTTTAGTAAATCTTCCTCATAGTATGTATAACTGCAGGATATTGAATTCTTAACAGGGTTAATTAGCAGACATGTCAACACCCTGGCAAAATACATCTCATTATATGATTCTTTTAAATGCTTTTAAATGGCCTTTTATGTAAAGCCAATATAAAGAATAGCTGCAGTAGCATTACCCTGGCAGGAAGCTTACCTCTAAAATATTGTTTTTTGCAAATTGTATCACTATCACTAATGGCATTCCTTCTGTCAAATCCATATGGATTTAACATATATATTCATATATAGAATATTTCCCTCAGTTTAAGGTCTAAAGCACACAGAGCATCGGCTCCGCTGCTCTCAGCCTGAGGTTTTTTTTGCTGGCTGAGAGCAGCAGAGACACTTCATGTACCCTGGCCCTTAAGCTGACAGAAAAGTATACAGTGTCAGGGAAGACTGAAAAAGTACACGTTGCTTCAACAAGGCTAAGAGAAGCGGATATGCTCCCTTCCACGGCTCTGTTTATCTACACTGAAAAGTACAGCTTCCACTTGTGTACAGGTACACAAAGTAGGCCTAAAATTGCAAAAGCAGGCATTCTCAGGCCAATCTCTACTCCATTTGCCTGCATGCAAGCAGAATCTGCAAATTTTAGCACAGCCTCCAGAAAATGCCTTGTGTGTCCTCAGCATAAGTGTCTTCTTTTGGGTCTACCGATAATGAAATTCTGACTGCTTATACTATCTGAAGCTATGTGAAATTTCAACCGATAAGCTAAATAAGATTTATTTTGGCTTTTTTTCCAAAGCCACCCCTGCACTATTGCAGGAGCTGCATCATGGCATTGAGAAGAATGACCAACTTATGAACTGCACCTTAAGCATACATTCTGTGGTATTAATTTATTGGTGTTTGTTTTTCATAAAATATAGATATTTCTGAAGATAATATTTTTAATGCTTGAACCATTTCTATTTACTATGTGCAAGGTCAAATTTTACCATGTGCTCAATGTATGTCAGAGACTCAGATACAGGAGGTATCGTTAGTATTATAGTCTGAACTACATAGGGAGACTACATACAGACAGAGGTTATGGCCAATTCCTGCTTCTGGTAAGCATTGGAGGTGACCTACTTCTGCATGCTGTAGTTCCTTCAGTCACACTGAAAAAAATGCAACTCACATGGAAGCCGAACTGGTCATACAAATCCCCTGATCTGTCTTAATACTTACTCTTTATGGCAAACCAAGCATTCACACTCATGATGTTTTATGTTTATATTCTATCGCAATTTGACCACATCATTTAAAGTGATACTGACACTAAAAACTACTTTTTAAAATATGAATGTACTAAGGGGCACATTTACTTTGCTCGAGTGAAGGAATAGAATAAAAAAAACCTTCGAATTTCGAATAGTTTTTTTTGGCTACTTCGACCATCGAATTGGCTACTTCGACCATACGACTTCGAATCGAACGATTCGAACTAAAAATCGTTCCAATATTCGACCATTCGATAGTCGAAGTACTGTCTCTTTAAAAAAAACTTCGACCCCCTACTTCGCCACCTAAAACCTACCGAGGCTTTGTAACAATTTTTTGGTCGAAGAAAAATCGTTCGATCGATGGATTAGAATCCTTCGAATCGAACGATTTTAAGGATTTAATTGTTCGATCGAACGATTTGCGGTAAATCCTTCGACTTTGATATTCGAAGTCGAAGGATTTACATTCGGCAGTCGAATATCGAGGGTTAATTAACCCTCGATATTCGACCATATGTAAATCTGCCCCAAGTTACCTATAGGTCATGTTGATTGTTTTTTGCTGAGAGATTTGTTTTTGTAAGTAATAGTTAGTTGAAGTTCCTAAACCTGACTGTTTTGCCAACCTGACTGTCCCATCTCAGCCTGTCAGTTAGAGTTTCTAATGTTAACAGACTCCTGCTGTACAAATATGGCAGCCCCCTCATACAGGAACATGGGACATCAGACAGGTAATGTAAAATCATTGTGCAAATGCTTAATGGCAAAGTTATAAGTAGCTTTCAAAGGCAATATTATGATAGATGTAAAAAACTTTAATTTCTGGTGTCAGTATCTCTTTAAGGGTAGGACTTCATGGTGTGCGAGGAGCCGACACGTCGCAATGCGATAAAATGCATGCGACGTGTCGGATGTTTTAAAGAAAAAGGAAGTGAAGGAGAAATTGCAGGTAAGAACTACATTGATCCGACTGTCGGATGAAAATGCAGCGCGTCACATGCATTTTATCGCATTTTATCGCATGTTGGTTCCTCGCGCACCATGAAGTCCTACCCTAATAGTGATGGGTACAGTTACTTTGCATATTTATTCATTACGTTCATACCTTAACAACTTAAAGGGGTTGTTCATCTTTAAAAACTTTTAGTATGATGCAGAGAGTGATATTCTGAGACAATTTACAACTGGTTTTCATTTTTTATTATTTGTGGTTTTTGAGTTATTTAGCTTTTTATTTAGCAGATCTCCAGTTTGCAATTTCAACAATCTGGTTGCTAGGGTCAAAATTACCTTAGCAACCATGCACTGATTTGAATAAGAGACTGGAAAATGAAAAAAGAGAGGCATGAATAAAAAGACAAGCAATAAAAAGTAGCAATAACAATTTATTTGTAGCTTTACAGAGCATTTGTTTTTAGATGGGGTCTGTGACCCCCATTTGAAAGCTGGAAAGCGTCAGAAGAAGAAGGCAAATAATTTAAAAACTATAAAGGTCACATTAACCTTATTGGAGGATTTAATGTTCTTAAAATAGAGTTTCTAATTATTTAGGTTATGAAAAATCCTGATCACCTTTATTTAACCCTAGGCTGAGTAATATGACTGCCAGCCAAATCATGGCACACAGCAAGCAAGTGAACAAGGTATAAAATTAAAATTTCAGTTTTTAGAAAAAAGCAAAGTTTCACCAACCTAAAGACTTCTACCATTGCTAAATAAAATAAATATGTGATCTTCAGGTAGGGAGCCCTTGGGATATCACCAGGCAAGTTTTGGTTGCAGAAAAAAACAGGTGCACTGCCAAACAGAGCCTCCTGTACCTGCTAGTGCAAATAGGGGCTACCAAATAGTCAATCACTGCACATGTTTGGCATTCCAAAGAACCCTTTTCATTCTTGTGTTGCTCTCAAACTTTCTTTACATTTGAATGTGGCTCTTAGGTAAAAAATAAAGGGTTGGGGACCCCCAGTGTGCCGTGATGTTGGAAACTAAAAACTTCCAAACAGTTTAACTTCTCTGGTTATATATGAATTAAACAATAAGCAATTATGGCTTTGCTCATGGTAGAATTTTTGACTTTCTTGCTGTGAAAAAGTACACAGATTTCTAATCTTCACAAGATGTTTCTTTGTCTTTAAACACCTTAGTAAACAGAACTACAACCTTCACAAATCACCTTCAAAGCCCAGATTAGATGCCCCCACTAGATATGCCTTTATTGGAATGGGCATTGTTTGCTGAGCTGGAGAGGAGACCCAATGGAGTTTGTTTTTCCAAAGTTGAATTTAACAGCACACTCATTTCCAAACATAAGCTAAAAGCATTTAAATTGTTCCTCCCGCCTCTAATCACAGAATTTACCAATTTCCTTTTACTTTACAACGGACTATGTTTGAATAACGTTGTGCAGTATTTAGAAAGACGTGTTTTCATGCTATTCAAAGTGCTTTTTGTATTAGTTTTGTCTTTAATGGCCAATAACATATTGGAAGTTTCACTAACCAACACTTTTAGTTCTCCTTTAATCAGTAAAGTGGAACCAGAATCGATTCATTTATTGAAAACATCTTTTCTAGGGCAGCTTAAAACACAGAATCTTTTTTATAAGGTTAAAGGAAACACTTATTCTTAAGGCAGTGGTCCCCAATCAGCGGCTAGTGCAATATATTGCTCACCAATCCATTGGATGTTGCTCCCAGTAGCATTAAAGCAGGTGCTTATTTTTGAATTCCAGACTTGGAGGCAAGTTTTGGTTGCATAAAAACCAGGTGTACTGCCAATCAGCACCTCCTGTTGGCTTCCAATCCACATAGGGGCTACCAATAGCCAATCACAGCCCATTTATGGCATCTACAGGAACTGCTTGCCTGCTTATGTTGCGCTCCAATTTTATTTTTACATTTAAATGTGGCTCACAGGTAAAAAAAACTTTATGGACCCCTGACTTAAGGTATAAGTATACATCATGTCCCTTTAGCTCATTAGAATAAATATGAGAAGTATTGTAATTGTTCATAAATTGCATTCACACAGATTTTATATAGAATTAGGGCAGCTACAGACCAAACTAGTGGTTTCCAAACAACCAAGGCCTGATAGATTCATGCCAACATTGAACTACACAAGGTGATATAACCAACTTTGTTGCAGGCCAATCCATTGGAATTGCTTATGTGTCTTGCCAAATTAAACTAAAAGGAACAATATACCTTACTAATGGGTGCTGTTTTTACCTGTTATTTTTGCCTCAGACCTACAGTACAGTATATTGCTTTTATGTGGACACTAAAAACTCCTTCTTTGCATACTTTCATTTGTGAATGATGTTTAAAGGAAAACTATACCCCCAAAATGAATACTTAAGCAACAGATAGTTTATATCAAATTGAATGACATATTAAAGAATCTTACCAAACTGGAATATATATTTACATAAATATTGCCCTTTTACATCTCTTGCCTTGAACCACCATTTCGTGACTGTATCTGTGCTGCCTCAGAGATCACCTGACCAGAAATACTACAACACTAACTGTAACAGGGAGAAGTGAGGAAGCAAAAGGCAGAACTCTGTCTGTTAATTGGCTCATGTGACCTTACATGTGGTTTGTATGTGTACACAGTGAATCTTACGATCTCAGGGGGCGGCCCTTATTTTTTAAAATGGCAATTTTCTATTTATGATTACCCAATGGCACATATTACTAAAAAAGTATATTATTATGATAATGGTTCATTTACATGAAGCAGGGTTTTACACATGAGCTGTTTTACTCAGTATCTTTTAATAGAGACCTACATTGTTTGGGGGGGTATAGTTTTCCTTTAATAATGTCCATGTTTTGCCATGTATTCCATGAAAAATATGTTCATGTGTCAATGGAGAATATATCCGCAAATTTTGGGGGGTTATTTACTAAACCGCAACTTTTTCTGGTTGTGGTTTTTTGAACAAAAACCCTCATATTTTTCACGATGTATTATACCCTGAAGCTGTATAAAGTCGGAATCCGAAAATCTGGCATTTCAAACCTGCCAAAGTCATGTAGAAGTCAATGGATTTTACATTTTGAAGATATCATGATTTGTGCTGAGATTCATCCAATAATCCAAAAATTTGGGGTTTTCACTCCATTTTTTGAGTTATTTTATTGATAAATAAGATAAAATTGTGGATGGGAGTTTGGTCGAGCTTGGTTTAATAAAATCATGAGATAAATTCGAGTTATAGTAAATAACCCCCTTGATGTTACTATCTCATGATAAATCCACATACAGTATACAAAGAATAAAATGACTGAGTACATTTTTCACTTTTCCAACTAAGAAAGAGTCAAATTACAGGCAAAATATATATTTTTTGTCCTGTAAATATTTTTTTCATGTAATTTATTAATGGATTCATTAGGGATTGGTACTGTACAAAAATGCAAAATTGTGCCCATTAAAATACTATAGATGATGCAAGTCTGTGTTCCTCCATACTGTGTTCATCTGCCATTCAAAAAATTTCCAGTTGCACCTACGTTGAAACAACAAGGGCAACTGGTATAGGGCTCCCTTTGTGTGTTGCACCTGCAGGTACTCCATACTGCGCCAGCGGAATCACAACTGAAGAACATGGTAAAATGTGCCGTTATTTTGTATATTTCACTCCTTTACTAAAAACAGGCTTTTAAATCTTAATGACATGCTATAATTAAATGTAGGGATGCACCGAATTCGGTTTGGGATTCAGCCAGCATTTTGCTTTTTTCAGCAGGATTCGGCTGAATCCAAGTGCCTAGCCAAACAGAATATAAATAATCTTGTGACTTTTCATCACATAAACAAGGAAGTTTTTAATCGTGATGTTCTCTTTAACCCTTGCTTTTCCTAATTTACATATGCAAATTAGGGTTTGAATTCGGTTTGGTATCTTTCACAGGAGTTAACTCAAGATATTGAATGTGCCCAAATATATGGATGGGTATACTGTCTTAATCCAGGGTGTCCCGAACCTTTTTTTACCCATGAGCCACAATCAATTGTAAAAAGAGTTGAGGAGAAACCCAAGCATAAAAAAATTCCTTGGGGTGACAAATAAGAGCTGTGATTGGCTATTTGGTATCCCCTTCATGGACTGGCTGTCTACAGGAGGTTCTATTTGGCAGTACACCTGGTTTTTATGCCACAGACTCCAAGCCTGGAATTAAAAAATAAGCACCTGGTTTGAGGCCACCGAGAGCAACAGCTAAGGGGTTGTCCTATGATATTGTTTTGTGGGAGTGTGGCTCTGTGCAGTTCCTTGTGATCCAGAAGTTCCCCTGAAAATTAACCCATAAACAGAATTAATCCAAGAAAATCTGCATGCAAGATACTGTATTTTTTTTTATTTATGTTCCTTACTTATTGGTTAATAGCACGCCAGATACGGCTTGCAAGTTGGACAACCCTGGTCTTTACCCTCTCTTAGTAGCATCCTGCTGTGCCCCTTGCTGTCCGCTGCACTCACCACTGTGGAGACTCCCCACAAAGTTTTGAAACTTCTACCCAAGAGTGACAAGCCCACCAATTTGGGAACATCTGGCTGCACAAAAGAATTTTGTACCAAACTTTTAAGTAACATTTTTTTTAATCGCTGACTGCATATTGAGCAATCTGTTGATTAACACTGTGCTGAGACTTTTATGGAAGCAAACTGACTTTTAGTGAGCACACACATTTATATGTTGATTAACAATGAAGACTTGAACACGAGTCAAAAAAAAGTTTTTAAAAGTTTTAAATTTAATTTGTAAATGAGATTGAAAGCGGCAAAGCTGAAACAATGTAACAGAAGCCAGATCTCCTCTAGAAAGGCTTCAGTTTGCACAATGTCTTGCATAGGCTTTCACAGGTATGTTAATCAGCAGGCTCCTGTTATATTGTTATAAGTCAAAACAGCCAGACAGAGACTGGTACAGATCAATACTGCTTTAAAAAGCAATTGTATTTTCAAAAAACTCTAAAACCACATACAATGTGCAATTAATGCATATTGGAAAGTTGCTTAGAAGCTCTGAAGAAACTCAGAAGTCTGTAAAATAAAATTCCCCCCTTTTGCTGTGTTCCCACCAGTCACAACAAAAGTATGAGGTGGATAGAAATGAGTGAAGTGGCAAAAGGTAACATTTTGAAATGTTTGCATTTCAAATCATCAAAATGAGTGCAAGCCAGCGCAGATCAAGGTGTGTTTGCTATTAATTCAAAAGTGTTCGCAATACAATCACTCATCTCTAGTCCTAGAAACATAAGTTATTTTGTCATAGCAGATCAGAAGATCTTTAATCAGACTCTGATCATTTAATGTTATGGTTTTTTTAAATATATATTTCCCTTTACCTTTCTAAGATGTACATGTTAAGATCTGAAAATTAGTCATAAAATGTCTTGATATTTGTGTTGTATTTCTCTATTTATGCAAATATACTGAGGGATTTAATTACATTTACAATTAAGACCATGCACCTTCTTAGTTGCCTTTCCCTTAACAACTAGGGACATCTATAAATCAATGTTATACGTAACCTAAAAGTTATGTTATGTGTTTCCCATAAAAAATGATACCACTAATGAACAGTTACATTGAATGACAGAAGACAGACGCAGTAAGTGTACCTTTAATGGGATAAGGCCTGCTGGTAAATGTGAACTATATTTAAAGCTACAAAAAAACTTTGGGGCTCATTTATAAACACTGGGCAAATTTGCACCTGGGCAGTAACGCATAGTAACCGATCAGTAATCAGCAAGCTGCAGGTTGAACCGTAAAAGCAAATATCTGATTGGATATAAATGAATAAGACTAAATTGATCAGTTCTTACAAGTTTGGCATATTGGGTAATGATCACCATACAAGTTGCTGTAATGCCAACCTGCACCCTTTGGGTTGTTTAGTACTACGGGATTATACAGTATTTTGCTTTGCTGCTTTCAAGTCAGCAGATGATCAATCTCTTTACGCTACTGTGGTCAGCAGGCAGTACATTTTCCATTCTAGGTGATTTTATGAATGTGGATGTGCTAGCGATCAACCCTCCATTCCTACACCTTCCTGCAATAGACTGATCACTTCATAACTACTCCTTACATAGATGAAGGATATTAACCTAGCTGTCAGTCTAAATATGCTGTGATAGTTCTATAAAATATCACAGGGGTATGACTAGTGTGATTTTAATTTAATCAGCAAAGTCAAAATAAATGTTGGTATCAGAAAAAAACTTTTAGGCTAGGGCCACATGGGACCGAAATCAGCCATCTGAAATCTGCAGACTGATTTCAGGCCCTACTGCGAGCTGTATCCTCATCTTCCGTTACGTTCGGAACCCTTGTATTGCCTCCATGCAAACACACTCTGTGGATTTTGGCAAAGAAATGTGAGAATTCGCATTTTGCTTTGAAATCATCAGAGAGCAGAGCCAACACAAGGGTTCCGAATGAGAATGAAGGAGGATACTGCTCGTGGTAGGGGCTGAAATTGCCCTGCACATTTAAGCAGGCTGATTTCGGCCCTGTCTGGCCCTAGCCTAATAACTTTCTCCTTCTAGACTGTTATTATTCTAGTGATTCTAGTGATACAAATAATGGTCTTTTTAAATGTTTACACATTTTATAAGGGTATCTGAATCTGACTTCCTAATGGATTTCTCTTTAAGGGCTGAACTCCACGGCGCAATGTCTTCAGATCTGACGCGCTGAGAGGAAACGCAGGCGACCAGTCAAATAAAGCTGCAGCCAGCAAAATCTAATTGGAATGAACGAAAAGTAGCAGGTAAGAACTACACTCCATTTGAAACAACACAACTGTCGGATGTGAATGCAGAAAGCTGCATCTTCATCCGGCAGTCTTATCATTTAGTTCTTACCTGCTACTTTTCGTTCATTCCAATTCGATTTTGCTGGCTGTGGCTCCATCCGACTGGTCGCCTGTGTTTTGTCGATCCGAGGAGAGCCAACGAAAGACACCCGTGGAGTTCAGCCCTTCGGTCTTTGGATTTATCTCTGTTATATTTTGGTTCCTGCCCTTTAAACAACAATGGTCAGGAAGAGTCTCAGTGTGCACCAGTAGCCTTAGTTTCTTTGGCCCCTGTGTTTACAACATGAACATATAATAAATACAAGAAAAGGGAGGGAAACCGTGACAGTACAGAATCAGTAGTTCAAGCAGTGGATTCAATGGAAAACCAGGGAATCCGGTCAAAAGTAGTATCAGTTCTTAGCAATGGTATCTGCAAACTCTCCCACTGTTTAGCACATAATAGTAAATGTTTCCCACATTACTCTTGCCTCTCTCCAAACATTGAATATGTCATAGCTACAAAAGGCATGTAATGATGTTTTCTGTAGCTTAACTATATCCAGGGTCGGACTGGGGGGCCCGGGGCCCACCGGGACTGCTGTCCAGGGCCCCCCTCTGGCCCCCCGCTACCTACTTTGAGGCGAAGCGCTGCTCGGCATACTTGGCCAGGCGGCGCATTGCGCAAACGGCGCTAGGTGCGCATGCGCCAAAATTTTATTTTTTGAAAAACTGTTTGGGAGAGGGGGTCTGGCCCCTACACTGAATATATCTACGGAGGATGTAGAAACAATGTGGGGGGGTCGTCTGTCCAGCTGTTCCAGTAGGGGCCAGGGCACATGGAGCATTGGCTTTTCTGCTGTCAGACTGCTCTCAACCTGTAAGATATACTCTTATGAACAGTAACTAGTAAAATAATTTGTTATGACTTTACTCGTAAACTACCCCTTTAACAGTAAAAAAGCCATCTTTCTCAATGGTACACTTTAGTGACTGAGGTATTTTTTATTAGCTTATTAGATGGAAGCTGTACCATTTGGGTCACATGTGGGTGACCAAAACCAATTTAATAAATAGCCTGAATTCTCCACTGCATTCTCAACCTAACCTCACAAAATATTCCTCCCGATGGCCACCCACCTTAGGGGTTAAACCATCCCATCATGACTATGCCTCTCCTATTGGCACAATTTTGTACCCAGCAGACAAGGGCCAGCCACAGCATGCAGAGATTGACCCCTTCAACTCTGCGTGCTACTTCAAGCCTTCCATGTAAATTCCATGCCTTCCACCAAACTGGGCAAGTAAGAGGGTCGGGAAGCAGAGCGGAACTCTGCTGGGGCAGCCGCATTGGAGAACGAATGGTACCTTACAAGTTCAAACTTAAAGAATTTTTAAAAAAACGGGGGAAAAAATTTCTTCTTTTTCAAATCAAACATACTGCCTGATTTTTATCCTGGCCCTGTTTATGGCCACCACTGACTGTGCATCCCTCCACTGCAACCTGGGTATAATCTCTGACCAAATGAGCCCTATGCCTGAAAAAACTGCCCCATGCCTCATAAAATCCCATCTAATATTCTTAATCAACTGTTTCATGGGACAATGCCCCAAATCGTTCCCTCCACAATGAACAAGCAAAATGTGTGGGGGGGCCTATCCACTTTGCTTTTTTAAAGCCCCTTGGCACTACCTCATCCCATCTGAGTCCCCTCGATCCCATCCAAAACAATTTCACCTGAGAACTGTGAAAACCTAACTGATTCCTGGAATGCAGAACCATAGCACATTTCTCTGCCCTGACGATGATCAAATGTCACTCATGTTTTGGACAGATAAGTAACACACATTACATTGTTCTGTAAGTAGCCTTGGAGTTCTTCCACAGCTCCCTTGCAGTTTGTATGGTCTCTCAATGGATTACTTACAATGTGTAGGCCAGGGTGCAAAGTGCATAAAGTAGATAAAACCTCCATGCTTTATCCTTGCCCTGTATTTTCGGAAATGCTTTCATAGGTGGGGGGAGCCGCATAGGAATTCCCCCTCTTGCCTCCATCTGTCCTTTAATTTGTGTGGCATTCACATTTCCAACCTGGTGCAAGATGGAGAGCACAGTCAGACCTTGGACAAAATTAGCATTTCTGAACCATATCGTTTAACTCTGAAAAACTCTGTATAAAATGTGAGCTCTACATAAATAAAAGATAAACTCCACATAAATACACATACCTATGTTATATATATTTATAGATACCCACAGAGATAAGAGGAGCTGTGCTATGCTGTGCGCCTGTGCTGGCCTGGCACGTTGGAGAGAGAGGCTCAGGCAGTGTGGGCCTGCAGGGTGCGGCATAACTGGTTCTGAAACTGTGTAGTGGCGGCTGGCTGGTGTTATTGGAGAACAGAGAGAGAGAGGACAGGTACACACTGATCTTGGCTGTTTGGCACAACAGGTACAGACTTCGGGGGGATGGCAATATTTTGGGTGTTGCTGGCTGGCACAGGTAGAGATTCGGGGCAATATTGGGTGCTGCTGGCTGGCACAGATACAGATTGGGTGCAATACTGGGTGTTGCTGGCTGGCAAAGGTATAAAGGTATATTTGGGAGCAATATTTTGGGTGCTGCTGGCTGGCACAGGTACAGATTGGGGGCAATACTGGGTGCTGCTGGCTGGCACAGGTACAGATTGGGGGCAATATTTTGGGTGCTGCTGGCTGGCACAGGGACAGATTGGGTGCTGCTGGCTGGCATAGGGACAGATTGGGGGCAATATTTATGGTGCTGCTGGCTGGCACAGGTACAGATTGGGTGCTGCTGGCTGGCACCGGTACAGATTGGGTGCTGCTGGCTGGCACAGATACAGATTGGGGGCAATACTGGGTGGTGCTGGCTGGCACAGGTATAGATTTGGGGGAAATATTTTGGGTGCTGCTGGCTGGCACAGGTACAGATTGGGGGCAATATTTTGGGTGCTGCTGGCTGGCACAGGTACAGATTGGGGGCAATATTTTAGGTGCTGCTGGCTAGCACAGGTACAGATTGGGGGCAATATTAAGTGCTGCTGGCTGGCACAGGTAAAGATTGGGGCAATATTGGGTGCTGCTGGCTGGCACAGGTATAGATTTGGGGGCTATATTTTGGGTGCTGCTGGCTGGCACAGATTGGGGGCAATATTTTGGGTGCTGCTGGCTGGCACAGGTACGGATTGGGGCAATATTGGGTGCTGCTGGCTAGCACAGGTACAGATTGGAGGCAATATTGGGTGCTGCTGGCTGGCACAGGTACAGATTGGGGGCAATAATGGGTGCTGCTGGCTGGCACAGGTAAAGATTTGGGGGCTATATTTTGGGTGCTGCTGGCTGGCACAGGTACAGATTGGGGGCAATATTTTGGGTGCTGCTGGCTGGCACAAGTAGAGATTGGGGCAATATTGGGTGCTGCTGGCTGGCACAGGTACAGATTGGGTGCTGCTGGCTGGCACAGGTACAGATTGGGGGCAATATTTTGGGTGCTGCTTGCTGGCACAGGTACAGATTGGGGGCAATATTTTGGGTGCTGCTGGCTTATTAAAAAAAACTGTAAGTGATTAGGTGGGAAATGGTCCTACAGAACAGGGGGGGGGCGTGATTGAAGTCCTTGCCTAGGGTGCCAAACTACCTTGGCCCGGCTCTGACCCTAAGGTAAAAAGTGTACAGAAAAAACCAACAAAACACTATTGGATCCATGCACTTGAACAGCCAAAGGGTTAAATGGACAATTAGCGCTAAGCTGCTTTCTAACTTGATATTATACTCTTGTGGAATAATATGTGCTTAGACAGATTTGAGAAGTAATTACATAGTATATATATATATATATATATATATATATATATATATATATATATATATATATATATATATATATATATCTCTATATAAACTTGCAGGTTTCTATGAATGGATTTTTCTTTGAATGGACACCATTGTTTCACACAGTCGGACAAGTCATTCACTTGCACAACAGTGGCACCATGTGGTGAAAAGTATGTACTGCATTTTTGTTTCTACAAAATTTTTTTTGTAAGGCTTATACTGCCTATGACATCATACTTGGCACCAATTTTGAAGGGTATTTAAGTATGCACCTATACACATGCAATTTGTCCTTGATAAAGGCCCTAATGTGGGCCGAAACATTGGTTATGCTTGGAAATAAAGACACGTTTTATTCACAATACAAGGAGCGCGGGGCCATTTGCTACAGTATATATGATTTGACCTACGCACCCCAAATTCATTTTTCGATCCGGTAAGAGTGCGTACACTGAACACACATTATATATATATATATATATATATATATATATATATATATATATATATATATATATATATATACACACACACACACACACACACCGATCTATCTTTACACTTACTTATATTTTATATATATATATATATATATATATATATATATATATATATATATATATATAAATTGCAGGTTATAGTATCACAATAGCCTTTGATATTATGCTTGTTCAAGAAATGATCCAGCCCCTCTTAAAGCAGTGCATTCCACAACCTCTTTGGCCTCACCATGAAGAACCACCTATGATGCTTCAAATTAAATTTCTTTTCCTGTGGCCTAAAGAGATGGCCTCTGGTGCGTTGATGCTTTTTTTTATGAGTTAAAAGACCCTCTGCTATCTGTCTGTAACATCCTCCAATGTACTTGTAAAAAGTAATCATACCTCCTGGCAAGCATCTGTTTTCCAGAGAAAACCTTGGTAGTGTACTAGTCTACCATTTTCCTTCCAAAGAGACATTAAAAGTAAAAGCTGAACAGGTCTGATACTCAAAATTTTTAACTAGTTCCACCGAACAGCTTCATCATTACCCGAATGTCCCTTTGCCTTTCAAATGTAGATCAAATTTTGTCCCACCCTGGAATCTGACAGGGACATACTTTTTCCCACAAATATGACATTAGTAGCAGAGTAGCACTTAGAGGTGGGATGTCAGCCACATCCAGGGTCGGACTGGGGCTCCCAGGGCCCACCGAGACCTCTTTCCAGGACCCCCCTCCGGACCCCCTGGCATCCATACTTGACGCAGCACATGCGCACAAGAAGGCACGCATCCATGCACTGAGCCGCACGGCACGATTCAGTGCACGGAGCTGCACAACAAGCATGCACGCACGGAGCCACAGAGCGATGTGCAGCTTTGCAAAATGTTTTTTTTCTTCAGGCCCAGGAGATCCGGAGAGGGGGTCTGGCTCGGCGGGGGCCCATGATGGCCGGGGCCCACCGAGTTTTTTCCCGGTATACCACCTTTAAGTTAACTTGTAGTATGTTATAGAATGGCTAATTGTAAGCAACTTTTCAATTGTCCTTCATTTTTTCTTTTTTATAGTTTTTGAATTATTTGTGTTTTTCTTATGACTCTTTCCAGCTTTCAAATGGGGGCCATTGACCCCATTTAAAAAACAAATGCTCTGTAAGCTTACAAATGTATTGATATGGCTAATTTTTATTACTCGTCTTTCTATTCAGACCCTCTCCTATTTATATTCCAGACCTTTATTGAAATCAATGCATGGTTGCTATGGTAATTTGGGCCCTAGCAACCAGATTGCTGACATTGCAAATTGGAGAACTGCTAAATAAAAAGCAAATAACCAGCATATCACTCTCTACACCCTGTGAAAAGTTAATTTAAAGGTGAACAACCCCTTTAAAAATTCACAAAATTCCTGGGAAAACCCATCCAGCTCATCAGTCTTACTTTTTACCTTTCCTAGCTCTTTCTGATCCCAACAGAAATAAACAAACTAGTTTGCCAAATGTTGAAAGTTTACAAAGTTTTTTGTTCATTGCCTGAAGAATCTGTGAATGCACAATTGAAATATGCAGATTTAAACAGTCTTGCTTCTTTAAAATGTTATGCCTTGAAAGAACTAGAAACAGTGGTGCGTGAGTCAGATGCATTAATAGGAATAGAATACAACAAGGGTAAGAACAAAGGACTAAGATACTCTAGGGTTAATGTATAAACACTGGGTGCATTTGCCCCTAGATAGTAACCCATGGCAACCAATCAAATGGTTTATTTTTTTTATTCAAAATGCAGCTGCCTGAAAAAAGTATATCACTGTTTTATTTGGGTTACGACTCATGTAAATTGGCTCAGTGTGTATAAATGGGCCTCTGTGTGTGCTCTTCTTTCCCAGGGAACCATCATTTTATGTGTCATTCATACCAGTAGGAATAGCCAATGTGACTATAGACGATCTTCTAGTTGCTGTTTTTGCTCACCAAATGTCAGATCATTAATACATCTCTCTTCTTGGTTCCTGTCAGACAATTTCAACCAAAAGATTGTTATGGCTAGGTTATAAAAACCAGTGCTTGAATTGGAGTGAAAAAAGTGGAGTGATGCTCTGTGTGGTGAGCATAGAATGCTAAACAAGCCTCTCCCACACTAGTAATCCACACCTATTCTTATAAAAAGCCTCATGCACCAATACTTTCTGGTTTCACCCACTTTAAAGCAAAGCCATTTTGCTATCCGGTATGCATAGATTAAAGTACAGTATGTGACCTGTAGGGACCCCAAAATGAAAATTGTGCATATGACTTTTCTTGGCTGTCAATTCAGCTTCTGCAAACACAGCATCTTTTCTGTGTATTGTGTGTCATAACATAGCACAACCCCATCATACTCTATATTACCCAAGATTAGTTCATATATATCATTCTCTTACTATTCCTTAATCTGCTGCTGTTTAATACCTTAGTTTTCTCTTTTTGTTTCCCCTGTTTTCTTCTTCTCATCTTTTCTCTATAACCCTCTCTAAAGCCTCCACCTTCTTTATCTGTTTTTCTCCCAGCAATCTATTCTCTCCCTTTATCCTCTATGTATTTAACTATTTCTTGTTTGGGAGGCCCATTTATTTAGTGGTATTAGAGCTTTTAGAAACCACAATTAAACTTATTTTCTCTAAAACTATGAATGCCATGAAAGTTATTCAAAGATTCGAATATAAAAAGTACAAGCAGAAAAAAACACTGAATGATGCTCTGTTAAATACAAAAACCTCTAAAAATTTTAGTTTTTTGGACAATTACTGGAAAAAAATCTAAAAAAAACCCCCCAGTTTTTAATACATTTAATATAACAATAAATCGTGATTTTTAATAAAACTAAAAATTCAAAATTTCATAAAATTTAAATGTAATAAAACTTAATAAATCTCGAATTTGTAGAGTTTTAGAGAAATAAAATAAAACATTTTTTAGAGAATAAAGAAAATAGAAATCCAAATGTTAGTAAATAGGCCCCTTAATGTAGCAGTGGTGATGGATTTTTAATTTCCCTTTTCTTGGGGTGCTCCAGTGGGAGGCTGCCATTTATTCTCATTAGTGTTATGGGAATATTAATAACATCTCCCAGATAATGCTGGATTTCTCTTTGCAAAGCCATACCTGTTCCTGTTAGTTAACAGATCATTTTCTGTAAAATTAGGACTATCCGTGTAATCAGAAATATTTCTAATGGCATAATTTTATTTCAAACTGTTTGTAAAAAGAACTAAGGATCTGCTTATAGCAATTATATATTTATCAAACTGAATTTTGTACATTTCCCACAAATGGGTTCATACCTACAGATTCTCCTTTGAAATCTCAGTAAGTTAAAAATGTGATATTTGTATTTATATGTGTCCTCCAGGCACAAATCTGATGTTTAATTATAGCCGCTATTATTTTAGAACCAAAAATACAAGAGTACAATTTAACACCTCCAAGTTAGGTAAATACAGATAATCAAAAGGGCAATTAGACTTGTCACTAAATATGCTTTGTACAATGAGTTTGCATGCAATTAGCCTTGTATTTTCTCACCTGTATAATGACATCCAACCCCTTTTTTGAAACTTTCACACTCTATTATACCTCTTATTACAAATATAAGTGGGAGAGAATTCTATGACTTTGTAGGACCTCTAAATAATCTTTTACAAAGCTTGAGATGATTCCTCTTCTAGAAAAGATCTACTGATAAGGCATGGTGTTATTTATTGTATGGAGCCATTATATAGCTTTTGAGATTCACTTATGTTTGCATCATAACAAGGTAGAACTGTATGAACACTTTGCTATAGATCCAAGAATATGCTATTCAAAAATGAATTAACCTCCAAGCTAAACTGCAAAGATTACCTATGAGAAGAAATAGGAATGCAAACCAAGTCCCACTCCAGTTGGTCTTCAGGTTGGGCACTGCCCTCTGCTCTGGGCCACAAGTTGTGGAACCAATGCTTAAAAACACAATCTTGAATAGTATCTCTTAACAAATATTCAGATAACTTTCCTACAGTAGAATTGTTCTTGCCAGAATGAGAACATAAATCTTTTTGGAATTGTAGGGACCCATAGGGTTAATGTGCCCCTATGGCTTTAAATCCCGACATTTTCCAATCTCCCTAGTTGCTGGGCAGATGCCCATGTAGCTAGTTGTAACATGGGCATCTTCCTCTTTGGCTTCTGGTTGCTGACCCAGCTGGATGTTTCCAGGGAGCCAGGGTGCACCAAGGCCCAGTAAAGCCAAGTTGCCCTAGAGGGACCAGTACCTCTAGGTTAGATAAGTTGCGGAGCAGGGACCCCATGGATGAGGCTAGTTAGTTACATGTTTAATATCTGTTATAGTACTCTCTAGGTGAGTAAGATAGTGAGGGAAGGTAGAAAGAGCAGCTTTGTGTTCCATCAAGGAGGTGTAGCAGGGAGTAGCTTCCCTAGGCTGTAAGATTGCCTACAGTAAAGGGACACAGGGAATAGGGTGTCAGGTTTTAGGTTCTCCTCCCTGACCACTCCACTGGGTGAGATCTAGATCATGTGTGTGAGGTATTTCTGCCTAGAGGGAAGTTGTATGCAAAATAAAATAGAAACTAACAAGAACTAACTATCACTAACTAAGCCAGTGGACACATAGACATTCTTAAAAGAAAAAGAAGAAAGAAAAAGCCCATTGTCTTGGGAATGTCAGATAACCCCCCTATGAACATTTTACAATTGAAGAAACTGAGATATTTGACTTCTGGTATTGGAGTCACAGAACTCAAATTAAGGAGACCATATAAGTCTAAATGATTCTTTGGAATTATTTTCTTTAGTTTTTACTAATAAAGCTTCCTGATAACTAAGCTGGTTCATGTAAGCAATAGTGTCTGTCAATGAGGGAGACTCATTTTGTAGCCAACAGTTAAATAAAGTCTTTCTGGAGGCAGCCAAAAATAAAATTGTCAATATTTTATTTTCTTGGGACTTAAATTCTATATTAAAATTTGAAGAGAGTCTACTATCATCTAGAAGCAACAAAGCAAAACCTGGAGATAGTTTAATTTTTATTTTCAGATTGTTTAGAAAAATATTCTGTTCTGTCGGGCAATTTATACACAGTTTATACACAGTAGCCTGTGGGAGTTGCACTACTCTACACTTTTGTTTCTTCCAATTTGCGAAGGCCCTGTCTTAAAAATTCAAATGTAACTCATGCTCTAGTATACTAGCTGGTTGTTAACCGTTGAACAATTTTACAAAAATCCAGATTCTGTGTGGTGACTTCAGTGGTGCTCTATCTGGGAACTTTGCTGCTCAGGTGTTCCAATTACAGCCAGAACAAGAAGGGAATCAGATGGTACTCACAAATACAAAATGTGCTCAATATGTTTGGTTTATTGAGATTTCCACACTACGTTTCGGAGGATCTACCCCCTTTCTCAAGTGTTCTCCAACCCGTCGGCCTAAATAGCCCAAAAAGAGTGTTATAGAATTTTGAAATTACATCAGTTTCCTCCAATTCACTGCCACATACCACATATACTGTACATCACACACCACATTAGAGTTAAGAATAATGGATTGGTTTAAACTGAACTAAGGTCTCTAAGTATCTGTGAGTATATTCCACCAAATCATAGAGCCTTGTTTAAATGTGCTGTATCAGTGATTTGCGCTAATCATCTTTTCCTGCTACACTATTAAGCTGGTCATACACAAAGAGATCCGCTCGTCTGGTCTGGCATCGCCAAACAATCTTTCCCCGATATGCCCACCAATGGCAGGGCTATATCGGGGGAATCTGAACATTCTGCCACAGGGCCGAACGATCAGATTACAACTAGGAGCAATGGGGTCCGACGGGTCAGTCGCCGGAAAAATGAAACCTTCCCGAACGATATCATGGCCAGATATCGATCGGGAAGACCTGTCAGAAGCCCCCATACACGGGCAGATAAATTGCCGAATTGGTCTAAATGGCCGATAGCAGCTTTATCTGCCCGTGTATAGCCACCTTAAGTCCTTACTTCCTATTTCCTTCAATCAGTTATGCCATTGGCATAATTAATATAGGAATGCATTCAATTGATTATTAAAACATATATTTGCTGTGCTTTTTGTAACAGTGTAAGAAGAATGAAAACTTATATTTAGGAAGCCATTCACACTTTCAAGACTTCCCCAAAATGTAAACTGTATATGCACACTCTTATAGATGTAAATATAGATATGTGTATTTGTAAGTGATATTATAATAAAACACACAAATACAATTATTTGGATAGTGTAAGTACAATGCAACAGAGTGCAATATGTCCATGTGTCAGGAATCCAGTCTGGCCTTGGTGCAGTCCAGTCCAGGGCTGTTTTATAAAAAGATTTTAGGTCTAACTTAAAAGTGCAAGAGCATTGTACAAAGTGCAATGTTGGATGCAAATTGCTATGTTTTTTCAACTCCTTGCAGTATGTCGTCGACTGAATCTAATTCCTTATTATGTCCATTTTTAAAATGAGCCCTCATACAACATCAGTGCCTTACCCAGTGAATTTTTAGTTTGCTGGCATTAATACGAGATCATTTTTATCAATACATTTCACATCACAAACATATTTACAGTATTTAACTTGTAAATGTATGCAGAAGTTATGGGGCCAATTCACTTTTTCACCAGTGACTGATTCGCCACACTTCACGCCACGTCTCCAGGTGCAAATTTGTTACCACTACGCTTAATCCCTAAAATGCAAAATTGCATCTCAGCAGCCAAACGTTGTTGAATTTTTGCTAGTGTTACTTCGGCTGTGTGAACATTTCATAGCGAATTTTCGCTAGCATTAATTTCTGCCTAGCGAATCTTTGCTAGCACTCTAAGGGTAAGGCCACACTAAGCGATAGCGCGGCGATTTGACTCGCCGCGACTATTCGCCGCGACTTTTAATCCTCAATCGCTGGCGAAACTTTGACGCTGGCGTCTATGGGGAATCGCTGCGTAAAAACACACGCGGCGATCTTTTTTCTATTGTCGCTCGAAATCGCCTCGCTAGGCGATTTCGAGCGACTATAGAAAAAAGATCGCCGCGTGTGTTTTTACGCTGGCGATTTTGCGCGATTTCCCATAGACGCCAGCGCCAAAGTTTTGCCAGCGATTGAGGATTAAAAGTCGCGGCGAATAGTCGCGGCGAGTCAAATCGCCGCGCTATCGCTTAGTGTGGCCTTACCCTTACGCTTAGGTCGACTTTGTCTGTCAAAATAAAGACAGAAGAGATCCTCTAATGCCTTAGACATGAGCCCAGTCTTAAACAAATGTGGCATGCCCCTCAAATTAGTTAAAAAAATAGTTTGCACATAAATCTTTAAAAGTTGGGACTTTTGAAGGCAATCCCGCTTTAAAAAAAGAAAAGTTGCCAGCGTTTTTTGACAACGTTAATGCATTTCCAGCATACAGGATATGATGTCACTGACATAAGAATGAGGAAGATGTAGCTTTGTTTTATCAGTTCGCCTGGTCTGAGGTGGTGAAGTAAACTCTGGCAAAAGAGGTAACGTTCAGTAAAATTAGCATTTTAGTGAATTTGCAGAGTAACCACCGTTCGCAAAAGAGTGAAAAGGAGGGGATGCTTGTGGAGGGAAGAGATGCAGAAGTACAAAATTTTCATATGATGAAAACTGTACCCTGGTACATGGGCCAGTTGCTCACTGGCTCTTTGGCCAGGATGTTAGTCGAACCTCCATGGCCCGAAAAACTTTTCTGTGGGAAAAGATATGCACAGCCGTCAATGCAGTATCTTTTCATAAAAGGACAATTATTAATTGTAAAAAAAGGCTAAATGACATCAAATTACAATTAAAGAAAAAGTTGGCTCAAGAGTCAAAATAGGAGGAACAGGAGGGGGTCCAGCTCTGACACTAAAGTATCTGCCCTATGAGGAGGAAATGAAGCAGGTTTTTGGACCGGATGTCATTGAGGGAATCCAAGGCCAGAATGATACAGATCTTCAAGGTAGATTTTTCTATTGTCTTTCCATTTTACTCTGCAGAGTTACAACTGCACTGATTAACTGCCACTCTGCTGCCTTCTTGGCAGGATTGCAACATCTGTACCAACCCTCCCCTGACAGATTTGTTGATGATATGAGTTGATACTGTTTGCACTTGCCTGTTTGCTGTACTCCTTCTTGTCTTCTGTTTTTGCTATGTGAAATATATTATTTCACTATCTGTCGTCATAACCCCCACAAACACACACACACACACCCGTGCGCATGTAATGGTTACTGATGTTAGCTTGTCTGCCTCTGCTTTCACCATGCACC
This sequence comes from Xenopus laevis, assembly GCF_017654675.1. NCBI lineage: Eukaryota > Metazoa > Chordata > Amphibia > Anura > Pipidae > Xenopus > Xenopus laevis. The sequence goes on from NC_054371.1 coordinate 154,998,149, forward strand.
CCAAAAACCCACTTATTTCCCTATCTGTTGTCATAATCCCCCCCCCCCACAAACACACACACCGTGTGCATGTAATGGTTACTGATGTTAGCTTGTCTGCCTCTGCTTGTCCTACACACATGTGATTTTATCTATACCCCACTCAAACTTGCAGCACTTTAATGCCCTAGATAACAGTGTGCTTTATATAGAAACAGTGTGAATAGTCCAAAAAATGTATTTATTCTTTTTTGCATAGTTCAACAACAGATTGCACAACAGCAAGTGATTGTAGATGGTCACCCGGCCAGTGAAGTTGCTGAGCAGGCAATGGAGGAAGTCATCTGTGCTCCTGAAATAGAGCAGAGTAATGGTGAAGGTAAGTATTAACACAGCCATGTGTGTTCATCCACTTTAAAATGCTAAATACTCAATTTCCTAAATATGTTTTTTTATTAGAATATATAACGCTGGAGACAGTGGAGCTTGCAGATATAGTGAACTTCGCAGGAAATGATATAGGTACATACTTGTCTTTTGATGGGCCAGCCTGTGGATGTTTATGTTGGAGAGTGTGTGTTTGTGTGTGTGTGTAAGTATGTATATGTATGTATATATGTCTTTCGTATGTTTAGGAGCAATATGTGTGTGTGTATGTAGGTATGTCAAAAACTCCACAGGCTGATGGCACTTCTGGATACATTTATTGGGAGAAACTGCTGTAAACCGCCTAACTCGTTTCAGGATTGTATCCATTAATTATAATCATCTTCTTTCTATCTGTGGATGTTTATGTTGGAGAGTGTGAGGCGCCCGTTGAGTGTGTGTTTGTATGTGTGTAAGTATGTATATATGTCTTTTGTATGTTTACGAGTGATATGTGTGTGTGCATGTGTGTGTGTATGTATGTATGTATTAGATTTTTCTAAAATACCTTAAATTAATTTTTCTTTACTATTTCTAACATATATATAATCTTTTTATAGAAACCACAGATGAAGAGACAGCAGGTCCATCAGTTCCATGTCTTCCTGAAAGCCCCCCTGCAATCCCAATCCCAATCCCACCACAAAGGAGTGCTCCTGGACCATTTAGTGCAAGGAGGCGAACTCCTGGAAGGGGAAGGCCTGTTGAAACCAGTGATCATTTAAATGTAATCACACATTTAGGCAGGTCATACATGTTGTTAAAGAAAAAAAAGGCGAGACAGATGTCGAGGCATATGTCACAAATGCAGAACCTACAACTGCAAACGGTGGAGAAGTTAGACGTGGCAGGAAACAAAAAATGTTTTAAGGGAAATGTTGCAGGCAGTACTCATGCAGGGAAGGCCAACAACAATTTCTGCAATTTCTGAGGAGCCAGCAAGGGCAGTTCAAACTGAGGAGCCAGCAAGGGCCACAGTTACCAGTAGGGTTGGTCTGAGAAGGGGTGGGAGACGTGTTAGGCCCCCTAGGCTTACAGACCTTAAAAAAAAATGTTTTAAGATATTTTTTTATGTGTTTTTGATTTTGTTCAAATAAAGTTTGGCATTGGTTTTCATACATTGAAATCTCTTGTTTGTTTTATTTTTATCATATTGGATACTGACCTGTAAATTTAAGGGTAAGATTGCTGTAATTATAGTCACAGAAATATTGCTTGGGTATAAAGGCACTCTACTGACAGGCCCAATGCCTTCCTCCTACAGTATGGTACTCCCCTATTTGTTATTTTCAAGTCTATTTTTTAGCATGTTTAATCAGCTTTGCACTGGATAATTTTTGGGACAGCATTTTTTAATGGCTATATAAATCATTTCAATGGGTCAACCACAAAACACAGAAATATTACACCAAAAATACTTACCGGGATGCTAGGAAAAAAAAATCCTGAAAGACGGACAATGATCCATTTTCTTTACTTTTTTGCTGTGAAAAAAAAAATATATATATATTTATATATATGCTGCTATTCTACACTTTTTTGCAGGGGACATTAGCTCATTTGTTCACCATGTACTTTGATTATATTTATTGTATTTCTCATTTGATGGATACTGACCTTTAAACATAATGGTAAAGATCTCTGCTTCTTCATGAACTTCCAATTGTAACATTCTGGTTCAACCCAACTTGCCAAGAAACTGTTAAAATCACTATTGTAATGGAAAATAGAATACACATATTAGCATAAATCGCACAAATATTGCTATATTTACCCTCATTACATTTAAAAAGGTGGTTCAATATAATGTAACATAATAATATAATATAACTTATTCACAGTGCATGGTTGCTAGGGTATTAATTACCAAAGCAATCACATTGCTGAACATGCAAAACTGATAGCAGCTGAATAAAGTTGGTCTTAGTAGAATTCCTTGCTGCAAGACCTAATTGTTGGTTACACAAAAAAAAAAAACATTTCATGTTATGTATATATAAATACATGAATGATTTTATGAATATATTAATAGGGTGTTTTCAATGCAAAATGTGCGACTAATTGCGAATATCAGGCGATTAATTTCAGTTGACTAATGGCGACTAATTCAGCTAACTAATGGTGACTACAGTATTGCACAAGTTAATTTGCGTCTATTCCTATAAATGTGTTTGTAGACTATTCGCAAGAATGTTGCGACAATTATTAGCAACGGAAAATACGTCACTTTAGCGACTGACTGACTGAAATGTTAACAAACAGGTTCCAACAAAACTTGTCAACAAACTGGAAATCTCTTTCCTAAAGGCAAACAGAATAATACATATATATCATGAATTGCAAAAATATACTCATTGTTATCCTGTATGTGGCGACAATTAGCAGCTTGTGAACAAGAAAAATAAGGCGACTAATATATAGTAACGGTCAGTATGAATAGCGACTATTCTAATAACTTATACGCAACGCTACTATGGAGACTATTTCCGCGACAAATAATATTTTGCCGCAATGACGTCACTCGCACGTGCGGACGTCTTTACTGGGATAGCAAATTGGAGACATGCCTGGAGTTAGCTCCCTGTCAACTGAAGAAGCAAAGTACGTGGCAAAATATCTTCTGACGTGATTATGATACTCAGCCATTAGGCACCGTGGGGGTGCATGAAGTAAAAAGGTGAATCATGCACAAACTAGTGCGTAAAATGCACAGAAAGTTTGGCTTGGACATGGAGGTCCGGCAACTACAACGCCTGTGGTCTGACATGAAAAGGCGTAACCATGCTATGATCCAAGAGGTCCAAGAAGGTAGATATTGTTATGACTGTATAGCAGTAGCTGATTTGTTTGTATGGGCAACATCACCAGTATTGTCTGTCACCAATCTTAAAGGGCTGGTTCACCTTTAAATTAATTTTTGTTATGTTATGGAATGGATAATTCTACACAACTTTTAAATTGGTCTTCATTATTTATTTTGTATTTATTTCGGTAATTCAAATGCTACATTTGAATGGTCTAATATACTTTTAAGATAGCCTTCATATTCTTGTGACAATTTCCAGCTTTCAAGTGGGGGTCACTGACCCCCATGTAAAAACATGTTCAGTAAGAGTGCAAATGTATTGTTATTGCTACTTTTTATTGCTCATCTTTCTATTCAGGCCTCTCCTTTTCATGTAATCAATGCATGGTTACTAGGATACTTTGCACCCTAGCAAGTCCAGTACCTTAGAAATGTACAGTAGGTTGTTTAAATAATAAACCAAAACATTATTTTGAATTATTTTATCCCAGAACTTGCCCCGGTTGAAATTGAGCCAGGACCGGATGCTGTTGTGGAAGAGGAGAGAGCCAGTGCGGATCCAGGAGAGGGCCCATCTGTGCAAGAAGCAGGCACACAAACGTGCACAGAACTTTTATATGCACCAGTGCTGGCAGAAATCAAAAAGGACATTGCTGACATAAAAACCTGCCTTGACAACATCAAGCAGGACATAGAAGACAGAAAGGCTTAACGCCGTTGCCTTACATTGTTTTTCCCCTTTTTATTTTTTGCTAAGCTGACAATTAGCATAGATTTTGTTTTTTTATAATTTCTTTTTTGCTAAGCTTATAATTAGCAAAGTTTTGTTTGTTTTGTATAATTTTCATATATGCCTTTAAAATTGTCTAAACTGGAGACTACTTTTAAACTTTATTTTTATACACTTCCTGTTATGACGCAATAAAAGGATTATCATGTATACCAATGTTGTGTGATTCACTATTTATGCGTGCATTTCTGCTATATTACACTTTTATTTCTGATGGATACTGACCTTAAAACATCTGTACTTGGTACAAGGTAAAGTAGAAATTTCAAATTTTAAACTTGAACTTTTTATAATCAGCTTTCAACCGTAGTTTAAAAATAAACTGGAAATCACATTCCTAAAAGAAAATAGATAAATAGATAAAATAGGGTTGCCTTTATCATATGACTCTTTCCAGCTTTACAAAAGGGGGTCACTGACTGATCTAAGGCTTCAATTATTATTGCTACTTTTTTAATAATTATCTTTAAAATCAGGCATTTTCCTATTTGTATTTCAAGGCATTCTTCAAATTTTGCCAACATGACCTACCATTAATTCCAAACATAAATATGTTCCATTCAATGCCCAAAATAACTTACACTGAAAAAAAGATGTAATGAGATGTGATCGCACACAATTCCCTTCCTCACTGGAATCTCTGGAAACAGCAGGGTAACCAGGAATTTCCGGTGGAAGCTCATCATCCGTTTCAAAAAAAACACCATGATCCAAGGCAACATTATTCAAAACTGCACATGCTTGAATAATTAGCGACACAGTTTCTGGAGAATATTGGAGGCATCCACCAGATTTCGACAGACATCTGAAAGTTGATTTCAATACTCCAAAAGTCCGCTCAATTATTCCGCGTGTCTTTATATGAGCATGGTTAAATCTTGCTTCCGCTGGTGTCCTTGGATTAGCAACAGGAACCAAAAGCCAAGGTTGACTTCCGTATCCGGCATCCCCTAAAATAATTATGAACAAAATTAATGATCCTTAAAATATATGGATGACTTTTCATTACAGTCATGTTGCAGCGAGTACAGTGCACCAACACAATGTCCATACATAAGGCAAATTTGCTGGGAGGAATCCTTTAAACAGATTTGCCAGATTATCTGCCTGTTTTTGGAATATGAATATAAGAGACTGTAATATGAATAGGAGAGGGTCTGGAAAAAAAAGAAAGAGGAGTAATAAAAATTAGCAATAACAACACATTTGTAGCCTTCCAGAAGATTTTTTTTTTAGATGGGGTCAGTGACCCCCATTTGAAAGCTGAAAAGAGTCATAAGAAGACAAATAATTTAACAACTATAGAGAAACTATAGAGAAAAAATAAAAGGGAAGTTTTTGACTTACCAACCAACCAGCCCTCTGGCATTAGACCAAGCTGAAAGCGGTCAAAAAGAGCTGACTGGCGGAGAATACAGGAATCATGGCAACTCCCAGGAAAGCCAGAGTTGATGCTTAATATTCGCTGATGCGAGTCACAAACTACCTGCACATTCAGGGAATGGGAAAGTTTGCGGTTTCGAAAACGGTTCCTCAGTAGCATGAGGAGGTGTAAGCATTATATGTGTGCAATCGATTGCACCAAGGCAGTTAGGCATCCCTCCTAGGTTGTAAAAACCAGACTTTACTTCCTGCCACTGCTCAGTAGTTGTTGGAAAAGTGATAAATATGTTGGAGAGCTTAACTATAGCTGTTAACACCTGCTTGAGAATTCTTGAAAAACTTGAACGACTGATTCCTATCACCCTTGATACTGATGGTTGGAAATTACCAGTAGCTAGAAAGTTTAAAACTGCAAGTAATTTGACAATGCCAGGTATGGCCTGTGACCTTCCAGTCAGTGGCTCCAGATCACTGGCGATATAGGTGTAAAAAGCAAGAATGGCCTGATGATTCAATCGGAATAACTCCCGGACATCACTGTCACTCAGCTCTTCCAAGATTGACCGCACTCGAAACTGTCGAGGCTAACAAATCCTTCCATCCCTCCTGCCAATAATTCGTCTCTGAGACAAAAAACCTGCTGTAGCAGCAGATAACAGCAAAAACAAATACATTTTCAATTCTCTCTCATCTCCAGAAATTTTTCTCTCATTTGTCAGCAATGACAACGGGAACAGGAAAGAATGATGGGTAAAAAAAGATATTTCCTGTCTCCTAGAGAATTTTCTGGCAAAAAAATACTTTAGCGTCAGTACAAAGGAGGCGGTAAAATTGTGCGAATATTCTGGCATTAATTTTGTCGTTAGCACATTTCGCTGTTTAGTAAAACGGGCATTAATGTGTACGTAGCGTTATTTTCAGTGAATGCGATAACTGGCGAACAATTATTCTTGCGCAAGAAAATTAGCAAATTTATATTTACCGCAGGTTAGTAAACTGGCGATAACATATTTGGTGAAAATTCTGTCTATATATTGTGCAAATATTTTTAACGCGCTTTAGTAAACGGGCGCCAAAGTGTCAGTTTACTCTGCTTGCACACCATTTTGGAATTAACACTTGTGCGATACTTCAAGGTCCAGCATACAAAAGTGTTGGTTTGTCCGTTGTTTTTCCCACAATGGGAGCAACCTAATTTCTTTTACTATACACACCCTCCTGCTCCCCACCCCAACTCATACTACTATTAAAGGGCAAAAGGGCTGATGTAATGATCTAGGTGGGACCAGTATTTTCAATACTCAGATATACTGCAATCCTTACAACTGTGAAACCAGATCGGGATACATCATATTTTTAAGTGTTTTTATATTTCATTAATTCCCTCTTTTGATTTTAAATGAACTATTAAATGTTATGTTTTATTGAGTGATTCCTTCTTCAACAGACTAGTGGAATCTGAACTATTGCTTACGTAATTAGCACCCCTTACACTATTGCACTTTATTAACTCTTAATTGTTTATCACGAGATATAATAATGACAACACATCAAAGTGTGGACACAATGAATTTATTGTGAATGAATTTATTTGCACTCATCAAAAAAAAATTTAAGCCATTAATTATTCCTTTCATGGTTTCCAAGTTACACACACAATCTAATTATATTTATTAACAAGGCTGTGCGACCTCGTTAGTTCCTTTCTTTCTGGTACAATTCATGTTAATCTTTAAGAGCTGTCTGCACGTCTAAGATTAAAGGACTTCTAAACAGTGGTGATGGGTGGTTAGAAGGTGCGTAAAAACCAATAAACCCAATATGTGACAGTATTACTAAAAAGAATAAGAATTTTAAAATCACACCCAGCCTAGAATCACCCCAGTCCCAGAAGAGAGCCTACTGTGTCAATCACTATGGGTTGAAGCTCTGCAATCCATCAGTTGGCTAGAGAACTGTTTTTTTTACTTCTTTCCCAATCTTCTAAAACAGTCCTGTCCAACCGGTGGCCCACAAGCCGCATCTGGCCCACAACCCCCCTTGTGTGCCCCCCCACATGAATGTCTGCCTGCTGTGACTGCTTACCTTGTGTAAGATTTAAAATGTATCAGTATCTGGCCCCAGCATTGTTTACATCACAAATTCAGACAGTAAGGTTCACACCTGTAATCCCCCCTGTATTGTTTACACAAGTGACACCTTGATTTTTCACACCCTAAAGCCCTGTACTGTGCACAACTCACAAGACCCAGACTGAAAGTACCCACATTGTTCATCTGTTCACACTCATACAAACTGTGGGAAGGTAGCCAGCATTGTGTTACTGTATGTAGAGCAGTATGTACTGTTCATCTTAGAGTGGTCCCAATAGGTTTCCCTGTCTCCTGCTGTATTCTGCCTGCCTTATGCTCCCTGTGGGTTAAAAACTCTGCCTGCCCTCTGCCCCCTGTGCGTACCATACTCTGCCTGCCCTGTGCTCCCTGTGTGTGCCATACTCTGCCTGCCCTGTGCTCCCTGTGTGTGCCATACTCTGCCTCCCCTGTGCTTATTTTGTGTGCCATACTATACCTGTCCCATGTTCTTTGTACGTATGTGCCATATGCTACCCTATGCTCCCTGTGTGTACCATATTGTGCCTGCCCTATGCTGCCTGTGTATGCCATAGTCTGCCTGCCATATGCTTCCTATGTGTGCCATACTGTGCCTGCCCTATGCTGCCTGTGTGTGCCATAGTCTGCCTGCCATATGCTCCCTGTGTGTTCCATACTCTGCCTGCCCCATGTTCCTTGTGTGTGCCATATCTACCTGCCCTATGCTCCTTGTGTGTACTATACTTTGTCTGCCCCATGTTTCTTGTCTGTGCCATACTCTGCCTGCCCTATGCTCCCTGTGTTTGCCATACTATGTCTGCCCTATGCTCCCTGTGTGTGACATACTCTGCCTGCCATATGCTTCTTGTTTGCCCTACTCTGCATGACTTATGCTCCCTATGGGATGTGAGCCTGGTAGGGGTTTTTTTCTGGGGGTTTGTTAGCATTTGGAAATGGTTGTTAGGGGCCGCTAAGGTGTTTAATCATGTGCTGGGGGGGGGCATGTGTTATCCACAGAGGAGGAGGAGGAGGCATATGGATTTAAGGGTATGTCTTACTATGACTTTTTTTCACATAGAAGTGATGAGTGATATTCCTGCAATGAGCACCAACCATTTGTTATTTTGGTGTGCTACCACCATTGATGTGTATATTATCTTAAAAGTTCTTGTGGTAATGTGGGTGTGGTTTAAAGTGGGTGTTGTTAAAAAACAGGGAGTGTGGTTGACACTGACTTCCATTATTGGCCCTCCACCACGTACGCCAGAAAAATTCCAGCCTTTGGTCCCACAGAAATTGGACAGCACAGTTCTAAGAGGTACGGCTGGACTGGGACAGCATGAGTTAACTTTTCTGGGGGAAAATGTGCTGCAGGTTATTTTCTAGCAAAGCTCGATTTTAATAGCTCATTCAATACTAAAAAAATTTTTATTCCCAAAGCAGGATTTAAAGCTGACTATTGAAGAAAATGGAAATATGACAAGAGGCACTTTTATTTTATTAGGATTCCCTTCCTCTAGAACGTTACAAATATTGCTCTTCATCTTCTTCTTTTTAGCCTATATTTTAACTATTATGGAAAACCTTTTAGTTATTGTCATCTTCTGGACTAATTCTAAACTCTATAAACCCATGTACTTTTTTCTGGGACATTTGTCTTTCCTGGAGTTGTGGTATATTACAGTAACTGTTCCGAAATTGCTGGTGGAAAGTAGGGACATTTCGTTAACTACTTGCATGTCACAACTTTACTTCATTTCCCTGGTTTCCATAGAATGTGTCCTGTTATTTGTAATGGCTTTTGACCCTTTTGTGACTATCTGAAAGCCAATGCATTACATCACTATAATAAGGTGGCACCTATGTTTGATTTTGGCTTCAGGATCTTGGCTCATTGGCTTCCCTATATCTTTTGTTAAGATTTACTACATCGTTTATCTCAAATTTTGCTACTCAGGAGCCATAAATCACTTCTTTTGTGATATTTCTACTTTACTGAACATGTCCTGCACAGAAATAAAGGTCAAATAGCTTGTGGATTTTATTCTTGCCCTAATCATCCTCCTTCTCCCATTATTACTTACTTTCATTTCATATGAAAGTTTGCATTCTCATTACCATCACACAAATCCCAACCTCAAGCGGGCGCCATAAAGCCGTAAAAATTTTTCAATACGGCAGATCAAATGTTTTTTTTGCCATGCGACAATTTTTTCCAACCATTGGAGTCTATGGGCATCATTTTTGTGGTGAAACTCTGTGAAAAATTTCAATAATCACTACTTAACAGTGTTATAGTATTGGGTTTCTTTGACCTTGAGAGAGTTTTTGCTAAAGTTCACAGACAAAATAGGGTCAGAAGGTGCCTGTTAGGGATGGCTGTTATGATTTGCAGATAGGAGCCAGGGTGCTGAGTAACTTAGCGTATTTATTGAACAAAAAATATATGCAGCCTTATGCAGAAAGATATATACAGCAAAAAAAAAAAATACAAATCCAGATGTAGGCAGAAAAAACCAAATCCAAAAACAAGCTGAAATTCAATGGCAGGCGGCAGACAAACAGAATCAGATTCAGGCAAAAAGATCAAGACAGGCACAGTTCATGCAATGTCCAATATCAGGCTAAGGTTAATTCCGGGAAGTCAAAAACAGATCAAGAAGGGGTACAAGGGAACAGGAATGAAACAAGGATTACCGGGATATTGTCAGGAGCAGAAAAAACTGTTTATCAGGACAAAACAAGAATTCTGGATAACAGGTTTCAGGAACAAGACAGGAATCACGAGGCTTGGAGGCAGCGGTTTTAGCTAATAATCCAGCAAAGGGGGGTTGGGGAAACAGGCTTAGGAGGATTGGACTGCACAAGTGGCTGTAGTTTTCTGTAGTCTACGGGCGCTCGTGCTCTGAGAAGGGCGCTCATACCAGACGGCTGCTCTTTGAAGTTACAGTAACTTTTATAAGGGGGAGTTAAGGCCACAAGATGGATCGTAATTTGTTGCTGAATATGCATAAGAGCTGCTGTTTAAACTAGTTAACGGGTTTTAATGTCACACAACAGATTGCATTGTTGGCAATACTTGTAAACTGCTGTTTAACTTAAATATTTCAATGTGAGACAAAGCAAGAGCAGGAGATTATATAGTGAATAAAGTACCCCCTCTTGTAAAATATAAGGATATTATTAGTTACCGAGGAGTTTCATGACCATATAAAAACACGAGGCCGAAGGCCGAGTGTTTTTATACAGGTCATGGAACTCCGAGGTAACTTTTAATATCCTCATATTTTACAACTGGGGGTACTTTATTTATTATAATACACAAATTTTAGTGAGTCATGTGACAGAAATGACTTCACTACTCACCGTTTATAACTGATGACATCACTACTCACCGTTTATAAGGATATAATTTACAGGATATTCATGGCTTTTGTGTATTATAGCTGGCTATACTGTCAAAGGGTTTATGCTACCAGGGGCAAAGTTAGGTCAGCTATTGCTGTAATCATTCAGTGCACACTGCACAGAACAAATATGAAGAGGCCAGGGCACAACAAAAATGGGAGGACTGTCAAAAAGATTCAAGAGACAGGACTCAGAAAGGGGAATGTGGGAGATACAAAGAAAAGAGAGGAGCTAGCTGAAGAACAGGATGAACAAAAGCAGAATGTAAAACTAAAGAATATGTAAGAAAAGTAAAGAAATGCTGGAAGAAAAAAGCAAGCCCAAATGTATAAGAAAATAAAAAGGTAAAGAAAAAAGCCAAGCAGGGGACACAAAAGCGCTGCACGTACCATCCCTCCACCTTTTTAGCACCAATTCAAGCACTGGCCATAGGCAAGTTTTAATTTGCAATGGGGGTGTGTAACTACACACAATGATTTTGAGGAGGCTAAGGCTACATGGTTTGGGCCTGATGGTGTACAACAGATTGCTATAGGTTATGGCCTGTTGAATTGTTATTGGAGTGAGGGAGCCAAAATGGCTCTGTCGTTGTGGTGGTGTAAGATGGTTTGAGGAGTTCAACCTCCCTGCAGCTGGTGAGCCTCATAAGAACAATTGCAGAGGGATGAGAGAGAGGTTGTTGTTTTATTACATAATTGTAGTATGGAGGTAAGTATCTGATAAACAGAAGGGTGAACATCTATACTCTTGTTACCATGACTCTGGGAAAAGTTTTTGCAAAAGGGTGGTAACATGGTACCAGCTAAAATAATTAATAGCTATTATCTTTCATTGTAGAGCATATAAAAGTTTTTAATATTGGCCCATATCATATTCCAATGCTCTATTTTTTTTTCCTGTAACACATATAGTGACAAGGGTATTCCTCCACCAGGTTTGAATTAATACCACTTATTATACCACTCCTTTTCTCTCACCATGGGGCAAATTCACTAACATTCGTAGTTTCACCAGGCGCAACTTCGCCAGGCGTAGTTTCGCCAGCGCTCCGCAAATTCACTAAAATCCGAAGTTGCACTCAGGGGTAGCGTAAGGTTGCGGAGTTGCGCTAGCGTTGATTCGCTATGTAAAGCGAAGTTACGATAGCGAAGGCTAATTTGCATACGGCGCCAAATTCAAATTTCAATGGAGGAATACGTATCAGCACTACAAATGCCTAGAAAACCTTCAAATCAGCAAATAAAAATTTTATTTTGTGCCCACTGTCTAGGTAAGTTGCCATGAGTCAGGAAATGTAGGGGGGAAGGAGGGGAGCCCCAAAAAAAATTTCGATCTTTTTCAGCCTATCACCCATAATGTAGAAAACACGCCAGCGTTTTTTGGGACTTAGAAAATTTTTTGACTTTTTTTGAAACAATCCCTATCTACTCTATTGCGCTTCGCCAGGTCTGAGGTGGCGAAGCAAGTCTAGCGTAAAAGGTAGCGTTCAGTACACTGCGCAAGTTAGTGAATTTGCGTAGTTACGTCTCTAGCGAAAATTCGCCAGGCGTAAGGGTGCAAAGTAACACTAGCGAAACTACGCCAGCGTTCGTTAGTGAATTTGCGCAGTAACGAAAATGCCTAACGCTAGCGAATTAATGCCCCTCTGTCTGGTGTACAGTAGTTCAAATGAAGTAAATTCTGTCATACTCAGGTTCATACAGATTTTGTATATTGATATTTATTTACTTAAGTGTGAATTTTCTAATTCACCAAAGTTCACAAAGTACATGCTCTTGGAAATTCTTTAAAGAAGACAGTGTACAAAGTGTGAAAAAATAGGGCTGACTTGTTTTTTTAACTTTGCACACTGCCTTAATAATAATAAATGACTCCAATAGTCTCAGAGATCCTTCAAATCAAAGAATGTTATCAGCTGTTCATTTTAAAAATGCCCTCATTAAGAAATTGAATAGAAGAATTAGCTAAAAACTGCAGTATGTTCCCAAGTCTTACTAACACACTTGCTTTATCATGTATACAGATGAAATCAACCTACCTAGCACAACCCCTGCTTAGAATCATTTAAACTAAACATACATTCATAGAGGCAGATTTATGAAAATGTGAGTTTACAGCTTAATAAATAAAAACACATCCTTTTTCTATTAATCCCTATGGGATTTTTATAATTGTATTTATCAATGGGTAAAAGTTAGAACTCACCATTTGATAAATACAATTCTAACAATCTCATAGGAATGAACAGAACATGGTTGAGTTGTTTTTTCACAAATCTCCAAAAATAATTTTTTTCTATATTTCTTTAAAACTCTAAAAATTCCAGATTTAAAGTGTAAAAACCATGAAACACTCTAATACCAAAAATCGCCATGTAAAAACTGTCGAAGTCCTTTAGAAGTTGATGGGAGCTGCACTGATCTTATTGGACCATTTTTAATTAATTTGGACTTTTAGGTTTTCAAATTTCAAACCACTAAAATTCAACTTTTGATAAATGGGCCTCGACGTCATTATCTTTATACAATTAACATATTTACATGCACTTTAGGGATTGAACTTATTTGCAATATGCACCCTCTCTTTCTTTTTCATTTTTTTTTTAAATACCTTGAAAGTTAGTCACATAGAATTCAAGTTTTCTGTAAATGCCTTACAGGAAGATAAATACTGTAATTCATCAGTATACTTATTGGAAATACAGGTATTGGACTTGCTATGCAGAATGCTTGGGAAATTGGGTTTTCTGGATAGGGGATCTTTCCATAATTTTGATCTTCATACATTAAGTCTACTAAAAAGTAATTTAAAAATTAAATGAATTAATTATATCTTAGTTGGGATCAAGTACAAGGTACTATTTTAAAATTACAGAAAAAAAATGGTTAAAAAATTGGTTTATTTGATTAAAATGGAGTCTATGGGAACGTCCTTCCCGTATGGGTTTCTGGCTAACAGATCCGATACCTGTAATGTCCTTCCAAACAGGAAAAGAATTGTCATCTCTAAATGAGGGCAATTTCATTCAATATATATACATGGAGTATGTAAAAGAGTTTGTTTTATACCAGTTTTTGGCCACATTTTACCACTAAAAAAAGAGGCTTATTGAAGAGATTATGTTGCTTTATATTTAAAAAATTGGACTTTTAAAAAAAAAAAACACACATTTTTCACAATTTATTAAATCCCGAGGATGTCAGAATCAGAAAATCCTGCATCTCAGACCTGTCGAGGTTGCATATAAGTCAATGGGAGAAGTCCCAATGATTTTTTGATGTGCGCTGGGTTTCGTGCAATACCCTGAAGTTTTCTGAGTTTTTGGGCAAAAAAGCATAGGAAATCTGATTTTTTTCAGTGAAAAGTCAAAAAAAATCGGGAAAATCTGCACATTTTTGCGAAAATGTAATAATAAATAAGTGTAAAAAACCAGTGGGGATTTGATCAGAGTTTGTAGCAGAACATGTTGAGATAAAATCGGACTTTGATAAATAGCCCCCTGTGTGTTGTAATATGTCTGTTTGATAGCTATTTTTTATATTCAGACCCATTTGGATATTGTAGTTTTATTTCTGTTGTAGTTTTCTATTAATATTGTAATTTTACATTTAACGCAAAATCTTAAAAAAAGCTTTCTTTATCTCCTTGTTTCTTAAGCTGTAAATAATAGGATTCAGCATTGGGGTTACTACTGTGTACAACAAAGAAAGGACTTTGTTGATCTCTAAAGAGAAACTAGACATGGGCTGCATATACATACATGTAATAGTTCCATAATACATAATTACCACAATTAGGTGTGAGGCACAGGTAGAAAAGGTCTTTTTTCTCCCATTGGCTGTGGGTATTTTTAAAATTGTCAAAATGATAAACATATATGAAAGCACGGTAAGAAGAAAAGAGGTAAAGATGAGGCCAGATGCTAAAATAGTTATTATGGCTTCTGTCAAATCAGTTCTACTGCAGGATAGTCTGAGAAGAGGTTGAGCATCACAATAGAAGTAGTTGATTGTGTTTGGTCCACAAAATACCAACTTAGATATCAAGGTTACAGGCAGGACTGGGGAAAGAAAGCCACCCACCCAGGATCCAGAGGCCAGTTGGAAGGATTTCAAGTTTGTCATTAGTGCAGAGTAATGTAGTGGTTTACATATGGCAATAAACCGATCATAGGCCATGACTGTGAGAAGGTAACACTCTGATGCTCCAAGTGAGCTGAAAAGGTAAAGTTGAATCATGCAGCTATTGAAAGAAATATGCTTATTGGTTGTCACAAAGGTTGAGAGCATTTTGGGCATTATTACTGAAGTGTACACGATTTCCATTGCAGAGAGATGGTTTAGAAAGAAAAACATTGGAATTTGCAAAGTACAGCTCAGAATTATAGTCAAAAAGATTAGGATATTCCCGGTGACTGTGAAGAGGTATATTAGTAGAAAAACCAAGAAGAGGACGGGGTAGAGTTTCTGTAGACTTGGAAAACCCAACAAGATGAAATCATTTACCACAGTGTTATTTGTACGAGTCATTTTTAACTACTATAACTTACAATAGTATAGGTATAAATAACCTCATGCCAACTATTATCTGTTTTGGAATAATTTCTCTTTCTAATGAATACTGTTGTTGTCAATCGCCTACTGTTTATAGTATTGGCTGTGGTTTACAATCCATCTGTTACTCAGTAGTCCCTTCTGTATATTATGATTGCTTTCTCTTCCCTTTTAAATACATTACATATAAAATCCACATGCATCAAGACTGATTACTTGCTATTTCAGATGCATTCATATGAAAATTATGATTATTATGACCACACAGCATATTGTGTTCTTAACTAGATGTTGCATTGTTGTTCCTGGACAGTTTAATTCCACTTTCTTCCTAAAGCAAAAAAATAGAATGTAAGAAATTAGAATATCTGATTATCAAGGACTCCCCTAGGCTGAGATCCCACTAATCCCCACTTCCCAGCACTCTTAAAAGTTGATCCTATGGCTACTATTAGAAAGAATGGAACCAAGCTGGATACTGGTTGACAGGAACACACTTTGGAGCAGTGCTCTGTGTGAATGGCTGACTTACCTTCTTCTGAATACCATCCACTAGGCTATTGCTACAACATACCTCGTAACATTCCTTAAATTAGCAGGCAGTCCAAAAAACAGAGGCTTGTCCTGCAGTCCTTGCATGCTAACTTAAATATCCCAATAACAAAAAGTCTTTCCCAGTGTCCGACTGTGGGGTAATTAAGGTAAAGTTGTTGTACTGTGATAACCAGTCACAGGGCAAAAAAAAGAAAGGTGGTATAAAGGTGATATCTTTATTGGCTAACTAAGCTAGTCATAGCACGATTTCAGAACATTTTAGTTCCCTTTTCAAGCTGAAAAAGGAACTAAAATGTTCTGAAAGCTTCCTATGATTATCTTAGTTAGCCAATAGAGGTTTCACCTTTAAACCACCTTTCTTTTTTTTGCCCTGTGACTGGTTATCACAGTACAACAACTTTACCTTAATTACCCCACAGTCGGACACTGGGAAAGACTGCCCAATCCTTCTTGCAGCATGATACGCCTTCTTCCTCCAGCCCACCAATAATAATTTTAGTTGATTCAGCCCCACCCCATCCTGTTCCTCAGTAAAACATATTTGCCAATCAGGTGTACTGCTGTAGAAAGAAGGAGGTGATTATGCTGGAGCAGATTAGGGTGTAATCTGGGGCAGGAGTGAGTCTTTCTTAAAAATGTTAATTTCTGAGTCTGAGAATAGTAAGTTTGGTTTAACAACATCTGTCAGAAAAAACTAAATCACCTTTAGAAGGTGATTTTGGTCATGTGTGGGGTTTTCAGATTTTTCTAAAATTTTTAGGAATATTCTGGAGACATTCCTTCATCATAAAGTTGTCATCAACCATGAACAGGCAGATACTGTATGAAGGGCCATATGTGGCATGACCATTTTTTTTATTCAATCATTTGGGCAACAGCACAAACATCAAAACTACAGAGCGTAACAAGAAGCTGCCCATGCAAAGTAAACTAGTAGATATGGCGCACAGACAGATTACATTTTTTAAAATTCTGTGTATACAGAATCCCCTGTGCAGCCCTCTAGATTCTGTTCTCAAGCAGAACTACTTCACGGCCTTGAGGGCAGAGTCACCTATTTGCAGTAAGAGATGTTCTTTTGTTTACTGTGATACAAAGAGATGTCTATACTCTCTAACCGCTAACTCATTTTACTCCATACTGGTGTCTCCCTTTAACTCGTACTCGTACTTTGCATAACATTTCCCAGTCTAAATAAACCCTATGAATTCTTTGTTCTTGTGCAGTGCCACCCTCTTTACAGTAGATCCATATTTGAAGAATCATACTGATACACAGCACAGTGACAGAGACCAAAATTCTGTGTATGCAAAATCCTCTGTGCAGTCCCTAGGATTCTGTTCTCAAGCAGAACTATCTTGGGGCTTGAGGGCAGAGCCACCTGTAGGCAGTAAGAGACATTCTTTGTTAACTGTGATACAAAGAGGTATGTTTATGCTCTCCCATTGGAAACTCCTTACTGATGTCTCACTTTCACTTGTACTCCTCCCAGACTAAACAAACCTTATGATTTCTTTGTTCAGCTATCTGACTCTTGATGAGTTCAGAAGCCAGCGTTTGTGCCAAATAAGCTTTGTCTTTCACCTCAAGTGGTCTACAGTAATTGAATTTCCTCTTTTCAAATTTTAAATATTAGGAGGTATGCTTCAAGGTATACTATTATCTGTGTTACAGGCTGTGTCCAGCTTGTGAAACTGCAAATTATGTGCTGTATGTAAATACAATACCATTATCTCAAGGATACTTATGCCTACTAACGCTGCAGTGGAAATTGAGATGACTTGCCAAACAAATCCATGTGGATTAAGTTACTCACAAGATTCACTGGCACCTTGTCAATGAAACATTCAGAAACTAGCCAGTGTGAACAGGTTGATGACAAATCTCTTAAAAGTCACAGCCTTGTTGTGACAACTGGCACTCAGGAGATTGGCAACCCAGTGTACATTTAATTGGCATTTAAAGCCAGCATCCTTTGAGAAGCTGTTCAGTTAAGTACCTATGAGTAAACAGACAAGCATACAATCACTCTTATTTGTTATGCACATATGTACAATTCATTTAGGATAGGTACTATCCAATCTTAAGCACCATCATCCAAACACGTATTGTTTCACCACCAAAACAGAACAGAAGTATTTCAGTGATTGTTAAATGTCCTTCCTGCTGAGCCTGTATTAAAAAGAAAATGACATGCAACTCTGTGCTGTAATTCTGTTCTGTCTGCACTTGATCCATTGAATCATAGTTCATTAATAAATAGGCTAATTTTATCAAGTCATAGTTGTATTAGTGCAGTGACAAAAATATGTAGCATTGTCGTGCATATAGTTTTAATTGTTTGATAAGTACATTTATGAATCAATTAGCAAACATAATTTTATATGCAAGCCTTAAGATGACAGGTAATTGTTTCTATAAATACTTAAATAAACTGGTATTAGTCTTCTAATAAGCTGTCTAACATTTGGATGAGATCAAAAACAAAGTTATGGATACATTTACAAAAAACAGGCTCAATTTGACATTCTAGTTGAACTGGCACAGGTCTCTATTTTGGAGCAGAGAGATCTGTGAATACATTGCTTTCTGCTTTCAGCAGCAGTAATGTGTTTGTTAGGCGTGGAAGGGGAAACGCACCTACTTTAGGTGCTGCCTCTTACTTATAAGTGCTAAGTACTAACACCTATGTACATATTGTCAAAGAGATTTTATTAATACAATTAATAATCATAATACAATTCCACATTAAAAACAGGCTACATTTCGGGCATGCAACATGCCCTTTGTCAAGCCAAAAGAAGTATTACCTACTATATATATATAACCTACTACATATAATATATATATTATACTACTTTTAGCTTGACAAAGGGCATGTTGCCTGCCCAAAACATAGCCTGTTTTTAATGTGGAATTTTTTCACCTAATACACTTTTTTGCATAATCTGAGTGCTGCCTTTTTGTGCTTTTCTATATATATATGTTACGCACTTGAAAACAGACTTATACTTTCTGACATGCACACAGAGACAGCACATTCAGCCTCCTCTCCCCAAAGCTGAACCAGAGCCATATTTACCCTCTCTTCTCTCACACACAGCAGTCACCTCCCACTATTTTGTTGGGAGTTACCCAAATTGGGTCACCTCCCCCTGGCTTCCTATGTGCGGCGAGCAATAGGCAATGGGACAGGCACAGTTATATCACTTCCTGTTAAGTCACCAGCTTCACGAAAAATGTTAAATTCCCGGTGGGTTGGCCTCCCTCCAGATTGAGAGCTCTGCCCTCACACAGCATCATGTGACCAGGCTGTAAGTCAGTTTCAAAAAACATGTTTCAAATTGCTGCAGCTGCCAAAGACCTGTAATCTCTGAGAGAGGCCCATAATTAGCAGTTATTATGATCTTTCACACCATTTCTCGGGTAAGGAGTACTTTCTGTTGACCTGCTTGAGGGGAAAATTCCAGGGGGGGCAAGTAACCCCCTTTACCACCTCTCTGAATACCCATGCCTGACATGTCACTTTGGGTCCTTTCTTTCATTCTTTCCTTCTGGCATAAAACACTTACTTTCTCTTCTCATTTCTGTCTTCCTTCATGAATAATCAACTTACAGAGAAATCTTTCAATTCCTACTCTCATGGGTACATACCATGTCGTTGACTTCTTAGTATTCAGCTAGCACACACCACTTTTACCTAAAAAAAATGAATGTCTAAATAATTGCTTTAAAGGAAAACTATACCCCCAAAATGAATACTTAAGCAACAGATAGTTTATATCAAATTGAATGACATATTAAAGAATCTTACCAAACTGGAATATATATTTACATAAATATTGCCCTTTTACATCTCTTGCCTTGAACCACCATTTCGTGACTCTATCTGTGCTGCCTCAGAGATCACCTGACCAGAAATACTTCAACTCTAACTGTAACAGGAAGAAGTGAGGAAGCAAAAGGCAGAACTCTGTCTGTTAATTGGCTCATGTGACCTTACATGTGGTTTGTATGTGTGCACAGTGAATCTTACGATCTCAGGGGGCGGCCCTTATTTTTTAAAATGGCAATTTTCTATTTATGATTACCCAATGGCACATACTACTAGAAAAGTATATTATTATGATAATGGTTCATTTACATGAAGCAGGGTTTTACATATGAGCTGTTTTACTCAGTATCTTTTAATAGAGACCTACATTGTTTGGGGGGTATAGTTTTCCTTTAAAACAAGGCCTGAGAGCACTATATACAGGATGCATGTACACTATAACGTTAATGGCCTGAAGTGGACAGAAGAAAGGAAAATCCCAAAATTGCTAAAAATATCCTTTACATGACACATACATTTTAATTGTTTTGTAAAATACAGAGAATCACTTTCATAAATTTGAAGCAGTATTAAGACTGAAATTCCATAAGGAACTGAGAGGGCTGCTTGTATCTCACCTCTACATGTTCATATGCCAAAATGATTTTTCCTTCCAGCTATACATAATGGAGGAATCTGTGTTACAGGATTTGCTGCTTTAATAGAAGAGATTTATATAAATTCAAACCCTACAGGGATTTCAGGTCCTTAGATGTAACAAATTCACAAGAGACTCCTTAGTGATTTATTTTCTTAGTGCAATTAACCATCCTTTACAGCTAGATAATAACGATCAGGTATATATGGCATACTGTGAAAAATGCAGTACATGGAATTCACCCAACAAACCTAGCAGGGTCAGGTCAGAAATTAATAGGAAACAGAATATAAGAGTTGGAAAACATACATTAAACATTTTTTATGCCAAAAAGTGCTCTATATCAGGATGTGAACTAAAACAAAATGCACCATATTAAAGGACCACAAAAAAAACTCTTTCCTGTGAGTAATCATTCACATATCATTATGATAACTTCTGAGATCAATTTATTTTAATACCCAAGTTTTTTTATGTGTAAATGTGATAAGACTAACGTTAGTGAAAGACTTACATGAGTTTTCTACACTGAAGGGATTCAGATCTTACATTTACATGGTCTTATTATACATTTAAAGAGGGTATTTAAAGAATTGGTGCTCCTTATATTTATAAAGGGAACATGTGTGACCAATAAGGCTGTTGCAGTTGAAGTTTTCTCTAATGTTTCTTTTTATGCATATTAATTTGTGTACATACAGTGGTGGTTATTTATAAACGTTGCACAGTGTAAAATAGTTCACATCGCACTCAGAACCTTACTGCGCATATCATTAAAACGTCATATTTAAAATTCTGGGCAATTTTAATGAGGTAATGAAATAATGAAATAAATGAGGATTTCGTGTTCGCAAAACAATGTTTATAAATATTCACAAAGCGAACAAAGGGCTATATTTGTGGCCGCGTGCATCTGTTTCAGAACATGAACATTTTTTTTTTACTTTTACCGTAGACCTCCTATTATACAAATGTGTATTTAAGATTAATTATAAGCTACGCATTGCTTTTTGGCTATGTGTGTATTGTTATTATTGAAAATTTTCAAATGTTTTATTTTAGTGTATGTCTTGGTGGAATTTGGTTAGGCGTTGCTGCAGTTTACCACAAAATGGCTATGGCAGAAGAACAGGTGTTTATGACAGAATCTGAATGGAAACAGCTATTATTACTTAGAAAAAAGCAGGCGGAAAACTGGAGGAGGTGATGGAGAAAGTAAACAACTTAGTCAATTTGAGAGCCAAGTAACATCTCTTTTTCTTTGTTAATTATATAAAATTATATATTGGCATAAATTGTCTGTTCATGTTTTTAAAGATCACTCTAAATGGCAAACTAAAATGTTGGTCCTTATATATGGTCTATATAAAAAGAACAACTTTCATAGTGGGACTTGAAGTCAAAGAAGGGGCAGGAAACACAATTACAATGAGGCCGAAATACAGGCTGTGTTTGTAAATTAATGGCTAATCATGTTGTACTTGTTTGAACACATTGCCAGTCTGGGTCTATCTACCATACAAATTTATGTTGCTTTAAAAATAATATTTTTGATTGTACTTTCCCATAGAATTATGATTTTTTTTTGGACATATATTTGTGAATCATCTTCCCTGTGCTGATCTCTTCTACATGTCAAATATAAATAGCAGTCTATCAAACTTTTGGCTGTTTTCTATTTTATTATTTTGGTACATTTTGTCAAATAATAAATACTTAAGTCTTCATTTATCCATTTATCCAATCATTATAATTCTATATTTTATGGCTACTAGGTTCAAGAAACAATCCCGGACATTTTAGTGAAGGGTGGTTCTATTTTGGATAGTAGTGATCCTAAGTCAGTTGCTAAAAATGGTAAATGGATATTGTATTTAATAGACATAATGACAATAAGGAGCATCTGGGTTGAATTTTTCAGTAAATATGAGTAGAGATTTGTAATTAGCTTTTAATTAAAAGTCTGTTTAAGTCCATGGGAGTTTGCGGATCAGAATGTGAGGTGTAGGGGAATAAATGTTCACCTCTGCCTGCAGAATACATCAAAAGGTATTGGCTGATACAGCTCATGTGGGCATCATTCTGAAATGTATATGGCAGACCTGGAAATAGGCAACTGCCATGCAATGGTTAGAAGTGATGTGTGCACATTCTACCTGCTACCTAACCAAGTGTCATTTTTGAACAGAAACATTTCTTAAGTTCTTTAATTTCTCTAAGGAAATAAGTGTTTTTGAAAACTACATACTTACCATATCAACTTGATTAGCAAAACTAACTTTGTTCCTTTTATCATTTTGCAGCTGTTCTGGATAAATTGTTTCCCAATGAAGACCCAGTTGAAATTAGCAAAGTGAAGACCAAATAAACTCAAGCTTTGCAGAGTCTACAATTAAAGAAATCACCAAAGATACTAAGGCTTCCATGGGAACATTTTTTTTGAAATGCGCCTATAATAATTGGAGTAATTATTATAGACTGTGGTTTTTGTGGTAATTTTTTAGGGCTAGTCCACACGGGGAGATAGCGACGCGTTTGCGGTCGCGGCGACAAAGCGCCGCGACAGTCGCCGCGACCGGCGCAGGCGACAGTTTTGTATGGGCGCCTATGTAAAAACGCCTGTGCTAACCACACGAGGCGATGCGCTTTTCAACAGTCGCCTGAAAAAGCCTGGCGATGTGATGCCAAGAATGAAGATAAGTGAAGGCTGCCTTTAAATCTCAAAGTAAGCATACTTTACCAGAAATGTGCCAATATTCACAAAAAAATGTTATTAGCAGTTTTTGAAAATAAATTACCATGTTAAGTATTACAAATACAGACTTACAATTTTGAACAAAGTATTTATTTAAAAACATAGCAAGCAAGTGATCTGTTGAATCCACATTAATTTTAAAATGTTTCCACAATGCAATTCAAAGAATTGTGTTGTCATTGTATGCAGATGATAGAATATTAAAAGTGTAATGACTGAGGCAATTGAGTCCTTTCCCAATGGGAATGCCCCAGGTGTGGCTGGGATACCAATAAAGGTTTTATAAAATTACTGTGTGAGTCATATAAGCCCAACTCACTCCTAACAGCCAATGTCAAAATTCTGGCTAAGAAAGGGTGCGCGCGGAGGCACAGCCAGGTAGAGAGGCACCAGAGACAATCCCCCTGTACCTGTCAGCAGCAGTAATACCCCTCCAAGCCTACGCAGGCAGAGTAGGGGTACAGCATCTTCGTCTCATAGCCCTGGGGAGAATGCTTACACCAGTCAAGCAGCTGCAGCTTGGAGTCATGGGACTGTAACAGCCCAGGACAGGGCTTCTGAAAGGGAGCAGGGCAGTTCTTCAGATGGAGAAGGGAAGCACAGGAGAGGCACAGCCCCCACCAGGGCTTCCAGACCAGAGGCAGGACCAGACAGCCCGGGGGGGAACCCCCCCCCACGCAATCAGAACAGGGACCGGTCATACAGCCCCCATGGCTCGGAGTCAGATGGATCTCAGGACCGGACCACTCGCTGCAGCTGTCATCACTCACGACCTACCACTACTAATGCGGACCAAGGCGAGGTCAGAAGCAGTGGTGTATCAGGGGAAGCTGACCGCACTGCGGTACCGGGATGTTTAGGACAACGTCTTGAGGCTCCTCAAGTCGTTATGGGTGGTGAGTACCATGCTTTACCAATAATGCAGTCGCAGCAGGTGGTGTTAGTGCAGGCGAGACCCGGGGGGGGGGGACATGGGTCACTTTTAGGCTTGCTGACAGGGCTCAGGGATATGGTGTCATCTTGGAAAACAGGGAATGGGAGAACCCCACACCGGCACCGGTACAAAGGGAATTGGGGTCCTCGGGGGCCGAGAGTTGTAGCCCGGTAGCAAACCCCAGTCCTCCTCCTGTCGTGGGGACTAGTCAGCCCAACACAGGGATCAAGATGGCGGAGCCTCCAGCTCAGCAGGCCACTGCGGTGGCGGCCGGGGGCACTGTGGGTGCTGGAGTACAGGTGGTAGACACGGCCTTAGGGGGGTCATATTTTTGTTGTGCTGGCCCCTTGGGGGTACATATTAAACCTGAAAATAAAAGAAAAAGAAAAGATATGGAAGGGGGAATTTTTGGAGCTGTACTCGCTACTTCCCAGAGAGGACTTTGTAGATGTGGATGAGGAAAAAGATAAAGAAAAAGCAAAAAAGCGTGAGGAGGAGGAAAAAAGGCGATACAGAAAAATTCCTAAAACATTTGGCACGTGGCTGAGGGCTTTTTGCATATATGCTAGTGTATTGGGGGAAAAACAACCCCAGCTATGTTCATCCCTTTTTTGCTATGTTGATGAAATTTGGTCGGTAAGCAGAGACTTTGGGGGTTACGCGTGGTGGAAATATGACGAGCAATTTCGTCAGCGCAAAGCGGCGCACCCCAATATGCGTTGGGATTATAAGGATATAAACTTATGGCTAAAATTGATGAGTCCTCAAAAAGGGTCGCCCTTTCAGGGGGGCGCCAGCGGGCAGCAACAGTCCAGCTCGCTGGCAAGCAGCGGGAAGCCAGTATGCTTTCAGTTCAATGAGGGACAGTGCAAGTGGAGGAATACATGCAGATTCTGGCATGAATGCTCCAGTTGCGGTGGGGGGCACCCGTTTTCAAAATGCTTCAAAAAAGGCAAACAAGGCAACAAGCCCGGGGATGCGGGGGGAAAGGGGGAGTACCCCCGTGAGGCTAGAAGAAATGGAGCGGTGGTTAAGCAGTTGTAGTTGTCAAGGGGATGCCATCCTGTTGAGGGAAGGTTTTACACGGGGGTTCTGGATTCCTTTTCAGGATGCACCTGGGGTGGATTGTGGCAAAAACTTGCGGTCGGTGAATGAATACCCCGTTGTGGTCAGGGAAAAAATTAACAAAGAGGTGTCACTGGGGCAAACAGCTGGGCCCTTTGAGAAGTTGCCCTTGCAGAACCTTCATGTATCCCCACTGGGGGTAGTCCCCATAAAGGAGCCCGGCAAGTTCCGCCTGATCCACCACCTGTCTTACCCTAAAGGGGAGTCGGTTAATGACGGGATTTGCCGGGACCTAACCTCAGTGCAATATACATCATCTGACGAAGCCTTGGACTTGGTCAGGGGCGCCGGGCGAGGAGCGCCGTTGGCCAAGGCTGACGTGGAGTCCGCATTTCGTCTGTTGCGGTGCACCCAGACTGTCAGAGGATTCTATGTCGATCTTTGTTTGCCCATGGGATGTTCCATCTCCTGCTCATATTTCTAAGCATTCGATCGATTCATAGAGTGGGTGGTGTGAATTGAATCGGGCTCCAAGGGGATCGTGCATTATTTGGACGATTTCCTTTGTGTAGGTCCGGCAGCAGATCAGTGTCTTCATCTCCTCAGTACTCTCCAGTGGGTGGCATGGGTCATGGGGGTCCCGCTAGCTCAAGAAAAGACGGAGGGCCCTACTACCTGCCTCAAATACCTAGGCATCACTATTGACACAGTGAAGCTTGAGTGCAGGTTGCCCGAGGATAAGTTAGTCGACTTGAAGGAGAGGGTGAGAGGGGTGGCCAGTCGAGAGAATGTAACCTTAAAGGAGTTGCAGTCACTCTTGGGAAAATTAAATTTTGCATGTAGGATTCTCCCGATGGGAAGGGCCTTCAGCAGACGCCTTTCCCTGAGCACGTCGGGTGTGACAAAGCCTTATCACCACAAACGGGTAACTGGCAGGATACGGGAGGATTTAAAAGTGTGGGGTCAGTTCCTGGAATCGTTTAATGGGTGCCAATTTATTCAGGAGAAGGAGGTACCGGCGGACTCCTTACAATTGTTCACGGACGCACCGGGCAGCACAGGCTTTGGTGCATATTGGGCCGGAAAGTGGTGCGCGGAGGAGTGGCCCCACAGCTGGGTGGAATCCGGGCTGGTAAAGAATGTGGCATTCCTGGAATTGTTCCCAGAAACGAATAGCCCTGTCTTTTGCATCTACGCATCTGTTGTAACAACTGGAAATACATCATTGCGAAAAAAGTCTCTCATGATGCACAAAGACACACTTTAATTGCGAAATCACTCTCAAATTATGTTCTGCAAAAGTCCGTGCATGCACAGTTGGATTTACAGCAATGCGAAAACAGCGGCAAAAGGTGGGACTTAATTACATTTGCGCACTTCATTTCATGAGAGTTTTAACACACATCGAAATGTCACTTCCAACACAGTTGCAGACTCTACTAGCTTTTCAGCAAGATTCCAATGAGGATAAGGAAAGAATTTTAATTCGCAGACCCAGAATATTTCATAACAGAACCATTTTGGACAACTTAACTAATGAGGAAATCAGACTACACTACCCGTTTGGAAGAACAGCAATCCTAGACTTACATTCAAAATTGAAGCCACTTATATCCACAAATCAAACGCAACCATGCTATTTCTGGAATTAAGCTACTTTACATTTTCTGGCCTCTGGATCCTTCCAGACAACAGTGTCAGCAGTATCTGGTTTTAGCCAGCCTACTTTTTCTAAAATGTTAAACAAAGTATTAGCAGGGATATGTAGTTTGACACCTCAACTTCTCCACTACAACATGAGCACCAATAACTTATGTAGAATCAAGGAAGACATTTATGCCATGGCTCATATGCCAAATGTTATTGGGGCCATAGACTGCACACACATTGCATTGATACCACCTTCCAACAAAGAAAGACTGTATTATAATCGGAAACTTGTATTCTATTAATGTGTAGGTAGAGTATTTTACAAATATATGTGGTTGTTTTATAGCATTTTCAAACTTTTACTCATATTTTCAAAATGTTTTCAAATGTTTCAAAATGTTTCTCCTAGGTGGTTTGTGATGCCCATACCAAAATTATTGATGTAGTTGCCAAAATATCCAGGTTCAAGGCATGATTCTTTCACATTCAGAAACTCACACGACAGAACTGCATTGTTTGAACCTCAGATTGTGACTACTGTTATTGCCTCCATTTGTTCACCCATGTAACCCCCCTGCATTGTTCACACCTGCTACACCTCTTTTGTTCACACCCCTACAGCCCAGTACTGTTCACACATGAGACCCAGACTGAGACACATTGTTCACCTGTTCACACTCATAAAACTCAATCAAACCTTTGTACATCCTACCTCCATGGTAGCTCGCATTAGCTGTTTTTGCATGACTTTAATGCCACATCTCTTCTTCCAAGATTAATACAAAATGAATATGGTCAACATATGAGCATACCATGCACTGATAGAGGGATTTGGTAGATATAGGTAGGACCCTGTATTTTTAGGTAACAATGACTAGGGCTTATGGGTTCCTTCTTAAACAGAACCAGAATTGTGGCTTAGATATGGGTAGGGATGCACCAAATCCACAATTTGGGATGCAGCTGAATTCCCGAATCCTTTGTGAAAGATTAGACCAGATAGCGAACCAAATCCTAATTTGCATATGCATATATGGATATGCAAATTAGGGTCAGTAAAGGAAAAAGTAGGGGGAAAATGTTTTACTTCCTTGTTTTATGTCACGTGATTTCCCTTCCTGCCCCTAGTTTACATATGCAAATTAGAATTTGGTTCAGCCAGGCACAAGGATTCAGCCAAATCCTGCTAAAAAAGGACAAATCCTGGCCAAATCCCAAACCAAATCATGGATTCGGTACATCCTTAGATATGGGTCTTACCCAAGTTTGGCTTACAACAAGTGGGAACCTTTTGAGACATAGGAGTTCATTTAGAACTGCAAATGCAATGGGTTAGCTGCTATAAAAGTGCAATAAGCATGTTTTTTTACCCACAATGCAGCATTTCCCCCCATTTTGTTACAAAAAACGGTTGAACCTGATGGTTATGTGCCTTTTTTCACCTTAAATTAGATGTATGTTACCACTGTATGTTACTCGGTCAGTCAGTGTAACTTCATTAGCCTCCTGTTTAAGAACATTTTCCATTAAGCTACTTCTGCTGTATGCACTAGTGCCTAATGAGTCAATAAAAGTAACATAAATCTGTAAAAATAAAGCATTGACTTAAGATCTATAATTTTTTAAAGCATGTATTTTTATTAAAGGGGATATAAAGGCATCTACTTCTTCTTCACATAAAAGAAGCATATTTGCAATTTATTTTCAGTTAGCATATCAGTACCATTTCTTTAAAAAAAAGCATTCTTCTGCAGCTCAAGTCACCATTCCCACTCCTGTCCCTCCAGAAACTGCGTGCTGAAATCCTCTGATGGGTTGTGAAAAACAATCAGCGCTGCTCTGCATTCCGAAGGGCAGGGAGGCAGCTTGGGATAATATATATGATAATATATATATAAAATGCAGGGATTGACAGCACTCCAAGGAAATACATCAAGTCAATAATTCAAATGAAAGTGGAGATTTATTGGTGATCCAACGTTTCGGCTCCGCACAGAAGCCTTCGTCAGGGAAAGATGAAGGCTTCTGTGCTCCTGTATAACTATAACAAACAAGGGAAAGTTGTGCTCACCACTAATTTTTAAAGCCATTAGGCGGGGGAAAACTAGGCTGTGACCACAAAATACAGCTTTCAAAGTAAAACTCCCCAACTTGGCTGCCCTTTTATTAGACTGATGAGAATAGTCAGGAGCAGTGACCAGCTCCTTGTTGTAGCTCCCACCCTTTTCAACTATAGTCAGGTGATCCCACTGGTGTCTAATAAAATGGCAGCCAAGTTTGGGAGTTTTACTTTGAAAGCAGCTAGTAAGTTGCAGGTAAAACTTAGTCCCTTTGTAAAATGTATAATGAAGCAATAGAATTCTTAATGAATAAGATGAAAATTGAGCATAGGACTGGCCAGATATGGGATGACTTTGACGCAGTTGGCCGGCTTAAATATATTGCAATATATGGACAAACAATCCCTGTTTTGTTTAAAGGGTAAGGCATTTTTCAGTAGCAGTATGCACAAAATGTCGCTGTCTTAAATATATTGATAATGGGTTGAGTGCAGAGGACTCTTGTATTTGTCTATATGTATTTTGTGGTCACAGCCTCATTGCACCCCCGCCTAATGGTTTTAAAAATTAGTGGTGAGCACAACTTTACCTTGTTTGTTTGAGACTCAACGTTTCGATCCTCCACAGGGATCGTTGTCAGGAGAATACAGAACAAACAACCAGAGACCGCATGGTCCCACAGAATTTAAACCCCCAACTGTTTCTGTGCTCTAAGTCCGTTGCTAGGCAACCCTAATTAGCAAGGAATGTGCAGCAGCATATCTATTAGGAAAGGAAGGTGGGACAGTACGTTGGAAGAAAAGTGAAAAAGATAAAGCTTACACGATCCCTTAATAGGGACCGGGTGAAGGAGAAAGCCCTTACCATGCCAAATAAAAATTACCTCTCCAGGTCGTTACCCAGAGTCCCCTCTTGGACTAACCGAACAGCCTTCTACCCAATTAATGTGCAGCATAGAGGTGGGTGTGTGATACTGCGCACCGGAGTTCTGTACGTTGCTTGACAGGAGCCGGGCCGTTACTAGGCAACCGGCATGCGCTATTAATCGGCATAAAAGACAGAATGTCAGGACTATTGGGGATTGAATCCCTGGTCTGCAGGTTGACTGGACAGTGCATTCTCATGCTGAGCCACTGGAGGCAGTTGGAGCTCACACCTCGAACTGTCAGTGTAGATTACTGCTATTCCATGTCTCCACCCCTAATCTCATTGAAGCCAGGTGTCGGTGATCTTATCATCAAGGCTCTATATAAGCCATTACCTTTCTGCCAGCCATTGCTGGATCATTGATTTATTTCTGTGTTCTAGTCACCTTGTGCCAGTGTTCCTGAAATTACCCAGTCCCTGATTCCTGACTTGTCCTGCTTGTTCCTCTGACCTGTTTATTCCTTGTACCTGCTACATCCTTGATCTGATCTCCTGGTTTGACCCTTCGCCTGTTTCACGGACTTGCATTGTTTGCCGCCTGCCACTGATCTCTTGCCTGTTCCTAGGACTTGTATCGCCTGCCGCCCGTCTATGAACTCTTGCCTGTGTACACGGACTTGCATCAGCCTGCCCCAACCTTTGGTTTGTTATAGTTCTCATTTTTACTTCTTATTATTTGTCTTCCGTTTCACCAGTACCAATTCTTTATAGTTTACCATTAAACTTCATTCTGAGCACACTTCCATTTCCTGGTTATTCTAACACAAAACATGGTGTCGCCATGTTACCATGCATTTCGGCTCCTACCTGCCAACCACACACTGTTGGTAGATCCTGACACAGAAGCAGCTTACATATGGAGTGTGATTTCCACGGCATTGCCGAACTTTCTCACACTGGATGTTTCCAGCTTCTTAGTCATGACTCCTCGATTCCTTATCAAACCCATGCCATTCGTCTCAGCCAACGTTAAAGCAGAAAATATTATTAGCAGGGTACTTCCTTCCAAAACCACATAAGTCTGCATGGGGGTATATTTTTAGCCCTTGGGTTTATTGACCAGGTAATGATTGGCATATCTGGTAGGTGCAAGAAGAACAAGGTGAAACCAGATACAAAAAATGAAAGCTAGAAGAGAACATAAAGGAGAGGAGTCAGAGCCGAAAAGAGAAATGGCACCGGAGTTGCCATACTGCTTATAATTGTAACACAATGCTTCTATATCAAGTCCATCAAAACACAACAAGGTCATAAGGAGGGAAGGATCAAAGGGCAGAATGGCAAATGGGTATCATAATGACAACAATCAAAGTCCAAAGGGTAGTAGTAAAGGATACCCCCACTAGATAAAGCACCCCAATGGTAGGGTCTCGTTCAGTCCTCATGGGGTAACTGTGTCTAGGCGATAAATCCATTTGGATTCCCTTTTCAGAAGTGTCAGGTCTCTATTGCCCCCTCTGGGTAGTGGCGGTTAGAAATCTATCGCGATGCAACGAAATGTGGGCAGTCCATGGCCCTTTTGTAGAAAGTGTCTGGCAACCGGTTGTTTAGCTGTGTTTTCTTTAAGGGCCTTGCTGATGGCTGATCTGTAGTTTGTGATTTTTTTCCTGTAGCGTTGTGCTTGTTTTGCCAACATAGTACAGTCCGCAAGGGCAAGTAACAATATAGACCACAAAAGTTGTGGTACAAGACAGTCTATGCATTATTTTGAAAACGTTTCCCAGTGTGCGGGTGGAGGAAATCCTTCCCTGTAAGCAACGATCTACATGTGGTGCAGTCAGGACAGTGATAGCACCCTAACTTCTGTTGTCCACTCAGCCATGTAGTTGTATTGCAAGTTTTATTTAAAAAGTCTGTTTTCCTAATAGATATGCTGCTGCGCATTCCTTGCTAATTAGGGTTGCCTAGCAACGGACATAGAGCACAGAAACAGTTGGGGGTTTAAATTCTGTGGGACCATGCGCATACCTCCCAACTGTCCCGCATTACGCGGGACAGTTCCGCGGTCCCGGATAGCAAGGAGAGATGTCCTGCGGCGGTTTGGATTCCTGCACTTCTTGCTGACTTCCGGGTTCAGCACTTCCGGCGCAGCAGAGGGTGTTTCCGGCTGGCATCTTCCAGCTCACGATGCATTCTTCAGTCTCAGCTCTGTCTCGCTCAGGTCAGGACGTCACCATCTCCCTGCTGGATGTTGAGTGATGATCACTCAGTCCTCGTGACTGGTCTGGCGTGTCAAAAGAACTTAGAGAAGCACTTTCTCTGGCTTTCAAAGAAATTCTACTGAGTGCTCTCTGGCAGGCTGTTGTGTGCTCTGTTGGTGGGATTAAGAAGAGCTCAGCACTGACTGTGAGTGTCGCTGCTAGTTGCAATTATTAGTATCAGGGCTGCCTCAAATGAGTTTGTGCCTGGCAGTGATCATTCCAAGATTGACATATGACTTATAGCTACCTATACTAAAGGACAGCTGGGTGCTTTATAAATAAATGCTAATTAAACATGTATGTATGTATGTATGCTTGAACATATGTATGCTTGAAGCTCAGTGTTACAAGGCTAAAACTCCATGCAACACCTAAAGTCTGTGGCTGCTCAACCATGCCCAAAATGATTCCTTCTCTGTATATTTGTATTTATAGATATGAGAGGAGGGAGATGCCATATTGATTCCCTTAGACAGTACAGTATGAGGGTATAGCTTATTGTGTGCCCAGAACATTCCTTCTCTGTATATATGTATTTATTCATATGGTTAGGAGGTGCCATATTGATTTCATTAGACAGTACAGTACGAGAATATAGTTTGTTGTGATCCCAGAACATTCCTTCTCTGTATATTTGTATTTATACACATCGGTAGGAGGTGCCTGCCTTTCATGGGATAGTAACATGAGTACTTAATGATTGGAAGAACAACAAAGTTGTATATTTAAATATTCTGGTTTTATATGTCCTCAAACAGTGACTTATTTGGAGCAATTTCAGTCATCTTGAAAAATACATATTTTGGCACAGTCTGGTGAGTTTGTTGTTGCATCAATGTTTATTTTAACATATTAAATAAAGTTGTTCCAAATCTATAAACATCTGTGTTGTTGTTTTGTCATTGTTGTTAAAGATGCCCTGCAGTAAATGTGCTGTTCTGTAGGGGTGCATGCCCTCTTTCCTTTCTTTCAGCAGAAGTTTGCATTGCTTTAACCTGGGCATTGTTTTTATCAGGTATTTAAAGAGGTGATTCATCTTCCAAAATTCTTTTTTTTTCAGCTCTATTTTTTTTCAGGTTGTTTAGCAGAAATAAACAGTTCTTTTTACAGTTTTTCCAAAATCTAAGTTAAGTTGAATGTCCCTGCCTGTGGTGATTCAGTCCTCAGCAATTCATGTGCAGACAATTTAGTTGATACATTTCTCAGCAGCATCTCTGGAGTATTAGCAACTATTGTATCAATTCTAACAGCCACCCAGGGATTCTTTTCAGCAGGGACAAAGATAAGAAATGTATCAACTGAATGTATCAATGTAGAACAGTTTAGAGGGCCGATGACCCCTCCAAACTGCTTCAGAAGGTGAAAAATACATAGAAAATATAAAGTGATTGGGAAATGTCTATTTCTGGTGAAGATCTGAAACTAACTGAGCTGAAAAACGTCTTGGAAGGTGAAGTCTTGGAAGTCTTTAAATATAGCATCAACCTGGGTCAAAGTGTACTTTGTATCAGAGTACAACACTATGATATGCGAAAGTTTGTCAGCATGACTGACATATAACATAGATATATAACTTGGCTTCCCCACCCCAGATATATTAAAGAGTAAACACATTTTACCAGGCTGAGGTTATATTTTTCAGTTTAAACGGTTCGACCTACTGTTAATTTAGCAGTGACTATTATGGTTGGTATTGTTTTTCTTTCATCCCCCAATGATAGCTTTTACAGAGTAACTACAAAGCAATTACTAAAAGAAATGGCTGATTACTCAGTCACCTAAGAAAAAAGCTAAAAGGTTCTGTCTGTTTAAAGATAATTGGCGGAAAGAGCACCCATTTCTGCAGAAGTCAAGGCGAGGCTCATCATATGCTTTCTGCGAGCTTTGTAGGGCTGACGTTATAGTTGGTCATGGTGGCTACAATGACGTAACAAGACACATTGCCACTGATAAACACATTGGGTCGGCAAAAGCTGTGACACGCTCCAAAGGATTAGCATCAATGTTCTCTGACCCAGGAGCTACAGAATGTGTAACTAAAGCGGAAGTGTTGTTCACTGGTTTTCTGGTTGAACACAATATTTCCTTAGCCAGTAATGATCACGTCAGCCATTTATTCAAACAAATGTTTCCAGACTCTAAAATTGCAGAAAAATATGCATGTTCATCGACAAAAACAACACACATAATTCAAGGTGCAATTGCACCAGAAGCATTAGCCAATGTGAGGAGTGTCATTTCTAGTAAAAATAAATATTTTGGGCTTTCGCTAGATGCAAGCTCTGAACAGTTTGAAAAATATTTTCCAGTGCTAGTTACTTACGAACATCCAGACACTGGGCTAATAGTAACAGCCTTTTTGGATATGGTAGCTTGTGCATCTAGCAGAGCCCAGGATCTATTTGAGGCTGTCGATGTTATGCTTAAAAAACATCATGTGGATTGGAACATGTGTGCAACATATTCAGCGGATAATGCTGCTAATATGCAAGGGAAACATAACAGTGTTCTTTCAAGGATAAAGGCAAGCCAAACATCTGCACAAAAAGTATATGCTGTTGGCTGCCCATGTCATTTAGTCCATTTGATGGCTGAGCATGCAGCAAAAATGCTGTCAGTAAATGTGGAAGACTTTATGATTGACGTCTATTACCACTTCCAAAAGAGTGCAAAAAGAGTGGCTACTCTTCAGGATTACATGTCATTTTGTAACACGGGAGTACGGAAAATTGTGAAGCATGTTAAGACACGTTGGTTGTCATTGGAAAAAGCAGTGGAACGGACACTGCTCACATGGGATGCACTTAAATCCTATATCAGGTGTTAAGGTGTTAATCGCAGTGCCAGAGAGAAAAGGATTTTACAGACAATACAAGACCCCATTTCCAAGTTATACTTTTTATTTTTGCACTCTGTTTTTCCAGTATTCAATACATTTAATGTACTTCTGCAAACAGAAGCTCCGATGGTATGTCTTGCATCCAGCAATGCAGACATTATATAGGGACCTGTTAGTAAGATTTGTGAAACCATCAGTAATTGCTGGGGTACAGGACATAACTGACATCAGTTATCATGATACAGCACTACATCTACCAGCAAATGAAATTATGCTTGGTTTTGAAACCAGGAATTATGCAAGGAGAGAGAATATGATTGACACATCCAGGTTCAAATCATTAGTCAAGGAAGCTGTACATTTTTTTTGCAAGGCCCTTGACTACATGAAAAAGGCAATGCCTTTGGAGGACCAGGTTCTTCAAAATCTCTCCTTCTTAAATACCAACACACGATTGTCCTCTACCATAGAGGAACTACAGATGCTTATATCAAGATTCCCAAACATAGTCAGCTCTCAGGACATGGACAGGTTGTTCACAGAATTTAGGGAGTATCAAACCAGCAGTCTTTCAGCATTTCAGAGTGAGCGAATAGATGAATTCTGGCAGAAATTATCCCTTTTCCAAGATCCTGTGATTGGCCAGCCTCAGTACAGAATCCTTTGTAAACTTGCAAAGTTTATATGTCTGATTCCTCATAACAATGCTACATTTGAGAGATTATTTAGCACTGTCAGAAAAATAATAACTGACCAACGAAGTTCCTTGGGGAAGAATCCAATAACCCAACAGCCTGGACCAAACGTCTACGAGGAAGCAACTACTGTAAGAAATACATTATGTGCGATTCTTGCTTCCAAGATTAATCTGTTCTCCCAAACAAAGTGTCACCAGTGGAAGCCTTCCCCATGCCTGCTGAAAAGTGCTAAATCTGCCACTTATATAAGTTTGTCCAGTCGTAGACAGCCTTCCTCTTCATCTAGGTCAGATCCACCAGCGGCTGCTAGTAGTGAAAGTGTATCTGGGCCTAGCAGTGAAGCAGTGACTGTTCTTGGAGAATCCACATCTAGCAGAAAAACATCCTCTGCTGCTGTTAGGGGCACTTCAGCTGTATTCAGCAAGGACCCATCCATTAGTTTTGTAAGTGAACCTTCAGCTGGCTCTAGCAGTGAACAATCCACTGCTGTTGTTATGGAACCTGGGTCTAGCAAGGAACCATCTGCTGCTGTTGCTGCTGCCGCCACACTTCAGCAAGCTAAACTTCAGTTTAGCAAGAAACAAACAAGTATCCAGCTAACCTGTCTAAGGAACCTGTATCTGAGACTGCCAGCGAATTAGACAATGTTTTTTATTATTGAATGATTGAAGGAATACTCTGAAGAGACATTACATTAAACACATTATGTTAAAGTTAAAAAATTAAACTGTTATGATATTTATAAACACTATTTAAAGTTTAATCATAACTGAGTTAGTGTCATTTATAATGTTTTAATGTAATTAGGAGAGCAATTACTGAGCAGGGTTATTGGTGCGGTAGAGGGTGTCATGAAGTGCTGGCACCACAATGTGCCATTAAATGCTGAGAGCCAGCAATGCTTCTGCCACACACTGTCATTAAATAATGGGGGCCACTTTGTCTGCTTTTTGTTAGTGATCACTGTGTCTCTGATGCTGCCATGCCAACCAAGCAGAAGGGGTGTCTTTTTGTAAAATGGGCGTGCCTTTGGGGGGGTGTCCATCATGTGGGTGTGGGCAAAAATTTTTCTGTCCCTCTTTCCTGTTCTCAAATGTTGGGAGGTATGCCATGCAGTCTCTGGTTGTTTGTTCTATATTCTCCTGACGACGATCCCTGTGGGGGATCGAAACATTGAGTCTCCAATAAAGTATCACATTTGTTAAGCTTCAGAAGAGTCCCGTGAGTGTCGCTATTCCTGCAGATATACCATTACATGTTTGCTGGCACCCGGGCATTTACACAGTAAACAAAGTGCACCTTTGGGACTTGTTTGTATATGGGGTCCCTGGACCCTTCATGGTTGCACCCATCACTTTATTTGGATTTTGGTCTAATAAGACAATCGGTCGAAGATTACCCTATGTTCAACTACCAGTGCACCTGGACACCGGATCAGTGAAGTGAACATCACAGGAGTTAATGGAGGAGTCTTATCCACACCCCTTATCCAGTATTGACTCCACAGGAGAGTTTGGATTCACAGCATCAGATGCCGACCGGATTTTATTCCCTGAGACTACATTTGCAGAAACCGTGAGTAAATCTTCTATCAATATGTAACGCTAATTTGGTTACTGTCCCTTTAAATAATAGCTTCCTTGGCAATTCAGGGGCCCTGAGTCCCTTTTGCAAGTCGAAAAGTACTGGGAACTAGGAATCACAGTGCAGTGCCTCCACCTAGGGAGCACTGAGGAACTTACCTCAGAGGAATCCCCTAGGAAATAATAAACACACACACTTTGCAGATAACAATATTTAACTTTATATAAACTGTAAAGTAGTAACTAATACAAAAGTCACGCCTGTATGGGAATATAAGGGACACTACCTAAATCCCTATTAGGTTTTAACTATCTGTTCAAACACAGTTCGTATAGTATCACAGTCCCACTTGTCTGGAAGGGTTAAAAAGCACACAGTTCAAAATGCAATGTCCCTTTCCCCCAGAGCTCTTGTTCCCCCGGTAGCGCTACCTTTCCGAGAGTACCTTTTCCCTTGGAAAATAGCAGCTTCCCACGTAGCAGGCAAAATTACACAAGGCCTGTCTTCCTGTTAGGCTCAGTACTGTGGCAAATCCTCTCTTCAAGGGATTTACTCAGCGATTTCTCTCAGAGGCAGATCACACTGGAATCACAAGTAACTCTTCTCCAGAATCACTCTCACCAATGGCACTTTCCTCCTCTGAAGCTTTAGCAGCGTGGCAGGGTCAGACAGCCTCTTTCTGCACTCCTGCAGACCTCACACATCCAGCAGCTCTTGCAGGACTTTTCACCCTTTTGATCCTTTCTCCACAGCAGGTGTTAGACTCAATCACACGGCCTACACACACAGATCCAGCAGGGCCTACACACACAGCTTCACAGTCTGGCACACCCTCTCCTCCCAGGATGCACTGCGGTCTCCAGCCAATCAGGTCGCTCTCCAGCCTGTTACTGGGCTGAATGATGTCACAGACAGAAAAGCAGGGGAAGGATTTCTCTTCTCCCCTACAAATATATTTTATGAACTGTTGGATTTAAAAAGAAAGGAGGTGGACTTACAACTTCATGGGGT
Organism: Xenopus laevis; assembly: GCF_017654675.1. Classification (NCBI taxonomy): domain Eukaryota; kingdom Metazoa; phylum Chordata; class Amphibia; order Anura; family Pipidae; genus Xenopus; species Xenopus laevis. The sequence continues at coordinate 155,036,335 of NC_054371.1, forward strand.
GTTTCTCTCCAACTATCACAGACAGAATCTTATACCAAGGGGCTTCAGGATACACAATATTCCCACGATTGGCAGTAACAATCCTGACTTTTGTAGTAAATGGTGCAGTGTTTTAAACCGTTGCTCTTTGGACTTGATTGTAAAACCCCAGAACCAATTGAGATCTTGGGAGACATAAATAGGTTCCAATGTAAAATGAAACTGAAGGAACATTTTAGGAACACACCAAAAACGTTGGTTCCTAGATTCAAATCCACCAGCAAATTTGACCCGCCCAACACCCCGGCAGCGGTGAGGACATTCTCAAACATTATATCCCAAGAAATGGGACAAATTGTAAAACAGTCTGAACCCCACCATAACCTTTCCCCTGACGAGAGACGTGCAATTAAGACACTACAACAGGACGACAACTTGGTTATTCGCCCTGCAGACGTGCGTGGGGGGATAGTTCTCCTCAGTTATGACTATTATATACAAGAGATACTTGGCCAATTATCTTGACATGTCGACTTATCGCCCTCTACCAGCTGACCCCACTACACACTTTAAAAGGGAGCTAGACAATACACTTCGGATGGCACTATCTGCAGGCTGCTTAGACCAAGTTACATTTCAGTTCCTTACCTCAGACTTCCCAAGAATTCCAATAATTTATACACTCCCAAAAATTCATAAATCACAATCTGCTTCACCAGGCCGTCCTATCTTCTCTGCGGTAGGCTCACTATACCAAACTGTGGCTATATTTATAGACTCCTATCTTCAACCTCTTGTGACCTGCATGCCATTTTATACACGGGATGTGACACTCGTTATACAGATTCTAAAGAATCTTAATAATTTACCTGAACAATTTCTTCTGGCTACGATGGATGTTAAAAGATTATATACTGTCATACCTCATGACCAGGGAATAATGGCTTGAAAAAAAGCCCTAGAGACACAAATGGACAAATCCCTACCGAGTTCCTGATAGAACTTTTGGAACTCACTCTGACTAAAAACTATTTCAGATTTGAAAACACTTTTTATCTACAGACATCGGGCACAGCCAAGGGCAGTGCCCTGGCACCGGCCTATGCCAATCTCTTCATGTCACAATACGAACAGGAGAACATCCTTGGGAAGGTGGCAGACAAACTGATCGCATACCTGCTCTACATTGATGACCTACTGATCATCAGGGGTGGTGATGCTACAACCCTTACCACGTTTTTTAACAGGCTCAACAGCTTGGACAGCCCTATAAGACTGACTTTAACTTACAACGACCAGAGCATAGAGTTTGTGGATCTACAGATTTTCAAAACAAATGACGGCCTAGGCACTTGCCTTTATAGGAAGCCATCTGATCGAAACACAATCTTACATGCCAAAAGCGATCACCCTCCCTCCACGATCAGAGCCATTCCCTATTCCCAATTCTTGCGTACCATTCATAACAATAATGACCCTGAGCGGGCAGAGATACAACTACGGGAGACCTATGATTTTTGGAGAGAGGCTATAAAGATCTAGATCTGCAACAACAATTACAAAGGGCTTTAACACATACCCAACCTGACCTGCTCACAAAAAACCCAAAGGGGGATCATACTTCTTCCAAAATGATTTTCACTACAAAATATTCACATATATCCCGACTTTTATATATCCCGACTTTTAAAAAAAAATGTGTATACAATAACTGGCCAATGATTGCTATGGACAGTACTTTGTCTCTCTATCAGTCCCCACCCCCGATGTTTGGACACGGCAAAAACCCTAATCTAAGGGACATTTTGGTGAAAACAGACTTTTTTAATAAAACTTGCATTACAACTACATGGCTGAGTGGACAACAGAAGTTAGGGTGCTATCGCTGCCCTGACTGCACCACATGTAGATTGTTGCTTACAGGGAAGGATTTCCTCCACCCGCACACTGGGAAACATTTCAAAATAATGCATAGACTGTCTTGTACCACAACTTTTGTGGTCTATATTGTTACTTGCCCTTGCGGACTGTACTATGTTGGCAAAACAAGCACAACGCTACGGGAAAGAATCGCAAACTACAGATCAGCCATCAGCAAGGCCCTTAAAGAAAACACAGCTAAACAACCGGTTGCCAGACACTTTCTACAAAAGGGCCATGGACTGCCCACATTTCGTTGCATGACGATAGATTTCCAACCGCCACTACCCAGAGGGGGCAATAGAGACCTGACACTTCTGAAAAGGGAATCCAAATGGATTTATCGCCTAGACACAGTTACCCCACGAGGACTGAACGAGACCCTACCATTGGGGTGCTTTATCTAGTTGGGGTATCCTTTACTACTACTCTTTGGACTATGATTGTTGTCATTATGATACCCATTTGCCATTCTGCCCTTTGATCCCTCCCTCCTTATGACCTTGTTATGTTTTGATGGACTTGATATAGAAGCATTGTGTTACAATGATAAGCAGTATGGCAACTCCGGTGCCATTTCTCTTTTCGGCTCTGACTCCTCTCCTTTATGTTCTCTTCTAGTTTTTATTTTTTCTGGTTTCACCTTGTTCTTCTTGCACCTACCAGATATGCCAATTATTACCTGGTCAATAAACCCAAGGGCGTTCGCTAAAAATATACCCCCATGCAGATTTATGTGGTTTTGGAAGGAAGTCAAGCAACGTACAGAACTCCGGTGCGCAATTTCGCACACCCACCTCTATGCTGCACAGTGATTGGGTAGAAGGCTGTTCGGTTAGTCCAAGAGGGGACTCTGGGTAACGACCTGGAGAGGTAATTTTTATTTGGCATGGTAAGGGCTTTCTCCTTCACCCGGTCCCTATTAAGGGATCATGTAATCTTTATCTTTTTCACTTTCCGTGTGAAAAAGATAAAGATTACATGCTGCACATTCCTTGCTAATTAGGGTTGCCTAGCAACGGACTTAGAGCACAGAAACAGTTGGGGGTTTAAATTCTATGGGACCATGCGGTCTCTGGTTGTTTGTTCTGTATTCTCCTGACGACGATCCCTGTGGGGGATCGAAACGTTGAGTCTCCAATAAAGTATCACATTTGTTAAGCTTCAGAAGAGTCCCGTGAGTGTCGCTATTCCTGCAGATATTTATATATATATATATATATCTATATATATGTAACAAAAAGGGAGATCAGCACTCGCAGGTCTTAGAAAAATAAAAAATGATTTATTGAAGAGCTATGGACTGACGTTTTCGGCTGTTGCCCTATAACACTCTCACTCAGCAGTTAAGCCTGTGTGAAGGCTTGCCCACAAGCCAATCCTGTCTATCGTAAAAGCACCCCACTAACTCCCAAATTACAGGAACAGTAACAGCAAAAAATGTGTTTTAAAGTAATAAAAATATAATGCAGTGTTGCCCTGCACTGGTAAAACGGCTGTACTTTCTTAAGAAACACTACTATTGTTTATATAAATAAGCTGCTGTGTAGCAATGGGGGCAGCCATTCAAAGGAGAAAGGCTCAGGTTACACAGCAGATAAGCTCTGTGGAACATCATTGTGTTATCTGTTATCCACATGCAACCTGTGCCATATAGCCTTTTCCAATTTCCACCATTGCTACACAGCAGCTTGTTTATATGAACTATAGTAGTGTTTCTGAAGTAAACACATCAGTCCTACCAGTGCAGGGCAACAACAGTACATGATGTTTTCTTTACTTTAAAACACCTTAATTTTTTGGTGTTACTGTTCCTTTGAGAACATGTGCACAGATAAAATACAAGCCAAACTTTCCCTGAGGCCAACGCTGCTGAAGTTGTACTTTTCTGTAAATAAATGAATTATACTGTGTTTGATCAAATAAGGCATGAGTGATATCATTGAAGAATAAAATAATGCATTTTCAATTTCAAAGTAATCTACAGAAGCATGAAAGTTTGCTAAAACAGTGCTTTATTGTGTTGATTGGATCAATAATGATAGTTTCTTAGAATTCATAAACATTTATGACTGATCAAGTTTCATGTCTCAAATCTTTTTTTGTGTGCTATATTTAAAGGATTATTTGTATACAAAATGTCAACTGACATACATAACAGATAAAGTTAAGAAAGACATACATCCATCAAGTTCAACCTTTTCTTCAAGAGACAACTGCCTTACTTTTAGCTGTGATTTATTTTTTCAATTGCTTATTCCAGTGCTACCAGTGTTTTGGTATCAACTGTGCTTAAAGTGATGTTTTTACTGCTTCTTGGTAATGGAGGATTTTCACACATTTATATCAAGCGAAAAGTAAAAAAACAAAAAAAAAAAAACAAAATGCCAAATATATTAAATAGTACATTATATTACACAACAATAATTGGCATTTTCAAGTAGCAAAGATTTTGCTACAGATTTGTGATGAATTACAATTTCTTCATTTAGAAAATTAGCAGCATATTACATTGTCTGCTTATTACAAGGTTTGTTCTTATACATCCAAAAATGTTAATTTTTAAATGTAAATATAACATTAACAAATATGATAAGGTTCCATTTGCATTTTAAAGGTCAATAAAGATCCGCATGGAGACAATAATCTAAGGATGATTTTTTTAAATGCCATTTTTACTTCTTTGTTCCTTAGACTGTAAATTATGGGGTTCAGTCCTGGAGTGACTACAGTGTAAAAAACAGACACAAATTTGGTCATTTCTGACATGTGTCCTGAGTGAGGCCTGACATAAATAAATATCATTGTGCCATAATAGATCAGCACCACTGTGAGATGAGCACCACATGTGGAGAAAGTCCTACTCCTGCCATTAGATGATGAAATGCTCAGTATAGAGACTACAATAAAAAGATAGGAAACCAGTGTCAAAATTAAAGAGAAGAAAAGAACTACCAGGGACAGTATAAAAATAGATATTTCAGTGTTGTAAATCTCTCCACAGGATAACTGTAGTAGGGGTGGTATGTCACAGAAGAAATGATTAATCTCCCGAGACCCACAAAATTCCAGCTGAGAAATAAGCATGACTGGGATCAATCCTGTGAAAACAGAAATAATCCAGGAACCAGAAACAAGATATAAACATGTCTTGTTATCCATCACAGTTAAATAATATAGAGGTTTACAAATAGCCAAATACCGATCATAAGCCATAACTAAGAGCAGGTAGCACTCACATGCTCCAAATGTCACAAAGAAAAAAAGTTGAGTCATGCAGCCAACAAAGGAAATATAATTGCATTTTAGAGAGAGATTGACTAACAATTTGGGGACAATTGTAACTGTGTACCAAATTTCCAGAAAAGACAGGTTGGCGAGGAAAAAATACATAGGGGTTTGAAGAGCACGGTCAAGGCAAACTACTGTTATAATGATTATGTTTCCTGTGAGGGTGACTAGAAAAATACACAGAAATGCAATGAAGAGAGGCATGTTTGTCTCAGTTGTATTTAATAGTCCCAGAATGATAAAATGATTGGCATGGGTTTGATTGATGAATAACATGATATCCCCAATGCAATGCTTCATTCACCAATATATATCTGCATTGAGAATGAAAAAGATAGAATTAATTGCAACAGTAAGATTTTGTAGCCATTAAAAAGGAAGACTAGATATATATGGCCATACAAATTTCAGGTGTTATATTTCATTTATACAAAAACAGATTTTTATTTTAGAAAGGCTAACCAAAAAAAAACAACAACAAAACAAAAGTAGTCAAGAATGGCTGGTTGCGTGATGTGTCACGTAGGGTTTAGATAGGAGTCACATTTAAGTAATGGAAATTATTACAATATGATTGTCTAGTAATTCAAATCATATACCAGTAAAAAGGAGGAATGACAGAATAAAAAAAAAAAGAGAAGAATGGCTTAGTATAACATGAGAGTATGAGCCCAGGCATCATAGCCAGTGTAATTGCACATAAATTTACCTGTATTGTAACAAAATGCTATATGTAATACACATTATTTGGTACACAGCAATGGGTTATCCTGACGGAGAGAATACTGGCCTGGGAGAAAAATCATGTTGTTGCTTTTTGTTTGCTACATTGGGTCCATATATTCAAGATAGAATTTTAGTGGTATTAGAGCTTTTTGAAACCATGATTAAACTCTATTTCTCTAAAATCACAAATGCCATGAAAGTTATTAAAAGATCAGAATATAAAAAGAACGAATGGAAAAAAGAGGTGAGCGATCTCAAAAAATCTCAAAAACCTGATCTTTGAATGGCTAAAAAAAGGTCCAATCGGATCAGCATTGACTTCTATGGGCCTCACTGCTTTTACTTGGAGAAGTTTTGTATTAAAGTTTTTCATGGTTTTTACACTAAATCTCGAATTTTTTGAATTCTAGAGAAATAAAAAAAACACGATTTTTTAGGGAAAAAATAAGATTTGTGAAAAAAATTGAAATCCAAATGTTAGTAAATCAGCCCCTTAATGCTGCAATGCAGTTATACAAAGATGTCATGCAATTCAAAATGTCATTTCAAAATATAAATGCCTTCCTTGTTTTAGCATGAAGGAATGGGACATTCTGCCACAGTTACTTCTTCATGTTTACAATTTATTGGAAAGAATACACACTAATTTAACAGAGGACACTAACAGAAAATTTAACCCTCGAGAAATGTGACTTTTATTGCTAGTTTTTCTGTATAGTATGAATGTGTGCTGTGGATTTATTGTATCTCACCTTGTAATTGATAATACATCCACTTTTTTTCTTGCTCACATAAAGATGTGTCTGCTTTGATAAATAAACACTTCTGTTGTAGAATTATTTATACTCTTTTCAAATCCCCTAAAGGCCGACCTTCTCTATTCCCAAATGATACTGGGTGAAATATTCTGAAATGATTAATGATGTTGAACATCTGAGACAAGATAACTTAGTATATGCACACTTAATGCTTAAACATACAATTATCACGTAGTACGATACTAACGAAGCTTAAAAAATCTGTCAATCTCAAGCAATTGAACAAAAAAATGTGTACCTAACTTCTAGTTAAATCAGAGAATGGTAAAAAAAAAAAAAAACTGACTTTCAAAAGGGTAAACAAATCTTTCCAGATATAAAAAATGTAAAGAACTAAATTAGGCACACATCTATTTTGTCTCAGGTCCAAATCACAGCAATTTTTCCAGGGAGGTGCCTCTAGATAACCAACACAATGGAAAACAACCAAGACCAAAATATCTGCCAGTTGATTGAAAAATGTGTACATATAAAACTATATATTTTTCTACAGGTAACATTTTTTATTGTCTCAGAGGCAATTTCATATCAGGGGTGTGAATATGTATCTGAAGGTACAATAATGGGTGTGCTGTGTTTTCACACCACCAATGGAGTTGGTGTTAATAAAACTGATACGAGTGCCAAGAATCTAGATCTTTTGGTCGAATAGGTCAGTTTTCAATCGAATAGGTCAGTATTCGGACAAATTCGAATCGTACGAATCAAAGGAAAAGCTCTTTTGATCTAATTCGATTCAAAGTTTTTCCCAAAAAAACCCTAGATTTTTTAAAGTCCACCAATAGACTCCAAATAGGTTCTAGGAGGTCTACCATAGGTTAAAACAGCAATTCAGCAGGTTTTAGATGGCGAATGGTCGAAGTAGAATTTTTAATTCTTTTCAAATTAGAATCGAATTTGGACTATTCCCTAGTTGAAGTACAAAAAAAATAGCTTGAAATTCGAATTGGGGCAAGTTTACTAAAGGGCGATGTGGCTAACGCTAGTGAAGTGGACCTACTCTAGTGCTACTTTGCACCCCCTACTCCAGGAGAAGTTGAGCTATGGCGAAGGGACTGAACGTTACCCAGACTTGCCTTCGTCCCCCCTCAGACCAGGCGAAGTGCAATAGAGTAGCTAGGGCTTGCTTCACTTAAAAGTTTAAATTTTTTCTTTTTTCTAAGTCCCAAAAAACGCTGGCGTCTTTTACTTTTTTAAGGGTGATAGGCTATAAACTATACGGTGGGCACATGTATAGGGCAAAATAACACCTCTATTTTATTTTATGAAGCTTTCCCAGGCTTGTGTAGTGTAATGTATTTGCTACTACATATACGTCTATTGTCCAAATACTTCGGATTTTAGTGAATTAGCGGTGCCCTGGCGAAACTTCACCTGACGAAGTGTGGAGAAGGCGTCACTAGCGCATTTTCAGGGCTTAGTGAATTTGCCCTATTAATGTAAATGCTCAGATTTCATAAGTTAAGTATGAAAAGGAAAAATTAAGAAGGTGGAGAAGTCTCGTGAGAACTATCTTGTCATTTGGCTAACTTCGGGACCCCGCAAAGATGGAGAAGTCAGTGCTTCTGGGACTGTGATCTCAATGATACCTTGTCTAACTTGTGTTGAGAGCAATCCCAGAGCACTTAGTAGAGAAAACAGATTGATAGAATAATATTAGATTTCTGAGCCAAAACAAAAAGGAGCAAAAGGAAAACCGCTCCCAGGAAAAATGGTTAAAAACCTTGGTATTAGATAAAATGGTATGCTGACGCGCGTTTCGCAGTAAGCTTTTTCACAGGCAATGTGTGCTGCAATGGACGCCGAATATTTGTAACCCTTCTAAATTGCGTCCATGTCATTGCGCAACCCCTCGCCATGTGTAATGACGTCATTGGGCAATGCTCCATCTAGGGAAAAGTATTAACGTCATTGAAGTCATCTTAGAGACTCCACTTCCCTGAAATCTCACTCATTTTATTCCCAGATCTCGTGAGAATTCCAGACTTGGTCTCCAGCGTTTACATTATCATTTATTGTGGTTATTTAAAAAGGAGAATATCAGTTTGTCCCAATTAGTTTCTCTTGTAATTGTAACCCTTACAATGGCTCTTACTAAAAGTTTATGTTGTGTATATTTATAAAGTGTGTAAAATGGAATGATTTTAAAATATAACCTTTATTGGATATTATAAAACTAAAATAAGGAAGAAAAAAACTATTTATTGTTACTAATAAAAATATGAAATTATTACATTAATAAAAACACTTATTTTTTCTCTATATAACAAAAATGCTGTGAACATTATTTTTCTTTTTGTTATCTTCTATATCCTAATGCATATAAAAATTGGGTATTTTAACTGAATAGAAGTTAATACCGGTGGTATCCTTAGGTGGGCATGCAAGTGAATAATTTGTCATAATATGTAACCTTTATTACTTGGTTGTAAATCTTTATAAATAAGAATTCACAGATGTCTTGTAACTTGCAAATACTGGGTTGATGTGCTAATCTATGGATTTTTTATAGGAATGCTGCGAAAAGGTTATTTTCATTAACACCATTTGGAGATACGGTATTCATTTTAAAGATCCAGTAACTTTCTCTTTTTAATAGGGTTTGTTCTAAATTCCCTGTTCTGATTCCCAGATTGATCTTTTCTAATGCCCATACCTTGACTTTGGATGGATCCATCAAATGGAATTTTTTGTAGTGTTGTGCTACTGTGTATAGTGGTCCTTCTGATTTTTTAGGGTTATCAGCTGCAGTATTGTTGAATTCTGATATTTAATTTTTGGGTTGTCATTCCAATGTATTACATGCGACATGGACACCCAATACAGTAGATAACACCTTGGCTTTTGCAATTAATGTAGTGATTGACTTTATGTACTTTTCCAAATCTGTCTGTGAAAGTAAGCATTTTAACAGACAGATACTTACTGTTAATGTGTATGCAGTAAGTCCTTTGAGACAAAAAAGTAGGGTAGCAGATTCATAGAGCAGGTAGCAGGAAATTGCTATCTAAATTTCATAAATCTGGAAAGTACAATCTGGGAAATAAATGCAATGGTAGTGACATCTTCCCTTCCTCTTCTTTTACTTGTTTGCTTACACCATAATTTATTGGAATCTCTAATGCCTTGTGTTCTCCAGCTACCATGCCTTGTGATTCCTAAATGACTTGCAAGCAAGGGTATACTAGGGAAATTCCCGGGATTGCTCATGCACTTCCCATTCTACCGTTTTCAGACAGCCTTGCACACATAGAAATGAGCAACAAATTAACAAAACAGTACAAAACATACATCGATGGCAGTAAGATTCACAAATCAAAATTATTAACATTCAGGGGTACAGAAAACTTGGCAAAAATGGAGGGCGAATGGCGTATGGCGAAATGCCACAAAGACAATGAGATTATTGAATAACAAAAAGGATGAACGCTATTTTTCCGTCTGTCCTGCACTGTGCTTCAGACAACAAAGTCTACTTTATAAATGATAAAAACAATTATAAAACAGGTTATCAAATCCAGCAAAGTCAGGAATTGTATCAGTATTCTGAAGTATGATCTATTAGAAAAATAGGTTAAAGCGCATAAATGCCCCAGATCATATCTATGCTGGAACAGGAAGGTGACCAGTATAGTGGAACTTGATAGTAAATCAACATTTTCTATACTGTTTTATGTAGTTCTTCTAACACAACAGACCAGTTTTCATTTCTGTCATTAGTTGCTGTCAAAGTTACCTCTAAATACAAAGCTAACAATATTTTAAACTTAATAACACTTTAAGCATTATTAAATTATACCTGTGTAATATTTAATAGAAAGAAATGGGAGGCTTCATATTTCAATGCTCCTTGATGAAGAAAGTTTTAATTGGTGACTGTAAATTGGAACTTATCCCATAAGGGAAAGTCCCTATGTGTTTTTACCTAAAGGAATACTATGCATAATATATATGAAACCATTGCAAATAACTACTGCAAAACATTTGCGTTTTACCTCATGAATTCCAGATCTGCTTCCAGTTCTCCTCTAAAACTACTATCAGCCCAAGCTTTGCTCAATATTAACCATTTTTTTATAATTGAAAAACAGTATATATACAATCTGTAAATTGGGGTAATACTATGTTAGGACCTTTTAGAAAATACATGATAATGGTAAATTCAAGTAAACATATATCAGTTACTTATTTCCCACTATGACCTAGAAATAAATCATCTGCTTAGCAATAGCATCTTGGTTTTGTGGCTTGCTTTCCATTAGTATGACTGTGTTTTTTAAAAACGACTTCCATATCACGGCCACAGCAAAGGTAACCATTTTTTGTTAGTTGCAAAGCATTACTTCTTTCAAGGCCACCCAAATATTCTGTAACTCATGGAACACGGTGCTTTTGAACCTTTATGAATTAATTCTGGACATCATCTTCATATATTTGCTTTAGAAAGGAGGACACCCTTGTGTCTGGATGTTGGAAATAAAAAATAAATCATATGTATCTGAATTTATTCTTGTTGGTTTCTCAGTAAATTGGATAGCGACAATGACACTTTTTATCCTATTTCTGTTAATCTACACAATCATATTATCTGGAAATCTTCTTGTAATTATACTGATTTGGAAATACAAGCAATTACATGCACCCATGTACCTTTTCCTTGCTGTGTTCTCCTTCATGGAAATATTAATGGCAAATGTTGTCATTCCAGAATCACTGAAAAACTTTTTGTCTTTGAAAAGAAATATTCCTGCTGGCAGCTGTTTCACTCAAAGCTTTTTTTATTTTTTAATAGGGACGTCGGATTTTATCCTCCTCTCTGTTATGTCATATGATCGATATGTTGCTATATGCAATCCCTTGCATTATTCCACTATAATGACTTGGAAAAGAAGCATCTGCTTAATAATAGCATCTTGGCTTGGCGGCTTACTTTCCATCAGTTTGCCTACGTTTTTAAAATTACGACTACCATATTGTGGCCCCAATAAAATTAATCATTTTTTTTGTGATGCTGTGCCACTAGTAAAGCTAGCTTGTGCTGATACAACTCACATTCAGCTGATTGATTTTTTCTTGTTCTCCCTAGTGATTCTTGGGTCATTAATTCTAGTCTTCTATACTTATATTTGTATATTAATAGTTGTGTTACGTATTTCGTCCACCAATGGAAGAAAAAAGGCTTTCTCAACATGTTCTTCTCATTTTTTCATAATATCACTTTCCTATGTAAGTAGTATCTTTATATATGTGACCCCAACACAGGGTAAGTCACTAGAAATCAACAAACTGCTGAGCATTGTGACCACTTTTATTACCCCTGTTATGAGCCCTTTTATTTGGACACTTAGAAACCAGCAGATCAGAGGAGTCCTGCTGTCATCAATGAAGAATTTTAAGCCAATGGTCACTGCACAGTGTAAATGGTAAATTCATTATTAGTGGCATTGTCTTAGGTGATCAAATGTCCAAAACACTATGGGGCTCAATGAGCCATGTTCATAAAAACCCTCTGTGTGCACAAATATGATTCAGGGGTTGGTTTTAATAACATTCCAGGATGGTTAATGTCTGTTGCACTACATGAAAAAATACAGCATGCTTCCTTGATAAATAACCCCCCAAATGTACAGTCTTTTATCCAATGGCAGATATATAAATAAAATATAAATATATATATGGGTTAGCCAAAGCTATTTTAAATTCAAAGGGGAATTAAATTCCAAATGCAAAGGGAAAATTGTTCACCAAATATAACATCTACTTTTAAATACTTTCACCTGCTACTTACTTCCTTAACACCCCCTGATGCCCAGCCCTGCTGGTTAAACATGTGGTGCCTCTTAAAGAGTTTATAATCTAAAAAGGGGGCTATAAACCTGCCATTCAGTATATATACCATGGTTTCTGTATGAATTAATTTTACTGTTTTTATTGGGTTTTCCTAAATTGTACCTGTATAATTGTAAAGTAAAATAGTGTGTAGAGAGACAATTTAGTTTATGTTCAGCATAGAAGAATCATAGTCTAAAGGTCAGGTGTAGGTGTGAAGCCCAGCACATACTGCGGGAAAGATTTTTGAAGCACACGAATGAGTGAGAAAATTTTTATGCACAGATGAAACCAAGCTGGTGCTCCTTTTGCTTTCTATAAGAAGGTATTAAAGGAAAAACGATTGAGGCAGATACTGCTAATAAATCATTATAGACAAAATATGTATATATATAACATGAGAGGTTATCACTGATCAAGCTTTTTACCATATGCCTGCCTCTTACATGTGTTTGCCTGTGATTTACCTGCAATATTATGAATAAATGCAAGTGCATTTTATATGAGAACTTGTCTATGTTTTAAAAGAATTCTTGTTCTACCTACTGAATACTTGATGGAGTGTCTTTCCATTGTGTCAAAGCACAATTTGTTTAGTTTTGAAAGTTGGCTTATTTTCTTGAGGTTGAAGGAACATAACACCATCAGATGGCTACTTATGTGTTAGCTATATGAAAGAGCAATACATCTTTTTCTTCTGAATTGTATCAGTGTGGGACTAGTACAAACTTTTGTATGTTTTTAAACACTTTTATAAACACTTTTGTCCCCAAAATGATTTTAAGCATCAGGGCTGTACTTAGGTCCAGTACCACCCAAGGCATTGTATCTAACAGTACCCCCCAAGTACAGAAGTACTTCCACCAAACGTCACTTCTGATTTCCTCTGCAATGTGCTCTGTACCCCTCACCCCCCAGATTTAGAAATCTCCGGCAGCAGCTGGGGGGGGGGGGGCGATTCTTTAAATTTATATATATTATATATGCACCTGAGGGCCATCCCTGGCACAGGCCCTTGGGTGCATATATATATAAATACAGCCCTGCTCAGCATAGAGAATGACAAACATACTGTACTGCATTTTAGGTGTGCATATTACTAGGAGAGATGGAGCATTGACCAACACACTCCACTGATACTTGCAAGTTCATACCCTAGTCACGTTTTTGTGGGCATTACATATCTATATATATATATATATATATATATATATATATATATATATATATATAGTCAACTACAAGAGGTCCTCTGCACTCAACCCATTATCAATATATTTAAGACAGAGACATTTTGTGCATGGGATGACTTTGACGTAGTTGGCCAGCTTAAATATATTGCAATATATGGACAAACAATCCCTGTGTTGTTTAAAGGGTAAGGCATTTTTTAGTAGCAGTATGCACAAAATGTCTCTGTCTTAAATATATTGATAATGGGTTGAGTGCAGAGGACCTCTTGTAGTTGACTATATGTATTTTGTGGTCACACCCTCATTGCACCCCCGCCTAATGGTTTTAAAAAATAGTGGTGAGCACAACTTTCCCTTGTTTGTTATATATATATATATATATACTGTATGTATATGAATAAATTAGACCCTATTGTAAAATATAAGGATATTATAAGTTACTGAGGAGTTCCATGATCATATAATAACACAAGGCCTAATGTCAACTTCGAGGTGACTTCTAATATCCTCATATATTTTGCAACAGGGGGTACTTTATTTATTATAATATAAATATATAGTGAATAAAATACCCCTTTTGTAAATTATAAGTATATTGTAAGTTACAGTGGAGTTTCATGACCATATAAAAACACAAGGCCAAAGACCGAGTGTTTTTATACAGGTCATGGAACTCCGAGGTAACTTCTAATATCCGAATATTTTGCAACAGGGGGTACTTTATTTATTATAATACACAAGTTTTAGTGAGTCATGTGACAGAAATGACATCACTACTCACTGTTTATAACTGATGACATAAGGATATAATTTACAAGATATTCATGGCTTTTGTGTATTATATATATATATATATATATATATATATATATATATATATATATATATATATATATATATATATATATATAAAACAAACAAGGGAAAGTTGTGCTCACCACTAGTTTTTAAAACAATTAGGCGGGGGTGCAACGAGGCTGTGACCACAAAATACATATAGTCAAATACAAGAGTCCTCAGCACTCAACCCATTATCAATATATTTAAGACAGAGACATTTTGTGCATACTGCTACTAAAAAATGCCTTACCCTTTAAACAAAACAGGGATTGTTTGTCCATATATTGCAATATATTTAAGATGGCCAACAACGTCAAAGTCATCCCATATCTGGCCAGTCCTACACTCAATTTTCATCTGATGCACAAAATGTCTCTGTCTTAAATATATTGATAATGGGTTGAGTGCAGAGGACTCTTGTATTTGTCTATATATATATCTATATATATCTATATATATATATCTATTCCAATGGGTGCCAGCACTCACGACAAAACAAATAAACGTGCCTGGGTGCACGATCAGTAAATAAACTATACAAAACAAAAAAAGGATCAGCACTCACAGGTCTTAGAAAAATAATAAAACGTTTCGGCTCTTCCAGAGCCTTTCTCAAAGTAGCTAAACAAACAGTGAACATTGTTTAAATACACATACTGGCGGGAAAAACACAGCAATGATTGCGTATATGTATCGTCATATGTTCAGCGACTCTCATTAACCCATCACACTGATGTTATAAACTATAATCCATAAACAGTTAAAACTTACCCATATTTACTTAAATTGTATCAAAGTAACAAGTAAGGATAAAAACAACCACATGTAACATTCTTATCTCTAGTAATTAGTGACTTTGTATCATTCTCATACAGGAACACTCTTAACAGAAAAACTAAATGTCCTGTTACAATATGTTATAATGAGAACAAGATCTAATACATGGCCCATGGGTATTCATCTCCCGTTCCTAGAGTGTTATATATATATATATATATATATATTTTGGTATGGTTACAGAAAGGTCCCCAGTGATTGGACTGATGGACTGTATGTTGGGCCATGGATTCTCAGATATTGTTACTGAGGTGAGACCAGTAGTGCTGTAATCAGAGAAACACTATGGGGCAAATTCAAACATTAGCGCAAATTCGCCAGCGTCATGTCATTTCGTTACTTCACCGATTTACTAACGGGCGCTGGCGTAAATTCGCTAGTGAAGTGGACCTACTCTAGCGCTATTTCGCACCCTTACACCAGGCAAAGTTGTGCTTTGGCGAAGGGTCAATGTAACTACGCTAATTCACTAACTTGCGCATTTTACTGAACGTTACCTCTTGCACCAGACTTGCCTTCGCCACCTCAGACCAGGCGCAGTGCAATAGAGTAGATAGTTTAAAAAATTTCTAAGTCCCAAAAAACGCTGGCGTTTTTTCCTTTTTTAAGGGTGATAGGCTGAAAAAGATCGTAAATTTTTTTTGGGGGTACCCTCCTTCCCCCCTACATTTCTTAACATATGGCACCTTAGCTATACAGTGGGCACATGTATAGGGCAAAATAACAACTCTATTTTATTTTATGAAGGTTTCCCAGGCTTGTGTAGTGTAATGTATTTGCTGCTACATATACGTCCATTCAAGTTTAACTTGGAGCCGTATGCAAATTAGGCATCGCTACCGTAACTTCGCTTTGCTTGACGAATTAACGCTAGCGCAAATTCGCTACCGTTCGCCTCCCTGAGCGCAACTTCGGATTTTAGTAAATTAGCAGCACCCTGGCGAAACTTATGTGCGGCGAAGGCGTCGCTAGTGTATTTTCGCCGCTTAGTGAATTTGCCCCTATGTCTCTCTGCAAGGTTTTTGTAATTGATGATCCGGGACTGGTCTTACTGGGAACCCGCAAGAGTAGGGTGGGACGGATTCCCAAATCTGTAGGCCAGGTTTTTCAAGAGGCCCTAGGCGGTATTTAGTACACCTGATCCTGAGCAGCAGGGTTGAATGTGTTTGAGACAAACTGCTGCAGTGCTCAGCTTCAGGAGAGAAAGAAAAACATTTATTTTGTGTTAGCCAGGAGACTGGATTTCCATTACATCCTACAGGCAGCACACCAAGGGTTAACTCCAGTGTCTCTCCTGATAGGACAGGTAACATAAAATATTCAATTAGCAGCCTTCAAATCCCCTGATCACCCCCCCACTGCATGTTTTTTCCTGTCCTACCTGTGGGCAAGGTAGTGAAGATCCATGAACATCCAGGCTCTTAGGAGTTTGATGGCCGACTGAGGGTTACCTGAGGGTTAACCCCTGGGGGAGTATATATCCCTTGGCAGCGCAGATCCATGAGATCGCATGGGGCTCATTGTCCTGGTAAGGTACTTTTCAGAGCAAGAGGAGACCGCACTGAGGTGCGCTCAGACGTCGCGCTGCTGTGACGTCACTTCCGGTTTCGCACGCGAGCAGCAGCTATGGCGTGGGAGGATATGGAGCAGCGTTTTCTACACATCTCAGGAGGATATGGAGCAGCGTTTTCTACACATCTCAGCTTCCTTTAAGGTATATATAGACCCTTGTTGCCAGTAAGGGGGGCCATTGACTGGAGGGGTGTTTCTTCTGTCCTTCTGCCAGGCTGTTGGGAGATAAATAAACGGACTAAGGTATAGTTATTCCTGCAGGTCAGTTATATTGCCTTAGATGTGTGCAGCTTAATAAGTGCTGTCTGTTTATTTTTTTTGGATGTCTAAATCTCCTGCTAAAAGAACTCAAAAAACCAAACACAGGATTTGTGCTGCATGTGAGCAGCCATTACCTGAAGATTATGCACAGAAGATTTGTGCTCCCTGTATTAAGGCTAATGTGGATGAAGATCAGATAAGGAAATCTGAGTGTTTTATAGACTGGTTTAAGTCTATGATGTCAAAAACATTTGATGAAATGAGACAAACAGTGACAACTTCTGAGAAGGAAGATTTGATTATTATTGATCAAGTGTCTGCTGATTCAGATTCGGGGGAAGTTTCCTCGTCTTCTGCCTCTTCTGTGGTCCATGATAAAAGAGAGAATATATTTCTTTTCCCTCCTGAAAAAACTCACAAGCTAGTGAAAGCAGTAAATAAAGTTATGGAAGATCAGGGGAAAAAAGAAAAGCAAAGATCTGCCAAAGGATACACTTCTTTTTTTCTCACAACCAAGAGATGACACTTTCTCTGTTAATCCAGTCATTATAGAATTAATGAAAGCAGAATGGAAAGATCCTGCTAAGAGACCAGATTTTTCAAAAGATTTAAACAGATGTTTTTGTTGGATAAGCAGGATATTGCTAAGTGGGATGAACCTCCTTCAGTGGATATACCCATAGCGAGGATGTCTAAGAGGACAACAATTCCTGTTGAAGATACATCTGGTCTTAAGGAACCCATGGACAGGAGGGTGGACACTGCACTAAGAAGGTCTTATGTTGCTGCAACTGGAATCGCTAAGCCATCCATAGCAGCAGTGTCCGTGTCCAGAACACTAAAGTGTTGGGTAAATAATTTGGAGGAAGACATTGACTCAGGAGTACCTAGGGATGATATCTTGGAATCCCTCAAGTATGTAAAATTGGCAACAGATTTTCTTTGTGGACCCGCTGTTGAGGCTGTAAAACTTTCAGCCAGGATGATGGCGCTTTCCTCGGTTGGTAGAAGGGCATTATGGATGAAAGCATGGAAGGCAGATTTGTCGTCTAAGAACAGCCTCTGTTCATTGCCCTTTGAACCAGGAAAACTGTTCGGTTCCAAACTGGATCAGTTAATAGAAAGCCTACAAAGCGGGAAAGGTAAAACGCTGCCTCAAAATACTTATAGAGGGCCTAAGAGGTCGTTTTTTCGTCAGAGATCCAGAAGTAAGTCACCTAGGGCTAAGCAGCCCAGATATGGACTCAGAAATAGAGAATTTTTCAGAAGAAACAGACAGTTTAGACAAACTGAATCTGACAGAGGAAGAGGAGGCAAGAACAAGGATCCAAGAAACCGGAGATTGGATTTCTGACGCCAGGCAAAAGCCCGAAGCTGTGGGTGGCAGGCTGGCTCTATTTTACCACCATTGGGAACGGACCACCACAGACAAATGGGTTCTAGACTGTATAAACGACGGATATTTGATAGAATTCAGAGCACAACCATTAGAAAAATTTGTCATTTCAAAACAAAGAGAAAAACTCTTCAAAGAAACAGTTTACGATTTCATTCAAAAGAATGTGTTGGAGGAAGTTCCTTTGACAGAGCAAGGGAAAGGAGTGTACTCAACTATGTTTCTGGTTCCCAAACCAGGGGGGAAAGTGAGGTTGATCATAGACTTGAGATACCTAAACAAATTTATCTACAAAAAGAAATTTTGCATGGAATCTATAAAGTCAGTTCAATGCATCCTCAACAAAGGCGATGTGATGGTCACTATAGACCTGAAGGATGCCTATTTACATGTTCCAATCCATCAAAGCAGCAGGAAATTTCTAAGAGTAGCAGTGTTCTTGGACAACGAGATACAACATCTACAATTCAAAGCTTTACCCTTCTGGATCACTTCAGCCCCAAGGGTCTTTACAAAAATAATAGTAGTTTTGGTGGCATCATTAAGAAAAGAAGGAATTTTCATAATTCCTTATTTGGACGACTTCTCCAACAGAGAAGAAATGGAAAATCATTTACAACATACTCTAAAATCTTTGGAAAATCATGGCTGGATTGTCAACAAACAAAAATCCAATCTGCATCCATCTATCTCAGTAAGATTTTTGGGATTGATAATAGATTCTCATCGCATGAAAATTTTTTTACCAGAAGAGAAAGTGTGTGTTCTGATTCAGGAGATAAGAGCCATATGGAAAAGGAAAATTATTTCTATCCGTCACGCTATGAAAGTTCTGGGTCACATGACCGCGGCGATAGAAGCAGTCCCATGGGCCAGAGCTTAAATGAGAAATTTTCAACTGATGATTCTGAGAACATGGAATCGGAGGTTATCAGGACTGGACAAGGACATTAGGGTTTCAGTCAGGATGAAAGCAGCTCTAAAATGGTGGACTTGGCCACGGCATCTAAACAGGGGAAAAACATTTCTGTATCCTGCCCCGGTGACTATCACGACAGATGCGTCAATGAAAGGCTGGGGAGCTCACCTGGGCAATCAGATGGCACAAGGGTTGTGGTCACAGAAGGAGAGTATGTCATCCTCAAATTACAGAGAATTGATATTCCAGAAGAACGTTGTTATCCAATCGGACAACATATGTGTAGTCTCTTATTTGAATCATCAAGGGGGAACCAGGTCCCAGAGACTGATCAAACTCTGTGCCAAGATAATGGCCTGGATACAAACAAGGGTCCTGCAGATCGGAGCTATTCATATAAGAGGTACAGACAACAGATGGGCAGACCAGCTCAGCAGACAAATGATTGTGCCGGGGGAGTGGTCACTGGACGAGAACATTTTTCTACAATTGACCAGAATGTGGGGTACCCCACAAATAGATCTGATGGCTACCAGGAAGAATTCCAAGTGCGAGAAATTCTGTTCGATTTACCAGAAAGACAAGGCAACTTACCTAGATGCTTTTTCAGTCAGTTGGAGTTTCCATCTGGCATACGTGTTCCCACCAGTACCACTGATCCAGAGGGTCATCAAGAAAGTGAAACAAGACAGAGCCAAGATAATTGCAATCATACCGAATTGGCCAAGGAGGTCCTGGTACACGGAATTGTTACGTCTTTCTCAGAACAATTTTTGGATTCTTCCATTGAAAAAGAATGTAATTTCACTGGGGAAAATTTATTTTCCAGACATACAGAGACTCAGATTGACGGCATGGTTGCTGAACGCTCGACATTGTTAAAACAAGGTTTGTCTCATGAAGTGATAGAAACATTACTTTCAGCAAGGAAGGAATCTACATCTAAGTCTAAGGCATATGAGAGAGTCTGGAAAATCTTTGCCAAATGGTGTATTCAAAATAGTAACAAATTTTACAATTTTTACAAGAAGGATTTGAAAAAGGGCTACAACCTAATACTTAAAAGTTCAGGTTTCAGCGTTATCAGCTCATCTGAATTTGAGATTGTCAGCGGATGTTTTAATAAAAAGATTCCTAATGGCAATATCCAGGTTAAGACCTAGAGTAAAATCATTTGTTCCTACGTGGGATCTTAATTTGGTCCTTAATAAACTGTGCTCTACACCCTTCGAACCACTGGAAGAGGTTTCCCTGAAGATGCTTACTTTAAAGGCTGTCTTTTTAACCGCTATTACTTCAGCAAAAAGAATTGGAGAAATCCAAGCATTAGGGGCCTCGGAGCCTTATACTGTGTTTTTTCATGATAAAGTGTGTCTAAGGACTTTACCTTCTTTCGTGCCAAAAGTACCGTCTTCATATTGTGTTAGTACAGAAATTAATCTACCAACATTTTTTCAAGAACCAAAGTGTCAAGAGTAAGAATTTCTTCAGAATCTAGATCTGAAGAGATGTTTAAGCATACACCTGGAAAGAACAAAATCTTTTAGAGATTCAGTGCATCTGTTCATTCTTTTTTCAGGGAAGAACAAGGGAAAAAAGGCTTCAAAAGTTTCCATTGCAAGGTGGATTAAGGAGATTATTAATCTTACCTACAAACTGGAAGATAGGGAGCCACCTGAATTTGTGAGAGCTCACTCTATGAGGGGAGTTGCTACCTCATGGGCAGAAAGGTGTTACGCGTCTCCTCAAGATATCTGTAAAGCAGCCACTTGGTCAAGTCTGCATACGTTTGCTAAACATTACAAACTAGACATCTTGTCCGCAAAAGATACGGCCTTTGGCAGCAAAGTTCTTCAAGCGGTACTTCCTGAGGCTACTCTAACCCACCCTTTTTTGGGAAGCTAGCAAATTCCCTTGGTTTGCTGCCTGTAGGACGTAATGGAAGTAGAAAATTGGTATACTTACCACTGAAATTTTCATTTCCATTAGTCCGTAAGGCAGCACAGATATCCCTCCCAAAATTAAATAAAATATTACAGCATTGTGTGGTTATTGGAAGAGCTATAGAAATAACATGCAGGGGGAGGGGTGGTCAGGGGATTTGAAGGCTGCTAATTGAATATTTTATGCTAGCTGTCCTATCAGGAGAGACACTGAAGTTAACCCTTGGTGTGCTGCCTTACAGACTAATGGAAATGAACATTTCAGTGGTAAGTATACTAATTTTCTACATTTGGGTTACCTTCCCCCTGCAAGGGAACATTTCTGCAGCCGCTGGAAAATAAACGCGGGCAGGAAGCCCTTAAACCGATCCTGGTGTGTGAAGTCGCCTCATTTCCAGCCTACCAGCGAGTGAACCCCCACAATATATATATATAGTCACATCAAGTATCGGTACTCCCCCAATAATACGCCAAATCCCGGGTGCGTCTCCCAAACAACGTATCTTGATAATTGTAGAAATTAGAACATGTGAGAGGTTCAATAAATCCACTGATATTTATATCTGTGAGTGCCTCCAATTTCTACAATATTAATAATTTTTACAATAAATGAGTAATCACTTTTTGAAATATGGTTATTCACCAAAAGTCTTCATGGGTTTTATAATTAGCAAAGGATCACATCAAACATGGAAAAGAAAAGATATACAGGTACAGAACCTGTTATCCAGAATGCTTGGGGCATGGGTTTTTTTGGATAATGGATCTTTATGTAATTTAGATCTTCATACATAAAGTCTACTAGAAAATCATGTAAACACATATACCCAATAGGCTGGTTCTGCTTCCAATAAGGATCAATTATATCTTAGTTTGGATCAAGTATAATGTACTGTTTTAAAACAAAATTATTTTAAAAAATTTAGATTATTTGGATAAAATGAAGGCTATGGGAGATGATGGCCTTTCTGTAATTCAGAGCTTTTTGTACAAGGTGTTTCTGGATAATGGATTCTATACCTGTATCACTTTTTGTACACTTGTAATTCATATTCAAAATGTGGCAAAAAGTCAGGAAAGTATCCAGTGATTTATTGTTTGTGGAGTGAGGTAAGGCAGACCCGTGTGTATTAAAAAAAATGAATGATTCCCTGTAGATTACCCTTAATATTACTAAATATATAAAGGTGTCATAGAGAGACATTTCAGCATTAACACTTGGGCTCCGGGCACATTGCACATTGCTAAACTATATAACATCATAAACACAGCAATACCATCGTTTTTTCATATGAAAGAATGGAAGACCGGTAGGTTTTGTGTAATTGAATGCAAACTCTTTGCTCCATCATTTATTCACTTAAAACATGGCACATGTCTGGCTCAGAAATGAAAGAGATAAGGTGGACATAGAACTCAGCCTAGCCCTACATGCTATATTGCTCCCATTTAAAAGCTAAAGATGTATTTGAAACTGATACATTGTTTTAGTATTAACTATATATGAACTACACAAGTTATATGAATAATTATCAATCAGATCCAATGCACACTACATGATAGTAAACTAGTACAGTTTAATATAGTAATTACAGTTATATTATTATATAATTTTGGACAATATTAAGAGCAACCTTAAAAGTGTATTATCTAGACCCCACAACATTTCTGTTAGCAACAAACTAATAAATTCACCCCACACAATATATTTGTCTATTTTATAGTAACCACATAAATTACCTTTAAATAGGAACAATAAACCATTTAGAGCTAGGCTGAAACCTATGTAGCATGGGTTGCTTCCTTATACATTAGAGTTTGTCTTTGTGCACCCTAGTTTTAGGATTAGATCTTACCCATAAAACCACACATTTCTAGCTCTTTATGTGAATGCATATTGCATAGTTACAGACACAATGCAGTGTGGAACATGCAGCTAAATTTATTGCAGTGTGGAGCATGCAGTTAAATTTATTGCAACTTTTTAGGGATTTACTATGCGACAAAACAGAGGCAATTCCTAATATGAAAATACTCCAGCTAAAATCTGTTGTAAGTAAACATGTAGAAATAAATGGCAGATGTCCCTTACAACAACTGGAAGATCTTTCTTTGATTCGTGGTTTTAGAGGTTTAAGGATATTTTTTACTCTGGCTTTGTACGACTTTTCTGTGAGTTTTCCGATTCATGCTTTTTTAGTTTGGATTTTTTTAATAAATATCATGACGTGGTTTTATTGAAAGTGAGTTTAGTTGTGGTTTCAAAAACTTCTACCACAACAAAAATTTGACCTTTAATAAATAGGCCTCCACATGTATATATAGGCACTATATACATCTTTATACAAAATGCTGTGTTAAAATATTGTTTGTGTCAGAGATTGAATGTGATTGTATGTCTGAGCATATAAGAATTTATGAAGTGAGAACTATGGCACACAGAGTGATTTATACGTTCTTTGCCAGCTTTTATTTGACTTGTAGTAAAAACAAATATGCGCTGACAACTTAAATCACCCAATGAATCTTCACATTGTGTTCAAAAGGAAATGATGAAATAGCTGGCAAAAGCAAAAAGTGGAACGGCAGAAAGTAAAATTGGGTGTTTTCCTGTGCTTTGGTGTCTGTTGGTAAAAATATCAGTAGGCAAAAATCCAAAGCAATGGCCCTTCTGTCACAAGCTGCAGATCCTTGATATAATGTTGAATAAAAATGTTTTGACATGATTTTGTTTCCAGGTGGATCTAGTCTGTTTCCTTTGTGTAAACTGTGAGATCTTTGTAAATGCCTTTGGAATTTAAATCTCAAGAAGTGCAAAATATTTCATAAGATCACAGAGTTTTGATAGACCATCTAAGACCTTCTGCATCAGTAGTTCATCCTGCCATCATCAGCACATCTGAATTTTCAATTTGAGCAAACTAGCTGAAATCTAAAAATATGTCTAGCTGGTCTGTCAAATGTTAACTCACTCGCTGTTGTGTGAATGCCCAAATGCTGCTTGGACATTATGGTCAAAACTGTCCTAATTTTACCTTATTTATCTCCCAGTTTGTTTCTTGCAAGAGCCACAGAATTCACACCAAGGACCGAGGCTGCCGAAAATGCTACTATTGTTAATGGATTCATCCTTTTAGGACTAGGGGCAGGACCAGCTCTGCAAAAGCTGATTTTTGTGTTATTTTCTGTTGCTTATATTGCGACTGTTCTTGGTAACTTTATGGTCATTTTTGTAATCTGCCAGGATTTTCGCCTTCAATCACCTATGTACTTTTTCCTAGTTAATCTTGCTGTGCTGGAAATCTTATATACCACAACAGTTATCCCATTTACATTGAGGATGTTGTTAGCTAAGAATAAGAAAATATCATTTGCTGGTTGCTTTACTCAAATGTTTATTTTCATTAGTTTGGGAGGTTCTGAGTGTGTTCTTCTCGGCACCATGGCCTATGACAGATACGTTGCCATATGTCATCCTTTACGATATGTAACAATTATGAAACTATCGGTCTGTTATTGTCTGGCAATGATTTGTTGGAGCACTGGATTCCTGAATTCACTTGTCCACACGGTCCTGACAGTTATGTTGCCCTTCTGTCATGATCGTAGAATTAAACATTATTTCTGTGAAATTCCTTGTATTTTGAAACTTTCGTGTAAAGATACCAAATTAAACGAAATGCTGATATTTTTTATGGGGGGAAGCATGACAGTTGGTTCTCTCATTCTGACCTTAGTGTCATATGCATGTATTGTTGTTGCAGTACTGAAGATCCCAAGCATAACTGGGAGACATAAAACATTCTCTACCTGTGCCTCCCATTTGGTGGTTGTTAGCATTTTCTTTGGCACTGTGATCTTCATCTACATACTTCCCAACTCTCAGTCCTTTTCTGATCAGAATCAAGTGATATCTGTAGTTTACAGTGTATTGACACCATTATTTAATCCAATTATCTATAGTTTACGAAACCAAGAATTTCAGAGGGCACTGGTCAGAGCTTTACAAATATGAATATATTTTTAGGCATGAATGGATGTCATTAGTGTAACCAGCCTGTTGACCCTGGTGCAAAGTTCGGCCTCAATCTACTCACAAAACTAGAAAAAAAAAAAAAATAATATTAATAATATATATATATATATACACATATATACAGTGTTCTATATAATAACATAATAAAAAATATTTCTTGTAAAACACTAGGTTATTATCAGTTACTGAGGGGTTCCATGACCATATAAAAATATGAGGCAAAAGGCCAAGTGTTTTTATACAGGTCATGGAACTCCAACTTCTATTTTATTACTATTTGCAACAGGGGTTCTTTATTTATTATAATACACAAGTTTCAGTGAGTCATGTGACAGAAATTACATCACTAAGTTCTTATTTATTTATTTATTTTTTATACAGGTCATGAAACTGAAACTTCTATTGTCCTCATATTTTGCAACAGGGGTTCTTTATTTATTATAATACACAAGTTTCAGTGAGTCATGTGACAGAAATGACATCACTAAGCACCGTTTATAAGTATATCATTTACAGACATTTAGGGGGTTATTTATCAAAATACAATTTTACAATTTTTTAAAATAAAAAAGTCAGACCAAACTATAATCCACGATGTGACTTTATTTATTATTAAAAAAAGCACATTTAATCGGATCAGGGACAAATTTGATAAAATTAGGCGAAAACCCTTAGGTTATCACGGGTCGAATTTCAAGGGTTAAAAAACTCTCGAATTTGACCCTCGAAGTAAAATCCTTCGAATTCGAATATCGAATTTGAAGGATTTTAGCGCAAATACTTAGATTCGAACGATTTTAAGAGATCAATCGAAGGATTTTTATTCGATCAAAAAAAGCATAGAAAAGTGCTGGGGAAGGTCCCCATAGGCTATGAAGTAGAAGTATCTTTTAAAGAGACAGTACTTCGATTATCGAATGGTCGAATAGTCGAACGATTTCTACTTTGAATCATTCGATTCGATCGAATTTGACCAATTCTATGGTCGAAGTACCCAAAAAAATACTTCGAAATTCGAATCTTCACTCGAGCTTAGTAAATCTGCCCCTTATTTTTTTTTTCCATTTGGACTTTAATAAATAACGTACTCTCATCACTTGTTTATTTAATAAAATCCCATTGTATTAAACTGTAACTAGTTTTGGTTGTATTCTGTTGATCTGTTTATAGCTCTGTGTGTGTGCTTGCATGCACCCTTGTTTTCATTAGGGTTCTAAGAATCTCTTGCAAATAATTCACACACCACACCTAATAGGTTAAGCAAAACTTTATTGCCAATAAAGTTAGTAAGATAATCAAGAATTCATCATCATTTGAGTCAGCATCATCATCTGCACTAAGCGACTGGGAGATCCCGTTTCAGTCGGCAGAAGGTCTCAAGTGGGAATCAAGGGCCCTGGTTAGCAGATGTGTTTACTCCACAGGAGAGATCTCAGCCAACAAAATGGAGAGCCCCGGTTTTACATGCACTAGTAAACAATGATAGCCACTCCAAGATAGATCAGGCAGCACTCCGGATGGAAAAAAGAGTTTTTATTGTAACAAGTCGAGGACCGGCATTGCCTGACGGATTTCGGGAGATGACCCCCCTTAATCATAGGCTTACCAATCAGTCACTGCTGTTTCTTTAAATACATATTGTAACAGCGACCTCTACTGGACAACATATAAATTGACTTGAACTAAAATTCAAACTTCAAATTAAATATTATACAATATAAGTTGTCAATCCACAATGTTAAAAACATAAATACTTTATTCTGTGACTTTAAAAAAAAACATAAAAACCTGTGCCTATATCAAGGATAAAGCAGAGATTGAGTAAATTTATGGCCATAGTCTACGTCTATATCAATATTGTATAACATATAAAATACCATAAAGGTAAACAATGAGGTCATACATTAAACTTGGTTAACAACAGATTTTGCTTCCCATGCACTCATTGGGAGCTGGCCAGCTCAGAATCAGAAATTTTATCTTATCGGCTATAGTATTTGAAGCTTATATGAAAACTTCCAGAAGTCATAACTACATTAGGAACTAGCAGAAGTCATAAACACATGATGTAATTGAGTTCAACAGTTCTTTCCTACAAGACTGTTTTGTACAAAACTTTTTATCAAAGTATTACTCCAAGCCACCATTGTATATATAAAAAGGACAACAAAAACTTCTCTCATTACATTCCACCACTTGGCTCTGGTTAATACATTTGATAATAGGGGGCGGCATGCTGCAAAACCACACCCACATAGTTCGAAAACACTGGGGATGCTCTGGAGATTTTTTTAATTTCCCGTGCGCCAATCCCCATTGCTCCGGTCCAAGGGTGATGTACGCCAGTGGGCCTAGTGGTGCTCGCTATGTAAATCTGGCCCTGTTCGGGTTATGTAGCCGGACCAGGTTTTCTTGTGTTCAGGCGGGCTAATTAAACAGTTTTTCCCGGTCTGTGTGGGGTTTAGTATATGGGAAGGACAGAGACTTTTAGGACTTTATACTTGCAATTCTGTATATACTGGATATATTTTCTTTTACATCAATCTGTGTGTTAAAACAGGACTGCTATGTTGATGCAAGTGTGTTGAAGCTCTTTATTTTATTGATAATAAAAGCCAGCCAAGCTGCACTGAACCTTTCAAAAGTGGAATTAGACTCAATTTGTGTGATAAAGCAGCTGCTAAAAGCCTGAATTTAAAAATACTCCAGCTAAAACCTGTTGAGGTCATATAGAAGTCAATGGCAGAGATCCGTTTAACCAATTGAGGATATTTTTTGCCTTCATGATTTTCTACGGTGGTTTGCGCATGAAAACTTGATAAATTCGAGGTATTCGAGTCTTTTCCCCCGATTGCATTAAATTGATTTTTTTACATTCAGTTTTTTTCATAAACAACTAAACTTTCTAGTAGTGAGTTTATTTGAAATAGAAAAAACCTGATATACTCGACTTTTGATAAATAACCCCATAAAGTAGAGATTACTAAGCATGAACTAAGCAAAACCAATGAGTCAGTGAACTACTGTAGGTGTTTGTTCAGCATTAGTGCAGGACACCAAAAAGCCCAACCAGATAAATTCGAGGTTTAGTAAATAAACCTCTAAATTTAGTAGTTACAATTTACTTGGTGCAAATCAGCTATAGCTGTTGACACAAACTGTTGTGGGACAACATAATTATTGCAAGGTACAGATTGGTGGTAATTTGAGGGTTGACTAGTGTCAATGCATGTCCTTGCAGAAGGGTATATATAGTTTGCACTGCCTCCAGTCCAGCATGACTGATGTGACTGCAGAGGAGCCTTTAGCTATGGCAGAACTTTCACTTTAAAGTATTAGCCATGAAAGCAGACCCCAACGGGAGATATATGTTTGCTAAAGGCACTTTGGACACGCAAATGATTACTTTTGCAGCCCTCTATCTGCCGAACAAAAACCAAGACACAGAATTCATCCACATCTTAGAGGCCCTACAAGGCTTTTCAGAGGTCATGTTAGTACTAGGTGGAGACTTCAACATTCCCGCAGAACCCCACCTCGATCGCTTGGTAGGTAGGACCAGTACACCAAAAAAAGTCTTGCGGGAAATCACACAATCGCTTCACCAATGGCAGGTGCTAGATGTCTGGAGGCTACTCAAAAAACAAGAAAGGGATTACTCGTTTTACTCTGCACGGCATGATAGATTTACCATAATTGACTATATCTTTATCTAGCAGTATCACCTTGACACAATTATGAAAGCGGACATTCACATACGCTCCTGTGCCGACCATGCTCCCATTACACTTGACCTGGCACTTGGGAACAACCCAGACAGGCAAAACTGCTGGAGACTAAATTAATCTTTACTGAAAGACACCGCCATCCTTAAAGAAGTTAAACAATCCATGACAAATTACTTTAAAGAGAATGATAATAAAGAGGTCAATCCGGTCACATTATGGGAGGCACACAAGTGCTATATGAGGGGGATCGTGATACAAATCGGCTCAAGAGTAAAGAAGGCTCGCATGGCTCAATATAACATATTGTTAGATCAAATCAGACAAACAGAGATGCTATGCAAACACAACCCTTTGACCAAATTTAACAGACATGCAAGCCATATATGTAAAGAGGGTGATTACCAGAATGAGACACTGCTATTACGAACATGGGGACAAGTGCGGCAAATTATTGGCAAGTCTCTTGCGGTCACAGGTCACAAAGAATCACATATATTGCATCAAACCTAAAAATGGCGAGAAGCTACTGCGTACCCCACAGATTGCCAAAGAGTTAGACAAATTTTATAAGGTACTTTACCAACTCGAGAATACCATCCATCGATGCCACTCACAAGGAAGAGATCATAATCAAATTTCTAGACTCTATACCCTTACCCAAAATTCCCATAGAGAATGCACAGACCTCAGAGGCCAACATTACAACAGAAGAATTCTTAAAAGCAATAGGGCATAAGCCCCGAGCCTGACGGC
This sequence comes from Xenopus laevis, assembly GCF_017654675.1. NCBI lineage: Eukaryota > Metazoa > Chordata > Amphibia > Anura > Pipidae > Xenopus > Xenopus laevis. The sequence continues at coordinate 155,066,376 of NC_054371.1, forward strand.
TTCCCAATCACATACTACAAAGACTATGCAGATATCTTGACCCCACATATAATGAAAGCATAATTAACTCTCTACAAAATCAAGCACAATTCACGAGACAATCCCTAGAAGCTCACATTTCTCTCCTCCTCAAGACCAATAAAAATCCAGAAGATCCCAGTAGTTACTGTCCCATCTCCTTGATTAACACGGATAGTAAACTTGAGAATGCAGACGATGCTGGGTACATTTATAGATCTTGACCAAGCCGGATTTGTTCCAGATAGGGAGGCTAGGGACAATACGAATAGGCTCATCAATATTCTACACCACTCTAAGATGAAACACATCCAACTTGGGCTGTTGTCAACAACAAATGCTGAAAAGGCGTTTGACAGGGTGAGTTAGCCATACATGTTCCGTTGCCTAACTAAATTTGGATTTGGATCTTGCATCTGCCAATGGGTAGAATCTCTATATAAAGTTCCAGTTGCAGGTGTCAAAGTAAACCGCATTCTCTCTGACTTCATAGACATCAAGAATGGCACCAGCCAAGGTTGCCCACTTTCTATACTGGAGCTGGAACCCCTACTCCTACATCCGGATATCTCAGGGATCCAAGTAAAACACAAGCATTTTAAAATTGCGGCATACACGGATGATCTACTTTTTTTGTGTCAAACCCTCTGATCTCCATAAACAACTTAAATGGCATCCTAGACGCATATAGCAAAGTGAGTAATTTTAAAATCAATTACAACAAATCTCTAGCTCTTAATATATCCATCCAAGCACATACGATACAAGGTCTCTCGCAAAACTTACCTTATTAAACTTATTACTTACCTAGGAATCCAAATCACAAAAGATTATGGATAGTGGGTCACAATCAACTCTTAGGGGCAAATTCAGTAAGTTTCGCTAGGGCGCTGCAAATTCATTAAAATCTGAAGTTGCGCTCAGGGAGGCCAAAGGTAGCGAATTTGCGCTAGTGTTAATTCGTCAATCAAATCGAAGTTGCGCTAGCGATGCCTAATTTGCATACGAGCCCAAGTTAAAGTACAATGGACGTATATGTAGCAGCAAATACATTACACTACACAAGCCTGGGAAAGCTTTATAAAATAAAAGAGTTGTTATTTTGCCCTATACATGTGCCTACTGTATAGTTTAGGTGCAATATGTTAGGAAATGTTAGGAGGGTACCCCAAAAAAATTTACGATCTTTTTGAGCCTATCGCCCTTCAAAAAGTAAAAGAGGCCAGCGTTTTTTGGGACTTTTTTTGAAGCAATCCTACTCTATTGCACTTCGCCTGGTCTGAGGTGGCGAAGGCTAGTCTGGTGCAAGAGGTAACGTTCAGTAAAATGCGCAAGTTAGTGAATTAGCTTAGTTACGTCCCTTCGCCATAGATCAACTTTCGCCTGGCGTAAGGGTGCGAAGTAGCGCTAGAGTAGGTCCAATTCACTAGCGAATTTATGCCAGCACCCGTATGACTTCACACTGGCAAATTTGCACTAGGGTTAGCTGTTTCACGCTTTAGTGAATTTGCCCCTTGGCCTTCTGGACCAAACAACCCATATCATGGCTCGGGAGAATTAATGTTCTGAAAATGAACGTGCTGCCACGGTTACTTTACTTATTGGGAATACCAACACACCTGCACATGCCCTGCTCTTTTGGGACACAGAAACTGATGAGGAGCCATCTGACTCCACATTAGAAAAACTTCTTCTAAATGCAGCCAAACTGCTTATCCCAAACAAATGGAAAACATCATTGACCCCATCTCTAACCGAATGGTTTAAAAAATAAACAAAATAGTGAAATTTGAGGAACTCTCAGCACGAACGGAGAAACAAAGAAAGTGCTACAGAGACACTTGGCTACGCTAGTTTTTATTCAAGGAGACAGACATATACAAACAAAACTTTGCCCTATGAAACACAGGAGACAGGCTAATGATCCCCTAGTGACACTTGATATACAACACATAGGCCAGTCCAACATAATAAGCAATTTAGAGTGAGGATATCACAAACTAACACTGAGAAGGCATCATTTATTGTAATCTAGTACAAAACTCTAATATAAATTGAATCCAGATGGCAGACATCCTATCTCATGTCGATCCATTTCTTCTTCTAATTTTCAGTGAATGTTTAAAAGAAGGCTATACTATTGTACATTTTTCAGGCTATAGTACCGCTTTATTTATAATTACCTGATTGACATGTGACAAACCCCTTTTGTTTTTTCTCCTTCCTCCTCCCCTTTTTCCTTTCTGTACCCCATTCATATTTACTGACAACAAAATGGTCAATAAAAACTTATTGTTGCGAAAAAATGCCCATAGATTCTAATGTATAGTTAAAAATGTTTCATGGTTTTGTGGTGTTTATACAAATGGCCTGTAGATGTCACGGTGCTCAAGACTTTCTATACTGTGCATACTTTCTATACAGCTTGTGGTGTTAGAGTTGCTTACTGTTGCGTAATGGCTGCATGAACCTGCTAATAAAGCACTTTTATACTCATACTCGGCTACCAAAACATAGGACATTGGCGATGAGATGTCTCTTCTACCTCTGCAGCAGCCTGCACCTTTTCTGCCAAACCCTGGTGAGCCTACCATACCTTTTACTGCTTGGATCGGTATGTTTGAAAATCACATTATTGCTGCTGACCAAGGAGATATTTTTGCTGCTAGAAAGCGTGCTTTACTTATTCACTGCGTATATTCAATACATTACCATTACCTGATGAGACTTATGAAACTGCACTTACTGCTATAAAGAACTTTTTTGTGCCAAGAGTAAATGTGGTTGCTGAAAGATATAAATTCCGCCAACGTGGACAACGTAATGGCGAATCCACGGAACAATTTATAGCAGCTTTGAGAGAGCTGGTTGTTACCTGTGAGTTTGGGAATCTAACAGATGAAATGCTAAGAGACCATATAGTGGAAAAAACAAACTCACCTCGCATTAGAGAGAGAGACTGCTCTTAGAACAGGATTTAACCCTTGAAAAGGCTATTACATTTGCTAGCCAAATTGAAACAGCAGCAGCGGAGGCTAAAACTCAGTCAGGGAACTGCTGGGAAAGTACAGATTGTGAATCCAGCACTGTGGCCTAATAATTCACAGTCACAGGCAAAATACAGTGATAAGGACAGGGATTCACCTACACTGTAAAACCGTGCAGCAAATACAAATAAAAAATACTGCTTTCGCTGTGGTTCAACACAACACACTGCAAATTGTCCTGCAAAATCTGTACAGTGCCACAAATGCAAAAAAGTAGGACATTTTGCTGTGATCTGCCGTAGTTCTGCTAAAGATGTTCATGAAGTCACTACTACAATTGTCACAGTATTAAGTGTGGATAAAGCTGGTACATTTATTCCAGATATAGTGAATAAAGTACCCCCTCTTGTAAAATATAAGGATATTATAAGTTACCGAGGAGTTTCATGACCATATAAAAACATGAGGCCAGTGTCGGACTGGGGCACCTGGGGCCCGCCAGAGAACCTGATCTGAAGGGCCCCTCCATTTACTCACGAAAGCCCACAAGGGAAAAAAATGCATACCAAAGTGAACATTTTTATTTGTATACTATTAAATAACATTAAGTTTCCATAATTATTAAATAACCTTATTACCCAAAAAGAACAAATTTGTTTTATAAGAAATATAATTAAAGCACTGCACATGCAGTATAAATGAGTATAAATCTTAGTCACCTAGAACACACGTGACTGATAGGAATGTGATAGGGCCTTCTGATAGTAAGCTCCATTGGGAAAGAGACTAGTAGGAATGTGATAGGGAGCTTACATTGTAAGCTCACTGAGACAGTAACTTATGTGAATAAGATAGGGACTTTAGATTGTAAGCTCAATGGGCAGGGACAGATCAAAATGTGATTACACGTTTTATAAACACCAGTACTCCATTAGCTTTATGAATTGCATTCCATTTAATCAACTGCAATTCATTAATTGATTAAAAATTCATGTTATATACTGCATTAATCAAGTAAAAAAATCATTGAGCATTTCATTTATTTTATCATTTTTATTTTAAGCCTTCCCACCCCAGTCCCAGTAAAACAATTCATATCTCAGCTTCAACCAGAGATAGACAGAAGACAGATGAAGCAACTACTGGAAAAGACTGGAGATGGTCAGATTGAGAAAAAAGTCCATGTGGGTTATGGCTTATGGGTGTAATTAAGGCCATTGGCCAACATAGTTCATAGTAAGACCATGCCCCCACCAACTCCCAGGGTGATTAAGGCCGACATACATAGTCCCAGTCCCCCCCCAACCCCCCCCCCTTAAATCATTTGCTCACCAGGCAGCACTGTAGTATAAATTTATATTCTTCAATTAAACTGGACTGGCAGAGGAGAGAAGAGGGAGAAGACTGCAATAGTCAGTTACTCATCATCAGGCCCCAACTTGCCCAGCGAAAGCAAATGTAGGCACACAGCCAGGATCCACCGCACCAGCAGACTACTGCTCCCTCTCTGACGCATGGCGCACCTCTCTCTTCCCTTACGCGAAGGACGCCGGCCAGACCGTGACATCGTCAACGGGCGCGCACCGTCGCACAGCGAAAACATGCGCACGTCCACGCAGCACAGCAGAGTCGAGGAGCAGAGCAGCCCTTACCGGTTTGGTACTAGCCAGGCAGCCCAGGTGGAGTAGCGGCAGCACTGTGGGGCCCATTAATGTGGATCCCTAACAAAAATAGTTTGGAGTGTGTTCGTGGGGGCCCACATGGACTGGGGCCCACCGGGATTTTTCCCGGTTGGCCAGTCCGACACTGCACGAGGCCGAGTGTTTTTATACAGGTCATGGAACTCCGAGGTAACTTCTAATATCCTCATATTTTGCAACTGGGGGTACTTTATTTATTATAATACACAAGTTTCAGTGAGTCATATGACAGAAATGACATCAGAACTCACCGTTTATAACTGATGACATCAGAACTCACCATTTATAAGGATATAATTTACAAGATATTCATGGCTTTTATGTATTTTAAGTTTATATGCACTGTTAATGTCAATACTGCTTCTGCTGACAAGGGGCACTCCATTAACCTGATGCTTGATAAAGGTTCAGCTGTTTCTATACTACAAAAGGATATTTTCTTGAAATACTTTGAAAAATATCCGCTTGTTGCACCTGCCCTGAGACTGGTCAGTTACTTAAAGGATTCAATCCCTGTGCTTGGTTGCTTGCCAGTGACTGTACAATTTGAATCAATTACTGCAAAATGTGACTTTTACATTGTGAATAAGGGTACTGCTATGCTTGGAAGGGATCTCTTTGCTGCATTAAACCTACAATTAGTTGATGGTCTCATTACAACAGCACCAGCGCCTGCCACAGCCAGTGTCTTAAATTTAACCACAAAGCAACACTTCACTGGGTTGTGCAAAGAACTTTGTACACAAAGTTAAGTTGAGACCAGATGTAAAACCAGTATGACAGAAATTGAGGCAATTGCCCTACTCTATAAGGGAGACTATCTCACAGGAACTAAAGAAACTGGTAGAGCAAGATGTGATTGAAAAATCAGAATCCTCCGAATGGGTTTCACCAATTGTTGAGGAAAACTGGAGGTATTCGATATGTGTTAATCTCCGTGAACATAATAAAGCAGTTGTTATGGATAATCATCCCTTGCCACGCATAGAGGAAATATTTTCAGAACTCAGACGAGCAAAATTCTTTTCTACTCTGGATCTTCAGAGTGCTTATCAAGTATTACTGCACGAGGAAAGCAGGAGAGATCTCACTGCATTTATCACCCATAATGCTTTGTTTCAGTTCAAGCGTGTACCTTATGGACTGGCTTCAGCACCGAGTTGTTTTCAAATACTGATGTCTTCCATACTCCATGGCATACCTGGTGTAGAATGCTACTTGAATGATATAATTGTCTACACTCCAACTATGGATCTTCATGACAAGTACCTAAAAAATGCTCTGAAATGCATTGATTCTGCAGGACTGAAACTGAACCTTTCCAAATGCCACTTCAGACAAACTCAGCAGTCATTTCTGGGTCATATAATTAAACAAGATGGATTACTGCCTGACCCTGACCATGTCAATGCTGTTACACAAGCACCTACTCCATCTGATTTCCAGACCTTACGAGCTTTCGTAGGTCTTACTTCATGGTATTCTAAGTTTATTCCCAACTATGCTTCAGTTGTGGAGCCACTTCTACGTGGAGCACTACTACTTGGAACTTCAAGCCTGATGTGGTCAGAGTCTGCTCAACATAGCTTTGAAATAGTAAAACAGCTAATTGTGAAAAGTCCAGCGCTAGCTTTATTTGATCCTGCACTACCCACTATGGTTACTACAGATGCTTCAGACTATGGCGTTGGTGCAGTTCTCGCTGCTTACAACAAAGGGACTAGGAAGAGCTGGAATGCGTATAGCTAGATGGTTAGCAAGGCTACTGAATTACTCAATTACAAAATGCAACACAAACCAGGTTTGAAAAATGTTACTGCTGATTGTTTGTCACGTTTACCTTTACCTGCAGCTTCTGATACACTGGATAAGCACATAGAAGTTGTAGCATTGACTGATTTACTATCATCTACAGTTACAGCTGCTGATTTTAAGCAAGCTCATCAAGGAATTTTACGTACAAAACAAAGACTACGAGAACTACAGTATACTGGTGGTCAGCAATGGATGCCAGTACCATTCCTTGATTCAGTATGGGAAAAACTTGCTATTGATATAGTCGGTCATTTTACAGATGCTCCTATAGACTGTAGATTTGCTATAACCTTGATAGACTATTACAGTAAATGGTCTGAAATTGCATTTGTTTCTCATATAACATCATATAACATCAGCTAGAGTAATAACATTTCTGTCTACAGTCTTCAGCAGAGAAGGAAATCCAAAGGACATGGATTGTCTCATTTGAGAGAGACGAATATTGTGCATAGGAAATCTTCAGTGTACCAGCAAATGGAGAAATCAAGCGATTCAACAGAAGTCTGAAAGAAGCACTACAGACAGCAAATCTTACCGGGAAATCTTGGAAAGTATTTACAACAGAGTTCCTACATAACTACAGAGCAACGTGCCATGCAACAACCCAATCATCTCCAGCTGAATTATTACTTGGCAGACAGATGCACACTAAGTTATATGTTACAGACAAAATACTGTGCCTACAAAATCATCTACTGCTGGCTTATACTGACAGAAAACATGGTGCCAGAAAAGTACACTTTCAGCCTGGATCTTTAGAATTAAGAAACCAGGAATACTGAAACAAGGACAATCTTAATTTACTACACCACTTGAAGTAAGACGCCAGTGAGGACCATACACATATGAACTGTCTGATGGACGCATATGGAAAGCCAGTCGTCTTGCTCGTGTTAGGAATGACTTTTTATGAAGGACATTTTCCTACTCCTGATGCCAACTGCAATAGGGCTGAAGAAAGTGAACCTATAAGGAGTACTGAGAGAATCAGAAAACTACCTGCATGGACCAATGACTTTGTGATGTGAAGAATGTATAATATTGTTTTAAAATGCATAATGTTTAATTGTTGCTATTTATTATAGTTGTCCAAATGCTTTCCTACTATTGGGGAAATATGTGGTGTTTTATACAAATGGCCTGTAGATGTCACTCTGCTCAAGACTTATACAGTGCATACCTTCTATAAAGCTTGTGGTTTTAGAGATGCTTACTGTTGTGTAATGCATGAACCTGCTAATAAAGCATTGTTATACTCTACTCATCCTTGCCTATCAAAACATAACAGGTTTGAAAAAGGTCACACAAAAACGTTCATTGACTTCAATATGTTAGGGCACAACTATTGGGGGGTGCTGGGCAGCTACCTCTTCTGCCTACCCCTAGACCGGACTCACCTGTCAGTCACCATGCATGCGCGTACGAGCGCGATGGGATAAGTGTGGGCGAGCTGGCCAGCTGGGTTGCCTAGGGCGCCTGGCCTGCCTCTGGTGGCCACATATGCCCCAACCTCTCTCCCATCCCATGTATCGCCTCCCTCCTTCTTTTCCTGCTCCTGGTCAAGAAAAGTTCTTTAACACATTTCTATTGTGTGCTTTTACAGAACTGACACTGTCATTTCATTGCTAGTGTTCCACTCAGCTAGCAACCAGGCAGTGGTATGAAGGACCGAATGTTGAATGAATCATGAATATGAAAGACCTAAACTAAAACTAGAAATAGATGACTTTGTTCCTCCTCCAGCTTATTGATCATGAATACAGTGCTGCTGAATGCTGGCAATGTGTGAAGGCTTGCTTCTGCTTTTTGCACTTTGCACCCCCTCTTCACCATTTGTAAATGAGACCTACCGGGTTAACCACTTTCTTTTTTGCTCAGTTTTTGACAGGTAAAATGATATTTAATTTTTATGCAATAAATTTGATTTTGTGATAAGAATAAAACATCTATACCCATGCATATTGATTTATTATGGATCTATACCCATGCATATTGATTAATTGTTATTCTTGTGAGGTTGTTTATTATTAAAATTGTGCACATGAAAAACAACCCAAAGCACTTTAATATAGTGTATAAGTATTTTATTTTCTCCATGTATCCAAACTTTTATTGAACGTTTATTCAGGAATGATTCTTTGCCTGAGGCAGCCTTTCTGCAATTGTGCTCTCTGCACTATTAGAGCTAAATTTATATCTTAAAAACTAGAATTTTGTCTCTTCATGTTACTAGGGGTTCCTTTTTGCTGTCACTGGTAACTTGCTGTAAACTGTACCTAGTTCTCACTTTGTACCATGGCAAGTGGCCCTGCTCTATTCACATGGAATACACAATGCTATTGGGGTGCAAAATGTTTAGCATACTTAATAACTAGTACAGGCCAGATTTTTTTCTCAGAATAACCTTCCTTATAGCTCCTTGAGCTTCTTTATTTCTGAAACTGTAAATTATAGGGTTCAACATAGGAATGATAATTCCATAGAGTACAGGGACTACCCTGTCTTGGTCTAGTGAATAGGTGGAAGTGGGACGGATGTATGTATATAAAATGGTTCCGAAGAAAAGTGTGACTACTGTAAGGTGGGAGGCACATGTAGAAAAGGCTTTAAGTCTACCCGATGATGTCTTAATTTTTATTATTGTTGTAACAATAAAGATATATGAAAGAAGGGTTATACAGAAAGACCCCAGAATAACGGAACCTCCTGCAAAATACACAACCAGTTCATTTGATCTTGTGTCTGCACAGGAAAGGGAGAGAAGTGGAGGAATATCACAAAAGAAATGGTTGATAGCTTTAGACTTGCAGAATGGTAAACTAAATGTAAACACTGTGTGAGCCAGTGAGTTTAGTAGTCCAATAATCCAGCAAATCACTGTTAGCGCCATGCACACTCTCCAACTCATTACTTCTTTGTAACGCAAGGGCATACAAATGGCCACATAGCGATCCCCTGCCATAGCAGCAAGAAGAACACACTCAATTCCTCCAAAGGCTATAAAGAAATATAACTGAGCCACACATCCAGTGAAGGAGATCCTTTTCACCTCAGAAATAAAATCCAGCAGGAGTTTCGGTACAGTGGAGGAGGTAAAGCTTATATCTATCATAGAGAGGCTACGAAGAAAGAAATACATAGGAGACTGAAGGGTGGAGGAAAAAGTGATTGTGATGATCATTAAAGAGTTTCCTAGCAAAGTCACAATATATACCACCAAGAAGAACACAAAGAGGATGAGCTCAGTCATTGGGTCATTTGTCAGTCCCAGCAGTGTGAATTCTGTGACCCAACTTGTATGATTTCTATTGTCCATGTATCGTAGTGGCACAGCCTGCAAACAAGAATTTTGTGTCAGATGGAATATTCACATACTGTTCTATGGGGTTTTATCTTAGTGCTGTCCTGCTATCAGTCTTACAATAATTGTATATAAGAAGTTGTCTGAGCATTAACAATGCAATTTTAGAAGAGAAGAAAAATAATTAATTATACCACAACACCAAGGTGTTTTTGGTAATTTTGAAAATTATTTTTTTGGCTCCCTGAAGTTTTGACCATGTGCAACCTACCTTACCTACCCAATGTTTTACCCTGGAAAAGGGATGATTTTATTAATATTTTTTCTTTGAAATTAAACACATTCTTCTTGATTCCAGTGAAAAACAAAAGGCATTCCTTCTTTGGCCAGGTGCCTTATATTTTGCAGACTGTGACTGTAGATCATGTCTCAGATCATGCTGTTTAGAGTGCTTCATTTTTTGTCATTGTCTCCCACCATATGTCAACAAATGTTACTGTTTAAATAATTAAATATTGTTGCTATTCTTTTTTGAAAAAGACTCTTGGATTTACCACAGTGCCCACTAAACCTTAAAATGGCACCTGTTGGGCTAATAGAGCCCGCAGTCAGGTTGGGGTAACAATAGTTTTTCAAAAATAAAAAAAACAACTCCCCCTGCTAGCGCTAGGACACTTACACCGGGAGGGAGCTCTCGGTGCAAGTAGCCATGTTGTGCAGAGCACGTGCACACGGTGAGCGTCTGGTGTCACTCACATGCTCATAATAAGCAAGTTGCGGCATTTGCTCATTATGTGCATGTGTTGTGTGCCCCAACATGGCCACTCAAACCAGGAGCTCTGTGCGGGTGTCCTAGCACTTGTAGGGCAGTTTAAAAAAACTACTGTTACCCTCAAGAAGTTAAGAATGAGTAAAGGGAGTCCTCGAGTTACATACATCCGACTTACATACAACTCATACTTACAAACAGAGGCTATTACAGTACTGTACTGTGGTTTGCTTGGCCTTTATTAGCATTTAACTTTAATAAACCACCTGCTCCAATCCCCCCCTGACAAGCATGTCTACTGAAGAGCACAGAATGGTAAAAAATACATATGCACAGAAAGGTAAAAATAAATACTATGTTATACATATGCACAGAAAGGTAAAAATAAATACTATGTTAAGACAAACATCTGTCTTGTTGCATTTAATAAGTAAATGTATATGTTTCAAGTTACATACAAATTAAACTCAAGAACAAATCTACAGACCCTACCTCATACGTAACCCGGAGACTGCCTGTATTTCCCCATCAAGTACGTTAACATATTGTAATAGAGGCCACATACTTGGTTATATGGCTCAAACTGTGTTTTAATCTATGTGATGTTTCAGCATTCTTCACAGCTCCTTTCTGCTGTGGAGAATAAACTCCTTCATTGGGTGCAGTAGTTTAAATTTTACATAGATGGTCATTTGTGAAAATACATTTAATGATCTGGGCTATAGCTATTCATTTTTTATGTTTTCTGTTTACATATATAGAGAGCTTAATATCATGAAACCTCCCAATGGGGGCTCTATTAATGGCCTACCAATGTTGTTTAATTAACTGGGATTCATCATCATCATCATCATCATTTATTTATATAGCGCTGTCAAGATACGCAGTGCTTTACTGCAGTTATAGCAAACAGGGAATAAATGGTGGATAAAAAACAAGAATTGCAGAGTACAATAGGGTTAGGGTACAATTGAGACATTAGGATTATATAAACATTTTGTAATTTTTGATACAGCAATGATTAATTAAGGTACATCGAATAAGCCTCTTTAAACAGATGGTTCTTTAAGGAGCGCTTGAAAGTTTGGAAAGAAGGAGAAAGTCTGACAGCTTGTGGCAGAGAGTTCCAGAGAAAAGCAGAAGCTCGAGAGAAGTCTTGTAGACGAGAATGGGCAGAAGTGATCAGAGGAGAAGTGAGGCGAAGATCAGAAGCAGACGGTAGGTTTCGCGAAGGAGTGTATTTGGAGATTAGAGATGAAATATAGGGAGGAGTTTCATTATTAAGGGCCTTGAATGTGAGTGTAAGTAATTTGAATTTGATTCTAGAAGAGATTGGGAGCCAGTGAAGGGACATGCATATGGGAGCAGCTGATGTTGAGCGGTGAGCTAGATGAATGAGTCTAGCGGCCGCGTTTAGAACAGATTGGAGTTGTGAAAGGTGACTTGTTGGAATACCTGTGAGGAGTAAGTTGCAGTAATCAAGGCGGGAGATGATGAGAGACTGAATCAGTGTTTTAGTTGATTCTGAACTGAGATAGGGTCGTATTCGAGCAATGTTGCGCAGTTGAATACGGCAAGATTTTGCAAGTGTTTGAAAGTGTGGTGAAAAAGACATATTCTAAGATAACTCCTAGGCAGTGTGACTATGTGGTGGAATGAAAGGTGGTGCTGTTTACGGTGAGTGATATCTGAGGGACAGGGGAAGATCTTGGAGGAAATATAATGAGTTCTGTTTTAGAAAGGTTCAGTTTCAGGTGGCGCTGTGACATCCAGGAGGAGACAGCAGAGAGACAGTCTGTGACTTGGGAAAGGACAGAATTAGACAGATCAGGAGTAGACAAGTAGAGTTGGGTTTCATCAGCATAAAGGTGATACTGAAGTCCAAATGACTGAATAAGTTTTCCTAGTGAAGTTGTATAGAGCGAGAAAGCAGGGGGCCAAGAACAGAGCCTTGAGGAACTCCAACAGAGAGTGGGAAAGTAGTAGAAGTAGAGTTAGAGAAGGAAACTTTAAAGGAACGGTCAGACAGATAGGATGTAAACCATGAAAGAGCAGTGTCCCGAATGCCAGATGAGTGTAGAATGTCAAGGAGGAGTGTGTGGTCAACTGTGTCAAAGGCTGCAGAGAGATCTAGAAGGATTAGAATGGAATAATGACCTTTAGACTTTGCCAATAGAAGATCATTGGTTACTTTGGTGAGTGCAGTTTCAGTCGAGTGTGATGGGCGGAAGCCAGATTGCAGGGGGTCGAGGAGGGAGTTGTGCGTGAGATGCTGGATCAGGCGTTTGTAAACAAGCCTTTCTAGTAATTTGGATGCGAATGGAAGAAGGGAGACTGGTCGATAGTTAGTGGGAGAGTTGGGATCAAGGGAAGGTTTTTTGAGGATAGGAGTGATTAGTGCTTGTTTGTATAATGATGGAAAGGTACCAGTAGAGAGTGAAAGATTAAATAGGTGGGTAAGTGCAGGAGAGAGTGTATCAGTGATTGGGTGGAGAAGGCGAGAGGGTATGGGGTCAAGGGAGCAGGTGGTGGGTTTTGAGCAGGCTAGAAGTTTGCTAACTTCATCTAGAGTTGCAGGGGTGAAGGAGTGCAAAGTAGATGTGAGTGGACTGCACGTTGGTCTGAGATTGTTGTCGGACGGTATGCTCAGCCTAATGAGATCGATTTTTTCATTAAAGAAATGAGCAAGGTCTTGGGCGGTAACATTAATAGGTGGAGGGGGGCATAGGAGTGAGTTAAATGTGGCAAACAGCTGCTGTGGTTTGGAGGACATAGTAGATATTAGATAAGAGAAGTATTGTTCTTTGGCTAATGATAGAGCTCGGTTATAGCAGGAGAGCATGAATTTGAAGTGGATGAAGTCAGGATCAGTTCGTGACTTTCTCTACCGTCGCTCGGCTGATCTACTACATGTTCTGAGGTACCGAGTTACACTAGTGTGCCAGGGTTGGGGTTTAGCTGGCCGGCTGTGACGGGTGGTAGAAGGTGCAAGGGAGTCAAGTGCTGTTGAAAGGGCATTGTTACAGAGAGAAGCTGCCATATTGGGACAGGAGACAGTATTAATATGAGATATGGATTGTGCTGATACTGTTGATAATTGTTGTGGTTCAAACGCATTAAGGTTTCTGTAAGTGTGGGTAGAGAGAGATGGTTGTGAAGGTGCAGATGAAAGCAGTATCTGAAAGGAGAGTAGATGATGGTCAGACAGAGGGTAGGGAGAGTTAATTAAGTTGGATGGGCAGCATGAGTTGGCAGAATATAAGGTCAAGGGCATGACCCTCGAATGCTGTTGAATGCTGACTTTAATAATTATTTACTAGAATTAATTAATACATTTAGCAGCATCTCATGATAACTGCTTAGCTAAGGAATTAGTTTATCTACTTTAATTGGCTTTGGTGCCATTGTTACTTTGAAAGGATTTACCCAGGTCTATATTTTCTTTTGTCTTTGAACAATGTACAATTCACTCCCCTTTTACTTTCCTTCTTATTACAACTCAGATACTTTGCTGGCTACCATTACTGTGTCTGAGATTGTCTGTTCTGCCTTTTCTATCCCCATAAACTCATTGCACCCAATCTCCATATCTTTCTCACCAGAGCTTATAACATTATCACCTCCTAATTGTTCCCATGTATAGCATACTACTATACTAGTAAATGTGCCATAAACAGTAGTACACATACCGACCATATTAATGCACTGTTCATAGCTTGTGCATAAATATATATATATTCCCCCATGTAAACCATTCTGAAATTGTCTTATTCCATCTTTTAGCCTCCTCTTTCTTTTGTGTTCTCCTACATGCCTCCCTACTTATCTCCAATATGTCCACAATATTTCATGACTAATTTTTTTTTCCTTTTAATTGCCTGTTTTGTCAGATGCTTATGCATGTCAGAAACACAAGAATATGTTGCTGATGCAACCTTGATATTTCCTTCATTTGTAACTAGGGTTGCCACCTTTTCTGGAAAAAAATACTGGCCTTCCTATATATTTGTCTTTTTTCCCTATTAATAACATTGGGATCAGCCATCATTTTTACCAGCCAGGTGGCAACCCTATCTGTAACCCCTTTTTCTATGCCTTCATAATCGCCCTTTTAATATCTTTGCTCTTAAGCACCTTTAAACATTTCTTAAGTGTCTTATAAATCAAATCCCCTACAGACTCACTACTTTAATCAGAAGAATCTGTAACAGAAACATTTATCTTACAGTACTCACCCTTCTCCATTGCAAATTCAGATATCCATTTCTGCCCTTGCGTTTTTTTTTTTTGAAAGATTTTCTTTATTAACTTTTCCACAATTTATAGATTTAAGATAGAAGAAGAAAGCTAAATAAGATACAAAGAAAGAAAAGGAAGATGGGTTACAAAGATCACAGTCTCATATAAAGTGTACTTTTTCTTTTTATTCTCCGTTGCCCGGACCAGTTAATGCATCGTCCAGCCAGCGGTCCCATATTTTTCCAAACTTATCGGGGCAACCCCGGGCCAGATATACCAATTTTTGCTTAGGGAGCGTGTCATCAATTAGTTTTATCCAGAATCTCAAAGTGGGCAGCTTCATGGCTTTCCACGTCAGGAGTATTGCCTTCTTGGCATAGTGGAGTAGCTGATGGAGGCACAGCCTATCTCCTGACGGGAGACTCAAATCTCCAATATGTCCCAATAAACATAATTCCAGGGTCTGGATGTTGGGTAAGCCCAAAGAAGTGTCCATAAAAGTAAGTATTGAAGTCCAGAAACGTTGTATCTTAGGGCACTCCCAGAACACATGCAGATAATTACCTTGTTCAACATTGCATTTAACACATACAACTGGATAGCTTTGATATATTCGTGCCAGCCTGTGCGGTGTATAATAAACTCTTTTCAGAAATTTGGTGTGGATGTATCTATCCTTTATTGAAATACTTATTTCGGGGATACGCTCGAGTATTTCCTTCCAAGGTCCCTCATCCAAACCAGATACATCCTGGGCGCATTTACCTCTAATATCGGATCAAAGTCCCCCTGCTGGAGGACGGTATAGAACCAACTGACAGGTTTAGAGAGTCTGCCCTTGCTTTTAATCTACCAGAAGCTGGTGCCCTTTGTTTTGCTGAGTTGAAGCCTTCATCTTGAGGTGTTCCTATGTTGCTCTGACTTGAAACGTCTGTCATACCAACTTTTTCTTTCCATTGCAGCCTGACAGTTGTTTGCTGTTGAAATCACTCTTGTCTTTGCTGCAGAAATTATTTCACTTGTTGCCTTGCACTGTCCAGCTTCCATTCTGGTTCTCACTCCTAGAGATATGATTCTGGGGCGCTGTGACCCCTGTGTTAGTTCAATTGTAGCTAAGATTTGAAGCCAAAACCTCTTGGTTCCTGCCGACTTTTCCCTAAGCACTGGGCCAGGAAGGCAGCAATTCAAACGTACCTGCAACACAAAAGGTTATCTGGCCCCTTCCCCCTCTACCTCACATTATAAGCTTGACTCTTCTCCCTCTCATACCTGCCTTGAGCCAAGGGGAGGGGGTTGAAAACAACCAACTATAGAGACCCCACCCCCTCCCTCTTGCAGTCAGCAACTCCTGGCTCCAAGAACAATAGGTCTCATGGGCCTCCATTTAAAGAATTGCAGCCTTCTTGTGGTTAATAAAGTTTGTTGTTACAACCTACAAGGCCTCATAAAAAAACATGGTGTCAGAAGCTGGCAGAAACTTTGGTGTTTATTAAGCCACTAAAGTTACAAAAAAGGACAGCAAAACTCTTAAAGGAACAGTTCAGTGTGAAACTAAAAACTGTGTAAATAGATAGACTGTGCAAAATAAAAAATGTTTCTAATATAGTTAGTTAGCCGAAGAGACCTATTATCTTATATTGTTACATTTACTTATTTGCTTATCTGAAATTGTTATCAAAGTTTTCAAGTGCACCTGGTGGCTGTTCTGGGCTCTCTGCCAAAAGCCAATTAAGTTAGAAACATTGTTTCTTTTTCTGGCTGTGCAGTGCAGAGAAAAACTGAACTTTTCAGTACAAATGAGTGACTGCAGGTTGAGCTGTCAATAGAGGGACTGTCCCTCTAGAAATGGGACAGTTGGGAGGTATTTAACACAGCAAAAACACCACTCAGAAGGGAACACAGGTTTACAACAAAAGCACTGGGCTACAAAGGTGAAAGCATAAAATGCAAATATTGTGGAAACAGTCACACCAGGGGTAGAGAGCATTGTCCTGCATATGGTAAAACTTGCAGCAAGTGCAAAAAGCAAAATCCCTTTGCCAGAGTTTGTATGCAGAGGACTGATAACAAAGTGCATCTTACTACAGAGACAGAAAACAGCTACTCAGATAAATCAGTGCTTACAGTAAGACATCACAAGGGATCTGTGAGTGCACAAGGCTCCCAGTGGCTTGTGCAACTAAAGCTCTGTACAAGTAAGAAAGCAGGAAGACAAATACTTTGTCAACTTGATTGTGGTGCCACGTGTGATCTTATGACATTCAAGGATTACTGCAAAATTACAAAAGAAGAAAACCCAACATTACAGAAAAGCCATGTCAAGCTGAAGTTGTATAATGACAGTTATATGATACCAATGGGACAGTGTATTTTGAACTGCACATATAAAGGCAAAAATTATCACCTTCTTTTTCAGGTTTTCCTGACAGAAAGAAAGAAAGGGTACCGATTTGTGTCAGGGACTACTGGGGGTTTAGAGACAAAATCACTATGCAGAAATGGATTCTGCATAAAGGACACAGAGTCATCATACCCAAGTCTCTACACCCAGAGATCATAGCAAGAATACATTCAAGTCACCTTCGCATAGATACATGCCTTCGCAAAGCAAAAGATGTGATATTCTGGCCACATATGGGACCGGAGATAATTGAGGTTATAAAGGACTGTAAAACCTGCAATGAATACCTCCGCAAGCAGACAAAGGAACCACTGATGACACCAAAACTGCCTACTATACCATGGAGTAAATTAGGAATGTACCTCTTTTCTGTACCAGGGCAAGATTACTTAGTAATAGTCAATTACTATTCAGTGTTTTGCAAGATAGATGCAATTTCTGATACCACCTCCAAAACCATCACTGAATGCTGTAAAGTGCACTTGGAATACCTGACACTGTTATCACAGACAACAGACAGCAATTTGCCAGCTCAGAAATTAGGAATTAGAACACCTTACATCATCTCCCTATCAGTCAGTCCAATGGTAAAGCTGAATCTGCTGTGAAGATAGCAAAAACCATCACAAAGAAAGCTAAGAGAGATGGAAAAGATATCTGGAAAGCCATACTTGACTGGAGGAATACTTCTACAGAGGACACCAACAGCAGTCCTGTACAAAGACTTATGTCACAAAGGAAAAAGAACTCTCCTTCCCACTGCTCAGAAGCCGCTGTTTCCAAAGGTGATAAAAGGGGTAGTTGAGAAGCGCCAGAAAACAAAAGCATATTTTGATAGAGGAGCCAAAGAAAACCCAGAACTATACATTGGCCAAACAGTATGTATACAACCTTTTCCTACATTGGTAGATGGAAGCTGGCGCAAAGGTATTTGTTGGGAAAAAGTTCCAAATATATATATATATATATATATATATATATATATATATATATATATACACATAGCTCCATTCTGAAAACATACTGAAGTTTGTTTTTGTTATATATAAAAAAAAACGAACGAAAGGGATATATAAAGAGCTTAACATGTGCTGCCATCTACTAGTTTGATGAGTACTACAGTCCTCAAGGTTTGGACATTGTCTGTGTGTGTGTGTGTGGTTAATAAAGTTTGTTGTTACAAGCTACAAGGCCTTAAGACAAATGACTGCTGAATAACTTCTCCAATAATTATGTATAAAAAAATGTCCAAAGACATAGAGACGTCTAAATGATAATGCAGAAAGCAAAAGCTTAAAAAACCATAACTCTAATCATGATTAAAAGTGCACTATTATAACCCCCTGTTTAACATACTCTATAGTTTTAATCAGGAAACATCTATGTTTTTTGTTAATTTATTTAGCTAAACAGCTGAGCAGGAGTCCATTATGCAGGGGAGCATCAACGCACTAGTAATTCATTGATCTATTAGCTTCAATATCCCTTTTTGCCCTGTTTATCTCAAGCAATAAAAAATATACATTTTATATATACATATCTCAGTACTCTTCACATTTTGGCACTGAACACATAAAACACCATTGATAAAGACAAGCCATTATTTAAAAAAATTATTTCCAATCCCACAGAAACATAAAATGCTTATACTAACCTACCAGTGTGGATGTGCTTTGGTTCTCTGTGAAGTGCAGTTTCTGACTGAGGTTTTAAAGTAGACTGAACATCCCTGAGGATCATGCACAGAACATTTCAACTTGATTTTCCAAAGCCCAAGAGGACAACCTGTAGTTCTACATTAATTAATTAATTAAATAAATGTATTTCTTAATAAAAGGAACTTAATAAAATAATATTAAAGGGTTTTGTATACATTAAATATAATGTACTGGTACCCTGCACTGGTAAAATTGTGTGTGTGCAGTTTACTACTATATTGGACTTTAGGTCCCACATTTACATACGCTTTGAAGAATATAACATGGCACATGTAGGTCTGCAAAATTGCAATTTTGAGTGCAATCACCATGTTTTTTCACACAATGCAGCATTTTCCCCTCAGAAGTCCAGCATCATTGCAGTTGCAAAGGGCCAACGTACTTGTGCTGCGCCTGCAGAAATGATGTCCTATTCTACAAAGTCAACACAACTGTGCGTGCATTTTGTAGCAGATCAGGTGCACAGTTTAAGATGGACCAGCACTCAGATTCTGTCAAACAATAGTGTTTTATTCAAACATCACTGTGCATCCAACGTTTTAGCCTGCATTGGGGCCTTTATCAAGGATGTACGTATGTATATATAGATATACAAGGGGATGTGACGGCGGGGATACTGGACATTTTCTTCAAAAACTTCAATCACTTGAAAATGTGGGGGATGATGTAATTCTGGCCACATTAGATGTGGCTAGTCTGTATATGTCCATCCCACATGGTGATGGGTTGAAAGCTAGTGAGTGGATACTTAAGGAAGGAGCACCTTATTCTGTACAACACATTGATTTTTTCTCACAGGCTGTAGAGATCATATTGTGTTGCAATTATTTCAATTTTCGGGAACAGTATTACCTCTAACTACGTGATACCGTGATGGGATCCAACGTCGCCCTGTCATATGCTAATGCCTTTATGGCTAGACGAACAACAACACATTTATCTCGATATAGACTTCTCCAGGCATTGTCTTGCCTGGTAGAGATACATTGATGATGTTTTTGTGGTGTGGCAGGGAGACGTTGACTCCCTTCAGCCTTTCCACAGTAGGATTAATGGTACATCCCTCAATCTCTTTTACACTCGTATATGATCTCCAAAAAATTCACTTTCTAGATGTTCTTGTATATAAGGATTTGGAGGGCCAAATATGTACTTCACTTTTTACAAAGCCAACTGATAGGAATCAAATTCTTCATTATACTAGTCAGCATCCCCCACATACGAAGAAATCAATCCCTATCAGCCAACTCTCAAGGGTAAAGAGGTTAGTGAGTGAAAGGAAGGAAAAAGAGAAACAGGAGCAGATTATGTGTCATAAGTTTAGAGAGAGGAGGTACCCTGAAAAAGTGATTCAACAAGCTCAACATAAAGCTAGACATCCTAAAGAGAGGACTAGACAGTTTAAACGTATACCATTTGTTACCCAGTTTCACACTAATAGTGAGGCTATTGGTAAATTATTGCGAAAACATTGTACATTTTACGTAATGCCTATCCGACGATACCAAAATTTAGAGCACCACCTGTCATCTCCTATAGAATAGGTAAAACTATTGGGGCACATGTCACTTCCACTCTAGTGAAAACTACACCAAGGAAGTACACACATTTTGGGGAGGCAGATCTAAAGGTATGTTTTGTGCACAGTGTCTTTTTGTACTTAAAGGTAGGGAGTTTGTTCAACATATACAGCTACGGGGTCACTATACATGTATCTCTAAATTTGCAATATACGTGCTGACATGTCCGTGTAGTCTCATCTATGTAGGTGAGTCCACCCAGATGGTCAAATCACGTATATCGCAACATCGTTCTAGTATTAACTTAGGCAATACTACATTACCTGTATTGAAACATTTTGTGATTGTGGGTCACACTGCTGATCAGCTTAAATTTATGGTGTTAGAAGTAGTGCCTCCCATCAGAAGAGGGGGAGACAGGGAATTAAAATTAAAGAGAAGAGAGGTGTGGTGGATTAATATGCTCAAATCTTTACATCCGTGGGGTTTAAATCGTGATTACGACCTGTTTTTGTTCTTATAAATATGTATATGTGATGATGCTCTATACTGACATGGATGCAAATTCTTAGGTCATTTCCTGTTTGTTGCCTACATAATGCGATACCTGTGATATGTTGAGAGATTTTTTCTGACTTGACAAAGGATACACAGGTTGTCCGAAACGTTGCTAAATGATGCACTGACTTTCTAATATCTTTTTGCAATATATGAGTGCTGCTGCTTCTTTTCATATTTATATATAATGGTTTTTAAAAATTAGTGGGGAGCACAATTTCCCCTTGTTTGTTATAGTTATACAGGAGCAGTGACCAGCTCCATATTGTAGCTTCCACCCTTCCCAACTATAGTCAGGTGATCTCACTGGTGTCTAATAAAAGGGCAGCCAAGTTTGGGAGTTTTACTTTCAAAGCAGCTAGTAAGTTGCAGGTAAAACTTAGTCCCTTTGTAAAATGTATAATGAAGCAATAGAATTCTTAATGAATCAGATGAAAATTGAGCATAGGACTGGCCAGATATGGGATTACTTTGACGCAGTTGGCCAGCTTAAATATATTGCAATATATGGACAAACAATCCCTGTTTTTTTTAAAGGGTAAGGCATTTAGCATTAAAGGTCTTTTCCTCTGTAGATGCCCCAGAAGCTCCTCACCTTCTTCTTTATCTTCTTCTTCTTCATCTGATTCAATGCACATGCTCTGTGCTGCTGTCAGTTGGTGAGCTCAGGGACCAACTCACAATATACAGTACACATAGAATACAAATTTCACAATATAAGGCTGCTTATAATTAAGATATAATTAAGACAGATAATTACCAAAATCAGTGCAACTAGCACCAGAATTGAATAATCAGCCCTGTAGCATCTCTAAACTTAGCTTCTCAACAGTTGCTCAAAGCCCACTGAGCATGTGCGTGTCACAGACACTTTCCAAGATGGTGACCCCCTGTGACAAGTTTGAAGTCCTGGATCATTGCTGCTGTTGAGAAGCTGAAACTTTTGACTGGTGCAATTAGTTCAGTATATAGAACATGGCATTTTTAGCCATATTCATTTTTAGGGTTTAGTTCTCCTTTAATCAAGTTTATTGGACAGGTAATATACGATGGACAGCTAAAACTTTTAAACAAGTTTATAACAGATATTTTCATAAAAGAAAGAATCTGGGTTTCAGGTTTAATTAGAAAATAACTTTTATTATACAGCTTTTTATGTCTGAGTGACAGGTCCCCTTTAATCAGAGGATCAAGTTTATTATGATATCAAGTGCAGAAGAATTCAGCAGCCAGGAGAGATTTTACCCTGCTGATTGTTAAAATATCATTGAAGTTCTTATTTTATTGGTTACAAATCATCAGATCTAATTATTAGTCATCATTATTTCATAAGAAGCAAATGTTATCATATTAAGTTAGTACACCTTTAGTCTATGTGCGTGGAAGGCTTAGTTTACCTCAGTTTAGGTATTTCAATAAATCTACTTGATATTTACAGACTGCCTAGAGGACTCCTCATCAAGTGCCAGCTCATATACATACAGTTATAAACTTAGAATATGACAAATTATTTAAGAAAAACACAAAGGATTTAATGCATATAATTAGCAGCCCAAATTCTAATCCATTACATTCAGTACTTAAATTCACATCACCTTAATGTCATCATGGCTCTTTAATAAATGTTTCAACTTTTTTGAATCACCCCACAGAAATACCAGACCCCTCATTTTAATCAGCTGAAAAGTTTTACCATATTAC
The DNA here is from genome assembly GCF_017654675.1 of Xenopus laevis. NCBI lineage: Eukaryota > Metazoa > Chordata > Amphibia > Anura > Pipidae > Xenopus > Xenopus laevis. The sequence goes on from NC_054371.1 coordinate 155,089,106, forward strand.
CCTTTATTATTTTGCTCTCCTGCAGGTCAAGTAGAGTTAATGTATTCTTAATATTAGAAAATGCAAACACATGGCGTAGAATGAACCACCTATTTAAATATGATTTTTTTTTGTTAAGGATTTCAGGACAGCATTACCACATTTGTTGTGAGGGGAGGGGGGGGGGGTTGTAGGGACCCACCAAAGGATCTTTTGCCCAAAACCAACCATTTCCTTAAAGTAGCAAAGTATATCATCAGCCTCCAGAGAATGTTGCACATTTACAGGTATATGCACTTATATTTGAACCCTAAAGGCCAATTTATTAATGCCCAACCCTCCAGGCTAAGGGTTTACTGTAACGTTTTTCCTTGCTTGCTGTCGATTGGTTTTTACTTTTCCTGAGTGGGTTTTTCAAACAGATAAAAAGCTCACCACCTAAAAATTGCGGAGCTATTTATTGTTTTTAAAAACTTGGTCAGGGAAAAAAAAAAGACCAGCATGATTGTTTTGGTCAAAGTCATAGTGACAATGTTTTAGATGCAGATACCATGTTACTTTTTCTGCTGATTCTCATCATTACATCTGCAATGCTACAAAAAAATCTTTAGCATGTGCTTACCACACTTCTATCCAGCATTAACCCTGGGCATGTACAAAAATAAAGATAACCTAGGGAATGTAAGGCAGTGTAGAGTTTTACTTGGTTTTAGCACTGTGCTGACCTATATTTCATGTCACATCATTCAGCTATAAGTCAGGAAGTGCACAATTTCGGCATCCATGTTTTTTGCATGGCATTTCATAAATATCTCCTTGTAGGAGTTTTTCCCCCTTTTCTAAATGTATCTAGACATAAATTCTTACATTATTGAATAATTGCCTGGTGGGAATTTTTTATGTACGTCTTACAGATTACTAGTGTAATCATGGTATACAGACATATTTTGCCTGGTGGGAATTTTTTTATGTATGTCTCACAGATTACTATTATAATCATGGTACACACACAAGTTATATTATGAAAATTATAACATTTTGTCTCCAAACAAATATGGAGCTAGGACAGCCCAGAATGTGTTTTAAGAGAGGAAAGTATATATTAGCATATGGACACTTCATTTTTTGTTATGCAACATGTTTAAATCTTTTTTTTTCTACTGGTAGTTGCTAGATTATCTAAAAGAACAGTTCAGTGGATGATGCCTCATCTTTTTTTTCATCTTATGGCTAGAAAGACCGAAGCATCCTTAAAGGAGAGTTATTTGACAATATCAGCAACATGTAGACCTGCCATTGCGCTTACCTCTATATCCAAAACCATACAATCTTGTATAATAAATACTGAAAAACATGGAGAGAACATAATGAAATCACTTGTCGAGATCAAGCCATTTAATTTGTAACTAGATGGAGTTTTCAATCAGTTACCTGGATTGGTCCAGGCAGTCTTTCAGGATAAAACTTCCTTTAGAGAACAAAGATCTACAAACCAGGGAAGGAATAGTCACGATCAAGGTTTCAAAAAGGTGGTAAAAGCACCCTGTGGTTGTCAAACTTTTGTGGGGATCTGGTAGATTCAATCACAGGGTTGTTGGGGCTACATACACTAGATTAAGGCTTTCATTTAGAATTCCAGTTCCAGGCTAAATTTATTGCTGAAGTCTCAAGTTCCAAAGGACAGATGTAGGAAACAGATTTTGTCCGATTATATAGATGTTGGTTTATGGTCTTGTCTGTTCAGTCTTCAAAAGAAGAATTCTGACCAGTTCTGGGTCTAAGTGAGATAAAGCTTTTCCTAACAAAGAAGCCATTCAAGATAGAATCCCTGAACACTATAATTAAAGAGATTGTTCCAGGAGATTGGTTGCTCTTCGAAGATTTGAAGGGAGTGCATTTCCTCATCCCAATAGCAAAAATCTTTGCTATAAACATATAATCAACATTTTATTAACATAAAATAAATTAATTTATTTTACCAACAAATTTCGCAGCGCTGTGAATATTCAAGAGTCTTTCCCTACAACTCACTAATTTTTTTAAAATAATTTTTCAAATAACGGGAGAAATTTACCTCCTAAGTCCAAAGGTCAGCTTTTTAGTGTTGTTATCCCGTAGGTCCATTCTCCCCACTCTCACAATTTGGCAGAAAAAGCTTATTCCAACTCTTTTTACGTCTTTACTTCCAAGATCAGTGAAAACATTACCAGTTATCCGGCTACCCTTTGACCTAGCATTATTTCTAGGTCTAGTTTTTATCAACTCTTGTTGCAGAATTTAGGAAAAAGACAATCCACACTACTTCAATCTTTTGTTAAAGGTTGCCTCAAAGACTTTTATGCCACATAAATTGAGTAAACTTGCTTTAGAAGATTATTAATGGGTCATAACTTTCAACATAAATTCAAAGTAAATTACAATCAACTCAAGATCTGACGTATCTAGGAACCAGGTTTCAAAAGGGTTTAGCATTCAAATTTTACAGATTTAGAGTTCAAATTTTACAAAATAAAAATAAAAATGGTTATAGGAAAATATAATCTCCTGATGTTGGAAGCTGAGTTCATTGGAGAAGCGTGGAGAGCTCCAGGAGTTGCTATATGAGCTAAAAGTATTTAGAAGTTAATTGAAAGAAGTTAAGATGAGAAAATGTTGTCTCCATTAACACACCTGGGTAAATTGTCCACAATACAGTGGAATTTTAAATGAAAGCCCCAAGTCAAGTGTGAATGACAGAAAGATGTGAAATGGTCAGCCATTAGGAGCATTTGGGCCACAGCGAGGTTCCAATTGTTTATTATTAATATAATAACTTCCTTATAATACTTTAAATAAATAATTATATAGAAAGTATACAAACAACTAAATATATGAAGTCCAATTACATTAATTAGATATACCCTGACATATTTATCCCCTAGGGTGCAATTAAGACAAGCACAGTAATGAAATTCCAGAGGGAAGTACCATTCATAAAAGCATTGCTATGTTACACACACAATAAATGCCTTTATGAAGGGAGCCTTGTCAGTGGACCATAAACTGCAAAATGTGTATTTCTAGCGCTTTTTTTCATGACATAATTTACCAGCACATTATAAGTGATTGGATAACACTGCATTAAATACAGCAGAACCACATGTTCTCTCAATATATATTGAAAATATATTGAAAGCATCTTCATAGCAGCTTTATATAGATAGGTGCTATTTTATACAGTATTCTACAGTTCATGCTGAACATTCATATTTTTATTCTTATAGTTTAAGACTAGAACATTATATTTTATGCATGAACATATTGTAGCTTTTAGTTTAAAAAAACAAGAGTTGAAAAGGGTGTCTTGACCACATGCATGAAGAAGAAATTTTGCAGCCTGGAAATCAATCTGCAGTGAGTACACAAATATTATTTTTGCTAAACTTTCCCAAGAACCTTATTATTTTTAATGGTACATCCTTAGAATTTAAGGATGTTACGAAAGACAGTTCATTGTAAACCTTTAATCAAATAAAATCCATAAAGTAGAAATACAGAGAAGAGAAACCACTGGCAAGTTATTTAATGTTCTGGGAATTTAAGAATTCAGTTGTCTGATTGCATGTAATTATGGACCAATTGTATAAATGTATGACTATGATGGGCGAATAAATTCACCTGGCACGAATTTGCAACGAATTTCCATGTTTCGCCGCTGGTGTCAATTTCCGTTTTTTTTGTGAAAACGTTCGAATTGCTCGATTTTTCCGTGAAAACTTTTGAATTGCTCGATTTTTCCATGAAAACGGTTGAATTGCTCGAGTTTTTAGTGAAAACGTCTGAATTGCTCTTTTTTCCGTGAAAACTTTCAAATTGCTTGCTTTTCTCATGAACTTTTCGATTACACGATTTTTCACCGGGAGAAATTTGCCCATCACTATGTATGACTACATAGAATTCCACAAGATGGTGCAGACCTAAATACTACATATAGCAATGTGTCCAGAGATGCACCAATAGGGCCTCAAAAAACTGGGTTCTTAGGCCCTAGTTGTATACATGACCAAGTGGTGATCTTGAGTGATGTTTAAATAGCCCAAGCAAGCAGGATTATGTGAGGTTTATTGATATCCAACAATAAAATGATATAAACTTAATTAATTATGACAGCACATTTGTAAATATCACAGTTACATTTAAAATGAGGAGATAATCTGTCACGCTTAGAACAGCTATTCTAACTTCAGATTACTATCCCAAATTAGAAAGGCCTTTGATTCTCACATATCTGGACATTAGATTGGACATTTCATTTTTCCTTTTTCTTGGTGTTTGTGTATGGATTCTTAGTCATCTCTGCAGCTGGTTATTGACATTTGATTATCCCAAGGCCTATAATACTATATAAGGGAAATTATTTTCAGATATGATGAACCCAAACACATACTAAGCTCTTTATCACGGTTTGTACATATAACAAAAAACTGAATATAAATGCTCTTCTACTTTCTCTCAAAGGGAAAACACAATTGAATGAAAATGCAAAAGATAAATAATTCCCAGGTTACATTCTTCACCCTTCTTCAGCTTTGGGGATCTCCTGCTGGACAAATTTCTTTCACCATGTCCTTCACTATTATTTATGTGTTAACGCTGAGTGGAAACCTAATAATTATCATTGTCTGCAGGGTTGAAAAGTCTCTTTACACCCCAATGTACTTCTTTCTCAGTCACCTTGCTGCACTGGAAATCTGTTATATCTCTGTGACTGTTCCTAAAATGATCCACTATTCTGTTTCAGGAGACGGCAGTATTTCATTTGCAGCTTGCCTTACCCAGTTGTATTTTTTTGGATCCCTTGGCTCGACTGAATGCTTCCTTCTACCTCTAATGGCTTATGATAGATATCTTGCTGTTTGCAAGCCTTTACATTATTACTCACTAATGACTTCTCAATTCTGTAGCAGATCCGCTGGATGTTGCTGGTCATTTGGTTTCATATTCACTATGTCCTCTGTACTTCTTATTTCTACACTGAAATTCTGTGGCTCTAACCATATACAGCATTTCTTCTGCGACATCTCCCCACTTCTTAAGTTATCATGTACTGATGTTCGGCATACGGAGACCCTCATTTTCCTACTGGCATCATTTACATTGCTGGGATCCTGCCTAACCACATTACTATCATATTTAATGATACTCTCCACTGTGCTAAGTATATCTACACAGTCAGGCAGGGGAAGGGCAAGTGCAACCTTTGCTTCTCATTTGACTGTTGTAACAATATATTATAGTACAATGATCTTTGTTTATGTTCGTCCCACCACTACTAGCACCTCCAGTCTCAACAAGATCCTATCAGTGCTGTATACAGTTTTAACCCCACTACTTAATCCTTTCATCTATGCTTTGAAGAACAAAGAGGTAATGAGGGCTCTTTGGAAAGTAAAAAGCAGATTTAAGGTGTAGCTACACCAACCTATTTTGAGAATTTATAATCAGAATCAATAATACAAGATCAATGCATTTAGCCATTTTATCTGCTAACAAAGGTAATCATAACAAGCTTTCAGAACATTTTAGTTCCTTTTTCAAGCTGAATACATCCAGCTTGAAAAAAGGAGGAAAAAACTGTTTGTTATTTTTCTTGCCCTGTGACCGGCTAACACAGTACAACAACTTTACCTTTTATATTCTACATTTTCTGTATATCTTGTGAGTTGGCCCCTATGCTTAGTAACTGATATCAGCACAGAGTATGTGCAGTGAATCAGCAGAAAAGAAGAGCTACTGGGACATCTTTGGACACACACAATATACAACATTTCTGCCATACTTCTTAACTAAGCTTTAGTTTTCCTTTAAGAATATAATACTGTGCAACATAAGAATTTTATTGGTGTGGTAATGTATTGTTTTTTAACCTGGTGTCCATATGGACTTAATGGGGGAGGTTACAAGATCATTGAATGGACTTTCAAAAGAAATGTGGTTTTTTTGTATGAAGCACTGGTTCCAAATATTCCTTATTCGCACCCAGAGCTCTGCCTTTGTCCATAAAAGGCTAAAACCTCAAACCAGAAGTAGTAGAGCCAGAAACTAGCAAATTAACTGTAAAACATTTACTGACACTAAGGGGGTTATTTATCAAGGTCCTCAATATCGGCTGCTACAAACTCCGATCTAACCCGCTGGGGTTTTTAACGTTTATTTATTATTACATTTTCTGGAAAATTTGCTTTACGGGAAAAGCTCATATTTTCATGATTTTTTCGTGAATTTTCTCCGAAAAGGTCAGAAAACATTGTGAAATTGCCAGAAACCCCCGACACAACCAAAAATCGATGTGACTGTTCCCTTTGACTTTTATGCAACCTCGACAGGTTTGAGATGCCGTGTTTTTATATTCTTTTAGCCCTCGGGGTTTAATAAATTCCGAAAAATTAGTGATTTTTTTAATAGTCCCATTTCATTAAAAAAAAAAGCACAAATTTTTGGGATTTCGGAGAATTTCGGGTATTCGGAGCTTAGTAAATAACCCCCTACATGTTTCGGGCAAAGCCCTTTTTCAAGTGTAACCAAGGCAACGTAGGCAATATAAGGAAGCTAGCAGGGAAAGGAAAGCCACCTCTGAAGAAGCTGTTCTCAGAGAAACACGGCAGGTGTGACATCACTTCCGGTCGCAACAGTAAGTTGATGCACAGGTGGAACACACAGGAGAGGAAAAAGCCAGCAGAAACCATCTCTTTGCATCAGACAGGATCCCCTCCACAATCTGTACCGTAACACTGGAGGAATTGATTGTTTGATATGCACTCAGAAATTTGACTTATGTAAGTGCAATACATTTTAAAACCTTTTTAAAAATAAAGGTGACTTATACTATGGGTGCTGTCCCTGCTTTTTAATGTCTTTACAGAAAAAGGAATACCCTGGAGTTGATATTGATATGCTGTTTTGAAATCAGGAATTTTGCCGGTTGCTAATCCTACCAGAGAGTGGAGAAGTTCACAGGGCACATATTTCAAATACAAAAATATAACCCAAAAAACTCAACATTTAAGTTAAAAGGTTAATCTTTATTTAACATAGAATTAAAAGAATAGGCATACAGACCAATTGGTGTGCCGCCTTACGCGTTTCATTCCCATTGGTAGTTTTATTATTACAGAGAAAAAGGAAATCATTTTTAATAATTAGGATTATTTGATTATAATGGAGTCTATGGGAGACGGCCTTTCTGTAATTCGGAACTTTCCTGATAACAGGTTTCCGGATAACGGATCCCATACCTGTAGTTTATAGGAAATCACTGTTCTCTAAAAATTGTGTTGGAATGAATTGTTAACTTTGTACTTTATAATACTTTTCTGTTCATGATTTTGTTTTTTATGCAATTTTCAACTGTATTTTAATTTTCTAAATTTTTTATCCCAAATATGAAAACATGCAAAAGTTTTTTAAAATATGAATTAGCTATTAAGCAAATTTTTTTTTAGTTGCCAAAAAGGTGCCTATTTATGAAGCCTTGATTTTTTCTGGTAGATTTTTTCTTGGGAAAACTCACATTTTTAGAGGGGAAAAAAACTCAAATTTTTTTAGATTTATTATACCCCAGAGCTGCTAAAAATTCGAACCTGAAAATGCTCCAGCTAAAACCTGTCAAGGTCATGTAGAAGTCAATGGCAGATATAACTTTTACAATTTGAAGATGTTTCTTGACATGTGCTGGGTTTGTATGATAATCCGGGAACTTCGGACGACAACTCGAAAAAGTCAAATTAGAAAAAGTCGTACAATTCAAATTGTTATACGCCTTTTCCTGCACCAACTTTTTTGAGCTGATTTCTTGATAAATTATTTAAATTTACAGATGGGAGTTAGGTCGACTTTGTTTTAATAAAAAAATGGGATAAATTTGAGTTTTAGTAAATACCCCCCCATAATGTTGTTAGTTGTTTAATACTGCATTGATTTTTATAAATGCTACCTAGCTATTTGTGTGCCTCACTTTTACATCCCCTGATTTTAAGTTTTCCCTCATTTTACATTGTTGTGTCATGGTCCCACCTATATATTATGCAAAATGATTTTACATTTTCCTGGATTTTACACCATTTTTTTCTGGTCTCCTGAAAAACGTAAATTGGGGGTTCTACTGTAGTTCTACAGAGGCTTGCGAACGTTAGCGACCATGTTTGCACCATTTTTGACTGATTAAGACCTCAATGACTTCCTCGCAAAGTTAGTGACCAAACTGAATTTGAGAACGTTCGCAGTGCATGTAATAACATTTCTCACTCGCAAACCGTTTTTCGCGACAAAATATTTAATAAAGCTCAGGTCTTACAGTTTTGCAATGCAATAAAGCCTAATGAAGGATTTTACATTGCAACAGGCAAATTTTTATTTGCAGTTTTGCTCTTTGTGAATTTTATTATTTCCCCCTAAGTTTGCCCAGGATTAGTAACCCATAGCATCCAGTAATCAGGTAGCATTAACTGGTTGCCTGTTTAATGAAACATCTTGCTATGAGTTAATGCATTTTGGCTAACTTTACTGCATTTTGCTAGTAAGAACTGGGGTGTTGTTTTGCCCTAAACAGGTAAAAATGAGTTGTTTGCTTCATATACAGGACTAAAGATGATGTCTGTAAACTGCTGTTTAGTTATGGGTGCAAACTACTTCATTGATTGGATTATTTTAGGTGTGAGGCTTTTGGTGCATTCATAGGGGCAAAAAATGTGAAGTAATTTATGTAACAATGTCTGTAAAATTATAAATAGATTTTATTAATATTAAAATGAACATTTTTTAAACTAAAAAGCATAAAGGGGTAGTTCACTTTTAAATAATCATGATTCAGATATTATTTTGAGACAATTTGCAATTGGTCATCATTTTTTACTTTTTTTTTTGCTTTATGTTCAGCACCTCTTCAGTATGCTATGTCGGCAACTGGTTGCCAGGGTCCATTTTGCCCTAGAAACCATACATTGAAGTAAACAAGAGACTAGAATATATTAATAGGAAATTGCCTAAATAGAAATATAATGATAAGCACAAGAAAGATGTAGCCACACAGACACAACTGTCCTCAGGAGGTAAAGAGAGAGAAAGGCATGATCGGGGGTGGGGGCAGCTGGATTGTATGTTATTTAAACTGAGTAAGTTATGTATGATGTTGCATTTCTAATTATGCAAATGTCAATTTAGCAAAAACGGCTGTGACTTGCTTAGAAACTTACACAACTTCAAGCAATGCCAACAGGGGCAGACAGGTTCAAACTCCACTGACCATCAATGAATTAAACAACTTGAGGGAAATTCCACTGATTTATTTGCACATTAATAAATCAATATAACTAGATTTTTTAGATAACTTATTGTACAGTAGCATCTGTTTAATATTGGGATCTATTTGCTAAATCGTATGAATATCTACATTTTCTGCAGTAGAATTGATTAGTTATTGCTTTCACTAAAGAAATGTTTAAAAAAATTGGAATTAAAAGAAGAATGCAGAAGCTGAAGAAGAGGTTATTGGATACCATGCTTTTTCTAAACACACGCACTAGTACATTGTACTGAAATCCATTTTTCAATGAAAAACAGTTCGGTATCTTGCCTCTCATTACATTAGGGGTGTACACAGGGAGATTTTTTCCCAAATCTACCAAAAAATACCTGTGTCAGGGGGAATCTCTGGTGCTAAAACCTGTAAGTTGTGAAAATGCTTTAAGATATTGCCTTTTCTAGCATTTTCAGACACTTCATTTGATTACACACCCACAATTCACACTAAAAATTTATTTTTGTGCATAATAAATCTTCCAGTGTGTCATAACTGTACTTACTTTGTCCAGCAGTTAATACCGGTAATAGGAAATTGAATGGGTAATTTAGGCAAAAACTGCCCCATCTGCTATAACCCTGACTTGCATGTACAGTAAAGGAAATATATACACACCTATAATATATAGTAGCTGTGAATATATTATACACCCACAATATGCAGAATGTAAGGTGACTGAAAATGTTGTTGTTCAAAAATGTAGTGTATGATGATGTCACTGTGAGAGAATGATTGTTCTGTGTATGTGTAATGTTAGTGTAGTAAAATTGAAGTGTTAAAAGGGTGTAATTACAGGGATTGTCCACTAGGTGCTTCCCCATTAGTTGGAAAGGGTTATGTAAGGGTGTTATGTAAAGTGTAGTTTCTGCCCCAGCCACTAGAGGGAAGTAGTGAGATAGGGAAAAAAGATGATAAAAGGGATGGTTCCACCCAGGGTGTGGTCAGTCGAAGAAGGAAAGATAGACAGGTAAATTGTAAATGGGGCACTAGGTGTCATAGCCAGTAAAGGCAAGCTAGAAAGGGTAGCTGGCACCCCACCAAGGAGTAAGAGGCCTAGTGGCCGTGGCTCGGCCACAGATAGGGAAAAGAGAGATAGACAAGACAGTGTGGACAAACCAGGCCAAAGGTGGAAATTCCTACCCGGAAAGGCTAGGAGGAACTGCTGTGGTTGCCCGCTGGCTGAAGGAGGGAGGTGGCACACTGAAATTCCTACCGGGGCGAGGTGGAGGGCTCGTAGGACGTACGGCGGACTGCCTGACTGGTAGGTGGTGCAAGAAAAGGCCAAGAGGCTGGGTTCACAAGTCTGATGTCTGTGGGGAAATTCTGAATACCTGTACATCTGTAAAGAAACATTTTGAACGGTGGTTGGTAAGCTGATTTTGAGAAATATCTTCAATAAAAACTTTCAAGTTTTTTTATACTTTGGTGTAGTGTGGCCTTTAATGCTCGGAGGGCCCCCTACAAGTTGTATAAGATACAGTGACAATGACAGGCATTAAATATACAGCGAAAGCCAGTGGGAACTTATTTAGGTTTCATAGATAATGCCCCTAAAATATTCTGCAGAATTGTTTGCATATAAATGACCTAAAGGGATTCTGTCATGATTTTTATGGATTTACTTTTTATTTCTAAATTACACTGTTAAAGTTGCAAATAACTATTTAAATTTCAAGTTATTCTTGAACCAACAAATGTTTTTTATTCAGCTGTAATATTGGTGTGGAGGCAGCCATCTCAGTGCATTGTGCCTGATCTTGAGCTTTTAGAAGGAGCCAGCACTTCAGGATTGAACTGCTTGAGAAAGATATTGTTTCTCTCCTTCCCATTGTATTATTCCACGACACGGGTCGTGTTTGAAGTGCTAAAGGTGCCCCCTAGCCCCACCTAGTGGTATTATGCCTGATAGCCTTTGCAACCAGCAGAAAGGGAGGAGAAATATCCATTTATCTGTTTATAATAAAGAAAAAACATTAACATACAACACATAGCACCACACAAGGAAAGTGATTAGAGCTAGTTCTATAAATATTTGTGGTTTTGTTTCTAGAGCTATAAAAGGAAATATAAAGCAACAGTCTTTGCAAAGTAGATGATTACTTCAATTTATATAATTCCCATAACATAATAGCAGTAAACCAATCTACTTTAAAAACACAAATCAATGATTGCATTCAGTTTTATGATTAGCAATACTGTAGCAAAAATATATTGCTGACCATATACCCTCACCACATATTTAACTTCAAAGTACTGTTTAATTAAACAATAATTTCCTATTCTGACGAGGCAAGAATAGAGAAAATACTTATGCAGTGCGAACTATCTATTCAGCCATCAAATTTCACTCTTCACATCTGCCATCAATAGACTGTTCACAATTTTCCCCCCTCTTCAAGCAGTCGCCCCATCTCCGGATTCACAAAACGGTCATCTCCGCTCAATTGGATTGTGAGTAATAGTTGATCAAAGAGGGAGGTTTAAGGACTGCAGGCAGGACTTGAAAAAGAAACATGCACAATACAAATAGTTTGTGACAAATTACATTAATCGTGCAATAGGCAAATTATGCAATGGAAATGGCAGATACAGTTGCAAAGCACCGTATTACATAAATTGGAGAATGCGCTAAAGCAGGGGTCCCCAAACTTTTGTTACCCGTGAGCCACATTCAAATGTAAAAAAAGTAGGAAAGCAACATAATCATGCTAAAAGGTCCCAGGAGAACCAAATATGGCCTGTGATTGGCTATTGGTAGTCTCTATGTGAACTGGCAGCCTACAGGAGGCAGTACACATTTTTTATGCAACTAAAGCTTGCCTCCAAGCACCTACATTGAGGCCACTGGGAGCAAAATCAAAGGGGTTGGTGAGCAACATGTTGCTCACGAGCCACTGGTTGGGGATCACTGCGCTAAAGTGTGCAATTCGCTTTGATTTGAGATACTGTACAATATTACATTAAACACTTCAAATCAATTCTGTTCTTTCTTGATCTAAATATTGCATGCATGGTCATACCATGCCAGAGTCTCGGTGACGCCATTTCCAACAATACCCACTTTGTCAGCTTTATAGATACATATAAGCCTACTTGTAGACTAGGCTCCAGTCCAGACCTCTTTTTAAGCCTTATTTATTTGACCCTTATTGGCCACGAGGTTCTATATGCACCCTCCTCATCTGAATAGCCAATTGGCTTGAGTACATCATCTATGTACAATTTAAAGGCTTGATATGGCTTATCAAAAAATCCAAAGTTTTTATTTATGCAGCTATATTGAGTTTTAATTAAATGCAGAATTTCCATAATGTTTTACCAGATAAAGGCTCAAATAAATAAAATAATTGGAAGACAAATCTCTGGGGGAAAACCACTCATGGGGAAAATCACTCTTGGTATTTATTTCAAACGAGGTACCAAAATATATAAGCTCCACATTATGGACAAATACAGAATTTTATTAGGCTGCCAAAGCATCCAAAGCAGACATAGTTCAACATGATTAAAAATACTTTAATGACCTGCAATGCATAATTATGATTGTATGTTTTTTAACACCTTAACATCAATTATTTTGTCAGCATTTTTAGTCTATAACAGATTAAACCAACCATGGGCAATTACACAAAAGAAGCTGGTTTCATCTTGAATGCTTTTTCTGACAATGGGAGATTTCATGTTCTGTTTTTTTTAGTATTCCTTATCATTTACCTTGTAACAGTTGTTGGAAACATATTAATCCTCCTCCTCAGTAAAGTGGATTGCAATCTGCACACACCCATGTATTTTTTCCTCAGCAACCTTTCTTTTATGGATATGTGTTATACAAATACTACTATACCCAAAATGCTGCTCATAATCCTGCTTAAACATTCAGCCATATCCCTTCCAGCATGTGCTACCCAGTTGTATTGTTTCCTGTCATTGGCAGCCTCAGAGTCTTCCTTACTTGCATTGATGGCCTATGACCGGTATGTGGCTATTTGTAACCCACTGAGATATACATCTATAATGAACAAAGAGGTTTGCCTTCAGATGGCAGCTGGGACATGGATCATTGGATGTATCTATGGAGCCATTCACACTTCTAATACTTTTAGGCTACATTTCTGTGGCTCCAAAATTCTTAACCACTATTTCTGTGATATCCCTCCCTTGTTAAATATTTCATGCAATGATACATTTTTTGTTGAGATGACTGTTTTTGTGGTGGGTGGTTTTTTAATGCTTGGTTGCTTTGTATTGATTCTTGGATCTTATGTGCACATTCTTATTTCAGTCTTAAAGATTCCAAAAACAAGTGGAAGAGGCAAAACTTTTTCTATATGTGCATCACACTTAGTTGTTGTCTTGCTATATTATGGCAGTGGCAGCACTATGTACTTACGCCCCAAATCTAAACTGGTTGCAGATAAACAATGGCTTTTGTCTATTTTTTATGCAAATATAACACCTCTCTTAAACCCAATTATTTATAGCCTTAGAAACAAGGACATCAAAAGGGCATTTTTAAAATGGATCAAATAACTATAAAAATACAATTAATACTGTTATGCTAAAAATTGGGATTTACAAAAAGTTTGCCACATTATAAAAAAGGCACTTAGGCTTACAACTGTAGTTAAAGCTAAGTTTATTACATATTGTGGGTACACTACCAAAGCCATTTCTCAAGCCAGCAAGGTAGAAAAGTGCCAGATCTTGTCTCAAATTATTAATTGATTTTAATTCCCCCCCCTTACATCTCAAGATCACAACACAACTGGACGTATATTCACAGACATCAAAGAAGGCCTTTAAAAAAACGGACAAACTTGGTACGATATTACTAAAGTAGGGAGTGATGTATTTTAGAAATGTGGGGGTTTTTACTGCTAATGTGATACCAAAATCTAAGCACACTGTTGTTAAGATGGATTTACACAATTACATCAGTGCACAAATGTCATAAACTGCCCTTTGACATAATGGAAGCAGCAGTGTAGATGTAAAGGTGACCTTACACCATACAATCTTTTCTGCGGCCATTGGAATTGTTTTGCAGATGTTCTGGCACCTTGAAAGCTGCCCAATAAAAAAATTCCATCCTGCCCTATAGGCAAGATGACCAATATTTAGGGCTTTTGCCGAAGTCGGCCATCCCACGATACACAAACTGAATATCTTACATTAAGCATTTGTAGGGGGAAATGGGTTATGGCATACCAGTGATGCTGCAGGTTGTGTTCCAAATTCTAAAGATTGTTATTTAAATTTTACCCCACTGATTATCACATTCCTTAAGGTTCTCTTATCACTCATTACACCCTGTCCATAATTGAATTGCCTGTTTATCCTGCTAGAGGTAATTCTATCACATATTTATTAAAATTAGAGTTAAGTAGAATACATTTTATGTTTTGAAAAGTCATTACTTTTGGTGGTTCATGACCTATGACAAAAATTCTTGAATTTACCAGAATTTTATAAATAAAATGAAATGAAAGATGGAAAAGTGAAAAGTAGAGAAAGTTGCAAGGGCTTGCATTGCTTTCATTTGAGCTAAAAAATATTAGTAAACTGAAGAGATGATTGAGATGAAGAGCGGATGCATTGCTAGTGTACCCGTGTGAATACAAACATATAAAAACTTTTAATATGTCAAAGCAAACTTAGCATCTTTGTAATTAAGTTAGCCAATGAAAGTATGGCCTTTATACCACTTTTGTTACCCACAGTATTTAAAAGTCACGATTGTGGCCACTGTAGTGGCATAATTAAAGGTGACAAATGCACCCATCCGAGTCAAGGATATGGAATTCAATTAAAACATATGGCAACATGTAATACGGAGGGGGTAGTCTACTTGTTAAAATGCCCCTGTGGTCTTGGGTATGTGGGCCAAACTTCAAGAGCAGTTAAAACACGTCTAAATGAACATAAAAGCGTGATTAGAAATTACAAACCAGATGAGGGAACCGATCCTAAAGATAAAAAAAGTAAAGAGAAGTATAAAAGAGAAACCCTACTGGCTAGACACTTTTATAATGTGAAACATAATGTCTCCCAAATAAGATGGCAAGTTTTAGAAGTTATTTATAAAAATGCAGGTGTTGATTTTAAAAAATCATTATTGAGGAGAGAAGCTTATTGGATTTGGCGTCTGAAAACACTTTCGCCTAAAGGCCTCAATGAAGATTTTAATTTGACATGTTTTCTGTAATATATGTGGTTTCGTAGGTTTTTTAGATATTTATACACTATTTAATAATTTTTACAATCACCCTTTTCCTTCACAGATGAAGTATCATGATAGCCCAATTACACACGAGAGGTGTTAAGATTTTCCAAATATTAAAGCTAAAGTTAAAACGCAACCAGGGGCAGTGAGTAAAAAATGTTTTTTATTAATTGAAAGAAATGCTTTCCACTACCTAAAGAAATATATGTAACATTATTTAAAACATGATTTACACTGAAATTGTACTTAAATGAACTGAATGAGTTAATCACTAGGGATGTAGCGAACGTCGGAAAAAAAGTTCGCGAACATATTCGCGAACTTGCGCAAAAACGCGAGCGGTTCGCGAACGGTTCGCGAACCCCATAGACTTCAATGGGAAGGCGAACTTTAACATCTAGAAAAGACATTTCTGGCCAGAAAAATGATTTTAAAGTTGTTTAAAGGGTGCAACGACCTGGACAGTGGCATGCCAGAGGGGGATCAAGGGCAAAAATGTATCTGAAAAATCTGCCTGTGTGTGCTTGGAAGAGATAGTGTAGGGGGAGAGCTGTTAGTGATTTCAGGGACAGATGATAGTAAGTTTGCTGGCTAGTAATCTGCTTGATACTGCTCTGTATTGGAGGGACAGAAGTCTGCAGGGATTTGAGGGACATTTTAGCTTAGGTAGCTTTGCTGGCTAGTAATCTACTGTTCTCTTTAAACAACTGCCATACGTTGACCTTGTAGGCATTGTTTGCCCAGTTTTTTTGGATGCAGCCACTGAAGCACAGTTGCCAGAAAAAATATGCCATATAAATGCTGAAAATAGTCATTTTTTGCCATATACGTTGAGTCAACGTATGGCAAAAAATGACTATTTTCAGCATTTATATGGCATATTTTTTCTGGCCTCTGTGCTTCAGTGGCTGCGGCCAAAAAAACTGGGCAAACAATGCCTACAAGGTCAACGTATACACTACTACAGCGGTGGATACGGATTACGTAAAATATATGAATGCTGCTTGAAAAAAAGTAACTCAAGTGGTTTTTCTAGAGACGATAATATTATCAATATTTAGACAAAATGTGAACAAGCTCACACAGCTCGATGGCGGGTTGAAGAAAACACTGTGCAAATAATGCCTACAAGGCCAACGTATACACTACTACAGCGGTGGATACGGATTACGTAAAATATATGAATGCTGCTTGAAAAAAGTGACTCCGGTGTTTTTTCTGGAGACGGTAATATTATGGATATTTAGACAGAATGGGAACAAGGTCACACAGCTCGATGGCGGGTTGAAGAAAACAGTGTGCAAATAATGCCTACAAGGCCAACGTATACACTACTACAGC
The DNA here is from genome assembly GCF_017654675.1 of Xenopus laevis. NCBI lineage: Eukaryota > Metazoa > Chordata > Amphibia > Anura > Pipidae > Xenopus > Xenopus laevis. The sequence continues at coordinate 155,105,986 of NC_054371.1, forward strand.
GGTGGATACGGATTACGTAAAATATATTATGGCTGCTTGAAAAAAGTGACTCCGGTGTTTTTTCTGGAGACGGTAATATTATGGATATTTAGACAGAATGTGAACAAGGTCACACAGCTCGATGGCGGGTTGAAGAAAACAGTGTGCAAATAATGCCTACAGGGCAAATAATGCCTAAAAGGTCAACTTATACACTACTACAGCGGTAGTAAAATAAAAAAAGTAAAATAAAAAAAAATGAATATTAAAAAAAAAAAATTAAAGTTGGTGCTGCTGAACTACTAGGAGCAGCAGATTAGCACACCAGTCCCACTCCCCAACACTGCTAGACTAATAGCACTGGGCTCTTATAGTAGTAGTAGTAGTAGTAGTAGTAAAACAACAAAAAAATAAATAAAAGCAGTCCTTACAAGGACTACTGTTATTGCAGCAGTCAGCAGATGAGATCAGAAGCAGGACAGCTGCCCACTGCAGCTACATACAGAGCACTGCAGTAGAAGGTAGATTACTAGCCAGCAAAGCTACCTAAGCTTAAATGTCCCTCAAACCCCTGCAGACTTCTGTCCCTCCAATAACAGAGCAGTATCAAAACGATTACTAGCCAGCAAACTTTCAACTGTCCCTGAAATCACTAACAGGCAGCAGCTCTCTCCCTACACTATCTCTTCAGCACACACAGGCAGAGTGAAAAAACGCTGCAGGGCTTCGGTTTTTATAGGGAAGGGGAGTGGTCCAGGGGAGAGCTTCCTGATTGGCTGCCATGTACCTGCTGGTCTGGGGTGAGAGGGCAAAAAAAAGCGCCAACAATGGCGAACCCAAAATGGCGAACGTCGCGCGACGTTCGCGAACTTCCGGCGAGCGCGAACACCCGATGTTCGCGCGAACAAGTTCGCCGGCGAACAGTTCGCGACATCTCTATTAATCACATAAATGATACTAATGAGATGTTACACAGATGAGATGGGAGGAGTTAAGGGTATAAGAATATGGCACTGTGCACTTTGTGAATTTATCCTGAAGAAGGGAGGCTGTGTCCCCCCGAAACGTTGAATATTTATTGTTGGTGGCATTAATAAAAGGGGCACAATCCCCGACTGCAATATTGGTGTGTGCGGACCGTTTTTCGAAACTACAAAGCAGTAAGGTGACCTGGCAAGGTCAACGGTGGGCCAGCACCACTACGCAGAATAAGTGGAAGGAGGTGTGCGGTAACACAAAGTTTTATTTAAAAGTCAAAACCATTTAATAAGATCACTCAAAGGACCTAGAAAAAATGTTTTTCTAGCCCAAGTTTTGAGGAAGGTTCTCTTGGTAGAATCAAAAACTGCAATTCAATGAAAGGGTTTATTTAAGTCCGCTGAGTGCTCCTATTTCATGGTTTTATATATATATATATATAAAGTCTCTAAGTACTCTAATGAAAACAAAAGGCAGGGTACACGGTCAAATATTGTATACACCAAATATGGAATCATTGATTCCAGGACCAGCACTCCCTATGTGATTCACTTTTACAGAAGTCCATCTTTCTGTAATAACAAAATCACTGTATCACATAGGGAGTGCTGGTCCTGGAATTAATGATTCCATATTTGGTGTATTTAGTATATATATATATATATATATATATATATATATATATATATATAGCGAGCAAAATATACTGTAAATAAAGACTGTAACAGTTGACAGCACTCCAAGGACGATTCCAACACGATACTTTTAGTCAAATAAGCGGAGATTTATTGTGATCCAACGTTTCGGCTCCACACAGGAGCCTTCGTCAAGGAAAAAACATACAGTGCACAATTCAGTGTTTAAATAAATCTAAAATGGTGCCAAATGAGCAGGTATGGGGTGCCTGTCAATCACCATTAAGGGGTTAAAACCAAATGTAACATACTGCCATCCTATACTAAAAGAGCATTAATCGCCTCTCCACCAGCCACAGTCGCCACTGAATTTATACTTCATCTGCTGGAACTTACTCTAACCATGAATTTTCAGATTTGAAAAGTCCTTTTACCTGCAGACATCAGGGACAGCAATGGGCAGTGCCTTCGCTCCATCATATGCCAACCTGTTTGAAACCACGCACATCAACCCATTGGTGCAGTCTATACTAACGTATTTTCGTTACATTGACGATCTATTCTTTCTATGGACCAGTACAGAGGCAGCTCTAATAGACTTTCATCAATACCTCAACAATTTGGATACACCAATTAAACTCACCTCGGAGTTTGACAAGGACTGTATTAACTTCTTGGATCTAAACATTTTTTTCCTCAACGAGAAAATTGAAACCAGACTGTTTAGAAAACCCACAGATAGGAACTCCATCCTAGATGCTGCTAGCAATCACCCTCCAGCCACCAGGACCACCATCAGAAATCACAGGGCCCCATACGACAACATTTCCTGGGCCCCCTGAGCTGCGCCCACCACAAGCCCCAGCTACAGGTCCACCCCCCACCACACAGTAAAAAAAACTAAAAAAATATTGGTGGCTAATAAAAAATAAAAAGATATTGGTGGTCAGGGCCCCCCATAAAAAATATTGGTGGCTTGGACCCCACATGAGAAAAAAAAATTGGTGGCCAGGCCCCCCCCCACATTATAAGAAAATTGGTGGCCGGGGCCCATTAAACGTCCATGCCTTCCCGAAGTCAGCAGCTCTCAGAAAGATGGGGGGCCCGGCTAATCAAGGAAGTGTGTCGTGGCCGGGGCCCCCCTTACCCTCAGGGCCCCCTACAACTCTCCCCCCTGCCCCCCCCTGATGGCTGCCCTGCCAGCTTCCATCAGGGGCATTCCATACTCCTGAGGGTAATATGAAACAACAGCACAAAAGAGACAGCAGACTCACAGTTAAAGGATATGTTTAATAGGTTTGTGGAAAGAGGATATCCAAAGGGTGTGTTACATACCCAAATGGATAGAGCTTTGCAGTATTCCCAAGATGATTTGCTGTCCACGAGGAGTTCCCAGAAGGAAGTTACCAGTCCACTGATCTTCACCACGACATACTCCTCTGCATCACGACAGGTAACAGAAAGCATTAACAAACATTGGCCCATGCTGAACACGGATGACTCCCTTTTTCTTTATACAGCACGGAAACCAAACTTGGGATACAGAAGGGACAAGAGTTTGTGAGATCTGCTGGTACGGACGGACATCAGCACAACAGCCAAAAAAGAAACAAATTGGTTAACAAAAAATACCAAATGTCCCGACTGTGTCACCTGTAGATGCCTCCTCACTGGACCGGATTTTCTACACCCCCATAAGGGCAAAAAATTCAAGATTAGACACAGATTAACCTGTACCTCTACGTATGTGGTTTACATTATAACATGCCCGTGTGGCCGTTACTATGTGGGGAAAACATGCACCACATTAAGAGAAAGGATAGCCAATCACAGATTGGCTATCAGTAAGGCCCTTAAAGAACATAAAGCGGCACAACCTGTGGCAAAACATTTAACCATGGGACATCCTCTCCCGACCTTTAGTTGCATGGCCATTGACAACCAACCCCCACTTACAAGAGGGGGTAATAGGGACCAAGCCCTTCTTCGGAGAGAGTCTCGTTGAATTTACAAACTTGAAACACTGGCCCCCCCATGGACTAAACAAAACGCTACATTTGGGGTGTTTCCTATGACCCCTCTGCAAACCAACGAACAACTGATGGCCTATGCACCCTGTATACTATTTGATTGATGTAATTCTCTTTCATGTTTTTGCAAATGCACAATCGGAGTATAATTGATTGGTACTTCCCTATATTGCAACATTGTTGCTTCCCTCATTATGAACCTAGAAATGGCTGGGCATGGACCATTTGATTGTGCTATTATTTGGGTTACCACCCTATTACGCCCTTCCCATCAATAGCGAACAGATACTACACCAGTACACATTGTCTGTTAACTACTGCTTTTTCCCTATTCTTTATAATGGCCTCCAGGCTATTACAGCTATTTTTTTCATATACACAGTGACCGGGTGGTGCAACACAGGAATCCCCGTAGGCATAAGCGATGATGTAGGACCAATTGGAACCGTATGCTGTAAGTGGACAATGAGCTTAGGAGAGTAGCACAAGCGCTGCACTTATAAAATTCTGGCACCTGAGATATAAGCAATGAGCTGATTCTAATTGACGGCACCCGACCTCAGGCAACAGGGGTAAGGGTTAAGGTTCGGTGACTCCCAAGGTTGTGGCAATAGAGTTGTCCCGTTCGGCCCTAGACTAACCCCTTGTACCTCCGAGATGCCATGTTAAGTCTAACCTCCGATGGTTAGCATGTGGGCAGACTGGCAGCCGCAGATGGTTGCTAGGGTAATGAGCACAATGATACGCCTTCGGAATGCGGGTTGCCTAGCAGCTGAGCATCTACTCTCTGCGGCTACACGGAGACTAGGCGCTTCCAGTCTACCGCTACAGCATGTCGGACGGGTTAACCCAGAAGGATCCCGGCAGTCTAACTTACCGCTGTAGAAAGTAGGACGCACCCATGGCTCTGGTATACACTAGCCTTATATATAAGGTAAAAGTATAGGTTGGCAGTATGTTACATTTGGTTTTAACCCCTTAATGGTGATTGAGAGGCACCCCATACCTGCTCATTTGGCGCCATTTTAGATTTATTTAAACACTGAATTGTGCACTGTATGTTTTTTTCCCTGATGAAGGCTCCTGTGTGGAGCCGAAACGTTGGATCACAATAAACCTCCACTTATTTGACTAAAAGTATCGTGTTGGAATCGTCCTTGGAGTGCTGTCAACTGTTGCAGTCTTATATATATATATATATATATATATATATATATTATATATTATATATATATATATATATACTGTATATATGTGTGAATTTGTTCTGTAATGAAAATGATATAACAATCTGAGGTGATGCAGTGGATAGTATAATTGTGTTTTCTTTTTTCGGGTTGACATTCTCTTCATTAACATGTGGAAGACAACATTAGAGAGCTGACAATTCAGAGCATCCCCAGACTAAAAGCAGATAAAACCCAAAGGAGCAATAATTGCACCTATGGCATATAAAGGAAGAGACTGTAGCTATTAGTGGCAATGAACTTTGTCTGTAAAGGAGGTCCAGCAACTTGCATTGACAGAATGCCAGACAGTTCAAATGGAAACACAAAAAACAAAAAAAAAAAACATTTTGGTGATAAAGCAGTAATATTTCTATTGAAAAGTGCTGCATTTTAAATTCCTCTACAATTCAAGATTCGCTGTACAATCACAATCACAGAGCATTTTACAGATATGGGATCTTTTATCCAAAATGTTTTCTCATTTTTTTTAAAACCTCTAAAAATTTTGAGATTTATGAAGTGTATTTATGAAGTGTAAAAATCATGAAAACCAGTAACACAAACCTAACCAGGTAAACGTTGTCGAGGACCTATAGAAGTCAGTGGGAGATGCATTGATCTTTTGGACTGCTTTAAATCAATTCGGTGTTCTCCCAGTACTAGTCTGTGAGTAAGGCACTCCTGCCGTACAAATTGGTGAAAAAGCACGTTGTGGAGACAAAGCTTTAACTAATGCTTAAACATCAATGTGCATAGTCTGTGTGTCGAAAGGGCAATTAAACTCAAAAGTCTGGTGACACTTCACTTTAAGTAGTACAGGTGGTGATTAAGTTTAAACATAAATACTACACTGTATATTTTTTATTATTTCCCTTTTTTATTGTTGTATGCCTTTGCCATCCTTAGGGCACTGATCATTATTGGATAATCTGCTTTTGATACAACGGTGAGACTGTATCTGTATCGGCAGAAGGAAGAGTACTGAAAGCTTTGAGCTATCCTTACTGCGAACTGCTAATTGTTTATAATTTTGGAAAATGTAACATATTCCTTCCACATAATTTTGTTCATGGAAATAAAATCATTTCTTCAGACATAATTTTGAAATGTAAAATATAATTTATTTTAAAAACATACATATCATAATTTTTGGGATTCAACAAAGAATATTAAAAGTGGAAAAACACCAGATGCCACCGTTATACTGTATTTGGCAGCCATGATGATGCTGGCTAATAAAAGCACTGAGAGAGCTGTACCACACTTCATTTTGCTTGGTTTTCAAAGCTCTCCAGCCAATCGGAGCTGCCTCTTATTATTTTTTGTTGTTGCATACATAATCATAATCCTGCAAAATGTAGCAGTGATTGTGGTAGTTCACTGGGATTCCAAACTGCATACACCAATGTACTTCTTTCTCACCAAGTTAGCATGCTTAGAAACATTGTATGTGTCAGTTACAGTCCCTAAAATCCTGGCTTGCCTTGCTACAAGCAATAATGCAATTTCTGTAGGTGGGTGCATACTACAGTTGTACTTCTTCCTTTCCTTGGCATGTACAGAGTGCTTCCTCTTAGCAGCAATGGCTTTTGATAGATATTTGGCTATTTGTGTTCCATTACGCTACCACTGTATTATGACAAGCAAGATGTGCTGGAGTCTGACATGGGCAAGCCTGTTTATGGGCTTCTTGTCTTGCTCATTCTCAGTAGGTCTAATCTCTAAACTGAATTGCTGTGGACCAAATGTTATCAACCACTTTGTGTGCGACATCTCCCCTGTTATAAACCTGTCCTGTGAGGACATTTCAGCTGTAGAATTAGTGGATTTTATTGCCGCATTGATTGTGTTGCTTAGTTCATCCGTGCCAATCATTGTGTCATATATTTATATCATATCCACTATACGCAAAATATCCTCTGAGAAAGGATGGAAAAAAACATTTTCCACGTGTGCCTCCCACCTAACAGTAGTCATTATATTTTTTGGGACAACCATCTTTATGTATGCACGGCCCAAGGCCATTCAGTCTTTTGATTTTAACAAGTTTCTGTCTGTGCTGTATTCTGTTATCATCCCTGTAATTAACCCCATGATTTACACATTAAGAAACAATGATATGAAAAGGAGTATGAAAAATATGTTTGGCGCCAGTTTACCGTTGAGAAAATAAAAAGAAGGATGGCAAATTCTACCATTAACATATCATTCACACTACTGAAGTCTAATTTGGATTATCTGAATAAAACAGTGTTTGTACATTTATAAGAATATTGCCTGATTTTGTCTGAGAATATAAATTGTTTATGTAGATTAATTATAAAGCAGGGTTTGCGTCTGTTGTCCATTTGTTAGCCAAGACCTCTTTTTTGTATTCCGCAGCAAGTAGATACAGTAGTACTGATAGAGAAGTTCTATTACTGTCAAAGGAAAATATACCAGGGTTATGCAATAAAAGGCACAAATGTGCACAGGTGCAGTAACCCATAGCAACCAATCAGCAGGAAAAATGTATCAGTTTAAAAGCAAATATCTTATTGGTTGCTATGAGTTACTGCTACTGGGCAAACCTAGTGCCTTAAATTACATATGGGGGTTAGTATTTTAAAAGCTAACTCCCTGCCTACTCACCAAACCACATTAACCAGAGGACTAAAAAGAAAAGGGGGGCTTGCACAGTTGCAAGCTTTCCAATGGAAAGTTATCTTTCACCCTCCACCACAAAGTGGTTTTCAATGTCCATGCTTTTGGTTTATGATCATTGCCATGGAGGCTGGGGCCTGTAGTGACATTGCCAATCATGGCAGCTGCCAACCCTGCTGTATATTACTAGTTCAAGTACTGGGCAACTCTACACTTCTGCGTGATCCAAGAGACTTTTTACTATAATAATATAACTCTAGATGTAAATTATTTATATTTTGGGAGATAACATCAAATGGAATAAGGCCACACACAGCTGCCCAGGTGCATGTTAGCATTTAAATCCACCACATATACCTGCACCTGGACCAATACAATCATTAAAGGTGAAGGAAAGGGGCTGATTCCTGACGTAGAAGCAGATTCTATGCCTGTGTACAAACTCTGTGTGTGGCATTAGCATTACACTGCATCATGAACTCACTAACTGAGCTTATACACTTGTCTATAATACTGGAAGTTTTTTAAGGTTTTAAATGAATTACTGGAAAACAGTTTGCTGTATGCCTTTGCATTGATATATTTTATTTACCCTACCCATCCCAGGCACAGATGGCAAAATGACAAAAGAATCACCTAATGTTCTGTTGCCCTTACAGCATGATAAATTGTACTAAGTATGACGAAAACAGATTTTGGATACTTTATATATTTGCATAACACTGGCTTTCACCCAATTCTATCTACAATTACTGTAAGGTGTTCTGATAAACAACATTCATATATAGTGCAGTGATTTTAATTTAAGTTTATAGTTATGGGACCTGTTATCCAGAATGCTCGGGTCCTGTGGTTTTCGGAATAATTTACAAAACATACCTTTATCTAGTGTGCATTTCGTAATCAATGCAAAGGACTGGCAAGCTGCTCCATGCAAAAAACTTTCCACTTTTTTTCTTCCTTTACATTTGTCTAATAGAATATTTAGGGGCTGATTCATTAAGGGTCGAATATCGAGGGTTAATTAACCCTCGATATTCGACTAGGAATTGAAATCCTTCGACTTCGAATATCGAAGTCGAAGGATTTAGCGCAAATTCTGCGATCGTACGATCGAAGGATTATTCCTTTGATCGAATGATTAAATCCTTCGAATCGAACGATTCGAAGGATTTTAATCCAACGATCGAAGGAATATCCTTCGATCAAAAAAACTTAGGAAAGCCTATGGGGACCTTCCCCATAGGCTAACATTGACTTCGGTAGCTTTTAGCTGCCGAACTAGGGGGTCGAAGTTTTTTTTAAAGAGATAGTACTTCGACTATCGAATTGTCGAATAGTCGAACGATTTTTAGTTCGAATCCTTTGATTCGAAGTCGTAGTCGAAGGTCGAAGTAGCCCATTCGATTGGTCGAAGTAGCCCAAAAAATACTTCGAAATTCGAAGTTTTTTTACTTCGAATCCTTCACTCGAATTTAGTGAATCGGCCCCTAAGAGATCCTTTTCTAATATGCAAAATTATTGGCACACATTTGGATTTTTACTAGTTTCTTTGAGTACTCACATGTAGACAATGTACCATATCCCACACAAGTCCCAACAGATATTTTGCTTATGTATTGTACATATTGTAAATACCTGTTGGGCACCAATTAAACAATAATGTCCCAATAAAGTGAATGTAAAATGATTTTTCTTTCTTTTTTTCTGTAACGTCTATGAAGGCAGCACTGACTTGGTTTGTCGATATATTTTTTGTCAGTGTCACTGACTCTGGCTGACTGGTTACAACTTCTGTCACCTCCAATAACCTTCCTATTCTTTAATTTAATCTGGCTCTATACCCATAGTGGCCTTGCCATAGTTTGAACTCAGAAGATAAACATGTCTATTTCTAATCACTGTCTATATCTCAGCTTGGTTACTGTATCCACAAGTGCACTAAGCTGATGTAACTCAATGTATCAGGTAATAATTTCCTCTGGTCTCAACATTTAAGTGCATAATGAACCCATTCTCAAGAGGTGAAAACATGGGAGGAGAATTATTAAAACTGAACTGGAGATTTTCCCCATTTATCAATACCTTCCTTTTTGTCAAGAAAAAACTTTTATATAATGGATATATTTATTAAAGCAGGTAGATATGTCAATTTGGTAGAATATGTTCTGCTTTGAACAGTCAAACTTCTGTGGGCTGTAAGAACCCTCTGCATAGTTTTGCAAGCAGTTAAGAAGACTTCCTATGCTGGAATAATTAGCAAAAATAAAATTGTTAAATATTAAATACTCAATGTTTTTTATTGGTAAAAGAAAAAAATGCATGAAAACTGGGACCATATTGAACAATATAAAACTAATTGGGGAATGTAATAAAAGTTGCAAAGAGCAAAACAATTTGCACAAATAATTATAAAAATTTGAATCTCGCAATGTATTACTCTTCCTTAAACTATTATAACTGCAAATTTTAATTGCGAATTTTAATTGCAAATAGCCCACTTTTAAGAAGTGCTTGAAGGTATCGTAATCTTTTCGAACATACTCTTACAACTTTTTCAGTAAGAAGTTTTATTGCACTGGTGCAAACTATAAAATTTGCAAACCTTCTTCCCGTCCGAAGTGGACGCTAAACATTTTCCGGGTTTGCAAAAGCTATATTAAATTTGCGTAACTAGGCATAACTTTTCATTCCCATAAGGGAGGAATTTATTGGTCGCTAACACAAAAAACGCTTACAATGAGAATTGATGTACGCAACAATGTTGCCATTGCGAACACTTTGCCCCTTACACGACAATAGGATAGTGATTAAGAATTTTATCACTTTTGGAGCAAACGTAACAATTTTTTCATTAAGAAGTTTTATTACATACTGCACACTGCACACTGCCTTCTCCTTTAGCGCACACTCCAGTGTGCAGTGTACAGTATGTAATAAAACTTCTTAATGAAAAAATTGTTACGTTTGCTCCAAAAGTTTACGCCACCTTCAAGCAGGTGTTTGCAATGCACAAGTAAGATACACAATCTAAAAAAGCTTAATTAAGAATATTACATTACAATTTTTATTCGCAAAGTTCCCATTAGGGGCCAATTTAAACATCAATTTTTTCTGGTGGAGTTTTTGAAGGGGAAAACTTGAATTTTTAGAGAGAAACAAACTTTTAAAGATTTGTTATACCCCAAACCTGCTAAAAATCCTAATCCAAAAACACTCCATCACAAACATGCAAGGTCATGTAGAAGTCAATGGCAGATGTCCCTGAAGTTGTTTTTTGTTGATCCTCACTGGATAATCAGAATATGTTGTGGGTTTTCGGGCGACGACTTGAAAAATCATAATATTCAGGAGTCAAACTGGAAATATTCTTTTTCAACATTTTTATTGGGTTTTCCGAAACATACAGAATTACTTTTACACAGCGTAAATTGAGTATGATTAAACTATTTGAACTCGAAATATTTGTACAACCAGAATTTTCGTATGATTTTATAGTCTTTTCCTGCACCGACTTTTTTGAGCTGATTATTTCTTAAATGATTTTAATTTCTGGATGGCAGTTAGGTAATAATTTCAAGTTTTAGTAAATACCCCTCTAAATGTGTGGAGGTGTATTAAAAAAATCAATTGTATGCCCATACCTAGGGGCCCATTTATTAAGCATTGTTTATGTCCTGTCAATTTTTAGAGACGTATTAATCCGAGAATACTCAAACATCTCAAACATCTCAAGGTCATCTAGAAGTCAACGGCAGATGTCCCTGAAGTTGTTTCTTGACATTGTGAGCTGTGCTGGATAATCCGATAAAGTTTGTGCATTCATTTGATAATCCAATAAAGTAGAGTTTTTGCAGAGACAATTCAATAAATCAAATTTTCGGAGCGTCAATTGTACGAATTGAAGTTACGCTCAATTTTGTTGCATCGGTTTTTGCTCCGACTTTATTGAGAAAAATGATTGATAAATGAATGCACCAGCCTTGGGTTCTTCCAGCGAGCACCACGCAGCGATCAGCTTCTAGCTTCTTCTTTCTTTGCACGGGTTTACATGCACAATAGCGCGAAAATCCGACCGTTAATGAAGAAGTCGGCTAATTCATTCTACTGCGCATGAGTCTGCCCCAGTAAATTTGAAGAAGGAAGCCAATCGTTCCGTGGTGCTCGCTGGAATAAAACCACACCAGTGCAGTTTTTCTCCTGGTAGGAGCACCGGCCCGGGGTGTGAGGTAAGTAAATATAATCACTTGGGGGTGCCTAACTTTTTTGGCACCCCAAAGTAAATAGCCTTTTCCTTCTCCTTTAACTGGATCACGGAAAAAAAAACTAGCAAAAACCCGAATGACTTGAAAAAAGCTAACATTTTTGTAGTTTTTACCCAAACCCCCCAAAAAGTCAGATTTTCAGGCTAAACCCAGCGCAGACCACAAGAACTTCATATTGGGATAGGTATAGAACCTTTCCCATTGACTTATACAGGACCTCGACAGGTCTGAGATGGCGGATTTTCGGATTCTGGCTTTTTGCAGCATCAGTGTATAAGTCTTGAAAATTTCTAGTGAAAAAACTTGAATTTTTCAAGAATTTAATAATTGGATTTTAATAAATAACCCCCTAAATGTCACAATATAAGGCTGATTACTAATTAATACATATAATTGTGCTGGCAGCACAGAAACCATTGCAACTAGCATCATAATTTAATAATCAGCCTTGTAGCATCAGCTTATATTACAGACCAACTTAATTTTCTGCTTTTTGCAACGACCCCTAAGCTTAGCTTCTCAACATCTGCGCCCACTGAGCATGTGAGTGCTAGATGTTGACCCCCTGTCACCAGTTTGAAGTCCTGGATCATTGCTGCTATTGTGATGCTGAAACTTTAGGCTGGTGCAATAAGTTCAGTATATGCCATTTGGCATTTCTAGCCATTTAAATTTTTAGTTCTCCGTTAATAATATCACAGCAGAAGACGTTAATTGACTTTTAATCACTTTTTTTAGCAGTTAATTTGCGCTAAAAAAAGACCAAAGTCCATCAAGTTCAACCCCTTCAAACAAATCCCAGTGTACATTTATTCACATACTTATACTAATTTATCTATACACTCTCCTTTATATAAATTATGGGGCAAATTTATTAAAGCAATACTGACTCATTCCTATAAAAAGCATAGAAACGTGTCAGTAGGGATGGGTGATTTTTTTCGCCTTGTTTCGCTTGAAAAAATGACACCCATAGACTTGTATGGAGTTTGTCAGTATCAAGTAAATGCTGCACCCGGGAATAGTTCCCCGCAAAGCCGCCCCCAGCCCCCGCGTTCACCCAACCCTGCTAAATGATATTCTGTACCATTTCAGTGACGCTGGGCTGGGGCCGGTGCGATCGTTCCATAGGCTAACTACGAATTAAAACAGGAATTCAGCCTATGGAAGGATCGCTCTGACCCCAGCCCAGCATCACTGAAGCAATGTGGAAGTAGTGTCAGTCAGTCTGCTGCACACAGGTTCGCGGGGCTGGGGGCGGCTTTGCGGGGAACTATTCCGTGTACAGCATTTACTTGATACTGACACTTACTTGATACTAATTTTTTATAGGATCGTGTCAGTATCACTTTAAGGGTCGAATAGTAAATTTGCATTTTGAATTGTTTTTTGGTGTCAAAATTCACACATTCGAATTTTAATCAATTTGAATGTAAATTAGAATGTAAGATTTATCACATCTCACCAATGGAAACAGTTCTAATTCGAATATTCACCACCGAAAACCTGCCGAGTTAATTTACAAGTCAATGGCAGAAGTTCGTTGAACCACTTGAATATGTTAATTGCCTTCCTGACATTCAAGGTTTTTTTGGGAGAAAAACTCGATTCATACAAAAACAGGAATTCAGCCTATGGAAGGATCGCTCCGACCACAGCCCAGCATCACTGAAGCAATGTGGAAGATCTGTTAGGAGTGTCAGTCGGTCTGCTGCACACAGCAAATTTTTTGTCTGCACCTTTCTGTATGCAAAGGACTTGTCTAGGGTGTTCATAGTTTAGTAGAAAATACTGGTGAAGCTGTAGTGGTGACAATTCTTCCCTCTAATTTACATTTAATTTTGCTTACTCTGTCCATTATTTTTGTATAGTATACCATGAATCTCTCTTCCCTAAGAGACAACACATCTTGCATCAATGTCAGATTTGCTTCATGAGTGTGAAGGGTGGATCCACACCTTACGACAAAGTAGTTTTTTGACTACTGAAATAACTTCTTTATTTCTGAGAGTATAAATGATGGGATTTAAGAAAGGAGTAATAATAGAGTACAGGACCGATACTATTTTGTCTTCCATATCCATAGAATATATAGACTGTGGCCGCATGTATCGAAAGGTAGCAGTAGTGTAAAAAAGACATACGCATGTAATATGAGAAGCACATGTAGAAAACACCTTCTGTCTCCCATCTACTGTTTGTATACTCAGAACAGTCCCAATAATTTTAACATAGGAAAAAAGTGTCAGAAGGCCAGAGCTTACACCAAAAAATAAACCAATAAGAAAAACTGTTACTTCATTACTGAGAGTGTTGGAACAAGAGAGCTTGAGGAGCGGAGGGATATCACAGGAAAAGTGATTAATAACATTAGGGCCACAGAATGAAAGACGAGCCACAAGAAGGGTGTTAAACAATGAATTTATAAATCCACAAAACCATATTCCTGCTGCTAGATAAGAACAGACTTTTTGACACATAATAGTACTATATCTCAGTGGATTACATATTGCTAAATAGCGGTCATAAGCCATTATTGCCAAAAGGAACCATTCCGTGCCAAAGAAAAACTGTAGGAAGAAAAGCTGAGTGATGCATTTGGCAAACAAAACCTTCTTTGAAGTCTTTAAGATCTGCAGCAGCGACTGGGGAAGAGTGACATTTGTATAGCATATGTCTATGAAAGAAAGATTAGAGAGAAAAAAGTACATTGGCTTATGAAGTTTAGTGACACATAGAATTGTGAGGAATACAAAAAAATTCCCAATCAAAGTTAATAAATATATAATAAAAAACAGGGCAAATAGAAAACTGGACAGGTGTTTGCGCTCTGAAAAGCCCAATAAAATAAATTCTTCCACTCTGGATTCAACTGTGTGTGTCCTGCATTAAAAGGTATAATAAAAGTTACTTTACCTTAATATTCATTAGCATTGGTATCTACTGTGAAATTGTACTGCAAATATGAGTAGTGTTGACAGAAAATGTGTTTCATGCTTATCTCTGTATTAATAATTTCTCATTATTAATAAGAACAGACCAACCCAAAGGCCTTATGGAATAAATATGCATTGCATTCTAATAACTTGTACATATATAGAGCAATTGCAGGGCCAATTTTGCTGTGCACAGGGGTGCTGAATATGTAACACAACACAAGAAAAACATATGTATAGATGATTTCAAAATTATTAGTGCTAGTATTCTAAACAATGGTCTGTTGGTATTAGTAATGTTGTTTGTACATGGATAAAAAAAAATGGTAAAAGTATCATGTAGGAGCGTGGCTGTCAGTTGTGCATTGTTTACTTGAAGTAAGGTTCTTTGTGGGGTGCCATATGACTCTGTATTGGATTAGGTAAGTTATCAGTGTTTGCAGATGATACAAAACTATTTAACCCAATAAATTTCATCCAGGATGGATCTTGCAGAAGGATATTGACAAACTGGCACTCTGGGCAACTAAGTAGATGAGATTCAATGGTGATCTGTCAGGTTATGCATCCTGGATGTAAAAATATACAAGTTACTTACATCATTAATGAACTAATGAACTAGGCAAATCTATAATGGAATTGGATTCCTTGTAGATAAAAAACTTAGCTGTAGCAAGCAATGCCTGTCAGCATCTGCAAGGGCAAACAAGTTTGGCGTTGTATTTAAAGGGGGATAGATTTGCTGGAGGAGAATCATTCTCCATTACAAAGCACTGTTACGGTCCCAATTAGAACATGCAGTATTGTTTTGGTCCCGGTGCTCACACAAGATAGAGTCCAAAGAAGGGTAACTAACCTGGTCAAGGCTAAGGAAAGTCTCAGTTATGAAGAAAGACTGGCCATGTTGGAGTGTTTACACTAACGTTTTGGTTTAGTTTTCAAAGTGAAAAAGGCCCTGGACAGGGCCGAAACGTTAGTCCTATGCTGTGTTATTTTCAATAAAACCTTTTTCATATTTTTAAGCCCTGAGAGTGCTGATCTTCTTTGGATGTGTATATATAAATATATATATATATATATATATATATATATATATATATATATATATATAGTGAATAAAGTACCCCCTCTTGTAAAATATAAGGATATTATAAGTTACCGAGGAGTTCCATGACCATATAAAAACACGAGGCCGAAGGCCGAGTGTTTTTATACAGGTCATGGAACTCCGAGGTAACTTATAATATCCTCATATTTTACAACTGGGGGTACTTTATTAATTATAATACACAAATTTTAGTAAGTCATGTGACAGAAATTACATCACTACTCACCGTTTATAACTGATGACATCACTAGTCACCGTTTATAAGGATATAATTTACAGGATATTCATGGCTTTTGTGTATTATATATATATATTATATAATCATTATATGCTGAAATAATCCATTTAAAAATACTTTAACGTATAGAAAATATTACTTGAACTTATTGAAAAAAATATATTTTCTGTAGGCGAATACTAAGGGGGTTATTTATTAAAGGCCGAGTTGTGTTTTTCCCGTATACTTTTTGTTTCGTTTCACTAAAAACTAAAATTTTTTGGGATAAAAAAAATAGAATTTTTCGATATTTATTATGCCCCGAAGCAGCAAAAAGTCAGAATCCGAAAATATTCCAGCAAAAACCTGTCGGGGTAGTGTAGAAGTCAATAGCAGAGGTCCCTTGAGCCATTTGAAGATGTTTTCAGCCTTTGTGATTTGGGGTTTTTTTCTGTGGCGCTTGAAAACTCGATCAATTCAAGGTTTTTTTCCTCCAATAACTTGATGAATTAGAGTATTAACAATTTTCCCCCAATTGCATTCATTCAAGTTTTTTACATTTGAGTTTTTCCATACATAAGCAAGCATTCAAGTTGTGCGTTTATTCGTGGTAGAAAAAAACTCACAAACTCAACCTTTGAAAAACAATCTCCTAAGTTCTGACAGGATGACTGAAAAGTAATATTTTTTGGAGAAACACAATTGTGTGACCAATATATTAATGATTTGGAATTTTTACTTAGTGGCAATGATAGTTTCTGCTCTGTTCAACATTGTTACTCAATTTTCCTTACAAGAATGGTTTATTCCAGCACTGAAAATAATTTTATAAACACATTTGGATGACTCTGCTTTGATAAAATGTGTTGATTCATTCACACTTTCCTGATCATCAGGAATTTTTTTATAGTAAAAAAACAAAATCTGCGATGATGGCTATAAGGTGATGGCTCAATTGAGGGTTCCAATGTCAAGAAAACAGTGTAAAACACTGCGTAAAATAAATGGCAAATGGTATAGTTTATGTTATGCTGTTAATTTACACCACTTCAGACCTTTGTACTGTAAGTTCCAGCAGAAGTCAAGGCGTTAATAAATTATGCTGTTTTCTACATTGCGAAGCCTGGCGATATGAAAAAGTAATAAAAAAGTGTAAAAAATGTATCGCAGATTTATCAAAATAAGTTTACCCCAGAATAATTTACCCACTTTCTATTCATTCCTTACCAGATTTTTAGAAGCATATTTACCCAATGATAAAAACTCTTCTAAAAATTTCTTAGGAATGAATAGAAAGTGGGTGAATGAGCTCTTATTTGCGTACATTTTATTTATAAATCTGCCCCTAACTGTAAAACATAAAAAAATATAAAAGTGCCTCGGGTGCATCATACCTTAACCACAGCCATTTGTTGCAATTACTGTATATTTGCTGCATACACATAAACTTTTTTTATGGAAGAAAGATGGTCCTGAAATTTCCCTTCTGTGAGGATACAACAGCCATCTCTGAACTTACCTATTCATACTGAGTTACTTGACAAGAGTTTTTGCTCACAAAGGTTCTTGCACCATATTAGACATGCAATGGCAAAGAATAGTGCTGAGGTATTATAATACTTGATGACTTCACTTGGGACTTTTCCCGACCCAAGATTCCCTTAGGGTTTTCATTACTAAGAATGCCCAAACGCAGCTTTGGTTTGTATTATTACTAAATAGTACATGGAATCTTTGTAGCAGTGCCAAAAATGTATCTATTAGATGTACTGTCTGTACAATCACTGCCTCTCTGTGTTATATACATACTATACAAAATATTAATCATTGATCTTCAAAACGTAATACATTTCTTCTTCCAAAAACGAAAAAAAGATCGCCATCAAGCCCATTGGGCTCTCTTCTTCTCTAGGAGGATGCATATATTTTAAATCAGATTTTCACTTACATCCCCATGCATTGGTGCTCAATTAAAGCAAAAGTTAAATTAAACAGAGAAAAAAAGCTTAAACCCAATAAGATAGTTTTGCCAACAATATGGATTCATGCAGCTTAGTTACCATGCAGCTTAGTACAAGCTATTTTATTATTTCAGAGGAAAAAGTAAATAATGTTTATAAATTACAACTATTTGCTAATAATGGCCTTCCAATAATTCTGGGCTTTCTGCATAAAGGGTTTTTGGATAAAGGATCCCATACCATGTTTCAATTGCTAAATCTCAAAATGTAAATTTTGGAAAAGAAAATTTTTCCTTAAGATGTGCAAAAAACACAAATACTTTAAAAACCTCCCCTTAAACATTTCACATATTTGTGTCCTTACTAGATTCTAGTACAGTTGAATACCACACTGTGAGACTCACAGCAGTATACTGATGAACGAAACTCTTGCAAAAACATATCTTGCCTGACAATTCTAATCTGTTGCATTCTTTAATATCGGAGATCAACAACATCTAAAATATTAATGGGGTCCGTGGTCTCTTAGCAACACCTGCAAATGGGAAACATCATTTTCCAGTCTGTTATTAGTTGTTTTCACCTGCAAAGCATAATAAAGATATTGGTTGTGGTTTCCAATGTGTGCTACTTGCTCCA
This sequence comes from Xenopus laevis, assembly GCF_017654675.1. Lineage (NCBI taxonomy): Eukaryota > Metazoa > Chordata > Amphibia > Anura > Pipidae > Xenopus > Xenopus laevis. The sequence goes on from NC_054371.1 coordinate 155,124,606, forward strand.
CAGATAAATTCAAGTATATTATAGCAGAATGCAGGCCATATAATGTTTTCTGTAGCCACCTAATATTCCAGACCTTGAGCCCACAGAGTCACAAACCTGCAAGGTCTGACTGGGGCTGCTGTTTCAGGGGCCCCCCTCCGACCGCCCCTGCAAAGCCCCTCTGGGTCCCCTGCCGCAACCCCTCAAGCCGCCCAACCCTCCTGCATGCATACCTTTTTTCTTTTGGGACCAGGCCAAGAGAGGAGAGGTTCAGGGCAGTGGTGGTTCAAGCAGGAAGTGGGTCTGAGCAGACGGGGCATGCAAAAGCCACCTCGTTCACCTAATCTACCCAATAAATGTGTGACACAATATTGTTGGAATGATACTGACCACAGCTTTATTAATGTTACAAAATAACCCTCAACTGAACCTCATATCAATTAATGTTTAATACATCCAATTTCGTTACACAGTTAATTATTAGTAACATTGAACATTGTAACAACATTGATACCGCTGAGCCTATGTCAGTCTGTCTCTCCATAACCCGAAGCCTCTAGCCGCCCACCTACTGGCTCAGAAGATACGCCACCACTCTCTAATTGTTATAGAGCCTCCACCTTACATGGAGCCCATCCTCCCTTACAGCCTTTAAATTTCCTCCACACCAATGGTCACCCACCTTAGGGGTTAGCCCATCTCACCATGAATATTACTCTCTTATCAGCACCAATGTTCCTGACAGACTGACAAGGACCCGCCATGGCATGCCGAGTTAGACTCCTTCAACTCTGCATGCACCCCCACACCTTCCAAGTAAATGCAATAGCTTCCTTCACTGTCATGTTAACAGGTCATGACCCACCTCATTTAAGTGTACTCCGTCAGAGCAAAAATACAACGGCTGATTCTCGAGGTATGATGTTGGACCATATAAGCCCCATGCCTGGAAAAATGGACCCTAACCTCCTGAAATCCCTTCTTATAGCAACTTCTTTCATCAACTGCTAGCACCAAACTGGGGTTTTCTTTCACTGACCTCAAATTCCCCAATGGTACCGCCCCCCATCTTTTGCTGGAATCTTAAATCGGACTTGAAACCCTTCTTTCAGCAATACTGCCTTGTCCCCGTCTGGATATTCATTTAGCCAGGGAAGCATCGCTTTGACCTTCACCGGAGTCACCCCTTTTCCAAAACTAGCTTTTGCAGTGCCTGACCTATTCTTTTTGTAGCACCTGCTGAGTGGGTGTGTTCCAGCACACAATAAACATTTGCGTCAGAACCGACACGTCGCTCCCCACTTGAATTGGCTGTCATTATAGGACCAGCACACTCCTTTCTTTAGCACTTCAAAAAAAAGTGTGTGGGGGCATCATCGGCTGCAGCAGCTGCCATGGCCCTCGCCATCAATATTTGCTCAGAGGCCCTGGAAACAATTCTCTCTGCCCCTGCCCGTCCCATGGCCCCTAGCTCTGAGCTTGTGAGCTGCTGGCCGGCACCTCCGACTCACTCTCCTTCAACCTGGAGGAGCCCCTCCGGGTATCCCCTGAGTCACAGCCACAGCTCCTCTCCATACTCTTGCCTCACTTTGCCGCATTGTAGCTTAGCCTTGTGTTGGCCCCACTGCTGCTGCCGCTCCTCTCTGATTTCCAGGCCTCGCTACTTCTACTCCTCTTCTTGCGCCTTGCGGAATGGCTCCTCCAGCTGGTGACTGGTCGGTGTCCTCAGGTGTACCTATCTGCACCTTCCTGGATGACCTCCTGCAGGCTCCTGCTGGTGATGTCTGTAGTAAGTGCCTGCTGGTCCCCGCTCGCAGCATCTCAGGTCTCCTCGCTGCCGTTCTCCTCCTTCTTGCCGGTGGTGAGGGACTTAGCCTGTTTCAGGCCCTTGACCTCAGTTGCCTGGGTGGGGGTGATCTCTGCACCTGCTCTGTGACCTCAGGCAACAGCTGTCTTAGCCAGTCTTCTCCCCTTTTATTCACCTCAGCCCTAAGACGGGCCATCATCTCTTCTATGCCTTCTGCTATCACCAACTTCTCTTCTCGCTGCCTGTCTGAAAATGGTGGCAAGTTAACATAACCTCTCTCTAAAATGGCACCCATTCCCTCCACTTACTCCTCCCCTTCACTTTACCCTCCTATCAAATCCTGCTGGGGAAAAGCCTGGGTCATGCTGCCCCTCCTCCAAGCTTTGCTGCTATCGATGGCCTTTCTTTCTCAATACTTTTCTGTAACTGTTATAGAAAGTGTCACACAACATAAAATAGGAGGAAATAGGAGAAACTCCTTAGAAAAGAAGTTAAGTATTTTTTGATCTATTTTAACAATGTTATATTACTCATTATGAACCATTTGTGAATGTTATGCAAAGCTGTACATTTATGCATTTAAGAAAATGTCTCAAATATGTTTCTTAAAATATGTTAACTTTGGTTAATTACATCACCATTATCAACAGTAATATAACTGGATGTTTCTTGAGTAATTTATTTCACTTAGCAGTACAGAGACATGATGTTAGTAACATAGTTAGTACATGTACATGGTGCTAATTGACCCTGTATTTCAAGACTGCCTTTTTGGGGATATTTATGCTTCTTTAAGGAATTTCTGAGAATTCTCACAGGATCTACTGTAATTTTGAAATTTAATACATGGGCTTTTATTGTTATTCAAATAAATAAATATGCAAATAATAGTAAAATATTTAAACATTAGTGTTTTATGAAAAAGTATAATTTTTAATTTACAAAATGTTTATACATTAGCATAAACCTCCTAACCATTGCAATTAGAAACACGGTCCCTTGGAATCAATTAACAAGCAAAAGATTTATTTTTTTAACAAAATAAAAAATAAATGTTTATCTCAGTAAACTGTAGGAATTAAATTCCGTTGAATTTATGTTTAGTCAGCATATTTAAAGGTAATCACACCTATGTATGTGTTTGTCATTATGCTTGGTATATGGAAGACTGTTTCAGTTTACCCATCCAGATAATTTGAGTTCTGTTACAGGTAATACAGAAGGAACATTGGTTTGTTCATTCACACAATTAACTAAAACACTGTACAGCATTTTATATCATTTTCAGATACTGTTTATAATGCACAAGGATAGATCATTGTATGTATATATATATATATATATATATATATATATATATATATAAATATATATATAGCTATATATATATCTATATATATATATAGATATATATATGCACACAAAGATGTAGTTAATGATAAATGTGCCAGGGTATAGTTCAGCAAGGAATAGTAATAAATGTTAGGAATCCACACATCACAGGTCTTACATATAAAACTTTTGCTGTTTCCACTATAAGACCTGTGATGTGCGGATTCCAAACATGGATTCCTGCTTCGACGTATGTATGTGTGTGTGTGTATATATATATATATATACACGAGTATCCCTTTAACCATTTGAAGATGTTTTTTGAATATGATTTTATTCAAGGATGCTAACTCATTTTTGTATATCCCATTTAGCAATTGACATGAATCATACTTCTGTTTATGCATTTATTTTGCTTGGACTTTCCAGTTATGGGCAGTATCAAATACCAATGTTCACCTTGTTCTTTTGCATCAGTTTATTGACATTATCAGGCAATATTACTATATTTGAGATTATAAGGAGAAACAGAAATCTCCACATGCCAATGTACTTTTTTCTGAGCCATCTCTCTTTATTAGACATGACATCATCATTCATCATAATACCCAAAATGCTGGCCAATTACTTATCAAGTACACAGATAATTACCTTTGCTGAATGTCTGACTCAGTTGCATTTGTTTATTACTTTCCTAGCCACTGAGTGCTTCCTGCTCACTGTTATGGCCTATGATCGTTATGTTGCAATATGCAATCCTCTCCACTATTCTAAGCTTATGAAACACACAAACTGCGTAAGCATACCTCCGAACATTTTGGAAATTAAAAGAGGGACAAAAAGGTGTGCCGCGCATAGCGTGGCAAAATTTATGTGGGCACGCCCAATTTTGTGACCACGCCCATTTTTGTGGCCACAACCCCTAATTACCATGTTCATTTTACAAATTGTAAATAAGTAACACACACATACAAACACACATACAGACAGATACACACACACACACACACACACACACACACACACACACCTGTACCATCAGGACACCCCATAAAGCTGAAAAGTAACAGGTGTAACCCCCCCAATGAGAATCCCCACAAGTTGAGATCCTGCGCCCCAACAGCCACCAGTGCAGCCCCCTAATGACTTCACCCAATTACAACCCCCAATCTCCATCCCACTGAGGTGCCACTGTCTGTACCCCCCCAAATTAACTGTAAACATCACTGGAGTCAATGAGGGCCCCAAAAATCAGAGCCCCCATGAGTCACTGAATGACTGGCCCCCCAATACTTTCCCTGTCACAGTGAGGGGCCCCATGTACAGGAGGGAAAGTAAAAGGATACTGAGGCGGAGGTTGAAGGGCCCGGATGGCGGCGGGGGCTGCTGGGGGAGGGCCAAGAGTGGGGGGAGGGCCAAGCACTAGGGCTCCGGTGCCGGTCGGCTTGAGGGCCGCTTTCTGGTGGAGACTCATGACAGAGCGGGGCCCCCCGGGGCACAGGGGCAATGGGGAGGCGGCAGGGGCTCAAGCCTCAACACCCGATCCTCATGGGGGAGGGACATGGGCCAGGGGGGCGGGTGCCGCTGTCGCTTCGGGGGCTGCTCACAACCGGCCGATTTTCCCTCACTCAGAAAGCGGAGCATCCAACATGGCGCTGCGTCCGCCTCCACGGCAGGACAGACTCTCGGCCACCTCCGGAAAGCTTCGGCTCCGCTCGGGGACAGGGCCACCGGCCGGGGCGGGGATACCGCAAGGCTTCGGGTGATAGAGGTGGAGTGAGTAGAAAGATCGGAGGAGACACTGATGCGGGAGCGGGACATTGAGTCCACTATCCGGGACAGCGGGACAGTGGGACAAAAGCGGGACTGTCCCGCCTAAAACGGGACGGTTGGGAGGTATGCGTAAGGATGGTAGCTGCTTCATGGTTTTTAGGGCTACTTTATGCAACAGCACATATTATCCTAACTTCCAGACTGGACTTTTGTTACTCCTTGGAGATTAAACATTATTTCTGTGATCTACCACCTTTGTTGTACATCTCTTGCACTAATATACTTCCAAATGTTGTGGCCATATTCCTTGGTGGTATACTCATCGGCATTGGTTCTTTTGTTTTTACTGTGTTCTCCTACATCAAAATAATTTTAAACATTCTGAAAATAAAATCAGTTAAGGGACGTTTCAAAGCCTTTTCCACTTGTGCCTCCCATATTACTGTCTTTACTCTTTTTATATCAACTCTCATTGCTGTCTATTTTCAATCCTTATCAACCTACTCTCTGAACAATAATCGTCTGTTGTCTCTGGTTTATACAGTATTGACTCCACTATTGAATCCTTTCATCTACAGTGTACGAAATACTGATGTCAAAAGGGCTATAAGAAGTATGATCTTACAGAAAAAGGGGAGTGAATTGGTACAAAAGATTGGCGTTAAACAGCTACATTTTTTGAACTGTAATCAGGGTTTTTTTGGTCAATCTATAAAATGATGACAGTGACATGTACCAGAACAGAAGGATTAATTCAGTTCTGATATTAAATATAAAACAGCATAATGACTGCGGGTTTTAAACATATCAGAAGAGTCAGCAAAGGGTTGCATGCATAGACACAACCCACAAACTAAACCCAGGAATTACTGGTAGATCAAGTTTGGTGTTAACTCCAAGATTGGTTTATATACATACATGGAATTAATCAGAAACGTCACAATGGATGAATTGGTGTTTGTGGCAAGATTGTGGCAATATTTCAATGATATTCATTAACATAGGTATGTTAATGAATATCATTGAAGCAAACTCATTGTAAATTAACCCCAACATGTTTCAGTTTGAATTAAACAATGTTAAAATTAATCAAAACAGTGACTCCAAACAAAAGACCAAAATAAGAGTAAATGTCCTTTAATTGTCCATTTAAGCTCTGATCTCTCTCAAATTAATAATTTGTGACCTCTCTTGTTATTAATGGTACACAAGTGTCATTCAAATAATCTCAACCTGGAGCAAACCTACTGTAACAAAAATCACTGTTCCAATTGATCTAGGGACTGAAACCGTGGTCCTACTAATCTATCCCTTATCTGGTTAATTCAAATTAGTCCACTGATGTGAAAGATGGTAATATTAATGTGCACATTATTATTATATAGAACTCGTTCACGCAATTTACCATTGATAATAAAGACTAAACAGTGACACCAATCAATAATTCTAACTAGGGAGAAACCCTGTTTAGGCAGCAATGTGAACATTGTCTTAAAATATGAAAAAAACTTCACTTACTATAACAAAAAGAAGAGTAATAGTGTAGCACTGACTGAAAGGGGAGGTCTGGAGTGTGTGCTTAGAAAGGAGAATTACAATGTTAAGTAGGTGTGTAAATTATTTTTGTATAATGAAACTCTTGTGTCAGATTTGTACTTGGAGTGGCATAATTTAAGGACCCTCAAGGGTCCAGCCATCACCCACATGCAATGGTTCCACTCCCTCTGTACTAGGGATAGACAGAAGTGCAGTGGAGGTTGGGTGGGTCGGTTACAGGGATCACCAGATCTGAGCACAGGTTGGGCGAGACTTTATCTACTGCCAATCAAATAAAAGTTTAAATACCAACTGTGTGAACTGAAGAACCAGAATCTATAAAAAACACAATTAAAAAAAGACCAGTTTAAAATGCTGCTGTCTAGTACCCATGGCAAAATGGTGCTGTCTATTATTTACTTAAAATTGCTGCATAATATATTGTGCCTCATGCCCTGTAAGGAACAGTCTCTGCCAGTTCAAAAGGAAAATTCCCTGCAGATTCAGATCAGTGTGATGTGCGTCATTGTGAACATGTCACAAGTCATCATTTTTAGTGCACGTTGAGCTCTGAGTATTCCTGATGTGTGTGCTGGACTTGTTTTATAGTGTAAATGCAGGAAGGTACAAAGAAAGTGGATTTTTATTCCCAAGCGATCCTCCAAATGACTTAATAGTCAGACTCTTCAACAGATTGGCGGATTAGCCATTTCCACAGCAGTAACATGAAGTATGAAGGAAACTGGAGAGTCTTCAAATGTGAATAATGTTGTTTTTATTGAGGCACTTTTTTTTTGTAAGTGCGTCAATAAAAACTACATTATTCACATTTAAAGACTCTCCAGGTACAAAGAAAGTTAGCTTGGAGCCTTTCTCAGCTCTAACTTATTTTATTTTTCACAATCTGAATAAATAATATTTACAAACTTATTACACTAGCATGCTTTATGCAAGTTATACAAAACACCATAAAGAAATCTTGGCTGATAGTAGTGCATAGTATGCAAAAAAAATGAATCACAAAATGTTTATACAAATCAATTTTGGTAGAAATAGTTTAATACATTGCCCATTTAGGTCTTGTCTGAATTAAGTCAAATTTGTGATCTTTTCATGTTATAAGTCTTATCTGAATTAAATCAAATTTGTGATCTTTTCATGTTATTTGTTGTACAAAAGTGTCATTCAATTAATGTCAACAAGCTGGAGTAAAGCTGCTTGTAAGGGTCAGGGCACACACTCAAATTCGGGGAGATTAGTCGGCCATCGAAAAATCTCCTCTTCTTCGGGGCGACTAATCTCCCAGAACTGCCTCCTGCCGGCTAGAATGTAAATCGCCGGCGGGATGGCACTCGGAGCACCTCGTTTTCCGAAGTCGTCCGAAGTTGTGAAGATTTATCACCAGTCGACTAATCTCCCCGAATCTGAGCATGTGCCCTGACCCTAAGAACTACAAACGATCACTGCATCTATTGATTTATGTAGTGAAAAAATGGTCCAACTAGTCTATCATTTATCTGGTTAATTTAAGCCAAGTCACTGATGTGAAATATGCTTATATTGTGTGTTGTATTAGTTTATTAACTAGTTCAAATAAATTACCCTTGACAGAACAGACTTTAAGATACTAAGCAGTGAAACCAATCAATAATCCTATATTAGGGGGGGGAAACATGCATTAGGGTATTGTGGACATAGCCCTAAGATGAATAATAAACCTGATAGGATTGTTTTGCCTTCAATGCGGATTTATTATTTCTGTACAAGAAACAAAGAAATTATGTACAAGGTATTGTTTTATTATTACAGAGAAAAAGGAATTAATTTTTTTACATTTTAATTATTTGATTATAATGGAGTCCATGGGAGATTGCCTTCAAGTAACTAGGAGCTTTCAGGATAATGGGTATCCAGACAACAGATACCATACCTGTATTGGATTTGAATAAACCTGATTAAAATAAACTTTAACCCTTTCACTGCTGGCCAAATTTGGTTACTTGCGAACTATTGCCAGACAGTTTCCTGGAGGGGACATAAGGTTTATCCAGGAAAACAATATATATTTTTTTTTTCAGAACAACCTACACTTTCAACATATGCTAGCATTTTGATGTAATTCCACTTCTGTAATAAGTTATAGGCTTCTAACTGTAAAAAAATGAAAACAAATATTTTCCATAATATAAATGGCTATAGTAGAAACATAAATAATCTTATGCATGAAACTACAATGGATTTGAAAAGGCCCATGGCTCCAGAACACCCCAATACCAAATATACATGTAGTTTTGTTGGAGATTTAGAGTTAGTATAGATCAAAAACTCCCAGTAGTACACTACCACAATTCCAAAGCACTGCTCCGGAAACCTGAATAACTCTGATTTCAAGGCCAAAAACTCCACTAACAGTGGGTTTACCCTAAAAAGCTATACATATTTGAAAAGAACAGATTCTAACTAATCCAAAACAAATACATGTCTTTCTATTCGAAACTACTCAGCCATAACAATTTCCTAAAGTTACCAGTTTTTATAAAACATTTTGACATTTTTGAAAAATGACCTCAAAGCTTCCAGTTTGCAGTATCCTATCTTTCCCATATCATTAGGTACTAAGAAAAAACCACACTAAATATGAAGGCCAGGGTGCAGATTCACTAACCGGTGAAAATTCGCCAGTGACGGCTTCGCACCCATTGCTACACTTCGCCAGGCGAAAATTCATTCAGATAACACTAATCCACTAAAATGCGAAGTTGCGTCCAGGGCGCTGAACGCTGACGAATTTTCGCTAGCGTTACTTTGGCAATCAAAGCGAAGATGCGCTCGCATTCAATTATGCCTAGTGCAACTTCGTTAGTGGTCTTCGCTAAGGCTAATTTGCATACGGCTGAAAATTGTAAAGTTTAATGGACGTATATGTTGCAGCAAATACATTACATTACACAAGTCCAGGAAAACTTAATAAAAAAAAATAGAGTTGTTATAATGCCCTACAAATGAGCCCACTGTATAGTTTATGTTCCATATGTTAGGAAATGTATGGGGGAACCTGGTTACCCAAAAAAATTTAAAGGACTTTTGCAGGCTATCACTCTGAAAAAAGGAAAAGACGCAAGTGTTTTTTTTTTCCACTAAAAATTGAGGAAGATCTATGCACTCCAATGCACTTCGCCTGGTCTGAGCTGGCGAAGGCAAGTCTGGCGTAAGAGGTAATGTTCAGTAAAATCCACTTCTTAGTGATTTTGCAGTGTAACGTCCATTCACCAGAGCAAAAATTCGTCTGACGATATAGTGCGAATGCGTGCTAGCGTCTGTCTCTTTGGCTAGCGAAGTTATGCCTGCGCCCGTTAGTAAATTGGCAAAGTGCCTTAAAGTGGTAACGCTGGCGAATCGTCACCAGCGTTAGTCACTTCGCCCTTTAGTAAATCTGCCCCAGGGGTCAACTGAACAGTTTGATGCCCAATGTGCATAGTTTTACCTAAGTATGTGGCCTCTAGGGACCCCAAAAGGATGATACCCTATATGATCTATCATCCTCGGTCATTCCAGCTACTGCAAAATTAAACACATTTACTGAGTTTTATGTGGGGTAAAGCTAAAAAAAAGTGTGGTAACCCCAGAAAATCATATATTTTTGAAAAGTACATATTCCCCAAATCAAAAATGGGTAAATAGGTCTTTCCACTCTAAAGTACCAAACCACAAATCTTTCCGCAATTTGGCGATTTTGATGACATTTCAGAAAACCACCTAAAAATTTCCACTTTGCACCAAATATCATTAGGTATCAATATAAAACACCATAAATATGAAGGCCACTGAACAGTTTAATGCCCAATCTGCATAGATTTACCCAAGTATGTGACCTCTAGGGGCTCGAAAGGAAGACACCCCATATGATCTATCATCCTTGGTCATTCCAGCTAAAATCAAACATTTACTGCATTTTAGGTGTGGTAAAACTACAAAAAAGTATGTGCACCCCAGAAAGTCATATGTCATATGTTTTTTGAAAGAACACATTCCCCTGAATCCAAAATGGGTAAATATGCATTTCTATTCCAAAGTACCATACCACAAAGCTTTCCTAAAGTTGGCATTTTGATGACATTTCAGCAAATCACCTAAAAGCTTCCACTTAGCGTCCTATCGCCCACATATCATTAGGTATCAATATAAAACACCCTAAATATGAAGGCCAGGGGTCCACTGAACAGTCTGATGACCAATCTACATAGGTTTACCTAAGTATGTGGCCTCTAGGGGCCTGAAAGGAAGACACCCCATATGATCTATCATCCTCTGTCATTTCAGCTACTGCAAAAGCAACACATTAACTGAATTTTATGTGGGGTAAAGATACAAAAAAATGTGATAACCACAGAAAGTCATATATTTTTGGAAAGTACACATTCCCCGAATCCAAAATGGGCATATATGTCTTTTTAATCTAATGTGCCAATTTACCTCTATGGACATACATTTGAAATTTACATCATCAAGCCATTGTTGGGTTTGCTCTCAAAAGATTTTCCTACTCCTGTGGGCAAATATATCAAGGGTCAAATTGAAAATTAGAATTTCAAATTTTCCATTTTCTTATGGCCAAAACTGTCAAATTAGACTAGCAAATTTTTAAAATTCGATTAGACGTTTTTTTAAAAAAAAAAATTATATGATTTTCGAGATTTATTATGCTTTGGCCCTTTAAGAACTCGAATTCAACTATTCGCCACCTAAAACCTGACAAATTGGTGTTTTAGTCAGTGGGAGATGTCCTGGGATCAATTTGGAATTGTTTGTAGCCTCACTGACATTCAAGTTTTTTTTGGAGAAAAAACTCGAATTGCGTTTTTCCAATTCGAGTTTTCGGGTCGATCCTATTTACCCTAGATTTTTTTAATACATTTCGATTCAGGCCCGGACTGATAATGTATCAGTTCGGGCAAATGCCCGAGGGGCCGCTCTACCCTCCATTCTAGTGGGCTGCCCGCTGCCTAATTAGATGCGGTGCTCGCTGCACTTGTCAGCTAGTAATCACTCACACCAACGTACACGGCACGGTGGGACCAGCTAATTAACTTATCTTTCAGCCCCGCACCACGGACGGTAGGAGCTTTTACTTTCTTCCCCCCCTCCCGTTTGCAGTCCTACCAGTGCCTGTGAACGTTTAGGAACTCCCTGTCATTGCTGATCTATTCATGCTGCTGACTTCTGTTATCATGTGAAAGATAGACGCAAGCAGGCACGCAGCAGAAGTCTGACCCCGTGACCTAGGAGGAAGTGATCAGCGGTGACAGAAGAATTTGAAGCCCCCCACTGACTGAACATCCATGCTGCACTGAAGCTGAGTTATAAATTATTGTAAGAGCCGGCTGTAAACTTTATGTTTATGATGAGGGGGAGTTTATGATTTTGGAATTATATTTACAGAAAAGTAGAGGCTAACAAAGAGCAAACAGTAGTAACCCCACACTATCGGATTCTTTTATTCTAAAATGAATTTAAAATTATACAGTACCCTTGAGGTGCATCAATCAGTGTTTCGTGTTTAGTGTAATCGATTCAATACTAACTTAGCGACCAATTAATTTATCGATAAAAACCTTCAATTAATTTATGAATTCATTTAATCAATTTGTAGTTCATTAATTAAAGTGCCTGTGCATCAATATACAATCAATTAACTATGAATTCATTTTAGATCATCAAACAATTAAGGTGCCAGTGCTAATAAATATCAGTTTTAAAAATGATTTTTTTTTAAATAGCTTTTAACCATTTGCAAGCAAAATAATAGAAATAAAAGAGATTGAAAAGGAAAATAGGAGAGGCTGCCAAACAGAATGCAGTGTTTAGTTTACAGACAGAGCAGGGAAATCATAAACGTAATCAATGTGGGGCAGACAGGTGAGAAGGGACGAAAAAAAGGGAGGTGAGTGGGAGGCAAATCAAGAATAATGACAAATGCAGAGATTAAACGAAGAATGGTATTTGACCTAGTGAGTATTTATATGTTTTCTTTCATTAGTATTGCTGAACAGTAGCCTAACCTACCTAACTGCTAGTTGACCCAGAGGAAGGCAAAAAACCTTCCTTATTGACTGTGAGGTGCTGACTTAGGAAACAATCATTTCAAGCTGGCAAACCACTGGTGCTGCCTTCTACTTGTCTTCTTACCTGCTGTATTGCTCTGTGGGCTTGGTAGGGTTGGGGTGGAGATTAAGATCTTAGCAGAACAAGCAACATGTAAAAGTGGGGAAATATAAAGCATTTGGGCAAGGGTACAAAAATACACTTATGTATTATAAGGGATCATGAACCCCCTACTGTAAATAAGGATATATATATATATTCAACCAACGTAGAGCCGGCACTCTCGAATAAAGTGTTCATTTGCCTGGGTGCACAATCAATAAATTATCTCCATATTTTATATATACATATATAAAATATATGTGTGTATGTGTAAAACACCAGCATGCATTTACATGTGGGCTGCTTTAATTTTTTTGCCTGGGCTGCTTTTTACTCCCAGTCCGGCCCTGTTTCGATTGGTTGCATTTCGAGTTCATGGGAGTTTTAAAGAACTCCCATGAATTCGACCTTGATAAATCTGCCCCCTAATGTCATGTCATGGAGTATCATTTTAAGTGCTTATGATACACCCTTGCTTACAAACCTGATGCTCTGAGTTGCTTGCCCTTACAAATTTCAGACTGCTCACTACCACCTTTACTTGAAGTGCTAATACTGAAATCCCACCCTGATTCTCCACTGGAAGCTAATGAGATTGCTCATTTGACTGCAAAGGATCCAATCCTTTCATGTGTTCTCAACTGGGTGTGCAGGGGATGGCCAAATTAAATTTATCTGAAGAGTGCAAACCATATTCAAGCCCACCAACAAAAACTGTCTGCTCATAAAGGATGTTTATTATGGGGAAGCATATTATGGAGTACTCATCCCTCAAAGAAGACGGAAAACTAGATATGCTACATGCAGTTCATCCAAGAATTGTGCGCATGAAAGCTCTTGCAAGGAGATATGTCTGGTGGCCTAGAATTGACACAGGTATAGACGAGGCTGTACATCAGTGTCACTTGCCAGAACTCTCACCACAGCCTCCCTGTAGCACCTGTGTTTCCTTGGGAGATTACAAAAAAGCCTTGGTCTACTCTTCATATTTATTTTGCTGGACCATTCCAAGGGTAGTGGTAGACTCTTTCTCAGAATGGTTAGAGGTCATCCCAGTGTCATCTCAGACATCAGCAGTAACAATTTCAACCCTTCATTAGCTGTTTGCAACACACGGAATTCCTGATGTTATTGTATCAGACAGTGGGACTGCTTTTACTTCTGAAGAATTTAAGACCTTTACCAATAACAACTTTATTAAGGCAGTAACCATTGCTCCCTGTCAATCTCAATGGGGAATGGACAAGCTGAACGAATGGTTCAAACTACAAGGGTTGCACTCAGAAGGATTACTAATGGGGACTGGTCAACAAGACTTGCACAATTTCTTTTAGTTTAGCATGTTATCCCATGTCTAACCACAGGTGTCAGCTCTGCTGAGCTTCGTATGGGGCGGTGCATACCGTCTTAACTCAGACCTGAGGATACAGCAACAGGGCCGGGATTCAGCCCTGTCCTATAAGACTTTACATACATTTGCTCCTAATAATCCGGTGCACACTAGGAATTACAGGGCTGGTCCAAAGTGGGTCCTTGCAGTGGGTCCTGAAGTTACAGGGCCTGCATCATACAAGGTATATTGTGAAGACGGGCAAGAATGGCACCATCATGTTGATCAGTTGCTAAGGCGTGTTCAGCTAAATAACAGTAGCTTAATGAAGAGTATGAATTGCTCCGCTCTGGTTCCCAGTGTCCCACTTTCAGGTGAGTTGGCGGCCCCGTGCAGCCAAGGAATTAATGGAACGACTTTGTCACCAGAGAGTGACTCTGAATAATAATTAATAAATATTGTTAGCAAAACAACCCTATTTTTAAATGTTTTGTAGACTTAAGACTTAAGATTGTCATCCGAATTATGGAAAGACCCCTTATCCAGAAAACTCATGTCCCAAGCATTCCGGATAATTGATCCTATACCTTTATTATAAATAGCTTCCTTCTTATCTCTCTATAAGGCATTGGTGTAACTGACCCTTTAAAAAGTTTTGTATGTCTTGGAGAATACACAGCACGTTAGAGGTGCTCCGTCACTGAACCCTCTGTGCAACTGATTTTCAACATTAAACTTGCCCACACATTTGAAATATTATGCCGGGAGACTCAAAGCAGAAGCTGCGAGGCTCTCCGGTTCAGTTAAGTCCTGCCAGCAAAAGAAAGAAAAACGGCGCTCATTCAAAATCTAAAATGGCGGACAAAACTGTGGTGGATATCGTGCAAGCTGCACAAAACAACATTGTAGTGCTCGCGATGCCCTAAACTATAAACAAATAGCTATTGAAGTAGCGAATTTGATTAATCCAGTAATAGAAAAGTCCATTGAAAGAGCTGTAGGTTCTATTAAAGAGGATTTAAATAAACTTACCGCACAGAACAACTTGGTTCAGGAAATGGAGGAACAAGTATCTGCACTGGAGGATAATTCCTCTTCCATTAATAATAAAGTGGTGACTCTGCAAAAACAAGTTAAGTATTAATTGGTAAAAACTGAAGACTTGGAAAATAGGTCCAGAACGAACAATTTGTGATTTACTGTCATGCCAGAGATTAACAAGCAGAAGAATCTCTCTGAATTAATATTAAAATGGCTACCTAAAGCATTAGCTTTACAAAAGGACATTCCAATTTTAAAGATTGAGAGAGCCCATAGAGTGGGCATTTTTTTCAGAAAATAAAAATCAAAAACCAAGAACTGTTTTGTTTAAGCTTCTTGAATATGCTGACAAATTAAAAATATTACAAACATTCAAGAAGTCAAGAAATCTATTTTTGGATGGTCAAAGAATTTTGGTTTTTCAAGATTTTTCTACCGTGTTGTCAAAACAGAGACAATCTTTTTCTGGAGTTTGTCAATCACTATTTCATCTTAATATAAAATTTGCGATAATATATCCGGCCATTTTGAAAATATTTCTACCCACAGGAACACACTCTTTTGAGAATCCTAGAGAAGCGGAAAATGTTATTACTCATATGGAACTCAACACAGACAAGGGGAAAAAATCTACTGAAAATTAGTGATGGGCGAATTTGCGCCGTTTTGCTTCGCCGCAAAATTCACGAAACGGCGAAAAATTTGCGAAACGGCGCCGGCGTCTCGTTTTTGACGCCGGCGTCTCGTTTTTGACGCCGGCGTCTCGTTTTTGACGCCGGCGCCCGTTTTTCGACGCCGGTGCCTGTTTTTGAATTTTTGCCGCGAATTTTCGCGGGCGTTTTGCAAATTTATTCGCTGGCGGCGAAACGCTCAAATTCGCCGCGAATTCGCGCCTGGCGAGTAAATTCGCCCATCACTACTGAAAATTCAAGTGATCCGATCCGAAAATACATCCATTCAAGAAACCCATTTAAATTACTCCATTAATCATAAAATACATTCTTCTTGGGTCGCCTGCGGTAAATAAAAAGGGAGGAGTTTCTATAATACTCAAAAACTTGGCTTATCATAAAATAAAATCGGATACAGATAATAAGGGGAGATTTGCACATTAAGGGGCAGATTTATCAAGGGTCGAAGTGAATTCGAGGGAATTTTCGAAGTAAAGAAATTCAAAGTAATTTTTTGGATACTTCGACCATTGAATAAGATACTACAACTTTGAATTCAATCTAAAGTAAAATCGTTAGAGTATTCGCCCATTCGATACTCGAAGTAGTCTCTTTAAAAAAACTTCGACTTCAATACTTCGCCAAATTAAACCTGCCGAAGTGCTATGTTAGCCCATGGGGACCTTCTAAAGCAGTTTTCTATGTTTTTTGAAGTCGAAGAAAAATCGTTTGTTCGATCGATGGATGATTTTACTTCAACCGCAAAACGGTCAAATTCGGTGAAAAAAACTTCGACATTCGAAGTCGAAGTAAAGCCATTCGATGGACGAATTTCGAAGTATTTATCACTTCGAAATTCGACCCTTGATAAATCTGATAAATCTGCCCCATCCTTATTAATAACCGACTTTGGAATCTTTGTTCAATCTAAATACCAAATAATAACAAACCAGATTTTTATTCTGATATCACCCATAAAATTTGTTCATATAGTCCCTCTAATTTAATTGTAGGAAATTTTAATGAATCGCATGTGTGGCTCCTAGATAAGTGTGGTTCCAATATTTATACTTCTCAGAAAAATCTAGACTTATCTCAAATTTCTTGGCGCAAACAAATTAATCCATCTGAGAAGAAATTTACTTTTTACTCCCATTCTCATAGTACAGGGACGAGAATTGATTATATATCAATATCTAATAATCTGTTAAATCATATTTTAGATGCAGAAATGGGGCAGTTTACGTAATTGGATCATATGCTGATTAGTTTACTTTTATCATCTCATTTGCCTCCAAAATCATATATACCATGGTATTTTCCTACTATTCTTTCTGATAGACCTGACTTTCAAAAGATGTTGAAGTATCGTTGGCTTTTTTTTCTTTCAGATAATGTTGTACATAAAGATAATCCACTTTTGCTATGGGATTCATGGAAAGCTTATATTAGGGGTGAAATAACTTCTTTCAAAATCACTTTCTTTAAAAAATTAAACTGTAGTATTTTGAATTTGAGTAAACAAAATGAAGCTTATTTGTTATTCAAAGCAAATCCCAACCAGGAAAATCATACTATTTTTGAAGATTCTATTAAATAAATAAAACTATGGTTAAACATGAGGAATTCAATTCATCAAAGCTATTGTAAATCCAAATACTTTAATTTAGGTAACAAAGCCAACAAATTACTTTCAAATATTACAAATTGGTCTAATCGTCAGAAAATATCAAATAATGAAACTGTTTCTGGTTCTATCACGCATAATCCCATAGAAATAGTTGAAGCCTTTAAAGGTTTTTATGAGCAATTATATGCTCCTTCTAATACAAATTCTGATGAGAGAAAATCTATGCTAGGAAATATAAAATTTCCTCAATTGTCACAATAGGATTTATCAGATCTTAACTCACCAATTACTGAGCAAGAAATTATTTCAGTCATTAATTCATTGAAACCTAACAAGGCAGGTGGCCCAGATGGTCTTACTGGTCCCTTTTACAAAATGATAGTGAATGAAATTTCTCCATTTCTAACTCAGTTATCCAATACTATAATAACTCAAAAATTGTCATTACCGTCTAGTTTAAATTCCTTCACTAGAGTTATCCTTAAACAAAACAAAGATTAAAGAGGACCTGTCACCTTGAGACATGAGTAATATATAGCTTCGTGCGGGAGGTGAGATCTCACGAGATTTATAGTTTTTCCCTTGAGGCTTTGCGTGCCTTTCAGAAAGTAGGACTGGTAGAGTCTCGTGCACTCTTTGAAAACACTGCATTAGTTACATTTATTCAACAAAAAGATGCTGGTATGTGAGTATTTATAACTCTTTAATTACAGTCCTACTGTCAGCAAAAAATTGACAGGTTTCCTTTAAAAAAAATTGATTCATACAGACCAATTTCTTTACTTAACCAAGATTTAAGATCTTTAACTAAAATATTGGCAACTCGTCTTTCTAGAGTATTACCAAATTTAATTTCTCCCGAGCAAGGAGGTTTTATTAAAGGAAGATCTGGTACCAAAAATATAAGAAAATTATATATTATATTCATGGAGCTAAGTCTAGGAAAATTCCTACGGCTTTAATTGGAATTGATGCAGAGAAGGCCTTTGACAATCTTTGCTGGAATCATTTGATGGATTCCCTTTCAGCTTTCGGGTCCCAGGGGCCTTTTGTTGATTTAATTAGACTTCTCTACTCTTCTCCTAAAACTCGTATAATTTCCGCAGGTGAAATGTCAGAGATAATCCATTTAAAAAGAGGTACAAGGCAAGGTTGTCCCTTCTCTCCTTTACTTTTTAATATTTCCTTAGAACCCCTTATCAGATTTCATACATTTGCCAAGTTTAAATATGAATAATTGTTCAACTAAATTGATTGTTTTTGCTGATGATCTTCTGCTAATAGTTAAGGATTCAAATGATAATTTAGCAAACATTTTTGATTATCTTAAAATGTTCGAATCTATTTCAGGTGTTAAATTTAATATCAAAAAAACTGAACTTATGGATGTATTTGGGGTTACCT
This sequence comes from Xenopus laevis, assembly GCF_017654675.1. Classification (NCBI taxonomy): domain Eukaryota; kingdom Metazoa; phylum Chordata; class Amphibia; order Anura; family Pipidae; genus Xenopus; species Xenopus laevis. The sequence goes on from NC_054371.1 coordinate 155,143,313, forward strand.
CTAGTGATGGGCGAATTTATTCGCCAGGCGCGAATCCCTGCGATTCGCCAGCGAATAAATTCGTAAAACCGACGGGAAAATTAGCCGGCATAAAAAAAATGGACGCCCCAAATTCACCCATTACTAGTTACCTCTACAAAAATCCTAAATGCACTAGGTATTGAGAAGAAAAAGACTTTCATTCAACATCTGGGTATTTTCATTTCTGCTGACTTTCATAGGTTATATTCAAAATAAAATAAATTATTAACTTTTGTAATAAATAGATGAATATTCCATTAAATCTAAAAGGAAGAATAGCCTTTTATAGGATGCTAGCTTTTCCTAAGTGCATCTACTCTATGATAAACTTACCTTTGCTCTTAAAACATAAAGACATAAATGCTTTGCAGTCTTCTATTTCCAAATTTTTGTGGAAAGGAAAAGTTCCTAAAATTTCCTTATTGAAATTAAAAAATTAAAAATCTCATGGGGTTTAAGTGTTTCTGATTACAGATCGTTCAATCTATCGGCATTAACACGTTATCTTGTAGAGTGGATTTGTGAAAGAGGTAAATATTCAAATGTCCCATTAGAGTATATAACTGAATCAGGAGAAAATATTCTTCAGTTATTACATAAACCTTTTAATAAACAATCTGTTGAAGTTAAGGGTAATCAATTATTTAGAGACACTTTTATGATATGGAAATTACTCCATAAACTCTATAAATCAGACTTTAGGATGACACCTTATTTACCTTTGAGATTAGAAAAAATATGTTCTAGTTCAAAAGTGTTGTCACTTTCAAATTCCTGGAAAATGAAGGGCATACGACTATTAATTGACATAATTTCTCCAAATACGGGAAATACTTTAAACTGGGAAGAATTAAGTACTAAATTTCATATTTCAGATAAGGAAAAATGTTATTACATATATATTATATATTCTTATAATACCTATTTGGTTTCTTTTTTTAAAAATATATCAGTTCTAATTCTGATTTAAAAATAAGATTCATTCAGACTAATTTATGGAATAATATGGATTTTAAACCCCATCCAATGAAATCCACAGCAGCAAAATGGTCTAAATATCTCCAAAAGGAAATTACCACAGAATCTTTGGTTAGGGCTATTAAGAGTTTTGAATAATTAATTTAATCTGAAATATGGAGAGAACCAAATGTCCTTAATGTGATTTTCACTCTCTGGACTCTGCATTTACTGGAAGGATATTGAAAACCTGTTTAATTCAAACTTATATTTACATATTTCTTTGTCACCACACAATGCCCTTTTGGGAGAGACTGATACATTTTATTTTATTTTCAAAGCTATGTAAAACTAATGATTGGAGTTTGGTCCATATTTCAAAGTATCTAAAATTAATTCTAGCATCAGCTCTTAGAGTAATGTTTAAAATGTGGATTTTTAGTTCTATTACGACTCTGAATGATACATTGATAGAATTGAAAGATATGTATACCAATGAAGCTATGAGTAATAGATTTGACACCATTCACAATCGTTTAAAGTTTGATTCAAAATGGAAATTTTTTTCTCAAAAATTGGAACCAGAGGAGAAAAAAAAATTCAGTTCTATCTTATATTGTTGTATATCGAAGTCTTCATATTTGAATTCAAGTTGTGTTTATTTTTGCTTTATTATTTAATACTATTTTATTATTATTCACAGCTTTACTTTGTAACATATCTTAAAGATATTATTTCTGTATTACTGTTTAATACTATCTCTTCAACTGTATGAAGAAAATCTAATAAAAAGAGTTTAAAAAAAAAAAGCCCTACAACCACTCTTTATTATAAGAGGTTTGGATGCCATATTACACATATAATTACTGCATTTATTAATTATTTTATATTATTTACCAAATGATGTTTAATACTGGACTCATGGTTCAGCTAGGAAATGTGTGTAAAATAAGCTTTGAAAATGGATTTAATTTTGTAAATAGTGTCGGGGAAAAAATTGTCTTTCCATGGCCTTTTTAACTTCTTGGTTTTTAAAAGTGTATATCAAGGGGTTCAACATTGGTGTCACAACACTATACATTACTGAGATTATTCGGTCCTTGCCCAAAGAATATGAAGAAATTGGTCTCACATAGTTAAAAATAGCACTACCAAAGTAAAGAACAACCACTGTAAGGTGGGAGGCGCAAGTAGAAAAGGCTTTCTTCTGGCCTTCGGTGGATCTAATTTTCATAACTGTAACAATGATGTATATGTAAGATACAGTGATGAAAAAAAATGGTGTCCAGCCTATGAATACTCCAATTGACAGTAACAAAACTTGATTAACAGAAGTATCTTCACAGGAAAGAGAGAGCAGGGGAGGGATGTCACAATAAAAGTAATTTATTTTGTTTGAATTACAGAAGTCTAAGCGGAAAGTGAAAACAGTATGAACGACCGAATTCACTAGCCCACTGAGCCAAGAGAAACCTGCAAGGTAGAAGCAAAGTTTACGGTCCATAATAATATAATATTTAAGAGGGCTACATATGGCTAGAAATCGGTCATAGGACATTATCCCGAGTAAAATGCACTCTGTGCCCACAAAAGCCAAGAAGAAGTACATTTGTGTTAAGCAGCCAATGTACGAGACTGATTTCCTCTCCAAGAAAAGAACTTGCAGCATTTTGGGCATTGTAGTTGTAGTGTTACAGATGTCCAAAAGAGAGAGATTTGACAAGAAAAAATACATTGGTTTGTGAAGATGCCTGTCCATTTGTGACACCATAATAATAGTAGTATTTCCAGTTACAGTCAACACATAGATACAAAGGAGAATGCAAAATAAAAGAACTTTAAGGTGTGGTATGTCTGATACTGCAAGTATGATAAATTCCTGAAATATTGAATTATTCCCATTCATTTTTTTGTGATTTTGTCATAATTTCTGCAGTTAATGACAACAGGGCATTTATTTATATAAATACAACAGGGTTTTGTTTTTTCTTCCTTAAGCAATTGTTTAAGTGATTGGAAATAATAAGTGCTATCTGAAGTCGTTTGCAGCTAGCAGAATGAAAAACATTCACTTTTCCACTAGTTAAATAGGTTCAGGTGCTAGGCCACTGGGAATAATTGTAGGCTTGTTAAAATCTTTTAATAGTTGTAATATATAGAGATTTTCTCACAAGAGATTAATTTTCTCCCTGCTACTATACTAATAAGTGTAAAACTGTTTTTAACAGTTGTAAGTTCTCATTTACAATTCAGTGAGGTTCATGTACTAACATATGTGTTAAACTGCAAAGTGCAGTTGCAGTAGCTAGTCTACTATGAGTTAGAAAGCATGAATCTGATTGTTTGCTATGGGTGATTGATGCAACTTAATGCCTTTGTTCAAACAGTTAGGACCATAAATATTTGGACAACTTTTTTTTTCTAATTTTGTGGCTTTAGTTCCTCACATTTTTTTGCAATCATTTTGTTCAACCCCCTGAATAAAAGTTGAAAGTCTGCAGATCAACTGCATCTGAGTTGTTTCATTTAAAATGTATTGTTGTAATGTACAAACCAAAATTAGAAAAAAGTTGTCTGTCCAAATATTTATGGACCTAACTGTAAATCAGCCCCGGTTAGTACAAAGGCTGGGTCACTGAAGGGTTCATAAATACATTGTAAAAGTTCTGTTTTACCCAACATTTTAAGTACAATTGTTTTACATTTTGTCTCCAGTGGGAACAATGTAATTCAATAAATAAAAACAATCTGGGCATTATGCATATGTAAGTGCTGAGTTTATGAGTATAATATACATAAGCTTAGTCCATTTTATAAATATTTTTTTTCCCTTGCATTGTCCTTTTCACTTTTACATATATAAGACAATTCCATATTGGATTCAGTGTACGTCTAAATGATGCACAAGTTAGGAAATTGCGATATGTGGTATCAGAGATTTCCACAGCCTCTCCTGCCCTTATAACAATTTGGCAAAGTGATTGGGCACTTTTTTATTTTGCACACTACCTTCTGAGATGTACTGTAAATATTAAAAGGACTAATTATTGAGGGTTGTTTTTCATGGATTGGCCAAGAAACTGGAGAAAAGGAAACTGAAGTAGATCAAATAAATCAGAAAAAAGACCAGGCTGCAGCTAGCAGGAGGGGTAGCAGTAGTGGGCAGGGCCAGATTTCAGCGTTCGGGTGCCCCTAGGCTGTGCGGTCCTAGCGCCCACATGGCTCTAGTGAGAGCAGGTGCTCCGGGGCACTCGGGAGCAGTGTTCAAGGAGTCAAAGGCCACCTTGAACAGTTTTATGCAGCTCGGCTGGCTTTTATTGCAAACAAAAATAAACAGGCTCAGCACACTTGTTTCAACATGGGAATAGCAGTCCTGCGACATTGGTATATACAAAAATTCCAGTACTTACAGCATTAGCAGTATTTAGTCCCAAGGTCCTCTGTTGGACTCACTTCAAGTCCTTCCTCCAGTCACTTGGTGATATTTAAAATTGGTGTAGCTCAGTATGGAAACACTCTGTTTCCCAGCTCCTCACACACACACAGTCCCACACTGGGAAAGCTGTTTTTAATTAGCCCATTAGTGCAAGAACACCTGGACTGGCTACATGGCCTGGAACCATTCTGACAGAAACATGGAACAAACATAAACTGAGTCCAATACCAGGTGTTTTGTCAGCCATCCTGTTACGCAAAACATAGAGGAAGTTAACCCAATGGACCCCTACATATAGGGGCAGATTTACTAAAGGGTGAAGTGGGATTTTTTAGAGAAAATTTGTCAAAATTACAATTCACAGGGACATTGCTAAAAAGGCAAATCGGACAATTCGCTAGTGAAAATGCTCAGCTCTAGAGAAGTTTCACCAGGCATATTTTCGCTCAGACGAACGATCGTTACCCTGCAAATTTATCAAAGTGCAAACTTTCCAATCTTTCCCTTTTCGCTGGAGTCTGTTTTGCCAGATTCTTCCTGGAGAATTGATAAGATGAATCTACATCCTCAACATTATGTTACTGACATCATATCCTGTGTGCCAAAAAAGTCATAAAAAAAGACAAAATGCTGGAGTTTTTCATATTTTAATGTGGAATTGTTTACAAGTTGTAACTGTTTAATATATGTTTTTACACTTTGTGTTTTAACAATGTGAAGCTCATGCCACATTTGTTTTAGGGTAGGCTCATGTCTAGGACAATAGTAGACCTTTTTTTCTTCAATTTGCTTCCTTGGACATTTATAATAATAAGCAGGCACTTCCAGCAATTTCACCACAATCACTAATAATAATATATATATATAAATAAATATATATGACCTGTATGTACCCACCATATTTAAATTGACATAAGCATAAATGTGTTAACGAAGTTTCAATAGGTAGTGCCAAGCCAAAACTTTGCTTTGATAAATATGCACATTCACTGCAAAATAATGTCTGACAAAGTTGCGCAAAGTATGGCGGAGCCTCCAGAGGCGAAAATTCTTCTTGCAAGATCTTATTACATGGGTAAGTTCAATTCAAACTTGCAATGTAGTACACACATTATAAGTAACGTAATGTAAGTAAAGTAGTAAGTGATATCACAGAAATAAAAATCCAAATATATAAACTTACAAAGAATAACAATAAAGAAAGAATTATATTTCAATCGTTAAATGCAAAACGAAAAATAGTCTCCCTTTCTTTGTTATCCAGAAATGAATAATAGGGAGACCATGTTGTCATGTATTAATTTCTAAATTTGTTGCTACCATATCTGTATTTGTCTCATGTAAACATAACTCATATAAACTGAAAACATCATATTTTTTGGGAGTAGTGGACTAATCCAATATTTAAACTATGACTTCCTTACTGCTGCAAAGAAAAGTTGTAAAAATGTAATCGGATTTGTTTTAATTATGTTCGCTTTAAAAGATCTACTGCTATCAATTGGACGACTTATCAAACTTAGATGAAATCAACTTTCCAATTTATGACCATAGGTGAGTTATTGTAGGACATAGTCACATAAAATGGAATATATCAGGATCTTCGCTGTTATATATTTAGAACAAACAACTCAATTTTAATTAGTAAGTTTAAGGGCTAGTCCACACGAGAAGATTCGCCCGCGACAAGTCGCCGCGGTTAGAAAATCAAGAGTAGCGGCGACAAAGCGCATGAAAAAAACAGGCATAAAAAATGAAGCGATTTGGCTCACGCGCGACTATGTTTCCCATGGTGCATCTCAGTACTTCCTCCGCCCAAACTGTATTATGGGTAGAGGACGGAAGTACCAACAGTACAGTGTTGTTGTTGCTGGCGTGTTTACTTCGGCGTGTTTTCGCAGCGTCTTTTGAAAATGGAAGCAGATTTGGCTGCTGTGTTTTTTTTGGTTTACTTATATTTCTATTTGCTAGAGAAAGATAAACAGGAAAGGGCTGCTGCTGCTAGAAAATATTGGGTTCATCCCTTAACTGATCAGCGGCTAAGGAATGGACAATTTCATGTTTTATATGGTGAACTTCGCAACTATCCTGATAAATTCTTCAAGTATTTCAGAATGTCGATTGCAAGTTTTGATGAACTTCTCAGCATTGTAAAAACAGGACTGTGTCGTGCCCAAAGTTTGATGAGGGTTTCAATCTCACCAGAGGAGCGGCTGTGTGTGACACTAAGGTTGGTATGCTTTTTTTTTTTGCTGCTTCTTTGTTATATATATGGTTTTAGGTGACTGGTATGGGCAATTTGGTGTGTGTATATGTATATATATGCTGGATATACTGTATACATATATAGAGATAGATAGATAGATAGATAGATAGATAGATAGATAGATAGATAGATAGATAGATAGATAGAGAAAGGTATATGTGTCTTTTAGCAATAATACAGGTCCTCCCTATCATAATATATTTTTTTTTTATCAGAGAAGTAATGCTTATCTTTTCTTTTTCTTTCAGGTTTTTAGCGACTGGACAGTCATTTGCTTCTTTGTACTTTCAATTCCTAATTGGTCGAAGCACTATAAGCAACATTGTAAGAGAAACATGTCAGATTATTTGGACTGAGCTGCAAAGAATTGTCATGCCACCCCCAAATGAAAATGCTTGGCATACCATTGCTGAAGATTTTTACAAACACACCAATTTTCCTAATTGCTTGGGGGCCTTGGATGGAAAGCACATCAGAGTTACAATGCCATTCAAAAGTGGATCAAAGTACTTTAATTACAAAAAATACTTTTCAGTTGTCCTTCTGGCTAGTGTTGATGCCAATTATTGCTTCACTATCATTGATGTGGGATCCTATGGAAGCACTGGTGATGCCAGTGCTTTCCGGCATTCGGCATTGGGACGCAGATTATCAGAAGGGTCACTTGGTATACCTCTTCCTAGACCATTGCCTGGGACCACGGCACCTTCCTTGCCTTATGTTTTTGTGGGAGATGAAGCCTTTGGTCTCACAGAAAATATAATGCGGCCTTACCCAGGGTCACAAAGGGCAATAGAGAAACGTGTTTTTAATTACCGTTTATCAAGAGCACGACGTATGGTAGAGTGTGCTTTTGGCATTCTCTCAAACAAATGGCGTGTGTTCCATACAAGTATACAATTGGAACCCCAGTTTGTGGACATTATAATAAAAGCATGTTGTGTCCTACACAATTTTGTTCGCCTTAGGGATGGCTATCACTTTCAAGACACCCTGACTGATGATATCCCAGATATTGATTGGGCCCCTGTTAGAGGTCCAACAGGAGGGATGAGAGTTCGGGATCAGTTTGCAAATTATTTCATGTCTCCTGATGGAGCTATACCATGGCAGCTGAACCGAATTTAGTCTGCATACAGTTGCATACAGTTGCATAGATACGTATAATTAAAATACTCATTGTCTACATTGTATTAATAAAAAACTGTTTATTTCACAATCTATGGTGTACTCAGTTGTCTTTTCTGAAATGTTACTAAAATGACAATTTACTTTGCTACTGTAAGAGCCCAGTGCTATTAGTCTAGCTGTGTTGGGGAGTGGGACTGGTGTGTAGGGATATAGCGAACTGCCAATTATGTGTTCGCGAATGCCGTTTGCGAACACCGACAGAAAATGCTAACGTTCGCGAACTTCGAACACCCGCAAAAATCGTTCGAATCGAACGATTGCAAGCATTCAATCGAATGATTTGCATTCAATCAAACGCTAAAATCGTTCGATCGTTCGATTAGAACGATTTTAGCGTTCGATTGAATGAAAATCATTTGATTGAAATGACGCGAACGGCTGAAGTTCGCGCAAACTAGTTCGCCGCAGAACAGTTTACTACATCCCTACTGGTGTGCTGCTCCTCCTAGTAGTTCACCACCACCAGCACCAACCAGAGTCAAAATTGTTACAAAGTACCTTAGTTGCACCTGTTAGCTGTTCTGAGCTCTCTTCCAAAAGCCAATTAAGTTAGTTCCAAAGTATGTTATTTGCACCTGTTAGCTGTTCTGAGCTCTCTGGCAGAATTAAGAATTAAGTTAGAAACTGTTTGGTTGTTCTGGCAGTGCAGATAAAAGAGGGACTTTCCAGTACAAAAGAGGGATGTGATAGAGGGTTGAGTGGTTAAAAGAGGGACTATCCCTCAGAACTGTCTAAAGACAACACGCAGACGTCAAAGAATATAGAAAATACGCCACGAAAATACGCCCGTATACGACGGTATGCGTCATGCGTCATACGTTACGTCGTGCGTTACGTCGTGCGTTTTAGAGCCTGCGTCATTGTTTTTTGCAAAGTCGCAATAATGGTGGGTCTGAACTCCCTTACTGATGGACAGACTTGGGAAATTGCTAGCTTTCTGCAGGCGGAAAGCTATGACAACTTGCCTGTGTGGATGCCCAACAAAAGGGCACATAAGCAGAGCCTGCTGCGCAGGCTCCGGCGCAGGTTGAGGCATCGCCATGGGGTAAATCTGGACCGCCGCACATTGCAGCGACTGTGGTCAGATTTAAAGCGGAGGGACCCAGATTATGTTATGCAAGTGCAGCTGCACCATCTCAGTGAGTATTTACTATTTCTAAACTAACCTTAACAATACATATATTAAATATATCCATTAATTGATTACATAATTTTCTATCAGGGGGACATCCACAGGCCAGAGCTGCTGTTGAGCAGGAGGCAGAGGCAGAGCTTTCTGATATGGAGGAGGGGGGACATCCACAGGCCAGAGCTGCTGATGCTGCAGAGCAAGTGCCTCCACTTGAGAAGGAGGCAGATTTCCTGGAGGCTGAGCAGTCCGATGTGGAAGCTGCAGAGGAGTTCGTGGAAGCAGAGCTGCCAGTGGAGGTAGCAGAACAGGAGGCTCGTGCATCAGATGAAGGTAGCTGCAAGATGACATCACACCCCCCACATAAAAAAATGTTATGATATACTTAAACATGAGTTTATTATAATAATTCTATATTTTTTTTTTTTCATAGAAGACGATGAAAACTGGGACCATGCACGGCTGGTGGCAGAAGTGCGGCAGCTTAAAAATCGGGTGCTGGACCTGGAAAACCAGCTTATGTAATTTTTTTTTTTTTTTTTTGTAAATAGTTTTTTAAGTAAAAAGCTTTCCACCTTATGGATATCTGTCTGTCATTTTTATAAAAATATGGAGACAAGGAAGAATTGAGCTTAACAAGTTCACCATTTATTTAGAAAACAATGGAAAAAAAAGTGCAAAAACATAACTAAAAAAGACAAAGTGCAAAGTGCAATCTGTTTGAATAAACAGTATACATTAGTAAACATAATAAACTGCATAACAGTTAATGGTATACCAAACCAGTAATTATATTAAAGGTCGGTAAATGAATTTTGGGAAGGATCCCATGCTTGGGAAGTCGAAGGGTATGGAAAAGGGTAAGGATAAGGGTTTGGGGTACTACTTTGAGGCATACTGAATGATTGTGGGGGTTGATGAAATGGTTGCGGTGGGTGCATAAGAGGCCTGTTTGGTACGTTATTGCCTTGGGGTAAATATTTATATAGCAACTGCAAAAAGTCCATTCTCAGCATTTGCCTATGCCCCTCAGGAACCATCATAATGGTTGGAATTAAACCAGTATAAAAGGCAAATTCTTGAGAATCCTCAAAGGCATAGGTCCTCTTAGCAGAAGATTCTTGGGAAGCCTCTCTGGAAGATGAGACCGAATCACATAACTTGGACAGCATATTTTGTACATCACCATATGAAATGTTTGATTTTTTTCTTTTTGCTGCCCGAGTGATGTCAGATTGAGATGATTGTGAAGGTGGGGTGATAGTGCTGCTTAAAGTGCCAGGTGGAGTGCGAGTACTGCTGGAAGTGCCAGGTGAGGTGACAGTGGTACTGGAAGTGCTAGGTCTTGTAGGAGTGCCAGTTGGTGTAACAGTTCTGTTATTGTTTGCAGGATCCACTGTTTCTTGAACCTCATCATCCACTGTTTCTTGAACCTCATCATCCAGATTGCTAGAAGTTCTAATGGAAAATACAAAAATAATACTGTTACAACAAGGCATTGTTTCCTTAAATGCATACATTTTGTATACTCTGGCATTCCTCTGCATTGTAGTGTTACATACATATACAGTAATACATATATATACCAGGGTAGGTAAAATTCAAATGGAGTTCACTGAGTCCACCTGAAGTTCATATAATCAAAGGCTACAATGTTATCCCAATAACAATTATTTATCTTCTTTCTATATAGGCCCAGTCCAAGATTAGTATGATGCATACCTCCCAACTTTTTTACAACTCAACCTGCAGTCCCTCATTTGTACTGGAAAGTCCCTCTTTTATCCGCACTGAACAGCCAAAAAAAAAGGTTTCTAACTTAATTTTGCCAGAGAGCTCAGAACAGCTAACAGGTGCAAATAACATACTTTGTAACAATTTTGAGATAAGAAATAAGAAAATAAGTAATTATAACAGTTTTGATAAGGAGACATACTTTCAAACTTTTCATAAGCTACCAAAAATGATGATGTAGCATTGATCAACCCCCCCCCCAAAATTAAGGAGGATTATTGACCCCCCAAAAATAAGGAGGATTATTGACTTACTGTCTCTTAGCAAAAGCAGGTAGTAAAAATGTTAAATGTTCTGCATAGATGTACTTCTTCCGTTTGGAAGGCGATGCACCACTCCGTGTTTCTGTCTTCTGGGCAGCCACTTCCCTACGAAAGCAATCACGAACATGCTTTTAGCGCATTTGCATTTCTTTGACTGGGACAAAGAAAAAATAAATATTAGTACTAAACAAAAAGAAAAAGCCATACTAATGATTACCACATACCTATATAGAAAAAAAAAAACACATCCACAGGCTGTATGCATACCCCCTACATAAGCTTATAACAGTATAAGGTTCGGTCGGTATAACAATTTTAAAAAAAAGAAAGTGGCAGACATACCCTAAACTTTATATCAACTAAAAATTGTGGCCATCACTTACCTCGCAAATTTTTTTCAACATCCGAAAGAGCTTCCCAGCCTTCAAACAGTTCAACCGCCACCTCATCCCACAATTGTCTCCTAGCAATTTTGTTGTGATATAACGGTTGCTCTGTCATATAGAGAGCAGGTCGGTTTTCCACCAATTGAATCAGCTTGTCTGTATCAACATACAGCTTTGTCAAAGACATTTTTCCAAAATGTGTTGGCGCAGGAGAAAAGTCGCACCGCGATGTCCCTCGACCAAACACAGTTTGAAATTCGCGGTTACGTGTTAACGCCGTGAATTATACGTTCACGCCGTGACATCTACGGTCGTGTCCTCGCATACGCAATTACGTATGCGTCATGTCGTAGTAATGTATCGCCACTGTTAGTAGCCTCGTCTATTTGCTACACGCGTTTTCGTATGCTTTCCTATGCATTTGCTTTTTTCGTTGTAGCCGCGTCTTGTCGCTTCGAAAAGGGTCTCCATGCGTTTTCAGGCTACTGGCGCTTTTTAGTAGCCTGGTGTGGCAGGTATCTTGCGTTTCTCTGTCTTGCCTATTGCAAGACAAGACGAGCGTTTTGTCGCCGCTACTCTTGATTTTCTAACCGCGGCGACTTGTCGCGGGCGAATCTTCTCGTGTGGAATAGCCCTATAGAGGTAAATGTTCTGTAGCCCAAATGTACCAGACAAAAGTGCTGTTTTTTCTATATTTCATTATATTGCAATCTTTTCTTTAAACTGGAATTCATTTTAAGGAATATAACAGTTAACAAGCAGAATACTTTTGCAAAAAATTAACTTGTCTTTATTCATTAGTCATAGTATTAAAGGGGAAATACTGCCTTTTCAGTGGTTAACATTCTACTCTCCATATCCATCAAGGGGGATTTGATCTATATTTGACAGCTTCAAATTCTGCAAACCTGAGCTCAAGTAAATAATAGTGCTTTTATAAGTCACTTAATATCCTAATATTCTCGTCACAACACTACACCTATTTTTTGGAGGGATTAAATAAAGCATATTTTCTAGTAACCTACCTATGGGCTCCATACACTGCTTTGTAAGACACCATCATTTAGATATAATCCAGTCTTTAACTAAGCTGCATGTCATCTATATGGCCCACTGCATTGTAAGGGTTTGAGAGCACCAAAACAGTCTACTTTCCTACTTCCCACTAGATGCTATTCTTCATCCACAAACGAAGATATGGCATCGGCTAAGGTCAAGAAGATTTGTATGTATCTGAGAACTATGATAAACAATCTTATTTGTTTGGCAAAATACATAACTCAGGAATAGACTGGTGGTCATTTGGAGTCATCATGTATGAAACAACCACCATCATAAAATCTTATTTAAAAAAGGGTTGTTTGGCAACCCACATAACTCAGGAGCAGACTGGTGGTCATTTGGAGTCACCATGTATAAAAAAAATTATCTTTTTTACCACTGGGTTTTTTGGCAACCCATGTAACTGTAACAAGGTGCAGACTGGTGGTCATTTGGAGTCACCATGTATGAAATAGCCACAGGAAAAATATTTTTTACTATGAAAATTATCTTTTTAACTGAAGGGTTGTTTGGCAACCCACATAACTCAGTAGCAGACTGGTGGTCATTCGGAGTCACCATGTATGAAATAGCCACGGGAAAATTATCTTTTTTACCAAAGGGTTGTCTGGCAACCTAAGAAACTCATGAGCAGACTGGTGGTCATTTGGTGTCACCATGTATGGAATAGCCACCACCAAATTATCTTTTGTTACTGAAGGGTTGTTTGGCAACCAACATAACAGGAGCAGACTGGTAGTCATTTGGAGTCAACATGTATGAAATAGCCACCGGCAAACCATCATTTTTACCGAAGGGTTGTTGCAACCCGTGTTACTCAGGAGCAGACTGGTGGTCATTTGAAGTCACCATGTATGAAACAGCCACAGGAAAAAGACCTTTTTTAATATGAAAATTATCTTTTTACTGAAGGGATGTTTACCTAGGGTTGTTTTGCAACCCACTTAACTCAGGAGCAGACTGGTGGTCATTTGGAATCATGTATGAAATAGCCATGGAAAATTATCTTTTTAAATATGAAAATTATCTTTTTTACCAAATGGTTGTCTTGCAACCCACCTAACGCAGGAGCAGACTGGTGGTCATTTGGAATTACCATGTATGAAATAGCCACGGGAAAACTATCTTTTTCACCAAAGGGTTGTTTGCAACCCATAAAACTCAGGAGCAGACTGGTGGTCATTTGGAATTACCATGTATAAAATAGACATGGAAAATTATCTTTTTTTAATATGAAAATTATCTTTTAATATGAAAATTATCTTTTTTTACCAAAGGGTTGTTTTGCAACCCATGTAACTCAGGAGCAGACTGGTGGTCATTTGGAATCATCATGTATGAAATAGCCACGGAAAATAATATCTTCTAATATGAAAATTATCTTTTTTACTGAAGGGTTATATTGCAACCCACGTAACTCAGGAGCAGATTGGGGGTCATTTGGAGTCACCATGTATGAAATAGCCACAGGAAAAATCTTTTTTACTATGAAAATTATCTTTTTAACTGAAGGGTTGTTTGGCAACCCACATAACTCAGTAGCAGACTGGTGGTCATTCGGAGTCACACTGTATGAAATAGCCACGGGAAAATTATCTTTTTTTACCAAAGGGTTGTCTGGCAACCTAAGAAACTCAGGAGCAGACTGGTGGTCATTTGGTGTCACCATGTATGGAATAGCCACCACCAAATTATCTTTTGTTACTGAAGGGTTGTTTGGCAACCAACATAACAGGAGCAGACTGGTAGTCATTTGGAGTCACCATGCATGAAATAGCCACCGGCAAACCATCATTTTTACCGAAGGGTTGTTGCAACCCGTGTTACTCAGGAGCAGACTGGTGGTCATTTGGATTCACCATGTATAAAATAGCCACGGGAAAATTATTTTTTTTACTATGAAAATTATCTTTTTAACCAAAGGATTGTTTGGCAACCCATGTAACTCAGGAGCAGGATGAAACAGCCACAGGAAAATGACCTTTTTTAATATGAAAATTATCTTTTTACTGAAGGGATGTTTACCAAATGGTTGTCTTGCAACCCACCTAACGCAGGAGCAGACTGGTGGTCATTTGGAATCATGTATGAAATAGCCACGGGAAAACTATCTTTTTCACCAAAGGGTTGTTTGCAACCCATAAAACTCAGGAGCAGACTGGTGGTCATTTGGAATTACCATGTATAAAATAGACATGGAAAATTATCTTTTTTTAATATGAAAATTATCTTTTAATATGAAAATTATATTTTTTTACCAAAGGGTTGTTTTGCAACCCATGTAACTCAGGAGCAGACTGGTGGTCATTTGGAATCATCATGTATGAAATAGCCACGGAAAATAATCTCTTCTAATATGAATATTATCTTTTTTACTGAAGGGTTATTTTGCAACCCACGTAACTCAGGAGCAGATTGGTGGTCATTTGGAGTCACCATGTATGAAATAGCCACAGCAAAAAGACTGCTGGTCATTTTTTAATATGAAAATTACTGTATGTATTTTACCGAAGGATTGTTTTGCAACCCACATAACTCAGGAGCAGACTGGTGGTGATTTGGAATCACCATGTATAAAATAGCCACGGGAAACTATTTATATTTAATATGAAAATTATCTTTTTTACCAAAGGGTAGTTTTGCAACCCATGTAACTCAGTAGCAGACTGGTGGTCATTTGGAATCATCATGTATGAAATAGCCAAGGAAAATAATCCTTTTTAATATGAAAATTGTCTTTTTTACCGAAGGGTTGTATTGCAACCCAGGTAACTCAGGAGCAGACAGGTGGTGATTTGGAGTCATCATCTACAAAATAGCCACCTGAAAATTACCTTTTTAACCAAAGGGTTGCTTGGCAACCCAAGTAACTCAGGAGCAGACTGGTGATCATTTGGAATCACCCGGAAAATTATTTTTTAATATGAAAATTATCTTTTTTACCGAAGGGTTGTTTTGCAACCCACTTAACTCAAGAGCAGACTGGTGGTCATTTGAGTCATCATATATGGAACGGCCACGGGAAAATTATCTTTTTTTAGAGAAGGGTTGTTTGGCAGACCACCAGTCTGTTCCCACCTAAGAAGAACAATCCTATGGGCAACTGGCTGGTCAAGTAAATATTCTTACCCAACCCACCCCTCCTTCCCTTGCCTCTGGCTGTACCTACACATAAGCGGCTTACTTTTCCCCACGGGCTGAGAAGAGTCCAGATGCGCCTTCAGCGTCTGTTGCTGTTATCCCTTACGGAGTTCTTCCCCACCCTGCCTCCAACTCGATCCCTTGCGTCATTTCCGGGTATCGCACACCGCACAGCTAGTGTAGATGCGCCTTTTTCTCAGCGCATCACTAGAGCGAGGAGCGGGTGCACTGGCAATTCATGGGGGTTTTAGGACACCTTGGTATACTCCACAAAAAGGTGGGGATAACGGACTCTCTTCTCTATATCTCTCTCATACAGCACACTCAGCCCTGAATACTCAAGCAGTTCCAGTGCGCTACCCCCTGCCTCCCCTGGGCCACTTGTTACCATGGCAGATAAAGCAGAGAAGACATCTCTGGCCAAATCCTCAGCAACAGCATCCAGCGCTTCGCGGGTGACTTACCTTGACTGCACTTTATGCAGGACCAAATTTTCTAGGGTTTTGGCCATTTCTGTGTGTCTAGCCTGTAGACCCACTCCCTCTCCTACCCTAACCATGACACTTAACACTGAAAACACAGCTGCAGCATCACACACAAGCTCTGACTCTGAACTGGTGCGGGCTCTTTTCCTCTCCCTTGCCGGCTTACAGAACCTAGCCCGCATCCCAGAGACATTGGATAAGGTCCTTGAACGCTTGGCCAACCCGGCTCAGGCAACTGACAGTCGCCCAACCACGGCTAAAAGGTTAGTCCCATTTTCTCCTCCGGACTCCCCAAAGGACCGAGGCATGCACTCGGAAGAGGAAGGTCAAGTACTGTCAGGGGAGGATTCGGACATAGACCAGGAGACTGACCCAGAGGCACCCAGAACACAGAAGGAGGTGGAAGGCTTAATCAATGCAGTACATAAGACACTAAACATTGAGGAGACACCTTAATCAGCAGAGCCAGGGAAGAAAATTTTCAAGAGGCAGAAAAGAACCTCTTGTGTGTTCCCGGCATATGAACAGCTATTAGGTCTCAGTGGAAGAACCCAGATCAAAGGGTACAGGTGTCCAAGCACTTTACTCAGAACTACCCATTCCCCCAGGAATGTATAGACCTGTGGTCAGTACCACCAACAGTTGACCCATCAATATCTCGACTATCAAAGACTACCACGATTCCAGTAGCAGACGCTTCTTCCTTCAAAGATCCAATAGATAAGAGGCTGGAAGGTTTTTGTAAAGCGACATTCACCACTTCTGGAACGGCCCTTAGACCAATTTTCGCAATCGCCTGGGTGGCTAAGGCGATGGAAGTATGGGTCGAACAGGTGGCGAAGCTTCTAGGCTCCAAAGATCCATCTACAGATCTCTTGTTGTCTCAGATAGCAGATGCTACAGCCTATATTTGTGACGCGGCTCTAGATTCAGCAGAGTTAGTCGCCAAGGCTTCGGCTCAGTAGGTGGTTGAAAACTTGGCTGATCTTATATCCAAAAGATCGTTGGTGAGTATCCCCTTCCAGGGAAAACAATTTTTCGGGTCAGAACGCAACAAGATAATTTCACAAGCAACGGGAGGGAAGAGTACTCTCCTCAAACCAAACCCAAGAGACCTTTTCTAGAACGAAAGTCCTTTTTTCGCCCCTTTCGCCAAGGGCAGAGGACAAAGACCCAAAACAAAAAATCAAACACAAGCAGTCGACCACGTTACCATAACAAGAAATGATCCAGTTGGTCCTCCTCCAAGGGGCCCAACAGGTCCTCCCAAGAGAAGCCCACCTCCACATGAAGGTATGCCCACCCCTGGGGGTACCCCCTTAGGCGGTCGCCTAAGGGCCTTCCGGGAGGTGTGGAAAAATTGAATCAGCGACCAATGGGTCATCAATGTGATATCTCACAGTTACCTCATAGAATTTCTACAGCCTCCCCCACAAAGATTTTTTGTCTCCCGGTTTCCCACAAACAATCCCAAGAAAAAAACAGCTTTGGCAGTCATCCAAGACCTGGATACTTCTGGGGTAAGACAACCTGTCCCCGTCTCAGAAAGAGGCTATTACTCCAATCTCTTCATGGTCCCAAAAAAGGACTAAAGAACCTACAGACCAGTCCTGGACTTAAAAGACCTCAACCTATTGGTCAAAAAACAACGCTTCAACATGGAGTCGATCCAAACTGTGGAAAACGAATTTATGACTGTGATCGATATAAAGGATGCATATCTGCACATCCCAATCCATGCCAACCATCACAGGTTCCTGAGGTTCTATGCGGCAGGATGTCACTGGCAGTTCGTAGCGCTGCCATTCGGGCTGTCGACAGCTCTTCGAATTTTCACAAAGATCATGGCAGCAGCACTAGCAGAGCTCAGAGAAAGGGGAGTAACAAAACATAACCCTCAGCAAATTATTTTTTTTAATATGAAAATTATCTTTTTTACCGAAGGGTGTGTGGCAACCCACGTAACTCAGGAGCAGATTGGTGGTCATTTGGAGTCACCATGTATGAAATAGCCATGGGGAAAATGATCTTTTTAGCCTAAAGGTTGTTTGGCGACCCACATAACTCAGGAGCAGACTGCTTGTCACTTTTTAATATGAAAATTATGTTTTTTACCGAAGGGTTGTTCTGCAACCCACATAATTCGGGAGCAGACTGGTGGTCATTTGGAATCACCATAAAACAACCACGGAAAATTATCTTTTTTTAATATGAAAATTATCTTTTTAACCAAAGGGTTGTATGGCAACCAACGTAACTCAGGAACAGATTGGTGGTCGTTTGGAGTCATCATGTACAAAATAGCCACCTGAAAATTATCTTTTTTACCTAAGAGTTGCTTGGCAACCCACGTAACTCAGGAGCAGACTGGTGGTCATTTGGAATCACCATTTATAAAATAGACACTGAAATTATCTTTTTTAATATGAAAATTATCTTTTTTACAGAGGTTTGTATTGCAACCCACATAACTATCTTATTTAACAAAGGGTTGTTTTGCAACCCACGTAATTCAGGAGTAGACTGGTGGTCATTTGGAATCACCATGTACGAAATAACCCCCAGCAAATTATTTTTTTTAATATGAAAATTATCTTTTTTACCGAAGGGTGTGTGGCAACCCACATAACTCAGGAGCAGACTGGTGGTCATTTGGAATCACCATGTATGAAATAACCCCCAGCAAATCATTTTTTTTATCTGAAAATTATTTTTTTTACCGAAGGGTTGTTTTGCAACCCACATAACTCAGGTGCAGACTGGTGGTCATTTGGAATCACCATGTATAAAACAGCCACGGAAAATTATCTTTTTTTAATATGAAAATTATCTTTTTAACTATAGGGTTGTATGGCAACCAACATAACTCAGGAACAGATTGGTGGTCATTTGGAGTCATCATGTACAAAATAGCCACCTGAAAATTATCTTTTTTACCTAAGAGTTGCTTGGCAACCCACGTAACTCAGGAGCAGACTGGTGGTCATTTGGAATCACCATTTATAAAATAGACACGAAAATTATCTTTTTTAATATGAAAATTATCTTTTTTACAGAGGGTTGTATTGCAACCCACATAACTATCTTATTTAACAAAGGGTTGTTTTGCAACCCACGTAATTCAGGAGTAGACTGGTGGTCATTTGGAATCACCATGTACAAAATAACCCTCAGCAAATTATTTTTTTTAATATGAAAATTATCTTTTTTACCGAAGGGTGTGTGGCAACCCACGTAACTCAGGAGCAGACTGGTGGTCATTTGGAGTCACCATGTATGAAATAGCCATGGGGAAAATGATCTTTTTTGCCCAAAGGTTGTTTGGCGACCCACGTAACTCAGGAGCAGACTGCTTGTCACTTTTTAATATGAAAATTATGTTTTTTACCGAAGGGTTGTTCTGCAACCGACATAATTCGGGAGCAGACTGGTGGTCATTTGGAATCACCATGTATAAAACAGCCATGGAAAATTATCTTTTTTTAATATGAAAATTATCTTTTTAACCAAAAAACCCGTATGGCAACCAACGTAACTCAGGAACAGATTGGTGGTCATTTGGAGTCATCATGTACAAAATAGCCACCTGAAAATTATCTTTTTTACCTAAGAGTTGCTTGGCAACCCACGTAACTCAGGAGCAGACTGGTGGTCATTTGGAATCACCATTTATAAAATAGACACGGAAATTATCTTTTTTAATATGAAAATTATCTTTTTTTACAGAGGGTTGTATTGCAACCCACATAACTATCTTATTTAACTCACGTAATTCAGGAGTAGACTGGTGGTCATTTGGAGTCACCATGTATGAAATAGCCATGGGGAAAATGATCTTTTTTGCACAAAGGTTGTTTGGCGACCCACGTAACTCAGGAGCAGACTAGACTGCTTGTTACTTTTTAATATGAACATTATGTTTTTTACCGAAGGGTTGTTCTGCAACCCACATAATTCGGGAGCAGACTGGTGGTCATTTGGAATCACCATGTATAAAACAGCCATGGAAAATTATGTTTTTTTAATATGAAAATTATCTTTTTTACCAAAGGGTTGTTTTGCAACCCACGTAACTCAGGAGCAGACTGGTGGTCATTTGGAATCACCATGTATGAAATAGCCATGGGAAAACAATCTTATTTAACAAAGGATTTTTTGGGGACCCGTATAACTCAGGAGCAGACTGGTGGTCATTTGGAATCACCATGTATGAAATAGCCACGAGAAAAGTATCTTTTTAACCAAAGGGTTGCTTGGCAACCCACGTAACTCAGGAGCAGACTGGTGGTCATTTGGAATCACCATGTACGAAATAACCCCCAGCAAATCATTTCTTTTAATCTGAAAATTATCTTTTTTACC
Source organism: Xenopus laevis (assembly GCF_017654675.1). Taxonomy (NCBI): domain Eukaryota; kingdom Metazoa; phylum Chordata; class Amphibia; order Anura; family Pipidae; genus Xenopus; species Xenopus laevis. The sequence continues at coordinate 155,163,806 of NC_054371.1, forward strand.
GAAGGGTTGTTTTGCAACCCACATAACTCAGGTGCAGACTGGTGGTCATTTGGAATCACCATGTATAAAACAACCACGGAAAATTATCTTTTTTTAATATGAAAATTATCTTTTTAACCAAAGGGTTGTATGGCAACCAACGTAACTCAGGAACAGATTGGTGGTCGTTTGGAGTCATCATGTACAAAATAGCCACCTGAAAATTATCTTTTTTACCTAAGAGTTGCTTGGCAACCCACGTAACTCAGGAGCAGACTGGTGGTCATTTGGAATCACCATTTATAAAATAGACACTGAAATTATCTTTTTTAATATGAAAATTATCTTTTTTACAGAGGTTTGTATTGCAACCCACATAACTATCTTATTTAACAAAGGGTTGTTTTGCAACCCACGTAATTCAGGAGTAGACTGGTGGTCATTTGGAATCACCATGTACGAAATAACCCCCAGCAAATTATTTTTTTTAATATGAAAATTATCTTTTTTACCGAAGGGTGTGTGGCAACCCACATAACTCAGGAGCAGACTGGTGGTCATTTGGAATCACCATGTATGAAATAACCCCCAGCAAATCATTTTTTTTATCTGAAAATTATTTTTTTTACCGAAGGGTTGTTTTGCAACCCACATAACTCAGGTGCAGACTGGTGGTCATTTGGAATCACCATGTATAAAACAGCCACGGAAAATTATCTTTTTTTAATATGAAAATTATCTTTTTAACTATAGGGTTGTATGGCAACCAACATAACTCAGGAACAGATTGGTGGTCATTTGGAGTCATCATGTACAAAATAGCCACCTGAAAATTATCTTTTTTACCTAAGAGTTGCTTGGCAACCCACGTAACTCAGGAGGCAGACTGGTGGTCATTTGGAATCACCATTTATAAAATAGACACGAAAATTATCTTTTTTAATATGAAAATTATCTTTTTTACAGAGGGTTGTATTGCAACCCACATAACTATCTTATTTAACAAAGGGTTGTTTTGCAACCCACGTAATTCAGGAGTAGACTGGTGGTCATTTGGAATCACCATGTACAAAATAACCCTCAGCAAATTATTTTTTTTAATATGAAAATTATCTTTTTTACCGAAGGGTGTGTGGCAACCCACGTAACTCAGGAGCAGACTGGTGGTCATTTGGAGTCACCATGTATGAAATAGCCATGGGGAAAATGATCTTTTTTGCCCAAAGGTTGTTTGGCGACCCACGTAACTCAGGAGCAGACTGCTTGTCACTTTTTAATATGAAAATTATGTTTTTTACCGAAGGGTTGTTCTGCAACCGACATAATTCGGGAGCAGACTGGTGGTCATTTGGAATCACCATGTATAAAACAGCCACGGAAAATTATCTTTTTTTAATATGAAAATGATCTTTTTAACCAAAGGGTTGTATGGCAACCAACGTAACTCAGGAACAGATTGGTGGTCATTTGGAGTCATCATGTACAAAATAGCCACCTGAAAATTATCTTTTTTACCTAAGAGTTGCTTGGCAACCCACGTAACTCAGGAGCAGACTGGTGGTCATTTATAAAATAGACACGGAAATTATCTTTTTTAATATGAAATTTATCTTTTTTATGGGAAAAGTATCTTTTTAACCAAAGGGTTGCTTGGCAACCCACGTAACTCAGGAGCAGATTGGTGGTCATTTGGAGTCACCATGTTTGAAATAGCAACAGGAAACCTATCTTTTTCAATATGAAAATGATCTTTTTTAATATGACAATTATCTTATTTATTGAAGGGTTGTTTGGCAACACACATAACTCAGGAGTAGACTAGTGGTCATTTGAGTCACCATGTATGAAACAGCCATCGGAAAATTATCTTTTTAATCAAAGGGTTGTTTGGCAATCCACGTAACTCAGGAGCAGACTGGGGGTCATTTGGAATCATCATGTATGAAAAAGTCATGGAAAATTATCTTTTTTAATATGACAATTATCTTTTTTTTAAAAGGGTTGTATTGCAACCCACATAACTCAGGAAAAAAATGCTGGTCATTTGCAGTCTCCATGTATTAAATTCCATGGGAAAATGATCTTTTTTACCAAAGGGTTGCTTGGCAACCCACATAACTGAGGAGCAGGCTGGTGGTAATTTGGAGTCACCATGTATGAAATAGCAACAGAAAACTATATTTTTTACCAAAGGGTTGTTTGGCAACCCAAGTAACTCAGGAGCAGACTGGTGGTCATTTTTTAATATGAAAATTATCTTTTTTACTGAAGGGTTGTTTTGCTACCCATGTAACTCAGGAGCAGGATGGTGGTCATTTGGAATCACACATGCATGAAATAGCTACGGAAAATAATATTTTTTAATATGAATAATTTCTTTTTTTACCTAAGGGTTTTTTTGTAACACACTTAACTCAGGAGCAGAATGGTGGTCATTTGGAGTCACCATGTATGAAATATCCACGGGAATTTTTTTTTTTTTTACCAAAGGGTTGTTTGGCAACCCACGTAACTCAGGAGCAGACTGGTGGTCATTTGGAATCACCATGTATGAAATAGCCACGGGCAAATTATCTTTTTTACCGAAGGGTTGTTTGGCGACCCACATAACTCAAGTACACGTATACAATGCTGTTATTAATTACATTGTTTTTATATTAGCAATATCATATTTTGCCTTTATTTTACATTATCAGTATTATATTACTGCCATTAATGCTATTGTCTGTATTTCTGGTATTATGATTATATATTTTATCACCAATATGATATATTATATTTGTATTGATATCTTTACTTTTATATATTATTTTTAGCAATAACATTATTGTATAGTATCATATGTAGCAGAAAATATAAAAAAAATTTGCATTCTTATTATGTAGTTATATTACTATTTTTAAGTATACTTAGAATTACGATCCCCTCCACAGTTTTGGAAAAAGATGGTCAATGATACTCTATCCAGACAAAAGCTAACCTAGCTAGGAGATGTCCCAAAAATTTGATTCAGTCTGGGGTGCATGGATTCCAATACAATAACAACCCTGTAATTACTGAGCAATTGTTTTATTAACTTGTGACCAATTGCTATATTAACTTGTGGGATTGAGGCTTTAGGGATCTCATGTTCTATTGTATTTCTTTCTCTCTTCTTTCTACAGTCAAAAAAGTTAAATAAATTAAATAAAACTTTTTTTAAAAAAAATATACTTAGAATTGGTATATTATCGTTATTAATGTTAGTATAGTTAGTATAGGTATGGGTATATAGAATTTATGTAAAGGTAGGGAGGGGTGTGTGTATGGATGCTGGGTTTTCATTTGGAGGGGATGAACTTGATGGACTTTGTCTTTTTTCAACCCAATTTAACTATGTAACTATGTAACTATGTTAGATTAGTTAGCATTATTATTGTTATATACATATTACTAATGCTAATATTAATCGATTTTATTGATAGTACTAAGCATTATCAGTATAATATATTAAAATAATATGGTAGTAATATATGATATATTAGTATCTTTTTTTAGTATTAATAGCAGTAGCAATAACATATATTTTTTTGCATTATCAGTATTGTAATATTATTTATATTACCATTAGATTTCTATTATTATTGTTATTATATGTATATAATATATTAATAGTATAATGATTTATTAGTATTTTAGTTATTACTATACTATTATTGTTATATAATATTCCTTGCCAGTTACACCCAGCATTATATTCTCTGTAATATCATCTGGGGCGGGAAGGCATAGCTAAAGGCTTGTGACTGGCTAATTTTATAATCTCTCGCCAGTCACAAGCCAGTAGTGATACCTCTCTAGTGACATCACAGATTATATAATAGACTACGCTTTTTCCTTATAATTTTTCACTTTTTTAATGTAGTTGCAAATCAATATTGATCACAAACTCAAAATGATATTTTAAAGGTTTTCAGACTGACAGTTTCTCCTTAAAAAAAATACACTAAAAACCCCAATTGCTTATGTAATGGTTACTAATGTTAGCTAATCTGCCTCTTCTTTAAGCATGCACCCCAAAAACACACAGTTTGAGGAAGATGATCTATGCAGAAAATGAAGCAGGTAAATTATTGTGCTTTTTTGGAGAGCTAAAAGGCTAACCTGGCAAATTTTGTGTCAACTTGTATGTGTGGATGTGTGTATGTGTCTTGTTTATGTTTCTAAGTGAGTGTGTATTTGTAAATGAATATTCTAAAATATATCTAACTTCTCATTTTTATTTTCTAAGAAGCCTTGGAAACTCACAGTGATGAGGAACCTGCTTGTGTATCAGCACCACATGGTCCAGAAAGTCCCCCTGCAATAGCACCCCAAAGGAGTACTCCAGGACCATTTGCAGCAAGGAGGCGAACTCCAGAAAGGGGAAGGCCTCCTGTTGAGACCACTGACCAGATTAAAGAATATACAGTTAGCGAGGTCTTATATAATACTTGAAAAAAAAAAATGTGGAAGCAGTTGCCTAGGTATGTCTCAAATGCAAAATTTGGCAGGAAACAAACACCATTTTACAACAAATTGCTGAATTTAGGCAGGGAGGGTTAAAAAGCAGTATTAGTTCTGCGGTTTTGCAGTGCAAAACTGAGGAACCAGCAAGGGCACTGGCGGAAGCAACAGAACCTGCTAGAGTTACAAGCAGGGGTGTCAGGACAAGGGGTTTGAGATGTGTTAGGCTGTGTTACATGTAAATGCAAACTTGGTGCCTTTTATTACATAACCCCCATTTTCTCTATAAGTGCAAGTAAATTATTAAAACAGTCTAATATAAAAAGCTTAGTGAATAAAAATGAAGACTTCATCTGAATACTAACCGGACAGGCCCACTTCTGAATTCATTTACCTGATGCATTACAATCTGTGAAATGTTTAACATATAAGTCATTTGCCTGACAAATTACAATCTGTGAAAAGTTGAACCCATAAGGCACAAACCCTTTAATTCCTCTCAATCTTGCTTAATATAAAGACACACAGTCGTTTCTCGTATTCTATTTTCCCAGCCCACTGATATGAAGTATAGTCTTCTCTATTTAATGCCCAATCATGTGATGTAAGCAAACATGCTTCAGTAATGAAAAAGAAAAGAGATCATAGTTGTCATCCAAGTGACTTTACTTTTCACCAACCAAGGGATCATAATGTTGTGTGTTCCAAGTCTCTCTCCTCTAAAATTTTACAGCAGGGGAATAATCATAATGATCAGATTCATGCAATGCCTATATGAATTCTGTCAGAACATAACTGCACAAGAGGTTTTTGCGTTTGTGTTCCATAAAATGCAGGCTTCCAAAAAGGTACACTGGCACACAGGGCAATTGAAAAAGCAGGGTTACCCCTTGCTACTTTTATTTAAGCGGACGTGCGACGTTTCGGGGTTCCTACCCCTTTCTCAAGCATATGCTTTTTCAATTGCCCTGTGTGCCAGTGTACCTTTTTGGAAGCCTTTACCGAGGGGGTTGCCGAGCCCTCTACCCTGAGCACCGGGCGTCATTGATTACACTGAGGAGTGTGCTCTGCTTCACCATCTATTTTAGCCATAAAATGCAGGAACAGGTGTTCTGAAACATGATACATTTATTAAATAAAAAAAAGTTTTCTATAAACCGACCTGACATCTGTATGGATACAATTCGTGGAATAACTTAAAATCATGACTTTGCAATACTGCCCTGTTGTCTATGGATTCAAATTGAATGTACACTCCTTATAATATATGTAAAAAGGCAGCTTTTACATGATTATGAGAATAAGAGCTTAAGAGAATAAAGAAAGTAATTGACAAGAAATAGGAAAACAGTTTGGATGTAAGCCTGCAGTTTTCTGGTGGGCCCCTGGAACTCCAGTTCAATGAAAAGGGAGCGACAAATACTGTTTTGCATTACATTGTTTTAGGTGTATATCCCCTTTAAATAATTTATTTTTAGAATTTTACCAATAACTTTTTTAATTTCTTGGTTCCTCAAGCTATATATTATTGGATTGAACATTGGAGTTGCTACACTATAAAACAGGGATACCAAACTGCCAGTTTGTATGGAATAGGTTGCAGGAGGTTTAATGTATGTAAATATCGCTGTCCCATAAAACAAAGAAACAATTGTCAGATGTGAAGCACAGGTAGAGAAAGCTTTGTGTCTTCCTTCAGTGGATGGTATTTTAATGATGGTGCAAATTATGAATGTGTAAGATATTATGATAAAAATAAAGGGACTAAAACCTACCCATATCCCTCCCACAACAAACAAAACCAGTTCATTAACACGAGTCTGAGTGCAAGAAACCTGCAACAGTGGTGGGATATCACAGAAGAAATGTTTCAGATTAGTCTCACAGAAGGAAAGACTGAATGTCAGGGTTGTGTGGACAAGTGAATTCAGAAGGCCGCCAAGCCATGAAGCAGCCACTAGCAGAAAGCAGACATCTCTGTTCATGATGAGACAGTAGCGCAAAGGGTAACATATTGCAACATATCGATCATATGCCATAACTGCTAAAATGAATGCCTCTGTCCCTTCCATGGAAATAAAGAATAGAAGTTGCACCACACAACCTGAATAAGTGATTTGTCTCCTTCCAATAATATTGCTCAGAATTTCTGGGACAGTTACAGAAATGTAGCAAAGATCCAGAAAGGAAAGATGACCCAACAAAAAATACATTGGAGACTGCAGACGCACTTCAGAGGTGATCACAAAAATGATTGTCAGGTTACCCAAGAGTGCAATGAGATATATAGAGAGAAATATCACAAACAGAACATTCTGAGTCCCCGATATATGGGAGAAGGCAAGGAAGGTGAAATGACTCCATAAACTGCTTGTGTTGCTGCTTGCTGGGAGTATGCTAAGCTTTATATGGGACCACATTGTATACTGTGTTTTCTGATCAGAAGACTTAAATCAGACCTCTTAAATGTGCTTTACAACATTGCAATGGAGCTTTTGTTCCAGATCAGACCCAACACCTTTATTGCTACAAAATGTTTTCATCTATTTTGCTGGTTTATCTTCAAAAATAAAACAAGGACAAACAAATGAGGGAACATGGATGTACCTGTATATTCTGGATACACTGTATCTCTATAGTATAGCATAGATTATTTCTGCACTGTTAGGGCTATACACATGACCACAAACAATGCATCCACAAAAACAGAATATTAGGTATTATTAAAGCGTACAATCCATCTTTTTGATAAATGTTTATGCATGGGCATTTCTTTCCTTTCTCCTCCTCTATGTCCAATCCTGAAATATTAATAGCTGATGTCAGGAAATGTTGTCAGTTGCACAAAGTAAAATGGAGAGGCAGGCAGAGTTCCGATTACTGAAATAAATTGTCATCTACTATTGCCACCTCTTTTCCTCTGTCGTATATATATTTTATATAGGATATCACTTACCTTTCTATCTGCTAAATTGAAAAACACATTTATTGAAAGTACTTTTAATATTATCCATATTTCCAGCAGTTTGATCCGACAACTATAAAAAATCTATGCAGTAATGACATTTTATATTAAGTACTGTTTCCCTCAAGACCTGCAAATCACAATGGTATATATTACAAGGAATATTGTAGTATGGATAATTATTCTAATGGGTATTTAACCTAGTAAAGTTGTGCAGCTGTTTATAGCAACACTATTAACTACCTAAAACATAAAACAGTATTTCGCTCAGAAATAGTGATGGGTGAATTTATTCGCCAGTCGCCAGGTAGCTTAAAGCATAAAATGATGTAATATCCTATACATATCAATAATGGAGTGCAGAGGACCTTTGTCTATATGCATTTAGTGATCGCACCCGCATGGCGCCAAACTAGAATTAGGGATGTAGAATTAGTAAGGACTTTACTCGACTATCCAGAGGTACAATAATATATGGGCTCTGTTACAAACCTTTTACAGGCACATAGAAAGCAGACAGGCATACACGTGGGTAAAAGGACAAACATGATTTATTAGTAAGAATCTTTTTTTTTTTTTATTAAACACAAAATATACTGTAACTGCTCAACAGGCACTCACATTAAATGGTAAATTATGGGCCTCACTTCAAGTAGCTGCCCCCACTGCAGTATAACAGTCCATAAATAAATTAGTGGCCTCCGGTCCAATTTAAGGGAACCATATGAATATGACAACTATTCCCACTAAATATTTTGCTGTCTCTTAACATGAAGTTTTAGTAGAAGTCACTTGCAGTGCATGGTCCCAGCTCCAGGCAGTATAGCCAAAGAGAAACACAAATTATTCCACATATGCAATAACCCAGAGATAAATACAATGTTTGACTTTAAACACATGACCCGTAAATGCTACCTGATTGATTGCTATGAGATACTGTACCTGGGCAAAGATAATGCATTTCATTACATAACCCTATATTGTAAAAAAGGTTGAACTCGATGGACATGTGTCTTTTTTCAACCTTACTTACTATGTTACTGCTGTCTATAACATGAAATATATACACAAATTTTTTTATAGACAGAGATCATCAATTTAATACCAAAGATTTAATTAAAACTTTCAGAAACATAAAAAAGAACAAATCAAAGGGTGCCTCTTTCAGCTCTTCACACCCACAATTATTCTTTACAAGAGTGGCCAAACATTAGAACTGAAGTCCAGGGGTCACCATAGGTTTTTCCACTCTGCAAAATGTGATAAAGAGGCCCACATAACACCGAAATCCCTAATATACCCATTACAGTTACCTATTTCTTCAAAAAGTATTAATAAATGCCATTTTCTATGCTGCAATCCAGCTGTTTAACAGTTCTTCTCTTTCTGCATCATTTGAAATCCTGGCAGGCAGGGAAGGAGTGACTAAACACTGATGTTACAAATTGCAGCAACTTCTCCACAGCTTACAGACAGCATGAAGGAACTCTATGACCCATACCATAATAATGCATTGCACTTTGATCTTCTGTTCCTTATTGAAATCACATGTGCAGGGAATTGTGGGTTGTTTTTTTTTAGTCTGAGGACTGCTGGCTGTTAATACAAAGTAACAGTAGTCAGTCAGCTCAGCAAAGTAGTCAGAGAGATCAGCAAAAGAGCAGGGGGCTAGGCTTAGGGAACTGTTCCAAACCATTAAAAATCATGAAAAGTCTGCATATTTTTTAACTGATGCATATTGCAAAGTTGCTTGAAATTATGTTTACTTTTCAAAAAGCTTGTTATGTGTTTGTGGCATTTACTTTTAAAGAGATCATAACAATATATATATTGCAGTATATATAATATATTCTCCCTGGGCTTTGTTGTTTGCTATTACACATTGTTTACATGGTACAATATAAAGTTCCCAGTCCTTGATAAAATCAGTCATGGGGTAATAAAAGTTGCAGTGTTTGCACCAATATTCCATAGCATCCAATCAGCATGTTTATTATTTTAAAATCCTATAAAACCCACATCTTTTGGGAGCTTATGACCTTACTTAGATTTTCTCTAGAAAAAAGATTCTGTAAAGGATTACAAAAAACATGGTTTTATTTTTCCAAATCCTATAAAACCCACATCTTTTGGGAGCTTACTGACCTTACTTAAATTTTCTCGGAAAAAAGATTCTGTAAAGGACTACAAAAAAAACTTAGTTTTATTTCATTTTTAATGTTGCTTCCAGTGACTGCTATAGATATATAAGATAAGATAGGGCTAGAAAAAGTTAATTATAGGATTACTGGAGCCACCAATTCCTACTGAGACTTTCATGCAAGATCTGAAATCAATAAATATATAATTATTTAAATCTAAAAGGTATAGCACAAAAATCTTACTGTGGATTATAAAAATTTTGTTTATGTATTGGGAATTACTATTTTTAATAGTGAACGCCAAAACATTACACAAATTCTGCTGTATACAAAATCACATTTTAAAAAGTCCCAAAAACAATCAAGAATCAGTTGAATTCATATCTTAATTTTAAGGGTCAACTATTTTGCTCATCTACAAACAGAACAGTACCATATGCTTGATATGAAGAAGTTTCCAACAAATCTAAGATAACTTGGGACTCGTTGTAATTGACATATTCTGTTTATAGAACTATATATAATTAGTATCATAATACAGAATATAAATATAGATTTGTTATCAGACTTTCTTTATTCAAGGATCCTTTGATGTCTATAACTTGGTCAGCAACTCCCACGACCCCTGAAAAACAAGCTGCAGATTTCTGTAACTTTATTACAAACTATGGTTGAACGGTTTATTTATATAAATCTTCAGTATTATGAGATTTCAGTTATTTTACATAGTAATCCATGTTTATCTACATGGCAGTATATATAAGTGTAAATAAGAGGTAACATACTGTCATTAAGGTGAAATTAAATATTCACATAAGACTTCTTATGACTTCAAAATGTCTAGATCTTCTAACAAATGCCTTATTCTAAAATTAGCTTGTGTACAGTTAAAAATAGGTAACACATAACTGATCTAATGCAGTTTGCGAATTAATTGTCTGCCCATGGCTTTTTTCACATCTTTATTTTTTAAAGTATATATCAATGGGTTTAATATTGGAGAAACTACGCTATACAGCACTGAAATCAATCTGTCCTTCTCCAAAGAATATGTGGAAATTGGTCTCACATAGCTGAAGTTTACACTCCCAAAGTAAAGGACTACTACAGTTAAATGAGAGATACAGGTGGAAAAAGCTTTTTGCCTGCCCTCTTTTGAAGTTATTTTCATTATAGTAAAGAGGATATAGACATAAGAAAAAATGATGCACAAAAATGGTGTCCAGCCTATGAAAATGCCAATTGACAATAATAAAAGCTCATTAACAGACGTATCTTGACAAGAGATGGAAAGGAGAGGGGGTATATCACAATAAAAGTAACCAATCTTATTTATATCACAGAAATGCTTCTGAAAAGTAAAGACAGTGTGGACAATAGAATTAACAAAGCCACTCAGCCAAGAGATCCCTGCTAAGCTCATGCAAATGTTGTTATTCATAAGAACAGAATAACGAAGAGGGTGACATATGGCCAAAAAGCGATCATAAGACATCATACAAAGCAGAACACACTCGGTTCCTACAAAGGTTATGAAGAAATACATTTGTGCTACACAACCAGCAAATGATATTGTTTTCCTCTCCACTAGAAGGATTTCCAACATTTTGGGCATAGTGGTTGAAGTATAACAGATATCTAGGAATGAGAGATTTCCCAGAAAGAAGTACATGGGCTTGTGCAGGTTCTTGTCAACTTTTGAAACCAGTATGATGGTTACATTTCCAATAAGTGTCAGGAGGTAAATAAGCAACAGAGTAAAAAATACAACAAACTTAAGAATTGGAAGGTTAGTTAATGCTAGCATTAAGAATTCTTTGGTAGCAGTCTCGTTTGCAGTCTTTAAACACATTTTGCCTGAAATGGAAAAAAACATATTTCAGTAATATCTTCAGAGCTCATATGAAGAGAAGATAAGAGTATAGGATCTATTATCCAGAATGTTTGGGACAGATAAGGGGCCATTCCTTAATTCCCTACCTTAAGTCTGGAAAAACATTTAAACAATAAATAAAACCAATAGGATTGTTTGCCACAAATATTTATTTATGCAGCTTACTTATTTACCTAATAGGTTTTGATGGCCGTTTTTGTTTTTATTCCTCAGTGGCCATCAATGAATCTACAAGTGCAAGTGGTCGTAAATTTAAGTTGGCTTCCCTCCTAAAAAAGATTTATTGTGATGCATTAAGAATAATGGTGGAACCCTGTTATATGTATTTTTAATACAATGTGTTATATCCACTAGAGGGCACTGCCATCTAGGTACATAAGGAAGCTGCTAACGATTTGATATATACTTTGTCAGCTTGATAAAGGACCAATGGGGTCTGAAATGTTGCTGTGCCATGTGTGAAATAAAGGTGGTTTTAAAACCATAATTTGGGAGTGCTGCAATCTCTATGGATTAAGTGATCCCATACTTCTATTAAGATTATGAGACGGATTTATCAAGGATCGTTTTGGATTGGTCAATACCTACCTATCCATAACAATTCATCCCTTATCAAAATTATCAAATCAATGGCTCAAACGAGTCTTGCATCTCTAGCTGCAGAATCTGGGACAGGATTTGGTGTTTTTTTATTACTGGTCCAGCAGCTTCTACTTACCGAAAAATTTCAGAAAGTGACAAGGAGGATAAGACTTGTGCTAATTGCTAGGAGGCTGAAAGTTACAAAAAATACAGTATAATTCCAATGTTTGGTGTTAGTTGGTCTAGTGGTAGAGTAGGCCAAGTAAAAATTATAGAAGTAGGACTTGCGAGGAGACGAGGTTTAAATTTCTTAATTTTGCACTTAGAGTAATTTAAATACATTAATAGCTGTGCTGAAAAATAAATAGTCAAGAGTAACATATTGATGTATTTTAGTGCCCTAACTCAGAAAAAGCTGCCATTTAAAGTATATTAAAATCAGAATGTCTTCTCAAATCCAAATATTGCCAACTGTTGCAGTCTCAAATATAATTCAGCATGAGGGAGGCACGGTAGTTTGTCTTCTGAAGAAAAATAACATAAAGGTATATATAGTTAATGAATAAAAACACTTTTCATTCAAAGTTGCATTTAAACATCTGTAGAATGCCTTCAACTTGTTTATATTAGATTTTACTTAAATGATTCATAGCTACCCTAACCCTATCTTATATGATCAAAAAGGTATCCTAGATTTTCTCAAATTATCTGGTAACCTCAGATACAGAAATGATCAAAGCCTTGACAAATCTACAGTATCTGCTCATCCTACTGTAGGAAATTTTCATTTAAATTCTCCTGGCTCCTGATAAAATTGGCCACAATGTGCATGAATTTGATAGAGACCTTAGAGTGTAAGCTCTACTGAGGTAGGGACTGAAGTGAATGATGTATAATCTCTGTAAAGCATTTTGTTATATGTTCACACTATATAAATAGAGCATAATGTTGATAATAAAAATTAATTTATAGGTATAATGTAGCACACTGCTGGAGTAGATGGATATAATTTATGTTGATAAGTATGTATGGATAAATAATTAACCTGTTCAATGTGTCTTCACTTCACTAACAAAGTTAGCACTGCAGATCCTCATCAATGGCAAACATCCTATGGCAATGATGATAATATAAGTTTATTTACTGCTCTTAAAAAGATTTAATCATATTAAAAACAAACCCTTTTCCAAAAAAAGGGAAACATATTTCTTAAATGATAAACAGTAAGACTATAAATAACATTGAATGACAAAGCTTTCTAAATAGACAATATGCAGTACATCTTTCTACTCAGTTGTTGAAATAAAAACAGGTTCAATGCTTAGATCCTCATTCAGGAACAAGAAGTAATGCTAACAACAAATAATGGGTCAACAATCCTCTCAAAGATGATAAATGATAGGAAAGCGACTCTGATGGTGATATTTCAGTACTTATAAATAGTATTGTTCACATTTGGGAAATCAGATTTTTATAACGATACTCCCAGCATAATTTTATTGGGAATTTAATTACTGAACTTGTTTCAGGAGGCCCTTGTATAAATAAACTAACAGGTATTCTATTAAGATCAACATTTAGGGGCACATTCACCAAGCTCGGGTGAATCAATAGAGGGGAAAAAACTCAAATTTCGAGTCGTTTTTTGTGCTCCTCGACTATCGAATAGGCATAAATTCGCCTGAGTAGAATGATTCGAATAGATTGAGCGAAAAAACACTGCCCATTCGATAGTCGAAGTACTGTCTCTTTTAAAAATACTTTGAATGCCTACTTCGCCAGATTAAACCTACTGAATTGCTTTAAAAGCCCATGGGAAAGTCCCACAGGCTTTTTTTTCGATTGAATGAAAATCCTTCGATCGAATATTCGATCATGCGACTATTCGCCGGGTGAATATTTGCCTGTTCGACTATTCGCCAGCGCGTGAATTCGCCCGAATTCCCTATTCGATTCTATTCCCCAGTCGAATTTCGAGGGATTTAACCCCTCGAAATCGACCCTTGATACATCTGCCCCTTAAAGGTGAAGGAAAGTCGTTTAACACTTGGGGGTGCCAAATATTAGGCAACCCCCAAGTGAATGTATTTGCTTCTGTATTTGGCACCCCCAAGTGGTAAACAACTTTCCTTCTCCTTTAAAGGGGAACTAAAACTCAAAACTGGATGTAGCATAGTGCTTCTTGCACTTGTGCCCAGGGAATACCCATATGACCCATCTATTTTTGGGCTTTTGCACCAGCCCAAAGCCACTGTGCCTCCCAAGTTTCCCACAGTAGCTCCTAATTTTCTTTGTCTTTTTTAGCACATGCTCTGGGCATTGCCACCTGAGCATAGGAAACAACTCACAATATATATTCTTTATACAATAAAAATTCACAATACATGGCTAACTAATGGTTATTACAGATAGCATCAACATTAATGGACAATACTGTTTTTTAAAGAGATGCATATGACCATAAAAGGAAAAGAGAAAATTTTTACTTTTCAGTCTAAATTCCCATAGAATTTTAATGAATCATTTAAATTGTCTTTTCTTAAATTAGTTGAAATTGGGTATACATGGGTTAAAACTGTGGGTATTTCTTTGTGGTTTCTGATTGGTACTTATGCTTCCTGACAAATCATTGTTTAGCGCTATTGCATTGTTTATTAATATGCTTTGATTTCTTTTAAATGTTATAAATAAGGTTTTAACGTTTTAATTTTTTTATATTTGCCCTTGGAACGTACACTCTTGTTAACTAATAATCAACCCTATTGCATCAAATTCTATGACGTAATATTCCCATTTTTTTCATTTTCCTAACCCAGAAGCAAAGTATGTCAACAGTAGCCCAGAATACAAAGAGCACATAGTGTCACTGACACTCAAAATATGGTTTGACAAAATCAGATAATGGTCACCTTCTGAGGACAATTTTGAAGAAATTACACTTTTCCCAACCATATTGTTTAGGCTTTAGTTCTCTTTTAAACTAAGGAGAAGAATAAAATGTGTTGCCTACTTGCTTGATGCAGAAAGAATTTTATGCTCCTTTAAATAAGACTTTCAACTTTCATAAAACTATTACCTGTTATTTCAGTAATGAAGGTACCAAACCATGGTTGGTAAAAAAAAAAAAAAAAGCGAGAGTATGGTAACCCTGTACTTTAAACCTGATTTTTTTGTGCACATATAATCACAAGTAATTGAGGATCTTGCAAGTATAAACCTATGCTCAAATCACATAATTCCCAGTATGCAACTGACATAACATTACAAATAGGTGAATATACTGTGCTCATGTTCTACTATTACTTAATCCTTGAGGTAAGAATTTTAGATAGTGAGCTTTCTTAAAGGAAAACTATAACCTCGAACAATGTAGGTCTCAATAAAAATATATAGCATAAAACAGCTCATAATAAGCGATGGGTGAATCGGACCCATTTCACTTCGCCAAAAATTTGCAAAATGGTAAAAATTCTGTAAAATGCATTGAAGTCTATGGGCGTCAAAAATTTTTGTCTCGCGATGTGCCGCATCAAATTTTTTAGTCACACAACAATTTTTTCACCCTTTGGAGTCCATGCGCATAATTTTTGATGCAAAATACTGCAAAAAACAGGTATTCTATTGAGATCAACATTTAGGGGCACATTCACCAAGATCGGGTGAATGAATAGAGGGGAAAAAACTCAAATTTCGAGTAGTTTTTTGTGCTTTTTTGTGCTCCTCGACTAACACAAGAGTGTTATATGGGGCATCACCCCACCCTGACAGCTACCCTCAAACATCATTTAAAACAATATGAAAGATCACATCCGAGGACTGTTCAGGTTCTTAACCAGTTCCTTTATGTGGATGACCTCATATCTGGAGCAGAAACTGTTGATGATGCCTATGAATTATCCACAGAGGTAAGGGAGATTATGCTCACTGCAGGTATGGTTCTCTGTAAATGTGTTACTAATTCAAGTGATTTAAGGTTCAAATGGCAAAGACTAACAGTGAAAGGGGGTCTACTATGGTGGACCAAGCAAACTACTGTAAGGTACATGGCCTCAAATGGAGAACAGAGACTGATAACCTTATATGTGACCTACAAACCCTTTTTAGTGTTTTGACAAGAGAAATACAAAGAGGTGTGTTCTGATGACATCAGCACGTATTTTTGACCCTATTGGATTCTTGTCTCCATTCAGTTAGGGTAAAGATCCTTTTCCAGGAATTATGGGAACGTGGCATTTGCTGGGATGAGGAACTACCACCAGACTTAACAAGTAAGTGGGCTCAGTGGTGTTTAGAGCTGCCACAGTTACAGAATCTAGTCATCCCCAGGCAGTACAGTCAGATGAAAATGCATGTTTTATGTGATGCCAGTGAATCTGCTTATGGAGCTGTTGCTTACTTACAGTATATTGAGCAAGGTATTGCATCTACCTGCTTTGTTACTTCAAAGTCACGAGTTGCCCATCTAAAGAAGGTCACTATTCCAAGGTTAGAGTTGCTTGGAGCATTAGTCGGTGCAAGATTAATGAAGTATTTACTAGACTGCCTGAGCATCCAGTCTATTCAACCTCATTTATGGATTGACTCTATGATTCATTGCACTGGATCCAAAGTTCCACAAACTTTTGGAAGCCATTTGTTGCAAATAGAGTAGCAGAAATAAAATCACTCAGTACTACTGAACCAACAGTATGTTCACACTGTGTAGGTAAGGATAACCCTGCAGATTTCCTTACAAGGGGTCAACATTCAAATGAACTAACAATCACATTTGATAGCATGGGCCAGACTGGTTACAAGGCCCACAGTCAGGGTGGCCACAAAATTCACAAATGGTCAATAGTGTAGATGTCAAATCAGATAACCACGTGATTTTATATAACAACTGTAGTGCAGAGCTCAAATGTGACCCAATTTTCCCTCTTAAAAGGTTTAGTAAATTACATTGGGGCAAACTTACTAAAGGGCGAAGTGATTAACGATAGTGAAAATTCACCAGTGTGACATCATTTTGGTACTTCGTCGATTTACTAACGGTCGCTGACGTAACTTCGCTAATGAAGGAGATAGACTCTAGCTGTACTTCGCTCCTTAACACCTGGCGAATTTATGCTCTGGTGAATGGACGTAACTATGCAAATTCACAAAGATGCGGATTTAACTGAACGTTACCTCTTGCGCCAGACTTGCCTTCGCCACCTCAGACCAGACGAAGTGCAATAGAGTAGATAGGACTTCCTCGAAAAATAGTTGAACATTTTTCGAAGTTGCGAAGTGAGCGAAGCCGTCGCTGACAAATTTTTGGAGGTTAGTAAATTTGCCCCATAGTGTATACAGAATTACTGCCTGGGTAAACAGATTCGTTCATTCATTCTTGTCTTAAGAAAACATTGGGGAAGGCAATGCTATACTTTGAAGAGCTTATGTAAAGAGCCCTCACCCTGGTGCTCTAGTGGGCTGGCGGGGACCCCGGGGACCCCCGACACATGGTGTTGTGTCCTCAGCTGCTCGTGCCGGTCTGTCCTAGGGCGCACGCACACCCTGTCTAATGCGCGCAATGTCGCCCGGCGTCATGACTTTATCGCGCCATTACACCATTAAAAGGCATTTAAAGGGGCTTTGAGTTCAAACTCATTGCCTGTTGTAGGTCTCTTTTAGTTTTCTGGGTGTGTTTTTGCCTGTCTGATTCCTGTTATTGATCCTGCCTGTCTGACTATCCTGAATTCTGATTATCCTCACCCTTGCCTGTCTGACTATTCTGATTCCACCATTATTGACCCTTGCCTGCCTGACTATCCTTGAACGCTGCCTGCACGGACCCAGCCTGTCTGACCTTGCTTGAATTCTGCCTGCACCAATCCCGGCCTGTCTGACTATGCTTTGTCTACTTCTAGAACTGTACCTTCTGTCCAAAACGTTGCTAACGACCGTGCCCCTTTGCTCGTCCAGAACCTTTGCTTGGCTCCTATCTTATTAAGACCTGGCGGCATCCAATAAGCTGAGGGCTCCTTCCGAAGTGAAAGGAGGCTGTTAAAGGCAGAAGCAAGAGTCGAGCCCAGCGAGCCTAGCACTGGTTCTGGATTTAGAGTACCGATCGTGACAGCTTACCACAATTCTGACTGAAGTGGAGGCAGTTTTAAACTCTAGGCCTCTAACCTTTACTCATAGTGATGCTCAGTGTCCCCAGCCATTGACACCAGGACATTTTCTTATTGGGCAGTGACTTACAACATTGCCACAGTCTAAGGTACCTTCTGTATCTCACAACTATTCCACTCAAGAGGCATTATCAAAAAGGTGGAAATACTGACAAGTGCTTGTGACAAAATTCTGGAATAGATGGCATAAGGAATATTTGCTGAATTTGAGATCAGCTCACTACACCAAGGGAGGAGGATGTGCATCTTCATTCAAGGTTGGAGATTTGGTGTTGGTTAAGGTAGACAAATTGCCAAGACAAATGTAGCAGACTAGAATAATTGACAGTTTTTCCAGGAAGAGACAAATGTATTCGCTCATGTTCCTTGACATCCATCGGGGACTGTGCTAAGACGACCAATACAACTACTGTACCCTCTGGAGACATAAATTGATGAGAGTTCATGGGGCCAGAGGATGTTGAATCTTTATTACAGAACTGTTATATGTTAGTTATGGTATACAGAATACTACAGTTCCCAGAATGCATATGCCACATGTTACCATGCAATTTCCTGTGTGTGTGATGCAAGTGATTTCTTATTGGTTCTGGGGGGTTTTCTTGATAGTGAGTAATTTCCTGTTCCTGTAAGTGTGTGAGAGCTCTCTCTATTGCTGCATGTGCCTGCATTAATTGAATAACAGTGCTGATATGCATCTCTCCTAAATAAAGTTATTAGCAGCAAAGGATTGTGTGGAACTACATCACTGCTGTTCAAGAATCTGATACCAAGGAACTCTGGTAGGTCATCTGACCCTAAATATTATAGCGTTGTACTGAATAGTTACAACATGCTACATATTCTGACAAATAGTGAGTGCATCTCAAACTTGAATAGGTAAACTAATCTTTTAAAGGAAAACGTTACCCCCAAAATGAATACTTAACAGATTATATTTTATATATTGTGTGATTTTATCCTCCTCCCCCCCCCTTCCCACATACACAAACACACTTGCAGAACGGTCGTGCTCTAGATAACACTGTGCTTTATATAAAAACAGTATATAAAGGTAAGTATTAATCATTCATGTGTGTTCATCCAATTTCCTACATGTGTTCTTTTCTTTAGAATATATAACGCTGGAGACAGTGGGTTTTGATAATATCCTGAACAATGCAGAAAATGAACTAGGTACATTCTTCTGCTATTTTGTAGAGCTGATAGGCCAACCTGGCAAATTGTGTCAACTTGTATTTGTGGATGTGTATATGTGTTATTTATGTTTCTATGAAGGAATGTATGTGTGTGAGTATGTGTGTGTCTTTGTCTTGCTTATGTTTCTAAGAGGGAATGTGTATGTGTGTGAGTATACAGCAACTTTGGTTCGTGTGTCTAACACAGAATATCTAAACTCATTTAGGGCAGAAACACGTGAAGATTCGGAGAGATTTAGTTGCCTGTCGACTAATTGCTTCTTCTTCGGACTAATCTCCCCGAACTGCCTTCCTGCCAGCAAGAATCTAAATCGCCGGCGGGATGGTATTCGGATCACTTCGTTTTCCGAATTCGCCCAAAATTTGTTGTGAGATAACTATGGAAAACAAAGCGATTCGAGTGCCATCCCGCCAGCGATTTAGATTCTAGCTGTGAGAAGGCAGTTCAGGGAGACTAGTCTGCCGAAGAAAAGGTAATTAGTCGCCGGCCGACTAAATCTATCTAATTAAAGCATTCACCATCGTGAACAATGGTGCTTTGGTATGCTAATAAAAAGGTTAAATGCATTTAGTTTCTTCAGTTTATCCCAAGACATGACGCATTTAACACAAATCCAAGTGGCTTCATCTGTTTGTCTTGTTTATGTTTCTAAGAGAAAATGTGTCTGTGTGTAAATGAATTTTCTAAAATACATTTAACTTTTCTTTTTTTTTTTTCTAAGAAACTTTGGATGAGAAAACTGCATGTGCATCAGCACTACTAGGTCAAGAAAGCCCCCCTGCACTCACAACCCAAAGGAGTACTCTAGAAACATTTACAGCATGGAGAACTCCTGGAAGTGGAAGGCCTGTTGAGACCACTGATCATTTTAAGGAACTGACACAATTAGCAAAGTCATAGATTATTTTGGAGAGAAAAAAATGGAAATAGATGTCTCAACTGCAGAACTTACAACTGCAAACTGTAGAAAAATTAGAGAGGTTAACTGAGGTATGGCAGAAAACTAATTCCATTTTACGACAAATTACTCAGGAAGAACTCAGGCAGGGAGGGCCAACAAGTAGTACTAGCTCTGCTGTTCTGAGGAGCCAGTGCAGGCACTTGTGGAAGCAACAGCACCAGCTAGTTACCAGCAGGGGTGCCAGGACAAGGTGTAGGAGATGTGTAAGGCCCCCTAGGCTGCTAGACTTTAGATAGTTTTTACCTAAATAAAAAATGTTGTACTCTTTTTTGAAAGTTTTGCAACTGTTTATTCCCAAAATCTGTTGTTAGTCTTATTTCTAACATATTGCATACTGAGCTTTAAACATAAGGGTAAAGTCTTCTAATGATTTCTGCTTTCAACAGAACTTGATAATGAACTGGGTATTTGGTAAAGGGAAATGCAAAACAAAATGAGTGGATAGATTAATGGACAGTATAATTGGATTAAAATGTAGTCTATGGGAGATGGCCATTCCTCAATTTGGAGCTTCTTGAATAATGGATCACAGCTCATGGATCCCATACCTGTATTATGTTAGTATGTTTTATACTTTTTTATACAGTTCCCTTATGTACAGGCATATCAATATAGCATGTGTAAATAAGCTGAACACTGACAGGCCCAATGTCCTACACCTACAGTATGATACTCCCTATTTGTTATTTGCAGCTTTTTTTTTTAGCATGTGGAATCAGCTACACACACGGGTTAAATTTTGGGACAGTTGACAGTATAATATAAATTGATTTTAATTGGACTAGCACAAACCACTGAAAAATTACACCAAAATATTCACCTGAAAAATTGTTTTAAAACTTTCCATTTTAATCTTTTTCTGGGTTATTTTTTTTTCCAGAGTGATCATAGCTATACCCATTCTGATTTCACTGCTATTCACCAAATGTACAGATCGGCAACAAGAACATATTACAAGTTGGCCTAGGTTGAAATCCATCAGCAGCTGTTACACTACATAAATTAAGGCACAGAATATCCACAATTGTTATGTTGCGACTAGCCGCACAAACGACTATACTCACAAATTAATATTTTGTCGCAATGACGTCACATGTGCACGCACATCTTCATTTGCGCACCAGAAATGGTTGAAGTCACTGCCCTGACTGCTGGGGAGGCAAAGTATATGGCCAAGTACCTCCTGAGGCATGGGTATGACACCCAGCCTAGGAACACTGGGGGTGCATGAAATAAAGAGAAAAATCATGCAGAAACTTGTGCGCAAGATGTAGCAGAAGTTTAAATCAAGACTACAAAAGGCAAAATTATTATAAGAGGTTTAAGGAGGTAAATATTTTTAATTATTGTTGGATGAGCATGATTTCAATGTGTGCTTAAATTAGTAAAATGGATACTTTTGAAAAGTTGTTTTTAGCTGATTGGTAAGTAGTAAAATAGTTCAATATATTTAATATGTTGTCTACAGTAACTAATGAGAAGTTTAAAAAATGTACATAAATGTATGTACAGTATTTATGTTCATAAATGTACATGTAACATATAGATTTACATTCAAACCACCCATTCACTGATTTTTTTCTGTCCCAGAACTAGGCCAGGATCCACCTCCTCCAGCTGTTGGAATAGGGGGATCAGCACAAGAGGATCCCTAAGAGGGAACATCAGAAACAGTGGAGAAAATTGACATGAGCACACAGACCTGTGGCAGGCCTGGAATTTTTCTTGTCCTGCAAATTATGATGGATGCATTGGACAGCCTAAAGTCCTCTTTAGAATATATGTAATAAGACTAAATCAAGATTAAGGTTAAAGTCAAATACAGAAATTTCTGTATATACAGTTTGTTAAAATGTGGACATAGATATGTTTCTTTTAGTTCCTTGCATTCCTTTTAAGGTGTAATAAAAGGAAGTTCACAGATTATGTGTATTGCTATTTATGCATGCATTGCTGCTATCCTACACTTACATGCAGGGGATATTTTAAATTTTTTATTTCTTGTTTTTCACATGATGGATACTGACCTTTAAACATAATGGTAACGGATCTCTACTTCGAACTGAAGTTGACATTAAACTGTTGCAACTTGAAATGGTAACAATCTGGTTCTAACCAAACTTGACAACAACTGGTTTAATCACAATTCTAAATGCAAATAACTACATATATTAGCATGAATTACACAAATATTCAAATATTTAACCTCTGTACAGAGGTCAGGGCTGGAACTAGGGGTAGGCCTAGGGCACAACCATGGGGGGGGGGCAAGGCACATACCTCATAAGCAGCCTACCCTTAGTCCAACAAGTGTTACCTCAGGGGAAAGTGGTGTGCTCTCTGGTCAAAGTGCTTTGCTTTGAACGCACGTCCTTGGTTGCACGATTGCGTCCTCAGTTGTGCGCAGTTGCGCACTGCTAGGCGGGGCCCTGGCCCGGCACTGACAGAGGAGGTTCAACTTTAAGGTAACAAGTAGTGTTTATTGAATCTGTCCCATTTCGCTTCGCCAAACGCATTGAAGTCAATGGGCATCAAAATAAATTTGACTCAAGCTAAAATTTTTATACACGCTACTCTTTTGTCCAAATGCATAAAAGTACATTTTTTTTTGTCGCAGCAAAATTTTACCAGCAGTTTCGCTAACGCATTCGCTGTTAGGTGAAGTGTGCAAATTCGCAGCAAATCCTTGCCTGGCTAATAAATTTGCCCATCACTAGTAACATGGTATAGAATGGCTTATTCTAAGCAATGTTCCAATTGACCTTAGTAAACTGGCAATAAAATATTTGTCAATAATTGTCTATATTTTGTGCGCTTTTTTTTATCATTCTTTAGTAAACGGACGCCCTTGTCTGTTAATTGGCTCATGCAACCTAACACATATGGTTTGCTTGTGTGCACTGTGAATCCTAGGATCCCAGGGGGCGGCCCTTCTTTTTTAAAATGGCAATTTTGTATTTAGGATTACCCAATGGCAACGACTACTTAAAAAGTATATGACTATGAAAATAGTTTATTTACATGAAGCAGGGTTTTACATATGCAATATATTTTTATAGAGACCAACATTGTTCGGGGGTATAGTTTTCCTTTAAGACACAATCTTTTCAGGGGTTGCCTGATTCACTTAATGTGATTCAAACTACCTGTTGCTTAAGTATTCATTTTGGGGGTAATGTTTTCCTTAATGTCTACTTCCTTGAACTCTTTTCAACCAACGGATATGCAATGCAATTGTCTTCCTACACCATAACAGAATCTCAATGGAACCAATTCAAATAGCAATACTGGGGAATGTCGCACCACCATCAAAAACTACTTCTGTACTTTACTGGACTGACTTGCTTTTCCCCATATGTTAACAGACACCATTATTACAAAGTAATGCCTTTTTATTATATTCACATTACAAATGTACTTTCTCTACCCTAAGTGGTGCAATGGTGGGGATGTTGTTGTTTCCTCCTTGCAGACAAAACCCACAATCCTCTGTTCACCAAAGGTATAATCCCTCACACATTAAACCTAAAAAAGGTTCAGAACATATGTGGAAGAAACATATAATCACATATATATATATATATATATATATATAGATAGATAGATAGATAGATAGATAGATAGATAGATAGATAGATAGATAGATAGATAGATAGATAGATAGATATACACAATATATAATACATATTGGGGCAGATTATCAAAATGGGAGTTTACAGCTTAATAAATAAAAACTCACCCACATTCTATTCATTCCTATGGGATTTTTAGCATTGTATTTATTTTTAGCATTGTATTTATGGGTGAAAGTTATAACACACCATTTTATAAATCCTAAAACTGTCCTAAAAATCGCATGGGAATGAATAGAACATGGGTAAGATTTTACTCTAAACTCACATTTTGATAAATCTGCCCCATAATAAATATACAGTTAGGCCTATAAATCTTTGGACAGAGACAACTTTTTTCTAATTTTGGTTCTGTACATTACCACAATGAATTTAAAATAAAACAACTCAGATGCAGTTGAACTGCAGACTTTCAGCTTTAATTCAGTTGGTTGAACAAAAAGATTGCATAAAAATGTGAGGAACGTTAGCTTTTTTTTAACACAATCACTTCATTTCAGGGGCTCGAAAGAAACTGGACAAATTAAAAAAAATAAAAATAAAATGTTCATTTCTAATATTTGGTTAAAAACCCTTTGCTGGCAATGACAGCCTGAAGTCTTGAACTCATGGACATCAGCAATATATACATTACAATTGTAGAAAGTCCGGACTGCTTGCAAACAGACTTGCAGTCCTTCTTAACTTCAAGCCAAACAGTTCAGATGCAATTAATTCAAACCATTTAAACCAATTATTCCGCTTCCTCAGGGGCATAAGTGCACTTATGGTAACTCATGGACATCACCAGATTTCCTCCTTTTTAATTCTCTGCCAGGCCTTTACTGCAGCGGCTTTCAGTTGCTGTTTGTTTGTGGGCCTTTCTGTCCGAAGACTGACTTGGCCATTCAAGAATATTCCACTTCTTTGCTTTAATAAACTCCTGGGTTGCTTTGGCTGTATGTTTTGGGTCATTATGAAATGCCTCCCAATGAATTTGACTAAATTTAGCTGGATTTGACCAGACAGTATTTCTCTGAACACCTCATAATTCATTCGGCCGCTTCTTTCCTATGTCACATCATGGATAAACACTAGTGTCCCAGTGCCACTGGCAGCCATGCACGCCCAAGCCATCACACTGCCTCTGCCATTTTTTACAGATGATGTGGCATGCTTTGAATCATAAACTGTTCCATGCCTTCTCGATACTTTTTTCTTGCCATCATTCTGGTAGAGGTTGATCTTGGTTTCATCTGTCCAAAGAAAGTTTTTCCAGAACCGTGCTGGCCTTTTTAGATGTTTTTTTTAGCAAAGTCCAATTCTTGATGCTTATGAGTGGCTTGCACCTTGCAGTACACCCTCTGTATTTACTTTCATAAATTTTTCTCTTTTAGGTACACTTGGAGATCGATACGCCTACCTCCTGGAGAGTGTTGTTCACTTGTTTGGCTGTTGTGAATAGGTTTCTCTTCACCATGGAAATGATTCTGCGATCATCCACCACTGTTGTCTTCTGTGGACGTCCAGGTTTTTTTGCGTTGCTGAGTTCACCAGTCCTTTCTTTCTCAGGATGTATCAAACTGTAGATTTTGCCACTCCTAATATTGTAGCAATTTCTCGGATGTTTTTTTTCTGTTTTTGCAACTGCATGGAGAGCTCCTTTGACCGCATGTTGTCTGTTCACAGCAAAATCTTCCACATTCAAGTACCCCTCTCAAATCAAATCCAGGGCTTTTATTTGCTTAATTGATAATGACATAATGAAGGAATTGCCCACACCTGAAATAGCCTTTGAGTCAATTGTCCAATTGCTTTTGAGCCCCAGAAATGAAGTGATTGTGTTAAAAAAGGCTTTAGTTCATCACATTTTTATGCTATCTTTTTTTTCAACTGCATCTCAGTTGTTTTATTTAAAATTCATTGTGGTAAGATTTATGGGCCTGACTGTACATCTGGGGCCTGAGAGCAGGTTGCACATGTGAGCCCTATCACTTTAAGCACATAGCACTTATTATTTTTGGTACAGTTGTTTATTTTAAGAATTTTCTCAACCTAACATTATATTTCTTATTGTAACAACATTCAAAATGATCATCAGAATATGTTCTAATTTGGACATGAGTCGCCACTAGGCACTACTGACAAACAGGAAGGTTGAGTTGTTAAGAGTATGCAAAAATAGTTGGGTTAAGGAATCACATTACTAAAAATATAAACAGTGTAATTTGTGAATGCATACAGATAAATATACAGTATCATATTACTGACATTGTTGGACTAAGCCTCACAGGTCCCACTAGGGTTTTACACATAAGACCCATCCTGTAAAGTGTGCTAAATTGTACAGGTATTTCTGGTACATGGTTGTATAGTGGACATAAGTTATTTGAGGCTAATGGTAATAAAGTAGGACTCATCAGGTCAGGCACTCACAGGAACATTCCTAGAAACCTGGAAGGTCTGTCAGACTCAGTGAGTAGGGATACAGAGTGTGGGCCCTTAAAGTGAGCAGTATGCATACAGCAGGTATGCATCCAGGTATGGTGGTGCCAGCATTTAAAAAATAATTTTCATTGTTCTTGGATTTGGACAAAAGCCAAAATATTACTTTACAATTATCTGGGCTCCGATGGACATATAGAGGTAATGAGGCACTGCAGCAGGTGTACACACTTAAATATGCTCATGTCTCATTGGTAGTAATGGTATTAAGTGAGTGCAGGGCTACTGGCCTTTTATATAGTTAATGCATCAATGAATAGGTGCCCAATATGTATATGGGGTGGAAATTAGAAGCCAAAGTATCATTTAGAGTAGACACAAACATAAGGTGGCTGGCTGTGTGTCAGGTTTTATTTCTGTGAGTTCCTAATTGGCAAGTATGCACAATATAAATTGTCCACAGTTCACATCTTGTCAATGTGGATGCAACTTGATTATGTTGCATTAAACTCATGATGTTGTCATTTTATTTGGTGCAAGCAGGTGTGTGTATGTAGTTGGTGTTATTGGCAGATCTCCTTGTGCACATTAAATTTTGTAACTTATGCAGCAAGACAAATGCAACGATAGCCCCTGGTGGATGCTGTTTGACAAAAAGGTGGGAATGTTCACCAGTAACTCACATCTAATTTTAAAAAATTGGTGGTGGGGGGGTTTAGTGAAGCTTTTTCCAATTTGATATTTTGCACTTTGCACATATGAGGCTTCACAACCCAAGGATATATTTGATTGAGTACTGTGCCTCATTTAAATTACTACTTGTCTATTATAAAAAGCCAATTCACTGTATTAGGGGGATCCGATACCTATTCTGTTCACCTTGAAACCCCATTTCTGGTTTCAGAATTCTTGTAGCCGGGTAGCAGCCACATAAACTTTATTTTTTGATAGCAAAGCCCTTTAAGGGGAAACTGTGGAGTACCTTCAACAAAAAAATACCTGTAATCCGATTAAAGTTTTTCCTGATGGATCCTTTTAACTCACAGTTTCTCAAGCTGTAGATAGCAGGATTGACTAGTGGTACAAACACTGTATAAAATACAGCACTTATCTTTATCTGTAGAAGATCAGAGGAACGGGGAGCTGGTCTTGTGTAAACAGAGGTTCCAGCAAGATAGAACAAGGAAACATTAATTAAATGAGACACACAGGTAGAAAATGTCTTCCTACGTCCTGTGGCTGATGGGATCCTTAATATTGTTCTTACAATATAGAAATAGGAAATTACTATAAAAAGGAAAGAAGGTAAAACCAAAACAGATCCTAACAATATAACTATTATTTCAACTATTTTGGTACCAGAACAGGAGATGTGTAAAAGTGGTGGGATGTCACAGAAAAAGTGATCGACAATATTAGATTTACAGAAGTCTAAGCTATATACTATTGCAGTCTGAATGGTGGAATAAGCAATCCCATTCATCCAGGATATCATCGCAAGCTGCATACAGACTTTTTTATTCATTACAACCATGTAGTGTAAAGGGTTGCATATTGCCATATAACGGTCATAAGACATGGCAGCTAATATTGTGGACTCGGTGACTGATAATTTGAAAAAAAAATACAGCTGAACCAAACAGCCTCCAAACGTGATCTTTTTGTTTTGTGCAAGTGAGCTAACTAACAATCTAGGAACAATGGTCGAAATGTAACATGTGTCCAAAATTCCAAGGTTACCAATGAAAAAGTACATTGGCGTCCATAGAGCAGGAGTCTGTATAATGACTACAGTAATCAGGACATTATTTACTAAAGCAGTAAGAAAGACAACGAGGAAAACTGTAAATGTCAATGTCTGATAGCTAGGCTCATCTGAAAAGTCCTTTAGGATAAATTCCACTGGTGCTGTTTTGTTTCCCATGTAAAAACTGTGCCAAAGAAGATACTATTACCTTTTATGTAAATTTCTTTAGTGAAGAATAAAAGCCTGTTGCTTTTTACAATAAACCAGAATTTAAGCAACTTTATAAAAGCCTGTTGCTTTTTACAATAAACCAGAATTTAAGAAACTTTATAGTTTATCAATTGAATTGTAAAATTAGTGGCAAAACACATTGAGAAATGTCTAATATATGTAATTGAAAAAAATTGGCATATTGAGATATGTCATTACCAAAACGAGCTGTGTTATACCTGATATTTCTGTTATTTGTACACTGGTTTACATTTAGTTTGCAGCATTTCAATTGACATCACATGATTAAATAAAATCACTGCAATCATTCCAGGAGCCAGGCATTCCTCGCTTAATTAAGGCTGTATAACCTTTGTTTAAGCCTTATAATCCTTGTTCTGCAAAGGAAGCATAGGGGATAATAATAAACCACTTAACAAAATAGCAACATGCATAAATTATATCTTCTTCAGGAGGTATTTTATAGAATGTCCCTTCTTAGTAACTTTTTAATTGGTCTTCATTTATTACTTAAGCCTTCTTCTCTCTTTCCAGATTTTAAATGAGGTGATCCTGGCAGCCAAAAAAACTGCTACATTGGGAGGCTACAATTATTGTTATTGATACTTTTTTATTACGTATCTTTCAATTCTGGCCCTATCCTATTCATCTTTCAGTCTCTCATTCAGTAGCTTATCTGCAAGCAGTTCTATTGTGACGTGTTGGCTTTTTCTGAAAGCACAGGATCACACACAATGACCTGAAATAGCTGATAATACACATATTTAACAGCTAAAAAAAATTAATTTAAAAATGTATATAGTGGTGAGAATTATTTATAATATTAAAAGTGTAATTTAGAAATAGAACTATACCATAAAAATCAATGAAGTATAAAATAGAAAGATCACTGTGCTTATAATACAATTTCATCAATACAGAATTACAACAGACAATAAAATATCAAAATCAATGTAAAAAATGTACTTTTCTGCAGCTACATAAGACATACTTTAACCCACAACTACTGTGCAATAAGTGCTCTTATTCTGCAGTCATCATCTCTGTAATCTGCTGCCGTTGTTATGTGCCGTTTTAAATTATGTTAGTATTAAATTGACATAAGTTACGTATTAACAGTGTGATAAGTTTAAAACAATAAGACAAGAATCTGCTTTTAATCCTGATCATGGGGACATCAGCTGTGCTCAATGTTTCCCTTTGCGGCCAGGCCCGGATTTGTGAGGCCACAAAGGCCCAGGCCTAGGGCAGCGAAGTTTTAGGGGCAGCATGCCGCCCAACCGCATTAGGAACGCATTGTTCCTGTGCTGCGTGTAGGGGGTGCGCGCGGAGTGCGGGTGCTAGGACCGTCAAGCATCAAATGGTGGGCGATAGGACCACACGGCCTCGGGGCGCCGCAGACGCAAATCCAACCCTGTTTGCAGCACAGATCAGCTCAGAACGTGTTGCTGCAAAATGCAATTTCACTTACACATCATTCGTTTTACCTTATAAGTTATTTACAAGGGAGATGAAATGTTAGTATGTTGGTTATTGGGCACTCATCTCTTTCTGCCACTGTAACTAGAATCTGCCTTTACATGCAGACTGTACCTCTATTTTCAAGGTTGTATATTACTATGTCTTGAACTTCATTTTGTTTCTCCTCAATGTAGGTTACGGTATTAAATCACTGCAACACAAAGATCTGAATATTGGCTTGTAAAGTGAGCATAAGCTGGGGCCATACATGGTCTATCACCTTTATATAGGAACATACAGTGCTCAAGTGATCAATTATGCAAACTAATAAAAACAACTAGGCAACACAACTAGGTGTTCAAGGCACCAGGGAGTAACTGCACAACTGAAATTCAAAAACAAATGATCTTAAATCCATTTCATAATTACTATGCTGAGAGTCCATTGGTTATTTAGAAATATATGTAATATACAGTAGATGTTGAGGTAAAAAAAAGAGGTCTTTTAAGTTACATTTTTTATCGTAATGAAATTTACCTATTAGGTGATTACCATCTCCTCAAGTTAATATCCCCCTTTTAATAAAGGAAATGAAAATCTTATAAGAGTCCTGTGTATTTTTAAATACCAAGTATTTAACCATACATTTATCAACATTAAAACTAATTTGCTATTTAGCTACCCAATTTTGTAGTTTGAAAACTTGGCCAGGTGAGTCACACTTCCATTGCCTTAAAAATAGTCATTGGTCTTAGACATTTCACCTCTATAAAAACAACACCAAGCTAGGATGCCAATGCCTTGGGCAAGAGACACTGTTCCCAATAAATGTAACCATACAGGGAGGTGCAAACTTTAAAATATTTGACCAAAAGAAAAGTAAGAACCACCTGTTAAGGTTGTAAACTATATAGTAGGCCTCAAAGTCAGGTCAAGCTACAAGGCTTTCTGTTAATAGATTTTCTCTGTCGTCTTAGGGGGACACAGGGACTGATGGGGTTAAGCTCCATCCTCCAGGACACTTGAAAGAATTGTGTGGGCGTGCCGGGTCAGGCTTAACCCCACCCACAGTACAATCCTATTCAGTTTTTTAAGTGTCCTGCTACCGGGAGGATGGACGATCGTCTCATGGATAAGATTTCTTCGGTCAGTCTGAGACTGACACCCGGGGTGATACCTAAAGCAGGGCTGCCTGTCTTTAAAAGAGTTAGCCCCCGACTATGTGATTACCGCCGGGGTCCCTGCACTGGCCCTAACTGGCTATACCGACCACCCAGACAAATTCCTGCCCTTGGGAACTTGGAGCAGAAGGTCTGGCCGGCGTGTGTATTATGAGGTAAGTGACTTCAGGTATGGCACTCCCCTGGGTCACCACTTTACCTCGGGCATTTAGGTGCATGTAGCCCTAATTTTCTACCCCCCCCCACACACACACACACAGACTGTCCTTACAGGCAACAGATTACCTTAATTAGGTTGCTTTGGCTTCCTACCTCCCAGATATAGGTAGTCGCTAGCCTGGCCATGTGGTGAGAGTTGTAGTTCATCTTTGCTCTCCATGTGCGCAAAAGTTCGCCGAAAGTTCGTGGCGGATTTGCGCCCATGTACAAGGGTTTCGGTGAAAGTTCGTCAGCGAAAATTCGCGGGCCTTTTCCGCGCAGGCGCGTTTACTGGAACGCATGTGTTCCAGCGGCCATTTTGTTTGGCGGATCGTTCGCGCTTCAGCACAGCTTCTTTTCTCTCAGCAAAGAAACTTGCCAAGTGGTGTCGTTACGGCATTCAGGCTTAATCTCTCCCACAACTATGGCAGAAGGTAGGACAGGGGGGCTGTTCACCAAGGCGGGGGGGAGAGTGCCCACTACAGCAAAGGTCAAGTACCTAGCCTGTACCAAGTGCCAAAACAAACTGCCCGGGGGCCAAAAAGAGCCGCTTTGCAAAGCCTGCTCTATGGGACAGGGGGCTGCTGCTGCTGCCTCTTGGGGCATATTGGAGCAGTCAGAAGAACCCCTCCACGACACTCCCTTAAATCTGGGACAAGGGTCAGTGGCCGAACCGCCCCCCCCCCCCAGTTGGGCAGTTCATCTCTCTAAGTCCCTGGCATCCCTTCAAGGTTTACCAACCATTGCAGAAAATTTGGGCTCTTGAAAAGCTTAACTACAGGTCAGGTAGTAAGCGCAAGCGTAAAGACTCAGCCATAGGGGAACCTTCCACCCAGGTTTTAATAGAGGAGTCTAGTGATGAGCATTCATCCTCTCACTCTGAAGGTGAAATTCCTTACTCTGAAAGGATCCTCTGCTGAAGAGGAAGAAGTCACAGAGCAGTATCAGGAAAGGGAAACGGTACACGATGTTGACAGCATTATTAAGGGAGTCCTTGAAAATCTTAACATCTCTCAGAATACTCAGAAGCAAGGGGATTCTCAGGCGCTGTTTAAAAGACACCTTAAGGCGTCGGCTTGCTTTCCAGAGCACGAGCAACTGCTTAGCCTTATTCAGCATGAATGGGATGTACCAGAATGCAAATTTCAGGCCACCAAGAAGTTTGGTCGTTTGTATACCTTTCCCAAAGGTTTAACCAAAAAATGGTCTAACCCTCCACTAGTAGACGCACCAGTCTCACGGCTGTCTAAATCCACCACATTACCAGTGACGGACGCAGCAGCATTCAAAGACCCTTCAGACAGAAGATCAGAAGGTCTCTTAAAAGCTATTTTTTCCTCGGCAGGCTCGACGTTGCGGCCTTGTCTAGCGTCAGCATGGGTAGCCAGGGCAATCCAATCCTGGTCTGAAACACTATTCAAGGAGATCCAAGAGGGCACTCCTAGGGAAGAATTGCTGACAACTGTGCAAGCAATCACAGAGGCATCCAGTTATCTCTGTGACGCCACACTGGATGCGTCCCAAATGACCGCACGCACCTCTGCGTTGTCCGTAGCAGCTCGCCGAACTCTGTGGCTGAAGAACTGGTCAGCGGATACTAGTTCCAAGAAAACCCTAACTTCTCTCCCATTCAAGGGTCAAAAGTTATTTGGCGATGAGCTCGAAAAAATTATCAAGCAAGCAACAGGCGGAAAAAGTACATTCTTGCCTCAAGCTAGAGGGCGATCCTTAACTTACGCTAGAAGGGGAAAAATTTTTTGGGCCAGAGCGGAAAATTCACGCGGCGACACAATTCGCCACAACGTTCTCAATTCCGACAAAAGGGTTCCGACAAAACCAGGCCCACCTGGAAGAACACGAAGTCTTTCAACAAGTCCCCCTCCGACAAACAGGCGTCAGCATGACGCGCCACTCCCTCCGGAATCGTCAGAGCAAATCGGAGGAAAACTTTTACGATTCCGCGAGGCATGGATTCGTTACTCAACAGACGCTTGGGTCAACGAAATTGTGTCGGAAGGTTACCATCTGGATTTCACAACTCTGCCACCCAGAAAGTTTATCATGTCCAGGATACCTTCAAATCACACAAAAGCAAAGCCTTTTTTAGAATGCATAGAGAAGATGGAGAGATTAGGGGTGATTACCGCAGTTCCGACCATCGAGAGATTCTCCGGTTTTTACTCTAATCTGTTTATGGTTCCAAAAAAGGATGGAACAGTCAGACCGGTACTGGACCTCAAGGGTCTGAACAAATATATCCGTTCAGTGCGCTTCAAGATGGAGACACTACGGTCTGTTATACGAGGAATGGAACAGTGACAGTGACTGATGTCACTGGATATCAAAGAGGCATATCTTCATGTCCCCATATGGCCTCCACATCATCGCTATCTTCGATTTGCATTCAAGAACAAGCATTACCAATTTGTAGCCCTTCCATTCGGCCTGTCGTCAGCGCCCAGGGTGTTCACCAAACTAATGTCTATAACAGCAGCGACATTGAGACTGCAAGGGATCTTGGTCACACCATACCTCGACGATCTTCTAATCAAGGCCAGTTCAGCGCAGAATGCCAGAACGACCCTAAACAACGCAATTCCACTTCTTCAGGAATTTGGCTGGACAATAAACTGGAGCAAATCCAACATTCATCCAGACCAAAGAATGACTTTCTTGGGTCTCGATTTCGACACAGTGATGCAGACTGTGAGTCTCCCCAGAGACAAACAGGAGAAGATCAGGAATCAAGTCCAATCTCTCATAACCAGACCAGCCACGACAATACGCAAGGCAATGCAAGTCTTGGGCACTATGGTGTCGACCATAGAAGCAGTCCCGTTTGCCCAGATCCATCTCCGCCCACTTCAAGCCAACATCCTCTCCTCCTGGACAGGGGGATCATCAGATTCTCCACTGGGCCGAACACAACTCGGTAAAGTTGTCAGCCATACACATCCCAGGGATCCTAAACACCAGGGCAGACTTCCTAAGCCGGAATCAGATAGACCCAGGAGAGTGGGAACTACATCCTGACGAATTCGATCGCTTCGTCAGCTGTTGGGGACGACCAAACATAGATCTGATGGCGTCCAGACTCAACCGAAAGGTTCCAGAGTTTTTTGCTCGCCATCGAGACCCTCTGGCGGCAGGGGTGGATGCCATGACTCAATGCTAGCAGTTCAACCTAGCCTATGTGTTTCCACCTCTTCCCTTACTACCACGAGTGCTGAAGAAGATCAAGCAATCACCAGTCACGGCGATAGTGGTAGCACCTTTCTGGCCCCGGAGAACCTGGTTCTCCGATCTACAAGAAATGTCAGTGGCAAACCCAATCCGGTTGCAATCCAGGGAAGACCTACTACGTCAAGGTCCAATAGTTCATCACAACCCAGGGCTGTTCGCTTTGACGGGTTGGCTGTTGAGACATCCATCTGGCGGAGCAAGGGACTAGAGGAAGAAGTCATTCGGACTATGCTCAGGGAGCGGAAGGCTTCATCATCTAAGTCCTACTATAGAGTGTGGCGCTCTTACATCAACTGGTGCCAAGAGACAGACTCATCTCCAACAGAAGTCTGTCTACCAAGAGTTTTATCTTTTTTCCAGAACGGATTAGACCTAGGTCTAAAGCTCAGTTCACTTAAAGTACAGGTTTCTGCACTTTCCATACTTTTACAGCACAAGTTAGCTAATGAAGATATCATACACACCTTTCTTCAAGGGGTTGCTCACTTGGCGCCTCCGTTTCTCCCCCCAGTGGCTGGATGGGATCTAAATTTGGTGCTGGAAGCCCTACTTGAACCACCATTCGAGCCGCAACACTCAGTATTGGATACCTGGCTGACCTGGAAGACTGTATTTCTAGTGGCCATTACCTCCACCAGAAGAGTATCAGAAATCGGAGCATTGTCCTGCGACCCTCCTTATCTAACTTTCCATAAGGATAAAGCAGTACTTCGTACGATGCCCACGTTCCTTCCCAAGGTGATATCTTCATTCCACGTTAATCAAGACATCGTGGTGCCTTCCTTATGTCCAGAACCTAAGAACGTTAAGGAACGGAATCTACACAAACTTGATGTGGTCAGAGCCCTTCGATGGTACATAGACCGATCCAAGTCATTCAGATCGTCAAAGACGCTGTTCGTAAGTCCGTCCGGACCCCGCAGGGGCCAGGCAGCTTCGAAGATGTCGATATCCAGATGGATCAGAGAGACCATCAAGCATGCATACATTGCTAAAGGCAAGTCACCGCCACAAGGACTTCGGGCGCATTCCACGAGAGCGGTGGGAGCTTCCTGGGCATGGCGTAACTCTGTTCCCTTGGAGCAGATTTGCAAGGAGGCTACTTGGTTGTCTACCCACACGTTTTCAAAATTTTATAATGTTGACACCTTTGCTTCGGCCGAGGCTTCACTTGGACGTAGAGCGCTGCAATCAGTGATAAAATAACTGAACAACTCTATACAGGCTCGCTCCCACCCTGCTGTGTTGGGACTGCTTTGATAAGTCCCCATCAGTCCCTGTGTCCCCCTAAGACGACAGAGAAAACAGGATTTTTGTACTTACCGTTAAATCTGTTTCTCTGTAGTCGAAAGGGGGACACAGGGCTTCCCGCCCTTGGCGAGCTTTTGTTCGTTGACCATTTTGGTTTGAGTGAACACTTCTCTGTTTTACAGTTCTGCCTGTTATGAGTTTTGTATTTTGAGAGTTATAAAGTTCCGTTAGCAGCTTTGGAACCAACTGAATAGGATTTTACTGTGGGTGGGGTTAAGCCTGACCCGGCACGCCCACACAATTCTTTCAATCGTCCTGCCTCCTGGAGGATGGAGTTTAACCCCATCACTCCCTGTGTCCCCCTTTCGACTACAGAGAAACAGATTTAACGGTAAGTACAAAACTCCTGTTTTCTCAGATTCTGTTGTGGTACCTATGGATTGGAAAAATCTGATTTCCTTCTAATATTTAAAAAGCGATCAGAACCTCAGTCTGGCAATTATAGGCCAGTAAGTTTAACATCTGTGGTGGGCAAATTATTTGAAGGCTTGTTATGGGATCACATTCAAAATTAAGTCCTAGTGAATGGCATTATGAGCAGCAATCAGTATGGCTTTATGAAGGAAAGGTCATGTCAGACAAATTTGCTTTTTATGATGACGTAAGTAAGATGCTGGACAGTGGTGGGGCAGTTGATGTGATCTATTTGGATTTTGCCAAATCGTTTGATACGATGCCCCAAAAATGACTGCTTTCTAAACTAAGGTCTGTTGGGCTTAATGAAGCCGTTTGCACGTGGATAGGAAACTGGCTACAGGATCGGGTACAAAGGATGGTTGTTAATGGTACATTCTCAACTTGGAGTAAGGTTCTTAGTGGGCTCGGTATTGGGCCCACTTTTATTTAACTTGTTCATTAATGACTTCCAGTATGTGGAATCCTTGCAACAGGATATTGACAAACTGGCAGCTGGGCAGCTAAGTGGCAAATGAGATTTAATGTTAATATATGAAAAGTCATGCACCTGGGATGTAAAAATATGCAAGCCACTTATACCCTTAATGGGACTGCACTAGGCAAATTCATAATGGAAAATGACCTTGTCCTTGTAGATAATAAACTTGGCTGTAGCAAGCAATGCCAGTCAGCAGCATCAAGGGTAAATAAGGTCTTGAGCTGTATTAAAAGGGACATTGATTCATGGGAGGAGGGGGTCATTATTCCACTGTATAGAGCACTGGTAAGAATATGCCATACAGTTTTGGTCTCCAGCGCTCAACAGGACATAATTGAATTAAAGAGGGTACAGAGAAGTGCAAATAAGGTGGTACAAGGTATGGGAAATCTTAGCTATGAGGACATACTGGCCAAGTTAGGGTTGTTCACTCTGGAGAAGAGGCGCTTATGGGGTGATTTGATAACTATGTATAAATATATAAGGGGATCACATAATAATCTCTTTAATGCTTTATTTACCAGTAGGTTTTTCCAGCTGACGCGAGGTCACCCATTCCCAGTAGGAGAAAGGAGGTTCTGCCTAAATATTCGGAAAGGTTTTTTTTACTGTGGGAGCTGTGAAAATGTGAATTTCTCTCCCTGAATCAGTCGTACAGGCTTATACATTAGATAGCTTTAAGAAGGGGTTGGAATGCTTTTTAGCAAGAAAAGACAATTACTATAAGTTATATAATCTGCATGTATATTTGTTTTGTTTTTTTAGTAAATAAACTGGATCTAACACAATGGTACTGACAAACCAATGGTTTTTAAATTCTACAGTTTGATCAAACTACTGTGCTTCATAAAAAAAAGATTATTCCTAAAGCATAAGTCTGTGTTCAAGAGAAAATAATTTTAGTAATAAAAGGATCTTCAACTAATACAGTGGTTCTTTGTGACTTACATTATTTTTGTGTCATGTTAGCTTCAAAAATGTATAATAAAACTCAATAATTTATTTACATTTATTTATAAATTATATGTAAAATAACTATTTGTTTGCAATATATAGATACAGTATATACACTATTTTATGGATGCATAAATTGAATTAAATAAAATCAATATTTTGAATTGATTTTTCCCTTATTATACTGCTTTTAGTGCAAAAACATAACCAATTCCAAATTGTTATTTGAATCTTCAAATATTAGTTCCCAACCCCTTGTAAATACAAAGCTGTCACACATATATAATCCCAGGCATATGTCCCCCAGTCACACATATATGCAGTTGTGCTTTAAAGTTTGTAAAGCCTTTAAAATTGTCTTTATTTTTATATGAATGTGACCTAAAACATCTTTTGATTTTCAAACAAGTCCTAAAAGTAGATGAAGAAACTCTAGCTAAACAAATGAAACAAAAATGATTATATTTGGCGAATGTTTATGTTCATGAGTCCACCATAAGGAGAACACTGAACAGCAATGGTGTGTATGGCAGGGTAGCAAGGAGAAAGCCACTGCTCTCCCCCAAAATATTGCTGACCATGTACAGTTTGCTAAAGATCATGTGGAAAAATCAGTGCTGGAAGAATGTTTTGTGGATGAATGAAGACAAAATAGAACTTTTTGGCTTAAATGAGGAGAGTTACACTTAAACACTGCATTCCAGAATAGAAACCTTATCCCAGCTAAGAAACATGGTGGTTGGAGTGTTCTGGTTTGGGCCTGTTTTGCTGCATTTGGAAGGAATGGCATAATTGATAGAACAATGAATTGTGAACTATACCAGAGAATTCTAAAAGAAAAGGTCAAGGCATCTGTCTGTGAACTATATCTCAAGAGACAATGTGTCATGCAGCAAGACAACACGTCATTCTACCAAAGAATGGATAAGACAAATAAAGTGAATGTTCTGCAATGGCCAAGTCAAAGTCCTGACCAATAGAAATTCTGTTAAAAGACCTAAAGTGAGCTGTTCATGTGAGGAAAGCCACCAACATCCAAGAGCTGAAACTGTTCTGTATAGAGGAATGGGATAAATTTCCTCCAAGTCTACGTGCAGGACTGATCAACAGTTACCACATTGCTGCACAATGGGGTCTGTGAGCATGATTCACTTACTTTTGTCATACACAGATATGTTATTGGATTTTTTTTAATAAATACATTACCAAATATTAATTTAGTTGTATTTGTTTAACCAGGTTTTCTTCATCTACTTTTAGAACTTTGAAAATCAAATTTTTAGATTTTAAAGGGTTCATAAACTTTCACGCACAACAGTAATGCCAGTCACACATATATAATCCGTCATAGGTACACCCAGTCATTCATATAATCCATCAAATGTATAATCACAATCATATGCACATATAATCCCATCCGTTTTATATTATAAATTGTTAAATGTATTTCTTAAAGTTGTCTGCTAGTGATGAGTGAAAATTTTCACCAAACATTAGGCCCATAGACTCCAAGTGGAGAAAAAAAAATATTGCGCGTCAAAAAAATGTACCAGTATGTCAATAAAATCACTGTTGCCACAAAGCTGTTTCAAAAAAGTCACATTGTGGCATAGCTAGGGTCCCCGCAAACTTGTCAATGCAGGGGGGGCCCTAGTCCTGCTGCTCTCGGTGTCTGAGTGGACCCTACAGTGTCTCCCCCAACTGTAACTGATACTACTTGCAGGTTCCCAGTTGACTGGACCAAATCAACACACGTCCATCATTGATTTTTTTTATTTTTTATTTCAGCAAGGCAGAGGTGTCAGAGAGAGAAACAAGCTTTGGTGTGCAGGGTGGTCCCCCAAACTCTAGTTACTCCACTGATAAAAGTGCATGTCAAATTAAACATGTAAAAATGAATTTACAAAAAACCCTATTATAAATGTATTTAAAAATCTCAGTTTTTGATCATACGCCTTCCTCACCATTATGCCTTGCGTTCAGCAATGAATGGAAAAAATGGTAGAATTTTCTTAGGCCTCTTCCCCGCCAGTATATTTGACACACAAAAACAAACAAACAAATGTAATTTTCAAATGGGGTGTTTCCCAAATTTATTGAAGGTGCATACAAACACTTACATGTGGATCAAAATTTTGGAACTTATTCAGCCTTTCCTCATTTAAAGAGATACTGACATCAGAAAATAACCTTCTTTTTTTTATTATCTATCATAACATTGTCTTTGAATGCTATTTATAAGTTTGCCATAAAAGTATTTGCCTGATGCTTTTACATTACCTGTCTTATGACCGTGTTCCTCTATGAGGGGGCTGCCATATTTGTGCAGCAGGAGTCCGTTAGCATTAGAAACTCTGACAAGTTAAGAAGGGACAGTCAGGTTTAGGAACTTCAAGTGAAAATGACTTACAAAAGCAGAACTATCGGCGAAAAGTGATCAACATGACCTATAGGTAACTTTTAATGTTGATTAATATTTTGAAAAGAAAATGTTTAGTGTCAGTATCACTTTAAGGAAGTGCAAATGCCACTTTTGAAAAATTATTAAAACTAGGAAAAATATTTTAGATTAAAATGTAATTTATTTTGTGGGATGCCTACCATTGAATAAAAGACATATTAGAGATAACTCACATAACCAACTACGGCTCAAAAAAAAGGTAACAAAATTAATGAATCAGGCATAAATCTTGTATACTGAGGGTTGACTTAATGTCATTTTTTAAAAATTTTTTACATATTAATTAAAATTTTAATGAAAAGGGATTTCCTGTAAAGGATATATTAGAGCTCACATCTGACTCTTGCATAATCAGAGAATATGAAGACAGATTATTCACAGGATAACTAGAAATATTCTGCTGTCTATGTGATGTTTATCATTTTTAAAATAGGTTCCCTATGTAGTTTACCTTTAAATTGATTTTTTGTATGATGTAAATATTGTTATTTATTTATTGTGGTTTTTACTTATTACTGTAGTTGAATGAATGAATGAATGACAGTTAACAAACATAAACTACCTGTCTTTTTTTTTTTTTTTTAAAAAAAAAAAAAGCATAAATGTTTCGAGATTTATTATACCCCAAAGCTGTAAATAGCTAGAATTCGAAAATACTCCAGCTAAAACCTGTAGAGATCATGTAGAAATCAATGGCAGAGGTCCCTTGAACCATTTGGAGTTGTTGTAGCCTTCATGATGTTTTGGTGGGTTTCTCTCAAAAACTCGATTAATTAGAGCAGTTTGAGGGTTTTTTCCCAGAAACTCAATCAATTTGAGTATTTCACCCTGAATTCACTGATTTGAGTTTTTCCCGTTCGAGTTTTTTCATCAGAAACCATTTGAGTTGTGAGTTTGATCTGAGGTATAAAAAAAAACCTCACAAACCTCTAAATTTTGATCTCTGATGAATAGCCCCCAGAATATAGTTAGGGGCAGTTTTATTGAGTGTAGAATAATAAATTCAAATTTTGATTTTCAAATTGTTTTTGGTGTTAAAATTCACACATTAGAATTTTAATCTGATTCAAATGTAGATTTGAATGTGAGATTATCACACCTCAACCATGGAAACAGTTCTAATTCGAATATTCGCTACCTAAAACCTGACGAGTTATTTTACAAGTCAATGGCAGAGGTCCGATGAACCATTTGAATATGTTTATTACCTTCCTGACATTCAAGTTTTTTCTGAGGGAAAACTCAATTCAAATTTGATTAGAATTTTCGGGTCGGGACTATTCGATTGAATATTAGACTTTCAAAATTTTTCTTCAAATGACCTCCCATTCAAGTTGTGCGTATATTTGAATTTCAAATTCACATAAATTTGAAATTTGACATTTGGTAAATCTGCCCATTAGTGTGTATACTGACACTGTATTTAAGCGCTGAAGCGTAAATATAGCTTGATTATGTAGTTCTTCAAACTATATAGTTTTATTTACAAGGCAAATAAAACATTACTTGTAAGAGTTATTACAGTCAAGTTATAGTTAAGCTGAAGCTATAACATTAACATATGACTTTATACAGAAAACATGTTTCATATTGTTTGTAAACAACATTAAGGGGCAGATTTATCAAAGGTTGAAATGAAAATTCGAAATGAAAAAAAAATCGAATTTCGAAATTTATCATGTACTGTCTCTTTAAAAGTTCGACTTCGACCATTCGCCATCTAAAACCTGCCGAATTGCAAGGTTTTTTTTGGGTAAAACTTCGGGATTTGTACGGTGGAAAACTTCAAATTTCAGGGTGGTCTTTTTGAATTTCAAAGTTTTTCAAATTCGAAATCCGACCCTTGATCTGCCCTTAAAGGGGAAGGAAACCTCGTCGGCGCTAACCCCCCTCCCCCCTCCCGTGTATTGCCCCCCCTCCCTCCTCCCCCCTGGCCTACCCCTCCCGCTGGGCAAATGCCCCTAACTTGTTACTTACCCTTCTGCGCAGGTCCAGTCCAGGGAGTTCACAGGCGACATCTTCTTCCACGCGATCTTCTTCCTCCTTTGACCGGCGTTTTGGCGCATGCGCAGTAGGATCGTTTCGCCGGTACGGATCTACTGCGCATGCGCCAAAAGTCACGCTCATGCGCAGTAGATCGTACCAGCGAAACTATCCTACTGCGCATGCGCCGGTCAAAGGAGGAAGAAGATCGCGTGGAAGAAGATGTCGCCTGTGAACTCCCTGGACTGGACCTGCGCAGAAGGGTAAGTAACAAGTTAGGGGCATTTATTTACTTTCAAGTGATCTGTTTTAGACTTTTTCTTGGGTAAACCAGTCTCCTGTGATACTGAATTCTGTCTATTAAAAATCAACATTCATGAACTGGTTACAACAGAAAGAAAAAAAGTAGTTCAAAAGTCTCTGCCTCCTCTGTTTGTCTACCTACCAATTTGCCAAACTCATTTATTAATTACAAAATAATTTAGAATTTGTTTACTCTTCTCAGCATTGTGCTTTTAATTTTCAGTTATGGTAGCCTGTTAGGTCCTATGCATGTATAATTAAGTTAAATTCTTAATGAAAGTTGAGTGTAGGACTGGCCTGACCAAGTATGACTTTGTCTTAGTTGGACAGGTTTAATATATTGCAGAGGACCTCTTGTCTTTGTATGGATTTTGTGGGCACAACCTCATTACACCCCCGCCTAATGGTTTAAAATTTAGTGGTGTGCATAACACTCCTTTTTTTGCTAAAAAACCGTTAGTGCAGCTACACATAGAGGAATATAGGAGTGGATCCACTTTTCTCAATCAGGCCTTACTGCATCTGTGTACTAAATCCCATTAGACAAGCTGCGGATTGTGGCTAACTGAACACCAGTTTAAGCCACAGGTCTTTAAGAAAGTCGTGTTTTCAGTGTTCAGTTTTCCTGCTCTAAGTTCATACATAAGGATGTGGAAATTCTACACACCATGATAATTGCACTATAATTACTGAATATTTTTGAAAAATAATTTAACACTCGACTCTTTATTCTCTATTCTTATCAGGATATTTAAAACTATCACCACACCATCTCTCTATCCAGCACTGAGAAACACAAGCATAATGTACCAGCTCGAGATGTACTACTGAAATAATATACATGCAACCTACAGTAGGCTAGAGTATCATTGACATCTGAAAAGCAAGGCCAATTATTATTTTTTATATTGACAGGTTTTTTGTCAAAATTGTTTTTATTGCTCCTTTTAACTCCTTGTTCCTCAGGCTGTATATAATAGGATTTACCATTGGCACAAAAATTGAATAAAATACTGCACTTATTTTGTTTTGTTGAAAGGATGAGTTTGCAGACGCTGGCCGCAGGTACACAGATGTTCCAGTCAGGTAAAACAAGGAGACTGCTATTAGATGGGAAACACAGGTTGAGAATGTTTTCTTACGCCCAGTGGCAGATGGAATCCTCATTATGGCTCTTACAATATAGACATAAGAGATCACAATTAAAGGAAAACATGGCAAAATCAAGACAGCACCCACCACAAAAATCAAAAATTCATTTATTTTAGTATTGGAGCAGGAAATATTCAATAGCGGTGGAATATCACAGAAAATGTGGTCAATCACATTGGATCTGCAGAATTCCAGAGTGAAGGTGCTTGCCGTGTGAATAGAAGAATAGATGAACCCAATTATCCAGGAAGTTGCTGCAAGCTGTAAACACAGTCTCCAGTTCATAATAACAGTGTAGCGTAATGGATTACAAATGGCAACATATCGGTCATAAGACATGGCAGCTAAAAGGAAAGACTCTGTCGCTGCCATGCTGAGAAAGAAGTACATCTGAACCACGCAACCCCCAAAAGAAATTCTCTTCACCTGTTTTAGTGAGTTGTCCAACATATTGGGGACTGTAGTGGAAATATAGCATACATCAAGAATGGCCAAATTTAAAATGAAAAAGTACATTGGCGTTCTTAGATGAGGAACATGCATTATGATCAATATGATCATCACATTTCCTACTGTTGCAACCAGATAAGTAAACAGAAATAAGACAAATGATAGGACCTTTAGAATGGGCTCTTCTGAAAAGTCAGTCAGAACAAATTCCAT
Organism: Xenopus laevis; assembly: GCF_017654675.1. Classification (NCBI taxonomy): domain Eukaryota; kingdom Metazoa; phylum Chordata; class Amphibia; order Anura; family Pipidae; genus Xenopus; species Xenopus laevis. The sequence continues at coordinate 155,208,007 of NC_054371.1, forward strand.
TGGTGCAGTTTGGTTACCCATTGCAGGAAAAGTGAGGCAATATTATTTTCTATAGAATGCATAGTTAAAGAACACATTGGCATAGGTTAATCTAGGGAGTCTTATTCATATACAAATCTGCATTTATTGTAATCAGTGGGAACAGCCATGAACGCTATGTTATGAATTTCCAATATGGCTTAACATACATTTGCTACAGTCCTCTCTATCATTAAACAATATTTAAATTACTGGTTGGTTTGTCATTCACTTGTGTAATGTTCTAATAGAAGTGAGAGGAAAAATGGGTACCGATGTAATACATAAATTATATATAAATTCATGTGTTCTGTGGATGGAATAATCTGTAAATAATTTTAAAATAAAATATGCATATTTTCCGTTGATTTTTGCCTATAAACTGGTGTATCTGTGCTTTAAATTAAGTAAGTTGGATAACATTATATAATAAAATAATCATTGAGCTACAGTACCACTCACCAGTCATCAGAGCCAGAGTATGTAACCCCAAGATGGAGTGCAAAGGTATGGCTAAACAGTTGATGTATCCAGCTTTATATGGAAATCAGTTAGCCTCAGGAGATGCAGGCAATGTATTTTCTTACCCAAGGTAATTGGGTATCCAGAGCACTGAACACAAAATCTGAATACCATAACCAGGTTTAATAACGGAGAACGTCCTTCAGAAAATTCTACACACATATAAAAGGCTTAATTTACTATCAGGGGCAAAGTGCTAAATGCAAGAAATCAGATCATGATTCAACTTTGCACTCTTAATTGTCCACAATTCTAGTGTAATTTCTGTTATGGAAATTAGAGCCACTTTTTATGATGCATTGCTATTGGCTATCTATGCAGATAAGCAGATGCAAAATTGCACCTCTTCGTGAATGAAGTTCAAGTTGCATTTCATCCATTCTGGGAGGCATGTGGGCAATTCAAGTAGATATTCTGGGGGTTGTTTATAGATATTTTGAAAAGGAAAAGTAGTAAAGTAAATCTATTTTCAATCGTTTTGACTACTTAAAAAATTATTTAACTCATGGGTCCCAATTTTACAATTAACATTTTCATCAAAATCTGGGACACAACCCTGGGATAACTTCTAATGCATGAGTCTGCTGTTCAGCCTCTTAGTTAAAAGGGATAGCAATCACTGGGAACTGCTCTGTAATGCATCCACAGTTCAAAAAACAGATTAACACAAACACTATACATAGACTATATGGCTATATGTGTCTGTATCCAGACACCTGACATATCCAATATCCTATTCTGACATCAGTATTGAATTTGGCCATACATTAGCTGCTATGTCAGTGTTTAATCTGTTGAGAAGACTTTCCACTAGATATTGGGACAATGATGGTGGGATTTCTTTCGAGCCAGCAACTGGTATGACTTAAAAGCCATTGTCATTAATTGGAATGGGCACCTGGTAATTTTTGTCTATATTTTGGAAACATTTTGTTCTGCAGTTCTCCAATTTTACATTAAGGGGCAGATTTATTAAGGTTCGAGTTGTTATTTCCTTGAAAATTCTAGTTTTCAAGTTGATTTTTTTGATCAAAACTCACATTTTCGGGTTTTAAAAAAAACTAGAGATTTATTATACCCTGATGCTGAGAATAGCTTGAATGTCTAAAAACTATCTAGGTCATGTAGGAGTCAGTGGCAGAGGTCCCTTGAACCATTTGAAGATGTTAATAGCCTTCATGATGTTTGAGGTTTTTTTCAGAGTGTTTTGCCCGAAAACTGCTGATTTGAGTTTTTCTCCATTTAAGGTTTTTCTTAACTTAGAAACCATTTTTGTTGTGAGTTCATTCAAGGCATATAAAACTCAAATTTGATAAATAACCCCCTAAATGTGTTATATGGTTATACTGTACTGTACTGTACCCTAGTCAGCATTATCAGATAAGGTTTATTATAGATATAGAACACAGACTAAATAGAGTGACTATGAAAATTCACTAAAATGCATTGAAGTCTATGGACGACAACATTGTTTTTGATGCGCAGCATTTTTTTGATGCGCCACAAAAAAAAAGTTTTGACGTACAACAATTTTTTTTTACCCATTGGAGTCTATGGCATAATTTTCGTGGCAAAACTTACCAAAAAATATTGCTCATCACTACATTACATCTATCTACGTGTTGTTAACGGTCATAAGCAACAATGTTGCACAGTGTGGTTTTATTAAAATATCCCTAAATTTCCAGGTATCGGGCAGTTGGTAGGGAAGTTCTGGAATATTAATTTACTTACACTGCAAATAATTCACTCTACAATATAAAATTTCATTCCTGAACAAGCAACTGTAGTTTTTGTTAATATTGGTGTGTAGGCAGCCATCTCAGGTCATTTTGTCTGGTCATGTGCTTTCAGAAAGAGCCAGCACTTTAGGATGGAACTGCTTTCTGGCAGACTGTTGTTTATCCTACTCAATGAAACTGAATGTGACACAGTGGGACCTGGATTTTACTATTGAGTGCTGTTCTTATATCTACCAGGCAGCTGTTATCTTGTGTTAAGGAGCTGCTATCTGGTTAACTTCCTATTGTGCTGTTGTTAGGCTGCTAAGAGGGGAAGGGAGAGGTATCACTCCAACTTGCAGTACAGCAGTAAAGAATGCCCAATCACATGACTGGGGGAGCTGGGAAACTGACAATATGTCTAACCCTGTGTCAGATTTCAAAATTAAATATTGGAAAAATATTGCTCTTTTGAGAAAAAGATTGCAGTGCAGAATTCTGCTGGACCAGCACTTTTAACTAATGCATTTTGGAGAAAAAAAAGTTCCCATGACAGTATCCCTTAAAAAGATTTTTTTAGAATGTTATAGCATGGCCAATTATAAGCATTTGTCCAATTGGCCTTCCAGTTCCAAAATACAGAGCTGCTGAGCTATGGTATATCATTTAAAAAACACGAATAAAAAATGAAGACCTATCTCAAATTGTCTAAGGATATCATTCTGCATGATACAAACTGTTTATTTCAAGGTTGACTAGCCCTTTACAGAGAAAAGAGAACACACAGGGAGCACTCACAGACCTGTTAAATCATTCTCCTGCTGTGCTGTCACGTGCAGAAACGTTCCCGATACATTCAGCCTCCAAGTGCATTGTATTTGAACACGGAGCACCAGCAGACTTTAAAATCCAAAATTTAAGTCTTCATTTAAAAATTACACGCGTCTTCATTTAAAAATCAGACTTGTTTGTGGGCTAAGCCACTTTCTCAAAGAGAAATGAAACGCGTCAAGCGTGCTTGGGAATGTATGTTCTACTCTAATTTTTAAATGAGGACTTAATAAATTATGGATTTTAAAGTCTGCTGGTGCTCTGTGTTCAAATACATTGTACTTGACTAGCCCTTTAGTTAGAAAACAGATTTGCTTTGCATTCAGTGGTTATGTTTGGTAAATTATTGGTAAATATTTTCTCAATCTCATGGAAAACTTTTTAGGTTGTCAGTAATTGGAATCATATCATGGGGGATTAGTGTTTCTTTGGGATTTGAATTATGAAATAATTACTGTACATTAACAGACACCTTTTTGCCTATTAGTGTCTTCTTTAGTGCAGCTAAAAGATCCAGGACGAGAAATGTAAAATAAGGGTTCTACTGTAGTACAATAACCATACTACTCTCTTGGAGACAATAGATTAATGCAATCTTCAAATCAAAACTAAAAAATGGAGAGATAACCATGAGAAATAACACTGAAAGGACTGAATTTCTACTCCTGGGATTTGAAACTAGTGAACAGTTGCGTTTCCTCCTTGTCAACATTTTTCTAACCTTCTATGTCCTTACCATTACCACCAATATGATCATCATTGGTATTATAAAAATAGACCTTAACCTGCACAGAAAACCTATGTATATCTTCCTAAGCCACTTCTCTTTCCTTGAGATATGCTATAATATTGTAACTATTCCCAAAATGAGAAATAACACTGAAAGGACTGAATTTCTACTCCTGGGATTTGAAACTAGTGAACAGTTGCGTTTCCTCCTTGTCGACATTTTTCTAACCTTCTATGTCCTTACCATTACCACCAATATGATCATCATTGGTATTATAAAAATAGACCTTAACCTGCACAGAAAACCTATGTATATCTTCCTAAGCCATTTCTCTTTCCTTGAGATATGCTATAATATTGTAATTCTTCCCAAAATGTTGGTTGTAGAGGATAACAATACATTATCCTATCACAGCTGCCTTACCCAGATTTACTTCTTCTTTGCATTGGGACTCACTGACCTATCCTTCCTTGCAGTGATGTCATATGACATGTATTTTGCTGTATGTCACCCGCTATGATACAGTGCTATCATGACAACCTCTGCAGTAAGATGGCAATAGGTCATGCTGTTTTGGTTTTCTTTTCAGCTTCCTTTTAGTTATTCCCAGTTCTAGACTCTTATTCTGCAGTCCAACTACTATTAACCACTTCTTTTGTGACTTTATACCCCTGCTGCACATCTCATGTAATAAAACTCTGCTAACAGATATGATTTTCTATACACTGGCTTGGCTTATTATATTTTTTTTTGTTACCATATCTTCTTATATTTATATTATTAAGACAATATGCACTGTGCTTTCCAGAGCTGGAAGGAGGAATGCCTTTTCAACTTGTGCTTCTCATCTTACTGTTGTTTTGACTTTCTATGTTACCATCATATTTATTTATATTCTCCATCAACGCAATACTCTTTCAGTGTGAATAAGGTGATCTCTTTGTTAAATCCACTGGTGTACACTCTACGTAAAGCAGAGGTGCAAGAGGCTTTCAGGAAAGTGCTATTAAAAAAATTACATTTATCTAACATGCCCCATGCTTTAATGTAGGCATAAGCCTGGGCATAATTTGTCACTGGGCATGCTTGGGCTTTACTAATACAAAAGTTATTTATTTTTAGCAAATTATTGCAAATAATTTACAACACTCTTATTTCAAAGACTGTTTAATTATGTGTTTAATGCAATGCCAATACACATCCTTCTTAAAATGCAAGTTTGATGGAACGGGCCTTTCCGGCCTGTCTACAGATACAATGGCTGAGGCATTGAGGAATTAAAGCAAACAAAAAATAAAGGTACATTTGTAACAGGGAATGGAATAATTCTCTCTTGCTATGAACAGAACCTTATAAAACAACAATGACCCAGCACAGTGCAAGACATTTTCTCCCTGTGAAGAATGGGTATACTCCACAGTACAAGTGCTCTTTCCATAAGACCTAGGATTCTTGTGTGTAAACTTTCCCCCGAACATGTGCTCTCCCTGTACATAGTGCTCCCAAAAAGACCAAAGCCCCTCCTCAAGCAACTTAATGAACAGTATATACGCTAAACATCAAAAATAGAAAATTGCAGTTTAACACAGCTTTCACCAACAACAAAATCCATTCCCCACTGTTATATCCAGGGTCTTGTGGAGAATATGCTTGTTTACATATCATCTTCCTATTATTCTTATTATTCTTATTATTCTTATTATTATTAACATGTATTTATATAGTGCCAACATTTTGCTTAGCGCTGTAAAGTAAATGTCATTATACAACTAAATCACATGAATTATATGCATAGAACATATGGAGTTACATACATTACATTCAATACCTGTACAAAAGGTCCCTATGCAGAAAGAGCTTACACTCTAAAGGGAAGGGAGTAATACACAAGGTGTGAGAGTGGGCAAGATGGAATTAATTGGGTCAGAAATGTGGTACTGTATGTGGTGTTGCATTGGTAGTTAAGCCAAGTGAGGGTAGGTTTCTCGAAAGAATTGCGTTTTAACAGATTTCTTGAAAGCAGAAAGGTTGGTAGAAAGTCGGACAGACCGTGGGAGAGCGTTCCAGAGGAGGGGTGCAGCCTTTGCAAAGTCTTGAATGCGAGCATGTGAGGAGGTAATGAGAGAAGAGTTGAGTAGCAGGTCAGTAGAGGAGCGTAGTACGCGGTTGGGTGAGTATATAGAGATGAGTTCAGCGATGTAGGGAGGGGCAGAGTTATGAAGTGCTTTGAATGTCAGGGTCATTAATTTGAATTTAATTCTGAGAGGTAGTGGAAGCCAGTGTAGGGATTGACAGAATGGCATGGAGGAGCGGTTGCTGATCCACGCAGCAGTGTTCACTATGGACTGGAGAGATGACAGTCTCTGGAGGGGAAGGCCAATTAAAAGAGTTACAGTAGTCTAGATGTGATATGACGAGAGAGTGGATAAGAATTTTGGCAGCAACTTAGGGGATAAATGATCGTATTTTGGATATGTTCCTTAGGTGGAAGTGACATGATTTAATAAGTGACTGGATATGAGGAGTGAAGGAGCACAGGAGAGACTGGGGAGTGTGGAGGGAGGGTGGTGGAAGTCTAGGGGGCTTGAGTAGTATAATGTCCCTTCTGATAGTGCCAATTTTGTTTTTAAAGTGCTCAGCAATATCTTGAGCAAAGACAGATGTGCACAGAGGGGGTGGAGAAGGGGAAAGGAGAGTGTTAAAGGTGGAGAAAAGTTGTGCTGGTTTTTTAGAAAGGGAGTTAATGAGTGAAGTAAAGTATGTTTGTTTGGCTTGGAAGAGGCTGGCAGATTTGTAGCTCCAAAAGTCTGATTCTGACGCTCAAGTGCACGTGTGTCTTTGGAGCACTTTAATATGAGCAGTATGCCAAGGTTGAAGTGGTTTGGATCTAGCACGTTTTGTTTTTATAGGAGCAAGCTCATTATGGGCAGTGGTGAGAGTACTGTAGTTGATAGAGGTAGCCACATTAGGACAAGAGATGGCTGAGATATAAGAGTGAAGAGAGTCAAAGGAAGAAGAGAGATGTAACACGTCTACAGCTTGCAAGTCACGGTAAATACGTGTTTGGGGAGTAGCAAGGGGTGAGGAGGGAGTTAGGGAGAGTTGAAATGTGAGCATATTGTGATCAGAGAGGGGAAATGGGTAATGAGTTAGTAAAATTGGTGGTTCAGTCTGGTAAATATGAGATCCAGAGCATTACCATTGTAGTGAGAGGGGGAGTCTGAGCACAAAGATAAGCCTAGGGAGGAGGTTAGTGAAAGAAGTTTAGAGACAGAAGGGTTGTTGTTGTTAATTGGGTATATTAATGGGTCACCTAATATGGATGGGATCATCCATGATATGCATTTAGCTCTTAATTTAAACAAATACATGAAGAAAATAAGTGAAGCTACAGTTGCCTTCTAAAGCGGCAATATAAGCCCTGAATGGGCTGATGCTGTATGAAATAAAATTCTCAATAGTGCAATCAATAATTCTGTCCACTATAATAAATCCCCTACACATATGCTGCTTCTCTCCTCAGTGTATTGTATATATAGAGTTCCTGTGCTGCTGGCTGACACACTTAACAGAGGAGGCTTATTTGGCTGTACAATAAGAGGCCCATGTATTAAAGGTAGAATTTTAGTGGTATAAGAGTTTTTGTGAAACCACAATTAAACTTTATTACGGGAATGTAATAAAAGTCAGTAACGGAAAAAATATTCGCAATGCAAAAAGTTATGCCTCTTTGCGAACAAATTTCCCTTTGCGCAAATTACATATAGCTTTTGTAAACCCAGAAAATTGTTTAGCGACCACTTCCAACAGTATAAGATTTGCGAATTTTATTGTTTGTGCCAGTGCGCAGTAAACTACTGAAAAAATTAGTTTGCTCCAAAAGATTACGACATCTTCAAGCACTTCTTAAAATAGTCGGCTATGCGCAATGAAAATTCACAATTCGCAATGAAAATTCGCAATGTACGATGAAAATTCGCAATGCGCAATGAAAATTCGCAATCTCATAACAGTTGAAGGATGAGTATTGCATTGCAAAATGCAAATTTTAATTCTTATTTGTGCAAATTGTTTTGCTCTTTGCGACTTTTATTACATTCCCCATATTTATCTAAAACCATGAATGTCATAAAAGTTTGTAACACGATTTTGGACTATGCAGACCAACGGGGTTAACAACCAGCTAGTACACTAAAGCATGGGTAACATTTGACTCTAACACTTAAGGCTAGGGGACTATTTAATATGTTGTGTAAAACAACATTTGCCATAAAAAAGCTGTGTAAAATAAACTGAAAATTTATGAAGGTGTGTTTTATTTTACCGAATGCTACGCCAGATTTCCCGTTGTTATTTTCCACTGCTTCAGTCAGAAGTTGCTCAAAGAAAAATCACATAAAAAAATCCACCATTTTTTACACAATGATCGATGTGGGATATAAATTGCATACATTTTGCAGACATTTCATCTAATTAATAAAAAACATACCCTGTGATCAGGTACATTAATCCTAATACTGTATTACTGTATGGAACTATTAATCTGTTTTCACTAGTCAATGATCACCAGCCTATAGTTTAAGACTTAAATGGCATTTGTGAGTAAATGCTGCCATCTTGTGAACAATAATTATTACAAACATATCTAGTTTGTAAAAAAAAGAATCAAATGCCAATGACTTGTGCTAACCAGAAATTTTAAGATTACTATTTTTATAAGCGTTAATAATAATGGTAGCAATAATTAAATGATACCTATTTTTATAAAGGCATAATCATTTGCAAGTTTAGCTTTGCAGAAATGTTCTCCCTACAGAGACTACAAGAAGGTAGAATATACTACTGTATATAAAATCAGAATGCTTTAGTGCCATTTTTTTAAAGGCCCTGCAAGGGTTATATGTTAAGATATCAAAATTCCATCCATTTATAACAGTCTTTTTACATTTACTAGAAGCAAGGATTTTTTTGGTACTGCTGACAACCAGGAGTCTCTGCTTAGAGTTGGCGTTAAATATTGGGAGCAGAGGCTCTGCTGTTGTTGGTAAACATCAGGAAAAAAGTTTTTCTCCATGTACGCCGGGACACATGTAGAAGCTCTCGGCAGAAAAAAAGCAGAGACTCTGTGGCCCCTAAATGATAAAAAATATGCTCCTTGTTTGCACAAAAAAACTATAGGACCCTCTGATGTAACTGTGACAAAAGAACCTTAAAATCTAAGAATGCTGTTGACATGATTTGCCCAATTTTTATTTTCTTTTTGTGTCCCTAAATTGTGAAAAATCTGGCCGAAGTGTTCACATAAAACCCTGACATCCTCATAAACTCAAGAAGTTATGTCATATTTAAATCATTAAATTGTCTTAAAAGCCCTTTTTGTCCCTAATTTTTGAAAAAATATTGTAAAAGGATTTGTGATTTTGTGCAAACTATTATGCCAGAGGAAAAAAAAATGTTTTAACTCAAGATTATTTTTGCCTAATATTAGTCTTCTCCTTTGTTTTGTCCATAAACTGAGAAAAATCTGTCCCTTGTCTGCACAAAAAACACTGGGACTTCTGATGAAAGCCTTAAAACGAAAGACTACTATAGGTGTATATCAGACATGAATTTCTCCTAAATTAGCTCATATTTTGCACCTAAATTGTGAAAAATATAGTCCTAATAACTGTAAGTCTTATGGGTCACACCATGGGTAACTAACAGCTGGTGTGGTCTAACCATTCTTCCAAAGACCAGAACTCTCTGCTGCAAAACTGACAGGGAATCTGCACACTTCAGAGTAAAAAATTACTTTTCTTCTAAATTAGCCATTGTGCAAAAAATCTGGCCTTCGTTTGCACAATAAAAACTTGGAACCTCTGACACTACCATAAAAAAAAAAACACAATTAAAAAAAGCCTAAAAACGAAAGATTACCGTTGGTCATTTCTATCCATTGACGTAAAATAGTTTTGTTTTTTTGAGTAAAATAGTCTTAAATTGTTTTGTCCCTAAATTGTGAAAAATATGGCCCACAAAAATACACATGGTGCTGCCACCTGACAGCGCTGTGAAAAAAGGCCTTAAAACTAAAGATTAATTAATAAGTTGATCATAAATTTAATGACTAAAGTTGATTAAAGTTAAAGTGCAGATTTTATGAATTTATAATTCATGTGATTGTTTTAACAACAATCAGTGGGATTACACTTTAGTATATTAACTCTACAATTAACAGGTTATTGAAGTTGTTTATATAAGTAACTGCCAAGTTAGATTGTTTAAGTGGGGTACTTTTTCTTTCACTCTGGTTTTTTAAATCATTAAGTACTGACTTAGGTCAGACCTCTGCTTCAATCTAAGGAAAAATATCCCACATATCAGTAAAGGGATCTTTAGTGTGTTTTATTGTCCATACAATTTCCCTAAATTGTGAAAAACATCCTAGTGACCACATAAAGCACCAAAACCCTCGAATTCTAACTTTTATCTCATTACTAAAGCCCTCAGATTACAAAAATTCTGAAAAGTTGACACGATTTCAGCAGGCCTTCATTTGCACAAAGCTTTCTCGTTTTAGTTAAATTGGGTTAAAAATCTCCGACGGAAGCAAGTTCTACTGGCAACCGCGAAAAAAACATATTTTTGTCATCCCTGGCAAAAGTCGAATCTCTGAGCAGAAAATATAATAATTTCTTATTAATTATCAGGACGGAACAGAGAGACTGGTGCCCGCAGGCGCTACAATCAGACAGCGCGACGTCAATAGCAGTCTAGCGACTTCTACAACAGCAAGGCGCGCAATCCCGGCTCCTCCCTCCCACAAGGCGCTTATATAAGGCGTCACTGCGCTTACGTATTATAGTGACGCCACAGTCTTGCGTGATAACCGGCGTTGCATTAATCTTACGGAGTGTTCTGGTACTGCAGTTTGTTTTATGACAAGCGGTGCTATTGGGCGATATATGAAGTGCTCCTTTTCTAAATGCCTGTCATGGGAGATTGTTAAATAAACTATATATAATGTCCTAGTAGTCGCTGAAACTTTGTGGTGGCTATTTTTATTACACATTATATTTTATTATATATATATATATATATATATATATATATATATAGCCACAATGCTGGGTCACCTACAGCATACTGGTTTTTATTGTTGGTCCCTTCTGTGCTTTTGTTTAATAATACATCTGTCAAATAGTTTCAGCAATGCTACACTATTATCATTTTGAATTCATCACCTCATTGGCATGTAGGGTTCATACAGATGCTCGTTATGCCGTATCCAATTAACTAGAAACTCATTAAAATCAGTGACATCATTCATGAAAGGTTATCATTAGTTCACCTGCACACCTAATAATCCCATTGCAACAACAGATTTCCCAAGTTTAATTGTTGGCTTCTTAGGGGCAATGCTGGATTCTAAAAGTATTATATTAATTAGGAACAACAAAACCTCTAATTATTCCTGTGGTGATACGTACCCAGAAGGATACTGATGATGGCAACTTCTATTGTATACAATAATATGCAATTCTGTAGCATGAATATATTTACTATGGCCTACACTGTGATACTGTATGATAGCGATGAGTGATCTATGATTTACAGATTACACTATAAGAGGGCTCTGCTTAATAGAGTTTACAATGTAAAAGATGAAGCCTCTAAAAAAAGAAAGGCAGTGTACCACACATTATAGTATACCAAATATTAAGCCAATTAACCCCATCTTTGTAATCTCAAAAATCAACAGGTTCGAGGGTGGGCACATTAGTTGAAGAGGTGTCCAAATAATTTAGAAATTGATGGACTAAATATAAAGAGATAGAAATAGGTCTGATGGACAGCATATAGATACTATTAAGTGTTCATATAGACAGCATTTTGATCACGAATCTTTAAAAAATACAATCAAAGGCACAATATTCATAATGTCATTTATTTAACATATTCATATTTTAAAGGAATTGTTCAGTATAAAAATAAAAACTGGATAAATAGAAAGCCCATGCAAAATAAAAAAAATGCTTCTAATATAGTTTGTTAGCCAAAAATGTAATGTATTAAGGCAGGAGTGACTGGATGTCTAACATAACAGAACACCACTTGTAGCTTCCTGGGTTTCCACTGATTGGTTACCAGTCAGTAACCAATCAGTGACTTGAGGGGGGGGCACATGGGCCATAACTGTTGCTTTTAAATCTGAGCTATATCCTAAGGATCAATTGCAAACTCACTGTACAGTTATGTCCCATGTGGCTCCGCTCAAAGTCGCTGAATAACTCTGAGTTATAGAGCTGAAAAGCAGGAAGTAATTTTCTGGCTATGATGTTAGACATCCATTCACTCCAGCCTTTATACATTATATTTTTGGCTTACTAACTATATTAGAAAAAATGTTTATTTTGCACAGCCTATTTACCCAGTTTTTGTTTTTGTCTGGCCCTACATTTAATTGGATACTGGGCCCTGTTATACTTATAATACTATACTATATTACTCAATATGCCATCAGAATATCTGAAAACATAGAGACTTTCATTTGCCCCATGAGGGGATACGTGTGTGCTTTTTTGTGCCCTTTAGTGCTGGGTTTAAAGTAATTTACCCATCAAGTCTTGGAAAGCAGTGTCTTTAATTTTAGTAGGGGAAATCACAGACACTAGAAAATATTGCAAGAGAACATGCAGTGCAGTACTTTTAGGGGGTTATTTATCAAAGGTTGAATTTTAAAGTTTTATATATCTCGAATGAACTCAAACTCAAATATTTTCATTCACATCATTCATGTTAGCAATACCTTTGGTTATAATACAATATATCTAATGCGAATACAAATGTATCAGTGGAAGGGTGAAACTTATCTAATCATTATGCAGTCAGGGCACCATATCCACGTTCACCTGGGTACAGCAGTTTTGCAATGTGGTTTTACAGTGCCGCTAAATGGGTGGTATGGGTTATAAGTTGGTGAATGAGGAGGCATAGCAGCAAGTAATGCAATGTTTATTCAAGATAAGTACTGTGGGCACAGTGTCACTGCCATGATTTGTCCTGTTAAGGACACTGTCAGGGGTTTATTTATCTAAGGTCGAGTTTGAAAAGGCTGCAATTCTTTAAATGGAGGCTAAGTGTTGTTGACTGGCAGTGGGAGGGGCTGGGGTCTCTCACGTTGGTTGTTTTCAACCCCCTTCCCTTGGCTCAAGGCAGGTATGAGGGGGGAGCAGATTATATCTTATAAAGTGAGGTAGGAAGGAGAGGGCCAAATTACGATTTTGTTTTTGTGGTTTTTGGCCCACCCTCCCATCCCCTAAAGCTGTACAGGTTCACATCTTCAAGAGGACAGAGGTCACGAGCAGGAGCTGCTGAATGTACATAACAACTCGAAGCAGCAGAATGTGGCAAGACATAAAAAGCACCAGAGAGTGGGGCTATACCCAGGCTAGTAGGCTGTGATCACACAATCAGGCTTGCGTGGAAACCTGTAGTATGGACCAAGTTGAGAAAAGACCAACCAGGGAGAGCAGGGCAAATCGCTCTAGGCTCCTCCTTGGTGGATTCAAGTGACACAACCAGAGAATGGGGGCTATGTCCAGGATAGCACGCTGTTATCATACGGCCAGGCTTGCGCGAAACCTGTGCTATGGACTATCAATTGGTACACTGAGAAAAGAGCAATCGGAGAGCAGGGCAAAGGGCTTTGGGCTCATCCTTGGGGAATGTTCAGGAGAGAAAAAGTGCTATGCCCAGGCTAGCAGGCTGTGATCGTACAGTTAGGCTTGTATGGAAACCTGGGGTATGGACCACCATGGGGCGCGCTGAGAAGAGAGAAAGCGGGGAGAGCAGGGCAAAGGGCTCCTCCTTGGTGGATGCTCTTAAACCATTACATGTGATGTCAACTGGGCTGCATTTGGTGGAGGGGACTAAATATTCTACATTTTTAATAAACCTGTGACCTCTGGTCCTTCTTATTTTCCACAAGTTTTGTTGTTCAGTCTGGATATTAAATTAGTAGGATTTATTGGTTAGATGACAACAGATGGCAGCATAGAACATTTAGGGCTCATGAGTTTTGTGAGGTTTTTTCTACCTCGAATAAACTCACAACATGAATGTAAAAAGGCTCCAAAAACTTTTTTTCAAGCGCAAATAAAAAAACTGATAACCATAAAGGCAAAAATCATCTTCAAATGGTTAAAGGGACCTCTGCCACTGGCTTCTACATGAACTTGGCAGGTTTTAGCTGGAAAATTTTCAGATTCAGGCTTTTAGCAGCTTCAGAGCATTATACATCTCAAAAAATTCATGGTTTTTATATCCCAGAAAAATTAAAGTTTTTATAGTGAAACTGCCCTTGAAAAATTTACATTTTTCCAGGAAACACAACTCGACCTTTGAAGGACCAGTAACATCAAAACATTTTTTTTAAAAACTATTTTATATACCACGAAAAAAACACATATTAAACTTTAGAATCGCAAAGTCTTTATTTAGAAATATATAACAGGGGAGCGATCCATCGTGCGGCGCTCTATTTCTCCTCCCTGACTATCTCCTATAAGGAAGCAGGGAGGTGAAATTGAACGCTGCATGATGGATCACCCGATTGCCTTTTCTGAAGAGGAGCGAAAGTGGAAATTCTGTAAATAAAAAACATAAACAATTTCTAAATAAAGACTTTGCGATTTTAACGTTTAATATGTGTTGGTGGGTTTTTTTCGTAGTATACAAACAATTTTTTTTAAACAAAATGTTGATGTTACTGATCCTTTAATAAATAACCCCCTTAATGAATCACATTCAAATACCTTTTTTACAAGAGCAGATTTATCAAAATGTCAGTTTAGAACTTAATAAATAAAAACTCATCTATGTTCTATTTATTCCTATGGAATGTTTAGAACCATATTTATCAAATGGTGGGTTCTAAATTTCACCCACTGATAAGTACAATTCTAAAAATTCCATAGAAATGAATTGAGCGTGGGTATTTTTAAGTTCTAAACTCACATTTTGATAAATCTGCCCCTTTTAAGTGTGAACTTATCAGGTGTTAGGTTAAAAATGTTTGTGACAAATAAATGTACAGTAGATCTTTTGTGCATGTGTTACTATGCTACAGTATATTCATCCCTTAATGGCTCCACTTGCCATAAAAACTCAAAATTAAAGCTATATGCATTTACTATATTACACTTCTGCCATTTTGTCCCTCAATGAGAGTTCCACTACATACAAACTGCAGTGATCACCTTGTAACTCATTAAAATCAGTAACCTTAATGATTACATTGTACAAATGAAAGGTAACTTTAGTTCAGATGAAAAACTAATAATCCCAGTGCACAGTTTTTCAAGAGTTTAATTAGCCTTGGCCCTACACTGGGATTTCTCTTTAAACTTTCTCATTATGAAGATAAGCAATAATAATAATTTATCCTAAAGAGAGGAACTCTCACGCAGGTGCCTCTGAGTATTATTTCTCAGGGGGCTACTTTGGCTTGTCTACTGTGCTGTACAAAGTGATAAACATTGCAATTAATTACATCATGGTGGAAAAAGCCAGGCACAGAGCCAATGGCCAAGGCTATTACTTCTTATACTATGTACAATACATTGGTTATGCATTGACTTTATATTATTAAAGTCATACATCTATAAGTTTCTTACAGGTTACTTAAAATGGTGGTTTTCAAATCTACTAATAAAAATAATAACACCTTTATGAAGAGCAGTCAAAAGTACACACTATTTTTGAATATTTTATTACTCAAATAAATTTGATTACCATTGATGGTTTAACCACTATCAAAATCAGTTGCTTTATCCTAGACAGTATAACAGAGATCCACACCATTTGGTTTAATTCATAGACAGGGTGTTTTTTTTAGGGAAGGGTAACAAAAGAAAGTCACAAGATGGTCAACATTTGGGGAAATTATACTATTTCTTTATGTTTAACCAATTTTACCCAGGATAAGAAGTCAGCACTCACCCTCCATAAACAGTCTTTTTTGGTGCACATCCCAGGCTGCCACCAACAGCCAAAATTCAGGAACACTTTGCAAAATGGACAGCACCTGACAGGAATTTTCTTAAAAAAGCATTTATTTGAAGGGCTTTATTCAGACGAAATACAGCAACGTTTCAGGCTTACATTAGCCTTTCCTCAAGCTGAGGAAAGGCTCATGTAAGCCTGAAATGTTGCTGTATTTCTCTGAATAAAGCCCTTCAAATAAAGGCTTTTTAAGAAAATTCCTGTCGGGTGCTGTCTATTTTGCAAAGTGTAACCAATTTTAACTGCCAAGATCAATGAACATCATTTGATGAAGTATATATATGTCAACTAATTCAAAATAGCTGCTTTAAAGTATATAGATGCACTGGAATCACAAAAATCAGTCCTAAATAATAAGAAAAAAATTAGGATTATACTAGCAAACTCCGCTAGAATACTCCTAAATTATAAGTACATTTTGGACATTCATAATGATGCTATGAGTAGGCTACTCTCTGTTTAATGCTTTTTTAAATATGACTATGAAGATTTTCATTCATCCAGGTCATGGTATATCTAATACAAGTAATTCAAAAATAAACAACTGGACTTGCTGAGTCCCCAAACCCTCTCTTTGTCCAACAGTATTACTCCCTTGTCCATTTCCACCGCTATGTTTTTTGGCATAAAAAGCTTTAGGTCTTTACTTATGCAGCTCCACATATTGTTCCCCAGATCACCATTTACGGATGATATTTTGGATCCATTGATAACATCCATATGATTGCCAAATATCTTCTGTGCATGTATGGCTAGCCACTCCGGGCATCTCATGCCACTGTAATCAGCTCTATACAGGCCTGGATTTATGGCGAGGCCACATAGGCCCGGGCCTAGGGCGGCACATTTTTAGGGGCGGCATGCTGCCCAGCCGTCTGTGCTCCCCAGTGCTTCGGCGCTCGCACGCTGTCGCTTTTGCACCAGCGTGTGGTAGTGTGGGCGGGTGCTAGGAGCGCCCGCCCAGCGAATCCGGCACTGGCTCTATAATGTTTATCATTTAACAGTGCACATGTAAAATTCATTCCTCCACCTCTTCACTTCCTAAATAAGGTAATCCACTGATCACCAATGTAAATCATCGAGCAGGAGGGTCAGTGGTCACACAATGATGCTTGCGCCATCCAAAACTCTACAAGTTTATGTGCTTACAATCATTTTACACAGGCATGCATGCAAACTATCTCGGTCTTAGGCCATGAGTACAGGTTTAGACAGAAGTAATGTCAAATGCTGGATAAAGGGTTCATAATGGAATGCTTGGTAAAGGGCTATGCATTACTTTTTATGTGCCCTATCTGGAGACCAGCAGGTATGGTAAGGGTTTCCTTGTCCTTTAAAAAGTTTTGTTTTAATTACCATTTTATAAATATACCCCATGGTCAATAGTCATAACCTCTTTCCCTCATAGATCTACACAAAGATTGCAACACAATTACTCCCATATGTAATAAAAGATGCTAATCCAGAAGGCAAAATTACTTAATTACTGATTACTTGCAAAGGCTAATCACTATTTTTTTAGTATATTAATAGTAAAATAATGCAGGTTGAGAGTGTGGCTCTACTAAGGAATGGAGATTTTTTGGCTACTGGGGACTCTTAAAAAAGCAAGTATACTTACTCAGTTCTTTAGTTCAATTTATAAAAATAGAGGTGTAATAGAGTAAAAGAACCTACTATGTAAAGTTGCAAATGATTCAGCTCAAACATGTTATCAGTGTCTGTACTGGCTGACACAGGATATGGTACTTAACATTTTAAGCAAAATGAATGTAAACAGGGGTCTGGGGCCTGATAGAATGCACCCTTGAGTGCTTATTCAATTTTTAGCCAAGCTACTTTTTCTGATTTAGGATTCCCTTGCATCTAGTATGGTACCTATGGATCTGAGGTAGGCTGATGCAATTCCAATAGTTAACAAGAGATTACAATCTCAACCAGGTAATTATAGTCCTGCAAATATGGCATATGTTGTGGACAAATTACTTGATGGTTTGTTCAAGGGATTGCATTCAAAACTATGTTCTGGAGAATGGCATTCTGATCATTAGCATGGAGTTGGATAGTGGGGTTTCAGTAGATGTGGTCTACTGGACCGACTGATCAAATGTTTTGCTTTCATTGTACTGATTGGTTGCTGTGGGTTACTGCCCAGGTGCAAATTTTCTGTTTTGATAAATGATCCCCAGAAGAATTGTCGCAACCAATAATAAATGTGCAAGTGAGGAAATGCTAACTTTTAGAATCGTAATAAGAATATGTCCAGTTAACTGGCCTTGAGTTCCTACCTTTAAGCTGTTACTGCCAACCAATCATGAACCATCCAGTCACTGCTTTCAATTGGCTGCGGCCTGTGGGTCATCTATTTCTGGAGAGGCCTTTATTATAATCCAACTATATCTAAATTCTCCACTAAGAACTTTTCCCTGTACCTCTTCACAACGCAACTTAAATCCTACCTCTTAGAGTACCAGCATAGCATCTGAGAGCGCCAGAGAGAACAGTGTGGTGGAGGGTAAATGGGCACCTGTAATACGACACAGGAGTACCCTCATTTTGCACAGATTTTTCATGGTCACAGCACACAAAGACGAGCTTGTAAGAAACTGCTCTCAGAATGTTACATTGTAGTTCTGAACTCAAGGATATGTTAAACTAAGGGGCCGATTCACTAAGGGTCAAATATCGAGGGTTAATTAACCCTCGATATTCGACTGGGAATTAAAATCCATCGACTTCGAATATCAAAGGATTTAGCGCAGATAGTTCGATCGAACGATCGAAGGATAATTCCTACGATCGAACGATAAAATCCTTCGAAACGAACGATTCGAAGGATTTTAATCCAACGATCAAAGGAATATCCTTCGATCAAAAAAAGTTAGGCAAGCCTATGGGGACCTTCCCCATAGGCTAACATTGACTTCGGTAGCTTTTAGATGGCGAACTAGGGGGTCGAAGTTTTTTTTAAAGAGGCAGTACTTCGACTATCGAATGGTCGAATAGTCGAACGATTTTTACTACGAAGTCGTAGTCGAAGGTCGAAGTAGCCCATTCGATGGTCGAAGTAGCCCAAAAAAAACTTCGAAGTTTTTTACCTTCGAATCCTTCACTCGAATTTAGTGAATCGGCCCCTTAATTATGGAGATCTTGAGAGCACTGCTGCGGGTGAAATCTGTCTATGCAGATTTTTTTTTTATCAATACCACGTGAGAAAGAAGTGTAAATATGGAGTATATTTGTTTAGGGAAAGCTGTATGCTCAAATTGACCATTCATCTGACGTAGTGTTGCAATAAAGATTAACATTTGTTTCAAAGGTTCTTAATGCTATGGAAAGTTTATTGGCAACTGTTGTGTGGGCCAGGTGTTAACACCCTGCTTAAGTCCAACACCAGTTTTGATAACGTGCAGATATTGGCTCAAGGGAATCCTAGAATTATTACCAGATTGGACATTGCACATATTCCAGATGAGTTGCATCATGATATAATTGATATTAATCTAATTTCATCATATGCTAATGTCATTATCTAGGGACAGATTTACATAGGGTCGAATATCGAGGGTTAGTTAATTCGCGCTATTCCTAGGATCGAACGATCGAAGGAATAATCCTTCGAATCAAACGATTCTAAGGATTTTAATCCATCGATCGAAGGATATTCCTTCGATCAGAAAATTGTTAGGAAGCCTATGGGGACCTTCCCCATAGGCTAGCATTGGCCTCGGTAGGTTTTAGGTGGCGAACTAGGGGGTCGAAGTATTTTTTAAAGAGACAGTACTTCGACTATCGAATGGTCGAATAGTCGAACGATTTTTAGTTCGAATCGTTCGATTTGAAGGTCGAAGTAGCCCATTCGATGGTCGAAGTAGCCCAAAAAACCATTCGAAATTCAAAGTTTTTTTCCTCTATTCCTTCACTCGAGCTAAGTAAATGGGCCCCTAGAAATGCCACAATTTGAACACCGATCCTGTGGAATTGACATCTATTGCAACAAAGTTTTCATCTGTGTGCAAGAATCTGTGCGACGAATCTAAGGTAAGTATATAGGAATGTCGGATGTTGGTGCTGCGTGCATACGACACGACTCTCAGATGCAAACGCTGCATGTTGTGTCTTCATCCGACAGTTGTGTCAGATGCACGCAGTGACAACGTCCGATATTCCTATTACATATCTTAGATTTGGAGCATCCTATGTGATGCCTGCGATTCATCTCAGCGCAATGGAACGGATACTATTGCAGGTAAAATCGCTCATGTAGTTCTATCCTAAGAATTCAAATGCAACTTGGCTGGCTTTTGTTTTAAACACAAACAATTCTTCAGCACACATGCTTCACATAGGGAATAACAGTCCCGCTTTAACACCCTAACTGGTGTTCACACAGACTCACGTTTCCAGCACAGGAGTGGACATACACAAATCCCAGAATCCTCTCTGGGGCTCACTGTAGACACTTGTCTCCTGGGAGGGGTTTCTCTTTTCCTCTCTCCAGTCCTTTTTGGAGCTCTCTCCAACTCATTAACTCAGGGGGAATCACACTTTTCCCAGCTACACACAAATCTCCTTCCTGCACTCAAGGAGTTTTTCCCGGCCCCTTACCCTCATCCACTCAACGAGTTCTCAAGGGGGAAGCGCTCACCTTCTGATTATTATACTTCTGGTTTATAATGATATCAACTCTGGTTTGTGGTGATCTTACTTCTAGTTTCATGGTGGCCAATGGATAGGGGGTTAAGATAAGGCAGTTGTGGGTCGAATCAAGTAGTGGGTGGTTCAAGCATGTAAAAATGCAGGTTTGAGTCAGAGTTCGGGTAGTGGGTCAGGATCAAGCTTCAGAAGTTGGACCCGCAAATAGGGTTGCCACCTCACCCCTTTAAAACCAAACATATGGAATCCACAGCCTGCATGGCTAATTAGCAATTCATTTAGATGCATGATGCAAGGCTGCACATGAATCAGTTCAGTCTGCAGCATGAATCTAAATGAATAGGGATGTCGCGGACTGTTCGCCGGCGAACTTGTTCGCGCGAACATCGACTGTTCGCGCTCGCCGAATGTTCGCGAACGTCGCGCGACGTTCGCCATTTTGGGTTCGCATTACCTGGCGCTTTTTTTTTACCTCTCACCCCAGACCAGCAGATACATGGCAGCCAATCAGGAAGCTCTCCCTCCTGGACCACCCCCTGGACCACTCCCCTTCCATATATAAACTGAAGCCCTGCAGCGTTTTTTCATTCTGCCTGTGTGTGCTTGGAAGAGCTAGTGTAGGGAGAGAGCTGTTAGTGATTTCACTGATTTGAGGGACAGTTGATAGTAAGTTTGCTGGCTAGTAATCTACTTGATACTGCTCTGTATTGGAGGGACAAAAGTCTGCAGGGATTTGAGGGACATTTTAGGTTAGGTAGCTTTGCTGGCTAGTAATCTACCTTCTACTGCAGTGCTCTGTATGTAGCTGCCTGCTGTGGGCACTGATCTCTTCTGATCTCATCTGCTGACTGCTGTAATAACCCAATAGTCCTTGTAAGGACTGCTTTTATTTTCTTTTTTGTTTTTTTACTTTGCTAGTTTCTACTATAAGAGCCCAGTGCTATTAGTCTAGCAGTGTTGGGGAGTGGGACTGGTGTGCTACTGTGCTGCTCCTAGTAGTTCAGCAGCACCAACCCGAGAATTTTTTTATTTTTTTTTTAATATACATATAATTTTTTTTTTATTTTACTTATCTTACTGTTCTTTAACGTGTACAGTGCTGTTTGCTGTTCTTCATAGTAGTGCACCAATATTAGTGCACTTGCAGGCATTATTTGCCCAGTGTGTTCTTCAAACAACTGCCATCTAGCTGTGTGAGCTTGTTCACATTCTGTCTAAATATCAATAATAATACCGTCTCCAGAACCACCACCCGAGTGACGTTTTTCAAGCAGCAATAATATATTCAGTATCCACTGCTGTAGTAGTGTATACGTTGACCTTGTAGGCATTGTTTGCCCAGTGTGTTCTTCAAACAACTGCCATCTAGCTGTGTGAGCTTGTTCACATTCTGTCTAAATATCAATAATAATACCGTCTCCAGAACCACCACCCGAGTGACGTTTTTCAAGCAGCAATAATATATTCCGTATCCACTGCTGTAGTAGTGTATACGTTGACCTTGTAGGCATTGTTTGCCCAGTGTGTTCTTCATTTTCAAACAACTGCCATCTAGCTGTGTGAGCTTTTTCACATTCTGTCTAAATATCAATAATAATACCGTCTCCAGAAACACCACCCGAGTGACGTTTTTCAAGCAGCAATAATATATTCCGTATCCACTGCTGTAGTAGTGTATACGTTGACCTTGTAGGCATTGTTTGCCCAGTGTGTTCTTCATTTTCAAACAACTGCCATCTAGCTGTGTGAGCTTGTTCACATTCTGTCTAAATATCAATAATAATACCGTCTCCAGAACCACCACCCGAGTGACGTTTTTCAAGCAGCAATAATATATTCAGTATCCACTGCTGTAGTAGTGTATACGTTGACCTTGTAGGCATTGTTTGCCCAGTGTGTTCTTCAAACAACTGCCATCTAGCTGTGTGAGCTTGTTCACATTCTGTCTAAATATCAATAATAATACCGTCTCCAGAACCACCACCCGAGTGACGTTTTTCAAGCAGCAATAATATATTCCGTATCCACTGCTGTAGTAGTGTATACGTTGACCTTGTAGGCATTGTTTGCCCAGTGTGTTCTTCATTTTCAAACAACTGCCATCTAGCTGTGTGAGCTTTTTCACATTCTGTCTAAATATCAATAATAATACCGTCTCCAGAAACACCACCCGAGTGACGTTTTTCAAGCAGCAATAATATATTCCGTATCCACTGCTGTAGTAGTGTATACGTTGACCTTGTAGGCATTGTTTGCCCAGTGTGTTCTTCATTTTCAAACAACTGCCATCTAGCTGTGTGAGCTTTTTCACATTCTGTCTAAATATCAATAATAATACCGTCTCCAGAAACACCACCTGAGTGACGTTTTTCAAGCAGCAATAATATATTCCGTATCCACTGCTGTAGTAGTGTATACGTTGACCTTGTAGGCATTGTTTGCCCAGTGTGTTCTTCATTTTCAAACAACTGCCATCTAGCTGTGTGAGCTTGTTCACATTCTGTCTAAATATCAATAATAATACCGTCTCCAGAACCACCAACTAAATGACGTTTTTCAAGCAGCAATAATATATTCCGTATCCACTGCTGTAGTAGTGTATACGTTGACCTTGCAGGCATTGTTTCAATTTGTTTGCCCAGTGTGTTCTTCATTTTCAAACAACGGCCATCTCGCTGTGTGAGCTTTTTCACATTCTGTCTAAATATCAATAATAATACCGTCTCCAGAAACACCACCTGAGTGACGTTTTTCAAGCAGCAATAATATATTCAGTATCCACTGCTGTAGTAGTGTATACGTTGACCTTGCAGGCATTGTTTCAATTTGTTTGCCCAGTGTGTTCTTCATTTTCAAACAACGGCCATCTAGCTGTGTGAGCTTTTTCACATTCTGTCTAAATATCAATAATAATACCGTCTCCAGAAACACCACCCGAGTGACGTTTTTCAAGCAGCAATAATATATTCCGTATCCACTGCTGTAGTAGTGTATACGTTGACCTTGTAGGCATTGTTTGCCCAGTGTGTTCTTCATTTTCAAACAACTGCCATCTAGCTGTGTGAGCTTTTTCACATTCTGTCTAAATATCAATAATAATACCGTCTCCAGAAACACCACCTGAGTGACGTTTTTCAAGCAGCAATAATATATTCCGTATCCACTGCTGTAGTAGTGTATACGTTGACCTTGTAGGCATTGTTTGCCCAGTGTGTTCTTCATTTTCAAACAACTGCCATCTAGCTGTGTGAGCTTGTTCACATTCTGTCTAAATATCAATAATAATACCGTCTCCAGAAACACCACCTGAGTGACGTTTTTCAAGCAGCAATAATATATTCCGTATCCACTGCTGTAGTAGTGTATACGTTGACCTTGTAGGCATTGTTTGCCCAGTGTGTTCTTCATTTTCAAACAACTGCCATCTAGCTGTGTGAGCTTGTTCACATTCTGTCTAAATATCAATAATAATACCGTCTCCAGAACCACCTCCTGAGTGACTTTTTTCAAACAGCAATAATATATTCCGTATCCACTGCTGTAGTAGTGTATACGTTGACCTTGTAGGCATTGTTTGCCCAGTGTGTTCTTCATTTTCAAACAACTGCCATCTAGCTGTGTGAGCTTGTTCACATTCTGTCTAAATATCAATAATAATACCGTCTCCAGAACCACCACCTGAGTGACGTTTTTCAAGCAGCAATAATATATTCCGTATCCACTGCTGTAGTAGTGTATACGTTGACCTTGTAGGCATTGTTTGCCCAGTGTGTTCTTCATTTTCAAACAACTGCCACCTAGCTGTGTGAGCTTTTTCACATACTGTCTAAATATCAATAATAATACTGTCTCCAGAAACACCACCTGAGTTGTTGTTGTTGTTTTAAAAATAATGCCAGGCAAAGGCAGGCCGCCACGCAGAGGCACTAGGGGCCGTGCTGCTATGCTATCCTGTGGCCCTAGGAAATTGCCCAGTTTTAAAAAGGCAATGACCCTGAACTCCCAAAATACTGAAGAGGTAGTTGACTGGCTTACACAGCACACCCCATCCTCTACCGTTTCTAACTTTACCACAACATCCTCATCCTCCACTGCTATGGCCACCCCACGTAACACTTCCTCCACCACCGGCGCCCCTTCTTCACTGGAGTCAGAGGAGTTATTTTCACATGAGTTTCTTGAACTGAGTGATGCGCAACCATTATTGGCAGAAGAAGATGAAGGAGATGAGGACGTTACACCAGATTTAATTCTGGCAGAGAACACAACAGAGATGGACATAATGAGTGATGAGGAGGTCCCCGCTGCTGCTTCCTTCTGTGAGCTGTCAGAAGAAATTGATGCATCTGAGGAGAATGATGATGAGGAGATTGATGTTTTGTGGGTGCCCAGTAGAAGAGAGCAAGAGTAGGATAGTTCAGATGGAGAGACGGAGAGTCAGAGAGGCAGGAGGAGAATAAGACTTAGAAGAAGCAGGGAGGACAGCTCGCAGGGAACAGTAGGGCAACAACATGTATCGCCACCTGTGGTCAGCCGGCCAACGCACCCGCCATTGCCGCCAACGCCGCCAACTTCTACTGTTACCGCCAGATTGCCAGCTTCAAAAAGGTCAGCAGTGTGGGATTTTTTTAATGTGTGTGCCTCTGACAAAAGTGTTGTAATTTGCAATGAGTGCAGTCAGAAACTAAGTCTTGGGAAGCCCAACAGCCACATAGGTACAACTTCTATGCGAAGGCACATGAACGGCAAGCACAAAGCACTTTGGGAGCAACACCTCAAAGGCAACAGGCAAACTAAAAGCCACCCTCCTTCTGGTCCAGCATCTTACTGCTCTACCTCTGCTGTCCTTGACCCGTCTGAACCACCCTCCACTCCGCCTTCCACCTTGACCACCAGTTCCCATTCCCAGTCATCTGCCCCCAGCCAAGTTTCTGTGAGGGCCATGTTTGAGCGTAAGAAGCCAATGTCTGCGAGTCACCCCCTTGCCCGGCGTCTGACAGCTGGCTTGTCTGCACTCTTAGCCCACCAGCTTTTACCATACCAGCTGGTGGACTCTGAGGCCTTCCGCAAATTTGTAGCAATTGGGACACCGCAGTGGAAGGTACCCAGCCGCAATTTTTTTTCAAAAAAGGGAATACCACACCTGTACCACCATGTGCAGAGCCAAGTCACCGCATCTCTGTCACTTAGTGTTGGGCCAAAGGTCCATATGACTACTGACGCATGGTCCTCCAAGCATGGTCAGGGCAGGTATGTCACCTACACTGCCCACTGGGTGAACTTGGTAATGGCTGGGAAGCAGGGAATGTGTGGCTCAACAACGACAGTGGAGTTGGTGTCACCGCCACGGATTGCACGCGGTTCTGCCACCACCTCTACTCCTCCTTCGCTCTCTACCTCGTCTTCTTCCTCTTCTTCCTCCTCTGCTGCTGGGTCCTCCTCCTCCACACCTGTGCACCCCCAGCTCCCCCTAGGCTATTCGACGTGCCAGGTACGCCGTTGTCATGCTGTCTTGGGGATGACGTGCCTGGAAAGCAGAAACCATACCGGATCTGTACTCCTGTCATCTCTGCAGTCACAGGCCGATCGGTGGCTGACCCCACACCAACTGAAGATCGGAAAAGTGGTGTGTGACAATGGAAGCAATCTGTTGGCAGCACTGAGACTGGGCAATTTAACACATGTGCCCTGCATGGCCATGTTCTGAATTTAATAGTCCAACGTTTTGTCTCGAAGTACCCAGGATTCCAGGACGTTCTCAGGCAGTCCAGGAAGGTGTCGGCCCATTTCAGATGTTCCTACACAGCCATGGCACGCCTTGCTGACATTCAGCAGCGGTACAACATGCCAGTCAGGCGTTTGATTTGCGACAGCCAGACTCGCTGGAATTCAACGCTCCTCATGTTGGAACGTCTGCTGCAACAACAAAGAGCCGTCAACGAATACCTGTTTGAACTGGGTGGTAGGACTGGATCTGCAGAGCTGGGGATTTTTTTCCCCCGTTACTGGGTGCTTATGCGCGATGCCTGCAGGCTCATGCGCCCTTTTGAAGAGGTTACAAATATGGTCAGTCGCACCGAAGGCACCATCAGCGACCTAATACCCTTTGCTTTCTTCCTGGAGCGTGCCGTGCGACGAGTGACAGATGAGGCTGTAGACCAGCGTGACGAGGAGCAGGAAGCGCACGATTTCTGGTCGAAATCACCAGAACGAACCCAGGCACCTGCTGCAACGCAGGGAGAGGTGTCAGAAGTGGAGTCAGAGGAGGAAGGTGGCTTTGTGGAGGAGGAGGACCAACAGGAGCAGGCTTCCCAGGGGGCTGGTGGTGACCTTTTGGGGACCCCTGGTCTTGTACGTGGCTGGGGGGAGGAGACCGTGGATGATGCAGTCCTTGATAACGAGGAAGCAGAGATGGATACCTCTGCATCCAACCTTGTGAGAATGGGGTCTTTCATGCTGTCATGCCTGTTGAAGGACCCCCGTATCAAGAGGCTTAAGGAGAAGGACCTGTACTGGGTCGCAACGCTACTAGACCCTCGGTAAAAGCATAAAGTGGCAGAAATGTTACCAACGTACCACAAGTCCGAAAGGATGCTGCATTTACAAACCAGCCTGCAAAACATGTTGTACAATGCTTTTAAGGGTGATGTCACTTCAGGAACTCATCAACATTCCAGGGGCAGAGGTGCCAGTAATCCTGCCACGAGCGCACCTGCAAGGACAAAGCACTTTGGCCACTCTGTAACGTCAGACATGCAAATGTTTTTCAGTCCAAGGCAGCGCCAGAACCCTTCTAGATCCACCCTCAAAGAACGCCTCGACCGGCAGGTAGCGGACTACCTGGCATTAACTGCAGATATAGACACTCTGAGGAGTGATGAACCCCTGGACTACTGGGTGCGCAGGCTTGATCTGTGGCCAGAGCTGTCACAATTTGCCATGAACCTCTTGTCTTGCCCCGCCTCAAGTGTCCTCTCAGAAAGGACCTTCAGTGCAGCAGGAGGGATTGTAACTGAGAAGAGAACTCGCCTAGGTCACAAAAGTGTGGATTACCTGACCTTTATTAAAATGAATGAGGGGTGGATCTCGGAGGGTTACTGCACGCCGGAAGACTTGTTCTGAGTTTCTGACTCCCCATGCAGCTGTCCTTCTCTGCACGCCTCATGACTCCACACACAGCTGTCCTTTAGCGTCCTCCTCCCTCCGCCACCGTTACAAACTAGGGTGCAAACCCTACTGGTTTCATTTGAATCCAGGTAAATCCTGAGTTTTTCTGGCCTCTGTGCTTCAGTGGCTGCAACCAAAAAAATGAATATTTTCAGCATTTATATGGCATATTTTTTCTGGCCTCTGTGCTTCAGTGGCTGTGACAAAAAAAAATGAATATTTTCAGCATTTATATGGCATATTGTTTCTGGCCTCTGTGCTTCAGTGGCTGCGACAAAAAAAATGAATATTTTCAGCATTTATATGGCATATTTTTTCTGGCCTCTGTGCTGCAGTGGCTGCGACAAAAAAAATGAATATTTTCAGCATTTATATGGCATATTTTTTCTGGCCTCTGTGCTTCAGTGGCTGTGACAAAAAAAAATGAATATTTTCAGCATTGATATAGCATATTTTTTCTGGCCTCTGTGCTTCAGTGGCTGCGACAAAAAAAAATTAATATTTTCAGCATTTATATGGCATATTTTTTCTGGCCTCTGTGCTTCAGTGGCTGTGACAAAAAAAAATGAATATTTTCAGCATTTATATGGCATATTGTTTCTGGCCTCTGTGCTTCAGTGGCTGCGACAAAAATAAATGAATATTTTCAGCATTTATATGGCATATTTTTTCTGGCCTCTGTGCTGCAGTGGCTGCGACAAAAAAAAATGAATATTTTCAGCATTTATATGGCATATTTTTTCTGGCCTCTGTGCTTCAGTGGCTGTGACAAAAAAAAATGAATATTTTCAGCATTTATATGGCATATTTTTTCTGGCCTCTGTGCTTCAGTGGCTGCGACAAAAAAAAAATGAATATTTTCAGCATTTATATGGCATATTTTTTCTGGCCTCTGTGCTTCAGTGGCTGTGACCAAAAAAATTACTATTTTCAGCATTTATATGGCATATTTTTTCTGGCCTCTGTGCTTCAGTGGCTGCGACAAAAAAAATGACTATTTTCAGCATTTATATGGCATATTTTTTCTGGCCTCTGTGCTTCAGTGGCTGCGACCAAAAAAATGACTATTTTCAGCATTTATATGGCATATTTTTTCTGGCCTCTGTGCTTCAGTGGCTGCGACAAAAAAATGACTATTTTTAGCATTTATATGGCATATTTTTTCTGGCCTCTGTGCTTCAGTAGCTGCGACCAAAAAAAATTCATATTTTCAGCATTTATATGGCATATTTTTTCTGGCCTCTGTGCTTCAGTGGCTGCGACAAAAAAAATGACTATTTTTAGCATTTATATGGCATATTTTTTCTGGCCTCTGTGCTTCAGTGGCTGCGACCAAAAAAAATTCATATTTTCAGCATTTATATGGCATATTTTTTCTGGCCTCTGTGCTTCAGTGGCTGCGACCAAAAAAATGACTATTTTTAGCATTTATATGGCATATTTTTTCTGGCCTCTGTGCTTCAGTGGCTGCGACCAAAAAAAATTCATATTTTCAGCATTTATATGGCATATTTTTTCTGGCCTCTGTGCTTCAGTGGCTGCGACAAAAATTTTTTTTATTTTTAGCATTCATATGGCATATTTTTTCTGGCCTCTGTGCTTCAGTGGCTGCGACAAAAAAAATTTATATTTTTAGCATTCATATGGCATATTTTTTCTGGCCTCTGTGCTTCAGTGGCTGCGACAAAAAAAAATTATATTTTTAGCATTCATATGGCATATTTTTTCTGGCCTCTGTGCTTCAGTGGCTGCGACAATTTTTTTTTATATTTTTAGCATTCATATGGCATATTTTTTCTGGCCTCTGTGCTTCAGTGGCTGCGACAAAAAAAACATAATTTTTCAGGAAAGTACACATGCCTAATTTTTCAGGGTTCTGCAACAGTGGCAAAATCGCATCTTTTATGGTCACCGCAGGTGATCAATAAAGTAGACCAAAACTGGGCCCACACTGCAGAATCAGTGTTTTTTGGTTCACTTCACTGTACATTGAATTACCTCTGCCTGACCGTGCACGTGCGCACAAGCACGGTGACTGCTAAACACACCACTACAGAAATATTGCCACCAACAGGACGAACATCCTGGAGGTGACAAGCAACTAGTAATTCAAAACTATTATTTGCTCACTTGACGGTATCATTCATGAAAGCTCTTTGCGTTTTTTTGCGTTGCAGTAAGCGCCGCGTTTCGTCTTTGCGTGTGAACAGGCTGTAACCTTTACACGACTTGATTGGCATGTAGACGCCGGACGTTTTAAAGCAGTTTATTACACAGGTTTAGAAATGTAGTGTGATTTCTGCCCTTTACAGCACAAAACGCAGCGCTGTGTCAACAATGTATTTTTCAGATACATTTTTGCCCTTGATCCCCCTCTGGCATGCCACTGTCCAGGTCGTTGCACCCTTTAAACAACTTTAAAATCATTTTTCTGGCCAGAAATGTCTTTTTTAGCTTTTAAAATTCGCCTTCCCATTGAAATCTATGGGGTTCGCGACGTTCGCGAACCGTTCGCATTTTTGACGCAAGTTCGCGAATATGTTCGCGAACTTTTTTTCCGACGTTCGCTACATCCCTATAAATGAATTGCTAATTAGCCATGCAGGCTGTGGATTCCATATGTGTTTGGTTTTGAAGGGGTGAGGTTGTAACCCTACCAGCAAAGGGCTCTAGCTGCAGCTATATTCCAGTTCTCTAGGGAAAGCAGTTATATGGGGTAAATCTATTTGAGTTTGAGAATCTCCCCATTAGGCTAAAAGCACATAAGCTTTTCAGTTGCCAGTGGAATGTTAATCAATGAAATGCACCATGTGTTTTGAACTCATGTTGTGTGTCATTGTTTACAAGTAGGCCTCATCACAAACATGAAAAATAAATATGTCTGACTGTCACTGCACCATGAGTGTCAAACATGGTGCTTTCAGTTGATTAATATTGTAAGCTTTGACCACTGCATTAGAGCGTTTTGACAGCATCTGTCTAGCGGGCTCAATTGTTTAATCTTAATTTACGTTAAAGTGTAAGTGTAATTGCATCAATATTAACAAATCTGATGCGTTTGCGCCCCCCTTGCGACCATAACAACACTGGACTTCTGGGAGAAAATGTTGCGCTGATTTGCTTTTTCCTTGTGATAAGAAAACAATGCATTGTGCCAACTAAAACAGCATAAATCCATATTTAGCGCAACAAAATCCTACCGGCATTGTACTCCTCAATATCCAGAAAATCCTAAATCCCATTCTGGATAACAGATCCTATACCTGTATGATGGAATTTGATGGTTTATACTTTAAAGAGCTGCATTCTGTTTAAATGAAAGCAGTTCTGTCTTTGTAAGTAAAAAAAAAGCACATTTTAGGCTGAATTAAAATCCTTGGGACTAATTAATGTGCCATGTCATTTTGTACACATCTTGATGCAAACTCTTTCAAATTATCAGTGACTTGTGCTGCTTTATCTCCAGAGACAATGAATGTACACCCTGCACTCATACACCATACATACTTAATTATCCCCACCTTATAAAATCCCTGGCTGAGTGTATTTGATCTCTCACAGTTGTACAGCTAAGGTACAAGAGAGAAGCAATATCATCTTCTTCAAAGTCGCAGATGCCATATAAACCTTTCCTGTTCCTACATAATCTGATGTGGTTAGAAAAGCCAAAGGAAGATCATCAGCAAGGAAACTGGATTTTTTACAACTACAGTACCTGACAATGTTAGGGAGAATTTTTCAGTAATTGTCAGCTTTGTATATCTCTGATTGTACTGATGAATGAAACAGAGAGAAAATGTATATGATGATCTATGTTATAACCCTAGGGCCGAACGATCAGATCACATTACTGCGAAAGGGCTCTGACGGGTCACAGGACCGCATCAACTAGCCGATGCGGTCCTGGATCATACAAAGTATCAAACTTGACCAATCGATATCTGGCTGATTTTTGGCCTGATATCAATCGGCAGGACTCGTCAGAGCCCCCACACATGTGCAGATAAGCTGCAGAATCGGTCTAAAGGACCGATATCGGCAGCTTTAATCTTCCCAGGTATGGCCACCTTTACTTCGTGATGCTGGGCTGGGGGCGGAGCAATCCTTTCATAAGCTGAAGGCGTTTTTTCATTCGTAATCAACCTATGGAAGGATCACACCGCCCCCAGCCCAGCGTCACTGACATTGCACAAAAGATCTTTTAGCTATGTTGGAGGGCTGGGTCAATGGAGGTTTGTGGGGTGGTTTTCAGGGGAACTATTGTGGGTGCAGCAACTACTTGATACTGACACGTTCCTATGATTTTTATAGGAACTTGTCAGTATCGCTTTAGGTTGAAATGTTATAAGCTCGCTTTATACACTATGAAGACGTTTGCAATATTCAGAATGTAAGACAAAGTGCTCTTTGTTTGTGTTCAGCTATTGTCAGATCAACATCAATATTGCACACATGCCAACATCTAGCTATGAATAAAGTTCAGTCCCTGCATCCTTAATCATTGCCTAGGACATTAAAAGAGCATATTACATACTAACTTAATGAAATGCCATGAGGAACAGAAAATAGTTTTATACTGTATATGAAATAGTGATCTGGAATTGATCACTCTGTGACATACTGAACAGCACTGTGATTCCTATACTTTACATTACACTCTGTAAGCTGTAACAAATGAGTGAAGCTGTTTAAACCAGTGCCTTCATTCCAATCTATATCAGTACAGAAAGCAGGCCAGAGCAGATGCACTCAGAGCAAACATTATAAATCACACAATGAATATTTTAATTGTTGGTCTTTATTGCATTAAGAGGTGTATGTTGTGACTCTGTACACATTATGTGTCCCCACTTGCCTAACAGTTTCATTCTTTGCCCAGATCCTGAAATCTGTATGGAGGATGGCAATGAAACCACCATTACAGAATTTTTCCTACGTGGATTTCCCACTCGTTTGGAAATACAAATTCTTCTGTTTATTGTTTTCCTAATTGCATATATCATCACTGTTTCAGAAAACATAATGATTATTATGGTCATACAGCTACATTCCAAACTACGGAAACCCATGTTCTTTTTCCTCAGTAACATGTCCTTTCTGGAGATCTGTTATATATCAGTAACTCTTCCCAATCTGCTGGTAAATACACTTTCTAAGGATATGAGCATCTCGTTAGCTGGTTGTATGACGCAGCTCTACTTCTTTATCTCCTTAATGTGCACAGAGTGTGTTCTTCTTGCCGTAATGGCATTTGATAGGTACATTGCTGTTTGCCATCCTCTGCATTATGTGACAATTGTAAGCAAAAAACTTTGCATACAGTTGGCTGCAGCTTCTTGGATTGCTGGATTCACTGTTAGTGTGATCAAAGTTTATTTTATATCTAGATTGTCATTTTGTGGCCCCAACATCATCAATCACTTTTTCTGTGACATTTCCCCTGTGCTAAATCTTGCATGTGTAGACATGTCTTTGGCAGAGTTTGTGGATTTTGTCTTAGCCTTGGTCATTCTTCTCACACCACTTTTTGTTACTGTTGCCTCTTACCTCTGTATTATTTTCACTATCTTGAAAATACCAACTAACACAGGAAGGCAAAAAGCTTTTTCAACCTGTGCCTCCCATCTTACTGTGGTAACAATATTCTTCTCTACAACTTTATTTATGTATGCACGGCCCAAAAAGGCAAAATCCTTGGATTATTTCAAGATTCTCTCCTTGTTATATGCTGTGTTCACTCCAATGTTAAACCCTTTCATTTATTGCCTGAGGAACAACGAGATATGGGGCACCCTAAAGAAATATTTCTGCTGCAAAAAAACTCTTCCTTAAATTCAAATACACTTGGTTATTTTTCAATGAGTTTCTCTTGTATGTGATATTTCCATATACTTAAAGACTTCTGTATTTGTGCAATGAATTGGAATGTGTTCTGCTTAGACTGACATGTGGTTACTAAGGCAGCATTAAGGCACAGTTTTTCTAATCATGTAAACAGACTACCAGGTCATAAAGGGCCACAGCTTTATTATAAGCAAATAACAAACTTGTTACCACAATATAATAAGAGCCAATTAGCTTAAATAACTTCCCAGGACCCCATGCCTGAGGATACCACAAAACACCAGAAGCACATTTGTGCTTTTTGCCTAGAGAATATAGACCTCCCTCTGACAAACATACCTACACCTAAGCTGAAGCATATGGACACTTCACCCTGTTAGCTTACTTAGGAGAATTTTACATTTTGGATGGGAACTCACTAAACTTCCCCTTTTGGCCTGCTTCCTCTAGTCTCATCTTATTGCACTTAATTCTCCCTTAAATTCCATCCATTTACTACTTCCCTGGCACTACCTGACCGATTTGCTGCATGCCCCTTCCTTACCCAGTCAAGACTTTTTCCCTTACTCATGTTTTTCAGAGCTCAATTATTGAGACCACGTTTCACACTTTCATGTAATATCATTGCGTTTACTTACTTTTTTTAGCAAGATGGATAAAACTGTTTATACTTCCATCCTATGGCTGACTAATCAACATAGTTGAGATTCATATGTTTGAAGAACACATCATGCATATGTCTCTCGGACCATTATACCTCTCCCTATTTTTTTATTTATTAAATATTACATGAGCTATGTTATATAACAATACACAAAAAAACTGGATATACAAAATAAAACCTGAAGATACCTGATGATGTACACTCCTGTGTATCATGCATGATGATCAAAATGTCTGTGAGGTGCTGCTTATTATTACATTGGTGCTCTATAAAAAAGGGATCATTAGAAGTAAAACAATTCATTTGCAAAGTGCAGTTGCGGCCATGCAAGATTGCCACAGTGAAATAAAAATCCCATTCATTACACCTATTTGAGTCAACAGGAACTCCTTGCACTACTGCACAGGTGCACTTATTAATGCAGGGGGACCTTGAAAGTACAGGTATAGGATCCATTATCCGGAAACTCGTTATCCAGAAAGGCTGTCTGCCATAGACTCCATTATAATAAAATAATCCACATTTTTTACAATTATTTCCTTTTTCTCTGTAGTAATAAAACAGCAGCTTTTACTTGATCCAAACTAAGATATAATTAATCCTTGTTGGAGGCAAAGCCAGCCTATTGGGTTTATTTAATGTTTACATGATTTTCTAGTAGAGTTAAGATAGAAGATCCAAATTACAGAAAGATTCGTTATCTGGAAAACCCCAGGTCCTGAGCATTCTAGATAACAGGTCCCATACCTGTACTACTATTTCCAAAGATGGAGATTCTGATGTCAAGGGGCAGAAAAAAATGACAACATTTTTAGTGCAACTGTGTCTAATTTGTGTTGAAGTGCAAGCACAATTACATGCATTTTAACACATTGGCCACAGTTGTGTTATGTGCAACTCCACCAAGTGACTTTTATTACCCTGGAGTTATGGGTGGGGGGGTACTGCATTGTGGGTAAAACATGCCAAAATTATACACTGCAAACAGTAACCATTTAGGCTTGAAAATGAGCCCTAGAGATTTTTTAGTATTTTCTTCAGTATGACTATGAATATTTTAGTTTGTTTTCGGATTATTTAAGATATTTTGTAAAATTTTGTGAGATATCTCTCCTAGAAATTATTTATCCTTGACTGGGATTATTACTTTCATGTCTCTCTGCAAGAAGCTGCAGAAGACTTTCAGTGGATAGAGCGCCAAAGTCCATTGGGCAATTTAAGCATTATCAGCATTCTAGAAATCGGATGATGTGAGTTACATGTTACTTTATTTTTGGTGTAGTGCTGGCAGTATACCAATAGTTTCTGTTAAATTTCAACTTGCACCCCTTAAAGGGGTTGTTCACCTTTGAGTTCATTTTTAGTACGATGTAGAGAGTGATATTCTGAGACAATTTGAAATTGGTTTCCATTTTTTATTATTTGTGGTTTTTGAGTTATTTAGCTTTTTATTCAGCAGCTCTCAGGTAACCAATTTCAGCAACGGTCCACATTACCCTAGCAACCATGCACTGATTTGAATATAGTAGTGGAATATGAATAGAAGAGGGCCTAAATAGAAAGATGAGCAATAAAAAGTAGCAATAACCATAAATGTGTAGACCATAAACCATTAAAGAACATTTGTTTTTTTGTTATGGCATTGGTGACCCCCATTTGAAAGCTGGAAAGAGTCAGATGAAGAAGGCAAATATTTCAAAAACTATATAAAGGTTAAGACGAACCACTGCGATTGTTGTCATTTACTATTCTGCTGTAGCAGATGCATCTGGCATATTTTCCTGTGAATGCCTATGCTAATAGTGGTACCAAAAGCACAGAATTCTGAGGAAGAACTAGGAGCGGTAATGTGCAATTTTTGCCAAAATGCTAGTGCTGCTTTTGATAAATTTGACCTTACTATACATCTCGTGTTGATGTGGGAGCTAAAGGCTACTTGCCAGTAGGGATGCGCAAATTTTTTCACCTTGTTTCACCGAAAAAATGACGCCCATAGACTTGTATGGCTTTGTGCGTCAAAATAAAAAGACGTGCGACAACATTTTTTTGACGCCCATAGACTTTAATGGGCGTCGGCGACATTTCGCCGGTGGCGAATTTTTGGCGAAGCGAAACGGGTAAAATTCGACCATCCCTACTTGCCAGATAAGGATTCATTTTAGTGTGTCTTTGTTAGTACAGTATGTTCTAATAGAAAACAGTCGGAAAGTCAGTAACATTCTTAAATACTGTACTGTAATGTGGGATTCTAGCTTGCAGGGTCATAATATCTATTCCCAGAAAACTACCTGCATTAATATGCTATGTGGAAACACACCATGGAAGGGCATGTACATACCTTTCATGTGTGGATGTGTGTTAACTGAGGATGTGAAGATTGAAGATTTACATTGTCTTGAACCATATATATATATATTACTGCAATTTACACTTGCTTCTTGGTTTGAATAAGACTTGGTATAATGTATTACTTGAAGTTTTTATTCTCCTAGTCACAAGTCTACAACCTGTGCTCACTATTTTGTGTAGAGTCAGTTTGCAAAATAACTAGATTATTGTTGGTAATGTCCTTTGTATTGCTTAACTTGTGTAAAAGTACATGATAGAATGTTGTAATTATTCTGTTTAGAACAGTCAGTCCCATCATATTTAACTACATTGCTAATATAAGCAATAAGCTAAATAAGTGATTGGTTCTGTTTTTTTTAAACAAACTCCGTCTTTTTATTAGTAATTTAAAGTTTTTGGCTGGTACTAACCCCTCTATACTTAACCACCCACCTTAATTCCTGAATAACACAAGAAACACAGCAATCTGGGTTGTAAATGGCCACAGATTGAATAAAAGGTACATGAATAATACAATGAATATACACCCACTTTAATTTTCACCATGATAACATTACCTCATACAGAAATGAACCACACTTGGCTGGTTATCATTTAAACTAGGGCATAAAGCCTGTCCCTTTGTAAGCATTCCCTAGCTGCTCCATTTTTTGCTGTGACAAAACTCAAACTACCCCAAGAAAATCCATTGGGGCTGGTAGGTGGTATGCTGCCCACAGTGCTGGCCAGAAGAGGAAGATCCCTTTCATATTCTTATACCTAAGCACTGCTCAGCACTCACCGCATAATCCCATCGGCCTTTCAGCTTCCTGGTCTTATAAATTCTCCTTATCCTATGTTTCCTACAAGTACATAAGTACCCTCAAAAGTTTTAGAGTATATATGATGTAGTGGCACAAATTGAATAGGTATATTGTTAATCAAAAGTCTAGGATGACATGGTTTGGCATTGAGCATTCTTTTGGAAAAATAGTTGTGTGATTATTCACTTCAGTACTAAGAGTAATATCTAAAAATGTTTTATGTGTTAATTTAATTTGTGAATTTTAAACTGTGTGTTTTGCGATTTCTGTATGTAATTATTTTTTTTGAATAGTCTATGAGGCAGGCAGAATGAGGAATTTAAATCCCTTCCATTAAAATCTTTTATTGCTTGAACCACATTTCAGCGACTCCCTTCTCAAGTACAGATACTAAAGTGAACATCCATCAGACTTAAAATTCTGTTGTCTGTGAGCATATGAACACCAACAGTGCATTCATTAAGCCCATATGCTGAACAATTCAAACATCCATTTTAATTAAATACATCACCTTTAATTAAATACAATGCATTCACAATACTTGAACTAGAATCATTACACCAAAGTTGTGAATCCCTTAAAAGAAGGAAAAAATGTGAAACTATTAAAATAAATGGAAGTCCCTTCTGGAAAAATGTAATCCATTTAAAACTGTACATGAATCCATAATCCATTAAAAAACAATTACCTACAATAAATATAATTATATACAGTATAGCAAAGCATATAAAACACAATTAAAAACCAATTCAGAAAAAACACCTTTTCTTTTTCCTGATCAAACCCTTTTGGTCGTCTGGTGTCCAGTTTCCAAATTCTGCTGGTAAATGATCTATGTTATTTGGCAGCAGAGCTTGTGATTATAAACACAAGGTGACACTAATGGGCCTTAAAATGAACACTATGTCGACAAACAAAGCCAATGGACCAAGAAATACATGAATGGATAAAAATATATAAATTAATTATTAAAAATAAATATTCAGCGTATGTACACACACTGCATTGTTTACTTACAGACCCTGATGCCAACAGAATAGTATATATAAAAATGTAAAAAAAAAAAAAAAATGCTGTTGCACACAGGGACTTTTAAATGGAGAAAATTTTTTTTATTACATAATCAAAGTTTCAACCCTCACTGGTGCCTTTATCAAGACAATGCCCCCAGTAAAGGCCGAAACGTTGATTATGTAATAAAGATTTATTTTTCTCCCTTTAAAAGTCTCTGTGTGCAACAGCATTTTTTCAATATATATATATAGTATAGTATATATATATATATATATATAATATCAAAACAGGGGGTTGTGGGAGCACTCTAAAGGCTTTAAAGTATATATATAAGTATAATAAATGCTATTGCATATGTACCCAAATAGGGGTTATTTTGTTACAAAGTTATGATCATAAAATTGATAAGCCACCATACCACGTCAAGGTAAACCCCAAATGGCGGTCCCTAACTTGTTTTATATTTTATGTGCATTTTAGCATTACCTGTAATCAATGTCCGTTGAACGCTGTTTTTTCAGTGAGGGCTAAAGTTAGGGACCGCCATTCGGGGTTTACCTTGACGTGGTATGGTGGCTTATCAATTTTATGATCATAACTTTGTAACAAAATAACCCCTGTTTTGGGTACATATGCAATAGCATTTATTATACTTATATATATATATACTTTAAAGCCTTTAGAGTGCTCCCACAACCCCCCTGTTTTGATATTGTATATTTAGCCAGGAGCTGTGGCATAGCTTCAGTGGTTGTAGCACCCCATACCCCCCCTTTTAACTAGTGGTGATCCTATGCTTTTAAAATTGGGCGTTTGTTTTGGGAATATCTCTCCTTTAAAAGCCTGATTGCTGGCTGGGGAGGATTTAGCCCTCACTGAAATAACAGCGTTCAACGGACATTGATTACAGGTAATGCTAAAATGCACATAAAATATAAAACAAGTTAGGGACCGCCATTCGGGGTTTACCTTGACGTGGTATGGTGGCTTATCAATTTTATGATCATAACTTTGTAACAAAATAACCCCTGTTTTGGGTACATATGCAATAGCATTTATTATACTTATATATATATATACTTTAAAGCCTTTAGAGTGCTCCCACAACCCCCCTGTTTTGATATTGTATATATATATATATATATATATATATATATATATAAAGTGATGGCACTCACAGGATCAAAAAGTATTAATAAACTTTTCTTTTTTTACCTTTATTTGTTTGTTCTAAAAATCCTGTGAGTGCCATCACTTTATACCGTCTATGAAACTTTTGGACGCATGAGCACCCAGGTCTCATCCATTTTCAGGGTGTTCGGCCCATATATGCCGCTCTTTATTTATATATATATATATATATATATATATATATATATATATATATATATATACAGTGGCGTAACTAGAACCCTAAAGGCCCTGGTATGTAAATTTACAACTGGGCCCCCCCTACTCAACAACGACCCCCCCCCCCGTGCATTGGACTGGAACACAGTCTCCCATAGACTCCATAATAATCAAATAATTCAACTTTTTAAAAATGATGTCCTTTTTCTGTGTAATAATAAAACAGTACTTTGTACTTGATCCCAACTAAGTATAATTAATCCTAATTGGAAGCAAAACCAGCCTATTGGATTTATTTAATGTTTATGTGATTTTCTAGTAGACCTAAGGTATGAAGATCCAAATTATTGAAAGATCCATTATCTGGAAAACCCCAGGTCCTGAGCATTCTGGATAACAGGTCCCATACCTGTACTCAAAGGATATAAGCACAGGAGTCTGAAATATATTTTTTACTGTGTTAATGACAAGGGTTAATCAGTGCAGCATTAAAGGGGTGGTTTACCTTTACATTAACTTAAATATATGGTGCACAGAGGGAAAAACTTTGCATTGGTTTTTTATTTTTTTTTATTTGCGGTTTGCGTTATTTAGCTTTTTATTCAGCAGCTCTCCAGTTTGCAATTTCAGCAGTCTGGTTGCTAGTAACCAAATTACCATAGCAACTATGAATTGATTTGAATTAAATATTGGAACATGAATTGCGGAGAGCCTGAATAAAAACAAAAAGTACCAATAACAATAAATGTATAGCCTTACAAGTCATTGTTGTTTAGATGGGGTCAGTGATCCCCATTTGAAAGCTGGAAAGACTCAGAAGGAGAGAAATAAATACATTTTAAAAGAGAAAAATGAAGACCAATTGAAAAGTTGGTTAGAATTTACCATTCTACAACATACAATATAGAATTTACCATTCTACAAACATACAATATATTAGTGTTAACCTGTTGCATGTGCAAGGCCTCTCTGGCAGTTACATGACATGCACAGCCTAGAGCAAAAGGTGAATTGGTGCATGACTTTAGGCTCTTCTGTTGCTCTGTGCCTAACACCCACCCCCTTGCTCTCCTGGATGCAGCCTGGACATAGGACGTTTAAAAGCTCTGGGATCAGAGCCAGACCAGAGCTGCAGAGAGGGGTAGGACAGGGCCTCCCAAAACCAGGATTAAAATTGGTCATCGCCGGTGACATCAGCCAGAAGAGCACGCAGTGGAGAACCCACCCAGCGATCTGGACACATCTTTCTGTTGGGTTGCAGGCCCCATTGGGGCCCTGTTTTCAGTGTTACAAAGATACTGATCAGGACCATCTGCCTAATACACATCCCAATAATACCTTTCCTGGTAACAGTATGGCAGCTCAGATCCACACAGACACACCCCAAACACATTAGGAACGAAGCCAGGGGTGGAAATATTTGTATTTGTGTATTTGTGGCAGGACAAGGAAGCCCTTTCTCTCACAGGGTTCAGAGACACAGTAAAGTATATAATGTTGACATTTTGGGGGAGGTCGCCCTGATCCAGTTACACTACACCCGGGTGGAGATGGAGACTGACACTTACTGGCAGCCGCAGGAACTTGGAAGAGCGCCGGCTGTGACGTCACACGCAGAGCGCCGGCGGTGACGTCACATGCAGCGCGCCGTGGAGATTGCGATGGCGCTCTTCTCGCCTTTAATTTGAATCTGTCTCTCTGCTGCTCTTGGACTTGGTTGCGGGCAGCGGCGGCGGGCCCCATCGGGGGTGCAGGGGCTTGGGCCCTGGCGCCGTTGCACCCTTTGCACCCCCGGTAGTTCCGCCACTGTATATATATATATATATATATATATATATATATATATATATATATATATAAATCCCAGGGTACCAGGAAGCAAGACAAAATGGAAAAAAAAACATAGTTTTTTTGTATGGGACCGGAAAAAATTAAAATCAGGAGAAACCAGTGCAACTAACAACATAATTTAATAATCAGCCTTGTAGCATCAGTTTATATTACAGTCCAACCTCATTTTCTGCTTAATAATTTGTGACGACCTCTAAGCTTAGCTTCTCAACAGCTGCTCAGAGCCCACCGAGCATGTGAGTGTTGCAGACAATTTCCATTAATTATTGTGTGCCCGTAGTCACTATTAATTCCCGGGGCCAGTGCACCTATTAGGAGAAAACTGAATTCTTCCAGCGAGCACCACGGAGCGATTGTCTTCCTGCTTCTTCTATCTTCAAATTTTATGGGGGAAATGCATGCGCAGTAGAAGGAAATAGACAACTTTTTTTTAAAGTTCGGCTTTTTCTCGCTAAAACCTTTTGGTACCCGCAAATTAAAAGACCTTTTCTTCTCCTTTAAAGCTCTAAAGAAACAGGGCTACTTTAAATGCTTGCGCACATCACTGTGTGTCTATCTATATATCTATCAACATAAAATGCTCAAACCAACTATCTATCTGTGGTGCCAGGCCAAGGAGTTTTTGCACTTATGGTGATGAAGTCTATCAGTGAGCAGTTTGTCATTGGCAACCCCAAGTGCTGCAAGTCTTCTCCTTTAATATTTTCAAAAATAAAACAAAACATTTCAACTTATATAATAGGTTACTCATATTGGTTCACGGTGCCCTTCCTAGGGATTATGGTTCATA
This sequence comes from Xenopus laevis, assembly GCF_017654675.1. Taxonomy (NCBI): domain Eukaryota; kingdom Metazoa; phylum Chordata; class Amphibia; order Anura; family Pipidae; genus Xenopus; species Xenopus laevis. The sequence continues at coordinate 155,250,365 of NC_054371.1, forward strand.
GCAAGTGTGTAGCAGCCTGTTAACCCGTAAACCCATGGGGGGGTGATATTGCAGGATAATCATCTTCTTGGTGTGTAGTTTGAAAATGTTGTCTTTCATCGATCAGTAATGGCCCGTTTTGCTTCATAGAAAATTCATGAAACATCGAAAATCTGCTGAAATGCATTAAAGTCAACTAGTGGAACTTTTTTTCCCATTGGAGTCTATGGGCATCATTTTGGCGGTGAAACTTGGCAAAAAATTTTGCTCATAAATAATTGTTCCTTAAAGGAAAACTATACCCCCAAAATGAACACTTAAGCAACAGATAGTTCATATCATATTAAGTGGCATATTAAAGAATCTCACCAAACTGGAATATATATTTAAGTAAATCTTGCCCTTTTAAATCTCTTGCCTTGAGCCACCATTTCGTGATGGTCTCTGTGCTGTCTCAGAGATCACCTGAACAGAAATACTTCATCTCTAACTGTAACAGGAAGAAGTGTGGAAGCAAAAGACACAACTATGTCTGTTAATTGGCTCATGTGACCTAACATGTATGGTTTGTTGGTATGTTTGTGAGTACAGTGAATCCTACGATATCAGGGGGCGGCCCTTATTTTTTAAAATGGCAATTTTCTATTTATGATTACCCAATGGCACATACTACTAGAAAAGTATATTATTATGAAAATGGTTTATTTACATGAAGCAGGATTTTACATATGAGCTGTTTCATGCAATATCTTTTTATAGAGATCTACATTGTTTGGTGGGTATAGTTTTCCTTTAACATTTCTGTATCATACTATGAAGTTTGTACGGAAAATGTAGTGTAGTCTACATTTAACTAATGAGAGGGACAGGGTTTCAGGGGAGAGCCATTGATGCAATATAGGGGTACATTTATCAAAGAGTGAAGTTCCGCCACTAGAGTGAAATTCCGCAGCTCTCAATTCATTTCTATGGGATTTTGAAAGGCGTATTTATCAATGGGTGAAAATGAAAGTTCACCCTTTGATAAATACGCCTATAAAAATCCCATAGAAATGAATGGAGAGTGGCGGAATTTCACTCTAGTGGCGGAACTTCACTATTAACTTCACTCTTTGATTAATATACCCCCTAGTGTTCTGGGCTGCCACCGCAAGCCTCCCTGCCAACTGTCTTTCTGGTTATGTGTACTGGTGACACTAAATAATGCCCAATCCACCTGTAATGGTGAGCCTGTAATGGTTCCCAGTTACCTATTCCCAAAATGTGATTTCTGTCCATAAAACAATACTTTTTATTTGAGGCCAGACCAAAACATGAGCTCAAGGTTTGCTTTTGGGTTAAGACATCTGAGACATTTGTCAGACGAAAAGTTATTGAATTTTTGTTAAGGATCTTTATATTCTAAATATTCTAATATTGTAGCTAACACAGTACTAACATTATTATTATAATATAATTTGTGGAGTGTCATTGGGGAATACATTTATATCGTAAAGTTTGAGTGTATGAAACTGATGGTCTTAATGCCTATAATATCAACAGCACCAGTACTTAAACCTATTGATATTTGCATGGTCATTTGACATTCCCCACAACAACAAGGGCTAGTGGTATCCTGCTGCATTCTGCTATTTAAACACAAACTAGCCATATGGAACTGGCTTTCTTTTGATGTTATTCTACTTGTCTTTACTCCAAACCTTTTATTCCAAGCTAAATTACAATCAAATAAATATATAACCTAAGTGAAAAAGCTATATATAGTAACAAATGTTTTTTTGTAATTTTATACAGTTTACAGGTACACAAATTTTTTTTACGAACACTATGGGGGGAATGTAATTAAAATTTGCAAGTGTTATTTAAAATGGCATCTTTGCAGATGTTTAGCACTGCTTGCAAATTCGCAATGTGAAATCAGCCTCTGGCAAATATTACATTGCACATTTTCACTAAGCCAAGGTTTAGCGTTAACACCTGCTCTGGAGTTTTGTTAAATATATTATTGCAAAAAAGGTTTTGCAATTGCAAAATTTTATTACATCCACTGCGAATGTTGGCAAAAACCATTTGGTCACAAAGGTCTTTAATCAGTCAAAAAGAACGCAAACATGGTTGCTAACGTTCACAAGTAGTGATGGGCGAATTGGTGAAAAATAATCAGACTGCATTGAAGTCAATGGGCATCAAAATAATTTTGATGCACATCAATTTAGATGCGAGCGATAATTTTTACACGCGTGACTATTTTGACAAATGCATTAAAGTTAATGGGCATCCGAATAATTTTAACTCGCGTCAATTTTGAGGCGTGATACGGCGGATTTTTTGCTGACGAATTTTTGCAGCGAAACGTGGAAATTCACCGCAAATGCGTGCCTGACGAATTTATTCACCCATCACTATTTGCAAGCATCTTTTCACAGGTTTTTTGTGCTAGCGAGGTAGAGTAATAATCTGCTCCGTTTTATTTCTTATTTATATTTTATTATATTCCTGACAATCATTTTTTATGAAGATTTACTTGTTGGGATCAAAATTAACTTTAATTCACAATAACACCTTTCTTTATCCAACTAGATATTTTGCAGGAGTCACCATGTTTACCATGATAAGAATATTTGGGGGAAACATATTTGCCCAGTAGCAGTAACCCATAGCAACCAAAAAAGATGCCTGCTTTTAAAGGAGAAGGAAACCCTTTCGGCGCAAAAACCCCTCCCCCCGTAGGCCACCCTCCCCCCCGGCCTACCTACCCCCCCGGGCAAATGCCCCTAAGTTGCTACTTACCCCTCGGCGCAGGTCCTCTCCCGTGGAGTTCGCAGAGGCCATCTTCTCCCGTGCAGTCTTCTTCCTGGATTCCCCGGCTTTGGCGGCGCAGTAGGAGCATTTGCCGGTTGGAATCTACTGCGCATGCGATGAAAGTCACGAAGTTGCCGAAAAAAGACATCAGAAAACTTTCGTGACTTTCAGCGCATGCGCAGTAGAGCTGAACCGGCAAATGTTCCTACTGCGCATGCGCCACCAAACGCCGGGGAATCCAGGAAGAAGACTGCACGGGAAAAGATGGCGCCTACGAACTCCACAGGAGAGGACCTGCACCGAGGGGTAACTAGCAACATAGGGGCATTTGCCCGGGGGGGAAGGTAGGCCGGGGGGTACCAATTCTTTTTGTTCTTGCATAGATGAACATTGTAGTTGTATAAAAAATTGCAACTACAGTAAAATGTTTGGCACAGGTAGAGAAAGCTTTCTGTCTTCTCAGGTTGCTTAGAATTTATAAGATTGCCTGTAGAATGAACAAATAAATAAGTATTATCATAATTAATGGCACTGTGCTGACCATTATAGCCAGGACAAAAAGCTCTGGAAGTGACATATCTTTGCAAGCCAGTGTCAGGAGCGCCCGTTGGCGCTCCCGTCTCCAGCGGTGTCGCATCCAAGATGGCGGCTCCCATGACCCACGTGGGCCAACGATGACACCTTCACAATGACGTCACACGGCCGACCGAAAATTCTAAAATATAAGGACTTCCAGGTCATGGGTTCAATGCCTGATTATAGGAATTGCTACCTTGGTTCCTGGGTGTTCCTAAATTGTTCCTGATTGTATTCCTGGACTTTGACTCTTGCCTGAACCTGTTTCCATGACCCTTTGCTGCCTTCCAATTGAACTACTGCCTGGAATTGACTACGATTACTATTGAACCCTTTTTGATTACCAAGAACTTGAACTTTGTCCTAAAGCTTCCTCCTTGGTCCGGACTTCTCAGCCAGGAGCCGATAGGCCCCTGACAGTCAGGTTCAGAAGCTTGGAAATATCACAGAAGAAATGGTTGATCAAGTCACAGCAGAATTTCACTCCCAAGATAAATCTTACCTTTACCATTGCAAAGAAAAATACCACATGCCCAAGACCCAATATCTATATATTAACAGAAAGAGTCATTCATTATAACTGAGTAGCGCAGAGGAATGCATATTCCAACATAACGGTCAAATGCCATGCACGCTAACAGCGCACATTCAGCGCAGGCCAAAGGAAATCTGTTTTGTGCTACTAAGATGTATACTTATATCTCTAAGAATGATAAGCTGCTCATAAGGTAATACATTGGTGTGATATTTTACAAATGCAATAAATATTACATTTTCTGTAACTGTTAATACATAAATTAATACAAAAAACAGAAAATTTAGCAGCTGTGGACTTGAATTTGGCTACATTGCGAACATCTATTATTTTCATGATCTGAAAAAAACAACAGAATAAACCACCACAATTTAATATGTTCTTTTATTTATGTATATATTTCTTTATTATAATATCAAATATAATAAACTTATATTGCCAGTAGAAACAACCATGGTTATTATAAATATTTACAAATAAAATTGTAATGATCTTTCCTGCTTAGTCAGTATATCTATGTTTTTACTCTGCAAAAATAACAAAACTAAGATTATCATAGCAAGCTTTGAGAACATTTTAGTTCTTTTTTCAAGCTGCTTTACCTGGAATTATGTTGTTACTCATTACCTGATTTTTTCCCTTAGGCTTTAACAGTCATACAGTATTTGTAGGATATTTGTGATATTCTTAAATCTTCCGCAATGCCTCTTTAATTTACAATAGACGGATGATAGTTGCCCCAACAGGAAAGTATTCATAAAGAATTGCTCTGTATTCTGCATGCTGAAACAATGACTAATGTTTTTACCTTGAGTATAACAGTTGTATGACATTGCAAAGAGCATACTCAGATGAAGAATTCCTAATATAATAATACCATCCAGAGCCCAACACAGCCTTTTGTATTGTTCCCAAAAATAACCAGGGGAATTATTTCCCAATAGTTTTCTTTTTAAGAAAGTTGAGTTGTGCTACTCGGATGTTAAAAAAAAAACTGCTAACTATACAGTACTTTCCTAAAGGTAATTTCTAATAACAATGAAATTTCAGTATATTGGGAAAAGTGTAAAAATTAAATATTTGTAAAAATTCTAAACCAATAAAGAAGGAAATGTGATGTTGGAAACTCATTTGTTCAAAGGGCAACAGTTATTTCTATAAACGTGCTTCCATTTTGTAGTTGGTTTAATATCTCTGCTGCTTATAGTTAATATAATCATCTATTATAGTTTAGCGTTTCAGCTTTGAAAATAACCATTTGTAAGGTGTTATCATTACTTAAAATGTTGATTCTTGATGAACCTCTAATGAGCAGATGTATGCAGTTCCTTTTATATACAGGTATGGGACCTGTTATCCAAAATGCTCGGGACCTGGGGTTTTCCGGATAATGGATCTTTCTGTAATTTGGGTCTTCATGCCTTAAGCCTACTAGAAATTCATTTAAACATTAAATAAACCCAATAGGCTGGTTTTGCTTCCAATAAGGATTGATTATATCTTAGTCGGGATCAAGTACAGGCTACTGTTTTATTATTACAGAGAAAAAGGAAATTATTTTAAAAAATTTGAATTATTTGGATAAAATGGAGTCTTTGGAAGACAGCCATTCCGTAATTCGGAGCTTTGTGGATATCGGGTATCATGATAAGGGATACTATAACTGTACTATATTATATCAACTGGAAACATTTCCCTGTTTCTTTCAAAACGACTTGATCTTGTACAGTTCGAAATATGACCAAGTAGAACTTAATACAGTACCTCTATTCTCTATTTTAGGCTTTTAGAATATTAAGGATATGCCCCTAAAGTGTCTATGCAAGTAAATATAGTAGAGTATTGCATAAATTATAATCATTTGAATTAGTGCATATCACTAATCTTCAGTAGAATGAGCCCAATGTTCCCTGGATTTACGTATAGTACCTGCTAACTCTAAAAAGATTCTAATAGATACAGACTCTTTTCTCATGCCTTTTTCTTCCAGAGCAAAGCACTCTGACTGCTGACCCCCAAATACAAAGATGGTGAATTGTAACAGATCCAAACACTAGGGGGCCGATTCACAAAGGGTCGAATATCGAGGGTTAATTAACCCTCGATATTCGACTGGGAATTAAAATCCTTCGAATATCGAAGGATTTTAGCGCAAATAGTGCGATCGAACGATCGAAGGATTATTCCTTAGATCGAACGATAAAATCCTTTGAATCTAACGAAGGGATTTTAATCCAACGATCGAAGGAATATCCTTCGATCAAAAAAACTTAGGAAAGCCTATGGGGACCTTCCCCATAGGCTAACATTGAGTTGGTAGCTTTTAGATGGCGAACTAGGGGGTCAAAGTTTTTTCTTAAAGAGACAGTGCTTCGACTATCGAATGGTCGAACGATTTTTAGTTTGAATCCTTCAATTCGAAGTCGTAGTCGAAGGTCGTAGTAGCCCATTCGATGGTCGAAGTAGCCCAAAAAATACTTTGAAATTTTTTTACTTCGAATCCTTCACTCGAAGTTAGTGAATCGGCCCCCAAGTGGCCGCAGGTGGCAGGTAAAACGGGTAAATTTACTCATCACTATCCACAATCTATACTGTGCTTTGGGAAATTAGCACAAAAAATATAAAAGTTATTGTATTACTTGCATAGGGCTACTATGTGACTTTCCATGGCCAGCTTCCATGTTACTGCACCTATCTTTGGGTGCTTCCAACATGACACGTCTCCCCCTCCTTTTCGGGAGTGTGGCCATGTAAATTGGAAACCTTGGGTTCAGGATACCAATGTTCATATAGGTTACCTGACTGGATAAGCCCTATGCCCAATTTAGGAAGGATGTCCACAAGAGAGGAACCAGAATGTAAGACTGAGGAGTACAAAATGAAGCTACAATTTGGCCTAAAATCCATTAAACAAATGCACATTTTGGCTGTTTTTTACATAGACTTATAGATATATTATTTGCAACACATTACTTATTCTGGGTAAGAGGGAGATAATGACAGGACCAGCTGTGACAATCAAGTTTTCAGCAATGATTCCACTGTTATTAAAGGGATTCTATCATGGGAAAATGTTTTTTTTCTTCAAAATGCATGAGTTAATAATGTTTTTCCAGTCTCTTATTGAAATCAATTCATGGTTGCTAGGGTAACTCTAGCAACCAGATTGCTGAAACTGCAAACTGGAGAGCTGCTGAATAAAAAGCTAAATAAACCAATTGCAAATTGTCTCACTCTATACACCATAATAGAAGTTAACTTAAAGGTGAACGACCCCTTTAATAGGGCTTCCAAGGAACATACCTTTTGTTTACTGTTTTAATCATGAAACGTCTATAGCTTTTGTTCATTCTTGAGCAAACATGTCTAACAGGAAAACTGAAGCTTGTGAGATAGATAGTTTGCCAGTATAAATGCCTTCCCTTTACTGTTGTGACTAATGTTGTTAACCTGAATCTTTAATATAGGGGAATATTGAATTCATGTTGAACAGAGTGGTATACTGCCCCTTCAAGCTTTAATAGTAATCAGAGGTAGGACAATATGATTTAGTCATCTGGGAAAGACAACCACACTAGACTGTAGATTTGTACAGTATCCCTGCACATGGCTAGAAGTGAGAGGTGGTACTCAGTAATATGAGGCATCAACACTGAATTTCGTGCTTAGTCAGACCTACTGAAATCTTGAAGTTTTGTTCCTTTTTATGCTCATCTGCAGATTCTAACGTGTTCAGAATAGCAGCTACAATTTTAGCAGAGTTAATATAATATTTCAAAAGGATGCTGAATACACATAATGTTTTTGAGCTTATCAGTATAGTGAATTGAGATGCTGTGCTAGTTCATACTCTTTAAAGTTATGTGTTTACAAAGATAATCATTGGGACTTCTTAGTTCTTCAATGCTATCTGAGGAGGACAGATGTGCAGAGTGCTAAAGAGTATAAAAATGTCTGCATGCAGCTGTCATCAGATTGGAGCTTCACTATAACAGGAAGAGGGCAGTAGAGAAGGGAAGTGTGTGGGTGAGAAAGTATATTAATACAGAAAGTTTACATGTGCAAATATATTGGTACAGGTATAGAATCTGTTCTCTGAAAACCCCATTATTCTTGAAAACTAAGAATTACAGGAAGGTCAGCTTCCATAGACTCCATTTTAATCAAATAATTAAAACTTTAAACCATTTATCCCTTTTTTCAGTAATACTAAAATAGTACCTAGTGGTTGATCCCAACTAAAATGCAATTGATCTATATTGGTGGCACAACAATCCTTTTCAGTTTATTTATATATGTTCATCTTATTTTTTAATGGACAAAGTGCGAATATCCAAATTATTTCCCTTATCTGGAAAACCACAGGCCCCAAGCATACTGGGTTACAGGCCCCGTACCTGAATAGGGAGGAATAGTTAATGAAAGGTACCTTCTAGGCAGCTCTACATAGGTCTGTACACGGGAAATTGCAGTCACAGTGGCTCAGGGATCACACATGATGGACGAAGTTGATAAATTCCTTAAATAATCTTTTTGCAAACTTAAAATAACAGGACCAATAAAAACCTTGTTAATAGTATACTGTCATAGTGAATACGTTTCTTGGAAGCCAGATCAAGTGATCAAGTAAAAACACTAGTGAGTGGCTGTCAGAGCAAGGTAAATGAAGTAGACATGATCAATGATTTGGGAACTACCATTCTTGCACTGTAATGATTTTTTACTTACATTGCTAGGTATATATATTGCTGCTGCTGATTTACGTAGATACACAGACTTGCTACTATCACATTTTTTACTTTGCTTTTGTATACAGGCATATATAGTAATACAGGCAGTATTATTTTTTGAAAATCTCTTTTTACTGGCCTGCAATTGGTGACAATGATGTGCTTATCTTTGTCTGGATTTAAAAACAAGGTTGTTCATATAAATGTTAATATAATATCACTGTGCTGAGCTAGCTTCAGTGTAAACCAATGCTGTTACATAGGAGCTAAAATAGTTTTGAAAGCTTCTGTTTAAGTAAATAGACTGGCCAAAAAAGCAAATCAGAAAATTTCAGACTTTGATAATTTTGCAAGTTGAATTTCAGACCATTGTCATTCCATATTGTATTTGCTCCTATTCTTGCCATCTAGTTTACAAGCTTACTCATGTGCATGATATGCTGTACATTTTTTAAATATACATATGTTAACTATATAAATATATTAAAAATAAAATAATTAAAACTGTACTGAATTGGTAATGAACAGAGTTTAACTCTTACTCTGGGGAAACTTTATGGTGAGACACTATAACAGGTTTTATGTTTTGATTAAACTGCTGTCAGACAATTGCCTGGGTTTTACTACATTTGTTTAAAACAACTCTAAACGCTATTTCTCATACACAGCTTTTCAAACCACAATGTGCCCGTTTTTCAGTGATCTACTATTTTCCGTATGCAACCAAGGAAATGTCAACAGTGTCTGTACAGAATTATACTGACAACCTTAGTCAAGAAGAGTGTTTGACACAAACCTGTAAATGAATTTTGTTCTGGTTTTAGGTAAATTAGGTAATCTAACTTCAAATCTGCCATTATATAGAAGTGTTACAGGAGCATGAGCCCAAAATTTGCAAAATTAACTGGGTTTTTTTTTCATTATGAAGTTACCATTAGGCCTTTTTCAGTATTTATCACTTTACAAGGTTTAACTGCCTTTCTTTAAAAAAATGTTTATTAGTTACCTTCTATTCTTATATTTTCACCCAGAGTCACTTTAACAGACAAATTGCCTTCATATGTATAACAAATTGAGCACCATTATCATGCATATTTTATTCATTGCCTTCACTCTATATAAAATCTAGAGAAGGAATTATAAATCTTCCCTTGCATTTTCTTCATAGCCTGTCTGAACTCTCGGTTTCTGAGACTGTAGATAAGTGGATTTAGAAGCGGGGTTATTACTGAATAAAACAAAGAAATCACTTTGTCTTTGTCAGAAAAATAAGAGGCCCTTGGCCGAACATACATAAAGATGACAGTACCGTAGAAGATCAAGACAATGGTTAAATGAGCAGCACAAGTGGAAAAGGCTTTTTTCCGACCTAGAACTGATGGAATCTTGAGAACAGTCTTAATTATATAAGAGTAAGAAACTGTGGTAAAACCCAGAGAGCAAAGTACAACAACCCAAGCAAATGAAAAGAAAACAGTCTCGCTGATAGAGGTATTTGAACAGGATAATTTTACCAGAGGTATATAATCACAAAAGAAATGGTTAATAAGATTGGGTCCACAAAATTTCAGCATGGCAGTGGGAATCGTCAGTGTCCATCCGGTAAAGAAGCCACTCATCCAGGAACCAATGGCTAAATACAGACAGATCTGATTGCTCATCATTGTTGCATAGCGTAGAGGGTGGCAGATTGCAAGATATCTATCGTAAGCCATGACAGTGAGCAAAAAAAATTCAGTAGGTCCAACAGAGTGTACAAAACAGAGTTGTGCAAGGCATTCTGCATAAGATATCACTTTGTCTTGTGTTATTAGGTAATGCATTGTTTTGGGAACGACAGCTGTTGAGCACCATGTGTCCAAAACAGCAAAGTTGCTGAGAAACAAATACATTGGAATATGTAGACGAGAATCCACCCATACCATTGTAATTATGAGAGTGTTGGACACAACTGTTAATATGTAAATGACTAAGAATAAAGAAAAGTAAACTACCTGCATTTCTTGGCCACCTGGAAAGCCCAGGAGAATGAAGACAGTAACATCAGTGCCATTAGCAACTAAAACATCTCTTTCAGAAGAATTCATCTGTGGAGAAAAATTAAGTAGTCTGTCCTAATATCAGAGATAGTGGGCAAAATATGAAACGTTGGAGAAAAAAAACATATTGTGGTGGTTTAGCAAGATATTGATTCTATTGAGGAGATACTGGCCAGCAAGTACCCACATTTTATAGCCTTAGAGAGCTACTTGGAAAGCAGTGTTGGCTGTGTAATGAGAAACCAAAGGTTATTTGCAATTAATATTTGATATTATTTCCACAAATTTTTAAGCAGCAGAGTCTTCAAACATCTTATTGAAATTAGCTAGATTATGGAAGAGAACACACTGATCGTCTACAAACAAACACTAATCGATACGAATACTCTGTTTTATTTAATGTTACCTTTTCTGGCAATTTTATGAATGAAGCACTTCTTGAGTAATAAATCATTCACTCAAGTTGTGTGGTTTCTGTGGTGCATCACTGTTGGTATAAGGTCAATGATATTTTGACTCTGGAAATCAGCTGGCTCCATACAGACATTTGTTGATTCTTAAACAGATTGCACAGCTGGAGCTTAATTTTAATACCCTCGCATCACTAGGTCAAAATCCCTTGTGCTTTACTATTCATAGGTCATTATGTAAGTTAATTTAGAAAACAATAACATTGTTTTGAGCCTGTTGTGCTAACCCTTGGGACAAGTGCAGTCCCTGCTGTTTTATATTTACATCAAGGCTAATTAGTTTATTATCTAACGGGATGCAATTTTTTTTTAAAGAAATTCCTTATTTCCTTATTCTAAGAAAACAAGAAATAATAATAATGTGAAAGAAAAAAACAAAAATTCTATTTTTTTAAAAAAATGAATCAACTTATCACACAGATACATATAGTATTTATTTATTAAAACAATGAGCAATAACTATGGCACAACTAGCAGGACATAGTAATGCCAAAACAGACTTTGTTATGACATTTGAGGGCACATTAGTCATTTTGGTGAGAGAAGCAAAAAAAGCTAAAAAATAGCAGGGTCTTTATAAAAATCCTCTACAATATATTGTGAAAAGATAAAGGTCAGTTCTGTCATCAACATTAACAGGATTTGCTTTTATATAACAAAAGGTACTGACCTTTTGTTATATAAAAGCAAATCCTGTTATAACAGAAAAGTGGTATAACTATATAACCACAGGCCCAGGTGCAAGATTTGCACTTAGCACCCTCCCAGCATACCAACTTCATCCCCCCGCACTGGCACCCATCCTCTGACCTCTGTAGCCTACAAAGACTGTGCTGGCAACACCCGTGGAAGGGGTGGGGCCTGAGTGTAGTTGCACAACCTGCCTTTTAGCAGTTGCACCACTGTTCAGAAACGATGAACCACAAACAATACCCCAAGCTTAAGCTTAGCAAGGTATGGTTGTTATATGGTTGCTACATTAGTATAATGACAGCAGTGGATAATCACAGAGATGAAAACAAATGGGCCAAAGGCATCACGTAAGAAGGCAATTGTAAACCACTTCTGCACTTTACCATAAAAAAAAAAAAAAATATACAGTTTGCTGGATGACCTCCTCCTGCAACTTGGTGTGTATGGTGCACAAAATAAGGTAAACTAGATGTATTAACCTTGGAAATTAATCAGTTACACGTTGATATGTTAGGGATCAGTAAACTAAAATGGATCAGATTAGGACACTTTCAGTCAACAGAACACACTGACTTCTATTTAGGTGATGAACAGCATGTGACTTTGATATTGGATTGGATGATGGAAAAACTATAAGTTGATATACAGTAAAGTGTCAATTCAAATCTGATTTGCATCCGCCCATGATGCTTTATGGGAGAATTAAAAAAAACTCATTTTTAGTATTTAGGCAGTGCTGTGTGTATGGCATGAGACAAGTAAATACCTTCTGATCTCAGAAGGCTTCACTTTGCATGTAAATGCATGTGAATGGCTTTTTGGCTCCATTTAGCCCATCTCATCCTAACCAGGTTTTGATTTTCTATTTTGCTACTCTCCAAGTCCTACCCCCTCAGAAGCCATATTCCAATATCTTGCACTGATAAAATCTAACAAGACTGAAACAGGCTGTCTGCAAATTTGGATATATGGCTCTGAACCATTAGGCTGTATCTGTGCTCTAAACCAGCGGTTCTGGATGCATAGTTGGCCAAAGGGACATAAATGAGTGATTAGCATGTCTCTACCTATGATGCCTTATGAGAGAATTAAAAACTCTCTGTGGTCTAGTGGGCTGGCGGGACGCCCGCCACAGGGATCGTCTTAGTTCAAGTGCAGGCTCTGCTATGGCACGCGGCACACCAGGCTTTGATGCGTCGAAAGCGTCATGATGTCATTGCAATGGCGCCAAATTCAAATGTTTAAAGGAGCTCTGTGCACAAATTATTTCCTGTTTTGACCCCTGACTATTCTGAACTCTGCCAAATCTGACCCTTGCCTGCCTGACTACTCTGAACTCTGAATGACCTGCGCCTGCCTGACTATTCTGTTTCTACCTGTATTGACCCTTGCCTGACTATCCGTGAACGCTGCCTGTATCAACCAAGGTCTGCACAACCTGTCTCTCAGGTTGGAAGCCGTGCAACAGATGCCAAACCCTGCAGTTCAACCCCCTGTTGCAGCTCCCGTGAGTCCTTCTACTTCAGCGGCTATGGGTAATAGGAGTAATCCCCATGAATCCAAGATTTCCTTTACCGATAAATTTAGTGGGGACAGGAGTAAATTCTTTATTTTTCAGGAGGCTTGTAAATTATACCTCAGCTTTTTTCCTTCTGGAGAGGAAAAAGTAAGGTTCGTAATGATCTTATTACAAGGTGACCCACCCACAGATATGGGCACTAAGGTTACCCCACTCTGATCCTGCCTGTTATTCCCTTGAAACATTCTTTAGTTGCATGGCAATGCTATACGATGACCCTGGATCGTGCTTCTTCAGCTGATACCACAATTCGTAAGTTACGCCAGGGAAAAAGGGCAATAGAAGAATACTGTACTATACACAATTTCGCCAATGGTCTATTGAGACCGGTTGGAACGACATGGCTCTTCGTAGCCATTTCTGGGTAGGGTTCTCAGAGTCTGTGAAAGACAGCCTAGTGAATTACCCTCCTTCTTCCACTCTGGATGACCTAATGAAGTTAGGCATCCAGATTGATAGGAGACAAAGGGAGAGGCGGCTGAAAGGGGTACATCTTTTCATTCTGTATTTAGTAGTGACAAAGCACCTACCCCCTCGTTGCCTCTGCCTCAGGAGGAACCCATGCAATTGGGAGTTACTCATTTGTCCCCTGAGGAAAAGGCTCACAGACCATCACAGGTACTTTGTATGTATTGTGGGGACAAAGTTCATTTTCTTAACCAGTTTCCTAAGAGGCCTGGAAACTTCAAAGCCTAAATGGAGAAGGGGAGCTCCGTTTGGGACGATTTGTATTGGCCAGGGGGTACTGCTAAGATGTCCGCCTTTTTGGATTCTGGGGCTGCGGGAAACTTCTTAGATGCTACCTTTGCAGCAAGGTATAATATTCCCCTTATACCTCCCGTTAGAATCTTAGCAATTGACAAGAGCCCACTTGGGTCTGGGCTGGTTACCCAAAAATCTATGCTTGTCTCCATGTGTACTAACGATATACATTGTCAGGAGATATCCTTTCATATTTTTAATGGTTCTTCCTCTTCTCCCTTAATCCTAGGGTTACCCTGGTTACAAACTCATAACCCACACATAGATTGGGTTTCTGGGGAGTTTATTCAGTTGGGGTCCTGTATGAACTCCCTTAAGGTGATTGCAGTAACCTCTTTAGAGGGGTTGTCTTTTCCTTATACGGATTTCTCCAATGTGTTTTCAAAGAAGGCCACTCAGACTCTACCACCTCATAGGCGATATGACTGCCTTGAGGGTGAACATATCCGCTCTCCTTGCCTGAAGCTCAGGCTATGAAAGATTACATTAAAGAAAACCTGGAGAGAGGTTTTATTAGACCTTCTAACTCTCCTGCAGGGGCTGGGGTTTTTTTTCATGGCAAGAAAGATGGGGGCCTTCGCCCCTGTATTGACCATCGTGACCTTAATAAAATGACAGTGAAAAAACCCTATCCCCTTCCATTAATCTTTGAGCTATTTGATCAAGTTAAAAATGCCACCATTTTTACTTAACTTGATTTTAGGGGTGCGTATAATCTCATCCGTATTAGGGAAGGGGATTAGTGGAAAAAGGCCTTTAATACCAGGGATGGCCACTATGAATATTTAGTCATGTCATTTGGCCTTTGCAATGCCCCTGCAATTTTTCAGGAATTTGTCAATTACATTTTACGGGATCTTCTTGGTTTATATGTAGTAGTTTTACTCAATGACATTTTGATTTTCTCTTCTAATCTGGCTGACCATCATCGGCATGTATGTGAGGTTTTATGCAGATTAAAGGGAAACAATCTGTTTTCCAAATTGCAGAAATGCACTTTTAAAGTTTTTTAAGTACCATTTTTGGAGTTCAACATTTCTAGCAAGGAGTTTGAGATGGATCCCGGGAAGGTTAAGGCTGTATTAGACTGGGCTCAACCCCTCTCATTACGTGCAACCCAAAGGTTTCTAAATTTTGCAAACAACTACAGGCAATTCATAAAAAAAATTCTATTGTGGTATCCCCAATTACGGATCTAACTAAGAAGGGTGCGGACCCCAGTATGTGGCCTCCTGAGGCTATTCAAGCCTTCAAATTCTTAAAAAAGGAGTTTATTTCCGCTCCTATTCTTCGTCATCCTGACACAACCCTACCTTTTATTGTGGAGGTAGATGCCTCTGAATTTGGGGCAGGGGCAGTTCTCTCTCAAAGGCATCCGATTACCAACAAGGTGCATCCATGTGGTTTTTTTCCCAGGAAATTCTCGTCTGCTGAGGCCAATTATGATATTGGTAATAGAAATTATTGGCTATTAAATGGGCCTTTGAGGAATGGAGGCACTTGTTGGAGGGGGTTAAACAACTATTACTGTACTGACCACAAGAATCTTTTATATATTGAATCAGCAAAATGTTTGAATCCAAGACAGGCCAGATGGGCTTTATTCTTAATAAGATCTAACTTTTTTTTTAACATATAGGCCTGGTTCCAAGAATACTAAAGCTGATGCGCTCTTTAGGAGCTTTGAGTCAAACCTGTCCGAACCATTAGAATGTGTTTCTTTTATTCCTAAAGAGATGGTTGTGGCAGCTTTTGGGTCAGATCTTGCTACACTTCTATCTCGGGCACAGACATTGGCCCCTGGGGATACTCCTTCTGGGAGATTTTTTTTTCCAGAAAATCTGAGGGAACAGGTACTTAGTGAGGCTCACAATTCTAAAATGGTGGGGCATCCTGGTATTACTAAAACTACTGCTTTACTGGCTAGAAATGTCTGGTGGCCTTCATTTAAACAAGATGTACAACATTCTGTAAATACTTGTCCTGTTTTTCAAAGGCTGAAACCTTCTCCGGAATTTATCTCAAGGCTTGTTAAGGTCTTGTCACGGTCGGCACCCAACACCAGAACAAAACACCAGGCACCTGGTCTCGGCTCGTGCTTCACCAGTAGTGTGACCGCCTTTGGGCCTCGGGAGGAGCCCTCGGCTTACTTGGATGCCACCTGGACTTAAACGAGAGGTGCAAGATGAGGGTTCTGGATAAGCAGAGGGGCACGACAGTAAAGCAAAGTCTTTGGACAGAAGATCGTAGTACAAGGCGTTTAGGCAAAAGAGTAGTCAGATCAGGCCGGGTCGAGGCAGGCAGAGAATAAACGTTATCAGGCAGGCAAGGGTCAAACCAGGAAGTCAATCAGAGGGTTAATCAGAGGAGGTAGTCGGTAATCAGGCAAGGGTCAGGATCCAGAGGTCAGAATAGTCAAAAGCCAGGCAAGGGTCACAAACAGGAATCAAACAAGTTCAGGATACGAAATAGCAAAAGCTCAGAAGCACCAGGTAAAAACCTATCACGGGCAAATTCCCACAGCCCTAATGGCCTTTAAATAGCATTTTGAATTACGCGCCATTGCGCGCTGATGTCACTACACAGGAGCGCGCCGCACGCACCTTAAGACGCCGGCGTCTGCGGCCTTAAAGAAGCTCCTCGCTGCGACGGGCGTCCCCGCCGAGGGGGCGGCAGGCGTCCCTGCCGTCCCCCCACTAGACCACCAGGTATGTTCCTTACAGGTCTGGTCCCATCTGTCTATGGACTTTATGGTGGATCTGCCTCCCTCTCAAGGGAAAACTGTGATCTGGGTAGTGGTTGACAGGTTCAGTAAAATTAGTCATTTTATTCCTCTTCCACACCTTTCTTCTACTAAAACTCTGGCTAAAATGTTTATTTCTGAGATTTTCAGACTGCATGGTTTTCCAATCAATATTGTATCTGACAGGGGAGTACAATGTGTGTCTAAATTTTGGCGAGCGTTTTGCTTTTTATTTGGGATGAATTTATCATTTTCCACCGCATACCATCCCCAAACCAATGGTCAGATGGAGAGAGTTAACCAGTCCCTTGAGCAATTCCTAAGATGCTATGTGTCTGATAACCAATCCTCTTGGGCTGAGTTGTTGCCTTGGGCGGAATTTGCTTGCAATAATGCATCTCATGCATCTACTGGGCAATCTCCGTTCTTTGTTGTGTATGGTGTGCTACCAAAGGCATGTGGTCTTTTACCCCCTGTACCTTCTGTTAACTCCTCTTTTAAACATTTTGCAAAAATGTGGGCTGGGGTACATGATTCCCTTTCTGCAGCTACTGTTGGTCAAAAAAGAGCAGCCGATAGGTTCTGTAGGGAGGCACCCAAATATCAGGTGGGAGATCCGGTCTAGTCATCCACAAAGAATATCAAACTTCCTTCTCTCAAGTTGGGTCCCAAGTTTATTGGTCCTTACCCTAATCCTTCCTGTGTTCATCTTAAACTACCTGACAATTTCAAAATTTCTAATTCTTTCCACGTTTCTCTTGTAAAACCAGCCATACAGGTACGACAGCAATCGTTTCTTCTTATAGTTGGTAGAAGGTCAGCCCGAATTTTTATCCAGAGACTCCTTGACTCTCGCCTTGAGCGGGGTAAGTTACAATACTTAGTACAGTGGAAGGGGTATGGTCCTGAGGAGAACTCAGGACCATACCTGAGTTTTTTACTCATTGTTCTTCTTTTTTATCTGCAGGAATTGGTTGTAGAACTCACCAGCGGCATAGCTAAATAAAGGTAAAAGCATAAGTTAAAAGTAGTAACGCTGGTGTTATTCATCTAGTTATAGCATAATTGATCTAAATTAGTAGCAGTAAAATAAATCTCTTTCTCTGGTTTTTAACGACAGTCTTTTGCTATTTTATGGAAATTTATTCTATCCGGATTGAAACATGGTTACAAAATATTTTTACGTACATATATTTTATCATCTTGATCATTATCTCTGTACACATGTATCACTTTTATTGGATAAGGTGGGGAAAGAGATTGGATACATTTTGTAGCACTATTTATTAACTATTTATTTTTTCTAGCAAATGGATTGTCTTGGTTTTTATATGGACTTTTAAAAGACTTTGTTCTGTGCTGAACAAAATGAGATGGACACACCTGAAGAATCTGATTATCCACTTGATGGGAGGAGGGTTGCGTTTAAGAGTTTTCACGCTTTACACTGGGATTACACTTCAGAAAGGGCGATGCCCAAAACATGTTGTGTCAAAAATAAAATGTTTTAGCAGTATCTGCTTCTATGAGTGCTCTCCTCTAACTGCCATTTCACAGATCAATATGGGATTGCGGTAACCCTTCATTGAGGATTGAAGCACTGACAAATTTATCCTAGCACCAGCAGAGCGAAAGAACAATCTCCCTGTTGTTCAGCTCCTCCCGAAGTGAAAGGCAGCTGTTAAAGGAGAAGGAAATTCCCTTTGCACAAAAACCCTCCCCCATCCCATGTGTTGCCCCCCCTCCCTCCTCCCCCCTGGCCTACCTGTCCCGCTGGGCAAATGCCCCGAACTTGTTACTCACCCCTCTGCGCAGGTCCTGTCCACGGAGTTCACAGGCGCCATCTTCTCCTAAGCGGTCTTCTTCCTGCTTTGACCGGCGTTTTTGGCACATGCGCAGTAGGAGCATTTACCTGTACGGATCTACTGCGCATGCGCAAAAAGTCACGAAGTTTTACGATTTCACTTCGTGACATTTGCGCATGTGCAGTAGATCCGTACCAGTAAATGCTCCTACTGCGCATGCGCCAGAAGATGGCGATTAATCCAGGAAGAAGACCGCTTGGGAGAAGATGGCGTCGGTGAACTCGGTGGACAGGACCTGCGCAGAGGGGTGAGTAACAAGTTAAGGGCATTTGCCCGGGGGGACAGGTAGGCCAGGGTGGAGGAGGGGCGGCAACACAGGGGAGGGGGGAGGGATTTTTGAGCCCAGGGGGTTTCCTTCTCCTTTAAAGGCAAAAGCAAGCGCCGAGACCAGAGAGCCTAGCACTGGTTCTGGATTTAGGGTGCCGATTGTGACACTCTCATTTTTGGTATTTAGGCAGTTCTATGTGTATGGCATGAGACAAGTAATACCTTCTAATTTCAGAAGGCTTCACTTTGCATGTAAATGCGTGTGAAGGGCTTTTTGGTTCATTTTAGCCCCTCTCACCCTAACCAGGTTTGGTTTAAAATCTAAAGCATTTATGATCAAGCCCAAGTTGAAAGTGACAAGACATGCAAACAACATATTCAAACAACATGGATGTAATTTAAATAATTCATGCAAGAGGAATCTTCTTAGAGCGAAATCCTTAGAAGGGTCATTTTAGAGATGAAAGCCTTAGCCAAAACAGAAAGAACACAGGGCTTCCTGGAACGACCAAGGTTCATATTTAAAGACAATGAAAGACATGGGAAAGTAGGATTATTTTCCAGAAGATCTGTAAAATCAAAAATAATGGACAATGGACAAATTAAAGAGGACAACCATCTGCTAGATACCTCTGTTTGTATTAAGACTATTCACAACTATTCAATATATAGATAGATAGATAGATAGATAGATAGATAGATAGATAGATAGATAGATAGATAGATATATTATATTGGAGAAATACGTAAGAACACGTAATCAATTCAAGGCTTTCCAACACAAGATCCTTATTTTAGCCATGTGTGCCTGATCACTGACTTTCTGTGGGGAATAAAATATGAACTATGGCTGCAGGGAAAAATTTCATTTGTAAGACTTCAATAACTGTACTGAATATCACACTCCCTTAAATGAAATGCTACCTTTTGCAACGAAAATATCAAGTTTAGTGTGGCCACAGATCTCTGTTCTGCAAAGAAGAGCACAGAGTTCTGTGGCAATTCAAAGAAGCTGGAAGACAAACCTGTCAAATTTCAGATATATTTTGCCTCACTAGATAAGTATATATTTTTTTAAGACAACATAAGCTTTTTTTAATCTGCTTGAATGTTTCTGTAATTTTACTTCTTTAACAAAATGTATGACCTAAAACCAAATAAAAAATGTTATTCTATTTATAATAATATAGAAAAATATTTTATTTTATTATAAAAATACAACTGATTTGGAGACACATGTGTTTCCTGCTTCAATACCATATTGTTATGTTTTATGGAGATCCCTGAATTCTATATCTCAAACACTACAATACTGAATTTTCAAAGCCATATCAGAAATAATAAATCATAGATTGAAAGGCTGAAAGAGCCCTTAATAAAAGTTACACCACCCTTTCTGACATAAAGCACTAGTAACCAAAGAATGTAATAAAAGCCGTAACTGAAAACCTATTCCCAATGCAAAAAGTTAAGCCTTTTTGCAAATGCAGTTACTGTTTAGCGACCACTTCCGACAGTGGAAGAACGTTTGTGAATTTTATAGTTTGCAACAATGTGCAATAAATGTAATAAAACTTCTTACTGAAAAGATATGTTTGCTCCAAAAGATTATGACACCTTCAAGCACTTCTTAAAAGTGTGCAATTCAAATTTGCAATGCAATTACAGTTTAAGGAACAATTTTACATTGTGAAATGTGAAATTTTATTCTTATTCTTGCAAATTGTTTTTCTCTTTGAGGTTTTTATTACAATCCCCCCTTAGTTTGAGTAGCCTGAAAAACTCTAAGAATATGTGTTTGTTTTTACTAGCATCATAAAGCCATTAAATCTCAGTCATAAAAGTTTTCTGAATTTTCCAACCGTGCTGTTAAATCTGACATCTGAGAAATCTGAGAATTGTTAGTTTATGTTATATACAGCTAGGTGCAGTTCTAATTTCTTCATATCTGGGGATATGTGAAGTTTAACATGAGTGTGGAGGCTGTATATGTAGTTAATCCTGGGTAGAATGTTGGTGTCTTCGAGCTATAAAATAGACAAATGGGTTGAAAGTAACATGGGTCATGGCCATGGAACACCAAGGTGACTTCTAATATCCTCATATTTTGCAACAGGTTGTTATTATACACACGTTTCAGCAAGTCACGTGACAGAAATTACATCACTAAGCTCCGATTATAACCGATGACATCACTAAGTACCATTTATAAGTATATAATACACAAAAGCTATGAATATCTTGTGAATTATATCCTTATAAAGGGTGAGTTCTGATGTCATCAGTTATAAACTTCGGCCTCGTGTTTTTATATGGTCATGAGACTCCTCTGTAACTTATAATATCCTTATAATTTACAAGAGGGGATACTTTATTCACTATATAATTTATGTGATATTCATGTCTCTTGTGTATTATAAAGGTATTATAAGCCATCAGGGTGCTCCATGACCATACAAAGGCACAAGACCAGAGGAGTATTGGTGTTGTACAAGTGATGATGTGATTTTTAATATCCTCATGTTTTACACATTATTTATTATAATACACAAGTTTTAATAGGTCATGTGACACAAATTACATCATTATGTTATTAACTTTCATTTTCCAGTTATACATTCAGTAGACATATACAGAAAAAAAAATAAGCATAGAAATGTATTGTCCAAGAATAACAATTAGACAAGGGAAGACATTTGAGATTTATATTACAAATATAAAAAAAAGTGTTTGAAAAAAGAAAGTTTCAAACGCAATTTTACAACTGCTATATTCTGCATATGAATCAGAATCTCTTATTGTATGGTCAGCAATGTAAGTAGAAAGTGATCAATTTCTTTCTGCTTTTACTTCTCTTTATTTTTAATGTAACTCCTTGCATATTTAGGATTGAGGATTGACCCCCCCCTGCCCCCTACAATTTCTCCAGATCAAAATTTTATTAAAAGAACAAAAGCATATTTAAAGCGCAGGTAGTTTTATGGGTGGACAAATAAATATATAATATGCCTAGATACAGCAATCCACGTTTTGGAATGTTTGTCTCCAATATAATATGCTCTGAAAAATCAGTCTTTTTTCTCTGACTTGTTGAGCAAGGATATGGAGATAAACTCCTAATATCCTGGCTAAATGTTTTTTTAGTAAAACAGAAGCAATGTTGTCCAATAATACTATCAAAATAGAAGATGCAGTAGTTACAAAATATGCTGTGCAAAGATAAAACTTTAGAATGTTGTATTGACATTTAGAGCTAGACTTCCCATTTGTATAGAGAGCTGCATTATATGGTTATCTGGCACCATTTTAAGATAAATATTTAAGAATTTGCATCTTCCGCAATGTGTACATTTTAGGCCTCATTAATGAAGCCTCTATCGATATTTTGTGTACTTTGCAACTTGTCCAGTGGGTTTGTTGCATTTGAGCTTCTGGGATGGAATGCAAAAGGTTGTGCCTTACAATTAATGCAGCACTCCCTGCACTTTTGAGTATTGCACCCAGAATGAAAGATAGGTGGGCCGCACAAGGTCATCCACTGGAACACTCCCTAGCTTGCAGGCTCCCAAGGGTTTTACTTAAATCACAGCCTGAATAGATTATTGGCCCAGGTGAACTCTAGAGCATAATTTTACACACTTCTGTATAATGTCACACTTCTGTAATAAAACATCTATTTTTTTTTTCAATTCAGGTAGTTTATTAAGTATAGGCAAAGAAAAAACAGTACAGTTCATGTTCTCATTAACAATGATGATATTTATGTCTTGGTTCACATTAGTACCTTTATCAGTTTGTTTGGGGAACTGTGATGTCTTGATAAACATCCTCAATGTAGGACCGTTGACTTACTATATATATATATATATATATATATATATATATATATATATATATATATATATATATATATATATATATATATATAGTGTCTAATAAAAGGGCAGCCAAGTTTGGGAGTTTTACTTTGAAAGCAGCTAGTAAGTTGCAGGTAAAACTTAGTCCCTTTGTAAAATGTATAATGAAGTAATAGAATTCTTAATGAATCAGATCAAAATTAAGCGTAGGACTGGCCAGATATGGGATGACTTTGACGTAGTTGGCCAGCTTAAATATATTGCAATATATGGACAAACAATCCCTGTTTTGTTTAAAGGGTAAGGCATTTTTTAGTAGCAGTATGCACAAAATGTCTCTGTCTTAAATATATTGATAATGGGTTGAGTGCAGAGGACTCTTGTATTTGACTATATGTATTTTGTGGTCACACCCTCATTGCACCCCCGCCTAATGGTTTTAAAAGTTAGTGGTGAGCACAAGTTTCCCTTGTTTGAGATATATATATATATATATATATATATATATATATATATATATATGTATATATATATATATATATATATATAAAACATCATATTACACCACACTCACAGGTCTTTAGTGATGAACAAAAAAATACATTTATTGAACCGACATTTTGGCCTCAACAGAGACCTTTATCAAGGAGATATATATACCATTTATAGTGAATCAAATCTTGGGTTGGAGTAAAGTAAGATCAACTAAGAATCTAATGTCCCTGAATTACATATATTGCTGGGCTAACATACCATAGTATACACAGGTATTCTTACCCAGGAAACACTTTTAAAGGAGAAGAAAAGGTGAAATTACTGGGGGCAACACATATAGGGCACCCCCAAATGATTATAATAGATTATATAATAATAATCAGGGTCAATGCTCCTGTTAGCTGAAAACTGCACCAGTCCAGGGTACTTTTGAGCATGTACTACAGAGAAGTTCTCTCTTAGAGGTACCGTGGACCAGTGCAGTTTTCTGTTAAAAGGAGCACTGGCCCAGGTTATCAGGTAAGTGATTAGAATCACTTGCGGGGTGCCTGGCTAAAATTTGGCAATGCCCCCCCCCCAGTGATTTCACCTTTCCTTCACCAGACAGGTTTTAGCATATACTGTAGCTGAAGAAACAGAAACAATACTAACAAAACTGGGCTTTACTCCTGAAGTCGTTTCACCAGTGTTCCACTGTGGACCCGCACTTCACAGACTTTTTGGAAGCGATGAAATTCAACAAGTCTGTGAAGTGCGTGCCCACAGTAGAACATTGCTGAAACGCTTTCTCCCCCTGCTACGGGTTAGGGAATCAGCACCCAGACCGCAGTTATGCACCAGAAGACTGCTCCAACTGCTCATGCGCCAATACAGCATTCAACCTTAACGTTAAAAAAACCCTACCCCCCTACCCTACATAGATCCTCTCCCTCCTCCCCCCAGCCTAGGTGTTACCCCGGGCAAATGCCCCTAGCATTTTACTTACCCCTCAGTGCAGACTCAGGCATCGACGTTCACGGGCGCCGTCTTCAGACGCTTTTTGTAATCTTCGTAATGAGACCAAAAATTCAGAAAATTGCTTCAACTGCGCATGCGCTGTCACGCCAGTCTCATTCCGAAGATTTCCGAAGAGAAGAAGATGGCGCCCGTGAACTCTGATGCCTGAATCTGCACTTCACAAACTTTTTGGAAGCGATGAAATTCAACAAGTCTGTGAAGTGCGTGCCCACAGTAATTAAAACGTTAGGGACATTTGCCCAGGGTAACACCTAGGCTGGGGGCAGAGGGAGGGGGGTCTATATAGGGTAGGGGGTTGGTGTTTTTTAACGTTAGGGTTGAATTCTGCATTAAGAAAGTCTACCGAAGAGCCGGAAGATGGTACCCACAGCTCAGCTGTGCTTACTCTGCACCAATATGTGAATACTGTGTTAGTGGCACTTTCAGGGGTAATGAACCATGTGGGTCGGAAGGGAGGGGGACTATCTAGAGTAGTAGGTAGGGGCTTTTCTTATTGGGGGTTTTATATATTGTGATATAAAGGTCCATATTGCACTTGTTCCTTCAGTAATACTAGATACCTTATAAGGGATGTCATATTCACTGCCAATGAGAATTGCATATAAGTTACTGTTGGAATTTCTGAAATTAGCACCAAGATCTTTCAATCACCCTCCCTGTCTATGAGGATGATCAGAAATGGGAATAATGGTGGTTCAGATCATCAACCTTAAGTGAGTTGATCCCAACTAACAAAAATCTTGCAACAAGAACAACAATCTCATCAGTAGTTTAGTTCAGTTTAATATATACTTTTAATAAAAACAAGTATTCCCTCTTAAATTTCCTACAGGAGTCAGTTTAAATGGGATGACATCTAATCACCTGCTCTGAGACAGTAACAAGACCACTGGGAGAAAGCAATGTATGGTGTATAATAAGGATCTGGGTATATATAAATGATTCTTGTACTTCACATGCTAAAACAAGAGTAGCAAATCCATAATTGTTCTGCAGATCTGCTGGACCACAGGCCTTTTGGTAAGATCTGTTTTTTTGTTTAGCAAAAAAGTGACATATTTAATTGTAGGTGACTTTAGTTACATTTACAGTACTACTCTCAAATAATATAGCAGTTGAATCAATCCCATGATTATATTCCACAGCACATGGAAAGTGTGCACAAGGGACATAGAATATTACATTAAATCACAAAAAATTATTTTCACATGCACCATTTGACCCTGTTATTTTAATCGTCAAAGGTAAAGTTAGAAACAGACGAGGAATCAGCATTACTTAGTCTTCAATCACCCTTTATTGGTGTAGTATCACAACATGTTTCGAGAACTTGTCCCTTTCTCAAGACTCCTCGTCTGTTTCTAACTTTACCTATGAAGATTGAAATCACGCAGTGGATGGTTTGTGTTTTGAAACAGTGGGTAAAGACATTCCCTTGATTCCCTATTCCACATTAAGTACCTGTTATTTTAATGGATATGTAAAAAGAAATATATATTGCACTATACTGTAAATGTAATGACAGTTGCGTAAAAGTTAATAATATCAGCAAGTATCCATAATTTTTAAATTACAATATTAAACAGCAAGTTCTGTTTATGCATGTATGGGACCTGTTATCCAGAATGCTCAGGATCTGGAGTTTTCCATATAACAGATCTTTCCATAATTTGGATCTTCATACCTTAAGTCTACTAAAAATAATGAAAACATTAAATTAACCCAATAGGAATGTTTTGCTTGAAATAAGGATTAATTATATCTTCGTTGGGATCAAGTACAATATACGGTTTTATTATTAGAGGAAAAAAGGAAATCATTTTATAAATTTGGATTATTTGGATAAAATAATCTATGGGAGATGGCCTTTCTGTGATTCTGAGCTTTCTGGACAACAGGTTTCTGGATAATGGATCCCATACCTGTAAAAGGGGTGATAGCTGTTTGTCAAATGCTAAGAAGGGCAACCGAGCTGTCGTTACCATATCTATATATTAGTATACTATAGTGGTTTACACTCAAATCCTGCTTATTATATAACTTTTGATAGAAGTAAAACTTCTATAGTTTACACAATTATACTGGTTCTGAGGGTGCCAGAAGAGAACTAGAAAGGAGTAGGTTGTCGGAGAATAAATAATGAAATATCAGTGTTCAATAAAATAGTCTACAAGGAATTGCTGATGCTGATTTTATTAGACAAAATAATCCTGATAGTGGAATCAGGAGTGCATGCTTTATGAACCAAGGGATTTTTGATGCACTGAGTACAGGGTCACAATAATGCCAGTTTACTGACATTTTATTTAAAAAGCCAGAAAGAGCACCTGTGTGTTTGGAGCATGGGCCCGGCTGTTTAATAACAAAACAGGGAATTGAGAGCTTTCCGAAAAGGCAAAATCACGCTAAGACATTTCTATATGAATATGCTATATTAAGGATGAAGTGCACAGATAGTGTTTCAATCTACTTAGCCCTAGAGGCATCATTCTATAGCTGTGTAAAAACAGTATTTAAATTCACCAGATATTGGCACATGCTAATGCTATGGAACTGCAGGTAATATTTATCGCATGTACATACGTACTGAGTGTAAAATTTAGCTGTAAAGCAAGGTGTTAACCCAAGCTGCCACTTTTTGCACAGCATTTTACACTGCTTTTAAAGGAACAGTAACTCCAAAAAATTAAAAAGAGCCAGCGCACGGTTTGCCTTTCAAAATAATTATTACAAAAAATGAGGTGTTAGTACCACACTTTGGCCAAAATATGTAAACTCACGTGCCACGTCAAGGCCCCTCATTGTATGTAAGTATGTAAATTTATTTACCTTTGAAGTTGCGGCAGTGTTGGCTTTGCCGCACTTCGCCAGGCTAATTTTCGCCAGGGTACCGCTAATTCATTAAAATCCAAAGTTGTGCTCAGGGAGGCGAAAGGTAGCAAAGTTGCACTAGCGTTAATTCATCAAGCAAAGTGAAGTTACGCTAGCAATGCCTAATTTGCGTACGGCACCAAGTTCAATGGACGTATATGTAGCAGCAAATACATTACACTACACAAGCCTGGGAAAGCTTCATAAAATTAAATAGAGTTGTTATTTTGTACACTGTATAGTTTAGGTGCCATATGTTAGGAAATGTAGGGGGGAAGGGGGGTACCCCCAAAAAAATTTACGATCTTTTTCAGCGTATCACCCTTAAAAAAGTAAAAGACGCAAGTGTTTTTTGGGACTTTGAAGCAAGCCCTATCTACTCTATTGCACTTCGCCTGGTCTGAGGTTACGAAGGCAAGTCTGGCACAAGAGGTAACAGTCAGTTAAATCCGCAAGTTAGTGAATTAGCGTAGTTACGTCCCTTTCGCCATAGCGCAACTTCGCCTGGCGTAAGGGTGCGAAGTAGCGCTAGAGTAGGTCCACTTTGCTAGCAAATTTACGCCAGCGCCCGTTAGTAAATCGGCGAAGTAACAAATGATGTCACGCTGGTGAATTTTCGCTAGTGTTAGCCACTTTGCTCTTTAGTAAATTTGCCCCCTACACTATTTGAAAAAATTAAGGTGTTTTAAAGGAATGACAATATAATGTACTGTAGCCCTGCACTTGTAAAACTGGTGTGTTTGCTTCAGAAGCTCTTCTATAGTTTATATAAACAAGCTGCTGTGTAGCAATGGGGGCAGCCATTCAAGCACAGGATACACAGTAGATAACAGAATTTCTGAAGAATCCCATTGTACACTACAGAGCTTATCTGTTATCCATTGTGTATTCTGTGCCTTTTCTCTTTTTCCAGCTTTGAATGGCTGCCCCATGGCCACACAGCAGCGTGTTTATATAAACTATAGTAGAGTTTCTGAAGCAAACACACAAGATGTACCAGTGAACACAACAATACATTCGATTTTCATTACTTTAAAACACTTTTATTTTTTGGTATTACTGTTCCTTTAATGGCAGAATTTCTAAGCCCCCTTAAATTCAATGTGTTAAATCAAATCTGAGACAGCATAAAAAATGCTACAAAAAATTAAAAGATCAGTCCAGTGTAAAGAAAAGAGAGACCATTAGAAATACCACAATTAGTTCTCTATAATGAAAGGTTTCATGTTAGAACAACACCAACCCTTTATGAATATGATATTTTTTTATTTTTTGGCATAAATAATTTTTAACAGCTGTTTTAAGGCAGTATGTAAAGTTACATTCTTCACATATGGTGCATGAAAGAAAACTGAATATTGCCCACTGTTTTACTCAGTGTACATTACTTTAAAATGCTAGCACAAGAGTCCAACCTAGGGATTTTCAAACAATGGCAACAGTACCAATAAAAGATTCTTTAAAGAGGTGTTGAGTACATTTTTGTTTGATGTTTTTATTGGTTGAATTTCCTTACACTGAATAGGGACATAGCATTGCGGTTCTTAGGATCACCAGCTGGCATCACTTGAATTAATCTAACCATAAAAAGTTATGTGAAAACTGTTATTCATAGCTAATATTGACTGCTTATATCTACCTTGTTATTAATTTTAATATATATACTTGTGTATGGTATTACAACGTACTATATCTTAAATAATATATCTTTATACTAGTGGGAGGGGTACAGTAAAATAATGAAAGCCTATATACTGTAGGTTGTGTAAAAAGGGGGGAGAAAACATTTTTGCATCTCTTTTTTACACAGCCTGTCGCCATGTAAAACAATGACTATTCAAGAAGCCTCAACACTGCAGTGTAAAATGTTGTCTTAGATTTTAGCATAACTGTAGCATACCTAGACAGTTTATATAGAAATTTACAACATTCATTCATTCAAGATGCCTTTTTTTGTGTATAAATAACGTCACATCTTTATAAATCTAGAACTCGCTGGGTTTTAATATCATCAGTGAAACATAGGGACATACATTTTAATTTTTTTAATTTCTACTTGCAAGAAAAATTATTCGGATTATTAAAAAGTATTTAGGATTAGTTCCACATTTTATCAATTTGTGCTTTTTTTATATAAGGCTATTTTAATAAACTACTTGCCATTAGTGGTCTTAAAGGAGAAGGAAAGCTACCAAAGCAGTTAATTGCCAATGGATTAGCCACAATACTGCAAGCTATAACACTATATTTATTTTTCAGAATGCTTTTCCATACCCGAGTAAACAGCTCTAAAAGCTCTCTCTGTTTGTTTAGAATAGCAGCTGCCGTATTAGCTTGGTGTGACATCACTTCCTACCTGAGTCTCTCCCTGCTCACTCATACCTCTGGGCTCAGCAGGGAGGAGGGAGGGGGAAAGGGGAAGGGG
Source organism: Xenopus laevis (assembly GCF_017654675.1). Taxonomy (NCBI): domain Eukaryota; kingdom Metazoa; phylum Chordata; class Amphibia; order Anura; family Pipidae; genus Xenopus; species Xenopus laevis. Next base: position 155,280,070 of record NC_054371.1, read on the forward strand.
AGAGGGCAAGTTTATCACTAAACCAGAAATGCCCTTGTGTTAACCAATCTTATTTGCTTTATTGTTACAGGTAATGCAGCAGGACAATTACACAGCTGTCTATGAATTCCTAATCCTTGGATTCCACAGATTGCATGGCTTTAATATTTTACTTTTCCTGTTTTTCCTACTCATCTACATTGTCATCTGCTTAGAGAACCTTCTGATAATTGTGTTAGTAACTATCAGCTCACGCCTACAGTCCCCAATGTACTTCATACTCAAATGCATGTCCGTGTGTGAATTATGTTTTGCTACTAGCGTGGTCCCTAAGATGCTGCATGACATTTTGGCAGAAAAAGCCAAAATCTCTGTGATTGGTTGCATTGTCCAGTTAAATATATGGGGCACAATGGGAATGTTAATATATTTGCTTTATGCACTCATGTCTTATGACAGATATGTGGCAATTTCCAATCCTCTGCGATATTCAGCACTTATAGACAACAAACTGTGCCTTCGTCTTGTTATTGGATTTTGTTTTATTTTCTTTTTAGCCGCTGTACTAATATCTGTTCTGCTCAGTAAGCTGGACTTTTGTAATCGGATCATACCCGCCATTGATCACTTTTACTGTGACTTTGCACCACTGATGGCGCTTTCCTGCTCAGACACAAAACTTGTTCAAGGGGTTGCAGCCTTAAGTAGTGGTATAGTAATATTACTTTCTTTATTTTTTGTACTTTTTTCCTATGTCTTTATTATTTTTAAAATCCTCGCCATTCCATCAGCAACTGGAAGGAAGAAATCTTTCTCCACATGCAGTTCGCACCTAATTGTGGTTATTATTAATTACGGAATACTTATTAATGTATATGTCTCACCAGACACGGTAAACTCACCACAGGTCAACAAAGGCTTGTCTTTTATTTATATTCTAGTGACTCCTTTGGTAAATCCAATTATATATACCTTGAAAAACCAAGAATTTAATATTGCTCTTCAAGCAAAAGCACGTGAAATAAAAATGCACTTTTTTCTGTAAAACAATTGTTTTGTAGAATTCATAGCTGCAGAGCTGCTTGAGTGGGAAGAAGAAAAATTAGTGTCATAGTTGGAAGAGACCCTGCTGTGTTCTTAAATGTTGGCTCAATTCATACACAAGCTTGAAGAATGGCTTTTAAAACATTACTGACACTCAGGAAAAGGGATATTGTCACAGGGTGCAGCAGATACAAATCTCCAGTAGCAGGGTGTGCACTATTACAATTACTTTTCTGCTTGAAAATAAAATTAAAAGAAGAGGCACAATCTAGAATCAATAGCCCTCCAGTCATAGCCAGGTCTCTGAATACCAAAATAAATCATTTTGCAGTCTTTTATAGTTTCCACATTGCTCTCCACCACCAAGTAGCCAGCACATGACTTATAAATATGACTTAAAATATAGCAGCACACTCCTTTAAGTAGAGGGTCCAGGTAAGAAACTGATAAAAACATAACCTTTTTCTTTTAGCTGTTTTAACGTTTAATAAAAAAAAGTCTTACATGCAAACACAACATTTAAATGTTTGCATCAATGAATGCACATCCAGACACACCTGAAGCACACATGCTTAAATCACCATAGGCCTACATTAGTTCATAGCTGGTCATATACAGACTTATGGGGTTATTTATCAAAGTCTGAATTTATCTGAATATTTTCTGCTACAAACTGCGATCAAATCCGATCTGGTTTTTTACGCTTATATATTATTACATTTTCCCAAAAATTTGCTTGAAAAAAATTGTATTTCCACAGGGTTTTTTTGGATTTTTTCATACGATTTTCATAATTTTTTTTGGAGTTTTCAACTTAAAACTTCGGGGTATTGCACGAAACCCAGCGCACATCAAAAAATCATTGGGACTTCTCCCATTGACTTATAAGCAACCTTGACAGGGCTGAGATGCCGGATTTTGAGATTCAGACTTTTCCATCCTCTGGGTTTAATAAATTCCAAAAAATTTGTGATTTTTTTTAAAAGTCCGATTTTATTAAAAAAATTCACAAATTTTTCGTGGTTTTTGCATTTAGAGTTTAGTAAATAACCATCTTAATATCACACTGCAGGTTGGACAGATTTTTAGCCTTGTCCATAATCATGGTAATGGCCTAAAAAAAGGCTAAATTTTTTTAAATTGGCAGGTATGGCAATATACCGTTAAATAAATAAATCATGCATAAATCTGCCATACAAAAATAAATTCAATAATCTGTCATACAGATAATGATTAGTAGAGATCTTCAGTAGAATATCTTATTTAGTTGCATGGTTAACATTTAGCAAGAAGTGCCATAGTTAATGCTGAACGATTTCGATGCTTAACAGATTATAATTATGCTTTTTCACAATTTTGCTGCCAATACTATGATTACTCTCACACCAAGCATATTGATTGTTAGCTTGTTTTCTAGGGCCATGTCACACTTGTCACACTTGTTTTTAATACATCGAATAAACTAACAACTCTAATGTTTTATGAAAAAACAAATCTAAAAAACTCGAATCAGTGCAATTGGGGGGGAAATACTTGAATACACTAATTGACCAAGACGAATAAAAAACCCTCAAATCGCTCTAATTGATCAAGTTGTCGAGTGAAAACCAATGAAAAAAAACCCAAACATCATGAAGGCTACCAACATCTTTAAATGGTTCAAGGGACCTCTGCCATTGACTTCTACGTGACCTCGACAGGTTTTAGCAGGAGTATTTTCCTATTTGAGCTATTTGCAGCTTCAGTGCATAATAAATCTTTACAAAGTTTTTACAGAGATTATTGTCGAAAACTCGAATTTTTTGGTAAAAAAACAACTCGACAACTCGATAAATCTGCCCCTTGATGTTTTCTTTGTTAATGAACTGTGCCATGGAGTAAAGCACCAGCCCGCTTCCTTCTGCCCTGAATCACTAGGGTTGCCACCTGGTTTTGACATGGACAGCCCAGTTTTCAGAAGGGCTGCCCAGGTCAAAACTGCTTGCCTGGTTTTTCATATTAGGAAAACTGGACAGGATTCCTAGATTGACACACCAATAGGCCAATTACCACAATGGCTGTGCTTGTCAGTGATGTTGTGCACAGTGATGTTGGAGCAGAAAAAAATGGATTGGTGTTTTTCTCACGGGCATAGATACACTGGCAGGGAAACATTTGTCGTGGCATGGCCCTTACACATATCATTCACATCCACTGAATGTCTCTGTGAAGCATTTCAATTTGGGTTGCAGTCTCATAAATATCTTATTTTACCTTCAAAACTTCAAGCCCACGATCAGGGTTGGACTGGGCCACAAGACACCCGAAGAAAAGCTGGTGGGCCCCAGCCCTCCAGCTGGTGGGCCCCAGCCCTCCAGCTGGTGGGCACCAACCCAAGCCCCTGAAAAATTCCAACTAAGGAGGCAAAACTTGTGTGTATGCTGCCCAAGATGTATTCTTTAATATAGATTAATCACTGATGACATTCATTTTATTGAATGTCTCTGCCATTGCAAAGAGATGTAGTTGATTGTTGGCACTTGGAAAGCCTTTGAGATCCTAAGTGATAGAGTCAAGCAAAAATAGAGAAAAGAACAGCTGAAAAGAAAGACTGTATATAACCAACGGTAAATCCTTGTAGTTGCCTTCTAAAGATAATTTTAGAATTGGAAACTTGTTGCTCCATAAGTTTGTAAATAAATATATATGTATAGGTATGTGGATTGGTTGTCTTTTTTCCAACCTAAATAAACTGTTTATACTATCACCATGCTTGTACTTACTCTTCATGTAGTGCTTTAAAACCCCTACAGGTTGTTTGATGGTCAGGAATCTCTATAAAAAGCTACATATTGTTTAGAGGCACATTTTGTGGGTATAAGGCTTTCAAAATTGTTTATGTATATACAATAATGTTTGCATCATATTACTAAATATGCTATAAAAGTGTATTTATATAGGACCTTATAGCTTACTAATTAGATATCATACATATTAGAAAGGTGGTCTGAAACCAAAAAGTTGCTCCCAAGAGATTATGAAAATGTTCTTGGCAGAAAAGGTGAAAGGAGTGAAGTGGCAACTAGAGTGGGGAGTTGGTGGTTGATTAGTGTAGAATGTGATTTATACAAGTTATTTTTCTTTCTTTTAATGGCTAAACTCTGAGAGGGATATTTATCAAAGGTTGAATTTTAGAATAAAACTCACAACTCAAATGTGTTCTGATTTAAGGAAAAAAAACTTGAATGGAAAAAACTCAAATTAGTGGATTCAGAGAATTAATCAAGTTTTCTGCAGGAAAAATTGCTTTAATTAATTGAGTTTTCAAACGAAACCCACCAAAAAACCCAAACATCATAAAGGCTATTAACATCTTCAAATGGTTAAAGGTACACCTGCCATTGACTTCTACATGACCTTGACAGGTTTTAGCTGGAGTATTTTTTTTTACTGAAAACTACACTCATAAAACTTTTTCGGGAGAAGAGGCCTTTGATAAATAACCGCCTAAATGTTATTAAAAATTCTAAATTTGTCCCTCAGGTTTACTGACATTGGTCCCTACAGAAGACACTCCAGAGACACGGTTCTCTTATATATCTTTTAAATGCAGCAGTGCTTGGCCATAATAAGCAATGATGCACCTGCAAAATACATCTGTCTTCACTATACGCTTTCCTGATCTTTTTTATCAATCTATTAGGTATAGTAACAAGTATGATTTTTTTAGGTGAATGAAAAGCTTCAAAATGTGTCTTTATGAATTACATATAATGTCTTTATAAATAAGACTACAGAGATGGTTGGGTGTTTATAGCAGTTTAAAGAAAAACAGAATTGTAAAATTGTGGCTCAGTTTTGTGCTTGGTGTTTTTTTCTGTTACTAAATATATACATTTTTCCTGAATTGTAGTTTATTTTACCTGTCTTGGTTACCTTACTAATTCTATTAAGAGCAGTGAACAGTAGCTTTAGATCTCAAACAACTGTTGTCTGATAAACCACATGGGTAGAGCCTTCTCTTAATAATATGGCATGGTGAACATTTAGACCACCATGGCTCTCAGGGTGGATTATTGAAGTCAAAACAGCCTTCGCCTGTAATGGCATAAATACAAAATACACAATCACACTGTTATTATTATAATTATTGCTATTTAAACCAGAGATCTCTGAGCTAAGACTCCACTGTTGTTGGAGTTTAATTCATTTTGCCTCACTGACAGCAGAAAATTGGATGGACATCCTTGAATAACTTTTACTAATTTGAAGCTCCAGAGTTCTTGTATTATCATAGACCTTGTTTTTTCTCTCCTGAAGTTTAAGGTTCCTTATGTTTCTTTAGACTCTTGGAGAAACATATATTGTATTATATTGTCATCTTTCTTAACTGGAAACAAGTCAATATATTACACCTTTTCCAACAGGCTTCCATCAAAGTGAATTCAGAGATTCAGGTTCTGTGATTACATACTGGAGATATTCTTGTTCCTCCCAACCAGTGAATCCACTGTAGAAAAATATATACACACTGTCAGTCTGAACTTTAACTTTACTTATATACAAGTCAGTGAGTATGGAGTACCAATATAAATATAAACATCCAATGTACCGATTCAAAATAAGTCTTTCATGAAAACTATATGGATTTTGCTTACTGTATGGCATACTACAGGTCACTCTTGCTAAGTACCAGCTGCAGCTACTCTAGCAGTGTGACTATATAAGTAATGGCATGCACTCACACACAAATCGTCTCCAGCACAGGCAACAAATGAAGTACACAAATATTTTTTATGGGCATGCTTTTTAAATAGTGCATAGAAAGGACAATTGCTAAAATTGTGGTCATTAATGATCAACACAACTGATAACAATCTGTAATTTACTACTCAGGTGGTGTATACTTGTAAAATGCCCTGGATAAATTGGACAGATGAGGTCGATTTTACTTTGTTTGGCTTCTCTCGTGATCTCAGACTTCAGTATTTTCAGTTTGGGATATTTCTGCTGCTATACCTCATGTCACTTGTGGGTAATCTCACCATCACCGTAGCAATATGCTTAGACCAAAAGCTTCACACACCAATGTATTTCTTCCTGGGAAATCTCTCGTTCCTTGATATTTGCTACTCTTCAGTTACTGTTCCCAAGATGTTGGTGGCTTTACTTGGGGGAAACAACAAGATTTCATACAGAGGTTGCATGTCTCAACTGTATTTCTATGTATCTTGCTGCAGCACAGAATGTTTGCTTCTGTCTGTCATGGCATATGACCGCTATGTTGCTATCTGTAATCCCATGCGTTACACAATTATCATGAGCAAAAAAACTTGCTTTCAACTGGCTACAGGTCTTTGGTTGATTGGCTTCATTAGCTCAGTTCTACACACAGTCTTCACAGCGCGTCTGCCATACTGTGGCTCACATAGAATTTCCCATTTCTTTTGCGATATCCCTCCAATGCTCAAGCTTTCATGTACAGACACATTTATGAATAAAGTACTAGTTCTCACCGCAGGTGGATTTCTAGGACTCAGCTCCTTTGTGCTTACACTCATTTCCTATGTAAAAATTATCTCTACCATCCTGAATATCCGTACAAACATAGGTAGAGGAAGGGCGTTTTCAACATGTGCCTCTCACCTAACAGTAGTCACCATCTTCTTTGGCAGTATCAGTTTCATGTACATGAGGCCAACCTCTAGCAACTCATTTGAAACAGACAAATTAATTTCTTTTCTTTATGCAGTTTTAACCCCTGCTTTAAACCCCATGATATATACACTTAGGAATAAGGAGTTTAAAGTTTCGTTGAAGAAGACAGTAAGTAAAATAATATTTTTTAAAAAGCCATTGTAAAATGCACTAGCAGACCTTATCTTAATCCATAACAAATTAAGCTGGTCATGCATGGTCCAAAGCTGTCCAGCCCTCCTGACTAATACCAGTCGAGTCCCAATTAAATATTCAAGTTACTCAGTTCACCTTCATGATGGTTACTGGAAGACACTGAGAACTTACTTACATACTTTTATACATATGACTGATGTAACTGTATCTAATTATTTTTTTCAGGGCTTAACCATTACAATGAGACTTCCAATATATTAAAGGGCTGGTTCAACTTTTTAGTTATAAAATGCCCTATTCCAAGCAACTTTACAATTGTTTTTTATGATTTATTGTTTATAGTTTTTGAAGTATTTGCCTTTCTCTTCTGCCTCTTTCCAGTTTTCAAATGGGGGTCACTTACCCCGGGCAGACAAAAACTATTGTTCTGTGAGGCGCAGTTTTATTATTATTGATACTTTTTATTACTTATATTTCTATGCAGGCCCTTTCCTGTTCATATTGCCATCTCTTATTCAAACTACTGCCTGGTTGCTAGAGTAAATACGACCCATGCAACCAGAAAGCTGTCAAAAAAACATAAAAAAATAAAGACCATCTGCAAATATCTTTGGAAAACTGCACCGGCCGGGGCTCCATCTCAACAAGTGCCATAGAGAAATCCTCTTCCTGCTTCTTCCTTCTTTACTCAAGTGTTCATGAAAAGCTTAAAGGAGAACTAACCCTACCTACAGCTAAAAGCCGCCATTGCCTTCACCACTGTCCCCTCCCTGCTTACACCCTGCATAGTGTCCAGCAAGAACAAGTATCCAATCCAGCCAAATTTGCACAGTATCTTTATGAACTGAGCGCCAACATTTCAGCCTTTGGCGCATGCACAGTTAGTGCCGGAAAGCTCTAAAAATTACCAAAAAGAAAGTAGAGTATCCGGAAGATATTGAAGCGACCATACATGGCGCTCCTGAGCTCCACTGAGCTACTCTGAAGCAGGAAGGGGGGCCAGTAGAGAAGGTGAATGGAAGCTTTTAGTTGTGGGGCGTTTTCACTCTATTACACATATGTCTGCCCAGGGCATTGAAGAAAAAAAAGACAAGAAGAGAATCTCTCCTTGGTATCCACTAAAAAGAACCCTGGACCGGTGTAGTTTTATGCTTACAAGGGCACTGGCACTTGGGTATCAGGTAAGTGATCATAACCCTAACATTTGGTACTCCCCAGCAATTTATACTTTCATTCTCCATTGATGACCATGTCCAGTGTGTAAAAGTAAGTTATATCTATTTGCATGGAATTAACTAAGCAGGGCATATTTAATTACTGCATTGTGATACAAGGGATCCCTGGGAGAATGACAGAAAATAGTGTTGTAGCACTCTGATGGAAAGATGGTGGTAGAAAGTACCTCCAGTGAATATTGCTTTTCATCTCCTTTAAGAAAAATGTTTTACACCTGAAATATGCAAAAGGTCAGGACAGGTGACAAGCGAGCAGAGTTATATCCCAACAAAATCTAACACCAACTTCTCAGGTAGAGACTTGATAACAAAGCAATTGACATTGGCATGGTAGTATTCTGAACTGGGTACTTCACTTTTCAGTTAACTTTAGTATGATGTAAATAGTGCTGTTATGAGACAATTGTTAATTGGTCTTCAGCTTTAAAAAATTAATATTTAGCAGCTCTCCAATTTCAACAGCTATGGTTGCTATGCACCAAGTTATGTGAAATAGAGGATGGAAGATGAATAGGGCCTGGATAGAAAGATAAGTAATAAGTAACAATACAATTGTAGCTTCATGGGGCTGTTTTTTTTTTTGTCTGTGTTATAGAAGAGAACAGTAAATAATAAAAAGCTACAGAAAAGAACAGACCTATGAATAGACCTAGGAACAGGACATTCTATAACATACTAAACATTAATTAAGAGACAACCCACCTCTTTATATAGACCTACGGGTGCAGGTTTAATGATCTGATGAATGTGGCATCAGGTATGATATTGCACACGCAATCTGGCAACCCGCACAGTGCATTCATGCACTACAAGACGGGCACAACTGAAAACACACCTAGACAAACGTATGGAACTGTGAACGCTCATGGGAACCAATGCACTGGTAAAAGTCCTTACAATCAACAATGCTGGTGTTCAATTTTCAGTTAGTGAAATCCTGAGTACATAGAAAAGGTCATCCCTCAAAATGATCTACGTGAACAAGGATACTCACAGAAAAGCCAACCATTACTTTGAAGTTGCCACAGAGTTCAGTAGCTGAGAAGTAAGGTGCACAAGTCAAATATAGCAAGAGTTCTACATGATACTGGCCTGTATGAGAGGGTTACATAGTTACATAATTCAACCGGGTTGAAAAAAGACATAGTCCATCAAGTTCAACCCCTCCAAATGAAAACCCAATATCCACACACACACCCCTATATACTTTCACATAAATTATATATATCCATATCTATACTAACTATAGAGTTAGGGTGGAACTAAAGAAGCATTTAAATGAGAACTAAACCAAACAAATAGGCTAGAAATATTGTACATTATTTTTTTGATTTCTGTATCAGCCCAAAGCAACCACAGCCGTTTAGCAGTAAAGATCTCTGTCTCCAAAGATGCCCCAGTAGCTCCCAATCTTCTTTTCTGCTGATTCACTGCACATGCTCGGTGCTGCTGTCACTTACTGATCTTAGGGACCCACTCACAATATACAGTACACATAGAATGTTAATGTCACAATATAAAACTGATTAGTAATTAATACAGATAATTACTACATGGCAGCACAAAAACCAGTGCAATTCGAATGATAATTTAATAATCAGCCCTGTAGCATCAGCTTATATTACAGACAAACCTCATTTTCTGCTGGAAAATTTGCGACAACCCCTAAGCTTAGCTTCTCAACAACTGCTCAGAGCCCACTGAGCATGTGAGTGTCACAGACACTTTCCAAGATGGTGACCCCCTGTGACAAGTTAGAAGTCCTGGATCATTACTGCTATTGACAAGCTGAAACTTTAGGCAGATGCAATAAGTTCATTATATAAAATATGGCATTTTTAGCCATATTCATGTAGGGGAGAAGAGAAATCCTTCCCCTGCTTTTCTGTCTGTGACATCATTCAGCCCAGTAACAGGCTGGAGAGCGACCTGATTGGCTGGACACCGCAGTGCATCCTGGGAGGAGAGGGTGTGCCAGACTGTGAAGCTGTGTGTGTAGGCCCTGCTGGATCTAACACGTGCTGTGGAGAAAGGATCAAAGGGGAGCCAAGTCCTGCAAGAGCTGCTGGATCTGTGAGTCTGCAGGACTGCAGAAGAGAGGCTGTCTGACCCTGCCACGCTGCTAAAGCTTCAGAGGAGGAAAGTGCCATTGGTGAGAGTGATTCTGGAGAAGAGTTATTTGTGATTCCAATGTGATCTGCCTCTGAGAGAGATTGCTGAATAAATCCCTTGAAGAGAGGATTTGCCACAGTACTGAGCCTAACAGGAAGACAGGCCTTGTGTGATTTTGCCTGCTACGTGGGAAGCTGCTATTTTCCAAGGGAAAAGGTACTCTGGGGAAAGGTAGCGCTACCAGGGGAATAAGAGCTCTGGGGAAAGGGACATTGCAATTTGAACTGTGTGCTTTTAACCCTTCCAGACAAGTGGGACTGTGATACTATAAGAACTGTGTTTGAACAGATAGTTAAAACCTAATAGGGATTTAGGTGGTGTCCCTTATATTCCCATACAGGCGTGACTTGTGTATTAGTTACTACTTTACAGTTTATATAAAGTTAAATATTGTTATCCGCAAAGTGTGTGTTTATTATTTCCTAGGGGATTCCTCTGAGGTAAGTTCCTCAGTGCTCCCTAGGTGGAGGCACTGCGCTGTGATTCCCAGTTCCCAGTACTTTTCGACTTGCAAAAGGGACTCAGGGCCCCTGAATTGCCAAGGAAGCTATTGTTTAAAGGGACAGTAACCAAAATAGCGTTACATTGGAGGCACTGCTGAGATGTCGACTGGGAAGCTGGGGATGTTTGATGAAAATATGTCTGCCTTTGAAACTCCACAAAGTGTTCGCCAATGGTGTACTGCATTGGGACTTAACCCCCGAAAGGTTGCCGCTGTTGGGCCCATGGTGCCCAGAGTGAAGGAAGAATTTATTTATCAAGTTCTGGATGGGGAACAGATTTTTTACCGCCCAAGGGTGGCTGCGTCACGGCGGGATTCTGCCGGGGTCCTGTTGAATGTTCTTATAGACAGCCCCAGAGAGATAGATCGTGACCGTGTTCCCCCTGATATTGATGCTGAAAGTGAAGGGCCCTGGAAGATTGTTCTGCCTGATATGTCTGATGACGCAGATGAGTTAACTTCCCAGGGTGATGCCCTTACTGCCCAGTATGCAGTGAAGGCACCAGAGAGTGTGCAGCTGAACAAGACGTTGTTTGATTCGCCAGCTGAAAAGAGTCACATAAAGAGATGTCCATCCTGTGAGAGCGTGGTCTCCAAGGGGAGTCACCATAGTTCTGGTGGCCGGCTGGATACCCCAGAGATTGTGAGCGCGCTGGGACAACTTACTGACCAACTGACACAGCTAGCCTGGAATGGTAATTTTAAGAGACTTAAAGTGTTTTCAGGTACCAATCCTGTACCCTCAGGTGAAGAGTCCTTTGAGAGTTGGAGAGACTCCACTGTTGTGTCCGTGAGAGATTGGACTGGGCCCGAGACTACTATGAGAAGGAAGATCCTTGAGAGTCTTCGCAGCCCTGCCGTGGATGTTGTTAAGTCCTATATGGTTGGTCACCCCGATGCTACTTCGGGTGATCTGATTGAAGTCCTGGAGGTGACGTTTGGCCCTGTAGAGAGTGCTACAGAGATGCTCTACCGCTTCCACTCTACTGTCCAGAAAGAGAAGGAAGATTTGTCTGCTTATCTTGTGCGGCTAGAACAAGGCCTGAGACTGCTAGTGAGCCGCGGTGCAATTACAGACGATGAAATGGATTCTATGAGAATTCGCCAATTGAAAAGAGGGACTCTGAATAGTGACCCTGTTGCCATGACAATTAGAGCACACTACCAGGATAAGCTACCCCCTGGGTATGTTGCTCTGATGGAGAGGGTTCGGCGAGAGGAGGCTGATGCCTATGTGAGGGTCAAACGGAGTTCCACTGCAGGGCATACAGAGAAATCCCCTGCTGAAGCAAAACTGGCAGAAGAGAACAAGAAACTTCGCAAAGAGTTGGAGGACTTAAAAGCTCAATTGTATGAGAGAGCCAAACCCCCAGCTGAAACTAAGAGAGTTCCTATGTGTTACCGGTGTGGAAAGCTTGGCCACATCCAGTCAAACTGCCCAGTTCCTGATGAAGGTGAAACCCAATCTGCACTGTGTAAAGTACGCCGTAGGCGTAGAAGATTCCATGGGAGATGTTACAAGTGCCAAGTGATGGGTCATCAGGCCCGAAGTTGTAAGACTTACAAAATTTCCACCATACAGAAGTCTTATTATGAGCCTTCTGTCTGTGAAAGTGACTCCCCTGAAGAGGATAGGGTGTTGAGTCGAGAGAAGACTACTGTGGAGAACCCTATTGGCATGAAGGTGGCCCCTGAAACCTTTGATACCCCCGATAGATCTAAAGTACTGAGTCTGGGTAAGCGCAGGTCTCCAGGTAAGGCCAATGTTAGGGTCCCAGGTAACAATAGTGATAAAGACATTTTTGACTGTTTTGCTGTCCAGGCATGCCAGGGCATACGGCAAGCGAGGACGTTGCCGATTTGTCCAAGGGGAGAATGTAGGGGAGAAGAGAAATCCTTCCCCTGCTTTTCTGTCTGTGACATCATTCAGCCCAGTAACAGGCTGGAGAGCGACCTGATTGGCTGGACACCGCAGTGCATCCTGGGAGGAGAGGGTGTGCCAGACTGTGAAGCTGTGTGTGTAGGCCCTGCTGGATCTAACACGTGCTGTGGAGAAAGGATCAAAGGGGAGCCAAGTCCTGCAAGAGCTGCTGGATCTGTGAGTCTGCAGGACTGCAGAAGAGAGGCTGTCTGACCCTGCCACGCTGCTAAAGCTTCAGAGGAGGAAAGTGCCATTGGTGAGAGTGATTCTGGAGAAGAGTTATTTGTGATTCCAATGTGATCTGCCTCTGAGAGAGATTGCTGAATAAATCCCTTGAAGAGAGGATTTGCCACAGTACTGAGCCTAACAGGAAGACAGGCCTTGTGTGATTTTGCCTGCTACGTGGGAAGCTGCTATTTTCCAAGGGAAAAGGTACTCTGGGGAAAGGTAGCGCTACCAGGGGAATAAGAGCTCTGGGGAAAGGGACATTGCAATTTGAACTGTGTGCTTTTAACCCTTCCAGACAAGTGGGACTGTGATACTATAAGAACTGTGTTTGAACAGATAGTTAAAACCTAATAGGGATTTAGGTGGTGTCCCTTATATTCCCATACAGGCGTGACTTGTGTATTAGTTACTACTTTACAGTTTATATAAAGTTAAATATTGTTATCCGCAAAGTGTGTGTTTATTATTTCCTAGGGGATTCCTCTGAGGTAAGTTCCTCAGTGCTCCCTAGGTGGAGGCACTGCGCTGTGATTCCCAGTTCCCAGTACTTTTCGACTTGCAAAAGGGACTCAGGGCCCCTGAATTGCCAAGGAAGCTATTGTTTAAAGGGACAGTAACCAAAATAGCGTTACATTCATTTTTAGGGTTTAGTTCTCTTTTAAAAAGAACAACAGGAAAGCTTGCCTGGAGATTTTTTTCTTGCAGTTTTGTAGTTAGATGAGGCCACAACTGGACTTTTTGACCAGTGTGTGTGGCACAATTTTAGACCACACCTCAAAAACAGCATATTTTTTGGGGATGCTTTTTTATCAACAGAGACTATCTCTCTAAAATAGTAGAAATCATTGATGGTTCACAGTGAAGGGTAAAACTGATTTAGTTTGCTAAAAAACTGAAGCTTGGGTTGTTTAAAAGTGAACAACCCCAACTGCAGTTCTTTTTCAGCCATTCTAACATAAGCATTTCTGTATGTTGAAACCGACAGAAAATCATTTAGGCTCTTCAAAGTGCTTTGATAGGATACTGAACCCAAGGATACCTCTGTTTTGAGAAGCCAATCAGGTCCTAAGGCAAACGAAAAACAAAAAGAACTGATGGTGTACCTTAATCATTTCAGAGCAGGAGAGAAACAATGTGGCTTTTGTAACACTGAGAAGGGGGCAGTATTCCTGCTATCAAACCTGCCTTCCATATAACGACCATTGTGTGTGAATTGATATGAAAATTGTTGATAAGGCATTCTGCAGTGCAAATCTAAACATTAAAGAATTTAATACTATAGGCATCAACCATTTACAAGATGTCTTCAAGTTACTTTTATATATCAGCACAGACCCACACAAACTGGAAAATACAGAAATATTGTGAAAAAACCAGGCATTAATACTTTGTCATACTACTGTAAAATTACTAATGTAGCAACGATCTCTGGGGTGAATACAGTGTACATATGAAAATGATTACTGTAAAATACCGCTACCAACATCCTCAGTAGGTTAAATCTTCTGGGATAACAAGCAGTATCACTAAAGGGTATATATATTTCTGTAAAACTGCAACACATTTTACTTCACTATGAAACAATCACCAGGAATAAAAAAAACTAGAAAAACTTTACAGAAGAAAAAAATAAATATTATAGGCATCTCTTCATAGGACCAGTGTAAGTTTTTTTTCAAGATCACAGCTATATCTATTTACACAGTAAATGTATGTGTTTTTTATAGTATATGACCCATGGCTAGTGAAAGGGTGGAAGACCATACAAAATATGTGCAATAGAATGCCCTACTCATTTTATTTTCAGAAGGTTGGGGCACGATGGGTGTCACTGGGGTGACACTAATGTTTAATTCTCCATTCCTGAACAGATATTGGCTCAGGGGATCAATTTTAGGGGTACAGAGTGAACAGTAGGTGGCACACAAAGATATAAGGTACTCTCTAAGGATAAAAAATATAAAAAACAATAAGAAAAAAGTCCTTTAGATTTGTTAACCCTTGCAGATCCTTTTCCAATCTTTCAGCTGTACATATACCTGTGAGACTGTCTAAGGATAGTTTGTGTGGTGTATCCACGCTCTTAGCCAGCCGTTGTGTTACCAAATTCTGCTCCAGTGGAGAACAAGGTGCATTAGAGGCTCTGCCATTTGATTAAGTTGTCCGGATTGTCCTAGCCTAAAGTTCTTATATTTGAAACAATACTTTTTAAACAAATTGCAGTAAGAATGTTTACAATGCCACATGCTCTTCATTGAACTTAAAGATGGGAAATGAGCTTCTTGCAATAAAGACTGTGACACTTTATAGAAGGTGATCGAGAATACAATTCTGTGTATGCAGATTTCCCTGTGAACCCCTCACTTGGATGGATTATGTTCTCAAGCTACGGGTCACTAGTACTCTGGCCTTGAGTGCAGAGCCACCTGTTTAGCCGTAAGATCAGTTATTTGTTTTTCTGCACTGTGAAGTGATATCTCTATGCTCTCCCATTGGTAATTCCCTTTCACTCCTGTAAATGTATGTCCACATGTCATACCTTCCCAAGTCTATAAAATCTCTGTGATTTATTTGTTCAGGGTTCTGACTCTTTGTAAATTCAGAATCCATGGAGCTTGTGTCAAATATACTTTGTCTTTAACATCAAGTGGTCTCTAGTTACTGGATTTCCCCATCAGTTGCAATTGGATTCCAATCCCCTAAGGTCCTTTGGGGGATACCAAATTAATACAAGAACTATACAGGAGCAACCATATATTTCAAATGTTGATTAATACAAGGTTTTTTTTATTGCCCGTTATATACAAAATAGTTACAAATAGAAATAGAACTGGCAGGCCAATAAATTAAATCAAAAACGACAGATTAATTCATAATCTATAAAAACACTAAATAGTTAAATAGAAAATCAATGGTACGGGATCTAAAGTCATGTTTTTAAAAAGCACATATAGGTTCCCATCACTAAATAAAAACATTTTGTTATGTAGGTCTGTTAAAAATGTCTGTGAAAAATATTGTACCTTTGAAGTTTAGAGGCCGCTGGCCGTCTTACTCTTTGATACTCTGAGGTTGCAGTCATTTATCAACAAGTATATATATATATATATCTATGTGTGTGTGTAAGGGTTAAACTACCCTTGAGCCTTATCTAGCATCGGTAGGGCAGCCCATCAATAACTAGCGAGCAGGACGGCCAGCGGCCACTGAACTTTGAAGGAGGTCACAAAAAAGACGTAGAAGAGAAAGCCACAGAAACAATCACGTGTATGTCAAACCAGGTACAACATTTTTCACAGACATACATTACAAAATCGTTTTATTTACTGATAAGGACCTGTATATGCATTTTAAAAATTGACTTTAGATCCCCTTTAAAAACCGTATATCTGTCACAATTCATAAGTTCAGAGCAGTACAGTTCATACAGTTCCTTAAGCAGGTATTTCACCAAGTTGCTTCAAATAGACCCTGAAATGATAGGAGGGTATAAAGATTCATAAATTGTTTATTTATTCATTCAAATGTTTGTTTATTTATTAACATTCGGATTATTTGTTTGCACCTGGATATTTCTTGAAATAAGTTTCTTTGTTTAACATGAATGGCCCAAGTTTTAGTTTGCGCAAATACTAAATTGAATATGTTTAGGGAAATTCCCACCAATCCTTGTAAATATTTTCAACATTCCCTTGTACTGTACATACCTATTTTAGGCGGTAACTAAGTTGAATGAATGACAACAACAATCCTAATGGGTTTATTAAATGATTTTTAGCAGACTTGAGGCATGGTTATGCAAATTGAAGAAACAACTGTTATCCAGAACCCCAGGTCTTAAACATTCCCAATAACAGATCCCATACCTGTACAAGATAAAGCTTTACATTAGAGAATTGTGGATACAGTTATGATTCGGCATAACAAATAAGTATGTTGTTTTATAATGTTGAAGACTGTATCCCTGCCTGTTTGAAACAGTTTCATTGCTAATCTTGTAATCAGATTTATGAAATGGATGCTGGCAATCAGACTGTTGTGTCTGAGCTGGTTCTTCTGGGTCTCACCAATTGTAAGCAACTGAAGATGCCTCTCTTTGCACTGTTTTCTCTTGTCTATCTTCTAACAGTACTTGGTAACTTTGGCATGGCAGTTATAATATGGATATCTCCTCAGCTGCACAGTTCAATGTACTTCTTTTTTTTTAATCTTTCTCTCGTGGATGCCTGCTTTTCTACCACCATTAGTCCTAGGATGCTGTTAAACTTCTTCCTGGAGACTGCAAAAATTTCTGTAATAGAATGTGCCTTTCAGATGTATTTTGCAGTCTCGTTCGGTAGCACAGAATGCTTTCTTCTTGCCTTCATGGCATATGACAGATACATTGCCATCTGCAGTCCATTGTACTACTCTGTTATTATGACCAAGCACCATTGTCTTCTACTAATGGCAATATCATACATCTGTGGCTTCCTTCACTCCATTATTCATACTGCTGCTACGTTTGTGCATTCTCTGTGCCGGACAGACATTCACCATTTTTTCTGTGACATTCAACCTCTATTGAAACTGTCTTGCCAGGAAACCTTCACTAATGAGATTCTTCTAGTGATCTTCAGCGGTTCAATAACACTGTTATGTCTTCTTGGAACTGTTATATCTTACCTTTGGATCTTAAATGCCATCTTTAAAATGTATTATTCAGGTGTAAGGTACAAAACCTTCTCAACATGCTCTTCCCATCTGGTGTCTGTCTTCTTGTTTTTTGGCAGTGTTCTTTTTATGTATTTAAGACCAAATTCCAGTTATAAAGATCAGGATCTGTCAGCTTCTGTGTTTTATTCTCTTGTAATACCCATGTTAAACCCAATTATTTATAGTCTACGGAACAGAGATGTTAGACTGGTCCTAAGAAGAGCATTATCAGTAAACATACCCATTAATCTGGGGCCGCACTAAATGTTTTTATTGTTATCCACTTTTTATGGTCATGTTTCTGGCAGTTTTATGTTATGCACTTTTGAAGTACTGCTACCAAAGTTAACACATTTAAAGTAAAGTGTTTAATATTAGGTAAACCATCCTCTTCTTTAGAATAACCAGTTCAGTTAGTCTTAGACATGAGCAGGCTATAAGTATATGACACCCTAATGCCCTTAATTCAGCCAAATGAGCAACTCTTTTTGCGGCATTCTAAGAGCCCACAATGTTGCATCCCAGGAGTATAGGAGCAAATTCAGGGTGGGGGGAACTTTGACCCCAAATCATAGGTAATTCTATTAGTCTAGTCCCTGCTGCAATTATTTATTAAAAGATGTGTACAGCTACCTGTCTTGCAAATCCATATACTTCAACCTTTCAGTGCCTGTAAATTCTAAATATTGCATAGTGTAAAGTAATTTGCCATCCCAACATATTTTCAGATGGTCAAGCTGCACAGTTCACATGATCCTGCTCTAGGTCATTACAACAAAAGAATAGTGGTTAAAACTACACATGTTCATCAAACTCAAATATTCCTTTAAATTATTATTACATAGATTGTAGCTGATACAGATAAAGGACCCCCCCCCCCATACATCCTTAAAGGAGAAGGAAAGCCGTTTCACACTTGGGAGTGCCTAACTGCACCGGCCCGGGGTTATTCCAGCGAGCATCACAGAGCGTTCCTCTTCTGGCTTCTACTTCCTCAAATTTCTTGAGGCAGACCCATGCGCAGTAGTTAAAGTTCGGCTTTTCACTGCATATCCTAAAAGCACTTTATTAATAACGTTTTCACCTGGGCCGGTGCAGTTTTCTGCTGATAGGAGCACCAGCCCAAGGTTTCAGGTAAGTAAATACGACTTTCTTTCTCCTTTAATGGTTCTAAAATGGCAAAATTTTCTCTGGATAAACAATTTGCTCTTCAATTTGATTGTTTTCTGTAATTTCAGGAAACAAAAACTATCATTGTGGCACCTACCAATTAAACAGTTTCAGAGAGAGTAACAGAGACTAAAATTGACCTTAAATGCCCAAACATGGATCATCAATTTAGATTGATACCTTTATAAGGGAATATGGACACATGTCCATGATCAAGGAAACATTAGCTGGGAGGTGCCAATATGTTAGTATGGTGCTCCTCAAAAAAATGCACCAGGACAAGGATCTTTCTGTAGCAGCACTATATTATTACAATATACTTATGTATTTTAATACAGTTTTAGTTTATAAGCAGTGAAATATGCATTTACAGCCACTCTGCTACTGTAATGGTGTTCAGCAAGTTTAAGAACACATAAGAAAGGCATAAGTCAGAGGTTATATATAATATTGACAAGTCTCTTGTTAAATATCGGGTATATGTTCCTTTATGTATCACATATGATAACAGGCTGATATGTGGTGTGAGAATATACTGTTTTCAGGAACATAAGAGCAGGAAATGTGATTAAGTTAGAGTGCTTTCAGAACTTTCATCAGATGTCGAATGCCCAAACATTCTACTCTACTTATAGCAGATTGTAACTGATGATACGTGTGGTATTTCACTCTTGAACAGGCTATGTAATTTTAGTATTATAATAAAATTTATATATCATTCACACCAAAAAATAATTTGTTTGTATAATACTCCGGCTTTACAGCTTCCAAAAATTAACTAGAGGCTAAATAGAATTGGATAGTATGCCTAACTCTGTTTTGGAAGCAGCTCTTTCTTCGCCAATGGCTGCTTAAGATGTATCAATTAGGTTGCAGAGAAATGATTTGCACCTAGATTTAATGCTTATGGGTCACTCCCTCCTACCTTCCCCTCTCCTTCATTTCAACCTTCATTTCACACCCAATGCCAACTTTTCTGATGGGCAGCTCCTTACCTCTGAAATTCCATCTCTGAATTCCTTTGTAGAGAACATTATTAGATCTCCTATCAGATCCTATCTTTAAGAGCACTAGAACACTATCTGGTCCAGTCTTGGCACCACTGCCCAAGCCTTCTTGGACTTTTGCACCCTCCTATTTTATGCATGTGTGTTCCACTCACTTGTAAACTCTCTGGGTACAGGGTCCTCCATTCTACTGTATCTATTTCCACGTCATTTCATCTATGTGTATTTATACATATTGGTTTATTTATTACGTTGTATAATGCTTGTCATCCCTGTGTGCATTATTCTGTATTGTAAGATTGTACAACTCTGCATATCCTAAAAGCACTTTATTAATAAAGTTATACATACACACAAATTTATATATATATTTATATGTAGAAAGTATATGTATCTGGTTTTAAAAGGATGTGGGGGCACCTCTAATCTTATATGAATACTGATCAGCTCTTTGAAAAAAAAATCTGTAAAACTAAAAGTGCAAATGATTGAGCTGTGTATTTCTCCTTACTCCTGATTTGACACTATATACCACCATTGCTGAAATCACACAATCAAAGATGTTCAATGTGGTGAGATTAATAAAGGCTGAGTGATTTATGAAGCTGTGTATTACACCATAATTTTACTCCATCTAAGATGAAAGTCAGTGGGACAAGTTCAGGAAAAGAAAAGATTTTATTCACAGTTTTTTATTATTTTTTCACATTTTTCAATATTAATAAGCAAGCATTCAATTTTTAAAAATTAGAGTTTATTTGAAGTAGAAAAAACCTGTAACATTACACAAACCTGAATTGTAATAAATTAGCCCATTAAACCTTAATAATATTCCAGAGTTGTGCATCTTGTTAAAGAAGTGGTATTACAAAAAATTCAGGCAGACTTCTAAAGTTTAGATTGTTCAAAAATAAACCAGAGTGCAAAAGGGGTTAACTGGGAAAAGAGATTACTATTACAAAAGTTTATAATCTTGCCCTACCCAGGGAGAAAGGTCTAATCTCTGAAAAGAAGAGAAGGGACAGCAATTAATAGAGACCAGTCATGCAAATATTATATCAATAGGGATTTATACAGTGAGGGAATTGAAAAGTGTCAATGAAATGATTACACTGAGAACTGGTGGGAAATGTCCCTTGTCATACTTTTGATACTTCTGAAAACATGTATTTGTTCCAGGCTGAAACCAGGATAATTATCAAATGCAAACACAGCACTGCTTTTTTTTCTAGCAAACTCACACACCATGAAAAATCAATTTAGTTATATTCTATTGATTCTGTCTTACTAAAGATATGTTATCTGCATGAGTTACCTTAATGCTGACCCTGCAGCTTGCGTTCATGCTTTTCTCTACTCTTTGCTGCCTCTTAGCAAACATTCAGCAATGAAGTAATGTTAAAATTACCATTTAAAGGGGATCTATATTTAGATTTATAATGGCCCCAGCTAGGCCATTATGTACAAATGTGTGGACACAGAATCAGCAAACATGTCCCAGATCCTCAGGCAGGGCACTAAGTCATTATACACATGTGTGTGCCCTGACATGGCTGCCAAATACTAAGTGAAATTCTAAGTGAAAATCCATTAAAATGTATCATCTGAAAAAAATGTTACCATCAATAATCCACACTTATTAATGCGGAGTGCACACCTTACAGATACACACTTTTTGTAGTGTCAGGTCCAACATTATGCAAAAAGGAAACCAGCAGCACATTGTGTTGAATTGCCGAAGTGCACCAAAAATTTATTAAGCCCACATCATACAAATAGGCAACGTTTTTGGCCTACCAGGCCCTGCTGGTTTCCTTTTTGCCATCAATAATCCAGTGATTTAAAATAAGGCAACTTTAAAGGAGAAGGATACCCAGTCGGCGCAAAAACCCTCCCCTGTGTTGCTTACCCTCCCTCCTCCCCCCTGGCCTACCTGTCTCGCTGGGCAAATGCCCCTAACTTGTTACTTACCCTTCTGCGTAGGTCCAGTCTACGGAGTTCACCGACACCATCTTCTTCCAAGCGATCTTCTTCCTGCTTTGACCGCCATTTTGGCGCATGCGCAGTAGGAGCATTTCACCTGTACGGATCTACTGCGCATGCGCCAAAAGTCACAAAGTTTTCCGATTTCACTTTGTGACTTTTGGAAGCAGGAAGAAGATCGCTTGGAAGAAGATGGCGTCGGTGAACTCCGTAGACTGGACCTGCGCAGAAGGGTTAGTAACAAGTATGGGGCATTTGCCCAGCGAGACAGGTAGGCCAGGGGGGAGGAGGGAGGGGAAGCAACACAGTGGAGGGGGGGAGGTTTTTTGCGCCAACTGGGTTTCCTTCTCCTTTAAGTTTAGATAACAACTAAGGATATGAGCAGATTCAATTATAACAGCATATTGAGCCTTTGCTTCTTGTGACTTCTAATGTTTTTTCTCCTTTTGGTCATTCAGATTAATAAAATATAATGATATAATTCTCCATAATGAGAAAACATAGGAACAAGTCATATCTAGCTGGTTTGGACTTAAACAAGGCATAAAAATGCCATCTCCCATAGACTCCATTTTATCTAAATAATCCAAATCCAAATGATTTACCTTTATTCTGTATATTTCCCTGCTCATTTAAAATAACCTTGACTTGCTGTAGCTTAATGAACTACGTAATGTAGCTCTATAATTAACAGCCTGTCTGGATACTCCTGCTTCTCTGTGGTAATAAATGTAGTTTCTGTCTTTTTCTTGGCCCCATATATATATTAACTCTTTCCCAACTTTATCACTGCTGGGAATAAATAATGGCAAACTGAAAACCAAGAAAAGGTAGAAAAAGCACTAATGCTTTGTACTCCAGAAAGGTCAAAGGGACAACTCAGGCCAGGGTCCACTTGGAAAAAAACAGGTACCTTAGCAGACCAACAGGGCCGGAAAAATGGGTAGAAGTAGAAATAGAAGAGGCATGTCCCTAGGGCACAACGGTGAAGGGGCACTAGGCATATAACTCTTCTGTCTGTCTACCATTGTTTCTCCTGAGGCTGTTGGCTAAGAGAGCAAGCAGGAGAACTATCATGTTGCCCCCCCCCCACTGCTTGTCACCTGGGGGCAGTCAAGTGATTGGCTTGCCTTGAGCGCCATTCTCTCATTAGGCATTGGCAATGCAGACAGTCTGAAACTGCTTACATTGTGCCTGCTTAAAGGGGTGGTTCAGCTTTAAGGTAACTTTTATTATGTTCTAGAACGGCCAATTCTAAGCAACTTTTCAATTGGTTTTCATTATTTATTTTTTTATAATTGTATAGTTATTTGCCTCATATTCCAGTCTCTTTTTAAAATCAATGCATGGTTGTTAGAGTAATTTGGACCCTAGTTACCAGATTGCTTAAGATGCAAATTGAAGAGCTGCTGAATACAAAGCTAAATAACTCAAAACCCTTCAATAATAGTAATAATAATAGAAAATGAAAACCAATTGCAAATTGTTTCAGAATATCACTCCCTACATAATACTAAAAGTTATCTCAAAGGTGAACAACCCCTTTAGGTTTCAATTCCCAGGATTGAATTGCCATCTTTGCTTCATATTTGTATTATACGCTACCTCAGACAATTGTATTCAAGTAGTAAATTAAATATCAGTTGTATTATTAAGCTGTAGTTATAGCTGTGCTAGAATTTTGTATTTTTTAGAGATACACTCAAGTTCTGTAGGACCTCATCATTCTGTCAAGTTCAACTTCATATTATGTTAGGCAAATGGAGGGGGAATGAAGTCAGATGTAAATTTTGCATCAAGGTAGAACCCCATAAAAGCCAATCAGAATTCACTTTTCATCAGTCAACAGCCATTGCAGCCAGAGTTATTACTGATGTTTTGCAAAAAATAGTAATGCTATAATAAAAACCTAACTTTTTAAAGGAAAACTGAAGCTTAATTAATGAAGTACACTAGAAATGTTGTACATGATATTTTGGGTTTCTGTGCCGGCTCAAGGCAACCACAGCCTTTTAGCATGGAAGATCTGTGTCTCTGGAGATGTCCCAGTAGCTCCCCATCTTCTTTTCTGCTGATTCACTGCACATGCTCTGTGCTGCTGTCACTTACTGAGCTTAGGGACAATATACAGTACACATATATATAAATGTCACAATAAAAGGCTGGTTAGTACTTAATACATATAATTACTTAATGGCAGTACAGAAAACAGAATTTAATAATCAGCCCTGTAGCCACAGCTTTTATTATAGTCCAACCTCATTTTCTGCTTGATAATTTGCGATGACCCCTAAGCTTAGCTCCTCAACAGCTGCTTAAAGCCCACTGAGCATGTGAGTGTTACAGACACTTTCCAAGATGGTGACCCCCTGTGACAGGGATTAGAGATGTCGCGAACTGTTCGCCGGCGAACTTGTTCGCGCGAACATCGGGTGTTCGCGCTCGCCGGAAGTTCGCGAACGTCGCGCGACGTTCGCCATTTTGGGTTCGCCATTGTTGGCGCTTTTTTTTGCCCTCTCACCCCAGACCAGCAGGTACATGGCAGCCAATCAGGAAGCTCTCCCCTGGACCACTCCCCTTCCCTATAAAAACCGAAGCCCTGCAGCGTTTTTTCACTCTGCCTGTGTGTGCTGAAGAGATAGTGTAGGGAGAGAGCTGCTGCCTGTTAGTGATTTCAGGGACAGTTGAAAGTTTGCTGGCTAGTAATCGTTTTGATACTGCTCTGTTATTGGAGGGACAGAAGTCTGCAGGGGTTTGAGGGACATTTAAGCTTAGGTAGCTTTGCTGGCTAGTAATCTACCTTCTACTGCAGTGCTCTGTATGTAGCTGCAGTGGGCAGCTGTCCTGCTTCTGATCTCATCTGCTGACTGCTGCAATAGCAATAGTCCTTGTAAGGACTGCTTTTATTTATTTTTTTGTTGTTTTACTACTACTACTACTACTACTACTACTACTACTACTATAAGAGCCCAGTGCTATTAGTCTAGCAGTGTTGGGGAGTGGGACTGGTGTGCTAATCTGCTGCTCCTAGTAGTTCAGCAGCACCAACTTTAATTTTTTTTTTTTAATATTCATTCTTTTTTATTTAACTTTTTTTTATTTTACTATCGCTGTAGTAGTGTATAAGTTGACCTTTTAGGCATTATTTGCCCTGTAGGCATTTTTTGCCCAGTGTGTTATTCAACCAACTGCTATCTAGCTGTGTGCCCGTGTTCACATTCTGTCTAAATATCCATAATATTACCGTCTCCAGAAAAAACACCGGAGTGACTTTTTTCAAGCAGCCATAATAAATTTTACGTAATCCGTATCCATCGCTGTAGTAGTGTATAAGTTGACCTTTTAGGCATTATTTGCCCTGTAGGCATTTTTGCCCAGTGTGTTATTCAACCAACTGCTATCTAGCTGTGTGCCCGTGTTCACATTCTGTCTAAATATCCATAATATTACCGTCTCCAGAAAAAACACCGGAGTGACTTTTTTCAAGCAGCCATAATAAATTTTACGTAATCCGTATCCATCGCTGTAGTAGTGTATAAGTTGACCTTTTAGGCATTATTTGCCCTGTAGGCATTTTTTGCCCAGTGTGTTATTCAACCAACTGTTATCTAGCTGTGTGACCGTGTTCACATTCTGTCTAAATATCCATAATATTACCGTCTCCAGAAAAAACACCGGAGTGACTTTTTTCAAGCAGCCATAATAAATTTTACGTAATCCGTATCCATCGCTGTAGTAGTGTATAAGTTGACCTTTTAGGCATTATTTGCCCTGTAGGCATTTTTTGCCCAGTGTGTTATTCAACCAACTGTTATCTAGCTGTGTGACCGTGTTCACATTCTGTCTAAATATCCATAATATTACCGTCTCCAGAAAAAACACCGGAGTGACTTTTTTTCAAGCAGCATTCTTATATTTTACGTAATCCGTATCCACCGCTGTGTATACGTTGACCTTGTAGGCATTATTTGCCCTGTAGGCATTTTTTGCCCAGTGTGTTATTCAACCAACTGCTATCTAGCTGTGTGCCCGTGTTCACATTCTGTCTAAATATCCATAATATTACCGTCTCCAGAAAAAACACCGGAGTGACTTTTTTTCAAGCAGCATTCTTATATTTTACGTAATCCGTATCCACCGCTGTGTATACGTTGACCTTGTAGGCATTATTTGCCCTGTAGGCATTTTTTGCCCAGTGTGTTATTCAACCAACTGCTATCTAGCTGTGTGCCCGTGTTCACATTCTGTCTAAATATCCATAATATTACCGTCTCCAGAAAAAACACCGGAGTGACTTTTTTTCAAGCAGCATTCTTATATTTTACGTAATCCGTATCCACCGCTGTGTATACGTTGACCTTTTAGGCATTATTTGCCCTGTAGGCATTTTTTGCCCAGTGTGTTATTCAACCAACTGCTATCTAGCTGTGTGCCCGTGTTCACATTCTGTCTAAATATCCATAATATTACCGTCTCCAGAAAAAACACCGGAGTGACTTTTTTTCAAGCAGCATTCTTATATTTTACGTAATCCGTATCCACCGCTGTGTATACGTTGACCTTGTAGGCATTATTTGCACAGTGTTTTCTTCAAACCGCCATCTAGCTGTGTGAGCTTGTTCACATTTTGTCTAAATATTGATAATATTATCGTCTCTAGAAAAACCACTTGAGTTACTTTTTTTCAAGCAGCATTCATATATTTTACGTAATCCGTATCCACCGCTGTGTATACGTTGACCTTGTAGGCATTATTTGCACACTGTTTTCTTCAAACTGCCATCTAGCTGTGTGTATTATCGTTTCCAGAAAAACCAACTGAGTTTTTGTTGTTGTTGTTTTTTTAAAAATAATGCCAGGCAAAGGCAGGCCGCCACGCAGAGGCCGTGCTAGGGGCCGTGCTGCTATGCAATCCTGTGGCCCTAGCAAATTGCCCAGTTTTAAAAAGCCAATGACCCTGAACTCCCAAAATGCTGAAGAGGTAGTTGACTGGCTTACACAGCACACCCCATCCTCTACCGTTTCTAACTTTACCACAACATCCTCCTCATCCTCCACTGCTATGGCCACCCCACGTAACACTTCCTCCACCACCGGTGCCCCTTCTTCACTGGGGTCAGAGGAGTTATTTTCCCATGAGTTTCTTGAACTGAGTAATGCGCAACCATTATTGCCAGAAGAAGATGAAGGAGATGAGGACCTTACACCAGATTTAATTCTGGCAGAGAACACGATAGAGATGGACATAATGAGTGATGAGGAGGAGGTCCCCGCTGCTGCTTCCTTCTGTGATGTGTCAGAAGAAATTGATGCATCTGAGGAGAATGATGATGAGGAGATTGATGTTTTGTGGGTGCCTAGTAGAAGAGAGCAAGAGGAGGGTAGTTCAGATGGAGAGACGGAGAGTCAGAGAGGCAGTAGGAGAATAAGACCTAGAAGAAGCAGGGAGGACAGCCCGCAGGGATCAGTAGGGCAACAACATGTATCGGCACCTGTGTTCAGCCGGCCAACGCACCCGCCATTGCCGCCAATACCGCCAACTCCGCCAACTTCTACTGTTACCGCCAGATCGCACACTTCCAAAAAGTCAGCAGTGTGGGATTTTTTTAATGTGTGTGCCTCTGACAAAAGCATTGTAATTTGCAATGAGTGCAGTCAGAAACTGAGCCTTGGTAAGCCCAACAGCCACATAGGTACAACTTCTATGCGAAGGCACATGAGCGGCAAGCACAAAGCACTTTGGGAGCAACACCTCAAAGGCAACAGGCAAACTAAAAGCCACACTCCTTCTGGTCCAGCATCTTACTGCTCTACCTCTGCTCTCCTTGACCCGTCTGAACCACCCTCCACTCCGCCTTCCACCTTGACCACCTGTTCCCATTCCCAGTCATCTGCCACCAGCCAAGTTTCTGTGAAGGCCATGTTTGAGCGTAAGAAGCCAATGTCTGACTGTCACCCCCTTGCGCGGCGTCTGACAGCTGGCTTGTCTGCACTCTTAGCCCGCCAGCTTTTACCATACCAGCTGGTGGACTCTGAGGCCTTCCGCAAATTTGTAGCAATTGGGACACCGCAGTGGAAGGTACCCAGCCGCAATTTTTTTTCTAAAAAGGGAATACCACACCTGTACCAACATGTGCAGAGCCAAGTTACCGCATCTCTGTCACTTAGTGTTGGGCCAAAGGTCCATATGACTACTGACGCATGGTCCTCCAAGCATGGTCAGGGCAGGTATGTCACCTACACTGCCCACTGGGTGAACTTGGTAATGGCTGGGAAGCAGGGAATGGGTAGCTCAACAACAACAGTGGAGTTGGTGTCACCGCCACGGATTGCACGCGGTTCTGCCACCACCTCTACTCCTCCATCGCTCTCTACCTCGTCTTCTTCTTCTTCTTCTTACTCTGCTGCTGGGTCCTCCTTCTCCTCCTCCACACCTGTGCACCCCCAGCTCCCCCTAGGCTATTCGACGTGCCAGGTACGCCGTTGTCACGCTGTCTTGGGGATGACGTGCCTGGAAAGCAAAAACCATACCGGATCTGTACTCCTGTCATCTCTGCAGTCACAGGCCGATCGGTGGCTGACCCCACACCAACTGCAGATCGGAAAAGTGGTGTGTGACAATGGAAGCAATCTGTTGGCAGCGTTGAGACTAGGCAATTTAACACATGTGCCCTGCATGGCACATGTGTTAAATTTAATAGTCCAACGTTTTGTCTCCAAGTACCCAGGATTCCAGGACGTTCTCACCCAGTCCAGAAAGGTGTCGGCCCATTTCAGGCGTTCCTACACAGCCATGGCACGCCTTGCTGACATTCAGCAGCGCTACAACATGCCAGTCAGGCGTTTGATTTCTGACAGCCAGACTCGCTGGAATTCAACGCTCCTTATGTTGGAACGTCTGCTGCAACAACAAAGGGCCGTCAACGAGTACCTTTTTGAACTGGGTGGTAGGACTGGATCTGCACAGCTGGGGATTTTTTTCCCCCGTTACTGGGTGCTTATGCGCGATGCCTGCAGGCTCATGCGACCTTTTGAAGAGGTGACAAATATGGTCAGTCGCACCGAAGGCACCATCAGCGACCTAATACCCTTCGCTTTATTCCTGGAGCGTGCCGTGCGACGAGTGACAGATGAGGCTGTAGACCAGCGTGACGAGGAGCTGGAAGCGCACGATTTCTGGTCGGAATCACCAGAACGAACCCAGGCACCTGCTGCAACGCAGGGAGAGGTGCCAGAAGTGGAGTCAGAGGAGGAAGGTGGCTTTGTGGAGGAGGAGGAGGAGGACCAACAGGAGCAGGCTTCCCAGGGGGCTAGTGGTGACCTTTTGGGGACCCCTGGTCTTGTACGTGGCTGGGGGGAGGAGACCGTGGATGATGCAGTCCTTGATAATGAGGAAGCGGAGATGGATAGCTCTGCATCCAACCTTGTGAGAATGGGGTCTTTCATGCTGTCATGCCTGTTGAAGGACCCCCGTATCAAGAGGCTTAAGGAGAAGGACCTGTACTGGGTCGCAACGCTACTAGACCCTCGGTACAAGCATAAAGTGTCAGAAATGTTACCAACATACCACAAGTCCGAAAAGATGCGGCATTTACAAACCAGCCTGCAAAACATGTTGTACAATGCTTTTAAGGGTGATGTCACTTCAGGAACTCATCAACATTCCAGGGGCAGAGGTGCCAGTAATCCTGCCACGAGCACACCTGCAAGGACAAAGCCCTTTGGCCAGTCTGTAACGTCAGACATGCAAATGTTTTTCTGTCCAAGGCAGCGCCACAACCCTTCTGGATCCACCCTCAAAGAACGCCTCGACCGGCAGGTAGCGGACTACCTGGCATTAACTGCAGATATCGACACTCTGAGGAGCGATGAACCCCTGGACTACTGGGTGCGCAGGCTTGATCTGTGGCCAGAGCTGTCACAATTTGCCATGAACCTCTTGTCTTGCCCAGCCTCAAGTGTGCTCTCAGAAAGGACCTTCAGTGCAGCAGGAGGGATTGTAACTGAGAAGAGAACTCGCCTAGGTCACAAAAGTGTCGATTACCTGACCTTTATTAAAATGAATGAGGGGTGGATCTCGGAGGGTTACTGCACGCCGGAAGACTTGTTCTGACTTCTATGCAGCTGTCCTTCTCTTCAAGCCTCATGACTCCACACACAGCTGTCCTTTAGCGTCCTCCTCCCTCCGCCACCGTTACAAACTAGGGTGCAAACCCTACTGGTTTAATTTTTCTGGCCTCTGTGCTTCAGTGGCTGCAACCAAAAAAACTGGGCAAACAATGTCTACAAGGTCAACGTATGGCGAAAAATGACTATTTTCAGCATTTATATGGCATATTTTTTCTGGCAACTGTGCTTCAGTGGCTGCGTCCAAAAAAATGCATATTTTCTGCATTTATATGGCATAATTTTTCTGGCCTCTGTGCTTCAGTGGCTGCAACCAAAAAAATGCATATTTTCTGCATTTATATGGCATAATTTTTCTGGCCTCTGTGCTTCAGTGGCTGCAACCAAAAAAATTTATATTTTCTGCATTTATATGGCATAATTTTTCTGTCAACTGTGCTTCAGTGGCTGCGACCAAAAAAATGCATATTTTCTGCATTTATATGACATAATTTTTCTGTCAACTGTGCTTCAGTGGCTGCAACCAAAAAAATTTATATTTTCTGCATTTATATGGCATATTTTTTCTGGCAACTGTGCTTCAGTGGCTGCAACCAAAAAAATTTATATTTTCTGCATTTATATGGCATAATTTTTCTGTCAACTGTGCTTCAGTGGCTGCGACCAAAAAAATGCATATTTTCTGCATTTATATGACATAATTTTTCTGGCCTCTGTGCTTCAGTGGCTGCAACCAAAAAAATTTATATTTTCTGCATTTATATGGCATAATTTTTCTGTCAACTGTGCTTCAGTGGCTGCGACCAAAAAAATGCATATTTTCTGCATTTATATGGCATATTTTTTATGGCCTCTGTGCTTCAGTGTCTGCGACAAAAAAAATGTATATTGTTAGCATTTATATGGCATATTTTTCCTGGCCTCTGTGCTGCAGTGGCTGCGACAAAAAAAAAATAATATTGTTTGCATTTATATGGCATATTTTTCTGGCCTCTGTGCTGCAGTGGCTGCGACAAAAAAAAATTAATATTGTTTGCATTTATATGGCATATTTTTTCTGGCCTCTGTGCTGCAGTGGCTGCCACAAAAAAAAATTAATATTTTCAGCATTTATATGGCATATTGTTTCTGGACTTCTGGTTCAGTGGCTGCGACAAAAAAACATAATTTTTCAGGAAAGTACACATGCCTAATTTTTCAGGGTTCTGCAACAGTGGCAAAATCGCATCTTTTATGGTCACCGCAGGTGATCAATAAAGTAGACCAAAACTGGGCCCACACTGCAGAATCTGTGTTTTTTGGTTCACTTCACTGTACATTGAATTACCTCTGCCTGACCGTGCACGTGCGCACAAGCACGGTGACTGCTAAACACACCACTACAGAAATATTGCCACCAACAGGACGAACATCCTGGAGGTGACAAGCAACTAGTAATTAAAAACTATTATTTGCTCACTTGACGGTATCATTCATTAAAGCTCTTTGCGTCTTTTTGCGTTGCAGTAAGCACCGCGTTTCGTCTTTGCGTGTGAACAGGCTGTAACTTTTACACGACTTGATTGGCATGTAGACGCCGGACGTTTTAAAGCATTTTATTACACAGGTTTAGAAATGTAGTGTGATTTCTGCCCTTTACAGCACAAAACGCAGCGCTGTGTCAACAATGGATTTTTTAGAAACATTTTTGCCCATGATCCCCCTCTGGCATGCCACTGTCCAGGTCGTTGCACCCTTTAAACAACTTTAAAATCATTTTTCTGGCCAGAAATGTCTTTTCTAGATGTTAAAGTTCGCCTTCCCATTGAAGTCTATGGGGTTCGCGAACCGTTCGCGAACCGCTCGCATTTTTGCGCAAGTTCGCGAATATGTTCGCGAACTTTTTTTCCGACGTTCGCTACATCCCTAACAGGGATCCTGCTGGATCATTGCTGCTGTTGAGAAGCTGAAACTTTAGGCTGGTGCAATAAGTTCAGTATATAAAATACTGCAATTTTAGCCAAATTAATTTTCAGGGTTTAGTTCTCCTTTAAAGAGAGACTGAATAAGCATATCATTCAAAAGACATACCATAAATGTCAATGTCGTAAATGTCAATTGCAATTTACTACTGCATTCTATAATGTCATATTTAGTTTTCTCTTACTGTTGAGCTGGCCATAGATGCAAAGATTTCCTTGCAATATCGGACGAACGATTGAACGTCCTCATCTCCCGACCTGCCACTAACCATTCAGATCAAACAAAGCAGTAAAGAACAGATCAGCAATCGTACGAAAGTTATGTCCATCAAGAGCTAGTGACAGACTCCCTCTGAAGATCGGCAGATCGGCAATACATGCAGAGATATGATCATCAGCCGACAGAAATCTTTTAACCTGTCCGATCGACTGAACGACCGATCAGCATGGCAAGATAAATGCTTGATAAAGGAGTCTGACCCCCATTTTCTGTGAATAAACGCAAGGGCTTGTCCCTGCTTGCACCTGCCCTTTGAGTGCCAGTGATTTCTTACCTATAAGATAAATGTCGGGACACTCCACACATGATCCGAAAATCGTACGAATAGAGGATTCATACGATCGGATCATTGTGTCTATGGACAGCTTAAGGTTGGCAATCACAATTCCTTTATCTTTATTCCTAAACTTTGTGAAATCATTTATATTTGTCTCTACTTAGACTACTCTCAAATATCTGGAACCCATCCCAGCTATAGTCAGGTGATCCCACTGGTGTCTAATAAAAGGGCAGCCAAG
Source organism: Xenopus laevis (assembly GCF_017654675.1). NCBI lineage: Eukaryota > Metazoa > Chordata > Amphibia > Anura > Pipidae > Xenopus > Xenopus laevis. The sequence continues at coordinate 155,312,724 of NC_054371.1, forward strand.
TTTGGGAGTTTTACTTTGAAAGCAGCTAGTAAGTTGCAGGTAAAACCTAGTCCCTTTGTAAAATGTATAATGAAGCAATAGAATTCTTAATGAATCAGATGAAAATTGAGCATTGGACTGGCCAGATATGGGATGACTTTGACGTAGTTGGCCAGCTTAAATATATTGCAATATATGGACAAACAATCCCTCTTTTGTTTAAAGGGTAAGGCATTTTTCAGTAGCAGTGTGCACAAAATGTCTCTGTCTTAAATATATTGATAATGGGTTGAGTGCAGAGGACTCTTGTATTGGTCTATATCTGGAACTGAGATCTCTTCACTGTAACTATACTTAGGGGCATATTTATGAAGGTCGAATTTCAAATTGAAAAAAACTTCGAAGTTCAAATTCAAAAAGACCAACCGAAATTTTCGAACGAATAGGTCCGTATTCGGCTGAATTCGAATCGTACAAATCGTAGGAATAGCGCATTTGATCAAATTAGATTCACAGTTTTTCCCCCAAAAAACCTGGATTTTTCAAAGTCCACCAATTGACTCCAAATAGGTTCTAGGAGGTCCCCCATAGGCTCAAACAGCAATTCAGCAGGTTTTTGATGGTGAATGGTCAAATCGGGTTTTTAAAGAGACAGTACATAAATTTCGATATTCAAATTTTTACATTTTTTTTTCAAATTTGAATCGATTTTGGACTATTCCCTAGTTGAAGTACACAAAAAATAGCTTGAAATTCTAATTTTTTTCATTCAAAAATTCACCTTTGATAAATCTGCCCCTTAATATTTAGAACATTGGCTTGAATTTTTGTTTTACAGTTTCTGCTCTATTGCCTAAATGATGGCTGATTGGAATGATGAATGACTGGAGTGTGCAAAGAATTCATACTATGAGATTGTACAATTACTACTGTTTAATAAAAAAAATGCATATCACAAATGAGCAGGCAGAAATCAAAGAAGAACATTTTAATGGATTTAGTGATAGGTACAGAACGACAGTCAGTTTCCATAATGCTGATTAAGGCAGACGGATCAAGCCCATATGGCTATAACTGCCATAGCTGTGAAGCCAAGAATAACAAAGAGAAGTTTGAGAAGTGGTTTTTCCTCAGTGTTAAGTTCTTGTGGCAGAATCTCCAGAAAGGTGACATAGACAAAGGTCCCAGAGGCGATGCCTTCTAGGATGGCCTGTACTACAGTTATGATAGTGGTCTTTTTTAATGTTACAATAATGCCAATAGTAATGCCAATAGGAGACATCAAGGTAAATGTTATCACATATACAAGTAACCAAAGTGGTTTGATCTTGCTTTGAGTTAGTTTTAGAGACAAACTAAAGACAATCACACCCTTGTGTATAAGCACGGCAATTGCAATCTGCAGAGCACTGGAATAGTTTGACTGAAGTCCTATGGCTAGACCCTCAAAAACAGAGTGGATGGAAAGAGAAAGAAAGAGTATCAGTGACCGGAATGATGAATAGGAATGAAGATTAAAATGAATATGATTGTGAGAAACATCAGTGTCATTATTTATCTCTGCTGGATGCTCCTGCTTCTCTGTGCAGCTGGCTTCTGGAGAGTTCTGAGCGGGTGGTAAAGCGATTTCATCCAATTGCTGGGATCGGGAATGATAGTAATACTGCAGCACAATACGCTCAATGAACAGGACAAAAAAAAAGCCCAATGACAGGATTAATTCTCCCATGGGATATGCGATCTGTAGAAAGGGAATATGATTATTTTCCATGAGAATGGATATGTACAATTGCTCAGAAAAACTTAATCTTGCTCTGTCTGCACAGTATTCCATTGTCCCACTATACCCTGCAGAGACCCTTCACTACTAAAAATGGAGGCAAAAGGTTGTCCTTGTTACATTATCATGGAGACAAGTATTTGCCATTTCTCACCAGCAACCTTATTGAAACAATCAAAATGAAATCTAGAAATACTAAACCTTCTCTGCATTACTACAAGTCTTTGGTTGGTTTTCTTTGAAATACCTCCATCTCCAGTGCTCACAGTTACAAAGTTACAAGCTCCTTGATAAGTTAAAACGGTATGTATGAAATGACAATTATTAATGTATCATTAAACTGACATCATTTAATATACAAACTGTGCATTATTTGTTTTCCTGACCCAGAACCCTACATTTTGTAAATTGTCGCATTTAGGATTGCCACAAGTCAACATGTTTCAAACACATACCCCAAAGGCAATAAAAGGCAGTAAGTTTACCCAGGAGCAGTAACCCATAGCAACCAATTTGATTCGATTTAGGGAAATTTCTATTAGAATTTTCAATTCGACCCTTGATAAATCTGCCCCTTAGTGTCTACACTATTGTACACTAATACGATAACTAACAGATAATATTATATTGTTATAATACACATGAGCCATGAATATCCTGTAAATGTTATCTTTGTAAACAGTGCTTAGTGATGTCATCAGTTATAATCGTTGCTTAGTGATGTAATTTGTCACAAATTTGTGTATTACAATAAAGAGTATACCCCCTGCTTTCGGCCTTGTACTCTTATATTGTCATGCTCCTTGGAAATGTTCCATAGGAGGTACATTTTTCACTATACGGTTTTCATAGGTAAGTGCCCTACCATAACTGTAATCTGTAAACTAAAGTTTTTGTTGACAATTTATCAAGTTCCATGTGCATAATATGTTTTGTTATTTTGTTAAATGCTTATCTACTGTATCAGTCTCTGAACTTTTACTTATGGTTGCCATACACTGGGCAACTCTCCATGGTATTTGACCAATCAGCCAACAGATTGAACAAATGGATACCATATGATTGGGTGTACATGTGGATCGCCGTCAATTGTTCTGTTTGTTAGGGCAGAAAATCCCACTGATCTTAACTTCAATAAGTGGGGCCCTTTAGTTGTTCCTAGGAGCCCAAGGAAGAGAAACATTAACGAGCAGATTTACTAAGGGTCGAAGTGAATTTTCAAATTAAAAAACGTCAAATTTCGAAGTATTTTTTGGGTACTTCGACCATCAAATAGGCCAAATTCGACTTCAACATTGATTCGAATAGAAAATACTTTGAATATTCAACCATTCGAAAATCAAAGTACTGTCTCTTTAAAAAACTGCGACTTCGACACTTCACCACCTTAAACCTGCCGAATTGCTATGTTAGCCAATGGGGACCTACTAGAACCTATAGCCAAAATTTGGCTAAGTTTTAAAAAGTCGAAGGATTTTTTTGAAAATCGTTCGATCGATCGATTAAATCGTTTGAATCGAACTATTTCACTTGGACAGAAAAAGGCCAAAAAAATTCAACAACAAAAGTTCGACTATCGAATTTGGCTCATTCAATGGTTGAATTTCGAAGTTTTTTAACTTCGAAATTCGACCCTTGATAAATCTGCCCCTAAATCAGTTTCTTTCTAAAAAAAAAAGTTTAGGGCGAATGATATGGAAATTTACCAAGACATGGGTCCAGGCTTCTACTTCAAAGTAAAGGAGGAAAGATCTAGTCCTTTACGTATGAAAGTTTGAGATCTTCTATACTGTATAAATAATCTATGAATAATCTATGAAAGAATCTATCCTTGGTATTAGCTCGAGATGTATAGATGTGTGTGTCTGCAATCTGAAATTTTCTTTCACCGTGATGCAATTAACTGACTTTCTGTAAAGACAATCGTAAATTGTTAAATGCAAAGTTTGTCATAATGTTTGTTTTCAAGCATCAAAAAATGCAGAGGGGTGCACATGTAGATCATTCTACTGTCTTTTCATATCAGCTTCCATCTCTAAATGCTAAAGGCAAGATTTGGAGGTTTCAGAGATGTCACTAACTGTATTTTTATTTGCATGAAATATAATTTGTTGCATTCTACAGTATAAGTAGTTTTTTCATGTGTTATTCCAACTTCTAATTGCCGATTCTGAAGCTCTCCTTTACAGAATCACAGACAACTGATTTTTTAAATGGAAATGTAATATCCTGCACATCATTCTTAAATGTTTTCCCTATGCAGTTCTATGGATACAATCCACAGTGATAATGAAAGTTTAGACTCACATATGAAAGCTCTGTTGCAATTGATGAGAGGGCTTCCGCCACCACGTGAAGCAGACAAGCACCCAAGAATGTGCCTGCAGCAAAGGAACTGATAAGGCAAATTATGAATTGGTAGGTACCTGCGAAGACATTAGTCCAAGGGATCATATACATATAAAATGTGCACTATAATAGACAAATATAATGTAAAACCCGTAGAAAAGCTATTAAAAACTATACATTCAAAAGCTACAAGCTAAAATTGTATGTTTCAGCAGCAAAATACATTATAGCCTGTAGGTACAGTAGGTAGGTGGGAAAGAAAGAAAGAAAGAAAGAAAGAAAGAAAGAAAGAAATATTTTGTAGTAATTGGATGTATAAAACAAAATAGTAGAACACATCAGTACCGTTAACACTACTCTTCAGGAACCAACTGACAAATGGAGGAATCATGCCAACAATCAAAGTAAGAGCCAGAAGAGCCACAAGGCACCCAACTTTCACTGCCATGAGCTGGTCCATGGTGTACTTTCAATAGCAAGAATGACTCAGAGATGCTTAAGAAAAAAACTCTAGAAGGACAATGTGGAAAGGATTGTTGTGTCTCTGAAGAAGTCTTTCGCTGATAAATCTTCTCCGCTCTTCAGCTTTTCTAAAACCCTTCTGTCATACGGTTATTTCTGAATCTGATTTCCATGCAACAATGTTTATTTCTCAAAATCTATGATTCTCTTGATTTCCCATTCTCTCCCTCTTGCTTTTTGTATGATCTCTGTCCTTGCTCTCCACTAGTTTTTTCCTCTCTTTATATAGTAGTACCCTTTACATCCCTCCCTTAATGTATCTGAAAACTCACCCAGCAGGTTTTCCTAATGTTTTTATGACTCATAAAGGTCTTGGAATACTGTAGTTCTGCATACCAAGCCATGGCTAATGTCAATAACTTTTGTGTGCTCAAGTAATTATTATATACTTGATGAGGACAAGTTTCCCTAGTGCTTTTGGTGTAAAGAGGAAACAATATTCATTGACCCAGCAGGGTCAAAGATATCTGAACACTTTTACAAAGTGACGTTTTTGATTTCTCAGAATTAGTTTAAGGAGGGACCAAAAAAACTATATATAATGTGCAGGAATTCACATAGAAAAATATGAATTTCATTTTAATTTCTATGCTTATTTGAGCCATCGATTTTTATATCCTATTGCTTGCTAGTCAGTCACAGTGTATTTTTTTATAAGATACTTATGATGCTTATGGGGCAGTATACCCCTTGTTTAACATGAGCACAATGAATAGAACCTGTGTTGAACATAATTTCTGCTATTTTAATCATGAAACATCTATGATTTTGTTATTTCTTGAGTACTGATTAAAAATATTTACCCCAATGATAATATATTTATAGTATATGTTCTTGGAAATATATTTCTGATTTGTGGCTCTTCAGCTGCTGCTAAATACCAAATGTCAGTCAAACATTGCAACTGTCAGACCATGTGAACAGTGAGAAAACAAAGGTGCAGTTGACGTGGTATTATTAATGTGACAAAAGTGATTCATATTTATTAAGCCAAGTCAGGTTTACTTTAACGTCAGAGGTCATGCTTCTCTCTTGTTTTTTACTATTTTGCTGAGGGTGAGCAATAACCAGCAGTGACTTGAAAGGATTGCAAAGGCTGATGTGCTAAAGACATGCAAATATATTTAAACTTGGTTAAATTGTCCACCAACATACTCCGTGAGGTCAGAGAAGAGTATAATCAATGAATTGTTGGCTAAGTGTGTCGGCTAAACATACACAACCTAATCCCTGTTTGCATCCAATGTGGTGCAGATCTTTATAATTCATAAAAAAAAATCATTATCCAATAATTAAATAAATAATAGTTTGCCGGAGAAGGGGCAATATTCTCAATACAGAAAATAGCACTAAAGACACTGACCCCCAAAGACCCTATGGGACAGCTCTCCACCTGCTACCTTTGCCACATGGCCCATAGAAGCGTGGGACAGCAATATAGTCTTCCTTTGCAATAAGGTGCGTAGGAAACACAACGAACCCCAACAACACTGTAGGAATATCATATAAAGCTATATTCCAGTAGCCCCTCTGCACTACAGAGGAACCCGACGCAATATACTGGGGGATCTAATAAACCTGAAACGCGGACACGAATCTTGCTACAAATTATAAAAGTGTCTCTCCTCCTCTCTATACTTCATCAGCATGACGGGAGGCAGACAGAAACAAGCATCCAACTCCACTGAGGGTACCTCAGCAAAAGGGGCAAAGAACTCCACCCTCTCCATGGAACAGGAAATGGAATCCCCATGCACTAAAAAAGATATAAACAAACTGAAATCTCTCCTCTTCTGCTTCAAAGATGAGATTCAAACTGAAATACGGAACTCACTTTCTGAAGTAAGGACAGGAATTACAGTATTGGATCAGAGAGTTCTCCAACTCGAGCAGACTCAAGACTCTGTACAAGAAACAACATCAAACATGGATATACTAATTCAAGACCTCCAAACACAAGTAAGAGACCTTCAGGATGCTCACGAGGACTTGGAAAACCGAACAAGAAGAAATAATCCACGCCTACACAATATACCTGGAACAGTACACTTGGACACTTTTCTCCCTAAATATTTCAGGGCACTAATACCGGGAATTGAGTACAAGTACCTGCTTTTGGATCGAGCACATAGGGCACTACGGGCTAGACCTAAACCAAACATGCCACCTCGAGATGTGATAGTGTGCTTTCACTATTTCCAGACCAAAGAATCCATTCTGAAAGCATCCCGAAAAAACCAGTTAGAGATTGAAGGAATAATACTGAAATTATATGCCGACCTAGCTTCTTCCACCCTGCAGAAGAGAAAAGATCTCAAACCGCTGACAGAATTTCAGAATCAAAAAGACATACCATACAGATGGGGCTTCCCCTTCAAACTCACATACCAGCACAATGGCCTGACATACACAATCAGACACCCCAACGACATAGAAGATGCGCTACCCTATCTACGGGATCCCCCACTTGTTTCTCCTGAAGCAGAGCCACAAGAACGGATTGCACAGGACTAAAAAGTTTATTAAGACTGTAAGAGTCGCTAGAAAGGCTCCTCACAACTCGAATCATGCGATTTGCTGATGGTGACATTTAATATAGCACGGATGACGGCTGATTGCACCTTATGGGTCTTCAAAACATAAAAGGATGAAGATAAAGCTGAGACACTCTGGGGCAAATTCACTAAGATTCATAGTTGCGCCAGCGTCCGCTTCACCGCACTTCGCCAGGCGTATTTTTGCCAGCGCTGCGCAAATTCATTAAAATCTGAAGTTGCGCTCAGGGGAAGCGTAAGGTTGCGAAGTTGCGCTAGCATTAATTTGCCAAAAATAGTGAAGTTACGCTAGTGACGATTAATTTGCATACGGCGCAAAATTGAAGTTACAATGGAGGTATATGTAGCATCACTACACAAGCCTGGGAAACCTTCAAAACAGCAAATAAAATTTTTATTTTGCCCTACACATGTGCCCACTGTATAGTTAAGGTGTCATGAGTTAGGAAATGTAGGGGGGAAGGAGGGTAGCCCCAAAAAATTTTTAGATCTTTTTCAGCCTATCACCCATAGGTGAAGCAATCCCTATCTACTCTTTTGCACTTCGCTTGGTCTGAGGTGGCGAAGGAAGTCTAGCGTAAAAGGTAGCGTTCAGAAAAATGCGCGGGTCAGTGAATTTGCGTAGTTACGTCCATTGCGCAAATTCGCCAGGCGTAAGGGTGTGAAGTAACACTAGCGAATTTACGCTAGTGTCCGTTAGTGAATCTGCGAATTAACGAAAAGGCGATACGCTAGCGAATAAACGCTAGAGTTAGGCGCTTCGTCCTTGTGAATTTGCCACTCTGACTTTGAGAAACCTTCTTCAGAATGCATTTTCTAGATGGGGTGTCTGTATATTAGCAATATAACAGCATATAGTTAGATGTTCATATAATTCTGCATATGTGATACAATGTTTTACGGTTAAAAGTTAGTTGACCGAGTTTATCAGTTAGCAAGGGTTAATACACCTTAACCACTTGGGAGAGTAAACACCTTACTCCCAGCATTTAGGGTATTTAAGTAGAAATTATGGCGGGCGATATGGACAGGCTATCTATTTGATCTCCACTCCGTGACCCCCCCCATACAGAGGTTATCCTAGAAGGGAGCAACACCGTCTCTCCCCCCATTGGGAATCCTCACTGACTAAAGACACATAGTCTCTCACCTTGTGAGATTATATTTTAATTTTTGAATTGCTTTATTTGATACTGTGTTATAGTTTATTTCTTGCTCTTTCTTCCTTTTTCCCCCTCTTTCCCCTCTCTTGAAATAGTAACTGATTGACTTAATTATATAATACCAACCCCTATATCTTTTTTTTTTTTCTTCTCCCCTACCAGACAATTGCCACAGCGACATCCATATCCCCTGCTGATCATCCAGGATGGACCCACGGGTGCCTCCGGCCTCTAGATCATTTGACCTGAAGGTAGGCTCGCATAATGTTAATGGCCTCAACGTGCCCCAAAAACGCACCATGGCCTTTTTTGATTATTCTAAATTAAAATTTGACATCTTGCTGCTGCAGGAAACACACTTTAGTAAAACCTCATCGCCCAAATACATGTCAAAATACTACCCCCAGATATACTTGGCGAATTCACCTACAAAAACAAAAGGGGTGGCTATACTGATAGCAAAACAGGTTAAATTCCAAATGAATCAGAAATATATAGACCCCAAAGGCCGCTATATTATCATTACGGGACACCTTCAGAACCGACCAACTACGCTTGCCTCAGTATATGCCCCTAACACATCAAAACAGAAATTCTTTAGCAATTTCTTTAACAAACTTTCAGAAATCTCGGAGGGCAGAGTCATAGTATGGGGTGATTTCAACACAACAATAAATAACAATGTGGATAGGTCAAGGGACATATTAGGCAAACAGTCTAATAGCACAGATGACTGCCACACAAAGCGCCTTCTCAATCATTTAAAGAAGGAGATGCTGGTGGATGTAAAGAAACACCCAATAGATAGAGATTATACATGCTACTTATTCACGCATAGACTTTATCTTCACTAAAGCTACATTACTACAATACATTTAGTAATCCATGATATCACATGGTCAGATCATGGCATAGTAGAAACGCTCTTTACTGGATGGGACAAGGACAGAGGGGGAGGTAACTGGAAACTGAATGATTCCCAGGCCCGGATTTGTGGAAAGGCCACCTAGGCCCGGGCCTAGGGTGGCAGGATTTAAGGGGGCGGCATGTTGCCCAACCACACCAACATTGGTTCAAAAACACTTGGTACAATAATTTTTTTAATTTCCAGTGCGACAATCCCCATTGCTCCAGTCCAGATTATGAAAATTTGCACGAATAAAGGGGAGGGGACAGGGGCGACGAACAGCAGTGGGCCTAGGGGCGCCCACTATGTAAATCCGGCCCTGATGATTCCTTACTGCTAGACAAGGATATATGTCTGGAGATAATAAACGCAATTAAAGAATACTTCCAAAACAATACCCCAACAAACACGTCCTTGGCTATCAGATGGGATGCACACAAGGCAGTAATTAGAGGAATTCTGATTAAACATACATCACGGATAAAAAGAATCAAAGCGGAGACGATTAAACAATTATCCCAAAAATTACATGATGTGGCCACAGCACATAAACAAAACCCAACCCGGACAAATATAAAGAACTACAAAGCACAAGAGGGCAGTTGATAAAAATGCTATCAGATCAAGCAGCCTACGCTATGCGTAAAACCAAATACCACTACTATGAGTATGCGAATAAGCCCCACACAATGCTAGCACGTAAACTGAGAGCCCTCCATTCTGCGCAAGCTATATATGCTATTAGAACCCACACAGGGAACGTGACGCAGGACACAAAACAAATCTTAAATACGTTTGGTAATTTCTATTCGGAATTGTACTCAGCCGATTAGGCTCCAGAGGCCAACCTAGCCAGGGACTCAAGCTTCCTATCAGAATGGACCCCTCTCCAAATTAACAAGGAAGACCAAAATATGTTAGCCTAACCCATAGCAATAGAGGAAATAGTAAATGCAATTAAAATCTCTAAGTCAGCCAAAGCACCGGGCCCAGATGGCTATACGGCTAAATATTATAAGACATTTGTCAAACTCTTAGGCCCACACTTGAAAGACCTCTTTCAATCACTCCTGAATGGATCGCCCTTAACAAAACACATGCAAGCGGCAACCATAATAATGATTCTAAAACCAGGAAAGGAACCTCATAATTGCGATAGTTACAGACCGATCTCACTAATTAATGTTGATGTTAAGATGTTTGCAAAAATACTGGCCAATAGACTTTCTGGGATACTTCCCAAGATAATTCATAAAGATCAGGTGGGGTTTGTGCCAGGGCGACAGGCAGTGGATGGCATCAGCACGGCAATAGACTTGATAAGCTTTGCTCCAAAATTATCTACCTCCTCCCTCCTTTTGTCTTTAGACGCACAAAAAGCTTTCGATAGAGTGGACTGGACGTATTTGTTTGCTGTCTTGGAAAATTGAGAATACCACAACCATTCCTCTTTGGACTTAGACAGTTATATGACACTCCCTCAGCAAGAATACTCAGCATGGGTCTACTATCCAATGAGATCGAGATTAAAGGAGGGACACGCCAAGGATGCCCCTTGTCACCGTTGATCTTCGCGCTATCATTAGAACCCTTGGCCAACGCCATTAGAAGTAACCCTGACATTAGAGGCTTTTGGATAGGGGACGTGGAGCATAAAATTAATCTGTTTGCCGACGACATTTTCCTCACGATTTCATCCCCCCAAACTACATTACCTAATCTGCTACACACCCTAGAACATTTCCAACGGATTTCAGGCTACAAAATCAATTCAACAAAGACACACGCTCTTCCCTTGAAAATACCCAAATTAGAACTAAAACTTCTCCAACTCAATTTTGACTATAAATGGGAAAGAGAACAATACCTGGGAATCACTCTCACACCTTCCTACGATACCTTATACAAAGCAAACTACCCCAAGTTGATAAGACAAACTTAAAAAAGACCTATCTATCTGGCATACATACCACCTTTCTTAGTTCGGCAGGATAGCGTCTGTAAAGATGACCCTGTTGCCCCGCCTCCTATATTCAGGACTTTACCAATTAACTTCCCTGAAAAAATAGCTCTTTCCCTTCAAAAGGCTATATCGAACTTCCCCTGGGGAGGGAAAAAACATAGAATTAAAGCGTCAATTATCACTAAACCCAAAGCTTTGGGGGTACTGGGAGTCCCACACCTACACAGATACTACTTGGCAAGCAGGTTAGAAGCCATGATCCATATGCATACTCCTTTAATGGAATCATGGAAGGAAATTGAGAATTATTTTACAGCACCACTGCACTTAGCACACCTGTTTTGGATTCCGAAAGCAAACAGAGTCACGCCCGGGGATCTCTTACCCTCCTCAAACAAGCGCTAGATTTCTGGGACTCCGTAGCCATTAAAATGAAATTGAGCACAAGTAACACTAGATATAGAACGCTTCTTTGCAACAAGTACTTTACACCAGGATGCTCCCCGTCGGACTTTGCACCATGGATAGAGGCGAACATTCTCACCATTGCAGCCTTCCATCCAGACCAAATTACTTTATCATTTCAACAACTCCAAGAACAACACAAATTCCCCACTCGCAATTTTTCCGCTATTTACAAATGAGCCACTACATAGCCACAGAACTCAAACACCAAAACACTCAGACCATGACCTACTTTGAATCTATTTGTTACAAACGATCGTATCCAGCACACTTGATATCATCCTTACAACCAACTGTATACAGATACCACTGATCACCATCAACCCTATATGACAAAATGGGAAACAGACCTAGACCTCACAATATCAGATAAGACATGGGCATATATCTGGGACAGGGCCAAAAAACATCCATATGCACAACTGCAAGTGAAAGGGCTTATAAAATCATTTTTCGGTGGTACTTCACCCCTACACACATTAGCAAACTGAGTGGGAACCCAGATCATGCCACCTGTTTTAGGGGATGCGGAGAAACTGGCTCTTTCCTACACACATGGTGGTCCTGCACAGTGGCCCAAGACTTCTGGAAGATGGTAGCATCTCTGCTCTCTGAGGTTCTAAGCAACACAATTCAGGCAACCCCACATACATTCTTACTGAGCTTGAAAATTGAGGCCATACACTCCAAACAATCCCATGAACTAGCTACACACATCCTGACAGCAGTAAGATCTCTCCTAGCAGCAAAATGGAAAAAACACAGTTACCTGGCCGGCAGCAGATGATAACCAAGGTGAACTGGACCGAGTGATGGAAAACATCAGAGGCAGACTCCTTGATAGGAGCTATGAGGGAAAAGAACCCAATCCAGACCTAACCACCACAGTCTAAGCGATGTAATTGATAGGATGTTGCCTGATAACGTTACGCTGAAGTTAAATCTCCCATTGAATATGTTTCTACTTCCCCCCCTCAACCCACCTTCCTTCTTGCTTTATTTGAAATCCAGCGGCAAGTTTTGTACCGAAATGAGATAACCCAAGAGATCAAGACAGTTGACCGGAAGTAGGGAATGTTCTATATATATATACCCCACGAAATAACCAGACAGGGACAAACTTGTAGCTGAAAGTATAATGTATTTTATTGCACTTACTCTTTGTTACAACGAAAACCAATAACAATTTCAAATATATATATATAAAAAAATAATAATAGTAGTTTAGCAATTATCACTGGTAGACTCTAATAGTGCAATACCCAAGTTTGTGGTTGTGGGGTTGTGTTGTGCATAAACCATTGCACAGTCTATAGACTTCTTCACAAAAAACTGCCAAAAACTGAGGAGAGTTACAATGTAATTTATTGGGCAGTAAATATGCTGGTCCCTGCGTCAGTTTGCTCATGCATGCACCACCCAGCTAAGGAGCCTGGATACGTGCTGGCTCTTATGTGCAGTGTGCATTCCAACTAATAGCACAAAATTTGAATTTAAAGGGATTGTTCAGCTTTGAGTTAACTTTTAGTATGATGTAGAGAGTGATATTCTGAGACAATTTGCAATTGCAATAAAAAATGTTTCTATATAACTAACTATATTAGAAACATTTTTTATTTTGCGCAGCCTATCTATTTACCCAGTTTTTATTTTTACACTGAACTGTTCCTTTAAAACCAATGTGGCATTCTGGTCTATTGTTCCGAGTCCTTTGCGTAACTGAACCGTCTGATGCGTTCACCTTAGTCCAGTGCACTTTCCTCGGGTCACCAGGCTGCCGCTTCCACACTCTCGTCCTGAGCTCATTTGGATGAAGCCATTTGGTGAAACGAGTCAGCGCCATTTGGCGAAATGTGTCAGCGATAGGACGAGAGTGTGGAAGCGCCAGCCTGGTGACCCTAGGAAACTACACTGGACTAAGGTGAACGCATTGGACGGTTCAGTTACGCAAAGGACTCAGAACAATAGACCGGAAGCGATTTTATTGGAGAAACTCTTGTGCAATTTTGAATTATTTATTAAAATTTTTATAACGCTTCCACACATGTTGCTTCCTTTTTACCCACTAAAGTTTTAAGAAGAATGATAGCGGACTGAGATGCTCAAATTACATATGCCTGTCTCAACTTTATACTCGAGTATAAGCCGAGTTTTTCAGCATCCAAAATGTGCTGAAAAAGTCTACCTCAGCTTATACTCGAGTCAGCGGGCAGTAGCTGAGATTGCAGTTACTTTTAATCATTCCTATACCAACAGTTTGCTTGGGGAGAGACTGTTGGTTATATGAAAGAATAACAGTGCGCCCTCTGTTGGTTATATAAAAGAATAACAGTGACTGCAATATCACACAGCACCCTCTGTTGGTTATATGAAAGAATAACAGTGACTGCAATATCACACAGCACCCTCTGTTGGTTATTTGAAAGATTAATAGTGATGGCAATTTCACACAGCACCCTCTGCACATGGTAGTGGGACAGTGGGACAATGCACACAGTAATCCATTTGGCAATTCTCTGTCACCATCAACTTTGCAAAGAAGTCTGGTTGATCGCTGGGGGGGTCGCTTTGGCGGAATGTGCGCTGCTGGGAGACAGGGCTGTAGTTGTGTCTAGGCTTATACTCAAGTCAATATCTTTTCCCAGTTTTCGTAGGTAAAATAAGGTACCTCAGCTTATACTCGGGTCGGCTTATACTCGAGAATATACGGTACTTCTTGTAAGTATAAACACCTGCCAGACACACTAGGATCGGAGTGTGGCCTTCTGTGCAACTATAACTCTAAACATCACGGGTGTCAAAACTTGGATATATAAATAAGGAATATAGTCTAAATACCTCTAGCACCACCTAAGTTATGAACTTTTACACTGGTTAAATATTAACTCCTGATGGTGGTGCATGATTTTTTATTCACATGGGGTTATATTCGAACATAGCAAGTTCACTAAAATAACATAATTTATTTTGAAATACTGCACTATATATATTTTATCTGTTTTATTCCCCCTCAAAACCTTGTGGTTTTTGAGGAATACAGCAATCTCTTGTGGAAACAATCAATATTAACCTTATTGTATGCAGAGGTGGTATTTATAGAGTGTAGAAGGTTTGGTACCTCTCTACTGTCAAATCTCAAGGGAAAAAAGGAAGAATTTGTAGCTATAGGATGAGGACATATTCTTATGAAGTTTGCAGTCTGTCTTTATCACTATAAGACTGTTCTGTAGCTATAGACAGTGTACAGTAATTGAGTATCAGCAGCAGAGGTCATGAGGTAATGAGGCAGCGTTGGGATTTTCCAGACTGATAAGCGGAACATTTTTTAGGCAAAAAGTGAAGTCTATTTTCAGGAACCCTTTTTAGAAAGCAGACTTTATCAGTACTCTACAGAGTACACAGCATTGCTTAACAATTGGCATTTGTCAGCCAGCACAGACATTCATTGAAACAGTTTCTCAAATAGTCCACAATTATAAATCATTAACCTGGAGAGTGGTTTAAACAATATAACAACCAGTTTCATGTGAAACATCCATGAAAAACCTAAGCTGCCCATAGACGCTATCCTATAGTATGAATCGAGGATTCGTACAATTTTCGGACCGTGTGTGGAGAGTCACGACATTTTTTGTCCGGCGGAGATCGGTCGTTTGGTCGATCAGACTTTGATTTTGTCCCGACCGTCCCGCCGGAGCCCATTGTGCTCTCATCGTAATCCGATCGTTCAGCCATAGGGCCTAACTTTCAGATTACCTCCAATACAGCCATGCCCGTTAGTGGCATATCTGGGAAAGATCAGCTCGTTTGGCAATGTCGCCAAACGAGCGGATCTTTGCGTCTATGGCCACCTTTAGGGTAACAGACATGTCCTTGGTCCTTTCATGCAATTTAAGTTGGCTCTTCAGGAACGGGGGAGGAGTCGGGGGGAAGCGAGCAGGGACTTAATGCAGACATCTTTGGGACTTGGACAGACTTAGTTAAGGGAATGAGGTAGTTGGGCAGGCGGCAGGAGAGGCACAAAGCACAGTAAGTCCACTCCCATAAGACTTACTTTTATTCTCCCTATATGTTGCTGCACTCCAACTCCCAGAGCATCTGGGGAGCCAGTGTGGAGAAATCTTTAGAACAAACTGTAGAACATAATTTTGCAGGACCTTCAGCCATCAACATTATTGTTGTGGTCCCCAGCTGGTATCATCAGTTTGTTATAATCTGTTCTTTGAACAGTATAGTGGATAATCAGTTCAGGACTTGGAAAACGATGGACAGCATGAAGCATAACTTTTTGTCTGTGTCTGTGTAGATTACTGAAGAGCTATCATTGTAACTTGATGTGTTGGATTTGCATTAAGAGGATATTATTTTCAGGTACAAACTTTCACTGTTTAAGTTTCATGAATGTTCAAATCATTGGGCTACAACAGTGTTGTCTGCATTACAGATAAACATAGTACTTTGCCTCCATACTATAGATGATTTTTGCAGATGATACTAAATTGTGCAGAACTATAGGTTCCATGCAGGATGCTGCCACTTTGCAGAGTGATTTGTCTAAGTTGGAAAACTGGGCAGCAAACTGGAAAATGAGGTTCAATGTTGATAAATGCAAGGTTATGCACTTTGGCAAAAATAATATAAATGCAAGTTATACACTAAATGGCAGTATGTTAGGAGTTTCCTTAAATGAGAAGGATCTAGGGGTTTTTGTCTAAGTTGTCTAATTCTGGACAGTGTCATTCTGTAGCTACTAAAGCAAATAAAGTTATGTCTTGCATAAAAAACGGCATTAACTCAAGGGATGAAAACATAATTATGTCTTTTTATAGGTCCCTGGTGAGGCCTCATCTGGAGTATGCAGTGCAGTTTTGGACTCCAGTCCTTAAGAGGGATATACTGTAAATGAGCTGGAGAGAGTGCAGAGACGTGCAACTAAAGTGGTTAGAGGGATGGAAGACTTAAATTATGAGGGTAGACTGTCAAGGTTGGGGTTGTTTTCTCTGGAAAAAAGGCTAGAAGAAAAGAACTTTCATTTGAAGCAACGTAGGTGGTTCTTCACAGTCAGGACAGTGAGGTTGTGGAATGCACTGCCGGGTGATGTTGTGATGGCTGATTCAGTTAATGCCTTTAAGAATGGCTTGGATGATTTTTTGGACAGACATAATATCAAAGGCTATTGTGATACTAAACTCTATAGTTAATATAGATATAGGTATATAGAATTTATGTAAAAGTAGGGAGGGGTGTGTGTGTGGATGCTGAGTTTTTATTTGGAGGGGTTGAACTTGATGGACTTTGTCTTTTTTCAACCCAATTTAACTATGTAACTAAGTACAAGGTACTTGATTATTATTACTGAAGAAAGAAAATAATTTAAAACATGTAATTATTTGCTTAAAATTGCGTCTATTGGAGATGGCCTTCCTGTAATTCGGCACCTTCTGTATAATACGTTTCCAGATAATGGATCCTATACCTGTATACTACTAGTTATTCATATATTGCAGCACCCAGAATATTAGCAAGATGTAGTAACTATAATACCTTACTGATTTTACTCATCTTTAGTCTGTGATTTGCTATGATTGTGCAACTGTATTTCCCAACATTCATTGCCATACAAAATATGCCATAGAGCATGTTCACCGGGTTTAGAGAGCTTTTTCGATTATAGTTTGCCTGGAATTTTGCCATATTAAACTTTGTACAGGTATGTGACCTGTTATCGATAATGCTCAGGATCTGGGGTTTTCCAGATAACTTATATTTCCATAATTTGGATCATACCTCAAGTCGACTAGAAAATCATGTAAACATGAAATAAACCCAATAGGCAGGTTTTGCTTCCAATAAGGATTAATTATATTCAAGTACAAGGTACAAGGAATTCATTTTTAAAAATTTGGATTATCTGGAATAAATAGAGTCTATGGGAGACGGTCCTTCTGTAATTTGGAGCTTTCTGGATAACAGGTTTCCCCATAATGGATCCCATACTTGTACTGTTAGTAAACCACTTACCCAATTTTTAAAGCTTCAATCAATATACACCATCATCTTTAATATGTTTTGCATGACTGAATCACAATCAATGTATCTATGTAAATAATTAGCAAATATATAGGGTAATGTAATGAATGGTCTTAAATCTGCTACCTGTCTATTAACCCATAGAATCAGTTGTAATTGGCATTTACTGATACACTGTTTGAAAACAAACATCTGACTGGTTGCTATTGGTTAATAAATGCCTGGAAATGTAAGACTTTTATTACATTATGCCAAAGCTTACAATACTACTTGCAGATTCAGAAGATATTCAAATTTTTTTTTTTTCTTTTCTGGGATCTATATCGATGTGCTAGAAACACTGAGTGGGGAGATCGCCGACCTATTCATAACTCCACCGCTGCCTCCAAAGTTAAAGAGAGCGAAAATGAAGATATAAACCCTGCTTGATGATTTATCCAGCTCAGCATCAATTTAGCACTCACATCCTGTGCTCACGTAGTGTAGTTCAGGAAGTGATCACCCCTCCTGAACAGGGCCGGACTGGGAGTAAAAAGCAGCTTGGGCAAAAAAATCAAAGCAGCCCACATGTAAACACACAATGGTTCTGTACTCATCCACACATATATTGGGGTAAAACTGAAAAAATTATGTGCATAAAGAGCTGCCTTTATCGTTTAACTGTAATTAATGAAAATAATTACATTTATTAATTAACTATTATTATCACATTACATTACAGTACAGTAAAATATTCTATACTGGCACCACACAAATCTAGTGTGTCCTTATTAACCATTTTGTTGATTTACCATTTATTATAAGCCCTGAACATCTTATTATTATTATTTTATTATTAACATGTATTTACGTATAATGATACATTATTTATTTAAGAGAGCATCTTCAGGACTGTGGATGGAATGATTAAACAAACCAGAAAGCCTCCTGTATTACTCCACAAAGCTTGAATGATTTTCTCCCATTCAGACAGACTTGGAAGACCATATAATGAGAAGGCAGAGACTACGAGATCATACGGCACATGGGGAGATTTGTCACCCGAGGCTAAATCTTCACTACCGCTGGCAAAAAATCTTCCGAAAAAGACTTCTTATTGAATAACATTAAATTGTTGCAAGTAAAACTTAGTACTCATGGTAATCCCACAGCAAATAGTCTCCCTTCACATTTCCCATAATTAATCTGGATTGCCGCAAAGTTTTGCTTCAATCGTAATTCTGGTCCTAATGTTATTCAATGGTAATTCTTGTTTGGCCCCCACAGTTTAATCTTTGCTACAAATGTCCCCGTGTGACATGGCCCTAAGAGTATGATTCGCTAATCACCCACTGATAAAAACACAGTGTACTTTAGGTGAAAGTGGCAAAAACTGTCAGAAGTAAACTCCAGAGATATGCATCTCACCAGAATCTGAGCCACCTGTAAAAAAAACAACATTTGCAGTCAAAGTAATAAGACAGACTTGAAAATATTAAAGCAGAAAGTTTGCTTTGTTCATAAAATGCAAATGTCAAAATGTATTCAGTCTGACCTGGACTCCTTAACATTATATCAGCACTTACTTCTGACAAATTCACCTTCTTCTCACAAACACCCCCACTAGCTACTCACATAAATCATCCTGGTATATGGTAACAGTATTATGAGTCACCTAAGTATGGTCTTAGGCAATTAATGACTGTGCCTGGGTTTCAAGCAACAACTGTAGATTTTAAACAATATTGGGCTGTGATTAGGGATGGGCAAATTTTTTCGCCTTGTTTCACCGAAAAAATGATGCCCATAGACTTGTATGGTATCTTGCATCAAAAAAAGAGACGCGCGTCAAAAAAAAATTTGCCAAGGTGACTTCTAATATCCTCATATTTTGCAACAGGGTCCTTTATTAAAATACACAAGTTTCAGTGAGTCATGTGACAGAAATTACATCACTAAGCTCCGATTATAAGGAAATCATTTACAGGATATTCATGGCTTTTATGTAATATATAGTGAATAAAGTACCCCCTCTTGTAAAATATAAGGATATTATAAGTTACCGAGGAGTTTCATGACCATATAAAGACACGAGGCCGAAGTCATGTGACAGAAATGACATCAGAACTCACATTTTATAACTGATGACATCAGAACTCACCGTTTATAAAGATATAATTTACAAGGTTCTTGTGTATTATACAGTTATTATGAACATAAGTTCAACATTAGAGGGAAAAGAACAAAAATTCTCACCTTTTAGAACCAGTTCACTGAGTTTATTCATGGGTGCAGCATTATGTACACACATTTATTCAGCCAGACTTTTACCGCAGAGATTGCTTGCTGCCCTGCAAACCAGAAAGTAAATGGTACAAACAGCAACTAATCGTGACATTTATTCAACCAATTTTTTACCTCAGCCATTATTTACTGTCTGGGGGTCACAAAGTAAAAGTTACAAGGAACAGCTTGTCAAAATTAAACATATAGGGAGGGAATGAAAGAATAAAGGAATATTAATAGATAAGCAATACAACAATACAGATAAAATAGGAACACTAAGTACCGTACCTAAAAATAATAAATGATAGCTTGCTCTCACGATGTAACTGAACCAGTACCAGAGCCAAAATCCAGCAATGTTTGAGGCTTGAATTCTGGACAATGCTGATGTATCTAATTTGAAAAATAAAATTTGAGCAAAATATACCTGCACACATTATGCATGCATTCATCAGAAGTTTCCTGGTGTTTGAGGACAAAACCGACAAAAGGCTAAGGTAAAATAATTTTTTTCTTTATCGCCTCACCTCTTTAAAAGCTCGGGTTACTGCTGCATATCCTCCATCAAAGCGAGCGGCAAAATAAACTAGACCCAGTTCTTCAGTGTAGCTACAAACACACATATATTGATGTGATATGCAAATGTGAGGTGCAAGCATAGGCAAAAAATGTACTATATTTTATTTAGTATTTGTAGTCTTGTACACAGACAGCACCAAAATGATTCAAGAGAATACACAGTTCCTGTTATAATAATGAGTATATCTTCACTTGTTTAGAGCATGTTCACCGGGTTTAGAGAGCTTTTTCGATTATAGTTTGCCTGGAATTTTGCCATATTAAACTTTGTACAGGTATGTGACCTGTTATCGATAATGCTCAGGATCTGGGGTTTTCCAGATAACTTATATTTCCATAATTTGGATCATACCTCAAGTCGACTAGAAAATCATGTAAACATGAAATAAACCCAATAGGCAGGTTTTGCTTCCAATAAGGATTAATTATATTCAAGTACAAGGTACAAGGAATTCATTTTTAAAAATTTGGATTATCTGGAATAAATAGAGTCTATGGGAGACGGTCCTTCTGTAATTTGGAGCTTTCTGGATAACAGGTTTCCCCATAATGGATCCCATACTTGTACTGTTAGTAAACCACTTACCCAATTTTTAAAGCTTCAATCAATATACACCATCATCTTTAATATGTTTTGCATGACTGAATCACAATCAATGTATCTATGTAAATAATTAGCAAATATATAGGGTAATGTAATGAATGGTCTTAAATCTGCTACCTGTCTATTAACCCATAGAATCAGTTGTAATTGGCATTTACTGATACACTGTTTGAAAACAAACATCTGACTGGTTGCTATTGGTTAATAAATGCCTGGAAATGTAAGACTTTTATTACATTATGCCAAAGCTTACAATACTACTTGCAGATTCAGAAGATATTCAAATTTTTTTTTTTTCTTTTCTGGGATCTATATCGATGTGCTAGAAACACTGAGTGGGGAGATCGCCGACCTATTCATAACTCCACCGCTGCCTCCAAAGTTAAAGAGAGCGAAAATGAAGATATAAACCCTGCTTGATGATTTATCCAGCTCAGCATCAATTTAGCACTCACATCCTGTGCTCACGTAGTGTAGTTCAGGAAGTGATCACCCCTCCTGAACAGGGCCGGACTGGGAGTAAAAAGCAGCTTGGGCAAAAAAATCAAAGCAGCCCACATGTAAACACACAATGGTTCTGTACTCATCCACACATATATTGGGGTAAAACTGAAAAAATTATGTGCATAAAGAGCTGCCTTTATCGTTTAACTGTAATTAATGAAAATAATTACATTTATTAATTAACTATTATTATCACATTACATTACAGTACAGTAAAATATTCTATACTGGCACCACACAAATCTAGTGTGTCCTTATTAACCATTTTGTTGATTTACCATTTATTATAAGCCCTGAACATATTATTATTATTTTATTATTAACATGTATTTACGTATAATGATACATTATTTATTTAAGAGAGCATCTTCAGGACTGTGGATGGAATGATTAAACAAACCAGAAAGCCTCCTGTATTACTCCACAAAGCTTGAATGATTTTCTCCCATTCAGACAGACTTGGAAGACCATATAATGAGAAGGCAGAGACTACGAGATCATACGGCACATGGGGAGATTTGTCACCCGAGGCTAAATCTTCACTACCGCTGGCAAAAAATCTTCCGAAAAAGACTTCTTATTGAATAACATTAAATTGTTGCAAGTAAAACTTAGTACTCATGGTAATCCCACAGGAAATAGTCTCCCTTCACATTTCCCATAATTAATCTGGATTGCCGCAAAGTTTTGCTTCAATCGTAATTCTGGTCCTAATGTTATTCAATGGTAATTCTTGTTTGGCCCCCACAGTTTAATCTTTGCTACAAATGTCCCCGTGTGACATGGCCCTAAGAGTATGATTCGCTAATCACCCACTGATAAAAACACAGTGTACTTTAGGTGAAAGTGGCAAAAACTGTCAGAAGTAAACTCCAGAGATATGCATCTCACCAGAATCTGAGCCACCTGTAAAAAAAACAACATTTGCAGTCAAAGTAATAAGACAGACTTGAAAATATTAAAGCAGAAAGTTTGCTTTGTTCATAAAATACAAATGTCAAAATGTATTCAGTCTGACCTGGACTCCTTAACATTATATCAGCACTTACTTCTGACAAATTCACCTTCTTCTCACAAACACCCCCACTAGCTACTCACATAAATCATCCTGGTATATGGTAACAGTATTATGAGTCACCTAAGTATGGTCTTAGGCAATTAATGACTGTGCCTGGGTTTCAAGCAACAACTGTAGATTTTAAACAATATTGGGCTGTGATTAGGGATGGGCAAATTTTTTCGCCTTGTTTCACCGAAAAAATGATGCCCATAGACTTGTATGGTATCTTGCATCAAAAAAAGAGACGCGCGTCAAAAAAAAATTTGCCAAGGTGACTTCTAATATCCTCATATTTTGCAACAGGGTCCTTTATTATAATACACAAGTTTCAGTGAGTCATGTGACAGAAATTACATCACTAAGCTCCGATTATAAGGAAATCATTTACAGGATATTCATGGCTTTTATGTAATATATAGTGAATAAAGTACCCCCTCTTGTAAAATATAAGGATATTATAAGTTACCGAGGAGTTTCATGACCATATAAAGACACGAGGCCGAAGGCCGAGTGTTTTTATACAGGTCATGGTACTCCGAGGTGACTTCTAATATCCTCATATTTTGCAACTGGGGGTACTTTATTTATTATAATACACAAGTTTCAGTGAGTCATGTGACAGAAATGACATCAGAACTCACCGTTTATAACTGATGACATCAGAACTCACCGTTTATAAGGATATAATTTACAAGATATTCATGGTTCTTGTGTATTATACAGTTATTATAAACATAAGTTCAACATTAGAGGGACAAGAACAAAAATTCTCACCTTTTAGTACCAGTTCACTGAGTTTATTCATGGGTGCAGCATTATGTACACACATTTATTCAGCCACACTTTTACCCCAGAGATTGCTTGCTGCCCTGCAAACCAGAAAGTAAATGTTACAAACAGCAACTAATCGTGACATTTATTCAACCAATTTTTTACCTCAGGCATTATTTACTGTCTGGGGGTCACAAAGTAAAAGTTACAAGGAACAGCTTGTCAAAATTAAACATATAGGGAGGGAATGAAAGAATAAAGGAATATTAATAGATAAGCAATACAGATAACAATACAGATAAAATAGGAACACTAAGTACCGTACCTAAAAATAATAAATGATAGCTTGCTCTCACGATGTAACTGAACCAGTACCAGAGCCAAAATCCAGCAATGTTTGAGGCTTGAATTCTGGGCAATGCTGATGTATCTAATTTGAAAAATAAAATTTGAGCAAAATATACCTGCACACATTATGCATGCATTCATCAGAAGTTTCCTGGTGTTTGAGGAAAAAACCGACAAAAGGCTAAGGTAAAATATTTTTTTTCTTTATCGCCTCACCTCTTTAAAAGCTCGGGTTACTGCTGCATATCCTCCATCAAAGCGAGCGGCAAAATAAACCAGACCCAGTTCTTCAGTGTAGCTACAAACAGACATATATTGATGTGATATGCAAATGTGAGGTGCAATGTGAGGTGCAAAAATGTACTATATTGTATTTAGTATTTGTAGTCTTGTACACAGACAGCACCAAAATGATTCAAGAGTAAACACAGTTCCTGTTATAATAATGAGTATATCTTCACTTGTTTTTTTGGGGGGTGGGGGAGACTTAAGGCAAGTTATTCACAGATTTGGAGTAATGATTGTTAGCTGATGTACTAGGTGCACACGCATTTCAATTTTGCTTTTTTCTATTTGTGGGTGTGTGTCCTGGTCTTAGCGACCACTTAAAGGTATTCTTTCATGATTTTTATGGTGTAGTTTTTATTTCTAAATTACACTGTTTACACTGCAAATAATACACTCTACCATGTAAAATTCCATTCCTGAACCAGCAAGTTTTTTTTTTTATGTGTAATATTGGTGTGTAGGCAGTCATCTCAGGTTATTTTGCCTGGTCATGTGCTTTCAGAAAGAGCCAGCATTTTAGGATGGAACTGCTTTTTGGCAGGTTGTTGTTTGTCCTACTCAACATAACTGAATGTGTCTCAGTGGGCCCTGGATTTTACTATTGAGTGCTTAGATCTACCAGGCAGCTGTTATCTTGTGTTAGGGATCTGGTTACCTTTCCATTGTTCTGTTGTTAGGAGGCTGCTGGGGGTGGGGAGGGAGGGGTGATATCTGAAGTACAGCAGTAAAGAGTGACTGAAGTTTATCAGAGCACAAGTGACATGACCAGGGGCAGCTGGGAAATTGACAAAATGTCTAGCCCCGTGTCAGATTTCAAAACTGAATATAAAAAAATCTGTTTGCTCTTTTGAGAAATGGATTTCAGTGCAGAGTAGCACTATTAACTGATGCGTTTTGAAAAAATGTTTTCCGATGACAGGATCCCTTTAACTTCTCTTGCTGCTGAAAACTCTCAGTTTCTGTGACAGAAATGCACATTTTATAAAACTAATTAGAATACAGTAAACAGAAAGTGGTATACTAACTCTGAAACTGTAAATAATCTCCTTAAAATCACCTGCATCACCACCCACAGAGGCACTAAACTTCTTCTCCAGTTCTTCAGCCCGGACTCTCAAGTCCTTGTCCTCAGCTGGGCATTGACGACTCCAAAGATAATTGTTTAGGGAGTTATTGTGCCCTTGTAGATCTCTAATGGTGCTACCTGAAAGCAGAAATGAGATAAGACACTATGTTATATATGTATAGCCTTTATTTAAACAAAATAAAAGATATAGGTTTAATTGCCAAAGATACATAGGGAAGGAAGTGGACTCTTGGGTGAGTTTCCCAAAATATGAACAGCTGCTGATATATTGGATACAAGGAAAAAAAGTCAGCATTGCTTGTCTGTGAGACCAACTGACTGTGAAGGCTCATTAGCAATGATATATAAAACAACATTATATCACCCTTTGAGAAAGGCCTCGGAGAGGCCGAAACGTTAAGTCTTTGTAGTTAATTTACAATTCTATCACTGAACAGAAAAAAAGGTTTTGGGTGGTGCACCCCTTTAACTGTACCTTTAACTGTTTTTGTTCATGCCTTTAAAAACACTGGGTAAGCCTTGAAGTGCTTGCATGCAATATAATACAATATGATTTAAAATGGACTTTTTAAGATTGTTTTAAGTACAATAGAGACATCTTGTGGGCTGTTTAGAGAAATACAGGACATTAAGCTAGCTGTAAGAACTGTAAAAACATTCACTGTTAATGTCAGCATGATCTCTATAGTGGTCCCAATGGGAATTACAACAATGAATAAATGATTGTAATATATAAAGTGATTTTTATTCAAAATTCGGGGGGTTGTGGAAGCACTCTAAAGGCTAAATTAAAGTATATTTAAGTATAATGGAAGTGCTACTAACAATGCACTTCCCTGGTCCCCTGTCTCATAAGTAATTCAGTATAAATGCAAGTGCATGTGTTTACAAAACAGGGGTTTTTAGTTACAAAGTTATGATCATAAAGTTGAAAAGCCACCATACCACGTCAAGGTAAACCCCATAGTAGCACTTCCATTATACTGAAATATACTTTAATTTAGCCTTTAGAGTGCTTCCAAAACCCCCCAAAATTTGTATATATAAAGTGAATCCATTTTAAAATCCTTTTTATATATTGACTGAATTTATGTTACTATTGAGTATCTTTATTGTGTGAACCTACTTTGTTTCAAAACCTTTGCCGCATCCTGAACCTCCTTTGGCAGTCGAACAACTTTCAGGTTTAGGATTCCAGGGTGTTTACGGTAAGGAACATGAGCCAGGAAATCAGATGTGTTATCAATCTGTGATACAGTGGGTGCCAATGAAGTCAGAGAAAGGAGAAATAATGATATTTGAAAAGTAAAATAGATTTACAGTAAATAAAAGTACGTCTGTAGCTGTATATGAAAAGAGTTCCTATGTGCAGCAATATAAAGGAGAATTCATATGGAGAGTTTAAGGGGGTTATTTACTAAAATCTGAATTTAACTCATATTTTATTAAAAAACCATGACCAACTTCCATGCCCAAATTTAGCTTATTTATTTAAATCAAAACTCAATTTAATAGGATTGCGGAAAAACCTGAGTAGCTCTAAATTTTTTGGCCTTTTTCCTGAATTGTTCGAAATTTTCTGACTTTTTTCCCTGAATGGCTTGAATTTTTTGTGTTTTTGTCTGAAAACCCTGAAAAAAGAGTTTTTCTTTGGGCTAAACCCTGCACAGAACACGAAAACTTCAAATTGAGATAGGTGCCTCTTCCATTGATTTATACAGGACTTTGAAAGGTCCTAGATGGCAGATTTTCAAATTCAGGCATTTTGAAGCATTGGAGTATAATAAATCAAAATTCAAATTTTCTAGTGAAAAAAAGCCCTCAAATTTTTCAAGATTTTAACCCCTGAACGGGTTCAATAAATTGCTATTTTTGACAGAGTTAATTTCTCACCCAGTGAATTCCTGAGCATACCCAATAATAGATATTTTTCCCATAAAACAAATGCTGGTGTGCCCACTGGATAGAGTTGATTTTGGGCCCCAGCTTATGAGAATTCCCATTAACCTAAAACCTTTAGGATTTACTAAATATAATAGCTTTGAGAATAGTTATGAGAGTGGGACAGAGTGTCAACTTCCTTTGGAGGACTGCATAGATGCTCCGCTGTCACATTTCGCTGGCACTGCTATGAGGTAAGAAAATGTTGTATTCCGGAAGGCATGGGAAGCAGCAGATATGATAAGATTTCTAGTTATAGAGCTGTCAACATTATCAAAGGTATGTGTATTTAGGACAGAGTAAGAATAAGCTTGCCTGCTGAAGACTCTGTGGATTGCAGTTCCTGCCCTCTCTCACCTGACACTGTGGGTTGCCATTTTAAGAGTCTGAGCAAGGAGTCAGTGGGGCTCATTTATAAACACTGGGCATATTTGCACCTGGGCAGTAACTCATAGCAACCAATCAGTGATAAGTTTTTTCAACCAGCTGTAGGTTGAACACTGTGCAATCATCTGATTGGTCGCCATGGGTTATTGCCCAGGTGCAAATTTGCCCACTGTTTATAAATGACCCCCAGTGACTCACTGTGCAGTGAATGTTAGCAGCCTCTGATACTCTCTGTGAGTGAGTGGCCTCCCCAAGAATTCAGTAAGATCCACCCATGAAATGGGACAGGAGCAGGGTCTGCAATTGCTGTGCAGAGCAACATCACACACCTTTCTTTACTCAGAATTAAAGAAGACATATAGCATAAATATCCCCCCCCCCCAATCTTGTAGGCAATAATGAATAATATATGGTGCTGGTTCCACTCTCGGCAAAAAAATGATCATTGACTTTAAAAATGGCCCCTGAATATATAGATCTGCCAGAAACGTAACTAGAGGGGGGCGGGCCCTGGCACAGGACGCGCAGCCGGGCCCCCCACTTGGAACTGGCCGGGAATAAGCGGCGCGCGAACTGCCAGGGGGCCCTGGGGGGTGCAGGCCCTGGCCGCTCGCACCCCCTGCTCCCCCGGTAGTTCCGCCACTGAGATCTGCTATGGTCCCTGTCTGTGTTTCAAATGAGGGGTGGGTATATCTTAATGCACGAACAGAAGGATGGCACTCCGGTAAAAAACAGGTTTTTATTGCTGGGTACTGTGAAGATACATAGGCCTATGTATCTTCACAGTACCCAGCAATAAAAACCTGTTTTTTACCGGAGTGCCGTCCTTCTGTTGGTGCATTTACTGTTGGCAGTGGGGACACTGCGGACTGAGCACCCGGCACCTACATGGGAGCAGCTAAGTGGTGGTGAGTTGAAGCGGTCCTAATCGTTTTTGTGGGTATATCTTAATGGTCCCTGGCAGGAGCACAGTAGGAGGGGAATAGCCAATCACAGCCCTGCAATCACACAAGCTTCCCTATCATAACAGCCTAGCTGCTGATTGGTTCCTATCCTACAATGCAGTGTGGCACCCAGCATCAGACTGGCACATTGGGGGCAGACCGGAGTTGTGACACAAGGTCCCTCCTGCATCCACCAGGGCCCCCTCCCAAACTCCAACCTCCGCCACTGTGCATGCGTGCACTGCATCACATCTATTTAAAGCACTTCTTAAATGGGGCCAGTGATGGCCCACTGGGTTTTTTCCTGTTGGCCCAGTCAAACTCTGGTGTCACCGGCACCCCTGCACAGCCTGGAAAATGAGACAGCAGATGGGAACAGATGAGCAGGACTAGTAGAGTTCTTGCAACGATTTTCAATAATCAACCCACAACACTACTTTCTTAAGCATGTTACTTATATATTTAAAAGAATATAATGTACCAGCAAATTCTTTATTTGTTTTTTTTTTTACACAATATGTCCCCTTTAATAGTTTATTATTTTATGACAGTCGGCCATAAAAATCAGAAGAGTGAGCTGTTGTTACAAAATTCTTTATACAGTGTTAGCAGCATTTCATTGTATGTTAAGGTTTAGCTATTCTTTCAATGCAAAATGAAAAGGAATTGAGCAGGGAGTCAGGGATTTTCCGTGAATTCTGAACTTACGGTACTACCAATTGTGTCGTTTATGGTAAATTTGTAAGACGGGTCTTGTCAGCTGATTTACCAGCTAGAACAGGTGGCAGATTTATCCAGTGTACAAACAATGTCCATGCAGAATGGCCTCCTGCTAACATACCAGTCACAACAAAGGGTGAAGGAAGGGGGATTATTATTATTTTATTTGTTTGTTTTTTCCCTTATAAACAACCTTGGCATGAAGCATCATTTTTTTTAAGGCTAGGACGGTAGCTACTAGGGTTGCCACCTTTACTGATGGCTAAATCCGAACATGGGGGGGGGTAGGCAGGGCAAATGGCATAGGGGGTGGGGCAGTGATGTAGGAACATGCAGGATGACATCAGAGGTGGGCACAATGAAGTTGGTGAAGTTATGACACTGGCTCAGGCTATTGCATCACTTAGATGCATCTGGCTGGATTTCTATCCGGTTTGCAATCTTTTAAAGTGTTGATGTCCAGTTCAAAACCACACAGGTGGCAAGCCTATCTCCAGCTATTTTCTGCTTGATTAGTGAGCCCAATCCTTTAAGTATAGTACAGGTATGAGATCTATTATACAGAAATCAGTTATCCAGAAAGATCTGAAATACAGCGATCCAAATTTTGTATCTGTAATAATAAGGCATTTTCTTAGTATTTAAGTGTTTTTCTTGAATTGGCCAGATTATTCTTTGGGTTTTACGAGGCTGAAAAGCGAACAAAGTTCAGAACAGAACAGGCCTTACAAGATACCGAACTGTTCGGGTCAAGACCAAACAGGTGTCAACCCTACTCACAAGGACCAAACACTGAGTAGTAGATTTGCCAGTTTGACGTGATTTAACACAGATTAAAGTGTGATTAAAATAATAACCAAAAAGCCTGACTCTTTCTTGTAGCCCTGTGTCAGTGGCTTTTACTAATGAGCTTGATAAATGCAAAAGGTGACAGGTAACATATCTGCAACTAATTATGGAGTGGAATAACACAACTTCTTTACTATAAGTGACACTGCTTGCACATCCAGTGAGGTTTTCTTGCGGCTTTGCAGCAAAATATTTCTACCTCAGACCTGCGACAGTCGCAAGGAGACATAAGCAACAAACAAGAGAGGGGGCGGAAAGCCGAGAACGAGTTTATTAGGATTAATAAGAAGATAATAAAAGAGCGGCGGGAGAGTAGTCTGACTTGGGTTATGAGGAGCGCACCAATCACGTGCTGCTGCCTCACCTCAGCCATTGGACTAACTGTGCCAGCCATGAGCCACTTCCAAGGTCCGGGGAGGAGGCTGCATCAGCTCATCTGTGTCGCTCATGGAAGGTGGGAGGTACCTCAATCTGTGGCACGCCTCCTCCCACTACGATCAGATTGCGCGTCTCCTGCATGGCCTCCTCCACTTGACGGACTGATCCACTCCAACGTGGGGTTTCTGGGGACTCACTCACCCGTATTCGGGTGACGCCCTGTGAGGGCGGTTTAGGCTCAAGTCTCAGACCTTCCCGGAGGTAACTAGGGAGTGACGACACGGATATGAAGCACCCAGCGTGTGACCTCAGCAATGAGCTTCCCTTCCGCTCGTATGAGACGTTCCGCCAGTACCCTTATATATACCCTCAGGAGAATTTTTTTTTACTTTAAAGCGACTGGATTTTTTTGTGTTTAAATTATTATTTCTCCATTTTAGTGCACAACGAGCCATTTCAGGACTCTGTAAACTTTATGTCACGTTAAAAAAAAAAAATTATAATAATAATGATAGCTGCAAATTGTAAGGGCAAAAACCTCCCAGAATCACCCTCGAGGTTTATTTAAATGAGAGGCGGGGCTTTGAAACGTGTCCTCAAAGTTAACACTTACAATGTCATGGATATGTAAGAAGCAGCCGGCCCTGACTCACACTTACTCACCCGAAGCTGGCGGGGGCATATCTTTGATGACTGCATGTTTCTGCAGCAGATACGAAGCGTCAATTACCGACTGTGCTGTCTTTCACTTGTATTGGTGCCTATCATGCTCGAATTCTCTCTCCTAGACAAGCCAATGGGATTGCAAAGCTTCAACCAATCCCTGCGTGAAAAATATGCGTCATGTGCCTTCGCTGACCTAGCAACCAATGGGAGCGTGGGGCAAGTCTCTTGGAGATTGACTCTGAAGGAAGGTACTGGCCGTAACGAGTTGAATTCTGCCGCGAAGTTGGAATAGAATTCCGCTTGGTGAAGATGTCGGGGCGCAGCACGAAAGTCCAAGGGCGGGCGAGAAATACCCGGGTTGAGGAGATGTGTGTGTGTATGTAAAAAGTCAAAGACATGGCGTCTTTATATATATTCAACTTCTTCCTCTTCTACCACAAGCAACCCTTGCACTACAACTCCCAGCATCCACTCACAGCTTTTATATTGAATTACAAGAGCAAATTCATGTGCACAAAGGGGGGGGGGGGTGAATATAGAGATCTTCATAGTATTTCAGATGTGATAGTATAAATATAATTTCCTATAGTTTTGAGCCCTATTTTATTGCCCAAGACAAACACCTGTTCTGTTTACTTCATGCCAAACAGTTGTGATTATAACAGTGTGTGTACATATACATTATACTTTCCATAAGATGAACTCTATGACAGGACTGAGGCTGGTTCAGAAGATATGTCTATGTATAAATATATTAATTTAAGCATCTCACATAGATACAACTAAATGGGCACCTTGGTCTCTGCAGCATCATATGTATGTTAGGGCAGTGACATGCTCAGATTCGGGGTGATTAACGACAAATCTCCTCTTCTTCAGGGCGACTAATCTCCCCGAACTGCCTCCCGCTGGCTATAATGTAAATTGCAGACGGGTTTGGCAATCGGTGCACTTCATTTTCAGAGGTTGCCTCAATAGGAAACTTTGGTAGACTTCGGAAAACGAAGCCCTCCGAGTGTCGGCGATTTTAGATTCTAGCCGGCGGGAGGCAGCTCGGGGTGATTAGTCGCCCGAAGAAGAGGCGATTTATCGCCAGACTCCCCAAATCTGAGCGTGTGTCTCTGCCCTTACTGTTCAGAAATTCAGAAACCATGGTGGTTTATATTGTCTTTCATATGAGAAAGAAATGCAAAAGGGGTAGGAGTCGTCATTAGGGAGTGAAAAACAGAATTATAGATAACAGCCCTAAGCTCCCCATAGACACGACTATTCTTCTTGCCGAACGACTGATTCTAGGGAAGCCCAACCAATCCTTCGAAATTATCGTGCGGTTAGTGGGATTCGAACGATCGTACATCTTACGATTTTCGACTGACATCTGTCAGGAAATTGATCGGGCAGGTCAAAAAATCTTTGTCGGTCCCAGTGCAATCTATTTATGTTTGCAGGGCCAAGCAGGCAGCTCCCCTTTGTTTTCCTGGCAAATTGGTCTTTTTAGTTGATGGTAAATTCCTACGATCGTTCTGAGAAGATCGTGGTCTCACGATCAGGATCTGATCTTTTAAAAATCTCAACATCTATGGCCAGCTTTACAGATAGGATTGCCACCTTTTCTGAAAAAAAACCCACATGCTTTCCTATATTTTTTTTCCTTTTCCCAAGCCTGACTTTTACTGACCAGGTGTCAGTAAAAAAAATAAGTATTACTTATTAGCAGCCATTATCTTTAAATACATATGTTATGATCATGAATTCAGTGTTGCACTGATTACTTTCAAATCAAAATACATATTAATCAGTTAAGTGTATCTTTTGGGAATTTGCTCATCAACAGTAGGTAACATTTGAGGACATAATATGTGTGCAGTTACCACATTCTGCATATTTGTCTGCATGACAAAGAGTTGCTATGTTGATTGGAAAACCCTGGCTATTCACCACAGGCAAATAGTATGACCATGTTTCTTTCTTTGTTTTTTGTTTGCTCTTTGCCTAGACTAAAACAATGTGTATGAAACCTCTTCTCACCACTTAACATTTGTATATAGTAAGATGTATTTATAAATGGAAGTTAAAAGGCTAATTATAAACTGTGGTTATATTTCCTTTGATTTTAGACCTAAGTTGTAATTGAGTTAAATTTCTATTTATTTTTTAGTTTCCCAGAAGAGAAAAGCAGGGTCTGATCCAGAACCAGAACTTGTGGTGAAAGCAGAACCAGATGAAGAGAATAATGTTGCTACAGATGTTTGCGATGGAGAGGCAAGCACTAGTATAAAAACAAAGCTAAACCCCTGCTGGGAATGGGAAGGAGATGGTGGCATTTGGATTCCATTTTCCCCTGAGCTCAACACTCAGATTGATTTGTCTTTTCAGGTAAATTGTGCGAACTACTTATTCTCAGCATATTATGAATAACTATTACTGAATCACATGAGAGGGTTTATGCTGAAGCTGTATAACACTTTATATGATAATATATAGGGATGCACCGAATCCACTATTTTGGATTTGGCCGAATCCTTCGCGAAAGATTTGTCCGAATACCGAACCGAATCCGAATGCAAATTAGGGGTGGGAAGCGGAAAGCATTTTTTACTTCCTTGTTTTCTAACAAAAAGTCACACAATTTCCCTCCCCGCTGATGGTATTTTTAGTAGTACCATTTTGACCTTGTGTAAGACAAAACTCAGTAAAGGAAAACCTTTAGTAATAGTCAGGCAATTTATTCATACATAATACAACATAACTGTTTTGTCTGGGTAAGCTGTTGGAGTAACACACAGAATGTCACCCAAGGACTCACCAAAGACACAACTCTTGGTCCAGGCGTTATATAGCTTTCAGAAGGCATTTACAGTAATTGTGACAAGGGGTACACATAAATACCATACGTGGTCTGGCGAGGAGACTTACTGGCATATACATTTATACCTTCCTGTAAAATGTGCAGTTTTGCAACATAAGAGTTTTCTGGTTCCAACTGTCCACAGCCTCGTAAACATCTGTTCGCTAAACATAGCCATTGTGGTATTACCAGTAATTGAGCAACACTTCTGCAAAAGGGAAGTGACATTCTGACACTATGCTGACACTCTGGAATCTAATATTGCAGTCGGGGATTGTGCCCCTTTTATTAATGCCACCAACAATCAATTCAACGTTTCGGGGGGACACAGCCTCCCTTCTTCAGGATAAATTCACAAAGTGCACAGTGCTATATTTTTATACCCTTAACTCCTCCCATCTCATCTGTGTAACATCTCATTAGTGTCATTTATGTGATTAACTCATTCAGTTCATTTAAGTCCAATATATCAGAGTAAATCATGTTTCAAATAATGTTATAATTAAACATATATTTCTTCAGTTAATGGAAAGCATTTCTTTCAATTAATAAAAAACATTCTTTTACTCACTGCCCCTGGTTGCGTTTTACTTTAGCTTTAATATTTGGAAAATCTTAACACCTCTCGTGTGTAATTGGGCTATCATGATACTTCATCTGTGAAGGAAAAGGGTGATTGTATAAATTATTAAATAGTGTATAAATATCTAAAAACCTACAAAACCACATATATTACAGAAAACATGTCAGATTAAAATCCTCATTGAGGCCTTTAGGCGAAAGTGTTTTCAGACGCCAGATCAAATAGGCTTCTCTCCTCAATAATGATTTTTTAAAATCAACACCTGCATTTTTATAAATAACTTCTAAAACTTGCCATCTTATTTGGGAGACATTATGTTTCACATTATAAAAGTGTCTAGCCAGAAGGGTTTCTCTTTTATACTTCTCTTTACTTTTTTTATCTTTAGGATCGGTTCCCTCATCTGGTTTGTAATTTCTAATCACGCTTTTATGCTCGTTTAGACGTGTTTTAACCGCTCTTGAAGCGGAATATAATAAATATATCGGCATGTGGCGATGGTTTGTGGACGACATGTTTATAGTTTGGACTGGCACTGAAGACCAATTGGAAAACTTCTTTGTGTATATCAACAGTGTACATGACACAATAAAATTTACAATGAGCAGGGGTCCACAAACCGTCAATTTCTTGGATGTACAAATAACATTAAAGGATGGTAATTTTGTTACGGATTTATATAGAAAGCCAACAGATAGAAACAATCTATTAAGGAAAGACAGCTTTCATCCAGCAGGGGTCAGCAAAGGACTACCTAAAAGCCAGTTCATAAGGGCTAAAAGAATTACCTCAACAAATGATTTGTATGAAAGACAGGCACAAGTGATTGTAAAACAATTCTGTGAAAGAGGTTACAGTAGAGGTGAACTGAATCAGGTTAAAAATGAAGTAATGGGGATTGAAAGAGAAAATCTGTTAACACCAAAGAGAAACTTGAAAAAGAGGGAACAGGAGTGTGTTTGTGTAACCACATTTGGCCCACATTCCAATTTGATAAAGAAAAGTATATTGCAACACTGGCATATTCTACAAAAAGACCAAATTTATGGTAAATTATTTACTAAAAAAACACTCTTTAGTTTTAAAAGAGGTAGGAGTGTGGCGGATGGAATAATAAGATCGGATTTCAAACCAAAGAAAGTTAAGGGTGTGATGTTTAACAAGAGGGGTACCCTTCCGTGTCACGATTGTGGCCACTGTAGTGGCATAATTAAAGGTGACAAATGTACCCATCCGAGCCAAGGATATGGAATTCAATTAAAACGTATGGCAACATGTAATACGGAAGGGGTAGTCTACTTGTTAAAATGCCCATGTGGTCTTGGGTATGTGGGCCAAACTTCAAGAGCGGTTAAAACACGTCTAAACGAGCATAAAAGCGTGATTAGAAATTACAAACCAGATGAGGGAACCGATCCTAAAGATAAAAAAAGTAAAGAGAAGTATAAAAGAGAAACCCTTCTGGCTAGACACTTTTATAATGTGAAACATAATGTCTCCCAAATAAGATGGCAAGTTTTAGAAGTTATTTATAAAAATGCAGGTGTTGATTTTAAAAAATCATTATTGAGGAGAGAAGCCTATTGGATCTGGCGTCTGAAAACACTTTCGCCTAAAGGCCTCAATGAGGATTTTAATCTGACATGTTTTCTGTAATATATGTGGTTTTGTAGGTTTTTAGATATTTATACACTATTTAATAATTTATACAATCACCCTTTTCCTTCACAGATGAAGTATCATGATAGCCCAATTACACACGAGAGGTGTTAAGATTTTCCAAATATTAAAGCTAAAGTAAAACGCAACCAGGGGCAGTGAGTAAAAGAATGTTTTTTATTAATTGAAAGAAATGCTTTCCATTAACTGAAGAAATATATGTTTAATTATAACATTATTTGAAACATGATTTACTCTGATATATTGGACTTAAATGAACTGAATGAGTTAATCACATAAATGACACTAATGAGATGTTACACAGATGAGATGGGAGGAGTTAAGGGTATAAAAATATAGCACTGTGCACTTTGTGAATTTATCCTGAAGAAGGGAGGCTGTGTCCCCCCGAAACGTTGAATTGAATTGAATTGAAGTTGAATCCCAAACCGAATCCTGGATTCGGTGCATCCATAATAATATATAATTTTCACTCTCAGATGGAGTGATAAATCAAAGTTGTTTTGTTTTCTCTTTAGTACAGGGAAACGATTTGTGAAGGTCTCACCAGCTGCAGGGGTGTCTCTACAGATAGATATGCAGAAAATGGTCCAGAAAAACATACAAAGTGGGTTTCAGAGACCTGTCCGACTGGTAGTACAAGATTGTGACAAATGTAAGATGCCACATAATGTTTTCTGTAACTGTGAAGCAGTCTTTTATTTGTTTACTAAGTGTATAAACATTTGACTGCAGAAAAGAATCAACATGTAATCTTTCAATTTAAAAGTTTTATTTTTTTGCTGAAATATTTAAAGTTGCCTTACTTTGTGCAGGACTTTTATGTTTATAAATACATTTTATTGTATTACCCCACAACATTATGCTGGAAAGCTTTTACTGATTCCAAAAATGTTGCAGTTTAGGACATTGTTTTATTCTGTTGAAGATATTTAAACATACATCACAAGAACAAGCACTGTAGACATATATAGTTAATAAAAGCTCTAGGATAGAATATGTAATACCATTTACATTTAAATGCCACTTATAGTATATGCATTATTTTGCCCTCAGAAAGAAAAATAGGGGATAGAATATGTTTAAAGGTGGTATATAGCATATCATAAAAACACACTCACCATGTTGTCAATGCTAAATTTATGGTTATTATTATGCATTACATTTGGGCAGGAAAAGGTTCCTTAGCTTTAAAAGCTGCCATGAATTAAAATTGTTCAGATATAAAGTACTTGTATTTGTTGTACACTAGAAAAGAGCATATTTGTTTGTGGTGAAGAAGAAAAGGGAAACAGAGCAGTTGTTGGAAAGGGAGGGGCCGGATGACTTAGTGTATTGTGTATATGAATATTTTAGCCCATTAGTTAAAGTAAACAATTATGTCTCAAGCAGTTAAGCAAATAAATAGCAGGGGTGTCGATGAGGGGAAGTACTGGTTTGAGACATTTATATTCCAGGGTGGCATTTCTTCTGAGAGTTATTGCTTTGCTTGTGTTAACATTTTGCCATTTTCCTAAATGGCTAGAGAGCACTTATTAGTATGTGGATGAGTTTATAGTAAAATAAAGTGCATGAAACCCTCCTTTGTCCCATTTGGATAGTATTTGACAACATTTTTTTTAAAAAAATGTTTGCTTGGACTTGATGCTTAGTCCCAGTTTGAGGGAAGTGTAGTTGCATAAAATCAGGAATAATGAACCTTCAGCCCTTTTAGCTTTGCTTGAACTTTCAGAGGAACCATGTCCATCTTTACAAAGCCCTACTTACAACAGGGAGAGCTCCACAATATGTTTCTTTTCCATCTGTAAAGTGGTAGATTTTCTTATTTTGTATTTCCTTTTCTTCTTCTAATGTTGATATGTTTCACTGAGATTCTTTTGTCTTTCAGATTTTGTGTGGCAGTGGCGATCTGATAAAGGGGCCTGGATTTCATATGATGCTTGCACATGTGTAGCTCTGGAGGCAGGATTTCAGTCAAAAGCTAAGGTGGTGCCTGTAAGCTTGGGGGATCACACATACATCATCGATCTACAAAAGATGGTGCAAAAGAATAGCCAAACTCAATTTGAAAGACAGATTCAACGCTGCTTATCTAGTAGGTCAAAAGGTGTAAAAAAAATGAACAAAAATGTTTTGAGATTGTTTTAAGTTATTGAGAGAATGTGATATTAAACTAGGCATACATGGGTAAATTCTCTTTTATTTTTCTATTTGTTTAGTAATTTGTGCTGATTTGATCACGCTAACAATAGTATTACAGTGAGGTCCCATGCAGATCCATAGGCAGTGGACCACATATGTAGCCCAGTGGAGTCTGTGCACTGCTCTGTTTCTCTGTTATTGTAGGTTCTGATCTTGCTCCTATGAAAAAGAGCATCATTAGAGCACCTGCGAAGAGAGCCCGTGGAAGCAAAAGTGTCAAAAATGTAGAATATGAATCCGAGCAGAATAAAGGTAAATATAGCAATAAACTTTAGTGATTGAATTTTTATCTCTTGTGTCAGCAACAAATCATCTTTACTGAACTGCCTCTTTACACAGAACAGGTTAGGACTCTGCTAATGAAAGGCAAAGCTCCAGTAGATCCAGAATGCTCCAATAAGCTGGGGGAGGTATGTACCTAACTTCTGAAGGACTGGATTTATTTATTTCACTTCACCTGTAGTGGACAAAACGAAGTAGGCTGCCAAGATTTTATTGCTCAACCGTACTGCAAATCTCATGCCAGAGAAGACAAACACAGGAAGATGTGCCTTGCAGATGAGGGGTTGTTTGAGGAAATAGAAAACACTCTGTTTACCATAAAAATGGATAAAAGGAATACTATCTACCACTTGCAGCTATGCACTTATACAGTATTATAGGTCCTGCAAGTCATATCCTCAAATGGCACTCACACAACAATCACATCACATGTGTAAAACTTGCATCTTTATTGAGATTCATGCAGGG
Source organism: Xenopus laevis (assembly GCF_017654675.1). NCBI lineage: Eukaryota > Metazoa > Chordata > Amphibia > Anura > Pipidae > Xenopus > Xenopus laevis. The sequence goes on from NC_054371.1 coordinate 155,351,891, forward strand.
ATCTCAATTGAAGACACAGGTTGTTGCACATTGGAATTTGGGGATGTGTCAGTTGGGAATATGATTAAAAAGTGGCAAGGGTACCAAGTAGAGTACCACTTCCAGAAAAAATGAAAGCAAAGCATTGGCTGTGCATAAGGCTTTATGTGATGCATTTTTACAGTATTCCAGCCTTCAGAAGGACTGTGTTGCAGCTAGCATGGCTGATAGTTCTTGCTCACAATTTCATTTATCTTCGTATGAGAACAAAAGTCCAAATATAGTTCGATTCCGAGGAAGCTAGGATCACTCCCAAAAGTCCAGCGTCAACTCAGGTTCTCCTCCACCTGTTAGAAAATTCTTCCAAATGTAAAGTCGCTGTATTCCTCCAAATAAATTTGGGGAGGGAGAATAACAGAAATAAATTTCATATAGTGTAGTATTTTTAAACGTTTTTTTTGCTGACCCCCTTGGTGTCTATTTAAAACCACCGTGCTTTACAATTCACACTATAATTGTGTCATCCAATGTTTTGTGCCAAACTTAAATTCTAAGCAATTTTAAGGAAAAAATAAAAAATATTACATTAAAGAGTAGCCAATACGTGCAGCCCTTGCTGTTATTTTTTCACCCTGTGTGCACACAATAATTACGTAACTTTTAAGTGCTGAGTGTGAACACTCTAACCACAATTCAGAGACCGATCGTGCCAGTAGCACAAACAACTCACCAGACGTGAGTTTTGAAAGATCAAAGATCAAAAAATGCCGACTCCATCCTCCGCTGGAGGAAGGACAGAGCAAACTGACGTCATCGCTCAAGGAAGAAGCCAGCAAAGGCGAAACGCGTAAGCGGGATACAGCTCATCTGTGCAGAAGCGCCCACTTTGAAGCAACACGAGACTCTCAGGGACGCCGAGGAGTCAGATTGGACATTTGGGACGATCGGTCTCTGAATTGTGGTTAGAGTGTTCACACTCAGCACTTAAAAATTACGTAATTATTGTGTGCACACAGGGTGAAAAAATAACAGCAAGGGCTGCACGTATTGGCTACTCTTTAATGTAATATTTCACAAAACAATCCTTTCTCCTCCATTTTTTATTTTTTAATATTTTTTATTTTTTCCTTAAAATTGCTTTGAATTTAAGTTTGGCACGAAACATTGGATGACACAATTATAGTGTGAATTGTAAAGCACGGTGGTTTTAAATAAACACCAATGGGGTCAGCAAAAAACTTTAAAAATGCTACACTATATGAAATTTATTTCTGTTATTCTCCCTCCCCAAATTTATTTGGAGGAATACAGCGACTTTAGATTTGGAAGAATCTTCGTATGAGACCCTGGTGTATTTCAGGGTGTAAGGTGTGTGTGTGGGGGGGGGAGATCTGCAAAATGCTTATTCACCAGTGAATCAGATACATTCCTATTATATATGGGTCTTTGTGTCACTTTAAGAAACTTCCTTCTTCTTTTTTTATTGGATTTTTAGGAGGAAGTACAAACAAGAATTAAGCATATTTAAACACAGACCATTGTGATTTTCATAACTGAGAGTTTAGGTTAAACAATAAAATGGGTTACAAGGGTTACATTTATGATATGGGATTCACCTGGTAGGGATTTGGGAGAGGGAGTACAGGTGGCGGTGGGGGGGAGTATAGGGTGTACCATTTTGAGCAAAATATAGTATATGAGTGATTCAACCCATGGCATGCTTATATTTGTCTTCTTCCTTTAATAGTATCCAAGTCAACCATTGTGCTGAATAATCCCTCCTGTGTAGTCATGTGTGCAAAGCATTCTTCAAAACATCTGATTTTCTCTTTTATTTTTAATACCCACTGTTTCAGAGATGGAAATATAGAAGATCTGCAGTACCTTATTTTGAAATTAATCCATTTGCTATATGAAGAGGTGTGGCAAAGTTTTGGAAATTTTGTTCCTTAAAGGGGACAGATAGCATAAATTTTCACAATGCATCAAACCATTTCAAATAATGTAAAATAGAAGAAAGTGTTTTTATTTTAGTATGTTTTGCATCAAAAAACGTCTGTATTTGCTTGAAAACTGTTCTCAGCCCCTACCCCTTTGTAACTTCCTGTCTCAGACTGTTCAGTATCTGAGCTGCAGCCGATGGCTCTTTCTGTATAAGCTTTAGAGCAGCAGCCAATGAGGGAGGAGTCGGCGTGTCTGTGATGTCTCTCTCAGTCCTTCCCTGCAGACTTCTGTTAACCCTTACTGCTGATTTTCATTTCCCTGCTCCTTTCTCTCCCTCTCTGTCCTATTTATTTAACCCCCTCTCTGCCCTGTTTGTTTTCCTCCCTTCACTGCTTGTTCCTTTCTCTTGCCCTGCAATAATTGTGGAAAAGAAAGAAAAGCTTCTGTATAAATAAAACATAATCTGCTGCTACATGTATTTTATTCTTTTCTGGGGACAATGTGTATGAGCAGTTAGTGTAAGTACCATAGTCATTTTCTACACAGTATTATGTTGTATACAAACAGCAATCAACATCTTATGGGTTTTCCTTTGTAACTCCCTGCATCTGTTATATGTTATACAATTCCATCAGCTGCATTTATTCCCTTGCAACTCCCTATAAATTGTTCCATAACAGCTGCATTTCCCCTTGCAACTCCCTGCACCTCACTATAAATTGTTCCATAACAGCTGAATTTCCACTTGCAACTCCCTGCACCTGATCATTAATTGTTCCATAACAGCTGCATTTCTTCTTGCAACTCCCTGCACCTGGTCATAAACTGTTCCACAACAGCTGTATTTCCCCTTACAACTCCCTGCACCTGATCATAAACTGCTCCACAACAGCTGCATTTCTCCTTGCAACTCCCTGCACCTGATTATAAATTGTTCCAGAACAGCTGCATTTTACCTTGCAACTCCCTGCCCCTGGTCATAAATTGTTCCAATACAGCTGCATTTTCCTTGCACCTGATTATAAACTGTTCCAGAAAAGCTGCACTTCCCCTTGCAACTCCCTGCACCTGATTATAAACTGTTCCACAACAGCTGCATTTTACCCTGCAACTCCCTGCACCTGATTATAAATTGTTCCACAACCGCTGCATTTCCCCTTGCAACTCCCTGCACCTGGTCATAAATTGTTCCACAACAGCTGCATTTCCCCTTGCAACTCCCTGCACCTGGTCATAAACTGTTCCACAACAGCTGCATTTCCCCTTGCAACTCCCTGCACCTGGTCATAAATTGTTCCAGAACAGCTGCATTCCCCTTGCAACTCCCTGCACCTGGTCATAAATTGTTCCAGAACAGCTTTATTTTACCTTGCAACTCCCTGCACCTGGTCATAAATTGTTCCAGAACAGCTGCATTTTACCTTGCAACTCCCTGCACCTGGTCATAAATTGTTCCATAATAGCTGCATTTTACCCTGCAACTCCCTGCACCTGATTATAAATTGTCCCAGAACAGCTGCATTTTACCTTGCAACTCCCTGAACCTGATCATAAACTGTTCCACAACTGCTGCATTTACTCCCTTGCAACTCCCTGCACCTGCTCAAATATCAATATGAAGGAAAACAAACTTAGAGCTGTATTATGGAATATCATAGCAGTAAATACTAATGGACTCTGTTTGTATAAGTTTTATAATGTAATAGAGGCAGGGAGTTGCACAGTGTATAACAATATATTATGGACTATAGATTATGTCCAGGGACATGTGTGACTGATGCCTATTTGCTGTGAAACACAGGACAATACTGTTGTACTTTAAATAAAAGAAAATACTATTACATTACTATTACAGTTTGTATTAACCTTCACATCTATTGATTTATGTGGAACATGTAAGATATATAGTGAATAAAGTACCCCCTCTTGTAAAATATAAGGATATTATAAGTTACCGAGGAGTTTCATGACCATATAAAAACACGAGGCCGAAGGCCGAGTGTTTTTATACAGGTCATGGAACTCCGAGGTAACTTCTGATATCCTCATATTTTGCAACTGGGGGTACTTTATTAATTATAATACACAAATTTCAATGAGTCATGTGACAGAAATGACATCAGAACTCACCGTTTATAACTGATGACATCAGAACTCACCATTTATAAGAATATAATTTACAGGATATTCATGGCTTTTGTGTATTATATAGTTATAAGTGAATGATCAGGCAGCAGCATAAGACAGTTATGTACAGGCTGGACACACAGGACAGAGGGTGGGAGGGGAGGGGTTTGGCTGCTACAGCTCAGGAGTTCAGCCTGTCAGTCAGTGCCGTGACCACTTCCTGTGAGAGAATGAATAGACACTCCCACTCTTCATTTCAGCCTAGACACCGAGCAGAGAGGTTCTCTCTGCAGCTCTGATATAATGACAGTTCTAGTAGGTAAAATGCTTTCAAAACATTTTTCTTTCTTCATTATTACATGTTTTGAGGAAGGATGAGTAATATATCTGAATATAAAGGTTATATGAAATGTCCCCTTTAAATATTATAGATAGACTATTATTTACCTTTACCCGTGCAGTAGAGTTTGTGTAAAGCACCTTGTATCCACTTTATCATTTTGGAGCCAAAGCTGTGTTTGGTTAAACAGTCAAACATAAATTGACAGTTTACCCAGTCAAATGCCTTTTCTGCATCTGCGGACAGTAAAAACATTTGTTTGCTTTATTAAACTTTTTGCCTGCAAAAAAAGCCAAATAAGTATGGTCAGTCTGCTCAGAAATAATTTGTGGACCCAGGTAATTTCAGTGTGCGGTGATTTTATATTTAGTTACAGTTAAAATATTCATCAGTGCATTTTCTTATTTTAGCATAAGGTTCTCATTTCCAAGAAATTAAGCTATTACTGTTTACTGATTCTAACCTACTGTGCACAAACTGTAAAGTTATATTGATTTAATATGGCAGCATCTTCAGAAGGGATTAATATTTTATAAATTTTTTTGCTAGGCTCATGTGTTCTATGAGGGAAATGATGTGTATGATGTCACGTTGAACCAGGTGAGAAAAAAATAAGCATTTACTGTTAAATCTGTGCTGTGTTTCACAATGCTCTTCCTTTTGTTTCACGCAAGACTTGCATTGTCTGATCTGAACTGACTGATCTATCTGATAAATTTCTAAACACTTTTAGTCAGTGATGGGGCAAGTAAATGTAGCAGAGCTGAAGAACACTGTTATGTTATATTTAATATGACCCCAAAATGTTTTTTTTTAAGGATTACTAAGACAATCAATTTACAATCTTACCTCTTAGATTCTCTGCCCTATCCCTAACACATATTCAACTTTTTTTTTTCTTTTTTAAAAGGGGTCCACCGTACATTTATCTACATCCTGAGTTGCTATTAAAAACTAGTAATAAAGAACATGTTCATTTCATAACATAGTATTTGACTGCTAGCTAGCACATGTTTTAAGAAACTGAACTGGGAGATGGTTTACTGGAATATGAGATGATCAGCTGAATAATAAAAAAACAAATCAAAAATAATTTTGTTCCTCCAGCTATGCCTTGTACGTTATTCTAGGTGATACATGTTAAAGTGTAATTGGTTGGGTAAATTGTGGTGGACAGGTTAAGATTTGCATTTCTATTGTTTGCCACCGGCTTGCCAACTTATGCTTTAAAGGAGAAGGAAAGTCCTTTTATACTTTGGGGTGCCAAAAGATAGGCACCCCAAGTGATCGCATTTACTTACCTGGCACCCCTGGCCTGTGCTCCTATCAGGTAAGTAAATGCGATCACTTGGGGGTGCCTAACTTTTGGCACACCCAAGTAAAAATTACATACCTTCTCCTTTAAAATGTGCTTTAAGTACAATGCATATTAAACGAGCTGCTCATTGCACAGCACAACACCCTGCACCAGTCAATGAAGAATACAACATGTATTTCTAGTACAGGCATGCCATTTGTGCCTACATTTGTAATGTATTTTATAACACATGCCTAATCACCACATCGGGTCATATTTATTCTATATCAAACTGGGGAATCATGAAAGATTTCAAGTAATTCAATATCTTCACTTTTTACAAATCTTTCAGCAACATTCTGCTTTATAGTGTGCTTAGTAGCACGTTAACACCCCTCTGAATCAGTATATCCAGCTGCAAATTGCAAACAATGTTAGGAATTTTAATCATTTTTGCCACGCTGGAACAAATTATTCGAGTTCTGAAAGTAAGTTTTTTTTATAAAAATTTTTAGCCAACCTGTAACAATGATTACAACTCAAAGATATCGGGGCATAATATATCTTCTCCATAATGTAACCGGCTGCAGATGCATTCAAAAGCTTTCAAGCAGAAGCATATCCTAAACCTATTCAGGAATCCACAATAACTATTTATATTCGTTACACTGTCCAGATATGGACAAATGGATGATTTGAGTCTCTGGTATGACAGCCAATGTGGTAGAACAGTGTCAAGGAATTTCGGTTAACCGCACACCAACACCACCCTTCATGTATTAATCACCTGGTGCACAACGATAGAGGCTTCGGCCACCTCAAAATTCCATAGAAAAGATTTTCACTGGCACACAGGATTTTTATGCCCTGCAGTAAAAATCCTGTGTGCCAGTGAAAATCTTTTCTGTAGAACAGTGCTGTCCAACTTCTATGGTACCGAGGGCCCGAATTTTTCCAATCTACATGGTGGAGGGCAGATAACGGAAGCCAGTGTTAGCCACTCCCTGTTTTTAGACCACACCCACATTAAACCACAACCACGTTACTGCAAGACCATGTCCACATTAATAGCACACCAAAAAAACAAATGGTTGGTGCTCACTGGAGGGATCGGGGCTGGAACTAGAGGTAGGCAGAGTAGGCGGCTGTCTAGGATGCCATCATTGAGGAGCGCACTTTTTTCAAGAGTTTATTTAATAATTTGTTTCAGTAATCATGGTCACCCAGTTGGGTGGAATCCTTCCCTCTTGCCGGCAAGTAATAGCTCCTTCTGTGCGGGTACAGGGAGCAGTAATATAAATGAAAAAGAGTTGTACATTTTCTTGCTCTCTTTATTTAAAAACCATCATGGTAAGGAGGGAAATGGTAATACAGGACAGGGGACACTGATTGAAGCTCTTGCCTTGGGTGCCAAACTACCTTGTGCCTGCCCTGGCAAGGATGTCACTCATATGTGAAAAAAGCTAAGTCATATAAGACATAAATCCATATGCCTTCTCCTCCCCTGTGTATAATACAGTACCCCAGCATATGATTAAACACCTTAGGGCCCACTAACAATAATTTTCAATTGCTAACAAACCCCCAGAACAAATACCAAAGTATGATACACACAGGGAGCATAGGGAAGGCAGAACAGAGCAGGAGACAGGAATCAGGACCAGTCTAATATGTACTACATACAGTGACACAGTGCTGGTGCCCCATTAGTATTTTGAATAAAGTGTGAACAGGAGAACAATGTGGGCAGTTTTAGTTTGGGTTTCGGGTGTGAACAGTACAGGCTTTAGGGGAGTGAACAATAGAGGTGTCACAAGTGTGAACAATGCAGGGGATTAGTCTGAATTTGAGGTTTAGACAATGCAGGGGCCAGTTAATCTCTGTAGTGATACCTTTTAAAATTTACATATAGTAAAAAAACACAGCAGGCAGTTTTTGATCTGGAGGGCCACATGAGGGGGGTCGCGGGCCGCCAGTTGGACAGCCCTGTGGTAGAACATAATACACACAGTCTGGTGGTCTCTGCCAGTTGTAGGGTTTAACAAGTCTTAAATAACTGGCAATCAAACAATGCTTTGGTTTGAATTAACAGGTTTTATCTATTTGTTTTCCTCATAACCTTGAAAGCATACTAAGGGGCAAATTCACTAAAGCGTGAAGCTGCTAACGCTGGCATAAATTAGCTAGCGAAATGGACCTACTCTAGTGCTACTTCATGTTATGCTTTTGGTTTTTAAATCTCCCTATGGCTGTTCTATAATCAATAAATGTTAAGTCAGCCTACATTTTGCCTACAGACCGAGATGGCCAGTTTGCACTGATTTTGTCAGAGACAAAAGTTGTTACACTGTATACCGGTACATTCAGTTCATGTCAAAGGGAAGCATTGACTATTAGAGTTTTAGTGCCCAGCAGATACAAAGGGTAGAGGGTGAGCTTTGCCAAATGTGCATTATTCTACATCTATGACCTGCAACAGACAACCACATTATAAACCTCTTGAGTTATAAAACTGCTGAATTTGACAGCCAGCATGCTCTGTAAATAGTCAACTTTTCTTTATACTCATATACATATTAATCAGAATTTATTAGTTACATTATTTGCAGCGTTAATAGGTTAACAAGCGGGGTTGAAAGGTTTTATGCCTCACACCAAGAGTACCACAGATGTAATTTGACAGCGAGAATGCTCTGCAAAATAGCCAACTTTACTTTGCTCAGTGTCATATACATGGCCGTTGTTAATTAGAATTCATTAGTTACATTATTTGCAGCATTAATAGGTTAATAAATGAGAGAGGTTGAAAGGTTTTCTGTCTCACACCAGGATTGCCACATATGTAACCTGACTTCTGAAATTGGTGTCACCATAATTCCTTATCCATCAAGTATACACAGCTACACAACCTACAATCCACACACTCTTGCAGTGATGGTGAAGACCACACTAAGGGGGTTATTTATCAGAGTCCGAATGCCAAAAACTCGAATTGTTCCGGAGTTATTATACCCTGAGGATGTAAAAAGTCAGAATCCGAAAATCCGGCATCTCAGACCTGCTGTGGTTGTATTTTAAGTCAATGGGAGAAGCTCCAAAGATATCCTGATCTGCACTGGATTTCATGCAATAATCCCAAGATTTTGTGTTTTTTGGGCAAAAATCAGAAAAAAAGGATATTTCGGTGGAATGTCCGAAAAATTTGTACACTTCGAATTTTCGTTTGATTTCTAAGTTTTTTTCCCGTTTTTTCGCAAACTGGAATTTTTCCTGGAAATGTATTGATATATAAGGGGAAATAACCCGTGCGGATTTGGAGTATATTTCAGAATAAATTTGGATTTTGAGAAATAATGATTGGCATACGTTATATGCTGCAACACAAAGGAACTGCACACACTCTGCATAACATGTGGATGGAAAGACCACCTGTGCATCAACGTTTCAGAGGGGTTAAATCGATAACGACACGTTCCAATAAAAAAAAAAATCATAGGAACGTGTTAGGTAGAGGATTCTCAGTGCCACAGTTGTTAGCCTTGCAGTGCTAGCATCATTGGTCCAGTTCTGATCAGTGAATCGTAGACAAGGTGCATGTATATTCTTCCTGTATCTTTTCCTCCAACAATAAAAATGTATTGATAGTTTCATTTGCATATAAAGGGCCTTAGATTGTAAGCTCCACTGAAGCAGCGATTGATGTAAATGACAAACTGTAAGCCACTATGTAAGTAAAGGAGAAATATTAAATGTAAATAAAAATGTTCCTATAAAATAAAAAAAATCATAGGAACGTGTCAGTATGAAGTATGTGCTGCACCTGCAATAGTTCCCCAAGCAGCCCCGCGAACCTGCATGAACCTGATCCGCCGACACTGCTAAAAGATCTTTGGTGCTGTTTCAGTCACGCTGGGCTTAATATTTTATGTTGCACCAGAATTCCGTGTATTGATTACATATGGAAATTGTAAAAAATTGTGCTTATTGCCACACCCAGAAACGACTGAAAAAAGCTTTGGAAATGTATCACATTTGAAATGCATGTAGTATATAGGGTGGCTAGAGGTGCTAATTTGGTTGTATAATCACTAACAGGGAGAAACAACCAGGCACCTTTGGGAGCACGGTGTTGGTGAAGAATATCAACATCAAGAGCATTTCCAGCAGCCTCAGCAGCAGTTCCAAACCTGGCATTCAGTGTCTGTCTTAAAAGTTGTCCACATGATTCCCAAATGCAGTTTACTGGAATGCATCCACCTGAGTTACTTGAAACAGGAAGCATTTACATGGGTGACTGTTCTCATTACACAGATATGGTGGCTTTAACTACTGGCAGAGATGTAGAAAATGTAGAGAGGCACATGTCATATGCACATAGAAAGTCTACTGTGTGGGATTTCTTTTCACCTGAAAAAAGTATTGGTATCAGAAATGCTACAAGTGCCCTTTGCAATCTCTGCACCAGAGAGGTGAAACGTGACTCCACACCTGGCAGGCTAGGTACAACTGTAATGAGAAACCATTTGGCCAAGTACCACCAAAAAGGGTGGGCAGCCTCTGGTACTGGCAATGCAGCGACTCCACCCTACTTCACGGAATACCCCTCTTCTCCATTATGCAGTGACCTCAAACTCTCAAGCTCTCAAACCACTTTTAAATTCAGTGCTTTATATCTGCTACTGCTTTTTTGCAACCGTGTGCACACTTGTGTGGAGCAGTTGTTTCTCGAGGAGAGATTGTCAGTGCCAATAGGGAGATCTGATGTTGCAGCACATGCAGTCTTCTCATTGCAGCATCCTACGAGTGTCTCTCAGTGATATGAAGGGAAATGGTGTTGCAGATGATGATAGCAGCAGCTGTTCCTGACTATTTTGTCTGCCATCATGCAAGCTATATAAAACCAGACCAATTAAATTGCCATTGGTTAATTGTAGTGGTGTTGTGGGATTTTTTTCAAGACTGCAATATATCACAATTAACGCAGCTCTTGCATTTTTTGATTTAACTGAGCTCCATAGGCACTCTTTTACCATGTTTCGCTGTGAATAAACGTCAATAGACACCAACGTACTGTAAGAACAAACAAACAAACAAACAAATAAAAAAAGAGAAAAAACTCCCATCGACTTCAATGCACTTCACAAAATGCACTTTCACCGTTTTCCAAATTTTCAGCAAATGGAAACAGGACAGAATTATGTTCAGATGTCTTGGTATACTGGCTTTGAACAATATAAAATGTGCTGCATATATTTTATGCCAGTAAAAAAAAAATATATCAATGTTTTATATTTGTTTTATATTTTGTAATAAAAATATGGTCAGAGTTAGGTAGAGGAATCTCAGTGCCACAGTTGTTAGTCTTGCAGTGCTAGCATCATTGGTCCAGTTCTGATCAGTGAATCGTAGCCAAGGTGCGTGTATATTCTTCCTGTATCTGTTTGGTTTTTCTCCAACAATACAAATGTATTGATAGTTTCTTAGAGATCCTGATAAAGCTGACTCTAATGTTCTATATTTGCATATATTAGACTGTAAGCTCCACTGAAGCAGTGATTGATGCAAATGACTGTAAGTAAAGGAGAAACATTAAATGTAAATAAAAATGTAATACAAATAAACATATTTGTGGAACAATTTTTAAGGAAATAAGAATTTGTGTTAATTGATGGGTACAGTTAATATTTTTTTTTTCCTTTTAGTGCTTATGAGAGGGAAACACTGTTGTTTGTCCCTGAACCGATCAGACTTTCCAAAACTAGACTGGAAATCGGAATATTCTCTGCATTTCTTTTACAGACCAACCTTCAGCACAATAACAATAAATTCTACCGAATCCAACTACTGGAAGATGATGGTGTGAAACATTTCTCTGTTTGGATGCGTTGGGGAAGAGGTAAGGGAGACACCTCCTGCTTTTTTGTGACTGCTTATGACAACTACTGTATAGATGACCCTGCTCTGCCTGGTTAATGTATTGCAGAGCTTAAAGCATCAGGCTTTAGTGACCAAATAGTAGATCAGCTATATCTGCTAGATTACTTGAAGTACAATGAATGTGTTCTTATTTAACACATGTCTCTATTACAGTTGGCAAAGTTGGAAAGAACAATCTGGTTTCCTGTGGAAGCGATCTACAAAAAGCAAAAGATATTTTCCAAAAAAAGTGAGAATTGCATATAGAGTTTTCTTACAGATTTCAGTACATTTCCAGAAGTTGCACCTAAAGGGTTACTGTACATTATAGCTATCCTGTTGTACCATGTGAAGTATTGGGGGAATATCTATACTGGTGTGATTAAATGCTGTCTCTCTGTTTGTTGGTTGAATGCAATATTTTTGTGTTTGAGGCCCTGTACTTTTTCCCACTTAATAGGTTTTTTGATAAGACTAAGAACTTATGGACTGAGCGAGCACAGTTTGAAAAATGCGCTGGAAAATATGATATGCTGCAGATGGACTATAATGCAACTGAGCCGGTATGTCAATTTATTTCAGTTGTGATTAATACAAGTACAAAGAAATAAATGTAAGTAAGTAATAAGTGTGATGCAGGACAATGTAAGAACATCTGAAATAAGCTTTGTTTAAACTAAAATATTGCATATAGTAAACGGAATCTTTCTGTTCTACATGTTTTTGTTTTAGCTTATTTCTATAGGCTTAGTGGAAAATATGGATTTTCTTTTGTGTTGATTATTGAAGGACATAGCGTAATAGGGATAATTTTCTGATTTTCCAGCGCAGCAATAACATGGCTGCAGAACTGTGCTGATTTAAAATTACATACACAATGCACTTGCGCCTATCTGTACTTACACATAGCACCAGTGTGCCTTGTTGTTCCTTTTCACAGCACACCACACTTAAAAGAACAGTAACACCAAAGAAATTTTTAAAAAAGTTTTTAAGTAATGAAAATCTCATGTACAGTTGCCTTGCACTGGTAAAACTGATCTGTTTGCTTCAGAAACACTACTATAGTTCATATAAACAAGCTTCATGTGTAGCAATGAAGGAAATTTAAAAAAGTCTATATGGCACATGTTAAATAGTGGATAACGCCTTTATGTTCTACAGATCTTACCTGCTATCTGCTGTGTAACCTGAGCCTTTTTTTCCTTTAAATGGCTGCCCCATTGGTACAAAGCAGCTTATTCATATAAACAATAGTAGTGTTTCTAAAGCAAACAACAGTTTTACCAGTGCAGGGCAACACTGCATTATATTTTTATTACTTAAAAAACACATATTTTTTGATGTTACTGTACCTTTAAAGGTGGTAAGTACAGGGTTCTCGTTGTACATCATGTCCAAGCATGTTAATTTGCACCCAAATACACACAATTCACTGACACCAAGTGGCTTAATTTCAGGGAGCCATAAAACCAAGTTCCATCCCCAACTCCCGCGAAATGTTTTTTCCTTCTCGTGTGAAATCACTGGTGGCCACTAACTTGCATAATTTTTGGTCACCTGAGAACCTCCTCTATAACGGGCCCCACTCTGCTACTCTATAGTTATGTCACTGCCTGGATCTCCAGTATCTGTCATAAAATATGTGTTGCAGTTTGCAATGTCCATATTTACACTGATACTGTAAAAAATTGCATTGTGGTTATATAACATAGTTGATTGTGGGACTATTAAAACTTGCCATAGGCTATCATATTTCTGCACAACAGGAAAATGAGACCGCAGTGAAGGAAAAGAGCCTTTCTGACATTCCTAAACCTGAATCCCAGCTGGACAGCAATATCCAAGAGTTGATTGAACTGATTTGCAATCTAAAGGCCATGGAGGAGACTATACTTGAGATGAAGTTTGACACAAAGAAAGCTCCCCTAGGTTGTTACTTTATTTTATTTCCAACCTATAGGCTAACAATTATCACAAAACAAACTTTTGATTTACAGAAATAGGCTGAATTAATAGAACCATTTACTCTTTCACACAGGGAAACTGACGGTTGAACAGATCCGTGCTGGCTACTGCTCTTTGCAACATATTGAAAACTGTATTAAAAAACGAAAGTTTGGCCGGGATCTCCTTGAAGCATGCAATGAGTTTTACACACGCATTCCCCATGACTTTGGGTGGGTAACTGGTTTTGTGGAGTACTGTCTTGATGTGATATATGCACAATACCCCACAAAGGCATAAAGTTGCTCTAATATTTCTTTACAGGCTACGTACACCTCCTCTTATTAGGACGATGGAAGACATGACCGCAAAAGTTCAGCTATTAGAAGTAAGGCAGCTAATGAATAACCATGAATTACATATATTTTATATTAGACTTAATGCCTTTCAATACTTGTCACTAAATCCCGACAAAATGTCATACCCCTTAGTGCTCAGTAATAGGCAACTGTGTCTGGGGCATTACTGAGTTCTGCCCCATCTTGAGGGCTGTCTGACAGAAGGCAGCCTTATACTTGACATATTCCTCAGGCAATAATGACGTGCATTAAAGGGGACAACTATTTCCCACCTCTCTCCCACATATACAGTGGTGTGAAAAACTATTTGCCCCCTTCCTGATTTCTTATTCTTTTGCATGTTTGTCACACAAAATGTTTTTGATCATCAAACACATTTAACTATTAGTCAAAGATAACACAAGTAAACACAAAATGCAGTTTTTAAATGAGTGTTTTTATTATTTAGGGAGAAAAGAAATCCAAACCTGTGTGAAAAAGTATTTGCCCCCTGAACCTAATAACTGGTTGGGCCACCCTTAGCAGCAATAACTGCAATCAAGCGTTTGCGATAACTTGCAACGAGTCTTTTACAGCGCTCTGGAGGAATTTTGGCCCACTCATCTTTGCAGAATTGTTGTAATTCAGCTTTATTTGAGGGTTTTCTAGCATGAACCGCCTTTTTAAGGTCATGCCACAACATCTCAATAGGATTCAGGTCAGGACTTTGACTAGGCCACTCCAAAGTCTTCATTTTGTTTTTCTTCAGCCATTCAGAGGTGGATTTGCTGGTGTGTTTTGGGTCATTGTCCTGCTGCAGCACCCAAGATCGCTTCAGCTTGAGTTGACGAACAGATGGCCGGACATTCTCCTTCAGGATTTTTTGGTAGACAGTAGAATTCATGGTTCCATCTATCACAGCAAGTCTTCCAGGTCCTGAAGCAGCAAAACAACCCCAGACCATCACACTACCACCACCATATTTTACTGTTGGTATGTTCTTTTTCTGAAATGCTGTGTTACTTTTACGCCAGATGTAACGAGACGCGCACCTTCCAAAAAGTTCAACTTTTGTCTCGTCGGTCCACAAGGTATTTTCCCAAAAGTCTTGGCAATCATTGAGATGTTTTTTAGCAAAATTGAGACGAGCCTTAATGTTCTTTTTGCTTAAAAGTGGTTTGCGCCTTTGCAGGCCGTTTTTGCCCAGTCTCTTTCTTATGGTGGAGTCGTGAACACTGACCTTAATTGAGGCAAGTGATGCCTGCAGTTCTTTAGATGTTGTCCTGGGGTCTTTTGTGGCCTCTCGGATGAGTTGTCTCTGCACTCTTGGTGTAATTTTGGGCGGCCACTCCTGGGAAGGTTCACCACTGTTCCATGTTTTTGCCATTTGTGGATAATGGCTCTCACTGTGGTTCGCTGGAGTCCCAAAGCTTTAGAAATGGCTTTATAACCTTTGAAATTGAACTCAGGTGTGATAAACCACAGTTAAGTTATTTTTTAACAAGGGGGGCAATCACTTTTTCACACAGGCCCATGTAGATTTGGAGTTTTTTTTCTCCCTTAATAACGTAAACCTGAAATTTAAAAACTGCATTTTGTGTTCAATTATGTTATCTTTGACTAAAAGTTAACGGTTTTTGATGAGCAGAAACATTTAAGTGTGACAAACATGCAAAAGAATAAGAAATCAGGAAGGTGGCAAATAGTTTTTCACACCACTGTATATTTTATATTTGCCACTGGCAAGTGGTGAGTGTGCTGCATATAAAGAAGGTTTATTTCTCCAGGTCTGCTTGGGGGACACAGGGACAGTGGGGTATAACTGGCACCACTAGGAGGCAGGACACAATAAAAAAATAGAAACTTGATCCCTCCTCCTCCTGCTATACCCGTCCTCTGTAGGCAGAGACACCCAGTTTTGTTGTGTCCTCAGGAGGTTAGGACCGTCTCCTGCATTCAGGAGTATTTTAGTATTTATTTTGCTCTTCTTTTTATTTCATTACAATTCCTTTACATTAGATGGAGCTGGACAGCTACACTGAGTAGTCTGAACCATTACTTCAGGATGTCACCGGGGTCTCTTGTACTCTGCACTGACCATCCAGCATTGATTCCCTCCCTCTGTCGTCCAGAGTGAGGATGCGGTGGCCGGGACACAGACCTGGGGTATAGCCAGGTTCATCCTGTGGCTGATTTCTCCTTATATGCCTCCAGGATCCCTACACTAGCACTCTGGGAACTCCTGCCATGGCTCATTTAAGGTAAGCATATATCCTTAATAGCAGCCTATTCACAATCCATCTGCCTTTATAGCACAGCAGTATAGGAGACTTCGTTGCAACCTGCAGGTCACTAGTTCAGACCCAGGCAGTATGTTAAACAGTCTCCACCAAACACACAGGCAGGCAATGGGAATGGCAATTTTTCCTACTGTCCTCGATGTCAGCAGCGCAAGAGAGTTATTGTGGGCTTAGCACCGGTTGCGCACCATTATTTTACGAGCAACTTCACCGGGGCTGTCTTTCACTCTACCTGGGGAGGCAACGGCTCTGCCAGATTTTACGCTTACTGTACCCGCACCCGGTGCGCAACCTGGAAGTGTGCATTTTTCTAAGGTGCAGGTCGGCACCATACGTCACTGCTAGGGGAGGGGCCATTCTTTGCGCTCTCCATTGCGCGCTCAGGCCGCTACTTCCCATTGATTCTGGAGGAGGTTCCTCTTCCGGCAACGCTCCAGTCTCCATTACTCGCAGACTCACCATGCTGGGCAGAGCTCTTCCCCAGATTCCCCCCCCCCCTGTTTTTTCTTAGAACACAACAGGGCAGTACTTCTGACACAGTGGGGGTTTTAGCTTTTGCCACAGGGCAGCAGGTTTTATAATTACGGCCTTATCAGGCTTCTACTCTCCTCCAAGGCTTTGCACTTAGCAGTACCCCTAGAGAGCCATTTTTCAGTTTATTTATATATATAACCTACATTATATATATTGTTAACTTAATTCCTCTCTTACAGGAACAGCTTGTGTACACCATGTCTGAAGGTACAGGTAAAAACCTTTTTTCCAGGCCAGCAACTACTGCATCGGTTAAGTATTTAGCTTGTGCCAAATGCCGCAAACGCCTGCATCTGGTCACAAGGACCCTCTGTGTTCCACGTGCAAGCCACCTGAGGCCGTCCTCAGGTAAACCAAGCCTCCCATGGGGACCCATCAGGCCAGCCCTGGGACTCCACCCCCCAGTACCCACAGCCTCCCCCAGAATGGGCATCTCAGCTTGCCGCCGGCATTTCTAAATTGTCTCTCTCCCTTGATAAACTGCTAGCGCGGCTAGATAATCCTCGGCCTAAGCCTCCAAAATGTAGAGCCCCCTCTCCTTCCGGGGACGAGTGTGAGGAGGAGTCCATCAATACTTCTCCCCTGCTGCCGAGGACGATCAGGCCCTGTCTGATGGTGAACTATCTCACAGTTCCAACCAAGAGGAAGAGGACTCCTCCCAAACTCTCCTCCGAGGCCATTGATTCCCTCATCTTCTCAGTATTAGAGACCCTTCACTTACAGGAGCCTGAACTTAGTTCCAGTACTTCCACCTCCTTGTTTAAGCGCCACAGGTCCTCGCCTTCCTTTCCCTCTTGTGCTCAACTCGATCAAATTATCCAACAGGAATGGGACAAGCCAGAGAGACGTTTCCAGGCTAACCGCCGTTTTCTCAAACTAAATCCTTTTCCACAGGATCTAACGGAAAAGTGGACCTCCCCACCTTCAGTGGACGCGCCTGTCTCTCGACTATCCAAGGACACTGCCTTACCAGTTCCTGATGCTTGAGGGCATTCTAAGTTCCCTCTTATCTGCTTTAGGTACCTCCCTCCGGGCGGTTCTTGGGTAAGTAGAGCCCTCCAATCTTGGTCAGATTCCTTATGGCGAGTGATTGCCACAGGGGTTTCCCGCGAAGAACTCGCTCATTTGGCCTTGCAAATCAAGGAGGCTAATGACTACCTATGTGAAGCCTCCCTCGATGCACAACAGGTGATTAGCAGAACTTCAGCTGACTACACTTGTCGGTAGCGGCTCGCAGATATCTCTGGATGAAGCTGTGGACTGCGGACTTGTCTTCAAAAAAGTCTCTCACCTCAATTCCATTCAAGGGAAAACTCCTCTTCGGTCCGGACCTGGACAAGATCATCAGCCAGGCCACCGGGGGTAAGAGTACTCTACTCCCACAACCAAAATCTCGCCCCTTCTTTCATTGGAACCGTTTTTTCATGGCTCCCAGCACAAGGGCGCGAAATTGTCTCTTCCCCGACACTCCACCACCGGCAGAGGATGCTTCAGTGGAAAGTCTAGACCATCCAGGCAGTCCCACAAGCTGCCCAGCAAGCCCACTTCTGCATGACTCGTCCCTTCTTCCCTCCAGTGACTCAGCCGTAGGGGGGAGACTTCGCAAGTTTGCCGACTCCTGGAAGAATTACTCAAGACGCCTGGGTACACAAGGTCGTGAGTCAGGGCTACCACCTAGAATTCATTTCTCTCCCACCCCACCGGTTCTTCATGTCCATATATCTTTAGGGGCATCAAAAGGCTCAGGCACTGCACAACGCGATCGACAAGCTTATCCGTTCAGAGGTCATCATCCGTGTTCTGACTGAGGAGAGATTCCGAGGCTTTTACTCAAACTTGTTTGTAGTTCCCAAGAAGGATGGATCTGTTTGGCCAATCCTGGACCTCAAGGAACTCAATACATTCATTCAACCTCGAAGGTTCAAGATGGAATCCCTCAGGTCTGTCATAGTGGCCATGTCCCCAGGCCAATTCCTGGTTTCTCTGGACATAAAGGATGCCTACCTTCATGTCCCATTTTTCCGTCCTCAGAGATTCTTGCGAATTGCCTTCCAAAATCGCCACTTCCAATTCGGCCCTTCCCATTCAGCCTGACTTCGGCCCCTTGTGTCTTTACCAAGATCATGTCGGTGGCAACTGCTCTAATCCGCACCAAGGGGATCTCCATAACTCCTTATCTGGACGATCTCCTGATCAAGGCACCTTGCTTCGCAGAGGCCCAGCAGGCGTTGCACTTCGCTATGGTTCAGTTACAGGAGTTGGGTTGGTTCATAAACCTGGACAAGTCCTCGTTAACCCCAAGCCAATCCATGGTCTTCCTTGCGATGCAGTTCAACACCCAGACACAAACTGTCCCAGCGACCAGGTCCAGCATCTGTGGACCCTCGTGTGATATCTCCTCTCAAAGTCATCCCACACCGCGAGATTCTACATGAAGGTGTTGGGAGTCATGGTTTTGACGATAGAAGCAGTTCCCTTCGCCCAGCATCACCTCAGGGAGCTTCAGTGGAATATTCTTGTTGGGCAAATCCCTTCTCCTGGAATTTCGTCTATCCCGCAGGACTCGAGTCTCTCTTCTCTGGTGGATGCAAACCAGTCACCTGACCTTGGGCAGACCCCTAGGGGATCCACAATGGCGACTGCTCACCACAGATGCAAGCCTCTGCGGTTGGGCAGCAGTGCCAGAGGGTCTGTCAGCGCAGGAACGATGTCTTCACATCAACCTTCTCAGCCATCTTCATTCCAGGTTTCTTAAACTGGGAAGCAGATTATCTCAGCAGACAATCCCTAGATCCCGGCGAGTGGTCTCTAAAGGACGACATCTTCCACAAGATCACTCAAAGATGGGGGATGCCAGAGGTCGATCACGTCACAATTGAACAGTTCCTCTCTTCTTTCCAAGGTCCAGGGACCCTCTGGCGATGGCGGCAGACGCCCTCACCCAATGTAATGGTTTCAATTCACTGAAGTTCACTTCTGGCCATTATACAGGAGGAACTGTCCTTGGACATGTCCCTCGGGTCGCTGAAATCTCAGTTTTCGGCACTTTCCATCCTGTTCATCTCGCCTTGCTCCCCGATGTTAAGATTTTTCTTCAGGGAGTGGCCCACATAAAGCCCCCGGTACATTCACCGGTGCCCAAGTGGGACTTAACCCTAGTCCTACGCGATCCCTTTGAGCCCATGGATTCTATTCCACTTCAGTGGCTCACATGGAAAACAGTTTTTCTGCTGGCTATTGCCTCAGCACGGAGAGTATCTGAGATCTCTGCCCTCTCCTGTAGGTCTCCTCTGTTGACCTTCCACAACGACAGGGCAGTACTCATTCTTCTCCTTCTTTTCTTCCCAAGGTGGTTTCCATTTTCAACCTCAACCAGGAAATTACGATTCCTACCTTCTGCCCATCCCTTTCCAATGCGAAGGAAACGGCACTGCACACCCTCGACCCCAATAGGGCCCTCAAGTTTTACCTGCACCGGGTCAAGGATATCTGTCAATCGGACTCCTTGTTCATCCTTCCCTCAGGCCCTCTCAGGGGCACACCAGCTACTAAGACTACCATATCCTGCTGGATAAAACAGGCCATCCAGAGATCCTATTCATCATAGGTTCAGGTTCCCCCAGATTCAGTCAGGGCACATTCCACCAGAGGAATGAGTGCGTCCTGGGCTTTTCTAAACCAAGCCTCAGCGGAACAATTGTGCAAGGCTGCAATGTGGACTTCAATCCATACTTTTGCCAAATTTTACCAGTTTGGCACTTTGCGGCATCTGACACCCACTACAGCAGTAAGGTACTTCAGGCTGCAGTGGCTGGTTCCACGTAGGCCTCTACTTCCCGCCCTTGATTCAGGGGACAGCTTTGTTACTTCCCCACTGTCCCTGTGTCCCCCAAGCAGACCTGGAGAAAAGGAGATTTTGTGTACTCACTGTTAAATCTCTTTCTCTTCAGTCGCTTGGGGGACACAGGGCTTCCCTCCCTGGATAGAGGCCTTCTCTTGGCTTCAGACTTGGTTGACTCAACCATCTGTTCTTCTTGTAATAAGTTATCAGTTTTTCTTTTGATTATTAATAACCTCCTGTTTCTCCTTTTGTACGAACCGAGTGTCTCTGCCTACAGAGGAGGGGGATAGCAGGAGGAGGAGGGATCAAGTTTCTATTTTTTTATTGTGTCCTGCCTCTTAGTGGTGCCAGCTATACCCCACTGTCCCTGTGTCCCCCAAGCGACTGAAGAGAAAGAGATGTAACGGTGAGTACACAAAATCTCCTTTTCTCCATTGAAGACAGACTGGACATACACACTGAGTAGACTGTCCCTACTGTCTATCTTCCAGCGAGGGATCCTTCAACCGAGGTCACCTAGCACTGACCACCCAGTCTGGATAACCTTCCCCCTTGTTAACTTGACAGAAGGAGGCTCACTGGCCGGTAGACTGTTTAGATAGCGGTCTGGTCATCGCAAGCATTCAAGTAAGAGACTGACTGGGACTGTGCCTGCTCTTCCCTCCCGCGTGTCTGATGCCTGTTGCTGCTGTGTGGGTAGACCAGGGTGGCTTGACAAAGGGGTTTACCCTGAAACATTGCATGCTGCAAATAAATTCTAAGCAAGGACTTATCCTGCTAGCTTACCTTGTGTGCCAGCGATTTCTTGTACCACATTGGAATTGAGGTTGCCGTTACCTCTATCACTGTGCACCAGAGTGTCGTTACTTTTGGAGGGCAGGGTGTGCGAGTGCATCCAAAACTTTTCCGGTGGACCGGGATGGCACATAATTCAAGGCACTCTCTTTACAGCTCCACCAGGGGAATAGCCTAGCGCTACCTGGAAGCTAGACTGGTGCCATTCTTCTTTCCAGGCACATTGAATTCCCAGTTGGCATCACAGATCAAAGAGGCCAACAACTATCTATGGGAGATAAAGGTTCAAGGCTACTATTCAAACTTATTAGTAGTTTCTCAAAAAGGACAATTCTTTTGGCTTTCCTGCAAGAGGGCCTATCCATGGGACTGTCCTTAGGACCCTCTCCATTCTGTTCCAAAAGCATCTGGCCCTCCATCCTACAAGGGGTAGTACACGTGAACCACCGTCCGAGCACCAGTGCGTTCTAGGGACCTAACCCTAGTCCTGCGTTCTCTTCAACGACCTCCCTTTGAACCATTGACTTCAGTTCCCCTTCAATGGCTCACATGGAAGACAAAATTTCTACTGGCCATAGCATCAGCTAGGCGTGTATCAGAGCTATCAGCTCTATCCTGCAGATCTCGGTTCCTGAACTTTCACCACGAATGGGCAGTCCTCTGCACAACTCTGTTGTTCCTGCCCAAGGTGGTCTCCAACTTTCACCTATATCAAGAAATCGCCATTCCAACCTTCTGCCGATCACCTTCCAACTCTAAAGAGGTGGCGCTTCACTCTCTGGACCCTGTGAGGGCTCTCAAGTTTTACTTGCATCATGTTAAAGACATCCGGAAATCTGATTCGCTGTTCATTCTTCCTTCGGGGCCCGGTCGGGGTAAAAACCCCTCCAGCTAGACTCAGGGCCCACTTCACCAGCGGACTGAGTACGTCCTGGGCCTTTCGGAACCATGCTTCAGCGGAACAATTGTGCAAGGCTGCCACATGGATATCCATCCATACCTTTGCCAAATTCTACCACAGACCATGGAGAAAAGGAGATTTTGTGTACTCACTCGACTTCAGACATGGTTGGCATACGCAACCACCATTTCAGTTGTATATAGTTCTTGACCTAGCTCTGCCTGCAAGGGGGGGGGGTATAGCAGGCAGAGGAGGGACTAGTTATTCTTTATTACTATTGTGTCCTGCCTCCTAGTGGTACTAGCTATACCCCACTGTTCTTGTGTCCCCCAAGCGACTGAAGAGAAAGCGATTTAATGGTGAGTACACAAAATCTCCTTTTTTTGCTGTTACTCTCTGTAATGCAACAATCTATTCCAGCCTATAAATATTTTTTTTCTTTTAATCTCAGCAGTCCAGTCTTGTACATTGTTTAAATATTTTTGTGAATGATATCAACAAACTTTTTTTTACAAATATTCATTTAACTCCACAAACACCTTGCAGTTTAACCTATTAAAGAGACTGCATTGTTATAAAATGACCTCTTGTCCACTGAAAGGGTCACTAATTCTACTGTCGTTTTTACAATGGGAGAAAATGATATTCACTGTAATGTAGAAAAGCCAAGACTAACCTGTAATAAATATCTTTATGAATTCTACTTTTATTAGGTAAAATGATGACTTTGACATATCTCTTGTGTTACAAAGCCTCTGTGCCATCTTCTGTAAAGTTTAAGAATAGTAAAGGGGTTGTTCACCTTTGCATTAACTTTTAGTATGATGTAGACTTTGTAGAGAGTGATATTCTGAGACAATTTGCAATTGGTTTTCATGTTTTATTATTTGTGGTTTTTGGGTTATTTAGCTTTTTATTCAGTAGTTCTCAAGTTTGTAATTTTTGCTATCTTGTTGTTAGGGTCCAAATTACCCTAGCAACCATGCATTGATTTGAATAACAGACTGAAATATGAATATGAGAGGACCTGAATAGAAAGATTAGTAATCTAAGTAGCAATAACGATACATTTGTAGCCTTACATTTGTTTTTTAGATGGGGTCAGTGACCCCCATTTGAAAGCTGGAAAGACTCAGAAGAAGTAGAAGGCAAATAATGAAACATCTATACAAAATATATATTGAAGACCAATTCAGAGGTTGCTGATCATTGGCCATTCTATGACATACTAAAAGTAAACTTAAAGGTGAACCACCCCTTCAGGTTACCCTAGAGTTCCATGTTCTGTATAGAAACATGGGGGACAGTATCAATTCTATAAAGACTGCAGTTTAAAGGGGGCAGTATTACCCCTTTTCTAAATCTGAGTTCTATTAATAAGACTTTTGCTGTGGAAATATGTATCTTGTTAATTATTGCAATGAGCATGGCAAATACTTATATTGAAAGTAAATTGTATTTACTTTCAGTTCGCATGAGCACAAACATTATAAATCAGCCTTCCACTGTGAGTCCCTCTGTCTAATGAGGCTCCTTATCTCACCGCATAACGAAGGCTGCTGGGAGGGTTTTTTTATATATAGAGGGCTTCACAGTGGACTTGTAATTTGTTTTGATTGTGCTTGTTAGAACTAGAAAATAAAATGCAAATTTACCCTGTGTAGTGCAAAAAATAACAAAAACCATAAATAGTTTGAAATATTAAAGGAGAACTAAACCCTAAAAATTAACATGGCTTAAAATGCCGTGTTTTATATACTGAACTTATTGTACCAGCCTAAAGTTTCAGCTTCTCAATAGCAGTAATGATCCAGAACTTCAAACTTGTCACAGGGGATCACCATCTTGGAAAGTGTCTGCGACGCTCACATGCTCAGTGGACTCTGAGCAGCTGTTGAGAAGCTAAGCTTAGGGGTCGTCGCAAATTGTCAAACAGAAATTGAGGTTGGTCTGTAATATAAGCTGATGCTACAGGGCTGATTATTAAATTCTTATGCTAATTGCACTGGTTTCTGGGCTGCCATGTAGTAATTATCTGTATTAATGACTAATCAGCCTTATATTGTGACATTTCTATTCTATGTGTACTGTATATTGTGAGTGGGTCCCTAAGCTCAGTAAGTGACAGCAGCACAGAGCATGTGCAGTGAATCAGCAGAAAAGAAGATGAGGAGCTACTGGGGCATCTTTGGAGACACAGATCTTTACTGCTAAAGGGCTGTGGTTGCCATGGGCTGGTACAGAAGCTCAAAACATAATGTACAACATTTGTAGCCTACTTCTTTAGTTAGGCTTTAGTTCTCCTTTAAAGGTTATTGTTCTATGTATATATGTTCGATCTCGCATATCTAACTGTTTGTCTCTACAGGCGCTGGGTGATATTCAGATTGCAGTGAAGTTGGCAAGCACGGAGCTCGGCTCTCTGGAACACCCTATCGACAGACAGTATCGGCAGTTAAATTGTTCTATGCAACCCTTGGACAAAACATCCAGTGCTTTCCAGGTACTACTCTTCATAAAATAGGTTCAGATCTAGTTAAATACAACAGTAAGTGGCTCTTTGATTTTTTTTGGAGCACTTGGTGGATGTTTTTTTTTCTGTTTTTTGACTTATTGCCCAGCATACCACTAGTTCTCCAGTGAGTTTAGGCAGTGAGTGCATTTGGTATAAGGCATGTGGCATGGCGTATAAGGCAAAATCAGAATGGTCTGAAAACACTCTGGTAGCCTTACCTTTAATGCCTATCTGCAGATGATTATTAACCGCAGAACCCTGCACACAGACACACTAATTACAGGTTAGTGCACACTTCTAAACCTTGAGGAAAATATGGGGTCATGTTGCAGTCAATGTAAAGCACCATTAGCTGACTTTGTCTTTCTCCTTCTAAACATTATGACTGAGCTACCTATCCATAGAGTTGAGGGAGACAATTTGATGACTCAGGTCATTGGTCGGTCTTTTTTTTTTTTGTCTTTGCCAATGCGCTTTGGTGCTAAAATCTGTGGATATGCACTCAACTAGGCACATGCGTCTGTTTGGGTCTGCGCCGATGATGTTACTAATACAATACAGTACATATAGCAACGATATAACTTTGTTTATGCCTTTCTGCTCAGTAACAACTTCCGTTTCCTCCCATCAGCTCATTGAGGACTATCTGCTGAGCACTCATGCTCCAACACACAATGATTATACCATGACTCTCCTGCAGGTCTTTGAGTTACAGCGAGTGGGAGAAGAGAGCAACTTCAGAGCAGACCTCCCTAACAGGTCTGTTTACCTGAAAACACTACAAGCACAATAAGTTGTTTCCACTCTAACATTCATAGATAACCTATACTCAAGCATTCCCTAGTGTAGGAATATTTAAGTGCTTATTTGATTGCTTAGCACTCAATGGTAAAAAGTCCATAGTCTAGTTTTTCACATTTATAGCTGTGCATTTACAAGCTGACCTGCGTGGATACATGAGAATACACCCGTATATTTTGAATGACCTTATTCGTTTCCAAGTAGATATAACTGACGGCAAGTGAAAAGAGCAGACTAATGCTTATCAACCAACTGTTAAGATATTTAAACTTTAATTCACTTTTATTACTTTAATTTTAAAGTCCCATTTCATTATCATATGTTTACATAACTCTCCTTGTACAGGATGCTGCTCTGGCATGGGTCTCGGCTAACTAACTGGGTCGGGATCCTTAGCCAGGGGCTAAGAGTGGCCCCTCCAGAGGCTCCAGTAACTGGGTACATGGTATGTAACAGATACGGTTCACTATATCAACACTGAGAGTGAAGTGAACCGGAGTTTTGTATTTATTTCTTCATTTGGAGCAATATTTATGATAAAGATGGCCATAGACGCACAGATAATATTGTACGAAACAAATTTTGGTCAAATAATCGGTGCGTGTATGGTGGGAAATGAGCTGACCGATATCGTCAGAAGACTTGGATATCGGTCGGCTCGTTGATCAGGCTGGACAGAAAATTTTGATTGAGTGCCTTTGAAGGCACCCAAACATCAGCCATTTTTAGTGCTGAATCGCCAGATACAGGTAGAATTCTATTGTTTCTATCTGCATATCTGGCTATTCATCTCTACACGAGTGTATTGAAACGAACGATCGTTATATTTTCCAAGAAAGATCGTAATTGTTACGTCTATGGCCACCTTTAGTTAGAGAGTGGCCATTAATCTGAAAGGGAAATAATTGTCTCTGAACTTTTGTTCCTGTCATAGGACGAGGATTCAAATCATCTAAACAAAATAGTCTTACAGTAAGACTCCCCAGATTTATATCAATATTCTGTCACTAATAGCTTTAAGATTCAGTATTAAGAATATGAGGCTTGGACAGACTGCTGGAATATTTTGAGTGTTGTTTTTGCATCAGTTAGTTTTCTTGTGCTCACAAGATGCAGTGTATGGTGCAGTTTTCAGAGTAATAGTATTGACTAAACAGCAATGGCAACCAGCCTCCACAACACACACATTTGTAGTTGCAGAGCCCTGATGTCATGTTAATATTATAATCACTGATACTGATTTCTTGAATTACACTTTTTCCCTGAAAGAATTATCAGCTCCCTACTAAGTACCAAATGATTCTGCCATGTTTATGCATACACAGTGGCAAAGCTAGTTCCAGTCATGCAGGTCCATAGGAACCAGATGATTCAACTGTTAGTAAAACGTTCCCCCATTTATCAGTCGGAAAATGGTCACAGGTCCAAACTGACCCTGATCCAATGCCTTCTGGCAATTAATTGCAAACACTCCAGAATCCTTTTCCCCTTTACAGATGGCTGCTAAATTCTTATTCTTTTATACCTTCTGCCTTTTACAGTTTGGAAAAGGAATATATTTTGCTGATGTCTCGTCAAAAAGTGCAAATTACTGTTTCTCATCCCGGGACAAGAATGAGGGCATTCTTCTACTGTCTGAGGTAATATTATCCATCCAATGCATAAAAGTCTTAGGCTCTCATTTACAAAGTACAGGTCAATGTGCAAAGTTAAAAAATTGGTGCAATTCACACTGGGGCTAATTTATCAACACTGGGCAAATTTGCCCATGGGCAGTTACCTATAGCAACCAATCAGTGATTAGCTTTTTAAAGCCAGCTGCAAGTAGAACAATGAATGCAGCAACCTGATTGGTTGCCATGGGTTACTGCCCATGGGCAAATTTGCCCAGTTTTGATAAATGACCCCACGTGTGTTTTGAAGTTCTGCACCATGGATGCAAATGGGCCATAGACCAGAAAGGATTGCAAGGGCTCCCTTTGCATAAATAAAGCACTGTGTTCACCAGCAATGTATTTATAAAGGGTGAGCAGGAGGCTCTATTTTCTGTGTACTGTGATCCCCATTTTTAAAACTGGAAAGAAGCAGAAGAAGGCAAATAATTCAAAAGCTATAAAAAATAAAGACCAATTGAAAAGTTGACTCAAATAAAAAGTTCTATAACAATACAAGTAAAGTAACTATTTAATAAGAAGAGTAACAATATTTTGGGGACAGTTCATAGAGGTATTAAATGTCTTGCTACTGTCTAAAGCCCTGCATGTTTCCTGTTTGGGAATTCTTGAATAAAACACTAGTCTGTCTGTTCTGCTCCATAGGTTGCTCTTGGTGATTGCAATGAGATTCTTGCTGCAGATTATGATGCCCAAAAGAAGCTAAAGTCAAAGCACAGCACAAAAGGATTGGGAAGGAGCATCCCAGGCCCCAAAAAGAGCATCATTCAGTGAGTAATATATGGGAGTGACATACGGGCTAATTACCCCTTCTTATAAATGCTCTTACCCTGCTGCTGCAGTCGTGTTATTGCTCTTGTTATAGTCAATTTTAGAATGATAAAGCACTGGCAGGGTCACAGAGATGACAATTTAATCCTAGAGAAGAGTATTTGCGGCTGTTTTGTCTGCAATCTGCGAGTAAGAAAATGTGCAGGCAACAATGCTCTAAACTATATTCTATTGTTTTCTTTTAATCTTGTAATAAATAGATTGTTTTGATACAGCAAAAATATAAAAAAAATAAATTAAAAAATTGACTGCATTAATGAAGATCTCCACATGGTTTATAGTTATTTGTAAATGTAATTGCTAGTATTGAAAGCATTATCTGGCGATTTATGTTTTCTGCACTTCTGGTTCTGACTCCTCAAATAATATAACAGTACGGACTTCTACTTCATTATTTCTAGGGATGCACCGAATCCAGGATTCGGTTCGGGATTCGGCCTTTTTCAGCAGGATTCGGCCTAATCCGAAACCTAATTTGCATATGCAAATCATGGGCATGGAGGGAAATCTCATGACTTTTTGTCACAAAACAAGGAAGTAAAAATGTTTTACCTTTCCCACACCTAATTTTCATATGCAAATTAGGATTCGGATTTGGTTCTTGGTGGAATCTTTCGTGAAGGATTCGGGGGTTTGACCTAATCCAAAAAGGAGATTTTGTGTACTCACCATTAAATCTCTTTCTCTTCAGTCACTTGGGGGACACAGGGACAGTGGGGTATAGCTAGTACCACTAGGAGGCAGGACACAACAATAAAAAAGCTGGCTCCTCCTCCACTGGCTATAACCCCAGCAGGCGGAGCTTATGCTTCAGTTTGTATCAAAGTCAACAGGAATAATAACTTGAATAATTAACATGTCACACGTATAGTGTCTGACAGAAGGAAATAGCGCCTCAGTCCAGGGAGGGAAGCCCTGTCTCCCCCAAGTGACTGATTGATTTCTGATCGCCGAGGACGCACTCACACCCCTAGTGGAAGGGCGGTGACTCTGCTTGGTGGAGTCTGACCCTTTGCTGAGTAGGCTCTTGATAGCTTGTTTGGACCAGCTCGATATAGTTTGCTTGGTAGCCCGGGGCCCATTTTCATGGCCCTGAGGGAAGTACGAGTAGTGAATCAGGTTTGCAGATGTCTGAACTCTGTGTAGATAGAAGTTTAGAGCCCTTAAAGGATCGAGGGTATGCAATGTCTTTTTCTTCTGGTTAGAAGAACTATATCTTGGTTTAGATGGAACTTCCGAGACGACCTATGGTGGGAAGTATGGAAGGGTCCAAAGGACAGCCCTGTCTCGTTAGAAGATGAGATAGGGCAATTTGCATAATAAGGGCGCTGAGCTCCGACACACGTGACGCTGAATCGACAGACATTAGAAAAACTGATTTCCAGGTATGCCACTGAAGAGACACGGAGCCAAGAGGTCAACGAATGGATCTTGTAGAGCTTGAAGAACCAGAGTGAGATCACAGAGAGGGGCTGAAGCCAATACTGGTGGCCCCATGAGCTACTCCCTGTATGAATGTCTTGACCTCAGGAACAGTGCTGGTCGTTCGTGGAAGAGTATCGATCTCGCTGAATCTGCAACTTAAGAGGAACTAAGGATTAGCTCCTGGAGAGGTATTCTTGCCGTAACTTCAGAATGGCTGGAAAAGGATAGTACTCTGAACGTCACTTTGTTTCAGGTACACCACTGGCATTAGGTGGACCAACTCTTGACCTGCCCGGGCTAAGACCAGCTTCCGGGCTGTGTACATTGTGTGTGCCATAGTCTAGGAGAACCCCTTCAGGGTTCAGATCTTGGCTCAAGAACCACGCTGTTAAGTTTAGATTTGATGGGTCTGGATGTCTGATAGGTTCTTGAGTGAGAAGTCTGGGAGAGAGGGCAGAAAACCATGGATTTGCCACGGAAGGTTAAGTGGATTTGTGAACCTTGTTTTTCTAAGCCACCTTGACACTATCAGAATGAGGGTGGATCGTTCCCATTGTAACTTCCTGATGGTTCTGCGGTATGAGTGGCAGTGGTTGGATTTCATTCCCTGGGCTAATAGCCTGTTAGCCGAAGAGGCTCGCATCTGTTGTTGGAGTTTACAAACAGAGTTCCCCTAGACCCTTTCCCATGTGAAAATGGGGTGGTTTGCAACCACCAAGAAGGGAAGTCCACGTTTGTCAAGACAGCGGAATCTCTGTAGTAAGGATTTTTGTTTCCCAGTGTTGAGTATGTTCAACTGGAGTCCTCTGTGGTGGAATTGGGCGAATGGTACTGCTTCTATGGTAGAGACCATGACTCCCAGTACTTTCATGCAGAATCTTCTGAAACAGTGTCCTGACTAGTGCCTGAAGTGAATTACCTTCTCCTGAAGGAGGGAATCTTTTGCGTCGCTGTGTTGAAACTCATGCCTAGAAGGCTCATAGATTGGCTGTGCACTAGAAGGGACTCGTTCTGATTCAGGACCTATCTAGTTCCTGAAAGTTGACTGCGGAGATCTGTAGTAACCGGTGGGCCTCCTGG
The DNA here is from genome assembly GCF_017654675.1 of Xenopus laevis. Taxonomy (NCBI): domain Eukaryota; kingdom Metazoa; phylum Chordata; class Amphibia; order Anura; family Pipidae; genus Xenopus; species Xenopus laevis. The sequence continues at coordinate 155,382,475 of NC_054371.1, forward strand.
AGGGATGGTTCCTTGATCAATCAGTCATCTAGGTAGGGAGCAACAGAGATTTATTTGCTGGAAATGATTGCTATGGCTGCCACCATGATTTTTGGAAAAAACCTGGAGGGCCGATGTGAGGCCGAACGAGAGACTTGTGAACTGTAAAAAGTGGTTTGGAAGACAAAACGCAAGTATATCTGAGGAAAGGAAATGGAAACATGCAGATAAGCGTCCGTTATGTCAAGTAACATAAGGAATTGCCTCAGGGACATTGAAGCGAGGCCCGATCCTAGGGATTCCATTTTGAACTTCCGTGGTCAGTGAATTTGTTCAGTTCATTGAGGTCTAGGAGAAAAAACTTTAGGTGTTAACATCAAGAAAACAATATCATGGAACCAAGAGTCTTGGAAGTGTGATCCAGATGTCCATTTTGTCCGTGGCTTTTTTTATTGCCAGGGAGGCCCTTGCATGTTTCCAAAGTGCCCTCTGCTGTGGGAGAGAACCTCGAACTGTTGGTTTGTACCTTTGGTTGCGGTAGCAGAGCGCTCTTACCTTCTATAGCCTGGCTTATGATCTTGTCGAGTCGGGTCTGAACAGAAAACATCGCCTTGAAAGGGATGGAAATCAGAGACCTCTGAGAGGAAAAGTCAGCTGACCCTAACTTCATCCATAAGACCTGCGGGCTGGCACTGCTATGGCTAACCACCCACTGATCACTTGGGTTGCGTCAAGTGACGCTTCGGAGACGTAGTCACTCGCTTCCTTGATTTGGGAAGCCGATTGTGAAAATTCGTGACGCGGTGTTCCCTCCACGATGGCGTTGATGAGAGAACCGGACCAGGATTGGATAGTTCGGCTAACCCATGCTGTGGCTATTACCGGGCTAAGGGATGAGCTGGAAGCTGAATAGAGAGTGTAGAAGTCGATCGAATCTTTATCCATAGAGTCCTTGAAGGAAGAGGGACCAGTATCTTTGGATACAGGTGCTTCTACAGATGGAAGAGAAGACCACATTTGTCCGGAATGGAAGACTCGGCCGGAGCCACCGGCTCCGAGAGGAATGATGGACTACCGCCACTTGTTCTTCCATCACTCTCGAGAGTTAGTTAAAGCACAACCGACTAGAGTTGCTTTTGCCGGTTTTTAGCAGAGGTGGGATCTGAACCCACAACCTTTTGGACCAGGTTTTAGACCAAAGGTTCGTGCTCTAGCGACTCTGCTGTTGAGGAAGCCTCTAAGGGGTCTCCCATCTACTGATTCTGAAGAGATGCTAGATGACCGCTCCACGTCATTATCCGAACAGGAGGACAGCTCGCCCTTGGAGCGATACTAATCTTCCCCAAATGAGAGCAGTGTCTGGGAGGTGTATCACTATCTTCCTCGGATGGGGAAAGGGGCCCTGCATTTTGAGGGTCTCAATGAGGATAGTCTAGGTAGGCGAGTAGCTAGTTGAATGACTGAGCCCCCCTTTGGAATCCCGGTGGCCCAATTCGGATGCCCACCGTGGAGTGGAAAAACCACTGACTGGAGAGGTTCGCTGCTGGAGACTGGAGACTCCCCCCTGAATATCCTGGTTCACCCGGAACGACATGTCTCTGCAACCATATGGGGAGAGTTGGGGACCCCACTCTTATATGAGGGCTAAAGCTCAGCTGAATTTTCTGTCACAGAGCCCTAAATAAGCCTCAGGTCTTCAGTGAGAGCGAGTCTAAGCTTGCTCTATTCATCTGCACAAGGTGCAGGTTACTGGCCTGGTAGAGATTGAGGACGATTAGTAGCTGTATGCCTCAACAGCATCCATAAGGCAGGGGACCCAGTAGCGCAGCAGGGGGGAATGTTCAGTGAAAAAACTTACCCCTGTCCTGTTCCTCTTGCTATCCGCCCTCTGTTCAGCCTTCCTTATTTGCCTGAAATAAAGAAAATCACTTTGGCTGGTGGTTTGTGCAAAGCACTTCTCGTCCTGGAGGCAAATCCCGCGTTGGAGGGTGTCGCTAAAGACCTCTACTCAATGTAGAGGGCTGGAACATCCCTCCTATTTGTCAGTCTAGCTGAGCATAAAAAAATGACATAGAAAATAACAAACATGTCCTATCCTCCCGAGGACACAACTAAAACTGAAGTGTAAACTCTGCCTTCTGGGGGAATAGCCAGTGGAGGAGGAGCCAGCTTCTCTTTTATTGTTGTGTCCGGCCACCTAGTGGTACTAGCTATACCCCACTGTCCCTGTGTCCCCCAAGCTGACTAGGAGAAATAGTGGATTCGGTTAGAACAAGGAGGACAATGGAGGGTAAACAAACACTGCTTCCAGTTGCAATTACATTTTGAAAATAACTCAAAAATTTGAATAACTGTGTATTGGAAATATCTAGTATAAGTAAATCTAAAAAAATAAATAAATAAATTAAAAAAAATCTTCATAGTTGTGTATTGGAAAGTTGCTTAGAATTACATTCCAAGAACCACAATTTCCATCGATATTGATTGCTGTGACATGTTTACTTCTAAGAAAGTAGCTTTGGCAAAGTTGCAGGTTTAGTATCCCCACAACTTGATTTGCTGGGGGTGCCAGTTGTTCTCTTTCAGAAGAAAAAACATGAGGTTTTAGGTCTGACTCACTTTAGCCAAGATGAGTCAGCTGCTCACATTCCTCTATACAAGCAGATAACACCCTTCCTTCTTGTCTGAAGTGAGTCAGGGCTAGACTTTTGGGTGTCCTGACCACTCAAACTGCCATTTTTTTTTAAATAAAATAAGTCATCCCCCAGAAATCAGGTTCTCTGTATCCACTTACTTAAAGGAGAACTTAATCTGAACTTAAAACGTAGGTAGAAATGTTGTACATTATGTTTTGAGCTTCTGTACCAGCCTAAGGCAACCACAACCCTTTAGCAGTAAAGCTCTGTGTCTTCAAAGATGCCCCAGTAGCTCCCCGTCTTCTTTTCTGCTGATTCACTGCACATGCTCTGTGCTGCTGTCACTTACTGAGCTAAGGGACCCACTCACAATATACAGTACACATAGAATAGAAATGTCACAATATAAGGCTGATTAGTAATTAATACAGATAATTACTACATGGCAGCACAGAAACCGATACAAAAGGCATCAGAATTTAATAATCAGCCCTGTAGCATCAGCTAATATTAAAGGCCAACCTCATTTTCTGCTTGATAATTTGCAATGGCCCCTAAGCTTAGCTTCTCAACAGCTGCTCAGAGCCCACTGAGCATGTGAGGGTTGCAGACACTTTCATAGATGGTGACCCCCTTTGAAGTCCTGGATCATTGCTGCTATTGACAAGCTGAAACTTTAGGCTGGTTCAGTAAGTTCAGTATATAAGTATGGCATTTTTAGCCATATTGAGTTTTAGTGTTTAGTTCTCCTTTAAGTCATGTTAGTGCCTAAGTTCTAACCTGTTTCATAGTCTGGCAGATCTGCAAGATGCTTTCTTATTAGAGACAAATTCTGTCCGTAGCTCTGGTACTGATTGTCGATACGTTACATGCACATAGGCAGGCGTTTGAAAAGGTTGCATGGGTACCAACATCACTAGAAATAGAGGAAAGTGCACTCATTTTGACAATCCTTGTTTTTTTTTTGAGACACACAGTCTAATGAACTGTATTAATGCTACACCTTTAAAAGTTTCTTCTTAACAATAATCCCTGTTCCAACAAACTCTCGTTACAGTGAAGGAGCAGTGGTTCCATTGGGCCCACTAATAGGCACAACACCGATAAAGAACAGAGGCTACAAAGGCTACAGAGGCTACAAACTAAATTACAATGAGTACATTGTTTATGACCCTCATCAGGTTCGCATGAAGTATCTGCTGAAGGTCCGTTTTAACTACAGGTCCTTATGGTAGAATCTTTGAAGATGCATCAAATCTGCTTGTGCTCCTTCTGTAAGCAATTGCAGAAGAATGCATGTATGTGTTGTTCCTGGCATTAGAAGTGCTCATAATGATATATGTTTCTTGTTCTAACTAATTATATACTTTTAAATATGTTGCTGCTTTTCTTTATTGGCTCATTAGTTCAGGACATTGGTTCTGCATTAAATGAATTATTAACCTTAAGTGATCGTTATGTTGTTATCCTTCTGTCTATCATGTAATCCTGGTAGAGTTAGACACATACACAACGAGCAGGTAATTCACTTGATCCAGTACATTTTTTATTATTTGTGGTTTTGGACTTATTTAGCTTTTTATTCAGCAGCTCTTAAATTTACATCTTGAGCAATCTGGTAACTAGGGTCTGAATTACCCTAGCAACTGTGCATTGGTTTGAATAAGAGACTGGAATATTAATAGGAGAGGGCCTGAATTGAAAGATCAGTAAGGGCTCTGACAGACGAGCGTTTGAAGCTGCGCTCCCCTGCTTTCCGTTTTTATGCGTTCAGCCGCAGGGGAGCGCAGGAGTAGACGCATTTAGTTTTTTTCAATGGGGCTGTACTCACACAGGCGCATGTAGGCGCCGAACGCAGGATGAGACGCAACATGCTGCATTCTTCCTGCGTTCGGCGCCTACACGCGCAACATTTTGCTGACAAGCTACTGGTTGGGGATCACTGCCTTAAAGGATGTCAACCCAAAAAAGTTTTTTTTTCCACTTGATAAAAGTCAATGGCGTCCAAAAATTTTTTGGACGCCATTGACTTTAATGCATTTGGACAAAATAAAGATTGTTGCACATCAAAATTATTCGGACGCCCATTGACTTTATTGCATTTGGACAAAAGAGTCCCGCGTATAAAAAATGGTTGCTCATGTCAAAATAATTTTGACACCCATTGACTTCAATGCTTTTGGCAAATGTTTCGCAAATATTTTCGGAGTTTCGTGAATTGAAAGTGAAACGGGACAGATTCGCCCATAACTAGTTGCCACTTTTCTAGAACTAGTGTCTTGCTATCCCTTGAATAGTTCTAAGTGTCAAGCCTTTTTGCTTGCATATAAGATGTTCAAAATCAAATGTTTTCCTTACAAGTGGTCACCAGGACTGACGGAAGGACACTAAGTTGATGGAGAGTGTCAGTTTAAGGGTTCTTTGTATAAACAACAAACAAAATGTATTTTTACTAAATGAACATATGTGTATAAGATTAGTATAGTGAAGGCATAATATGTATAGTGTATGTATTAAGCAAAATATATCACAATATTACAGAGCAACACACACACTAGTGAGTTTTATACATAACACAAAAATCTCTTTATTGCAAAATAAATGTATTTGACATATGCTCATTACATTGCAATAATATTTGCCTTCCTTGAAATTGGGGTGCTTTGTTTCTGGTGGATGACAATTCTTTTAAAGTATCCATTTAGCTGCTTTGTCTATGAGGTTGGTGTATCGTACGGAGTAACAGAGCAAGGGGTGGTGCATTTATGATGAGATTGTTTAAAAGAAACAGCCAGTGAATGTGCAATTTACAGTCCTAACATATAAAAAGCAATTTCACCCAACTATAACAATCACACAAAGAGTGAGAGAATGTGTGCACTGCAATAGGGTTAACGGAGAGTCACTGCAGAAAAGGCCTACATAGTATATAGGTGTGATGTCTATTATAGGAGTCAATTAGGCTTCAAGAGATGTGATCTATAATAAGCCTTTACACCCTTGTGCTGGTAAGGACAACCCAATTTGATATTAGGTAAAATATAAGATCCATAAAAGAAGGATTAGGAAGTGGTCTAACACTAGTCAATAGAGAAATTTGGTTTTTTTTCCTCTTAAGGCTAGGCCCAATATCACCAAGCTGAAATCCACAGGACGATCCCCTATTGTGAGCCATATCCTCCTTCTTCCTTCACACCCGGAACCCTTGTGTCAGTGCCCCCCTCAGCTTTGCACCCTAGGCACATGTCTTGTCTGCATGAACAACATTAAATCATAGAATTTAGTAAATATAAAAAAAGAGAAAATTAGTGTTGTGCCATTAATCTCTCAGGGACAGTTAAATGACACTGATACGGACACTTCATTGTGCTCCACAGGTTGCACTGCTTTAAAAGCAGCTTAATAGATACACATTGCCATACTGATCACCGCAGGCGACGTAGAACTGCTCTGCACAAAACTCGCTTCTTTCCTTAAAGTACGCGGACAGGCAGGTGACTGCACCTTTGCACTGAAAGAGTCCAATCTGAAAACAGAAAAAGGGGTTAAACGTCAGATAGCAACAGTTTATATCATATTAAGTGGCATATTAAAGAATCTTGCCAAACTGGAATATATATTTAAGTAAATCTTGCCCTTTTACATCTCTTGCCTTGAGCCACCATTTCGTGATGGTCTGTGTGCTGCCTCAGAGATCACCTGACCAGAAATACTTCAACTCTAACTGTAACAGGAAGAAGTGTGGAATCAAAAGACACAACTCTGTCTGTTAATTGGCTCATGTGACCTAACATGTATGGTTTGTTGGTATGTTTGTGAGTACAGTGAATCCTACGATCTCAGGGGGCGGCCCTTATTTTTTAAAATGGCAATTTTCTATTTATGATTACCCAATGGCACATACTACTAGAAAAGTATATTATTATGAAAATGGTTTATTTACATGAAGCAGGGCTTTACATATGAGCTGTTTTATGCAATATCTTTTTATAGAGACCTACATTGTATAGTTTTCCTTTAAGATAGGCAGGTTTCAGTTGCAGTATTTTTATCATGGAAGCACTCACCTGTCGGTAGGTTCTGCGTTCCCACACTTTCACAGTCCGATCAGCTGATCCTGTAACAAAGTGCTCATCCAACACATGGAGACACGAAACAGAAGCACTGTGTATCTGGGAACCACCAACAATGAGGAAGATTAATATGGAAACATCTCAAGGGAAAGCAAAGACAACTTGTAAGGACGGCCCAAGTCTATAAACCAGTGAAAACATGTAAGAGTTTCCTAGACTTGGACACATCACTGATCCCTGCTTCTTAGAAATGTCCTGTTAGTTATTGTTCAATAGTCGTCTCAGGATTTTACCAGGCATATAAAGAAGTGTACAGGGTCGGACTGGGACGCTGGGAAAAAACGTGGTGGGCCCTGGCTCTTTTGGGCCCCACCGACGCAGACTGGCTCCGTGCAACTCCCTGACGGTCGCTAGAAAGAGGTGTGCGCGATAGAGGGAGAGGTGTGCGGGAGGGGAAGAATGCAGAGACTGAGGACTTTGCGACTGGGGGGCCCAGGGGATGGTGTGGGGGGCCCATGAGGCTGCAGACCTGGCCCCCCCAGTATGACACTGGATGTGTATGTGTCATGCTTTGGAAAGATCATTGGCTTTCTAATGTTTTGCTCCTGCTATAAGTTACAAGATGTAAGGCCTTAAGTACTTTTAAAAAACCTAACCTTAAAGGGAACTGAACACCCACAAACAAACGTCAAATTATTCAGACTACACTTCTGAACACTCTTGCAACTTCTACATTGTTTTCTAATTTTTACACTGCTAATATAATAAATCTGAAACAGCAGCGCCCCTTGCTGGTCTCTTGGGCTGGCCAGCAGTCAGTAATTTGAGTCTCTGCTCAGTTCTAATACAATGAGCGGTAGCTGAGCATAACATTCCCATAAGAACAATGTTTTATTTATTATTACAGAAAAAAGAAAAGGAATTAAAAATGAAGAATTGCTGTTCCCTATGGGATATGCTAACACTGTTTCCTGATAATAGATCCTACACCCCAGGTAGTAATAATAGTAACATATTGAATGCAGTTCTACCTGTTTTCGCTCCCACTTTTCCGCAGTTGTTAAATTGGCAGTGTCTGTGCTTGGGCACCACAAGCCTCCGGCGGAGTCACACAGGCCTGTAGAACACAAGTTACACAATCATCTGGGAAATTGCTGTAGAAATCTTGCAATGCACAATATTTTTGTCACTTTAGCAAAGGATCAATAAATGGATACAGTGCGGATGAAATAATCAAAACAGATTTATGTGTATTTAGTGAATGTGGTTGAAGATTACATGAACCTTTATTCATATTGCAGCACCTTCATATCATTTTTGCCTCATCTTATTGACATTAGAATGAGTAATATCGTCTTGTCTAAATGGAAAAAAAAGTTCTGACCAGGGAAAATGGCTAAATGGCTACAGTTTGGTTTTAGCCCTGCCCACTTCAAAAGCAATTACTATTGTTACCACATAGGCACCCACGGGTCCATGCCTAGGGCCCCAGCTTTAGGGAGGTTGCCCATGGGTGCCTATATAGGACAAAAAGCTTCTAAATACAAGCTTGATCACATTAGAGACATAAAAAGGTCTGTAGTTGTTACCAAAATCAGCTTGGGATGCCGTGATTATGCTACCAGGATACATCCGTTCCCTTGGGATTTGCTGGTCGATGTTTGAGTGTAATGTATGTCGCCCATTTTGCTACAAGTAGATAAAATGGGTGAAGCAATGAGTTATGTACAGAAAGGAGAATTAGCTGCATTTTATATATATATATATATTATATATATACGTATATCTATCACTTCTCAGTAACAAAACAATACCTTCAGTGATCCATTCTTGATGTTCAGAATCATCCTGTGTCCATTTAGTGTTTGCAACTCCAGCTCATTGTTTGTAGGTGCAAGGGAAACGCTGACCACCAGGGAATCAACCTCAATACTGTATGCCTTCTTGGCTCTGAAGTTATACAAAATCATTCACTGGCTGCAGTTCAATTACAGACACCACACGCCCTATATTCTCCTTCCATTTCACACATACCTCAGGCCACCTCCCTTGCATGGAAGCAAGATCCAGCGAGATACTTTCAGATCATTAGAAATAACACAGAATGTTCTCTGAGAGGTGAACAGCAGATGAGAGATACACATTTTGCTGCACTAAAAAGGGAAAATAAATGTATATAAAGTTTAGCACAAAGTCAGGCAGGAATTCAAACGATAAGTTAATTGGTTATAAAGCTGAGGAGCCATTTATAAGGAATCACATCTTCACAGACTCCATGATAGGATTGTGTATTACCTGGACAGTGAACAAGACTCTCTGTTGGCTCCATAGAATTACATTTCCACTCTCTCCTCCTGAGACAACCAATTCAGAATCAGGAGAGTAAGCAATTGCAGAGACTCTACCAACATGACGTGTCTCCATCACATTCCCTACAATATATAAGAGAAAACATTTACAATCTCATCCTAATATATTGCAGTTCTGGCCTAACGTTATCTCAGCCACATACCATTTCTGCTTGGCTCTTCCCACAGTCTCACAGAACCATCCAGGGAAGCTGTAGCTATGACTTTGCATTTTGAGCTTGATGATGATGATGACGACGATGATATCACTGGACCTCCATGACCATATAATGTCTGTATTTGATCCATCTAGATAAGCACAGATACCCCATTTGTGCCATTGTATTATTGGACCCCACCTTTAATAAAGGGGTTGTTCACCATCCTAACACTTTTTCAGTTGAGTTGTTTTCAAATTGTTCTCCAGAAAAAAAAACATTGTTTTTCTGCGCTGTTACAATTCTGCAACATTTAGTTGATACATTTCTCAGCAGCATCTCAGGAGTATTAGCAACTATTGTATCAATTCCAACAGCTGCCTGTAATGAAACCCAGAGATTCTACTTAGCGGAGACAAAGATAAGAAATGTATCAACTAAATGTATCAATTTATAACAGTTTACAGGGTCGGCGACCCGCTCCCCCTCTCAGAGCTGCTTTAGAAGTGAAAAATTACATTTACACTTCAATATTAGAAAAACAGTCACACATAGAAAATAGAAAGTAATTAGAAAATGTCTTTATTTCTGGTGAACTATCTGAAACCAACTGAACTGAAAAAAAGTGTTGGCAGGTGAACAACCCATTTAAAGGACAACATAGAACTGTTATAGGTCCTACCTGAAGAGGGCTCCATTTCAAAACCAAACCATCAGAACAGGCAACATAAACTACAAGAGCTGCATCATCTGCATCAAGAGAGTCAATAAGTTAATAAACACCTTTCCCCTGAGAATAATTATAACATTATTTAGCTGAGAGCTGTCCAAAGTGTAAACTTAGTGATTCATAGACTTCAATAAGGAAACATAAAATCACCACCCCGCTAACGCTAAACTCCCCCCTCTTCTTTAAAAATGTACAAGCCTGGACTACACATGTGTTAAACATGCTAACATCATGCTTCAGGCTCCCAGGTGTCCCTATGCTGATACTAGCGGGAAGCATACTCAGCACAAGAACCTACCAAAAAAGTTCTAAACAGGACATGTGACCACCCAGGAAAACCATTGTGATACCTGGGAGCATGGAACAAAATGTCAGCAGCATGTTGTTGGGCTGGTGTATTATATTGTTTGTTTTTAAAGGAACAGTAACACCAAAAAATAAAAGTGTTTTAAAGTAATTAAAATAGGATGTAGTGTCGCTCTGCACTGGTAAAACTCATGTGTTTGCTTCAGAAACACTACTATAGTTCATATAAACAAGCTGCTGTGTAGCAATGGGGGCAGCCATTCAAGCTAAAAAAAAAAATAGAAAAGGCATGTAACTGAAACGTTCCCATTGTATTCTACAGAGCTTCTCTGCTATATAAACCTTAACCTTCTCCTCCATTTCTTTTGTACTTTATGTATGATTAGCCATTGGAAAAATTGTACAGCAGTGAATTAGCTGTACAGACACTGAAGCTGCACCTGCTATTCCATGATACTGTATATCTTACCCTGGCTATCAACTGGCATCCAGAATGCAGCACTTTGATTTATCTGTTCTTGATGAGCAGAAATGTTAGCAAGCTCTATGCCTGTAAGGTTCCACACCTTCAGACGGCCATCCCTGCTGGTTGTAATTACACGCTCTCCCTGAAATAAGAGAAGCCACAGACTTGAATTTTCACAAACATGTATTGTTCGACACAGGCAAGTTACACCTATGATCATACCATGCATATAACGCTGCTGACTGCACTCTGATGTCCTGCAAAATCCAAGAGGCGTTCCTCTCGCTGAATATCCCAGAGGCACACGGAGCCGTCCCCTGAGCATGAGACCTGCAGAAAGACAATAAGTCTGTATTTCAACACATTGTTTATTCCATGCCTTGCTACATGGGGACATAGTTGAAACCTAAAATAGAACCCCCATTTTACATTTTTCACGGACCTGAAAAAAATGGTGTAAAATCCAGGAAAATGTAAAATCAGGGAAATGTATTATGCATAATATATAGGTGCGACCACAAATTGAGGGAAAACTTAAAATCAGGGGATGTAAAATTGAGGTTCCACTGTATTTTAAATAGGAAGTATTAAAATAATGTGCAGGAAGAAGGGATGCACCGAATCCACTATTTTGGATTCGGCCGAACACCCGAATCCTTTGCAAATACCAAACCGAATCTGAATCCTAATCTGCATATGCAAATTGTGGGTGGGAAGGGGGAAAACATTTTTTACTACTTTTTTTGTGACAAAAAGTCACGCAATTTCCCTCCCCGCCCCTAATTTGTACATGCAAATTCGGATTCGGTTCAGCCGGGCAGAAAGATTTGGCTGAATCCAGATCCAGCTGAAAAAAAGGCTGAATCCTGGCCGAATCCCAAACCGAATCCTGGATTTGGTGCATCCCTGGCAGGAAGGCACAACTTCATGATTGCTAATAAAGAGTGCAATAATGCATGTTGTCCTTGTACTTTACACTGAGGAGTCTGCTAACGTTCTCTTCTGATTTCTACCATTTTATAACTGGATGTTGTCATATGGGCCAAGCTAGAACTGGCACAAAAATACATAACCAGTCGTAGACACCCTTTCCTCCTCATCAATTCCAAAGCACAAGATAGATGTTTCAGTGAGTGCTGCCAACACCTAAATGGAAGCCATTGCACTAAAAGCAGATGGTGTATTAGTGGAACTCACCAGCATGTCTGCATCAGTCCATGAACAGGCAGTTACCCAGTCCCTATGGCACAATGGCAGAGCATGTACCACAGAAGGGGGAGTCAAGGACACATCCCAACACAGCACAGACTGAAACACAAAAGCAGCTGTCATTTGATAAATCTGTAATGCGATTGCCAAATCACCATGTGGGTGAAATGTGTGTATCCCAATTATCTGAACATCATCCCTCCTCTGCTACTGGGCACCATCTCGTCTTCTTAAATTTTCTACCTAATACAATCGACTGTTACTCTAACACTACAGGAAATGTCATAACCAGCTTTAGTGTATTATATATTATACAATTCCCTGTCACATATACCATATATACCTGCAGATACATCTTCTACACATAGCATACATCATGTTCTTATATAGCAGTATTTAAAGTGATACAGACATGTTCCTAAATGAAAGTAATGGTGTCAATGCAATTACAAGGGAGCCAGGAAACCCACCGCCCTGCCCAGTGTTACTTTAGCCATCATAAAAATTAATAAAGGATGTCTGCAAAACAACATAACAAAAGGACAGTCTGTGGGGCAAATTCACTAAACGACGAAGCACCTAACGCTAGCATGAATTCGCCAGCGTTGCGCATTTTCGTTAATTCGCCGATTCACTAACGGACACTGGCGTAAATTCGCTAGTGTTACTTCGCACCCTTACGCCTGGCGAATTTGCGCAACGGTTGTAACTACGCAAATTCACTGACCCGCGAATTTGTCTGAACGCTACATTTTACGCCAGACTTCCTTCGCCACCTCAGACCAGGCGAAGTGCAATAGAGTAGATAGGGATTCTTTCAAAAATTTTCTAAGTCCCAAAAAACGCTGGCATTTTTTCTTTTTTATGAGTGATAGGCTGAAAAAGATCGAAAAAATTTTTGGGGCTCCCCTCCTTCCCCCCTACATTTCCTAACTCATGGCAACTTAACTATACAGTGGGCAGATGTGTAGGGCAAAATAAAAATTTTATTTGATGTTTTGAAGGTTTCCCAGGCATTTGTAGTGATGCTACATATTCCTCCATTGTAAATTCAATTTGGCGCCATATGTAAATGAAGCATCGCTATCGTAATAGGCGAATTAACACTAGCGCAACTTCCCAACCTTACGCTTCCCCTGAGCGCAACTTCGGATTTTAGTGAATTTGCGGAGCGCTGGCAAAGTGCGACGAAGCGCGGCGAAGCAGACGCTGGCGCAACTCCGAATCTTAGTGAATGTCCCATTACGTCCCTTACAATGAATGAACCCCCACCAATCATAATATAGAGTAAGCGGGGACTAGGTCATCTCTAAATCTCAACAAAATATAACATTTATTGGCAACTCTTTAAATACCCTTAAAACAAAGATAATTAAATGCCCCCTCCCAACAACATAGCTCAGATTTAAACATAGCTCTTTGAGTAATATATGAGGTATGTGGATATAGTTGGATAATTATATCCACATACCTCATATATTACTCAAAGAGCTATGTTTAAAATCTCACATACTTAAAGGGAAAGTAAATCCAAGTATAAATGTTTGCGTAACTGAAGAAAATGTAATTCAAAGCAATTTACCAACATACAGTAAAGATTTGTAAAAATGCTTTTGAATGTAAAATTATTTCTAGATTTAATTGCCATTCAAAACAAGTATCTTTGCCATTCACTTTACTGCAGTTCCTGACTAGTAATATAGTGTAGCATTAGTTAAGATCTCCTCCTGCCAAGACTCAGATTCCCACAATGCCATGCTCACTTCTGAGCTTTTCCTTGTTTTTCCGTTCTGTTAGTAACAGAGCATACAAGGCATTGTGTTGAATTCTTGGAAGGAGGAGAGATGACTGTTTCAAAAGGAGATGAAGTCAGAATCAACAGTGAAGAGAGTAGCAAGGGACAGACAGCTACTGCTTCAATGCTGCTTTCAAGAGAAATTACTTTAACAAATAACCAACAAAATCTCCAGGTATTTTAACGTAAATCCAAAAGCTGCTTAAAATTAAATTTGCATCATTATGCAAAATGTTATATTTGGGTTTACTACTACTTAAAAAGTGCTCTCCACAAACAGACTGATCTGTCAGTCAACTTAGACTGGGCTATTACATTCCTCTGGCTGGAGTACAGTTTAGATTTGTACTGTAGCCTATAGAAGGATTGTGTCACCCCAGACTAGATCTTTATGCATTGCCTCTGTGTTTTGATTTATTCTTTCATTTTATCTCCTGATCACTTCCTCCTTAAAATGCCTTCCTAATGGCAAGAATGTGATTCACCGGCGGGATGGCATGCGCATCACTTTGGTTTTCCGAAGTTGCTTCACGGCAAAACTTTGGGCGATTTCGGAAAATGAAGCAAAACGTATGCCATCCCGCTGGCAATTCGCATTCTTGCCAGAGGGAAGGCATTTCGGGGAGATTAGTCACCCACAGTAGAAAAGATTTGTCGTTTGGCCACTAATCTCCTCGTGTGCCACCACCCTAAATTATAAACTGAAAATACCACTCCTTATTCACCGTTTTCTTTCCATCTCACCTACTTCTCTTCTATTAGTACTCACCCGGTCCTGACTGCCAGTTGCAAGCAGTCTTCCACTTTGACTAAACGAGCAGCATGTAACTGCAGCAGAATGGCCTTGCAGAACAGATGCAGGGGAGGGAGGTGAGACGCTATTAAGAAGGCCGTTCAGTGACCAAAGACAGACAGATACGTCCCCTAAAAAAAAAAAACATTCTTAAATGTATGCATATCACTTTAAATACATGTATCTAAATACGATCAGGGATACTTACTATATGCTGATAGGCTGAATGAGCCTATGGATTGTGCTTGATAAACCCCCAACAATACTATTTCCTACAGGGTCTTGTTCTTATTGAATATTATTTCTTCTAGACTGTAAAGGCCCCCATACACGGGCCCATAAAAGCCACCGACAGACCGAGTCGGCAGCTTATTGGCCCGTGTGTAGGGCCCTCCGACACGCTTCCCACATCGATATCTCGCCGAAAGTCGGGCAGATGTGGATCAGGCAAGGTAAAAAATCCTGTCGAATTGCAGCCACATCTGTTCGTTGATGCGGTGCCATGATCTGACCGCCTGTTCTACCTCCATTCTGATCCGATCATTGGGCCCTAGGGTCCACAATCTGTTCAGCCCGATATTGCCCACCTCAATGTGGGCATATCGGGGAAAGATCCGCTCATTTGGCGACATCTCCCTGTGTATGGCCACCATAACTCTTTCAAATTGATTTAACTAATCAATAAATCTACACACACAAATTACATAAAATCCCTTATCTGGAAAACCAAAGCTCCCAAGAATTTTGAATTATTACATTCCATACCTGTAATAACTAAAACACATTTGCTCATGTCTAGAATCAAATGAGTAATATATGAAAAATAATGGTCCATAATTCTCAGGTGTTCTCACCAGAAGCTGAAGCCAGAAGTTTAGAAGAGACAGCAAGAGCCTGCACGAAACGTTGGTGTCCATTAAGCATCAGCTGGCAGGTAAATTGACCTGCTGAGATTTTCCAGACACGCACCAAGCTATCGGAGGTCCCGGTCACCAATACCTCTTCTGACAGCCAGGCAAGGCACAGTATAGTCACATCTTCAATGCAAGTCTGGGCGACCAGGTCACCTGATATAGAGAGTGATATGCAGTCAGTGATATGAAAAAATAACATTTTGAAGTTATATTCTAGGCTCCCCATTTAGGGTAAGTTTCATAAACTCATATAAAATCAGATGGTACACACAGAAGCATTCGTGCTAAATGGTTGAAGCTTTATTGAGATCCCCACAATGTTTCGGAGGAACAGCCTCTTTTCTCAAGTGCTCTTGAGAAAGGAGAGCACTTGAGAAAGGAGGCTGTGCCTCCGAAACGTTGTGGGGATCTCAATAAAACTTCAACCCTTTAGCATGAATGCTTGTGTGTGTGCCATCTGATTTTCTATCAGTATATGGATTACGGATACCAAGGATTGCAGCAAGATGCCCAGATAGAGCACCACCCATAAATGTGAGCAGACTCTGCAATACTATATGCATTAAGTTTCATAAAATCTAAAATAGTTTTTGTAGAGCAATGATCAGTCTTGATGGTTAGTCAAATGTTCATACTGAGATATGACTATACAATCTGAGCATACTGATGCAAAAAAGCATATGTTTACTTTGAAAAACACTTGGAAGTTTATTTAGATGATACTCATTGTAACCACACACAATAGAGAATCCTACACTAACATCAGATAAGATGGCAGCTGGCACTCACCTGAATCCACGTTATAGACTGACACAGCGCCTGAATGGTATCCAACAACCAGTAACTGCTTGCTAGGTGAGACAGCAAGGGATATTGCAGATGAGTTTTCTATTTCTCCATCTACTCTTCCGAGTAACCTTCCAAGACCTCCTGACCACACCTGAACCTATAAAAAGGTGATAATAATTAAGATAATTCAGTATCTGCTCTTCTTCAAAAGCTTTACAATGCATTTGTTCCCTTCCCATCTCTGCATCTGACTGGTCTTACCTTGCCATCCTCTCCCCCTGTAAGAAGGCATTCTCCATACTGTAGAAAGCAACATGTCAGAGTAGACCCGGAGTGTGCTCTGAAGTGAGAAAGTTGCACTTGTGTCTCCCATGACCAAAGGGACACTAAGCCATCAAGACTCCCTGAGACAAGCAATTTGCCATCCTGGGAGAAAGAAACTGCTTTCACAGAAGAACTTCCACAGAGAACCTAAACAGCAAGAGAGAAGTCAGAGAAGGCAGCAGGGACTGATTTAACATGGCTCGGAGATGGCTGTGTACTGTATAACACTGGCATGTTACCTAGAACCTTACACTTATGTTATCTATTCTTGATTCAGAGCCCACCTTTTTCCTTCTGCATAAAATCCTTTCAATGCACCCCATACCATATTAGACAAAAACAGATTACAT
Organism: Xenopus laevis; assembly: GCF_017654675.1. Taxonomy (NCBI): domain Eukaryota; kingdom Metazoa; phylum Chordata; class Amphibia; order Anura; family Pipidae; genus Xenopus; species Xenopus laevis. The sequence goes on from NC_054371.1 coordinate 155,399,345, forward strand.
TTATAATGCCTACTATGCACATGTTATGAATATGGTGGGAAAATTGGGAAACAGTAATAGTGAACAGTGGACTAATGGGTTCAGAACAAAGTTCCTGCTTATGTTATAATCTTACAGCAGTTTTCTCCCAGTTCTCCAGCCTGAGTACAGTTATCTTCCCATCCCAGGATCCCACTGCTACTGCATGACCACTGGGGTGAAAGGTTGTACAATCCAGTGGATAAGGAAAGGAAATGGATCCCAGAAGTGAACCACGGCTGCTTTCCCAAAGCTAGATTTGAGAGATAAAGGAGAGTTAACTTATTGATACAGTTATCAAAACACGGTTTAATGTATTGCAAGGTAATTTATGGAAGAATGAGTTACCTTTAGTTGGTAGTCCAAAGAACAGGTAACAAATTGTCTTTGATCAGGACTCACACAGCAACCCGTAATTTGTCTTTGGTGAGCTTCAGCTCGGTGCATGCTGGGAAAAAAAGGGGGAGTTCAACTTCAGATTTATAGTCAATACCATTATGTTTGCTTTTATTGTCCTACTTGAAGCCTGCTGGAAAAGGGAAATTGCTGATTGGTTGCGAAGAGTTACTGCCCAGGTGCAAATTTGCCCAGTGTTGATAATTGTGCCCCCTTGTGTAATATATACTAATTTATTGTTTTGGAGAGAGTTTATTGTATGATGTATATAAAATGTAAAATATTACTCTGTAAGCCCTTCTGGGGACAAGAAATCTAGCATGGTTAGCTTTGAAAAAGAGAAAGCCTATAAGTTCTCTTAGGTTTTTCCCCATGGAGGATTCATGTTTTTAGCTCAGAACAGATATGAGTAGCAAGCTTGTGAATATCCTCAAATGTAATCTTGCTCTTCTGATATCCATGTCCCTTTCCTCATATATAGGCCCAGTTCAGGAAAAAGTACAGGTATGGGTGCTATTATCCAGAATGACTGAGACCTGAGTGTTTTCAGATAATAGATCTTTCTGGAATTTCAATTGTAATAGATTAAGTCTGCTAAAAAAAACATTGAAACATCTAATAAACCCAATGGGATGTTATGGCCACCAAAATGGTTTCATGCAGTTTAGTTACCATCAAGTACAAGTTTCTGTTTTATTATTACAGAGAAAATGGAAATCAGTTTTAAAAATGACAATACTCTATGGCAGATGGTAATTCAAAGCCTACTGGATAACAGGTTTCTGGTTAAGGTATCCTATATCTGTACAATTTGAGCAAGATCAAAACTAGGAGAGCGAAGATCTGCCCTCTATACTTTGTAAGGTGAGCCATCTGCAAATATAATCCATCTAACATTAGTTACACCTGGCATCACCCAAGAAGCAAGAAGTCACTTGAAAAAACAGTAACACCAAAAAATGAGTTTTTTAAAGTAATGAAAATATCATGTACTGTTGCCCTGAACTGATAAAGCTGATCTGTTTGCTTCAGAAACACTACACTATAGTTTATATAAATAAGCTGCTTGTGTAGCAATGGCGGAAATTGAAAAAAGGCTATGGTATATGGCACAGGTTAAATAGTGGATAACAGATACCATGTTCTACAGAGCTTATCTTCTATATGCTGTGTAACCTGAGCCTTTTCTCCTTTGAATGGCTGCCCCCAATTGCTACACAGCAGCTTATTTATATAAAGTAACAATAGTAGTATTTCTGAAGCAAACACAGCAAGTTTACCAGTGCAGGACAACTCTGCATTTTATTTTTATTACAATTCAATTTTTTGAGGTTACTGTTTTTATTACTTGAAAACAATTTAGTTTTTTGATGTTCCTGTTCCTTTCTGTGATTTAAACCAAAACAAGGACTGAATGACTTACTCGTCTTTTTTAACTGTTTTGAGTCTAATTAATTTAAGGAAATATGGATTAAAAAAAAAGAAAAAGTGATGTGAGATTTTAGTACCGGCAGCCATCAGAGATTTTCCAGATCTCCAATACACCATCATAGGAAGCAACACACAACAAATCATCTGAGATAAATCTGCAGGCAGAGATTCCATCACAGCCACTGTGCAGTAATCTCGCTTCCTGCATCATAATGGAAAAAGAAAAACTGATTAGAACTCAACTGTATGATGATGCTGAATTTGACACAAAAATATACGCTGAGACACTGAAGAGCTGATCATCATGATCTACTCACCTCCCCACTATCTGTGTTAATAAGATGCAGGGAACCATTGCTCGCACCAACAGCTGCCATTCTGCCTGATGGACACAGACTGACACAACCCAGTTGAGACGGGATCTGTAATGATTTGCTGTGGGGGGAGCAGAAATTAGTTTGGGCTTGGTTAAAGTGATTCTGTCATGATTTTTATTGTGTGGTTTTTATTTCTAAATGACACTGTTTACACTGCAAATAATTCACTCTACAATACAAAATTTTATTCCTGACCCAACAAGCATATATTTTTTAGTTGTAATATTGGTGTGTAGGCAGCCATCTTAGGTCTTTTGCCTGGTCATGTGCTTTCAGAAAGAGCTACTGCTGCACTATGGAACTGCTTTCTGACAGGCTGTTGTTTCTCCTAATCAATGTAACTGAATGTGTTAAAGTGGGACCTGGATTTTACTACTGAGTGCTGTTCTTAGATCTACCAGGCAGCTGTTATCTAGTGTTGGGAGCTGCTACCTGTTCCCATTGTTCTGTTGTTAGGCTGCTGGGGGGGAAGGGGGTTGATATCATTCAAATTTGCTGTACAGCAATAAAGAGTGCCTTTAGTTTATCAGAGCATAAGTCACATACTGGGGGCAGCTGGGAAACAGACAATAAGTCAGATTTCAAAATTAAGTATAAAAAAAGCTTGCTCTTTTGAAAAATGGATTTCAGTGCAGAAGTCTGCTGGAACACCACTTTTAACTGATGAATTAAACAAAAACATGTTTTCCCATGACAGTATCCCTTAAAGTCTACAGTGCCATGTGAACTTAGTATTATTGGTCTGCTAAATACAGCATACAAATATTATGAGAGAAAGAATGGCTTATCAATTGATAAAAAATATTAACATTTGATTCAATAATGTACAAGAATATTGCATGAAGTAGAGAACAGTTGAACCTCCAGAAAATATAAATTCAGTACAATAATGTACAATGCATATTACATAGGTGGGACTGCTAAAAATTATGTAAAATGAGGGAAAACTTAAAATCAGGAAAGGGAATTGATGTTTCACTCTAGGAGTGATTTCATTCAAATCTAATTTTCTTGTTCCCTGCCCAAAGCAAATTGTAGTACTATTTAGGTCAGTAGCTTGAAATAGCAAGTATCTTAAATACTACTAATATTCCAAAAACCCATTAGTCACTAAGTTCTGTTTTCAGTTAGTGGGGCACAAAGCATCTCTCAGATATATGAAATCACTTATTTTTAGGAGATCCATGACAAGACATTTTGAGAGGGAAACCATTTACTGACCTGTGACATATACTCATGTAAGATGGTTTGTTGTTCCACATCATTGTTAGATGGGATGTGCGTTCCTTTCTATTGTCCATAATGGCACGAGCCTGGATGCATACTGGAGAGCAGTCAGGTTCATTTAAGGCCTGCTGGTAGAACAGTGAAGGACTTTGAGAGAGAACTGGGACAGAGTGCTGAATGAACTCTCGAAACACTTCTAGTGGTGGTTTTGACACATGCTGATCATGGGTTTTATTAACTTTTGAGACAGGGTCGTTTTGTGCTTCCAAAATGTCTGTGGACAAAGAATAACATTATTAAATACTGTAAGTAAGTTATAGCTTATATCATAGTCAGATCATTCAAATTCATCCACCCCCCAAAGAAACCCCCCCCCCCAAAAAAAAAAGAATTACGCCTTTCTCGGCCATTTAAAGAGAACATTTCTATTTTCTTTTTAAAAAGTCCTAATGCATTAAAAATATGTATGTAAAAGTATGTGCAGCCTATTTCATCTTTCATAAACAGGAAGACATGAAGGCATTGCATTTAAACATATAGATTAAAGCTCCTATTTTCATTGCTTTGGCCAAGGCCCCTCCAACCTCCACAACAGAACAGTATTGATTTTAATTTCCATAGAGCCACATTGATCAAGGGCACATTACAGCGGTCCGCACAACTAATGTTTTGGGCACCAAATGGTCATTTTCTGCCAGAAATGTCTGGACAGCAGGGGAAAAAGTCCTTAAAAATTCACACTATGAATAGTGGGGCATCAAACAGTAGATTAATACTAGGGTATGCTCAGTAATATAAGGACCCAAAGGCAGTGGTGGTAACAGCACAAATATAGCTGAACAATGATTTCCTTAGCAATATCACCCTTTAATTCATTGTAACAATGTTTGAATGTAAGAAATACAACGTCCGGGGGGGGGGGGATTTTTCATTGGACACTGTGCTTCCAACGTCAGGTACTTCCCAGTTTTCCCTTTCAACTGTCTTGGTCCATGCCAATGTACAGTACGTTAAATATTTCTATTATTTTTATTATACGGGGCATGCACCAATTCCCAATAGAGGTGTGGGGCTTGATTTCCAGAATGCTTGGGATCTGGGGCTTTCCAGATAAGGGATCTTTCTGTAATTTGGATCTCCATGGTCTACTAAACCATTATTACAACAATTATTACAATGGTCTACTAAACCATTATTTCAACATTAGTTAAACCCAGTAGGACTGTTTTGCCTCTAACAACGATTCCTTTTATCTTAGTTGGTATTAAGCACAAGGCACAGTTTTATCATCAAGGAAAGGCAAACCTTGTTGAAAAGTTTGAATTATTTGTTTAAAATGGAGTCCTGTAATTTGCTTTTTGGATAATTGTTTTCCATATAATGGACCCCATACCTTTAGTATGATACCGTTAATGGGCACAGTCTGTGTCAGTGGCAAGGGATCACTGGGAAGTGAATGAAGACGGCAGCATGGCACTCAGTGGGAAAACGTACACTGGATGAGTATTATATCATTGGTATGGCTGAAGCATTTTTAAAGAACTCTGGGCAGTACACACTGAATGTTATTTTGAAGGGAACAAGTAAACAAAAAAGGGAAATGCATCATTATGATAAGCATGATTTAAAACCAAGTACCAAGGAAGAATCTGTAGAAGCAAGTTGAATGAATATTAGACAAACTATCCAACAGAGTTGTTACAAAGTGTTAACGTGGGGATTTGAATCATTCACATATCGACTGGAGCAGCATTACTCCAAACAGATTTAATAGAAATTAGTTTTTCATTTGCTGCATGTTGAGGAAACCATCACTAATGATGCCATAAAGGAAAATCCGGGTAAGAAGTCTGAAAAGGCCAACATATTGTCTCATGTATATACAATGAGACAATATACAAAAAAACATATACCGGGTGAACAAATACTCTAAGAAGCTCATTTATTACCAGTATATTTCACTAATAGTTATCATTTGGTAAAACATCAATGATCATTTCAGATTTAACAGTTTACTTTCTGCACTGAAATCATGTGATTTGAATGACTTGAGGAGGGTCCAAGTAGCAAATACTTCTCTCTTTTTATTACTAGCCTCCTATCGAAATGGTGGGGTGATTTGCCTGTGTAGCTTAATAGGTGGAAGAGTAATCTACAGTTCCCTAAGGGCATTACAAATGAATCCTATTTTTGTTGGTTTCGCGATAGATGTGATAACATTTTGGTAGCCAAGACAGATACTCACCATACTTGCTATAAACCTGGCAAAGGTGTGGCAGAAGTCCCAGAGCGGCATGAGTCCGCAAAAATGGAAGGTTTGTAAGAAGACGGCCAAGTGTGTGCAACTGCCCACTGCATAGCTTTAAAAAAAGAAATGTGTTATACTATACTATTTACAATGTTGCAGGTGGTTCTCATAGATTATAAACAAGAAATGACTGGAAAACCTCCCTTTATAAACTAGAGTGACTTTTCATAGGAAATGTTAAGGCAATGGCTGATGGTGTTAACACTTGCTCTGTTGCCCCAAGGATAGTAAACTAGTAGTAAAGAAAGCTAATTGTAATAGTGCATATTAATTTAATTATGCAGTCCAAGAGAAGCTTTAAACAGCTCTGGACTGGAATTCAAAATAGGCTTTGGCATTAAAGGTATGCAGAGGCCCAAATAGCCCCCATAGGGCCAATAAATAGTGACTGTATGGCACATTACAGCTGCCCCTCCGGCATTTGCCAGAATTCACAGATTGCCAGTCTGGCCTGGCTATAAATGTATATTTATTATATTTATTTACATAATTGGAAGAAGAATGACAAACAGTCACAGGGACACTTAATACCAATTCGTTCACCTAAATGAATACAAGATTCCCCTTTACCACAAACCATTTTCTGATTGTTTTACAATTTCCCATACTGCAAATGAAATTAGGAAAATAGGGAAGCGTACCAGGTGGTGAGACAGTTCACTCAGGTACTCAGCAGTAATCACAGGTGCAGATTCTGGCTCTTCAGGGGAACAGACTGTCCAAAAATATGCTGACAAAAAAGAAAAAAAGCTGTCAGTAATACCAAACAAATTATCAGTGGAGGTGAGGGCTAATAATATTACATACCAGCCATGAGAAGGTGAGCTGCTTTAGTAACTTCACTTTTCATCAAATAACGCTTTTCCACTGCATCTCTGAGGAGACAGCTAGGAAGGTGAAGTCTATGGTCAGATGTCAATGCTGGTAACCAGAGTCCAAGAACACTGTAAAAGAATAAGACAATATTAGAAAATAACAAAAAGCTACATGAATCTTTGTACTTATGAAGTCAACATATTTCATACAATCAGAATAACTACAGACAAGAGTAATGCTTCCTACAGCCCCTCCACCTACTGTTTAACTACAACTCCAAGAATAGCATACTTGGAAAGATTGCAGTTGTAGTTGAGGATTTAGCCCTCCAAGAGATTTCTATGACTCCCACTGTGGCCAAGCTCTCCAGAGACCTAGAACATTGTGGCCTTCAAATATCTGTATAATGTATAATTGCCCCACAGCCTGGAAATTCAGAACATGACTGAGAACAGAGTTAGTAACAATCAGCATCAATAAGAAAAAAGTAAAAGTGTAAAAAACACCAGCCTTGGAGACTCTGCTTAAGGCACCTGAAAAGAGGAAAAGATTGTCCAAAGTATACAACCTTCTAAACTCTCAAAGAGGTAACCCATACGCAAAGTGCTATAGTAAATGGATCCAAGACATCCCTATTTTGGACTTAGATGACATAACAGAAACATTTGTCCTACAGTAATTAGTAGTGGGGTTATACAGCATAAAATGATACATAGATTTTACTACACACCAGTGCGTTTGCATAATATGGGGTTGACACCAGATAATCTGTGTTATAAATGTGTCTTTTGGTCCTATATGGTGATCAATACCTATTGGAAGAATGTGGCTATGTATTTGCAAACCTACTTGGACTTTTCTCCGGGCAAATCGCTAGAAATTTTTTTGCTGGGTCATATAGACCAATTAATTCCACAACAATCTAAATGACAAATGTTTTGGTTACTATTTTTTTATGCAAGGAAAGTTATTGCAAACAGTTGCAAAACTGTTATTGAAACTCCGAGATCCTCCTACGGTAACATTATGGAAAAAATTAATCAATGAGGCACTTCCCATGTATAGACTGACCTACATGAGTAGAAGATGTCCAGAAAAATTTGCTAAAATTTGGGACGCATGGACTACGTGTCAAGAAACCTCCACAGAGATGGACTAACTCATGGTATAGCATAAAATACCGGATTGGCCAATGGGCCACCATTCCCGCTACCCCCACCAACCAACCACTCCATTCCCCCCCCCTTTTTATTTTCCTACCAACAATATTATTTGTGTTATTGTTAAATGTAAAAATAAAGACTAAAAAATAAATAAAAAAAAGGTGAAATAAACTGACAAGAGAATACCCAAATTTCAATAAATTGGATCCCCCATTATTTCATGTTCAGAATAACACATTAGTTTCTGTTCATATAGACTAGGCAACATATCGGACGCCTCACCTTCTCATTCTGCTGAGAAGCAGGGCAAATGTGGCCATTGGAAGGTTGTGGGCTCCAGCAAAAGCTGCCAGCATTGCATCCCATTTTGCAGTAAACACACAGTTCAGTGCTTGCAGTGAGCTCAGAATCCTGAGAAGGTCTCTCTCTGGCAGGCCTGTAAACATTTTGAGAGTCACTATTACGTTGCACCACAAAGATGCTGAGCATCCCAGAAGAGTTTCATAAATACGAAATAGACTAAAACAATTATATTTTACCTTTACGTGACAGGCAGATCACAGCTAATGCAATGGACACTGTGGTCACCCCATGCTCTTGCTCCAGGCTCTCTAGTCTTCTTTGAATGAGCACTGGGAGAGTAGCAGGCAGCTTCTCGATATCATCTGAAAGCTGCAATAATGGATATTGCTTTATTGGATGGAAAATGAAAAGCCAATATTTTCTGGGCATGCTTTCAAAAGCCTGCCTAAATACACTAGTGTATATTTGCAGTCACTAACCCTTTCAAAGACAGCGGTGGCACGTAGCTCCTCACACGCCATTGTCAGATATAGGGGATGCTTCGTTCCCTTCTTGATTAGTAACAAACGCATCTGAGAAGTTAAATATAACTTTAGAAAAACTGACTATAGTGGGTTGGTGGAAGTTCTTGTACAGCAAAAGCTAGAGGGAAAAAGGTAGGCACCCCTCGTGTACGGGAGTACTGAAAACACCAAGAGTATAGTATAGTACCTGATTATTGAAGGCAGATTCTTCGAGTTTTTTCCCATACACAGCCAGCCAACGTCTCACCACTTCAGCACGTTCTGATGGTTGGAGTGATGAAATTGAAATTGATACTATGTCCTTCCGTCTTGCCAAAGAGTAGCCGAGGGAGGAGCCCTCAGTCACACTAAGAACCAGGTTTACTCTCTAACAAAAAAAAAGAAAGACAATTCTAATAATGGCATATCCTGAATACAGACACAAGCATAAAACATATTTCAAGAATATTAGGATCCAGCTTATTCTAGAACTCAAGCATTTAGTCAAATACTAAATCCTATACAAAAAATCTGGCCAAATACAAAACGACATGCTAATTTATATAAACTTTGCAAGAAGGGTCTTGTACTTAATTATTATCCTTCATTTATATGATGCAGAAGTGTATTTACTATATAGGCACTTGTGGGCCTGTGCCTGGGGCAGCAGCTTTAAGGTGGCAGCCCTCAATGCCTATATGGTAAAGAACTTCCCCCAAAAAAATCCAAACCAAATTCTTCTGCCCAGTCGAACTGAATCCGAATCCTAATTTGCATATGCAAATCAGGGGCGGGGAGGGAAATCGCATGACTTTTTGTTACAAAACAAGGAAAGAAATGTTTTCCCCTTCCCACCCCTAATTTGCATATGCAAATTAGGATTCAGATTTGGTTTGGTATTCGGACGAATTCGGTGCATCGCTAGTAAATACAGTATAGACATATTCTTAAGCACTTTACAGAGATTATGCATCATTTCCTCTCCCAAGTATGTGAAAGAAATGTGGCACCTTCCGTTGTCCCATGGTCTAAATTAACGCAATTTTGGTGTGTTTGGATATGGTTTAGCCAAACACTATGCCAAATCCCAAACTGATTTTGGTGCATCCCTAGAAATTTTAATAACTTCTTATAAATGTCCCAGAAATTGTGAAAGTGCAGACTAAAGTAATATTACTGGGCTTATTGACATTCCAAATTGTGGCAACTTTTTGCATTTGACCCCATGCTTTCATTTTCTATACAGTACATGAATAAGAACGGTAAACCTTAAAGCTGCACAAAAATACAGAAATGCAGAAATTTACTGAAGGAAGATGCTCAGGTATCCATTCAGAGGTGGTCTCCCCTGCACGTCCACACAACAAGTCCGACCCATCAATCAGCAGAGTTAACGTGTTATTCTTTTTCAAGGAGTGGGAGGTTAAGCGGAGAAGGTAATGGAACTCAGAAAGTAGGGCCCTGCAAAAAGTACACAACGTATATATGATATGCTTCATGCTATATATTATAAAGTAAAAGAGGACTCCCTTGTCCCCCTCAAGCTATTTTTAAATTCAGTGCAGAAGACTGCTGGCATCTGCTGATGGTATAGACGCAAGCACCCCTGGCAATGTTGTGCACATTAGTACATAAGCACCTGTTAAAAGTACCACTGGGACTGAGTGGGCAAACTAGATCGACCCACTAGATCTTTTCTGCTGACAGTCCTACATTTCTGAGTTACAGTATATTGTTTTCTCTGGAAAAAAGGAGCTTGAGAAGGGACATGATTACACTTTACAAGTACATTAGAGGACATTATAGACAAATAGCAGGGGACCTTTTTACCCATAAAGTGGATCACCGTACCAGAGGCCACCTCTTTAGACTAGAAGAAAAGAACTTTCATTTGAAGCAATGTAGGTAGTTCTTCACAGTCAGGACAGTGAGGTTGTGGAATGCAATGCCGGGTGATGTTGTGATGGCTGATTCAGTTAATGCCTTTAAGAATGGCTTGGATGATTTCTTGGACAGACATAATATCAAAGGTTATTGTGATACTAAACTCTAGTTAGTATAGATATGGGTATATAGAATTTATGTGAAGATAGGGAGGGGTGTGTGTATGGATGCTGGGTTTTCATTTGAAGGGGTTGAACTTGATGTCTTTTTTCAACCCGATTTAACTATGTAACTATATTCAGCGGGGAAATACTTGTTTACAGTAAATAATATTATACAGTTATTGGGATTAGACATTAGAATCAAGCAGCTTGATGGCTATCACTGCAGGTCATTTCTTGTCTAGACTGAGGCTTATTTACAAACATTCCGTTTTTTTTTTGTTTTTTTAAAGCAGTGCTTCCGGTTTACATCACTTCATGGTAGGTGACAAAAGAAACAGCAGGAAGAACTGTAAATGAAAACCAGTTTTCCTAAAAAATTCAGTTCAGGTACAGGACCTGTTACTTAGAATGCTCAGGATCTGGGGTTTTCTGGACAATGGATCTTTCTGTAATTTGGATCTTCATATCTTAAGTCTACTAGAAAATCATGTAACCATTAAATAAACCCAATAAGCTGGTTTTGCTTCCAATGAGGATTAATTATATTTTAGTCAATTATATCAAGTGCAAAGTCCTGTTTAATTTTTACAAAGACAAAGGAAATCATTGTTAAAAAATTTGGGTTATTTAGATAAAATAGAGTCTATGGGAGATGGCCTTTCCATAATTCGGAGCTCTATGGATATGGATCCCATACCTGTATTGGAAAGACACCATTTTTATTTGTGTGCACAAGAAAACTATTTAAATCTAAACAGTCCCCAATACAATACATTTGAGTCAAAAACTGGGTATTATTTCAGACTGAACTGACCTGTAGGATGTGAAGTTGCAGCATTCCCTGTTTAGACTCTGGCTCAGTTGCTTACAAATGCGTGTGAGCATGTTCTCTACTTCGAGTGCCCCAGGAGTGGCACCCGTAAAATGATAAATAACAGAAGTAGAAGTAGAACTTCTCAGTTGTTTCACAAGGTCAGCCTGTCAACAAAGGAAACAATACAGTTATACCCCCACAGCAGGCAGATTAAGGCAAACTGAACTCCCCACTACTCTTAACTGATCAAAAATATTGAAAGCAATATCCGCATAAGTATCATTACTAGTTGCATCATATGCATTAAGCGACAACAACAGAACTGAGCTCAAACATGTTTACCTGTCCCACTTGATATAACATGATATAAATTAATAACAACATTTCTTGACAGGACAGCTAAGATTTAAGCAAGAATAAATTTACCATAAATATGGTTTTTCCCTGGCTTCGCTCTCCACAAACAAGGAAAAGGCGACCATTACTAGGGGAGGCACTTGTCTTCTCCTGTATCTGAGAACACATGCTCAATACCAGCTTGTTCCTGGCACAAGAGAGGCGTGCTTGCCGCTCCTGGAAGCCCTCCTGAGCAAGCTCCTCTTCATCTTCATTAGATGTCAGTGCCCCTTCCTGCCACAATGTCAAAGAAAGAAATAAAATGTGTTTACAAAATATGAAATATTTTTTAGACACAAAAATTATGAAAAAATAAAAATAATTGGTACATACTTTTATATAATTGTGCTCTATCACTTGCCAGATGTCTTCTAGCACTCGAATCCCAAAATCCTTAAGCCCTGTCAAGTGAGGGTTCCCATGCAGCTCACCACCCCATTGGGAAGAGTATCTGAAAGAAAGGCTGTAACTAAGGAAATGTGCTTACGTTTCAGTCATTGCTGTGTGTCTTTACATAGTTCTTTACATACCGGTAACTGGCAGCTGAGGGGCACTCTTTCAGTAGGCTTTTTAGGGATGACATTTTCATTTCAGCTTCAGCTGATTCAGCAGCAAAGTCTGGCAACCACTTCCTAGGAATGGAACTATGGTAGAATGGAAGTATGGTAAATATCATAAGTCTAGCCCCAGCATAAGCACAGAAACACAAGACAAAGGAATCGAGGGCAGGCACCTGGACTACTTGATAATTTAATGGATGATTTGTTTTCATTAGCGATAACAGGTGGAAATCTATGCATTTTGATTGGGTTCTGGTTCTGTGAGGGTCACACTGGGCAACTACACAGTGATATGTACCTTCTGCCTTTTTTACCTTAAAGGTTATGTAAACCTTAAAAAAAAAAAAAAAAAGGCACAGCAGCACTTGTTTCTAAACAGAAAGCAGGAAGGTGTGAGTGGTGCCAAGTGTAATTATGCGGACGTGTAAGGATAACATATTGTTGCAAGTAATGAAAGTGGTTTTACACATATCTAACATATAACATATCTGTGGGAAAATGTCAGGGACTACAATTGCACTTCCAGAGCCATCAGGTCTCTGTTTTTCTTCTGACTGCATCTCTCATCTATCTTTGTTGGGTGGCTTTTGAAATTGGCACCACACAAGCTGTGGGTGACTGTGCAGATGAGGTCTACATTGTTGCAGGAGTTGATGCAGCTGATTTTTTTTCTGACCCGCACATTATTATAATTCCTTCAAACAAATTACAAATACAGTAAATGAAAAGTAGGGATTATTCATACTGGAGGACATCTGGCTCCCTAAGGTAGAAAAACGCCTTGTGGTGACCTGGATTTTCAGTATCTGAGTTCTGCAAGAATTGCATGGCTTCCAGTTCAGTGATGGACCTTCCAGGGGGGTACCTTTGAATCTGCCAAAATAAAGGTATACAAGGTAAGTGTCATGAAAGTGTCAAATGTGACTAAAAAATGTAGGTTTTACCAGCTCCTTTTCCATTATTACAAAAGGTAGTATACTTGATATATAACTTCAGGATGGACTAACTAGAGAAATATGCCAGATACAGCAGGGAAAATAAGTATTGAACAAATCAACGGTTTTCTCAGTAAATATATTTCTAATGGGGCTATTGACATGAAATTACACCAGATGTGGGTAACAACTCAAGTAATCAAGTAATTCCAAAGAAACAGAAAAAATAAGTTCATAAATTAAGTTACGTGTAATAAAGTGGAATGACACAGGGAATAATTGTTGAACACACTTACTGATTTATTTCATTCTTAGTAGAAAAGCCTTTGTTGGTAATAGCTTCAAAACGTCCTGCATTGCTCTGGTGTGATTTTGGCCCATTCTTCCGCACAAACTGTCTTCAAATCTTGAAGGGGCTTCTTCTATGAACTTTGATCTGACTCTCAGTTCTTTCCATAGATTTTCAGTTGGATTCAAGTTGGAGGATTGACTGGGACACTCTAGCAGCTTTATTTTCTTTCTCTGAAACCAACTGAAAGTTTCCTTGGTTGTGTGTTTGGGATCATTGTCTTGCTGAAATGCCCACACTTGTTTCATCTTCAGCTTCCTGGTTGATGGCAGTCGATTCAAGAATATCTGGGTACTATTCTCCATTCATTCTTCCTTCAATTATATGAAGTCTGCCAGTACCATATGCTGAAAAACAGCCCAAAACCATGATGGTCCCACCTCCAAACAATGGTATTATATTTTTGGGGTAATGTGCAGTGCCATTTCTCCTCAAAACATGGCGAGTGCAATGACGTCCAAAGAGCTAAATTTTGGTGTCATCTGACCAGACTATATTCTCCCAGAATTTCATTGGCTTGTCCAAATGTTTTCTGCAAAAAACTTTAAACAAGCTTCAACGTGCTTTGACTTCAGCAGCGGAGTATTGCGCGGTGAGCGTGCATAGAGGCCATGTTGGTTGAGTGAATTACTTATTGTTTCTTGTACCTGATAATTTCTTTAGTTCTCCTCAAGTGATCCTTGGCTTTTGGCCAACTCTTCTGATTATTCCTTTGACTCCTCTGTCGGAAATCTTGCAAGGAGCACCTGGTCGTGGCCAGTTTAGCATGAGATTATGTTCTTTCCACTTCCGGGTTATTGCCCCAATGGTGCTCACTGGAACATGTCTATAACCAATGTCATCAGTATGCTTTGCAACAATAAGGTTGTGAAGGTCTTGAGAGAGCTCTTTGCCTTAACCCATCATGAGATGCTTCTTTGGTGATACCTTGGTAATGAGATACCTTTTTATAGGTGATCAATTAGGACTAAACCAGCTCATATTAGTTTGCACTGATAGGGACAGGATTGCTTTCTATATACTGACAGATTTCAGCAGGTTTCTTGGCTTTCCATGCCTTTTTGCTCCTCCTTTTCTGCATGTGTTCAATACGTATTCCCTGTGTCATTCCACTAATACGCATAACTTAATTTATGGACTTATTTGTTTTGATTTCTTTGTATGTGTGGATAACTTGGGTTGTTATGACATGGTGTAAATTTAATGTCAATAGCTCCATTAGAAAAGTATTTAAGAGAAAAACATTGATATGTTCAATACATATTTTCACTGCTGTTATTATGTTTGGATATCTGAAAACTCCAAACGTGTATTCTAAATAGATTGCAGGTATGTTCTGAAGTGAATGAATTTTAACAAAAAAGCAACCAAAAGTGAGCTGATCTAACTGATGATACTGACACATATGACGTCACTGACCAACCAGACATTAGCATGGGGCCACACCTCAGCAGATATCAAACATAACTCTTTCAAAATTCTTAAATTTAGCCCTTTGTCCAAAGTAATGAAATTACCTGAAAGCTGTGCATAAAGAAAATGTAAACACAGTAAACAGAACATTCTACTGAGAAAGACCCCAATACAAATTAAGTATCCTGACTACTAGGAAAAATTCACAGCAAACAACTATATGAATCAATTGAGCAGAAATGCTACAATAGGGCAACAGAATGTGCATGATATATACACACTAAAAGATGAGAAAGTGAAAAAAATTAAATGGAAGAGCCAGACCAATGAGCTTTGGCATTAAAGGTAAGGCTGGCAATCTGTATTACAACCAATTGGTTCCAGCACACCATTAGCCCCTGTATGGAGGAGGTAGCTTATACAAGGGGTTAAGGAGAGGCAGGGAGCTGGTCTAATCTTAAGGTGCTCAGTAGAGTGCTGCCCAGCTGGCTGGCTGCACCGAGCACATACTTACTTTCTTTCCCCCCCAACACAAGTCCTCAGGATGCTTGGTACTTAAAAAATGAATAAACCACAATAATAATATTTTCTGAAAATGTACACCATCCTGGCTGGACGCCCCAGGCAACCCAGCAGGCCGCATCACCCCCTCCATAGAAATACAGTAATGACAATAATCACAGCTATGAGACAGTGGTACAACGGTTCAGGTATAGCAAAGTGACGTGAACAACATATTGTTTAATTTCCATTATGGATGTTGTGCATTATTTATCAATGTAGTTTGACAGACTTGATGTATTTAAAAAAAGTTGAGTGGCACCATCGCTATACTGTTTGCAGTTAAAGTGATACTGACACTAAAAAATGAATTTAAGCATATGAATGTACATTAAATGTTACCTATAGGTCATGTTGATCATTTGTTGCTGAGAGGTTTGTTTTTGTATATAATTGTTAGTTGAAGTTCCTAAGCCTGACTCTCTGACACTCTGACTTTGCCAACATGACTGTCCCATCTCAGCCTGTTAGTTACAGTTTCTAATGCTAACGGACTCCTGCTGCACAAATATGGCAGCCCCCTCATACAGGAACATGGGGGATCAGACAGGTAATGTTAAAGCATCATGCAAATACTTTATGGCAAAGTTAGAAGTATCTTGCAAAGCCGATATTATAATAGATGTAAAAAAAGGTTTAATTTCAGGTGTCAGTATCTCTTTAAGCTTATATGCCATAACCAACAATAACCATATGTAGAAAAAAATAGAAAAGAAAGAAAAACTGCCTTCTTTTTCGATGTGCCATTTAGTCCTGTGAGAGTTGTGTTCATGAATATTTCATTTGTCTATACTATCACTGAACCAATCATTTCTAAACATAGAATTGAACGGTGAGAAGTCAGAATCATACCCATTCATATTCAGGCAGCAGAGGTACAGAGTATGTTTTCGGTACATGCCCATAACGTTCCCCCAAAATGCCTATAAATATCTGGCTCTTGCATACTTCAGAGAGACACAGGTGTAGCTGCCTAGTAAAAAAAAAAAAAGAAGAAAATTGAGCAATCATGCAATTTCTTTATGTGTCAAGGACTAAATCGATGTCATTGTGCCTTTCCGGTTTTATTTTGTGTGTGTTACTAGTCCTCTTACCTGTCTTTTCTGGTTTCCTCCTCAGTTATTCCCCACCTCAAATCTACTTCCTCGACTGACAAGTAATGGCCTGCAGCTCGGGAACGCAGTTCTGGTATCACCTGACCGATAATCAAATTTCGCTCTGAGTGCATGTCACGGAATGTGGAAGATATAAAGATGCGAATACTGCGCCACCTTAAACACAAAGATGACACAGGAAGAAACATAAATGAGACGAGTTACATGCATGTTTGTAAGCACAGGCAGTAAGGTCCATGTCCAATAAGGCTTCTTTCAGTAATGTATATTTAAAAAGAATGTCAAGCTGTCCCACTCTGGAAGTTCTTACCTCTGTTTAATGGGAAAAGGAACCATTTCATGACCAATATCATGGCTTCTCTTCACAGTGTCGGGATCTTCGGGTACTTGAAATCTTTCATTCACTTTGCTGACATGATCTAAGAGTCGAGCAGTGCCCCGCTCTGACACATACCTAAAAGAAAAAATTATTAATCTAAAAAAATATTCAAAATTCCATATAGTTAGTTAATGGATACTAAAGCCATGTAAATCAAGCACTTGAAAATATATTTCATTTGATATACCTCAGCACCTGTTCAGTGAACCCATGAAGTATGACATCATTACACTGATCAGAACTTTCCTCACTGCAAGAAAAGAAAAGAAATCAGTTAATTTGTGTGGTACAAAATAGCAGCAATTTCATACCAGTGGCAACGGCAACTATACCAACATACTGGTATGTGGCAGCATACCGTCTGTTACTGAGCAATTAAAAGAATATAAGAGTTGTATTATCTGCAACCTTTCATCAGTGGTGTAACTACAATACAACAGACCCATGGGATCCGTTTTTTTTTTTTTTTTGTAACTTAAAATTTTTAAGAATAAAATTCTCCAGAAAAGAAAAGTGTGATATCACATGTATACATTACAGAGGTAGGTGCTAGGCAATACATTATAAGTAGACATTGCCGCAATTCTGTATTACAAGCAGAGATATGGGATCTGGTTTTTACCCTACCATAAACTTTGCTCCCTGTAGGAAACTAGGAGAGGGCATGTAGGGGAGATACAGGTGGGCAGACACGCTCATCTCTTTCCCCCACAGACCAGAGGTGAGCAGACAAGCTGTTTCATGGCCTCCATTTGTAGGCAGGCTGTAAAATAGCCACTAACTAGAAATAAAATTAAACTAACAAAATGCCAAGTTGCCCGAGGAAGTACAGTGGAATAAGAAGGGATTCCATACATCGCTACATTGCATACTGGCTTGAGAAACAATACTGGCCTCCTAATAGAAAAATTACAGTACATACAAAGCAAACCTGACCGAAATTGGATGGATCGCATGTCAAGTGTCAGGGACACCTACATGATTGGAATAATATCAACGGGAACAACTCTGAAGCGGTCTCCCACTCAGTGGGTTAATCCTGCTGTGTTGAACCATGGGCCCCAGGTTTCCATTTAAATGGATTATGTAACACTTTCAATAAAATACTTCAGATGATTTATTTTTTTATTTACACAGGATGTCAGTAATATTGTATAAAAGGTAGTTTGCATGCACATTTGGATTGATCTTATCATGTACCTTTCTATAAAAGCTTGGCAGTGTAAATGCTGCCATTCTTCAATATCATGCATGGACGTTCACTGGTCCAGCGTAAACTGTTTATTAGATTACCTTATTTCCTGATCTGCAGACTCAGAGTGGCCATCATCAGAGCACTGGTCTGACTCCTCTCTACAAGATAAATCAGGTGTCAGATTTTCATGTGACAAACAGCTGCTATAGAAATACAAGAACGAACTTACTTGGTTCAGATACTAATTTAATCACCAGCC
The DNA here is from genome assembly GCF_017654675.1 of Xenopus laevis. NCBI lineage: Eukaryota > Metazoa > Chordata > Amphibia > Anura > Pipidae > Xenopus > Xenopus laevis. Next base: position 155,417,911 of record NC_054371.1, read on the forward strand.
ACCAGTCATAGATTACAATACAAGCAAATATGGCATATCATTTTGCAATGGTTGCATTTTAATCAAAAGATATCATTTAAATAAATTACATCTGGTTAACCAGGGGTTTACAATGTTTTTGGTCTTTAAAGTGTCACACAGTTTATGTAATAAACACCCAGTTTTCTAACATTCAAACAAACTTCCACAAGTACAATAAGGGCTATAAATGTCTTCAGTATAACAGCTATGACCCCTTTTATATTCCCTTAAAGGAAAACTATACCCCCTAAACAATGTAGGTCTCTATAAAAAGATATTGAATACAACAGCTCATGTGTAAAACCCTGCTTCATGTAAATAAACCATTTTCATAATAATATACTTTTCTAGTAATATCTGCCATTGGGTAATCATAAATAGAAAATTGCCATTTTAAAAAATAAGGGCCGCCCCTGGGATCGTAGGATTCACTGTACTCACAAACATACCAACAAACCATACATGTTAGGTCACATGAGCCAATTAACAGACAGAGTTCTGTCTTTTGCTTCCACACTTCTTCCTGTTACAGTTAGAGTTGAAGTATTTCTGGTCAGGTGATCTCTGAGGCAGCACAGACACCATCACGAAATGGTGGTTCAAGGCAAGAGATGTAAAGGGGCAATATTTACTTAAATATATATTCCAGTTTGGTAAGATTCTTTAATATGCCACTTAATATGATATGAACTATCTGTTGCTTAAGTGTTCATTTTGGGGGTATAGTTTTCCTTTAACATAGAATGTATAACCAATACAATTGGAATGCATTACTTTAAAGGGTATGTAAACCCAATAACATCTTGCCCAGTTAAAAAAATTGTATGTCTTAAAATGTTTACATATAATTGGTTTGAAAGCAGTTTCAGTCTGTTCCCTTGCATTCTCTGCTCCATTTGTTTTGACTTTGAAACAAGTAGCTGAAGCCAGCTGACAGGACATTTAAACTCATGTAAGGATGGCTGCTGATACTCAAGGGAGCCTGACAAGTAAGATATATGGCCTCTGATGACAGAGCTATTTGCTATAAACACTATAAGTATGGATTTCATTTTATTTATTTCACATTTTCACTATTTTAAATGGTATGTGCCAACAGTTAATAATTTTTGTCCAACTGGCTGCTTTTGCTTTCAATTTGTTTTCATGTAAAATGTTTTTATTGAGTTTTAAAACCAAAACAAGTAGGAATTTAACAAAAATGCAAAGTTGTAAAATGAGGTTCAATTTGTTTTTGTTTTGTTTACTTTCAATGTTATGGATCTTGCTCACATACTTAAACAGTAAAGACAACAGGAAGGGTAGGAAGTGCCACAGAAAACTCAGGTAACAACTGGTCTTGACTATCTATTCAGGGCTGGGGGTAGATGCCAGAACAGATGATTAAAAAAATTGTTTACAAATAGCTTGTAAAGGCCAATAGAGAGAGAGCAACAAAACAAAACTGGAATGTGTTGAAGCAGTAACAACAGGAAGTTGATTTTCAGTCCTACCTTTGAAAGTCTTTAGGCACCACAGTCACACATAGACAATCTGCATTCACCTCCTTCCGGTAATGTTGGAGAACGGACTTGAACTCTGTGTTTGGTGGGCTTGTTTTGAAAAGCAGCAGGGTATCCACCTAGACAAGAAATCAAGTCTGTATATGTCAAATAGGTGACTGTTCAGGGCAGCTTGCAAGATGTATGCTCCAGAAAGATGAAATGTATATAGGGTTGCCACCTGGCCAGTGTTTTACCTGCCTGGCCGGTTAAATTGTACACTTGATGTCAATGTTATCAATAGGAAAAAAAATAAAAATATAGGACCAGTCTATATTTTTTTCCAGAACCCAAAATGTTTACCTACATTATGGCAGCCACAACAAAGCAAAAGGGGCCTACTGTCATTACAACATTTGATAAAGGCTTTAGATGGCACAGATCCCCCTACCTTAGTTTGATTTCCAAGTAGTTCCAATAGATATTCTTTTGCAACATTTATTTTTTGAAAAGGAAGGTTTCTTTGGCTCATCAAGTCCTTCAAAGGAAAAGAATGAAATACATCATACTTGATTTATTTTTTATTTTATTGCTCTAAGTTAGTTTTCTCCCAATAGTTCTGCTTTGTAGTTACAGCGACTCATGCCTACTTACCATCAGGGTTGGGCTTTTTGGCCATCCCCAACCTCCTTTGCTTCAGTAGGAGCACCTGATAATGCTACACCAAGAGGCCACAGGGGACACCAGGTATTCAGACCCAGAATGTGAGCGGTGAAAAACATTTCCTGAATTTCAAAAAGGTACTCCTGTATTTTGAAAATGGTACAGCAGCCCTGTGCCTGGCTATAGCCTAAATGCCTGCATCTTCTTGTAAGAATTGAAACCCCCATCATTTATGTTATTTCACACAGACAGCTGGAAATGAGCATATTTTTCTGTATGAAACAAAAGTTAACCATCTTTTGCCCTTCTCTCACCTCAGCTTGCTTCTTAAGATGGCTCACATTGTGAAGCAGAGAGCTGGAGTTGAACTCAGCAAGAATGTAGGAATGATCATTGAACAGAACAAGCTGAGCACTCTCTGAAGTGTCTCTCACCATGCCACTAAGAAGAAGACCCACTTCGAAGAGCTAATAAAAAGAGACAAACCAAACGTTATTAAAGCTATTAATAATTTATCCATACATTCAATTTTTAAATACTAAAGCAATTGTAATTGGTATATGCATAGATCCTGCAGAAAGTATGAGTAAAAATATATACTCACATAAAAATGTGCATAAAATTGTGTGTCCCAGGACAGTGTAAACTTAATCACACAGGTACGGCACACAGAATATATCACAAAATTGCTTGCAGTCTTCTCATTACATTTCTCTCTTATGTAGTCTTTAGAACAGCCCACATAATAATATCGGCCACTGCCAAATCAAATCACTGCATTTGGATGCCAATGATTTCTGAAATCACTTATTGCAGTGTAGGGTGAAGCGGGTTCCTCTGATAAAACTATTTTTTTGATAAAGCACTTATGCTGTGATAACAGACATAAATTTGAAATAAGAGGTGCTTCTAATACTAATGTGGGAAATGCAATATTATATATATATAATATAGTTATATAATCAATATTATATTAGTGCCCATTAGACTGTGGGCTAACCAGTTTATATAGGAGAGAAGACCAGTAATTCAAGTTCTTGAGTTGTGAGAGAGAGAAATGTAGTAAGAGAAAAGTAAAGGAGCTGGGCTTCCATTTTGGAAGTTCAGTGTTAACATTGTAAAATATTTACCTGGCAGTTGAGTTTACAATAGCCATTCCCTATCCCTATATTCAGCATGAGCTCATAACAGAACAACTGCCTCAAACAAGGAACTAATGTTTTGCAGTATTATTTCAGCTCTGGTAAACATTTACCTGAATATTTAACCATGTTTAACCCTGTCTCTGCTCCTAAGGCCCAAAAGCTGACAATCTATTAAAGTACAATAAAATGCATACAAACTTAAATGTATTTTTAAAATATTTTTTAAAACTATTTCAATCCAGCAGAAAATAAACTTTGCATTAAAATGCACAGATTGATGTTGCTTGCTATGTGTAAGGGTAATTTGATCCTGGGTAAGACATACAGTATATAAAAAGCAGTAGAATAAATTGTATTTTAGGAAAGACTGTGGTGAAAAAGACTGAAGCAAGGTCAAGAGGCAGGTCTGTGTGATAGAATCAAGTCCTGGAGAGGGCTGTTAAACAGAGTTTATTATGTCATAGTACATAATGATAAACTTACTGTAGGAGAACTGTTTTTTCGTTGAAAATGATCACTAGATTGTTGTGATGAATCTTCTTCTGAAACTTCTTCTGAAACATCTTCAAGCATCACACTCAGATCCTTTGCCCCGTGGCAAGGTTTGTGCATGGAATCACTTACATAAAACAGTATAACAGTGCGTCCTGGCAGAGGTGCAATGTTGTGCCGAGCAGAAATCTTAACAGCGCTTTCTAATGCTTTCTTATATTTCTGCAGGACAGTTTGGTTCATCTTACAATCTCTAAGAGGAAAAATCACCACATCATTTTGTTGCCACATTACTCCAGTTTTCTAAATTACATCTCATTTGAGCAAGCCGACTTGTAAATATTCTCTACTCCTTACCTCAACTTCCTCAGAGCTGCCTTCTTTCTTTTTAGAAGCCGTCGTATTGCTGGAACAGCTAAGCAACCTCTAAGCTGGCGACGGGACCAATAAAATCTTTTAAGTTTTGGTATGCTTACTGCCTCACTGGAAACAATGCCTTTAATTAAGGTCCTATTAACAGGGAATGGCTTTCCTGTATAAAGGGGATACAAATTCTAGATTAAGCATTTTGAAGACATTACACTGCTGGAAAAATGTGTGCAAATTACCATGGATTAATGAAAAACAACACATAAGGGATGTGTTTTCTCGGGGGACAATTAGGAGACATGGATAACACTGGGAGAATCTCAGATTGCAGGAAAAGGACACTGGATGAAAAATTAAAGGAAGAAGAGGTTCACTGGCTCCACCTCAAGGTGCTAAGGGCAGTTGGCAGTTGAGGAAGCCACAATTCCTAGGCTGAATATTTTTAATACCAAAATAAATGGTAGATGGAAGACCTTAAAGAGTGAGTTCAGGGATCTAGGCTCTAAGATTAAGGGAAGGTCTTACAATGTAATTTTTTCAGAAATTTTGCCCGTGCCACGTTCAAGTTTAGGAAGACATCGGGAGCTTAGGGAGCTAAATGTGTGGCTCAAGTCTTGGTGTAGGAAGGAAGGGTTTGGGTTCCTAGAGCACTGGGCTAATTTTTCCTTGGGGTGCAACCTATACAGTTGTGACAGATTGCACCTCAATGGAAGAGGGTCCACTGTGCTAGGGGAAAGAATGGCTAAGAGGTTGGAGACTACAAAGAGTGGTGGTAGATGGAACATTTTCTAATTGGACCAGTGTTGTTAGTGGAGTACCGCAAGGCTCTGTACTAGGTCCTTTGCTTTTTCACTTTGCAGAGTGATTTGACTAAGGTTGAAAACTGGGCAGCAAGCTGTAAAATGAGGTTCAATGTTGATAAATTCAAGGTTATGCACATGCAAAAATAATATAAATGCGTGTTATACACTAAATGGCAGTGTGTTGGGCGTTTCCTTAACGGAGTAGGATCAAGGGGTTTTTGTAGATTACAAGTTGTCTAATTCTGGCAGTGTCATTCTGTGGCTACTAAAGCAAATAAAGTTCTGTCTTGCATAAAAAAGGGCATTATCTCAAGGGATGAAAACATAATTATGCCTATTTATAGGTCCCTGGTAAGGCGTCACTTGGAGTATGCAGTGCAATTTTGGACTCCAGTCCTTAAGAGGGATATAAATGAGCTGGAGAGAGTGCAGAGACACGCAAATAAACTGGTTAGAGGGATGGAAGACTTTACATTAGAGGACATTATAGACAAATAGCAGGGGACCTTTTTACCCATAAAGAGAATCACCGCAGCAGAGGCCACCCCTTCAGACTAGAAGAAAATAACTTTCAGTGAGGTTGTGGAATGCACTGCCGGGTGATGTTGTGATGGCTGATTCAGTTAATGCCTTTAAGAATGGCTTGGATGATTTTTTGGACAGACATAATATCAAAGGCTATTGTTATACTAAACTCTATATTTAGTATAACTATGGGTATATATAATTTATGTGAAGATATGGAGGGGTGTGTGTATGGATGCTGGGTTTTTATTTGGAAGGGTTGAACTTGATGGACTTTGTCTTTTTTCAACCCGATTTAACTATGTAACTGCTCCCCATCCCTTCAGGCTGATGTCCATGAATATTACGAAGCATGTGGAAATGGCAAATATGAGGTCCCTGAGAAAATGGGGGAAATGTAGCCACCACCGGGCAACAGTTTGCAGGAACTTGGGTCTCTATGCAGGTACTGTAGATGTTCCTGATGTCCAGGAACTAGGCTAGCAAATAGCCTTGATGATAATATTGTAACGATTCTGAATCTGTTGGTCACTACATGCCTGTTAAAGATTTAGGACAGTTATGAAGTTTTTATTTATAAACAAAAATATTTTCCCACATATCTTGATAATAAAAAGCATCACAGAATGAATGCACAATGAATCATATACAGTAAATGACAATGACATTAAATATATTTTCCAATGACCGTTACCTATATTTAATCAACGTGGTGAATCAATATAATTACAATAAAACAAAAAAATTAGCATAAAATATATAAGTAAACCAGAAGAAAATAAAGAGTAAGCAAAAAGAAAAAATGGTCCAGGTTAAGTGAATTAAAGGGGTACATCTGTGTACATCTTGTGGGTCCCATGTAACATTATCCGACTAGAAATTATAAAGTCATGTTGATGGTTGTGATAAAAGGGTTGGTATCAGGGGATTCTTTTTCTGTAGTCAATTCTTGTTATTGGGGTTGGTTATACAATACATTTCTTTCCACATCAGTAGATATTTGCTGAGGGCACCAGACCTTATTGAATTGCTTTTGGTACAGAGAAACTGGGCTAAGATTTCACCCTTTGGTTAATTGTCTCCATTCTCCCATTGAGTTTGTCGAAGATGAAAAGCTGAGCTCAAGGCCCCTGTAATAATTGTTTTTTTGGTTGCACTGAAGTCATTAGTTGTTAGTCTCTGTAAATATGAGGGTAAGCTTTCTATTGGTTTATTCAATATGGCTTCAAATGGTTTTCATTCAGAAATAATGCACAATAACTTGTCTACTATTGCTATACTCCAGATTCATCTGGCCTTGGGACAGTGTAACCAAATATGTGTCATTGTCCCTGGGTCAGGACTACCTCAGTCTGAAGCATCCAACAGGGTTGTAGGATGTGACCCATTTAGCTATTTGTGCAAATACTAAGTACCGTCATGTTAAGATAGAAGGGTTAAACTTGATGCCCTACTGTTCTGTAATGATCTTTAGAATGAGGATCACCCATTGCAGAGTGTGGAGATTATGTGCTACAATTATGGTATATGATACAACTAATCTCTACAAAAGAAGGCAAGGCCATATGTTTTGGAACGAGCAAGAGACTGGAATGTTACAGGTGCAAGTCCTGACTATTCTTGGTTATTGAGCTGCCTAGCTGCACCTATCCCAAGTGCAGAATTCCACACTGAATTGTTTATACAGTCATACACAGTAAGGTCAGTAAATAAAATTTGCTTAACTGGCTAGTGCATGCAACCTGGTAATATTTTGCATAGTCAGGGATGCCTAGGTCATAGACGCAAAGATCTCATTCTACGAATCGAGGATTCGTACGATTTTCGGAATGTGTGTGGAGAGTCCCAATATTTTTCCTCCGGCGGAGATCGGTCATTTGGTCGATCAGACAGGTTAGAAAATTTCTGACGGCTGCAGGTAATATCTCTGCGTGTATTGCTGATCGTACGATTTTCAGTGGGAGACTGTCTTAGCTTTGTCTATTGTACAATTGCTGTCAGGGGAAGAACTTTGGCTGATCTGTTCTTTAACTACTTTATTTGGTCGGAATGGTAAGACTTTGATCTGAATGGTTAGTGGCAGGTCGGGAGATGGGAAAGTCCGATCGTACATTGATTTGTACAATCGGATCTTTGCGTCTGTGGCCAGCTTTACTCGGGTGCACTCTGTTATCTATCTTGTGTGTCTGGGAGAGATATTGTTAAAGGACCAAATAGGTTAAAGTTGTTCTGTAGAAATAAGTCAAACCAATTGGACTTGCTCTGTTTTTCTTGAAGACGTTTCCTCAGTCATCTGACTGGCTTTCTCAATTCAGAATTCTGAATTGAGAAAGCCAGTCGGATGACTGGTGAAACGTCTTCAAGAAAAACACAACAAGTCCAGTTGACTTATTTCTACAGATATACCCTGACCGGGATGAATGAGAATCTTCACAAACAGGTTTATGTAGAAACTTCTGATCCACTAATCTGTAGGTAATGGACAGATAGGTCAAGTTCTCAAAAATCAGAAGATGGTGGTTCTTCCCTCCAAAAATTTAAACAGATTTTGGAGGAAATCAGTGAGGACAAGAAGGAAATTTTGTCTGAACACCCAAAGATGGATATACAGCAGGCACTCACAGATACCACAGACAGGCATTATTTTAAGAAAATACAAAATAGCCTTATGTACTTTGTGCACTAGGCACTTAATTATAGCACTTTCCTTTATTTTGTTTGTCTATGTGAGTGCCTGCTCTATATCCATGGAGTGATTCTCCTCTCCAAGCTGTAAGTCTGGGACATCTGCATCCATACCCCATGGGGATACTGGTGAGCTTGTCCAGCTTATAAAGGAGGAGATCCAGAGCAGAAGACAATAGTACAACAGTAAGTACTCACCAAGAAATTGATGCCCTGCCTAAAATAGGTGCATAATCATAAAGACACTAGAGCAAAGACTGCAAAATGGGTAATTGAGTGTAAAGCTTGGAGGAGGAAGACTCAGAAAACATACTCTCTTTTTTTTATATATACAGTGTCCTGTTCCTGTTGATTATAGAAGGTGGCTAACATATGAAGAACTGGAGGGTTGCTCAATTTATGTATGGAAAATACCGAAACGTATCTGCATACCAGATATAAGACTGACCAAAACAAGAGAGGTTACAAGAGTATTAATCACAACCTATTCAGGAAGCAGCACATTGTACACTAAGATATATTGGATTTAAAGTCAAGTTTTTGTTTCCATTGTGGCAAAAAACATGAAGTACTAAACTACATATACAGCTGACCTGATTTGTGGCACTGCATTTCCAAATCTTGTATCACTTTGTAGGCAGAAAGAAATCGGAAAGGGAACAGACGGCTTTTTATCACAGCACTCTATAAAAATTTACAAAAAAAAGATTATTAAAACATTACATGTAGATTAAGCCAGAAGGTAAAAATCAAAATCAGGTTTAATACAGGGCAGCAAAGCATGTACATTTATGTCACCTATTGGTATTGTATGGCAAAACAAAAGCCAAACACTAAGAGCTACTGCACACTGATTCTCTTTAAACCAAACAGGATTCATATTGTTTAAGGCTAAAACCTGCAAAATCACATGAAAAGGTTGACAACAAATGTATAAAAGGAGTAGAGAAAAAAAACAAACAGGTGAGTATAAAAGCACAAAAATATTTACAAAAGGTTTCATTTGGACATTAGACAAATTTGAACTTGCGCAGTAACTTATGGCAACCAATCAAAATACAGTGAAACATCAGTTTTACATCCCCTGATTTTACTTCCTGTATTTTATAATTTTTTTTAGATTGCCAACTATTATATAAGCATAGTACATTTCCCTGATTTTACACCACTTTTCTAAAAATGGGGGTTCTACTTTACAGCTTTCAATATTCTTTCATTTGTCTTTCTGCAGCTGGTTGAACATAACTAGATACTTGTCCCTACAGGTTACGGTCTACATGTACATTTGCCCAATGTTGATAAATAAGCCTGTCTCCTTGTGAACTGTCTCCTCAGTCACATCCCCCCAAGTTTAATAGTGTAACAATGTAATGCTGTGCCTTCCATGAGTAGTTAGCATCTTTATGAAACAGAACATGACTAAAAGAGGTTCAAAATTACCTCACTGGAAAGACGAGCTGTCACTTGATTGTGATGGCGCTGACTGATGCCAGCTCGGATCATATTTCTTAGATTTCTTACTAATGCCATGAAGGGAACCTGATTGCTATCTGTAAGAAAGAGAATAGAATAATGAGAATAAATCTAGACCATTAAAAGTGCTTAACTACAACATTGACAACTGTCAATGTGAGCATTCTGAAAAGCAAAGCTTTCATTTTATTAACAGAGGACCACAACCAAATAGGTGTCTTATGCCCCTGAAAGGCAAATGTAGCTCTGCACACTCAAAAAACAAATGCTGTAGAATTTATATGTCCAGTGGATTATTAAGTCAGTCCTGTCCCAATGACAACACAATAGTAGTAACAAGAACAAGAACGTTCAGAAGTAAGCTTTTTCAAGCTAACACTTTTTTTAAGCCAGAATTTTATACATTTGCATAAAATCCTTACACACCTAGCAGCTTTTCCCATGCAGGCCCAGTGTTGCCCTTTAGGCTCAATTCTCTCTCCCAAGTCTGTGGTTGTTTGAGCTTCATCTTTTGGTCAGAAAGATCAGATTGCCAAGGACCCTCAAGGCCACTTTTAGAGAATGAGTAAAGGTCCTTGGGATATCTGCAAATAAAAGAAGAACCTTGGAAAGTAACAGAAAAACAACAAAATGCAATTTAACAAAAAAAGAATAAAAAGATAATTACTTGTATCCAAGAATGCTCATGACATGGTGAGCAGGTTTTGAGATGTGTAATCTTTGGATCAAGCTCTTCATAGAAAATTTGTCTTTTGTCTTCTTTTGCAGTGTAGGTGGAGTAGAAAACTAGATAATACAACAGAAATACAGTGGATAAGCAAACAGTTGCAAGGAAAGCTGGGAGAAATGTATTCATTTCACCGCAAACTTACCTTCTTTTGGAGAAGCCTTAAACCCTCCTCCATTGATCGTAAATTCCTACCAATTTTCATAATGCTCTGTGATGGATATTTAAGAGAGGAAGACCAATCACTTGAATAAGCAGTAGGAAACAAATATTTCTTTCTGTACTACAACTGTGCAACAGCCAAGCGTTGAACACAACAGAAAATACAATTTCCATGGCCAATAAGGTCATTACACACAATTACCTTGTAAATTTTTCTTCATCTGTAGATTCAAATGCATCTTTATGCTTTAAAAGACAACATAACCAACATATACTAATATGTCCCCTATTGAATAATCGTATCAAATTGGTTTATGCATATCAAATATTTATTTTAAATAATTTACCTTTAAACCAACATTTCAAGGTCTATTCAGTTGGGCACACTATCTGAATTTGTAAAAATAAATCTCCCCCCAATAGAGACATAACTAATTTCACAGACAAAGGAAACCATGATAATCTGCCTGTGCTGCAGCGACCAGATCCCCACCCACCATACATTCGGAGACTTAGGGGCAGACTTTTTAACAACTGAGTTTTTAAAGTAAATTACATTTTTTCCAGTAAAAACAGCTAATTTAAATTTCAAAAATTCAAATATTTGAGATTTCAAAAAAAAAAAAAAAAAAACTCAAAAATAAGAATTCACCATCTAAAACCTGGTGAGTTCTTGCCAATAGGAGTTGTATCAGATAAACTCAAGCTATTTTTTCAATTTGCGTTTGAGACTTATTTGATATTTTATTATATGGATATGGGTAGAATGTGATTTTGTTGTGTTTAATGTTTTTTTCAAGTTTTAACCAATAAAGTTTTTATGTTTCAAGGTTTTTAATAATTAAGCTGACTTTCAAAAATTAGAAAATTCTATTTTTGATTTTCCAGGTCCCTCTGCTTTCCAGGGAATCTGTGCTCCACATGCTGTGGAAAGCAGAGGGATGTTTTAACCAAATACAGTTTTTACCTTTCTTCATACAAATTCAGGCAGTAGATTTTTTTCTTATTACTTCCAAAACTGGTGGCTTAGCCTATACAAACTCAAAAAATATGTTTTGATAATGGGACACTTGTAATGAGGTGTTACAGGCTCACAGAGGGGTCTGATTAGATTCAAGTGGCTAATCAATAGCCAGTAAAACCCAGGCTGGTCAGTCTCTTAGGATCTCTGACTAAGAGAGAGACACACAGAGGTCTAGCAACTTGACATATTGAAGTCTATGCATACATACATACACACGCAGTTACCTGCTTAGAGGTCTGTTAAATTGCTGCTATAGCTATTGTTTTGTTAAAATTGTTTTTGGAAGAAAACTTACTTTTTTTTCAAGCTGTTTGCTGCCGGCAGAAATAAAAGCCATTTCTCTTTAAGAGACTTTTGCTGTCCTGACACTGTTGGGCATATTTATCAGGGGTCAAAGTGAAAATTTGAATTTCAAATTAGAATTTTCGAGTTTTTTATGGCCAAAAAGGTCAAATTCGACTAGGGAATTATTAAAATTCAATTTGATGCTTTTTAAAAATTCGAATTCGATTTTCAAGATATATCATACACTGGCCCTTTAAGAACTATAATTTGACTATTCGCCACCTAAAACCTTGCCGTATTGCTGTTTTTAGTCAATGGAAGACATCTTGGGATCAATTTGGATTTGTTTGCAGCCTTCCTGACATTCAAGGTTTTTTTCGGGAAAAAAACCTCAAATCGAGTTTTTAGAATTCAAATCAAATTCGATTCAAATTTGAGTTTTCGGTCGATCCTATTCACGCGAGTTTGGTATATTTGATTTTTTTAATACATTTTGAATGGTCGAATTTCAAGGGAGTTCATGGAAGTTTAAAAAAAACTCCCATGAATTTGAAATTCTTCCCTTGATAAATCTGCCCCTTACTCTGTGTTAACCTGCCATAATATTTTTTGTCTTCTTAAAAACATACAGTCTTTATCAAAGAACACAATTATTGTTGTTACCATTAAAAAGTAAATTGATCGCCATTTTACTGCAAACTTGGCAAGAATTATTACATTGCTTAATAAAACAAGCCCTACTATTTATATGTTCTTGGCACTCTCTAAATTACTAATAGCCTGCCCTAAGCAGGAAATTTTGTATTTACAAAATGCCAAAAAGTATTTTGCCTGAGGTTAAATTATAATGAGCACAAACCTTAGCCAATAACTGCTTTTTAGACGTATTTTAACATTCGTGGAGATTAAACTTTCTACATGATTGGCGATATAAACAAGAATAAGCAAGAGGTATTATGTTTCAACTAAAAAAGTGTAAAAACAAACAAAACGAGAAAGTATCTCACTTGACAATTTACTACTCTTGGCTTTCTGACTGAATGTTTTCCACGCTGTCTTCTCGTGTTGTACTTTGCCAGCTGATATTCTGTGAATTCTTGGAACTTTAGTGTAAGAACTCTCCGAAGACAAGAAGGCAATGGAACAAGCTTGTCACCCTGTCCTGCTAGGCTCTGAAAAGAACACATTCCACAGAACATCAGAAATCCCTGGACTGATAAATCAGAAGCTGTACATTTATTCCATACACACATCAGTCTATCAAGAGAGATTTATCCCAAGCTAAAGATAAATAATCTTCTTGCTAGAAAGGATTTACATTAGCTACTTATATTGCCAATTTGACATTGTCAAGATACCTGTTCTTACTCTATTTTTGTGACTAGTAGGCCATGTAGATTGTTCCTAAATTAAGGGTGGTTACTCTGGGAGTCCGTGGATGGCCAGGGTTAAGAGAAACAAAAGTGCAAAAAGGTGCTTATCAAAACTGGTATCTGGGCTGGCAAAGAATCTAGAAGTCTATTCTGCATGTTGAAAAGGTGGAGGGCGCTATTCATTGCCTGGCTGATTTTAATAAAACAACCTCATTATCAGACTTTCTATTAAAAATGTTCTGAGGTTTAGACCACCTACTGTACCCTATGCCTTTCAAGTTCTATAGTATGGCCTTGATTTTGGTTTCTACCCAACCAGCCTAGCAAGTGGCATGGAACTTCACATGCTGGAGTCTGCAGAAGCTGAGAAAGTGATTGGCTTAACAACTATATTATTATAGTTATATATATTATAATATTGCGAATAATCAATGTATATTTTAGCAAGGCTAGACTAAGCAGTGTTTATTATGCCTCAAGCCCTCATTTCTATTTTCAACAAGTTTTCTCTTTAATCTTTTTTTAAGATATTTTACACAATTACTTCTATGTAGTATTTTATAAACGGTGAAGGTTTAAGGAATAAGGTAAAAAACAAAAAGTAGAAGGGTATGCATTTTTTTTCCAGTGCATACCTGATACAATCGGGGTACTTCCATCCAGTCAGCTGGAAGCTGGATCGATGCACAAAAATACCTTCGCAAGTGCGGACGGCAGGCAGGCAGGAATGCAGAGACAGCAAGCATGAAATTGGCTGTACTGCGAATATTTAGCTCCTGTCGGGTGTATAGGGCAACCTAAAAAATATTGCATAATGTATACAAGTCTGTAATTGCTTTAACAATAAAGAACTACTTGCAATGTAACTTCATGTGTACATTTTCATTTGTGAAAAGCATAGAAATGGTAACCTATAATGCAAATGTAGGCATCTGTTGCCACCACAGAAATGTAATTTAGCCTGCACACCGGGCAATATTCTGCACATCAACCTGTACTCTTTGCTGCATATGTGACTGCTAAGACCGGGTAACCAAGTAAAATAGAAAGAACAAAAAAGTTTATTTAAAATAAATAAATATCTAAATAAAGGAAAAGTGGGAGCTGCATCCACTTTAATACTGCTGCTTATACAGTGGCACGATATCAGTGACCAGAATGATTTACTGCAGTTTGTTCTGTGGTCAACCTTAAACCCTTAAGAGCACCTGGGCTATTGCTGCCTAAAGCTGACCATACATTATTTGATCCACTCATTTGGTGAGGTCACTCTATGAGCAGATCTTTCCCCCGATACCTAAGGGGGGAGATATTGGGCTTTAATCCGAACATTGGCTTTAGGGCCCAATGATCGGATTACACTGGATGGAATTCAAGCCATTAGGAAGAGGCTGATGAGAAATCTAGACCTGTCCAATTGCCAAATTAATCCAAGGCCAATCGATCCAAACCTTCTACCCGTATTGGTCGGCTCATATACTGCCATACATACCCCGAAAATTTGTTTTGTACGATTTTATCGGTGCGTCTATGGCCACCTTAAGGGGGTTATTTATCAAAGGTTGAGTTTGTGAGTTGTTTTTAATTTTTCTAACTTGAATAAACTCACAACTCAAATGTTTGCTTATTTATGATAAAACACAAATGTAAAAAAACTCGAATTCATGCAATCGGGGAGAAAAACTTGAATACTCGAATTGATCAAGTTTTTGAGCACAAACCACCGAAAAAAAACCTCAAGAATCATGAAGACTAAAAACATAAATGGTTCAAGGGCCTCTGCTATTGACTTCTACATGACCTCGACAGTTTTTAGCTGGGGTATTTTTCGGAATCAAGCTTTTTTTTTTCAGGGCATAATAAATCACAAAAAATTCAAGTTTTTACTGAAACTATCCTCAAAAACTTTTTTGAGGAAAAACATAACTCGACCTTTAATAAATAACCCCCTTAATGTTTTTGCTGCCTCTACTGAAGTACCAGCATTAATGGGATATGATGAATTCAGATATGATTTGGGGTGGTTCCACAGTGTTCCTAATGATGTATGGAATAAATCCATTATAATGCAAGTTTTTATGTTGCTTGCACAACATAAAAACTCAACTTACCTTTAGAATAAACTCTGAATCCAGGTTAGACAACTCCTCACAAAGTGCTTGAAGCTTTGCACGGGTCTCATCAGAGCTATCAGAAAACTTGGGTCCACTTACTAGTGAGCAGCAGACAGCAGAGACCAATTCCATCTGCAGTATATGTAAACATATGATTTTCTTTATTGCAATGTTCTGCTGAAACTGACTTGGAACTGTACACAGATTATAAAATGTATTACATACTACCTCATTAATATAAAGAAGCAGTTACCGGGATTGGATAAGATTTACAGCCTACTTTACATAACTTTTAACTGAATATACATTTGTCTGTAATAACTGATGCAAACCCCCCCCCCAAAAAAAAACACTTTAGATTTAGTTGCAATCACACGTGTAAGCAATATACCAGCAACATTTTTTTTTTAGCCCAGCAATTCTTTTTTTTGTAACAATAAGATAATATTCAGAAATGTAAAGGTTTATTTACCTTAATTATTTATTACCTTTCTGTGCATATTAATTTTTACATTCCTGTGCTCCACAGTAAACAACACACGACAGAGGGGGTTGGGGCAGGTGGTTTATTAAAGATAAATTCTACAGTACATTACTGTAATAGCAATACAACAGTGTGAGTTGTATGTAAGTCGGATGTTTGTAACCCGTGGACTCCCTATAGTGTTGCATCTGGGGAGAATATAAGGCAATGCACTTTTTTTTTTTAAAGTTTCCAGCAAATCCATGGCTGTTAGTCTGATATGGCTCTGTATTTAATTTGCACGTATTTGATTTGGAGCAAAATACCTCCCTCACCAAAATGATCAAACATTTCTGGATATACAAATCACTTGTCAAAGGTTGATTTATACAATGTAAAAAATTACAGGAGAGTTCTAAAAACTTGTAACCTTTTACATTTTTGGGGCAAAAGTCTGGTGGAGGTTACCACACAGAGTGGGAATTTACAATGCAGCTTTAATATATTCCATGCAATCATAAAATCAAGTTTAGGGGAGCACTGCCTGTGTAACCTTTTCCATAACTGCATATTTAGTATATCACTGACATATCCGATACCGAAACATTCTACCTTTTTCTGATGAAGAAGTGACTGATGGCGGCTCTTAATGGTAGAATTTTCTTCCACAGTCAACTTCTCGTCCTCCTTTGGTCTAATAGGTGGCAAAGTTTTAGGCAGCCAGTTGTCCAAGGTTTCCTTAGAAATAAAAATATATATATAAATTTATGCCATATATTGTTGATACGCATAATCACTTTATCATGTTACTAGCCATATAGACAAGTACCTCTAAACGTGATGACAAACCACCAATTATAGAGTCTGCTTCATATGAGGTTTCTTCTGTCTGAGTAGTCACATCATCTTGAGATGCAGGACCTTGGTTTTCCTGGTTATCCCCCAAGGTGGATACCAAATATAAAGGCACCCCAGAATCTTCTATTTGCTGTAGACACACACTGTTACCACTGTCACATTGTGTAATGTTTGAAGTTGCAAGATGTGGAATTAATGCAGGGTTATAGACTGAAGCTGTATTAGAGGTTACAAGATTAGGGTTTAAGGAGGATTGTAGTTTCTCATTGGAATCAGAAGACAAATTGCCGAGAGTGGATATGGTACGGTTAGTATGTAAAGAAGAATTTGAGGTCACTGCAGGACGAGAAGTTTCAGTTGAAACATACGGTTCAGAGGAAGGTGCAGTATAGGACAATATGGAGGTTAAAGTGCTGGATGTAGGAAATTGTTTAGCATTCAGAATTCTATTAGAGGTAAGTGCAAGTTTAGATGGAGAAGTCAGCTTTAGGTTAGAAGACAACAAGGAGTTAGTTGTCCTATCCCTCATAGAGGCCTCTTTCTCCCAGGAAGGTCTAAGTAACAAATTATCTGGTCTTTGGATATTCAAGTGATGCTCAGAATTAATCAGATAATCCGAACCAGGCAAGGTCAGGGCAAGTCTCCTTCTAGGCTGCGACAGCTCCCGCCCTCTACGCAGAAGAGTGTTCTCTAACTGCAGGCTAGAAGTACCGGAGATGTTCTTTTCTGGAGAAGGCATCTTTGAGTCTTAAAACTTAAAAAAAAAAAAAAAAAAAAAATTAGAAGGCACATCACAGCAATGATCCAAAACAAAATAAACTGCAAAATTTTTAAACGTAACCCTGCTTTGCAGCGGAGACCAGGATTTAAGTAGAACCAATTCCTGTCACAGACAGCAAGATTAAAGCTAAGCAAGCTCAGCAAGAGAAATCAGGTGTTAAACTTCACAACAGGTAAACTCAAAAATAATGATGAATGCATTTAACATTACTTAAAAAGTTATTTACTTATGAAAGCAGCATCTCTTTGTCCTTTGATAATTTCTGGACTACTGTTTTTGACTTTTGAAGCAATATAGCAGAAGCCAGTTGCTTTAAGGAACAGTAACATTAAAAAATTTAATTGTTTTATAGTAATAAAAATATAATGCAATGTTGCCCTGCTGTGTTTGCTTCTGAAACACTACTATTGTTTATATAAATAAGCTGCTGTGTAGCAATGGAGGCAGCCATTCAAAGGAGAAGAGGTTTAAGTTACACAGCAGATAGCAGCTAAGCTCTGTAGAACATAATGGTGTTATCTGTTATAAACTATTTAACCTGTGCCATATAGCCTTTTTTCAATTTCCGCCATTGCTTCACAACAGCTTGTTTATATGAACTATAGTACTGCTTCTGGAGCAAATAGATCAGATTTACTGTTGCAGGGCAACAGTACATGATATTTTCATTAATTTAAAACACTTTCATTTTTTGGTGTTACTGTTCCTCTAACAGCATGCAAGGCACTGTGGGCAATGGAGTATTGGCTGAAGGAGAACTGACATCTGAACAGTGTAGAAAGGGATAATCAAATATTGCTTTCAACTTAAATAATTTGGAAAACCTTTTAATTAACATATTCATCTCTGCAGCAGGGAGCAAAGCTTAAATTGTGAAATGCTACAGAGCACAGAGAGTGAGTGAAGTCATGGTCTGCAGCAGAAGGTAGGGTAAAACAATAAAAATAAAGCAAGCATTACAAAGAGCTCTGCGGTCAACACATCACCGCAGAAAGCAGAGTTTATACAGAGCTACACTTACCAAACAAAGGAAAAAAAGAGTAAATCTAACCTAAACAAAAACAAAAATTGACTCTGCAGTACAAAGTGAAAAATCATTATTCTTACCAGAACAAGGCAGGCAACACACACAGATAGCTTAGCCACTGACTTTTGAAACAATTCTATCAGAGCCTCTCTACCTGCAAGCAACTGAGCCAATTTTTCAAGTAATTGTACTTCACATTCGATTTCATGTTCATTTCCTGTATGATTAATACGATTGTAATGGTTTTTATATCATAAACTTTTTATGTTGTGTCGCAAGAAGCTGGCTGGTATTCTTTTGATCTTCCAATGGTAAAAGACTGAGGTTATGACTTGCTAATTTAATTTACTGCTTAGCAGTATGAAGGCTGAGCTTTTTTGTACGGCCATGGAACTCCAAGGTGACTTCTAATATCGTCAAAGGTCCATTCAGCTTTACCAGGGTATACTGATCATTTGCCAATAAACTAGCGCAATTCTTCAAAGTCAAAATTCCCAATATGTTAACACTTAGAAGTAGGAGCATGTTGTCAGAAATTTACATTCAAACACAACCAAACATGCAATACTAGAACATCATATTAATAAATCAAAGTTAATCACAGTTTAACCCACAGGGACTCAATGCTACCAATCAATAGAGCCATTGTGCTTCCATATCTTTAATATAAGAATTTCTATTACCTCAGAGTCTTGGCAAGGAATGTGTTCAATCAAACTGCGTGTCTCTTCTCTAGGAAATTTTTAAACACTGGAAGTGTTAAATTCCCAGTATCTACAGTTAACCAATGTTGGGAAAACCTGTCCCCAACATAGGCTATATTAAATGGACACATCACAATATATACCGCAAATGAGGTATCACAAGCATAATGTTCTTTTACAGAAACAAAATCATACAGAAACATGGAACCCTTTAACGGGCAAAAACTACAATTAGCATATAACCATGCCACTATATATAATTCATAATATTTACAAATTCTCTAATAGCGATGCACAGGGCCAGTGGGTTTACCCACTTGTCAGTGGATTCGGGCCTGTTCCTGTACAAAATCTTCGGGTCTTAGGCAGGTTCGGGTTGAGTCCTTCTCCTGCTCTCCCCTCCCACAACCTACCACTGCCGGCTTCCGTTCCCTAAATATATAAACTCGCTCCAGCCCCTGCCCCTTTCATGGCGTCACTGCGGGGCGGGCGCGGGTCAATAAATAGATGTGGAACAGCAGGCCGGGCAGGGTGCGGATTGGGAGGGTTAGGTTAGGGTCAGATGCGGGTCTATAATTTTTCGACCCGCACACCACTATTCCCTAATCCTACATCTCACACACGTGCATAATGAGCTTGAACTCTGTGAGGATGGCATTAAATTTGCAAGGAGCATTGTGTTGCAAAATAGTATGGTTCCCCCAACCAAAGTGCAGTCTCTCTTAGATCGCACCCAGGCCCAGGGCAGCAGGATTTTAGTGGGCGGCATGCTGCCAAACCACACCCACATGGGTTCAGAAACACTGGTGATTCGCAGGAGATGCGATAGTTTTTTAAATTTCCCGTGCACCAATCCCCACTGCTCCGGTCCCAAAGCCTAAAAGTTGCCCCTGGAGAGGGCGACAAATGGCCTAGGGGTGCCCACTATGTAAATACAGCCCTGATTGCACCTCCAGTGGAGAAATTTTTTTTATATGATAGTTGCCCTTTAAAACAAGGATACATGATATATTTAAAATGTGAATCAACAAAGGAAAAGTTAAGCAAGGGCGTCAGCAGTCCTCTTATTTACCATGCTTAAACATTGACTCAGGAAAGCCATGTAGTCTTAAAAAGGTACTTAACTTGTGCATGCACAAAACCCTCTTAATTCAACTAGCTTTCCTTTTGAAATATCAGCAAAAGGGCAAAGTAAAGATAATGCTAGATGTACATTTTGTTAGGTGCTTCCAGTATATTTTTACTACAGTATTTGAAGGGCTACAGGGGTTGTTCTGTTTTAATTTAAGTAAAATGCAGGGAGCAGTATTTTAAGACTATATGCATCTACTCTTTTGGTTTTAAAACATTTACATCCCCTTTAATCGTGTATGTTCTCTCCTCTGTGTTATTATATTATCGTAGAGCCTGTGAAGGTTCAGCACTGTCAATACTGTAACATTTTCAGATCTCTACTGCTTTGTTTAGGATCCTTTCCCCTATATATAACAAAAGGCACAATGTTTGTCCATGTGCAGTAACCCACAGCAACCAAACAGAAGTTTGCTTTTAAACAGGTGACCAATAAATTGGCTACTTTAGGTGATTAGACCTGTAACAAATTTTGAACCATTTATTACAGAGCCCTGGGACTTTTACTTCCTATATTTGGTGTTTTGTATTACTTAACCATAATGATTGCAAAAATGAAATTAATATTATTCTATGGTTTTTGCTTATAAGTATTTTTTCAAATGTAGATATATCAGATTGCAACCCAAACTAGACTCTCGCCCACTCCATGCCTGCACAATGAGTCATTACTGCCAGGATTCATAGCAGGGATTTGCTGGGAGTCCACGCTGTCATTCCGGAAACTCACGTGAACATGATGGACATTTCTAGATATATTGAGATGTGACTGTGCTCCCTTCTTTTTTGGAAATAACAGGTACGCTTATACTCAAAAGTATATAATGCACCAATATACCACAGTAATCAAAAACAAGAAAAAAGGGAGAATGAAATAGCGTTCCTTCCAAACACTTTCAAAGCTCCATACATGAATGTTAGATGTTAAACGTTCCCACGGGGCTCTTTATGTATGTATGGAATATACAGTTTGTTGTTTTTCACTTCCTGGTGAGCACAAAGTCTAAATGCAGTGGTGTATAAGTAAGTCCTGCTCCTCTGATTATACTCCCTACAAAACAAAATCAGTCAGCGCTCATAGCAGAGCAGACTTCCTATAATTACCCCTGCATGCTAATAAGCAACTTACTTTGCATATAGAAAAGTCTCACCTTGTATAATTTACCACCAGCAGTATCCGTCTCTTTCCACTGATTCCTTCCTTATTTCCCTTCCGCCCATGTGATGTTCCTCCCAATGCCTGCAGGGTCCTAATGCTCCCTTCTAGTCTATTCACTTACAGAATCCCGAATAGTGATGGATAAATCTGAACTGTTTCGTTTCACCGAAAGCAAAAAAGCTAAATTTTCCCCATACGCATTGAAGTCAATGGGTATTTTTTCCTCACATCAAATTTTCAAACTGTGAGACAATTTTTAAATCACACTAAATTTTTTTCACTATCCACTAGGGTCTCAGCAAAATATTTCACTTATCCCTACTCCTGAACAGCCACTCCAGATAGCACAGGAATCAAAATGCAATGTAAGATTTCTGGACACAGCCTAACGCGTTTCATGTATGCAATACACTTCCTCAGAGGCTTCCTGTGTAATTAGGTGCACTTAGATACTTTTGTAACAATTTAAAAGCAGCAATTGTAACAATTTAAGATAAGCAGGTCTCTTCTGGAAACTGTGTTGCAGCTTAAATGGCAATTCACCTTCATTAGCAAACCTGGAATAACACATATAAACCACAGAAATGTGTTCAAACCTTCATAACCTGCCAAATTTAGTAAAACAAACAATTTAATTAGGGGGTGTGGCCACAAATATGGGCATGGTAAAAATTTAGCCGCTCTGAAAATCATTTTGACCCTCTTTCTTTTTCCAAAATTTTGGGAGGTATGACTTAGGCTAAGGCCACACAGGGCAGAAATCAGCCTGCTGAAATACACAAACAAGTTTCCTGACCGCTTGCAGAATCCTCTTCTCTGTTCACATCTGGAAGCCTTGTGTAGGCTCCGGAGTGAACACACACATTCCGGCTCTAAATGCAAAGGCTTGTGTTTCTTAGATGATATCTAATGAGTATGTTCGCTCTGGTAGTGGTGGAACTACCGGGGGAGCAGGGGGTGCGAGCGGGCCAGGGCCCGCGCCCCCTCAGGGCCCCCCGGCAGTCCGTTCGCCATTGGAAACTCGGCCAAATGCGGCCGTATGGAGGGGGCGGGGCCCAGCTGCGCGTCACGCACCAGGGCCCGCCCCCCTCAACGAACGCTACTGCGCTCTGGAGCCGATTTCAGCAGGCTAATTTCTGTCCCATATGGCCCTAGCCTTAGCACCCTCCCCTAGTATTTATAGTTTAAAGGTCATAGGGGCATATTAGTTTGTCCAGTCTAAATATATACATAAATAGATTAAACATGAAGGAAACTCATACTGCTGGTAACATAAATACTTCCCAACTGTCCCATTTTTTTGCAGGATAATCCTGATTTTGACAGTTGAGCCAGCAGTCCCAGATTAAAATATCCAGAGCTTCTATTTGATCTCCTACATTGACACCAGGGAAAGATACAAAGTTTCTAAAACTTTATTAAATAAGAGGCTTTTGGCAGAGCCCACAATACTTAGCACCTGCACTTACAAACAATTGTAACTTATAAGATAAGCAGATCTCTTGGGGGAACTGTGGCAGCTTAAAGGGGACCAGTCACCCAAAAAAAATTTTCATAATTCTATTTTATCACATTAGTCAAGCAAAATTAACTTTTATTACACTATATAAATTATTTGAATCTTGTTTCCTCCAGTCTGGGAATTCATAATTATAGCAAGCAGGCAGGAGCCATTTTGTGGACACTGTTATTAAGACAAGCCTTGTATCATCTCAAAATCTTGTTTGTGCACCAGAATGGGGGACCCGATGTCCATCCCCATGCCCTGGTCACACAATTAAATGGTGAAGACAACGGGGGAATGAGGGGAGAGCTGTGAAGTGCTGAATGGAAAGTGAAAGTAATTGTCTGCCCCGCCTCTATGCCCAGGGTATAGAGGAGGGGCAGACAATATTTGATTGACAGCTGAGATTTTTAAATGAGCTTACAATAGCTATAAATGCTTTAATAAAAAATAGAACTTGGATTTCATGTTTAATTTGAAAAGGACTTTTACTATACAGCTTTTTGTGTCTGGGTGACAGGTAGGGGAATTTCATCTTCATAAGCAAAACTGTTATAGCACATAAAAAATGTACCCCCAGAAATGTGTTAAAACTTTCCATAACCTGACAAATTTTGTAAAATGTATGTGGGTATTTAGGGGGTGTGGCCAAAAATTCAATGATTTCAAAATATTTCAATGTGGTGCACCCCCATACCCAGCTGACACCAACAATCCACAAACCAATTGCCTCATTCCATTGAAGACAGAGCAGCCAGGAGATTCAAACAGCATCAGGAGAATCAAAGTGCACCTATTGTTTCTTAATTTCGTTCTATATATTGCAACATTTTATAGGTTTTAGAAACTTTAACTGATTAGGTGTATGTCTAGCTAAGTGAAAATATCCTGGTATGGATAAATGTGCCTCACTTCAAATGGTAGACCTTTGAAATTTAATCTTCACTTGGGGTTGTTTCCTCAGCATATGCCAGCCCACAGAGGTACTTTATGAGATATCATATATCATAAAAGATCATTCAAAGCTGAAATATTGCTTAACAATGACACGTCTACCTTTGTGTGGATGTGCAATAGAACTGACCTTGATAACGCAGTAACATGAACACATTGTAAATAAGGGAGAGTGACAGCTTTATAGTAGAACTGTTGTTACTCTAATATAATATACATTATATAAAACTGAATTATATCCATAAAACCTACTGTTTTTTTTTCAAATGGGTATGTGTATATAAATATACATAGTATAGGAGCACTATGTTTTGATATCAGATGCCTGGAACGTAGTATTTTAGGTTGAAAAATGACACACAAACATTGTGAACCTTGTTGTCAAAATGAAACCAGCCTAACTACTACTTGATCCAGAGAAAGGAAAACCCCCATCTCAACTCATTTCCAATTTGCATTGGTATATCTCGCTCCCCATGGGCCCAGGTGCAAATAAAGTTTTTTAGAAGGGTTTTCATGGTTTTAACACTTAATAAATTCCATATTTTTCTTGGTTTAGAGTAATTCATTAAACACATGATTTTTAGTTCTACAAACTGTCTGCCTATTGCTGACTTGTGTACTATGTTTCACCAATTGCAATTACTCAACATCATATTCGTGCAGCACTTTCTTATTAGAACAAATAATTCACTTGGGCGTGATACAGTTTGAGTGGGTATTTGTGCAGGGGTGATTCTGGCCTTTCTGCTGCCAGAGGTGAAAGCATGGCAATCCGCCCCTGTGCCACGCCCCAAGCCACGCGCAATATTATGCCCCAAGCCACGCCCCCACACACCATGCCTTTCTCATACAGGATAGGTAAATTACACTTAATGTGTTACCATGCTGTCCCTAAAGTTAATAAAGTATATGGATACTTTGTAGATAGATACTTCGTACTGTCTTTTTTTAACCTAGAGACATTAAAAAACCTTTAAATAGTCATTCTACTATTAGGCAGTTATCACACAAGAAATGTATAGCAAATAAAACTCCCATAATCATTACTAACTTGGGGCTGGACATATTGTCAGTTTCCCAGCTACCCCCAGTCATGTGACTTGTGCTCTGATAAACTTCAGTCAGGGTCGGACTGGGGGGCCCGGGGCCCACCGGGACTGCTGGTCCAGGGCCCCCCGCCCCCCTACAGCGACGCGCAGAACTCGGCACAACTATGCGTATGCGCCGCTCGAACGCCGCCATGCGCATGTGCGAGCGGCGCTTCTCGGTGCGCATGCGCGAGGGCCGATACGCATCGCCGAAAACTTTTTTTTTTCAAAATTTTTATATTGGTAAAGGGGTCTGGCCCGGCGGGGGCCCACCGACACTGACTTCAGTCACTCCTTACTGCTGTTCTACAAGTTGGAGTGATATCACCTTCTCCCCCCCCCCCCCCCACAGCAGCCTAACAACAGAACAATGGGAAAGTAACCAAATAGCAGCTCCCTAACACAAGATAACAGCTCTCTGGTAGATCTAAGAACATCAATCAATAGTACATTGAGTAGGAGAAAAAACAGCCTGCAAGAAAACAGTTCCACCCTAAAGTGTTGGCTCTTTCTGAAAGCACATGACCAGGCAAAATGACCTGAGATGCACCTACACACCAATATTACAACTAAAAAAAATACACTTGTTAGTTCAGGAATGAATTTTAATATTATAGAGTGAATTATTTGCAGTGTAAACAGTGTCATTTAGAAATAAAAACTACATCATAAAAATCATGACATAATCCCTTTAAGTTACAGTTCCTTGCACTGTTAAAAAGCCCTCTGAAGAACAGATAAGTACAGATGTGTGACAGTCAAGCAGAATAAGTGTAGGATGATTGGAGATACAGTAGAAACTATAGCATTAATGTTACACTATAGATTATAACTGCATTATAATTTATTGGGGCCACAAGAAAATTAAGTAAATGCTGAACTCATATTAAGGAGATGTAAAATTGAGGTATCACAGTCAAGGGATTGATAACCTTCAAGTTCACTTTTAGTATGTTATAGAATGGTGAATTATAAAAAAAAATTCAATTGGTCTTCATTATTTTTTTCATAGTTTTTAAATTATTAGTCTTTTTCTTCTGATTATTTCCAGCTTTCAAATGGGGGTCATTGATCACCTCCATCTAAAAAGCAAATGCTCTGTCAGGCTACAAAGGTAAATTCAAAGACCCAGACAAGCAGATTTCTGAAATTGTAAACTGGAGAGCTGCTAAATAAAAAGCTAAATAACGCAAAAACAAATAAAACATGAATAACAATTTCAAATTGTCTCAGAATATCACTCTCTATATCATACTAAATGTTTTTTGGATTTGAGTCTGAAATGCTGCAATGCAATTACAAGCAACATAGTATTAATAAACTGGATAATTGAATAAATGAGTCAAAAAATTTCACCTGTCTGAGGCTTTTCAATTATGGATCAACTAGCAGTTAGGGTTGGACTTCATGATGCGAGAGGAGCCGACACGTCACAATGCGACAAAACGCATGCGATGTGTCGGATGTTCTAAAGAAAAAGGGAGTGAAGGAGAAATCGCAGGTAAGAACTTCATTTATCCAGAGCTGTGTTTTCATCCGACAGTCGGATAAATGTAATTCTTACCTGCGATTTCTCCTTCACCTCCTTTTTCTTTAGAACATCTGACACATCGCATGCGTTTTGTCGCATTGCGACGTGTTGTCTTTATGCATTAACAAGGGAACATACATCTTTTTTTTAAACTTTTTTTTAACTTTTTTTTTTTTTAACTAAAGCCACTATTATTTATTAATTAATTGTCAACAATTTTATTTTGGTAATTTGTATATACAGTAACAGGCTTTGAGGGCACCTGGGCAAGTGACTTTTATAAATACTGGCGGTTTGATGACACACACAGTGGAGTGGTAGTGGAGAATTCAAACAACAGGCAGACAGGCAGTACTACTATTATTTATTCCAAATATTCATTCTGTAGTACAGTACAGACACAGTACCTGATGATCGGTTCTTGTGAATAAACTCTGGCTCTGCCTCACACAGTGCCTGCTCTAGACAGACGCAGCAGCCAGCCACCACGGCACCACCAGACCGGTCCAGTCCAAACTCCAAAGCTAACACTGTACACACCCAGCCCTGGAGATACTGTATGCGATAATGCGCGGAGCCAGTGTCGTCACTGGCGTCACGTAAGCAGCAAGCAGCGGAGCGCTGCTCAGCCTGGTACAAAACACGTAACACTGACTCACTGACTGGCACCGCACAGGACAAGTCAGGGCGGCACCCGGGCAGTGGCAGGAGTGAGGGAACTGACTGAAGCTGAAGGCGCATTATGCGTGGAGCATATTTACATTTGACAAGCAAGTTTTTTTTCTTAACAGCAACAGAGATACTCAGCAGTCTATTACACCAGCCAAAATGCCGCCCCTTGTACTGACCCACATTTTGCCACCTGAGGCAAGATTCTCAGGCCGCCTCATTATAGAAGCGCCCCTGTATATGTGTGTTTAGGTGACAACGTTTTCTTGTATCATTGTAAAATCGCTGCAAATCGCTAACATATATTAAAAAATATGTTTGAAAACTGACAGAAACTTGTACAATCCAGAGACAATATTAATTATAAGAGCATTCTTAATTTAAAACAACAGATATTTCTCTTTATTATGTTTTTAAGCATTTATCTTATGTGTGTACTTTTGGACATAATTAGCCATGTTTTATTACCCAGAATATAGTTCACCCAAAGTATGTATGACTTAATAGGTGCAATTTAGCCCTCTTAGCGTGCCTACGATTTGACCAAACTGCAATAAACAGTATAAAACTATACCTGTATTTTCTTCTACAGAAGGTAACCCATGATTAGCCTCCCCCAAATAAATATTTCATGCTTATACTCCACTTTCCATTAACAACTTGAAATGCCCCCTGTTCATCCCAAAGCTGTTTTATTGAAGTTTGTTTTTCAGTTGAGTGCACATCTATGGTAACATTGGGATTTGTGATTACATATTGGTTCAACATCTGACTCTTGTTGATTTCCATTTTGCACCATAAACACTGGGTAGAACTGAACACTTGTCCACTGATTGCATGTAAAGACTAATGCTTGAAAGGCTGAGTACAGGAATGACTTGTTATCTTCTGTTGCCTTTATCTATCCTTTATCCATCTGTAAAATGGAAGACCGTGTCAGTACTATCATATAAATAAATGTTCATAAACAAAACTTGGCCACAAGGAACGCAATTCCTTAAGCTCCGTGACTATTGTCACAAAATGCATTAAACCTGCTTCCCCCATTCCCTTTGATGTGCCTATGTGGAAGTTTGACTCTAGGATTGCAGAAGATGTAATC
Source organism: Xenopus laevis (assembly GCF_017654675.1). Classification (NCBI taxonomy): domain Eukaryota; kingdom Metazoa; phylum Chordata; class Amphibia; order Anura; family Pipidae; genus Xenopus; species Xenopus laevis. The sequence goes on from NC_054371.1 coordinate 155,446,227, forward strand.
TACTTAGACTTTGCTAAAGCATTTGATACAGTGCCACACAGAAGGTTACTGGTTAAATTAAGGAATAATGGCCTTGAACAGACGCCAGGCACGTATCTCCTCTGTCGCCTACCCCATGTCCGGTCCCCTCTCTCCAACTGTATGTTGTATTTTCCTGTGTACTTGCACTGCCACGCTTGTGTGAGTGTCATTTTGCGCATGTGTGTGACCAGACGTGCAACTAAACTGGCTAATGGGATGAAAGATTTTTTCTCTGGAAAACAAGCATAATATCATAGGCTATTGTGATTCTAAAGTCTACAATTAGTATAGATTTTGGGATATATCGTTTATGTGAGTGCATATAGGAGTCAGTATAAGTGTGTGTATGTATGTGCACTGGGGTTCATCTGGAGGGGTTGAACTTGATGGACTTTGGTATTCTTCTTCTTTCAACTCAATTTAACTATGTAACTATGAATTTAATAAGGTTTGATGACCTATATGGAAATGTGCTATGCTGTCTCTCTGTTCCACGTGACCAATTGTTTTGAACTGTAGTATCCAGAGGCAGAATGGACTTGTGGATCATGTTTTTTTAATGGTATTAGTGGCTTTCTATTAATGTAGTTTAATGTATAAAAGTGAATACATGTATCAAGTACATTAGAGCATTGCAATTCTGGAACCATAGCTGAATTATTTTAAATAGTTACTTTGATGGACATTGCACACTGAGATACTGTATATGTGTGTGCTTAAAGGGGAGATTGATATTCTGGCACAATTTGCAATTGGTTTTCATTTTTATTTTTATTAGTGTTTTATAAGTTATTTAACTTTTCATTCAGCAACTCTGCAGTCTGCAGTTTCAGCAAGCTGGTTCTATGGTCCAAATTACCCTAGCAACTATGCTTTAATTTCTATAAGAGACTGAAATATGAATAGGAGAGGCCTGAATAGAAAGATGAGTAAAAAAAAAAAGTAGCAATAACAATGCATTTGTAGCATTACAGAGCATTTGTTTTGTCAAATAAAAAGTTGCTTAGAATTCTGTAACATACTAAAAGATAACGTAAAGTTGAACCACCCCTTTACCATTATACTGATGGCAATGATTTTGGAAAAGGCACATTTTAACATACAAGTATTGTAATGCCACTGGTATAGCTTTCATTTACAAGAGTAGAGTCTCCACCCAGCATTGTAATGTCACTGCTATTGCTCTTTCATTTCCATATGAGGTTCTGCTCTGTATTGTACTGGTGTGGACCTTTAATTTACATATAAATACTAGCAGAGACTATACCATTTCTTACTAAGGTACATACGCAGGAATGTAGTCCTAAGCAACAAGCTATATGAGAAGCTGACTCAGAGCCCAGCAGCACAAATTGAGGCTACTGAACAGCCTGTGCCCTTCACAACATACACAACATCCTGTGATTTGATTAATACAATTACTAAAAGAATAAAGCTGCAACTTGCACCTATAGTATCTAGAATGAGTGGTGAAACTCTAAATGTCCAGTTGTCTTTGACTTAATTCTACTAGATACTGTATCATGACCTGGATAAAAGGAGAATCTTCATAGATTCTTTGCTCCTATTTAGGATATAGTCCCAGTTGCTTAAAGGGGATGTAAAGGCAAAGAAAATAATATCCCATTTTTACTTTCTTTAATGAAAAAGAAATCTATCTTCAATATACTTTAATTAAAAATGTCTACCATTTTTATAAAACAAAATCTGACTGTATGCAATGAAATTCCCCTTTGTTTTACTTGCTCTGACTGCTGTGGATAGGAAACTTCAGACGATCCCTAGCTGCTCTGCAGGGAAACGAACATATGTTCAAACGGCAGGGGGGGAGGGACTTCCCAGAACTCAAGCAGCTTTGCTTGTTTCCCTGTAAAGCAGCTGGAGACTGTGTAGAGATTTGTATCTGCAGATCCAGTGCAGTCTGCTTATTGTGATTATTAATCAGTCTTGCTGTATCAGCTTCTGGTAGATATTATTTGCAATTCACTCTACCATATAAATTGTTATTCCTGAACAAGCAAGTATATTTTTAGCTGTAATTTTGGTGTGTAGGCAGCCATATCAGTGCATTGTGCCTGACCCTATGCTTTCAGAAAGAGCCAGCATTTCCAAATGGAACTGTCTGCAGATAAGCAATATCTCCCAACTGTCCCGATTTTGACAGCTCAACCCGCAGTCCCGGATTGTTACTGAAATGTCCCGACTTTCTCCTGCACTGAACAGCCAGAAAAAGATACAAAGTTTCTAATTTAATTGGCTTTTGGCAGAGAGCCCAGAATAGATACTTAGATACTTTTGTAACAATATAAGATAAGCAAGTCTCTTGGGAGAACTGTGATTCACAGTTTAAAGGGCAATTCACCTTCAAAACTGTAATAACACATAAAAACCACAGAAATGTGTTCAAACGTTCATAAACTAGCAAATTTTGTAAAACGGACACAGTAATTAGGGGGTGTGGCCACAAAACAAGCCTGGTCAAAAATTTATTTTTGTCCATCTTTCTATATCCTAAATGTTGGGAGGTATAAGTAAGCTATTGTTTCTCCTACTCAATGTAACTTGAGGAGTCACGTGGGACATACTACTGAGTGCTATTCTCACATCTCATAGGTTCTATTGATAGGCCACTGGGGATAGGAAGGATAGGGGTGATATGACTGCAACTAGCAGTGCAGAAGTAAAGAGTTACTGACATTTATCAGAGCATTCTTTGCATGTGGGGGTTTTGCTCCATCTGCCATTGCAAAAAGACATATGGCAAAACAAATGTGGATATTTAGTTCTTACTGCACTTGAACAGTGTCGGACTGGCCCATCGGGATATCAGGAAAAATCCCGGTGGGCCCAGGTGTCAGTGGGCCCTCATGCTGCTAAACATTTGGCCTATTTCATGGCCATTCCCTATTTGACTGAGAATAATGTGGCTAAATAGATGGAATGATAGATTACAGTATGTAAAGAAAAGAGACTAGGAGAATAGAGGTTGTTGCCTTTTCCGGAAAAAAATACCGGCCTTCCTATATATTCATATCAATTTTTCACCAATTAATAACATTGGGATCAACCATCATTTTTACCGGACAGGTACCGGCCGGTAAAATACCGGCCACGTGGCAACCCTAGTGAGCAGGGCCGCTTCTGCCATGAGGCAAGGTGAGATCCTTGCCTCAGACGGCATGAAGCAGGCAGTTACAAGGGGCGGCAAAAAAACGTCCGGGTTTTAACCCAGAAATTTGGCTGCGTTAGTGCAGAGAGCGCAATTGCTCTTAATGCAATAGCGACACTGCCCCCTTAGACCCGCTCCGACGCTAATTTTTAAGCGTGGAGCGGGAGAGGAGGGGGGCGGCATCTGGGCTGCTGCCTCAGACGGCAGCAGCCCCGGAAACGGCGCTGCTAGTGAGGAGAGGAAGAATAATAGTAGTGAGAGTGGGCCCCTGGTCTAAGATTACTTGGTGGTTTTAGGATTGCCACCTGGCTGGTAAAAATTATGGTTGATCCCAATCAGGGCCGGATTTGTATTGCAGGTGCCCCTAGGCCGCGCGGTACTAGCACCCATCTGAGACGCGCCCGCTGCCCGCACCTCCTGCAAGTCCAAACGCCGGACCACTGGTGCTCCTCGGCAGGCAGCATGCGGCCCGGGCCTTTGTGACATCGCCACAAATCCGGGCTTGATCCCCATGTTATTAACAGGGATTAAAGATAAGTTTATATATTTTTATCAAGAAAAGGTGGCAACCCTAGGTGGGCCCCATGTCAAAGGTTTTTGGGTGGGCCCCTGGTGTCCCAGTCCGACGCGGCACTTGAAAGCAGGTCCGGACTGAGAATTAAAATAGGCCCTGGCATTTCAGATACACAGAGGCCCAAACAGCCCTCCACCAGCCCACTAAATACCAACTTTCTATGGCACCTTATAGCAGCCCTTCTGGCATTTGCCAGAACCCACAGATTGCCAGTCCGGGTCTGCTTGAAAGTAATTTGAACAGAAATATTTGATACATTTGACTGAGACGGAAACATGATTATATGTATATCTATAAGTCAAATCAAGTGGGCAGCATGCTGTATTTTTTTGAAGTCTACATTAGCCCACAGGCAATATTGGTCACTCAGCTACTAGTCTTCTCTGGTACACGCACCATCTGCTCATTTACCACGTTCCCATTCACATTTACAATTGTTGAGACCTGCACAAAGTAAAACACGAGCGCTCTAAAGCTCCGTCTCAATTGGATTACACTACACTCCCAGCACCGCTGTGTTCCTCCCTCGTCGCCAATTGGTTAATACCTCAATGTTTTCAGTCTGATCGGCGTGCGGAACGTCCAATCAGCACGCGCATGGCTTTCCTTACGTCAGAACGCTTAAGTCGAGCTGCGCAGTGGGTCAATAGTATTTCTGCCATTTTGTGGTGAAGAAGCAGATTCGGTTTTTAATTTGCCGTTCGCGTTAACGAAGCAGAGCATTTTTATTAAGAGCCTGGCTCTGACATCACCGGCTTTTTTTTTTTCCTTTCGACTTTTCCGGACTCTCCATAGCGTCTAGCTATTGCGAGTAAAAGAAAGGTAAGTATAACCGGCGGACGAACGCTCTTAAATGGCATCAGAAAGAGGCCGCGGTGAAGGCCTTGTAATACGTAATGCCGGTTTGATGCGTAATATATTGCCCGAGGCAGCTCTACCATTGCCCTTTAGTATTTGCTGCATCTGTGAATGCAACGCATACCCTTTTAGCGGGTTATTGTTTATAAACATACGTGCTTAATTATAACCTAGAGTTTAGCAATGGTTTAGTCCAGGGGTGCCACCTAATCCATTTATGACCAATTCCCTGCGCAAGTTTTTGGCGGCAACAGGTCCCCCCCCCCTCTAATCTCTCCGCGATAATCTAGCTCACATATTTATTTGAAGGTTAAAGGCCTCATAACAAAACGAATGGCAAGGGCTCATGTCTATCACACAGACGCTGTTGTGATTACTAGAAGGTTTCTGCAAGGTATTGACAAAAACATAGGCATTTAAAGGGGTTGTTCACCTTTTAGATTGATGTTTAGTGCGATGTAGTGTGTGACAATTTGCAATTGGTCCTTATTTTTTTTTAGGGATGCACCGAATCCACTATTTTGGATTCTGCCGAATACTGATCCGAATCCTAATTTGCATATGCAAATTAGGGGTGGTAAGGGGAAACCATTTTTACTTCCTTGTTTTGTGACAAAAACAATGTCACACAATTTCCCCGCCCCTAATTTGCATATGCACTGGGCAGAAGGATTTGGCCGAATCCTGCTAAAAAAAAAAAAAAAAAGGCCTAATCCGGAAACAGATTCTGTGCATCCCTCTTTTTTTTTTTTTGTTTATTTGCTGGATTTGAAGTGATTTCACCTTTTGTTCAGCAGCTCTCCAGGTTCTAATTTCAGCAGCCTTGTGGTTGCTAGGGTCCAATTTAACATAGCAACCAGGCTGTGGCTTGAAAGCGAGAGAGACAGGAGTGTAAATAGAGGAGATCCTAAGGCATAGCCTTAGGTGTAGAGGCGGGGCAGGCAATTACTTTCACTTTCTATTCAGCAATTCCTAGTTATCACTGCTCCCCACATTCTCCTCTCTCTCTCTCGTTACCATTTAATTGTGTAGCAAGCACATGGGGATGGACATCAGGTCCCCCATTCTGGTGCACAAACAAGATTCTGAGATGATGCAAGGATTGCCTTAATAACAGTGTCCACAAAATGGCTCCTGCCTGGTTGCCATAATTATGAATTCCCGGACCGAAGGAAACAATATTTAAATAATTTATATAGTGTAATTAAAATTTATTTTGCTTAAGTAACTTGATAAAATAGGATTTGGAATAATTTTTTTTTGGGTGACAGGTCTCCTTTAAAGTACTTTAATATTTTTTTTAGGGATGCACTAAATCCAGGATTCGGCCGAATCCTTCTGCCTGGCCGAACCGAATCCAAACCTAATTTGCATATGCAGATTGTCTTAGAAAATTGATATCTGTATTTTAAAGGGATTCTGTCGTGGTTTTTATGGTATAGTTTTTATAAATGAGGAACTTTGTTCCTGAACCAACAAGTGTTTTGTTTTTTTTTTTTTTAAGTTCTAATATTGGTGTGTAGGCAGCCATCTCAGGTAATTTTTGCCTGGTCAGAAAGAGCCAGCACTTCATAATGGAACTGCTTTCTATGGCTATGGTTTCTATGGTTAAGTCTGCTGGGGCGGCATTATTAACTGATGCGTTTTGGAAAAAAAACATGTTTTCCCATGACAGAATCCCTTAAAGGAACAGTAATGTCAAAAAATAAGTGTTTTTTAAAGTAATGAAAATATAATGCAGTATTGCCCTGCACTGGTAAAACTGCTGTGTTTGCTTAATAAACACTATTATTGTTTATATAAATAAGCTGCTGTGTAGCCATGGGGGCAGCCATTCAAAGGAGAAAAGGCTCAGGTTACACAGCAGATAAGCTCTGTCTGTCTAATGGTGTTATCTGTACTACTATAGTAGTGTTTCTGAAGCAAACAGTTCAGTTTTACCAGTGCAAGGCAACATTACATGATATTTTCATTACTTTAAATCATTACTTTTAATTCATTTTTTGTTGTTACTATTCCTTTAAAAAGGAACAGTTCAATGTAAAAATAAAAACTGGATAAGTAGGCTGTGCAAAATAAAACATGTTTCTCATATAGTTAGCCAAAAATGTAATGTATAAAGGCTGGAGTGACTGGATGTGTAACAGAACAGAACACTACCTCCTGCTTTGCAGCTCTCTTGGTTTCCACTGATTGGTTACCAGGCAGTTACCAATCAGATTCTTAAGGGGGGGCACATGGGTCATAACTGTTTGATTTTAAATCTGAGCTGTATACTAACGATCAATCACAAACTCACTGAACAGTTATGTCCTATGTGGCCCCCCTTCAAGTCGCTGACTAACTCAGTTACAGAGTTGAAAAGCAGGATGTTCTGTTACACATCCAGTCACTCCAGCCTTTTGGCTGATTAACTATATGAGAAACATTTTTTATTTTGCACAGCCTATTTACCTAGTTTTTATATTTATACTGAACAGTTCCTTTAAAGGGGTTTTCACCTTTTAGTTAACTTTTAGTATGATATGAGAGTGATATTTAGAGACAATTTGCAGTTGGTTTTCTTTATTGATTGTTGTTTTTGAGTTATTTAGCTTTTTATTAAGCGGCTCTCCAGTTTGCAGTTTCAGCAATCTGATTGCTAGTGTCTACATTACCCTAGCAACCACGCTTTTTATAAGTCCCCCTTTCTATATTCAGTAGTAGGGCCCGTGGTATTAACATAACCTGGTATTGCCATACCTCCCTGATGGCTGCCTTAGGGAAAAAAGTGTTAGTGACTTTTACCTGGGATCATTGCCATTTAGGCAGATCATTTTTTAACAGAAAAACTGGAATTGGGGGCACATTTGCTGAAAAATAACTAGGGAATGTACCTGTGTTTTACCAGTTTAATCTGGTGACCTTGAACAACATCCCAGAAGTGATCGCTTCATTGGTGTAAAATTGTTTGGCTGAGGGTGAATGTATCAAATGATTTACCTTCTTGCTTGGTACAATTTCTGTCAGCCCTGTTGGCTGTCTGGATCACTAAAGGACCAGTAACATCAATTTTTTTTTTAAAAATTTTTTAGTATACAAGGAAAAAAAACACAAAGACAAATTAAACTTTGAGATCACAAAGTCTTTATTAAGAAATAACTTACCGAAACTCTTCGTGCGGCACTTGATTTCCCCTCCCTGCCATCTTTATAGGAGAAATCGAGTGCCGCACAATGGATCGTCGCCTTTTCTGAAGAGGAGCGCAAGAGGATTTTGGTTAAGTTATTTCTTAATAAAGTCTTAGTGATTTCAAAGTTTAATTTGTCTTTGTGGCTTTTTTTCATTGAATACTAATGAATTTAAAAAAAAACTAAATTTGATGTTACCGGTCCATTAATCCTACAAAGTTGAGAAGTTTCATGGGACTAAGTTCTTTGTCAGATTTGTTGTATTTTCTAAATTTTCTTTAAGAGAAATTCACCATGAAATTAAATTTAGTATGGAGTTGACAGTGGTAGTCTAAGAATTCAAAATCGTTTTTAATTTTAAAATGATTTGCCCTTCTGTCTGAAATACTATCCAGTTGCTGAGGTAAGGCTTGAAAGTGGCAACAATTTAAAAAATCATTTCTTCTCATAAAGAAATAAATGGTAACCTCTCATGGTATATGTTCACCTTTAAACGAATAACGCTTATTATGATGTAGACATTTATATTCTGAGACAATTTGCAATTGATTTTCATTTTTATTCCTTTGTGATTTTTTCAGTTTAGATTTTTGTTCATCTTGTCAGTAGTTTGGCATTTTAGCAGCTATTTGGTTGCTAGGGTATTTACTAGGGATGTAACGAATCCAGGATTCGGTTCGGGATTTGGCTGAATCCTTCTGCCTGCCGAACCGAATCCTAATTTGCATATGTAAATTAGGGGTGGGGAGGGAAATCGCGTGACGTTTTGTCACAAAACAAGGAAGTAAAAAAAAAGTTTTCCCCTTCCCACCCCTAATTTGCATATGCAAATTCGGGTTCAGTATTTGGCAGAATCTTTCGCAAAGGGTTCGGGGGTTCGGCTGAATCCAAAAAAGTGGATTCGGTGCATCCCTAGTATTTACTTTGGCAACCTGGTAGTGGTTTAAATAAGATATTGGTGTAAGATTAGGAGATGAACTGAATAGAAAGATAAGTTGTGAAATTTAAAAATACAATTCTAAGCTTACAGAGCAATAGTTTTTGGCTGAAGGGGTCACTGACCCTTATTTGAAAGCTGGAAAGATGTAAATGTAGTTGGCAAATAATATGAAAACGATAAAAAATAAAGATACAATTAGGAATAGGGAATTCTATAACAGACTAAAAGGTGAACCACCTCTTTAAGTAGCCAGGATCCACATATAAATTAAATATATTGATGATAGTGGGTGGGAAGTACTCCACATCACATCAACACTTGGTGTGCTTTTCAGCTAGCTTTTCTGTACCTTTTTTTCTTATACGGGTTTTCAATTTTCTTTTTACGTAATGTTCATATTTTCATTTCTAAATAATATAAAATGCTTGTCTGTTACAACTGCCTCTGGGATTTATAGAATGATAGTTTGAAGAAGGAGGGCAGTATAGATGGATTTTCGACTTTCTGGAAAAACTATTTCTAGACGGCCTGGACTGTCAGTGCAGCAACGTTGGGTTAAGTATCCACCTCCGGAGGCAGGACAGACAGGGATTTGGCTGAATCCTTCTGCCTGCCGAACCGAATCCTAATTTGCATATGTAAATTAGGGGTGGGGAGGGAAATCGCGTGACGTTTTGTCACAAAACAAGGAAGTAAAAAAAAAAGTTTTCCCCTTCCCACCCCTAATTTGCATATGCAAATTCGGGTTCAGTATTTGGCAGAATCTTTCGCAAAGGGTTCGGGGGTTCGGCTGAATCCAAAAAAGTGGATTCGGTGCATCCCTAGTATTTACTTTGGCAACCTGGTAGTGGTTTAAATAAGATATTGGTGTAAGATTAGGAGATGAACTGAATAGAAAGATAAGTTGTGAAATTTAAAAATACAATTCTAAGCTTACAGAGCAATAGTTTTTGGCTGAAGGGGTCACTGACCCTTATTTGAAAGCTGGAAAGATGTAAATGTAGTTGGCAAATAATATGAAAACGATAAAAAATAAAGATACAATTAGGAATAGGGAATTCTATAACAGACTAAAAGGTGAACCACCTCTTTAAGTAGCCAGGATCCACATATAAATTAAATATATTGATGATAGTGGGTGGGAAGTACTCCACATCACATCAACACTTGGTGTGCTTTTCAGCTAGCTTTTCTGTACCTTTTTTTCTTATACGGGTTTTCAATTTTCTTTTCTTTTTACGTAATGTTCATATTTTCATTTCTAAATAATATAAAATGCTTGTCTGTTACAACTGCCTCTGGGATTTATAGAATGATAGTTTGAAGAAGGAGGGCAGTATAGATGGATTTTCGACTTACTGGAAAAACTTTTTCTAGACGGCCTGGACTGTCAGTGCAGCAACGTTGGGTTAAGTATCCACCTCCGGAGGCAGGACAGAAGAAAAATTAGAATCTAGACGCCTCCCTCTTCATATAATCACTTGCTCCTCCTGATTCATCTCAGTTTTGTTTGTCAGGTCAGTTTGGAGAATAGAAAGGATAGCAGAGAAGAGATCGCAAAAACAACATTGTACAACTTTGTATTTTAAACGTTATCAACTTGTGTAAACACCTTAACATGAAACTAAAGGGTGGGGCTTACTGCACTGACAGTCCAGGCCGTCTAGAAAAAGATTTTCTGGTAAGTCGAAAATCCATCTTCTCTAGAACGGCCCTTCCTGTCAGTGCAGCAACCTTGGGGACGTCCCAAAGCTGTCCCTCTTATCTAGGGCTGGGTTTTTTAATTTTACAGTTGCCTCACCGCAGCCTGGAATACTTTTCTACCATATGCTGCTGGGGCTGAATGAAAAACATGTAGTCTATCAAATTTGGCAAATGTAGATAGTGATGCCCAAGTGGCTGCCTTACAGATTTGTTCTGGGGTAGCTAAATGATATAACGCCCATGAAGCACTCTGTGCTCTGGTAGAATGTGCTCGGATTCTAGGGTCTAGGTTTGTGACTAAGGTCATAAGCACAATTTATAGTCTCTACTAACCATCTGGAAATCGTACGCTTTGAAGTGGGGGAACCCTTATTGATGCCATAAGTTACCAAAAATGTATCTGATTTCCTGTAATCTTTGGATCTGTCTAAGTAGTAGCATATTGCTCACACTACATCCAGCTTATGTAGTGTTTTTTCTTTGGCATTTTTTGGATTAGGGCAAAAGGAAGGAAGTTTGATTTCCTCATTTAGGTGAAAAGCAGATACCACCTTGGGTTGAAAAGAAGGTATAGTTCTTAAAACTGCTCTATCTTGGTGCAATATGAGCCATGGTTCTTTTTGAGATTAGGCTGCCATGTCCGACACACTCTTTGTAGAGGTAATGGCCAGGAGAAATGTCATCTTCCAGGTGAGAAACTTAATTGGACAGGATGCTAATGGCTCAAAGGGGGGCCCTTGCAGAACATTGAGGGCTAAGGTGAGATCCCATGGACTTGTTGGATCCCTATACGGGGGCCTAACCTTGCTAACACCTTGCATAAATTGAATATCTGGTTGTCTTGCCCACTGGTGTTGGAGTAGTAGGGAAAGGGCTGTAATCTGGCCCTCTAATGTGGCTAAGGAAAGGCCTAAGTGGAAACCCCGGGTAAGAAACTCAACAATTGTCTGAACAGTCGCTTGCTGCCACTGAACGTGTGTGGATGTGCACCAGTCTAAGAAGGCTTTCCAAGTTCTATGATAAACGGTAGTGGTGGACTGCTTTCTGGCCTTCAATAATATGTTGGTGGCTTCTTGTGAGAACCCTTTTGAGCGCCATATTGCGGTTTCAATAGCCTGACCGTTAAATGCAACCTTGTTAAGTTGTCTTGTTTTATTGGTCCCTGAGTTAGCAGGTCTGGTTGAAGAGGTAGTCGCCATGGTGGAGCTGCTGACATATTGATGAGTTCGGAGAACCAAGGTCTCCTGGGCCAATCTGGGGAGATGAAAATGGTCTCCGTCTGTTCTTGTCGTATCTTGCGTATGACTCGAGGAAGGAGTGCTAGAGGGGAAAAGGCATAGACTCTTCTGAAAGCCCAAGGTATGACTTAGGCATCTGCGTATGCTGCCCTTGGATCCTGTGGCCTGGCGCAGTACGTAGGTACTTTGAAGTTGTGTCGTGATGCTAGCATGTCTATGTCTGGTCTTCCCTATTTGGTCACTAACTGTGCGAAGATGTCCGGGTGAAGGGACCATTCTCCCTGGTCTAGCGTTGGCGGCTAAGGTAGTCCGCCTCCCAGTTTAAAATTCCCGGAATGAACACTGCGGAGATGGCTGGAACGTGGAGTTCTGCCCAGCTGAGTATCTTGAGTTACCTCTTGCATGGCCTTGTTGCTGCGAGTACCCCCTTGTTTGTTGAGGTAGACTACTGCTGTGGCATTGATTGAATTCGGAGTGGTTGTTTTGTTAATTCTTGAGACCAATGAAGTATGGCGTTTCGTATTGCTCTGATCTCCAGAATCAGTGGAGTGGAGGCGGTTTTTGGAGGAAACCTTATGAGGAAATGTGTGTGTATGTAATTATTAAACATATTAGGCCCGCTTATGTAAGCAGCTCTGGATTAAAATCCTTGTGCTGTGAGTCAAAACGCTACCTTGAGGGCTCTGAAGAGAGCTCCGTGTCCTCTGCCTGGTTCCCTGCAGTGCGCATGAAGAATCCAAGCCTGCGCATATACATCGGGTTCTGGCGCCTTATCCTCCGAATCTGGAAGTGCGCGCAGGAGTCAGCATGTCTGGATATGCACTAGAGAATCTGCCAAGATGCAGCGCCAAAACAGCAAACACCCAGGCTTTGAGAGCGGGTGGCTGTGTCCAGACAATCAGCGATCATCCCCATCAGCCTACCAGTCCTGAGGAGTGGTGTAGGGCTGGTAATTGACACAAGCAGTGTCTCAAGAGCTAGGATGCCTCCTGCTCATATGTCCGCTTCTTTTTGTTAAAATAAATAACCTGAAAAGAAATGAATACCAAAGACAAATAATAAGAGAAAAAAAAATATGACTGTCCTAACCTCCAAGCAGGACAGAAGAAAAAAAACTGAGGGGAATCAGGAGGAGCAAGAGATTATATGAAGAGGGAGGAGTTGAGTTCTAATTTTTCTTCTGCCCTGCCTCCGGAGGTGGATATTTAACCCAAGTTTGCTGCACTGACAGGAAGAAATTCTGTTCTAGAGAAATCACTTTTTTTTTTTTTTTTTTTTTTTTTGGTGTTTTTGTCTAATTGGGTGCAATTAGTAACTACAGTTAAAATTCTTTCCCATAGTATACATATATAAAGCAAAACCAAAGGCTTTCTTTGTAGCTAACACCAATTGCTTGTAGATGGTTGTATGGATAATTGCACTTTTGTAGTGTTTTAGTGGCCTGATAATTTTCCCTAGTTTGAAGTTGCCCTCATTTTTGCTCCTCTCAGTCTAAAATTTTTTCCCCTTCTCATTTCCACAGGAGAGTGATCTGAGCAGTTCTCCAAATTACCCTTCCTTCTTCCCCATACCTGTTCTGACAGATTATATAAATCTATATATACATTTTGCTCTTCCTTTGTTTCCAATTAGACAAGGTGCTTTCCCCCCCCCCCTACTCACTGAATAAAACAGAGCATTATGCCAGCATACGGTGACATGGGGCTGCTAAAGTTCCTAGGTGCAGTCCCTCTGGACAAATGTGTCACAAAGCTACCTATCTTACAGAACACTAAAATAATTTTCTGTCCCAGTTGATTTTTGGCAGTTTTTTTTTTCTTTTTTTTACTTTTTTAAAATGATTGCAGTTTCCAGTTGTTAGCGCAGGATAGTTTTCCATTTCCTACCTACCCCCCACCCTTCCTATCCCATTCTGTAATTGCTGAATTACAGGGGTATCACATGGCAATATAATGCATTTTATTTAGCATAGCATTTTTAGAATTGCTAGAATTTTTAAATCACATTTTTAAATATTTTGCCCCCCCCCAGTCTGGATTGTTTTCATAATTTTTCCCCTTTTTTTTCACAGCGAAGAATTTTTTTTGAAACTTCAACTACCGTAAGTCTCGCTTTCCTGTTTTTTTTTCAAAACATTTTTCCAAAATTTTTAATGCCTTAATGGTCTCCTTTTTAACATGTTGATGTATTTCTGATTTTTTTTATTTTTTTCTATTTTTTTTTTTTTTTGTATAAATGTCTAATTATACTGCTGCTAATTTTTCTGACTGTTTTTATTTTTATTTTTCCTGGTGGGGGGTGGATTGGGAAGGAGAGGCTTTCTATCCTTTTCAATTGTGAATAGTCCATATTTTTATGCTAAAATTTAACTTTCTCCCCATGCTTCCAGTTATGCTGACAAAAGGACTTAATTGTTATGTTTGAATATTTTTATGCTATGTGTTTTGCATTTTTGCCACAACAAGATTTTTATTGAATATCATTTTTAGTTTTATAATGTGAGTGGTATTACTAATGCTGTTGGGACAGTTAACCCCCCTGGAATAGTGTTTACCCCACTGTGTGGTAGCAGTATATGTGGGAATTGGATTTTTTTTTTTTTTAATTAGTTGAACTTCCCTTCATACACGTCCTTTCCCCTACCCCTCCCTTGCCCACCCCTGCCATCTTTGCCCCTTCGCTGGCAGTCAGCAGAAAAGAACTCGTCGAGATGAATTGGGCATCTAATTCTTCTGGCTTATGGTAAGACTAGATAATGGTAAGGTAAAAGCTCCTGTTTAAATGTCTTTCCTATTTTTGTTTTGCATGATTCATGTAATCGCTAAGTTAATCAGTCCTGTTCCAACTATTCTGTATTTTATTTCATTACATTCAGTACTTTATTGCTTTTTCAACTGTGATATTAAAAATAGGTTTGCAGATATCCCATTGTTACATTATCATAAAACTTTAAGCAGGAGCTAATATTTACCAACAGATAATATACCACCCCACACACCTTATATTTGTAATAGATATGAAATGTTTTCTACAATTTATTGTATTTTACCGTGTTGTTAATTCTAGTCTTTCAGCAATGGTTTAATATTGAAATGCATTACATTCCACCTTGATTTTATTGTATTTTTTTATTTTATGTTACTCTTCTAGACTTTTTTTGTGTTCTATTTCTAGGCCAAAATTGCGTCCCCTCATTCCATCATGATGGCCAGTAATGTGACTAACAAGACGGATCCCCGTTCGATGAACTCGCGTGTATTTATTGGGAACCTTAATACGCTTGTTGTTAAGAAAACTGATGTAGAAGCAATCTTTTCAAAATATGGAAAGATTGTGGGCTGTTCTGTGCACAAGGGCTTTGCATTTGTGCAGTTTTCCAATGAACGCACTGCCCGTACAGCCGTTGCAGGTGAAGATGGGCGCATGATTGCAGGGCAAGTCCTGGGTAAGTGAAGTGAGAGACCCTTTGTAAAGAAAACGTAATATATTTAAGGCCTTGGCAGAGTTGATTCAAATTAAATAGCTTGTATGTAAGGTACGTAAAGGGATCATGATTTTTATGGTGTTGTTTTTATTTCTAAATTACACTGTTTACACTGCAAATAATTCACTCTCCTATATAAAATTTAATTCGTGAACGATTCCTTTTATATTTATTTTATTTATTTATTTATTTTAGTTGTAATATTGTGTGTAGGCAGACATCTCGGGTCATTTGGCCTGGTCATGTGTTTTCAGAAAGAGCCAGTGCTGCACTATGGTACTGCTTTCTGACTGGCTATTGTTTCTCCTACTCCATGAAACTGAAGGAGTTGCAGTGGGACAGGATTTCTACTATTGAGTGCTATTATTATATCTATCAGAGAGCTGTTATCTGGTTACTTTCCCGTTGTTCTGCTGCTGGGGGGGGGAGGTGGATATCACTCCAACTTACAGCACAGTAGTAAAGTCACTGAAGTTCATCAGAGCACATGTCACATGACTGGGGGCATCTGGGAAACTGACAATATATCTAGCCCCGTGTCAGATTTCAAAATAAAATATTTTATTAAATATAAAACATTGCCTTTTTTCTATTGAAAAATGGATTTCAGTGCAGAAGTCTGCTGGAGCAGCACTATTAACTGATGCATTTAAAAAAAAAAACATGTTTCCCATGAGTGTATCTCTTTTAGCTTTATATGGTTGTTGTGTATTAACTTTTTCATACATTTGTTTAAATTAAAGGAACAGTAACATAAGATTATTTTTAATTAACATTAGTTTTTATAGCAGAGAGTTTCCTGGCAGCTCATGAGTTATTCACCTTTCTTTTATTTGCAGCCTAAACAATGGTATTGTGTTTAGTGGACCCATAAAGCCAATGGCCTTATGGATCCTTTATGGTTAACCAGTGCAATCGCACAAAAGTGCATGAAACGTGTTTTTCCAAAGGCAGCAGAATTCCTCTATTGGCCGTACATATGCATGAACATCTGCAAAAGAAACTGCAGATATCTTCAGTTTAGATAGTTGTACTCCACAAATGCAGTTCTTTTGAATGTGCATAAATGTTCTGTGTAAATACATATAGGTCTTTCTTTGTGTTACTGAATCTTTAAACTGCATCACTTACAGATCTGCACCAATCTGATGCCTTTTGTAAAATTAGTGGTGACATCACTAATGCTATCACTTGTATAGTATGAGGTGAAGTCAGTTGTTCCTTTTCTAGATCTATAGCAAAAACACAGCAATGCACTGCTTGGTGTTAATGGCTTTCTTTGAATGAGGATTATATGAGTTTGATTTGCTGAGCCCAGATTTTGGCACCGCTGCAAACCTTCTCTTTGCAGGGGCAGCACAAAGCAGGGTTCAGTTTTTTGCTTTAAGGCAATGAGATGTTGACTGAAAGATTGGGAAGGGAGGGAAGACCTAAAATGAGTTATAAACCTATTATCCATTAGAAACTCATATTATATAGATTAAGAAGACAAAGTTCTGATTCATTGCTGTGAGTTGCTTCTATGAAATAAATATTTAGACCAACTGGTATTCCATCCTTTGAAGAGCATCAACGTATTTTGTCTACCTCCTGTTTTCAATACTCTTACACAATGCTGACTCTTGTAAATATACTACATTACCTTACAACTGCATGTTTCAAAGAGTAATAAGTAGCACTGTGCACCTGCATGTCCAATTTTCATTTCAAATCGAAGGGTATTAAGTTGGTCCTCCCTTTTTTTTTTTTTTTTTTTTTTTTTAACAGTTTCTGTACAATAGAAGGGGTATATTCATGAAAAATGGAAATACTGATGGTATAATAAGTATCATCGTATTGGTGCTATTTAAAATCAGAAAGGCCTTCCTCAGAGTTGGAATCCTAGGTAATACCATTGTACTCCGTAGCATTAATATTTGATTTCAGTAAAAACAGGTCCTTGTCCAAAGGATGATAAATAACCCCAATGCATTATTCCTTCTTTAAACTTTACAAATACATAGTGCATTCAGACAGGTAGTGTTCTTGTATCCTCCAATCTCGCTCTTCCATCAGCCTGCCAGAGTACTCATTACTCTACTCCAGTCCCCTAATGGTGGGAACCGTGACATCACTGCAGTCTAAACTTTGCACTGTGGACCATGGTGTTAAGCTTGTGTTTGGCTAATTAACTACAACTATAAATTATCCATACCTTGCACAAACTTTTAAATCCAACAGCTGAGGATAAGATAAATATATGAATATTTTTGGATATTTACTGCTATATACACATTTTAATAACTACTAATAAAATCAGAAAATAAAATGAACAGGAAAAAATTATTCCTAATAGAATGATGCTTAACTTGTTCAGTTGACATGCTGAATTTGATTACAGTTTAAGGGGGTTGTAAATAGTTATGTTCCAGGGGACTCAAAACCCATAGGGACCCATAGGGTCTACTGCTGGTTGGGGATGTTTGGGTTTAAATTTGCCCAACCATTACGGGTTGACCTGCACAACACAACAAAGCATACATAGTATAACATTTTTCCCCATTTTCAAATGTTTTGTTTAGTTATATGAGCCAGTGATTCCTATCTAATGATGCTTTGACTTATTTCTTTTTTCAGATATCAATTTAGCTGCTGAACCTAAAGCAAACAGAAGCAAAACTGGTGTCAAACGATCAGCTGCAGACATGTATGGGTATGTTTTGTTTAGTGCCCCATTTAAAACTGGGATAGAGGCAAATTCATCTGTAGATCATTCTAGTTTTTTTGTCGAGTGGGAGACACATGCCTTTAGTGGATTTACTAACAAGTCACGGTACAAGCAAATATTCTAGCTGAATATCTATGGCAGTGGTCCCCAACCAGTAGCTCTCGAGCAACATGTTGCTCTCCAACCCCTTAGATGTTGCTCCCAGTGGCCTCAAAGCAGGAGCTTATTTTTAAATTCCTGGTTTGGAGGCAAGTTTTGTTTGCATAAATAAACAGGTGTACTTCCAAAAAGAGCCTCTTGTAGGCTACCAGTCCATATAGGGGCTACCAAACAGCCAATCGCAACCCTTATTTGACATCCCCATTAACATTTTCTTGCTTGTGTTTACATTTAAAAGTGGCTCACAAGTAAAAAAGGTTGAGGACCCCTGATCTATGGAAATTAAGATTTTAAAGGAAAGGTACACCTCAAACAATGTAGGTCTCTAAAAATATCAAACCAAACAGCCCATATGTAAAAACCTGCTTCATCTAAATAAACCATTTTCATAAAAATATACTTTTTAGTAGTATGCCATTTGGTAATCCTAAATAGAAATTTGCCATTTTAAATACTATGGGCCACCCCCTGGGATCCTAGGATTCACGTGCGCACAAACAAACCAAACATTAGGTCACATGAGCCAATTAACAATTAAGAGTTCTGGCTTTTACTTCCACACTTGTTCCTGTTACAGTTAGGGGTGCATTATTTCTGTTTAGACTAAGGGGGGACCCATACCATGCCAATATGGTGGTTTATGGTAAAATATGAGGCCAATATTCACACCCACATTCTTCCACATAAAATTCCAGTTTGGGAAGATTCTTTAATAGGCCACTTAAAGGGGTTATTCACCTTAGAGAACTTTTAGTATGATGTAGAGAGTGATCTTCTAAGTCAATTTGCAATTGGTTTTCATTTTTTATTATTTAAGGTTTTTGAGTTATTTAGCTTTTTATTTAGCAGTTCTTCAATTTGCATCTTAAGCAATCTGGTAACTAGGGTCCAAATTACCCTAGCAACCATGCATTGATTTGAATAATCGATTAGAATATGAATAAGAGAGAGCCTGAATAGAAGGATCAGTAATAAAAAGTAGCAATAACAATACATTTGTAGACTTGCAGAGCATTTGTTTTTGAGAAGGGAGTCAGCGACGCCCATTTGAAAGCTGCAAAGAGTCAGAAGAAAAAGGCAAATAACTATAAAAAATAATGAAAACCAATTGAAAAGTTGCTTAGAATTGGCTGTTTTATAACATAATAAAAGTTACGTTAAAGGTGAACCACCCCTTTAAAGGGTTGGTTCACCTTCCAAACCCTTTTTTCAGTTGTTAATTTCAGATTGTTCTCCATAAATACTTTTTTTCAGTTGGTTTCCTTTTTTTTTTTTTGTTTGTTTACCGGTTTTCCAAACTTGAAGTTTAAACTTCCTGTCTGTTTAAAGCTTTGAAATGCTACACTTCAGTATTAGGAAAAACCACTACAAATAGATAATATAAAGTAATTGAAAAAAAGTATTCTGATGAACAATCTGAAAACAACTGAACTGAAAAAAGTGTTGAAAGGTGAACAACCTGTTGGTTAAGTATTCATCCTTGGGGTATAGTTTCCTTTAAAGGATCTGATTCTCCTGTGGGTTTATAGAAGTGTGGCTGGATGCTTTTAGATTCCCCCAAAGGGCCATGTTGTCACATGACAGAATCAGAGCTTCATATTCTTGGTCTTCAGATTAGCTTCTTACATACATAAAAGCATTTGTGTAAAATGTCAGATTGTAAGCAATCACATTGCTTTTTCTGCCAACTTATTTCTTTCCTCTGCTTCTTTCTTTAGGTCTTCCTTTGATTTGGAGTATGATTTCCCAAGAGATTACTATGACAGGTATATACAGGTCACTTAATTAAGATGTTACATTTCAAATGATATTTTTTGGTTGATCATTACATTTATTTAGAAATGATTGCATGTTTTCCTAATCTAAATGTTTCACATTTGAAAGATTATATTATCAAAATGTGTTATCCAGGGGGTTTTAGTATTTCTTTTTTTTTTTTCTTTTTTTTAATTCGCATGTTACTTCTGTTTCCTCTTGGTTGTATGCAGCTATTCTGCAACACGTGTACCAGCTCCTCCTCCATTAGCTCGGGCAGTAGTGCCATCAAAAAGGCAAAGAGTATCTGGAAATGCATCTCGGCGTGGTAAGAGTGGCTTTAACTCAAAAAGTGGCCAGCGAGGTGGTTCCTCAAAATCTAGTAGATGTAAGTCAATAACCTGCTGTATTTATATATTTCTTTACCTTGTCCTAGCGAACTTTTCCATAATCATTGGTCTACCCTTAAAGCCTACTACAATAAGCAATGTTTTAAAGGCTTGGGCTTGTAATTACAATTTGCCAGGCTGTAAGACGCTGAATGAGAGGGACCTTAGGAAAGATGAGAACAACCACTTTTGTTTGTAGCCTTTCCAAAACGGTCTGCCATGTGCATTACCCTGTACTACACACATTAAATATATGAATAGCATATCATTATATATTGGCAACATTTCCATTGCAAGATGTTTAAAGCACCTGTTTTCAAACTGAGGTTTAAACTTAAGACATTCTTATCATTAATATTGTTCTGTATATGAGAATTGTATACTTAAATGATTGCAAAGTATACTTTATATATAGATATAACCTGCACTGTGTGTGTATAATAGACTTTTACGCTGCTACGTACAGTATATGCAAAATGTGTGCCTGTGTAAACATATTTGTATGTTATATAATATATGTATAGTCTGTTTAGGATAAAAATCTGCTATAACTTTGATTTCCTTTTTACAGTGAAGGGAGATGATCTTCAGGCAATCAAAAAGGAGCTCAGTCAGATAAAGCAGAGAGTAGATTCTCTCTTGGAAAACCTAGAAAGGATTGAGCGTGACCAGTCAAAACAAGGTAAAACTGCATAGTTCTTAATAATTCATACAGTTTGAGGGCCTCTTTACCTGACACATCTGAGGTGTATGTATAAAAAGTTATAATTTGTATTAAGTGTTAAATGCTTAAACCTAAATTAAGAGACTGTTTCCCAATGCAGGAGAGGTTTTTTTTTTTTAATCATTGAACATAGCTTATATTTTCATTTTTACATCTGTTAACTAGAATGTTTAGGTATAATCTTGGCATTCCTTGTGGATGTTGCTCATCCTGCACGCAGAAATTTCTGCGTGCGCCAACAAATACATGTACACATATTATTGTCAGGAGCCTAATAATTTCTTCAATTTAGAGGCACCAAATGAAACTTCTAAAGTTACATTTAAAGTGTTGACTGATCAAAATTTCCCTCTTTGACTAGATACCAAATTAGATGATGACCAAAGCAGCGTTTCTTTAAAGAAAGAGGAGACTGGTGTTAAGCTGATAGAAGAAACAGGGGATTCTGCAGAGGAAGGAGACTTGCTTGATGATGACGAACAGGGTGAAGACACGGTAAGAATGTTGAATAAAGAGACATCACTGCATTGCTTATGCAAGTAGAATTCATAAGGAATTACCACCTACAAAGTGTCTTGAAACCTGTGAGGGAGCATACAAATACATGTATTGAGATTAAGCAGGATACCTTTTTTTTTGTAGTTATTTATATCCAGATGAGCTCTAAAGTAACCAATGGTTCTAAATAAACTTATGAATGTATAATATAAGCTTCTTTGTGCTGTCCCTGTTTATGCAGCACTTACTACTTTGTGTAAAGCATGGCAAAGGCAGTCCATGTGAAATGTGAAGTCCATGTGAAAAAGTTGGCCCAAGCTATTTGGCCTATTACACTGCTCACATTATAGCTGATCGACCAATAGGGGACAATGTGACCTCACATAACTACTGGCTTGGAACTGTATGGATCTGTATATGTGTCTATCAATACTGCAACATGTTAAACCAGATTGCACAGCACTTGCCATATCTTTAATTTAGGTTAAAGATTACTTTTCTTTAAAGGGGTTGTTCACTTTTAATGTTTTCTTTTGTATGATGTAGACTGTGATATTCAAAACGGCAATTGTTCTTCATTTTTTTTAATTTTTTTTGTCATTTGATTTAGCTTGTCAGCAGTTTTTCAGTTTGGAATGTTAGCAGCTGTTTGCTAGGGTTCCTTTTACCCTCAGAACCAGGCAGTAGTTAGGATAAACTGAAAGATGAACTTCTAAAATGTAACAATAAAATGGTAGCTTTGCAGAGCAATAGTTGTTGGGCTGCCAGTGACCCCTTTTTGAAAGCTGCAAAGAGAAGTGGAATGCAAATTATAAACTATAAAAAATGAAGACAAATTGAAAAGTTGCTAAGAACAGGGCATTTTATAACCTAATAAAAGCTAACTCAAAGGCAAACTACCCCTTTAATTCATTTCTAAAATCTTTTCGTTTAGCTTGAAGAAATTAAAGATGGAGACAAAGAAACAGAAGAGGGAGAAGATGAAGGAGACAGCGCTAACGAGGAAGACTCTTAAATTCATTAACCTTTCATGTAACTCTTCATCTGCTTGTCTTTCTGTCTTGTCTCATAGCACCTTTCTTAACAGTCCCTCAATCCATCCGCGCTTTAAGCTTGTTTAAATATGCACCCTCCTATCCCTCAGCCTCCATTTCATTTTGATACCTGTTTGCGACTTCTAGAATAAAAGTGTATTGTTTTTACCTGGCCTGTTTCTAGACTTCTGTTATGATTTTGTAAGTGACCTTGGAAAACCTAAAGGGGAATGATCATGAAAATTCAACATGAGCTTCATTTCATGAAAATAATTTCTAAATCGAATCAAAAAAGTCTGTTATTAAAAGGGATATTCACCTTAGAACATAGACAGACTATATAAACAGTGCTTTCTTCTGCCTCTTTGGTAATCCAATCAACTATATGCAAATGAATCTCCTATAGAAAGATCTGAGAGCATAAAAGATCATTAGCAGGGCTGATAAAATGTTTATCTAGTCTGTAGCTTCAAAACTAACATGGGCAATTCAAATTTAGACTTTGCTCTGAATGCGAACATCCCCTTTAAGTTACTCTTCACTATCCAGCTTTGAGCAGTGTTTTTCTCTTCTTGTGAGAGAACAGTTTGATGCCCAATATGCATAGATATACCAAGGCAGCGGGCATGTGCGGACCCCAAATAAAAATAGTGCATAAGAATTTTCTCCACTGTCGATTCGCATTCTCTGAACAAAGCCCCCTACTGTGTATTATTTGCCACAAGACTCTCTAACGGCACAAAGACCCCCCCAAATCCATATATTTTTGGAAAATACACATTCTGACGAATCAAAAATGGGTAATTTAGTCTTTTACTCCAAAGGCAGCGGTTTTTGACATTTCTGAAAATCACCTAAAAATATTGCAGTTAGACACATTTCTCACCCAATTTCTTACATACAACTGGAAAACATTTTAAATATTGATGCCAATGGTCTACTGAACAGTTTGATGCCCAGTATGCATAGATAATCCAAAGCAGGTGGCATGTACGGACCCCAAATAAAAATAGTGCATATGAATTTTCTCTGCTGCCGATTCGCCTTCTGTGAACATAGACCCTTGACTGCATATTATGTGCCACAAGACCCTCCTAACAGCACAAAGACCCCCTAAAACCATATATTTTTGGAAAGTACACATTCTGATGAATCCAACAAAGATATAGACGTCTTTTCTACACCACACTGCAAAGCTTTTCTAAACAGAGGTTTTTACATTTCTGAAAATCGCCTAAAAATGTTGCAGTTTGCGTACAAAGAAAAATCACCCTTAATATGGATGTCAGAGGTCTACTGAATAGTTGTTTGGGCAATATGCATAGATTTACCAAAGTATGTGGTGTGTACGGACCAGAAATGAAAAACGTGCAAATGAATTTTCACACTGGCCAACTAAAAACAGCCCCAACTGTGCGTTGTCGTAAGACCACCAAACTGTAAAAGGACCCCCAGAAAACCATATATTTTTGGAAAGCATATATTCTGGCGGATCAAACTAAGTAAAATATATTTTTCTATACCATAGCACCAAACAGCAAAACTATACTAAAGATACATAAGGAACAATAATGCAGGGATAAGATTGCAATAAAACCACAAAAAATGTGTAAATCAATGAAATAACAAAATAACTGATCCTGCAGCATATTTAGTGGCCAAAATCGATTATCCAATAGTCATGCTTCCAAAATAAACTTATGTAAAAAAAATAAAAAAACTTGTCTGAATTTTTGTGTATACATGTTTGTGCACTTCTAAAAGTTGTGTAAATATATTTAAATAAGTGTGCAAAAGGGAGCAAGTGTGCAAAATAAAAAATTAAAAAACAGCAATCTACTAAAATGTATGTAAGTGTATACATGTAATGTAAGTGTGTAAAAAAAAAAAAAAAAAAAAAAAAAAAAAGTGCACTTACTGTTTCTTGGAGCAGGAGGGTCGCTGTCATCGATGGAAGGTCCTGGAGATCGAGTATGCAGAGCTGGTGCGCAGCAGGAAGTGAGTGGGCGGCTCTGCAGGGAGGATGCAGAGAGAGCAGCTCGGCTACTAAAGAATGTACATGGTACGTTCTTGGCAGCCTGAGCATTTATTTTCATTACTTTAAAACTTTCATTTCCCTGGACATACTCCATATCAGAACTCTCTGAGTATCCATGCCGCATCAGAAGGACCCTCCACAAATCTTTAAAAGCCACCCCACCGTCCTCGGCATTATTTATTTATATAGTGCTTTACCTTAGTTATAACAAAAGGAATAAATGCTAGATAACAAACGAGTTACTGAGTACAATAGGATTAGAGGGCCCTACAAATTAGAGTTTACAAACTAAAACAGGTCCCTAACCACTGGGGCGTGGTCCAGAACCGGGCCGCAGACAGTCCTGAACTGGGCCCTGAACAATGAACGCGGTGCGCCGAATTTGACCCGAAGCGCCCAAATTGGACACCGACCCCCTTCGACAACCTCCCTGGGCCCCTCCCCGATGATACAGCAATGATTGATTAATTCAGGTACATTGAAGAAGCTTCTTTAGGGCTCTTACTGACGAGTGGTTGTAGCTGCGCTCCCCTGCGTTCCGTTTTTCTGCGTTCAGCCGCAGGGGAGCACAGGAATGGACGCATTACATTTTTTCCAATGGGGCCGTACTCGCACAGGTGCGTGTAGGCGCCGAAAAAATGCAGCATGTTGCGTCTCCACCTGCGTTTGGCGCCTACACGCGCCTGTGAGTACAGCCCCATTGGAAAAAATGTAATGCGTCTATTCCTGCACTCCCCTGCGGCTGAATGCAGAAAAAACTGAACGCAGGGGAACGCAGCTTCAACCGCTGGTCAGTAAGAGCCCTTAAACAGTTGGGTCTTTAACGAGCGCTTGAAAGTTTGGAAGAAAGGGGAAAGTCTGACAGCTCGAGGCAAAGAGTTCCAGAGAAAAGCAGAAGCCCGTCTTGTAGACAAGAATGGGCAGAAGTGATGAGAGGAGAAGATCAGAAGCAAGGTTGCATGAAGGTGTGTATTTGGAGATCAGAGATGAAATATAGGGAGGGGCTTCATTATTAAGGGCCTTGAATGTGAGTGTTAGTAATTTGAATTTGATTCTAGAGGAGATTGGAAGCCAGTGAAAGGGACATACATATGGGAGCAGCTGATGTTGAGCTGTGAGATTTTAGTTAGGGGCCTGAGTCTGATGGTCTCCATTTTGTTTGGTTTCCCTGTGCGGGGAGATATTCTTTAAATGGAGTCAGAATTCTGAACCAACTGCCTCCCTCACAAGTCTTTCCTTAGGTTGTGTATTAAGAGGGGAAAAAAAGGGCCTGGCACCCCACTTCATTGTTTTAAAACTTTGGGCTGGTGTGGTGCACTTAAGAGAGGTAAGTTGCCTAATTGTTGTTACAATTGGTTGAATTGTTGTGTGATCAGCTACACTCCCCGAGTTTTTCAGAGAATATCTCCTACCTCTACACTGGGTAATGCACTGAATCCTCTCATTGCTATGGGAAGTGTTATAGCAGCTAGTGCAGAGTTAAATGGAAACCTCAACTGGCTAATGAGATGCATACCAGAGTAGCCTCAACTGAATGTGATCATGTGATCAGCTACACTACCTGAGCTTCTAGAATATTGCTCCTGTCCTGGGTAGTGCTCAGAAAGTTTCAGTTGGCTCTGCATTTTATCATATAGTGCAGTGTCAGGTTATAATCCTGGAACTGGCCAATTGGATGCATACCTGAGAAGCCTCACCTGAATATTGATATGTGATCAGCG
Source organism: Xenopus laevis (assembly GCF_017654675.1). Lineage (NCBI taxonomy): Eukaryota > Metazoa > Chordata > Amphibia > Anura > Pipidae > Xenopus > Xenopus laevis. Next base: position 155,472,410 of record NC_054371.1, read on the forward strand.
ACACACTTACCTGAGCTTCCAAAGAATTGCTCCAGCCCTGTGTTATGGCTGCTGCTACACTGGGGATGACCTGAATCCTTTCTTTCTTGCCATCAAAGTTGCACAGGCTTAAAGTGGTTCATGTGCCTAGTTAGTAGCAAATTGACTGTATATGTCCTTATGTAACATAGATTGTAGTAGTGAACCCTCTGGCTAATTGGGGCATACCTGAGCAGCCTCTGGTGAATGTAATCATGTGATTAACTAGAGGTGTGGCAAATCCTTAGCTTCCAGCGTATAACTTCAGGGGCTGGGTGGTATGCTCTGTTGTTTCATTCAAAGTAGTCCTCCTCTTAGGGTCTTTTCTCCAATTTTCAGGTGCCCAAGGTGGGTTATAAGGCTGTTGTTTTAGGAAGCCATATGCAATAGATATTTCAGAGGCCTGTATTTGGATTACTAAAAGGTGGGTAATATTACCTTGCACAATGGGGTTCCAGATCTTAGGGGTTTTGTGCTACCTGCAAGTTAACACAATTATTGTGGCAGGCAGAATTCATGATTGGTACTCTGCCTATCTGAATGTATTACATTGTGTTAACACTCAGGCTATATCTATGTTTTAATACTATACTGTGTGCTCTAAATCTGTAGTATAAGCATGCCTAAATCTGCAGCACAAATTGTTAATTGTGTCTTGTTGTTGGTATGCCCTATAGGCTGTTAACAGTTCGGGGTTTGTAGGCCCTTGCAATGTTTCTAAGACCAGGCAGTATGGATGTGTTAAGCTGTAACACAAGTGCAGGTTCTTGTGCCCTGTTATATACAAGATCAAAATGGGTAGGTCATATGTTGCAATTGAACTATAGTTTCACTGGACCTGTATTAATTATTGGGCTCTGGTATAAGCAATGTTTATATAGACTGCCCAAATGTCTGAGTTTTGCAGAGATTCTAGAGTTTAGCAGTATGCTAATTTGAATATGATTTTCTCTGCACTGCGGTCACTACTTGGTAATATACACACTTGGTAAACAGCATTTGACTTCTGTGTCGTACAGGGCTCCCTGAGTTTGATTTATGTGATAGACCAGTCAGAATGTAGGTTATTGAGAGGGTTCATCAGTTGACTCCATGATAGGGTTGAAGCAGGTGCTTCAGAGTGTTCCACTAATCTCTGCATGGCTAGGTTCTACCACAGTACTTATTGGTTTTGCCCAATTGGTAGGGTTGGCAGCCGGTCTGTATTACAAGCAGGGTATTAAAAGGCTTGTAAATCACATCTTAATTAGATTGCATCTTCTCTGCCTTGTTTGTGAAGCTATGCTGCACTGTTGTTGTTGGCAGGAGTGAGGTGCCTGGTAGCAACAAGCAGATAGGGCACATGTACATTCCCTTGTATTACTCTCGCTAAAATGTTGTCACTTTGTGGTGTTCAGGGATGTTAACCCTTGCAATTGTATTGGATGTGGGATTAAGATTACTGGCCTTGGAGCTGCTTAAAGGTTATATTAAAGCAATAGGGTTACATGTTTTGCAATAGTTGCCATTCTATACATTTTTTCCTCAGGAAAGGAGGTGTCCCTGACAAGGGAGTCACATCCACAGTAGTGGACATGACGTTTGCTTTTAGGTTATGATCTGCTATCATAGTCTGTGGATGTAGAGTTATATGTTCCTGCCTAGTTAACTGGTCCAGGCTATTGCTTAGGTAACAGTCTACCACTTGCCCTGAAGTATATTCAGGGGGTCTCTAGCTGAGTAGCTTGGAACAGAGTTTTTTTTGGCTTCCATCAGACTAATTAGGATAAGAGACTAAAGCTGGCCATAGATGAAAAAATCCGATTGTACAAATCCTCGAGCGATCGGACTTTCCCATCTCCCGACCCGCCACTAACCATTCAGATCAAAGTCTTTACCATTCAGATCAATAACGTACAAAAAAAACAGATCAGCCAATGTTCTGCCCCTGACAGCAATCGTATGAAAGTTATGTCCAACCAAAGCTAGTGACAGTCACCCACTGAAAATCGTACGATCAGCAATACATGCAGAGATATTATCGTCAGCCGAAATTTTCTAACCTGTCCAAACGACCGATCTCCACCGGACGAAAAATGTCAGGACTCTCCACACACGGCCAGAAAATCGTACGAATCCTCGATTCGAATGATCGGATCTTTGCGTCTATGGCCAGTTTAACACATTGCTTAGGTAGGGCATGTGTGAACTTGGTCCTAGTTGGAGACGGATTCCTTTGTTCCTGCCGAGTGTCTATGTCCACTGGGAATGTGCCTTCCTGTTCTCAGGTCATTAGTGTAGGTGCAGGGGCACTTAGTCTGTTCTTGGTGCTTGCCTAGGTGGTAATGAGGGATCAGTTGTCCTGCTTGTCTCATGTTATAGTAATCATTTGAAACATGGTTTCCTTGATGTGTCAAATGCCCAAATTAGGGACTGTTTGTCTAGCTATTGGTGTGCCTGTATAAGGGAACTTCTTGGAAATAGGTTACCCACAGGAGTTTTAGTATTGGAGTAAGATTACTTTTGGCATGATAGTAACCTTTTAGGGGGCCCTGGCAGGATGTACAGTGTACTAGTCACTTTTTTTTGCTCAGTCACAAAGGTAGCAGAACTCCCATTTCACAAAGAAAAAAAAAAAACACCTTGAATTTTCCATATATGAAACTAAGTGTTTTTTTCTTTGTGAAATGGGAGTGCTGTTACCTTTGTGATTAGGAAAAATCTATGGAAAGTAAGGACATGAATGCAAGATGAAAAAAGACCTACAAATCATGAAAAAAAACCTAAAAGTTTTTGAGGGGTTTAGGTAATATTCTTTTGGTAAAGACAAGTGCTTTGTTTACATATTTCCGTTATCAGAAGTCCAGGGATATGGCACACGTTTTCAAGTTGTGAGCCACATTCAAATGTAAAAGAGTTGGGGAACAATGCAGGCATGAGAACAATTCCTGGGGTGGCAAATAAGAGCTGTCATTGGTTATTTGGTACTACCCATGTGGACTGCATACAGGAGGCTCTGTTTGGTAATACATCTGGTTTTTATGCAACCATAACTTGCCTCCAAGCCTGGAATAAAAATAAGCACCTGCTTTTAGGCAACGGGGAGCAACAGCCAAGGGATTAGTGAGCAACGTGTAGTTCACAAGCCACTGGTTGGGGACCACTGGCCTAGAGTGTTAAAATAAGATCCACATGCATAAATCAGTAGAGTTCACCAGTCATGATGTGGGGTCTGGGTGCACCTGCCCCAGTCCTGCAGCTTGAGGAGAAAGAACACATCATCTATAGTGTTTGGCAGGCACACACAGAATCCCACAAACAGCGGATAAAGATCTGCAGTTATTTTCTGTTGCTTGTTCGTCGGATTCTGTGTGTCTAATATACAAAAAGGGAGGTTGTGGGAGCACTCGAAAGGTTAAGTTAAAATATTTTTATGTACAATGGAAGTGCTACTGATTTGGCCAATTAATCAATGCACTTCCCTGGTTCCGTCTCATAAGTAATTCAGTATATACCTGTATGCAAGTGCATGTGTTTACAAAAACAGGGGTTTTTAGTTACAAAGTTATGATCATAAAGTTGTTAAGCCACCATACCACATCAAGGTAAACCCCATGCGGTGGTCCCTAACTTGTTTACCTCCGTTCATAGTATAAAAAGTCTTGTACCTCTCTGCATAGTAGCATTACTTGTAATAAGTGTCTCCTGAACCTTGGCTAAGCTTCATGTGGTTTGTAGCACCCCATACCCACCCCTTTAAACAAATGGCGGTCCTATTTTTAAAAAATGGGCATTGGTTTGGGCAATCTCTCTCTTAAAAGCTGCAAAAGCCTCACTGATTGGACTTTTCCTTGAAATGGGAAATGCTTTTCCTATGGACAGCACTGGCAGTCATTGGCTTAAATACTGGTTAGGAACAAGTGCTTGCCATGCTAAGCAGTGATTTCAGAACTTTTCTCAAACCACATTGCTCTAGCTTCTGTGACTCAGAGTGATGCTAGTGACTTAAGCTAAACCACTGTGGGGTATAATAAGATTCTACAATATGCATATCCAGCCATTATCACTCCACTCCCAATAGTTTGTTCCATTGTTGCTTTACAAGAAGAAATTTTCCAAGTTCCTTGATTCTGTGGCATGAGCGAGTGGCACCATTGCCCATACTTAAAAATGTATAGAGATAAATTTGCAACTGTCGATCTCCCCAGGTGGAAAATCCCTAGTAACTGTAAGTAATAATCTGTGCTATTGTATCACTTGGCTGTTTGCCACCCCAAGATGTTATACTGCAGACAGACATCCAGACACTTTCCTGCCTAGCAATGAAGGAATCTCAGGCTGTTATAATTAAACTATTTTCCCATTTAATAGATGTTTATTGCTACAGGTATGGGACCTGTTATCCATAATTCTCAGGACCAGGGGTTTTCCTGATAACCGATCTTTCCACCTTAAGTCTACTAGAAAAACATTTAAACTTTAAATAAACTCAATGGACTGGCCTCCAATAAGGATTAATTATATCTTAGTTTGGATCAAGTACAATGTACTGTTTTATTATTACAGAGAACAGAAAATAGTTTTTAAAAGTTTGGATAAAATAGAGTCTATAGGTGACGGCATTCCAGTAATTTGGAGCTTTCTGGATGATGGGTTTCCAGATAGTGGATTCCATAGAAACACTCTTCATGAGGCATGTGTGTCTTTGTCAGAGGTTACTATCCACAGAAGACTTCATGAACAGAAATACAGAGGCTACACTTCAAGATGCAAACCACTAGTTACCCTCAAAAACAGGATGGCCAGATTACAGTTGCAAAAAAGTACTTAAAAGAGCCTGCAGCATTTCTGGAAAGGGTGTTATGGACAAACAAGACCAAGATTAACCTGTATTAGAGTGAGGGCAGAGACATGCTGTTATTTCGGGAGATTAGTTGCCCAGCGAAAAAAAACATTCTTCAAGTGACTAAGTGGGGTGGCACTCAGATCGCTTCGGCTTTCCGGAGTTGCCAGAAGTTTCCTCGTGAGGTGACTTTGGAAAACGAAGCGTTCCGAGTGCCATACTGCCAGTGATTTACATTCAAGCCGGCGGGAAGGCAGTTCAGGAAGATTAGTCTCCCGAAGAAGCGATTTGTCCCGAAAGGAGAGGAAAGTGTGAGTAGAAAAAGGAATTGCCCAAGATCCAAAGCATACCAGCTCATCTGTTAAACATGGTGGTGGGGGTGTAATGGCTTGGGCATGTATGGCTGTCAAAGGTACTGGCACCCCTATGTTCACTGATGCTGTAACTGCTGATGGCAGTTGCACAATCAATTCTGGGGTGTATAGAAACATCTGCTCAATTTCCAGTAAATGCCTCTAATCTCAAATGAATGGAGCTTCATCCTGCAACAAGAGAATGATCCCAAACATACCGCTTAGGCAACACTGGAGTTTCTCAAAGCTAAAAAATTTAAAATTCTTGAATGGCCAAGCCAGTCACCTGATTTAAATCCAATTGAGCATGCCTTCCATATGCTGAAGAGGATATGAGCCACCGGAACGAGCAGGAGTTGATGTACTGCCAAACCGAGCCCCCTTTAGACTGCCTATCCATATACAATTGAATGTGGCTCATAGGTAGACAAAAGGTTGGGGGACCTCTAGTCTATGGTATCTTATAGCAGACCCTCCTGGCATTTGCCAGAACAAGTAGATTGCCAGTAACTTCTACATGATTAGTTTCAAAAAAAGTATTCACAGATGTCGAGGAGGTGGGTCTATTCAATTGTCCAATAGGACATTAGTCTGACATGTCCATTAAGTACTCAACACCTTTCTGGAGTGAGCCTTTAGCACTTTAGGAAGTTGCAAGCCCTATGTTTGATAGGCCATGTTGATCAATTTAGATTGGCCTTGCCTATTAACTTCAGGAATTACAAAAAGTTTGTCAGATCTTCCCTTAGTTTGTTGTAGATAAATTATTATTTATATACAGTAACTATGTCTGTTTGCCAGAGTTGTGAAAAGAAAGCTGGCAAAACAAACTCCCTCCATAAAACTAGATGGCGTTGAATAACTGGAAAAGGTAGTCTCGCTGACACTTGATCGCTATCTTTTTTTGAGGGGGAAATTTTTAAATAAATAGTGGTTTGAGACTTCCTCTAAAGTCTTTAATTATTTTGAAGTAAACACTCGTTAGACTACTGGCACATACCATGTCCCTGGAAAGGTTCTTGCTAGTGGTGTGAGATGAAGAACCATCATTTTATTAACCTTTTGGCCACTGAATCCCTGTTAAAGCTTAGATAGCTGAGACTTGAAGTTTTAAAAATCTCATACTTAAGCACTTGTCAGCTCCTATATCTGTGACATTGAAATCAGTTCTTAGTCAAAGTTAAAGGGAATTCGGTATTGAAAAGAGCAAACAGATTTTTTTTCAATTTTGAAATCTGACATGGGGCTAGACATGTTGTCAGTTTCCCATGTGCCCCCAGTCATGTGGCTTGTGCTCTGATAAATGAGTGATGTAACTCAGTCTGATAGACCCTATTTAATGAGCCTCTGACTGTCAATCTCCAAGCCTTTAAGAGAAACCTCTGAGGACAAGGAAGGATTATTGGACTCTACAGGAGCAAATGTGCCCTATGCAGTAGTGCTAGTGGTTTCCCCATGTAGTATACAGGGCTTGCTATAATAGATTTTATAATCATTCACAATAAATATATGATTTATAGCGAATCAAACCTTAAAGGGAAACTAAAGTCTAAAATAGAATAATGCTAGAAATGCTGTATTTTGTATACTAAAGATAAACACAAACTTACTGCACCAGAAGCCTAATTAAACAAATGATTTATGCTTTCAAAGTTGGCTGCAGGGTGTCGCCATCTTGTTACTTTGCAATTTCTTTGCAAGACAAGACTGTGCACATGCTCAGTGTGGTCTGGGCTGCTTAGGGATCATCATAAATTATCAAAACAACACAAGTCAAATATCTGCCACAGAAGCAGATAAAGCAAGACTGATTAGTAATCAGAATATGCAGACTGCACTGGTTCCTGTGTTGTCATGTAATCTAATGTGGATTTTATAGTTTTTGTATTGTTTAATACAAACTTTCTCCAACTCTCCAGAACCAGTGGCTGCAGTAAAATAATCCTCCAAATAGAATCCCAGTTTATCTGTTTAAATCTGGCTCCATGATCTTTGTCCCTGCAGCTGGAGTTGGAAACATTAGAGGATGTAAAGGCAAAAATAAAAAAACATTTTTACTTTATTAACTGAAAAAGAAACCTATCCCCAATATACTTCAATTAAAAAAATCTGTACAGTTTTTATAAGAAACCTGACTGTATGCAGTGAAATTCCCCCTTCATTTACTTGCTCTGACTGCTGCAGATATGAATCTCATGTAAAGATTCCAAGCAAACCGCACTTACTTTATCGTTTACTTTTCCAAGGTATGGGTGCACGTCAAATAACCTGTTCACCAAGGTTATAACTTAAACACGTTTCTCCCCACAGACAGCACTCCAAATTCTTAATTAAAATTCGCCTTTATTTATATTGGGGCAGGATAAGCATGCAACGTTTCGAGTGGCACTCCACTCTTTATCAAGCATATAATGGAGGCCATACACGGGCCGATAAAAGCTGCCGACAGACCGTGTCGGCAGCTTATTGGCCCGTGTATGGGGGCCCCCGACGGGCTTCCCCGATCGAGATCTGGCCGAAAGTCGGCCAGATCTCGATCGGATGGGATTAAAAATCCCGTCGGATCGCGGCCGCATCTGTTCGTTGATGCGGTCCCGCGATCCGACCGCCCGTTTGGCGAACGCTAGGATCCGATCGTTGGGCCCTAGGGCCCACGATCGGATCAGCCCGATATTGCCCACCTCAAGGTGGGCATATCGGAGGGAGATCCGCTCGTTTGGCGATGGCCACCTTAAGATATAATCTCGACATGGTCGTCGGCTGTTCTACAGGGAAACAAACAAAGCTGCTCCAGTTCTGGGAAGTCTGTCCCCCCGTCCTTTGAAAGTATGATCCTTTTCCTGCAGAGCAGTTAGGGACCGTCTCAAGTTTTCTATCCACAGCAGTCAGAGCAAGTCAGGTTTCTTATAAAAAGGTACACTTTATTTAATTAAAGTATTTCAGAGATAGATTTCTTTTTCATTACAGCAAGTATAAATGGGATTTTATTTTTTTGCTTTTACATCCCCTTTAAGTTTGAGGAAAGTAAGATTTTTGATTGAATTGGTCCATTATCTAACAGTTGTCGAACATAAGTGATTGTTCTCTGTATTACAATTTCTGAAATCAACAGATGATTTATGTTGGAGTTTTCTTGTCATGGTATTTTTGTGCAATAGCCTGTAATTCTCATTGGTCTTTTTTTTTTTTTTTTTTTTTTTTTTAATTTCACTCCAAACAACCACAAAGTTCATTAACCTGGATATCTTCAATGTTTGCACATCTTCCCATGCACCTCTTAGTATTTTTTCAGGTCTTTGATTATTTTATGTGGAGGAAGTTGACCTCCTCCACATGTAAATGGATTGGAGGAAGAAGGCATTGGTTCTGGTTTCTCCGGTAATTTTAGTTGAAATCAAATTGCTTTAATTAGCAGTTCTACTAAAGTGACCTCAAATGATGTATGAGCGACCTCCTCTGCCACATCTGTCCCTGAATCACCTAGGATTTAATACTTTAAATAGTTTTTTTAATAATCACATGACATTGTTTCCTCTCTGGAATGTTTTCTAGTGTATTTCCTTCCGCTATTGCCTTCTTTATCCAACCTATCCTATCCTGCTGTATCTATTGCAGTATCTCCTTGTGCTACATACACACAATCCAGAGGCTGATTTATCAGTCTTTATATGTTGATTCTCTGGGTTGAGTAACATTGCATAAAAAGTTTAATAGAATATTATTTAAAAACGCACTCTTTTGCCCTTAATGATATTACCTAACTTGTGACTCACCTATTATCACTGCTAATTCTCACAAATTCTAAAAAAAAAAAAAATAGAAATGAAGCAAAACAACAATGTAAAAGCACCCAAAACTGGGAGTGTCCACAAAAGCATAGGAAGATGTTTTAGAAAAGTACAGGTTCCATTATCTGGAAACCCATTAATCCATTATCAGGACCTGGAGTTTTTCATATACAGATTTTTGTAAATTGGATCTCCTTACCTGAAGTTGACAAAAAAAACTTTTATACATTAAATAAACCCAATAGGCGTTGCCTCCAATAAGGATTCATTAAATCTTAGTTTGGATCAAGTACTGTTTTATTATTACAGAGAAAAAGGAAATAATTTTGAAAAATTTGAATATCATGAAAATCAAGTTGGCTTTCCTGTAATTCGGCTAACGGATCCCATACCTGCATTTATTTTTTACATTAATGGAGCCCATGGGCAGTATTGGGGGCCCTAAAACTCACTTTGAGGGTCACATTCAGGCTGTGCTACTGCAGTTAATCAACTTGTGTCTACAATACTACACATTTATTTTAAGGTGAATGTCCCCTTTAACCTTGAGACATATTGCAGTTACAATTAACACATTAAAATCACCAGGTAAACAACACAAATAGAGGTTGTTTCACCATCCTCAAATGTGAGGATACACACACACATATATATATATTTTGGTATTTGGTTGATTTAGGCCCTTGCAGCAGATACACATTTTCTTCTCAAACGTAATTAGCTTTGCATCACTGCTGCCATCTGCTGTACACAATCTGGAATTACAACTTGTTTACAGGTGGAAAATGTATTAGTACCATGTAATGATGTGGCAGCACCAGGGAATAGTGTTCACCTTTATTACGTTAAGGTGTGTGGGGGATTCTTAAATATCTACTTTGTATTTACATTAAAACAATCCTTATTGTTCTTAATTCTAGCATTGTGGCAGGGAATGAATTAATGTATGCTCAGCTTCTTTGGGTCATGCTCCTTTATAAAGATCATGCCGACATTTTGTTTTTTTTAATGAAAATCCTCCACCTTTGGGTCCCAAAGCATTAATTAACGATTAATGAGCATTCTCTGGAAAACTTTTGGGCAATGAAAACAAAAGTGCGCTGAGGGAACACAGTGGGGGTGTCGTGGGACCCTGCTTTCTTCTCAGTGCTGAAATGAGAGATCTCCTTCAGGAGGTTACACTGCAAATATGTTTCATTTCAGTTTGATGTAGGGCTCATGGGATACATGTTCCAAGGGATTAAATGAATTAATTGTGTCCGAATCTTTCTAAAGAGAGCAGAGTGCGGCGGCCCGGAGTGTGTGTCAGCCAGGAGATCTTTCACCTCATGCAATTCAGCTTCTTTTCTCTTCACACTGGGATACCAAAGGATAACTACTGAGAATGTCGTTTGGTATACACAAATCAAGCTAATACAGGTTAACAGAAAAAGACATTAAACAAGAGGTGCCATTTGCAGAAGCAGTTTCATGAAAGCATTACCCCAGAATGTTTTGCATTCCAACATGCCCTCATTGCACAGAACACACTTTATACATTAAATGACTTTCTTTGCAGTTCTTGTCAACTGTTGACTATACTCTTTCTATAGAGCCATTGATTCTGACAGAGGAAAATATATACTTTTTAATTAACAAAAACAGCAATACGATAGCGCTGCTCCATTTTAGTTGTTTTAAAAATGTTCAAGCCAAGAAGACAAAAGTTCCCCAGAGGGTCCCCAATCTGGGAGCAACACCCAAAGGGTTGTGAGCAACATGCATGCAAGTCATTGGTTAGGGATCACTACTCTAGCCCCTCCTTTCTGACACGTTTCATGCCATTACCAACTTCATCTATGGAGGCCTCTGATGAAGTGGCACAAAACACAATGGGATAGAGGAGCTAAAGAGGGTTCTCAAGCATTGCAGCATCTCTGCCATGTGGTACAGGTATGGAATCCATTATCCAGAAACCCATTATTCAGAAAGTTCTTTCGGGAAGGCCATCTCCCATAGACTCCATTTTAATGAAATAATTTACATTTTAAAAAAATGAATTCCTTTTTATTTTTAATAATAAAACAGTACTTGATCCCACTAAGCAACACCCAAAGGGTTGTGAGCAACATGCATGCAAGTCATTGGTTAGGGATCACTACTCTAGCCCCTCCTTTCTGACACGTTTCATGCCATTACCAACTTCATCTATGGAGGCCTCTGATAAAGTGGCACAAAACACAATGGGATAGAGGAGCTAAAGAGGGTTCTCAAGCATTGCAGCATCTCTGCCATGTGGTACAGGTATGGAATCCGTTATCCAGAAACCCATTATTCAGAAAGTTCTTTCGGGAAGGCCATCTCCCATAGACTCCATTTTAATGAAATAATTTACATTTTAAAAAAATGAATTCCTTTTTATTTTTAATAATAAAACAGTACTTGATCCCACTAAGATGTAATTAATCCTTATTGGCGGCAAGACAATTGCATTGGGTTTATTTAATGTTTAAATGATTTTTTAATAAACTTTAAGGGGGTTATTTATAAAAGGTTGAGTTGATTTTTACCTGAAAATATTGAGTTTTCAATGGTATTTTTAAGTCTAAACTACTCTAACTAAATATTATTACGGTATTAAAAAAAAAAATGTTTCGAGATTTATTATACCCTGAAGCTGGAAATAGCTGAAATCCAAAAATACTCCAGTTAAAACATGTCGAGGTCATGTAGAAGTCAATGGCAGAGGTCTCTTGAACCATTTGAAGATGTTTGTAGCTTTCATGATGTTCAGGTTTTTTTCGGTGGGTTTCGCTCGAGTTTTTTCATAAATTAGAAAACATTGGAGTTGTGAGTTCATTTGAGGTATAAGAAACCTCACAAACTCGACCTTTGATAAATAACCCCCTAAGTATGGTTTCCAAATTACAGAATGTCCCCTTATCTGGAAACCCCTAGTCCCTAGCATTCTGCATAACAGGTCTCATGCCTGCATGTAAACATTTAAACACCATAGTTAACATTCCCAGGCATGTTACAAATGCTGGAAATTGCTATAGAGTTGGAAATACGCACAATTAAAGGAATAGTTCAGTGTGAAAATAAAAACTGTAAATAGATGGGCAGCCAAACACGTAATGTATAAAGGCTGAAGTGACTGATGTGTAACATCATAGCCAGAACACTACTTCCTGCTTTTCAGCTCTCTAACTCCGAGTTAGTCAGCGACTTGAAGGGGGGCCACATTGTACATATCTGTTCAGTGAGTTTGCAATTGATCCTCAGGATTCAGTTCAGATTCAAAAGCAACAGATATGACCCAGGTGCCCCCCCCCTTAAGTCTCTGGTTACTGCCCGGTAACCAGGGTAACCAATCAGTGTAAACCAAGAGAGCTGAAAAGCAGGAAGTAGTGTTCTGGCTATTATGTTAGACATCCAGTCACTCCAGCCTTTATACATTACATTTTTGGCTAACTAACTATATTAGAAACATTTTTTATTTTGCACAGCCTATTTATTTACCCAGTTTTTATTTTTACACCAAACTGTAATTTTCCTTTAATAGACACCAATGTGTTAAAGAAAGGCACTGAACTGTACACGATACAGAGGGGGAAAAAACTATTTTCATTGTGTATAATTTTTTTCTCATATGGTAAAAAGGAGTTAATGGTTATGAAGAGGATTAAATATATTAATGAGCTAAATCCACTAAAAGTATAAGCCAGGTAATTAAATGTGCAATTTTCTGATCCAATTTTTGGAACGTGAAAGGAATTGCAGACACAGTGTTGCAAACAAACTTTTTGTTATGGACCCAGCTAGAAACATTTAGTGCAGGCAAATGATTTGGCATTAACATTTTTTTTGTCTCTAAGTAATTGTTCAATATAAATAAGGACATTGTGAAAACATTTATGTGCTTTTTGTAGACCCTAAACTTAAAATGTGTGGTGTCAATTTTTTGGGTTAAAAAAAACCTCATGTTTCGAGATTTATTATACCCTGACCCTGGAAATAGCTTGAATATGAAAATACACCATCTAAAACCTGTAAATGTCACGTAGGAGTCAATGGCAGAGGTCCCTTGAACTATCTGTAGATGTAAATAGCTTTCATGATGTTTGAGTTTTTTTCGGAGGGTTTTGCATAAAACTTGATCAATTTGAGTTTTCGGGTTGTAACCCCTGAACTCATTTGAGTTTTTTCTTAAATAAGAAACCATTTGGGTTGTAAGTTAATTTGAGTTCATTCGAGGTATAAAAAAACTCGAAACCTCAAAAAATGTGACCGTTGATAAAAAACCCCCCTAGATGTAGGAAAGCTTTTTTAAGGGTTAAAAAGGGATAAGATAATTTAATACATTGCAAATCACAATGCTATGAGTTTTTGGGATCGCAGTGGATGTGATCTAATCAGAATTTTAGATTTTTAAAACATAATGACCTTGAGGTGGGCATTGTAAGAACTGTCTGAAGATTTTGCTGACGCTACTAAATTGTGCAAACTATATATTCTATACAGGATGTTGCCACTTTGCAGAGAGATTTGACTAAATTGAAGAACTGGGCCACAAACTGACAAATAAGGTATTTTTGTGAATAACCACCTGGATAACTCTAGGCAGTGTGGCTCAATAAAATGCTGTCTTGCATAAATAAGGGTATTTACTCAGTTGCCTCTTTATAGGTCCCAGTAAGGCCTCACCTAGAGGGAGGAAAAAATTACCAAAAATTAAAAAATTTGGGTGAATTTGAATCAAATTCAATTCAAGTTTTTTCACCAATAAAGCTGTATGCACAAAATGTCTCAATGTCTTAAATATATTGATAATGAGTTGAGTGCAGAGGACTCTTGTATGTGTCTATATGTATTTTGTTGTCACAGCCTCATTGCACCCCCGCCTAATGGTTTTAAAAGCTAAAGCAAATAGTCCAAATCAAGCATCCCCACAGAGCAGGGTATTTGGTTTGATATACCTGGGGTAGTGCATAATCCCACATTAGTCTTGCCTTAACTTCCACTTTAGGTGACGTAAAATTTTCTCTAATGATAGATTTGTTCTGATTTATGTTTAGAGACTATTTTGCTTGAACATTTTTCCATATTCTTAGATTATTCTTTTGGGACTTGCAGGTAATATATTGCTTCGGGGACAGCAAATGATCAATTATAGAAGGCTCCATCTCCAAATGAAAGTTTTTGCAAAGGCTTCAAAGCTGCAATAAGTTTAATGAAGTATCCTGGGGAAAGAGTCATTTCAAAGCAAGAGAGGATTAGTGTCTAATAAAAACTCTGGCTCTGCTTGTCTTACAAATTCTGGATTTCAGCATCAGTCTGTACATGGGTGGCACACGCATGGTAAGTCAGTTCTATGACACGAGGGGTGCATCGTTAGATAAACAAGCCCCAGGGTGCTGAATCACATTTATACACAAGATGTAAATTAAATGGATACTTGGTAGACTCTTAATTTGTCATTTTTCTTCTCAATACAGTGTAAGAAAGAGATAGATAGATAGATAGATAGATAGATAGATAGATAGATCTGTATCCAGAACCATACATTGAAAAAGGCTACAGTATATGTAATTACATACATGACAGAATCTGATATTTTTTTTCTTCTACAAGATTGAAATTTTATATAATAAACTTTATATTAATTCATATCATGTTTACTTTCCAATGGTTTTGTTATCACAACATCTTGCTTAATATGTGGAGTAAAGGTCCAACATGATGGACAGATGAACTGTACACAGTGTCCCTGCATTGCATGTGTATAAAGCACGATATTCTTTTTCCTGTTGATATAAATAGAATAAGGTCACTAAATATCAGGTGGACATCCTGCTTCCGCTGTGTATTTATAGGGTTTGGAGGGGAAGTATGAAATGTATTCCTTAAAAAAAAAAAAAAACAGAGCTTAACTCTTTGATAACTATGCTATACAGTTTAATGCAGTGTGTAGATTGGGAAATTTAATCCTGGAGTAGGTATGTTAGAAAACTATGTTGCTTCTACACAGCACTTATCTTTTGTCTTTCTTTCTCTTCCTAGTTTCTTATCTTGCCTTTTCCCCTCTTTATTTCTAATGTGCCTACTTTCTGATTTCCTTTTTTCCAATACAGAAATTGAGTTAATAATACCTGTGATTGACATGGTTATCCTCCTGCACATAACAGACAAGTACTGTAGTGTTTTCAGAAGTCCATTATTTGGTCCATTATTTCTCATCCACTTATATAACTAGATGTTACCAGTCTGCCAATGTCGAACCCTAATAGAGCCCCAACAATGAAAGATTACTGTCTCTTTATAGCAAGAAAATAAAATTGCATTTTAGTGAAGAACCCACATTACCCTCTACACATCTGTACCCTCCATCAGATTTGTAATATTCTAATACCCCTGTAATTACTCATTCTTTTTAAATTCACTCTTCTTTGTCATTACCTGTTTGCATCATATTCTTCTTTTCTTCATTACTTTAATTTTTTTTCCTTTCTTTTCCCAGAAACCCAGTTCCTGGAACTAGTCTTCAACTATGTTTGGATTAATATTACATACACTCAGACAATAACACACAGATGAGGTGGAACACACTCATAGAGACATTCGCTAACCTCTCCTTTATATTCCCTACAGCCATTTTGTTAGATGTGTTAAACAACGGGAGCTAAAACTCAATCCTGTCATCACAAAAATCCCCTTATAAGTCATTCATAATCCGTTTCCTATCAGATCTCTGCTGGCACACAAAATAATATTAGTAATATTATGTTATGATATTAAGTATAATAAAGTATATTCTAGTAGAAATACATTCTGCCTTAGCTGATGAAACTATTTTCTTTGTAAAGATGACTATGTATCATTCTTATGAAAGCAGATGATATCCACACATGTAAAAATGTCAGAAAACTATACCCGCATTGATGAGTTTATACTTCTGGGCTTTTCCAACGTTTCTCTGAAGTTTCAACTCTTCCTTTTTCACCTCTTTCTCTTCATCTATCTCTTTACTCTGCTGGGCAACATAACAATCATTTCAGTGGTCACACTGGACTCTGTTCTTCATACCCCTATGTATTATTTTCTACGTAACCTGTCCTTCCTTGAAATTTGCTATGTTACAGTCACACAACCCAAGCTGCTTCAGACCTTTGTTGCCAAAAGCAAGGCCATCTCTTTCAGTGGCTGTTGTGCTCAGATGTACTGCTTCTTCACTCTTGGTGTCACTGAGTGCTTTCTTCTGGCTGTTATGGCTTATGACAGGTATGTGGCCATCTGCAATCCATTGAGATATTACAATGTGATGAGTAAAGCTACATGCCTAAGGCTGGCCATCATCTCTTGGGTTTCTGGCAATCTAATATCCCTTGGTCAAACAGTTTCCATTTTTACCCTTCCATACTGTGGCTCTAACATTATTAATCACTTTTTCTGTGACATCCCACCTCTGCTCAAACTAGCTTGCACTGATGTTTCTGCCAATGAAATTGCTGTTGCAGTAACTGGTTTTCTAGTTCTTCCCCTACCTTTTATTATGGTGCTTTGCTCCTATGGAAGAATCATTACTGCTATCATACGCATCAGCTCTAACAAAGGGCGCAAGAAGGTCCTCTCCACCTGTGCTTCACACTTTGCCTCTGTCACCTTGTTTTTTGGCACGGGTGCATTCACCTATGTACGGATGAAAACAAGCAACACACCTGATAATGACAAAATATTGTCTCTTCTCTACAGTGTGGTAACTCCTTTACTGAACCCCCTTATATACAGTTTAAGGAACAAAGAGGTAAAAGCTGGACTTAGAAAACTGTTGGATGGTAAGACAAGAGGCATAGAAACACAAACATAAATACTACAGCCCATTTGGAGCACCATGGCTTAACTACTAAAACATATTTAAATAAAAATTGGATTGTTCTGCCATAAGTATGGATTTATGCTGTCTTAGTAATCAACAAAAGGTACTGCATGTTTATATTATTATAATATATTTATATTATAAAGTTACGCAATTTTTGTTTAATTGGGAAATGGCAATTCAATAGTGCAGAGCTTTCGGGATAATAGATCCCATACCTGAATCAATATATAAACAAATTACTAGCAGCAAAACTCCATACTAAATATACATTTTGCCCCAAAATTGCTCTCAGAGAACTGGAATAACACAAAGAAGAAATTAAAATGATCTTGCTGTATATTACAAATATATATCCACGGCTGTCTTGCATGAAGTACCAGTTAGTCCTGGCATAATGCAGTATATTGTTACTGGTATGGGACCTGTTATGCAGAATGCTTGGGACCAGGGGTTTTCTGGATAACAGGTATTTCTGTAATTTGGATGACCATACCTTAAGTCTACAAAAAAGTCACTTAAGCTTTGAATAAGGTTGAATTATATCTTAACTGGGAATATGTACAAGCCACTTATTAAAGAGAAAAAGGAAATGGTTTTTTAAAAAGTGAATTATTAGATTGACATGGAAACTGTGGGAGATGGCCTTCCTGCAATTCAGAACTTTTTAGATAACGGGTTTCCAGATTGCATATCTGTATTCAGCTGTGGATTTAGAAAATGTCCGGATTCGTTATAACACACCAATATACTGCACTCCTTCACCTTCTTTAAGGTTCTCATCAGGGCTTACCAGTTATCACTAGGCAGTGATAACTGGGGACTTAAAATCGAGGTTTCACTGTACTTTGAATGAAATATTTTTCACTGTTTGGATGCTCCTGTATTATTTTTGACTAGTGATATAGACTAAAGCCTAAGCCTTTTTTTGGTAACTGAGACTGTATCCTGGCCAAGCTTGGCACTGCTTAATATAAGAGAACTGATAGCCTTCTGCCTCGTGATGCTTCTCTTGATTGGCATAAATATCCGTGTTTTAATGGATAAACAATGTTTTTCTAACTAAGAGCTATAACAGATCATATTGAATCCTGTTTAACTATATTTTGCATTTAAATTAAGCAAATGTCAGTAAAAGTATGGGATCTATTATCCGGAAACGCGATATCCGGAAAGCTTCGATTCACGAAAAGGCTGTCTCCCATAGTCTCCATTATAATCAAATAATCCAGATTTTAAAAAATGATTTCCTTTTTCTCTGTAATAAGAAAACAGTATCTTGCACTTGATCCCAACTAAGATCTGATTGATCCTTATTGGAAACAAAACCAACCAATTGGGTTTATTTAATGCTTACATGATTTTCTAGTAGACTTCAGGCATGAAGATCCAAATTATTGAAAGATCCATTATCCAGAAAACCCCAGGTCCCAAGCATTCTGGATAACAGGTCCCGTACCTGTACTTCAAGATTACATACAACTCAGGGCTGTTTGTGTTCACAAGGATTTTATAATTTGTTTAACCCATAAATGTGATTAAAGTATAATAAATTAAGTCTCATGGATTTCTGAAGCTAACATTTTCTGCTCCAAAGCTTGATTTATGGGAACCACATAGCCCCACTTCTGATTGGTTGCCTGTTCCAAAAGCTTAATGGAAAGCAGGTCCGGACTGAGAATTAAAATAGGCCCTGGCATTTCAGGTCCCAATCAGCCCCCACCAGCCCACTAAACACTGACTTTCTATGGCACCCTATAGCAGCCCCTCTGGCATTTGCCAGAACCCACAGATTGCCAGTCCTGCCTGCTGGAAAGTTTGACAATAAATAATGCTTGGTAATTACTGAGGCTACTGGCCTGGAATATTGTGTCAAAAAAACGATGCATATTCTTTATGACAGTTCATGTGCAAACTTGTTTCTTTACCATGGATATTTTACTACACATTAAACTATAATTTGTAGCACCAACCAATGGCAGTAGCAGAAGGTGGATTCTGCCACATATTCAGTAAATCAATTATAAATAGGCTGTAGCTCACCTTTAGTATATGTAGGTGGATTCTCCTGCAAGGTGTCCTGTGTCCACACCCAAATTGATACAGTCAGCATTATAGTAGAAAGCAGGACAAATCCAAGGCAGTAGCTATGACTGCAAAGTGCTTTTATTGGGGAAAAATGCTCCACAACATGTTTCGGGCGTTGGCCCTTTATCAAGTGTCCACTTGATAAAGGGCCAACGCCCGAAACATGTTGTGGAACATTTTTCCCCAATAAAAGCACTTTGCAGTCATAGCTACTGCCTTGGATTTGTCCTGCTTTCTATTATTCTGCCACATATTCAACCAGTACATTTAATTTACTGATTTGCATTTGCTTTTATTGCTTCATAGAACTGAGTCATTTGTAATGCTTCACATTTTGTTTTTGATGATCAGAACAGTATTTTAACTCCACTGTTGAACAAACGAATTCTTGTAACGGGTATATTCACAGGTAACATTCATGTCACTCCATTGAACTCAATTTCTAAAAAAAACAAAACAACAAATAACAGGTCAGTGTATGGATTTCCTATCATAAGGTGCAAAAAGCCCAGGATTGCTCCTATAATTTCTATTTACATGCAATACTCAAAAGCTTACTCACTGGGGTTTAAAGCACACCTAGGGCAGCATGCTGATCAGATTCCCAACTACAGACTAGTATCCACCTTATTAGTATTCATCAGTGCAATTCAGGGTATTTTGTTGATCATATATTTCTGTTGCACATATGTTCAGCCAATATAGTGGATCCACAAGAAAAGCATTTTGGTTTATTAGGTACTCTCCTCATTCATATACAAAGCAAAAGGCATTCTGGGAAAGAACCCAAGATTACTCCTAATATTTTTCAGCACATACTTCTGCTTCTGAGGTCAGCTCAAAAGTACAGTTTTACAAAAGTACATGTCCCTATTGAAAGTGTTAGAATCCACTGAACCAGTTTTATCCAATGCATATTGGGTTTGGACTCTTATTCTTTATGAAGCTATTTTTGTTCTTGCTGTTCCATCTTATACAGAGCTGCAGAAAATGCTGGCTCTTTATAAATAGCGTATTATGATAATAACCTTTGCAGCAAACAAACTCCCTATAAAGCTGCAACATTTGATCTGAATCTGGGTGGATTCCAACACATTTGTGAAAGCAGAGCTATGCCGTTTGTTATGATGGCCTTCTTTGATATTAGCTTTAGCAGTTTTAACTGTTTGAGTGAGAAAAGTGCAATGCAATTGATAGATTGTGCTTAGAAATTGTTTATATTGTTAACTGTGTGGTATTTACGTCGTGGAGCAGAACATTGGGAAAGAAGGGTTTCAATGCCAGCTGAACCAAAGAAAATCCCTACAGAAGAGATGGGATTTAAGGCAACCCCTGCTCCTTCCTCCCCACCCAGGATTTTGGCATTTCACACAATGGTCCAGTTGATGCGATGTTCCAGCTCCATGGATCCCTCAGGACAAGGTTAGCAGTGGGGAAGACAGTATAAAGCTACATTGTTCCACAGCAGCATTCTGATAGCATGCCCAGTAATTTTACTTTATATTTTGCAGAAAGGATTTCTGACCTGCAGAGCTCGCTCTCTATTTCTTAAGGTCAGGGAAATGCTCTGTTTATTTCAGCAGTTAAAGATGATTTGTTTTTTTATATTTTCAGCCAACACATATGCCATATTTATGCACAAGTAAAATGCTTCAAACTTAAATACCTAATCGGTATGTTTGGCAATCCATACTAAAATACAGCATAGGAGCACAGTCACCTGCACTTTGCCATTTTCCTATCTGATTTTTAATTTCAAATCCTTTTTGACATGCTGATCGCCTTTAAATATTCATTATAACAGGATTAAGCCTATGTTAAGCATTTTTGAATTGCATTAATGAATTAACCTGTAATACCTCTGCCCTGAGGCTTATCCACAAATCCACTATTCATCTGTAGAGCACAGGTTTTATTCTTATATTATATATCCCATGTGTTAGAGCACAATTTTATCATTTAGAAATATACAGTATTTCTCTCCTCGTTTATTTTATAGCCTTATTCAAAGACCCTAGTGTAATCCTGGCACAAGAAAGTGATGCTAGTGCACACACCTTTACACTGTATGCACAAAATAACAAACCATTGTAAAACAATTATATTTTAATTGGCCCATAATTTATTTGCTTTGTAAACATGATGGCTCAGTAGTTAGCACTCCTACCTCATATACCCATGCCTTTGTGGTTTACCTCCAGGTAATCCAGTTTCCTCTTATATTCCACAAACAGATACAGGCAGGTCAATAGGCTCCTGATGAAACTAAACCTAGTGTAATGTGTGAATGTGATTACACATTAGATTATAAAATGCACTGGTACAGGGACAAATATAAATGATGAACAAACTCTGCATAATATGCTGGGTACTGTATAAACATAGGATAAAAACTTAATATTTAAATAAGCAGCCCTGTATTTTATTACCTGCAACTCCTCTTCACTGCCCACTGTTTCAATAAATTGGGCTGTCAGTCCCAACAAACAGAATAATAGAAGAAGAATAATATAATTCAGACTGTATACAAATTGATTTTAATTTGGAATAGGGCAGGGCAAGAGATTTCTCATTTTGTATATATGGAGTTCAGACTATGCCCAGACACAAGGTAAGCACAGTCAATATAGGCCATTGACAATATTTTGGCAGGATCAGTCCAATTGTTCCTAGCTTAGATAAAGAATGACTGTCATGTAGACATGACTTCCCCAGGCTAGTTTGCCTATATTTACAGTTACCTGCTTGTGGTTCTGTCCTCACAATAATGTTTATCTTGCCGCCCCACTGGTGATAGATTGTGACTATCTCCTCTACCAATTTGTGCACTGCATTGATGGGTTTAACTGGCTTTAACCAAAAAAAAAGTGATTCATAAGCCAGAAGAATAAAATGAATAAAAGAAAAGAGAGGACCTTAAAAATAGGGGATTCAAACTATGCCAGGCACAGGTACATTTCTTTAGGGATTTATTTTTTTAACTGCCATATTTAATCAGCGATGCGAAAGATGTTGGCGCTATATAAATACATGTTAATAATAATGAGCTACATTCTTCATATTTTGAGCTGTGTAACAGGGGCCACACATGGGCAGATATAAGCTCCTGATTGTGCCTAACCTGGAGCGTCACTTGAGGAGCAAGTATGCACACCACTCTACCTACACGTGCCTGCGAGCAACCTAGCGAGGCAACCAGACTCTATGGACCGGACTGGGGTAGGCAGCAGACAAAGGTACGTGCTTGGCGCCCTCCAAGCTTTGGGCCCTAGGCATGTGCCTACTCTGCCTACCCCTAGTTCCGGCCCTGTGTCAAATCTTTGCGTCTATGGCCAGCTTTAGACTGGCATTCTGACAATGAAATCTCTACATAATCTGACTGTGGTATGCTAGCACAACTAAGGGCATCTTTTCAACATCTTTCTTGTGCCAAAGCCTTTAGTCATATCATCTTTTATTCTTTGAAAACTCTCTGCCCAGCATAGTCCAAGAGGCCTACTCACTGGTAATACCGAAAATCATGTTCAGCGCTCATCTGTTTATCTAGGCCTTTGACTAATGCATATCCATCTGTTGAGCAGTTAATGTCTGTATGTTCATTTTCACCCTTTGTATTATATTTGTAGACTCCACATTAGATTCCTATACCCTTTCAGTTCTGCTTGTGAAATGTACTGAGCTCCACTGGAAGAAAAACACTACAAATAAAGTTTGTGTTATTATTATTTTATAGCCTTGCAATTAGGCTAACATTATGATCAGTAATTACAAATAATTCCCAACAACAGCACAGAAGGCTCGTTTTGTTTAGGAGCAAGAAACATGTCTCTTTTTCGCATATATATATTTTTTAATATATTTAAATGATATAATCTTCAGAAATTATTTTGCTTTTTATTTCATACATGCTCAAATGTTAACAGATGTAACAGTTACGTTAATATGGAACATGGTACATTCACACATACACTTTGAACTCATTAATAAGAGCTAACAACCCCTCTTTTAACAAGTATTTTCCAAACAAAAATATTTGGACATTTCGTACAATGCTTGTTCATGAAACACAGTTTCCTCGCAAGTAGCCAGGCATTAATAAGCATAATCTAATATAAGGGCAGTATTAGATTTCTGACATAATATTAACCAAAACTGTGCAAGCAGTTTAATGGCAAAGCCGGATTAATACCAAATGGGGCCCTAGGCAAGGTAGTGTTTTGGGGCTCTGCTTGGTCCCCACTTTAAAAGAAATAGAGAGAACTAAGAATATGCAGTGAGTAGCACAATGAAAACTGTTGACCATGCCCACTTTGTGGTCACACCCACATACCTCTCTCTCCCATTATATGAAAAAATGTTTTCCATGTTTAGAATGCCAGCATCAGAAGCACAAAGTGAACCAGAAGACAACATGTATCTATCTATCTATCTATCTATCTATCGCTACCTGTTTATCATCCATCTAAGATTGCAAGCTCTTCTGGACAGGGCCCTTTTTTCCTATTGTACCAGTTATGTTTTTTTGCATGCAATCTGTATGTTCATTGTATACGCCTATTTATTGTACAATGTTGCACAATATGGAAGACTTAATGAAAAACAATTCCTGAGCATATCTGCAGAAAAGTCTTTATTACAAAAGGTTAAAGCTGTTAGCAAAATACTTTACAGTATTCAGGTGAATGAAACTATCATAAAATATACGGTAAGAAAATGCATGATGTATTTCATGCACGCATGTTAGTAATTAGCATTTGCAGTTTTAATCCAATGATATTAGTCAAAAGACACTCATCTGACTTATTTTATAAATTCTATAATTTATCAAAAGCTTCATCCATACTTTTTCCTGACCTTTATCCACATGCCAAAAAGGATTTCTTTTATATAACTGTTTACATATCAGGATTTAAAGAAGTATCCAAAAAATGACTTCGAAATTCGAACTTATTGTCCTTCGAAAATTCACTCGAACTTAGTAAATCTGCCCCCAAATGTTTACATGATTTTCTAATTAACTTAAGGTGTGAAGATCCAAATTACGGAAAGATCCATTATCTGGAAACCCAAGGTCCCGAGCAT
The DNA here is from genome assembly GCF_017654675.1 of Xenopus laevis. Taxonomy (NCBI): domain Eukaryota; kingdom Metazoa; phylum Chordata; class Amphibia; order Anura; family Pipidae; genus Xenopus; species Xenopus laevis. The sequence goes on from NC_054371.1 coordinate 155,496,416, forward strand.
TTTGGATAACAGGTCCCATACCTGTAATTTTCTTAGGGAAGAATGAATATTAGGTTTTCTAGCTGGTTTGAAAACTTGAAAACTTGTTTTTCAAACCATACAGTTCAGCAAAAGCCAGTTTGTGTGAGGCACAAACGATAACGATATCTTGTTCTGATACCAATATGTCCGTACCGTACTGCCTTGTGTAATCTTTATGTGTCTCTCGGACAGGAACAGCTGTATTATTCTTGTTTGTGAATTGTACAGATCTCTATGGTTAGCAGGTTCTACTGCTGCACAGTCATTCTGTTTATAGCTAAGAGGCTCAGTGACCTTTGTCACCTGATTTGACTCTATTGCATACTGGTTGCTCTAGTCAAGAAAAATGTTACAACAGAGGAAGATGTGCACACACTGTCACTGTCACAAGGCTATTAGCTCAAAAACCAAGACTTAAGTGCCAACCATTGATATGGACTTCTAAGAACTTCCAGTCAGGATTTTCTAAGAACTTCCAGTCAGATCAATTGCTTTTGCTACATTATAGTACTGGCAGAGATTTATCGTCTACATAAAATCTGCAATACAGCGAGCGACAAATCTCCTGAAAATGCCATCCCCTTGCTTTTACCTTTGAATCACTGCAAGTAAAACACATTATTCATGGCAATTCGGCTGCAGAGGGTTGGAAACAAAGACAGGTTCCCGCAATCAAGCCGAATCGCCGCAAGTCATGTGTTCTACTTGCAGTGATCTGGATAAATTGCAGGACACTGCCTTCCATTGGTGGACCATTTTTGGCGGCAAAATGCATACTCACATGTTACACCGCCCAAATCCACACTCAAGCTGATGCGCCCGCTTAAGGAGCAGACACACAAAAGAGCCTATGTGAGCAGAGGGGCTGACCATATAAATGCTGACCAAGAAACAGCCTGGCATTAGCCTTAATATGGCTTTCTTTCTTTCTTTCTTTCTTTCTTTCTTTCTTTCTTTCTTTCTTTCTTTCTGTTAGTGTAATATCATAAAAACAAACATTTTATATAAGCTTTTTGGCATAAAAATACAAAACTTTGTAAATATATTCAATAAAAGAATTGTGGATGGACCAAAGTTGTATGTAGCTGTGACATAATACTAAGACAAAAGTGTTTTATGCATACAACATTAATTAAATTACACCTCCAGCATTTATTACTTTCATGTAGTAATCCAGATCCACACTGAAAACATACCATGACTCTCACATGCTAAACTCACACATTAAATTAGTATAACTATAGAGCAAACAGACCCCAAACTGTTGGGAGAACTCGGACGGTATAGGTGGCAGCTTCTGTAAGTGTTTATGAAAAAGCCTCACTTTTAAGGGCAGAGACACACATGGAGATTCAGGGAGATTAGTCACCTGGCGACAGATCACCTCTTCTTCTGGTGACTAATCTCTCCGAACTGGATTATTATTGATTTGAATAATAGACTGGAATATGAATAGGGGCGGGTCTCAACAGTAAGGCAAGTAATAGAAAGTAGTAATAAAAATAAATTCATAGCCTTACGGAGCATTTGTTTTTAGATGGTCAGTGACCTCCATTTGAAAGCTGGAACAGTTAGAAGAAGAAGGCAAATAATTCAAAAACTATAAAAATATATAATGAAGACCAGTTGAAAAGTTCCTTAGAATTGTCCATTTACATACCTATCAAACAACCTGTTTTTGGCAGGACAGTCCAGATTGTAACTGCTCAATCGCAGTCCTGGATTGTTACTGAAATGTCCCGACTTTCTCTTTGATCTCCTGCACTGAACAGCAAAAAAAAAAAAGATACAAAGTTTCTAAAACGTAATTGCCTTTTCACAGAGAGCCCAGAATATGGGGCAGGTGCACTTAGATACTTTTGCAACAATTTAAGATAAGCAAAGAATCAATTGAAACGATTTAAGAAAAGCAGGTCTCTTGGGGAAACTGTGACTTGCAGCTTAAAGGGCAATTCACCTTCATTAGCAAAACTTTCATAACCTGCCAAATTGTGTTAAATGAACATGGTAACATGGTGGTCACAAAATGGGCATGGTCAAAATTTTTTTGCTGTGGCAAATCTTTTCGTCCCTCTTTCTATTTCCAAAATAATGGGAGGTATGCATTAAATAAAAAGTTAAAGGGATTCTGTCGTGATTTTTATGGTGTAGTTTTTATATAAATTACACTGTTTACACTGCAAATAATTCACTATACCATATAAAATGTTATTCCTGAACCAATAAGAGTATTTTTTTAGTTGTAATATGTGTAGGGTGACATCTCAGGTCATTTTGCCTGGTCATGTGCTTTCAGAAAGAGCCAGTGTTGCACTAATAAACTGCTTTCTGACAGGCTATTGTTTCTCCTATTCGATGTAACTGAAGGCATTGCACTATTTAGGGCTATTCCACACGGGGAGATAGCGACGCGTTTGCGGTCGCGGCGACAAAGCGCCGCGACAGTCGCCGCGACCGGCGCAGGCGACTGTTGAAAAAAGCCTGAGGCTTTTCAGGCGACTGTTGAAAAGCGCATCGCCTCGTGTGGTTAGCACAGGCGTTTTTACATAGGCGCCCATACAAAACTGTCGCCTGCGCCGGTCGCGGCGACTGTCGCGGCGCTTTGTCGCCGCGACCGCAAACGCGTCGCTATCTCCCCGTGTGGAATAGCCCTTAGTACTGTTCTTAGATCTACCAGGGAGCTGTTATCTTGTGGTAGGGATCTGTTATCTGGTTACCTTTCTATTGTTCTGTTGTTAGTCTTAGGATTTGCAGTGCAGCAGTAAGTAGTGACTGAAATGTGACAGAGCATAAGTCACATGACTGACAAATTGTCAGTGTGAAACTGACAATATGTCTAGCCCCGTGTCAGATTTAAATTAGTTTGCTCTTTTGAAAAATGGATTTCAGTGCAGAAGTCTGCTGGAACAGCACTATTAACTGATGTGTTTAAAAAAACATTTTTTCCCATGTCAGTATCCCTTTAAATTAAAGGTAACCATTGGGGTCCATTACTGCCACTACTTCAACACCAAATTAGCATGTGCTACTACAGTAAGAAACATTTGTACACAAAAAGTACACTGTGCCACAGAGTATTAGGGATGCTTTGGGAAATATGGGTCTCAAGAGTACAGAACTTAATCAGCAGGGTATGTAAGATTTTGGCAGTCGTACACTACATTCTGAAGAAAAATTGTAATGCAGTTTGAAAACATAATACAGATGTAGTAAATTGTGGGTGCAACCCCTCCTGATTTAAGTTTGCAATTATAATGAATACGTGTACTTTTCTGTGTGGGGCTCATTTATCAACACTGGGCAAATTTGCCCATGGGCAGTTACCTATAGCAACCAATCAATAATTAGCTTTTTAAAGCCAGCTGCAAGTAGAACAATGAATGCAGCAATCTGATTGGTTGCCATGGGTTATTGCCCATCGGCAAATTTGCCCAGTGTGGGACCACTGAGGGACCACTATTATAGAGTGGACAACATGGGGTAAACTCACCAATTCTCATGGGGGGTGGGGTTCTGGGTGCACATGCCCTAGACCTCAGCTTGAGGGGGGGCAGAAAACACTTCACAATTGTAAGGCTGAAACACACCAGACCATCATCTTTAAAGGAATTGTTCAGTGTAAAAATAAAAACTGGGTAAATAGATGCAAAAATAATAACTGTTTCTAATATAGTTAGTTAGGCAAAAATGTAATGTAATAAAAGCTGGAGTGACTGGATGTCTAACATAATAGCCAGAACACTACTTCCTGCTTTTAAGCTCTCTTTAAGTTCCCTGACTGGTTACCCTGGTTACCAGGCAGTAATCAGAGACTTGAGGGGGGTGGCACATGGGTCATATCTGTTGCTTTTGAATCTGAGCTGAATGCTGAGGATCAGTTGCAAACTCACTGAACAGATATGTCCCATGTGGCCCCCCTTCAAGTCGCTGACTAACTCAGAGTTATAGAGCTGAAAAGCAGGAAGTTGGATTCTGGCTATGATGTTACACATCCAGTCACTCCAGCCTTTTTACATTACATTTTTGCCTAACTAAATATATTAGAAACATTTTTTTTTATTTTGCAGAGCCTATCTTTTTACCCAGTTTTTATTTTCACACTGAACTGTTCCTTAACGGTATCTTTTATCATGTTATAGAATGGCCAATTCTAAGCAACTTTTCAATTGGTCTTCATTTTTTAAAATAGTTTTTAATTATTTACCTTTTCTGTCTTTTTCCAGCTTTCCATCTAAAAAACAAAAGCTCTCTAATGCTACAAATGTATAGTTATTGCTACTTCTTATTGCTCGCCTTTCTATTCAGGTTTTCTCCTATTCATATTTCATTCTCTTATTTTAAATCAGTGCATTTGGACCTTAGTAACCAGATTGCTGAAATTGCAACTGGAGAGCTGCTGATTAAAAAAGCTAAATAACTAAAAAACCACAAATAAAAAAAGGTGAACAACCCTTTAACTGCAACTCGTGATGGCCTGGTGTGTGTCATTCAAAGAGCCAGCCTTACTTTAAATATTTCCTTGTATAACACAGTGCAGTGATTTCCCATCTGCAATGTGAAAAGCAGCGTAGAAAATGTATTGGTCCCTTTATCTATGCCTATTTGAAAGCTGGCTACAGTATTTGCATTGCCCACTTATGTAATGGTATACACTCAATAGTGTATTTCTAAATCTAATGTAGAACAGAGTATAAGTCACAACAGTGTTTTAGGCCAACACATTTTTGGCTGTTACCTGCCTCAATCCTGTCTTGCCTGTGGCACTAGTTTAATTGTATGCTGTCTGGCCTGAACCAGACCAGTATGTCTAGTACTAAATAACTAAATCATCCAATTTCCACTGGACTATTAATACACTGTGTTCAACCAAAAAAGTACATTATGTACTATTGTTAAACGCGTACAGCAGGCTTTTTATACATGGTCATTGTTACATACTAACTATCTGGAATTGGAGATAAAATAGAAGATCAGTTGTATAATATGCAAAAGACGAAAGCTGATCAAAATAAGGTTGGGTAGAACTGTTTGAAGGAGTTGTTCACCTTTAAATTAACTTTTAGGGGCAGATTTATTAAGGGTCGAATTTCGAAGTTAAAAATACTTCGAAATTCGACCATCGAATTGAAATACTTTGACTTCGAATATCGAAGTCAACGTTTTTTTTCATCCAATTTGGGTATATTGCGGTCGAAGTAAAATTGTTCGATCGAATGATGAAATCCTTCGAATTGAACGATTCTAAGGATTTCATCCATCGATCGAACGATTTTTCTTTGACTTCAAAAAAACGTAGAAAAATGCTCTAGAAGGTCCCCATAGGCTAACATAGCACTTCGGCAGGTTTAATTTGGCGAAGTATTGAAGTTGAAGTTTTTTAAAGAGACTTACTTTGATTATCGAATGGTCGAATAATCTAAGTATTTTTACTTTTGAGTTATTTTACTTTTTATTCAGAAGCTCTCCAGTTATCTCCAGCATTACCCTAGCAACCAAGAATTGATTTGAATAAGAGACTGGAAAATGAATAAGCGAGGGTCTGGATAGAAAGATAAGTAATAAAAAGTATCAATAACAATACATTTGTAGCCTTACAGACAGGTCTAGATTTGTTGTGACGCCACAAATGGCCCAGGCCGAGGGCGCCGAAATTTTAGAGGCGGCATGCCGCCCAGCAGCATCTTAAAGTTAATGGGGGAATACACTATTTCCCAGTGCTATGATGCATGCGTGCATGCACTCACGTGGGAGGGAGACAGGGCCGCTCCGGCCATGAGGCAAGGTGAGAATCTTGCCTCAGGCGGCACGGAGCGGCCAGTTACCAGGGGCGGCAAAAAGCCGCCTCTGGTAACTTTAAGAGCCGAATTTCCGTTTTTTAAAACGGAAATTCGGCTCTTCTAGCGCAGCGAGCGCAATAGCGCTCACTGCACTAGTGATGCGGCCCCTCCTCCACCCGCTCCGACGCTGGTAGTAAGAAGAGCGGAGCAGGAGGAGGGGCGGCATTGGGGCTGCTGCCTCAGGCCGCCCAGCCGCACAATCGTTTTTTGGTCGGAGCGCTAGCGCTGATCGGCTAGTGCTCTGAAACCAAGCTAAGAGGATGCGCATGCGCGCTATCTTAACAATACAAAGGATATTTAAGTGCATGAGGGGGATGTTGATACTTTTAAATACAATTTTTAGGGGGAAAGGGAAATAATCAGTGTACATGCAGGCTTTGAAAACAACAAAAATAATTTACACAGCTTGATTTAAACATACTAAATAGGCTTATGCTCAGAGTGAGAAATCTAAAGACAGAATATGAGATGGTTTCTTTTATGAAGTGCTAATCAGTCTGCATCCAAGGTGGGGCCTTTTTATTGTGCTGTGGATGAATAGGTCCATGTATAGAAATGTATATGTTACAGCTCTGTGCAGATTTATGAATGCAGGGGCTTTACTTTTATTTCATTCCTGCTAAATGATTTATGAAAGCCTGTCCCCTGCTCAACGGCTGAGTCGGAGGATAACACGTATCTCAGTGCAGTCTTTGTGTATCCTTTGTCCTGTAATATACGAGTGCCTGCAGCTGAAGGAAAGGGAAGGGTATGTGAGAGCCAACTCTGCACATGTACTATTGTTTGAACTTGATAGCACATGGCCCTTTTGTGTCCTTGGAATAACCTCTGTTGTGACATAATGAAAGAGAAAAAAATGCAGCCTCAAGGTTTTTTCCAGTCACAATTACAATTTGCTGATTAGGGCCAGGGTAACAATATACAGTATATCAAATTTGCAAACTGGGGATACTGCATTATATGGGGGTATAGGCAAAAGTAAAAGGCAAACCACAAGCAGGTACAAGAATAAGGAAAGGTCTGTTCTAGAGACTCATGCCTATTTTGTCTTCAGAGAAAGAGATGTTTGTTCTCCAAAAACATCCTAGTTTAATTACAATATTTTCAGTCCTACTGATTTATGCTTTGCAGGTAGACAAGCTATGCACTGAAGGGTTTATTTACAAATGCGGAAGTGTTAAAGGGATCCTGTCATCAGAAAACATGTTTTTTTTTCCAAAAGGCATCAGTTAATAGTGCTACTCCAGCAGCCTTCTGCACTGAAATCCATTTCTCAAAAGAGCAAACAGATTTTTTTATATTCAATTTTGAAATCTGATATTGGGCTAGACATTTTGTCAGTTTCCCAGCTGCCCCTGGTCATGTGACTTGTGCCTGCACTTTAGGAGAGAAATGCTTTCTGGCAGGCTGCTGTGTTTCCATCTTAATATAACTGAATGTGTCTCAGTGGGACATGGGACAAGTGTTGTTCTTAGATCTACCAGGCAGTTGTTATCTTGTGTTAGGGAGCTGTTATCTGGTTACCTTCCCATTGTTCTTTTATTTGGCTGCTGGGGGGGAAAGGGAGGGGGGTGATATCACTCCAACTTGCAGTGCAGCAGTAAAGAGTGATTGAAGTTTATCAGAGCACAAGTCACATGACTTGGGGCAGCTGGGAAATTGACAATATATCTAGCCCCATGTCAAATTTCAAAATTGAATATAAAAAAATCTGTTTGCTCTTTTGATAAATGGATTTCAGTGCAGAATTCTGCTGGAGCAGCACTATTAACTGATTCATTTTGAAAAATAAATTTTTTCCCATGACAGTATCCCTTTAAGGATGCAAAATGAGCCTCTTACAGGCCCATACATAGAGTACTTGTGTATATGCACATAGTAGGTGCAAGCTATAACATAGTAGGTTCAAGCTATGACTAAGGAGCCCTAAACATAACAAATGTCTTTAGTGCAGGTCTCCCTTGCACAAGGAACCTACTGCCATTCCTATTTGTGCACCCTGAATGATGTGCAAAGTAGATGTGTGCCAGGTAGGGTTGCCACCTTTTTTGGAAAAAAATACTGGCCTACCTATCTATTTTTTTCCCTATTAATAACATTAGGATTAAACATAATTTTTACCAGGCATGGCAGTAAAATACCGGCCACGTGGCAACCCTAGTGCCAGGGGACGTTGCAGCCACAGTTTGTAGAGCTGGCAGGTGCTGCCAATGCTGCATACATATAGAGGTGAAACTCTTCGTACTCATACCAATGTACACCTTTCCCCCTTGTTGTAAAGTACATATTTGTAATTATTAAACATGCGGTCACAAATGCCAAATTTGCTTGGGCTTTCCACTTCCTGTGTTTTGGTAAGTTGTTTTTTTTTCTGGATTCTACACAAATACCTAGTCAATTACAAATGCAGTGATCAGTGTGCAAACTGAAATTTGGGACTAGAGACCTGCACAGGTCTATATTTATAGACTTGTGTCCAATCCAAACCTGATTACCCCCAACCTGACCCACACCTGCTTATGTGCAATTTTTTCCTCATCTTCTAACACACAAGCTGCCTCTTGCGTACGCTTCGTGTGAGCCGGAAGTGACATGACACAAACTGGATGTCATGCAACAGCCGGTTTCACAAAGCAATATTTTTATATATTTTAATTTTACCTCCGAAATGCCCACCTACTAGTGCCAAGCTGCAGCTAAAGGGTGTCCATGAACTGCCAGTGGACCATCTGCACGGTAGGGACATAAGGAATACTCACAGTGTCGGACTGGCCCACCGGGATACCAGGAAAACTACCGGTGGGCCCAGGTGTCAGTGGGCCTCTTGCTTCTAACCATTTAGCCTTTTTTGTGATCCTTACCTATTCCTTTATGGGGAAAAATGCTTAATAATGGAAAAATATAGTAAGTAGATATAAAAGACTAAAAGAATAAAGAGGGTGAGAGAGGAGAGAAGGAATAATAGTTTGAAGGTTTTCTGGTAGGCCCCTGGCATCCCAGTCCAACACTGAATACTCAGACTGAATCCCAACAGCTTTACGGGTATTCCTCGGGTACCCAACCCACTGCAGGACTCAATTTGGGACCATGTCTTTTTCACCATAATTCCAGCATAATCTGCCACAATTGTGTGCAATGCATCAAAACGTACACAGTTCTGCTCGCATTTTTTTTAGAGATCAGATGCAAGTTGAATCTAACATATTCAGAGTGGGGTTGCATGACTTTAGGCTTAAAGCGCTAGCTTCTGACTGACGCATGTCTGGTAAGCCTATAGACCTAACCTTCTGTGGCAACTCTACAGCTACTGGCAGATAAAGGGTGGTAGGTGTTTGTGGACTGCCCAGTGTCAACAGACGCAATTGCACATCAGGAGCATGTCTGGACTCAAGAACCTTAATGAATTGCATCATGCGCTCTCCATTGCATCCATTTTAGAGCATCTGCACTTGTGGGTGCATTCACAAATGACCCATTTATTCTGGTTCATAACAGAATGTAGATCTTTATTCTGCATATTACCATGAGCATATAACAATTATTATACAAACGTATGTAGTATGAATACTCTGCACATTGCCAAACACTGTAATTTTGTATAGACTATTATGTAAGCCCAGTGCTCAGCACATATCCTTATACCGCTGCATATACAAGGAAAGTTATATTTTATATAATATTGTCTAAAATGCCTACCTTGCTCATAATCTTTTACCTAAAAAGTCTATGTTGTAATTTTTTTAATACTTTATTTAAAGATGCGTTGTTAAGAAAATGTATCGTGCACAAACACATACACTATCTAAGAAGACAATCTAGCAATCTGCAAATGGACAATTCCAAGTCAGTAAACACAGGCAGCTCACATCCATTCCATATTAATGAGGCATAAAAGATATGCAAAAAAGCACACTGACTCATTGTCACAGAACAGGCTAAGGAATACATTTGCTAAAAAAAACATTCCAACACACTTTATTGTTTGGTACCAAAGGTTTGCCCAGTATTGCAATTCAGGCCCTATGTTCTGCCTGAACACCCTGTTCTGCAGGGAGCATGGTGACTGCTTTTTGATCAGCAGTGTTTTTCTGTTCATTCCCCATCCTACCCCCTCCTTCCTGACCCCTTCTATCCTCCCCTTCTATTTTGTGCCCTCACCTAACTGAACTCCTCGCACCCGCCTTTTCTGTCCTAGATTTAAGAGCGTTGGCTCCCTTCCCTGTATAACTTGTTGTGAAAGTCAGAGAGAGAGAGAGAAGGGAAATACAGCAAACAAGATGCAAGAGACAGACATAAGTATATGTAAATAAATGAGGGTGACAGGCAGGAAAAGACCTGAATACAAGGGGAGAAGGCAATAATGCAAGCATGCGTAAAGAAATAGACATGGCAGTCTCATTTTAGCTTGCAAAATATCATTACCATCTAATCTGCTGCATGGTGTTGCCTTCTAACCCTTTGTAATATTAAATGACAGATTCCCTAGCCTAAAATTCAGCAAAATAATTTCTGCATTTAAACAAATTATATATAAGTCCAGCACTATCACTATGATTCCTATCATCTTGTCAGCACCCCTGGGCTTGGGTGCTCTCCTGTTATGCATGTCTCTCTGCCCCTGATATTTATAATGGTCCTATTGGAAATCAATTAATAAAATACCCCTGGGTAACAACAGCCCTTCATGTTCATCCCCCCTCCTCTATCATATACAGCCTCTCTCTTCATTCTTGTGGTCTCAGAACTCTGGAAAATGTTCACGAGAGTGATATTAATTCTCAGGCCACGCTTCTTAGTATTTGTCTTCTGGAAAATGGACACTGGAAACATTGATATTGAGTTTGCAGTCATGATGTAAGGAAGATATTAAATGAATGATTAGTGGAATAACTGCGTCAGAAGAAAAGTACTACAGGAACTGCTGTGGACGTCTAAAAAGAGGCAGTAGAATACATTTTTGGCAAGCAAAAGCTTTTCAAGGAGGCTCAGCTTGATAAACACTAATACAAATTTGAATGCCAAGTTGAAGAGCATTCTTTGGGGCAGTACATATCTTCTGCTAGACCACTGCAAACCTCAGTTCCAAGGAAAGGTGAGAAAGCTGTACCATAACTATCCCTTTCTCTGATTATTAAATCCCCTTTCATGCTTTTGCACTCTCTTCCTCCTTCTATCAGTCTATTGTAGACTGGAAGCCAACATTTCACAGTTGAAAAATAACAAGAGGGAGAACAGCCAGAAAAAGAGAAAGGGAGAAGAGAAAAAAAGGACAAACATAAAGGAATACATTTTGAGGAAAATTGTGAAGATAAGTAAGTAAAGAGCCTGTAATTTTTTTGGTGTGACAAAACCCAGTTACATCTTTTATGTTGGCCTGGGCATGCTCCACTTGTTTATATAATGTAGAATAGTCCACCCTATGGCCATTCAGCATTTGTTGAACCAAAATTCTCAAAAGCCTTTTAAAATCATCTGCACAATTGTAGAGCCACAAGTTAGATAACCCTGATAAACATTGTACATTTTATTCCTTTTATCCTGTGTAACCTCAATCCTTTCCCAGAGTTAATGTATGCCCACTGTTGGTGCTGCTGCCCTTTCTAGACAGATGAGAAGCATGCAAATGCATTAGTGCCCAGGGTGTGTGGAATACAAATCTCACACAGGGTGCAGAATTCAGAGCTGGACAGGGAACATTGTGAAGTTAGGGGGTGGGTTGTGAAAGGCATGGGTTATGCCAACATTCCCCAGCCCACCCTTCAGGAATACTGCACTGCAGGGAACGCAGAAAATTTTGTATTGAGCCAGAAAGGGCAGGGCCTTGCACTCCATAATCCCTTTTTGGCACTCAAAGCAGGACAGGGTGCAAATGGTGAAAAAAAATGGTGGATTGCACCACGCCTTGCTGTTTGTTAGTGAGTCATTTTAGTTTTATTAGCTTTGCCATTCTCTGCTTACCTACAGTACTTGCATTTTCAGGCTTTACTCAGTCAAGTCAAAGAAGCTGATTTCAGGACCTTTTCAGCTGGAGGTTAAGTGTCCAGTCTTCTGTAGTGAAGTTTTTCTAGCCAATGACCACCAGCACTGGAATGTCCAGTGACAGCTGAGCTATGGGATGTTTCTCCACCAGTTGAAATACAGAACCATATAAACTACCTCAGGAGACATTAGCTAAAGCCTAACAAAGAAAGCTATAAAAATATGGTGTACAGTTAACAGTTAATTTAAAAAATTGTGCAAGGATACACAGGGGATTGCCATATAGCAATAATGATAATGAGGCATTATATTACATATTCTGTCCTTACAGTCACCCATTGTGCTGTCTCCAAGCTCTGCAGTTGCCAAAGCTAATAAAAGTTTTAAAAGAAGACCAAATTTATTAGAGGTAGGTTTTGACATTAATTATAATTGTTTCTGAATACTAAATATACAAGATGAATTGTATTATCTTAATTGCCAATGCAAAGTCAAGTTTTTTGTCAGTTTGTTCTGCCCACCATTTCTCTTGTGACAAAAATTGACAAGCATCTGCCCAGACAGAAAGGTAGTAACATTGTTATTTTTTTTCACAAATGGCAGCACTTTAATACTATAAATAAACATTTTGTATTCTGAGACAGTATCCCTCTAAGCTGGCATTAGAAATGTGATTTTTCATACAACTATGTGGTGTGGGATCAGGCTGCAGACTCACCCACAGACAGTCCTTCAAATCCTTCTCAGTGTTTGTCCTGTGGATCCATATCCAGTTGGTTTAACAGAGATTACCACGTATTCCCAGGAGATTCCCAGGGGTTGCTGGGAAGTTACAGAAATATAGGTTTAAAAGCATAAGCCTAATTTACCACAAATGTTTTAAATAAGTTCTAAATTGTTAGCAAATTAGTGTGCATATTGATGCAATTTATTAAAAATAACTGTATGTAAACAAGCTGTATGAACATCTTCATAGTGCGCCTATTGACTCTTTGGACCCTGGAATTACCACCAGTTTCAGGCAGGGTTCCCTCAGTGGGTTTTAGTCAATAGCTGCTACAGACTTGAGCCAAGTTAATACCCAATTTTGACACTTCATGCTTGGCATGCCAATAATGATGCTATCTCCAGTCTAAAAATGTTAGCCCATTCACTTGGAAACTGCCAAGTATGATATATTAGTTGTTTTTTTGTATGTAACCTGGATATTCAATATATACATGTATTTATTATATAGGGCTGCAAAATATGTAGTGCTTAATAAATACATGTTATTAATAACAATATTAATAATAACAAAAGAATAACAATAACCAATATAGCTATGTGTAACACTGGTATATTATAAATCAGGTAGCCCTTGTTTACCAGAATCATGCCTGTAAATTCATAAAGTCATTAAAAAGGCAATTATCTTATCTCCATAGTGATTATGATAGATCAAACACATCCAGTTCCTGCAAATCGTCATGAACAGCATTTACTCCACCGGTTACAATCACCTGCAAAAAAGAGAGTTTTACACCAGGTTATTCCCATGCCATGATTCTCCATAGTCCTGTAGAGTTCCATATTTCAGGTGATAGAGAGTTCCATATTTCGGGTGATAGGTGCTACTACATTGGTTGTCATTGGTTCAAGCCCCCCTTTAGAGGTTTGCTCATAACAAGGTTACATGTTGTCCTCCATTTTTCCTAATTCGACATATAATACACAAGAGCCATGAATATCCTGTAAATTATATCTGTATAAACTAGTGATGTCATCAGTTATAAATGGTGAGTAGTGATGTCATTTTTGTCACATCACTGATTAAAACTTGTGTATTATAATAAATAAAGTACCCCTTGTTGGAAAATATGAGGATATTAGAAGTAACCTCGAAGTTCCATGACCTGTATAAACGCACTCGGCCGAATATGGTCATGGAACTCCTTGGTGACTTACAATTAGGGATGCACCGATCCACTATTTCAGATTCGGCCCCGAATCCTTTGCGAAATATTCGCACGAATACCGAACCGAATCTGAATCCTAATTTGCATATGGGAAGGGGAAAACATTTTTTACTTCCTTGTTTTGTGACAAAACGTCACACGATTTCCCTCCAGCCCATAATTTGCATATGAAAATTAGGGTTCAGATTTGGTTCAGCCTGGCAGAAGAATTCTGCTGAATCTGAATCCTGCTGAAAAAAGATGAATCCCGAACCGAATCCTGGATTCAGTGCATCTCCACTTATAATATCTTTATATTTTACAATAGGGGGTACTTTATTAACTATATATAACAGTGACTAGATGTTTGCCCATAATTCTGCATCATTGGGCTAATATCAGTGCAAGCAATCCTTCTGGCTGAAAGAATTGATTAAGCCCCAAGTTGACGGTACAAGACAAGGGTTGCAACAGGACCACCAAGGTTTTACACAAGGAGAGATTTGAAAGGACCTGATATTAAAGCATATAAAAGGATAAAGTATATGTTCTTTTAATGGGCTCTCTGATGGGAATGCATAGTTACCACAATTGATCTTGTATGTCAACATATGCCAGATGACCTAATTCCTGTGCAAACAGGAATGATACAACATAGTGCATCAGATATTAGAAAGGTTCTTTATCCATTTCTGTATGTGAATAAATGCAAGAATGCAGACATTTGATCACAGTTCTGCATAACTAATTGTGTAAAACAGGACTCTACGAAAAGATGAACATGATTAGTTATGTGATCATGCTTTTCTGCTCTATTTAGTGGTACAGTGGATGTTATACACAGATTTTAGTTTGGTTTTACTATATCTTTGAGACTGTCTCCCAAATCAGCTGACACACCCTTCTGGTAGTTACAGGTGCAATCTTGTTTAGACGAGCTGTGAGCCCAAGATGACAGCCCTGGGGAAAACACCAGCATCCAAGTCAATAAACAAAGGAAGGAAACAATGTTATATTCAGGCTATCAGCAAAAATTCTCAACTTCAGTGCTCAGATATATGAACTGCCACTTTCACTGGGGTGTCAGCTAAAGTCAGAGCTCTGCTGCAATAACAATAGAGATATGATTCTAACAGGCTCTGACCTTTACCATTTTGCTGTAAAGCGACAGAGCCTGACAAGTGACCTGGAGTAAGCTGAATCTCATACACAGCTGTTAATAAGGGTTATATGGAGTGGCAATAAAGGGCAATACAATCACTCGTATGAAGCAATAAAGGGGCATATAAAGGCAACAAAAGGATCAGCAATCTTGAACAAATGTAGTTAAATGGAACAATAGACACATTTACATGGAGCAATAGAGTGATTTTATTGAGGCTTGAAAGACAATGCAAAGTAATTGGAGGACTTTCTAAAAGGAAAGGAATTAAATAAAGATATTGATTAAAGACATATGCATGTAAATGTCTTGTGTAATGCCTGAAGGGCTTATATTTATCTGTGCACAGAGCACTTGCAGAAATACAACTACAGGTCCATTATCCAGACAGCTCTGAATTACGGAAAGGCCATCTACCATAGAATCCATTTTATCCAAATAATCCAAATTTTTTAAAAAGAATGATTTCCTTTTTCTCTGTAGTAATAAAACAGTACTTTGTATATGATCCAATCTAAGATATAATTAATCCTTATTGGAAGCAAAATCAGCCTATTGGGTGTATTTAATGTTTATATGATTTTCTAGTAGACTTAAGTTATGAAGATCCAAATTTTGGAAATATCAGTTATCCAGAAAGCCCCAGGTCCTGAGCATTTTGCATAACATGTCCCATACCTGAACCAGGATTTCATGCTGGAAAAGATACTGCCAGATACGCTGCAAAAGGTCGCCTATACTTGATATTCGCAAACAACTTTCTGGCACTAATCTTTCACTGCAAATGGCATCCAATAAAGTATGGCAAATTAAATAATCTACGTATGGTAGCATGGCACACCCTAAAGTGCGTGCTAGCCACCAACCTTCTAACACACATTCATCACTCTCAATTTTGTATTATCAACACAAACAATGTAAATGTTGTAAAATGTCATGATGAATACCAATTTTGATATTTGGAATCCTGCTGTCTTGGAGGAAAAACAAATAAAAACAACCTAATTAAATTAAAAATTAAATAATTAAAAAAAATAAAAATAAACTGTATCTATCTAAACAAGAGGTTCCCAACCCCATGAGCCACATTCAAATATAAAAAGTTGGTTAGCAACACAAGCATGCAAAACATTCCTGGATGTGCCAAATAAGGGCTGTGATTGGCTATTTGGTAGCCCCTATGTGGAATGGCAGCCTACAAGAGGCTCTATTTGGCAGTACAAATATTTATTTTTCAGGTAAAGTTTGCCTTCAAGCCAGGAATGAAAAATAAGCACCTGCTTTGAGGCCACTGGGAGCAACAACCAAGGGGTTGGTGACATGTTGCTCACCAGCCACTGGTTGGGGATCACTGGTCTAAACTGTATGCAGAAATAGATATGACCTTTTAAAAGGTCATATCGGAAAGAAGAAAATCCACTTTTCAGCCCAACATAATTCTTACTAAGGTTGACACAAGGTACACCAAAGTGCTGCTGCTATCAAATGCATAAATCAGTTAGCATATAAAAACTAGTTTCTCCAGAGTGTGCTGAATTCCTGTTTTTCCACATTATTATTTTTTTAAGCCACACAGCAAGTTCCTCCCATTAACAATAATGGGAAGAACAGGATTTTCTCTTTTAAAAGGACAGGCCTATGTGCCATTAGCCTCTATGCTTAGGTGTTCCATCTGTGGGTTTTTTTTTAAATCAGAACTGTTTTTTTTTTAAAGGGGAACTATCGCGAAAATGAAAATTTAATATAAGCTTCATCATACTGAAAAATGAAAATTGAATATAAGCTTCATCATACTGAAAAAAGAAACTTTCTAAATACAATCAATTAAAAATTCTGTACCGTTTTGGAAATAATCACGTTTATCTTCACTATTCCTCTATTATCATCTGTTTCTCCTCATTCTGTCTTCATGCAGGAGTTGGGTGTCAGATGAATGATCCAATATATCTTATAGGGGGCTACTTTTGCCTAGAAAATACACACTAAGACGCTAAGATTCGGGGAGATTTAGTCGCCTGGCGACAAATCGCCTCTTCTTCGGGCGACTAATCTCCCCAAAAAGCCTCCCAGCAGGATGGCACCCAGATCGCTTTGTTTTCTGAAGTCGGCTGAAGTTTCCTCGTGAGGCAGACCGTGGAAAACGAAGCACTCCGAGTGCCATCCCGCCGGTGATTTAGATTCTAGCTAGCGGAAAGGATTTTCAGGAAGATTAGTCGCACGAAGAAGAGGCGATTTATTGCTGGGCGGCTAAATCTTCCTGAATCTTAGCATATGTCACCACCCTTAGAGTCCACTCTATTAGAAATCCTGTCTCTCTGCATGAAGAATTTGTTCAAAAGGCTGTTATTTTGTTATAATACACAAAAGTAATGAATATCCTGTAAATTATATCCTTGTAAACAGTGACGTCGTCAGTGATGTCGTCAGTTATATACGGTGAGTAGTTATGTCATTTTTGTCACATGACTCACTAAAACTTGTGTATTATAATTAATAAAGTACCCCTTGTTGGAAAATATCAGGATATCAGAAGTAACCTCGGAGTTCCATGACCTGTATAAAAGCATGGTCATGAAACTCCTTGTGACTTTTATATTGTACAATAAGGGGTACATTATTCACTATACATGTTGTTTGTACTGGAATTGGTTATTTGAATGATCTATATACATTTGCTAGGAAAGGGAGCCCCCCCCCATAAGATATATTGGGTCATTCATCTGACACCCAATTGCTGCATGAAGCCAGAATGAAGAGAAACAGATGCTGAGAAAGATTAATAGTTAATATAAACTTCATTATTTAAGAAACAATGCAGAATATTTCATTGAATGTATTTAGAAAACTTCTTATTTCAGTATGAGGGAGCTTACAGTCATATGAAAAGGTTTGGGAACCCCTCTTAATTCTTTGGAGTTTTGTTTATCATCGGCTGAGCTTTCAAAATAGCAACTTCCTTTTAATATATAACATGCCTTATGGAAACAGTAGTATTTCAGCAGTGACATAAAGTTTATTGGATTTACAGAACATATGAAATATGCATCATTACAAAATTAGACAGGTGCATGAATTTGGGAACCCCAACAGAGATATTACAACAATACTTAGTTGCGCCTTCTTTTGCAAATGTAACTGCCTCTAGGCGTGTCCTATAGCCTTTGACGAGTGTCTGGATTCTGGATGGCGGTATTTTTGACCATTCATCCATATAAATCTCTCCAATTCAGTTAAATTTGATGGCTGCCGAGCATGGAGAGCCTGCTTCAAATCATCCTATAGATGTTCTATGATATTCAAGTCTGGGACTGTGACGGCCATTCCAGAGTATTGTACTTCTCCCTCTGCATAAATGCCTTTGTAGATTTCAAAGTGTAGTTTAGGGTCATTGTCTTGTTGGAATATCCAACCCCTGCGTAACATCAACTTTATGACTGATGCTTGAACATTATCCTGAAGAATTTGTTGATACTGGGTTGAATTCATCCGACCCTCGACTTTAACAAGGGCCCCAGTCCCTGAACTAGCCACACAGCCCCACAGCATGATGGAACCTCCACCAAATTTGACAGTAGGCAGCAGGTGTTTATCTTGGAATGCAGTATTCTTCTTCCACCATGCAAAGCACTTTTTGTTATGACCAAATAATTAAATTTTTGTCTCATCAGTCCAATGCACTTAGTTCCAGAATGACTGTGACTTGTCTAAATGAGCTTTTGCATACAACAAGCGACTCTGTTTGTGGCCTGAGTGCAGAAAGGGCTTCTTTCTCATTACCCTGCCATACAGATGTTCTTTGGGCAAATTGAGCTGAATTGTAGAACGATGTACAGATACACCATCTGCAGCAAGATGTTCTTGCAGGTCTTTGGAGGTGATCTTTGGGTTGTCAGTAACCATTCTCACAATCCTCCGCATATGCCGCTCCTGTATTTTTCTTGGCCTGCCAGACCTGGGTTTCACAGCAACTGTGCCTGTGGCCTTCCATTTCCTGATTACATTCCTTACAGTTGAAACTGACAGTTTAAACCTCTGAGATAGTTTTTTGTAGCCTTCCCCTAAACCATGATACTGAACAATCTTTGTTTTCAGATCTTTTGAGAGTTGCTTTGAGATGCCCATGCTGTCACTCTTCAGATTAGAGTCAAACAGAAGCATACTTTGCAATTGGCCACCTTAAATACCTTTTCTCATGATTGGACACACCTGCCTATGAAGTTCAAGGCTTAACAAGCTAATCCAACCAATTTGGTGTTGCCAGTAATCAGTATTAAGCAGTTACATGGATTCCAATTAGCAAAATTACAAATTACCCAAATTTTTGCACAGACAGTTTTTCCCATTTGATTGAATTTCATACAAATGAATACTGCTTCACTAAAATTCTTTATTAAGAAAACACGCAGTACACACCAGTACTGTTCCTGAGAAATGAAAGACATACCACTGTTATCTTTTTTGTTGAAAGTGGAGTAAATTATTATGCAGGCTGAGAGGGGTTCCAAAACTTTTTCATATGACTGTATATTCAATTTTAATTTTCGTGATAGTTCCCCTTTAAACTGTTCTGCAACCTGCAGTTGGGGGCAAAGATAGCATTGGTCTTTGGAGAAGTGACAGTGACCACACTTCCCTTTTTATCCAAACAAGACCAGTGCAATCTGGCTATTCATATGTGTAGCCAAACTATCCCATTTCTTACTATTCAGGCTGTAACCCAGTTTGCTGAATTACCAGAAAACCAACGCATGAATAGCTGGTGTTATCTTAAATCTCTTGTGTAAACAATGCTGTTCTGCATTTTGATGATGAAAGACGCAGCAGGAATAAAAGAGAAGTTTTATTTATTACAAGGAAGCAATAGGGGGAGGTTATTGTCATGCATGTAAAAAGTCTACGAAAGAACAGTTGAAAATATTCAAGAAGGCATCTGACATGTTGTAAAGGAACACAGAAGCTAAATATGCTACTGTTCATGATGAACATGAATTTCTTTTGTTTATTTAATTCTAAGTTCTAAACCTTAAGGCTTATGGCACATGGGGCATATTTTCCTCTGGTGTTTTATCTGATGAGAATTGCCCAAATGATGTCACAAAAGCTTGCCATTGCTTTTAATAGAAATAGATTTAGGTCCAAAAATGCTAAAAGCATGTTTATTTCAGGCCAAAAATCGGTTCGGTTCTGGCACTGTGGTGTGTGAGAGCAAATTCTACACTGCAGAACTACAGCTATAGACAATATGCTGCATGTCACGGCAGGAAATTTTTGTATGGAGTGGGGACTAGGCAAAAAAAAAAAGAAACTATAGCAACAAAAAGGATGGGTTAAAAAGGCAGCAAAAAGAAAGCATAGCACTATGGACTTATAATAAGAATCACAAGGGACTAATAAGTGGAGTTATCTAATAGTATACATAAGATTGTGTTTTGTGAAAGACTTTGAATGTCATCACTCTCTGTAATGGTGTGCTGTACACTGTTAGTGAGGTTTGTGTTTGGATGCGTTTAGTGTTTGGCCCTGATGGCTGTTCTGTATATACACAGTGAAATACTGATTGTCCAAATTAAACAGGACCTCAACAACCTTGGACAGCTGAAAACAGGTCAATAGATAACCGAATTATAAAAATAAAGAAGCAAAATTGTAGCTAGAAGAACTGAACATTTGCAAAAGAGTTTGATATTGTTAATAGCTGATTTTTTGCTTTCAGATATCATTGCTGCAGGAGTAAAATAGCTCATTTATTTTCTGTCTCATAACTAGGGGCTCTTACATACAGGCATTTTTTTAAAGGAGATCTCCAACCAAAAATTTTTTTGTGCATAATGAAAATGTAATGCACTTTTAAAATATTTTCACTAGGTTTAAAGTTATTTGTAATTTACATTTAGAGGCACATTTATCAAAGGTCGAATTCATGTGTTTTAAAAAACACCCCTAAACTCCCATAAATTCGACCAAGCAAATTTATTACTAAAATCTAATTTTTAAAACTCGGTTGAATTGAATCGACCGAGAACTCGAATTGACTTTAAAAAACTCGATTCCAGTTTTTCGCCGAAATAAAAAACTTGAATCGAATTTGAATAAATCCCTAGTCGAATTTGACAGTTTTGACCATAAAAAAATTAGAATTCCAGTTTTCAATTCGAACCTTGATAAATCTGCTCCTTAAAGTTGTATTTGTTTATAAACAAAGTTTAGAGGAAAGGAAATGAGGATGTTTTTAATTTGAGATATCTGTGATACTGTCTCCCACACCATATTGCAAAGACTTTATTTTGTGACAACGCCAGTAAGTTGTAATTTATGGATGTCCAGCCACATTCATCCCTCCAAGCATCCAATGACAGTAGTCCACTAATGGTAAGATGCTTGACGGTGTCTACAGTTCTGGTGGGCAGCAAGTCAGACGTGTTCTCAGGGCAGCAACCAGACGTTAACAGAGAGCACAACTACAGACTATGACTATTAATTCCTGGTGCCATGGAAAATATATTTCTCTTCATAAAGACACTGCCCCCCCCCCTATATTTTGTCCTTGCCCGAACCAAGAGGGTTGAGTGTATTTGTTTGAAGCAGCTGCCCTGCTTTAATGAGAGAATGACAGGTTGAAAGCCTTGCTTGGCAGGTGGGGGGCAAAAAATTCCCTTGCTGATCCACATCCAGCCTGAGGGCCTCCAGGTCTACAGCCTTGTTTTAGTGAGACAAGTTTAGCAGGTGAAAGTGCTTTATTACGAAAGCCGTGTTTTCAGCCACATAGGCCTCCAGCAGACACTTATCCACAGACATATCTTTGTCCCAGCTCCCTGTGCTCTAACTGCTTCCTTGGCAGAACACTCTTCTTCTCCTGCCAATTCCTCCACTCCTGTTAAACATATAGTTCTCCCCTTTCTCTGTACATAACTATTTATTTCAATTAATGACAGTCTCTGTTTGTATGCTTTGCCTGCCTTGATTAAATGTTAAAATGCAGAAAATCCGGTTCAGGGAGCACAGAGGGGTGGGAACGGGGAGGAGGTCAACTGCCCTTATTTACATTATTTCCGATCTGCCTGTACATATTTTTCTTTTTCACGTGTTTCATCTTATGTATAGCTGCCTATGTTCTCTGTATGTTTTCTTGCTGCTTTCATGCTATGCGCATCCAGCTGGTCTAATCCTGATACAGCCAGTCCCATTTCTCCACCATACAAAACTCTGTTCCCCCTGGGTTACCAACAACATGCCTTTAAAAACCTCCTAATGTATGACTGCATAGAGTTTAGAGTTTAACACTGCTTCACACAGCATTTCCTTATATTCCAGGGATGCTGAGATATATGAAGCCCTCTGGTCCCTTAGCATCAATAAGGCTATGTCTGCCAGCTAATCCCTGTTGAACAAGGCGCATTAAATGATAAAAAATACATACACTCTGTATGACTAATTAGTAGTAACTGGACCAGGTGGAGACTGTACACTGCAATCATTTTATGCACCAATTACTAAACAGACGTGCAGTATATGTATTTTATTGTGGGATGATTTAAATGTATGATCAGGCAACAAGATCAGAACCAATTGCCTACAGGTTGTGTGTTACCAGAATGACACTATTATCAGTGGTAATATAAAGTATGGGCCCTTTCCCATTTACTAAAATGATGATAGGCGGATGGAGAGCAGGCATAAAACAGCAATCTGTAGATTCTGTCGAAAGTGGGGGGCAGAACTCAGTGTCAGACTGGGATTCCAGTGGCACACCAGAAAATCTTCGAATCATTATCTGAACTAACAGGCCTGGTTGACTTTGGTGCGGAAACATTTAGTGCCGAAATCTGTTCCATGTGACTGCACCCAGGCCAACGCAGTGCTTGTCAATGCAAAGAACCGCTGACTGGATGTGAGCTGGCCATAGACGCTCAGATTTTATTCCTTGTACGACATACATGCAGAAATGAATTATTCCTTTCAATGTCATGATCTAACTAACCATTCAGATTTAATTGTAGGATTAAAGTATCAAAAATAACATATCAAACAATGTTCTGGCCATTAAGTGACCGACAGCAATCGTATGAAAGTTATGTCCCGGAAACACTAGTGATAGTTACCCATGGAAATTGTCAGAGAGGCAATACATGCAAATATATAACTGGTCCAAAACAGGTTGGGGACCAGTGGACTAAACAACCTATTGCCATGGTATGAAAAATGTTGTGACAATTATTTGGAGTCCACACACAATCCAAAAATCGTACAAAATGAGAATAATTTCTATGCATCTATGGCCAGATTTAGCCTGCACTTATATGCAGACCAAGAGACAGCCCAGTATGTCATTAGCCTTACACTTCTCATCATACATTGATCTATTCTCCCATCTATTTACCCTTTTTGTTCCCAGGGCCGGATTTACATAGTGGGTGCCCCTAGGCCCACTGCCCTTTATTTGTGCAAATTTTCATTATCTGGACCGGAGCAATGGGGATTGGTGCATGGGAAATGATTGTATCTCCAGCACTTCACAGTGTTTTTGAACCAATGTGGGTGTGGTTGGGCAGCATGACGCCCCCTTAAAATCCTGCCATCCTAGGCCCGGGCCTAGGTGGCCTTTCCACAAATCCAGGCCTGTTTGTTCCCATACAGAGTGAATAGCCATCAAATAAGCCGAAGGGTTAAAACAGGCCAGATGACACCATAACCCACCAGGAGTTTTCCTGGTATCCTGGCAGGCCAGACCTACACTACTGACTTTCACTATTTATTCAGCCTGTCTGTATAAGAGATGCCAGGGCCTGCTTTGAATCTTAGTTCAGACATCACTGTAAGCCTTTTGCAGCTGCCCTTATGGCACATGCACTCTTGGCCGTTCTGCAATGTGCCATATAGTTGGCCCTATCCATTAACAGCGGGTGCGTATGGTGCATAGGTAGGTGAGCTATAGTATCAAAAAAAAAACTTTATTAAAAAAGTATTTTCAAGGGTGTGGGTAGTATATTGCTGCAGAATACGAGGATGCTTTACAAATAGGTTAATATTTTTCTGTTGCATTTAAATGATATACAGTCAGTTCAGCCGTGTGAGTTATAATGTGCAGTATGGGTGAGTTTCCCCCTCACAGGACCACTGTTCCACTTGTTGTATCCCATGATGGGACTGCCAACACCCCGTCCCCTCCAGACGCTGCTGAACTTGCATCACAATGAATATGGGCTAAAGCCATGATTTATTTTTATTGCTCATAAAATGTCCATGCTGTAGGATTGCTAGCTAAATGGCTGCAAGGGAAATACTTCTGCGTGCATTTTAGACTAATACTATATGGAGCATGTACATATATATATACATACACCCCACATACTCGCTCCTCTATTCCCCTTTGCAGTGTGCTGTGCCCGCTCTTCACTCTCCCCGTATGGGCTCCTCCCATCTCACACTGATTGCAATGCTATGCATGCCCCGTCCTGGCCCAGCCCAACGAGCCCTGGTGTTTTCCTCTCTCCCCACAGCAAGAACAGTCTCTCGTTCGCTCCTCCCCCTGGCGTCTCTTCCTCTGGGAGTGTCTCTGCCTTTGTCTGTGGGGGGGTTTCTCCCAGTTCTCACACAGCTGCACAGACACGACACGAGAGACAGTGTCCCCGACTCACAGTAAGTACCCCCACTGTGTGGAATGAGCGCGCCCCTCCCGGGCCTTTGCATAGCACATTGCGCTGCCATTGAGTTCACCTTGTGTGCCCAGTTTGTGTGTGTGCGCTGCCAGTACCGTGCGTGCTTAGGGCTTCAGACTGTGAGCGCGCCCCTTGGCAATGAGATGACAAGGGGGGTCACCGTGGCCTTTCTATTTGCGCCGCTTATGTGTCCTTATATGACAGATAACGTGTCTCGATCATTTCCACCTGCTGCTCTGAGCCCTTTATGGGGAACTACATTTCCCGACATCCTCTAAGTTTTGGTAGCAACGATTCAGTAATAGGTGGAGAAGCTTGGGCTTTTGATAAGGTATGGGTATCCGCTATGGTGGCATTGGCAGTGAGGCGTTGTAACCCAACTATATGTAGAGCGGCCGCAGCGTTATAACCCCTACCATTCGTCCTTATTGGAATTCACTGCGATGCCTGCGGGTCGGTGTGTGATAAATAAAGGGCTCCCGGTTTGCACCAGTACAACACCCCCTCTGCTTCATATCCCTCCCGTGACACCTGGCCTGTAATTAACGAAAAGGACGCGATTTGGCTTTTCAATGTTACAGGCTTCACGTTAAGGGATCGCTATCTTGCCCAGCGCTGAGAATCCCGCACCCTAAGGAATACACGTCCCACCAGCATAACAAAGTATTTATATGGGATTTTAATGGAGTAAGTGTTCGCTGCAGCCACAAAAAGCGCTTTTACTTTTCTGCCAAGTACAAAAAAATTCAAGAACATCGAGTCTGCAGGGTATTGCATGCCAGGCCCCGCCCATAAAACCCAAGGTCACGCCCATAAACACACTGGCCGCTTCTAGTCCTCAAACTCCGCCCCCAGGTTAGTGTCCCCACGTGTAGAAACAAACACAAACTGGCTGATCTGCTGCTCCTCACCTGCCCTTGTCAGTAACACCGAGTCAGCCCAGTAGCCGGCTAAATGCACTGCCCCAGGACACCGTTTGGAGGGCTACATGGAGCTTCTTAGCTCCTTCTTTTTAGTACATATTTATCGACATTTTGAAAAGAACTGGTAATATATAGTGTATAAAGTACCCCCTATTGTAAATTATAAGGATATTATAAGTTACCGAGGAGTTTCATTACCATTTATACAGGTCATGGAACTCCGAGGTTTCTTCTAATATCCTCATATTTTGCAACCGGGGGTACTTTATTTACTATAATACACACGTTTCGGTGAGTCAGAAATGACATCACTACTCACCGTTTATAAGAATATCATTTACGAGATATTCATGACTTGTGTGTATTATAAAGTGATTTATTTGTACAGTAAAGTGTTTCATAAAAAGTGTCCAATTTTATTAGAGGTTACATAGCAGCCAACCGATAAACTGTAAAATTCAGTGTTTGTAGTAATTTCACAGGGTGATAAAATGGGGCCAAATGCAATTCACGTGTCTATAGATCTATAGCAAAAAAAACCAAAAAAACATGCTTTCGTATAAAACAGTACATGTGTTGCCAAGAAACAGTATATTCATAGGTCCTACTTCCACAGATACATACTATAAGCTGTATGACAACCAGGGCATTTAAATCACAGCTGCCATCCCCAGAAAACTGTGGAAGTCCCTTGAAACGCGTGGGGTACAAGGTTTGAATCCAGCCAGGGCACTGTCTGCAAGAAGCATATTCTCCCTGTGTCTGCGTGAGTTTGTGTTCTCTGGTTTCCTCCCACACTCCTAAAACATACAGGCAGGTTAATTGACACCAGATAAAAATTGACACAGTGTGACGTGATCTGACGGAACCTCAGATTGTAAACTCTACTGGGGCAGGAGTTGATGTATAATCTCTGTAAAACAGCACTAAGGGTAGGGACACACTGGGCGATTTGGGGAGATTTAGTCGCCTGGCGACTTAATCGCCGCGACTTTCCACGACCAATCTTCCCCGAATGCCTCCCCTCGCTCTGCGCCTGGCTAAAATGAAAAATCGCCTGCGCTAATCACACGCGGCGATTCGTTTTCCGAAGTCGCCCGAAGTTTCCTCGTGAGGCAACTTCGGGCGATTTCGGAAAACGAATCGCTGCGTGTGATTAGCGCAGGCGATTTTTCATTTTAGCCAGGCGCAGAGCGAGGGGAGGCATTCGGGGAGAAAAGTCGCGGCGATTAGTCGCCAGGCGACTAAATCTCCCCAAATCGCCCAGTGTGTCCCAGCCCTAAGGGACTATGTTAGCTTTTCTTTATAAATCTAGTATAATAATAAAACTGCACACATAGAACACATAAAGTGTACTTTATGTGCTCACACATTTCACCACTAGTCTATTAAAGGAATCATGTCACAGCAAATAATTCACTCTACAATATAAAATTTAATTCCTGAACCAGCAAGTGCTTTTTTTTGTAAGTTGTAATATTGGTGTGTAGGCAGCCATCTCAGGTCATTTTGCCTGGGCATGTGCTTTCAGAAAGACACTTTAGGATGGAACTGCTTCCTGGCAGGCAGTTGTTTCTCCTACTCCATGTAAATGAATGTGTCTCAGTGGGACTTGGATTTTACTATTGAGTGCTGTTCTTAGATCTACCAGGCTGCTGTTATCTTGTGTTAGGGAGTTTCTATCTCGTTGCCTTCCCATTGTTCTGTTGTTAGGCTGCTGGAGGGGAAAGGGAGGGGGTGATATCACTCCAACTTGCAGTAAAGAGTGACTGAAGTTTATCATAGCACAAGTCACATGACTTGGGGCAGCTGGGAAACTGACAATCTGCCTAGCCCCATGTCAGATTTCAAAATATAAAAAAATCTGTTTGCTTTTTTGAGAAATGGATTTCTGTGCATAATTCTGCCGAAGCAGCACTATTAACTGATGAGTTTTGAAAATTTTTTTTCCAATGACAGTAGCAGCAGTGACAGGCAGAGTGGGGCAATTTTGACTCTAGCTGTTTTCTGCCAGATGGCAGCAGTAGATAAAATGCCCATTTCGCATAGGTTTAAATGTTAAACAAATTATCCTCACTCTATGGCATTCCTGGTCCGTTTTATATGTAAACTATTATGTAAACTATATTTAAACCACTGAAGCAAAACATACAGAGTTTACCAATACAGGATAACAATACATTGTATTTAAGTTTTTCAATGCCAACGTAAATTCCATGTCATTAGCAAGGAAGGTAGTAGCCTAACAACAACATAGAATTTACGTTTCCATATTTCAGGTAATGCTCTAGTTGTACCAGGTCAAAACTTATTGTATGCACTCTCTTATCATTTGGGTACTTTCTCTCCTAAGGGCATCTCCCACCAGCTTGGCAGCCATGCAATTCCGCATTCAGTTTCTTGTGCTGCCAGTAGGGAAGTATCTGTATCTTCTGACAGGTAAATGACGTGTCAGTGGAATTAGCACAAGCTTTTCATATACTGTTAGTATGCCACACGTGTGGCATTTAAGCAGCTAGGTAAAAAGGGAATAATATGACATTGTGAATTGCGTGGAGCTACGTTTTTTTTACCTGAATTTGTTCACATATATAGTAATCCTTTCAGGGCAGATTTTGTTAGTGAACTATTTTATAACTGATCAAAAACCACTTGCCCCATGCATGAGTTCCAGAACGATCAAGGTCTGGCATTGGACTGATCTTTCTGACCAGGTGATCCCTGGCTAGCACGGTTTTGAGGACACAACTGGCACATAGTATGGGTCTGCTTATTAGGGCTGACCAAAGAGATTTTAAAGAGAGCTGAGCAATTTATTCCTATGTGTAAACAGCACAAACTTATGCACGTGGCTCTGAATTGCAGATCTTTGACATGAAAGTATGCATTTTCATGCCAAAATCTGTCCCATGTGTGCACTCACAGTTGGATGCTGCAGGGAAGACCAAATGCCCCCATCCTTCTGTGACCACTCCTAAATTTCTTTAATAAGTGGGTAACGCACATGGAGAGTTAATAGGTGGACCTTTGCTCCAAAACACTTTTTTTTGTGCGGACGTTCAGTTTTGACTGCTTTGTGTTTGTTAGCCCAGGCCCTTGTCATTTAAGCTCATAAGGAACAGTGGCAGACTGAGAGGGTCATTTTGACTGTCGCTGTGTGCCACTAGCCCAATTCCACTGGTCCAGTGACTGATATGAATGATGTACGATCTCTGTTAAGTGGTGGGGAATATGTTAGCACTATATAAATGGATGATGAGAATATAAGGGTTCTTATACACTGCATTTCTTTCTGTGTTTAACGCACGTTTATATGCAGGCTTGAGCGCAAATTAACCCATTCGCTAATTGATTCTATTATATTCTGCCTGATTATACTCATCAGTTGCATTTGACTCCATTTGTGTTTTATTGCGTTTGTCTAGACGCAGCATGTTGCATTTTTTTTGCTCCTGACACATGTTCAACTATCAATGGAATTGAGGGTTCTGTTTGGAATGGGAAAAATGCACTTGGTTGTGTAATAAAAACAAAACAATTGCATAAAAAAAGCATTTAAACACAATATATGCGTTTTTTTTCGCTTTTTTCGCTTCATGCGTTAAAAAAAATTGCAGATAAAATGCCTATGTATAAGAGCCCTAATAGCCCCAGTGATAGTATAATCAGCATTATGAGCTTGGCTACAAACCTGTTAAAAAAGACTGCACTTTGTACTAAGGTAAAGTAGACAGTAATGTGTATTTCTTGTTACTTTACACTTCCCTAATCCTGATCCTAAATTGTGGTATGTCTAGAATTTGAAAGTGATTTGCTTTTGTTATCCTTAGGTTCAGCAATATAGGGGATTAGTTATGTTATTATTCTGAAACACCATAATCCTTATATCCAGCATGCCACTATCTCACTGTGATACTGCATATGTACCCTTCACTTTATGCATCTGTTCTCCCTTCTGCTTAATGTATACATGTATAAATAATACATCATCTTTTTTTATTCAGATTATTCTCTCCTTAGCTCCTAGTTTCACACTTACCCAGTACTGTTTTTATATGTGCATATATAAATATCTGTAGCAAAATTTACCCTTTAGTTTTTTATATTGTGATTTTTTAAAATTTTTTTTGAGGTCCTATATTTTGGTCATTGCTGCCATGTACACAAATAGCATTTATTTTCCAGAACCCTGTTATCCTGATTATTCATAAGTTATGTCCCATAAAATCCATTAAAAAAAAAAATTCTATTCTGTGTTGATGGTAACTAACCAGCATACATATTCTTCGGCACACCACTTACTTTTCCTTTTTTCTTTAGGGTGCATTCAACTCCTCCAGCTACTTCCAAGCCTGGTTTTCATACAACGATTCCCATAGGGAGGAAGCACACCAAACATATGATTCTGCCTTTTAGGACATTTATTCAGCAGTGTTGGCACAAGCTTTCGGGGTCAACCCCTTCCTCAGGTGCAATCATTGCACCTGAGGAAGGGGTTGACCCCGAAAGCTTGTGCCAACACTGCTGAATAAATGTCCTAAAAGGCAGAATCATATGTTTGGTGTGCTTCCTCCCTATGGGAATCGTTGATGGTAACTAAGCCACAAATCCATATTGCTGGTAAAAAAATCCTATTGGGTTTATTTCATGTCGATATATATTTTTAGAAGAATTAATGTATGGCGATGCAAATAAGGGAATAACCAATATCCAGAAAATCCCAGGTCTCAATAATAGATCCGATACCTGTACTTGTCAAATATGCCAATAGGTTCTAGCATAGGCACTTTCATATAAAATATACTCCTGCAGAACAAGGAACTAAATTTAAAGGGGTGGTTCACCTTTAAAGTAACTTTTAGTATGCTATAGATCAACCAATTCTAAGCAACTTTTCAATTGGTTTTCATTATTTTTTTTATATAGTTTTATAGTTATTTGTCTTTTTCTTCCGATTCTTTGCAGCTTTCAAAAGGGTGTCATTGTCCCCTTCTAAAAAACAAATGCTCTGTATGGCAACAAATGTATTGTTATTGCTAGTTTTTATTGCTGATCCTTCTATTCAGACTCTCTCCTATTCATATTCCAGTCTCTTATTCAAATCAATGCATGGTTGCTAGGGTAATTTGGGCCCTAGTTACAAGATTGCTTAAATGTAAATTGAAGAGCTGCTGAATAAAAGGGTAAATAACTCAAAAACCACAAATAAAACATTAAAACCAATTGCAAATTATCTCAGAATATCACTCTCTACAATACATCATACTAAAAGTGATCTCAAAGGCGGACAACCCCTTTAAAGGAGAAGGAAAGCTACTGAGGCATTTTATTGCCAGTAGATTAGCCGCAATAGTGCAAGCTAGAACGCTATATTTATTTTGTAGAATGTTTTACCATACCTGAGTAAAAAGTTCTAGAAACTCTCTGTTTGTTTAGGATAGGAGCTGCAGTATTAATGTGGTGTGACATCACTTCCTGCCTGAGTAGAGAAGGGAGGGGGGCGGAGGAAGAGGATCAAACTGAGCATGCTCTTGCCCAGGGCAAGGAGGTTTAAGCTGAAGGCAGGAAGTCTGATACAGAAGCCCATGTGTACACAATAGAAGGAAAGAAATGCTGTGTTTCTTTTGACAGGGGACTCAGAGCAGCACTACTTGGGGGGTTTACTGGTATATTTAGATGGACATTTCTGATAAGGCTTACTTAGTTTTAACCTTTCCTTCTCATTTAAGTGATTGTTCACCTTTGAATTAACTTTTAGTTTGATGTAGAGAGTAATATTCTGAGACAAATTGCATTTGGTTTTTATTTGTGGGTTTTGAGTTATTTAGCACCTCTCCCGTTTGCATTATCAGCAATCTGGTTGCTAGGGTCAAAATTACCATAGCAACCATGCATTGATTTGAATAAGAGACTGGGATACAAATGGGAGAGGACCTGAATGGAAACATGATCAATAAAAAGCAGCAGTAACAATATATGTGTAGTAATGATGTGCTGGCCAACCCGATACCTGCGTGTCGGGCAGGTTCCTGTTTTATAGACTCGCACCTGCCCTGCCCCTCTTGTGATGTCATCGGTGGGGCGGGTTGGCACGAGTCAATAAATGGAGGGAGGAAGGCGGGTCAGGTGCAGGGTAAGGTTTTCTTGACCTGCACATCACTAATGTGTAGCATAACAGAGGATTTGTTTTCAAATGTGGTCAGTGACCCTCCCCCCCATGTGAAAGCTGGAAAGAGGCAAATAATTAATATAACTATAAAAAATTAAAATAAAGACCAATTAAATAACATTCTTAGAATTGGCCAGTCTATAACATATTAAAAGTTAACTTAAAGGTAAACCACCCCTTTAATGCAGAGATGAAATGAAATTCTGTTGTATCTGATTTTCTTGTGCTGAGAGCAGACATTTTACAGACAGTTGGTACTATATGTTGTGCTGCAAAATACATCATTTAATGAATGATTGCACTAGATCAGGGCTGTCCAACTGGCGGCCCGTGACCCCCCATTTGTGCCCCCCCACCTACCTGCTGTGTCTGTTTACCATGTGTAAGATTTAAAAGGTATCACTACAGAGATTAACTAGCCTCTTCATTGTATAAACCTCAAATTCAAACTAATCCCTTGTATTGTTCACACCTGTGATCCTTCTGCATTGTTCATACTTGTGACACCTCTATTGTTCACACCCCTACAGTTCTGTACTGTTCACACCTGAGACCCAGACTGAAACTGCCCACATTGTTCACCTGTTCACACTTATACAAAATGCTAATGATGCACCAGCACTGTGTCATTGTATGTAGTACATCTGAGTGGTCCTGATAGGTTTCCCTGTCTCTTGCTCTGTTCTGCCTTTCATATGCTCCCTTTGTGTGCCTTGCTCGGCCCTCATTATCACAGAAGTTGGACAGCACTGCACTAGATGATTAGCTTTGTTTCTCCTCAGTGTTACATTTGTGAAATGTCTGCGTTTTGTACTAGGAGGCATTTTTAGGTTCAGGCATCATTTTCTGCATATGTACCACATAAAACCAATGCCTAGGCTTTATTAGGCTATCTTAGAATGGTTATGCCAACTGTTTGCAGTATGCCATGTGGTATTATATTTTAAAATGGTTCTGCTAGCCAGTAAGAATTGTTGCATTTAAGTTACTGTGTAAGCCATATTTGTGTCTTTAAAAAGGTAGAGCCAAACACTCATCCCAATGCAGTATGCCATTTGTGTTCTTATATGTATATGGTTTATATATACTAAGAAGGATTAGTTTCTTTCAGAATAATAACTGACTAATCCCTTATATTGCTTAGCCCAAGGATAACAACCACATATGATCTTCAAAATCTAGACATGCCACAACATGGGATCAGAATGATGGCAGTTGCTTCATATACATATTACAGTCGAAAGGGAAAACTGATATTTTGTATTTTTGTTTTTTATTGTTTCCCAGGGTTCTGCGGTTACTGTTCTTTGACAGAACTTTATGGCATTGCAGTTAAACTGTCGAAGCTGTGAACAGTGTTATTAGGGTGACCCTAGTTAAAAATTTTTTATGGAAACGATATTGGTAGCATTTTTTAGGTAGAAAATTAATTTGCAACCAAAGAAAGTATCACATTTATGCCCCCTTGACTGTTTAAACTGCAGTTCTTTAAATATTATTTAATTTCTTTAAATATCTAGTAAATATGATCAGATACGTAATAGCCAGCACTGTCGATTTTAGCATCAGACCACACAATATGAAAACGTTTCAGACTTATTGTGCTTAGCCATAATTTGTTTGGGCCTCAGCAACTCATAGGGAGTTGTTTATCAAAGGTCGAATTTTAGCGTTTTTTTTTTTTACCTCAAATTAACTCAAAACTCAAATGGTTTCTTGTTTAAGAAAAAACTTGAATGGAAAAAACTCAACTGGCAACAGCCAGCTGAGAAACCCGAAAACTCGAATTGTTCAAGTTTTCGAGCAAAACCCTCTGAAAAAAACTAAAACATCGTGAAGGCTATTAACATGGTTAATGGTTCAAGGGACCTCTGCCATTTTATATGGTGTATTTTCGGATTCAAGCCTTTTCCAGGGTCAGGGTATAATAAATCTCAAAAAAAATAAAAGTTTTTTTTTTAACCAGAAAAATTTATTTCTGACCAACAAAAAAAACACTCAAACTTATTTTCGTGGAAACACAGCTTGATCCTTAATAAATCTGACCCATAATGTCTGTACCAGTATATGAAAGCATGGTTTAAACACTTCCCTTCTATAGTTCAGAGATGTAAAAAAACAGTAGATTGTTGCTCTTTACTTCACTGTGACATACCCCCAAAAGGTCAACACCCCCCCCCCCATGTTAAAGCCATAGCCTCTGAGTATGTTGAGGACCGTTTATTAAACCTCAAATTTATCTGGTCGAGGTTTTAAAGGGGAAAACTTGAATTTTTTTGTGGGAAAAAAAAAACCTAAAACCTAAATTTTTTTAGAGATTCATCATACCCCGAATATACTCCATCTCAAACCTGTCAAGGCATGTAGACGTCAATGGCAGATGTCCCTTGACATTGTGCTCTGTGCTGGATAAATCAATAAAGATGAGTTTTCGCAGCAATAACTTGATTCAGTCTGAGTTTTTTCAGTGACAATTCAATCAAGTCGAGTTTTTGGAGCATCAGTCATACGATACAAAACTTGATGTAGGAAATCTCAGTTGGCAGAAGGGAGTCACTATATAAACCAAAGGACATGGGGCATTCTGTTACAATGGACATTGTCTGATTGTACTGTGTGCAGCAGTTTAAGTCAGGAAGATATTATATAATCTATTATCATAAGGAGGCATATTCTAGAATTCCATCTTTAAATGCAAGCGAATATAATTGGCAGTTGTAAGACGTATAGTAACTGAAGGATAGTTATTCACTAGCTATGTATGAGGTAATAAGATCCATGGCTTGGTTTTGAATTCATTTTTACACTTGGCAGAACTGGCTCACTTTTAAAAGGTCACATCCCACACTCGTTCTGCAGTGTAGAACCAAATTAAAATGTTTTGCTACAATTGTTGCTCTTCTTTGACACCACTAAATTGGCAGATATTTTTAGCCTGTGCAATGGTTTACAAAATGTATATCTTTAAAAAAAAAAATTCAATTTAAATTCTCAAATCCAAACTTTCTCTAAAAGATTTCCTATATGCCTTTAACAGATGATGGTCAGGGTAAAACATACTGAAAGGAAGGGAAAAAATACAAATGTCATATCATCAAAGATATACATGTGAAATGTTAAAGTTAATTTAAAGGTAAAAAAGTAATTTCTAAGTATGATATAGAAAGTGATAGTCTTGAGTTTTCACTTTTTATTATTTGTGGTTATTGAGTTGTTTTGCTTATTATTCAGCAGTTTTCTAGATTGCAGTTTCACCACTCTGGTTGCTAGGGTCCAATTATCCTACCAACCAAGCATTGATTTGAATGAAAGATTGAAATATGAATAGGAGAGGGCCTGAATAGAAAGATGAGTAATCAAAAGTAGTTATGACAATAATATTATTGGTGCCCTAGCATGTAGTCAGATCATGCAAGGGCATGCTTATTTTTAAACCAAACCGATCATCGGTGATCATTCAGGACATCTCTGTGGTCTCTTGATCTGCATACTTGTCTAGACAATTAGCGTGCAGAGAAACTTACTAAAGATGCCACCTAAAAGCCCACGGAAGACCAGTGAATCATAATGATATGGATGATAAATAAAGATAAGATTATAATCTATGAAACATTTACAGACATTTCCGTTGGATTGAATTGAAAAGATTTACTAACCCAGCTCGAGAAATGGAAAATCTTCCATTCCTCCATCTTCCAGAAATTGTATGTCCCCCTGCTTAGAATTGATCTTGGTACCTCTGAGATCCAGGTATTTTAAGTAAGGAAATTGATGAACATCAGATACGTCTCAATCCATGGGAGAAAATTATTTTTAAAAGGGCAAGTCAACTTCAAAATAAAAACTTAATTCAACATAATTCTAAGCAACTTTCCAATATATCTGTATTTAAAATGTTCAGTGCTTTTAAAGTTATCTGTAAAATCAATTGTTATTGAAAGCAGCATTTGCTTAACTTCTGTTAGTTTTTAAAAAATGTTGCAAAAGTCTTAGTTCCCCAGCAAAGACAGATCTGTTAAAGGAACAGTAACATCAAAACATTTAAGTAATTCATTTATAATGGACTATTGCCCTGCACTGGTAAAAATGTTGTTGGTTTAGGAAACTCTACTATAATTTATATAAACAAGCTGCTGTGCAGACATGGGAGCAGCCATTGAAAGGAAAAAAGGCTCAGCTTTACATAGAAGATAACAGATAAGCTCTGTAGAATACAATGGGAACCTTTCAGTTATCTACTATTTAACCTGTGCCTTTTCTCCTTTTTTCAAACAGAATGGTTGCCCCATGGCTGCAACGTATATTTTTTCTATAAAAGCTATAGTAGGGTTTCTGAAGCACACACATTCATTTAACCATTGCAGGGCAACAGTACATTATATTTTAATTGCTTTAAAACACTTTAATGTTTTGGTGTTACTGTTCCTTTAATCAGCTGCTTGTCTTGCATTGTTTCAACAGTCTGAGCCATCAGGGCAGAGAATAGAAAGGGACAAACGTACTGCTTTCAATAGCAATGCAGATACAAATAACTTAAAAATCATAGAAATTTTGTAATATATATACATATGCTTAGAATTATGTTTTCTTTCATCAGGCCAAAATCATTTTTATGGTTTGACATCCCCTTTAAATGTGAGACTTAATAAATTGCATAAATTACAAAGTAGTGTTGAAGTGGGCTTTTTTTTGGGGGGTTGCAAATGGCATTACTCGCCTTACAAAAGTATTTTAGGCTTTTAACATACAAGTCCCACCTGTATTCTATACTTTAGTATTGCAGGGAGGAAGCTATGAGTAAAAGATGGAGAAAACCTCATCTGGCACGTGTTTGGCAGAATGACCTTTTTATTACTGAAGTAAACAGCTGCAAACTGGAACATGCTGGGAGTGGCAGATGTGCTCCAAAGAAGCGGCACAAATCTATGCACAATATGCTGTAACATCCACATCTGCCCCTCCACCCCACATTCCATCTCTTATCGACTATTTAGAAAAGCCCATTAACCATTACTCATATCTCAAAGTCTTATAATCTCTGGTTAACAATCAGCAAGAGTGTTTGCAAAAGAAACAATCCAGCGCCACACTGCTCTTCTGTGGTTAATGTGCAAACCTTATAGCATTGTGTTCACAATAAAAATGTAGTTGACCATAAGACCACTTACATAGGAGAGTAAGGGCTCTTACTCACTGGAGTTCTGACCTGCGCTCCCCTGCGTTCCGTTTTTTTGGCGTTCAGCCGCAGGGGAGAGCAGGAATAGACGCATGTCATTATTTCAAATGGGGCTGTACTCACTCAGGCGCGTGTAGGCGCCGAACGCAGGAAAAATGCAGCATGTTGCGTCTCAACCTGCGTTCGGCGCCTACACGCGCCTGAGTGAGTACAGCCCCATTTGAAATAATGACATGCGTCTATTCCTGCGCTCCCCTGCTGGTGAACGCCAAAAAACGGAACACAGGTCAGAACGCCAGTGAGTAAGAGCCCTTAGAATGTGCCTATGTTGCATTTCTATATGCATTTTCTGTTTGCAGCTGAGTGCTCCTAACGGGCAGAATAAAATTAAATCAATCATTTTATGAGCTTAGGTGTGCTCAAACCTACATTCTAACTGTGTGTCCAATGTAGACCAAAAAAAGCCTATGTGTATGGGCTCTAAGGACCCCCAACCAGATTCAAAGCCACCTGCATAGTGGGCATATTTATTAAAGGGGTTGTTTACCTTCAGAAACCTAATTGTTTCAGATAGTTCAGCAATTACTTTCTATGTTGAAGTGTCATTTTTCAACTTCTAAAGCAGCTCTCGCCGACCCTGTTGATACATTTCTTATCTTTGGACTTGCTGAGTCAAGATGGAACTGCACCCACTGAGCTGGTAGACCAGAGACAGGAACATTAAACTTTGATTCTGAAAAAAAAAAAAACAGTAAAAAATAAGTAATTGAAAAAAGTCTTTATTTCTGAGGGACAATCTGAAAACAGTTGAACTGAAAAAAGTGTTTGGAAGGTGAACATCCCCTTTGAAGAAGAAGTGCATTTAGTTTCACAACTCCCTTATAATTTTGCCTGGGGTTTTGTTATTCTTGGCACAACTAGAACCTTGGGGACTATTACTAATGTAATCCCAGGTCTCTTTTTGTGTCAGAGCAGTGACGTGCAGGTTCTTGTTCTCTTGAATACTTTCTTGGCAAGGGTAATCACAGGAAATCTCCCACCAGTGCTTAAAGGGATCCTGTCTTCAGAAAACATGTTTTTTTCAAAACGCATCAGTTAATTGTGCTACTCCAGCAGAATTCTGCACTGAAATCCATTTCTCAAAAGAGCAAACAGATTTTTTTATATTCAATTTTGAAATCTGACATGGGGCTAGACATTTTGTCAATTTCCCAGCAGCCCCTGGTCATGTGACGTGTGCCTGCACTTTAGGAGAGAAATGCTTTCTGACAGGCTGCTGTTTTTCCTTCTCAATATAACTGAATGTGTCTCAGTGGGACATGGATTTTTACTATTGAGTGTTGTTCTTAGATCTACCAGACAGCTGTTATCTTGTGTTAGGGAGCTGCTATCTGGTTACCTTCCCATTGTTCTTTTATTTGGCTACTGGGGGGAAAAAGGGAGGGGGGTGATATCACTCCAACTTGCAGTACAGCAGTAAAGAGTGATTGAAGTTTATCAGAGCACAAGTCACATGACTTGGGAAAGCTGGGAAATGGACAATATGTCTAGCCCCATGTCAGATTTCAAAATTGAATATAAAAAAATCTGTTTGCTCTTTTGAGAAATGGATTTCAGTGCAGAATTCTGCTGGAGCAGCACTATTAACTGATTCATTTTTTTTTAAAAAAAAAATTCCCATGACTGTATCGCTTTAAATTATGCTTTAAAAAGTCTGTTCTACACCAGTGTGTTTTTGTCTTTTAAACTGTAGCATGGGATTATAGTCCTGTCCATGCCTGACTTCTACTAATCAGTTATATGGGAGTTGATTCTCCATGACAAATACAAATGGTGATGGGACATCCATTTATAAAATCTATGACATTCACAGTGTAGCTACAGGGCTTGTATACTGTGAATCAGTGGGTTTAAGAGTCCATTTTGACCATTCACGTGTCAGCTTGATAAATATCCCTAAGTGGATATCTTCTAGTGTCACACAGCAACATGGATGGGATGAATTCTGATTGGTTCTCTTGGGCAGACAGGAGGGGGTTGGGAGCATGGAAAGAAGAACGGCAAATATCTATACAGATCTGTAGAGACATCAGTGGCTTAAGGTAGGAGAAAACGGTCTGTTTCTGCTCTTTTTTTATGGAGAGAGTTGAAAGATAGCATCTTGTAAAACCTGACCATTGTTGGTTGTCATAATTGGATTGATACCGTTAATTTTTGTGAAGGGTATAGAAACAGAATACAATGGCGGTGCATCCTCCCAGTTGTTCTGGGACTCCCAAACACTCACCAGTGTGGGTCAATGGATAGCCATGGCTTCTGCTTTGGTAGCTCTGTGTTTCAATAAGACATTGATTCTCTTTAGTTCACACTGGTGGACTACACGCAGACAGCTCAATGACTTTACTGAAGGCTTGGATCTTGCTTATATTTCATGTAACATAAGCCAGTTTATGCATAGAAGAGGGATATGCCACCTTCTTTTTGGACCTGAAAATCTGTCAATTTGCAGCAGTATATGTTATATTTTGTATTAAACATTGTATTTGTTGTATTGTATTTCAATATGTTATATTTCTTGTGCATTAAATTTTGTTTCATGTAGTGCTCTACCAGTAATACAAATAGTAGCTTTTCAGAAGCAAGCCTGGTGAATTGGCAGAGGCTGCATATTACACACCTTAGGTAAAGCCTAACGGCTTCTGGGTGGGTCAGAAAAGGATCAGTGTGCCAGTCAGGGAAGCTGGCTTTGTGAGACTGATATCTGTAATATTGGCATATTCTAACAGGACTGCCCCCACTCTGTGTGGTCTGATATAAGTTAAAGGAATTGTTCAATTTAAAAATAAAAACTGGGTAAATAGACAGGCTGTGCAAAATACAAAATGTTTTTAATATAGTTAGTTAGTTGAGTTGCGTTCTGTTAGACATCCAGTCACTCCAGCCTTTATACATTAAATTTTTGGCTAATTATATTGGAAATATTTTTATGTTTTGCACAGTCTATCTATTTACCCAGTTTTTATTTTTTACACTGAACTGTTCCTTTAAATCAGGAGTCCCCAACCTTTTTTACCCGAGCCACATTCAGATGTAAAAGGAGTTGGGGAGCAACACAAGCATGAAAAAAGTCCCTGGGGATAAAAAATTAGGGCTGTGACTATTTGGTAACCCCTATATGGACTGGTGGCCTACAGGTAGCATTGCCACCTGGCCAGTATTTTACCGGCAAAACACCTGCCAAGGCCGGGGCCGTATTACAAATTTACCAGCAATGTAGCTGCCGGTAAATCTGTAATACTCCTAACAAAAGCCCTCGGCCCGCCCCCAACCCGCTCAAAATCGACCTTTTTTTTTGCTGCCTTCTGGCCAATCGCACATTCTGGCTCCACCCCTTTATGGCATGACCCGCCCCTTTCTACATCACACCTTCCCCCTTTTTACGTCACAGTCCACCCCTTTGTTCCCGCCCCCACCACCAGCCGGTGAAAGTTTTATTAAAAGGTGGAAACCCTACCTACACGAAGCTCTACTTGACAGTACCCCTGGTTTTTATGCAACTTGCTTAGAATTCAAAAATAAGCAGCTGCTTTGAGGCCACTGGGAGCAACATCCAAGAGGTTGGCTCGCAAGCCACAGGTTGGGGATCATTGCTTTTAATGTTATCATTGCTTTTAATTTTAAGACAATTCCAGTTGATATTGAAAGCAGTCTGTCCCTTTCTGCCCTGGTGATTCTGACAAAAATTGTATCACAAGGCAGCCGATTAGCAGACCTGTAAAAAAGCTACATTGTTTTAAGGGACAGGACCCTAACCCACACCTACTCGATCCCACATCTATACTCACCACTGGCCTAAACCTGAGTAAACCCATTCATCACTAAAAGGGACAGCTAGATAACTGTAGTTTCAATGACATTTACAAATAACTTTAAAGGAATTGTTCAGTATAACAATATAAACTGGGAAATAGATAGGCTGTTCAACACACACACTACACACACACACACACGCTCTCTCTCTTCATTTATCCTATAATTTTCTTTATTAAAAGAAATACATGGGATGGAGTAGAACTCCAGCTGAGGGGTCTGCCGTATCTGTGGATTGCTTCAGTATATATAAATGGGCCTGTCCGGACAATACTGCAATACAGCCCTGGGTATAAAAATACAGATTGTTTGATAATTCCAGGGGTTTATACGTATTACAGAAGATTCTCCCTGGCAGGGGAATATTTAAAAGAATGGGCACTGGAATAAAGGAACCTGTGTTCAGATTCAGGATATTTTCTCTATCAGAAAGGTCACATATTACAAATATTAGTATTATTCTGTCTCCGTTCTGTGTTATCTTGGTGTCTGTATGATTATGTATGGTTAATTAGCTTTGGCAGGATCTATCACAGAATTATTTCTTGAATGTGTCTGTGTTGGAATTATTTTCTGAATGCCCTTTATTGTACAGAAGTAGATGTGTTGCTATGAGATATTCGTGTACAATCCCACAGATTTATAGAGAGATATATATGTATATACGAGAGCGTTTATTCCTGTGTTTGTTCTGGTCTCTTCAGGGGCTTGAACAATTGACCTTCAGGATTTGAAGGGCAAAAGCTGCGTAGCTCCTGGGATCTGTGCCATAGCCCCACCCTCTGCTGGCAGGGACATACCATTGGGAGACAGGGGAGCTGTACCCATAGCTCATCTGTGGCAGGAACATACCAAACAATAGAGGAGTTTTGCCATTCTGACAAGCACAAAGGGAGTCGAGGGGAAGTGGAAGCTGTTTTGAAGCATATTGTTTGTTTTTAAATTATAGCTGATTTTCTGCCAACTGTTTCCCCATTCTCCTCTGGGCAGATCAGTTTGTTTTTTATATGGAAAATGATGTTGCAGTTGTTGCCGCTCTTATATGGTTGACGGCTGCATAGTATAACATTTACACAGGCCAATGCAATAAGATGAAAATATTTATTTCCCCCCTAGTTTATATTGTTCAGCAGTGCATAGTGCATAGGAAAGTGTCTTGTATTCTCTCATAAATCTTTCAGCCTAAATCAGGTCTTTGATTTTCTGTAAGTTGTAGTTCAGCAACAGCT
Organism: Xenopus laevis; assembly: GCF_017654675.1. Taxonomy (NCBI): domain Eukaryota; kingdom Metazoa; phylum Chordata; class Amphibia; order Anura; family Pipidae; genus Xenopus; species Xenopus laevis. The sequence continues at coordinate 155,538,375 of NC_054371.1, forward strand.
AAGGAAAAGCTGAAGATCCCTGTTTTAGCAGCCGTTGACTGTCTAGTCCTTGCTGGTCTATAACTGGAAGCTGACAAGTGCATGCTGGGTTTAGTGATTCATGAGCATTTGGAGAGACCCCAGCTTAGTGATTCTAGTCTTACATATGTTCATCACAGAGGAGTACGAGAAATACTGAGTATGTGTTCAGGTGACTGAAGGACTATAGCTGCGCTGTACACTTGTCATTCTATTGATGGGGACATATTGTTACTGTGTCGTTTAGTGAAAGGGACGACCTCTGAATGGGAGAGAGGTACAGTGAAATCACAAGTCTTTAGAAGAAAGAAGCCTGGACTGTGAGCCTACAGCAGAAGAGCTGGCACGGTCTGCTGTGGGGGTAGTTCTTAGAGCCTGGAGCTGTCACTATAGTATGTTACAAGGTGTAATAGCCTGTGATAGATGTCACTTTGCACTCACATTGTATTGGGTTTACTGCCAAGTAGAAAATGATTCACACTCAAATTCATTGTATACATCAGATTATTTTCCTGCAGCTATTTTTTCCATTTTGGTTGTAGTTCTGCTCTTGCCCGTTTCCTTTTTTAAATTTTATTTGCATTATAGTCTATGGCATAAGGGAAGGGCTTTGGTGTCTATAAAAGGCTTTGGTGTCTATAAATAGATCCTTGATTGGGGTTGTCAGGTTCTTTAGTAATAAAAAAAAGTTTTCTACTCTGTAACTTTAACATGTATCTATGCAGCAAATGAACATTTCTAATATGTGACACTACTATTTGCAGGTCTGGAGATGTCTGAATTACAAGAAGTTCAAATCACAGAGGACAATCCTCTTCTCCAAGACCCTCTGAAGGTCAGACTTTTATATATAACTCACATCTAAAGCCATTACCCATACATATTCAGTTTCATCCCTTTAGCTTGTGTATGTTTGTTATTTTCAGGCAGCCGAACTTGCTGCGAAATTACTTCAAGTGCAAGAGCAGGTAAGTGTGTTCTCTCTTATACAGCTGCATACTGTACAATACTTTACACAGTTCTATGGCAAAACTCATAAAAATAGTAATACAGCTCATATTGCTTCAGCTGTATTGTGAAGGATGCTTTATTTTTTATGAAAAGATGTTAAAGGCATTAAAGGAGAATTCAACCCGTAGTTTAAAAAACCCCTCCCTCCTCCCCCCCCCCGGCAAATTACCCTAATTTTTTTACTCACCCCTCCACGTAGATTCTGGCCTTATTGTTCACGGCAGCCATCTTATTCTTCAACGCTAATCTTCGTGTATTGACTGCATTTTCGGTGCATGCACAGTTGGAGTAAATTTCCGGTCCCGAACAACTGTGCATGCGCCGAAAGTCATGAAAATTTTCGGGACCAGAAATTTACTCCAACTGCTCATGCGCTGAAATGTCCGAAAAAGACAGAAGAAAGAAGATGGCTGCTGTGAACTCTGAGGCCAGAATCTGCACGGAGGGATGAGAAAAAAATGAGGGGCATTTTTTAAACTACAGGTTGAATTCTCCTTTAAAAGGTAAGGTAAGTCATGTTTTTCAACAGACAGTATTTTTTTTTTTTTTTTCAAAACACCTTTTTTCATAAAAGAATTTGCATGATGAATTTAAAGAGGTTTTTCACACCAAACGTGTGGGGGCGATTTAGTTTTGTATGTGTAAAAACTTTCATCCTGTGTGCCAGGTCAATAGGAATGCTTTTTGAGCCACACAGAAAGTCAAGTAGTGCTTTCCTTTGGAACACCATGTACACTGGTGACGAAGAAATTATAATCTGTGCCAGCTCAGAGTCAAAATAGAAGAGGTTTCATTTTAAGTATGTCAGATTGTAGACAGACGACGGCCGGGCATGGTGTAAAATGCTTTTACTGTGTTGTACACTCTAGAAGGCAGATTTGTTTAAGAAGTGAGTTCTTGTCTTACAGTTGACAAAACCAAAATATTAAGATTGAAGAGAATAACAAGGCTAGTGCATGCAGAGAAATGTTAGCCACAATACAGATCCCTGCGTGACACAATAAGTCAAACTTACCACTTGGAGAATATGATTTACTTCACTTAAAGGGATACTGTCATGGGAAAAAAAAATTTTTCCAAAATGAATCAGTTAATAGTGCTGCTCCAGCAGAATTCTGCACTGAAATCCATTTCTCAAAAGAGCAAACAGATTTTTTTATATTCAATTTTGAAATCTGACATGGGGCTAGACATTTTGTCAATTTCCCAGCTGCCCCATGTCATGTGACTTGTGCTCTGATAAACTTCAATCACTCTTTACTGCTGTACTGCAAGTTGGAGTGATATCACCCCCTCCCTTTTCCCCCCCAGCAGCCAAACAAAAGAACAATGGGAAGGTAACCAGATAACAGCTCCCTAACACAAGATAACAGCTGCCTGGTAGATCTAAGAACAACACTCAATAGTAAAAACCCATGTCCCACTGGGACACATTCAGTTGCATTGAGAAGGAAAAACAGCAGCCTGCCAGAAAGCATTTCTCTCCTGAAGTGCAGGCACAAGTCACATGACATGGGGCAGCTGGGAAATGGACAAAATGTCTAGCCCCATGTCAGATTTCAAAATTGAATATAAAAAAATCTGTTTGCTCTTTTGAGAAATGGATTTCAGTGCAGAATTCTGCTGGAGCAGCACTGTTAACTGATTCATTTTGAAAAAAATTTTTTTTCCCATGACAGTATCCCTTTAAGCAAAGAAAAACATTGAATCACATTTCCAAAATATTACCTGTCCTACAGCCCTCCAGCTGCTCTTATAAATTGCACCTTTGAAGAAGATCAATGTTTCATACTGTAAATCATTTATATATAATCTCAGTTAGACAAAATTGCAGAGAATTTGTGAAAGGAGGTGTGGCACCGAAGGTTGAGAAGTACACACTTCAAAGGAATGCCTTGATAAAGCAAATTACAATGTTTCTGTTACTCTGATAAAAAACAGTATTGCATATTCCAAGTAACTATGGCCCGTGAGGTAGAATAGATTTGTACCTGTGTCTGAAAATATTGCCAGCACCTTGTGTGGTGCTGTTTTTAAGGTGTATTTAACCTTTGTTTTGTCCAAAAGCTGCTGCTTCTACCAGGCTGGATTGAAATAAAACATGGTCATACTATGGAGTTCTTAAAAAATCCCTTGCCTGGGGACATATGTGGCCTCTGATTGGAAAGCCCTGCTGTAAAAGCATAGAGTTACAGTGACCCAAACACAAAAGGGGATTGACTGCTAGGGATTGTGTATAATGCACGGCTGCTGAAGGCACTTTACATTGCTAAGCAGCAGCAACAACAAGTATCAGCATTAAAAACCCAAGGTGTTTGCCAACAGACTCAACATATATTTGCCCTTTAATATGTTGATGCGTCATACATACATGATGGTAATGTAAAGCCTTTGGTTTTGAATTAGAAGAAAGGAAATTTACTTTCATTGATGTTTTTTTTCAAAGGTGTACAGATGAATTCAGAGAAAGTATATAGCCAAGGTAAAATTTGAAGATACATGTAGGCAGTATAGTCTGGATAGTCTGGTAGAAAAGGCTGTGAAAGCTAAAATGGAGGTAAAGTAATTGTGTTTGTAAATCTTTCTGTGCTGATGTTTGAATCTGCTTGTAGTTGTTTTTATTACTAGCTAAAATTGAATTATGTCTAGCTGGGCTAAGGCCTAGCATGTTGGTCTGTAGCAGCAGTGTCAGGGTTTCAAGAGACATAATGAGTTTGTTGTCATGTTATGGTGTACCGTCTCTGTGAGTGTGGCATATCTTGAATTGCTGAATTCTCCAACGAACAACACTTCTAGTTAAGGTAATGGACCTGTACCTTAACCTGGACCTTAGCAAGTCTTTCCTAAAGAGCATACCCGAGAAAAATATCAGTGTTTTTATGAAGTTTACTAAGTGGAAATAATAAATAATAGGTGTCTGTTATGATTGAAACTCTATTTTTTAGTCTAATATCAGATGTAGTGGGTTCAGCACTGATGGAGAACACTGCTTAGCGTCTTTGTCGGCTCTTATTGACTTCAATGAGAACAGTGCAGAAGCCGAGGTGCTTTTCTGCCAGAGCGTTTTCTGGTGGAAAAGGTCTTACACCCACACTCCTCACAATGCCCATTAAGGCCAATGAAAACCATAAGAGATGGTTACATGCATTTCTGTGACGGCTTTTCTCTGCCAGTGGAGAAAAGCTAAGTATGACATTAGTGTTAAAGGAGAATTAGACCCTGACAATTAGTAATTCATATTTGATGCAGATTATTGCACCTTATTTCTGTACTTTACAAAGTTTTTATTCAGTAAGTTGTAAAGGCTTCCAATATTATCCCCTGAATACAAGCCTTTCTGTAAACACTACACAGATGGAAAGGTGCATTGGGTGTTACCTTCCTTGTGCAGGGACTTTCTGTTTTAGTTGCTATATTATATTGGATCCCATATATTCAGAGGAGTTCAGCACTGGCCTAAATAATACACAGTTATGGCATCAGTAGTCCAGTTGCGATGCTTGTGGGGGGCAATGAAGGTTCACTAATGCACTTTACTTCATCATATGATAATTATAAAATAGGGGTTTTTCCTGTATGTACATATGTCTGTATTGTGTGCTTACCCCTATTTTTTGTGTGTCTCATGGTGTAGAAGCACTCTATTGAGACTCCCTATGGGGTGGTGACAGTCACGATTCAGGGCACCCCAAAACCCAAGAGGCCTGCGATTGTAACATTCCATGATGTGGGGATGGACCGTGAGTATGATGGCTGTTTGTGTCCAGCTGTCTGTCCCCAGACTGCCTTGTGTGGCTTTGTCCTAACAACTATCTTTGTCTTTCTGTTTGTTGTCTCTTTCTCTTCTCTGTGGCTTTGTCCACCTTGTGACTATGTCCAGTGATTTGTTTTGTCTGTCTGTGGCTGCTTTTTGTGATGGTGTCCAACTAACTCCTGCATACATGTTACATTCTGATGACTTTGTTTAACTGACTACAATTCTGTATCATATCTTATGTCTCAACTCTTCACATTTGTCCAGGTCTCTTGCTTTTTTTCCTGTTCTCCCTTCAGTTAAAGTCACCTGCATTTCTAATTTCTTTATCTGCACCCAGTCTCTTTTTTGTGTGTCTTTCAGTCACCTGCTCTTCCTTGCTCCATACCAGCAATTCCTTCTGATTGTGTCAGCCCAACCTTTTTTCCTTGTCTGCAAACTTTTAAAAAAAGACTGTGATCTACAGCTTGTCAATTGAGATAGTCTCAACCAAATAAGCCAGTGTGTTTGGGTCGGAAATAAAACAGATCTTCATTTACTCTAATCTAATAATTTTCTGTAATCCCCATCTATCCCCTGTGCTTTCATTAATTCCCATGTTCTTTTCAGTCTTTTATTTCCCCCAGTATTTCTCTCATACTTTTCTGTTCCTTTGTTCTCTTTTGTCAGTCCTTAGCCCTCTCCACTCTTTATTATCTCCTAAAAATGCAAAGTCCCACAGACACTGAGCAATTGGAATATGTTTGCTCTTTCGCAACATAAAATACCATATTTTTAGCCACACAAGTGTGCACATTCACCAGTATCACTAAGCTGTAAGAGAAAAGCATTTTAACTATCGATAATAAAAGATAGATATGATTCCCTTCTGCCAATGGTTCCTACAGTTTTCTTTCTATGCTGTAGTTTCAATATCTGTCTGACATTCTATACCTCTTTCTACCCTTGAGTCTCTGTTCATTCTGTTCCTGTTTCTGAGCTCACCACCCTGTGCCCTCCTATGTCTATGTCTTGTTTAATTGTTTTTTTTTCTTTGTACTTTCTCAGATAAGATGTGCTTTGATACGCTGTTTAAGTATGAGGATATGTGTGAGATTGTGAAGAATTTTGTAGTGTGCCACATTGATGCTCCAGGACAGGAAGATGGGGCTGCGGCCTATCCTCCAGGGTGAGTGTTGTGTATCATACAAGCTAAATTTTGTTTTATTAATCATATATGCTTCCTTCAAAATGATGTTGCGATCACTGTCTCTATCAGGTTGCTAATTTAGTTTCAATTGCATTTAGGTATCAATACCCATCCCTTGATCAGATGGCTGAGACCATCCCGTGTGTGCTGCAGTACCTGAAGTAAGCAATGGTTTTAATATATTACAAACGGTGTAGTTGCTTTTAATTAGCTGAATGTAACCTCTAATCTGTTTCCTTGTCACATAGCTTTCCCAGTATTATCGGAATTGGGGTTGGTGCTGGAGCTTATATTCTTGCCAAATACACGGTAGGTGTGATATTTGTTAAAATACACAGATGTATGTAAGGTTAGGACACAGTGGTAAATGCCATTTAGCTACTCTATTACACATTGCCGCTATTTGTGATCTGTATGGCAGGGGATATTATACAGTATGCCCTGATTATGCCAAGCCAACTATTTTGGCCAATTAGATAGTCCATTGCTTTAGACGCATTGTTGCTTGTAAAGGAGGTTACTGCCTGTGAAGAAATGGCTGGGTTTGCATCTGTTCATGTGTGATCCCATTATGTGGCACATTAGCACACTATACAAATAAATGTTATAGCCAAATGCCACTTACTTTAATTAACTGACCCATAGGCCAATCTGGTTGCCCAGATATCATCCTAATGTGGACACACAGCCAACTGATGTTGACTTTGTTTTTTGTTTTTTAGACAGGACAGAAAATTAAAGGGGTTCATGCCAAGATAACTATGCATAGTTAAACAAAATGTAACTCTAAGCAACTTTTATACATACATTAATTAAAAAATGTCAACGGTTGTCAAGTTATTTTCAAATGTAATTGCTCTTTATAAGCAGAATCTCTCTATTTACATTCCTGGCTCTGAGTCCTAAAACATTGTTGCAAGCTGGTAAACAGACCTTGAGGAGAGCTGATTTCTGTTGCATTGCTTAAAGGGGTGGTTCTTCTTCAAATTAAATTTCAGTATGATGTAGAGCGTGATATTCTGAGTAGTTAAAGCCCATTAAAGTCTATGGGCGTCAAAAAAGAATTTATTGCCCGGGAAATTATTTTGACGCACAACGCCATACAAGTCTATGGTTGTCATTTTTGCGGCAAAGCAAGGCATAAAAAATTCACCCATCCCTAATTCTGAATCACGTCAATTATCCAGCACACTTTGTATACTTAAAGTCTCCGCTTCACAGGGTGCACGCAATAAAGTATGTTCATCTCCACATACCTCCAATTCAAGTATATACAGATTGCTGCACTCCAATATCGCATTGAAACCGCCTTTATTTTCAAAATAGCACAGCGACGTTTCGGATACAAAAAGTCCTTTATCAAGTTAACAAACTTGATAAAGGACTTTTTGTGTCTGAAACGTCGCTATGCTAATGCGATATTGGAGTGCTGCAATCTGTATATACATCCCTAATTCTGAGACAATTTGCAATTGTTTTACATTTTTTATTATTTGTGTTTTTTGAGTTATTTAGCTTTTTATTTGAATTTGAATCTTAAGCAATGTGGTAACTAGGGTCCAAATTACCTTAGCAACTGTGCATTGATTTCAATAGGAGACTGGAATATGAATAGGAGAGGGCCTGAATAAAAGTCACAGTAATAAAAAGTAGCAATATCAATACATTTGTATCCTTACAGAGCATTTGTGTTTTAGAAGGGGTCAGCGACGCCCATTTGAAAGCTGCAAAGAGTCAGAAGAAAAAGGCAAATAACTATAAAACTATAAAGAATAAATAATGAAAACCAATTGAAAAGTTGCTTAGAATTGGCCTTTCTATAACATAATAAAAGTTACCTTAAAGGTGAATCGCCCCTTTAAAGGATCAAACCCAGAGAAAAGAAAGGGATACATGAAGGCTGCTTTCAACTGCAATCACATTTCATATTAACTGTAAAACCACTGAAAATGTTAAATGTAGACTGAAAAGCTGCTTAGAATTACACTATGCAAAAAAAAAACAGCTTTTGGGTGCAGTACCAGGCCAAGAGGTTCTTGTGCCCAAGGCAAGTACTTCTTGTCCTGCCTTCCACTTGCCCCTTATCTGTCCACAGTAGTGAAAACCCCCTACCACTACCCACGCTGAGGATCAGTCCCGCTCACCCCTTCTAAAAGAGCAAGACAGAACGAGCTGGAGTGGAGTCTGCTAGGCACCATCCTATCCTGCTTACCCCTAGTTCTGGCCCTATTTGGGTGAAGGACCACTATAACCTTGCATTGTAAGAGGTCACATTTAGTCTTCTGCAAGACATAACGGCGATTGTGGCAAAAAGTAGTGGGTTACCCTGCAACACGTGCTCAAGACATGTAAAATAAAGTACTGTAAGAAGGGGTTGTTCACCTTCCAACACTTTTTTCAGTTCACTTGGTTTCAGATATTTCACCAGAAATACATATTTTACCTTCTTAAGCAACTCTGGGAGCGGGGGTCACCGACCCTGTACTGTTCTAAATTGATACATTTAGTTGATACGTTTCTTATCTTTGTCCTTGCTGAGCAGAATCCATGAGTTTCATTACAGGCAGCTGTTGGAATTGATACAATAGTCAATTAAATGGTTGATTTATTCGTTTTTACATTAAACTGACCCTCATGATTGTGCGTGTCAGCAAATAATTGCACATTAATATCACTGGCATATTTTTAAAGTAGTCTTTAATGGCCAAACCATATTGTAGGGGTAACCATCTTTATAAGGTGGGGTTGGCCATGTTTTCCTGTATGTTTCTGTAGGCTTTGCTAAGAGACAATGTCAGGAGCTGTGGAAGACATATCTGTAAATGATTTGTTTTATTTCATCTGAAATGGTTGATTGTCTTTATTCTATGTTGTCTTTATCCTGTATTACCATACCGCATATTCTGTATTTTTTTTTTTGCAATTGGCTGAATGTGTTAATGTATTATTACAGTATAACTTTTCTGCCTTTCATGGTTTTAAATCTCTTTTCACTCATGCTCAGATGCTCACTATTATTCCTTCTGTTTATATGCATCTCTACCCCCTCCATCGCTCTTGCCTTCTCTGTCTGGATTCCTCTGCTCTTAATTTGTGTCTCTTCTCTGTTCTTCTCTTTCACCACCCAGCTGACTTAATGCCTTGTCTCACAGTTATTAGCCGTTTCTCTCAATCACATTTTACTATCCGAGGGAATCTTTGTCCTCGCAGCTAAAGACAAAGTGGCAGAAATGAACTTATCTTGTGCTCCACAAACTTCCTTTTGCATATCTTGATCTACCATATCTGGTCTCTTAGCTGTTTACTGTGACATATCTGTGAATATGAAATTGATCTACACAGATTCCTATCACACAAATTTCCCATATGTGAAAGGAGCAAAATGTATCCCATTTTATATATCCATTGTATATGCAAGATACATAGTTTTTATAATCATTTGATTTGCAACATCACTCTTAAGCTGGCCAAATATGTAAAGCTCTTTGAGGTGGGCAATATCGGGCGGATCTGATCATTTGGCTCTAGAGCCGAACAAACAGATCATAATGACGGGGACACAGGCCAGCAGGGCAATGACGCATCAATAGCAGATGCAATCATCACCCTGGTGGGATTTTTAAACCAACCCGATCAACATCTGCCCGGTTTTTGAAGGGGCCATACATACGCAGTTAAGCTGCTGACCCTGTCTAAATGGACTGAATCGGAAGTGTAATTCTCCTCGTGCATGGCCACCTTAAATAAGTTTTTTTTTCTGCTTTATTATCTTTGTGTCTATTCCTTATCCTCATCTAATTTTCTATCTCCCCAGCTTGCTCATGCTAACACAGTGGAAGGTTTAGTCCTCATTAATATTGACCCCAATGCCAAAGGCTGGATGGACTGGGCAGCACAAAAGGTAAAGATAACTGTCAGATGCACGATTTGTGTGTTAGTGGGTTGTTTGTCTCTGGTAGCCTCTCTCGTTTTATATATGAATGACTTTCTGTGTCCTTGGAACTTGTAGAATGTCACTTGGCTCAGATGTCTGTCAGTTTTTGCATTTGTAGTCTTGTCACTGGTATGCCAGCTTTCCTTTGTGTGCTTTCATCTCTTCAGCTAGCTGCTAGGCAGTTTGTTGCCATTACTGCTTCTCTATCTTTTTCTTGTTTATGATTTGTGGTTGTGCTTTAATCATTTTTTTTCTGTTAGTCTCTGATTATATTCCATATCTCTTACAGCTGACAGGGCTAACACAATCCATCTCTGATGTGATGCTCGGTCATCTCTTCAGTGCAGTGAGTAATATGAACCATAAGCAGGAAGACAGGAAATATGTCTGCCAATTAAAATCAAGGCTGCTAAGATAATGATTTTGTTTTGTGCAGGAAGAAATATCCGGAAATTCTGATGTTGTGCGCCAGTACAAAGCATCCATTTTAAACTCCCCTCTAATTAGTAATTACCAGCTATACTGGAACAGTTACAACAGGTACTCAAACATTTATTATCAAAAGCTATTGGTCTAGCATTTACATCAGGTCATCTGTCTCTTGAAGTACTTCTTATTGTTGTTATTGTATATTAAGATATTGGTGCAAAGCCTTGCCTAATGTGTTGCTGCTGTATGAATACATGATGATGAAAACATTCTTACTCTGTTTTTAATGATAATGTATGTCCATCTACAGCCGACGGGACCTGAACCTAGAGCGTGGAGGGGGTGTCACTCTAAAGTAAGTAAATGATAATCCTTCCCAAACTGCTGGAGGAACATGCAGGAGCTTTTTTTTTTATTATTATACAGTGGGGTGTCCGGCATTCAAGTCTTTTTTCAGTATCTGTCTCTGTTACCCCCAAGAAATTAAGTTCCAATACAATGTTACATTTTTTGTCTGTGATAATATTTTTTCTTATAAAAGTAATATCCCCCCTGTACACATCAAAACAATTTCAGGAGAACAGAAATCTGCTACTGGCTTTTTAAAAGCACTGCACTACTACTATTTCAGTTAAGGATATGCAAGTCTCTCAGATTATGCATATAACTACTGCCATTAACTGAAGTCAAGAAGGAATATATATATAAATCATGGTCCACTCAACCATTAAAAGTACTTTTATGAACATTGTAAAATATTGTTTCCCATGAGAGAAAGCTATATTTAAATGTTTTCTTATTAAAGGGGCAGTACACCCATTTTTCAACATAAACGCAATAAATAGGATTTGTGCTGAGCATATTTTTTTTCCTGTTGTTATAATCAGGAAAAATCTATGGAATTTGTTACTTCTTGAGCTAAGCAGGGTAAATGAAGGTATTACTCTATGCTTGGTCCTTTTGAGATAGATAGAAAGATTACCAGTGCACAGATAATCCCTCTGCATATATGACTCCTATCTATAAAATAGTCACAACAAAGGAGAAAGGGTATTCTGGTAATCTAATTATCTACCCCACAAGGACCAAAGACCAAGAATAGCTTCAGTTTCCCCTTTGCCCTGTTTAGCGTAAGAAATAATAAACCCCATAGATTTTTCTTATTACAATAGGCAAAAAGTATGTTCAACACAAGCCCTATTTACTGCACTCATATTGAACCAGGGGTATACTGCCCCATTAAAAATGTAACCCACATTTAAAGGAAACCTTTAGAACTACTGGCATTAATGTGGGTGGAATTTTATTGTCCTATTCATTCTTAGTTTTATAGGTATTGAGCTATTACAGGTCAACATAGGCAGAAGCGTAAAGCTTCATAGAATCATTATGAGAGAATGAGCACATTTGATACAACAAGCATACATTTTTGGGAGCTTCAGAGACAAACCAATTTAAACTCATTTTGATGTGTGTTGCAGGTGTCCTGTGATGCTTGTTGTTGGTGACCAAGCTCCCCATGAGGATGCAGTGGTATGTTCGTCCTTCTTTTATATACATAGTTGTTTTTAACAAAGGCAAGATATGAACTCATCTTATTCATGTATAAATGTTTCTAGGTGGAATGTAACTCAAAACTGGATCCAACACAGACCTCATTCCTGAAGGTAATCAAGGAAATTGGTATCATTAACAGGCAAGGGGTTAATAAGGGCATACTAATCCCATAGCATAGGGAGTCCCTTAAAGTGATACTGACACTAAAAAATTATTATTCAAAATATTAATGTACATCAAAAGTTACTTATAGCTCATGTTGATTGTTTTTCACTCATAGGGCTGCATTTGTTAGTAATTGTTACTTGATGTACCTAAACCTGGCTGTCCCTTCTCAACATGTCAGTTAGAATTTCTAATGCTAACAGACTGCTGAAGCTCAAATATGGCAGCCCCCTCATAGAGGAACATGGGGGATCAGATGGGTAATGTAAAAGCATCTATTAATAGTTTTATGGTGAAATTATAGATAGCATGCAAAGACAATATTATGATAGATGTAAAAAAAGGTTTAATTTATGGTGTAAGTATCTCTTTAAGGGAACTGAAGAAAGAAGGATTGCTCTTCCTTAGTTATTGGATTATAAATAAAGTAGGGTTGTTAGGTGACTGAAGGGACTAGGAGCCGTTCCTCACAAGAGCATTGGGATGGAGTGGAATTAAAGGAAAGACTAAAGACTTACTGTATAATCTTGCTTTTTGTGTTTAGATGGCAGATTCTGGTGGACAGCCTCAGATAACACAGGTAAAATCATATTTGAATAATACAGAAGAAGCATAAACAAACTGAAAAACTATCCTACACTATATAAACCAGGATTTTAGTTTTTCAAGTATAATTGTAATGTAATCTGGTTGTTGAAGCTTACTCTTCCTTGCAAACAGTCAGACCAGACAGAAATTGTATCCAGGTGGGGCATTACCTGGCACAGGCCTTTCTTACATGTCTATCCAAATGCACAAGCTGGGGACACTTGTAAGCGTTGCGCATTGCTCTGGCATTTTGAATACCAACACATGTGCCTCTGCTTGGAGCTAATGAACCTTAAGGGGATTCTGTCATGATTTTTATGATGTAGTTTTTATTTCTAAATTACACTTCAAATAATTCACTCTACCATATAACATTTAATTCCTGAACAGCAAGTGTTTTTTTTAAAGTTGTTATATTGGTGTGTAGGCAGTCATCTCAGGTCATTTTACCTGGTCATGTGCTTTCAGAAAGATCCAGCACTTTAGGGGGGAACTGCTTTCTGGCAGGCTGTTGTTTCTCCTACTCAATGTAATTGAATGTGTCTCAATGGGACCTGGATTTTACTATTGGATGCTGTTCTTAGATCTACGAGGCAGCTGTTATCTTGTGTTAAGGTGCTGCTATCTGATGTTTTTTTGTTACCAATGACCACCAGCAACCTTAGAACAACATTTTAAGATCAAAAGAGGGATAAAGGCAAAATAAGAAGGCCTATATATTTAAGAACCATTGAAACGTCATAAATTGGTCTATCTATGACATTAAAGTTAAAGTGAACTTTCCTTTGCCCAGTAAAAACAAAATAACTTTTCTCTTTAAATTATTTGCTGTTTGAGGAACACTCACTTCAGTAGTTTCCAATGTCTCAATTGCAATTATTGCTACATTTTCCCCTCACTTTATTCCTTTACTTTCTTTTGTTACAGCCTGGAAAATTGACTGAAGCATTCAAATATTTTGTGCAGGGCATGGGATACAGTGAGTATTACTGATTATATATTGATATAGAGATATTTTCTGGCTCTGTCCATTTCTCCCTATTTCTTCCTTACCCTTTTCTTTGGAAACTGTGCTCTACTTCTGAGATGTATCACTGCATTGTACATAGTTAATGTTGTGACTTCAGCTGCACTTTTCCTGCTGCTAAAATGTTTGTGTCCTCAAGTGGAAAAAAAGTCTGATAGTTTTATAGATAATTGTTCCCTTGGCCCTTCTAAATTGTTTGAAACATCATTCTTTTAGAACGTTTTTTTTCTTGAACATCGATTTCTGCCAGTGTTGGGAAAATAGATAATGTTTCCAAGTGTGGGCAAGTGGTAGAAACTGCAAATGGCCTGTGTTTAACAGAAACCCAAAAGTTGGCCGATTCTCTTAAAAATGTGCTGTGCTTTTGTTTTAATTATGCAAAAATCTGTGGCATGTTTCCATGTATTTAAAGTCAATGGTTTCTACACTGTGGGTCCAGCTCCACAATGAATAATTCAAACCAGTGGATCAGGGATAATGAGCCTAAAGGCATGGACACACATTCGTTTTTTTCAGCGCAGCTTTTAAAAAAGCCGATCGCCGTGCAAATATGCTAACCTAGTGTGCAATTGCCTAAGCTTGAAACCACTTAGCGTATTTACACAGCTGTCAGCTTTTTTTCCCGCTAGGTAAAACCGCTTGTGTGTCCAGGTCCTAAAGGTTGATTAGGTTGAAATTTGGAGATGAATGCTCACCTACTTGCGAGGAAACTTGGGGCGACTTCGGAAAACCTCCCAGCGTGCCCCAACCCTAACCAGGGAGATGAACAGGGGCTCTAATGCCATTCATGACTCTTATAAGATAGGACATTTGTTGCTGGACTAATAGATGTAAAATGTTCAGGTTTATGGTTCTCCTTTAATTCTTGGGTGTCCTTGCATGCAGTTCATGTTAGGGATCTACCTAAAGATGTAACAGCAGATAAACTTATCAGGCGATTTTTCAGTATCCAACCAGATTTTGGGTTCTATACGAAAACAATTCTAGAGGTTTAACACTGCACAGCCAAAAGATAAACAAGGATTGAGTTGGAACATTTCAGCAACTTAATGATGTGTAATATTGAGCTTGAGGTATAACAGGAGGAAAAGATAAAGATTTTCAAATGGCCTTCACAATGCCTAGAATATAATGAGCAATAAAACAAAATGTTCACTAAAATATTCTTGAAAACCCTTATGTCTTTTTACTGAGGTGTTAAAAAGCACCAATTCAGAGGGAACAAATGTTTTCATATGCTGTTTTCTTTGTGTATGGAGAAAAACCTTATGCATTCAGAATTCACATCTGCAGGAAAATCTGTTCTATTTGTTTTCTTAACTGAATTCATTTTAACAAACATTCACTTAGCAAGGAGGCATGCTTTTTATAGCTATAGAGAGAGAAGCACTGCTGAAAGATTAGAGCGCTCTGCTATATTTTATCTTTTGTAATGTGATGTTTTGGGACTCATCACAACCAATGCTGTCGCCATCTCTTCAATCTCATCCTGTGTCCCGGTGGCTCCATATTTGGACTTTTTTACAAGGTTGGATTTGATCAGCGCCAGTTCTGATCCAAACAGAATCCAAAATTTATATTTAAAATGTGTGCACAGATTAAATTAGTGTTTCCATTTTGTTCAGGATTCATTATTTATCTGGACTTATAAAATGTGCATTGTGTGCGTTCCTCATTTAAATCTTGGAATATGGTTATTAGTTGAGGTAAATAAACCATTCCATTCCTGTCCCCTGTGTGAAACGATTTTTCAAGTTGAAACAAAATCAAATATTTTAATCTACAAGGAAACCTTGCTCTCCATACCTTTTTGACATTAGCTTGGGCTTATGTATACTGTAAATAGTGTTTATGCACCTTGTCTACATAAGCCCAACTAAATGAGCCTGTGTGAAAAGGGGGGTATTTGTTAAAGCACATCAAAATAGTTACCCCCACTGGAGGTGCAGTCTAACAGAGCCCACACAACTTGGGGAAACCATAGTATTGCTTCAATAAAACCTCCCTCGCAAACTCTATGCCAGCCCTCACCAAGTGGAAACACCTGGTGCAGGCAGCCATGCTGGGGCACATTGATGAGAATAGAGTGAGCAACTGCCCGTCTCACTTATTACATGCGTGTAATATAGGATTGGTTGGTATGTCCCCTGTTCCTGCATCACATGCCATTGTGGGAGGCATAATGCTCACAAAGGAGATTTCCCCCAACTGAAGTGTGAGCTATGCTTCCCGGCACCTCCGGTGGGGGAGAAACAATTTTTTGAATGATAGGTGCTCTTTAAAGCTTATTGGGCCCATGTAGTAGAAGTAAGGATCTCCTCCATTAATTTCAGACAAACGCTGCGAGGAATTGAATTGCAACAGCTGTTGAGGTGCTGAAGGTCCTTGGTGTGAATATTCCGTGACTGAGTCTTGGAAATTCCCAACGGCCATTCCTGAGTTGTGACGCATAACTGAGGATTTAGAGACCATTACATACATGAGTCACCTCTTATTCTAAATAGATGTGTGTTCCCTAGATCTCCTTCTCTCTTGAGAAAAGCCTACCTGGTCCTGCACTTCAGATGTTCAACTTTGAGTAAACCATAGCAACCATGCATTGATTTGAATAAGAGACTGGAATATGAATAGGAGAGGGCCTGAATAGAAAGATGGGTGATAAAAAGTAACAATAGATTTGTAGCCTTACAGAGCATTTGTTTTTTTTAGATGGGGTCAGTGACCCCCATTTGAAAGCTGGAAAGAGTCAGAAGAAGAAGGCAAATAATTAAAAACAACAATATATAAATGAATGAAGACCAATTCAAAGGTTGCTTAGAATTGGCCATTCTATAACATATTAAATGTTAACTTTAAGGTTAGCAACCCCTTTTAACAAATTCTGTGCCTATTATAAAAAAAAATATATATTTATCCCCCAGCTTTCATCCAGTCTTTTTAAACTTGAGTGCCAGCCCAGGGCCCAAAGATTGTCAGTTCAGCCATCCTATGAAACACATGGTATGAGGGAACTGCTACACTATAGTGTACAGCATCAGTGTGCTTTAGTAATGTTTCTACTGGTCCCTGGTGTTTGGGCATCTAAACCTCACAAAAATAAATTGATGCAGGCTTAATCCGCAGTCCTCTGAGCACTTTCAGTATTTAAATTAATTTTAATATATTTTTTAAAAAAATAGAGATCGGGAACCCCAATTTTTTTAGAATGCCCATAATTCATCCACTTTCTGTTTTTACAGCATTTTGTGCTGTTCTGTAGAAATCATTTAAGCTTGGCATAGGTATCATAGTGTGTAAACGCTTCAGCTTACCAGAGATGGAGAACCATGACCACTGTCCTTCTGTCCTTCTCCAAGTCTTTCATCTCATATCCAAAGAATCTATCCACCTTCTCCTTTCTCATTGGTTCCAGCAGTTCTCATTTTTTTCTTGCTGTCTCTTCTCTCCAGTCCCCCACATTCTGGATAAGAAGCGCAGTATGGGGTGAAGTATCTTCTAAAGAATTGTCTCCACCAGCCTTGATGCTTACCCCTGCACTTCTGCTCCCACTTCTCACCCAATGTTTCACAAAGCCCCTGGGCACAAAACACGCACCTTGCCCTTTATAAAGCATATAAATTATATGTATGTGTGTGTGTGTCTCATGTATTCATTTTTTTTTTTGACTAGTGGGGTCTGTATTAACTTAAAGTCTGCAGTGCTGGTTCCTGTCTAGCTTGTGATCGTTCACCTATCACCTGGTAGCATGGCTCTCACTTATTCCTAGCTGCTGTCTTATTCCTAGCCTACTGTAAAAGCCATCTTGTTTTGTATATCTTGTCATCAATGTAATAACTGTGTTCATTGCTGTAAACAGAAGAGGATTTGCCTTTGTTTAGTACTTCCATCCCTAATAATCACACCGTAAAGCTATGCCAACATTACCATTGTCCTTGGCGAGTTGGCCACTGTATCAGTGTATGGATGAGATTGAGATGACTACCATAAGACTAGGGTCACACCCTTCGGATCTAGGCCTGTAGAGAAACACAGGCCAAGAATATGCAGCCCTGCTCTGCCTGCGCCTGGAAACATTACCGCCACTCCGGTGCAGGCAGATGTGGCAGGTATTGATGCCAAAACGTGAGATTTTGCATTTCGCATCAAAACCTGCCACATATGCCTGCACCCGAGTGTAGATTATATTTCTGGGTGCAGGCAGAGCAACAGCATTTCTGTGCAGGCCGAGATCCGTATGGAGGGGTCCTAGCCTAAGAGCACCAATGTGACAGCTGTTAGTCCCCTTGGGCAGAATAATATAGAGTCTAACCTCCACTCTGTAGTATTGTGATTTCCTTTAAACTTGTTGTGTGAGCAACAATCTTAGAAATGTGATGTGTAACAAAAGTAATAGATTAGGGCAATTTCAGAATTGGTATGAGTGAGTGTTCCTTTGATTTTATTTTTTTTAAATGGGAAAGTAGATTTGGGGAGATGCCATAAGGGCTGCCATAGACTGTCAATGTATTGAGCCTCTGAGTACAGGGAGTCTTCGAGTTACAAACACACGACTTACAAACAACTCACACTTACATACAGAGGCTATTATAGTAATGTACTGTGGTTTGCTTGGCCTTTATTAGCATTTAGCTTTAATAAACCACCTGCCCCAATTCCCTCCGGTGTGTGTATTTTTACTGAAGTGCACAGAAAGGTAAAAATAAATACTATGTTAAGACAAATATCTGTCTTGTTGCATTTAATAAGTAAATGTATATGTTTCAACTTACATACAAATACAAATTAAGAACAAACCTACAGATCCTATCTCGTACATAACCCAGGACTGCCTGTACTTGAAATGCCAGGGCCTATGATCTCAGTCAAGACCTGGTTTGTATTTGTTGTGTCATTGGCTGATCGCCACGTCATTTACCTCAGAGTCGTGTCTGGGTTTCCTAATTTAGAAATGTGCAGTTATAACCCAGACAGCCCTTCAGAAAACCAGACAGATGGCAACCCTATTTGTATTGTATTTCTCTGCTGTTCTATATAATGTACTCACCCCATTTCTCCATCTCACTACTCTTTTTGTCCATTTCAGTGGCTTCCTCATGTATGACTCGTCTGTCTCGCTCTCGCACCGCCTCTCTCTCCAGCGAGGGGAATCGCTCACGTTCTCGCACCCAGTCCCAGAGCAGCGAGTCGGGGGGAGGACCTCCAGCTCCCCTGGCGGAAGTGACCTGCTGAAGGGCCGTGAACCTGGCGACCTGTGATCGCCTCCCCTTCCCACACCCTGCCTGACCTCTGTCTGAGGGGAAAGAGCATTTTTATCTGTCCTGTTGGGGGCGGAGTTAATAATGCTAATTAGTTACACTAAAAACAAACCCAGAAGTCACATGTGAGATAATTTAGATGTCTTTATCTGTCTGTTCTTATTTTAACTGCTTTCTTCCCTTTAGTTTAGACTGGCTTATTTTCTCCCTTATATAGAGTTGTCTTTCTTTGATATATCTCTACATTTTCAATTTTCTTTTGTGTATTCCTGATTATTGATCACCCCTTTCTTACTCTCCACCAGACAAACTACTGGGCAGCTTGAGACAGCTCCTCACATGTGACTTTGCCTTTTGCCACTAAATTGTTCTCAATAACCTGACTGGCTTCTTTGCTCTCCCTGCCATGTATATAATGATAGGTTGTAACGTGGGGATAACATGACATCCTAATTCTGTCTGATAGTCACTCATACTTTGTGACCAAGAGAGTCAATGGGGAAGTCAGAGTTGTGGGGAGGAGGGGAGAAATGCTATAGGTACAACCACTGGAAAACTTCTTATAGGGCAAATGTTATGATTTGAGGTTACTGTAAGCTGGTAACAGAATGCAGTTCTCCGTTACAAAGAGGTACTATTAAGCAACTATGAGCAAATTTGTGCTGTTATCTTTAAATAGTTCTCACGTCCTTCAGCTTGCTTTGATTGGCTCCACAATGCAGTCACAGTCCCTCAGG
The DNA here is from genome assembly GCF_017654675.1 of Xenopus laevis. Lineage (NCBI taxonomy): Eukaryota > Metazoa > Chordata > Amphibia > Anura > Pipidae > Xenopus > Xenopus laevis. The sequence goes on from NC_054371.1 coordinate 155,558,039, forward strand.
GTTACAAACATGAGTCTTAGTGGGAGGGTTAAAGAGTATTTGCAGGCATTTTAAGTAATATGTAGGTACAAGCTAGGGTGTGTGGAGGAAAGGAGAAAGTTAATATGGTTTCTGTATCTCCCCAAGTAACCTCCACCTTCTGGTAAGGGCAGTCAGCTTCCCATTCTTACAGAGATGTCATTGTAATTGCAGAAGTTGGGTGTGTGGGGGCTGGTGGAGGTACCAGTCAGTCACTGAGCAAGTGAAACAATAAGAATAATGGCAAGACCAAATGTTCTGTGATTTGCCTCAAAGCTGCCTTTCCAGACTATTTACAGGCAGAAAGAGGGTTCATTGTGGGCTGCTTGCAAACTCATTGCTTCCCATTAAGTATCTTCCCAAGTTCTAAGTAAGTTTGATACTGGACAACTGGTCATTTATGTTTGTCATTTTGTCTCATTGTTCCTGCGAACACCATTTGCTGCTTTTGCTCCAAATTTATGCTGCTGTGCCAATGCTATTGCTCCATTTACAGATCTTTTTATGCCAATAACTGTTACTTTATACAGTGGACCCCTATAATTCCTCCTGTTCCCTCCATATAACATCTGCCCATAAAGGATTGAAATATGTGTAAACTTGCATATAGCCTGTACTTAGAATTCCTCCCAATCTATATTGTGGCTTTCTGTAACCTGTATTGCTTCATGTAATCCGTTTCCAAAATCCCAGTGCAAATATCCACTTGTCGTGTTTGTAGAGCTCTTCCTAAAAATCATCCCAAGTCCCCACTGACTCTTAACTGTAGACCCACCTGTTGCTTGACATACTGTCCCCATTCATCCTGTTGCTTCATATATATAAGCTTTATAACCTCAATAACAGGCTTGGTTGGAAGGCACCATAGGTCTAGTAAAATTATGTTTCTGTACCTAAGTAGATACAGCTTTGAGTGCAGTTATGAGTCAGATCCAGTATAGTGCTCTGTTCATAGAGGATCTCTTCTGCATCACCTGGGATATTTGGATGGTGGCTGTATAGGCTAGGGGCTCCCTGTGTAGGATTCTTTTTGTTCTCTTCTATTTTTCTTTGTTAGTTTTTTTTTTCCTGAAACTGAAAAATAAAATGTTAAATGACATTAATCATTTTGTCATTTTTGCCTACAAATTCTTCCAACAGGTAGCACAATTACTGTTATTCAATTATCATAGGTGTAGGAGTGTCCTTAATGGTTAATTTTTTTTAAAAAAAAAGTTTTCTTCTGAAATACGAGAAAAACTGAACTTTAAGAATGTATTGTTATACAATAGATAGATAGATGAAAAACGGTTATTATACAGGGAATGATGTGGGGGGGGGCGTGTCAGGTAGGGAATGTGTGACGTGTGCACATACTATTGGCTGATGTGTAGACATACAAAATTCAAATCCACTAATCACTTTATGTGCTTGTTCACACCAAACTACACCAAATACACCAAACTATGATGTGTCTAAAGTTACAATTGTTTCAACTACAAGTGGAACTATCTCAATAATTCTCATAAGTAACTAATGTTTCAAATTATAGATAACAGGATAGAGTGAGTGTTTATCGTACTAGATAGAAACAATGTATCAAAAAGGACCCAAGATCTCTTATCCTGAACATATGCATATCATTATGAGCACTTATACAAATAAATAAATACCCGTGTCATTTTTATTATTCACAATAAAGGCATCCCATAAATATTTCAAAGTATTTTGGTTCCAGGCCCTAATGGCTCATAATGTGTAAAAAAAAAAAGAAAAATCCATTTACATACCTACATCTGTAGGTCATTATGGGCAGTCGCTGTACGTATATTCATTAGTAGTAGTTTTTACTTGTTCCATTAGTTACTGTTGGTGGTTCGCTTATTCTCTCAATTCTAAGTGGTGTTCATTAAAAGCTTTATCCGATGTGAGGAGTGCCATGGTGTCGTGAACGGTCCACTCGTTATGGCCCTTTACATTGACGTCACTGCTCATGTTCTACCGCAGCTGATCGTCTGGCAATTTTTATATATGTATGTTCACCAGGCGTAGATTCGCCAGGACAATGCTAGTTCACTAAAATCCGGAGTTGCGTCCCGGGCGCCGAAGGCTAGCGAAGTTGCGCAAGCGTTTACTAATTTGCATACGACGGGAAGATTAAGTTCAATGGCCGTATTTGTTGCAGCAAATACATTACACTACACAAGCCCGGGAAACCTTAATAAAATACAATAAAGTTGTTATATTGCCCTACACATGAGCCCAGTGTATAGTTTGTGCCATAGGAAATGACAGCTGTTGCCATAACTTCCAGTAACTTTAAGTCTTTTCATAGCCAATTCCTCTCATTATTTTGGCAAATGTTACTTCTGGAAGGGATTCTCCCCTACTCTTCAGTAGCAACACATTGCAAAGAGACGACAGGAACACTCAGAGATAACAGTTGGTAAGTAACAGCCTTACCTCATTATTTGCAATGTGAATAAACATTGTGCAACTAGTGCTTAGGCCAGATGTGAACTCAAGTCCCCAGTGCTGCAAAGTGGTGGTAGTAGTAAATCTGATGTTGGCTCTGCCTGCATTTTCTAACCTTGAATCTGTAGTCATCCAGTAACAAAATGTGTAAAGTTTGGGGACCCTGGTCTAAATAATGTGAGAATGGCAGCATTTTAAATTTAAACCAAAGAAATTCAATGGGGGAAATCTGATTGGCTGTTGGTGGCTCCGGCCACTTTTAATAACCTTGAACTGCAGTTCACCAGAGACTAACTCTGCAAAGTGTGGGGACCCTGCCATCAATTCTTTAACAAAGTTACAATTGTAAAACAAACACAATTTGCAAGATTGAAGGAAAAGTAAACCCTCAGAATGTTTCCTTTGTTGATCTTTTTCGCAGTTCCTCCACTGGATCGCCAAATCAAGATAAAATTATAGATCAGCGCCACAAGCTATGGAAAAATCAAATAGAGCTAGCGGAATATTGTTAATATTCAGTGTAGTCACCAGGGTGTTGCAACACAAATCTGTGTGTGTCTTGAACCATAGAAAGTCTAAGTACAGATTTTTCTTATGTGTCATTTATTGCTTAGAAAGTACTTTGGGTCTCCGGTAAGTAGGGAAAACAAACAGGAGTGAATAAATGCACATGTAAGGAATACTGCAGCTGGAGTCGTGAGTCATGTGTCTAAGCATTTTAATGAACAGCATAAGAAAAACCCTCAGGGATTATAATTTGTATTGCAGGGTAAATGATCTTGACTCTGCCATTAATGTTGTGAGAAAGGCAGCAGTTTAAATATAAACCAATGAAATGTAATGGGTGAAATCTGATTGGCTGTTGTTGGCTCTGCCCAGTTTGCCTAATCTTTAACCCTAGTCCCCCAGTGACTAAGTGTGCAAAGTTTGGGGACACTCGCGTTAAATGTATGAGAATGGCAGCAGTTTTCAGGGACACTCCAAATAATTCACTCTACCATATAAAATTTTCATTCCTAACCCAACAAGTCTATTGTAATATTGGTGTTGTAATATTGGTGTGTAGGCAACCATCTCAGGTCATTTTGCCTGGTCCTGTGCTTTCAGAAAGAGCCAGTGCTGCACTATGGAACTACTTTCTGGCAGGCTGTTGTTTCTCCTACTCAATGTAATAGAATGGGGTGGAGTGCTGTTCTTATATGTATATGTACCAGGGAGCTGTTATCTGGTTACCTTCCCATTGTTCTATTGTTAGGCTGCTGGGGGGGGGGGAAGTAACATCACTCTAACTTACAGTGCAGCAGAGTGACTGAAGTTTATCAGAGCAAAAGTCACATGGCTGGGGCACCTGGAAACTGACAATATATCTAGCCCCATGTCAAATTTCAAAATGGAAAAAAAAAAAATCAGTTTGCTCTTTTGCTTTTTCGCTTACCTGGACTCTCCTGGTGCCTCACTTGGGGAACAATTGGGACAAGTTTAGCGTATTCCCCTTAGACCCAAATATTGACCCAAATATGTTTCCCCCATACACCCTTGCAATGAGTTGATACATTTAAATACCTGGGCATCAATATCAGGAAGGAGTTAAGTGCTTTCTTCCCTGACAACCTAGACCCCACTCTTCAAGCCATGAAGGAGAAATTGTTGGTGTGGGCTAAACGTCCCTTATCCATCTGGGGAAGAATTAACTAACCAAAGATGATACTTCTGTACTCCTGTACGTCTTCCACCAATCTTTCTGGCACCAATCTTTAATGTCCACTGACATTATTTGCCTCCCTGGACTGTAGGCCAACAAACCCCCCAGATTTGCTAGAGCCAAACGTAGAGCATTGGTTCAAGGTGGCCTAGGTCTCCCACATTAGCAATATTACTTTCCAGCTGCACAGGTATACTATATCCAAAGGTGGTTCTGTCCCTATCCCATCAACCCGTACTTTCCCCTACAGGCAACCTTAATCACTTCAGTCGAGCCTCTGAAATATATCCCATTCCGTAAACTATTGGATATTCTAACTGACCACCCGCAGTGGCGTAACTACCAGGGAAGCAGGGGGTGCAATTGGACCAGGGCCCGCACCCCGCAGGGCCCCCCGGCAGATCGCACCCCACTGTAGCCGCAAAGAAAATCGATGTGAAGGGAGGGTAGGGGGGCCCAGGCCCGGCTGCATGGCCTGCACCAGGGCCCTCCCCCACCTAGTTATGTACTGACCAGCCGATCATTGTGACTCCTTACAAAGCACAGCAGATGATACTGAATTTGTAACGTGAAGACCCATTCCTATCCCCCGGTTTGCCATTATGGAGCAATTCTAACCTACCCAACTTTCGACAAATTGCATCATACCAAGTGTTCGTCCCACTGGGGCATATGTACATTGGGAAATGTGACTAATATGGGGGGGGTCCTGCTACCTAGAGATCACATCAGGCGTACAGGAACCTGAGAGCCGCTCTCCTGGTTCTCATATTTACAACCAACAGGCCTTTTGGCAGCAATTCCAAAGGAAAATAGTGCCCTTTGTGCTTGCCAACGTTATAACTACTCTCCAAAACCCAGCCTATAAAAAGCTGACCACCATACTATACTCTTTCTTCCTCACAGCTCAGGCACAGCTTGGCGTCAAGATCTACCGGAGCTCAACTATGAAGATTGGGAGGAAGCAACAGACAGGGCCTACCACTATCTGATCTCCACAAGAGACACAAGTCTAATCATCTACAGGCTGACTCGTCTCGTTGCCCCAAATGTAACGCCCCCTAGGCTGACTACATCCATCTAATATGGCTATGCCTGCATGCACACCACTTTTAGGAACAAGTCCTAGACTATATTCAAAATACAACATCCCTTCCTAAAATACTTACACCCAAGGTGTGCCTGTTTGGCATTGTGAATGATATTGTTTTTGAATCTGCAACATGTATTATTTTCCGAACCTTATTGTTTTATGCCAGGAAGTGTATTCTACTTCACTGACACATTCTCCCCTGACACCAGCTGGCTTAACCTAATTAGAGCCCTTCTCCCACTGATACAACTCCCCTACACTGCAAGAGGGTTCCCCGAAAAATATGACAAGGTATGAGGAGAGTAAGTTGAAACTATTAACTAACAGTGTATGGGTACCCCTCTGAGACTATGACCCCCCTTCACTGGGAACCCCAACACCGTAATGTTATAAATGCTTAAATAAAAAAATAGTTATTGGTCTCTGTGCCTGAAAAATGTTTAGTTGTGATCTGAGCCATGGAAAGATTTAGCTAATTACTTATATAGCTATGCTTCATGCCAATGTGATGAATAAAAACTACAGATAGCAGCCATAGCACGGCCAGTATTGGTGAAATAGGAAAGGGATAAGTGTTTCTCCCTTATGACCAGAAGGTGGCAGCAGAACCCACCATGAGTATTTTGAGCATTCATGTGACATTCTACATGGCTCCCTTCCAACTTATAAGGGTGTTCCTTGTCAGCTGCACTAGCCCAGCCAGCTTCCAACATTAAAGCGGAATGTATTCTATCAACAATTGCTTCAGTTTTATCTGCAGTGATCAGGTTGATATATGGCCTTGCTCTGCTGCAAAGTCAACTGCAGGAAATGTAAAAGGGATTTGAACAGTAGCAAAATGCAAAAAAACAATACAATGTATATGGTGTCTGAAGAGACAGGCTCTGTGCCTTCTCTATGTTTGGGTGCTTTCCCTTGAAAAGATAAGGATCCTTCAAATAATATTTATTGGAATTGCTAACAGGTTTGAGAAAAGCCAGAAGCTATGAGAACATTGCAGAGCTCTGCCAGTCTGTGACTGCTTGGCTCTCTATCTGCTAAGAACCTGCTCACTCTTGGCACACAGTTTCTTGGCTTACTGAGCACCTCATTACCAAAATATATAGCGCAGTGTCCTGGGGAAAAGTGATTGATGGAATGTATGTTGGGCCACGGATTCTCAGATATTGTTACTGAGGTGAGACCAGTAGTGCTGTTAGTAGAGAAACACTATGTGGGACATTCACTAAGATTCGTAGTTGCACCAGGCATAACTTTGCCGCACTTCGCCAGGCGTAGTTTCGCCAGCGCTTCGCAAATTCACTAAAATCCGAAGTTGCGCTCAGGGGTAGTGTAAGGTTGCGAAGTTGCGCTAGCGTTGATTCGCTAGGCGAATCGAAGTTACACTAGCGATGGTTAATTTGCATACGGCGCCAAATTCAAATTTCAATGGAGGAATATGTAGCAGCACTACAAATGCCTGGGAAACCTTCAAAACATCAAATAAAATTTTTATTTTGCCCTACACATGTGCCCACTGTATAGTTAAGTTGCCATGAGTTAGGAAATGTAGGGGGGAAGGAGGGGAGCCCCAAAAATGTTTTCGATCTTTTTCAGCAAATTATAAATTGCATGCAAACATAATGTTATGATAGATGTAACAAAAAGGTTTTATTTCTGGTGTTAGTATCTCTTTAAAGGGGTGGTTCACCTTCAAGTTAACTTTTCTACTGGTCGTCATTATTAATTTTATAAATTATAAATTTTAGTTTTTTAATTAATTGCCTTCTTCTGACTTTTTCCAGCTTTCAAATGGGGGTCACTGAAGCACAAATGCTCTGAAAGGCTACAAATATATTGTTACTGCTACTTTCTATTACTCATCTTTCTATTCAGACCCTCTCCTATTCATATTCCAGTCTATCATTTAAATCAATGCATGGTTGGTAGGGTAATTTGGACCCTAGCAACCAGATAGCTGAAATCGCAAACCGGAGAGCTGCTAAATAAAAAGCTAAATAACTCAAAAGCCTCAAATATTAAAAAATGAAAAACAATCGCAGTTTGTCTCAGAATATCACTCTCTACATCATACTAAACATTAATTTAAAGGTGAACATCCCCTTTAATGTGTGATTCATTAACTATAAGCCATAGAAGTGACATCTCCTTAAAGCAGTTAATTCCAATGTTCCCTTGTGCTGGTGAGCCATGTAAAGGTGTGCCATGCCACAAGCATTCTGGATAATACATGCTATGATTTACTATAAGGAATGCGTATCACTTGGGGTTTTCAGATCAATCCCCTCTCTTTTGACCAGATCAGTTGGACTTTCATTGTACAATGATTTGTTGAAAGTGGACTCTATGGGAAATTGACTTTTTTTTTATTCTTGTGGCCGTGATCGGTCAAGGAACAGTACTGAGGGTCTCAGGCAGGGGGCGGGTACAAGTCTGGGTCGGTGGGGCCCACTGGGTTTTCCCCAGGGTCCTGCTGGCCCAATCTGGCCCTGCATTAAAGGGCATGTAAAGGCAAAAAAATAAAATCCCATTTTTACTTTCTTTAATGAAAAAGAAACCTATCTCCAATATACTTTAATTAAAAAATGAGTACCGTTTTTATAAGAAACCTGACTGTATGCAGTGAAATTCTCCCTTCATTTACTGCTGTGGATAGGAATTGTCAGATGGTCCCTAACTCCTGAGCAGGGAAACAATCGTACTTATGAACAGCAGGGGGAGCCCCCACCTTACTTCCCAGCCATGCAGAACTCAAGCAGCTTTGTTTATGACGATCCCTGAGCAGCCCAGACCACACTGAACATGTGCACAGTCTTAGTCTTGCAAAGATGTTTAACTAAGTTACAAGATGGTGACCCCCTGTAGCCAACTTTGAAAGCATAAATTATTTGTTTGATTAGGCTTGTGGTGCAGTAAGTTCATGTTTATATTTAGTATACAAAATACAGCATTTCTAGCCTTATCCTATTTTAGACTTTACATGCCCTTTAAGCGCACAGTCATCATCATTCACTCACATAGAGGTGAGGCCATACAGTCAATCAATGGCTGGGACAAATAATATTTCTTTGGGGGTGCAAATACCACTTGGCCCGGCTTTGGGTATTAGAAACCTAAAATCCAGTGAGCACTATTATTATTGCTTGGCCACTGGTGGGCCCTAAGAATAACTGTGTATTTGATGGATGAATAGTTTGTGGTGCATCAGTCCTGCTATTTGAGGGGACGATATCAAGCAGCAGTTGTATGAAACCAACTTCAATGTGTCTGAGACAGAATCTCCTTTTTGGGACAGTGTGCATAGTAAGGCAAGCCAGTTACAAAACCACTATATAATGGGTATCTGACATGCAGCCTTCATTAGTTGTTACATTACAACTCCCAGAATCCTCCAACTTGTTCAGACTGTGTGGTGATGCTGGAAGATGTTCCTCAAAAAGAGCTGGAGAGCCATAACAAACCCTGACTTCTCACATGTGCCAAAATATGAAAATGTAGATGTATATCACAAGATATTGATGCACCTGGCACAGAAATGAAATGGGTATCATCACAGTAAAAGAAAGTGACTGTGTATATAAATAACAGATAATCACAACAATAATGATCAGAGTTGAGATTAAACACCAGTCTAGTTGGCAGCCCCCTGCACTGGGATGAATCCTTTTGTGGCCATACAGGAAAGTTGGAGAGAAACCTTCATTGTGATTTCAGGAAGTGATGGCTGAGGGAAGAGCCAAAGAAGGAGGAGAGCAGGATATAAGTCCGGATACCCACATTTATATAACACAATCAGCTGCTCTTTCTTGAGGCTGCAAGTTCATGGGGCCCATCTGTTGGTGATTAGACGGAGACCTTTCTGTCTTGCCTGTGTCTCTCATTACCCCTAACCTCGATTTTCCATCTTCCTTTCTTTCACGTCAGTTCTGTCCCCTGTAGGATTATAATCTCTCCATAAATCCTAACCAGCTTCTTGTCCTTGTCCTGCACAAAACTGTCTGTGTAGTCAATACAATTTGTTGCTGGGGGGCATTGGAACAAAATCCCACCAAAGTTATACAATATTTATTTATAGATAGAATATGTAATTCAATTAAACTGCCATCAAACTGGGCTATGTACAGATTTATCACAAGGGAAAAATACTCTCTCGTATATTCTCTCATATATTGCTAAAACTTAACTACACACAAGGTTAACTTTTTTTCGTCTTAAAAACTCTACTTGGTTCTTCATTGCACTTTCTCTCTCTCTCCACTTATCTTTGTATCACTCCCTGACACTGTTTGTCCTTCATCAGCAGTTTGCACACTTCCCTCTTTCTCTCCACCTCCTAGCCCTATATGTCTCTCTCCTCCTCTAAACAGCAGTCAACTAACTCTTTGTCTCTTCTCTCTCGTGCTCTTCCCTCCCTGTCTCTGCCAGATCAAATCTCTCCCCTAGTCTGCTGTTCCAGTTTTGTGTGTTAAATCCCATGTGGATCTATTTCCACTCTCTTCATATAATATAAAGTCCATTTTGCCCTGGGACTTGTCATTTCTTCCTATTGCTTTACTCTCTTGTTTCCTTCTGAACTAAATCAGTGACCTGAAGATAATCAGCTTGTATGAAAACCAAGGAGACTCCTTGCATCATAGACCCCTGTTAAGGTGAGACATCTATATTCATCTTCTGCCATCACCAATGGTTGGTGGAACTATTATATTGTTGTATGTTTGTTCACTTTTGAGTTAACTGCTATATGCAATTGGTTTTCACTTTGTATTATTTATGCGTTTTTAGTTATTTAGATTTTTATTCAGCAGCTCTTCAGTTTGCAGTTTCAGAAATCTGGTTGCTAGGGTCCAAATTACCCTAGCAGCCATACACTAATTTGAAGAGACTGAAATATGAATAGGGGAGTGCATGGGCGTCCACAGAGGGGGGCAAGAGGGGGCAGTGCCCCCCCCTGGGACTGTCCACACAAATCTCTCTGCACGCTTAATTTTACCCACAGCCAGCGCTTCCCAACTGCCTTCCCCAGTCTCCGGGCTGACTCTGATTGACGTCACGGAACGCCGCCGCGACGTTGCCGACGCAACGTGACGTCGCCAACTCGCGAGGGTGCTTTGTGAGGACGAGTCGAATGCGCGAGAGCTGAGCTGAGCGATGAAAAAGAAATAGGTGAGGACCTGCCCTTTTCTCTCCCCAACCTGATCTCAGCCTGCTCCTTCCTGATTCACGAGTTCCCCCATCCCTGGCCCCTTCATGTCAAGACCCTGCCTCACATTAGTAGTACACTCCATCTACTTCCAAATCTGCCAATAAACTATCCCAACCACTTCCACACTGGGGCACCTAAGCAATTACATTCCATAAATTCATTCCACCCTTTATTATAGTGGTCATTCCCTATATATATATATATATATATATATATATATATATATATATATATATATATATATATATATATTTGTCTGTTGGGGATGCTACCCTAAACTAAATTACTTGCCCCCCCTGGAAAATTTTCTGCGGACACCCATGGGGGAGTGTCTGAATAGAAAGATAAGTAGCAATAACAATACAGTACATTCATAGCCTTACAGAGTATTTGTTTTTTTTTGGGGGGGGGGGTCAGGGACCCCTATTTGAAAGCTGGAAGGAGTCAGAAGAAAAAAGGCAAATAATTAAAAAACGATAAAAAAAAATAATGAAGTTGCATAGAATTGGCCACTCTTTAACATACTAAATGTTATCTTAAACGTAAACCATCCCTTTAAGTACTAGCAGAAACCAGGGAACAGTAAAATGTTAGAGCTAAAAAGAGAAAGTAGATTGGAGAGACAGACCGAAAGAGAAGTGAAACATGCATTGTACAAGTATACAGAACAAGCTAGATATAACACATGGCTGGAGGTAGAGATGGGGCCACAGCAATGCAGGTAGTTTGGGACCTACAGCCCGAGAGTTACATTTCTTAAATTGTTAGTCCTACTGATATTTTTAATATTTACTTTTGTGCTTATTAAGGATTTTTGCAAGTTGGACATCCCTGATGTAAATGAGGGCAGTCAGAAGTCCCAGTTGGATTGTATTTGTGGGATGGTAGATAACGGTCCAGTAACATCGAGTTACACCACTAAGTAGGGATTTTCAGTGTCACTATACAGTGGCTATAGCTAAACACACCCAGAAGCTGTATAGTTATATTATAAGCGACTCCCCTAATTTCCCAAACATTTAGGGTAAGGGCACACGCTCCTTTGGGTGACTAATCTCCCCGAAAAGCCTTCCCGCTGACTAGAATCTATATCGCCGGCGGGATGGCATTCAGAGTGCTTCGCTTTCCAAAGTCGTCCGAAGTTGCCTCACGAGAAATCTTTGGATGAATTCGGAAAATGAAGCGCTGGAAGAATGGAGTGCCATTCTGCCAGCGATTTCAATTCTAGCCAGCAGGAAGGCTTTTCCGGGAGATTAGTCACCCAAAGAAGAGGCGATTAGTTGCCGGGCGACTAAATCTCCCCGAATCTTCCCATGTGTCTCTGCCCTTAGGAAGAAGAACAGTACAGTACATATATATGTAGATATAGTGATTTAGTCATGCTTATGCAGTGTCTAACCCCTGTTGTGTGGGAGACAGAACATACTGTTTAAAATGAGTGTTTCCGTGGTGTACATATAGTGGGAAAGCTCTGAGTGGGTTTGCAGTAATTTCATATACAGGTGACTCTGGGTGTATATAAGCAGGGGTGTGGTCTAGTTTAGTCTCTGCTGGATGTGTGTCCAAAGAAAGTTAAGCTTCTGAAGCAAAACAGCCTTAAAGCCATGGCATACGTAGACCTAGGCAGTTCCCTATATGAGGTATTTGTGATTATGTTATTAACCTGTTGCAGCTCAATACTGTTTGTTTAATAACACTGGCACCCAGTATCTCTGATCTTCTCCAGTTTATGTGAGGGCCCAAATTTAAGTGAAAAAGTCTGAATGCAACCATATTCTTTGAAAAATAGGGATTTATGTGTAAACATAGCATTAAACATATACTAATATTGCCCATCAGCCAAAACTGACCTCAGTTCCCTGTTGATCCCCACCACCACTTCTTCAGAGATTTGTAGGTTGGACAGCATTGCTGCATTTATGTAGGGACCCATAGGGTTAATGTGCCCCTATGGCTTTAAATCCCTACATTTTCTGATCTCCCTAGTTGCTGGGCAGATGCCCATGTAGCTAGTTGTAATTTACATATCCCAGTTATTGGCCAGGAGGCGCTTTTACCACATCCTGACACACTTTGTTATAGTGAGTGAGAAGTAGTGGATCTTCCTCTTAGGCTCCTGGTGTCTGACCCATCCAGATGTTTCCAGGGAGCCTGGGTCCAGCAAGGCCCAGTAAAGCTATGTGCTCTAGAGGGACCAGCAACTCTAGAGAGAGAGATAAGTTGGGGAGCAGGGACCCCATGAATGAGGCTAGTGAGTGTCAGGAATATAAATGTTACAGACTCTCTAGGCGAGTAAGATAGTGAGGGAAGATAGAAAGAGCAGCTTTGTGCTCCATCAAGGAGGTGTAGCAGGGAGTAGCTTCCCAGGCAGTGAAGGGACACAATGGATAGGGTGTCAGGCTTCAGGTTCTCCTCCCTGACCACTCCACTGGGTGAGATCTAGACCATGTGTGAGGTATTTCTGCCTAGAGGGAAGTTGTACTGCCTTGAATACAGCCTCGGGGAATGCACCTGCATCTACCTCTGATATACTGTCTGAGCTGTGTGCTTAAAGCACAGTATCCTGTGGGAGTTGTAGTTGCACTACACTGCACCTTCAATACTTCCTTTTTTGCCAAGGCGTGTTAAAGTGTTAAGAGTCCAGTGCTCTAGTATACTAGCTGGTGATTAACCCCGCTGGCCTGTATAGTCCAAAAACGTGTTACATTTACTATTATTATCCTTTAAAGAGATGGTTCACTTTTAAGTTAACTTTAGTAGGTTATAGAATGGTTTCCTGAATAAAAAGCTAAATAAGTCAAAAACCACAAATAATAAAAAATGAAGACCCAAATATAGCTCCCTATATCATACTAAAAGTTAGAACAACTCCTTTGAAGCAAGTCTTTAATAATGCTTCATTGCCACCCCAAGACCCAGTATTCTGGGGATGGCACTTATTTTTATCCTTATTGATGCTGCAGCAAATATACAGACTCAACAGCTCACAGAGCATCAGTTGCTGCTCATTATTCTCTGTGGGACCACACAAATTAAGTGCTCTGTTGGCAATGGACTAAGTATTTGTGGGCTGCAATATCTCCCTAAATAAAAAATACAGCACTTTACTAATATTAATATCATTGTCCCTCTGGTAATGGGCCCTAGACACTGGCACTGCAGCAATAGTTACAAAGCATGAAGGTGGAACACACCCAGCAGGTTCATTTACATACCTCCCAACATTTTGGAAATAAATAGAGGGACAAAAACATTTGGCGCGTGAAGCGTGACAAAATGTTTTGCCCACGCCTGTTTTTCTGGCCACACCTCCTAATAACCATGTTCATTTTACAAAATTTGGCAGGTTATGAAAGTTTGAATATATTTCTGTGGTTTTTTTAAGTTATTACAGTTTTGCTAATGAAGATGAATTGCCTTTTAAGCTGAGTCTAACTTTTCCCAAGGGACCTCCTTATCTAAATTGTTACAATTACTTATTTGCTTATCTCAAAATTGTTACAAAGTATCTTATTTGCACCTGGTGGCTGCTCTGGGCTCTCTGCCAAAAGCCAATAAAGCTTGAAACTTTGTTTCTTTTTCTGGCTGTTAAGTGCAGAGAAAGGTGGGACTCTTCAGTACAAACGCGGGACTGCAGGTTCAGCAGTCAAAAGCGGGACTGTCTCTCTGAAAAGGGCACAGTTGGGAGCTATGCATTCACGTTAAATATAACAGTGTGTGCAGATGAAAACCAATGTCCATTTTCTTATTTGCTTTCATCCTATTGCAACCTCCTATTAATGATTTACTAAATTCCCATCACTGCTCCCTGCAATCAAATTTAAAAAAAAAATTCACTCCTCTGCTCCTCACTTCATTTCTTCACTTGTCTCACTGTACATTCCTGGCTGTCTCTTCCGCTCCTCTCATAACCATTGTCTTGCCACACCATCCACATCCACTGCCATTTTTTGTCTCAAACCCTTCTATCTGGCTGCTCCTTACCTCTGACATTCCATCCCTGACTACCTCCATAAAGAACACTCTCAACCTCTTCAAAAGGAAACTCAGATCCTGCCTTTATAAGAATTATATAAAGTTTTGGCAGTTAAGTGCCAATGCCCTTGCACCTATTTGTGCCTGCGTGTTATTCACTCAGATTGAAAGCTCTGTATGGCAGGGACCTTCTCCTTAATGTGTCTCATTGCAAATGGCACTTAATCTCTGCTTACATTTACTTATTTATTAAAAAGCTTGCCCTCCCAGGGTTTATTTTTCTATATTGTAAAATGATGCAGTGCTACAAATCCTAGTAGCTCTATAAGAATAAAGTTACATACCTACATACATGTAAATATATAGACTGAGTTTTTAAAAGGTTTATATTCCAAGTGAAGCTAATTTAAATTAATCACAAAACTATAAAATGCCATTCACTGAACCAGAATTTATTTGAGACGCATGCTGGAGGCTGTCTGAACTGAAAGGGTGGATTGTGGATCCTGCTGTGCATGTTTGTGTGACTCACTTTCACCCTGCAGAGAATGTTCAGTTCACTACTAGTCCCTGAAAAAGTTGGATAGGCATGACTAAACAGTTCCAACACACGGATTGCCAGGAGAAGGCATTATATTTGTGCTTGACTTATTTTCTGCTTACCCTAGGACATTTCTCATCCAGAATAATCTGAAAGTATTAACAATGAAAGGCTGTGGCTGCCTCCGCCCGGAGACTGACTCAGAGTATGATGAGGTGAGTGAGAGTTTCTGCAACTGTACCCCTAATACAGCTTGTTCTGTACTCATTCTATGCATTCAGCATTCTAATAGCTGTCACTATTTTTTTTTATTTTTGTAATGTGATCCATATGGGGTCCAATAAATAGTGCTATATACAAAGAGCTTTTAGATTGTTGATACCATGAGGGTTTCGTCACCTGGTGGGAAATCTCCTCAACAATACCTTGGGAAGGAGGCATTTTTATGCAATAACTGGTGATCACCACATGTATTGTGTTTTACATTCTGCAATTTTAACAAATGTGAATGGCAAGATTATGTTGGACACTTCAATGCCCATGGGGGAGAGGAGATTTCCCGCTGGGCAATGAAGCTCTAGGCATGACATCACCCATAGGCTTAGGGAAGCACATTGCAGGTCTAATTCAGCCTGTATAAAAGTAATTCAATTGAATGAAATGTAAAAAACCTGCAAAATTAAGCATACTCCCATTTAGTAGGATAGAAATTTTGTACATTATGTTTTGGCTTCTGTAACAGTCCAAGGCAACCACAGCCCTTTAGCAGTAAAGATCTGTGTCTCCAAAGATGCCCCAGTAGCTCCCCATGTTCTTTTCTGCTGATTCACTGCACATGCTCTGTGCTGATGTCACTTGCTGAGCTAAGGGACTGACTCACAATATACAGTACACATAGAAAAGAAATGTCACAATATAAGACTGATTAGTGATTAATTCAGATAATAACTACATATCAGCACAGAAACCAGTGTAAGTAGCATGAGAATTTAATAACCAGCCCGTAGCATCAGCTAATATTACAGGCCAATATTTATGGTGGTGGCATGGGGGGAGATTAGTCATCAAGCGACAAATCTTGTTTACTACGGGCAACTAATCTTCCAAAATGCCTTACCACCGGTAAGAATGTGAATAACTAGAGGGATGGCATACATATTGCTGCGTTTTCAGAAGTTGCCTGGAGTTTCCTCATGAGACAACTTCGGGCAACTTTGGAAAAACTGATATGCATTCTTGCCGGTGGTAAGGCATTTGGGAAGACTGCAATTTTCCCAAATGCCTTACCCAAATGCCTTACCGCCGGCAAGAATGCAAATCAGTTTTTCCAAAGCTGCCCGAAGTTGTCTCACGAGGAAACTTCTGATGCTAATTGCACTGGCTTGATGACTAATCTCCCCGTGTGCCACCACCCTTAGGGTTTAGTTCTCCTTTAAGCAGCTTCTTGCTCATAGTTTTCTACGCTGGGGAGTAAAAGGCAACAGAAGAGGAGCTCAGCCTGCAGGCAGTTTAGGATAATTATATCAGTGCATGCATACAGTGGTGCTTGAAAGTTCATGAACCCTTTTCAATTTTCAATATTTCTTCATAATTATGATCTTAAAGGTGATCTGGTTTTTATGAAAGTCCTACAACTGGATCAGTTAAATGAATGAGTCAAAAACAATATACTTGTTAGTTTATTTATTGAGGAAATGATATTATTTTGCTCGTTTTCAGTTCATTAAATTAGCATCAGGTGTAAGTGCGGGAGGCCCTGTCTTATTTGAAGGACCAGTAACATCAAAAAATGAAATCGTTTTAAAGTAATAAAAATATAATGCAGTGTTGCCCTGCACTGGTATAACTGCTGGGTTTGCTTCAGTAACACTACTATTGTTTATATAAATAAGCTGCTGTGTAGCAATGGAGGAAGCTATTTAAAAGGCTCAGGTTACACAGCAGATATCAGATAAGCTCTGTAGAACATAATGGTGTTATCTGTTATACACTATTTATCCTGTGCCATATAGCCTTTTTTCAATTTCTGCCATTGCTACACAGCAGCTTGTTTATATGAACTATAGTAGTGTTTCTGAAGCAAACAGATCAGTTTTACCAGTGCAGGGCAACACTACATGATATTTTCATTACTTTTAAACACTTACATTTTTTGGTGTTACTGTTCCTTTAAAGAACAGAAATCTGGATCTTCACTATCCAAGGTTGAACTTATATATATATACAATATACATAAGCTCATTAAATTGGTCTTATGTATTTATTTACACAAATATCTCATTCCACAGCTTGGAGTACACCATAACAACTCCATCAAGCTATTTCCCAATATCTCTGATTCTGAGCGTGTAATACCACCCTCTCTCTCAAATTGTTCCATTATAAAGTAAGTTCACCTGAGTGAGGCCATGTCCAAATGGGGGGGGGGTTATATTCTCCCTTTCAAAACACAGGTTTCTGGAAATGTCTCTTATCTTAGATACTCACCAGGCTGAAAAAGGCTATAAAACTATTTGTAAATTGATTGGACTTCTTCAATCTGCTTTCTGGCAGATCATGTAAAAATGGAGGCAAATCAATACCAATATTACCCTCCTCAAGAGTGATTAACCAACAAAAATCATATCAAGAGCAAGGCGTGTAATACTTCAGGAGAAACACTTGCTAACTTCTAATGAATTATTATTATTATAATTATTATTATTATTATTATTAATAACGTGTTTATAAAACACCACTATTTACCACAGTGTATAATAAATGGGTATATACATTAAACATACAAGAACACATAGAAAAATAACCAATACAAGAGGTAAAGAAGGCCCGGTCTAAAGGAGCTTACAATCTAAAGGCCCTACTTGAATTGGTGAATGTCAGTGTTTCTTTAGGGAAACACTGAACAACAATGGTGTGCATGCAGGGTTGCAAGGAGAAAAACACTACTATGTACAGTTAGTAGATAAGTCAGGAGTCTATTGGAAGTATGTTCTTTGGACGAATAAGACCAAAAATAAAACTTTTTTGCATTAATGTCTTAATGTTTCCATGCATAAACTGAAGCTCAATAGCAATAGTGTCATGCTGCAAGACCCTAAACACTCAAATCATTCTACGCAAAAGAAAGTGAATGTTTTGGAATGTTTGAGTCTAAATCCTGACCTGAAACACTTAGTTGCAGTTACTGCTGCCCATAGGGGGTACATCAACTCAAAGCAAAAGCTCACAGACTAGCCAGCACAAAAATCTACATTTGGATCATTTCCCTCAATAAATTAATGAACAGGCATTATGTTTTTGACTCATTTTCATAATTAGGGTCGTATCATTTAGTTATAGGACATCTTATTTTAGGTAATATCATTCAAAAGGGTTCATAAATTTTCAAGCGCCATTTTATTTATTCATTCTAGGTATTTATGGAAGACATACTGGGAGGCCAGTAAAGAACTAACTTGGGGTGTACATTTATGTCCATGCTAACCAGGCTTCCACGTGATAATTAACACAACATTGTTTTCATATTAACCAGTAAGTTACTTAGATAACAGGGGGAACCTGAACAAATTATTATCCAGAAAGACTTAAATCCCAAAAGTCACTATCCTACCATACAGTACAATGGTAGAATATAGTCGGGTAATACGGATCGTCCTTTAGGTGTGACTGATCTCATTGTAACTTTCCACCCATCAGCCCAGCGAAAGCTCTATAGAGGAAATCCGAAGAAAACCAGAAAACAGCCAAGTGGATGGAGAAATGGTTCTGGCCACAGCAGCTGTTGGAGGAGCTATTCGAGCACAAAGGAACCAACAGGAGAGAGAGATAAATAAAAGGAGGGAACTTGAGAGGAGAACAAAGAGCAACAGGCAAAGAGAGAGAGAACGCAATGCAGAGCGGGAAAAAGAAAGGCGACTGCAAAAAGAAAGACAGAGGAATGTTGAAAAGCAAAGACAGAGGCAGGCTGACAAACACAAACAAAAGCGGGCAGAGAAACAGAGGCAAAAAAGGAGAAACAAATAAACTGTAAAATCTATCCATACGTACAAATATATCAATGCCTATTAATGTATAGTATAATAGTAAACCTATAAAACTGAATGAAATATAAATGAGAGAAAATGTTAATATTGCAAGGGGAAAAGATTGTTGATATTTTTATAATCATTAAAGAGCTTCAGTGGCTGTTGATAACTGAGTAACACAAGAAGATGACGGGGCAACTCATAGAGAGGCCTTACCCCCAACATCACCAGCATGTACAGACTGGGGACAGTGAGATCAGGACAGGGAGGAAGGGAATGGGTGGACAGATGTAAAAGTCCTACATTTAAACACTTTTCAGCTTTAATTTTAAATTTAGTCACATACAATTATATGATCTTGTATATGATAGCCAGTGCCAGTACTATACCTTACGTATAGTGCCAAAGATCCAGATTAT
Organism: Xenopus laevis; assembly: GCF_017654675.1. NCBI lineage: Eukaryota > Metazoa > Chordata > Amphibia > Anura > Pipidae > Xenopus > Xenopus laevis. Next base: position 155,577,469 of record NC_054371.1, read on the forward strand.
CACCTGTATTACACATGGTTATGTATTCTGTATGGTTTTCTGGAGGCAGGTGTAGAACATGTAGTAATGCCCCTAGGGTACTACAGGTTAGTACAGGTTAATACAAGCAAGTATGGTGTCATATACAAAGTTTTCTTTACACCATACTAAGTGTGTAAAGTGCAAAAAAAGGCTGCAATTGGTCATCTTTGCACTTTGCACAATGTCTTCTTTCTTTTCTGGGTGGCAAGCTCACAAACCTGCTGCTAGCCCACTGAATTGAGCTTTCTACACGCTTTCACTTTCATGTCATGCCTTTTGGCAGCCTAGCAAAAACCCTGCTTTCAAGTCAATGTTATATTTGTATATGCACTGAAATTTCCAGTTTAGACCTTAGATTTTGAGTGGGGCTAAGGTCACATTATTGTGTCGTTCTGTTGTAGTATTGTAGCATTGTGTTGTTCAAATGTAAACCTTTGCCCGTTAACCTTAGGAGTGTTTTTTTTAGTACAAATATGTAATCTCATATATCCAGAAAGCTCTAAATTATGGGAGACCACCTGCTATGGAGTCAAATACATAACAGAATTGTTCTGCATCCAATAAGGCAGTGATCCCCAACCAGTGGCTCATGAATAACATGCTGCTGACCAACCCATTGGCTATTGTTCCCAGCGGTCTCAAAGCAGGTGCTTATTGATGAATTCCAGGCTTGGAGGCAAGTTTTAGTTGCATAAAAACTAGATGTACTGCCACAACAGAGTACCCTGTAAGCTACCAGTCCACATAGGAGCTACCAAATAGCAAATCACAGCCCTTATTTGGCACCACCAGTCTAAGGTGAACCCATCCCTATCCTCCCCCTCTGTGGCAAATCCCATCTAGAGCGCTTCTCAGAACTACTGGAATATGAACACTGGCCAGACTATGGTATCAAAGTTGTAGCAGACCTACTGTGCTACCTTTAAAAGCTTAGACCTTAGATCTAAAGCATACAAGCATACAACTATGTCATTTCAGACAGATAAATACAGTTTAAAAATTTGCATCAACTCTCTGGGCCCTCCTGGTCCCCACCAACCCCAGTCCCCAAGCACAACCACAGATCCCACCCACACCGCAGTAAAAAGGCAACACAGACAGCGCTAAAAATGATAAACCTCCCCACACACAAGGTATAAAAAGCCATTGGTGATCAGAGCCTCCCTATAAGTTAAAAAAAAATATTGGTGCCAGGGCCCCCCATAAAAGTTTTTACAAAAAATATTGGTGGTTAGGGCACCCCTAGAAGTTAAAAAAAAATCATTAGTGGCCAGGCCCCACATAAATGTTTTTTAAAAAAATATTGGTGGTTAGGGCACCCCTACTGTAATATTTTTTCTAAAATATTGGTGTTTAGGGCACCCCTACAAATTTTTTTAAAAAAACATTGATGTTCAGGGGCCCCATAGAATATTCTAAAAAAACATTGGTGGTCAGGGGTCTATATAATATTAAAAATAATAAATGTCAGGGGTTTTATAACATTTAAAAAAAAACACATTGGTGTTTTCGCAGCTTCTGCTCTGTTCACTGCTTCGGGTCTTTGGTGGTTTGGGTCTTTGGTGGTTTGGGTCTTTGGTGGTTTGGATCTTCAGCTCTTTGGGTCTTCAGCAGTTCAACGCTGTCATCAGGGGCCCGGCTCATTTGAAAACTGCAGCACAGCCAGGCCCTCCTTTAGGCCCGGGCCTGTTACAAATGTACCCTCTGTGCCCCCCTGATGGTGGCCCTGGCATTGCCTATCTTTCCCTTTTCTGTTTTATTAAATTGTTTAAATAAAGCCTTAAAAAAAATCTGAATTATTAGATTACAATGGACAGGGGTGCTTCACCAATGAGGCGAGTTGAGGCTGTCGCCTCAGGAGGCAGTGCCCCACTAGGTACCAGGGGCAGCAAAAATGCTGCTTCTGGTACTTTAAGAGTGAATTTCTGGGGGGGGGGCAGCAGCAACTGCTGCTGCCTCAGGCGTCGGAGGGGCCAAGATCGCCCCTGAAAATGGAGTCTATGGGAGATGGCTTTCTCATGATTTGGAGCTGGATAATGTGTTTCTAGATAACGGATCCCACACCTGTAGCATTCCTTGCTAGAATCAATGTAGGAAGGGCCGGGGGTCAGCTTGGAAAAGTAATTATATTTTTTCCCCTCCTCCCTCACTCACAGGGGAAAATAAGGACTGGTACATATATTTTGTTAGCTAACAGTTTACTACTAAGCAGCATAAAAAAATTCTAATTCTATATTTGATGATAATTATATATTTCCTTAACTCAATGGATGTTTTTATCCTCAGATGCTCTCCATAGTTAAGAAAAGCATCTAAATAGATCTTCCTCCTATTGAATATGAAGTTATGTCTGCATATTCTAATTATTAATCAGTCTTGCAGTATCGGCTTCTGGCAGATATTATTTGACTTGTGCTGTTTGATAATTTATGACGATCCCTAAGCAGCCCAGACCCCACTGAGCATGTGCACAGTCTTGGTCTTGCAAAGATGTTTAACTAAGTTACAAGATGGTGACCCCCTGTGGTCAACTTCGAAAGCATAAATCATTTGTTTGATTAGGTTTGTGGTGCAGTATGTTCATGATTATGTTTAGTATTCAAAATACAGCATTTCTAGCCGTATTCTGTTTTAGACTTTACTTCCCCTTGAAAGAGATGTAGAGCTAATGTGCCCTTACAATAAGCCCAACATATAAGGTGCTAAATGGGCAGCATTTCCAGGGAATGTCCTTGTGAAGAAACAATGTTCAACATTTCTGCTACCAAAACCTACAAGTGTAAATTGTTTACACCTTAACTAACTGCCTGCAGGACTGGACTGGGAGTCAAAATAGGTCCTGCCATTCCAAATACACAGAGGCCCAAACAGCTCCCCACCAGCCCAATAAATAGGAAGTGTGTATGGCAACTTACAACAGCCCCTCTGGTATTTGCCAAAATCCACAGTCCAGGCCTGACTGAGTGTACTTTGTAAGATATAGTCTATGCCTCTGTATCATCTGCTGCTGTATAACCACATTACTACGGTCTACTGCTACAAAATATATTTTATTCTGTTTATTCAGATTGTGTAACACTGTATCATGAGGTCTGCCATTTACTCATGCTGTGAAAATTTACATTAACGCCAGTAGGGGGAAGTGGAAACCCATTTTATAATCAGTGAGAGTCAGATCCCTAAACAATAAGATTTCAGCCTCCAAGGCAGTTTAGGTTGAGCCCACGTGATCATATAATCCAGTTTAAACCGAAAAAATCTCTCACCTAAACTCTATGGATGCAGGCAACATTCCGGAAGGCTTAATCTGTGCCACTGTGTAGTAATCCATAGGGACCAATCAGCAATTAGCTTTTATTCATTTAATGCAGCGTAATGGGTTTCTGCACTGCATTTGAACCTATATGAGCATTCAAGGGACAAGAAACCTTTGAAATCGTTGACATTTGCATTGTTTAGATTCTGGTTTTCTGCACCTGAATATCATTTGTGCTTAGTGTTCCACCCACCTAGTGGATCTTGCTCTGTAGCTTGGAGGGCTGCATTCACATTGGGGTGAAAAGTACTAATTGGTAAGCAATTAGACAGAATTAATATTGGATTCTGCACTGATTCTTCAGCTTTTGGATGTTTAGAGTTGTAGTTGTAAACTACCGGGTAAGGGTGCAGCATGCCATGCCTGGAAATGTTACGTTTATGTTTGTACTACAAACCACCAACTATTAAAACTAGTATTCTGTATATCAGCACCCACTTTTACATGCATACATGTCTGAAGGTGGAGGGGTTAAAGGGTGTGTGTGTGGGGGCTGGGTGCCCCACCTCTACACTCCCACTAAGACAATTACTCCATTCTCTACACAAGAGTCTCATTTAACAGCTAAACGGATGCAGGCAGTTACATTTCATACTCTCATGAAAATGTGAGAATGAATCTATTTGAAACTGCCTTGGTTTGCATTGCTCATTTAATTAGATGTGACCCTTTTTGCTGCTGCAATTCACATCATATAGGAAGGGTGGTATTTGGGTGGGATGTAAACGTCTCCTTACATGCCCTTTCCTAGCATGTCAATCACAATATTCACTGGATCGATAGAAGGTGTTCCTGAGCCATGTATTTAGTGCTTGCTTGCCTCTTGTGTTTGGCACAGGATCACCCCTGTGCTCTTTACTTTATGCCAGATGCAGGGAGCAAGGACACAGTGTACCCTTTCATAGAAAATTGATTAGGAGAGTGAGCACTTATTTGTAAGGGCTTTTCATGGATCTCTTATGAATACCATTATGGCATAGGACATGCTGATTCAAATGTGTGCAGTAACACTTTGCATGCAATGGCATTGTTACATTCTTTACACTATTGTATTTGGACTGATCCTTTATGTAGGCAGATTCAGTGCATAGCTAACCGGCCTACATCAGGAACATAATGTTTCATTGTGTTTATTAAAGGAGACATATAGGATAAATGAAACCCCCTCCTAATTTTGTAGGTAATAATTCATACTATATGGTGCTGGTTTTACTTTTGGCAAAAAATGAATATTGTCTTCAAAATTAGCCCCTTTATTTGAGATCCCCATACAGGGCCGGAACTAGGGTTGCCACCTTTTCTGGAAAAAATTACCGGCCTTCCTATATATTTATCTTTTTTGCCTATTAATAACATTGGAATCAACCACCATTTTTACCAGCCAGGTCGGTAAAATACCGGCCAGGTGGCAACCATAGCCGGAACTAGGGGTAGGCAGAAGGGTCATGTGCCTAGGGCACAACAAAAGTGGGGGGTGCCTAGCACATACCTCTTCTTTCGCCTACCCCTAATCCAGACCCTTGTACCCCCACTAGCGCTCGGTGTGCTCCTCTGTGCACGCTCCCTCCCCGCGCAACGTTACATCGAGCGCATGTGCCGTGGAGGGGGTGAAGTGGCCGGCTGTGGTGCCTTGGGTGCCCGGCCAGTTTGGCCCGGGCCTGTCCCCACAGATGTTCTCTGGTCCCTATCCCTGTTTCAAATTTGGTGTGGGCGTGTCCTAATGGTCCCTGCCAGCACAGTAGGAGGGGGACAGCCAATCACAGCCCTGCAGTCACAGAAGAAAAGACAAGTAGGGTTTTTGCAGAAATATTCAATAAAGTAACCAGAAACACAACTTTTTAAAGCACAGTCCTTCTATCTAAAAGCGTTTAATGCACTGGCACATTCTTGTTTTTTTACATAACATGTCTCCTTTAATCTCCTATACTGTATATCTATCTATATAAGTATAGATGTGTCTGTATAAATATGTACCAATTGCCACTGTATTCTACATGTGTATTATGTTTTCCTGCAGAAGGGGAAAGGACAGCTATCACAAACTGACAGTACAATAACAAATAGTGATACAGACAGTTTGCAGGCCCCACTATTAGCAGCTTCTAGTATCTAAAGAGAAAGGAAGGGGGGGGGGAATTCTTGCAGGACATTTTTTCTCCCATGTGACCCAGAGCACAGTACAGCAATCATGGGAGCAACTGCTGGGATCAGTTCATAAACAGGGACAAAAGGAAATAAAGTGACATGCCTAGAGATACAAGTTGATAACAGTGGGATTCAAATATCTAGCCTGAGATCCAATGCCGGAGGCTCTTTATTTAAAGGATAAGTAAACCTTTTACAAGTTTGAATGTAAAATTGATGAGAGTGGAGTGCTATTCAAAGCACTTTTGCAGCTTTTTAAGATTCCAAGATATTAATGGAGAAACAAACCCTTTTTATTAAAATCCCCCACACCAGTTTTACCAGTGCAGGGCAACAGTACATTATATTATCATTCCTTTAAATCACACATTTTTGGGGGTTGTTGTTCCTTTAATAGTACATAGTAATAATAGTACATTTTCCTTAAAGGAGAACCAAACCCTTTTTATTAAAATACCCTACCCACTTACCCTACATAGACCCCCTTCCTGCTCCCCCCCAGCCTAGGTGTTACCCTGGGTAAATGCCCCTAACTCTTTACTTGCCCCTCACAGATTCAGGGCATCGGAGTTCACGGCCACCATCTTCTTCTCATCTGTAATCTTCTGGTCTTCTTCCAGCGCTTCACTGAAACGCCGATCTCTTCCCAAAGATTACCGAAGTGAAGAAGATGGCACCCGTGAAGTCTGATAACCCTGAATCTGCAACAAGGGGTAAGTAAAGAGTTAGGGGCATTTACCCAGGGTAACACCTAGGCTGGCGGGGGAGTAGGGATGGGGGTCTATGTAGGGTAGGGGGGTAGGGTATTTTAATAAAAAGGGTTTGGTTCTCCTTTAAGGAAAATGTACTATTATTACTATGTACTATTAAAGGAACAGTAACCCCCAAAAATTAGTGTTTTAAAGGAATGATAATATAATGTTTCCCTGCACTGGTAAAACTGGTGTTTTTGCTTCAGAAACACCACTATAGTTTATATAATCAAGCTGCTGTGTAGCCATGGGGCAGCCATTCGAAGTGAAAAAGGAGAAAAGGTACAGGATACAAAGCAGATAACAGATAAGCTCTATAGTATACAATGGGATTCTACTGTTACCTACTGTGCATCCTGTGCTTGAATGGCTTCCCCCATGGCTCTGCAGCAGCTTGTTTATATAAAAAATAGTAGAGTTTCTGAAGCAAACACAGATGTTTTACAAGTGCAGGGCAACAGTATATTCCAATCATTCCTTTAAAAAACTTTAATATTTAGTTGTTATAGTTCAGTAAATATGAGTGGCTTTTGTTACAACAGAGCCACCTGCTAATCAGTTTCCAATCATATTATAGTCAAAGAACTTGTTATAAGAAAGAGGTCTGGTCTGATGTTCTTCTAAAAGTGGTAAGTGGTTCTTAAGGGGTAGTTCGCCTTTAAGTAAACTTTTAGTATGTTATATAAGGTAATTTTAGCAGCTTTTCAATTGGGCTTCACTTTTTGTTTATTTGCTTCTGCCAATTTCCAGGTTCCAGATGGGGGATCACTGCCCTTGGCATCCAAACAGATATTGCTGTGTGAAGGTACATTTTTATTAATATTGTTACTTTTTCATTACATATCTTTATCTTCATGGACCTCTCTGCTCTCTGTCTCTCATTCCCACCACTGCCAGGATGCTAGAGTAAATTGGACCATAGCAACCAGATATCTGCTAAAAAGTGGAGAGATGCTAAAAAAAGCTAGTAATTCAGAAAAACACAAAACCAAAATAAAAACCAATTGCAAATTGTCTCAGCCATTATACTAAAAGTAAAGTTAAAGGGGGTGTTCACCTTTCAGTTAACTATTAGTATGGAGTAGAGAGTGCTAGTCTGAAAAAATTGCAATTGGATTTCATTTTTTATCATTTGTGGTTTTGTAGTTATTTAATTTTTTATTCAGTAGCCCTCCAGCTTGCAATGTCAGCAATTTAGTTGCTAAGGTCCAGATTACTCTAGCAATGATATACTGATTTAAATAATAGAACAGTATATGAATAGGAGAGGGACTGAATAGAAAGATAAAAAGTGGCAATAATAATAAATGTGTATGTAGCCTTACAGAGCATTAGTTTTTAGATGGGGTCAGGGACCCCATTTGAAAGCTGGAAAGAGTCAGAAGAAAATGGTAAATAACTAAAAAACTATATAAAAAAAAAAATAATAATAATGAAGACCAGTTGAAAAGTTGCTTAGAATTAGCTATTCTATAACGTACTTAAAGTTAACTTGAAGATGAACTGGAATAATGTTGCAGGACACTGTATATATATATATATATATATATATATATATATATATATATATATATATATATATATATATATTGGCACTCTCGAAAAAGAGGGTAAATAAATGCATCTTCAAATATGCGTATGAATGTAATCCTTAAAAGAATGTAATCCTTAAAAGAGGCACTGACAGGTCTTAAAGAAAAAAATAATGTCTTTTAATGTGGGCACAAAAAAAACCCCAGACATTTTGGCTGGAACAAAAGGCTGAAACGTCAGGTTTTTTTGTGCACACATTAAAAGACATTATTTTTTTCTTAAGGAATATATATATATTTTTATATATATATATATATATATATATATATATATATATATATATATATATATATATATATATATATATATAACAAACAAGGGAAAGTTGTGCTCACCACTATTTTTTAAAACCATTAGGCAGGGGTGCAATGAGGGTGTGACCACAAAATACATATAGTCAACTACAAGAGGTCCTCTGCACTCAACCCATTATCAATATATTTAAGACAGAGACATTTTGTGCATACTGCTACTAAAAAATGCCTTACCCTTTAAACAACACAGGGATTGTTTGTCCATATATTGCAATATATTTAAGCTGGCCAACTACGTCAAAGTCATCCCATATCTGGCCAGTCCTAAGCTTAATTTTCATCTGATTCATTAAGAATTCAATTGCTTATACATTTTACAAAGGGACTAAGTTTTACCTGCAACTTACTAGCTGCTTTCAAAGTAAAACTCCCAAACTTAAATAAATTAAATATATTGATAATGGGTTGAGTGCAGAGGACCTCTTGTAGTTGACTATATATATATATATATATATATATATATATATATAGCAATGTTTCTATTTTGTATAGCAATTTTGTGCACCCGTTCAAACAAAATCCAATGCCTGTGTGCTGGTAAGAAATATCAGTAAGTATAATCAGAAAAAGAGACTGCACCAACAGGGCTTTATACAAAACAAAAAAGATTTTATTCTTCAACGTTTCAGCTATACTACTTGAGCCGTCTTCAGGAACTAAAAAAAAAACAAATATATATATATAGGGCACCAGTACAAAAAAAATTTAACTGTCTTACATAGGCCCCAAGCGAGCACAAGTACCTTTTTTAATCTTTAAATTGTCTTATTGTCATCATCTATTTTTTACTAAAGGGGAACTTTCAGCACTTTAGGCTAAGGGCACACTAGGCGATAGCGCCGCGATTTGACTCGCGGCGACTTTTCCGCAATCGCTGGGGAAACTTTGGCGCTGGCGTCTATGGGGAATCGCGACAAATCGCCAGCGTAAAAACGCTCGCGATTCCCCATAGACGCCAGCGCAAAAGTTTCCACAGCGATTGCGGATTAAAAGTCGCGGCCTAGTGTGCCCTTAGCCTTAAAGTAAATTAGCAGAAAGTGTTTCCTATTCCTTTTTGCAATTTATATCAATTGTTGAACAAGACTTATTTACAGCAATTAGAGATTTACTGATAGTGGCACATAGTTTACTTATGTGTGCAGAAGGCATTTCCAGTTAGAAGTTTCCTGCGTTGAGCCCCTGTTCCCTCTCCCAAGGCTGCCACTATACTATCTTAGGTAACCATACAATTTCCAAATTAACAGATTTTCCTTTGCTCAGCTGCCAGTGTCGGAACGGGGGGGGGGGTACTGGGCCCACCAGGGCTGTCGCTTCAGAGGCCCCCACAGCTCCCCACCCCAGCTGCAACCCCCTGGGACCCATGACCCGGCCGCAAGTCATCTGGCCCCCCAACCACAACCCCCCTCCGCCTCCAAACATTGCCTACCTTATTTTCTTTTCTTGGGACAGAAGGGGAGCGGGTCTAGGTTAGTGGGGCCCCGCTGTTTTTTTTCGACTGTTGATAAAGGGCCAAATGTGGCCTGAAACATTGCTTTAATGCTCTAAAAAGTTTGCAATAAAGGCATTTTTATTCTTCATAAGTGATAAGTGGTGCTGTTCCATTCTGGCTGTCATGTATATACCAATGGGAAGTGGACATTGGAGGAACCTGCACTACGCAAAGATTTGAAGTGTTGTGCCGAATACTTTCTATAGGTTTTTATAGTGTTCCGCCAGCCCAGTCTAACCCTGTGAGCTGCGCTTTATGATTCCTTTTCAAGGAATTTTTTGAGGATTTTTATTACTATAAAAAAAAAATACAGTTGAGAGTAGTGGAACTAGTAAATAAGACACCTTGACATGAATGTAGGGGCACCACCCAAAAGGCAAATAAAATAAAGCCGCCTTGTAACTAACTATAACTGGCAAAGCTAGATTTGGGCACAAGCATAGAGGGGCATGTACTGTACCATGCACTGAACAATATAGTCATTGTTAACATTTAGCATTTGCAATTGTAACATGCAAGTCTCCTAATAAAATGCTTCTTTTTCTAAGGAATCTTGTGCGTCAAACACAAGACGTGAACTCCCACTTCTGCCTTTAACTCAGTAAAGGAAAATAATTTTATTTTTACAAACATCTGCATCTGCTAGTTTAATGTTCTAAGATGACGTTCCGTTCTCTTCCTCTTTTTTTTTTTGCCCAAAAAAATGCCTTTTGTTCTTTGCCATCTCAGGAAGGCATACAAGGAAAGGGCACTGAAGAAAGTAGCAGCGAATATAAATATATTTTGTTCCACTGTCTTCAGTAAAGCTGCAGATACTGCTGGAAACTATAAGGCTTCCTGAAGTCAGAAGTGGGAGAGAAAACTCTCAGCATTCTGATAATTTCATCAAACATAGGCTATAAAACTGTTAAAGAGAACCTCTACCTTGTCCATGGTGCCACCATCAGAGTTTGCAATATACACAACAAATACAAGAAAATGTGCATGATCTGGGTTTTAGCTATAGCTCTGGCAAACATGTTAATTGTTGTATAAAGTGCAATGACTATGAAGCATGTACATATAGCAATATAGTATTCTTCGTTATTCTAAATTCTAGATCATAAAAATCTGCCAGAACCATAAAAGGGATTCTAAACACCATTCTAAACACCTTTCCAGTCTGGGGGGGGGGGTCATTTTGGAAGTCTTTCAGGCTTAAAAAATCTGAGCTGTCAAAATTTCCCTCTTCCTGAGAGAGTTTCCTGAACCAAAATAAACCCTTCCTCCTAGATGTTCTGTACACAAGAGTATCTAATATCTTGCCAAAAAAAAGATGTGTCACACAGTTACATATTCTGTATGGGTTGAAAAAAAGACAAAATTCATCAAGTTCCATCCCAACAAATGATCCTCAGTGCATAAATACACTCACCTATATAGGCCTACTGATACACATGTATAATGTTATACATACATATACCTATACTAATTAACTGTTGATTTCAAGATCACAAACAATAGCCTTGTATATTGTTTATCGAATAAATCATCCAAGTACCTCTTAAAGGGGAAGGAAACCTAGGTGGCACAAAAACCCTCCCCCCCCCCGTGTGTTGCCCACCCTCCCTCCTCCCCCCTGGCCTACCCGTCCCGCTGGGCAAATGCCCCTAACTTGTTACTTACCCTTCTGCACAGGTCCAGTCCAGGGAGTTCACAGTCGACATCTTCTTTCACGCGATCTTCTTCCTACTGTGAATGGCGTTTTGGCGCATGCGCAGTAGGAGCATTTTGCCGGTACGGATCTACTGCACATGCGCCAAAAGTCACAAAGTAATATAATATAATCTTAGAAAGAATACTATAGTTTATATAAAGAAGCTGTTGTGTAGCCATGGGGGCAGCCATTTAAGTACAAGAAGAAAGTTACCAGCACTCACAGTCTTAGTTTGCAGGAAAACCTTGCTTTATTTCAGTGCGGTGGTGCAATGTTTCAGGACCACGCCCCTTTATCAAGCATACGTATCCTGTGTTACACATGATATATATATATAGGGTGATCAATTAAAATTTCAACATACAAAATTGTAAAAATATCAGTACAGTGTTAGTGTAAGCAGTATAATAAATCCACCCCCTTCCAGGCATATTAAAAATTTAAATATTAATAAAGTGCAGTTCGTTGAATAAAGTCCAATGTTCACTAAGCAGAAAAAACAGTGATTGTATATGATCCAAAAATCCTGTGGTGAGTCCAATTAAAAAGTCAGTGTAGGCAATAGCTTTTATAAACATATAGCCCATCCATAAGGATTAATGCAACAATGTAACAAGCAGTGGTATTGGGAAATACCTCAATACCATGTAGCGAGCATTGATATTACATAAATTTGGCAACAGTTGTAACTATAAAGACCATTATTGTAACAAAGTAGATAACTCACCCTATCTGTACAGGAAAGGGGAGGGGGGAATTTTTACCTATCCCTGGATATTGATCAGCGCTTATGTGTTAAAGAAAAAAGAGAAAAAGTTAAGAAGTTTCACAAAAAGCAGGACAAATTATATTCTTCATTGAGGCCTTTAGGGCATCTGGATTGCAATAGCCAAATCCAAAAGCATTCCCTCTGGAGTAATCGACTTTTTTTATCCTGGCCCTGCCTTATCTTAACCTTCTCTAGAATTTGCCATCGAAGCTGTGACACTTGATGTCCCTGTATGTGGAAATGCCTAGCTAATAGTGTTTCTTTTTTAGTTTTCTCATTTCTTTTATTACCAACAGGATTAGCCTGTGTCATTGGTGCTTGGTAATTCCTTATTGTGCATTTGTGTTCATTAAGTCTGATTTTCATGGGTCTAGATGTTTGGCCCACATAAGCCCCCAATAATAATACACCCAATATGTCATTTGCGGACATCGCTTCCACAACGGACCGTCGAGCAGATACATTTGGCTTCACAGAAACCGAAAGGAAGAAAATAGGCACACAGCCTACCTGTAACTACCACACGCAAACGGTACAGAAACTCTCCGTAAATTGGATCAGCTGAAGCGACGAGAAGTATCATGGGCAATGCACATGTCCTCATTGGAGGAATATGTCAAAGCACAGCGTATCCCTCGGGGGCTAAGAATCATGTTACAGCCCACTTTATTCAAGGACAATCCGGAGTTCCTGCAAAAATGGCGAGGGATCCTAAATGACTGACTTTTTAATTGGACTCACTACAGGATTTTTGGATCATATGCAATCACTGTTTTTTCTGTTTCTCAAAAGAGCAAACAGATTTTTTTTTCAGTGCAGAATTCTGCTGGAGCAGCACTATTAACCGATTCATTTTGAAAAAAAATTGTTTTTCCCATGACAGTATCCCTTTAAGTTGGCAAGGGTCATTTACAATTTATGACCACAAATGGAAGTGCCATGGTGCTAAAATGGACATCACTTTTTCATGTTTTGATACTAATACTGTAATTAAAGAAACTTGCATACAAACACGCTCCTTGCACTTCCGCATAGTTGAGCACCATTGCATCTGTTTTTTGGAGGAATCATGCTCAAATTTGCCTACTGATGGTGAAGAACCCTGGAGCTACTGACATCCTGGATCTGGCAGTTAGTTCCAGGGTTCCCACAGTGGATTAGACTTGCTTTTAGCAAATAAACGGTCTGAAGACATTAGCCCCAAATTACACCCTATCTGTGACGTCAGGCACTTGCATTCCTTTTGACAAATGGCCTGCAATTGTGGTAGATGCAAGTTGTTGTAGTCACAATTACACAGGAAGGCTGGGGAAAGATGCATTGAGTGAAAAATTATAAATTGCAGCACAAAACTGCACTTTGCCTGGTAAGTAAATGCCCCCTTGCAGTGTATTTCTATTCCTTCTTTTATTAACAGGAATTGTAGTGTGTTTCATGTCAGATGAACAGTTTACATATTTATATGAAACCTGTTGTGTCCATCATTATCAGCAAATAACAAGTCTGCTTTGGTGTAAAAACAATGGAACTGGATCCTAAATTCACCCAAGTAAGATACCTAACATTAGTGTTACAAAGAAGTGAACAATGAGGACCTGTTGCAAGTTTTGTATAAACTATTAACTAAAGTGGATATTTTGTTATATAAATATAAAACACTGGACTCTTATAGTACATAATGTAGAGGGTTAAAAACATCTCCCCTTTTTATATTTTCCTTTAGTGCTGGCATAAAATATCCACATCAGTCAACTTTACATGTGGGTTTGTGGTGAGACACAAGTGGAAACCTTTGGCTAAGATTCAGCAGCAGAGCCAAAAAAAGTTTTCCAATATCGCAGGGTTGCTGAGCATTACTGGCTTTACAGTGAGACACAAACCAACATACGCTGATCACTTTTTGATTCAGCCCGTTGGAGAAGAACAATCACAACAAGCTCAGTCTCCCAAAGAAATAATAAAGGGGGATTGCTGAATGAAATAAATCTTGTATTAAGGCACTCAAAAATGTATAAATGTATAAATTAAATATACTGGTGCAATGCTGTTGCATGAGCAGCTACAGCTGTCATGTGCAAGAACAGGATTTCCAGAGTCTGGCTTCCAAAAACTTTCCTGCACAAAGAAACCACATCGCTGGAAATATACCGATTATATAACCACAGCCCCCACACGCACACACCCAATTCTTACCTCCACCTATACACAATAAAATAATGTACTTTTATTTCAGGAGGACCCTCCATGTGTATCGGGGAAGGATGGGTTTGCCATTATTTGGACATTCAGTTCTATTAGTACTAAGTGGCATTGTCTATGTTCCTCCTCCCTGATCACTCTCCTGCATCCCTCCCATGCAATAAAAACTCAAGTTCCAATACTCAGTCATGGAGTATGAATACTTTTTTCTTCTATATGCTGCACGGTGAAGTGGCTTGGCCAGTAAGAAAAACAAGTACTTAAAGTAGTTGTTCACATTTGAGCTAACTTTTAGTATGATGTAGAGAGTGATATTCTGAGACAATTTGCAATTGGTTTTAATTTTTGTGGTTTTTGAGTAATTTAGCTTTTTAGTCAATAGCTCTCCAGTTTGCAGTTTCAGCAATCTGGTTGCTAGGGTCTAAGTTACCCTATCAACCATGCATTGATTTGAATAAGAAACTGGAATATGATTAGGAGAGGGCCTGAATAGAAAGAGTAATAACAAGTAGCAATAACAATACATTTGTAGCCTTAGAGAGCATTTGTTTTACCCCCATTTGAAAGCTAGAAAGAGTCCAAAGAATAAGAAAAATGCAATTCATTTAAAAACTATTAAAAATAAAGGATTTGAAAAGTTGCTTAGAACTGGCCATTCTATAACAGTCTAAAAGCTAACTTAAAGGAAAACCATCCATTTAAACACTGTGTCAGGGTGGAAGCTCGGTGTGCACATTTCCTCACCCACACAAAATGTAGAGCTTTCTGCTGGGGGAAGCTGTTATAGATCATGCTGCTGTTTAGAATGTTATGCAGGGCAACCTGTATTGAAACCTTGTCTGCTTATCCCTATCTATGGTACTGCACCTTTGGCTAAACCTGAAGTCTGCTAACCACCCAATCCCCTCCAAACTATTTATCTTTTCTGTAACCATGTGCACTCATGCTATCTTGTTATCAAGCGATGTTTGTGTGTTAATGGATACCTAGTAGCTCTTCCCATTCATATTATTTCATGGAAAATTTGGCATTTCTAATTCTACACAAATTAATTTGGTGCTTATCTGCATCCATACATTTTTGCAGTTAAAGATAACAAGATGTGACATCCAAATGATCCACTTCAGCCAAGTCCAGTCTGAGGGTGGCCGGTTGCAAACAGAAGCAGTTCTATACAGTATGTAGGGCCCCAAACAAGTGAAATGTATGAACTTACCTTAGTTGATCAAACAGTCAGGTTGTCCTATAGCTCACTCGTTTATGGGTCCATGAGCTAGTGCACCACTGGATTGGGCTACACAGGTCTAGGGACCTGACCGATCAACCTCAGAAGCCAGCTGAAGGAATCACTGCAAGCCAGTATGTAGCCAAATTTATTTAAGCACAAAAGTAAGACTTGGGTAAGTAAGGAAAGAACATCAAACCTAGGAAATCTGTAAGGCACTTACAGAGGACAACATACAAACCATCTTTACACAGTGTGTCTGGAATGAAAAACAAAAATGTTAAGAAAGTAAAAGAAACAAAAAAACTCCTCTATGGAGAGAGGAAAGTAGGAGAAAAAGAAGTACAAGTGGTAGTTACATAAAAGGCTCATTAGGCGGTATCAGTAAAAAACATTTAAGTCTAAAAAAGCAATTTGTTGAATGTGAGTAAACAAGCCTGACACAGCAAATTAGTGCAATCCATTCCGTGCAGGGATATTTAGTATACAGGCATAACTGACAGCTTGACAGCTGGCACTCTGTATCTGCTGCAATGAGACAATTCACAGGCCATACTAATCAAAGAAAGGTAAACAATGTCACAATTACAAAAATGTCATCTTGTGACGACTGACACTGATTAATTCACTTGCACGTGCATCTGAGTCTTTTGTAGCCCAGTCAGGCATGTACAAGAATGCATTTCCAAATCACCTATATAGGTCTTGGGCCCTGAGCAGTAGTGTTTCAGTTGATCCTAGCTCCAAGGCATGTTACAGTAGTATCTGCCACGGCTATCTCTAACAAAAACTATTTGTTTGGTTGTTGGTTAGGTACATGACCCATGGCTGTGTGTGTCACATGACTTTAAGGGCACAGATTTGGTTATGCAAATGTGCAGCACTCTCTTTTTTTCCATGCAGCCTGTTGTTAACAAACCCAGAGGGAAGTTGGACCCAAGGTGAGCCATCATTATTCTACTTCCATTAGAAACTAATGGGCCTATGTAATAAAATATACTAAGTTTGCCCAGGTGCAGTAACCCATAGCAACCAATCAGCAGGAAGCATTTACTGGTCATCTGTTTAAATTGTATTGGTTGATATGGGTTACTGCTTCAGGGCAAACTTAGTGCATTTTATTACATATGAGGTATGACCACACTGCATGCACTATATTCCAAATCTGACACAAGGAGAAAGTCCTTTAAGTCTTTTTGTGTATTTGACTTCAGTACCTAGCAATACTGTATATGTGCATCTGCTAGCCATCTGTTGCACAAGAATATGAGGAATCATAGATTTGATCTAATACACTAGACACTTTTTAGGCTAAAAGGTTCATCTAAGGCAGCTACTGCACCACTGTTCGTGGGTTATATTTGGCTGTTCTTGGGATGATGGGAATTGCAGTTCAATGTTAATGGCAGACATGGTAGAGTCAGCCCCTTCCTTGCCTGCACCTGGAACCACTGCATTGTCCTGTAGATTGCATGTCAGATTTCAGTAAAAGAAAATGCCTACCCAAAGGGCAACAGGTCACACACCCTCTGATACAATAGGTAAATAGCAGAGCCTGAAAAGAAGATGGGGAGGGGCAGAGCTTTACTGCTAAAGGACTGTGGTTGCCGTGGGCTGGTATAGAAGCTTAAAACATAATGTATAACATTTCTAGCTACTTCTTTAGTTAGGCTTGAGTTCTCCTAGCTTTCCATTCAAGGGCACATAGAAGCTGAAACTCCTGTCCAGTGTGGACTGCATTGACCTCTCCCAACAGGCCTCCATAGACTCCCGCTATATTTCAGTCACTGGCATGGGGCTAAAGAATTGTATCAACCTAATATGGCCCAGCACTAGGGTTGCCACCTTTTCTGGAATAAAAATACCGACCTTCCTATATATTTATCTTTTTTCCCTATTAATAACATTGGGATCAACCATCATTTTTACTGGCCAGGCCAGTAAAATACCGGTCAGGTGGCAACCCTACACCAGATCAGTTTGGTGGTCAACCCAAATGTTCAGATCCGTGGGCATAATCACAAAGGAAGGCAGAGGGGCCCAGAAAGCACTTTTTCTATATCTTGGTGAAATTGGTTAACTCCAATGTGAATCTGTTGTGGGGCCCAGTAACAAGTAGTTGCATCACTGTGGGATCTTTATGTGTATGGCCAGTTCAGTATGAGGCTGAGAGGGACAGTGGAAGAGGAAATGAATTCCCAAAATATTGAAGCAGGCCAGCTGCAGGGCTGGAAATAGATGAAGGCACGGTTGGGGAAGGAGAGATCATATACATGGTGGGAGCAGGGATGAGTTTTGGCATGGGACACAAGGACATTCCCAAGTGTGGGGGGGAGGTCGAGTCAGTCAGGATTCCCACAGGGAATGACACATGAAAGGCAGCCCTGGGGCACCAGAGAATTACATGAAAGCTGCCACAGCCACAGGGACAGGAAGTGGCCAAGGTCACAATGGCAGTGAGTGCAGGAGTGCGGCACAGGCGGGACACTGAGCGACACAAAACATGGCTGTGCTGCTGCAGACTTTCCGTGTGAGCTCAGGCTCCCCAAACAAAGGAGGGTTTGTTCATTTTACCTCTGAGAAAAGCCCAAACATTTCCCCGAATATTTCCAGAGACAGGGAAAAAGCAGAGCGTGGCAGAGAGACGAGGCCTCCCCCCGGGGAAACTCCATAAAGGAGCAGTGGCTAGGGAACTAAGTGCACAAAGTCCAATCAACTATAGGGGAAGGTGGAGGGATAGCAATGTGTTGGGGATAACGCAAGTTGTAGTTCAGCAACAGTTATACGTCCCCGGAGCAGATCCACACACAGCAGTGTATAAGGTGCAACATGAGAGAGACGGGCCAGCAGCAGCAGGGCATAGGAAGGGAGGCCAGGCAGCAGCAACAGCAGCAGCAGCAAGAGTATAAAGAGTGTAAGGAGTATAAGGAGTGGGCAGTGTGAGTGGAAAGTTGGGGGGTGGGAAGTAGAAAAGAAGGGGAGAGTAAAGTGACAAGGAAAGGCACTGCTGCAGCCGGGCAGGGGGGGGGGGGCTGAAAGGCGAGCGCAAGAGACTTGCAAGGGGAAGGGGAGGAGGAGGACTGCTGTTCTTAGTAAACCCCCCTCCCTTAACGGGTCCCCCAGTGGGAGCAAAGAGGAAAGCAGAGAGAAAGGAGCGGAGAAGATGCTCCAGGCACAGACCAGCGGCACAGAGCGCACCTCACGCACAGACCAGCCGCCTGACGCCCTGGCCTCCCCACAGCAAATGAGCGAGGCAGGACAAGTAGGGAGAGCTGCATAAGATGCGACTTGTGCACAGCCGCAGCGAGACATGGTGAGACACTGGGTGGCACTACTCGTCTGTCTGACACTGGCTCACTCACTCCCAATCCCCGGCTCTTGCCTTCTCACTCTCTCTCTCTCGCCCCTTCTTTTTTCCTCTGTCTTCCCTTTGTTTCCTAAAATCTGTTTCCAATTAGCCCAGATCTGGTCCTCATCCAAGAAAAGCCATTGTGGAAGTCTGTGTCTCCAAGCAGCAGAGGCAGCACATTCTGGGCATATACATGGCAAGAGACTAACCATACTAGCCTTACTCTGTGCCAGTGCAGCCATACTGAGTGCCAGCCTGGGCACAAGTGACAATACTAACTATATATATATATATATCACGGTCCAATGGGTATCCGCACTCCAAGGTACTCTGTTGTAGCTTATCCAGCTGGGGTGCATGGTTAATTGAATTTGAATTTGTAAGGCTATTTAAGATTGGCTAAATGTTTTTGTATTATCCTTGAGAAAGGTCCCAACAGGGACCGAAACGTTGGAATGCAACAGAAATAAAAACAGATATTTATATATATATATATATATATATATATATATATATATATATATATATATATATATATATATATATATATATATATATATATATATATATATATATATATATATATATATATATATATATTCTCCCTCTCTGCCTTTAGCTTGGCTCTGCTGGGGAAATTTGGGGATTTGTATGGAAGCTGTTATTAATTTTTTAGTGTAGCCACTTCTGCACCTCTTTGTTCTATGGAAACTCTTCTCTTCTACCCCAGATCTCTTTGGCTTTCTGTCTACCCCACACCAGCCTCATTCTTCCACCACTTTAAGGCATGATGGAAGGGTGTATTAATATGGTACATGCATGTATCAATAGTATACTACTCTGTACCATTCTGGCTAGTAGACTGCATGTATGTATCTATAATATATCTACTAGTAGAATAGACTACACCTATAACTAGAATGTAATGCAAGTATGTATCTATACAATACTTGCTAATAATCATATACTTACTAATAGGCTACGTTTATGTAACCATAATATACATACTAATAGACTACATGCCTTGTATGTGTATCTATAGTATACCTACTAATAAACTACATGTATGTATCTGTAGTATACCTACTAATAGACTACACATATGTATATACAGTAAACATATCAATACTTACTAATACACTACATGAGACATAGGAACTCAGATTTTGTGCCCATCTTCAATTATTTTAGGAAGGATATATACAATATGTCATTTTTTTCTCACCACAGTTATTCTCTTATTCTCTTTTGACCTTCTTCACAGCCCATACCCCAGGAATTTATTTGTGTTCTGTCACAGACCCCCTCAGTCTCCTTACTATTTCCATCTAACTAAATGTCTGCCTGTTTCTTGCTCCTTCTCTCTCCTGTCCTCCCTCTCTGTCTCCAGGAAAAAATGAGCTCACACTTTAATGACTTTCAGCTGGTGTTATGGCTGAGAAAGGACACACACAGACATGTATAAATATATATATTTATTGGGAACTGGAATATACAGTACTGCATACATCAATCCTGTGTGTATATACATGTATATATTAGTTGGCATGTTCTGCACTTATGTTGCAACTGCAGATCTCTGTTAGTGACCCAGCAAAATTGTATCCAAAATGTAGGTGTGTAATGATTGTATATGTGCAGTTTTTGTGTGTTGCCTTTTAGTATGATGTAGAGAGGGAAATTCAGAAACAATTTGCAATTGGTTTTCATTTTTTTTTTATTTGTGTTTTTTGAGTAGTTTAGCTTTTTTATTCAGCAGTGCTACAGTTTTCAATTTCAGCAATCTGGTTGCTAGGGTCCAAATTACCCTAGCAACAATACACTTATTTGAATAAAGCTGGCCATAAATGCAAATATACCATTGTACAAAACAAAGGGTCATACGATTTTCGGGCTGTGTGTGGAGTGTCCCGACATTTTTCATGATTCCGATAATATTTTTTCAATTATCTGACAATATCAATGGGTGGCGGTCACTACTATTTGTCAGCCATAACTTTGTACAATTGCTATCTGGCAATTCATGGCCAGAACATCATCTGATTTGTCATTTTTCTTACTTATTTTAATCTGAATGTTTAATGGTAGATCATTAGACTGAAACAAAAGAGTGTTCGTCGCACAAAGAATAAGATCTGCACATCTATGGTTAAGAGACTGGAATATGAATAGGAGAGGGCCTGAGTAAGAAGACGAGTAATAAAAAGTAGCAATAACAATACATTTGTAGCCTAAGTGTCAGGCCACACTGGGCGTTTTGGGGAGATTTGGTCGCCTGGCAACTAATCACCTTGTTTTTGCGGCGACCAATCTCCCCAAACGCCTTCAGGCGACTTCGGAAAATGAATCGCCGCGTGTGATTAGCGCTAGCGTTTATTCATTTTAGCCGGCTCAGAGTGAGGGAGATCGGTCGCCGCAAAAACGAGGCGATAAGTCGCCAGGCTACCAAATCTCCCCAAAACGCCCAGTATGGCCTGACCCTTATTTGTATAGTATAGAATATACAAAAAGTAGAGCATACTAATAACCCTACATGCACACAAGTATCCATCTTTCATTTCATGCTCACACCTACACACACATAGGGAAAGCCAGCAGTTGAGCTAAAAATGCAGACCAATATTTTCCCTGGGTGTTCTGTATAAACTAACTTAACTCTCAAGGAAACTGATCAGCTCTCAGCTACAGTAGGAACTCCCCTCCCCCATAAAACTCAATGATATTTTTTCCAGACATAAAAAGGTACATACAGCCAGAAAACCTCCTTGGAGAGCCGAAGTACAGATTTCTCTCACGCCAGTATCTGTGTGATGAACTCAATCTGGATCCAGATAGCTTTTCTGAAGACTGCTGCTGCAGTTCCATTCAGTACTTTCTGAAGTTTGGACAAAGGCACAAGTTTTCTTTGGCTCGGAGTGAGAGAAGGAAACAGCTGGGACCAGCGGGAAGAGAGAGACCTAGACAAAAACACACCACACAAGGCTCCCCACTCATATGTCTCATCCAACTATAAATGCAACTTTATCTAACACATTTCTCACTCTCTATCTCCCTCCATGTTTAAAACTCTAATAACATTTCTTTTTTTTTTAATTTTTCATTTTATTTTTGAAACTGCTAGGAAAAAACTAAATATGTAGTGATGCAGCTTGGCCCAATTACTACTATGTGCAGGGGCCTGTATATCTGCTGTTGACAGGTCACTTAAGGGGGTAGTTCACCTTCAAATTAACGTTAAACATGATGTAGATAACCCTATTCTAAGGCAATATGCCATTAGTCTTTTTTTTTTCAACTAAATGGGACTAACAGCAACTAAGTAGGAAACCAATTAAGAAGTCAGAACGGATAAGTAGGAGAGAGCCAGAAAATATTGATAAGCAATCAAAAATATTAATAACAAAGTAATGTGGCCACACGCTGGTAACTTTCACAGTTAGTGACGTCAACAACCAGCATTATCAGTTGCAGGCTGGAAATAAGCATTAAAAGAATGACAAGAATTCAAAAACAATACAAAAAAATCAAGCCCAAATAGAAGGTTACTTAAAATAGACCTATCTGTAACTTAGCAAAAGTTAAAGGGGAAGTTATACCCCTTGTTCAGCATGAGTGTGATGCATTGGGCTTGTACTGTGATCATACCTTTTTCCTATTGTTTTAATTATGAAAGATCAATGGTGTTTGTTATTTTTTTAGCTGAACTTGAAAATTTAAGCTCTTCCATGTTTGATCCCTGTGAGTAAGATAATGGCAGCATGTTGCCAAAGACCGCATAATGTCAGCAAACATTGAATTGGCAACAAAAGGCCGAGTCAGCTATATCCCTATAATGGCAATCTTGCACTGAACTTCACTACCAGCAATTGATTTGATTGACAGACTTAGAAGAATAGAAGGGGGCTCAATAAATACAGAAAGAACATAATAGTGATCTAGTGTTACATCAATTCACATTCTGGTTGCAAAGGCTAGGGTTGCCACCCATCCTGAGAGTGGCAGACAGCATAAAACCAATCACACACCAAGTGCAGTGTTGCTTAGATTACTTATAACTACTATATACTTAAATGTCATAAAGTGACAATGTCATAAAGCATACCTCCCAACTGTCCTGTTTTTTGCAGGACAGTCCCAATTTTGACAGCTCAGCCAGCAGTTCCGGATTGTTACTGAAATGTCTCTAAAACTTAATTTGCCCAGAATACAAGGCAGGTGCACTTAGATACATTTGTTAAAATTATATATTTATATCTAATATATTAGATAAGCAAAGAAACAATTGTAACAATTTAAGATAAGCAGGCCCCTTGGGGAAACTGTGACTTGCAACTTAAAGGGCAATGCACCTTCATTAGCGAAACTGAAATAACACATAAAAATCACAGAAGTTTGTTCAAACTTTCATAACCTGCCAAATTTTGTAAAATAAACATGGTAATTAGGGGGTGTCTCCACAAAAATGGCCGTGGGCAAAAACATTTGTCCCTGCACATCTTTTTGTGCCTCTTTCTATTTCCAAAATGATGGATGGTATGTAACAGCAACATATTCACTTTTGGTCATTTTTTATTCACTTTGGTGGTTGTAATGCCTGTATGGCTGTAGATTTTTTTTTTTTTTTTTGAATAATTGAAATAAAAAATGTGCCCTGGCATTGAATACGCAGTTATCTGTGTGGAGTAAAGTACTGTGGATGTTTGGAATCCATTTGCTCTCAGGGATTTTTGTGTATATTTTCTAGGCCAGTAATATGCAAATGGTTGTTATAAGGTTGTTGATATGCTGAACTACAACTCCCAGGATTCAAAAGCTGGAAGCAATGCAGGAAGTGTAAATGGAACCCACTGCAATGCCTCAGATTGCCTGTATTTGTTCTTACTCCTGTGGTGCAGTGTTTTTTAGGGATATACCCAAAAATGTTTGGTTTTAGCCTATGCTATTTAGCTTATTTATCCTGTGTAGTATGTGTAATTCTTTATGCAAGCAGGAAGATGTTTGTTGCATGACAATACCTTGGGCAAGTCGCCTGTTTGACATGGCCTGTAAAAGTGTTGATTGATGCCAATGTTATTCAAGGCAGAAAAAGAAATATAGGAAAGCCAGTTTTTTTTTCCAGAGAAGGTGCCAATCCTATTAGTAGCATGGGCGTCTCCAAGGCATGAGGAATGGAGTGCTAAAAACTACTGTACATGTATTTTGAACTAGCCTTTCCCCTGACTTGCAGATGTGTTTCTGCATTCCTGGTATACAAAAACTATGGGCAGACTGAACTCCAAGGGCTAATATTTAGCTCACAGATGGGTACAGGCTTTATAGCATATATGTTCATGCAGGTGTCTATCTCAGTTAGCATGAATTGGGATATTTAGACACTGCAGATGTTATTTTGATTCTCAAGTAATCTATTTGTGATATGCAATCTCTGCATGTCAGAGTGGTGCAGCAATGCTTAGTACAGCTGTCTTACAGCACTGGGGTTCTAGGTGCCATTCCAGCCAGGACTCTGTCTGCAAGGAGTTTGTATGTTATCTCCATGTCTGTGGGTTTCCTCCCATGCTCCAAAAACATACAAGCAGTTTAATTGGCTTATAAAATGTGTAAGTGTAATAGGGACCTGAAATTGTAATCACAGCTAGAGCAATGCATTATGTATCATCTTTGTAGTGCTATGGAATATGTCAGTGTTATATGAATAATAATAATCTCTATACGAATGTTACCCTCATTTTATGGATGGGATTTATCAAGATCATTTGACACCAGTAGGGAATACTGCTATTTGCTTGGGGAATCAGTCACATTGCACACAAACAAAATACATTATTATTATTAATTAGTGATATGAGTACTGAAACCTAAAATATATTATTTAAATGTGATATTGTTTTAAGTTTGAAAACAAAATCTTTAGAAGCATTTAATTAGCACTCTATATATTTAGCAGATGCATTACAGCAGAAAAAAAGGTCTTTTGGAGTAATAATGTACCAACTATTCTTCTAGGTGGAACTTGCTCCAGGCTGTTATGACATTTGGACTAAGAACAGGACTTTTGATTGGGCACATTGAAACTAAAATTCCCCACAAACAGCTACATTAGCCTACTTTTAAGATGAACAATGGGTGCTATTTAATTGTAATAACACTGTATTTTTCTCAAGTGTAATGTCGTTATGTCATAAATTCATTGGCAAGTAGTAGTATTCTGCCAGTGGATCTATGGGGGTAAATGCTGATGGGATCACTTCATTCTAAACAGATTCTGCATTGGGCTGAGATCGTGGCTTTTGACAGGGCACATTGTTACTAGATAACCTGTTTCAGTCTGTTTCAGAACTGAATCTTGGGGAAAGTTCATGTTTCAGTAGGATTATGACCGCAAACCCGAGGCCAATGGGTCACAGTATGTCCAGGCGAAGCACTAATCTCAATAGAATTCAGAATATATGCCACTATTGACATTTTAGGGGTAGTCTGATTAACAGGGCCGGAACTAGGGGTAGGCAGAGTAGGCACGTGCCTAGGGCGCAAAGCTGAGGGGGCGCCAGGCACGCACCTGCTCTGTCGCCTACCCCGTGTCCGGTCCCGTCTCTCCTCGGCTGGCACTGGCAGCTTCCGCGAAAATGCGCTTCTGCGCATGCGTGCACACATTTCGCGCATGCGCACTGAAGCGCACTTTTGAGCATGCGCAGTCGAGCGCGCACGGAGCCGGCGCCTTGGCCGCCAGGCTGCCTAGGGCGCCTGGCCAGGTTGGCCCGGCTCTGCTGATTAACCTTAAATCTGGAGCAAATTAGATTGGAGGAATAGCCTAAAACAGGGGTCCCCAATTTTTTTACATGTGAGCCACATTCAAATATAAAAAGATTTGGGGAGCAACACAAGCATGAAAAAGTCCCTTGGCGTGGCAAATAAGGGCTGTGATTGGCTATTTGATAGCCCCTATGTGGACTGGCAGCCTACAGGAGGCTCTACTTGGCGCTATACTTAGTTTTTATGCAATTAAAACTTGCTTCCAAGCAGTTACTCATGAGCTACTGGTTGGAGATCACTGGAATAAAACATAATACATAGTCCAGTCACAGTTGAAAATCACAGTGTTAAAAATAAAACCATTTCAGTACATGGGTTTTGTTTCTAAGTGTATGATCATGGGTAATGATCAGCGATGTTATCACTCTAATGATGTGAGTAGTCCAAATTGTGTGCAGAGCCAGGCTAAGAGGTACTGGCAACCAAGGCAAGAACCTCCTTGCCTGTTCCTCCAGCAAGTGGCCGCTCCCAGACAGCCTTTGAAGAATTAATTCAGGGTGAACTCAGTGCAGCGGGAGAGGAGGGTATTTCCCTAAGTATATGCCTATTCTACCAACCCATGTTTCCAGCCTTGCCTTGTAGCAGTAGGTAGGATCAATAGACACTGATAAAATGTGTTGAGTGCCATTTCCACACATGCCAGAATTACTTCCCTCTGCAGTGGAAGACTAAGATGAAAAATACCAGCTGCTTTTCAAAGCTGACAGCATATTTGACCCCTAAAGCAGCAGCCCTTTGTAAGAAGGAGACGTTTGCTGGAGAACTAATGGAAGTTGCTTCCTTGTCATATCTGGAAGGTGTTAAGGAAAGACTTAGGGAAACTAAGTGCAGAAAGCAATGTATTTAGTTACATAAACTGCTTACTCAATATACTTTTTTTTAAAATAAAGGGGATGTAAACCTAAAAAAAATGCCTAATACAAAGATTACATTTTCTTTCATTTAGCAAAATTGTATTTTTGGGTTGACATCCCCTTTAATCCTACTTTGATATTGGTTGGTTCCAGGTTGTACATGCTGCTATGGGCAACTTTGAAGTTTTTTGGCTTTAAGTCCCAAAGAATAATACGAATGTAATATGCTAATTGCTGTTATTGCATCATTATGTGTGAGGGCATTCTGGCAGTCAATGTGAGTATTATTGTCTGCAGTTTTGGCTCAGAATCCAGAACACAACATGTTTCACAATGATGCATAAAATGGCTGTGTTTCTGTTTTAAGAATAAATACAATTTATAACATGGGGCTGAATTTAGCTAACTGGTACCACAAGGCTTGTTTATCAGTACGCCCTCTGCTGGCCTTATCCCATACAAGCCATTTGAACTTGATGCAAGTCAATATAAAACAGCATACTGTATGCATTTATATCACCAATGGTAAAAATATTGCTAAAGCTGACATCTTGACAGCAATGAAATGTAAAATTATATTTGCCTGAGCCCAGGGCATTTAATGGCAGTATGGAATACAATTTTTTATGCTTTTTTTTTAGACTCCCCAGTCTGTCGAAGATTGCCTGCAGAGTGCTCTGTCCTCCTTGTACCCTCCGTTTGAGGTGACAGCCCCCACACTCCTGTCTCAGGTCTTCTCTGTGCTCGAAAGGACATATAGGGAGGATTCTCTAAGATATACACTGGAATTCCTCATCCCAGCAAAAAGGATTTTACAAAATGTACAACACCAAGCCTGTGTAAGTACCTTTGCAATACTCACTGACCAGTCTGTCTAAGGTTTCCCCCCATCACCAGATGTCTTACTATAAACAACCCTATAATAAACTCTCTGTCACCTTTGATTAACTGCCACAATGTCATTAAAAACAACCCAAACATTTTAAAGGAATTGTTCAGTATAAAAATAAAAACTGGGTAAATAGATAGGCTGTGCAAAATAACAAATGTTTTCAATATAGTTAGTTAGCCAAAAATGTAATGTATAAAGGCTGGCGTGACTGTCCAGAACACTACTTCCTGCTTTTCAGCTATCTTGGTTTCCACTGGTTACCAGGCAGTAACCAATCAGTGACTTAAGGGGGGGGGCACATGTGTCATAACTGTTTGCTTTTGTATCTGAGCTGAATACTGAGGATTAATTGCCAACTCACTGAACAGTTATGTCCCATGTGGCCCCCCTTCAAGTTGCTAACTAACTCAGAGTTAGAGAGCTTAAAATCAGGAAGTTGTGTTCTGTTCTGTTATGTTAGACATCCAGTCACTCCAGCCTTTATACATTACATTTTTGCCTAACTAACTTTATTAGAAACATATTTTTTATTTTGCACAGCCTATCTTTTTACCCAGTTTTTATTTTTACACTGAACTGTTCCTTAAAGTATTTCTGTGAGCACATTATCACTTCAGTTTATCTGTCATCATTATTGGAGCATTTTGTTGGGTAAAAGCATTTGAACGTTCACAAGGAAGACATTTACAGAGCTAGTCCATTTTGTAGATAAGCATATATTCAAAGCTTTTGGGTCTAAACAAGCCTGTAGCCTGTTGGTGTATTATAGGTTTTTCCATGGGGAAAGGTAACGGTACTACAAGAACTGCAATAACACATATTATACATGTTACATGTAAATACATTCATCCAACTTCTGGAAAACATCAGCAGATGCAAGCATTCTTCTAAGCATTCCTAGAGCTTTTTAAACAAACCAAGTCTGTTCATGCGATCTGGAAAATAAACACTTTGTGACAAGCCACCATCTGTTTTAACACATTGGGCAGATGCACATTTGAATCTACAGGAAGCAATATTAGTCATGTAGCACCACTGCTTGGAATCTGGGGGGTAGGAAAGCATGTTAGGGATCTGCAGATTACTTTTAATGTTGGCCACTCATAGACCAGTTTAGTGATAGAACGGCGGTGTGTTTCCGCCAGTAGAGATGTACATTAGAGATAAATGCAGTTTTATTAGCTAGATCACTCAGTAGGGCGCCTTATCCACCAATAATATTAACAGTAATATGTATGAATGTATGTATCTACTGTACATGTTTTTAACATGGAATAGCAGAGAGTTTACTGAACCAGGCATGTACATGACAACTTTGTATTTCAGTGTGAACCAGGCAGTACAGCTGTGCCTCTAGAAAGACAACTGTGCTTTGTAATAATGTGCATCTACCATTTACCTATGCCCAGTAAGGACTATTTTAACTTTCTACATGCTATTTTTGCATATATCACCGAAAGATATGGGTTAGGGACACCACTAATTTTTTTTCACTTTGTTTTCATGCCATTTACATCATAACATAATTTAGGTTCAATAATAGCACAACACCCAAATGAATCCGCACAATTTTCCCTCTTTGTTGACATGTTCACTGTAGTTGCTCCCCTAAGCTGTTGTTTTACAGCTATAATACAATTACTTCTATAGGACGAGATAGGCAACAGCCCCCTGTCTCAAAAACACAATAATAATTATTAAGTAGTGTGCCAGCATGAGTGCTCAATGAAAGTACTGTATTTGAGTATTCCTGATTACTATCTGCAATGAATAATGTTGACAGTATCATTCAAATAAATTAACAAAAACTCCTATATAGACTCTGATGTTCTCCAAGTAGAATTTAGCAGCTTAACAACATACAATTCAGGTCAAATATTACCAGACATATGATTAGTATTCATAGTCATATGCTGAGCAGGAACATATTCTGCACAGCTGTACCTAACAGCAAAATCCATAACAAGCAAGCTGGCTGCCTGTAAACAAAATTTTTTTGGGATTTAACTATGGTAGGCAGGTAAGCGTAGGGTCAGGAGCATAAAGACAGGGACACCACGTCTTCAGGTAAATTACAGGTTTATTCTGCAAACTCTTTACAGTATAAAACCACTGGCATACAGTTCATTAGTGTTTCAGCATCACACAATTTTTTCCTACTCTAGGGTTCTCACCATACAGGGTATCGTCTACACTCTGGAATATTCTGGGCTTGTCACTAAGCCTTGCTGACTCTCCCCTCCTGAAATATCAGCTCAACAGTCTCTGCTCTGTCTCACCTTCTGGCTTTCCTCAATCACTTTTGACTCTCAGTCACTTGGTCACATCTCTCTCTGCTCCTTGCAGTGGCAGGCAGCACCCCCAGTCTCTCTGGGAGTTCCTAACACAGACAGGTAACCTTCCTGCTCTGTGCCCAGCTCTGAGAGGGCTCTACCACGGAGCTTCAACATCAGTATGAAAGTCTTTTTGTAGATACCTGTATTAAAACATTTTATTTAGCATTTTATGGAATGGATTTCATTCACCTGCTGCAAAGGGAGTCTCAAGCTTAGTGACTACTAAATAGTGACCATCATTGGGTCACTTAAAAATAAGTATAGTACAGAGCAGATCATTGTGCCATGATGGATCAGATACAGCTTGCGGACCTTATATGAAAAGTTGCATGTCTACATATTTTTTGCATTACTTAAGTCTAATATTTTATTTTTAGTGTGTGTGAGTGTGTACAGTATTTTTCTCTTAGTTATCTATCTCTATTAAATGGTGTTTAACGATAGACTGGTGAATATCCTAGTTTAACAGATCTCTAAAATGTCTGATATTCTTGCCATAAACAAACCTCAATTTTGTCATTAAATTATGTTTGGTAATATCCGTATCTCCTTCAAATGGTTGCCTTTTGGTTATTTCCAAGGCCCCAGAAAGTGTATACGTTTATTATCCATGTATACTGTAGTATATAGTACAAATCTTGTTGAACTTTCCATACACATACTTCAGTCGTGTTATTTTTTTTTTTTTATTATTGCAGTCACAATACAGTGGCTTTCTCTTCTTTCATGAAGGCTGGCCACTATGCCTTGGGGAGAAAATCTTGGTGCAGCTCTCATCCCTTCCATGGCATTTCTTAAAGTCAGGGGACTTCTACCTACAAGTGGTGCCATACTTGGAATGTTCCCCCCGCCTTGTACTGAAGTGTCTATCTCAAGATGGTAGTGGAGTACAAGAAATTGTGGTCCCGGAAAGCTCCCATACCTTTCTCTTCTCTGCAGAATGGCTCAACAGCATCAATAAAGACCGCAGTGCAGTAAGACTGGAGAATTGTCTTGCTGCAGTGGAGGAGAAAGTGATACGCCTGCCATGGTCTGAAGTGATCTATCCACGGTTCATCCATAAAGGAGGGTATATTGTAGGTAGAAAATGCCCCCCAGGACCTCTTATACCTCCCCTAGAGAGTCGGAGTCCTGGAGATGGAGGTATTACATGTGGGGATCTTGTAGATCCAAGTGTCAATGCACATCTCTCTCCGTACAGTGGTCAAGAAGATACAGAGGTGTGGGAAGAAGGAGCTGTTTCACCACTGATGGATTCTCTTTCTAGGTCTGTTATTGACTGCATGGAAGGGGAATATGTTGAGCTGAGTCCACCTCAAAAGGTACTGACAGAAAGACAAGAAAGAGACACATGGATCTCAAGAGCTAAGACAGCTCCTAGCAGGAAAATTAAGAAAAAGGGAAACCAGGCTTGGCTTCATCCGAAAAGACCAGGGAAAGTGGGATCTTTGAGCACCTTAAAAGGGAAATCTCAGGATATTTGGGAAAAAAGATCTTGTATGGGAACTACTCAAGAGCAAGAATCACAACGTGAGGAGCAAAGTTACTGGGAAGTTGATGCAACAAAATGCTGTAATGAGACTGATTTGCTGGTAGAATGGAGAAAAGGTGTGGATATTTTACAAAGACATGGTGAAAACAGTGCTCATTCTGAGAGACATGCATGGGTCACTCAAGATTGTGCATTTGCCTCTGAGAAGCAAAACTGTGGTAAAGAGAGAACTGCTTCAGGAAACTGCTTTCAAGAAGATGAGATGTTATCAAAGATGCTTGAAAAATCCTCTCTTAAAATAGATCCCTCTGAGGTAAGAGTGGATGCCCCGTGCATTGAAAACCCTGCAAACATTTCTACAGATTGCCAAAGAGAGATCTCAAGAGACAACATACAGAATCCAGCTGAAGAGAACCAAAATGAAAATTTGCAGGTTACCCAGAGAGACATTTTAGACAAATACCAATCTGATTGCCAGTTAGACAGCTCCAGGCAATTTTTAACTGAAAACGAGAATCAAGTGGGAATACACGAGGAAACATCTCTTTCCCAGGTATTGTCATTACCTAGAAGAGAAAGAACATGGGCAGATGGTCAGGAGACCTCAAAGGAACAGATATGTGCAGGAGAAGAAAGTCAGGCACCATCTGATGAACTAATATTGATTTCGGAGAAAGAAAGACACCCTACTTGGTCTCAGATTACTGAAACTCCTCATAAAACAGGTAGGGGAAGAAGGAAAAAAAGGAACAAGAGGGGGAGAGGTCCTATGAAGGCAGAAGTAAAGAAAGGTGCTCATAAAACAGGACAATCAAAAGTTGATTTGAGGAAAGAGGGAACAGAACCTGTCTATAAATCCGATGATAGAGAAGATAAAAAAAACAGCGAGGAGAGACTAGATCAAAGGGATCTGGGTAAGATATGCAGTTCAATATACTAACCAGAGAGGCTTACAGTGTGTAGTTGTCTTACAATTGCCTTTTTAAATATATTTTTTATGTTCAAATCTTTTTCAGAAGAAACTGGTCCACCAATTATAAACAAAACAGATGAGCTACCCTGCCTAGAATTATGCACAGAACCAAATATCTTACAGATTCCTTTGCCACCAGGGAACCTCACTGCTGAGTTTAAGTGCCTCTATAAAGATATTAACTGGGATGTACTAGAGCTGGGAGTCTTTTGCTTGACTGGTACGTAGTACTATATCTTGGTTGGAAGAAGTCTTGATAAAATCTTCATAGGCTCTTCACATTAATATTATTACATTACCACATAATGTAGAATTTCTCCTTTTATTTTCAGGGGGACAGGACAAAGATAAGAGGGCTTTGGTAATTACATCTCCAGAGAAATTATCATCTTCATATACCCAGAAAGACCTTGTCCATGCACTCTTATATCAGTACTCTTTGCTCAGGTATAAATCAGTGGCATAACTAATGACAGTTATAATTATTGACAAACCTAAATATCAGTATTTGAAAATCTTAAAAAAATATATAGATTAAACCTAATTGAATATATTAAAAAACAGGGATGCGTTAAATCCATGAATTGTCTGAATACCAAATCCATGGCAAAATAATTCATATTCAAATAGTAACATAGTAAGCAAGGTTGAAAAAAGACACAGGTCCAACAAGTTCAACCTTTTAGTTTTTTTTTTTGGAGTGAGATCCAAAAAAATAGCCAATCTAAAAAGAAATCGCCAGTTTTAGTTATCCATTGCATTAAAGTCCCATGACTTCTAGTTTGAACATATTTTATCCAAACCTAAGGATTTTAATAAATCTCATTCTTGCAAAAAGTGCTGGGATTTTTCTGAATCTTACCCCACATCCTGTATTCAGTGCATCCTTATTAACAAGCTTGGTGCATTTTATTTGTGTGTGTTCAGTAGAGATCTAAACAATATCACACCAGGTGACAAGAGAAAAAGAGGAATTCATTTGTTCATTGTGTAGTATACTAGAGTGTTTTTATATATAATTATAGAAATGTTTCTATATAATTGTAGAAAGGTTAATAAATGACATTATATATGTAAGTGTATTGCATGTAAAACATAGAACCTCTGACATAATTTAACTACTAACTGCCAGTTTATAAAATTCCATTTGGAGATTCTTGGGAGAACAACAATGTAAATTCACAATAACTATAGTCTGGTGAGTGGATAAGCGAGAGATACACAGGAGAAGGCAAAAGGCAATAGAGAACCCCTATGTAATTATGGTCAAACAAAGATGCACGAAAAAGAAAAAAATGTCAGATTCTGTGTTAGAGCGTGTTAAAAAATATTAAATCCACAAATCTGTCCTGTCTTAGGCCAGACCTGCGAGATTTGGGTATGACTCTTATCCTGGATTTACGAGACAGCACAGGACCACCAGATAAGCTCCTCCAAATCCTACAGGAGAGCCAGGTACTTGACTTGAGTTGTAATGTAGAAACCTAATACCACTATTTGATGTACAATACATTCAGATCCCATTTGCAAGACCTTGGAAATTGCTTAGCATTTTACTAAAACATTTATACTGAAGGAAACAGCAGCTTTGGAAATTGCGCTCAAAATTGAATATGAAAATTAAGTTAATATTCAACTAGACATTTTGTGGGGGATGTATTATTGGTATAAATGCAAAATGGGCTAATCTGGTGTGAGGGTATCACATGCTATCAGCTTAACAAGCTGATGCCAGTCTGTAAGCAGTGTGGAAAGCATATCATGCTAGCCCAGGCAAATGCAGGACTTATAGATGCCTGACAATAAATATAATAATAAATGAATACTGTAAATATCTGTGTTCCCCAGAACTCTGCTCGTAGCTGTATACACCATGTCCTTGTCATCTGTGCTACAGAGAGTACCGACCCGGTTCCCTGTGACATACCCAACGCACAGGCAAGTATAGCTCTGTATCCTACCTCCTTGCTTGCAGTACACATGCTATTTGTTGAATGGTGCACTCTTTTTATTCATTGTTCACTATTATAGATTAATACATCAATTGTCTATACTGTATACTTGCACTGCCTGTGACCTCAGATACCATTTGTTAATACATGCTCCACCAATACCTGTGCAGTGCAACACTCATATGGCCCTCAAAATGAATATATATCATAACTGCTTCACAATTAATTCATTTTACAAATTGATTAACCAAATACATTAACAAACAAATTGATTAAATCTGAGATGAATACATAAACAAAGACTGCATAAATCCATAGGTTTCCTCTCCCCTTCGTTGTAATATCAAAATCAGTTACAGATAAATCATCAGTGAACAGCCACTGACGAATCACTTGTTATAGTTTATTCAGTGCTCAGTTATGCAGTTTCCTTTTGTCTATATTATCTTAACAGTAAACTTCACATTCAATGTGAAGACTAATAAATGTGACCACGTTACTAAATACTCACCATGTCCCAGTTACTACTGCCCTGAGCCTGTAGCCTGGAGAGAGATCTAAGGCCACCGAGTAGAAAAGGCATGGTCCAACAGACCTCCATTCCACAGAGCAGCTTCAGGAAAGTCCTTTTTACTTGAGGGTGCCAAAAGTTACGCCAAGTGAGCGCATTTACTTACCTGAAACCCGAGCCAGTGCACCAATCAGGAGAAAACTGCACCGGTCCAGGATTCTTCCAGTGAGCACCATGGAGCGATCGTTTTCCTGCTTCTTTTTTCTTCAAATTTCCTGGGGCCTAACTTTTGGCACCCCCAAATATAACAGGACTTTCCTTCTCCTTTAAAGGGATTCTGTCAAGATTTTTATGGTGTAGTTTTTATTTCTATACAGTTTACACAAATAATTCACTCTACCATATAAAATTTCATTACTTAACCAATAAGTGTTGGTTTTGCCTGGTCATGTACTTTTAGAAAGAGCCAGTGCTGCACTATGGAACTTCTTTCTAACAGGTTATTGTTTCTACTAATCAATGTAACTGAAGGCGTTGCAGTGGGGCCTGAATTTTTACTATTGAGTGCTGTTCTTAGATCTACCAAGGAGCTGTTATCTTGTGTTAGGGAGCTGCTACTGTATATGGTTACTTTCCCTTTGTTCTGTTGTTAGGCCCATGTCAGATTTCCAAATGAAATATAAAAAAAATCAATTTGCTCTTTTGAAAAACAGATTTCAGTGCAGAATTCTGCTGGAGCAGCACTATTAACTGATGTGTTTTGAAAAAAATATGTTTTATCATGACAGTATCCCTTTAAGACAGAAGATTTTTTCACCGTTTTTTTTTTATTAGTCTGTATTTTGTCCCCTTGCAGGTGCTGGCGGTTTTGCCAGCTGAACTGTCACAATTTGTCTCACTAAAGGAGTTGCCTGAAAAGTTTGGAGGAGAGAGATCTTATATGCACATTGATAGTGTGAAGATTCAGAGGGTGAGACCACAGTTACAGTTAGAATGTGATGGCCTAATGTACAGCACTAAGAATGAGTGAGGAAGACGGCTACATTTTTGGACGGGATGCCTCATTCAAGACTGGTCAGACAAATTAAAATTAATTTTAGTGTGCCTTACTATGCAGGTGCAGAAAAAATCATTGAAAGAATGTCTTTTCACACTAGAGTCATGCTACAGTCTGATCACAGGTAAATTCCATAGCACAGAGGTTCCCAAACTGTGGGGCTGATCCCCTGGAAAGCCAGACTGGTTGTGATTTAGACCAAAGATTTATTCAGATATTTCTTGTAGGGACAGTTTATTCCCTTGTTCACACGCTCATTGAATTGGATTTGTGCTGAACATTCTCTTTGTCTAATGGTTTAATCATTAGAAAGCTATCGTTTTTGCTAAACAGGACAAATCGGAAATTGAAGCTACTTCATGTTTGGTCCCTGCATGCTGTGCACAGATAATCCCCATGCATAGTAGACACTTAGTAGAAAAACAGTCACAATAAAGGGGGAAGAGAGTTGTATACTTTCTCTGCTTGCCATATTTAGCTCAAAAAATGACAAAAACCATACATGTTTCAGGATTAAAACAATAAGCAAAAAGTATGTTCAGCACAAGTCCTATTTGTTGAACTCTTATTTGGCAAAGGGTGTACTGCCCTGTTAAAGATTAATTTGGGTGAAATTTCTGGTAAACCTTTTTCACTGTACTCTACATTCTTGAAAATACAACTGGATAATACTATTTGAGGCATGTCCACATAGTCTAAAAAACTCTAACATAGCACTAAAAGACCCATCACATATTCATAGAATTTAAAGGACTAGGAATACAGACTGTGATATGAAACCTATATGCCCCAGTTGCTGAAGGCCTGTAAAATGACCAAGGTCAAATGTGTTAGACAGACGTGCCTTGCTAGAGATGTGTTGACTGTAATATAAGCCAGATGCATAAAAGCAATAGGTCCAGCTTAAAAAAAGAATACACCATTTTTATTGACAAGCTAAAATGTCTAACTCAAATGTCTAAGCTAAAATGTCTAACTTATCTCTTGCTATCCCTTTCACTTTCTCTGCTGCTTCTAATTATCTCTTTTTTGCAGTCTTTGATCAATCTCTACTCTTTGTGTTCGGATGTCCTGCAATCTTTGGAGAGCGTGACGCTAAGTCTGGATGCTGACAGCTCGCAGGTATTTACTGTTTCTTATAGTTCTTTCTCCATGGAAGAAGCTGAACCCATAACCCAATAAGCTTTTTGCTTTTAAATAGATGACCAGTAAATGTTATCTGCTCATTTGGTGCTATAGGTTACTGCAGCTGGGCCAACCGTAGTATCTTTTTATTACATAACCTCATTAATGTCATGTGGCTCAAAGCATTGGACACTGGAAGGAGACAAATGGAATAAAATATTATATATTGAAATGGAAAATTAGGCAGTTTAATATTTCCATTTATCAAAATGTTCTTGAATGTTTCCTGACAGTAAGGAAAGTTTATAACAAACTGACAGCTGTATCAAAGAAGATACATGTGTTGTTTTTTCAGAATAGGTTATGACAGCCATTGCCATTGTCTATGGAGAAACAAGCAAAATTAGCAAAATTCCACTGTTATCTCATGAATAAAAGAAAGCCTTTTGGTCTTTTCACTTGTATTTTAGAAAGGTTGCTGGAAAAGCAGCAAAAACAAGTAATAGAATGTTTCCAAATCAAATGAGGGGCACTGAATCAATCTGTATTATGATTGAGTGAAGTGTATTAGTAACAAAACCTTTGTTCAGGCCTGGACCATGTTTATCTAATTTGGCCAGTCTGCTAGTTGGCAGTAGTGTGCAGATCAGTTTAGGGGATTTTTCAGTATCATCTTCTGGCATCCATCTTGTATTTGCTTGTAATTTACAAGGATATTCAGAGTTTAATATTTCAACACCGTGATGCCATGAAAAGAGCCCTAACTGATGAAAGACTGCAGCATCTGCAAAGGGACGGAGGAACTCTAGTTGCAAGGTTGCAGAAATCTCCCTATTTGAGGTAATCTAAGTAAAAGGGTGCCAGCATGATTTAAAGGCTCTGTAAATGAGAGAGAGATTGGGATCTGTTTAACACCAGTTTTGTAAATTGTAGGATTTGTGATCCAGTGATATTTGACCTGTATGAGAGAGTGGATGAAGCACTGCATCAGTTGGTACAGCTGTCTAACAAGAGACTACAGGAACTGGAAGCCAGAATATCACCACAAGATTACAGGGAGGAGTCTCTGGGGGTGAGAGAGTGAACAACATTAATGCTGTGCACCTAATAGTGCTACAAGCTGAACAGTACCCATGATAGTATGCATGACCTAACTACTAACATATAAAAACTAAGTATGAAATCTGTTGTTTTACATCAGTAACTTGTGCAGGACCAGGTGGCATGGGGGCAATGTCCTTGTGAGCCCCACGAGAGCCCCGAGCATCCAAAGGTATCATATATACTGTATATTGAATAACTGTTCCTTGCAGCATTACAGTAGAGAACATACAGTAAATGTTATTACAGTAGCTCTCAACTCTTTTACTTTTCAGACTTCACCAACACTTCACCCTTTGCTCTGCCCCAATTTACACATTTTCCACTAACCCCCTTGTTCCTGTTTGTATGAACCTATTCCAATACTGCAGCTTTGCACATGTGAACAGCCTGTCTTTGTTCCCCTTTTATGTATTATAGTCTTCTGAATCTTTGTGCTACAAGTCAGTTCAGTCAGTTAGGACAAAAATCAAAGATAAATTAAGACACCAAACATGCCTCCTACTTATCTTTGTAAATATACAGCACAGGACAGTAACAAGTACATAGAAAAAAATAAGGAAGATGAGTATGTTTTGCATGAGTGCAAAACATAGCACCACATCTTTAGAATTGACATTCTTTTCCAATGCACCTTTTACTTTGACAATTATGGTGCAATACTTATATGCTTTACATGGGACCACCCACTGCGTTATGTTGAAGAAAGATATTCAGTGTATTATGCAGAAATATTTTAAATACAAGTGCTTTTGTTACAGTATGTTAAAATTCTACAATATATAAAATAAACCCAGAGGTATGACAGCAGAATACTTTGGGGAGGCTTGAGAGGAAGTGAGTGGATGTGCAGGAAAATTACACACATACCACCAAAATATTGTAAATGCAATACACTTATTAACCAGCTTGGGGACATGTTGTTTCTACTATAAATATTCAAATAATTAATTTTGCAATACTCGTATCATTTCATTTTCAAGCTTAAAATCCCACATAATTAAGAACTTTGTCTCCCCAACAGCTACGATCAGCAGAAGAGAGTGAGTTTCATGTAGCAGAACCACAAAGTCGAAGGACAGAAGTTGGTGTTAGAATTCGGGGTTTAGAGGTCAGCAGTCGAGAGCTAGCTGACAGGACCTGCAGCCCGCCAAGGGGTCATGTGCTTAGTAGAGGGGATGGCAGAGGACCAGATGCTCCATGGGGTGGGATTCCCAGGCCAGAAGGAAGAAGGTAAGTTCATCAAGTTCTTTTGACCTCCATCATTCTTGCAATATGTGCTATGGCATATGGGAGGTTTTGAAAGGTGCCGTGTCACAGATGGACAAATGATAATAGCATAACAACAATTTTGAAGGCACAGATCACTGCTGTTATTTGGCTGCAGAACATCTAGGCTGGTATAGTAATTTCAGTAAATAAAATACAGCTTTTTACCCATAACATTTTCTAGGACTTTGTTCTCCTTTCATTATATTATGCAACTGTCACGTTATGTACTGTAGTTGCTGTGCTCAACAATACCCATAGTCCCCATGCTGGATTTAGCAATACTAGTAATAACTCTTAACTGGATTTATGCTGTATTTTTTTGGAAAACTGTAACAAAATGTTACAAAATTCCAATCAACAAAGACCTGCAGCCCATTCAACAAAGTATGCAAAGAGTGCAAAAAAATTATTTTATGTGTAAACTTTCTTCACTTTGCACCCTGCCCTGCACAAAAAGCCATAGAGAATGCATTAAATTGAAATTGCTACTTTGTTATAGGTCGCCTCAGCGCTTACTGTTAGATCTCTTGTGCTCTGAGCGAAGTTATGTACAATCATTGCGTCGATCTCTGGAGGTCAGAGGATCATGCCCTGCTGGTCTAGCGCTGAGAGGGAGCATTGAGCAGCTTCTGAACTTCCACACTTGTTTCCTCCGGGACCTGCAGAACTGTGTATCCCAGCCACTGACTGTCTCCTATTGCTTCCTACAACATGTAAGATAATATTTCATCTAGTCTAACTATTATCTTTGTATTGAAATTCTCCTCCTCTATCTATTAGAATGCAAGATGATTGTATTTTTGCTTTTTCATTAATATTAATTAATTTGTTTTCTTTGGCTTTCATATAATACCAATGTGACAGCACATAGAAAACAGAGAAATTTCTGCTGTGTATTAAAGAAAATATATTGGATACTGTATTTAACCTGCTTATATAGATTTGATTGGGCATATCCTCGGCCCCATGACGCTTTTATGCTATAGCTGATGCTTACACAATATCAAGTATTGCCCTGTGAACATGTATTAACCTAATAACAACACAAATCATCTGTTTTTCTATATCTCTGTTGTTATTTTTTTTTAGGCAGATCAGTTGCGGTTATATTCTCTGTATGTAAAAAACAGACAAAAGGTAGAATTGTTCCTTCCATCTCCAAGCGGGAGCTTAAAGGTAAGTAGAATACAGGCATTCCTATTTAAAGTCACCTTAAAGGGGTTGTTCACCTTTGAGATAACTTTTAGTATGATTCAGAGAGTGATATTCATATAATGAATTTTTCATTTTTTATTATTTTGAGTGATTTAGCTTTTTATTCAGCAGCTCTTCAATTTGCATCTTAAGCAATCTGGTAACTAGGGTCCAAATTACCCTAGCAACCATGCATTTATTTGAATAGACTTTGAATAGGAGAGGGCCAGAATATAAGGATCAGTAATAAAAAGTAACAATAACAATACATTTGTAGCCTTACAGAGCATTTGTTTTTTTAGAAGGGAGTCAACAACGCCCCATTTAAAAGCTGAAAGACTCAGAAGAAAAAGGCAAATAACTATAAAACTATAAAAAATAAATAATGAAAATCAATCGAAAAGTTGCTTAGAATTTGCTGTTCTATAACATAATAAAAGTAACTTTAAAGGTGAACCACCGCTTTTACAATAAAAAAAATTTGCGGCTAGTACAGGGAGTGAACAAACATATCATACGTTTATGTTGTCACCTGGTTATGGGCAAACACAGGACGTTTCTATGACTAATATTTGAATGATTTTAAGGTTGTTTTGATTGAAACTTCATTAAAGGAGAACTAAACCCCAAAAATGAATATGGCTAAAAATGCCATATTTTATATACTGCACTTATTGCACCAACCTAAAGTTTCAGCAGAAAAGAAGATGGGGAGCTACTGGGGCATCTTTGGAGACACAGATCTTTACTGCTATAGGGCTGTGGTTGCCTTGGGCTGGTACAGAAGTCCAAAACATAATGTACATTTCTAGATACTTCTTTAATTAGGCTTTAGTTATCCTTAGGCTTAGGCTAATCCTTAGGCTTATCCTTAGGCTTTAGTTTGTAAGCTGGAGGGCTACAAATTAGTAAGAACCTCCTTTGTATTGGCGCAAAATATAATGTGTTCATAAATGTTGAGGATGCTGAAAACTAGTTCAGTAGTTCAGTAGTTCAGGAACATCATTAATACCAAGGTTAAAGGTTTCTTTTACCTTAGACCAGGGGCACAATGGACTGATTCCTCAGCCTGCAGATAAATCCCTAACCTCAAATCTGTGCTCTTCTGTGCTAGCACCCAGAGATGGCACAGATGCAGGCATATGGAGTGGACATTGAAATGCATTCTCATGTTTTAGCATTGGAATCTATTCAGTGTGCCCATACCAGGTCCTGGTGGTTCTGGGTGTGGGCACAGAAGTGTGCTTATTTCAGCATAGGGTCTGGTTTTCGGCCTGCGTTTATCCTCAGGCTAAGAATCAGCACAGTGTGCCCTTGGCCTAAAAGGAGAATTCAACCCCTCATGGTGATGAGTCCCACTGGCCCCCCTCCCTGCCTCCCATCTTCGGCGCTTCGGTAATCTTCGTAAAGTGAGCACCATATTGACGCATATGCAGTTGGAGCAATCTTCCGGTTTGCAACAACTACACATGCGCCGGAAGTGCCGGAAATTGCTGAAGGGAAGAAAGAAGACCCAAAGATTACCAAAGAGCCGGAAGATGGCGTCTGTGAACTCCGCTGCGCTCACTCTGCATGTACAGTTAGTAATCCTACAGGGGACACAATTCTGGGGTAACACTTAATAGGGGGAGGCAGGGAGGGGGGCCAGTGGAGAGGGGCCAGTGGGTACTTATCATTACCATGGGGGGTTCACCTTTAAAATTAACTTTCATATGATTTAAATAGCACTAGTATCTGTCAAAAGTAGTGTGCCTGCTAATCAAACTAGAGCAGGTTAATTGGCTTCTGATAAAAACTGACTGTGTATGTATGTTATAGGGACCTTAGATGGTAAGCTCCACTAGGGCAGGGACTAATTTGAATGATATATAATCTCTGTAAAGTACTGTGGAAATCTGTTGGTGTTACATAAATACTAGGAAAGAAATAAATAATAAAGAGGAAACAGCTGCTGGCAGTGACGGGCATGCTGATCACCACAGTTCTTACT
The DNA here is from genome assembly GCF_017654675.1 of Xenopus laevis. Classification (NCBI taxonomy): domain Eukaryota; kingdom Metazoa; phylum Chordata; class Amphibia; order Anura; family Pipidae; genus Xenopus; species Xenopus laevis. The sequence goes on from NC_054371.1 coordinate 155,619,899, forward strand.
AAGATAGGAATGCACTGATCACAAACACTATGTGTCATGAGCCTTAAGACACTGAAGCAGTGCAGAGATGGATAGGATCTAAACAAGAAGCGGTCTTTGTTTCAAATGCCAAGCGAATGGAATGTATTAAGAAAAAAGTGTGATCTACAGTATGAAAGCTGCACATAGGTCAAGGAGGATTAGCAAAGTATAGAATGTTGACATCTAGCTCGATGAAGATTATTTAGTTTCTTGGCCAGTACAGTTTCAGTGTGTTGTGGAGAATCTAAAAGAGCATTAGTTGTGGAATGTGGACAGGGGAAAATGCAATTCTTTGAGGAAATGTAGAGAAGAATGGATATAATGAGGCTGGTTAGTAGCAGTAACGAATGGCTGGGTCCAAGTTAGTCTTTCTAACGATAAACTTGAAAATATATTTTAACTACATTGTACTCAGGCTTAACTGGTTATTCCATGCCACCGCTCTAATCATGTTTCATGGAAGAGATTTTTCTCACAGGGCTCCATTCACTTCATCTTACACAAAGAGTCCCTTGTTTTACATCAGTTAAGTAAGATTAACAGGTTTCTGCAGAGCGGGCAAGGTTCTCATAAGTTTAGTAACCTATGGCAACCAATCGAATGTTTCATTATTTTAACTGCGCCGGACCAATAAGGGCCACTGGACAAAGGAGTTTAACATTGCCACTGTTCCCTCAAGAAGAACCTTAGCAATCGACCCTCAGAATTGGCTGTGTTTCAGGACAAAGGCAGATTGTGCCTTATATATATATATAAAGCAAATGACAAGGGGCACCACTGTTGGCTTTAAAGTGCTTTAGAAAATTAACCATGTTTAAAGCTAGAATTGTAAGAACACTGTTTTATTTGTGTGTGACATAAGGAAACAAAGCACATGTCCAAATCATAAATCAAACTAAAGCCATCATAATATTCCTCATGAACTGGATGGTAAGGCAGGACAATTGCCAGGCCATGGAATACACTTACACACCAGTTAACAACAAGCAGTAGTTCTAAACTGGAGCTCCCTAACGCCTCCCATTGTAATGAATGCAGATACTGGACTCTCAGGCATTTCCTAGTTTTAAGTCAAAGCAAGACAGCAACGGGCAATTTATGGTACTTTTATCTTGCTGCAATTCACCCAATGTGCTATCAGCCTAAAAAACATACTTCTAAGGCAACAATATGATGGATTTTAGAAGCAATAATTTATGCAAACAATGAGATAAAGGGGAAGTTTACCTTGAAATTAACTTTGAGCCTGATTTACAAAGTGATATTCTGAGACAGTTTTCAACTGATCTTTTTCTTAACAAAAATATTTATCTCTTTGTTCTGCAGCTTTGCAGTTTCTGGAGCTAATGGGTTGCTAGGGTGCAGTTTAAAATATACTAACATTAAATGTGAGCTACCCTTTTAAGCCTTGAAAGTGGAAATTGTTTAAGGCAGAGTATATTCCTATGTGTACATTTTTGTTTTAATGCAAATCAGCTGAATTTACAAGTACTCTTTTGTGCAAGCATTGAGCTTTCAGAATGTTAATGTTCTCTTTTAATCAAGTAGTTTCCATCTTATTGCTGCTGTAACGCTTCTGCCCAACCATTGGAATGTCTCACATAATCAAAGAGGTATAAGACAAGAGGTACAGGACAGCTAGATCCCGGAGCAGCAGTAGAAGAAAAATGAATTCAGTTTCCCCTGATGCAGTACTTCTGGGTCACCAATGGGATGTAGGGCACAATCAGGAGTGTAACAATGGGAGACCCAGACTCATCAACAGCTTTTGGTTTCCCGAGTGTACTAAAGCCAGCAGCTTCTGGGGCCCACATGTGTAGGACCATTCTTAATGGCTATTGTGAATCACGAGTGTATAGGGCTGAGCAGGTTCTGACCATGGTTCAGTTTCAAGGTTGTTTTGGTGAAACAGAACATATTTCTAAACGTTTCTGTTGGGAAACAATATTTGCTAATTACTAGTCGCAATATCCATTCAAGCATGTTTATTTCTTCCCACAATGTAAGAGAAGGTATGGATGAATAACTATGTAGTACCTCTTTATATGCCAGACCAGAAATTCTTTATTTCCTTTTCCTACTATTTGTACTCATTACAATAACCTATATACAAGGAGTGTACACTATGGCTGAAACATAACATTGGTTGCTCTGCTCAAGGAGCTTGCCAGTGCACCACTCAATCACAGCATGGAACAGATGATTTTCCAGGAGCATTTCTAGGACATGGAACTCTTGGTTTACTTAACAAGAAAAGCCTGTTATTATTTACTGTACCCTCTGCTCTTCAACTGCCTTGCTCTTGCTTTCCACTTAGACTATTTCCTTGTTGTAACATGTAGTACCCTCTGCTGTTAAACTAGAAAATTGCATATGAATCAAACCATGCAGTATTTTTTCTTTTAATGTGCTGTAACTCTCTGACATTCACAGAAATAATATATTGTTTCTCTATAATTTGTAAACATTATACTGCACATTGCTCTTTAAATAAATCACTCTTTAGTTTGCAAGATTACAATTCTAATCTGACTGAAATGCAATGAATTGACTTTAGCACAAATCATTAAAACTTGGGTTGAATAAATTGAAACCTCTCAAAATTAGAATATGCTCCCTTTTGTTTTATAGAGAATGAGTGAAGGGATGCACACTGCATACAACAGTCTTAATCGCCACTGGAAACAGCATAATAGATTTTATTCAGTGTTTGAGTTTGTGCCATGTTGTAAATTGGATGCAAAAATGGATGCAGTGGTACAAGCAGATAAGCAGCATTCTGTTTAGCAATAATAAAAAGGGGTTACTGATACTGTCACACGGTGGCTATTTTTCCAAGCAGTAGTCACTTGTACACACATTAAGGGGGTTATTTTCAAAGGTCCAGTTGTGTTTTCCCAAAAAATGTGAGTTTTCAAGAGTAGTTTCCAAATAAAAAATAATCAAATTTTTCAAAATGTATAATGCCCCAAAGCTGCAAAAAACTTGCATCCAAAAATACTCCAGCTAAAACCTGTCGGGGTCATGTTGAAGACAATGGCAGAGGTCCCTTGGACCATTTGAAGATGTTTTTAGCCTTCATGATTTTCAGGGTTTTTTTTTGGTGGTTTGCACTTGAAAAATCGATCAATTTGAGCTATTTGAGGTTTTTTTCTGCATCAATTTGAATATTCAAGTTTTTCCCCCCAATTGCATTGATTCTGGTTTTTTGCATTCATTTTTTTAATAAATAAGAAAACATTGGAGTTGTGAGTTTAATCGAGGTAGAAAAAAAACTTGCAAACTTATTGATTCGAGTTTTTAACATTTGTTTTTTTTCATAAATAAGAAAATATTCGAGTTGTGAGTTTAATCGAGGTAGAAAAAAACCTCACAAACTTGACTTTTGATAAATAACCCCTAATTACAGACCAGGGTTTATCTCAGCAAAAGTTCAATAATAGATTCTACTTGCCAACCCACTAGCACAACACAAGGAGATTTCTCTCCCTTTTCTTCTCTATATTAATTATTTTATAAATGAAATTAGGACTTTTAGCTCATTGGGAATTTTTTGGCCAATTTCCATATCACTTTTGTTACTACTGACAGTAGTCAGTTTGTTAATCCCATGTATTCATTTTACCCAAAAATCTCTTTACTGGCTTGGAGGGATGTGTATTTGCCCTTACAGGTTTTTTTATAGATTTAGATATTTTTTGATTGTGGTTGCTAGTGCTAGCTACTTCTGTATGCCTCTGCTCTAATGTAGTCAGTAAAATCTAATGTTTACAGAAACATAAATAACCAGTAGATGAACGAATGAAGAACTAGCACAAATATTCTACTCTACACCTGTATAGCAGATAAAAATTCAAATATACCGCAGCTACAAATTGTACCATCCTGTATCTTTATTTCCAATAGGGCAGACACAGGGAACAAAAGGAGGAGGAAGACTCGCGAGTAATACTGCAGAGACCACTGGAGCAGCTGGACCAGTACCAGCGTTTCCTGGGAGACATGATGCAAGAGTGCGGCCAGGAGAATGAGCAAGAACGCCAGTCCCTGCATACAGCTCGGGAACTGGTTGTCTCCTTGGTGCCTTATGGGAAAAACCTATTGGCTGTTGAAGCAATCCGTGGGTTTGAGGTAAAATTATAGCAGTGGTCAAAATGTAGTTTATTATCCAAACAACAAAGAACCAAATGTTCAAGATGGCCTGAAACAAATATATTTATATATATATATATATATATATATATATATATATATATATATATATATATATTGTGAGGCATGGGGACATTTTCTCAAAGAAAAATACTCTTCTTGATGAAAAAAAAAAACAGAGGTTTATTTAACTTTCCAGACCTCCATAAAAACAATAAGAAACTTTTTGTTAACAGTTCAAAAACTTGCAAAGCAGACTGTTACACATAAAAAAATGATTTCTGCATCATACAGCACCACTTGTTTAAGCCAGCACTTCCAACTTGTGCTTTACAAATGACTCCCCTGCTTTCTAATCACTCCAGCCTTTTATAGGAGTCAGAACTCCCAACATGCACTGCAGCATTCCCTTTAAATTCCAGGAAGTGCTGCTGGCCTGCCTCTTAAGAGGTGCAAGCCACCACACCAGGCTGTATCACAGGTAAAACTTTTAACTTCAAAGCTGCATTTGCAATCATGCTGTATTTTAAAATCCTTCACAATATAGTTACCACAAATTACATTTCCTATGCATATGTGTACATTGTAGCATTTATCTTACACATTTAAATGTAACACAATAGCAGTTAGGTTTTTTTAACACAAGCTAGTTAATTACATGCATGGTTCACAGGTGCTGACAGATTTAGAGTAGAGAAAGGAAAGTGCATTAGGTGGCCAGCCTAATGGAGAAGAGGAAAAGTAACAGAAAGGAATACCATTCACCCAGCATAGGTCTGTCAGTCCATGTGAACACTTGCATTAAAACCAGTGTGACAGATTTTAGTACATATTATATACAATTTGAAGCTGTACCATTCACATCTCCACATATATATATATATATATATATATATATATATATATATATATCTCCGTATGAATGTATTATTCAGAACAAATTGTAAATCTAAATATGTTATTATATTTATGTACATTTTTATAGTCAATAAAACAGTAGTTGAATGACATAGACCAGGGGTAGGCAACCTGCGGCTCTGGAGCCTCATGCGGCTCTTCATCCTGCTTGCTGTGGCTCGGTATTGTCATCTATACAGCCCTCGAACCTGCTGGCGGCTTCTTGAGTGTGAGACTGTGGTTAGCTTACCGTGGTCGCACACGCAGGAAGCCGCCAACAGGAGCGAGGGCTGTATAGACGTCCCAGGAGTGACCGGCAAGACCGAGCCGCAGCAAGATGATTCATCATGGTCCTTACCGTGGTCACACACTCAAGACAAGAGAAAGAAGATCAGAATGGAGCTTCAGAAACAGAAGTCACAAACAGATGAGAACACTAGCATTTAATAGGGCTATTCAGTGTTTAATTTATTTCAAAGTAGGCCTACACATAAACACTGCACTCCTGTTTCTTGTATTCTGTTGTTGTAATAGTTAAAATTAAAAAAAGGTTAATACTTTTAGAAGTTTATAAGCTGTGTTATGTTTTGCGGCTTCAGACTATTTTTCTTCAGTGGATGAGGGGGGCAGAATGGCTCTTTTGATAGTAAAGGTTGCTGACCCCTGACATAGACAATATAGAAGAAGTAGAATGTGAAAAAATCATACATCTCTTAGGTATTTATCCCTAATATCTCTTGGGTATCACCCCTAATATGATTATTGTTTTGATATATGAGATCAAACTAGAGTTAAATATTTTGATGTAGTATAAATAGCCCTTGAACTGGTCTTGAAGTCGTGTTCTTTATGTGTATTAAATGAAAAGAAAAGAAAACAAAGAGGTGGATGAGACAGGTGGGGTGATATATTATGGCAGAAGGCTTTTATGTTCTTGAGCTAGACATGAGGACAATCTTTTTTTTATTATTTTAATTTTGAATGTATTTTTATTTGTCTTTCAGTTGAACAGCCTGCTATATTGTTGGAAAAGAAGTTAATATTAATGCAGTTTTGATACATTGATAGTTGGGATGAGCAAATGTATTGCCGTGTTTCAATGTGGAAATGATGCCTATAGACTTCAATGGGAGAAAAAAAATGTTGCGCGTCGCCCATAGACTAATGCATTTCGCCGAATTTTCGCCCCATCCCTAATTGATACATTTATTTGATACATTTCTTATCTTTGTCTGCTGAGCAGAATCTCTGAATTTCATTACAGGCAGCTGGTGTAATTAATACAAGAGTTGCTAATATTCCAAAGATGTTGCTGAAAAATGTATCAACTAAATGTTGCAAAATTGTAATAGTTTAGAGCATTCACCTGGAATACTGAGCTGCCAGACTGAAATACCAGACACAGGAACCTTAAATGTCGATTTTGGAAAAACGGCAAAAAAATAAATAAAAAAAGTAATTAAAAAAATTCTTTCTATTCAGGCCATCTCCTTTTCATATTTCAATCTCTTATTCAAAGCAATGCATGTTTGCTAGTGTAATTTGGGCCCTAGCAACCAGACTGAAATTGCAAACTGGAGAGCTCCTGAATAAAAAGCTAAATAACTCCAAAACCACAAATATTTAAAAAAATAAAACCAATTGCAAGTTTTCTCAGAATATCACTCTCTACATCATACCAAAACATAACTCAATGGTAAACAACTCCTTTATGCCTGTAGATTGAGGATAAGCAGGTAGAGAGAGGCTAGACTGCATCTGGTTTCTCTTGTTGCCATTAAAAGATTGGTCTGCCTCAGGGTCACATATCTGTCTTTGGGCCGTGATCTCTGATTCTGTCATTTTAGAGTAGCGGCTCCCTATTTATTTCTTCTTCATAAAAGCACAGCTGAATTTACACATAGACTGTCCCTTCTCTATATATTTGCATTCTTGCACATCCAGAAGGATGGCGATTTTGTCTCTGCTGATTTTTATGTCTGCTGCCAGCAGTTCCTCAAGTGGACAGAAAGATAGTGCTTTTTGCTTTTATTGTCTTCGACAAGTGCATTAACAAGCAATCAACTCCCAATCATATTTATAAGTGATATAAGGAGACAAAATGTTCTGTGCTCTGATAAGCTATGCCCTTCTGTTTAAAGGTGAAAAATTTTACATTTTTACCTTGTTCCTCAAGAGCCGATTTACCCTAATTCATATTTTTATTAAAAAAAAAAACAACAGTGATATGTAGAGCTTTTAAAAAAATGTATTAGTCTACCCTTTTAAAAAATGTATTTTCTGACCAAGAAAGGCAGGATATGATGCTGCCAAACATGGTGGCTGCCCTGCATTTGGCACACAAGTACAGGCTAACAGGGGCAGCATTTGGGAGTGGAGTTGATGTTTTTGGGAAAAGGGGGGCCATGCAGGGGGATTACATATCAATGAGCTCAATCAATATTGTTATATTAAGAGTATGTTATATAATATTTCTCATATATTAAGGACATAAAACTCTTTTTTTTCCTATTTTCCCCAATGGTTGCTCAACATGTGACTTTTAATCGTTTAAGAAAATAATGTTTCTACAGATAATTTGTCAGTTCCTATCAGTTATTCTATTGCAGTCACTGACATCTTCCTACTCACAGGTGGATGAGAAAGAACATGGTCGCCTCCTACTCAAAGATGTTTTCACCGTAATATCAGGGAGGAAAAAATCTCTACGACATGTATTTCTCTTCCAAAAACTTTTGCTTTTAAGCAAGCTCAAGACAGCAGAGGGTGGTTTGGAGAACTATGGCTACAAGCAATCTTTTAAGGTAATTGCATACATGAATCTGCTTTTATTTGCAAATGTAGCTGTGCGCTGATAAAGTAAGGGTTATATATCTATCCACACTGTTTTGCAGACAGCTGACATGGGTCTCACAGAAAGTGCTACAGATGCAGACTTCCGACTGGAGCTCTGGTTTCGACGGCAGAAATCCAGGGAGACATTAATATTACAATCGGAGACTATAGGAGTAAAGGAGAACTGGACTAATGAGATAACCAAACTGCTTTGGGACCAGGGAGGCCTAAGCAAAGGTAAGTTCTGCCTATATTAGTTTGGCATGGGTGTGATCTCCTAGACCCAAATCAGACTATGATAAGAGCAACAAGATGGGGAAATAGCACTCAAACTTATGTTGCCCCAACTGCGCAGTAAAATGTTTTCTATAACATTCAAATGTTTTTTAAAAATCATTCATAACAGATTTTTTATGTTTTTATTAAATTTTTTACATATTTCTGATCAGCACTGGGCAGTTCTCTGTTAATATATTTGCAGTTTTCATTCAAATGCAATTTTTTAAAATTGTCTTGGAGTTTTTTCCTGTGTCTTACTAAGCGTTCAATGGCACATGTGGAGATTTGTCACCCAAGTTTAAATCTGCTCTACCACGGGCGGCAAATATCCACAAAATGCTTAAGCACCGGTAGTTAAAGGGATTCTGTCATGGTTTTTATGGTGTAGTTTTTATTTCTATATTATACTGTTTACACTGCATATAATTCACGCTACAATATAAAATCTAATTTCTGAACCAGCAAGTGTATTTTTTTTATTGCAATATTGGTGTGTAGACAGCCATCTCAGGTCATTTTGGCTGGTCATGTGCTTTCAAAAAGAGACATTTTAGGATGGAACTGCTTTCTGACAGGCTGTTGTTTCTCCTACTCAATGTAACTGAATGTGTTGCAGTGGGACCTGGATTTCAGTACATCAGTATAGATTGACTGAAGTTTATCAGAGCACAAGTCACATGACTGGGGGCGGTTAAGAAACTGACAATATGTCTAGCCCCATGTCAGATTTCAAAATTAAATATAAAAATATCTGTTTGCTCTTTTGAGAAATGGATTTCAGTGCAGAATTTTGCTGGAGCAGCACTATTAACTGAAAAAAACATGTTTTCCCATGACAATATCCCTTTAAGTAAATTGCTTCTGGGAAAACATACACATTGCTTTATTCACCAAAGTCACCAAAGTTTCCATCAAAATACTCCAAAAATAAATATTCTTTACTTTTTTAATAGCTGCACACACCTGTTACTGCAGAAATATTAAAAGACAAATCAGTTAGTTAGTTTCCAGTACTCCAGGAGCTAATTAAGGGTTATCACCTGATGGACTATTGAGGGGGTCAGAGTGCAAGTCTGTAATGTGAGGAGAAGGCAAATCTCTCTAGTATTATAATGCAATGACTCCATCTCATATGTCACAAAATAGTGACGTGAGGAAAAATACTAAAAACACACTCTTATACCAAATAAGGCAATGTTGGTGCTCTAAGGCCTTGGGCACACTAAGTGGGTTGTCTGATTTCCTCCACAGGCATTTATATAGAGTTGTAGGAAAGCGGATCCAGTCTTATGCACACACCTCCGTAGCTTAAAGGAATTGTTCAGTGTAAAAATAAAAACTGGGTAAATACATGGGCTGTGCAAAATAGAAAATGTTTCTAATATAGTTAGTTAGCCAACAATGTAATATATAAAGGCTGGAGTGACTGGATGTCTAATATAGTAGCCAGAATCCAACTTCCTGCTTTTCAGCTCTATAACTCTGAGATAGTCAGTGACTTTAAGGGGGGCCACATGCAGGGCAGCCATCAGGGGGGGACAGGGGGGAGAGTTGTAGGGGGCCCCGAGGGTAAGGGGGGCCCCGGCCACACCACACTGCTGACTTCGAGAAGGCATGGACGTTTAAGGGGCCCTGGCCACCAATTTTCTTATAATGTGTGTGTGGAGGGGGGGAATTTTTTTTGAGGAACTTCTATCTACTCTATTGCACTTCGCCTGGTCTGAGGTGGCGAAGGCAAGTCTGGCGATAGAGGTAACGTTCAGTAAAAACAAAAATGTAGTGACTTTGCGTAGTAACGCTCTTTCGCCAGAGCGGAAATACGCCTGGCGTAAGAGTGCAAAGTTGCACTCCTTCGCTAGCGTAATTACGCCAGCGCCCGTTAGTAAATCGGCAAAGTGTCGAAATGACGCCACTTCTCTCTTGAGTAAATTTGCCCCAAATACCGAAAGGCGTGCGCACAGAACCAAATATTGAAAACAAAAGTTTATGATAAACTTAGCAAAGACAAAAAAATCCAAGGGTAATTTTCTGCCAGGAATCCAACTCCTACACAAGTTTATGGGGGAAATTTGTCAGAGTTCAGTAAATTGAACAAAATGTTCTCCCTGCATCAGGACAATTATTTAAATAGGTGTTATTGCTAAGCACTGCTACTAAACTGCACTGAGCGTTATTACCCTGAAGAGCCGCTCAAAGCTGCTGATCACATTGACAACAACTGACATGTGTATAAAGTTTAATACGTTTTAACTTGTTAAAAAAAACTTTTGATAAATGGGAAAGAAAATCAAACCTCTGGGCGTCCTTCAGGATTTATTTAGTTTAATATTTGAAGTCAGCTGCTGTTTTACTTTAAAAAGGTGCTCTCTTAGAACCTCTACAGTCTGGAATGCTGCCCATTGATATGTGTGTGTCTCCAGTAAAGGGGGAAGCTTGTTTATAAAATACCCTTTAGGGTTTATATACATGCACAGAATATTTATGTGTTTTCATATGTTTCTTTTAATGCTTCTTGAATGCTTAAAAAATGCAACACAAAGGTAACTAGAGTAATTCTTATAAGTGATTAAGAGAACAAAAGGTTAAAATACTGGGGAGGTGCCATTTGGCCCTTGGTATGGCAACCTTACTACCTGAACATTTTCTATAAAAAATTTAAACTAGGGATGCTTTTTTTCTAGGACACTGAGCCAACATGTCTGATTAATTTTCCAAGTATCCCCCAATGCCACCCATGGGAGGCGCATGTGCAATAATTCCCCAAAGTGCTGCATTTACACACTACACAGGGAGGTTTGTGATAACAAGGGGGAGCAGCATTGTGCAGTTGTGTGGAACACAAAAAAAAAGGAGCATCCAGTGTAGTGGTGTGACAGAGAGGGCTACAGAGTTTCAAGACATTTCTGTAATCTTTAGGGAAGAAGGGCGGCGCCACATGACTAAAGGATTTATAGAAATGAGGATTTTAAATTTAATCCCAGTGGGAATGGATAAGCGTTTTAAAAAAGTATGCATAGTTGAGTTGTATCCAGTTTAAAGGAAAAGCAAATGCATGCATGCTTAACCAACCCAAATATTCTCAGTCTACAGGGATTCATTCGGCCTAAAAATGTATCAATGCACTGTTGGGTAAAGTTACTAACATTGTGTAAGCATATAGGTATAGTACAGTTAAAGCAGCAGGAAAATTAGCTTGTGGGTACAGTTGTGACGAAAATGAGCTCCCATATCTATAACAATCTTTTACACTATTGCTTCATTGTTGTAAGAGCCAGCAAGATTTATATCAGTTACTGTCTGAGGTTTCACTGAACATTATTTCATTTCCATCATTAAAGGGGACCCAGCACCCAAAAAAATAATTTAAAATCCTATTTTATCATGTTAGTCAAGCAAAATTTTATTTACACAGTTAAAATGTTTTGAATCTTGTTTCCTTCCGTCTGGGAATTAATAATTATAGCAAGCTGGCAGGAGCCATTTTGTTATTAAGGTAAGCCTTGCATCATCTCAGAATCTTGCTTGTGCACCAGAATGGGGGACCTGATGTCCATCCCCATGTCCTGGCTACACAATTAAATGGTTAAGAGAACTGGGGAAATGTGGGGAGAGCAGTGACATCTAGGAAGTACAGAATGGAAAGTGAAAGTAATTGTCTGCCCCGCCTCAATGCCTAAGGCATAGAGGAGGGGCAGACAATATTTGATTGACAGCTGAGATTTTTAACTGAGTTTACAACAGCTATGAATGCTTTAATAAAAAATATAATTTGGGTTTCATGTTTAATTTGAAAAGGACTTTAAAGATTTTTATGTCTGGGTGACAGGTCCACTTTAATGTTTTGCCTGAAGGGCAAACAAATTGTTACATGTTTTATGCTGCTGCCCATGAATTTGATTATCAGCAAGAAGAAATAGAACTGCAAAACAAAACAACACTTGAACACAGTTCTTCCACAAATGTCAGAATTTTTGTTGTAAAGGGTGGTTCACCTTGAATGCCTGGTTGCTAGGGTAATTTGGATCCTAACAACCAGCTGAAGTGGAGAGCTGATGAATAAAAAAGCTAAATAACCACACATATTGAAAAATTAAAACCAATTGAAAAATTGTCTGAGAATGTTGCTGTCTACATCATGCCAAAACTTAGCTTAAAGTTGAACAACCCCTTTAGGCAAATAGAAACAATATCCTATTGTACAAGCACAAGCAGTGAACATGATAATTTATTTTTAAAGGAAAAAAATGTCTTTTTGACATGAGCTCATTCAGTTAGTCTTATCTAAAAGAGCACTATAGAAAGAACCCATCATTTCACAATGGAACAAAGGGAGGGAGGGCTTGCATTACACTGTGCATGTAAGGGAGGTGAGGCACTGGTCCCATCCAGCACAGAGACAGACTATAATAGTTTATTTTCAATTTGTGACATCAGCTATGTATGTGTAAATAAATACATAAAGTGTGTTTATGCACCTTTTGTACAGGACCCCAACTGAATGAGCTCATATCTAAAAGAGGGTATATTTTCCCTTTAAAGTGAGAGTGTACTTGTTCCACATGAGGGCAATGAATAGGTTTGGCTGTTGTTTTAATCACAAAAAATCTATTTTTATTTCTTGAGCTAAACAGGGAATCTGAAGCTACCCTTAGGGCAGAGACACGCGGTCAGATTCGGGTAGATTAGTTGCCCAGCGACAAATCTCCTCTTCTTCGGGACAACTAATCTCCCCGAGCAGCGGGATGGCACTCGGAGCAATTCGTTTTCTGAAGTTGCCTCACGTGGAAACTTCGGGCGACTTCGGAAATACAGCCCTTATATTTGGTCCTTAAAGTAGATAAATTGATTACTAGTACACAAATGATCCGGCTGCATATTTGACTCCTGCTAACAAAACAACAACAAAGGGGGAAGGGAGGGGGTCCTGTACTGTTTTTCTAATTATCTATTTCAAGGACCAAACATGGAGTTATTTAATTTCCCTGTTTTAGTTGAGCAATATCAAAAATCATCAATTTGTTGTGGCAAATAGTATATTTTGCACAAATCCTATTTATTGAACGTGTGTTGAATAAGGCATATACAGGTATGGGACCTGTTATCCAAAATACTCGGGACCTGGGGGTTTCCGGATAACAGATCCTTCTGTAATGTGGATCTTCATCCCTTAAGTCTACTTAAAGATCATATAAATATCAAATAAACCCAATCGGCTGGTTTTGTCTCCAATAAGGGTTAATTATATCTTGGATCAAGTACAAGGTACTGTTTTATTATTGAAGAGATAAAGGAAATTATTTTAAATGTGGAAGTATTTGATTATACTGGAGCCTATGGGAGACGACATTTCCGTAATTCAGAGCTTTCTGGAAATCAGGTTTCCAGATAATGGATCCCATAACTGTACTGCAAATACCGTTTTAATTAATATGAAATAAAAGGTCTTTACATTGTTGCATTACTTTATTTTGAGAAGTCAGACAATAATATTTGTAGGGATTACACTGAAACTGTTCCTGTTGGTGAGCTTGCAGTCAGCAATAAGATGTTTTGACAGTAGCATATCATAACCTATTCAGTACATAAGTACTATTTAACAAGACCACTCTAATTTACTTACAGAGCAAAAAAGCCCAGATACCTCCACGATTGGTTCCAGTCACCGCTCTTTTCTTGACATTAAAGCTGGCTTCAGTGCAATAAGTGAAAGGACAGTCTGTGCCTTGCTGACAGCCAGAGGTGGGTTTGATGGTGTTCTGTGGCTGTAATATACTATAAATGAATATAAAATAATCAGATTTGTAATATAAGGCCCTGTTTCTGTCCTACCAGGTTCTCGTACTCGATCATCAGTAGCTCTTTCTTCCTTGGAGCACAGCCCATCCCCTTCATCTCTTAGCCTTGCCCTAACCCCAGTGCAAAGCCCAAGGAGACTGCGTTCTCCTGGAGGGGTGTCTCTGGCTGACAAAATCAGTGAAGAAGTTGGTGACACTTTTCTAGGTAAGCACCATAAGTCTACATGAATAAACTATCTACCTCTTTGTTGTATGTTCCTTCTTGGTGTGTCAGAGTTCTAGATGTTTTTCTGCCTGGAATCATATTATGTTTATGTTTTAGGTGGACCAGTATGTCTGAAATCAGTATCGCCAATTACTGAGGGAGGAAAGCCTAAGGTAAGATAAAATAAAATAAGTATAACATATAATAAGAAGTCTATACTACTATAATGAAAACAGTTACATATATCGTTCTCAACTTTTCCTTTTCTTAAGGGTTCAAATGAAAACATCTTTCCTTCCACCTCCGTCTAAGAAAAGCAAAGACGAAAGATTCCTTAAGCTCTGACAAATATAAATGTGCTGTTATGGTGCTGAAACCACTAGAAGCACATGTGGGAACCTTCCAAATGACCTCATGAGATAATGGTGCTAACACAAAGACCAACAAAAGTGATACCATATAGTAAGCCAATCAGTAGAATAATGTTAAAGCCATTTAGCATCACTCACAATCAGGTGACTGAATTGCAATGAGTAAAATAATGAACTCAACAATCTGCCATTCCATCGCTTTCCCACCATTTGCTAAAAATGAACAAAGAAGTGATCGGAAGATGCAACTGAAACATTGGGTTTATCTCTTATGAATGAGGCCTTGGAGAGTACTTACAAACTGAAAAACATCTTCTGCCAGTAAGAGAAGATACCATTGTACTGTATGCAGGCCTGGACTGGAAGTCAAAATAGGCCCTGTCATTCCAAGTACACAGAGGCCCAAACAAGCCTCCTACCAGCCCAAACAGTCCCCTACCAGCCCGCTATATGGTAACTTTCTATGGAGCCATACAGCAGCCCCTCTGGCATTTGCCAGAACCCACAGATTGCCAGTCCGGGCCTGACTGTATGACACGATGGGAAAGACTGTAATCATTTTCTATTTTTTACTGCTATGAGAATCTCTGTGAGATCAAGTAAGTGAGTTACAAGCCATCTGCATATTAGTATGCCAGTATTAACAAATATATGAATGCATGTGCCCAGCCGCTGACACTGAGAAGTACATACTGAATCAGTGTTTTGGAGTGGCTCATCCATTTATTATATATGCTGGTGTAAGGAGCCTTACATTACTCCTGATAACATTTCTGCACCTGGCAGTATGTAACAGCACAAGGAACAGTTTAAACAGTGGAAAGTTAACTATATCCTGGAATGCAGCTACCATAAATATATGTAACCTCTTTTATAATATTTTTTTGCTAAGTAATTGCAGTTAATCTTTTTGGCAATATAAATAATGAGCCATTAGTGATCTTACCAGTAGCAAATATACCTTGGGTACTTACATGCTGGAAATAGCCTTGAAAATGCAGGAATGCAAGATCCTATATAAGGAATCTTTATAGCTTGGCATGAGCTGTTCACTTAAAAAGTATGTTTATGGGACTTTTGTTATAAATGAAGCAAAATGCAAAGATGAAAGGCATACATCTAACAGAACTGAAGCTAATCTAGGAAATAGCCCCAGTTTGGAGGACTTACAGGATAAGTGACAGGTGCCCTTATAAGAATCACTGGTTGTTGTCTAATGCAGCCTTTACTATTCCAACTGTTGTGGGGTAACCAAATGTTCTCTATCTCCGATCTAACCAATGAAACGGTAGTGTCACCTGTGAGCTACCACACACACACACACTTAGGGGCAGATTTACAAAGCTCGAGTGAAGGATTCGAATTAAAAAAACTTCGAATTTCGAAGTGTTTTTTGGGCTACTTCGACCATCGAATGGGCTACTTCGACCTTCGACTACTACTTCGACTTCGAATCGAACGATTCGAACTAAAAATCGTTCGACTATTCGACCATTCGATAGTCGAAGTACTGTCTCTTTAAGAAAAACTTCGACCCCCTACTTCGGCAGCTAAAAGCTACCGAAGTCAATGTTAGCCTATGGGGAAGGTCCCCATAGGCTTGCCTGTGATTTTTTGATCGAAGGATATTCCTTCGATCGTTGTATTAAAATCCTTCGAATCGTTCGATTCGAAGGATTTAATCGTTCGATCGAACGAATAATCCTTCGATCGTTCGATCGCAGGATTTGCGCTAAATCGTTCCACTTCGATATTCGAAGTCGAACGATTTTAGTTCCTAGTCGAATATCGAGGGTTAATTAACCCTCGATATTCGACCCTTCATACATCTGCCCCTTAATCTGGCCTAAAACACATATAAAATCACAAAACACTTCACACAGGAGAAGGGTTTTTAGAAAGGTCAGCTATTTTCTTCTTTCTTTTATTATGGTACATTTACTCATATTATGCACTTTTCACATTGCCCTTCCCTTAAAGGGCAATCCCACCAACTAAATCAGACCAAAAAAACAAGGGGGCTATTTATTATGGTGTGTAAAACAAGATGTGTTAAATAAATGGCAAATTACGCCATGCAAACTTCACTCTGTTATTTTAAACTGCTTCCGGTGGAAGTTGCTGAAAGAAAAAGCGCATTAAAAAATGACGCCATTTTTATACCATTTTTTTTAGACAGCAACGTGTGGCGAATTATTCCACCGTTTTAACACCACATAATAAATCTGACCCAACATGTATGAAATGAAGTCTTGTTGGATTGCTTTATGAGCATGCTTGTGCTAGAGTTCTATAATACTAATGATCTAACCTCCCAAATATGCCCAGCTTACATCTCTGCTCTGCCCATTCCCAGCTACATT
This sequence comes from Xenopus laevis, assembly GCF_017654675.1. Taxonomy (NCBI): domain Eukaryota; kingdom Metazoa; phylum Chordata; class Amphibia; order Anura; family Pipidae; genus Xenopus; species Xenopus laevis. The sequence continues at coordinate 155,636,817 of NC_054371.1, forward strand.
GTGCACATGAAGAGTACAGAGATTGGAATTCACACAGATAAACTTCAATCCTGTGGTTTATGTGCTGAGCATGTACTGATCCGCTGTATTCAGTCAGGTAGATGGACAAACCAGAATCAGCATTAAGGCACAAAGGGCAAATCCTGGTGGCCAGACCTTTTGTCTTATAACTACGCTCCCAACAAGGATGAATATTCTCATCCATTAGTTCCTGTCACAGGCTTGGACTGGGAGTCAAAATAGGCCCTGTCATTCCAAGTACACAGAGGCCCAAACAGCCTCCTACCAGCCCACTATATAGTAACTTTCTATGGAGCCGTACAGCAGCCGCTCTGGCATTTGCCAGAACCCACAGATTGCCAGTCCGGGCCTGGTTCCTGACATAACAGGATGCTTGTGTGTAGGTGCAAAACAAGATCATTTGTTGATTATAGTCAGTTTAGGATTGATTGGATTTTAATGAGGTATTGTAATAATCACCAGGAGGACTATCCAAGCACTATCCTGATGTTACGAAAAACATTTTTGACAAATGGGTCAGAATGTGTTTGAGTGCTTTGAGCAGTTAAAACCATTCTGTTGTGCGAGTTGTTAGCTCAGGGGCAATTTTAAGCTCTAACACCACTCAAAATTGTAAAATGATTGTCGATTAATGATTTAAACAAGCTTTTTTCTGTGTTCTAATGAATTGTTCCAGGGGCTTGGTGCACAATAAGGCAGCTTAGTGGGAATGTTGGGCTCACATCATGTATCCGCAGCAGGGAATGTATTAGTAATACTGCTGCTGCAAGACTGGATCGGTGTATTTAAAAGGCACAAATCTGGTACTTTGTGATTGAGTAGAACAGCCAGATCCACCACTGTCACAGCTCTGTGAGGTCTCTGTAGAGATCCACCTGTTGTTATCGCTGCAGGCACAGCTAATCTTTTTCTTGATACGACATTATAACTTTCTGTCAACTTCTATTTGAGGGCAGGAGCTCTGCTATCTTTTCAGTGGGGAAAAGACTGCACAGAGACATTATGGTACTTTTCCAGTCATTAACTTGTTTTTTCTTTATTATCGTTTGGTATTTAGGGCACAGTATTGTCTGTTTAAAGGGGACCTGTCACCCACACATAAAATGTTGCATAATAAAATTCCATTGCAAATTAAACACGAATCCCACATTCTGTTTATTATAAAAACATCTGTACCTGTTATAAAAGCTATTTTAAAATCTCAGCTGTCCTGCCTCAGGCATAGAAGTGGGGCAGGCAATTACTTTCACTTTTCTTTCTGCACTTCCAAGATGTCTCCACCCCCCTCACATCCCCCCTTCTTCTTCACTGTCTAATTGTACAGCCAGTGCATGCGCAAGGGCATCAATTCCCCCATTCTGGAACACAAACAAGATTTTGGCATGATGCAAAGCTTGGCTTAATTACAGTGTTTACAAAATGGCGCCTGCCTGCTTGCTGTGATCGTGTGATTCCAAGACTGAAGGAAACAAGATTTAAATCATCTGTACAGTGAAAGTAACATGTATTTTGCTTAACTAACTATAGAAAAGAATCTGGAATCATTTATTAGGGTGATGGGTCCCATTTAATCATCTGTATATTACTTGATGGTACATTTCTGGCCCAGTTAGATTTCTTGGCAATTTTTTCTATGAAACTCTCTATTATTTCTTTATACAGCAGATAAAGTGGTATCATGTCACACTGTTATTGAATACCTTTGCAAAAAAGCACTTATTTTATGGTACAATCCATTGGTATCAAAAAGGATCATTTCTACCACCATGTATATGCATTTATTGCTGGAATCTGCCCTTCAGGTGCTTATTTACTTTCTGGCATATCCTTTGTTCTCCACACTGGTCCTTGGCACATATTTTCCTATTAAATCTATATCTGAACGACTTGATTTGTTGCCTATTTGCCAGCATAAAAAGTATGTCAATACTTACTATTAAAGGGGTAAATGCGAATTAAAAATTGTAGAAGACCTGTACCTTATTGTATTCTTGTCCGTACAACATCTGAACACTTTAATCCGTTAAAGGGGTTGTTCATCTTCCAACACTTTTTTCACCAGAATATAGAATTAGAAATCTAGAAATAAAGAATTCTTTCTGGGGGTATTTGGTGGATTAATACTTCGTATATCATAGATATACAGTAGCTCCTTTATATGAGAGGGAGTGTAAACATAACCGTTACATAACAGTAAGGGTGGTGGCAGACGTGGCTACTCGGGGAGATTAGTAGTCCAGCAACTTCGGAAAACAAAGGGTTCCTGCCCGGCGATTTACATTCTAGCGGGAGTGAAGTAATTTTGGGGAGTAAAAGTTGCCCGAAGAAGAGACGATTTGTTGCTGGGTGACTAATCTCCCCCAGTAGCCACATCTGCCACCACCCTAAGTGAGAGTAGGTCATGCAGTTTATTGCCGTTATTGATAAGAAATGTTGGTGTAACTGGACATATCGAAAAATTTCAGTACTGGGAATTTGATATCGCTCAGTTCTCAGTTAGAGTTTGGTTGGGGATGAACATATTATTCTGAGTTAACAGGTATAAAAGTTATTCTGTTGCCACCAAGATAAAGCACCAGGTTCCTGGCCTGGAGGGAATTCCGGGTTATCTAGCAGTGATAATGCTGGTCAATGGAGAGAAATCAACAGGTATGTATCCCAGTTGTACTGAAGACTTCCAAAGAGGGAGGATGGGGGGGGGGATCCATAATAGATTACTGAGTAGAGTTTTCCTAACAGAAAATTGTTCAGATTGGGGAAGTTTCTAAAGTGTGGCATTCCACCATTTGGGCCTGTGGGGCTACAAAAAAAATAAGACAGGTTCCTCCCCCCAAACACATTTCTAGAAGTGTGATTGAAATTTAGATAGAATGGTTACTCGAGGGTTTGTTCTGCATTATTATTTTTTATTATTATTTATAGCTCAAAATATGAAGACCATGAAAGCGAGACAAAAACACAGTGCTTCTTTTAAAAAGTTTCTGGTGTAAAATAGGACACCATGTTACAATTTTTGCTGGGAGTTCAAAGCTCTGGTTGGCTGCTTATATTGGTACTACGCCCAATCATAACCTCTTATACCCCAAAGCTTAGCATGCAGGGGGAATGCACAGTGCAGCAATGGGAATAAGAACCAGAAATAAAGACCCTGGGCTGCAAGGTACCGACTATACCTACTTAATTACTATAGTACATACAGTAGAAAAGTGTCAAAATGATTTTAGAAAGATTGCCCCGAGAGAGAGAGCTGCGTAAGATTATACTGACTGTATAAAATGAATTTGAGATTATAGAAATAATTTTTCAAGTATAACACAAACCCCTGCAGAATAAGTTCAGCAGTGGGGTCTTTGATATCTCTAGGTTGCACTTATTTCTTAAAACAGAAATGTTTATAGAGTTCTACATAAAACCAGCACTTACTGCCTCTAGATGGAGATAAGCACTTATGCAGGAGGCACTGCTACCTACCTGGGTGATTTTATGAAGAGCGTACAAAGCTGCCATTTTGTATATATTAAATTAAATGCATAAATATTAAAGATACTGAAATCATAGGGATACCAGAAAACAATATATATATTGTTTTTATTTTTGTAAAAAAAAAATTTTTGTATAATGTGTTTATTAAAGGGTTGGTTTACCTTTAAAAGTTAACATTCATTATGTTATGAATTGGCCAATTATTTGAAACTTTTCAACTGGTCTTCATTACTATTGTTTAGAATTTTTTTAATTATGTGCCTTTTTCTTATGGCATTTCCTGGCTTTTAAATAGGGGTCACTGAATCCATCTGAAAACAATTTTTCTGTAACGCTACATATGTATTGTTACTTTTTATTACTCATCTTTCTTTTCAGACCCCCTTCCATTCATATTCATATCAGTACATGGTTGCTAGGGTAATTTGGATTCTAGCTACTAGATTGCTGAAATCGCAAAGTGGAGAGCTGCTGAATAAAAACCACAAATATTAAAAAATGAAAACCAATTGCAAATTGTCCCAGAATATCACTCTCTACATCAGGGATCCCCAACCTTTTGAACCCATGAGCAACATTCAGAAGTAAAAGGAGTTGGGGAGCAACATTAGCATTAAAAATGTTATTGGGGTGCCAAATAAGTGCTGTGATTGGCCATTTTGCAGCCCCTATGTGGATTGTCAACCTACATTGAGGCTCTTTTTGGCATTACACCTGGATTTTATGCAACCAGAACTTGCCTCCAAGTCAGCAATTTAAAAATAAGCACCTGCTCTGAGGCCACCGAGAGCAACATCCAAGGGGGTGGAGAGCAACATGTTGCTCACGAGCTACTGGTTGGGGATCACTGCTCTACATCATACTAAAGTTAACTCAGAGGTGAACAACCCCTTTAAACATTAAGAAAATACAAGGTCAATCACTGTTTTTTGCCATACAATTTTCCATACATGTTGAGATGGTTAACATTACATATTATGAGTATAAAAGTGTCAATGAAAACCATTTAAAGGTGATTTAACAAATCAAACAAAGTGGCTCCATGTGAGACTCCACATGTTTCCTTAATCAGAAGACGTTGATGTATGTTGACAGTAACTAAGATACTTGTTGACTCCTGGAGGGTTTAGGCCATGATGGGTTTACTTATTGTGAATATTTGATCTTTTTATATTTATTTGATATAGATTTAACAAGCAGGAGGCATTGATACTTGAATGTGCACAAAACCTGGGAGAGTTTATGAAGAGAATAAGAGCATACAATGCAGCCATTTTGTACAGATCATTTAAAATACATACATATTTTATAATAATAAGGATACAAGTAAACAAAGAATAAATGTGCAACATAATCAGTATTACAAAAATATATCTTTATATATAGTCTCAAAGGAGGAGCACTCACACAAAAATATATCACCTGCCAGGGTGCTGGTAACAAATTATGTAATGGTCCCAGGAAGCACTGCAACAGGTCTTGTACAAACACAAATATTTTTTTTATTTAATTTAATTAAACAATATATCAGGGTATATATATATGTAAAACATATATGATGTACCTAGGCTGTTGTGTGGAGTGTAGCAGGTTTTGTGACGGTGTCTCAATATAAATGGTGATAAACAGATCTAAATGTTCTTATGCTCATGTAATAGGGTTGCCTGCATTGGAACCCCTAGGATGCCTGAAAGACCCACTACGACACACTGAACTGAGCAAAGGCCAGGAGTAGAAATCCACTAGATAAACAGATGTAGGTGGGTAAAGTAATAGGCAGCATTTTATGAAGCAAAAGGAGTCCAGTTCTGTTTAATCTTCCATCCTGCCATAAGCTTGGCCAGATGCAGACACAGATGGGAAGAGTAATGATCTTTTTCTAATGTATCAACCTGTCTAAAAGATTCACATACATAAAATTAAATTAACTTTGTTTTTGGCAGCATGGTATGAAGTGCTAGCCCTATATGCCACACAAAGGTAACATCTGTTAAAAGTGGGTTCCCAGGTAGCAGCTCGGTAGTAAGAGTCTAAGTAATTCCCTCTGGTGCTGACGCAGAGGAACAGTGGCATAACTACCAGGGGAGCAGGAGGTGCAATTGGACCAGGGCCTGCACCCCACAGGGCCCCCCAGCAGATCACGCCCCGCTGTAGCCGGCTTTAGTGGGCTGCAGACGCAAAGAAAATCGGCGTGGGGGGCCCGACTGCACAGCCCGCACCAGGGCCCGCCCCCACCTAGTTACGTTACTGCAGAGGAACAAGCCGCCATTGGGACTTAGAATTTGGCAAGAAGTATTAGAGGAACAGAGCTCTGAGAAGAGCTTTCAGCCTACAATGACTGTGGGAGGACAGAAGTGGAGACAGAACACTAAGAAGTGCTGACAGATTGTGCTGAAAGAAGCTGAACTTAGGGCAAGAGAGTAACAGAAGTCAGTGTAAAAAGTCTGTAACAAGAACACAGGAGAACAAAAAAAAACAGCCTTCATACAATTCCTGCCAAAGTCTCTCTTCTAGGCTTCAATTTTGTCAAAGTGCCCATCATCAATACCTATAATAACTCACATTCTCAGTAGCACAATCTGCCACCAAAATATCTCAATTAAATTATTCATTTACTGCAATGATCTTCATGTAAAGCTATTAATGACTGTAAGCTCAGTATGGCAGGGACTGCCTTAACATATGCCGCACATATATACAGAAATATATGTACAGAAATACATATGCAATACAAAATATTGATCCCACTTATAAAGCTCTATCTAAAGTAAAAATTATCTATAACAAAGTATTTTCATCACTGGCACAGTAGAAAAAGGTTATTAGCTGACAGAAATAATTTTTTACCGTGCTTTGTGGGTCATGGGAAACAGACTCCGTCCCTTGACATATGCAATGCAGAGGGAATCCTGGAAAGGAACCCCAGTTTTGCTCCTTAAATTTAAATCACAGAAAACCCCATAGGCTAAAGTTACCCAATGGGTTTAAAAGCATAGCCACAGCTGTCTCTGATCAGAACCCATGTTGTTGGACTGATACGGAATTCTATGAAAATTAAAAATTTATGAGGAAAACTGAATTTCCAATGCAGGATTCCTTCTACTCCCTTCAGAATCAGCAACTGGCTAAGAGAGTTGTTTTGAATGCCCCAATCCTGTATCTGCCCACAGAGGTGACTGCTTCACCATTCTAACTGCCAGTCTTACATCTTCTCATGGTATGAGACATCATATTACCCTTCTATGAACTAGACAATGCACACTAAAGGAGGCTGACTCTGTATGTTACTTGACAGATCGGCCCACAGGCTGAACAGATGGATATGATACAAAGGACCATACACAGTCCCAATTATTGGAGCAGCAGGACATGGGCTTGCACTTCCACTTCCTCGTATGCTGATGCAACCAATATCCATGGTATATAGATTTGAGTTGGGATTGTCTGATTTTATCAGTGCATATATGGCCTGACTTGAGAAGATGGTAATACTTAAAGTAAAAACAGAATATATCACAGTAAATATGGAGGAAACTATGCTACCCACTGCAATGAAAGTCCACTTTCTGCAGTTTATACATTAGCCAGAATATTAGATCAACTATGGCCATTATAGAGTTTTATCAAAATTCAAGATCTAAATCAACTCCTAAAACCCTTTTACTTTGACCATGGTACATATTTAAACACATTCCATAATGAACCCATCCCATTAATTAGAAAATATTGAATAAACTGTTATGTGGCTGAGAGCATCTTGATTTCCTTACTCCTTTATAAAGGGCTTAGCTTTATAGTATAATAGTCCATCTCAGATTTGCAGGTCAGGTTAGATATGCTCTCAGATAGCATAAGGAGAACTCACAACTATAACACAACCCATAATATATATATATATATATATATATATATATATATATATATAGATATATATATATATATATATATAGATATATATATAGATATATATATATATATAGTGTCAATGGAGGAGTCGGCACTCACGTCACAAAGTTCACAGATGCCTGGGTGCAGTGTCCAAAATCAAATTAAATATTATACAAATAAGGTCCGCACTCTCAGGATTTAGGAGAAATTAAAAAAATTTTTATTCACATAGGAGACTGACGTTTCAACCTCTTCAGAGGCCTTATATATATATATATATATATATATATATATATATATATATATATATATATACACTACTAAATCTTCCCAGTATTAAAGTGATGCTGTAATAATAGATACTGACCTAGTAAATTCTTGCATAAATTAGCTGCTAAAATTAGGAACAACGAAAACCTGCACCAAAGAATTTGGCCAACCCTGCCCAAACTGCCCAATCCATTTTCCATGCAGAGCCCTTCAGGAGGCAGATAAATCTGACAGTCGTGTATTCCCAAAGGTAATCAGCCTACCTCAAAATCATGGAGACCTCACCTCCCTCCTTCTTCCCTTGGGATATGTTTGTCCACCCTCAGCCAAAAATGGAATTGGACAATCTATGTATTTTCTCATTGTTTTCTCAGCCTTAAGCCTGAATAAGGAGACTGTAAGGGAACGGGCATTGCTGGAAGATCTTGGCCCTGAACTAGAGTTTCTGATTTTCCTGTGAAACCATTTTGTTTAGGATTGTATTATACAGAGGCTAAAAAAGACACAATGCATTGTAAACTGTTACAGCATAGCTGTGTTGTAAAGGAGAACTGGGAATGCTCCGTGCAGCGATCACTCACAATGGGCATGCAAAATTAATGGTAAGGAATGTACTCGGCTCAGCCAGAATTCAACACACAGTTATCTGATATGTGGATGTTAACCTTCTCCACCCCGTAAAGGTGGCCATACACGGAGAGATCTGCTCATTTGGCAATGTCGCCAAACGAGCGGATCTCTCCCCGATATGCCCACATTGAGGTGGGCAATATCGGCTGATCCGATCGTGGGCCCTAGGGGAATGCTTGACAGATGGTCTTGGTGCCTCCTGCACATGCCCAGACTGGAATCTCTTGATTTGGGCAAATTCCAGAGGGGTTGTTGTAAGATGACATGTCACTATTTTTCAGGTTTGTGGGGGGCTGTTTGGGCCTCTGTGTGTACTCAAAAAGCCAGGGACACTTTTGAATCTTATTCCCGACTTGCACATGCATGTTGCATGGTTGAGCCACGAGGGAAAATGTCACCTTACACAGACTCATGAAACAATATTTTTTACTTCCAATTTACCAAGATGCTGTATTTTACTCTGTATCAGTATCCTGCCATTTCAAACTGGATTGTACATATTGAATGTAATTAAAAGGTGTTTGTGATATGCACACAAAATGAATAGCTTGGTTTCAAAAATAACTTTCTCTGTTTGGAAAACAATATATAAAGAGACATCCATTTACAAAAACATATCTACATCACCCACAAACACTGGGAATTGTCTTGTGACAAAATTACCTCCACACCCATACTCACTAAAGTCCGATGCAACAAATTTGTTGTAACAAAATATGTGGTAACTGCTGTTAGTCATGCAAGCGTGGCGGTTAAATTTAGCATTATTTCTTGTGGTTGCGACGTTTCTGTCGATCATATAGGTCAACCTATAAGTGTTGCAGATTTTTTAGCCCGCCATAAATAACCACATTACCACAAACATAAATAGTATCTATTAGCAATTTCTAAATGTATTATTCAGTGCAATTATGGCCAATGAAGTGATATCAGTAATCAATTATTTTCCCATAATATTAATGATTATAAAATAATTTTCTAAGGATGCATATATATATAAGTATCATTATTATTATTATTATTATTATTATTATTATTAACATGTATTTATATAGCGCCAACATATTTTGCAGCGCTGGTCCCCAGTGGAGTTAGTTTCGCATTAAAGCACTGTACAATTTCTGAAGTGATTTTACGCAACACCACTCTCCAGCTTGGTAAACTTTGCAATTCAGATTGTATATCTTGGATGCAATAGTATGCATTAATATACATATGAGCCAAAACAAATTAATAACTACAGATGTATTTGCACTGTCAATTGCACCAATTGCTCTTTAGTAAATGACTGCCACTGAATTCCCATACTGTACTAGTAAAATGAGGGGATGCTCCTGGAATTCCCACATTGATTCCCCCCCGGAGGTCTGCTTACTTGGGCTAGTAGAAGACCTACTACCCCTAAATCGGGCCAGATTACTAATGAGGGTAACCCTATACTATGCCAAGAAAGTGGTTATGTGCTGGATGGGCAATAGCACTCCAACGGTCGCTCAATGGGTCAACCTAATGATTAAAGCCCTCCATTAAGCTTACTTACTTGGCCAGAGGATTTCCTGGAAAATTTGAAAAGACATGGGACCCCTGGCTTGATATTAATTTGATAGAGCTCACTGAATTTGAATACCAACATTCACTAGCTAGATAGACTGAGCGCTAAGATAACTGGTACATATTGTATATATGTACGGTGCTGTGTCAGACACTCTCTGACGATCATATGATTTCCTGTGAATCGTATATTGGAGACACCGCGTGTTAATGCTTATTATTGTTGTGAGCCAAGTTTGTTGTATGTTCCCGCCTTCCCTTGAAAATTTAAATAAATACTTTTTAAAAAAATGAGAGGATGCCAGGGTACCTAGGTCCCATTAGGAACCATTGTTATCAGTTGAAGTGTGCTAGACAGTAGAAAAAAGGCGGCTCTTTGCAGCCCCAGGTGCAAGCTGAACCATCTGCAAATCAGTATAAAACAGCAGCATTAATGTTTGAAAAAAGTGAAAAAACGTTTAATCAAGTGCCACAGGGAACGTTTTGGGCTTTACCCTAGTGCTTTGTCAAGCCTCCAGGAGTGCTTGTTATTATAATAACACTGTTCGTACAAAACAATGAGCAGATCATATGTGCACCTTGTACACAGCTGTAGGCAGTGTCGGACAGAGATGCCAGGGGCCCACCAGAAAACCTTAATTGGCCATAGACGCAAAGATCCTATCGTACGAATCGTCGATTCATACGATTTTTCGTCCTGCGGAGATCGGTCGTTTGGTTAATCGGACAGATTTGATTTTGTCCTGCCGGAACTCATTGCACTCTCATCGTAATCTGATCTGGTTTCCCCATTATAGCCATGCCCGTTAGTGGCATATCAGGGAAAGATCGGCTCGTTTGGCAATGTCGCCAGACAAGCGGATCTTTGCGTCTATGGCCACCTTTGGTCAGTGGGACCACTTTCCAAACTATTAATCCTCCTCTCCTCACTCAACCTCTTTATTCTCCTAGTCTTTTATATCTACTTATATTCTTCTTATATCTACTATATTCTTACATTTCCTGATTTTTTCCCCATAAAGAAATATGGAATGAACATGAAATAAGCTAAATGGTTAGAAGCATAAGGGCCCACTGAGATCTGGGCCCACCGGGAGTTTTCCAGGTATCCCTGTGGGCCAGTCTCACACTGGCTGTAGGGCTAACCACTTCTCTGCCGGCGTTTCTATGGCGGGAACACAGATCCACTCTCTTTGGCCCCAACATCAGTGTGCACTAACAGGCATGTCATCTGCATCTCAGTATATTTTCATGCCAAAATCTGTGTTGTCTGTGCACTGACAGGCAGGTGACATGGGGGGCAGCATTGCTAGTGTAATTGTGCTCTTTTGCACAAGAAGAGCTGATTTTCCAGTTTAAATCTTGAAATTCAAAGTTACCATCTGCAGCTTTTTACCTCCTCTGTTAACTTGATGGGCACTGCCGCCTGAGGTGAGTTGGTGAGTTTCTCAACTTGCCTCATGACAGCAGCCCCCCTGGCAGAGCATCTAAGGCTTCATTGAACACAACAGATGAGTATGGGTTTTGTCAGGCACCAGATAAAAGATGGCTGAACACAGGATTGCAAATAACTTGAATGCCAACTTAAATAAGTCATTTATTTTCTTTGGTGATAACGTGTCAGTTTATGAATGTTGTCGACTAGTGCCATAGACGTGTCATTTGAAGGCCCAACTCACTGTATATATTTATAGAAATGAAATACATCACTGTGCCTGCCTTTGCTAAGGTCATATTCCCAGGGCACACAAATAATCTATTATATTGGCTAGGTTTTAGCCATACCCTGAGACGTGTCATCATCATATCATCATATAAATATGTTTACAAATAAGACCACGGACACAAGGGAGAACAGCATTTATGACACAATCAACAACATATTTGTTGAGTTGCGGATGAGCATTTTGCCATTGCATAACATGTTATAGTTAGAACAGGTGGGATAATCTATTTCAAACTTTAAGTCTTGGCTCCGTTTCTCATGAGGAACTCAATGTGTGAGAGAAAGATGATTCAGTGACTGCTAAATAAGCCTTTGGATATTAACAGGTTTTTCTCTTCTTTGTTTTGCTTTTTTGTTATTTGAATAAAAGTCCTATTTGATAGTATGTTTTGTCCGGGCACAATATGGCAGATGCTTTTTGCGTCACTCTGGCAACTGCACCAAGAGGCTTTAGTGTTAATATTCCATCTGCAGAGCAGTGTTAACAGTGAAGAAATCCTGATTATTCAATCAATCTTATTAATATTCATTAGAGCTGATAAATATTCATCGTCCTGTTTTAGACGACTTGTTTCCCTGGCAACCAGCTATCACCACCCCACATGCCCCCCTTAACCTACCCCCAAACAAACACACAGTTCTGTCACTGCACCTCAGACACAGATGCACCCTCTAGTATTTCTAAATGGACCTCCCACAATTCCCCTCTCTTCCTTTTCCCACACAGACACTCCCTTTGCTTGCCTCTCACTCCTCCATCTTCATGGTTATTTATCTTAAAGTTATTTATGTCTGTGTTCCTGTCAATGAAGTGAATAAATACAAATGTGGAAGGATAGAACTGTATAAATGAGATCACTGCACACACATGCCTGGTGTGAGGGAAATGGCCGTGCCATCATATGAGAGCTGTATGTTAAATGTGTGCACGTGCCAATAACAGACACGAAGGGCATGTCTGGACAAAGAAGGATTTGGTATCTTTTTATCCAGGGTATGAACACTAAATGAATATAAATGCTCTTTGTACAAAGTCAGCACATCACTCCAAAGAGGCATGTAAATGGCCAGAAGGGGGGCATGAATTGTGGGCCTTCACAAGCGGCGCGTTTGGACATAAGCCATATTTCAATGCAGGGAAATGGGAATCGATGTTACATGGTGGCGCTGCTCTGATGCGGTTTTTCTCCTGCACACAAAAGTGTCCTACACTGAGCTGAGCAGATATCACTCTGTCACAAATAGGCATTTCCCTCTGTATGAATTACATGCACGGCTTACTGTATAAAATTGCTTATTTCTGCCTGTAAGTTACACTACTGCTAACAGGGCCGCAGGCAGAAATGTCAGCTCACCCCCATGGTAACATGAAATAAGCTCTCTAAGTAATGTCCTGAAGACAAGGGGGGAGTTGGTATCTCTGGGACACTGGCTCATGGGGGGAACAAACTCTTAAAGAGAAACTGCATGCTAACAGTTATACTACAACTCCCATCAGTCCCTGACAGTCTCCAGCTTTTGCATGCTGCCGTGCTGGAAGTTGTAGTTGTGCAGAGGCTTGAGGGCCACAGCATGGAGACTGTTATAAATACCAATACAATACATTTACACGGTGTTTACAGATGCACCAAATCCAAAATATTTTAATTCAACTAAACACTGAATCGTCCACAGAAGATTAGTCAAAATAGCCAAAACAAAATGTGCATATTCAAATCAGCCAAATTCAAGCACCTAACGTTACAGGCTGCTCCATTATGGCGGTTCAGATAATGGTGATTGTGCTATGCAAAGTGTTGTCCATCAGTGGCTATTAACCCTTGCAGGGCCTGCCAGATTTGTACTACTCACAGTTCCGTGTTGATTAAACAGGAATCCATACCGCCCAACATTTTGGAAATAAAAAGAGGGACAAAACTATTAGCCGTGCGTAACACAGCGAAAAAATTGTTTGACCACGCCCATTTTTGTGACCACATCCCCTAATTACCATGTTCATTTTACAAAATTTGGCAGGTTATGAAAGTTTGAACATATTTATGCGTTTTTTTGTTTTTTTTCAGTTATTACAGTTTTGCTAATGAAGGTGAATTACCCTTTAAGCTGTAATTTTAACTTCTCCCAAGGGACCTCCTTATCTAGATTGTTACAATTACTTATTTGCTTATCTCAATATTGTTACAAAGTACCTTATTTGCACCTGCTTGCTGTTCTAGGCTCTCTGCCAAAAGCCAATTAAAGGGGTTGTTCACCTTTAAATTAACTTTTAGGGGCACATTTACAAAGCTCGAGTGAAGGATTCGAATTAAAAAAACTTCGAATTTCGAAGTGTTTTTTGGGCTACTTCGACCATCGAATGGGCTACTTCGACCTTCGACTGCTACTTCGACTTCGAATTGAACGTTTCGAACTAAAAATCGTTCGACTATTCGACCATTCGATAGTCGAAGTACTGTCTCTTTAAGAAAAACTTCGACCCCCTACTTCGGCAGCTAAAAGCTACCGAAGTCAATGTTAGCCTATGGGGAAGGTCCCCATAGGCTTGCCTGAGATTTTTTGATCGAAGGATATTCCTTCGATCGTTGGATTAAAATCCTTCGAATCGTTCGATTCGAAGGATTTAATCGTTCGATCGAAAGAATAATCCTTCGATTGTTCGATCGCAGGATTTGCGCTAAATCGTTCGACTTCGATATTCGAAGTCGAACGATTTTAGTTCCTAGTCGAATATCGAGGGTTAATTAACCCTCGATATTCAACCCTTCATACATCTGCCCCTTAGTGTGCTGTATTGAGTGATATTCTGAAACAGTTTGCAATTGGTTTTCATATTTTATTATTTGTGGTTTTTGAGTTATTTAGCTTTTTATTCTGCAGCTCTCCAGTTGCAATTTCAGCAATCTGGTTGCTAGGGTCCAAATTACCATAGCAACCATGCACTGATTTGAATAAGAGACTGGAATATGAATAGGAGAGGGCCTGAATAGAAAAATGAGTAATAAAAAGAAGCAGTAACAATAAATGTGTAGTCTTACAGAGCATTTGTTTTTTGGATGGGGTCAGTGACCCATATTTGAAAGCTGGAAAGGATCATAAGAAAAAGGCAAATAACTCGAAAAGTATAACCTAGAAATAATGAAGACTGAATGCAAAGTAGCTAGGAATTAGACATTCTATAATATACTAAAAGTTACCTCGAAGGTGAACAACCCCTTTAAGTTAGAAACTTTGTTTCTTTTTCTGGCTGTTCAGTGCAGAGAAAGCTGGGACTTTTCAGTACAAACGCGGGACTGCGGGTTGAGCTGTCAAAAGTGGGACTGTGCCGCTGAAAACGGGACAGTTGGGAGGTATGGACTCTGGGAAACATAGAATCCATCACTTTGTGGAGTCAACTTAACCTCTCCCACCACTTCTGTCACATGCTCTGAACACACAACATATAAATGCTCAAAGAACTTTCTGGAATTCCTTGTCTTATATATATATGAGGATGAGAATTCTGCAAAATCTGGTGGAGCTACAGCACCTTAACTACATGTTTTTCAAAGAAAGGGGCAGCATCGTGGCTCAAGTGCTGTGGTCCTTAGTTTGATTCCAGCCAAAACTGTTGTTGGGTTTTCTCCCTTCAAACCTTGTATAGGCCCCCCTAAAACTCATAACAAGGTCACTGATATAGGGAAATGTTGTAGTATTAACCATGTATCAATAGTTCTAATAATATCAGAGTAAAAAATATACAAATTGAAATCTTTTAAATTAACCTACAAGCTGGGCTTTCATGGGAGCAAATGGCTGTTATACCTAAATCATACCTTATATAGCCTTCGGGCTGATCCCTCCTTGGTACTGCACCAAGCTCCCTCACAATTACTTAAAGTGTCAAAGGATAACATGGTAAATCATAACAGCCAATGCCTATATAAGAAAACTTCATTAAGAAAAAGCTAAAGCACAGCAACAGGTATTAAACAGCTTAATACAAAGAATATATCAAACCTTCACACACCCAACTAATGTATGGTAGGGCTGTCATAAACCTCCAAGTGCACCAGATAAATATTCCAAAACTTCTATTATCTCTCAAAGAGTATGTACTTGGCAAGTGGATAGAGAGTATTATTTAACTATGGCATAGTCCCAAAATGAGCTGTATAATATTGGGCACTGCAACAGGTATAGGCAGGTCTGAAACAGATTAATATAAAGAATACAATAAACCAGTCTCAAACAATCTGCATGTCCAAATATTTAACAAACCTTCTCACACCGATTCATTTATGGTAGGGCTGTCAATCAGAAACCTCCAAGTTCACCAGGTAAATATTCCAAAACTTCTGTTACATCTTAAAGAGCATTTACTTGCCAAAGGGTAGGGTGCATTATTTACTTGATCCAAAATAGGATTTAATCAATCCTCATTGGAAGCAAAACCAGGTTATTGGGTTTATTTAATGTTTACATGACTTTCTAGAAGATCCAAATTATGGAAAGATCCATTATCCAGAAAACCCCAGGTCCCGATAACAGGTCCCAAACTTGTATGATGCACAACATTATGGGATATTACTACTTGTAATAAAGCTACAATGCCACAATGACCATCCTTTGTTGAATAGGTATTTTCCATCTAACTGGAGATAAGTGTGCTCCTCATTTACAGAGCTACCAGCATTATCTTTCTAGGCAATGACTGTCCCTGTTTATCGGGAGAATAGTCTGTTTTGCTCTACCCCAGCAAAAAGCACTGATCAACTTTCCCCACAGAAAATATTGGCAACGAAATGATGTGACCACTTGATTATCTTCGTCTACCTTTCAATGCAGCTGGTGCAAACCACGAGCAATTCACAAAGTGTTCATGTGCTGATACATAAATTAAGTGTGGAGACAAAAAGAATATCAATTAACATTATAAAAACAATGAGGGGTTGTAGAAAAAAAAGAGGAGCATCTTGCATATTTGCAAACTCATACTAAAATGGCAGGGGGTGCTCATCTGTGGATTAAAATAAGTAAAAGTCATGATTAAATATGCTAAGTGGCAAAAATATCAGTAGAGTATTTGAAAGATTAGAAGGATTTAAATCTGACTATAAAACATATTTTTAACAGGAAAATTCAGATGGTGAGAACACTTTATGGTAAGTCTATTTAGATACACTCATATCCAAGGGTGTGCTGCCCTAGGCTACAATAAATATATCATCCAATCATATTTGCCAATTCTGTTTACCACATAAGAAATGGCCATTCTAATCTCACACATACAGTAAACTATTTTTCTTGCCTGTCCTTGACCATAAATCACTCAAGATAAAACATAATGTGTAATTTCCCTTCAAATGACTTGATTTTTATTAGGAAAATATGGCAGATATATTAGCCATTTAGGCCACAGAATGGCCACTTAATAAGACCAGTGGGGCATTTTGCTAGTGACCAGCAAGTCACCACTGGGAATCTCTGGTCTATAACACAAAAATGCATCTCTACATGAAGAGCAACAATCTCATGCTAAAGTATGATCGACACGGATCTTTTATATTAACTCTAAAAGCATCCATTTCGGCCTTTGCACTAGTAATCTCCTGCCTAAACATGAGGCATCCATCTATTTGCAAACTTCTTTCAATTCTGAGAATTTTTATACATTCCCTTCCACAGAGGTACAAGTTGATAATCTTATCACAGAAAACACTATTAGCTGTAGAAAACCATCCCAAACTAATATATCATCTGTCACATTAGATCTTATGGTCACATTTTCTGTTTATGCTGCAAGTGCTATGTCTAATGACAGCAACTCTTTCAGACTGATAGATGACAGTTTTAAAACCAGCCACTTACCAATGTTAGCTTTTATTTTTTCTTTGGCCATGTTCGTAAAAATATGTTTTATCTTCTATTTGCTGAGCTCCAGTCTTTTTGTTATGAACAATTCAAGGCTGAGATCTCTGTATAAATCAGTAGGCTCGGACATTTCCAATCAAGTTGACAGCTTTTGCCCATACCTTCCAAAATTCTCCTTTACAAAGTTAAGGCAGTAGTGTAAGGTGTGTAATGTATGGCATCAATCAATCAAAGCTGGGTAGGTAGCCTAATTGCCATTAATATTTGCTATTTGCCATATGTAGCAGTTAACACTGTAAATATATGTAATATTAAAATTAGTCATGAATAGAAGCTGGTCCATTTCATGTCTGCTTCTGTAAACTGCGGGATATGTTATCTTCAAATTTAGATCTACTAACAGATAAGAGACAGATGAATCTGGAAACAAGTTTAATTTCTAGGCAGAACTCAGTGCCTCTCAGTGCCTCAATAATATAGTACTAATATTAGTACTAATATTATATAGTGGCATAATAATATAGTACTATTAACTGCAAAAACCCAGAGGGCATTATCATAGTGCTGCATGACAGGTAATGGAAGGGACTACTGTTCCTATATTATTTTATTAGGGTCAAGACATGCTCAAAAGTACATAATCCACAAGGCTTTCCAGACAAGAGCTCCAGAAGAGCCTGGGGGTCGTATGGTGATAGAGAGGCCAGTAAGTGATGGAGAAGTAGTAGTGTGGAACAAACATTTTTTTGTTAGCTGTTGTGGTATTGGTGGTGCAGATTAACTCTTGTCTTGTCTATGAAATAAACAGCAGACAGGCAGTTGAAGAAGATTACTCCATATCGCCACTCTGTCAGAGGACCCGATTTTTTTCTTAAATCCATCACTAACCATATCTATATAAATTATTGGGCATCCTGCTGTGCCTTTATATTAGTAGACCCTGCTGTGCTTATATAAATAAAGGGGCATCTGGTGTGCTTATATAAATAAAACAAAATGACTTTAAAGATGAGAGGGTTGCTGTGGAAATGTTAATAAAGGTAGGCTGTTGTGTCTATATAAATAAAGGTGGGTGGACTAACTGTGCACATGTAAATAAGGAAAGGCATACTCAGCCAATGTAAATAAAGGAGGGCTGCTCTGCATATGTAAATTAATAGTGATGGATATAATCAAGGCACAACAGAATGGTCAGGTCATAAGGACAAACATGAAAAGAGGAAAAGAAAATAATTAGGATTAGGAAGGGGATTTAAATTACACTAATCTCATATATATATATATATATATATATGTACATATTTACCTTTCTTTCCTGTTTAGTCAAAAGGTCATTATTTTCCTAATTAACAGCAATGCCCTGTCAAAAAAGCCACATACAGTAAAACACAAAAGACAGTAATCTGCCTGTAACTTCCTGCAATTTATTGGGGTTATACTTGTAAATTATAAAGAATAACATATACCCGTCTACACTTTTTTCACTGCATAAAGGGAATTGTCTCATGCCTTATTATTACATTTATTTATGCAGCTCCAACATATTCTGCTGTGCTGTACTTGACAACTGACAAACAAACTGATACATTAGGTAATGTGGGCCCTTCCTGCAAGGGCTTACAATCTAAAGGGGTGGTGATAAGTGACACACTAGGTATAAAAATATGTAGCTGTGGGAGATGTAGATGTTGGAGAAATATTGTCAGTGTTATGACTGTTAGTGACGAGATATTGGGTCAGCAGTATGTAATGTGTGGAAAATTATATGCTATGGGAAGAGATGTTAGAAGTTGTTAGGTATGAGTGTAAGCTTCATGGAAAAGGGGAGTTTTAAGAGAACATTTGTGCAGGGCAGAGGAATGCCTGATGGATAATGAATTCACAGGTAGAGAGCTGCTATCGTCCTGTATGTAAGAAGGTTACTAGGGTGGAGGAAAGCCTAAAAGTAGGCTTGCATATAAATAGGTTATCAAATGGGCCTGAATTGGTCATCTACAGTATGGGCCAAATCAAACTGATCTGGTCATTTGGCCCTCTGACCAATAATTGGATCCTAACAAGGGACTATTCAGGCCCGTTGGGGAGGACAGCAGCAATGCACTGATGTGATCCTTGCCCAATGGGATGTTCAAACATACCCGATAGATGTCTGTATACTCTTTCGGCCAGATATCTGTTGGGAAGGCTGTTGGGCAGAGCAGAGAAGCTGCCAACAGCTTCAATGTGCCCCTTATGGCCAGCATAAATTCCTTAGAATAAATAAAGCATTCTCTGGAAGCATGTTCTCATTATTTTGAAATAACAATAGATATAGCAGATATTAACATTTCTTAGAGATTTTTGTTTAAGCCTTTTGTTTTTTTGTTGTTATACAAATTGCTGCGCCGTCCTGGAAATGCCCTTGGGTTGCTTCTCATTAGGGGAAATGGTCACGCCCATGTGGTATACACTAGGCACACAACCAGAAACTATGTACCAGTCCATTTTTTGGCAATGTGATCCAAAGATTGTTTGTAGTGTATCCCACTGCAGTCAATGGAACATAATCTGTAGGGCTAGTATTTTGATCTGTCGCAATCCCTCATGTTCTGTTACTGCTGTGGGGGCAGGAGGTGTAGGGTCCCAATGAGGCACTGACTGATGCAGTTTCAATGTTGGTTTATGAAAAGTGGCTTAAAATGATTTTGCTTCCAGTCATACCACTGTTTAGCTTCAAGGTAAAGCTAGATTTTTCCTATTTTTCAAGGCATATCCAATATATTTCAAGGGGTTAAGGGTTGCTGATCACTAGTAATAACTGCAGCTGACATATCAGTTTCCTCTTGCAAACCTACAGCTCAAGCAAATCATAATATTATGATGATGGAAAGAGGAGGCAATCCTGATGTATGCTGCTGTTTGTTTTAATTATGTTTTTAATTCAGTCCTAAAATAAACACTGTAAGGCCAAAGCCCACAGGCAATCTAACTGCCATGTATAGATCTGTCTAATATGGTTCAGAGCTAGATACAGCTGCAGGGTGTTCTGCTTGGAGAGACTGATAACATTAATGACGAAATCAATGACAGTGGGTGCCTTGCACTGCATAGAAGTGTGCTCTTCCAACTGCCTGATGGGAACTGTATGCAAAACTGACCACAACTGGTGTTGCCTTTTCCCCAGCTACAGGTAATTAAAAGTGATGGCTAGCCAACTGCCTGTTTCTGATACCACTATATGGTGTGACTACAGCAAAGTGATGGCCAAAGAGGCCCATGGGATGCATGTTTTACTTTCTCATGATGTTAAAATGCTCATCTGGCTCCAGTCTGAAAGCCTTATTAGAATGCTCCCTGATATAAAATGACTTTCTCTGAAAAAACTAATTCTTGCTGTATTTATTCCTTACTTAAGGGATTGTGGATGCAGAATTTCACATTTTCACTTGGTCCTATATAAGGTATGAATTTATTTATTACAGAAATGGGATTTCTTACCGGGGAACTCAATATCCAGCTCTGAATAACCAGAAGGCCATCTTCCATGAAGTCCATTTCAAGCAAATAATTTGATTTTTAAAACAGTACCTTGTAATATGATAACTTTTCTGCATTAATCCATATGGGTGGCAAGACAACCCTGTTGGGTGTATTAAATGTTCAAATACTTTTTTTGTAGACATAAAGTACAGGCATGGGACCCATTATCCGGGAACCCGTCATCCAGAAAGCTCCAAATTAGGTAAAGCCATCTTCCATAGACTCCATTTTATCCAAATAATCCAGATCATTAAAAAGAGGTAGGGTTGAAAATGATTCACTAGTGAAAGGCACGTGTAAGGTTCATGTCACTTGGTCATTTGGGCATATATAAGAGTGAAAGTATGGAGGGTGGTTTTAGAGATATGTTTTCTGTACGTCTGGAAGGAAATGCTATTTGAGAACATGGTACATATCATTTCTTCTTTTTTTAAATTGTGAAGGTTTTTATCTATGTAATTCTAAATATATTGTTTTTATGTCTGCACCTTGGGGGGGGGGAGGACTGGGTGAAATGGACATTTTAGTATACTTTAACAAGTATACTGACAAGGAATAAGTCCCATTCCTGAATTAGTGTTCCTGTTCTGTCCCTTTTAGCCTGCTGTTAAAAATGCTGACATTCCAAGTCTGAGATAAAAAATAAAGACTTAAGCTGGCATAGACGCAAAGGTCCTATGGTATGAAGCAAGGATTCGTACGATTTTCGGATTGTGTGTGGAGTGTGCCAAAATTTTTCGTCCGGCGGAGATCGGTCGGTTGGTCGATCGGACAGGTTCAATTTTGACCCGACCCCGATCCCGCCGGAGCCCATTGCTCATTGTAATCAGATAGTTCGGCCATACGGCCAAACGTTCAGATTACCCCCGGTATAGCCATGCTCGTTAATGGCATATTGGGGAAAGATCCGCTCGTTTGGCGATGTCGCCAAACGAGCAGATCTTTGCTTCTATGGCCATCTTTATTTCTATTAATGAGAATACCAAATTTATATAAATGTACATACATATTTTGAGTTGGGTTAATCTACTTGGACATGTGTAGGTTTTGGCAGTTTGCAATTTGCTTCTCATATACAACAAAGGACAAAGGATATGTAGTTAGCAGCAATAAGGCCTAATCTATTGGCTTGTTTACCAACATTCTTCCATGCAGGCTATTGTTCATGTATCCAACATGCACCACTGGACCAAGTCCAGGAAAACATGAGACATGTGAGTAGCAAGTGATGCTGTGGGAAATACAAGCAGCACATATTCAAATCCAGGTTTCTCATGTCCAGGTTAAACTTTACTTTTCTGTGGAGTTCATGGTTTACCCTATAGAAAACAATCAAACCATTTGTATTCAGCAACCCCCCTCCCCTCGCCTTGTAGGTTTAAATGTGTTTACATAAATATTGAGATGTACTCCTTGATGTAGTGACGCACATTATCAACTGTAACATTTTTGTTTTTGGAAACTGCCTGCTGCATTAGACACAACATTTGAAAGTAAATGTATCAGGTTAGGTCTATATCTGGTATAAGAATTACAACTTTTATGAGATTTTGTAATGCTATACAGTGTCACTGAGCATACCAACTTTTCCACATAGATACATTTTTAATCTGGGGAGAGACCCATGTTTGTTCTTCTGTTTATATGGTTTGCCTTCAGGAAGTGTTTCATGATCAGTTACAGTGAAGACCGTGGAAAATTGGAATTTCTTGTGTTGACATTCATCATGCATCATATTCCTTGGGTTAGATTTACTAAAGGGCGAAGTTGCTAACGCTAGCAACAATTCGCCAGCATTACCACCCGCAGGGACAAATAGACGTTATTCCACAAATTCACCAAAATGCGGATTTTACTGAACATTACCTCTTAGGACAGACTTGCCTTCGCCAGCTCAGACCAGGCAAGTGCAATGGAATACATATTTATACCTCAATCTTCTGTCACTTACATTAAATTCTGAGTGGAAAATGCATCAAAGTTCAAAAAACGCTGGCGACTTTGTGATAGGCTGCAAAAGTTCTTAAAGGGGAAGTAAAGTCTAAAATAGAATAATGCTGTATTTTGTATACTAAACATAAACATGAACTTACTGCACCACAAGCCTAATCAAACAAATGATTTATGCTTTCAAAGTTGGCCACAGGGGGTCATCATCTTTGTTAAACATCTTTGCAAGACCAAGACTGTGCACATGCTCAGTGTGGTCTGGGCTGCATAGGGATCATCATAAATTATCAAAACAGCACAAGTCAAATAATATCTGCCAGAAGCCCATACAGCAAGACTGATTAATAATCAGAATATACAGACTGCACTGGGTCCTGTGTTGTCATGTAATCTAATGTGGATTTTATAGTTTTTGTATTGTTTAATACAAACTTTATCCAACTGGCTGCAGCAAAATAATTAGAATATATTAGTTTGGTAGGTAGCACCACCCATTGATAGAGATTTGAAACAAAAGTGGTGGTGTGCAAGGTCATTAATAGTTGAATATACAGAGAAAAGAGAGAAAGTATGACCCATATAATTGCACCTTCCCACACTGATTAACTGGATTCCCAAAGCAAAAAAGTAATAAAATATAACTTTTATTGATCACATCCTAAAATTACTGTGAGACAAAATAAACGTAAAGTGTATGTTAAAATCAAGGTTAGGAGAGGAAGCTGAAGTAGACTCAAGGTCATCAGCTAGTAGACGGTATTTACTTGTCGGAACGGTGTGGGTTTTCTTAGAAATAAATGGTAAGTTACCCACGACTTCACTCACAGTATTGGAGTACTGGTGGCCCACCGTGTATATATGGATCGGGTGGAAATAGGGTTAAGTGGTACTATATATATAAACCAGGTCTAGGCGCTCTTACAATTTTCTCTTTTTAAACTGTTAGGTAGGGACGGTGCTTTGAGGAATTGTGGGTCTAAAAACGGAAGGGTGGAAGGGTGGTTCGGGTAATACCGGTACGCTAATACGAGCCGCAGTGCTCTGTGGCTCTGACACCTTCCACCTAGCGGTTTGGTCTCATCTCAAAGGAAGGGTGGTGCGGGCTGAAGCCGACAGTTAAAATTTGATTAGAGAGACCTGCTCTCCCCTCGCCAGCGCTGACGGCTATATTTAAACGGAGTAAGCAGGCGACTATCTCTCTACATATACTGGACGATCCGCACACCAAGTACTTTTGCTCAGCTAATCAAGCAGACGGATCTCGCAATTTGGCGGATTCGGTCGCTCTTAGGTTAGAAGTGTAGGGACCTATAGGATATCCTATCCCTATAGAGTTAATCCCCTACCGTTTGTATGTAGTTCTCTTTTCCCTTGTTATTGGGCCAAGCCCTTGTAACTGGCAAAGTGTAACACCCACACCTATTGGACAAAGAGTGTAATGACACTCCCCTGCCACACTGCTATATAGTGTGTGCAGGGAGTGTCCTCTTCCTCTTTGGCTCCTGGTGCTGCTGCTAGGTGAATCTCCATTGAGCCTGGGATCACCATAGGCCCCAGTAAAGCCTTTACCCTAAAGGGACCTGACACCTTTAGTGCTAAGTCGGGGACCAGGTAAACCCCGTGAACGAGGACCAGCTAAAATAGTAAGATACTGTTATAGTTCTCTCTAGGAGAGAAAGACAGAGAGGTGTAGCAGAAAGAGCAGCTGTCGCTCCAACGAGGATTGTAGGAGGAAGTAGCTTCCCACAAGGCCTGTTTGCCTTTAGAGCAGGGAACTCAGTTGTTAGGGCAGTAGGTGAGCAAAGGACTACCTGACCCCTACCTGATTGATCCCGATCCCCTCACTGTGCAACGTCGGTTGAACTGGGATTTGATATACACCTATCTGCAATATCTTTTGGGAGTCGCATCTGTTTGACTGTGAACCTTTACTGTCCAAAGTGATTCCATCTGCTGTGTCCTCAGAACTGTTGTAAGTAAACCTGTGGTCATTTGCCTTTGGCATAATAAACCTGTGCTCCTGTTTAATCCTTCAAAAGAACCTCCTGGCGTCCATTCTTCTATTTGCACTTATATGCCTGTGAGTTGTAGTTCAACTATAGTTTAGAGGGGAAGCTTCCATTTGGCGAAGGCTCTGCCCTGGGTGAAGATTCGCATTGTAACCCATGCTCACTATCTAGCTGGTCACCCTTAACTCCTAATTGGCAGATTAGGCCAGAAAAGCGTTACATTTTGGCGCCCAACGTGGGGCCACGCCCCTAAATCCAGGCTATTTTTGTATTTTTGTGATTTAGTGTTTTGGTGCACTGTCGCTTTAAATTTTCGTGACAGGTGGCGGACCTGATTGGCAAAAGGCTGCCTGCACGTCTTTTTCTACTAAATTTGCTAGGTATTTTTCCCCTAGTATCTCAGGGCCGTGGGTTCGGGCTTGGAGGTTCTATTCCCGATACACGAGCCTGCGCCATAGCTCAAGTCTCGCGAGCGCGAGATTTCGCTGGCGCCAATCTTTTTCCCGCGCTGTAACTGTTGGCGCGCTTTTGGGAGTAAGGCGGTCCCTGACGTCACGTCCCGCCGCCATTTTGTGAAGGGACTTTGCAGAGAGAGGACGTGTGAATCACTACTCCACCTGTTAGTGCCTGTGGACTTCCGGCGGCTGCCTAGAAGTTTCACCGCTCTTCCACTCTTCACATCAGCTGTACCAGCTACTTTACAGCTTCTCATTTCAGCGAACCGGAGGATTTCTACACCGCTCCTGGTTCAAGAGGCTGCACCACCCCGGACCTCGGCTGTGGCCCATCCACGTGCAGACCTTCCGGACTTCACTACTGACTGCCCTGCGGCTGCGGGCATAGTGGAGGACTATTCTACATTCTTCATTCCGGTAAAACCCTTTTCAGTTATTATGGCTGACCATTCCTGGGAGGGTTGGGCGGATGCGGAGGAGAACCTATCTGGGGCTCCGCTGTTCTCGGATGAGGACATAGAAGATGTAGACTTTGGCCTTAGATATATTTGGGCCGGGACATATGGAGAAAAACTGAATGTCCACTATAACCGGATAGTTGTTCCCTATTGCGGGCACTGTACCCGTGAACTATCCACAGAGACCTGTAATTTCCACTCATCGTGCCCCCATTGTTTTCACGAGTGCTGGTTAGGTCCCTATGTACTTTATGCTGATCCTAAAAAGGGCATAAAGACAAAATCCATCGCTACAGACACAGATGGATTGTCTTCAGTGTCAGGAGACTCTGCTCCTGCACCTGTTCCCGCATATCCTCTTCACTTCTCCTCAGGGTGTCCACCCAGCAAGCAAAGCCTGATCGTTCCTATAAAAGCTTTGTCTATTTCACATGGAGTAGGCGCTAGTGGGGATGCAGCCACAAAAAGTGAGGAAACACGTGTTCCACCCAGAGGGAGGGGGAGTACTATGCGCAGGAACCCTGATATTGTACCTAGGCCTATCACTCCTAGGCCGGCCACACCCAAGCCTGCCATGCCTAGGCCTGCTACTCCAAAGCCAACCACTGCACCAAAGGATGAGGCTTCATCCACAGTGGTTCCATCAGAGCATTCCAGTTCTCAGCAGCCTGTTGCCTGCTTGTCAACACCCTTGCTTTCTCCAGAGGCACAAGGTTTCTGGGTCGCTCAGGGAAGGGCCGACCCCAAGAAGGCACGCACAGTTTCACGGGTGCAACGCATCATCAATGCCCGTGTGCGTGACCGTTGGGGATATCCAATGCCCTATGCACCTGAGTGGGTTTATGACGAAGTAGAGAAGAATTTGGAAGAATGGCTTTATGGAGAACTTCTAAGGAAAACAGATGTGGGACCCAAGGGATTGTTTCAAAGCGATCCACAGAAGCGGCAGCGTGACATGGTCTTCCTCTGTGACACCCTCAGCGAATGGTGGTATGGGCGTACCATCTTAAAGCACCATGTTAAAAGTTGTGGGAAGTTTCAAGAGGACCGCTTCTTCAGCTTGTCAACCACTCTGCCTAATGGAGGGAAGGTAGATAAGCCTCACCCTTCTTACTATCTATCCTATGAACATACCTTGGAAAAGTATGGGATGATTTCTTAAGCTGTCCACAGTGGATCCGGCTGGACCCTGTGTGTTGTAACTTTTCAGTATGCCTCTAAGAGTGAGAATTCCTCTTAGAGATGATTTGTTTACACTTGAGGACGTCGTTTGATTGCCCCAAGTTTTGGGCCTTCTTCATTGTTCTTCAAGATTGATGCCCCAAGTTTTGGGCCTTCTTCATTGTTTTGTTCACTCATTGTTCCATTTCTGGACTTCTGAACATTGTCTGGAACTTGTAAATAGTTGGGTTCATGAGACAAAGACTGCTGAGCCCCCACCAAAACTCTTCTACCTCTAACTACTCGCTGAGTAGCACCTTTATTCTTCACCTTACTGCTCCCCAAGTGGCTCTCAGTGACTTTGTACACTTGGGTAGGGGGGGGGGTGTGATATGAATAAAGCTTTTGGTTATGGTGGGGTCATGTAACTCAACTGCAATAAAAATGAGTGTTCATGTGTGAAAAGAAATGTATGCTAATTTTTCTTTTCAGCCAAGCCTGTGCCTGGACCTCCTGATACACTATGGATGGTTCAAGTGTCGTAAGTTAAGTGCCTGAGTGTTCCTTTAAGGACCTCATGAATGTAATAAAGTTATGCAACTGAAGTTATTTGCACTGAAACTTATCCAATACAGTATTGCACTTTTGCTCTTTACTGTTCTTTTCTCCACAGTACCCATTGTTACCAGGTATTCCTCAGGAGAGGATACCGGAAGAGTGATGTTCAATGGTATTGTTGGTTTGCACTTATATATTCACTTTGTTACTATTGTGTCTATATCATTTCACCATTGTCGGGACGAAATGGATTTTTCCCCCGGGTGTATGTAGGGACCTATAGGATATCCTATCCCTATAGAGTTAATCCCCTACCGTTTGTATGTAGTTCTCTTTTCCCTTGTTATTGGGCCAAGCCCTTGTAACTGGCAAAGTGTAACACCCACACCTATTGGACAAAGAGTGTAATGACACTCCCCTGCCACACTGCTATATAGTGTGTGCAGGGAGTGTCCTCTTCCTCTTTGGCTCCTGGTGCTGCTGCTAGGTGAATCTCCATTGAGCCTGGGATCACCATAGGCCCCAGTAAAGCCTTTACCCTAAAGGGACCTGACACCTTTAGTGCTAAGTCGGGGACCAGGTAAACCCCGTGAACGAGGACCAGCTAAAATAGTAAGATACTGTTATAGTTCTCTCTAGGAGAGAAAGACAGAGAGGTGTAGCAGAAAGAGCAGCTGTCGCTCCAACGAGGATTTAGGAGGAAGTAGCTTCCCACAAGGCCTGTTTGCCTTTAGAGCAGGGAACTCAGTTGTTAGGGCAGTAGGTGAGCAAAGGACTACCTGACCCCTACCTGATTGATCCCGATCCCCTCACTGTGCAACGTCGGTTGAACTGGGATTTGATATACACCTATCTGCAATATCTTTTGGGAGTCGCATCTGTTTGACTGTGAACCTTTACTGTCCAAAGTGATTCCATCTGCTGTGTCCTCAGAACTGTTGTAAGTAAACCTGTGGTCATTTGCCTTTGGCATAATAAACCTGTGCTCCTGTTTAATCCTTCAAAAGAACCTCCTGGCGTCCATTCTTCTATTTGCACTTATATGCCTGTGAGTTGTAGTTCAACTATAGTTTAGAGGGGAAGCTTCCATTTGGCGAAGGCTCTGCCCTGGGTGAAGATTCGCATTGTAACCCATGCTCACTATCTAGCTGGTCACCCTTAACTCCTAATTGGCAGATTAGGCCAGAAAAGCGTTACAGAAGCATATTAGCTCTTAAGGATGTTAGATGATAAGGGACTACAAACTGCCCTAATACGGTGTGTGGTGTGAAACCCGGGCTTCACAAACTAGACCTGGTTTATATATATAGTACCACTTAACCCTATTTCCACCCGATCCATATATACACGGTGGGCCACCAGTACTCCAATACTGTGAGTGAAGTCGTGGGTAACTTACCATTTATTTCTAAGAAAACCCACACCGTTCCGACAAGTAAATACCGTCTACTAGCTGATGACCTTGAGTCTACTTCAGCTTCCTCTCCTAACCTTGATTTTAACATACACTTTACGTTTATTTTGTCTCACAGTAATTTTAGGATGTGATCAATAAAAGTTATATTTTATTACTTTTTTGCTTTGGGAATCCAGTTAATCAGTGTGGGAAGGTGCAATTATATGGGTCATACTTTCTCTCTTTTCTCTGTATCTGCAGCAAAATAATCCTCCAAATAGAATTCCAGTTTATCTGTTTAAATCTGGCTGGCTGGGAAGTAAGGCGGAGGCTCCCCCTGCTGTTCATAAGTATGATTGTTTCCCTTCAGAGCAGTTAGGGACCGTCTGACATTTCCTATCCACAGCAGTAAGTGAAAGAAGAATTTTACTGCATACAGTCAGGTTTCTTATAAAACTGTATACATTTATTAATTAAAGTATATTGGAGATAGGTTTCTTTTTCATTAAAGAAATAAAAATGGGATTTTATTTTTTTTGTAACCGATTTTCTCCATACATTTTCTAACATATGGAACATTAACTTTACAGGGGGCTCATATGTAGGGCATTATAACAACTCTATTTTCTTTATTAAGGTTCCCTGGACATGTGTAATAAACAGTAATTGATTAAGGTTCCCTGGGCATGTGTAATAAACAGTGTAAATGTAAAGTATTTGCTGCAACATATAACATAAAGAAGTCCATACAACTTTAAATTTCCCGACATATGCAAATTAACCTGAGCTCAACATCTCTAACGACTTTTCGCTAGGCAGAAACGAACACCTATCTTCGCTTTGAAATGCTCACATTGCCGAAGTACCTCTAGCGAAAAGTTACCAGTGTTCGATGCTCAGGACGAAACTCCGCATTTTAGTGAATTAGCGTTGTCTAAGCAAATTTTTTGCCTGGCAAAGTGTAGCGATGGGTGTGAAGCAATCGCCGGCGACTTTTCGCTGGTTGGTAAATTTGCCCCCTCTTATGTTGTTTTCTTCTATAACTCTGTGCCAATCATTAGAGTGTAGATATGATTAGCAAGGAGCCAACTCTTGGTCGCCTTATAAGTATCACAGAGACAATTGTTTGTCACTCTTATTATTGCTGAAATGTGTGTATAGGCTGGGAGTAAGAGGATATACTGTATAAAAGGGCGTTGCACCAGACATGAAATAACATGACCAGAGAATGACTTAACAGTAGTGCTTTTCACAAGATAGAGTTGGGGAAAAAGTGACATGATTAAGGTACTTAATATGAGCCAAAAGTGAGGTGGAGTTAAAGATGGCCAAAAGCCAGGGGATTTGTTATTACAATGAAGCTGCCTAAAAGTGTATCAGAAGTAATTGCAAGGTACTGTATGTAGCAATCAATGTGTGTCGAGAATGTAAAGCAGACCGACAACTGGCACAATGCAAGGCATGGAACTTATAACTGCAAGAGCATGCCTCAACTTTGGTGTACTTATAGAGTAGAAAATAATAGGGTTGCAACAAATCCACTATATTTGGATTTTGCCGAATCCCAAATCCTTCATGAAAGATTCGTCCAAATCATGAACCGAATCCAAACTCTAATTTACATATGAAAATTAAGGCCAGGAAAGGCGAAAGAGAAAAAATGTTTGCTTCCTTGAGTGCGTGACGAAAAGTCATATGATTTGAAGGGTTCAGATTCAGTTTTGCCAGGCCCTTGGAATCCGAATCCTGCTAAAAAATACATGCTGACTATAAGTCAGAAAGGGAACAGGTAAAAATAAAAGTGAATATTAGGGGTGTTACTACAGATCAAGCAGACCCTGTGCTGTAGAGAGTCCCAGAAGTATAGAGGGCCCAGTAAGACCCTACTTAATTTGCAGTTTCCACATATGTTGGTAGAATAGGCAAACTTACCGATATTTTGGAGATCTACTGTAAATTTGCTGTGGGCCCAATAACATCCAGTTACGCCACTGGTGAACATGTTGTACACAAGGCAATTCAGAATGCTCTAAATTGCCTCTCCATTTGCTTTGGTTTTAATTGTAATTATTGCTCTGATTCCAAATTTTATGATCTTAAAGGGATACAGTCATGGGAAAAAAAATTTTTTTCAAAATGAATCAGTTAATAGTGCTGCTCCAGCAGAATTCTGCACTGAAATCCATTTTTCAAAAGAGCAAACAGATTTTTTATATTCAATTTTGAAATCTGACATGGGGCTAGACATTTTGTCAATTTCCCAGCTGCCCCTGGTCATGTGACTTGTGCCTGCACTTTAGGAGAGAAATGCTTTCTGGCAGGCTGCTGTTTTTTTTTCTCAATGTAACTGAATGTTTTTACTATTGAGTGCTGGTCTTAGATCTACCAGGCAGCTGTTGTGTTAGGGAGCTGTTATCTGGTTACCTTTCCATTGTTCTTTTGTTTGGCTGCTGGGGGGGAAAGGGAGGTGGGTGATATCACTCCAACTTGCAGTACAGCAGTAAAGAGTGATTGAAGTTTATCAGAGCACAAGTCACATGTCTTGGGGCAGCTGGGAAATTGACAATATGTCTCGCCCCATGTCAGATTTCAAAATTGAATATAAAAAAATCTGTTTGCTCTTTTGAGAAATGGATTGCAGTGCAGAATTCTGCTGGAGCAGCACTATTAACTGATTCATTTTGGAAAAAAAAGTTTTTTCCCATGACAGTATACCTTTAAGTAAAATCTCTTAAAACCTATACCATTTAAAATATATGTGAAATTATACATTATGTATGAATAAAAAAATGTTTGTCTTGGTCAATTCCTTTTACAGGAAGTTTATAGTATTGAATATGAAAAAAATGTGAAAACGTATGTGAACATCATTGAGTATAAGCATATACTGTTAAGCTGGACATGTATGCCTAGATTTGGCCACGGTTTTGACCATACTGCACAATGTGCATGGATTTATGTGAAGGCTTGGGGCTATGTGAATTTATTATACGGTATGGGACCTGTTATCCAGAATGCTCGGGACTTGGGGTTTTCTGGATAACAGATCTTTTTGTAATTTGGATCTTCATACCTGTAGTCTACTAAAAATTCATTTAAACATTAATTATACCCAATAGGCTGGTTTTGCTTCCAAGAAGGATTAAAATTATCTTAGTTTGGATCAAGTGCAAGGTACTGTCTCATTACTACAAGGAAAAAGGAAATAATTTTTAAACCTTTGAATTAATTGGTTATAATGGAGTCTATGGGAGACCACCTTTCTGTAACTCAGAGCTTTCTGGATAACAGGTTTCCGCATAATTTGCCTCTTGAAGGGCTTCTGACACAGGGAATGTCTGATTTATTTTTAGTATAATGATAATGCTTTGTGATATCTGCCTTAAATAGTGTTCTTGAAGACATTCATACATTTTAAAGTAAGAAGAAAATATGTGAGATACCCATCATAGCCACAAAACTCTATTAGAAATGCAACATTGTAAAAACATTTGATATTTATAATTGCTGATGTGTAAATGTATGGCTTGGCAGCCATATTCAGCTATCTTTAAGTATTATAATATATTCAATTCGGGGCATGAAAAATATAAAAGGGAAGAGAGACATCTTAATGTGATGAACGTCTGGGCTAGTCACTCCCATAGGAACAGTTACTTGAGGATAAAAGCAGTCTGCGGCTGTACATTAAATAAGATGCAGACTTGACCTGATTTTGTTCTCTCCCTAAGGATATTAATCACCCCATTACATTTTAGCACAACAACAAAAAAAATACACTCTCACAATGATTGTATATCTCACATTTTGGCATGTAAAATATTTGGACTTCTAAATAACAGCAAAGAAAAGCTTGTAACCTTAGTTCCGGCACAGTCTGACACCTTTCTCATAAGGAACAAATACCACATTGTTAGCAAATACATTTTCTCTCAACTCTATCAACTCACAAATGCTGTATTCTGAAATACTTGAATATCTTCAAGCAGACTTCAAGCAGACATTCAGGTATGTGCCGTGCCATCCACGGTTCACCCCTGTAAGGTTTTTTTTTTTACTAAAACTAGAATTTATCTCATATTTTTATTAAAACAAATCCGACCCAACTCCCATCCAATATTTTATTTATCAATAAAATCATTCAAAAAAGTCAGGTCAGGAAAAGAAAACTTGAATAGTACAAATTTTTTAAATAAATAATAAATACGATTTTTTTTTTTCACGAAATATTTGAGCTTTTGCCCAAAAAACCTCGACCAGAAAATATGACTGGGGCAGTTGGACAAAATGTCTAGCCCCATGTCAGATTTCAAAATTGAATATAAAAAAATCTGTTTGCTCTTTTAAGAAATGAATTTCAGTGCAGAATGCTGCTAGAGCAGCACTATTATCTGATGTGTTTTGCAAAAAACATGTTTTTCCATGACAGTATTCCTTTAAAGGGTTGGTTCTCCTTTAAATTAACTCTTAGTATGTTATAGAATCACCAGTTCTAAACAACTTTAGAATTTGATCTTCATACCATAAGTCAACTAGAAAATCATGTAAACATTAAATAAACCCTGTTGGCTGTTTTTTTTTCAATACAGATGAATTATATCGTTGTTTGAATAAATACAAGGTACTTTTTTATCATTAAAGGGAAAAGGAAACAATTTAAAAAAAATTTTATTATTTAGGTAAAATGGAGTCTACGGGAGACAACTTTCTGTAATTCTGAGCATTCTGGAAAACAGGTTACCCTTACCTGTACCTGATGTTGTTTACAAATGTAAATGCTGTTAAAGCAGTATCTGTCAACATCTTTCTCTTACAAATCCCTCCTCTCCTTTTCTCAACTATGCATACCACTGAAACACTGTAGTCTCTCTCCTCAAGCCAGTTCCCACAATACCTTGCATGTTATGTAATTAACAGACATAACAAGAAGGAGAATAGGAGAAGCCTTAAAGCATTGTAGGAAGTAGAGTCTTGGCTAAAGGTGCTGATTTTGGATACATGGTTTCTGTAGTCCGGGAAACTGAGAAGGGACCAGACAGAAAACCAATTTCAATTGCAGTTTCATTACATAACTCAGAAATCACTGGGGGTTTTATTCAATAACGAGTTGCTTTAAAATACATTTTCTTTCATTATAATAAGTACATTATTTGGATGTACACATCCTTTAAAACATAAATTGTGACACTCCGTTAAAAAAACCTATAAGATTATTTTTTGGACTGTTTGTTTGTGTGTCACTAGGCCCATGGCAGGTAGTAAGTTAAGAACTGCATTCACTTGTGCAGGCAAGTTGTATTAGGTAGCCAATCACTCCCTGCACCTTCAAGCAGACATTTAGGTATGACCCATGCCATCCAGGTTTCACCCCCACTTTACTTAGCTCTCCCAATTGTCCTACCTGAGCCCCCTTTGTTACTACTGGTTTCACTTCACCCCCTGATTTCTTAATCATGCTCCACTTTCCCTACCAGGGTCACTCCTGATTCACAATTGCAATTCCATCCCAAATGGTTGCACACATAAATTGACCTACATCTTATACACTCTCATTGAGACTCAAGACTCTTTCCTAAGAGTGTCTCTAACTTTTCACAACTGCACTTTTCTTTTCCTAATCTTCCAACTTTCTAATGACCAGGTACCACTAGTGAGCTCTATTTATGTGCTGCTAGTTATTTCATTACTGAGTAGCTTAGTTATTTGTATTGTATGTTTGGAAGTCTAACCAAACAGATTAATTTAACAATTCATTGGTTAGGACACTTGCCTAGTGAACAGGGTAACAATTCTTCTGAGGAGATAGATTTAGTAAGTGAAGGCATTAATGAGTGCTGGCTCAGTTAGATAGGAAGTCTAGCTGCAGTCAGCAATCTTGAGATAACAAGCTCTACCAAAGGCCCCAAATACCACATTCAGTAATCTGGGGGCAATGATTCAAAGCAGTCAGAGAGAGAAGAGAGTGGTTAAAATAGATCACTTACTACTTTGGCAAGACCTTCAGGAAATGCAGGCGAGAACAAGAGCGTTGGAGGGCCCCATAGCAAACCTTGAACATACAACTGATCTCTATCGCCAGAGCTGGATAGCAAATGGCAGCTTGCTCAAATAATAGACATGGGGAGACATGGAAATTGCCTTCAGAGGAAGAACTTGGTAGGCTTGCAGAAGAGAAGGGAGAGTGACCAGTTCAAAGTATTAATGGAGAACTGCTTATCTAAAAAGAAATAAGAACCACCCCAGATCCAAATGGTGCACTCACTAACCTTAGTGATTCACGTTACAGATAAACCCAAATGGGTGGGTGCTTCCTAGGGGCAAAAACTTACTATGCAAAAAAAAGGAAGGAAAAAACCTCTATATAGAGGAGCTACATCTAAACATAGATTAGAAATTATCCAATTGCCTTTATTATGTAGTTATCACAATATAACACACCACATACTGGCAGAATACTTCAAGAAACGTTTAACATTAAACAATGAGTTTCACACTACTGTTGTAAAAAAATAAATAAAACATTATTAAAAAAAAAAAAAAAAAAAAAAAAAATATATATATATATATATAATATATATATATATATATATATATATATATATATATATAACACACACCCCAGGGTATAATAGACTAGATAAATGGTGAGCTATCACATGTAATTGAATAATAATAATAATTATTACTCAAACCCTAACTGCTAGTACCCGGTTACTTGTAAGAAGTGACCAACAGAGCACACGCAATTGATAAGCTGGTTATATTGATCCATGTGCACTGGAGGGCACATCTGATTCTGCTAAAGAGATACCAATATAAATGAAAAATTATATGAAAATTATAATGTAATTATACCAAATACAGAAACAATGTATCACTATAGATCAAAAAGAAATCAATAAATCTTTTTAACCAAATAGGACGACCAACCTGGGAACCCTGTACAAATATCCAGAATTATAATTGATCAGGCTGGACATTCACCCATAGGGTAATTCTCACCAACCACAATGAAAAAAAGCGCATAAGCCCTAGGGCCAAAGCTCAATGTGCATTTCGCCCACAATGGGCTTCCTCAGGGGCACTGGTGATATAATTGATCTGGTTATCTACCCAATTTGTCCAAAACATATTCATCCCATACTTTATTGCAGAACAGGCAAACAGGGTTTCGGCCTGGCCTTCTGTACCATATGCAAGTCTAAAGGCATTGTCTAATAATCTTCTTAATTATAGAGAGCCACTAATCAAAAAATACTTTCTGGAGATTGGTGATTAGTAAGTGTTACAAAAGCAGGCCATTACAAAAGCTGAGAGGTGTCTGATGTAAGGCCACATTCAATGTTGCACATTTTATCCATATACACTGTGGATTCAATTTCTAAATTTCTAGTGACCAAAACTCTTGGCATATACTGTACACCACCAATTGGCATCAATTGATGTTGAATATATCATATCCAGCATATGAATACTGTGTTTCAGAGAACCAATGCCAACCTAGTAACAAATGCCATATTGCCATTAGTGTGGTCGCCTGAAGACGGATGTGTCTGGTGGGGCTGAAGAAAAATGTAGGCAAGTACATATAATCTGTTTAAACTTCATTGGCTTTGAATAACCAGGCATCCTGTCATGTATGACTGTCTACACACTTATACCATGGAAGTCTGTCTCAAATAAAGCAGTACTTTTACTGCTGAGATTATTTTATTTGAAGATGCTGAACTAAGGGATATCACTGTTAAATGTGAATAAAATATTTCACTTTATTGTGTTACATGTGCTAGCTCCTCCTCAACAATGTGTTCTCAGGGTTGCATTTAAAGGGGTCCTGTCACCATAAGAAATAATTCCTAATTCTATTGTTTGTTAAAGAAAATAAAATGTGATTACAATATAAAAATGATTTAAATCTCGTTTCCTTCATTCTTTTGTAATCCACAATTAGAGCGCATAGGTGAGCACCATTGTGTGAACACGGTTATCAAGGTATCCCAAAATTGTGTTCATGTGGAGGAGACCAGATGCCCATGTCCATCCATTGGCTACACAGATAAAGACAGTGAGGAGGGAGGAGAAATATAAGGAATGCAGTGACGTCTGTATAGAGGTGGGGCAGGCAACATATAAATGACAGCTGAGATTTATAACAAGTATGGGTGTGTTCACGGAAAAAAGAATTTGGGTTTCATGTTAAAGGAATTTTATTATACAGCTTTTTATGCCTGGGTCACAGATCTACTATAAGATATATGTATAAATAGGAGCCCATTAACTTGCTTATAGGTAGGAGAATTTTAATCCTATTCTCAATTGTTATTAAGGCCAACAGCATACTAGACATTGTGACCGCAACAGTGGTTATCCAGAATGCTCGGGAGCTAGGGCTTTCCCGATAAGGTATCTTTCCGTAATTTGGATTTCTATACCTTAAGTCTACTAAAATTTAAACATTAAATAAACCAAATAGGATTGTTTTGCCACCAATAAGGATTAATTATATCTTAGTTGGGATCAAATACAAGGTACTGTGTTATTAATACAAAGAAAAAGGAAATAATTTTAAAAAAATGTAATTATTTGGTTAAAATAGAGTCTATGGGAGACAACCTGCCTGAAATTTGTAGCTTTCTGGATAAGAAGTTTCCGGATAAAGGATCCCATACCTGTACTTTGTCTGAAACACAGAAGTGTGTATTTCTCAGTAGGTTCCTCCAGGCAACCACCTGTCTCTTCCACAAGTAAAGTGTTTTCCATTCCTTTCCATAGGAAGCCGAGACAGGCAGTTTAGGTTTTCAATTACCTCCGGAGAGCACCTTAGTAAAACACAGAGTGTGCCATCCTGAACATACTAAATGGTATTCAGGATCACTGACCATACAAACAGTCAAAAATTAGCATTGTGTATTTCTATATTATTAGGGCGAACTGTCTCTTTCAAAATTATTTTATGGTCTTGAAAGAAGGCATTACATTAGCATGATTTTAACCGAATATCTTTTAGACATCATTTGCCTTTATTGTGTTAACATTTTACATTATTCAACAGGTTAACTTTTTTGTCAGACCGCTGAAAATTAAAGGAGAAGAAAAGGCTGTATTTACTTGGGGTGCCAAAAGTTAGGGAAAAGCCAAACTGTGCATGCGTCTGCCCTGGGAAATTTGAAGAAGGAAGCCAAACACTCCATGGTGCTTGCTGGAAGAATTCCGAGCCAGTGCAGTTTTCTGCTGATAGGAGCACTGGCAGGCCTGGATTTTCGGCGGGGCCTGGATTATTTAAATGTTGGTTGTGCATCTATTAGGTTATCAGGCTTCGAATTGCTATTTAGTATTAAACATGGGGCAAGGTAAAAAAACATTGTGGCCACACCCCCAATTACCATGCCAGTTTAACAAAAACACACCCTTTTTCCATGTTTGGAATGGCAGCATTAAAAGCACAATGTGCCCCAGAACAAGGACAGTGTCAATGCCGTCAAGTTTTAAAAAAAATCTTTATGGGGGTATGTGCCACAGAAACATTTTTCTGGCCCAGAAGTGACGTCAGGCGCATTTACACAACCTCCTCCAAAGCCACAGAATTCCGTACTGCGCATGCGCACATCAGGTTTTTGCCTGCGAATTGAAGAAAATCATCAGAAATCTGGGGAATGTTTAAGAGTAATGGAAGACTGGGTGATGGAGCCCAAAATCTGGTAATCCCTAACATATTGAGGCACCTGCATTTCATGACAGTAAGATCACTGCAGGAATGGCCAATGAGCACTCCATTAACCAAGGACATGCCAGTAAGATCACTGCAAAAAAGGCCATGAGAAGATCATTAACTTCAAACTGCTAATAAGGAAAAATGATTGCTGAAATTTTCCTAACATTGCAACCATACTTTTTGCATTTAGTTGCGTTTACTGGACCAGTTGTACTTGAGATGTGATTGTGTTTACTAGTCTGACATTTCAGACTCCAACATTATATTTAAAAGCTGGTACATAACAGATATATTTTCTGTGCAAATGTACTTTTCTATTGCAAATGTACTTTCTATTGCATAGTCTATATAGGAAAAGATGAAGTCAGCATTGTGACATTTATCTGAAGATATAATTAAACAAATATTTCAGTTATGTCTTCCACATGTTAATTTTAACTTGGTCAAATCTGTAAGAGTAATAAAAGTGACCTTAGATATCTAAGGCATGCATCTGGCCTATACCCTCATGCATTTATGTGTGTGTGTGTGTATATATATATATTAGGGATGCACCGAATCCACTTTTTTGGATTCAGCCAAACCCCCGAATCCTTTGCAAAAGATTCGGCCGAATACCGAACCGAATCCGAACCATAATTTGCATATGCAAATTAGGGATGGGAAGGGGAAAACATTTTTTACTTCCTTGTTTTGTGACAAAAAGTCACGTGATTTCCCTCCCCTAATTTACATATGCAAATTAGGATTCGGATTCGGTTCGGCCGGGCAGAAGGATTCGGCCGAATCATATATATATATATAATAAAATCGATTTTATTGACTCACTGAAATACAAAATCCTGAAAATAATCATTTTTTTCCACAATGCTCCCTCTTTATTATCCTAGCACTATGTCACAATGGATCAAATTATATGAATGTGTTTAAATATCACCCTCACTCATACTTATAATCTCAAGTCTTTTCTTCAAGCACGTGATATATGAAGAGAGCAATGTGATATTGCTGTGTGAAAAGGAACACCTGCACAAGGAATCTACAACTTCATGAAACATATGGATCAATAGCATTCAGTCTTAAACACCAGACAACAAATGTGTAGATGTGTGTGTGAAGGTAGAGGGCTGTGCCAATCACACCAACCAACAGCTGGTACTGAATGCACCTCCCCATCATGCCATCTATCCTTATGGGCTGGGACTCAATCGTCTAAACAATTACCTAAAAAAAAACATTAACCCATGTATGAGTGTGTATTTAGCGTATGTTTCTTTCTCTCTATAAAAACACACACACAAATATATAGGCACTTTGTGTATGAACTGTGTATATGTGTGCTCAGTATGAACACCCTCTAGATTAAACGCCTGCATGAGATGGATCTGCTGACCATTAGTTTCGGTCTGTTTGTTGCATTGTTTCTTATTATTCCCCTCTTCATACAGCACAAGAAAAAAGGCTAAGATCCTGAATGCTGGGCCCTTTCTATTTACATTTTCCCCATCACTTACCTCACAATGGAAAAACCTGAATGTTTTAGAAATCAGTGAGAATTATGTTGGGTCTTCAAATAAAATCATAAAAACCATTTGTATGTTTGAGTGCCTGTCCAGTACTGTATCATTGAGTTGCATGGGAGCAGTCTCTGAGTGTGTGTTTGTGTGCAGTATGTGATTTTTTTAAATATATATATATATATATATATATATATATATATATATATATATATATATATATATACACATGCTTCACATCTATGTAGTGAGTGTGAGCAGTACATATGTACATGAATCAGCATGTGTTAGTGTGTTGAAAGAGTACATATATGTATGCGTGTAGTATTCAAGAACATCAGTACATGTGCATTTTGTGTGACACCAGAATGTGTGTAGAATTCTGTGTGCACAATGCATTGCAAGGTAAAAGCAGTATATGTTGTGTATATGCAGAGTATATGAGTGTATGTGCTGTGTATGAGTGAGCAGTGTGCAGTACATGTGTATGTAGTATTTTTGAGTGTGTGCAGCATGTGTGTATTACATACATTAAGTGATACAGGCTTTTTCTTTCTGTTTTTTCCCCATCTCTCTTGTCATTCAGACTGTGTCCTCATTATCTCCTGATCAATAAATTGAGTCTTCACAGAGATGTGAGGAGGAAAAGCAGCAAGAAATAAACAGGAGGAGTAAAAGGAGAGGGGGGAAGAGAAAACGAGAGAAAGGTAAAATTGACATCTGAAGTGAAAGGGTACCCAAAGAGATTAACAAGGGTAGATACAAAGGGGGAATTAGAAATACCATTTTAGAAAACAATAAAGAGAATCATGGGGGGGGGAGAAACAGCATGAGTTTGGGCTACAGGTATAGAAAAGTGAGGGAGGCGAGAGTGAAAGAAAGAGAAAGTGATTATATAAAGAGAACCATACAAAGAGGTGAGATAATTGAAATTTACAGCATGGAGAGGTGAGAAGTGGAGAAACAGGAATGGGGGGAAAAAGGAAGAGAGGAATACAAGAAGAAGAAAGAACAGAAAGGGGTGACAGATTAGAAAACAGAGAGACTGGCGCTGGAAAAGAGGCAGAAATGAGTTATGGGAAAGACAAAGTGAGAGAGGTGCAAGACAAAGTGAGAAAGGCGAGAGACCAAGAGAAAAGAGATAGGAGGGGTAGACAGAATGAGTGAGTGGGAGAGAAGACAGTAATATTAGAGGGGAGGTGAGAGACAGAGTGCTGAGAAGAGGAGGAGAGAGGGCGTACAGGTGAGACAGAGGGGACCTAATTGCAGCAGAGGACAATCCTGGGCAAGTAATATGAAAGAAAGTGCAGGTGTGAGTCTCACAGAGGGAAGGCATCTGAAAAACAAAATTTAGGTGCAAAAGGGGAGGGACACACAGAGAGAGGCAGAGGAACTGCAAACTGAAGGAAAAGCCAGTCAGAATCAAAAGAAAAGTATCGAGGGAGATCAGAAGGCAGAAAGAGAGAAAAAAAAGATAAGCCAAGAGAGTGATAGGTAAAGAGAGAAAGCAGAGTGTACAGAGGGCAAAAAAAGATGAAAAGAGGCATTGAAAGAGTAAGGGAGAGATTATAGAATGAGAGGGGGGGAAAATCAACAGAGGGAGTGAGACAGAGCAGTGTTGACAGACAGAAATTAATCAATAGGCAGACAGGAAGAGACACAGGGAGAGGAGAGACAGAGAGGCACTGAAAGAAAGAGATACTGTTTTTAAAAAGAGAGGGAAAGAAGAGAGAGAGTGAGAGAGGCAGGCAGCTAGAGGAGAGAGATATAGAGGGAGAGAAGAGGGGGAGGGAGGGGGCATCCATTTTTGTGGCGGGGATTTGAGCTGCTTTTGTGTAACTCTCCCTGAGAGATCGCATGCTTGATGAAAGGCCCTTAGAAAATGCAAATTGCAGCACGCATGAAAAGCACAAAGAGGCATCTCGCTGTCCCTGCCATGGGTTTAATTCTTCACCAACCACGTAGCACTGACGTCGGGAGCAGATAATCTCTTCTGTGGCCGGGAGTAGTGTGAGTATAACACACAGACTTTCCTGCTCGGGGAACACTATTTTAGCCATTTATTAGCACTCATTGGCGCCTGCCTGCTGCTAGCGCTGCTACTGCTTCTCGGGCTGTGCGTGGAGCAGGGAATGGGCTCGCTTCATTTCGGGACATGTTTTTGTGTGTTTGGACTTACAAAAAAGGCAGCCAAAAAAATGGAATTATTGGGAAAAAACTTAGCAGGTGCAGAGGGGAGTGAAGGGGAAGGGGAGGGGGAGAGAAAGGGAGGGAGAGAAAGAGAGAAGAGAGAGGGAAAGAAGGAGAGAGGGAAGCGGAGAGAAGGGGCGGAGAAACAAACGGTGTGAGAGAGAAGGAGAGAAAGAGAGAAAAGGGAGAGAAGAAGAGAAGGACGAGGCCAGAAAGACAGAGGGATGATAGAGATGTAGAGAAATGCGGGATGGGAACAGACACCGACAAGAAGAAGACAAGTGGCCAGAAGCAGAGGAAAAAATAAGGCTGATTAGGAAAGAGTCCCTATACCGGCGAGGAAACATTATAGGAAGAACAGTGCAACTTTTTTTAGCTTAAACTGTGTGTGTGTTTTCTGTGTGTCTGTGAGCTGGGGAGAGGGAGAGGGGGGGAATGTGAGAATAAAGGAGGGAGGGTTAGGGGAATGAGAGGGGCTTTGTACTGAGAAGCAGTGGGG
Source organism: Xenopus laevis (assembly GCF_017654675.1). Lineage (NCBI taxonomy): Eukaryota > Metazoa > Chordata > Amphibia > Anura > Pipidae > Xenopus > Xenopus laevis. The sequence goes on from NC_054371.1 coordinate 155,679,660, forward strand.
GGGTGAAGAGAGAGAAGGAGGGGGCACTACAGAATAAGGTGAAAGGATTTTTGGGCGAAAGAAAGAGAACTGGAATAAAGCAGCGAGGGGGCAGGGATATAGTTTTAACCCTTCGGACACAGGACTTGTGACAGGGCAACTTTTAGCAAGTCACAAAACCCCTTCACTGCCAGCGGATTCTGCACAGAAGTGAATTAAGGAGCAAACTGGCAGTCAAGAGGTTAAGTGGGGTTCAGTAACGGATGGGATCTCGCCACCCGCCCCACGTATACATGCCCGCCTGTCTGTCTGGGGCCTGGGCAGGGAGGGGGTAGAATGAGGCCTTGTGATTTTCTGTCTCTCCCTCTCTCTGTCTCTATTACATGGCTCAGTGAGTCTGAGTAATGAATGTGTGATGAAATTACATGGGCACACACACACACACACACACACACACACTGGGACACATCCACACATACAATCAGACACATACAGGATCACATACAAAGGGTACAGACATAAGCACAATACCTTGCCACATGTACACACACACACACACACACGTACATATGTTACACTGTATATACAATCACAGGGGTATAAATAATCCCAGGAATGGGGATTCATATTCACAGACACACCAGGGAATGCTATCTCAGACCAAGAATACACACAAAGAATTGTGTGCACAGATACTGATATAAATAGGCACAGACACGCAGGGCACTAACCCGGACACATAAGGATACGATCACCAGTGAACAGACATACTTATAGGGTTTCATACGCAAAAAAGAGAATGACAGTAACAAAGCAGAATGTATATAAACAGGATATCCTGTTAAATACACCACCTTAAAACAGCACATACAGAAAGTCAAATAATACAAGTGTATATGTATATGTGTGTGTGCGTGACAAACAGGATTTTGCATTAATAGCACAGCTATTAATTCAAAGCAGAAATGGGCTATACATAACACAGAAGCACCATAATTGTATAGCTGTATATTTATAGCTTATATTACACAAATGCATGTAAGCGTTTCCACTATTTTGCACCTGGTTCTGCTGCTCTAAACTGTAATTTCTGGATTTAAAAATAAATCTATTTAAAAGGAATGATAGGCTTGCATATGCAGAAAACTACACACACTCCTAAGGAGTCAGACACAGAAATATATGCTCTTAGGGATATGTACAGAATATATGGACACAGTTAAAATAATCCATTTGGGGATGGGGGGTACAGATCTGCAAGGATTAAGGCCTTGTGGACATTGGTTTGTGTTGTGTGCAACAAATTACAACCACTTGGGGTCCAACAGATTGAATTTCACTTGCATTTTAGTACAATAATGCCCTATTCGTATCATGGCAGGCAAATGCAAAACTTCTGTACATCACAGTCTTGTTAACTGAACCTCCATAATCAATATAGTTCATCAATTATCTTTGTGTGGAATGCTACTATGTATGAGCCCTAAAAGTAACCACACACCTTCAGGTATCCAACCAATTTTGAATCCAACAGATTTTGTAAGAAGGGCCATGCATGGTGATGGTCAAATACAGGTTTTCAATTTTGTCTGATATGCAGTGGATATGTTTGCATACTGTGTATGTTCTGTGAACCCCAACAAAAAATAGTGCTTCAAAAGATGACAGTTTGTAAAGGGTTTGCCTATCAAATTGCGAGATGGCTTGTAAAAAATGACGCCTAATGGCCAGATGTTTGGGCAGTATGGTCAAAATTTGCCAAATTATTTGACAAACTCGGATTTAAACATAGATGGGAATCTACACAAAAACACTTTTTGACCTTTTTTGGGTTAACCCTCTGCTTACTGGCAGCGGTATCTGAAGACACGTTGCTAGACAACCAGTTTTTCTTCCCATAGGGTTATATTTAACTTGCAAACATAGAATCTACAGTGCTGACATGTTAGTACATCTGCATCAACTCCATAGATTCTACCTTCTATAACACACAAAAGGTTAAAACAATCATAAAGACAGTTTATGTTGGCACAAGTGGCTATTGAGGGAGATTAGTTGGCCATCGACAAATAGCCTCTTCTTTGGGCGACTAATCTCCCACAAATGCCTTCCCGTCGGCTAGAATGTACAGTAAATCGCCAGCAGGATGGCACTTGGATTGCTTCGTTTTTTCGAAGTCGCTCAAAGTTGCCTCACGAGGAAGCAAATTACATTCTAGCCGACGGGAAGGCCTTTAGGGGAGATTAATCGCCCAAAAAAGAGGCGATTTGTCACTGGGCGACTAATCTCCCCCAGTTGCCACTAATGCCACCACGCTAAGAAACTTTGGCACAAGACTAATTTCATCAGTCTACCCTACCGGGAAATTTCCTTAAAGGGGCTGTTCAAATGTAATTGAACCTTTAGTAAATTGTTGAAAATCTAGAACAATTTCCAAATGGTCTTCATTTTTTATTTGTTGTTGTTGAAGTATCTCCTGTTTGGAATATTAACGACTATCAGGCTTGTAGGGTTCTATGTACCCTTGCAACCAGACAGTGGTTAGGAAGTCAGAATTGAAAATAAAAAGAAGAGAGCGTCTATAAAAGGATACAAATTAAATAACATTAATAGCAACAAAAATGTAGCCTCACAGTAGATCAGATTTTTGGTTGCTGTATTAAGTGACCTTGAAAATCAGAAAGAACTTTGATGTGCCTTAGTGGATATTCATGCATAGTGAAAATGTAGTCTTTATATCTAAATGCTATCTTAGAGCACGGTGTTTCTTTCAAAATGACTCCCTAGTTGAGTACATATATATATACATACAGTATATAGTTCCAGGACCAGGCAAGAAAGAAGGCTGATGCCAGTTTAGGGGCTGATTCTCCACCTGCATTTTTCCATAGGCTAAGAATCAGACCTGTGTTGCATTAGCCTTAGGGGTGTAGCTAAATACCCATTGGCCCCAGTGCAAATTTAGCAGCTCTCCTCAAACAAACCCAAAATATTTTAAGTCTCTAGTGACTACCAGTTTCTGCATCCCTCTTTCCCTTACTGCCTATATACCTTAAAACCTGCAGATATTATTGGGAAAAGGAGTTGTCTTAATGCAGATTTTTATCAGCGAGTGATTATTTGAGCTCCAGACCCCCTTAGGCTCATAGAGATTCAATACTCCTTTTAACATCCGCATACCCAAACGCCCCAATTTGGAACTTTAAACCTTGACAAAAATTCAAATAGATGATCAGATGCATGAATCTTGAATCCGCTTGAATCCGCTTGAATCCGAAAATACACCCATCTTAAACCTTTCGAGGTCATGTAGAAGCCAATGGCAGAGGTCCATTGAACCATTTGATTCAAGCTATTTCCAGGGTCTCAAAAAAAAATCTAGTTTTTTCTCATCCTTAAAATAGATTTTTGACCAAAAAAATAACCTCAAAAACTCGAATTTTCATGGAAAACACAAATCGATCCTGAATAAATAACCCCTTGTGTGTTGGCAATACACTGGAATGTAACTTGTAAAAAAATATATACAGATGCATACACCCAATACACAAGGCGATTAAGATTCAGGCAAAAGTATATGAACCTGCTCCCTGGGATTAAATAAAGTGTGCACAAATGAAACTGAATTAATTCAAAGTAAAATATATAACTTCCGGAAGTCATACATATACCTGCTTATGGAACTTAAGGGACCAGTTTAGTTCTTGATGATATCCCCCAGCCACTGGGCTGGAAAGGCAGTCAAGAGGACCCTGGTGAATTCTAGTTTATTTACCAGCACTTCTATATGGGACACAACCATAATGGTATATACAAACCAGGAATCCGCAACAGGACTTCCCATACAATCATTTTGCACATCATCTAGACTCATGCTCACCAGGATTTTCCTACATCTAAACATACTTGCTTGAATAACTCCAGGAGGCATATGCAAACTCACTGGACATGTCAAACTTCTATGTATATACTTATTATAAATGTTCCCAGTACATCAGGCACTGGCATTCCGTAAAAGTGTAGCATAGCTACAGCCATGGGGAATCCCTGCAGGACACTCCCAGGCCTGAAAGTTTCCCATCTAGTGTAGACTTGAATATGTTATTGAAGTTGCCATATCTAAGTAATACTAAACATACATCCATATGCAATATTTGCACTAACATTCCATACCCTACAGTCTACATGTGCATCACAAAGTTCTGGATTCCCACTTTTAGGAACTTCCATTTCTTATTCCTTCAAAAAAGCACGTGGTCACATATAGGCCTAAATTCAATTCCATGAGATAAACTTTATGGTTTGTGTTGTGCAAACTCCATTGAAGTTTATGGAAAAATGTGAATTAGGAGATTTTTTTTCATTGAATTGAATCTGGTCCATATCGACAAAGAATCATACACAGCCATCATGGCAACTCAAATTAAAGTTAGGCCTGCACATAGAAAAGTACCAAAAATGGATATGTTGGGAATTATGTATGGCCTACTGTATATGTTTTGCTATTAAACATGTCACATAACACCTAGAGGGTTATTTACTGAAATCCAAATTTAGCTCATATTTTATTAAAAAAACCATGACCAAACTCCCATGCTCGATTTTAGTAAATTTTTTAATAAAAACTGGGTTTGATCGGATTGCAGAAAAAAGCAAACAAAAACCCGAATCGCTCAAATTTCTTGGGCTTTTTCCCAAATTGCTCGAATTTTTTGAGTTTTTGCTCGAAAACCCAGAGAAAGTTAGATTTTTTGTCTAAACCCAGGGCAGACCGTGAAAACTTCAAATTGGGATAGGTGCATCTCCCATTGACTTATACAGGACCTCGACAGGTCTGAGATGGCGGATTTTCAGATTTGGGCTTTTTGTAGCATTGGAGTATAATAAATCTAGAAAAATATTAATTTTTTTTTTCTTTAAAAATCTAGTTGATATTTTAACATTCGGATTTTAATAAATAACCCCCCTAATGTAGCCAGATAGCACATTATCCCTTGCAATACATTTTTATTATTTTTAAAAGAGAGAATTATATTTATTAATAGGATTCTATGTTTGTATTTAGGTAATCTGTTGCCTCATGCTTTTATAACAAGTACAGCATTTTCTAAGCACTTTATGCTGATTTCCCTTTTACATTAGGGCACCTTTGGTTGTTAGAGGATGATGGGGATGGTAGTCAAGGAACAGCTGTCATTGTATTTTTCAGATTCTTTGTAAAAGGGCTTGATCATATCATATCTAAGTTTCAGTTCCTTATATAGTATCCCCTGTCCCAATTGCTAAAGCTCATTTATTTTTCTCTCATAGTTATACAGACCCCGAAGCCACACACACAAATACCTTGTTTCTTGCTTTCTTTCCTAATTCCTCCCATATGGATTTCTTTGTCTCCCCTGAGTCATGCTATTATGTTTTCTTTAGTTACTAGCAAGTTTAGAGTTGGGTGGGGGGCAGGGAAATTCAGGAATGTTAAGTCTTTAAACAACAAAAATGATGTAAACCGAAATGACTAAATTTTGAAATTTCAGATGCTAAACGTCTCCCAGCCCCCGGTCAGGTACAGCTTGAGGAATTATTATGCCAATAATAATGTTAATTTTATGAATAGGAGGTTGGAGGTTTATTAATAAAGTGAGTGACTGCTGACTTACATTTGTCAACTATATGATATTCTGACGGTAGGGGTGTTATTTACTAAACCTAGTTTTTTTCAAAAAATTGAAATTGAGTTTTTGAGGTGGAAAAAACTTTTTGAGGTTTTTGCTAAAAATTGCTAAAAGCCTGAATCTCAAACCTGCCGAGGTCATGTAGAAGTAAATGGCAATTGTCCCTTTTACAATTGCCCTAATTGTTCTGGCTGGGTTTCGTCCGATAATCCGAAAAATTTGGGGGTTTCAGGTGATAAAAAAATGTATGACTGGAATCATACACATTTTTTGGATTGGACGCCCAAATCACTAGATTTTTTGGGTTTTCGATTTGACGCCCAAATCACTAGATTTTTTGGGTTATCACTGATAACCCAAAAAATCAGGTGATTTGGGCATCAAATACAAAAAATGTGTATGATTACACAAATATGAGTTTGGAGTTTGGTCGAGCTTGGTTTAATAAAAATATAAGATACAAAGTATCTGTAGTTCATCTAAAACTCTCTTTTAGAGAAAGAATTGAGATTTCCAAAGCTTTATAATGAAGTTCAAATGTGGTTTTAATTTTTTTATATATTTATAGGGAACTGGTACAAGCAGCCAGTGAGACAGAATGAATGTTTAACCTGCACAGGGATAAAAGCTAAAACAGGAGGTTAGTGAGTCATCACCTTAGTTGTACACAGGTAGACTGCTAATTTAGCACCTGTCACTAGGGTTGCCACCCGGCCGGTATTTTACCGGCCTAGCCGGTAAAACACCTGCCAAGGCCGGGGCTGGTATTACAAATTTACCGGCAATGTAGCTGCCGGTAAATTTGTAATACCCTTAAAAAGACCCCTCGGCCCGCCCCCAATCGCCTGTAAACTTAACTTGTCTATCGGTTTTTGGCCGTGCTCCGCCCCTTTGTGTCACAACCCCACCCTCTTTGACGTTACGCCACACCCCTTTTTGTACCCGCCCCCCCACCAGCCGGAAAAAAAAATTGCAAAAGGTGACAACCCTACCTGTCACCCTAATAAATAATTCTAAATTATTTTCTATTGTGTTTGTCAAGCAAAATATAACAACTATAAAATTATTTAAACCATATATTGGACACTGTAATTAAGGCAAGCTCTACATCACCCCAAAATCTTGTTTATACACCAGAATAGGGACCTTATGTCCATGTACTGGCTGCACAATAAGATGGTGATGAGTGAGGGGAATGTGAAGAAAAAGTGACATCTAGGAGGTGCTGAATGGAAAGTGAAAGTTATTGCCTGCCCTGCATTTGTGCTTGAGGCATAGAGGAGGGGCAGGCAATATATGATTGACAGGTGATATATGCATCTATTAATAGAAAAAAAAAAGTTTCATGTTTAATTTGAAAATGATTTTTATTATACAGCCCTTTATGTTTGGGTGACAGCCCCCCTTTAAATGAGGTTGTTTTTTTATAGAGAGGATCCCTATTTTAGAAGCATTGTCTGTCAGAAGACCTGGTTGGATGAGGCCAATTGAGAGCATTGCTCATATTCTTTTGTTACAGGTTAGATTGAATTATTTCCCACTGTTTTATGAACATTTTGACTGATTGATCATTTTATTGTAGTACAGGTATGGGATTGGTGATCCAGAATGCTCAGAATTATGGGAAGGCCATCTCCCATAGACTCCATTTTAATCAAATAATTTACATTTTTAAAAAGATTTCCTTTTTCTCTGTAAAATAAAACAGTACATTGCACTTGATCCCAACTAAGATATAATTAATCCTTCTTGGAGGTAAAAATCCTGTTGGGTTTATTTAGTGTTTAAATGTTTTATTAGCAGACTTAAGGTATGAATTTCCAAATTACTGAGAGACCCTTTATCTGGAATTCCCAAGTTCCCGAGCTTCTGAATAACAAGTCCCATACTGTATTACCTAAAGCATAATTGACTTGTTAACCTTCAGTTGCTGCCTTGCCCTCCCAAAATATGATGCTAGTGCCCAAAGGTTCAACTTTTTGCACTCCCAGAATGGAACACAAAGGTTTGTGGCTTTCTCTGTATCCAGCACTTACTGTACAGGAGGCCCCTAGAATGTGCAAGGCAAGACTACTAGGGGCACAAGGTGTTTGGGAGTAGTGATGTGCGGGTCGGCTTTTTTCCATACCCACCCTCCCTCCACCCGAGCCCGACTTCCGGGTCCAATGAAGTCACAAAAGGGAAATGCTGGAAGCCAGCATTTGTAAGGTCGCGGGCGACCCGGAAACGGGGGTGCAAGGTCGGCCCAAACCAACCCGACCCGTGGGCCCCGCAGGTATCGGCTGGCCTGCACATCACTATTCGGGAGCTCTGTACAAGGTAGGGCAATAGGGCAGCACTTACCCTAATGCAGGCAACCATGCCCAGATTTGCATTAACACCATATATCTCTGTACATAAGTAAGGTTATAATCCCCCTAATGCTTGCTGCAGCCCAACATTTTCAAATGCATTGTCTTCATACATTTGCCCTATGGCCAAACGATCGGAGCACAACGACAGGCATACCAGCCAATGGGACGAGGACCACATTAAGTAGCTTATGCGGGTCCTCTGGCGGGAAAATCAAACCTGCCCGATTGAGATCTGGCTGAATTTTGGCCAGATACCAGTCTGGGAGGCTGAGGGGGCCCATGAGCTGCTGAATCTGTCTAAAGGACCCAAATCTGCAGCTTAACTCTGCACTGATAAAATTGATCTGTCTGTTTCAGAAACACTACTATAGTTCATATAAACAAGCTGCTGTGTAGCAATGGCGGAAATTGTAAAAGGCTATATGGCACAGGTTAACACCATTATGTTCTACAGAGCTTATCTGCTATGTAATTGAGCCTTTTTTCTTTGAATGGCTGCCCTCATTGCTACACAGCAGCTTATTTATATAAACAATAATAGTATTTCTGAAGCAAACACAGCAGTTTTATCAGTGCAGGGCAACACTGCATTATATTTTTATTACTTTAAAACACTTATTTTTTTGATGTTACTGTTTCTTTAAGGTGGCCATTGACACACAGATATTATTGTAGGAAACAAAAGTTTTTTGTTTTCGCTGCGTGTATGGCAGGAGACAAGCTGACCGATATCAGCAAAAGACTTGTATATCGATCGGATGGTCGGCTGGGCAGGTAGGAAAATTATATCAGACGAGGGTTTACTGCTGAACCTTCAGATGCAGGTAGAATTCTATTGTTTCTACTTGAAGGGTCTGGACAACAATCTCCCTGAACTGCCTTCCCCCTGCCCTCCGCCAGCTAAAATGAAAATAGCCTGGGGGAAGGCACACGCGGCACTTCGTTTTCCGAAGTCGCCTGAGGTTTCTTTGTGAGGCAACTTTGGAAAATGAAGCGCAGTTCTGGGAGATTGTCGCCCCGAATAAGAGGAGATTTGACTAATCTCCCCGAATCTGCTCGTGTGGCTAGACCCTAAATGTCTGTAATGAAAACCAACAATTATGGTTGCAGGAAAGATTGTAATTGTTAAGTCTATTGCCACCTTTAGTGTGTATAAATTGGAATTGCCACATGTAAAACCAACATACCATCTTCCACATTTTCTCACTGGATCACTGAGAGACATTGCCCTTATGCAAAGGATATCTTTACCATGGAGGATTTCTTTAGCATGGAGGTGGTGAGAACCTCCTTTTTAGAATATCTAATTAATGAGTTGTGGAGTAAGCACTGTCTGAATAGAAAAGGAACTTAATGGTAAAGGTGCACAGCCAGCAGCATGATATACAGCAATGTGAGAAATGTTCTGGGTGGTAAAAAGGTTGAGTGTTTCTCTGTGAAAGGGAATTCTCTTTATTATGTATGTTATTCTACGCATTCTTGCTCATTTCCATACTGATAGAGCCTTAACCCTATGTAATACATTTAATGTGGAGTTGTTGTTGTTGACAGGGAAATGTCACTTTCTAGGGGAATGAAAGTTTGCCATTAAAGCTAAGAGGTGAAAAAAATATTTGCACGCATCCTTATAAAAACAATTTTGCTATTACAGATAAGACTGCGGGAATAGGACAGCAAATAACTAGAGGTGGTTAGTCAGCTTTCATTTTTGAAGTCAGAACTGCTAGCATTATGAGCTGACACTCTGATCCTGTCTTTATAATGTAGAATGACTCAACCCTTTTACCATTGCAGCTGCTTCCTATTATTATATACATTCTGATTCACCATCTTATCCACGGACAGAAATAAACTAGGATATGTAGAAACACAGCAGCATTCAAACCTACAGGGAATAAGTAATGTGTAGAAGCAGGAAAAAAAAAATGTCAGTGTTGATACTGCAAAATTCAAAGATCCATTATGTATAGTATGTAAATGCTACTATTCCTTGTTAGAATTTGATATACAAAACACAACCTGTGCTGCTTTCAGCAGACCTTCAGTCACACAGCAGTAGCCTAAATACATATCTTTAAATGCTAAGATATTTTAATTAATGTATTGTATACAGATATACAGAGACTTAGGGGGCTAATTTAGGGACATATTTATAACATTAAAATTTACACCACAATAAGAAAGCAATTTGTGGAAAAATGTATTTCAAACTAATAAAGTTGTGCCAGTACCATACCCACATTTTTGTTTGTGCATAAATTCCATAAATAAAAGTTATTTTGCAGTTATTTTTCACCTCCTGGAGCCTCGTCTATGGGAGTCCATGGAAATAAATGGTAACAAAAAGCATTTTACTACGTCTGCTAGTTTCTGCACGTTTTCTACAAGTGGTTACACTATCGCTACAAAGGTTTCTAAAAAAAATACAAAAGGAAGAGGATTGGCCAGATTATAAATCATAGGGTCTAATTGTGAAACACAAAACTTTGCAGTGTAGGGAATCCGTAGAATGCTTGTACAATTGATATTGAATGTGACATTCTGGAAAATCACAATGAGTCATACAAATTCTGTTTGCTTCCCTCTTTAGGAGACCGAGCAATCACCGCTCCCTTTGGAAGAGATAATACCATATACCTTAGCAATGGACTCTATCCCTCCCCATCTCTGCCATTCCTCTCCAAAGAGTTCAACCTCGTCTCCTGTGAGCCCTTTGCCTTTGCCACAAGTGATGCCTCAGCTAGCAAATAGACCACCTGCATCCCCACCACCGCCATTGTCTCCTGTTCACATATCTCCCCCTCCTGCTTCTAATTCTCCCACTCCCACTGCCTCTTTACCTCACGTGACTTGTCTTTCCCTTTCCACTCACAGTTCATCTCCTCTTGCCCCCATAAGCCCTCCTGCTGCATCTCTTCCTCTTTCACCTTCAACAGTTTCTCCCTCTCCCTCTCCAGTTTCACTTTGCCCAACAACTGACAGTATGTCTGCTCAAAGAGTAACACTCTGTCCTCCTTCTGTATCTCCTTCCCCACCTGTAATCCCTCTCTCTCCACCGCCACCACCTATATCACCCTCAGATGATTTTACTTCTCCTGAGCCTGCCTCACTCTGTCCCCCTGCAGTTTCTCCTGCTCCTTCTCCTCCTGCAACCTCAGTGTCTCCATCTATTCCAACTATGACTCCCTCCCCACAAAATCCAGAATCCTCTCCTATTTTTTCTCTTCCTCCAGCCTCTCCCTCTCCACCGCCATCTTCCCTCTCACCCTCCCGGGCATCCCCATCTCCTACCTCTCCCCTGCCTTCCCCTTCAGCCCCAGAATCCCTTCTTGGACTGTCTTTTGCTGATGAAGAACTGGATCTTCAGCGTCATTCCAATGGCTTTGCAGATGGAGCAGGCTCAAAGTCACGCCAGTTCCCATGCAACATATGTGGAAAGCAATTCCGTTTTATTAGCATCCTGTCACTTCATGCAAGCACACACAGGGTACGTGGACCCCTCACTCTGGGTCGTGGAGGCCCCAAGACTCAATATGCAGTGAACACCCAGAGGTCTTTGCTACTAGGGCCCCAATGCCAAAAAGATACTCCCTACTCTGTTATCAAAAATTCTACTCCTGAAGATGTAGAGCAGAAAGTTCCTTTATTGACCGTACCTGCTCCTCTCCGCCACCCCTGCCCTTTTTGCAAGGGCAAATTTCGCAAGGCAGCTGAGCTAGAGCGTCACCTGCGCATCCTTCATCGACCTTATAAGTGTCACCTATGTGACTTTGCTGCATCTCAGGAGGGAGAGTTAGTGGGTCATGTGGAAAAAAAACATGCTGCCCCCCAGCAGCCTAAACCTCTTCCTCCACCGTTGCCTACCCCTGCTCCCTCTCCAGCACTGCCCCCTGCTGAATTCAAGTGTGAGATATGCTCACAGAGTTTCACTCAGTCTTGGTTCTTAAAGGGTCACATGCGGAAGCACAAAGATTCTTTTGACCATCGATGCTCTGTCTGTGGACGATGCTTTAAGGAATCCTGGTTCCTAAAAAATCATATGAAGGTACACCTGGGCAAGATAAAGGGAGTTGGGGGGCAGGATCCGCCTGCTCATCAGCCTCCTCAAAGTGCTCACACAACCACATCTTCGCAATCACCTCCTTCCTCCAGACTTCTTGGGTATCAAAGCTTTTATTCTGGCCTTCTCTTGAGACTTCCACCTCCTGGAGATGCCACGTGTTCCCAGATGCTACAAGCAACTGCCAGGGCAGTTCAGGGAGGAGAAGGTAATCAAGATGGATCTGGAGCAACTGGACGACTTCAAGCATTAGGAGTCATGGGTAAGGGAGCTTCATCCAGGGTTTGCTAAATTAGGGCTCTTCTGGAATCGTACTGAAAACTGTTGGCTATTCAGGTAGGGCAGTTAAATTTACGATACCATGCCATTAACATTCCAAATACTTTTAAACAGAGCTTCTTAAGAAGCATTGTTTCACAGTAATTGGATTGTTTAAGAATTTTACTGGTTGGAGAGAGGAAAGAAACGGCTAGAGGATTGAACTACAAGGACCCTTTGAAAAAAGAACTTTTTCATACCATAAACCCTGCCACATAAAATAAAATTGCCCTATATTTTTCTACTTTGTCATATTAAATCACTGGCATGACCTGATGCTTGATAACAGGGAAAGCTTTGCTGAAACAGGGAAAGTGACAATAAAAATTATCCATATTCATGTTATCCATATAGTCCTCGAGTGGATACTTCGAGCACTCATAATTGTCAAGACCTTTATATCTCCTAATACTGTCCATGGTCTCTGGAACCTGTTGACACATTCAAAGTTTACTGGTGTCAAATCATTGAAAGTAGTGGAAAAGATGCTTCTGACACTGGCTTCTTAGAACCTTAAGTAATTTAATATACTAAAATAATACAGAAGCTATTGTATTTCTGCATTACGCTCTGAAACATAGTCATTGTAAAATTCTACCAACTTTTGATTTAAAGAAAGGATAATAAGCGCAAGCCACTTTATGGCAATACGTAAACGAGGGGGGGGGGATTGATTGTGGATCCTGGAATTTCCAGATTCTAAATGTTTTCTCAGATCTTCAATCTGTTCATGAAATATCTCTTCCATAGATAAGAATGGATGGAGTGTTAATGCCTCACAGGCTGAGAGATCTCGAGGAACATCAGGTAGAGACTGTCCTTTCTGTGCCAAATCCTTCCGTTCTTCTCACCATCTGAAAGTACATCTTCGTGTACACACAGGTAACCGTTGACAATTTCAGCATGCCTTGCCTACTTTATTGTCCAAATTACAGCATCTTCAAGAGTATTAAACCCATAAAATGCAAAATGTTAGTCAGTAGGCTTTTTTCTTTATATCTGTATTTAACTGAATACATTTGTAGACAAATACATTTCAATAAAATGGGAGTAAAAATACAGTGCAATGAACAGCCATCTATCTCTATAAGACATAGGTAACATCTTGGCATCAGCTTAAAACTAATGACATATAATGCTGAACATATTATATAAAAATAGAAAAGGAAAAATCTTGTAGGGATGAGGAGAGGGGTACGTGCCTGGCTCTCATCTCATGTACAATGTAATTCTCCTACCGCACACCTGATGAAGGGTGGGTCTTTCCCCCCCGAAACGTTGATGTTTGGTGGCTGAATAAAAGGGGATAATCCCCGACTGCACTAATCGGTGTGTGTGCGGATCCGTTTCTTTTACACGTTGGTCTCATCTCATGTAAACAGGCTGGCCAGTTATGACAGAATCTGCATGGGAAGGTGACTTGGGCAATGAGATTTATTTTAGCCATGTAAACAAACTAAGTGTACCAATTTATTATATCCAACTCTCTGTAACAGTGACCTAACAGAAGAATATGAATGCAGTAATTGAAGTTCAGTTCCAACCAGGGCATTATTTGTATGGAGTTCACATTCTCCCCATGTCTATGTGAGATTCCTCTTATGTGTCTGCCACAGTCCAATAAAAAAAGCAATCACTGAAACATACCCAGTTAGTGTGAGTGTGTGTTCAGTATGGGGCTTTAGATTAGCTCTAAAGGGGAAGGGACTAATGTGTGGTGCTATATAAATACTGAGAGAGAATAATAATGCAATCCACTCATTTATTTCTGTAATTATTATTTTTAAGCAATTCAGATATGTATATCTCAGTTAAATAAACCATTACATCACTTAGGGATTATAAATGTACCTCGGTTCAATAGATACATTTTTTTTTAGATATATATATAAATATATATATGGTCTGGGCCATGTTAGTGTCAAGCAACAGAAAGGTTGTTGGTTTATCTGCTAGTTATATTTATGTAAGAAATGTAATCGTTTTTCTAACTACTGACTGTTAGGGGGTTATTTATTATTTAAGTCCGAATGCCAAAAACGTTTTTTTTTTTTTTTTACATAAAATCAGAATTTTTTTAAAAAAGGTTTTTAATTTTAAAATCAGAACTTTTATAGGGAAAAAAAACCTAGCATTTTTCGAGATTTATTATATCTCGAGAATGGAAAAAGTCAGAAAATCAGGCAAAAAAACCCTTTTTGGGAATGAGCACCAACAAATCAAGTAATTGGGGAAAAATATATGAAAAAATCGTACAATTTGGATTTTTGCTTAAATTTTTTGGCATTTGTCCCCAATTCCATTAAAGCATGCTTTTTAACAAATATATAAGGTACAATCAAGGATTCTAGTTTGCTTGGACTTTTTTAGTTAAAATAATGTGGCGTTTGATAAATGAGGTCTTTAGTTTTAAAGTGCACAGTGCAGGTACCAAGGGATATGTGCCTAAAGCTATTGGGTGTTTGCTATATATCTTATACCTGCTTGTCATTTATTTACCATTCATTTATTTATTTAACCCTTGAATTGGTTCCTGTAAAGCATGTAAAATATGTCAGGCGACAATTGTTAAAATTCTCCCCATATTTTCTTTTCCCGGGCTACTTTTGTTTTTTGGAAAGATGAGGGGAAAACTGGGAGCAGCAAGAGCAGCTCTTTCTATAGAAGTCCTCTTAGCCTTTGCATGCATTTACTATAGCCCCCACCCACTCGAGCACCATCACCCGGTGCAAGCTTCCTTTGGGCCAGTGCCAGTTGCCAATACACAAATACAAGTGCTGACCCAAGGACATGAGCAAGCAGACAAGGCTGGTCGGAGAACAGGAAGTGCAAACATGACAGGAATAGATACACTTCAGAAACACATCTTTAGTATAATACGCTTTCTACATCTGGCTCCTGAATCAAAAACAAGAGTCGGCTGACATTTTAATATGGCCTTATACTAACTGTAAACGTTGAGGAGTTTCCATGTTTATGTCCCACTGAATGTTATGCAGTGTTACAAAGAACGTATCCTCCCAGCCCCCAGTACCTACAGATAAAGAACATTGTTTCAGTTGTTCCATTTATAATGTTTGCTTATGCCAGACAAATCATCTGTTGTTTTGTTTTTTATGATCTGCCTTTGTATATTTGATTAACACAGAAGTATAGTTGTGATTCATTGAACACTGCATATTGGCATATACGCAGTGTTCAATGAATCTTTCCTCACTTGCTGAATGGTGTGTCTCTTTTATTTACACTCTCTTTTCCCATGCACAGGCGAGCGTCCCTATAAGTGCCCACACTGCTCTTATGCTGGAACTCAGTCTGGCTCCCTGAAATATCACCTGCAGCGTCATCACAGGGACTCCAAGCTCTCCTCTGGTGTTCCCCTGAGATCGAAAAGCATTCAGTCGGTTGCTTCACAGCAGGACAGACTTCTGCCAGCAGTGTCCACTGCCTGGGGGAGTTCCTGCACTGATCTTTCTCCCACCTGTGAGGATGGAGCATCTGTTCCTCTACGCCTACACGTGTCTGAGGCACAGGGTTCTGGTACATATCCCCGCTTAACTGGGAGAGGAGGGCAGAGGAGAAGAAGTCCTTCACATTCCCCTGCTAATGGGAGAGCAGACCATGAGCCTCTGGATTTGTCCCAAGGAAATCCTTTCCACCGATGCATGTACTGTCCTTTTGTGACTTCAGTGGGAGAGTTGATGAGTCTCCATCTCCAAGTTCATCATGGGAGGAGATCTCGTAGGAAGGGAGGTTACATTAGAGGGAGGCCTAGGCCTGTGCTATCACCTGAACCTCAAGGTCCTAGTCTGAGTGATAGCCCAGAACCCTGTGATAGCACTGAGTGATAGGAAACACTACAGGGCAGCTGGGAACTGAAATACCCCATTACTGCCGACATTCCATTTCCCACAAGCAAAGAAATAGCCAGAAAGCAGAAGAGAAAGTTAGGAATTGGGTCAGAGTGTTGAGTTCTCCAGAAATGGAAAGTGAAAGGAAAGGCAGCTACAGATGAAAAAAGATTGGATTGGGCAGCAGGAAGATATGAAGGAAAGGTCAGGTTGGATAATGAGGTGGTAAAGAAGTTTGAATCGCTTAGCATGGTGAGGCAGAAAGTGGGTAAAAGGAAAGAACAGAAAAGAAAGCGAGGGTGTAGGAGTGATGTAATTGTCAGTCGTGTCAGAGAAACAATGAAACAATTTATACCAGAATATGAGGAAACTGCTATTCACGGGCCAAAATGACAGGACATGATAATAAAAGAAAGACAGAAGTAATGAATGGGAGGGCTATGCACAAGACACAAAAGGGGCCTAGATTTAAGCTGCAGTGGGAAACCTCTAGTCAGAATCAAAACTCCAATTCAAAATGTACACTACAATAATAATGCCTCTGCAATCTCTTTAGATGACAGGTACAGTAGGCTGCTTTTTGTGGTCCTGAATGAACGAGGAGCATTTACAAAAAGACTGGAATGGCAGTATTCTACTTTAAAGCATAAATAGTGGTCTATGTTTTTTCCATGGTGGTATTAAATTGTGCTTATTATTGTGCTTATTGTACCACTTGTGAGGCTCTGAGAAACAAACAAAGGACTATAGAATAAATATAGCATAATGGGCCAGTAAATGCCAGATAGAACAAGGGATCTTTTTTCATATGAAAAATAGGAATGTTGTTGCATTACTAGCAAAATAAGTGCAGACATACAACAATAAAACAGAATACAGTAGAACCCCCATTTTACGTTTTTCAGGGGACCAGAAAAAAATGGTGTAAAATCAGGGAAATGTATTATGCATAATATATAGGTGGGACCACAAAACAACAATGTGAAATGAGGGAAAACCTAAAATCAGGGGATGTAAAATGGAGTTTCTACTGTAATAATATTCTGGTTTAACAAAGTATGAAGGCACAGCTTATTGTGAGCTGCTATGTGAGCATAAGGGATAAACAATTGGAAATCGATATATGAGGCTAGTATGACCACAGCGGGATACCCTTGAAACAGAATTTTGCTTACTAGATTTTCCACTGCATCATAAATATAGGCCAGAGCAAGCAAAGCAGGCGTCAGATTGCCAGATCACTATTCTTCGACAGGCATTGTTCTGCAAGTACATATCTTATTTGTGAGACAGGCGGATGAGCTAGGAATAGGAGAAGAATGTTAGTGTTAGAATGAGAGCAACAACTAGGGTAGAGTTAAGAAACAGTACTAAGGTAGACAGTAGCAGCGTTGATTTACTTTTGCCCTGGGGGCTTTCCCTCTGGTTCATGGTTGTTGCTAAGACTTTATTTTTGATAATTTGGATCGATCTCCAGAACCAACTTCGGATAGACAATAATTTTAAACCTTCACCATTTGTGCCCATTCCCCCATATTATTAGGTTTTAAGCTCGAAAGAGCACATTTTCACATTTAGAGATTTCTATATTTTTTTTATTTTCTTGTAGAAAAAAAAAGAGAAATAAAAAAAAGTTAAAATAAAATTTTGTTTGAAAGTAACAAAAGTAAAATGAGTGCAATCATTGAATTCAAATCAGCAGTACAAGGGGGTTAGCTGAACAAGCAGCTGGGCAGTTACGTTTGAATTCTTCTTTATTTTATGTGCACATAGCGTGTCTCTATATTTTTCATTTATATAGCATGCTGTACATCACAGCAGACAAAGCAAGAGGACGCCGTGATAGGTAGATGCCCCTCACTATCATTATGAGGCCTATTTATTATGCTGTGTAAAACTAAATCCGCCAGAAAAACGGTGTAAAAAGCTGTGTAAAATGATCACGGTGTGTGATCATTTATACCATGCAAACACCAGATTTTCGGCCGTTATTTTACATTGCTTCAGTCCTTTGTTAATACGTTCCAGCGAAAGTTGCTCAAAGAAAAAGCTTTAAAAAAAATGACGCCATTTTTACACGGTGATGCCTGGCAATTTTTGCCAAATTATTCCGCCGTTTTTTACATCACATAATAAATCTCCCCCTATGTGTGTATGTCATAGAGAACACACACTGGGGCAAATTACAACCTGGGCAGTTACCCATAGCAACCAATGAAAGGTTTACTTTCATTGTTCGACCTGCAGGTGACTGAAAAATGCCATATACTGATTGGTTGCTATTGTTTACTGCCCAGGTGCAAGTTTGCCCAGTGTTTATAAATGAGCCCCAGTAGTATGCTCAGCTGGGAAAGAAATCTCTATTATTCTATTATAAAACAAACATGGGAAATATACAACTACCATAGGTTACGGGAAGTATACAACTAATATGGGTCATTAGAAACTGCAGCTACAATGAGGTAAGGGAAACAAACACTTATTATTGGATAAATAAATATAATGATATATACAGCATGGGGGAAAGGAAACCTGCAGACACAGTGCTATAAATACTACTGACCACAGGGACACGTACAACGAGTTTCCATATAGTCAGACATGTATGTGCAGTGTATGTATATTGGTGGGCATTGTGATGTGTGATTTAAATGACAAAGCAGAAGAGAGTTGGAAATTATCTAATACAAACGGCAGTTTTGGCCTATTCATTGCATATACAAATGGCATCACCTCATTGGTCCCATCACACCCCTTACTCATACCTTCCACTACATAACCTATTATTGTTTTCCCTATGTGTTTCACTCCCAACTTCATATTCCTTTTTCTCTTACAAAATATTTTGGGGTTCCAACCCCCCCTTTTTTAATTCTTTCCCCCCAAAAACAATGTTAGAAAAATATAAAACACATTATTGTGATATAAATAAACATTTCTAGAATGCTTTAACTCTATAAATTATAACCTGTCATTCATGTCCCCCCACTAATTTGGGGGAGGGATCCACTGCCTTACTCTATCTTTGGTATTTATATATCAACTACTTTTGCCTTATCTTACTTGACTATTCCACCAAGAAACTAGTGTGTACAGTTACTTTTAGAAACAGAACTATATTATGTATGTATAACTTTATTTGTAAAGCGCTGTTAAAGAGGTGGTTCCGCTTCAAGATAACTTTTAGTATGTTATATATAGAAAGGCCAATTCTAAGCAACTTTTTTTTTAGTCTTCATAATTTATTTTGTATAGCTTTTAAATTAATTGCCTACTTCTGACTCTTTCCAGTTTTAAAAATGGAGTCACTGACCCCGTTTAAACAACAAATGCTCTGTAAGGGCAGAGACACAAGCGAAGATTCTGGGATATTTAGTCGGCCCGCAACAAATCGCCTCTTCTTTAATCTCCCCAATCTGCCTTCCCGCAAGCTAGAATCGTTATCGCCGGCAGGGTGGCACTCGGAACGCTTCGTTTTCCGAAGTCGCCCGAAGTGAAGCGCTCCAAGTGCCATTTCGATTCTAGCCAGCACAAAGGCTTTTCGGGGAGATTAGTCGCCTGAAGAAGAAACGATTTGTCACTGGGCGACTAAATCTCCCCAAATCTTCGCGTGTGTCTCTGCCCTTAGGCTACAAATATATTGTTACTGCTACTTTTTACTACTCGTCTTTCTTGTCAGGCCTCTCCTATTCATAGTCGAGTCTTTCATTTAAATCAGTGCATGGATGCTAGGGTTATTTGGATCCTAGCAACCAGATAGCTGAAATTGCAAACTGGAGAGCTGCTGAATAAAAAGCTAAATAACTGAAAAACCACAAATAATAAAAATTAAAAAACCAATACATCATACTAAAAGTTAATTTAAAGGTGAACAACCTCTTTAAGCACTGTACTGTGCATAGAAGTACAATATATATATATATATACAGTCCAGGTGTGTATCCGCACTCTGACTTGTCCAAGTGGGTGCTATATCAAAACATGATAAATAGTGATAAGGAAGATAAGCACTCCAATGTTACTGGTCAATAATCTTTTATTCCACTGCATACCAACGTTTCGGTCCAAGTTTGGACCGTTATCAAGGATGATAAAGGTCCAAACTTTGGTATGCACAGTGGAATAAAAGATTATTGACCAGTAACATTGGAGTGCTTATCTTCCTTATCACTATATATATATATATATATATATATATATATATATATATATATATATATATATATATAAAAGTATACACTGGGGAAGACAAATCACATAAAAATATACACAGAAATCATATCAGGACAAAGAGCTTATGTGGTAAGAGACACAGTGTGAAGGATGTTGTTGTCCTGTAGAGCTTACAGTTTAAGTGTATGTGTAAGTGTATTACTTGATTTTCAGTTGCTTCTCAAATCGCTGCCACTGTTGCATTATTAGCTGGAGAGCAGAGCAAACCCCTAAGAATCAGAGATAAAAGATGAGTAGTATTTGCACCTTATGAACAACAATATGCTGTGCAGGTCGGAAAAGTTATTGAAGATGTAATGGTGGGACCCTGTTCTCAGGCTGTAAGCAAATGCCCCTTGTGCACACTAGGGGGCAGATTTATCAAAGTGTGAAATTAGAGCTCACCACAGAAAAACTCATCCACTTTTTATTCATTTCTATGGAATTCTAAAAAGAGAATTTGTCAGTGGGTGAAAGGTAGAGTTCACTATTTGATACATAGGCACATTTTTCCGTGGTGAGCTCTAAATTCACACTCAAATTTGCCCCCCAAAGTGTCATGGATACAGAGCAGGTGGCAGATAGTATGATAGCTAAGCCTGTATGCAGTCACAGCATCAAGTTAAACAGGGCCTAGTAAAGTGTTCATGACATCCAAACACCCCCTGCACTGGCACGCTAAACACCCCAGTTCACCTCAATGTACCCCACTTTTGTGCAGAAGAGCAGGTTTAGGGCTTGAATCACCTTAAGTAATTAATCAGATAGCTGCGCTCATTGGTCAGTGCAGAGGATACAAACCTCAATTGTGTCCTCGAACCTGATTGGGCCCAGATGAGAATCAAACACTTTACACATTACACTTTAGCCTTTGGACCTTTTATTGCTTCATTAATAGCATGAATCAGTCATAGCCCAGGCCACAGAGCTGTTGGATTATCTGACCTCATTTTTATTATTCCCCCCTATCCAATATTATATAAATAAGCATATGCAGTTCGAAACCTGATATAGCCGAAAGGAGGCCTCATGCAGTTTTTAAGCTACCGTTGAACTGGACAGGGGCAGGCGGGAAGGGGTAAGGATTATGTGTGTGGAGGAGTAAAAACATTCAGGGCATGCCCATGACATCAGGAGGCGGGTAATGATGCAGAAGGCATGGATTGGTCTATGTCCGGGTTCCAGAAGTCTGAACCACTAATAGGGAGTTTTGAACCAGGCAGTGAAATCTGGACTGTTCTGTACAAAACCAGACAGGAGGAAACCCTTAGTAAAGCAAACTCATCTTTAGTGTAGCATTGTGCCACATCCATGATTAACCAACACTATTCTTCAAGCAAAACACACACAACCTACCTGCACAATCCACTTAAAGAACACAGCAGAGTAGTCAGTGAGCAACAGTGGGTGTCCTTCTGTGTCCTTCTGAGGTCCCAGTTTACCCTCTGATGTGTTCCGCTGCCTGGCATCAATACACTGCCCTTATATGCAGTATATTTGGATACTAACACTAACCTGGGGCCTACACACTGTAACTGTGGCTTTACCACAGGTCACTGCCCCACTAATCTGCTTGTTGTGGCTGGGCAAAGTAGGCTGTCTAACTAACATGATTATGTCTGAGGTGAGTTCCACGCTCTGGATCCTGACTCTAGTTCTACAGCAGATGCCCATGGAGTGTTACCTAGGCCCAAAAGGCAATTCTTCAGTGCCATGCCCCTATATGTTACCAGTCTTTGGCACACAGGGAACAATCCAGTAATGCACTGTTACATTTAGGTGACAGGTGATAAGAAGGAAAAAAGAAAGAGAAAGAAAGAAAGACACTGCCTGTAGAGAACAATGTATAATTCAAGTGTACATACAGCTTCATGGGAACAATTTAGGAGTTTAACTTTGTTAACATTTAGGGTCGAATTTCGAAGTGCTAAAACTTCGAAATTCGACCATCGAATTGAAAAAAGTTTTTTTTTGGTTTGAATTTAGCTGTTTTCAATCAAATGAAAATCGTTCGATCGATAGTAGAAATCGTTTGAATACAACGATTCGAACGATTTAATTGATCGATCGAACGATTTTCAAAAAAAAAACTTTGACTTCTAAAAACTTAGCCAAATATTGCCTATAGGTTCTAGGAGGTCCCCATAAGCTAACATAGCAATTCGGCAGATTTAAGGTGGCGAATTCAACGTTTTTTAAAGAGACAGTACTTCGATTTTCGAATGGTCGAATATTCAAAGTTTTTTCAATTCAAATCAAATTTTGGCATATTCGATGGTCGAAGAACCCAAAAATTATTTCGAAATTCAAAGTTTTTGAATTAGAAAATTCACTTCGAATTCACTTTGACCTTTAGTAAATGTGCCCCTTAGTATAATAATTTCAGTTGGTCTTACACCTCTTAGTAGCTTTCATTTTAAAATGCTCCACTCAGAATATCACTGTCTACATCAGGGATCCCCAGGGCCGGATATACATAGCGGGCGCCCCTAGGCCCCGCTGCCTTTCGTCACCCCTGTCCTCCCCCTCCACAAATTTTCATCATCAGGTCGGGAGCACTGGGGATTGGCGAATGGGAAATTTACAAAAACTGTTGTATCTCCTGATCAGCCCCTGAGGTTCCGATCCAATGTGGGTGTGGTTGGGCTTCATGCCGCCCACTAAAACCCCGCTGGCCTAGGCCCTGGCCTGGGAATTCCCAACCAGTGGCTTGCGAGCAACATGTTGCTCACCAACCCCTTGGATTTTGCTTTCAGTGGCCTCAAAGCAGGTGTTTACTTTTAAATTCCAGGCTTAGAGGCAAGTGCATAAAACCAGGTTTTACTGCCAAACAGAGGCTCCTGTAGGCTGCCAGTCCACATATGGCTACTAAATAGCCAATCATAGGCACTCATTTGGCACCCCACTCCATGCATTTTGTTGCTCCCCAACTCTTTGTACATTTGAATGTTGCTCACAGGTAATAAAGGTTGGAGACCTCTGGCCTACATCTTCCTACAAGTTAATTTTAAGGTAAACTACCTCTTTAATTACTACTGAATCTGTCTAGCACATCTTAATTTTATTGCTGCATAGTGGGTCAAATAATTAATAAACCAAATGTCTAAGGCTCAGATTATATGAGATGTCGATGTTACACACCACCGCATCCATCTTGCAGTCTTCCAGTCGGACAGCTTTGGTATAGGATACATGTCTGCTGTAACTGCAATATCTTATGATGCCCACAAGGTGTCGGTATTTGCTTCCAAAATTACACAGAAAAATGACTAGACTGTTTCACAATAGTTTCATACATTACCCTTTGCTTCATTATATTACATTTTGTATTTATGCTTTTAGGCTAATGACACACAGGGCTGAGGTCAGCCTGCAGATAAATGCATTCCAAAAATCAGCCCTGTGTGGCATTAACCTTGAGGTTAAAGCTCACTGGGAGTTTTGGTCTCTACTACTTGTAGCCAGGGTCGGACTGGGCTGGTGGGACACCTTGGAAAAAACCTGGTAGCCCTGGCCCTCGTGGGGGCCTGCCAGCCAAGACCTGCTCCTTGGCTGAGACTTTGAGAGCTGCTCCCTGACCTGGACCCGATTGGACCACAACAGGAGGGGGTGAGGTGCAGCTGGGGGGCAGGGAGCCCAGAGGTGGGGCTCCTGAATTGGAAGCCCTGGTGGGCCCTGGACCACCCAGTCTGACTCTGCTTGTAGCACAGCACAAAACACATTTTACCCACTCTAGACTGCATAACCATTGCATTATGTTCAAGAAAAACTAAAAACCATTCTGCACATACAGTATGATTATTACCCAACCACTGGAGTAACTATAGAGTAAGCAGACCTTTCTATACAGGAGACCCTGCTTCCCGGATCCTCCCTCCGTGACTGCTGGGTCTACTGTATAGAGTCCATAGGTACGGGAGGGACGGCTGTCATGTAGGTTATACTCTCTATACTAGACCCCTCAGGAGATTTTTTGCTGGGGCTGGGTACCCCAGTGTAGTTACGCCACTGCACATACTTACTCACACTAGTATCTTTTTCATATATCACAGGTTCAGAGAAACTCAAATTTAAAAGCCCTGTTCCCAAATTCCAGCCTAATTGGCCCCCACCCTAGGCCCCCAAGATGAGGCTTAACTATTGACAGTGTGGAAGAGGCAGCCTTGGCCCCACTAATGAGTTTTGTGGGGTCAGTCCCCTGGCAGGCACACCACCAGAACAGGCATAGGGTGTCAGCAGAAGATTTTACAGGGTGGGGGACAAGTAAGCTAATATCACCTAGAGTAGCATCCTACTGAAGATGACAATACAGAAGATAACCTAATCAAGGCTTGCCTTGGGGTGGGAAGTATAAAAAACTTTTGTGTTGTTGGGAATTAAATTTACAAACAATTTCTTGGAACTAGCTGGAGAAGTCAGGGTGGGGCAACTGCCCCCTCTTACCCCCTTCTGCGGACACCCACGGGCCAGTGAATACTTACTAGAGTTAACAGACATCTGGGGAAAAGTAGGTCAGAAAGCAGACGGTCTGTTGGGAACAGAATAAGTTCCCTTCAGTGGGTGGGGGAATTTTAGAAGAAAACTATGCCTGGGCGTTTGTGGCTCATACCTAAAGGGTAGCCTCAGGGAATGCACAGCACATGAATCAGCTGTTTATCACATATGTGATATTTTATATAAAATTGTTATTATCAAACAAATATGCTATCTGACAGCAAATTGCACAAATCAAAATAACGGAATGAGGTTTTTAAACAGAAACGTAATGCCCTTAAATTCTACTGCATTTCTTCCCTGTGTTTCACATTCGTCACTCAGTCCTGTGCGCCATTTGAGGCTGACATGCCCACATTAGAGATGTGAGATTTCTTATATTTGTGTATTTTACAAGTTCAGCTGTTTGTTTGTTCTGCCTGGGGTGAGAGCTCTTATCTCTTCCATTCTCATAGCTAAATGACACAAAGACCTCCTGAGTCAGCTATGTAGTATATGCAATTGAGTCTTTTAGATAAAGTATAATTGATCTTGTCGTATGAGATAAAGCTAATGTCACACAGGGACATAACTTCAGAGACCCAGGCAGAAACACTCACAGTGATAGGTGGGTGCCATTTCCACAGAGAAGTATAGAGTTCTATTGGTTATTCCTCCAACTGTGGACATTAAGGGGCAGATTTATCAAGTGTCAAAGTGAATTTGAGGGAATTTTCGAAGTAAAAAAAATTCGAAATTCAAAGTAATTTTTTGGATACTTCGACCATCGAATAGGATACTACGACTTCGACTTCAATACTTCGCCAAATTAAACCTGCCGAAGTGCTATGTTAGCCTATGGGGACCTTCTAGAGCAGTTTTCTACATTTTTTGAAGTTAAAGAAAAATTGTTCGTTCGATCGCTGAAATCCTTCGAATCATTTACTTTGACCGCAAATGGCCAAATTCGATGAAAAAAAACTTCGGAAGTCGAAGTAATTCAATTCGATGGTCGAATTTCGAAGTATTTCCAACTTCGAAATTTGACCCTTGATAAATCTGCCCCTAATTGTTCTAATTTATATACAATGTATGTTATAAAGCAATGATGGACTGCTGTTTTTTTGCCAGAAAAGAAGAAAGAAATAGTCTTTACTAGAAGTTACAATTCTCCATTTAAATTTAAAAAGGTACTAGGAACTGATTAATTTCCATAGGCAGACTATTTATTATTTGCCCATTGTTTTCAGCCAAATCTAAAAGGTTGCTCTTGTGGGGAAAATTGAGAAAATGTATCATGTTCTCATATTCTATGTTTGTGTAAAATACAATAAATGCGGTAGAAAATACAATTGCCCGTAGAGTGTCAATTTTATGACTATATTAGAAGGGATTGGCCGCAAACCAGAGGTTAACTCTAATTATAAGACTGTCAAGGAGTTTACAGAAAACTGGGCACCCCCCTTAACTTCAGTTAATGTAAATTCAGTTACACTTGTGTGAGTAATCCAACCCCTCCACCCATCCAATATTAATGTTCCCAAGCCCTGCTCTCTTTATCAAGAAAGTAAGAAATACCAGGGAAATTGCAGACTTCCTGAAAAGACAGCATTGGTAAGATTACATATGTTCCCTTCTGTTAAAGGGACAGTATACCCCTTGTTCAACTTGAGTGCAATGAATAGGGCTTGTACTTGAACATACTTTTGGCCTATTGTTTTAATAAGGAAAAATGTATTTTTTGTTATTGTTATTTCTTTAGCTAAACAGGGCAAACAGGGAATTTGAAGTTACTCCATGTTTGGTTCTTGCAAGGTAGATAACTAGACCAGGCCCGAGAAACAGCTGTGACCTTAGCATTACTGAGAATGCTGGGAGATGTAAGGCACCCCCGTTGCAGTTCTGGGTTCTCAACACCCCAAATAAATCAGAAGACTTGAATAATAGGAGCCTCTACAACAGAGACCCACAAGATTTTTACACAAAAGGTAATTCATAAGCTTAAAGAACCCACATATACTGGTTCTAAGTAACGAAACGGCGAAAAATTCACGAAACGGCGCCGGCGTCTCGTTTTTGACGCCGGTGCCCATTTTTTTTTACGCCGGCGCCCGTTTTTGACGCCGGCGTCCGTTTTTTCAAAGAAAAAAAACAATTTGACGCTGGCTAATTTTTGCTGCGGATTTTCGCGGATGTTTCACGAATTTATTCGCTGGCTGCGAATCGCGCAAATTCGCTGCGAATCACGCAAATTCGCTGCAAATTCGCGCCTGGCGAATAAATTCGCCCATCACTAGTTCTAAGTCTATTATCCCTATATTATTTACATTATTATGCACATTTCTATACATCTAATTTCCAACTCCTGACAATAACCCCCTAACCCTCCCCACAACCTGCTTGCACCTTTTTGTATCGGACAGAGGACTTTGAGGTAGGAGGGGGGCTGGGTTGTAACTGGACAATTGAACATCAGTTTTAAGGTCCCCATAGACACAAAGATTTTTCTTGCCGAACTACCGATTTTAGCGAAGTCCGACCAATCCTTCGAAATTATTGTGCGGTTAATGGGATTCGGGCGATTGTACATCTTACGATTTTTCGACCGACATCAGTCAGAAAATTGATCGCCAGGTTTAAAAATGTTATCGGTCCCAGTGCAATCTATCTATGTTTGCAGGGACAAGCAGGCAGCTAACCTTTGTTTTCCTGGCAATATCGCCTGAAATGGTCTTTTTAGTTGATGGACAATTCGTACGATCGTTTCGAGATAATCGTGGTCTCGCGATGACGATCGGATCTTTTAAAAATCTTTACATCTATGGCCAGCTTAAGTTACACAGCCACGTCCTCTACTTTTATGTCCAACACTATCTACATGGATTTTTGTGTATGTTGCTCCTCTCTAAAGGCGTAGTCCACCTTTGACTTTTAGTATGATGTAGACAGTGATGTTCTGAAACAACTTACAAATGGTCTTGTTTTTTATTTGTTGTGGGGTTTTTTTGTTTTCTTCGGCTTTCCAGTTAGGAATATCAGCAGCTTTGTGGTTGCTGGGGGTGAATTTACCTTAGCAACCAGGCAGTGGCTTGAGTGAGAGACTGGAGTATAAATAGTAGCAGGGACTAAATAGAAAAAGAAGTAATAAAAAGTTGTAATAATTATATCATTTTAGCTGCACAGCGCAATGGTTTTTTTGCCTCCAGGTGTTAGTGACCCCCATTTGAAAGCTGGAAAGAGGCAGAGGAGGAAGGCAAATAATTCATTCAGAATGAAGATTAAAATGTTATTTTAAAATGTTGCTAAGAATAGGCCATCTCAGACTCTACTAAATGTTAACTTAAAGGGAAACTACCTACCCTTTACAATATTGATTACAATATTGATTTATTTACTAATTGTGTTACTTTTTATTTTCTTTACTATAATAGAATCTTTTTTGGGCATATATATATATATATATATATATATATATATATATATATATATATATATATATATATATAAATATATATATAAGCAATAGGATGACAGCACACCAAGAAAATGCAGGAACTTTCATTTAGTTCCTGTGAGTAACTGAAACGTTGGTTCAGTCCAATAAACCTCCTATTTATCTTCAAAGATTTGTGTTGTTGCATTTTCTTGGTGTGCCGTCATCCTACATTGCTTATTGAGTTTATTCCAGACTGGCACCCAATTTTTTATTTTTGCTGTGGGTGTGCGTTCCTTATTTCTCTCTCTCTGAAACCTTAGTGACACCATTGAACATAAAGATATTCATGACTCACTATCAGAGCCCGAATCATTTCCAGTACACAATAAACTGATCCTTGCTGAGATCCTTGTCTACCATATGATTCAAGGGCACTACTGTCCTCATACCGCCCTGCCCCCCTCACTTACTTCTGTCTGTACTGTCTGGAGAGAGCAAGGTCGCCAAATGAGTGTATCTTTCCCAATATGAGGTGGGTGATATCAGGCTGATCCAATCACTTGGCCCAAGGAGATACAGGTCATGCTGAAGAGGACAGCGTCAATGAGCCAATGTGGTCCTCGCCCCAACAGGATTTCTAAACCTGCCCAATCAATCAGTCATACAGACCTACCAGAGGGCCCCAAATATAGGCAGATAAGATGCTTAGTCTGAATGAGCCAAATGGGCATCTTAAATCTACCATCTTAATCCAGGTGTCATTTTGATTCCACTAAACACAATAAGAAATAAGGAGACACACACTAATAGTTTCTTTGTGGCTGATGGCCAGCCAATTCTTTATTAAACATAACCTTAAATTTGCCATAACTTGTTTACTCCATATGTAGTATAGAATCTTACATTGTGATTTATAATTAACTGATCAATCATCACTAGGTGAGGTATAAAATACACCAACATTTAAGCCAATGGCAAGGACAAGATTATGTATAATACAATTCCCCACATAATAAACCAGGGAAGACGTCAATTTAACAAGAAATAAGGTAGAAAAAGGTATTGTAAGCATTTGACAGAAACAAATCCCCAAACTGTGAAAAACCTATAAAGGTAAGGGATTCGTTATCCGGAAACCGGCTATTCAGAAAGTTTAGAATTAGGCAAAGACTGTCTCCCATAGACTCCAGTTTATCCAAATAATCCAAATTTTTAAAAATTAATATTAATTATTGGAAGTAAATTTAATGTTTACATGATTTTCTAGAACATTTAAGGTGTGTAGATCCAAATTACAGAATGATCCATTATCTGGAAAACCCCAGGTCCATTATAAGAGCAAATTAACAGTTTAAAAAAAATGGAAATATGTCTTAAAGGAATTGTTCAGTGTAAAAATAAAAACTGGGTAAATAGATGGGCTGTGCAAAATAAAAAATGTTTCTAATATAGCTAGTTAGCCAAAAATGTAATGTATAAAGGCTGGAGTGATTTGATGTATAACAAGTCAGTCAGAGCACTACTTTTCAGCTCTCTTGGTTTACACTGACTGGTTGCCCTGGTTACCAGGCAGTAACCAATCAGAGACTTGAGGGGGGGCCACATGGGTCATTTCTGTTGCTCTTGAATCTGAGCTGAATGCTGAGGATCAATTACAAACTCACTGAACAGAAATGTACCATGTGGCCCCCCTTCAAGTCGCTGACTAACTCAGAGTTATAGAGCTGAAAAGCAGGAAGTTGGATTCTTGCTGTTTTATTAGACATCCAGTCACTCCAGCCTTTATATCTTACATTTTTGGCTAACTAACTATATTAGAAACATTTTTTATTTTGCACAGCCTATCTATTTACACAGTTTTTATTTCCACACTGAACTATTCCTTTAAGTTGCCAAGGTAGGCCCCAATTAAGTGCTTTTCCAGCAGAGAGGCTGGTGGGAACCGGACATATGCCTTTTTGCCATATTCCAGCTTTCAGACTCAAATAAGTTCAGACAATTAGTGGGAATGCCTCCCTTGAAACCTTCCATCTGAAAAATACTGTTATAGATATAATACCTTTCCATGACTGTACTAGCTGAAAGGTCACAAGATGTATGAGAATCCAACATGTATTTTCTGTGTTATATTGGTAAAGTACGTGACGTTATTTCAGGTGGGAAAAATGCTTGGGTTATTATTACAGTTTATTTATAGTGCGCAAACATTTCCCACAGAGCTGTCCAAAAAATAATAAAACAATGCACTAAACAGAAACAAAATGAATACCCAAAGCACTGTGTATTTAGAGCTTACAATCTACAGGAAATAGTAAGCATGAGAAGAAAATTCCATAAAATTCCATGGAAGCTGGGGTATAAACTGCCCCTCAGGTATCTAGGTAAAATGTGCAGTATTATGTATAGGGGATGTGATTACTCTACTATCAATGCTGTTGTTACCAAATATGCCTGTGTACAGTCCCAAGGGCTTGTTCTTTACACTCAAGTCTAAAACTACAAATCTAAAGCTGGCTATCTAAATATCCTGTACTTTTATCCACGATCAATAAATATTCTATCGGTGAAGAAACGATGTGGTGGACCACATCAGTGGCATAACTAGATATTAGCAAATTATTTTTCAGGCCCCCAAAATGTCTACAGTTTGACCTGTTTTAACAATACTTATTGGAATTGTATGTGAATTAGGGCCTCGTGGGGCCTCTATACCTCCTGTGCCCCCCTGCAGCCATAGGGTCTGCTTCCTCTGTAGTTACACCCCTGACAACAATTAATATTGTTCATGAACTCCAAGGGGAACAGCTTTCTGAGCTCCCAAGGTGTTTCTTTAAATAGCTGTAGAACATTTGAATATATTCTGAGAAATAATGAGGGACTGAGCCCCACAGGGTACACTGTGAATGGTGATGGTATGGGGGAACATGTACTGAGCGTGGATAAAAGTGAAGGATTATTTAGGAACATAACCAACTTTAGATTTATAGATTTTAGAATTTGTTCTAGGCTGAGGCCCACTGGCAGATTCTTTGGTGCTCTGATAGGGTAAGATTATTTGCAAGTGTATGGGATTCTTCCGATGGGCTTCCCCCGATCAATATCTGGCTGAAGGTCGTCCAGATGTTGATCGAACGTGTTTAAAAAATTGTTGGACTGAGAACCTCATTGGTTCGTTGATGTGGTCCTCAATCCGACCACCCGTATTCTTCTCATTGTGACTTGATCCCACAGGGCCCACAATCAGATCAGCCCGATATCGCTAACCTCAAGGTGGGCATATCAGGGAGAGATGCGCGTGTTTGGCGACGTCGCCCAATGAGTGGATCTTCCTATATATGGCCAGCTTTAGTTCAGAGAGAAATCAAAGTATTATTGAATAAGCAGTGTTTTTCTCCTTACTCCTCATTTTATACCACCCATCCCCATTTCTGAAGTCAGCAGTCACAATCTAGTGCTTAGTGGTGTCATATTGATTAATCCCCTGAAACGTACATGCAGTTTTTACATCTCGGGTTGCATAACCCATTAAAAGGCAATGTGAAACAATCAAAATACTAAAATGTGTAAAATGCATTATTATTTTTTTTTTGTAACTTAGATTTTTATTGGATGAAATTGTATTTATACCAATTGCATAAAAACATTGCATATTATGGGTACACTCAGTGTCCCTTTCACAGTTTACAATGATGTCATTGTCAAAATATTATGTTATCCATTTTTGAATAAAATCACATAGGGGCACATTTATCTAGGGTCAAACTTTGAGGGTTAATAAACCCTCTAATTTGACCCTCAAATTTAAATCCTTCTAATTCGAATATCGAATTCAAAGGATTTAGCGCAAATCCTTCGATCGATCAATCGAAGTAAAAATCGTTCGGTCAAACGATTTTAAGCGATCGATCGAAAGATTTTTCTTCAATCAAAAAAATGTTATAAAAGTGCTGGGGAAGGTCCCCATAGGCTATCATTGTACCGCGGTAGGTTTAAAGTGGCGAAGTATGAAGGCAAACTATTTTTTAAAGAGACAGTACTTCGACTATCGAATGGTCGAATAGTCAAACAATTTTTACTTCGAATCATTCAATCAAATTCCGTCTAATTTGACCCATTCAATGGTCAAAGTACCCAAAAAAATACTTTGAAATTAGAATTTTTTATCATTCGAATTCTTCACTCGAGCTTAGTAAATGTGCCCCTAGTGTCTAATAACAAAGATTAAACAAAACCCACTGGTCTACCTTTATTTATTCTGTCAGTATGTTTATAAATTCGCCCTTGCCAATCAGGGGATCTTACTAGGGTGCTGGCCCAATCATATCACTATGTCTCAAGATGATGTGTCACCTATTGCCCAATGCTAGGCCAGAAAGGCTACTCTATCATATTTATGAGTGTTTCACTAGTGTCTACTCATAGATCAGCCGGTTTCCCCAAAAGCTCGCATGGAGCCCATATAGCCAAAAATGTGGGGGTCCGGTTTCAGATATGGGCAATAGAACTCTCAAAGTGCATATTTGTAATGAGCTTCCTGTGAAGTTCCATGACAGAGGGAATAGTTGCCGATTTCCATTTAGCCGCTATTGCAGTACGGGCTGCAGTCAATATATCGTTCACTAACTTTTGTGAAGTGCTGAATATTTCCTTTATGGGTTTTCCCAGTAACTGAGTTACCGGATTTTTTTTCTATATCTTTACAGGTGACTTTAGTTACCAGTCTATGTACCTCCTCCCAATAACCGTTGATCATTGGACACGTCCATAGTCAGTGAATAGTGACCTGTATTGGGGCATCCTCTCCAGCACTGGTCTGGAATAGTTGGATTGATTTTGTTCAGTTTTTTAGGGGGCATATACCATTGCATCATAACCTTATATACATTTTCTTTCTGTTTTACAAAAGTCACTCCAGTTTTGGCATTTTGCCAGATAGCTTCCCAGTCCTCCAATTCAAAGTGACCTTCTAATTCTTGTTCCCAATATGTCATATATTTATTATTTGGGGGTTTGTTGGCTGGTAGAAAAATTAAAATCTTATATATGTTCGACAAAAGGGCCTTTTGTGGGCACACGCCCCTCATAATATTCTCAAGGAGTTTTCAATTTTTGCCCATAGTGGTAGGGTATCAAACTGAGACCAAGCTACCATCCATCGCAGATGTGCTGCATCGTGATATTTATGTATGGATGGGGCTCCAAATGAATTTATGAAAGGTTTGTTGAATATCTAACAATATTTTGGAAGGGACCAGTACCGGGAGGATTTCAAACAGGTATAAGAGTTTGGGTAAAATGCTCATTTTCAGTACCGTTATGCCATGAGAGTGGATAGTCCATCCATTTGTGTAATAACTGTTTAGTTTGTTGGATAAGTGGTTGAAAGTTCCGTTTAAACAGGTCTCTATATTGGAGTGTTATCTTTGAATGCATTATTTTTTTAAACCACCATTTATACACATGACACAGATTTGTAAATTGCTAGAACTACTATAAAATTCCAAGAGGACTGAGATGTAGAGCTGCATCTTAGTTTAATCTTATATTTGAATTTTTATCCAGTATGAGAGTATGACATCTCCATTTGTTTACTCAGCACACTATTCTATTAATATTGTAGGGCTGAAAAATGTCTGGCACTTGCTTTATATAAAAAAGAAGACTTTAAGTCATGCATTATGGCCACAGTATTCTATTGCTTGTCAGTCACAACAAAGCAAATCAGCTGAGTAACTAACCCCTTACTTAGTGGTGAGAAACAGTGTAATAACAATTTTCTGTGCAGTTTAAAGGTACCTTAAATACTCTGAGTAGAGCAAGCGTGAGAGAGTGGTATAAGTAAATATGTTACACAATAAATAGGTAGAACCTGCCCAAGTAAATTGTCTTGAACTGAGTATTCCTCAGAGTAAATGAGTTAAGTTTGCTGAGGCAATAGTTTGGTGTGTAGGCACGTGAATGTTTGTCTTAGCACACTGTCACGGTCGGCACCCTAAATCCAGAACCAATGCTAAACACCCTGTTCTCGGCTCTTGCTTCTGCCTTTAACAGCCGCCTTTCACCTCGGGAGGAGCCATCGGCTAATCGGATGCCCCCAGGTCTTATTAAGAGAGGTGCCAAGGGAAGGGTTCCGGACGAGCAAAGGGGCACGACGGTAAAGCAAAAGTCTTTTGGGAAGAAGATCACAGTACAAGGCGTAGGCAGAAAGCGTAGTCAAATCAGGCTGGGTCAGGACAGGCAGACTACAAGTGGAGTCAGACAGGCAAGGGTCAAACCAGGAGATCAATCAGGAGGGATACGGATATAGAAGAGTCGGTTACCAGGCAGGGTCAGGATTTTAGAGATCAGAATCGTCAAAACAGGCAGGGGTCACAACAGGTAATCAGATATCAGAAGCTTAACAGCACAGAGGCACCAGGAACTCACAAGGAAGAAACCTATAACGGGCAGTGATCACAACAAAAAAAGGTCCCTTAAGTACCGTTTAAATTTCACGCCATTGTGCACGGCCTTAAATATTCGTAGTGGCCATCCCTGGTGTTAAAGGCCGTTTTCCACTCATCCCCTTCCATGATACGAATAAGGTTATATGTACCCAAGGGGCACAACGGTAAAGCAAAAGTCTTTTGGGCAGAAGATCACAGTACAAGGCGTAGGCAGAAAGCGTAGTCAAATCAGGCCCGCCACACCACTAGACCACCAGGGTGAGTACTGATGGTACACACACACTAAAGGGTATCTCAGCACCAATAATGATGTCTATCACTAATGAGATATTTAGAAAAAACGTAGATCCAGTCCTGATATTGTTTACTGATCTACAACTAAACACATGGTAGATCTCATTACATAGGGATAATTTCCCATTGGTGCAGAAAAAAACTTCCCTACCCCCCTTCTTATCAAAAATAACCTTTTATGTTATACTGTTCGAATTCTTTTTTTTTTTTTTTTATCATGTTGTGAATATTCCCAGAAAAGTACATATTTTTATTTTATAATGACCATTACCTTTTTTTACTGGGCATTAGTAGCTTATTGTTTGGTTCTTTCTGTTGGCTGCCCAGCACCCTAATGCCCCCTGAGGGTTGTGTGCAAGTGTGTTTGCATGTGTACATAGAGCAGAATCTGTGCCTTGCTCTGTTTATATTCTAGTTTATTGTCATTTGTTTAATTGCACTCTGTTTCGGGCACAATGACTGTCCCTTAGCGAACATTGCCATCTATTGAAGATTGTTTATGTAAAGAGGAGCCTCATTGTAGGGCACTGACCAAGTCTTGATTTCTCAGTTGGCAGAGAACATGAGGCTGCTTGTGTATGAAGCAGATCTGTCCAAACAAAGATACTGAGGCTGCAGCTTTGATGACAAAGCGACCATCGTCCCTGTGTGTCTGCAGTTTGTTATTTACACTGTCCCTGATAAGCAGTCACTCTTCTCCCAGCTGAGCTTTTCCTTTTCCTGCCAGAGAATCCCTGCAGCTGCTGCAGAATAACATTCATATCCTTCCTGAAGAAGAGTCTGGTGCTGCGGGACTCGCCAGTTCAGGGATGAGAGGGAAGAAGAGAGCAGACAGTGCCTAAGCCAAGAGTTGGCACACACCCAGCTTCTAATACACTGGCACGGATCTTCAGATGAAAGGAACACAGAGACAGGACACATGCACACACAAAGACCAAGGCCACTAAAGTGTGCGCTATTGTCAAGGACACTTCGTCTCACAATCTATTATATTTTTGGATGCAGGGAGTAACTTCATTAACAGTGAATGTGTTTGTATTTATATAGCACTTACCAGAGCTGGGCCAACCAGGTCAGGCGCCCTAGGCAACCTGGCCGGCCACGGTGCCGGGTGATAGAGCATTCAATTGCGCATGCGTAAAACTGCACGCGAATGCGTATGCGCGAAATAGCGCTCTTGCACGCATGCGCAGAAGCGCATTTACTTAACGAAATTCCAGCAGCACCGGGAAAGATGGAAACTGTGCTTGTGCGCGCATGCGCAGAAGCACATTTACGCTCAGAATTTACAGCAGCGGCAGGGGGGAGACGGGACCGGACATGGGGTAGGCGACAGAGCAGGTACGTGCCTGGCGCCCCCCCAGCTTTGCACCCTAGGCCCGTGCCTACTCTGCCTACCACTAGTTCCGGCCCTGGCACTTACACGTCTACACAGTACTGTACGACAAAATACCATAATAGAATCTAAATACAGGTATGGGATCCATTATCCCACAACCCATTATCCAGAAAGCTCCGAATCACAGAAAGGCCTTCTCCTGTAGACTCCATTATATCCAAATATACCCGATTTTAAAATGATTTCCTTTTTCTCTGTAATAATAAACCAGTATCTTGTCCTGGATCCAAACTAAGATATAATTAATCCTTACTGGAAATGTAATGTTTATATGATTTTCTAATTAACTTAAGGTATGAAGATCCAAATTACCCAAAGATCCCCTATCCGGTAAACCTCAGGTCCCGCGCATTCTGGATAACATGTATATACAAAAATAAAATGACATTCATGATTAAGGGGCTGCTTAATTCATTTGTTTTGATTATTTTTATTTACTAAGATCAAAGCAAGAGATTCTTTTTCACTATTTTCTTTTAGAAAACATTGAATCGATAAATTTGTTTTTATTTGGGGAGGGGGAAACATGATCAAGAAAGTTTTGCAGTTTACATGATTCTTGACATAACTCAAACACAAAAATGAACAAATCAGCCCATGAGGCCATGGAAAGCCAGCCCTGCCCCACAGAACTAATAATCTATGTTGAATGCTGCAACTTCCTAAAGACTGTACGTTTACAATGATGGGCCTTGTATTCTTGCATCAATGCAAATGTCTAAGCAGGCAGGGTTGCCACCTTTTCTGGAAAAAAATACCGGCCTTCCTATATAGTTATCTTTTTTCCTTATTGATAACATTGGGATCAATCATCATTTTTACCGGCAGGGCCTGTAAAATACCCTATAAGCAGGTCATATGGTCAAGCCACACAACTGCTATCAGGGGCGATCCGTGAGCTGCTGCCGCCTGAGGCAGCAACCCCGATCCACGCTTAAAATTTAGCATCAAAAGGGGGTGCAATGAGCGCGTTCTGCGCTTTCTGCACTAGCAGAGCCGAATTTCCCGAAAATTTGCTTTGTGGGAAAAAATCTGATTTTCACGATTTTTCCAATTTTTTATCTGGTTTTCATGATTTTTTCAGATTTTTCATCAGTTTTTCAATTTTTTTTAATTTTTCACCCAAATTTTTGCCTGAAAATTCGTGATATTGCGCGAAACTCAGCTCACATCAAAAAATCATTGTGACTTCTCCCATTGACTTATATGCAGCCTTGACAGGTCTGAGATGCCGGATTTTCTGATTTGGACTTTTCCATCCTTGGGTTTTAATAAATTCCGGAAAAAAAATTGATTTTTTTTAAAAATCTGATTTTATAAAAAAAAAAAAAAATCACCAATTATTCATGATTTTTGCATTCGGAGTTTAGTAAATAACCCCCTAATGGTCAAGTACAATTGCAAGTGCAATGGGCAAAGTGTTTTTTACCCACAATTAAGTTTTTAGCCAAAATTGCAGCCTTGCGGGGAGTTGCACTTGATGTGTCAAAATTAACACAATTACGAGGGTGGTTGCAGCTAACTTTTCAGAGTCACTTCAAGACTGTGTTAAAATGACTTTTGCCTGTGATTATTTGGGCACAAGTCTTGTAGGCCTATTGATGCAGCCCACTGTGGTAACCTGGAATTACCGCCATGTTCAGTGTCAGGATAACTCCACGGTTTCCTTGCATCAGTAGGTACACACATGCATTCGTAAATGACCCATTCCCAGTGCAGCTGCACATTGTATGGAACAAAGGCACTTTTCAATCAGCTGATTGCTCCTGTTATTGGAAGTGAGAAACCAGTACTGCGACTTTTCAGCCTAAGGGCTCTTACTCATGAGCATTTTTACCTGCGCTCCCCTGCGTTCCGTTTTTTGGCGTTCAGCCGCAGGGGAGAGCAGGAATAGATGCATTACATTTTTTACAATGGGGCTGTACTCACACAGGCGCATGTAGGCGCCGAACGCAGGTTGAGACGCAACATGCTGCATTTTTCCTGCGTTCGGCGCCTACACGCGCCTGTGTGAGTACAGCCCCATTTTAAATAATGAAATGCGTCTATTCCTGCGCTCCCCTGCGGCTGAACACCGAAAAACGAAACGCAGGGGAGCGCAGGTAAAAACGCTCATGAGTAAGAGCCCTAAAACATAAGTGTAACTGCTGTCACTCTCAGGTGTTTCCCATTTATACCATTCATCATGCTGACATTCTTAAATGACTGTGTTGATTTCATGGTACCATTTGCCTTTAAACCACCTATTAAAATTGGTTGGCTCAATAAAAGCTACCATAAAAGCTACTAAAGAGATCAAAAGTGAAGTTCAGCCGCAGGGGAGCACAGAAATAGACGCATTTAGTTTTTTTCAATGGGGCTGTACTCACACAGGCGCATGTAGGCGCCGAACGCAGGGAAAATGCAGCATGTTGCGTCTCAACCTGCGTTCGGCGCCTATATGCGGCTGTGTGAGTACAGCCCCATTGAAAAAAACTAAATGCGTCTATTCCTGTGCTCCCCTGCGGCTGAACACATAAAACCGGAACACAGGGGAGCGCAGTTTCAAACACTCGTCTGTAAGAACCCTTACAGGAGTTTGACAGGTGATAACCTCCTGACAGTAACTTGCAAATCAGTGGGGCAATTTTAATTTCAGGGGTACTGTTACTCAGAGTATCTGAAATCACGCCATGTGCTATTGCTTTTAAAGGGGTGGTTCACCTTTAAGTTAACTTTTAGTGTGTTATAGAATGGCCAGTACTATGTAACGTTTGAGATGGTCTTCTTTATTTTTTTTTAATATTTTTTAAATTTTTTGCCTTCTTCTTTTGACTCTCTCCAGATTTTAAACGGGGTCACTGACCCTATCTCATACCTCCCAACTGTCCCATTTTCAGAGTGACAGTCCCTCTTATGACAGCTCAACCCACAGTCCCTCGTTTGTACTGGAAAGTCCTGCTTTTCTCTGCACTGAACAGCCAGAAAAAGAAATGTTTCTAACTTAATTGGCTTTTGGCAGAGAGCCCTGAACAGCCACAAGGTTCAGATAAGATACTTTTGTAACAATTTTGAGATAAGCAAATATAGCATCCATAGAACTAAGGGCTCTTACAGACGAGCGTTTTTACCTGCGCTCCCCTGCGTTCCGTTTTTCTGCGTTCAGCCGAAGGGGAGCGCAGGAATAGACGCATTACATTTTTTCCAATGGGGCTGTACTCACACAGGCGGGTGTAGGCGCAGAACGCAGGAAAAATGCAACATGTTGCGTCTCAACCTGCGTTCGGCGCCTACACGCGCCTGTGTGAGTACAGCCCCA
Source organism: Xenopus laevis (assembly GCF_017654675.1). Lineage (NCBI taxonomy): Eukaryota > Metazoa > Chordata > Amphibia > Anura > Pipidae > Xenopus > Xenopus laevis. The sequence goes on from NC_054371.1 coordinate 155,719,449, forward strand.
TTGGAAAAAATGTAATGCGTCTATTCCTGCGCTCCCCTGCGGCTGAAAACGGAACGCAGGGGAGTGCAGGTAAAAACGCTCGTCTGTAAGAGCCCTGACAATGGAGCTGGATTCTAAGAAAATTGTCACAGAATATCACTCTCTACTTCATACTAAAAGTTTACTCAAAGTTGAACAACCCATTTAAGTAGGCAGTAAAGCATTTATGCTCAGTTTTGTTATTGTTTAAATAGAATAATGCTTCCCTGCATGTTTTTTATTTATACACAAGAGAAGCCATATTGATTGTTTCCTATAGACCGGCCAAGCAGCCCATCAAGGACGTCTGTATTGAATTAATGTAAAACTGGCTTCCAGGTGTCACTTATCCAGTGAGCATTAGAAGAGCTAATCCATGGAACAAACACACAATGCAAAGCTGCAAGCAACATTTATCTGAAACATATATTTCAAGCCACAAGGGCCAATTGCAACTCCTGCACACTGATGCAATGAGGATTTGGGTTCCTTATTTATATGCATGAATGCTGATGCTGAATAAGCCTGGTGAAATGTGCGCTGGGGCACTATATGATGCTGAATGCTGAGGGTGGCAGTAAATCAGTCTGAAGATACCAGAGTTTAGAAGTTAAATTACATCTAGGATGTATCTTAAAATGATAAAAAAAATTTATAGGGTGTTAAATCCATAACAAAAATTTGTTTCAAATAACTCTTTATCAGAATTTTCTGAAAACATGTTTCCATCAGTTTCTATCACATGATACAAAACAGCCATAGTACATTCCAGCAAAAACAACTGTGCAGTACATGTGCATATTACAACCCAGATACAAACCAGCATATGGCTAAACGGTGTGCAAATTGCATCCAGACAGCAATAGAGTGTAATGGGCTGTGTCCATACGTTGACAGGACAGTATTACAGTGCAATGACTTGTTTGAACTCCAGAGTTTCCAGCAATACACTGCAATGGCTTGTGATCACCATAGGCAGTTCAGCAATGCAATAAACATGGACTTTATGCAGGTTAAAACTGCATTGTTTCTGGATCACCTACTCTCCACTAAGGCTAAAGTCACATGCAGCATTTTCAAGACTGGCAGAAAAAAACACCAGTATGGCTTGCTCTTGCCCGCTGAGTGTAGGTAGTGACCCAGGAGTAGGGTTGCCACCCGGCCGGTATTTTACCGGCCTAGCCAGTAAAACACCTGCCAAAGCCGGGGCCGGTATTACAAATTTACCGGCAACGTAGATGCCGGTTAATTGTGAATACTCCTAACAAAAGCTCTCTGCCGCCCTCAACCCGCTCAGAATTTACCTTTTTTCCTGTCTTCTGGCCAATCGCGTGTTTAGGCCCCGCCATCTTAAATCACGGCACACCCCTTTCTATGTCACGGCCTGCCCCCATTTACGTCACGGCCCGTCCATTTGCTCCCGCCCCCACCACCAGCCGGTAAGCATTGAATTAAAAGGTATTGAATCATTCACGAGAGATCTGAAAAAGAGTTTAATATGGATTTCAACAAGAGGAGCAACAAGGGAGCCACAGCAAAAGATTTGTCAGCCTGTTTATTAAACTGGGATCTAAGATTCAGTAGCAGAATGTCACTAGTCCTGTTAATGGTGTCAGTACCTTCCAGCCGACGGTCCCTACTCTTTCATAATATCTCCATTCTGCTCCATTCCACACACACCTATACTTTATATGACTTTGTTACAAGTCTAGCACCCCTATTACTGCCTCATGAAAGCATAAAAAGTTAAAATCTTTCTCCCACCTGCTCTCCCTCTCTCTTCTGCTATAACGTGATGTGAACGATATCTCTCCTAATCCAGGTCCCTGCCACATACCTATCTGCCATCACCCACGCAATGAACCCCCTCTGTTCAAACCCATAAATGCTGCTAACCTTTCTAATCTTATTCAAACTCCCACTCTCCCCTCTGCTTATCTCCCCTTCTCTTGTACACATCTTAGTACCTGCTCTGTTACTAACAAATCCTCTTTAATCCATGTCTTCTGCTCAGTCTCTTCAGCTCTTTGCCCTAACTGAGGCACTCTCAGAATGACAACACTATTGAGACAGCTCTCTCTCATGGCGGTCTCTCCTTCTCTCGTACCCCACCCAGCACTACTGGCCGCTGGGGAAGAGTAGGCATTCTGCTCTTACCTTGCTGCCGCTTTAAACTAATCGCTATACTTCCTTCCATCTTGTTTCCTTCTTTTGAGGTGCATGCAGTTCAACTGATCTACCCTCTCACTGCACATGTGGCAGTTGTTTATAGACCTCCTTCAGCTAAATCTTCTGCTACATTTCCCTCTGACATTGAATCCTGGCTCTCTTTTTTCCTATGTTCTGACAACCCTGCAATTATTTTTGGTGACTTCAATTGTCATATAAATAACTTGTCTCAGTCCTGACCATCACATCACTATCTAACCACCTCCTTTGACCTCCAGCCTTGGACAAATACAGCAACCTATAAGGTTGGTCACTTTCGAGAACTGGCCTTTACTAAAATCCTAAATCTTTCTATATTTAATAGTGACTCCTACCCTCTTTCAGACCACAATCTTATCTCTTTTTCTATCTTGCACAATCCAGCCTCTGCTAACCTTCAGCCAAAAATTCTGGATTGAAACACCCACACTGTTGATATAACTGCTCAATCTCATTCTCTCAGTTTTAGCTTTTCCTCCATCAGTGCTTCCTCTGATCCTGATTCACTTGTAAATGCTTACAACTCTGATCTGTCTTTTGCTATCAATACCCATGCCCCCCTGCAGCCACTTGCAGTCGGACCCTCAATCCTCATCCCTGGATGAATTCTCAGACGCAATTTCTGAATTTCTGTACGTGAATGGTAGAGCACATGTGGAGGGAATCCCATACAAAAGCGGCCTTTCTCCACTATAAATTTCTTATGGCCTGCTTTGGTACTGCCCTATCCAAGGCTAAACAAGAGTACTATAGTACAACAATAATAAATCCAACCCACTACGCTTGTTTTCAATATTCAACTCACTGCTTCATCCCTCTACAAATTAAATGTTAGCATCTGAACATACCCCACAGGACTTCTTTAAAAAAGCAAAGTATCCACAATCTATTTTCCCACCCTTCAGATAATATATCAATATTCTTACTCTTCCTAAATCTTCTCTTTCCCTTGAGTATGAAGTCTCGAAACCTTTCCTGTCCTGTCCATCGACAACTTGCTCACTTGATCCCATGCCATCACCTCTACTTGAAAAAAGTCTAACTACCACCCTGTATCTCTTTCCGCTAGCCTCTAAACTTCTGGAATGTTTTGTCTTTTATTTTATAACTAACTTTCTCTACACCCATAATCTGCTTGACCCTATGCAGTCTGGCTTTTGGCCTGTACACTCCACTGAGACTGTCTTATGTAGAGTTGGAAATGATCTCCACACTGCTAAGGCCAAATTATATTACTCTATTCTCGTTCTCCTGGACTTATCTTTTGCTTTTCATACTGTTGACCATTCTATTCTATGCAAATTCTCCATTCACTTCTGGGATCGAGCTGCATCCTGGTTCTCTTCCAACCTTTCAGACTGCTCTTTTTTTGTTACTTTTGCTAACAAATCCTATTCCCCAGTTCAGGTTAATGTGGGGGTGCCTCAAGGTTCTGTTCTTGGCCCTCTGTTGTTTTCCTTATATAGTCTCTCTGTATGAGACCTTATATCTTCATTTAGCCTTAAATATCACCAGTACGCCAATGACATCCAGTTAGACAACCCTTCACTATTGAACTATTGATGTTCAGACAAAGATCTCAAACTCCCTACTAGATATCTCCTCCTGGATAAGCCAATGCTATCTCAAGCTCAACCTGGCTAAAACAGAGCTCATAGTTTTCCCACCACCTAGGCCATCTTTTCCTTTCACTTTTACTATTGATGGCATGATCATTAAGTCTGTTAATTCATCATGCTACCTGGGGGTCATCTTTGACAAATCTCTCTCCTTCTATAATCCAAAACTCTGCTACTAGAATCCTCTTGCTCTCTTCTAAGAGGGAACCTGTTCAACCCCAACTAAAATCCTTAGCATGGCTGCCTGTTAAGCAAAGGATAGCATATAAAATCCTTCTGCAAATATTCAAAGCCCTTCACTCCTCTGCTCCTCACTACATTTCTTCACTTGTCTCACTGTACGTTCCTGACCATCTCCTCCACTTCTCTCAAAGCCACTGTCTTTTCACAACATCCACATCCAGGGGCGTAACTACAGAGGAAGCAGACCCTGCGGCTGCAGGGGGGCCCAGGAGGTACAGGGGGCCCCATGAGGCTCTTATTGATGAGCAATTTCAACATACTGTATATTGTTAAAACAGGACAAACACTAGATATGTTGGGGGCCCTAAAATTAATTTGCTGTGGGGCCCAGCAACATCTAGTTACGCCACTGTCCACATCCATTGCCACCTCTCGTCTCAAACCTTTCTATCTCTGGAATTCCATCATTGAATTAAACCCCCTTTATAATAAAAACCCCTACCCTCCATAGTCCCCCCTCCAAACAGGAGAGAACACGAGTAAAAACCCCTATGCCAGTGATTACCCCTCGTTGCAGTCAGCATATCGGAGCTCACGGGGGGCCATCTTTAGCCGCTTCGGTAATCTCAGTAAGGAAGCTCCATATTGGCGCATGCGCAGTTGGAGCAATTTCCCGGTTTCTCTACAACTGCGCATGTGCCGAAGGTGACGAAAATTACTGAATCGCCAGAAAGATTACCGAAGCAGCTAAAGATGGACCCCGTGAGCTCCGCTGCACTGACTGCAACAAGGGGTAAGTACCGGCTTAGGGGTATTTTCTGTGTTAACTCGTGTGCGGGGGGAAGCAGGAAGGGGGAACTATGGAGGGCAGGGGGTAGGAGTTTTTATTAGAAAGGGGGTTTAGTTCTCCTTTATTCTCGATTGCTTCAAGAATAAACTAAGATGCTACCTTTGGAGCACTAGATAGTCCTGGTACCTATTGGACAATGTCTTTACTTTGTGCACTTTTTCCCCTTTAATTTGTAGCTGTATATTAGCCACCCACCCACTCTGTGGGTACAGACTGGAAGCTCTATGGGGCAGGGACCTCCTTCCTACTTTCTCTTACAACATAGCACTTGAGATCAATGTCCTTATACAAGCTCTGTGTATTGTATATTGTATCTGTTATGTGACTTCTCCTTACTGCGTGTACTTTTATATATTGTACTTTTATGCATTGAACTGCGCTGCAGCTCCTTGACAGTGCTTTAAAATTAAAGTTATGCATACACACACTACACACGAGCCAATTTCATCTCATTGAGGCATGAATTAAGTGATTGTTTGATCTTGTTTTGGCTCCATTTTCACAATGGTCATGATTTGCACAAGTCACTATTTGTTGTCCTTGATAAAGGTCCTAATGTGAACCGAAACATTGTACACAAGTGGAAATAAAGAGTTTTTGCTTTTAAATTGAATACAAGAGTGTTGGTCTTAACCAACCATATGCATACTTAACCGACATGCACCTCAACAAATTGTTTGGAGACAAGTGCAGACACATTGACTTTACATATATATAATCAGTAAGGATGGTGCTGCTGATGAGAAATTTACTTTCAATGGTTCTCATTTCGGTTGGCAGCTCCAACTGTGGAGTTGATCCTATCATGTCAGCATGCACTCTATGAACCCCTTCCATCACCTGTAATAATGGATCATGGTCCAACTAGGTACATTTTGTTTTCAATGTTGGTCTATAGTTACATACAGTAGTTACATAGTTAAATTAGGTTGAAAAAAGACAAAATCCATCAAGTTCAACCCCTCCAAACGAAAACCCAGCATCCATACACACCCCTCCCTACTTTTAATTAAATTCTATATACCCATACCTATACTAACTATAGAGTTTAGTATCACAATAGCCTTTGATATTATGTCTGTCCAAGAAATCATCCAAGCCACTCTTAAAGGCATTAACTGAATCAGCCATCACAACATCACCCAGCAGTGCATTCCACAACCTCACTGTCCTGACTGTGAAGAACCCCCTACGTTGCTTCAAATGAAAGTTCTTTTCTTCTAGTATGAAGGGGTGGCCTCTGGTACGGTGATCCACTTTATGGGTAAAAAGGTCCCCTGCTATTTGTCTATAATGTCCTCTAATGTACTTGTAAAGTGTAATCATGTCCCCTCGCAAGCGCCTTTTTTCCAGAGAAAACAACCCCAACCTTGACAGTCTCCCCTCATAATTTAAGTCTTCCATCCCTCTAACCAGTTTAGTTGCACGTCTCTGCACTCTCTCCAGCTCATTTATATCCCTCTTAAGGACTGGAGTCCAAAACTGCACTGCATACTCCAGATGAGGCCTCACCAGGGACCTATAAAGAGGCATAATTATGTTTTCATCCCTTGAGTTAATGCCCTTTTTTATGCAAGACAGAACTTTATTTGCTTTAGTAGCCACAGAATGACACTGCCCAGAATTAGACAACTTGTTATCTACAAAAAAAACCCTAGATCCTTCTCATTTATAGAAACTCCCAACACACTGCCATTTAGTGTATAACTTGCATTTATATTATTTTTGCCAAAGTGCATAACCTTGCATTTATCAACATTGAACTTCATTTTCCAGTTTGTTGCCCAGTTTCTCAATTTAGACAAATCACTCTGCAAAGTGGCAGCACCCTGCATGGAACCTATAGTTCTGCACAATTTAGTATCATCTGCAAAAATAGAAACAGTACTTTCAATGCCCACCTCCAGGTCATTAAAACATATAAAATCTGGTTATTGCCATTGGTATCCAGTTAGGCAAAATAAGTAAATAAAATAAATAAATGTTTACAAGGTAAAATGATCTAACATGATGGTGCCATTTATGAGCTTAATAAAACCCTGTCATTCTTATTATTTTACAGAGATTATTTGAGGGCATAAGTACTTGTATTCAGGCTACAACTAACGCTCTGCAAATTGTGTTTGTGTCATTGATAGTTCCAGCTGCTGTGTGCATAAGCAGCAGGCATTCAGACCCATATTAAAGAATCTGTGCTACATAAGTATGACAGCAAGCTTAAGTCCTATTTGAGGAGGCTGAGCTTTACTTATGGTGACAGCTCCTACTGGAGGAAAGGAGTGTGAAGCTTGTACACCACATGCAAGATATCAGCAGAGCCTTCTTAATTCATTCATTAATAATGACCCTATACATAATTTAACATTGGCTGATGTATTAAGAAACTGTCTGATCACATCAACATGATTTCTAAAGCAATCCAACTGATGGTGATGCAAAAATGGACTCTAATAAAAATGCTACTCAGTATGAGATGTCATTTTGCTGATAGAGACCTACATGGGTCAGCGTTGGTGTACATTTTTAAATCAGGAAAAAAAGAAAGCCTTACATTTTCCCTTTATGGCAATTAGTGGAATGTAATGTCACTCAGTAGATGGTGTTTTAATGACGGGAATACACTCGCTCATCCACTAAAGAATTTACTAATTATTCTCCCTCCATGAAATTCAGTCTCAGCGAAAGGCCATCTCGTTAGGAGAAAATCAATCTCATTAATTACTTTAAATGAGTCTAAATTAACTGCAGCCCCACGTATATGAAGGGATGCTCATTTAATACAAAGCATCCCTTAAGAATTGAAACTCATGCGAGCAGAGCCATCTAATACTGCTGTTTCATTCCGTAAACCTTGTAACTTCCATCTGTTATAATATTATTGTAAAGCACGGTGTAATTTGCTGGCACCTTAAACGTGAATGATGATGATGATTATGAGCTTCCAATGACCCCAACTCAGTAAAAAAGTATACTTAAGAGAAGTCTCTGAAATAGGGCACTACTGATTCCACTACTATTGTAATGATGATGTATTGACACTATTTCACATTTCTCAATAATTAGTTCATTTACTTTTTAAGAAAGGAAAATAAGAATAAAAATGTTGGGTCTTCATAATATCAACAGTCACCACCTTACAGTTGGGGAGACCCATTTATCAAAGTCCCGAATTTATCTCATTATTTTCTGAAAAATACTCCGACCAAATCCGCACGGGTTTTTCCCCTTACATTACATTTATCAATGCATCAATAGATTTTTTTCTGGTTTTTGGCCGAAAACCTCTAAATCTTCAGATTATTACAAGAAACCCAGCGCAGATCAAAATATCTTCGGGACTTCTCCCCTCGTCTTATATGCAACCTCAGCAGATCTCAGATGCCGGATCTTCAGATTCATCCTCGGAGTATAATAAATCCTGAAAAATGTGTGTTTTTTTTTTTCATTAAAAATTTGGGTTTTATAGTAAAAAAACAGGATTTTTTGGGGGGTTTGGCATTCAGAGTTTAATAAATGACCCCCATAGTGTAACTAAACAGAAGATTTTTAATATAGAACAGGGTCATCAACCTTTTTTTTTTACCTGTGAGCAACATTCAGATGTAGAAAGAGTTGAGCAACACAAGTCTGAAAAATGTTCCTGGTTAGTGCAAAATAAGGGCTGTGATTGGCCATTTGGTAGCCCCTATGTGGACTGGCAGACTACAGTAGCCTCGGCAGTACACCTGGATTTTATGCTTGCCTGAATATCAGTAATTCAAAAATAAGCACCAGCTTTGAGACCACTGAGAGCAACATCCAAGGGGTTGGTAAGAAACATGTTGCTCACAAGCCACTGTTGTGGATCACTGATATAGAAGGTTCCATGCTCTATTCATCTGTCCTATACAGATAACAAAAACATTAGACTTTAAATTTAATCTATGGTGCACCTAAAACCTTTCTACTATTGAATAGAACTGAAGTTCCCAACAACTATCTCACTTGATGCAGGCTGGCATCTAAAGAAATAAACACATTCAATATTGAAGAATTGACTCATTCTACAGAAGAATCACTTCTAACATATGAGATGGCTCAATAATGACAACTATAATTGAGGTCCGACAAGCTGTTAAGATGGTGATCTGACAACTTGTTTAAAAAAGGGTTAAAACTAAAAGCTAATTCTTTCTAAGCATCCGGCAGGTATCCAAAATCAGAGGCACTTAGTCGGGCGGGTGTGCACTCACAGTTTCCTGTTTTTCCTCTCCCTTTCCTATCTTGGATTAGTAAAATGACCCTCCAAGCAGTGGAGGAACCCAGAAGGACTGATTGGTGTTTTTTCAGAAGGGGTCCTCTGACCCTTTCAAGACAATGGCAGGAAAGCGCTTAGAGACAGGCTGATGTTTTCCCCAAATGTATATATATATATATATATTCTGACAATCTGGTCTTTTTTTATCTCAGGTTTTCTTTCCTGATCGCTTCACCAGTGAATCACTTGCACCCTTCATCCAAATTATGAATTGGCAAGGATTTTGAAAATGTTTCTCGAGGGAGGTTACATGATTAAACAGAAACAATGTTTTTTTTTCTTTAATGATCTAAAGCACATACATGAAAAAAGCCTTAAATTTAGACCAATAAATTAATATCTTCCGTTTAATCAACTGTTACCGGTTTAAATACAGCCAATTAGTGGTGCTATGATAGGTCGGTGTTTCAGAGGGTTGTCTGCTGAACAAAATCACAATTCTAAATATCTCACTGGCATATTGGCCTCAGCATAATTGGATAGACAACATACTCATTTCTATGATTGACAATTTTATATTGAGAATATACAGACACCGCTATGACTTATTGTTTCTGCATCATTCAGAAACAATAATGTTGCTATAAGTCAACAATTGGATTAGATGGGATGGCCCATGTAGACTTGTTGAGAGAGGACAGCATTCATGGCTCTATCTGGTCCTCGCCTAAAGAGATAATTCAGTCTTCCAGATGACTAGTCCCAACTCGGAAAGCCATCATTTTGGTCCTATAGAAGGGACAATTTAAAAACCTTTCAAGCATGGGCGTAGTCTTATGGTTCTCAGCAAAATAGTTCAAATAAATGTTTTACTGATCAGTATTGCATCTCTTTAATACAGTGAACCCTCCGCTCCTTCTACACCTAAATGTAACTGCCAGTCATGAAACTGCCGTGCGCACTAAAACAGAAGGAATGGGTTCTCCCACGGTCCCTTAATCCTTTTAATCATTTTTGTTTACATAGCCTCTACACGCTTTACTTACTCATCACTGCAAGGTGATGACAATGTAGACATTAAAAGGCACAAACATAGGGTGTCATGCAATGTATCAATTCTTTCCCTTTTAGAGCTTAACAATACCAATCAGACAGTTGAACATTTTGATGAACTGTTTGGATGAACTTTTTTATGTCTTCTAGTGATACTATCAAATTTAGAGGAAGTAGTCATTTACTGTATCTCTTAAGATTTCATATACCCTCGTTTTCCATCTTTTTTTATTTAAGAATCTGCCTTGACCAAAACCCAGTGGGAATATTAGTTAGGGAATAATAATTGGTCCCACTGTCTCAAAATTGTCAGCACAAATATTTTTCGTAACGGGGGGGAACTATCTTACTTAACCAGGGCAACACATACATTGGATTTATTTATCTGTACCCTGTCTTTAGGGGAGGAGGTATAGGGGGCCAATGAGGCCCTAATTAATGAGCAATTTCAACATATATTGCTAAAAAAGGACAGCCTCTGTATATGTTAGGGGACCTAAAATTAATTTGCTGTGGGGCCCAGTATCATCTGGTTATGCCACTGTGTCAGAATGATGTTGCCAGTCTGAAATACAAGCTAAGGTGAACACCTGGGAATGTTTTGATGTCCGGCAACCCCAGTTCTCCATTGGTTTCGGGTCTTATCAAGATTATGCTAGATTTTTGACCCCCAAAAATGTCCACAGATTTGTATTAACATTAACCAGCTGCACAGATGTATTGGAAAGTGGGCTTATGACCAAACTGCACTGCTTTAATGTCCATCACATACACTATACAATATGTATTGCGCATTTAGTTTGCTTTGCGTATTGCTCTTGGATAATGTCCCTACAAGTGACATCATTAATACATATAGTATACAGGTATGGGACCTGTTATACAGAATGCTCGGGGCCTGAAGTAATTTGGATCTTCATGCCTTAAATCTACTAGAAAAAAAATACAGAATTAATAAATACTATAGGCTGATTTTGATTCTAATAAGGATTAATTATATCTTAGTTGGGATCAAATACAAGTTACTGTTTTATTATTATAGACAAAAAGGAAATCATTTTTACAAATTTGGATTCTTTGGATAAAATGGAGTCTATGGGAGGCAGCCTTTCCATAATTTAGAGCTTTCTGGATAACTGGATTACATATACAGTAACAGATCACATACCTGTACATGTTTTTTTTGGAAGTTTACTTTTAAGTAAAGCCTTCACATATCTGTAGATGCTATATTTCATTCTAGTAACCAAACCTCTCCTGTTCTATCCAAACCTACTAACTATTAGTCTTCCAATCTCTCATCTCCAGGCACACCCTCTGACATCTGCTTATAGATTTTCTAAAAACCCTATCCAGCAATGGGAAAAGTGCTGGGCAATGTTTTATTTATTCTTTGACTTGTTAAGAGAGAGAAGTCAGCAGATGGTTTTCTTGGCAGCTAGTAGGTTTAAGACCTGCTCTGGGCCTGATGTTTTCTTACAGCCTGTCTGGCCCTTGAAATCTGCACCTAGAGCCTTGTGGAAGATAATAAGGATATCTTCCTATTCAGCCATCTGTTAATGCTCTTTCCTTTATTGTACGCATCAGTGACAGGATGCCGGGGGCTACATTTAAGACAGAAGTGTACCCTTCAATTATTTATAGGACCAATTCCAGAAAGTCACAAAAAAAAAATACGGATGTAGTAAGCTCATTCATGACAGGATAATAATTTTTGGCTGGATTTGGTGTTAATTTTCTTGCTCAGGATAGTAACCTTGAGAAGTGATTATCCTACATCAGCCCAAAACAAAAGATTGTTTGTGACTGCAGATCGTATCTACAGTGGATTTTCTTTGTTCATCTTTAGTATTTAATGAAAACACGTTTATACAAAAATACCTACATGTCTGTAATCAACAAAATGATGCAATGTTATTTAGTTTAACCCTGCTGATGACCAAATAGTCTATTTACAATAACATATTTTTTTTTTTTAAAAAGAAAACAGCTTTACAGTTAAGTGAAACATGTTTATGCTTGTTTAAGCAGTTTTATCCTCCCACTCGCTTGTTTTTATTTTATATAGTCTGTAGTGAAGTTTGAACTTTCAGCTGTACTGTATTGCTGTTCACATGCAGACACAGACATTATTTTGACTGTTCTGTATTGTTGGAAACATTGTTGTGGAAGAAATGACCTTCTGGATTATTGTTTGTTTTATAAGTACAGATATAGGATCTACTATCTGGAATGTTTGGGTGATTTACAGATAAGTGATCTTTCTATAATTTGGATCATCATACCTTAAGTCTGCTCAAAATCATTCGAAGGAATAGTGATGCTTGGGACAAGGAATCCTATATCTATGCAATAGCAAAAATAAACCTGCATCATGGTGGTGGGCTGGCAGGATAGTATGGGACATCCTCGCTCATCTATTCTGTAAGCACTTGTGCAATATAATGCAAATCATGCAATATAATGAAATATGCTACCAAAATACACAACACAGCTGGAATTACCCACAACTCAGTCCATGAAAAGGTGAGTATGTTTATTTCTGCTATCCAATGTACAGAGACTCCTCAGGTGTCTGCACATAACAACAACTGCCATATGAAGAGCATCTTGAATGTTGGACTATTGGCTATTCTGAAGACATGGGCCCCCGCATAAGTAAAAATAATGCTAGCACCCACCCTCAATATCAAAAAAACTGTTAATGATTTGTTACTGGCCAGATACTGAAACTGCATTTAAGTTAAAAATGACAAAATTAGTTTATTGAAGCATTGGGCAGGGTCATAAGAGCAAAAGTACATTAGTCAGGGCAGTGTAACCTAATAACACTGGGAACTCATCTGCCACTAATCCAGCCTTCACAGATCTGACATTAGCGGAGTAGACTGTAGAAAATCCCCATAGGCCCTTGGACAGCACCTCTTTGCTTGTTTTGCCTACATTATGGAGGCAGATGAATGTTGAAAGCTGGCATGTTAGGGAAAATATTTAGTGTTCAGGGGGAGGTGAATAGGCGACAGAAAATAAAGTGAGAGGGAGGTGTGGTTGGGATGTTATGGAGAGTATTAATAATATCACTGTAGTTGAAGGAAAAGGCTGAAGGGAACATTACAGCAAAGTTGAAAATGGAATCCTGAAGGTGTGTTTAAGTTGGGTATGTGTTAAGCTTGTCATACACTCCCAGATTTAGTTGGGTGGTTTGGCTGATATTGACCATATAGCCCAAGTAAGCCATAAACCAAATGGCACTCACATAAACAGTAATGTTCAGCGGCTTTGATACTTTTTATTCAGATTTCAGCAGACGTTTCTTGAGAGACACCCCCCCCTCTTCTTTAGCTCAACTATCTGCGCAGGTATTTCTGGTTGGGGGTGGTTTTAGACAGGCCATCCTGCAATTCTTGTTGATGCACAATATCAGCGGTTCCATGGTACATCAGCACATGAGAAGTGAAGAGGAGCCACATATTTTACTTCCTGCAGTTCTGACGGTTTGGGCTGTGGGCTAAAATAAATGGAAGGTGGCCATGCACGTGTTCAGCTGAATACCATGGATAATTGCCAGTGGTTCATGTTATCTGTTTGTGATTGACTGTTAGTTAGTGGGAGGACAATTATTGTATGGTGGTGGTGTCAATCTTTAGTATTGTGGGTGGGAATAACATCAAAGCATTTTTTAGCTGTACCTATACAGGACAAGGACTTTTCTTTGCTAACAAGAAACAGCTTGGCTAGCTTTATTTCAGGCCATTCCTACATTTTCTGTAGTATAACTTCCAGCTTTTAAATAAGCAGAATAGCAGTATAACTTCCAGCTTTTACATAAATCACCACCAACATCACTGAAATGCCTCATTTATTTTAATTTCACTTGTACATACATTGCCAGTGCTGTGCAAATAATTATATATGGAATCCCTTCACTGTGATCCTCTAATCCACTTGTCTAGTATAAAAAATAACCTTTCTCACTGTTAGCTTGTGATGTCGTTCAGGCTTAAGGGCTTGAAAAAGAGCCGTCTGCGCAAACCAGCACTTTAACATACAACATATGGAAATGACAAATACATTCTGCATGGCATGAAGACAAGAACTTACAAACTAAGGGCCCCTTTCCTGCCTTGAGACTTCATTAATTCTGACTGATGAACTCCAGGGAAACTAATTACTGGTTAAACTCTAGAGCACTGTTACTTTTACAGGCAGTAAATCCGGGCAATTGTGAAAATGTAGGGCAGCTGGAAGAAGACAGGCAATCACAAGAACTGATGAGAGGTGAGAAGCAGCAGGTCAGCAAGTCCAGGAGGAATTCCAGGTATGCAATAGCCTCTTGAAGGTGATTGATTTAACTCTTTCCCTGCTGAAGTAGTTTGCACTTTGTGAGTCTACCTTTCTAATTAAATGTGACGCTGATTAGTAAATAACAATTTAAATTTTACAATTTAAAATATGACCCTGCACACTATGCTGTGATTCCTGGTTGGAACGCTTGTCTACCCACAAGGTTCCAGTCACTGCAAGAGGTTTATATTAGTTGTTTTGCGAACAACCTCTCATTATTGTAGGAAAATCAGATGATACACACTATAACAATTGTGCTAAATCCTTATCATGATTTATCTCCACCCAACATTTCCAGCCTCCTTTCTCAAGTGCTACTCAGGTCACAGGTATATAAAGATACAGAGGTGGATAACTCCTCCCCTCTTATTAAGTGACATCACAAAGTGCTTATACATAAATTGCAATATAGACAATATTAGACAATATTAGAAAAATACCTGTATAGAGGTGCTTAGTACATATATCCTGATTACAAATCAAAACTAAGATGAAACAGTCAGTGAACATCCATGAATTAACAAATCTTCCCTTGTAACTGTGAAATAAGCAAAGATAAAATAAAATAAATGTATATCCCCACTGGGGTTAGTCACAAGCCACAATATATCCAAATTACATCAGAGAATGGCATTTTTGATTCAGAAAAAGCAGGAGTAATTAAGATGTTCGTTAAGTCCTATAGGGACCATAGTTTCAATTTATCAATCAACATAGTTTCTTGTTGGAGCAATATTTGACCTTAACCTTAACTGTTTACTATTATGGCCCTGTAATTGAAAATGTCTGCTCACAGGAGAAACATATTTTTGTTTTTCCAAGTCACAATTGTCCTTATCCTTATTCTAATCTCTCGCTTCGTTTTATGCCTTCTGAGCTTCACTAGTGACATTGTGAGTCCTGCTTGCAGTCAGTCCATCCCAGACTTACAAAAGCTACAGCTCACTACAGTGCCACACCAAAGGTGGAGCAAAGCCACATCATAGGTCTACTTGTGGTGTTTACAGTTTTGTTTAGACTATGCAAGTGTTGTTCATGTCAGACTACATAAAATTATTATTGTAACAAAACCTGTAATGAAACCTGTAGCAGAGTATACAGAGAAGCAGAGGTATACTAATTGCTGCATTGGCCCAAGGCTGTGTCCCTCCCTCTCCCTGCTCCTTCCCAGTCACACCCAGTACCAACCATGCCACACCCCAGCTACCCACCCCATGGCGATGCCCCCCTGGGAACTCTGGGCCCCAGTCAACATAATGGACCTAATGGTAATTTGCCATTGCAGGGAATAAATAAAAGGTACATCATCATAATGGGAGTACAGTATTTAACCTATAACTTGATTTTTTAAAGGATAGTCAACCTTTCCAGGTTTTAACAGGAACATGCCACTATGCTGCATAAGTCTGACCGGCACTGGCTGCTTCTTTCAGAGGTGCCCAATGCCTTTATCAAAGAGCAGTCAGAGCTGGGTAGGTTTATTTAGGCACAATACCATGTTAAAACCTGAAGAATGTCACTATCCCTTTGATTTTGCCTTTTTACTTGTCTAATGAAAATATTACCACTTGACTATAAAATTTGTTTGCCTTTGCATTCTATTTTTATACAGGTAATATTTCCTAAACGACTAGTTTATCCTCCTGATTTGCCATAATGTCTCTAGCAAGAAGCCAGAAGAAACCACTTCAGACAGGTATATCCCCTGATTTAATGAGGTGACTGACCAAACAGGGTTGTTTATGGAAATGTCCATAGCAAGGAAAACTCCTTTGATGTTCCCATACCCTGCAATACAATAAAACAGCATTCAACAGGAAAAAATGAGAGTGTAGTGACCCATTAGTCTAGGATTTTTAAACTGATTCTACAATTTTTCATAACAGGGGGCTCCTGCCATCTCATGCCAGTGAATATCCAAATGAAAATGTTGATGATTCCATACAGAATAAGTACAAATTTGTGCTAGCAATATGACTGGAAGAATGGCAGAGTTGTGCAAACAGAATGGGCTGAACAAACCAAATACAGTACATATAAATACAGGAATCTACCTAATCTCTTTTTGGGAGTTCTCAAGTGAATGACCTCGCAAGAGGTGGCCATACACTTTACCATTGACCAATGGTTGCGTTAAAGATAGTTAGTTTTCTCTACTAACGTTAAGAGCTAAATTGTCAGATATGCAGGTAGAAACAAAAGAATTCTGCCTCTATCTGAAGATTCAGCATTAAATGTTGCTGCCATCAGTCTCCTTGTTTCCCCCCATATACAGTACACACCGAATATCATATGAAAACTTGTTTTGTCCTATAATAGCTGCTGTTCTAACAAACTGTTCCTTTAGTAGACATCTGATAAACAAAGCTCTCACTCTTCACAAACATATGGACTGGCATCCTTGTATATCCAAACCAACCCCAATAAGTAACAAATCAGTTCCAAAATAGTTAACTCAATGAAACATTATTTTGCTACTTAGATTGTATCCATTGTGTAACAACAATACATTTTCCAGATTCTAAAATGCAAAGGTGTAAATGACTTCTTTATATGACTCGCAATGCTGGGTAATGGTGCAGATGATTAATATGTTTTGGCAAAGATCTTAATCTTTGACCTAACCACAAAAATGTAATGAAGAATACAAAAGATCCATCAAAATTGCATGGGACAAAGCAGTGCCCATCTGGACCCCATTAAAAATGGGGAGGGAAAAAAGACCATTGTGGATCATCCAATAATTCTTTTCATGTCTTCAAATTATATACACAGAAAAAAAGAAAGATGTCAGTGACACAGCATCAACACTGCAATATCCTAAAAGGAAATCTATCTAACAGTACTGACACACAACGTCTACCTGCACCAAACGTAACGGTAAATTGGACAAGAAAATTTTCATGACAAGATGATAATGTTTTTTTTCTGGTCAGGTTTTTTCGACCAAAAACTTAAATTTTTCGTGAAAAACCCCCCAAATTTTTAGAGATTTATTATACCTTGAAGCTGCTAAATGTCCAAATCCAAAAATCCACCATCCACCTCAAACCTGTTGAGGTCATGTATAAGTCAATGGGAGATGTCCCTTTTACAATTTTAAGATATAGTGATCTGAGCTGATTTTCATCCAATAACCCAAAAAATTTGGAGGTTTTGGACGATAACCTGAAAAAATCAGGAAAAATATTTTTAGTTATTTTATTAATAAATAAAATCACTGATGGGAGTTTAATCCAGTTTGGTTTAATAAAAATATGAGATAAATTTGAGTTTTAGTAAATGACCCTCCAAGTGTAATCCCAATTTGTTACAAATTAATGTAAAGTGCTGCGTAATTTGCTGGCACTATATAAATGATGATGATTGTGAAAATATCCTTTATTCGGAAAGCCCAAGTCCTAAGAATTCCACATTATAGATTCTATTTGTGCATGTGTGTGTGTGTTAAAGGAAAACTATACCCCCAGAATGAATACTTACCCACTTATCATATTAAGTGGCCTATTAAAGAATCTTAACAAATTGGAATTTGTCAATAATACCCTTTTACATACTTTATCTTTGGCCACCATTTTGTGGTGGTCTGTGTGCTGCCTCAGAGATCACCTGACAGGAAATACTGCAGCTCTAACTGAACAGGAAGAAGTGTGGGGTTAAAAGACAGAACTTTGTCCATTCATTGGCTCATGTGACCTAACATGTATGTTTGCCCTTGGTTTGTTAGTGTGCACTGTGAATTGTAGGCTCCTAGACGGTAGGCTTGCTACCTGGCCAGTTCCAATGATACTTGATGCCAATGTTATTAATAGGAAAAAAAGTCAGGAATATAGGAAGGCTGGTATTTTTTTCCAGAAAGGTGGCAACCCTACTAGAGGATGAAGCAGGCTGTTACATAATAATTGTCATCAAACAATGAAAAGAGAGTAAATGAGAGTAGTTTTCAAGACTATGGTAAATAGAAACCTCTTTGAATATGAATTAGGAAGGCTCAAAAAAATGTATCCAAATAATACTAATAACGCTGTATCTTGCCACTAAAATAATATAGTATATCAAGTCATCAACATACTGAACAGGTCTAGTTAATAATGTAAAATCAGTTGTAAGAATTTGTCAATCAATACGTCATAGTTCAGAAGGACAATGCTCAGAAAATCCGTATACGATGGGGCTACTATCCCTGTAGTTCCAGTATCAAAACAAAAACATCAGAAAACTGAAAAAAATACAAAATTACAGAAAGATCGCTTATCTAAAAAAAAAAAAAAACAGGTCCTGAGCATTCTGGATAAGAGGTCCCATACCTGTATGTCCTTTTTTTCCCTATAGTCACATGTTTAATGATTTGTAATAATAATTAATCCTCAGGAAAATTCAGGAGATATGAATTTGGATTTGCTAATTTCTAAACCAACTACAATCTCTTCCTCCAGAAGAACTTCCAACATGAGTAGCTTTATGCTTAGACTAAGTCCATCCAGACTAAAGCTCGCCTAGACTGAAGCCCATCTAGACTAAAGCTGACAAAGAGCCCACCTAGACTGAAGCTCATCTAGACTGAAGCCTAACCACACATTGATATGAATAAGAGACTGGAATATGAATAGGAGAGGACCCAAATAGAAAGATGAGTAATAAAAAGTAGCAATAACGAAACATTTTTAGCCTTTGTTTTTTAGATGGGGTCAGTGACCCCCCATTTGAAAGAAAATATATATAGTCCCAGGTTCAATTGTATTCACGGTTCATAGCCGGCTTTTACTTGTATCCCCTCAGTACCTATAACAGAAGCCAGTGCCAAAGACACAGGACAAAACAAACAAAAATATAGGGTAATATAGTTTGGTGTATAACGCCCCTTTTGTGTTCCAAGGATGTTTCTTAATTGTTACCATAGGTGATATAGAAAAGAGAGAGAATTTTTGTGTTTGAACTCTCCTTAAAATAAACCTTTCAGATGGGTACTCACAAACAGAGTATATTCAAATAATATATTCAAAAAATATTCATAATGCCATTGGGTTTATTAAATGTTCAAAATTTTTTTAGCAGATTTAAGGTATGTAGACCAAAATTACAGAAAGATTCCTTATCCAAAAATCCCCATGTCCAAAGCATTTTGGATAACAGGTCCCCATAACTGTATACATATCAGTACACATAAGCCAGATCACTTTGGGGATATATAAGGCAAACTATTATAAACCAGTTGTTGAATAGTTTAATTATCACTGAATGGTAATGAAGATTACTACTGTGTATAAATATAAACCCTTTGGGTGCCACAGATATTGTAGAACCTCTTTAGGACATAACCGGAACAAAACACTCCACTAAAAGAAATGTCCTTGACTGTTGATACAGTATTTCATTTTCACACATATTGAGAGTTGTAAAAATATTTAATCCCTCTGTGACATTTTCATGATTAACTGTTTGAAGTTTAGTACTGCGCTGAGCTTTAACATCACATAGTACAGAATGGTCAGCTGCTTTGATAAATGTGTTGTTTCCTTAATCACTTTCCATTGTTTTTCCATCTGCATTACCCCATTCAGTACCTAAAGGGGTGGGGTGGTTCACCTTTAAATTAACTTTTAGGACTTTGTAGCAAGTGCTACAGTCCTATAGTTAAAGACCTTATGAGGCATCATGGGCAACGTAGTCTATCTGTATGTCACTGATGAAAGACTTCAATAGGCAAGGCTTTAATCCTGGAAATCATGGTGTGGCAGCAAGTTGACAATGGTAGAAGATATATATATATATATATATATATATATATATATATATATATTGGGCAGGAGGCACTAAAATAGCTACAGTATACTTCTGATACACTTTGTTGCCCCTCTGGTAATATTCCAAAGGATATGAACAGCAGTGCCATGGTTCGGTACAGTATATATTAGGTTACGTATATATTTGGTACAGTATCTGAGATCATGTGTTCTTTACCGACATAGTTTCTATATACATCTTAAGTAAGGTTATAGTTTATATATATATACTATACCGGAGTGTTACAGTACTGTGGGTGGATGCAGTATACGGGCGCAGTTATGAATAGTGTCTATATAACATCTTTGCCCAATCATAAGGTTTGTATAGTGTAGCTGTACTGTACATTCTGCTATTATACTAGTGTTTACCTTATCCTTAGAGACCCATGTAGGTTCAAGCAATGATGATCCTTGAATTTACAGGCACCGGGGTGCACTTCTGTGCAGCAGTTATAATTAGAAGTGCCTGTACTGACTAGAATATTGATTGTTTTAGCCATAAAAATGCACAACCTAGGATCAGGAGTCCCAGAGACAGGAGCAGGAAAGACGCTTTATAATTTATCACCCTCAAGCAAGAAAAGAAACTTCCCTTATACTAGTTAACACAAGGGGTAATGAGTTGTGAGCAGGGGGTACAGCTTACTGTAACGCAATAAGCACAATAACACAATAAGCTCACAATAAGCTCTGCATTGTATTACAGCTCCAAAAGCAGCAAGAGCTAAGGGAAAGTAGGCATCTTTCAGCACATCCCTAAATGTATGCATGTATGGACACGCATGTATGTCCACTGCAGCAGTTATGTACATTTCTGAAGTCCAAGCTATGGCTCTTTAGCTAAAGTCAAACTAGAACTCCCTGAATTACCCAAAGGCCAGTGCTTGCGAATCAATGAGTGCTGGAGAGGCACAGTAATGCTGCTGGAAAGTGCTGGGACTTGAGTATAAGCCACAGCTGGACTCCATTTATCTTTAATTATGAAAACCATTAATCTATAGCATAAATATATAGAATTAATTAGGTGCCATTAGCACTGCAAAAATGCCTGCTCTACACCACCCCCACACAATAAGCTAAGTCCTTATAAATCTATTTACAGGTATATATCATCTCTTACATTAAACACCCACAAGGGAGACCACTACAAAAACCCTCCACCTTTTTGGGGGAAAAGAAAAAAACTATAAATTACATATTCACTATAGTTATAAGTGCATTATAAAGTACAATCTCTGCATATATTTTTGTGTGTATTGTTGTTTTTAAGTAATGAATTCCCTGCAGTGACACACAACAGCTTCAGTGCATGAGGCATACTAAATGACATAATGTGTCAGATTTACTAAAGGGTGAAGTGGCCGTCGCTATTGAAAATTCGCCAGAAATCCCATCTGCAGGAGTAGTTTCGCGCCCTATCGCCAGACTGATTGTCATTCAGGCGAATGATCGTTACTCCACAAATTCACTATGCGTATTTTACGTTACTCCACAAATTCACTATGCGTATTTTACGTAACTCCACAAATTCACTATGCGTATTCTACGTTACTCCACAAATTCACTATGCGTATTTTACGTTACTCCACAAATTCACTATGCATATTTTACAGAACGTTACCTCTTTCTCCAGAGTTTCCTTGCCACCTTAGACCTGGCGAACTGATAAGATGAAGCTACATCCTCCTCAATCTTATGTAAGTGACATCATATCCTGTATGCCGAAGAGTCATAAAAATTATTAAAAAAATGCTGGCGTTGTTTCATATTTTAAAGCTGGATTGCCTTGCAAAGTTCTAACTATTAAACATTTTTGTTTTGATATTTTTTTAAACATTTGAGGGGCATGCCACATTTGTTTTAGGGTGGGCTCATGTCTAGGGCACAAGAGGATCTTTTTTGTCTTTATTTTGCTTCCTTGGACATTTGTAAAAATAAGTGGCCACTTCCAGCATTTGCACCATCTCTAATAAAGACATATGACCTACTGTATATGTACCCGCCCTATTCAAATTTGCTAGGTAAAAATGAACGTTAGCGAAAGATGCTATGAAATTCTCTCGCTGACAAATTAACACTAGCAAAACTTCGCCACTGTTCAGCTACAGAGACGCAACTTCACATTTTAGTAAATTAGTGTAGTGGTAGCAAATTTGAGCCTGTTGAAGTGGCTCGTAAGTGTGCATTTGCAGGTGAGAATTCATCCTTTAGTGAATTTGCCCCAATGTTGGTGTTGCATTTTCACAATTGGAATATTTAGAATGTATAGTAAGATCTATATCACTCCGGTGCTTTTTTCCAGTGATCAATATGACAGTGCTTCATAGTGAATCTTCCGGCTTAGACCAGTTGGAAGCTCGTGGCCGGTTACCTGCATTATGATTGACAAATGTCTAGTGTGATATAGACCAAAAGTGGCTAATTCTTGGAAGAAAACAAAGCCGTTAAATGGAGTTTTGTTTTGAATATTCACAGCATAACAGCTGATACTTTGGGCAAATCCGCAGGAGACATCAAAGCTTTGTCTGGACAGAACATCTTCTTCCTAAAGTGATTCTTTTAGAGTCAATAAAGCCATTTTACACCTTAGAATTCTCCAACTGGTACTGGATCCCTCTGAAAGGATGGGATTTAGGCTTCAGGCCATCTACACAAAAATAACCTGTGAAAGGTGCATTAAAGAGCAGGAGGTGTGAAAACATACACGTCCAGGCTTGTTTTAGACCCAGGAATTAACACCATTTCATGGGAATTAAGATGGCCAGTGTTATTATTTGCAAAATAACACTTTAAGTCTTCGGCATTAAGAATAAAATATTAATGTAATAAAAATGATTTTTGAATTCCACATTTAAACAGTATAACTCTCAAATGTGTCTGTTGCAAAGTTCTGGTCAAAGCCACATGGACAAATACAATGCCTAGTGTGGCTCTGGTTGAAAGGAAAAGTGCAAGACTCCGTTAGCACCAGCAGGCGCCATGATCTCACCCATGCAGGAACAGAGTTAGAGAAGAGGAAGCCCCATTTGAAAAGGTGACATAAATCAGTGAGGCGGGACCTCCACCCTATTGTTGAACTACAACTCTCAGTAAGGTAGGGGGACTTACTATGGACAAATATCCACGTAGATCACTACTGTAGAAAAATGCTAGAAGTATGAAAAAGATCACCTGTTTTTAAAGCTTTGAATGGATATTTTTTTACCTCCACTACACTTTGATTTGCTGAATATAATAATGAAAAAGTCACACCAGGAGAAATAACTACCATGATTGCTTATGGGAGTATGAAAATAATAATAGGATTTCAGTGCATCATGAGTGCATAATCAGTGTATTTATATATATAATATGAAGCTGATGGAATGAAGATACTTTCCTCTGGACAACATAGAGTGGTCATTTTATAATATAAACGATTGTGTGTGTGTGTGTGTGTGTGTGTGTATGTTTAATTACACATTGTTTATAGCACTAGAACAGTAGAGGAATACATTGATAGAACAAGCAGGGGTAAATACAATAATACAATAAAATACAGTAACAACAGATTCAAGTGTTAAAGAGACATAATGAAGGCAGCCCCTGTCCCATTGAGCTTACAATCTAAGTGTGTGCAGCAGTGTGTCTGGGCATGTTCACAGAAGGTTTTTTTGTATAGAATGTGTGTGTGTGTGAACTCATGTCAGAATTGTACTTTACATCTTCTTTTGTTCCTATGCATGTTTATGTATGTGAATAGCAGAAGGCTTAGCAAATTGAGTAATGTTTCTCTTACGATTTGCCTGAACTATACATATAATATAATAATATTATACATACTTTAATGCCTCTCTTACTATATACAAACAATTAATTATGGGAATTGAAGTACATTTATTTTTCTGCAATATTTCAGTTACTGGACTGATTGTTACATCAAAAGTGTGCCCCTGGGAAGAAATGAGCAATAAAGTGCAATGTTGCTGAACCTGCACACAGCTGGGGATGCTTTATTATTGACTTGAAACAATTTGTGCTTGCGGAGGGCTAATGAAATGGGAATGAAAGACAGGGAGAGAAGTGTGAGACAGAGGTGTCAAACAGACAGTAAAACACACAAATGGAGACTGGAAAGCTCCAATGTATATTGGGAAGTAAAAAACAAAGCCATTTCAGAATGTCTTCATTCTGTATTTTTTTTAAAAAGGCATTCCCACCAAAAAGTCATAGAAAAAGACATTTGATATAGAGATGAATCACTAATCCCGAGAGAATGATAGCTGAGCAAAAAAGAGACAAAAGCAAATCCATTTGCAGATCCGTTGATTGTTACAATGATATAATACACAGCTCTCAGGCAAATTGTACATACAGTACACATATTTATACAAGAGGTTTTAGCTTAGTGTTTAAACAAATATCCATTTAGAACATCTGTAATGTGTGCTGTCCCTGGGCACATGCATGCATTACTGAGAGGTGTGGAGTGTTAGGGGGAGGTAGGGATATGCCCAGTTAGGGAAGGGTCACAGCCCAAGCAATGAGAGGGGTGGAGCTGAAATAATATGGATAGGCTCCTGATTGATGTCAGTGGGTGGTCTTTTGCCTTTAATTTGTCTTTTAGGGGGTGGGGAGTTCAGGGGATTCTTAAAAGAACTTGAGTGGAGGCAGCTTTCATACCTCACAGCATCACTGTATAGACTGGTGGCCACTCTGCTTCTGGGACAGGACTTTCTATTGCTTCCACACAGCCTTCAAAGATGGAAACAGAAGGCTTGAGCCCTATGCTATACGAAGACGACTATTATTACGGAAATGAGACTGGACTACAACCATGCGATGAAACAGACTGGGATTTCTCCTATTCTCTGCTACCTGTCTTTTACATGATCGTGTTTGTCCTTGGACTCTCAGGGAATGGAGTGGTCATCTTTACAGTATGGAAGTCCAAGCCAAAGCGGAGATCTGCAGACACCTACATAGGTAATCTAGCACTGGCTGACCTGGCCTTTGTGGTAACACTGCCTCTATGGGCCACATACACTGCTCTAGGCTTTCACTGGCCCTTTGGTTCTGCACTGTGCAAGCTCAGCAGCTATCTGGTCTTGCTTAACATGTTTGCCAGTGTTTTTTGCCTGACCTGCCTCAGTTTTGATCGGTACCTGGCCATTGTCCATTCGCTTTCCAGTGCTAAACTTCGCTCCCGCTCCTCCATCATTGTATCCTTGGCTGTTATTTGGCTCTTCTCAGGGCTTTTAGCACTCCCAAGTCTGATTCTGCGTGACACACGTGTAGAAGGCAATAACACTATCTGTGACCTGGACTTCAGTGGTGTTTCAAGCAAGGAGAATGAAAATTTCTGGATCGGGGGGCTAAGCATTCTTACCACAGTTCCAGGATTCCTGCTGCCCCTGCTCCTTATGACCATCTTTTACTGCTTCATCGGTGGCAAGGTGACCATGCATTTCCAAAACCTAAAGAAGGAAGAACAGAAGAAAAAGAGGCTTCTTAAGATTATTATTACGCTGGTTGTAGTGTTTGCTATCTGCTGGCTGCCTTTCCATATTCTGAAAACCATTCACTTTCTAGACCTCATGGGCTTCCTGGAACTTTCTTGCTCTACACAAAACATCATTGTCAGCCTGCACCCCTATGCCACCTGCTTGGCATACGTTAATAGCTGCTTAAACCCTTTCCTCTATGCCTTCTTTGACTTGCGATTTCGCTCCCAATGTTTTTTTTTTTTTGGTTTCAAAAAAGTCCTCCAAGGACACCTCAGCAACACATCTTCCAGTTTAAGTGCACAGACTCAAAAATCTGAAATTCACTCTCTAGCCACAAAGGTATAATTGAGTAAAGGGACATTTGATGGGGTGTGGGGACAGAGACTTTGTTCTAAAGAATTTTTGGGTTAATTGAATGTTATCTCTTGTTACTGCAAAGGGAAGGTCATCTGCTGATTACAGAACAGGGACTTGCACAGTCTACTGGATCGTATCACTGTCTGTAAAATGCCCCCACTTAGTGGACATCTGGCTTTTCCTGAGTAACAGACAAACCTTAGTGAATAAGACAATCTTGCTCAGTCCCTCTCCAGAAAACAGGAGAGCTGGTTGGACAGGGTGGGAGAAACTGTTTACTGAATTTTGTTATTGATGCAAGAGGGAACTTGGTATGACATGGGTTAACATATGCTGTATATTGCTGGGTTTCTTCTTTGTATTTGCTAAGGATTTTTGCTTTCCTGTAAATATTTTGCTTGTTAAAGCACTTGTATAATTTCACAAAGCTTACACTTTTAACACATTGTTTAAAGGTAATTTTGGAATGTAATGTAATTGAAATGTTATTTAGCCAATTCACTGCTTTGTTATAATTACACGGACATTAAGGTGAACTGGTTAGAAGCAGTTAAAATTAACAACTGTCTTGAAACCCGTAGTTGATAAAGAAGCAAAGAATCATCACCGTGTAGGGTTAAATGTAGATTTCCTTTTAAGCCCCTATGGGAGTTTTCCTGAACTACTACTTAAAGTATGCCCAAACAGCCTGTGACTGGCTGAGGATTCTGGGAATTGTAGTTTGCATTATACTCTGGGGTATGCAGGTTTGCCACCAAAACTCTAAAGGGATAAAGATGTGCAGAAAGGGAAATCTATTGGATATGACAAAACTCAAAACTGCAAACTATTAACCAAAGATAAAGGACTACTGAATGCTGATATTTTGTGACTGGTGTAAGTCATTTGCTTCTTATCTATATGTACCATGCTCTAGTATATGCGTATATATATATATATATATATATATATATATATATATATATATATATATATATATATAAAATATTCCCTTGGAAAGGGGGGATCATTGATAAAACTGTGTTGTTTGATGCAATAAAAATTTTGGACTATGAAATGTTTCCATGTCTTGTTTATGTACACACTAATAATTCCAAAAATCAACTTCATTTTAAACTTTGGTTTTATTATGTTTTCATAATAGTTGCATATGCATAATGTATAACAACTCAGTCACCAACAGACACCAATTCACTCCTATATTTTGCTTTTAAACTTTAGTTCCAGATACAGCTGGAAAAAAAATTCTAATGGCCATGCTGGCAATGCTGTCCCAGAACCCTCCTATGGACCAGCAGATTCCGAAGTATAACATGTAGAGCTGCAAGATACTGAATGGTGAAAGATGAAAATCCCAGTGGGCAGCTCAGAAAATGGCCATTACTTCCCTTCTCACAATTAACCCCTTTGGCTTCATGGTTCCCAATTTAGAATTCCAAATGGGAAAACATCATTTTAATGGGTAAAGTGTAATGTATGCCATATATCTGCAACTACAGCAGCATGTGTAATACGCAAAGAGACAAAGGTGTGTGTGTGTGTTTTCTGTGCATATGAATACCCACACAAGTATCTTACCATAAATACAGTACATGTGCCACATGTGGCCTTGTATATTTGCTTTACATGCATCTGCATACTTTAGGAGCACTGAGGGCTTTTTTACTATGATTCAGGGCACCAACATTCCTGTGCTTCAGTACTGCATATTTTGTTGGAGCTTCATAAATATTGGTGCAGTGTCAAGGGTCCCAGAAACAAGACACCTCTCAAAGGAAAGGAATGTCTTACTTTCATCATTTTTGATGTTTCTAGGTTTGGGTTGGTTTAGTAGAAGGCATCACCTGATTACTCTGTAAATATTCTAAAGGAGTATTATTGCTATAAACTGAAGCCTTTGGGTAAATACAGAACTGTGGGGAATTACAGCAGTTTCTATTCCTAATGGAGCACTCAAACCATTGAAAGAGCAATGCTTTATATCAGGAATGTCTAATAACATCAGCTGCCAGATGTTGTTGAACTACAGTAAAGGGTGCAGGCTAGATTATAAGTAATAAGGCCACATGAGGAATTTTGCTCTGGGCCTTGCATCACTATGAAAGTCCTGCGCTTATTATATGGATCCCTCCAAAACATTATAGCAAAGCCTTACTGCAAAAATGAATTCCTTCTATCTATGGAGCTGTTTCACTGCTGTGACTTACTAAACAGGCTGTGGCTTATCTGGTTTTGAAATCCCGTTGCAATTATTATATTATAATAAATGACCATGATTCACCCTAGTGCCATACCAATACACTAATAGTACTATTACTAATAAAAGAGTGGATTTAGTTCAGAGAAACTCATAGCCTTCGCTTATGCATAATAATATCTGTCCCTATTGTAAAAATAATGGCATAATCACGTGCCTCTTGGAGTGTCCTATATTCCTCCAAAGACACAAGAACTCGTATAACACAATCATTGCCCTTTGATTGAATGGCTCTAAGGGGCAGATACAAGCGTCTGTCTGCAGACAGAATTTATCTGACATCACCTATATTTCTGCTGTCCTTCCCCCTACACAGTTCTGGTTATTCTCAGATATGGCAGAGGTTTGGGGGAGGAGGGCTTCTTCCACCATTTGCTTACTTGTTTACCTCTACCTCCCCCTGTGATGAACCATCTGTTACCTTTCTGTCTGACTGTCATGGGCCTACTAATGACACTGACTCTCTTATCTCAGTGATAGCGACATTGAAAAATATCTCAGTGTATGTTCACAAGCTTGTGTCTATCTTTCTGTCCATCTTAATAGAAATTATGTTTCTACTGGTATCCTTCAATAATATAACACTGTTTATATTATGCAATGTTCTATATTCACATTATTACCTGCCCTGACAGTTCCTTATCACATTCACTCAACACACAGTAAATTAGGGCCAAATTCATCAGTAGCCATTAAATCTGCCTTTCTGTGTGTTGGAGGAAATCAGAGCACTCAGAAGATCTTAGACACAAATACAACATACAAACTCCTTACAGGGTGCTGATCATATCTACTGCATCATATTCAAACATAAGTCTCTAAAATATTAATGATCAACATTTGCTAAATTGTACCTCTCTAACTTATTTATGGTGTCTCTATGCATGACACAAAGCCCATTGTTTAAGTAAGGACTATAGGTTGGCTATTCTGACACAATTGTGCTCATGGCTGGCGACAAGATCTGAAGAAGGAAGCAGCTGCTTAAGATGAGAGGACCCCATAGGAAGCAGGAGTGAGGTGAAGCCCCTTTCACTTCTAGAGAAGCCAGAATGCAGAGTATTGTTAAGCAGCACCATGATTATCCCCAAGAGCTAATTTCACATGAAAATTCAATCACTGAAAAGTGGCCAACAATGGTCCACGTATTGGCCCTTATGTCATGGACTTTGGTCTGGTTAAGAAGAAGATATATTTTCTATTATATGTTTAATGCAATTGCAAGTGCAGCTACACTAAAATGGAAGCAAATGTACTGATGTGATGATAATTCCAGGATTCCCACGGCAGGTTGTGTCAATAGGTGCAGCAAAAAAGAATCACAGGCTAATTTCCTCTCTTAAGTTGCTAGCAGCATCCAAACTGTGAACATGCACACACCAAAAGTGTTCGCTTAAATGCATCAGGCACAATTGCAGAGGCTGCGGTTAAGCTGGAACTATGGGGAAAATGCTGCATTGTGGGTAAAAAAACATGGTGATTTGCATACTGCACTGCATTTGTAAATTGCCGTTCAGATATAGATGAAAACCAGTTCTGTCATGCAGGAGTAAGAATTGTCAATAAGGGCTCTTATTATGCGTTCCAATATGGTGGGGGGGGTTTCACTGCACAGGAGTTAACAGAGATTATTCTTCCCAATGATCAGGCCAGGACTGGCAATCGGTGGGTTCTGGCAAATGCCAGAGGGGCTGCTGTAAGATGCAATAGAAAGTGACAATTAAGTGGGCTGGTGGGGGCTGTTTGGGCCTCTGTGTACTAGGAATGTCAGGGCCTATCTTGAATCCCAGTCCTGCCTATGATGCTTGTACCCTCAGTGTAAAGCTGGCCATAAACGCAAAGATCCGATCATACGACTCATCGTTCGATTGGACTTCCCCATCTCCCGACCTGCCACTAACCATTCTGATCAAATAAAGTACAAAAGAACAGATCATTCAATGTTCTGCCTCTGACAGCAATCGTACGAAAGTTATGTCTGACAAAGCTGGTGACAGTCTCCCTCTGAAAATCGTATGATCGGCAATACACGCAGAGATATTATCGGCAGCCGACAGAAATCTTTTAACCTGGCCAATCAACCAAACAACTGATTTCCGCTGGACGAAAAATGTCGGGACTCTCCACACGGTCAGTGGGGGGCGGGCAACAAAAGGGGGCGGTCCGGTAAATTGGCAGGTGTTTTACAGGCTAGGCCGGTAAAATACCGGCCGGGTGGCAACTCTACTCACAGCCCTGCCCCAACCCCTGTGCATTTGACTGCAGCGTATACTTCCCTTCACCCCATCATCTGGTCCAGCAGGGTATAGGAGAGGGAAGTGGCGTTTCAGGGGCTGCTGCCGCCTGAGACAGCAGCCCCGATGCCGCCCCCCCTCCCGCTCTGCTCTTTCAAATTTTAGCATTGGAATGGATTCAGGGGGGGCATTGCTAGTGCAGTGAGCATTATTGCACTCGCTGCACTAGCAGAGCCAAATTTCCATATTAAATAAATAAAAATTTGGCTTTTAATGTTACCAGAGGCGGATTTTTGGTAACTGCCTGCTCCATGTAGCCTGAGCCTAGGGTTGCCACCTGGCCATTAAAAATGATGACTGATCCCAATGTTAATAATAGGGGAAAATGATTAATATATAGGAAGGCTGGTATCCTATATACTAAACGAAGGTTGTTTCTATGCCCGGCGTGTCGGGGAGGCAGATGCGCGCGCATCTTCAGCGGAAAGGTTAGGAAAGATGCGCGCGCAGAAAGACACGCCGGACATAGGTTGCTGGCAGAAGATTCAGGCAGACACCGTCCCCCTCACTCATGCCCGGCGTGTCGGGGAGGCCCCTCACTCATGCCCGCCGTGTCGGGGAGGCAGATGCGCGCGCATCTTCAGCTGAAAGGCTAGGAAAGGCCCGCCGCCTCTTCTTTGCTGGGGAACCGTTGCGTACCTGAGTGGGCGGCACCGCGCTGCCCAATCAGCACGCACCATCGGCCATGTTGCTACTCCTCTGTGAGTGCCCGGCGCTGCCCAATCAGCACGCACCATCGGCCATGTTGCTACTCCTCTGTGAGTGCCCGGCGTGTCAGCTGAAAGACACGCCGGACATAGGTTAGGAAGGAGGCATATGCGCTGTGCTGGCGGCAGATTCAGGCTCCCCAGACACCGTCCCCCTCACTCTTACCGCTGTCTCCTTCTGCCTCCCGCCACCTCTTCTTTGCTGGGGAAGTGTTGCGTACCTGAGTGGGCGGCACCGCACTGCCCAATCAGCACGCACCATCGGCCATGTTGCTACTCCTCTGTGAGTTTGTGTAATGGCGGCGCTAGCGACACTGTAGGAGGGGAAACGGTTGCGTACCTGCGTGGGCGGCAACGCGCTGCCCAATCAACACGCACCATTCAGGTCACAAGGGTCAAAGCAAACCAATCCGCCCACTGTACGTCTGTATGCGCCCTTTCTCCTCAGTTAAATCATCCTTCATACGGTGTGTTGTTCCTCACTATATCTCTCTGCTGAGAACTGTGCTAGCCATCAGGGGCACCATTTGAGGATACAGCTACTAAACTAGCACAACCACTGCCAGCAGCTACTCCACTGCCTCTGTCACACCAGTTAATAAGCTGTCTGCCTCTGTCACCAGTGCCGGCAGCTACTCCACTGCCTCTGTCACACCAGTTAATAAGCTGTCTGCCTCTGTCACCAGTGCTGGCAGCTACTCCACTGCCTCTGTCACCAGTGCAGACTGCCAGCAGCTACTCCACTGCCGCTGTCACCAGTGCCACCAGCTACTCCACTGCCTCTGTCACACCAGTTAATTAATTGTCTGCCTCTGTCACCAGTGCCGGCAGCTATAGTCATGCTGTTAAGAAACCTTAACACTAAGCAAGGTTTATGTAACGGTACACGGTTGGTTGTGAAGACCATGAGACAAAATGTTATCAAGGCAGAAGTGCTTACAGGATCCCATAGCGGTGATACCATTTTGATTCCCAGAATTGACCTTACCAGTTCTGACCAGGAATTACCTTTTAAACTTAAACGACGACAATTCCCCATTAAGGCTGCATTTGCCATGACAATCAACAAATCACAAGGACAAACATTGGATAAAGTCGGCATTTACCTATCTGAGCCTGTGTTTGGTCATGGTCAACTTTATGTTGCATTTTCAAGAGTGCAGCGTTCATCTGATGTTAAAGTCAAGATTTTAAGTACAGCTCACCAGGGAAAACTCATTCAAGGACAGGAGAACATTTTCACCAAAAATGTTGTTTATAAAGAAATTTTTCAGTAACACTTTACTACCAATAAACTCAAAATTTAAGAATTCTAATAGCAGATAGGTAACAACAAGCAATCGGCACAGATTCACTCTACATCCCCACAAATTAGCGTCGCCAGTTGCTGCCTGGGGATGGAGAGTGAATCAGCACCCATCACATTTTGCTGCCTCACTGTTGTTACCATTCTTTCATTAACGATACTTTAGAGAATCGGGGGTTTACTGGTATTTTTATAGAAAAGGTGGCAACCCTACAAGAGGCAAGGGTTTCACATTTCCTTATGGCAGGAGCTGCCCTGGGAATGGGGACAGTCCGGGCAGGGGAGCAGGTCTGGTACGGTGGGCCCATTGGGTTTTTTCCCGGTGTCCCGCTGGCCCAGTCTGACACTGTGTACTCTTGGTACCACGCTGGCCCCCAAATGTAGGTGAGACACTCCTAAGTTAAGTCACTTGCTAGTACAGGTATAGGATCTATTATCCAGAATGCTTGAAGCCTGTGGTTTTACGGATAAGGGATCTTTCCTGGCAAGATAATACCTGTACACAGGATTCATGGGCAGTGTCTAAAATAAAACTTCCCAATGTGTCTGGTCCCAAACTGACATATTAATTCTGTCTCCCACAGCAACTGGTGGGCATGGGAAATGTGTCTGATTGCAGGACTTCAAGTAATACTCTCAGCAGGGCTGCACTGTCTGGTTCCCCCTCAATATACAATTCATGTTGGGATCAGACACCTTTTTCACATGCTAAAGAAGAGATAAATAGAGCTTGCAAATAACTAAACACCAAGAAATAAGAGTGTGCTGTGCAATGTATACTGTTTCTGTAAGGACAAAAAGTGCCTCCTCTCTCAAAATT
Source organism: Xenopus laevis (assembly GCF_017654675.1). Taxonomy (NCBI): domain Eukaryota; kingdom Metazoa; phylum Chordata; class Amphibia; order Anura; family Pipidae; genus Xenopus; species Xenopus laevis. The sequence goes on from NC_054371.1 coordinate 155,752,974, forward strand.
CCCTACCAGTTCCTACCCATGTCTATTGCCTTTACTATCTCTCCCTCATTCACTCTGATATCCCCCAGATGGTTTCTGTTCCTTCCAATGACAGACAGGAAAGAAGAAGCAAAACAAAGGAGCAGCAAGGAAAAGACAGAAAAAACATTTAACACCTGAAATCACATGCCTCTTGGAGTTTTCCTATTAACCCTCCTACTTCCAGACAACAATTAGTCCTGACGAACTGTTATATTATACACACTGCATTGCACTTTATACAAGTATCAGTGTATATTCTATATTGTTTCACTGCTGTGCTGTTCACAGGTCACCATGGTCAACTACAGCATTATAATATGTTTATAAAGCAAGTTAAGTAAAAGGGAGATCAATCCTCCTAAACTAATGACCAGCAACACTGACTGCCAGACAAACAAAAAAATAATTAGGCAACGCTGAGCTAATGTAATTATCATTCACAGCAATGCTAATGTATGTGAAGTGCTGCATTTTAAGTTAAGTAAATGTGCTGGTAGGTATGTGTGAGTTATATTTACAAATCCAGCTCCAAATGGAGTCACACCAGTACCCTTCCCTACATATTCATCAGTAGTGTAACAGCAACGGCAGGCCCAGGTGTAGGATGCAGACCTGGGCCCCCTGCCAGCCTCCGTCCCCATTGGTACAAATTTGGCGCCGGCATGCTGCTACTGTGCACGGAAAAAATCTCTCACTGTCCTGCCGCCTGCAATAAAACTAATCGCAGCTCCGGTGAGCACCCCACTGATATTGGTCACTAGAGCATTATATTTTTATGAATTCTTCCCTATTATTAACACTGGCATCATATTGGCTAGATGGCATAATACCTAAGGAGAACTCTGGAACTACCGTTATCTTTGGTCCAGGCAGAAGCTCCTGGGTTCCCAACTTCCCAAAGGTGCAGCACACTTGTGTCTAAAGAATCAATCTCACACATTACTCTCATCAGAAATTTTGCCAATCAGACTTAGGGCTCTTACACATGAGCGTTCTGACCTGCGCACCCCTGCGTTCCGTTTTTTGGCGTTCAGCCGCAGGGGAGCGCAGGAATAGACGCAAGTCATTATTTGAAATGGGGCTGTACTCACTCAGGCGCGTGTAGGCGCCGAACGCAGGAAAAATGCAGCATGTTGCGTCTGAACCTGCGTTCGGCGCCTACACGCGCCTGAGTGAGTACAGCCCCATTTCAAATAATGACTTGCGTCTATTCCTGCGCTCCCCTGCGGCTGAACGCCACAAAACGGAATGCAGGGGAGTGCAGGTCAGAACGCTCATGTGTAAGAGCCCTTAGAGAACTTTTAGCGCCATTGTGTCTGATTTGCATCAAGTTTGAGTGTAGTTGTGTTACTTTTGACACATTGGCCTCTGGGGGAAAAATGCTTGATTGTGGGGAAAAAACATGGCGAACATCGCTTGTAGTTGCACCACTACACTTGGGATTGTAAATGACCCTTGTTTGAAAATGCTGTAGTGCTGAAATGTGCCAGTACCAGTGCTGTAACACAGTTACCAAGTGGAAGGGAGTTCAATATTATGGTTTTGCCACATTATGTGCCATCAGCTTAAGGGCAAAGACAGATGAGGCATTCTTTCTGCCTGTAGATCGGAAAGAAGTGTATCAGATAAAATCAGTGGCTTCCTCTATCTGCACTGAAAAATACAGATTCCACCTGTGTGGCTACACTGAGCATAGCAGGGATTGGCTTGAAAAACGTTTTTAAGTCAATCCCTGCTCTGTGTAGCCGCACGCAGGAAAATGTTGAACTTTTCTGTGCAGATAGAGGAAGCCACTGATTTGAGATGAATCGTTTCTCTCTGCTTCAATAAAATTCACAGGCAAGAAAAGCATTTATTATGCTTCATGTGCCCATGTCCTAAGAGTAATTTCACACAATGGGCCAGATTCAGATTGGTTTATCACGTGAAAACTCCATTGATGTTTATGGCAAAACCTTTCCCATTCTCATGAATTTGAATCTGGCCCAGTGCATTTTTTTGCCAATCTATACTGCATCCATCCTAGGCCCTGACTGGCAATCTGTGGGTTCTGGCAAATGCCAGAGGTTCTGCTTTAAGGTCACATATTGGGCCTCTGTGTACCTGAAATGCCAGGGCCTATTTTAATTCTCAGTCCGGACCTGATCCATCCTGTATGTGAAAGGATAAGAATGAGTGAGATCCAGCTGCCACTGTGTTTAGGAGGTGGATTTTAGCCTGAAGATGGTCATGTTTGCATTTTCTGGCCAATATCTATCCATGTAGGCTTCACTTCACATGTGCGGCGGGTGCAGGGCAGATTGGCCTTTTCCCCAGTGACATGTGCGACTCTACTCTGAGAACTGAAAGCATTATGCAGTACTTACTATTGAGAAGACCTGCAATCAATGAGAGCAATTAAACAGATCTTGATCTGCCTACTGATTGCTTTGAAGAAATGAAAAATGCACAGTGTATGAAAACATTCTATGAAAACTAAATGGATGAATATGAAATCTGTTGACTTTTAATAATAGCAAAGCATTTTTTGCATTTAACATTTATACAGATGTAAGAGATGCCGTGAGATTATGCATATCACTGTGGTTTCTTCTGAAGTTTTGGTTATTGCACAGAGCATCATTTCAACCCCCAAGGCAATACTCAAAAACCCACCCAATGTTCTGAGACCCAGTTTCAACTGTAAGTGAACGCCAGCTGTAAGGAGGTGAAAGTCATTCATTTTAAAGTACAATTACATAGGTCCCAATTCTGGTATACATACAATTACATAGGTGCCATATGGATAATAGAATTTTATTTGACTCTACATATCTTTTGTGCCAAAACAATAGAAATTCAGCACCACCCTTTAAGCAGCACTGGAGTCTTCCAAAATGGGAACAATAGCTTTTTCTGTGGCATGGTTCAACATGGGAGTTAGCTGTGGCACTAACCTTGCTTGTTGAATCACAGGGTCAGTTTGGCTTGAGTTTTTTTTTAGTTACATGACATAGCATAACAAAACTAAATATAATATATAATTATATATTATACATATTTAATAAAATATTTTAAGGGATAAGGGAATGCACTTGAGGTGCCAATTTGTTAGGCAGTCCCAGCTAGAAATAATTTACTTTTTAACTCAGGCCAGAACTCAGGACCTACTGGCCAGTTAAAGTCCCCTTTGCTTTCTGATTGGTGCAAGCTGTAGCCTCAGAAGAAAATACATTTTTCTCATTTGCCTGTGGGGAAGGGTGATCCTGGTGCAAGATGTGCCCAGGGATAGTTCTATTAGTGATGCTAGCAGCAACAACTTTCCATTCACATAAACATCAGGTTTTTAAAATGGAGGCAATTCAGTCCAAAAGTGCTAATATGGGTGCAAATTGCATCCATCCTGAAAGTTGTGATGAATGTTGCACAAGTGTACCTACTGAAACTGGAGAATCCTAGAGCTACCACCCCCCTAGACCTTGCTGTAGCTCCAGGGACCCTTCACTGGGTTGCATCAATAGCATCAATTGCATCAATAGCTTCAAAAATGAAGCTGAGATTTTTGGCAACTGTGTCTTTTCTATATATATGCTGCTCTGTAGGTCTGAAACACAACAATTCTGGGAGGATGAACAAAGTCACAAGCTGTTTAACAGCACTGTATCTTTTACATGGAGAGCCTGAGATGAGAAGCGTGTCAAGCACACACACATCTGCTTTCACACGTTCAGTGTAACTGAGGTGGAGGCTATTGCCCCTCCATTAAAACTGGTTTCCGGCCTACAGCAAAAGTGTGACAGCTACCAACTGTAAGAGTTTTCACCTCTAAGCTCCAAAGGGAGCTTAGACAAAAGGGATTCAAGAGTTACAACCATACTGCTGAAGCCAAAACACTTTTGTAGCTTCTGTGTCTCTTTATGGATAAAGGTGCTCTATATACTGTATAGGTGGCTGCTCATTTGAAATGTTCAGATTCCTGGAAATCAATCCTTAAAGGAAAACTATACTGCCAAAATGAACACTTAAGCAACAGATAGTTCATATCATATTAAGTGGCATATTAAAGAATCTTACCAAACCGGAATATATATTTAAATAAATATTGCCTACATCTCTTGCCTTGAGCCACCATTTCGTGATGGTCTGTGTGCTGCCTCAGAGATCACCTGACCAGAAATACTTCAATTCTAACTGTAACAGGAAGAAGTGTGGAAGCAAAAGACACAACTCAGTCTGTTAATTGGCTCATGTGACCTTACATGTATGGTTTGTTGGTATGTTTGTGAGTACAGTGAATCCTACGATCCCAGGGGGCGGCCCTTATTTTTTAAAATGGCAATTTTCTATTTATGATTACCCAATGGCACATACTACTAGAAAAGTATATTATTATGAAAATGTTTTATTTACATGAAGCAGGTTTTTACATATGAGCTGTTTTATGCAATATCTTTTTATAGAGACCTACATTGTTTGGGGGGTATAGTTTTCCTTTAAAAGCTTAATGGCAGCCATGCCATTTCATAAAACTTCAGTTCAAGGGCACACGGAACAATTTTCAGGATTTCTGGTCTTGTTTTTCTTAACCAAAATACATTTCAGGGACACTGCTGTTGTGATTTTAGCTGCACTCTACACCAGTAGCCGTAGCCATACAAGTCCTATATTACTTACACTTAACTAAAATGCAGCGACTATAATTGATAACCTAACACCCTGGGCTGGGGCCACTTTCCTCAGGGATCCGTGATGTGCTCTGGGTTGTGTATATGCACAGTAGAGAAAAACTTCAATGCCTAAAAGTGCTGAATTCACTCTACTGCACATACACACAGCCCAGACCAGCTGAAAGAGAGCCCTGGGAGAGTTCTAAGATGGGGGCCCATTGCTCACTAGACTAGAATAATTCCCCCAGGCCATGTGTTTTTCAGCCAAAAGAAGTGGCAGTCTGGGGTTAGTAATCATATACACTGGTAGGTGTCTAACAAATTGCTATTGCCCAATGGAGAAACGCAGCCCGAGAAACTGTCTTCCGCTGATAATTTACCTGCACCTGGAAACATTATCTCCACTTGGGGGCAGGCACATTTTTGGTGGAAAATTTGCACCACATCTGCCTGCACCAGAGCAGAGACAATGTTTCCGGGTGTTGTGTGGGATCAGCACAGAAGCAGTGGAGGAGCAGATTCTAAGCCTTTCCATGCACTTTCAATGGTAAAAACTCTAAGCAATTTAGGATTAACAGACACAAGGCAAAATGTTTTTTTTTCCTGCAGGCTTTGGCAAATATTTTTCCTTATTTAATATGAGTGTGAATAGCGGCACACATAATATCACAGTTTATTTATAAACTATAATCTTTGCTTATATTGGGGTATATTTTCAAGTAGTTATATGTTTCTAAGAAGGAAAAAAAAACTCAGGGTTGGGATTCTGTATTTGAATCTCTTTGCTAGACAAACACCCACCTTTTCATTCGCCATGTAACAAAGTTTCGATTGGTTTCTCCCATGCATTTAAATCTGAGTAACTTTTTTTTTTTTTTTTTTTTTTTTAAAGGATCAAAATACTGTAATAACAACTTTAGAAGCCAGAATGGGGTGGAATTGACACCTCAGAGGAGCAGGAGTTCCTGAGAGCATTGATGTATATTTAACAACCTGTTCTAACTTCATTATCAAGAGGAGCTCAGGGGAGATAAAGCTCTGACAGACAGCAGCTGGATGGAAAAAAAGACAACACAATAGCCAAAGCCAGACTAACAGAACAGTGCTGTGTAGTGTGTAGTGCTGGGGTAGTGCTATCAATGCTGCAAGATCAGTTACAGAAAATGACATGAAAGTGCATAACTATGCATCAACACTAAAAACCTACCCGAGGACAAATTTTAAAGGCTTCTTTTTCTTCCCTACAGTCGCTCTCCTATTGCTATGTAAAACATTAGGGGGTCATTTAGGAATAGTCCACAATATGCAGACTTCCCCCCCTCCCCACATACACAAACACATGCTCTAGTGAAGCTCATTCCCAGGTTCATTTATTCAATAAGCACCACTTAGAGTGGCTCTAACACAGCACTCTGGTAAACAACAGCTTGTAAAGTAGCCTTTGATGCCCAGCAATAAATGACCTTTTCATTAAACAACGCCCGACTTCCCTTAAAACCCATTTTAACCTTAAATGTATATCTGTTCCTTTATATACTATTGCTTCTTACAAACACATCATTCCTATTGCCATTTCATGTACTTGTATAGCCCTGATGACTACATTTAAGGGCAGTGACACATGGAAGGTTTTTGTTGCCCCCGATTTTTTTATATGCGGCTGTGGGTGACAAATCTCCCAAAGATGCCTCTCCAGTGGCAATAATTGAAATTGCTGTTGGTATGCCCACATTCAGGGGCGTAACTACAGAGGAAGCAGACCCTGCGGCTGCAGGGGGGCCCAGGAGGTACAGGGGGCCCCATGAGGCTCTCATTGATGAGCAATTTGAACATATATTGGTAAAACAGGACAAACACTGGATATGTTGGGGGCCCTAAAATGAATTTGCTGTGGGGCCCAGCAACATCTAGTTACGCCACTGCCCACATTATCGCTAAATTGGCAGGAATTGCTTTGGGCGATTTCATGATATGTTGGGCATACTGCCAGCAATTTCAATTATTGCCAACAGAGAGGCATTTTTTGGGCCATTTGTCACCCGCAGCCGCACATAAAACAATCACAGGCTACAAACCTTCCTTTGTGCCACTGCCCTTAGTATGAAATATTCAAGTGAAGTCTCAGTTACTCTTTACTTTTAATTAAAACAAAAAAATAAAATGCAAGTGATGTACACAGATAATATGGCACGGAAGCAGCACTCTGTTACAGACATCTGTTAAACGCTTCAGCAGTGTCCTTTGTGAGGAAATCTGCAGAATCTCTCAACATAAGCAGTTCGCCTTTTTTTTTTATATATATATATTTTTTTTTATATTTGCATCCACTTTTTAACAATGTGTTAAAGTACTGTTATATCTGAATCAATCAGAAATGTCAAAGTAACAGCTGTCTTTTCTGAAACCACTGGCAGAATCCTAAACTTCTGGATCTAGTGTTACACAAATGAAATCATCACTACTAACATCAGATGGGTGTCAGAGAGAGTGCAATCTACTCCTAACATGATCAAACATGAATGATTTCTCTGTACAGCTTGGGGGAAAAGAATTCCCTCATAGAGAAGGTCCTGCATAATTACACTTAATTTAGTCCTCACATTTTAAGCCAAAATTGTGCCTTGTTCACATCATTCCCTGCCCCAATGTTGCTTAAAATCTAATTTACCTATCACATTCACACTCCACACACAGTAGAGTCTGTTTACTCAGGAGCCCATTAGGCTAATGTCACATGGGGCTGAAATTCTCTGCTTCAAAATGCAGGGCAGAGAATCAGCCCCTACGCACCCATACCTTGTTGCGTTGGCCTAGGCTAGGGGCATGCACAAACGGTAAATTTTGGCACTTTAACACGACAGTCTGCATTTAGGCACTGCAATCCATCACTTATGCCTGCACCGAGTCCTACACAACGTATCTGGGTGCAGACAAGGGGCTCATTCGAGCATTGGGGCTGATTCTCTGCTCTTCATTTTTCAGTAGGCTGAGTTTCAGCCCCGTGTGACATCCTAATGGGTTCCTGATGAAACAGAAAAATGAAACAGATACAGAAAAATGCAGGCTGAGGTTCAGCCCCACGTGACATTAGCCTCATTAGACTTTGGGCCAATGTTACATTAGACACATAGGGGCAAATTTACTCACCTTCGAAGTTGCGCCAGCGTTGGATTCGCCGCACTTCGCCAGGGCGCCGCTAATTCACTAAAATCCAAAGTTGTGCTCAGGGAGGCGAAAGGTAGAAAAGTTACGCTACCGTTAATTCATCAAGCAAAGTGAAGTTATGCTAGCGATGCCTAATTTGCATACGTCACCAAGTTAAAGTACAATGGACGTATATGTAGCAGCAAATACATTACACTACACAAGCCTGGGAAAGCTTCATAAAATAAAATAGAGTTATTATTTTGCCCTATACATGTGCCCACTGTATAGATTAGGTGCCATATGTTAGGAAATGTATGGGGGAAGGGGGTACACACAAAAAATGTACGATCTTTTTCAGCCTATCACCCTTAAAAAAGTAAAAGACGCCAGCGTTTTTTGGGACTTAGAAAAAATTTCAACTTTTTTTGAAGCAATCCCTATCTACTCTATTGCACTTCACCTGGTCTGAGGTGGTGAAGGCAAGTCTGGCACAAGAGGTAACGTTCAGTAAAATGTGTAAAGTTAGTGAATAAGCGTAGTTACGTCCCTTCGCCATAGCACAATTTTTGGAGGTTAATGAATTTGCCCCATAGAGAACAATATAAGTATGTTCCTTACAGTGTCCCTTATGAAATCCAGTAAATCACTGGGCCATCATGCCATCTGTATTACTGAATATTCAACAGTTTTGCCCCTTTTTGTTTTTTTTAGATTTTACATTATAAACTGACAAAGTTTTTCGTTTCTAAATCAGAACAGAGATTAACATTTTTAGTGAGCAAGAGTCGGTATATGTATATTTGATTTCCAATAATGGCTACCTTTTTAGATTGGCAGGATCTTACTATCCTGAATATTTTTAAATATGTTTTTATTAAATTTCCAAAGCATATAAAGTAAATATACAAACAAAAGGTAGAGTTTGAAGGTAAAGGTAAATAAAACAAAATAATAAATTCCATACTACTACTATTCTTAGCAGTTACTAGTTACTACTACTATTCTTAGCAGTTACTAGAAATGTTTCTAACCATACTTTCAGATACATTGTCACTTAGGGATATTATCTTGCAAGACAATACTTCCTTAACCACATATTGTGGATACTTAACAGTTGGTATATAGCTTCCAGTTTATTTGGTGACTCCTGGGGGTTGATCGAGAACTCTGTTCCTGTGGACGACTTAGGTTTTGAATATAGTGGTCCGCTTCTTGTACTATGGTATTGTTGATCAATAATTCTGTGTCATACCAAGTTGTTTGTCTGAATGTGTAGATTGTGAGATATTTAGTGTGTGTAGGGAGTGTAGCTATATAATTCATGCAGATAAAGAAGAATTTTTCCGTATGTAGTTCTTTGTTAGTGGTAGATTCCAACCAGTCCATATGGAAAATATGATGTTTTGTTTGACTAGTGATATTGGAGGTGAAGATATTGTGAGCCAGTGGTGTAGAATTGTTTTCCTAGCCACTGCCATTAATCTTTCTGCTAATTGTCTTTCTGATCTTATTAATGTTAGATGTGGGTGGGGGGTTGTCCAAAGATTGTCCATGTTAATGTAAAGGAGTTTGTTTGCTGTGTTAGAGATTTGCAGTATTCCTGAACCTCTCCCCAAAATAGTTGTATCTTAGGACAAAGCCAGAGACAATGTACGAGGTCGGCTTGAGGTTGATGACATCTCAAACATGTATCCGAGTTTAAAGTGCCCATTCGATGTCTCCTTAATGGTGTTAAGTAGGAGTTATGTAGGATTTGTAATGACATCTCTTGATATTTGGTGGCAGATAAAGTTTTCATAGTTTTAGCATGATATTGGAGTATTTTGGAAGCATCTATTGATGGAATTGCTGAGGTCCATTTGTTTAAAAAGGCTTCTGTTTTTTTTCAGATAGTGTCCTATTATTTTTGCCAATTGGAAATGTTGAATTACCAAACCATGAACGATAAATAGAATACTCGGGTGTCAGCTTAAATCTGCGCCTTACCGTGTTCCAAGTTTTGTAAGTATAAATAAAGAGGGGATGTTCACGCATATCTCGGGGTATATTTTTTGATTGGGAGTGAAGAAGGGAATCAAGAGAAAGGCCTCCCTGTTAATAACTGATCAAGTTCTGTAGAGGTGTATATATTTCTATTATGTAACCAATCCCCTGCAAATCGTAATAATGCTGCTTCATTGTATTCCCGTATATTTGGAAAATTAACCCCTCCCAGATCTTTTGTTTGTTGTAGAAAGATCTCCTTTTAATATGAGTATGCATGTAATCAGCTTATTACCATAATTTTTATCTTTCCCATTATCCAATTCTTTGCTGCAGGGATCCACTTCTTCTGTTTATCCTGTTTTATTTTAGAAATGATATATACGTAGCCTATGGGAAATAGGCCATCTATCTATTTCATCCCCACACAAGTCCCCAGTTCTACCAGCACCCCAAATATATGGTCTGAAATATTCCTTCCCTGTATCTCAGTTGGAGAGGCTAAATTACTTAGAACACACAAACCCTGGGTACCTTGAAGAAAATTGATGATATTCTTAGAATAATAAAAAGCAAAATAGCCAGTTAAAAAGTCAAACATGCACAGACGTTTACTGTCACCCCATTTCTTAACCTCAGCGTCTGATTAAAAAAGAGATTAAAGCATTTTAGAAACTTTTGGGGGGGATTTTTACTTAAGAGGGAAAGATTGAATAGATAGGTCAGTGCTTTGATTAAGCAGGCAGTAGGATTGTGGAGAAGTTTGCCAGTAATAGGATTAAGAGGGAATGCTGGAAGATGTGAGGAAATGAGAAGTTTTGAAACTTCCTCTTTAGTCAGGAGCACAGAAGAGAAAGAGGAGAATTCATGGAGGAAGGATTATACTGAGCATTAGGTTAATGCCTAACGAGACTGATTAATGTTTATATGCAGGCCAAGAATCAGCCAATCCGGTGGCATCCAGCCTCTTCTGTGTCTGCACCCAGAAGTACTACACTAGCCTGGGTGCAGACGCACAGAGAGATTTCAGCACCGGAACGCGTTTTTGCACAGAAATCTGCTCTGTGAGTCTGCACCCTGGCCCGATGCACTTCCTTTGGTGCAGACACAGGAGAGCATGGATGTTGGCAAAAGAACTTGTGCTTATACTCTAGCCAATAAACAGCCTAGTGTGGCGCTAGCTTAATACTGTCTATTTTTCTTTTGAGCAGTGAATGAAACACATGGGGGGGGGGTTTGGGAAAGGGGAAAGTAAGCAGAAGAGTTTATGCTAAACATATTTTTGCTTATTGTTTTAATTAATAAAAATCTATGTTTTTGTTATTTCATTTGAGCTAAACAGGGAACCTTAAGCTACTCCATGTTTCAAACTGCCTGGTTCATGCAAGTGTTGTGAAGTTTTACTCAGAGACGTTGATGTTACTTTAAGAGAAAATGGGGAGGGAGTGGGGTTTTATACTCTTTTTTACTGGTGTACCCTGAGCCTCAGAGTCTACTTCTGAGACCTTGGATATAGGTTTTGTTATTGCCTAGGCCGGATTTACGGCTCCCTTTGTAATAACACAGGGATTCACTATCACTTACAAGGCCAGTTGAAGTATTTATAACAAAATTAGATATGGTGTTTCTAGCAACTAAAGGCACAGTAAAGTTGTACTCGAAATGGATGATATATGCAATATGTATAGTCTCACAAACAAGATGATTATGGAAAATCCTTAAAACAAGGTAGATAATTAGAGTACAAGTGCATAGAGTACTCTACATAATAGATTTCTGCTTATATGTCAATACAGTGTGGGCACATCGGCCAGCAGGGAGATTCAGGGCACCAGGCTCAGAGAAGAGCAGGCCCAAGGGGAATGCAGGAAGAAGAGGTAAGTGCCCAGGGCCCCTTTTTTGTTCTGCCCCAGGAAAGTGCCTTTTCTGCCTTCCCCTAGTTCCAACCCTACTCATAGAGATTAAGCACAGGTGACAAAACAGTGGGCCATTGCTCTAAGGGGGTGAAGGTAAGGAGTTGTTTACAGAGCTCAATATCTCTAGATAAACAATTTCAGCAAATTAGAAGGGAGTTAATAATTGTAAAATCAAAACAAGTCTACATTACTGCTTTATACAGTGGAGCAACCTGAAGGTCCACAGGTGATCCAGCGCACAACTTCATGCAGTCCCTGGCCCCCTTCCTCCCACGACTTATTCACTCGCCACTCGTGCAGTAAAGTGGATTGTTTGGCTTAGCAGAAGCTAGTACATGAGGATAGAAGGGCAGATTTAAAAGTCTAGTTATGAATGGGATTGTGCTAGTGGCACTTCAAATTTGACAAGTGTGAGCTCATCTAGGGCAAAGGTGCAAGGGTTTAAATGAACCAAAGTGCCTTCATTAGTACAGGAGATACAGGAGGTGTTAGATGTAGTAGTTAAAAGGAGAGACACGTTTAGCTTTTGCAGGTCATGTTAAGCACATGTCTAGGAAGGTGTGGAAGCAGGCCTGGATTTGTGGAAAGGCCACCTAGGCCCAGGCCTAGGGTGGCAGTATTTTATGGGGGCGGCATGCTGCCCAACCACATCCACATTGGTTCAAAAACAATTGGGAATGCACTAGAAATGCGCTGGTGATACAATCATTTTTTTAATTCCCATGCGCCAATCCCCAGATGATCCAGATGATGAAAATTTGCATGAATAAAGGGAGGAGGACAGGGGTGATGAACGGCAGGGGGCCTAGGGGCGCCCACTACGTAAATCCGGCCCTGTGTGGAAGGGGCAGAGGGAAGTAGATGAAATATAAGCAGATAGTGACAGCTTCCTAGTGACAGCTTTGAGAGCTCCCAGGTACTGGCCTATGGACCAGATGCAGCACTCCACTTGATTTTATTTTTGCCACCATACTGACCATGGTCTCCACATACTGAACTGTATGATATCACCATTACAATATAATCTGGCCCTGAAACACATGGAATGGTCACTACACAGAAAAATAGAAAATAAACAGCAATGACAAAAAGCAAGCAAGTTAAGCTTGTGTTTGTTAAGAAAAGAGTCAGGCTCATTTACTGTGCAAAACCCCTACATGACAGTGTCTTCCTGAAAATGTGGGGGCAAGTCCCCAAAAAGCTGCATTTAATTTGGCACTGCATGGTAGCTTTACCAAGGAGGGTAGAGCACTAGGAGCGTTTCTGCCATGAGGCAAGGTGAGCACCTTGCCTCAGATGGCAGCTCCCCAGAAGTTACCAGGGGCGGCAAAAGGGTGCAAACTCCGCTTTCCTGCTCTGTTTTCTCCTCAGCCAGAGAGAAACCATTTGGCTCCCATTCACTCAGTTGTTCCTCTGCACCGACAGACCCAGAGTCGGCCTGTGTGCAGACACACTCAGTGTGTTTGCACACAGGCAAACACTGTGCCCAGGTCTGGGAGTCAAAATAGACCCTGGCATTCCAAGAACAGAGAGGCCCAATCAGCTCCCAACCAGCCCACTAAATAGTGACTTTCTATGGCATCTCATGGCAGCCCATTTCTCTCAGACTGGGGAGAGATGGAAGCAGAGAAAATCTGAGCCTTTATCTCATGTGCCCTGAGCCTAAAGCAGTAAAACGTTCCCCTAGTGCTGTAGCATAGAAAGGTGTATACATAAAACATGCAATGTACACTAATACTCAGCACAATATACTTGAAAGTATAACTGTCACACTGGATGAATTGATCCATTGAATTGGGCAAATAAGCTGCCAATTTAGATAGTTAGCAGCCACCTTTATTCTAGTCATCCTAGACAATTTTAAAAAATTACTCAAGGATTAAAAAAACCAATAGCAATTAGATTAGAGAACACATCCTGTGAATGTATAGTAAATGCAATACAGCGGAAGAAGATGACTGTGCGACAATGAGTGTCTCAAAGAGAATGAAAGAGAATCAAGACAAAAAGGTCCAGGGAACCCCTACTATGCAGCAGATAAAGCAATGGATGAGAGTGAATGACTTAAAATATATCACACAGTTATCTTAAATATATTCTGAGGAATGAACATAAATCAGTAGAATTTGATTTAATTGAATAGTTATGCTATGTACTTTTCAATCTGCATTGTTTTAACTCTGCTACTTACTATTAAATAATCATTACAAAAAGCTATGGGAAGTTCTGCAGTACTGAAGCCAAAACCCAAATGCCTTCTCTCCTATCCTCTTTCTGGGACAGAAAAAAAGAAAAGGTAAAGATAAAGGGCACATTGGGGTATATTTATCAAAAAGTGAAGTTAGAGATCGCCACAGTCCTCTAGAGTGAAATTCCGCCACTCTCTATTCATTTCTATGGGATTTTGAAAGGCGAATTTATCAAAGGATGAACTTTCACTTTTACCCATTCATAAATACTCTTTTAAAAATCCCATAGAAATGAATGGAGAGTGGTGGAATTTCACTCTAGAGGACTCTGGTGATCTCTAACTTCACTTTTTGATAAATATACCCCTATGTGCCCTTTATATTTAGCTTTTCTTTTTTTCTGTCCCACTTACCCATAATTGTTGATGTAGCACATGTTAAATTGACTGCTGCCATATGTATCAACTTAACCACTTTGTGCTCATTTTCTTTCTGAAAATAAAATTTTAAGTAAAAAAAAACGTTCACACAAGGAATTCTAGCATCTCAGTAGAAGGAGAATAACAAAAATAAGGTAGAAGGCAGTAGCCATGCAGATCTAACACAGAATATTAAGGCAGCAAAACGTAGACATCCTGAACCTCCCTGCCTTGGCAGAACAAGTGCCAGCCCCCCCCCCCGCAAAAAAATCTTTGGAGGGGCCTGGTGCACACCACAAACCCTAACCATAGACCACTTACCACCTTCCCCATCTTGCCTTGATTCCTGAATGCTCCCTGTCAGGTAGGGGAGTGGGCATTTCTACAGTTAAAGTACAAGGGGGTCCAAGCATTTGCATGACTATAGAGAAAGTAGAAACCATGGTCTCGGCCCCCCATGATAACTTGGTCTGTTTCGTCTATAGTCATGCCATTTCTTGGAACCTATTTACTTTGCTCTGCTATCAATGTAAATCTTGGGGCCAGGTGGCCAGGGTGAAGAGCAAATACACAGCATCCCAAGAAGAAGTTTCAATCCCACCAAAGACAATATTGAACCAATGGAGCTGCATGGAAGAACATGGCTTTTTTTTGGGGGGGGGGGGTGCTAGCAAAGCCTTACAATATAAAATTCAAGAGGTAGAAGTACTGAAGGATAAATTTGCTTATTTACAAAGAAAGATCAGCTGGTCAAATTCTGAACAAGCAATACCCCAGCGAGGGGTAGCAAGAGTATGTGAGGCTATGAGTAGCATGGCACAGGTCTGGACTGAGCAACAAAATAGGCCCTGGCATTTCAGGTACAAAGAGGCCCAACAGACCACTAAATAGTGACTGTCTATGATTGCCTGGGGTGGCATGTATAATTTGAGTTCAAGAATACAAGTGTAAGAGTAGGAAGAGCTTTAATATAGAGTTAAGGCACAGCTGGTAGACTTTACAGAACAGATGAGTTTTCAGGAAGGATTGGTAAAAGAAGGGTTCGCTCTAAGCCATGCGCTTGTGTGCAAACATGATTTCTGAGGTCAGCACATACAACAAATTTTGGTGTACACAGAGAGTTTTGGGTGAAAACAAATAATTTAGCCCTTTTTCATACCCACCCATTCCTCTGTACAGAAAGCTCTACAGTGTGCACAATAGACATTGTTGTCTCATGGCCAAATGGAAATTAGAGGGAACTTTTGTAAGATAAGATCCCTAAAATTACGATTTTTCCCACATTACGTACGAAAGATCTTTTGTGTGTTGTAAATGTAGGCCCCCCCAAAGTCACCCTACATACAAGTGAACGGGAATCAGTGCTGATGCTGTCAAATGACAGGTACTTATAACATGAAAACTCTCAGTGCTGTATTTTCAATCTCCACTCACCAGTCACTCGACAGATGAGATGTTTTTCCTCCCCACCCACAGAACTACAAATTATGAAAATGTCTGCTATTGCCCTAAAAAGCAATGTTTATCTTATTGATGGCTGTGTCTTTGAATACTGGTGAGGAAGGGGTAGTTTAAAGCAGAAGATGACCTGGAAGATCCAAAGAATGGGTCGAACAAGGGAAACATCTTGTATAGTGATTATGAGTACAAGAAAAGGAAATAATATGCAGAAGGAAGCAGATCATTAGGAGGGCATTCATTTACAGACAGATATAGCAGGGTATAGATATTTTGTAGACTTTTCCAAAGTGGCATTATTTTTAAAGGACAAGTGGTTAGTCTGTGTTTACATATTATATATCAGTCTTCTAGAAACATATATTTTGATACATGGATGTGGTTCCACTAAGAAGGGGACTGTGGCAAGAAGTGTGTTAATTATTTCTTAGCAGACCTGCCAAGCTACAAAATGATTTTGGCTGCTGCCACATTGTCAGATATCTCACAGCAATCCCTTACCATAACTTATAGGTTATCAGTAATCATTTGCATCCTGTGCCCGATTGCTTACATCCACTTCACACTTCATAGCCAGGAGATGCAAGTCACAATAACAATGCACAATGGCAAGATGTTGAAAGGTGCACAGTCCTTCACACTGGGGCTTCCTTCTACTGGGGTGGAAAAGGGTTTTACTTCTAATGTAAGAACAGACAGACTGCTTCTTCTATCATTCTTAAACTGGCCAGACACATAATGAAACAATTATTTTCAGTATATTGGGTGGACAATCCAAATCGATATCTCTGTACTGTTAATATTGTTCTTGTATAACACACGTATGGACAGTGGAATACAGATTCAAAGGAGAATTATCGTATCTCAATATAGTGGAACTTATTTTTGCGATAGTTCCCCTTTAAATTTTAGTATTTACCGTATGTAATAAACACAGCAAATAAACGGTAATTATAGTGAAATCTATAATTACGAATGTGAGATATATTTGAATTTATTTACCACTGATATTGGTCGGTTTGCTGATCAAGTGGGTTTGAAATTTTGGTTTGGGCTGATTTAAAGGAACAGTAATACTAATAGTCATTTTGAACTGACCCTATTGTTTATATCATTATATCCTCCTTGCTTACCAATGGTCTTTCCTATAATGGATTATCATGGGATAATCTGAAAAGATACGGTAAATTCTTTATGGAATAACAAAGTTCTGTAACTTTAATAGGATTTGTGAAAACCTGGTGTTATTAAACTATATAATATTTAGCAGTATGTCAGTTTGAAAAAGTGCAAAAGTGCCAATATTTGTGGCTTTAACCTGGTCATTAATGGGTTGCACTGGATTCAGAGAAGCCTGGGTTAAGTTTACAACCAGCTATTGCTAATCTCTAAAGAAAACGAATTGTTAACCCCATGCTTTGCATAAAAATCCCAAAATCATTGCAACAATGACTATGCATAACAAACTTCTGTACAATGCAATCAGTGGGGCTCATTTATTAACTTCGCACAGGGCAGATTGGTTCGCAAAGTAAATATATTTGCCCTGCGCATGGTTACGTTTATAAAGCTGAATAAGAGTGTGCAAACAGCATTGCGATTTTTTTCACAATGTGAATGTCTATAAGAGCTTTTTAAGTATGCCAAAAATCTCAAATTGCGAATATTATGTGCACACTCTGCGTTTGAATTACGCTACAACTTTGGTGGTGGAGAAAATATTTGCAAAACAGTTTCACAAATTGTGAATTTAAGTTACTGTCAACGATATTTTCGTGCACAACAAACTCGCACAGCCGGCGCAATCACGCAAACACCTATCTCATTTGCGAGCCATTTGCAGAAATGTATTCTCAATTCGCAAAAACCAGAAAGACGGGCACAGCAGTGCAACATTTTAGCGTTCAGGAAAAAACGTGGGCAATTCAACCATTTTGCAAATAAATATGCGCTGTGTGACCTTATGACCCCCACTATGTATAGAATGATGCTTTGCATAAAGTAAAATATTTTCGAAGTCACTGAAGCTATCCATGGCCATATAGAGGCACTATGCTGAAAGCTAAGTTCTTCTAAAAAGGGTAATAGAACTCTGAGGTGATCTCTAATACCTCATAATTTAAAGGGGGTACATTATTTATTTAGAGTACACATTTTTCAAGTTCAATACTCATGACATGACAAAACACCATTCATAAGAATGTTTTACAGATTATTCATGGTTCTTGTGTATTATACAAATATATTACTATCATTAGATACTCAGGGAAATTACAGGGCAAGCTGTAATATTTTTGTGCTTAATACAGATCTATCTACCTTCCTACAAATAACTTTTACATTTGTTAATCAAACAACCTTTGAGTCACTGAAATTTACAGCAGGAACAGTAAATATTTACTTTCACACCTTTGCCCCAATCCTTCTTGCACTTTGTAGATTCATTATGAGGCTAGTGAACACATTTTACCCGTTGCATCTTGCTGATCCCTATTAGCAAATTAATTCTCTTCTTTCCACATAAGATCAGTTAAACAAACTGCTCTCAATTACAGCAAATTCAAAGTAGTGACTATTGCCCTCACACTCTCCAGGATAAGCACACACTGGATTCACACCCCTCTTTCCTCATGTGGTTTGAACAAATAGGGCACTCACACTAGAAATTGTATTTTTTTCATTTTCTGTCCTAGTTCCTTAAATTAACCATATACAAGGGTCTATTTTTCTTTCTAGTAAACCAACCAGTTTAGGGATATATATTGATCTGTAATAATATTACAGCACATTGTAATTGATCCAAACTAAGACATAATTAATCCTTATTGGTAGCAAAACATGCCTATTCGGTTTATTTAATGTTTATATGATATTCTAATAGATTTAAAGTATGAATATCCAAATTACAGAAAGATCTGTTATCCTGAAAACCCCAGGTCCCGAGCATTCTGGATAACAGGTCCAATACCTGTGTGTGTGTGTGTATATATATATATATATATATATATATATATATATATATATATATATATATAATTTTCTATATCGCTTTTGTAGCCCCAAGGCACCATCAGAGTTACTTACAGTGGCTAAACTTTCTTTATCTAATTAGGACCTATTTTTAACTTCCCTTTTAACAGAGATGACGAGATTATGAGATCAGAGAATTCCTTTTCTGTGTCATTGAATTTATATGGATAATTGGGTGCTGCCATAATGTTTGATGGGGCTTAGGTATATCTTCATATACAAACAACAGTGCTTTTTTTCACTAGAAGAGCCACATTTCCACTTTAAAGAATGTAAATTCGGCTCTTGAAGTTACCATAGGCAGCTACTTGCACACACTGCTGCGCGAGGCAATGCTCTTAGGATGGTGGCAGAGGGGGAGATTAGTCGCCCAGCGACTGCACTTTAAAATGAGCATCCTGCATGCTTTTTATGTGTCGCAACATTCGCTAAGGCTATGGGTACACAGGCTGAAGGCTCCGGTTGTTGTCAGCTGGGTTGTTAAAGAGCACTCACATTTGGGGCCTGGTTGGATGTTACCCTGGACTGGAAACAGGTCCGGACTGAGAATTAAAATAGGCCCTAGCATTTCAGGTACACAGAAGCCCAAACAGCCCCCACCAGCCCACTAAATACTGACTTTCTATGGGACTTTATAGCAGCCCCTCTGGCATTTGCCAGAACCCACAGATTGCCAGTCCCGGCCCGACTGGAAATGGTTTGAAAGACATTCAAATATGGGGGTGGAAGAGGGGATGCCTACATGTCTCCCCCCTGCATCTGTCCCTCATGAATACAGCTCTGCCGATTGCAAATTGAGTTTGTTTTTCTACCATTTGCACCTCCAGGATCTAAATTACTGATGGGTTTAACCTGCAAGTTGCCATATTAGCCCATGCAATATAT
The DNA here is from genome assembly GCF_017654675.1 of Xenopus laevis. NCBI lineage: Eukaryota > Metazoa > Chordata > Amphibia > Anura > Pipidae > Xenopus > Xenopus laevis. The sequence continues at coordinate 155,772,668 of NC_054371.1, forward strand.
CACCAAAAAATTACTATATATCAATAAGGCAGGTTTGTAATTCAGACAAGGACCGCATTGGTGTGCTGATGCAAACCTTATCCAAAGGGCCTCTATAGATTCAATCCTTGGTCCTATCAGTTCGATTTGACCCTGCAGGTGGGTGGCCAAATCAGGCCCAAATCCGCTTGTGTGAAATCAGATTTGCCATTATATAGCTACCAAAACTGGCTGATTCAAGAAATTTACCATTCACTACTACCAGTATGGTTACAATTCTTTTGCAGTGGAAAGAAATTAAGTTGAGGAAGCACTTTAATGTTTTAAAAACATAGAAAAAAATGACACAAGTTTGTGAATCACTAAAGCATACACTAATTTGGGTACATGTTTATATCAATACCAGTTATCCTTTAATAAAGATAATATCACTTTTACAAAATCTTACAGGTTTCACTCTGAGTATTTTTTTTATATCACAGTTTTTAAATGAAACATCATCTGCATTTAACATTAGCACACACCTAACATCCTGTATAATTTTATGTGCCTAGATATTGTTAATAAAAGATTTTGTGATAACCTTTTAAACCCTTTGAATCACAAGGAAATCATTAGTTTCTCTTCCTCCTATTCAAAAACTGGCAAATACTACACTATTTAAAAAAAAATGACCTGTTTGTTGAAAGGACAGGGGAACTTACTGCTGTTTTACAAGTTCAAGTAATCACTAGCATAGCAAGTCCAAGCGGGCAAAAATGTGGGCTGCTGGTGCGGGCCGCGGATCTTGGTCATGTCTGGGTTTCAGGAATCGGACCTGTGCAGACTATACACTACCATCTCTCAAACCCTTCAGTATCTTTATACATCTCAATAAACAGAATGTTGCTTACCAGCATTAAGACTGCTTACAGCCTACAGATACAAAATAATTTGTGTGATGTACAGTGTATCTTTAAAGGGATCCTGTCATTGGAAAACATGTTTTTTTTCAAAACGCATCGGTTAATAGTGCTACTCCAGCAGAATCTGCACTGAAATCCAATCTCAAAAGAGCAAACAGAAACTTTTATATTCAATTTTGAAATCTGAAATGAGGCTAGACATTTTGTCAATTTACCAGCTGCCCCTGGTCATGTGACTTGTGCCTGCACTTTAGGAGAGAAATGCTTTCTGGCAGGCTGCTGTTTTTCCTTCTCAATGTAACTGAATGTGTCTCAGTCAGACATGGGTTTTTACTATTGAAAGTTGTTCTTAGATCTACCAGGCAGCTGTTATCTTGTGTTCGGGAGCTGTTTTCTGGTTATCTTCACATTGTTCTTTTGTTTGGTTGCTGGGGGGGAAAAGGGAGGGGGGTGATATCATTCCAACTTGCAGTACAGCAGTAAAGAGTGATTGAAGTTTATCAGAGCACAAGTCACATGACTTGGGGCAGCTGGGAAATTCACAATATGTCTAGCCCCATGTCAGATTTCATAATTGAATATAAAAAAATCTGTTTGCTCTTTTGAGAAATGGATTTCAGTGCAGAATTCTGCTGGAGCAGCACTATTAACTGATTCATTTTGGGAAAAAAATTTTTTTTCCCATGACAGTATCCCTTTAAGTGCTGCTATACACATTAAGGCTCCAACAAAATAAAGCTGGTTTTTGGGTACTTGGAAAGACAGGAAATGTTGCTGGAGCGCTTAGCAGAAGATAAGCCCCTACTTAGCACAGACAAGGAGACAACACATTAGTGTGCAACAGCAAACTGATACCTAATGATGAATGGGCTGCAAGAAAAAATAGCACTTTAACATCTCTTACTTTGCTGACTGGTACAGAGTGGTATTATTCAAGCACAGGCTGATGAGGCCTCCTTTCCTACAAGATATACATTTTAATTTTCAATTTAAGCTAATCCTCTTTAGTTTAGATTTAGTTTATGCATGAAAATACAACTGAAAGTCTTATGTCTTTTGTGCCACTACCATACATGTATATGAATCTTACCAATGAACATAGATCAAAGACCCACAGCAGTACACTAGTGATTTTTAAGCACTAAAGATAAAACTTGGAATTGAGTGTGAACTATAAGATTTTATTTCTTCCCTTATTTAGTTGATTTGGAATGCCATCTCTGGATTCCCTCTGAGATAATCTTCTCTCAGTCTCTTCAGAAATAAAATCAAAGACCCTCTTTTGGGGCACTCGCATAACATGTGACCCAGTTCTGGCATTTATAGTGCAGTGACTAAAACTGTAACCTGGAGCCTTTATCCTCCTATTTGGCCCTTGATTTCATCATCGTGGTTGGATAGTTTATGTGTATTCACAGGAACTGTTCGGAAGAAAACATGTTTGAACATTAATCTTAGGAATTGGCACAGTCCCTTTTGGAGCAAGGATATAATCCTAAAGTCATTAGGGAAAGTTTTAAGTGTGCTTCGATAACACCACGGAAAGAAATTATCTATGGCAAGAAAGTAAAACTTGAACCAGAAATGATTATTTTTATTACTGTTATAACAAACAGAGGCAGGACATTTACTGTATTTTAGAGGAACACTAGGAACTGCCTGGACCCTATTCTGGGCGAGGTTGCACAAAAACACCAAGATTATTTTTAAGAAAAATCAGAGGACCCTGAACACCAATCCATCCACAAGACTTGAGCCAGGATAGTTGGGGGTGTATGTCCTGTGGTAGATGCAATCCTTGTAAATGGTTAAAAAGAATGAAAACAGTAATTAGTGCTAAATGGCACAAAAGGTCTAATTTATGTGTTGACCTGAAGCTGTTCCAACAACATGTTGGAAAGACCATAAGACATTGAGGGACAGGAATTTGGAACATGTGAGGGACACTGAACACAAAAATGAGCAAGATATTTTCATGCCGCACATCCAAGATCCCTGTATGCGGTGGGTATACAACAGATTACTTGAAATACACAGAGGGGATCTAGATAAAGTTTTACTGCATTAGGAGACACAAGCCCAAAATGGGGTGAATGAGAAGCAAAGCTGTACACCTTTTCTGTATTAAATACATCTAATAGTCTTGTGATATAGGCATATGACTGTGGTACCTATTTATTATTACTGTATAAGTGTATGCATAATTGATGCTTTATGTTGGTAAATTTGCTGTTAAGATAATGTCACCAAAGGTTAATGCTGCAGAAACTTCACAAGAATGGTAGGGCAAACCATGGGCGAAATGGATTGGAGGATTATGGGTAGCCTGGATGAAAACCCGCCATACCAAAGCTTTTTGGCTGTTAGCTGACGGAAGTTGCCGTGTAGTACCAGCTACAGGTCCCCAAGTTTCATATTAGGCCTGTGTGACGCTTTAAGCAGTATTTTGTGCTGCAACATAGTCCATAAGAAAGGCATCCATTACAATACAGCACAATATGCTGGCATCTAAAAATACGTGTTAATAGTTATAACATTCTAAAAAATGACCTATATCTGTACAGCTCTGTATACATTAGTATCACTATATAATAAAAAACATACATACTTCCATATATGAGCAGAATAGGGTCCATGATGTGTGAATGGTTTAGTGAACCAAAAATCTGCAAGCAAAAAACAAACATATTGCATTTACTGCTTAGGTCACACCACAGACATACAAAGTAAACAAAAACAGGGGAAGCAGAGCTCTCACAAAGGCAAAATAAAATAAATGAACTGGTTAGTGCACTACATTAGTTTGTGACAAGGCACTTCCTCAGGGGATTCTGCCTGCAACTGTTGTGCTTTTCATCCAAATAAATGTTTGTCTGTTGCAGTTTTTCAGTATCCTGCTTATTTGCCTTTAAACAAATTAAAGCTTGAAATCTTGAACATAAACTGCCTCATGTAAGAATTTGTTGCTTAAAACTAGGGATGCACCAAATCCACTATTTTGGATTCAACAGATCCCCGAATCCTTCGCGAAAGATTCGGCCAAATACCGAACCGAATCCGAATCCTAATTTGCATATGCTTTGGTTTGGCTGGGCAGAAGGATTCGTCAGAATCCAAATCCTGCTGAAAAAGGCCAAATCCCAAACCGAATCCTGGATTCGGTGCATCCCTACTTAAAACAAGTCATAACAATAAAATGCCTGCACTTGAAAAAGGATCCATGTTATCTGAAACATGTCGCGATAGAATAAATGTTTATTGCAGCAGAGCCTGCGGTTTGAGTGCTCTAACCTACCTTACGATGTTTCATAGACTGAATCTGGTCTGCTGGTGTGACCTATTTGGAAAGACAAGAGGGGATTGGTGGTGAACAACACTTGGGGGCAGATTTATCAAGGGTCGAATTGAAAATTTGAATTTTAAATTTTTAACTTTTTTATGGTAAAAACTATCAAATTAGACTAGGGAGTTATTCTAATTTGATTCGAGTTTTTAAAAAATTGCTGTTTAAATCAACGGTAGAGGTCCAGGGATCAATTTGGAGTTGTTTGTTGCCTTCCTGACAAAGTTTTTTTCGTAGAAAAAACTCAAATCAAGTTTTTTAAATTTGAATCTAATTAGATTTGAGTTTTTGGGTCGATTCCATTCATCCGAGTTTAAATTTTTAATTTATTAATAAATTCTGATTGGTTGAATTTCAAATTTATAGGAGTTTTTAAAAACTCACATGGATTCAAAATTCGACCTTTGATAAATGTGCCTCTTGGCATTCAACAAAATGCCATCCCTGAAGTTTTTTCCTGTGTCTTAGATCCCCCAAACCTCAAACATTTTCCATTAATACTATATAAACTGTGTGTTGCAGTTAAGGGTTAAACCATTTGTACATACAACCTGCCTAGTTTTTGGAATGTTAAAGTGCCTCTCTTATGTCAGCATTTTTTACAGTGTGAAAAAAAACACTATTTTTTCCCAGCAAAAAAATATTTATGTTTTTTTCTGCAGTTATTTTTAGCACAAAAACCTGCAAAAGACATGGTGCAAAACCGGTAATTCCACCACAAAACTGTACCAGGTGAAAAAGTTTGCTTATCCCTATTGAGGATTTTAAATTCTAGCTTTCATTTTGGAAAAAAACCTCTCATTTGGAAATCGGCACATCAGCCTCCCTGTTTCATGCATAATAACAAACACCTGAGAGTCATATGCTGATCCAAATGACACACACACAATATTACAAATATAATTTATTGTGCATGAATTACTAAACTGTAATAGGTTGACTGAAGGGAAAATTACCCCTTAAGCAATCATTTAATTTAAATGATCTTTGGCTGCTAGTGACCAAATTATAAGTTCAATCACATGTTATGTTTCCAGTAGGAAGAGTATTAATCTTGTCCAAAGGAAATGCTGCATTAGAAATAGCAAATCTTAGGTTGCTTTGTTAAGTGGTGATGTCCTGTGTATCCATATCCACTGTAGGGTCACTAATTATGACTCAGGGCCAACTTCAACTAATCATAACAAGATTTTAATGCTTCATGCTTCATTTGTGAATAGGAAGCTGATGATGGTGTTTCCTGTCTGCATGTGTTTTATTACTCACAGGATTACTAGGCAAAATATCCGGGTTAATTAAAAAAACAAAAACTAAAAAAACAACAGTAAGGAAATAAAATTAGCCTTTTGTTTGCAGCATAAACATCCAATTTCTACAAAGTAGTGTTCATTTGTACTTGTTTATGGAATAATGGACATACAGTAACAAGGCATAAAAAAATAATGCATATTCCCTTAAAATAACATTATAAATCATGCCAATTATCTGCCTGTTATTTACAGTATCTTATGTACATGTTGACTGCCATCACTACTCTTCCCCTACCTTCTTCTTTCCCCACACATGTGCAACACCTTCTCACTGAAACATGGGCACACATCAGAAGGTAGTTGGGTAGAAGGCAGAGACACACTTATTCTATACACAACTGCTTAAAATGAAGGCTTCTGGGATGGCTACATCCTTTTGTACTTTGAACTTATCCCTACTTTGGTTAGTGTAGTTGGGCACAAATGAATTACTACTGATGCATGCTTTTCTTTTTCTATACGTATATTTATTTTTATGTTTTACTAGTTTTGTAATCCTGTAATAATCCAATCACATACTAAATATTTTTCTACAGTTAATTTCTATGCAAAAATCAAGATTTCTGCCTAAAAGTATTGTAGTGTTCAATTTGGGTCACCATATGCTATTTGATTATTGTAAGATTTTAGAAACTGTTTGGGTACATTAGTTATTCTCTATAAATATTTACTGAAACTTTATAGCCATAATTTCCAATATATTAATGGGGCTATTTATTAAAGGTCAAGTTTGTGAGGTTTGTGAGGTTTTTTCTACCTCAAATAAACTCAAATGTTTGCTTATTTATGAAAAAACCCGAGTTTGTAGGCTAAGAGTTGTTCTCTATGGATACTCTTTTCTCTATACTTGGAAAGGTCAGTAAAGGGTAGTGATGTGTGCCCTGATTGGAATGTATTAGTGCAGAACACTGTTTATTTGTATTACCAGTCTACACCAACATGGCATTGGATGATAGTTACCATTTACAAATTAATGCCAGTCTTGAAGTCTAAATTTGTCGTGGTACAGCAAACCTAAGGCTTTCTCACCTTCTGCCAGTAAGAGTGGTCGATTTCCTGTTAATCCATAAAAGAGTATCCTGTTGATACTTTTTGTCTTGACCCACAGATGTTACCTCTACTCCCACTTCCATGACTTGGTATCTCGGAGAAGTATTCCCTGTCCCCACAGACTTAATAACCACAGCACACAAACAACATACTGTCACACAACACCACTTTTCCTTCTTTTGAATAAACTTATTAGGTTTTCAGGCAAAGCCTTGGGTGGCATGCAGTGTTTTATCTGTCCGCATAGATATACCAGCAGAGAAAAGACTGCCCTGTTCTGCCCATATTTGATCCACACTGACAGGCAAAATTTCATAGTTTATTTTTTAGTTTTATTTCACTGTTTCATTCCAAAATCCACCCTGTGCCCTTGCTGAAATGCCAATGCAGTTCTTACACAGAACGTGGCATGGGAGCAGATCTGATTTTCTCCACACATCTGCATTTTCTCCTATGGCAGTGGAAAAGGTGCTGTTTGTGCCACTGGCAAAATGCCCTTTACTTACTAAAGCATTGCCTGAAAACCTAATCTATCCATGCCAAAGGAGAAACATTGTTTGCCCCACTGGTGTAATGCAAACTTAATGGTTCATCTGTTGTCTAATCTATTTTAATATGTGATCCTCCATATTGCTCCCCAGAGTCTTTGGTTCATTTTGTTTAAGCAGCCTTTTAGAAATAGTCCCACAACTCAATGACTTCTTCGTTAAAAGTTTGTATGGCCCACTTCTCATTTTTTTTGTAGGAAGACTGAGAGAAGGCCTGAGCACAGCTACATAAAGAGGAGTGTGAAAATCCATGCTTCGCATTTTTTGTGCCAATTTCATTTGTACTTTTACTGGTACTTATAATTACTTATCTTTCTTTTAAGGTCATCTCCTATTCATATTGAAGTCTTTTATGCAAACCGCTCCTTGGTTGCTAGGGTAAACTGGGAAAAATCTAGTAATCAGATATTGGCTAAATTCCACAATGGAGAACTGGTAGACAAAAAGCTAGATTTAAAAATAAAATCCAAATTATCTCAGATTATCACTCAGAATACTAAAAGTTAATTCAAAGGTGAACTACTCCCTTTAAATGCTAAAGTCACTGTAAGACGAAGTAACATTATTTCTGTTGGGGTTAGTTCAGATTCACTCTACAGGGAATTTTCTTTGTAGGTGGTCCAGTTACTGATTTATTTATTCACCAGATATCCCCTGTGCCTGACCCCTGCAAGCAAAAGAGTATTCTCCAGAGAAACTGGTGTTTGGTTCTGAAAGGCTCCCAGGAACATTAGCCTCTACTGAGCTAAAAAAACGATGGTGTGGCTTTAAGGCAGTGGTTGGTAAACTGTAGGGCTGGCCCCCTAGGGGAATCCAAAACAGTAGAAGGAGAACCCAAAGCAATTCGGATGGGGGAGGGGCAGCTGCCAAGAAATTAGTGGATAGATGTTTATTTACTGCACTGGATATTCAAAGAACCATAGGTAACTAACTGATGTTTTAGAAAGGAACAGATCATATGTTGAAATGCAAAGGGAGGTGGAACCCAAAACAAGTACAACTTAAAGAGATACTGACACCAGGAATTTTTTTACATTTGTCATAATATTGTCTATTTATAATTTTGCCATAAAAGTATTTACAGATGCTTTTGCATTACCCATCTGATCCCCCATGTTCTTCTCTGATGGGGCTTCCATATTTGAGCTTCAGTAGTCTGTTAGCATTAGAAACTCTAACTGACATGTTGAGAAGGGACAGTCAGGTTGGCAAAACAGTCAGGTTTAGAAACTTCAAGTAACAATTACTTACAAAAGTAGCCATATCAATGAAAAACGATCAACATGAGCTATAGATAACTTTTGAGGTACATTAATATTTTGAATAATTATTTTCTAGTGTCAGTATCATTTTAAGGTACTGCTTGGGGGTTCCAGTGAACCTGAGAATGAGCAGTCATATTGTACAAGGTAAAGCTACTGTAAAAGATTTGTGCAGGGCTACTTACATTCTTTTGATCACTCAGAATTCCACTGATTATTCAAAAGTGATACACAATATTTCATGTACATGAACGCAAAAGTAAGATGCATAGTTTTCAAGGGTATTTTTACAGATACATTTTGAAGGAACACCCATATCAACATTAGTAAATATTATATATAATATATTATATTTATGGGCAGCAGAGTTGCTCAATGGGTAGAAGTTTCATTCCTGAGTTCAATCCAAGCCTGGGCACTATTGGCAAGGAGTTTGTTTGTTTGCCCCATGTCTGTGTAGGTTAGCTCAAGGTACTCTGGTTTCCTCCCACATCCAAAAATAGACTGGTTCTGACTAAATTGCCCATAGCACATGTGTGTGGATATGATAGGGAACTTAGATTGTAAACTCCACTGGGACAGGGACTAATGTAAATATGATGTATAATCTCTGTAAAACGCTGTGAAAATGTGTTGGTGCTATATAAATACCAAAAAATATATAAATAATGGAAAATAAGGAAATTACAGATCAGGATATTACTTGCTCAAGAATATTGTTAGCCGTTTTTTCAATATAGCAGCACAAGTTTGGTATTCTAAAGGTGGCCATACACGGGCAGATTTAAACTGCCAATTCAAGCCCTTAAAGGACCAGTAACATCAAAAAAATTTTTTAAAAAAATCGTTAGTACACATCAAAAAAAAAACACCACCACAAATTATAATTTAAAATCACAAAGCCTTTATTAAGAAATAACTTACAGAAACTGCACTTCCTGTCCTGTACAGAAACGGCGAAAGGGCGACCATCCATGCTGCTGGGCTCGATTTCTCCTCCCTGGCTACTCTGCTGACAGCGTGTGAAGGAGCAAGATGGATGCCTCATGTCTGCGATGCGATGAAGTGACTGCTCGAGCCCCCTCCTCCTCCTGCACTATAGATGAGAAGCGCCCACCTGGACACTGGAGGAAGCGGTGGTAGTGGAGGCGGTGGAGGGAGCTGTAAATCAATGTTGGCAGCGGCAGCCGCTACTCATCATCAGTCACTGGCCAGGCCCCTCCTCCTCCACCGCTCCCTGCCCTGGTCGCTCCTGCTCCGTTCCCTGCCAAGAGGTGTGCTAGTGCTGCAAGTATAGCACGTACTGAGTTGTGGGAAGCTTCCCCCCTCCCCATAGCATTTGTTTGAAACTGTCTGGCGCAGTGTATGCGGCAATGAGATGAGGCGACGCAATTTATACTGTGCCACAAAGCTGCCAGTGTATAGCGCTAGTGCTTCCGCTCTTCCGCTCAAACTTGCAGAGTTTCCTGCTTGGGCAGCAGCTGAAAATACACTAGCGCTATACACTGGCAGCTTTGTGGCACAGTATAAACTGCGTCGCCTCGTCTCATTGCCGCATACACTGTGCTGGACAGTTTCAAACAAATGCTATGGGGAGGGGGGAAGCTTCCCACAACTCATTACGTGCTATACTTGCAGCACTAGCACACCTCTTGGCAGGGAACGGATCAGGAGCGACCAGGGCAGGGAGCGGTGGAGGAGGAGGGGCCTGGCCAGTGACTGATGATGAGTAGCGGCTGCCGCTGCCAACATTGAATTACAGCTCCCTCCACCGCCTCCACTACCACCGCTTCCTCCAGTGTCCAGGTGGGCGCTTCTCATCTATAGTGCAGGAGGAGGAGGGGGCTCGAGCAGTCACTTCATCGCATCGCAGACATGAGGCATCCATCTTGCTCCTTCACACGCTGTCAGCAGAGTAGCCAGGGAGGAGAAATCGAGCCCAGCAGCATGGATGGTCGCCCTTTCGCCGTTTCTGTACAAGTGCAGTTTTTGTAAGTTATTTCTTAATAAAGGCTTTGTGATTTTAAATTATAATTTGTGGTGGTGTTTTTTTTGATGTGTACTAACGATTTTTTAAAAAAATTTTTTTGATGTTACTGGTCCTTTAAGGTCGAGTTGGCAGCTTATCTGCCTATGTATGGGGCCCTCCAATTGGGCTATCCGACCGATATCTGGCCAAAAAAATCGGGCAGATGTTGATCTTGATTATCACATTGGATTGCATTCGCTCGTTGATGTAGTCCTCAGCCCCAAGGCCCCTATTCCAGTTGTAGTAATTCAATCATTTGGCCCTAGTGCTCACCTTTAGTAGGCATATAGGGGGAAAGATCTGCTTGTATGGTGACCTTGGCAAACAAGCAGATCGTATAATGTATGGCCACCATAATGACTGTATTTACTGAAATTAAACAGATTCTGTTGTGGGGTAATAAATATAGATTAAATCTTCTACCAAAGCAGCAAACAGAACCGAAGGGGGTCTGAAATCCTCCTTCAGTTGACAGCAGGTAGTCTGTTAAATATGAGTTAAAGTAATTGTGCCTGTTGAATCTGCTGATGCTGTTCTAGTACTAGAGTCTTATGTATAAGGCTTCCTGTTGAATCTGCTGTTATGTTTTCTATGCTACTTTTATCTTACTGAGTTATGGAGTTTCCTTCCTGTTAAGCATTACACAATTACTCCAGCAGCTACTTGTCTGTGTGTTTCACTATATTCCATGGACATAACAGATTGGCGACGAGAATGGGATTTTAGGAAGATCTGCTAAATGTGAGACACCAAAAGCTGCAGCTAAAAAAAAAAAAAAAAAGACACAGAACAGTGGTAAGTCCCTGCAGAGAGAGTTGTATGCTATCTGGAAATATGGCTGGACATATTGGGAAAGTGGAAGCATTTGACAGCTCAATAGAGGACTGGGCTACATATATAGAGAGACTGGAACAGTATTTGGAAGTAAATGACATACCCCTAGAGAAACATGTGGCAGCATTACTCAGTGTAATAGGGGGCAAAACGTACAGCCTTGTGCGCAACTTAACAGCACCAGAAAAACCATCTTCTAAAAGCTTTAAAGAAATAGTGCAAATTGTTCAGGAACACATGTCACCTAAGCCCCTGGTTATAGCAGAAAGATTCAGATTTCACAAAAGGAGCCAGCAGGAGGGTGAGACAGTTTGTGTGTTTGCAGCAGAGTTAAGAAAACTGGCAGAACACTGTGATTTTAAGGATGGACTGAATGATGCACTAAGGGACAGATTTGTATGTGGTTTATGCAGTGAAAACATACAGAAAAGGCTGCTAACAAAGGATAACATCACATTTAAACGAGCAATAGAAATTGCAGTAGCAATGGAGACCGCTGCTAAGGACACATTAGAATTACAGAACAGAAGCAAAGCAGAAACACTAGAGAAAGCAGCAACTGATGTGCATAGAGTGGTGGCAGGTCAAAATAAAAGATATTCTAATCAGAATTCTGGATCTTGCTACAGATGTGGGAAAGGATTCCATAATGCATCAAATTCAAGAATGCTTACTGCAGAAAATGTAATAAAAAGGGCCATATCCAAGCAGTATGCCTAAGTGACAAAATGAGCTTCCCTGTTTCAAAACAGCCTTTTACAAATACACATGATGTTCATAATGCTTGTTTAGCTGATAGCACTGATTCTGAACTTGGAAGTATTGATGTGTATCATGCAGATACCGGTGACCGATCTGTCATCTGGCTAACACCAAAAATAGCTGGTATTCCAGTTAAGATGGAATTAGACACAGGGTCTGCTGTGTCAATAATAACACACCCGGAATATAAAAAAATATTTAAAGACACACCTCTTCAGAAAACAAAACTGCTACTAAAAACATACACTGGACAGAAGATAGTGCCACTTGGAGTTTTAAATGCTGAGGTAGAGTACAACAATTTTAAATGCCAGCTGGACTTATATGTGGTGGAGACAGGTGGTCCTGCATTATGGGGCCGGGAGTGGTTACACAAAATACCCATTGACTGGAAATCCATAAAAATGTTACATTCAGTGTCTGCTGATAACACCAAACCAGTGGAACAATTAAAGGCCATTTTAGCTCAAGCCTCAGAAGTATTTAAAGAAGGCATGGGTACTTTAAAACACATCAAGGCTAATATATGCCTTGAGGAAAATGCACAGCCCAAATTTCACAAAGCTCGTCTAGTGCCTTATAGTATTCGTCCAAAAGTGGAAGCAGAATTGGATCGTCTAGAACAAGATGGAGTAATTTCAAAAGTCTCTTGGAGTGACTGGGGCACACCTATTGTGCCTATTATAAAAAGGGATGGTTCAGTTAGAATATGTGGAGATTTTAAAGTTTCCATTAACCCAGTTCTACAGTCTGATAAGTATCCCTTACCTTTGATTGAGGATATATTTGCCTCTCTTGCGGGTGGACTAAAATTCAGCAAAATTGATCTTGCTCAAGCCTACTTACAAATGGAGGTAGTTGAAAATGCCAAACACTACCTTACAATCAACACGCCAAAAGGCCTATACCGATACAACAGATTAGTATTTGGCGTGGCCTCTGCACCTGCCATATGGCAAAGAGCCATGGATCAAGTTCTACAAGGCATTCCACATACTAAATGTTATCTGGATGACATAATTGTGACAGGCACAGATGATACAGAACATTTGGAAAACCTAAAGAGGGTTCTAACACGGCTGGAAGAATATGGGCTAAGAGCCAACAAAGAAAAATGTGCCTTCTTTAAGGACTCTATACAATATTGTGGACATATTATAGATGCCAATGGCTTGCACAAGTCTCCAGAGAAAATCCAAGCAGTGTTACAAGCACCACTGCCCAAGGATGTAACACAGCTCAGATCGTTTTTGGGATTTATTAATTATTACAGCCGGTTTGTTCCAAATCTTGCAACTGTGCTATACCCATTAAATCAATTGCTGCAGAAAGGTCAAAAATGGGAGTGGACTGTACAGTGTGACAAAGCCTTCAAGGAAGCAAAGACATTGGTCACGTCTGATGATGTACTTGTGCATTTCAATGCTTCCTTGCCATTAAAACTGGCATGTGATGCTTCCCCATATGGCATTGGAGCTGTGATATCTCATGTTCTCCCAGACAAAAGTGAAAGGCCGATAGCATTTGCTTCAAGATCACTCACAAGTGCAGAATGCAACTATGCACAGATAGACAAGGAAGCACTTAGCCTTATCTGGGGAGTGAAAAGATTTAATCAATTCTTATATGGCCGTAAGTTTACACTCATAACAGACCATCAGCCATTGGTTGCAATACTTCACCCAAAGAAAGGAGTTTCTGCAACAGCTGCTGCGCGCATGCAGCGCTGGGCTTTGTTTCTTGCTGGTTATGACTATGATATTGAGTTCAAGAGGACAGCTGCACACGCAAATGCAGATGGACTGTCACGTCTGCCACTACCAGATCAAGACAGTTCTGAGGAAAATTCTGAATATGTTAATGTACATCAGATTGATTGTCTTCCTCTAACCTGTAAAATGATTGAGAATGAAACCAAAAGAGATCCCACTCTAGCATGTGTCTATGAGGCAACTCTTAAAGGATGGAAGTATACATACAAGGCCCCACTAATTCCTTACTACTCACGTAGACATGAACTGACCATACATGAAGGATGTGTAATGTGGGGAGTTCGTGTTGTTATTCCCACAAAGTTGCAATCAAGAGTACTAGATGACCTGCATGAAGGCCATCTAGGCATAGTAAAAATGAAGTCACTTGCAAGGAGTTTTGTGTGGTGGCCAGGAATTGATCAACAAATAGAGCAACTAGCAAACAAGTGCATTGGATGTCAAGAGGTGCAGTCTATGCCACAACCAGCTCCAGTTCATCTGTGGGAATGGCCCTCTGCTCCTTGGCAACGTATACACATTGATTTTGCTGGACCATTTCTGGGACTGATGTTTTTCATTATTGTGGATGCTCATTCTAAATGGCCAGAGGTTTTCTGCATGAAGTCTACTAGTACCTCATATACTATTGATATATTGAGAACCTTGTTTGCAAGAACTGGAATACCTGAACAGATTGTTAGTGATAATGGTCCTCAATTCATTTCTGAAGAATTTCAATTGTTTATGAAACGCAATGGAATTAAACATTCTACTTCAAATCCATACCATCCTGCAACAAATGGTTTAGCTGAAAGATTTGTACAAACTATGAAACAGTCACTGCGGTCAATGGCACATGACAGTGGATCCCTGCAGCATAAACTGGCAAGGTTTTTGTTATCCTATCGGAATTCAATTCATACAACTACAAGCTGTACACCTGCAATGTTATTTATGGGCCGCAATCTTAGGTCTTGGTTAGACTTGCTGAAACCAGATCTCAGTCGTCATGTGAGAAACCACCAATTTAAAATCAGGGGAGGAGAGAGGAGAACCTTGCGGCAGCTTAGTGTTGGGCAAACCGTCTTGGCAAGGAACTACAGAGGGCCTAATAAATGGCTACCAGCAATTGTCACTGCTCAAAGAGGTCCATGCAGTTACACGGTAAAAGTGGCAGGCAATCTATATTGGCGTCGTCATATTGACCAGCTACGTAATACTGCAGTTACCACTGAGCAAAACCAGACACAAAGCCTTGTTGGAATTCCCTATACTAATGGGGTACCCCTTGAGCCCCAGATTGTGACATCACCAGAGGTAACAACCCCTGCAAGTCCAACCGAAATGGAGAGTACATACTCTGAAGCATCGGTGGTACCTGATTGTTCCGAGCACCAGTTTCCTTCCATAGAAGAGGGCAACATTTCTAGGCGTTACCCACAAAGAGAGCATCGACCTCCTGATAGACTTAACTTATAACTTGTGACTTTTATTAACCATTTATTTTACAGGTGTTACCACCATGAATCTTGATGGGGGAGAGAACTGTTAAATATGAGTTAAAGTAATTGTGCCTGTTGAATCTGCTGATGCTGTTCTAGTACTAGAGTCTTATGTATAAGGCTTCCTGTTGAATCTGCTGTTATGTTTTCTATGCTACTTTTATCTTACTGAGTTATGGAGTTTCCTTCCTGTTAAGCATTACACAATTACTCCAGCAGCTACTTGTCTGTGTGTTTCACTATATTCCATGGACATAACAGTAGTCATGTAAAAAAAATACAGGCTACTTTGATTTGTACTCTTATCTCTTCACTTAATTGAGTGAATATGGTTGGGGCAGATAAATGGAAGTTACTGATCCACACAGCAACATCATTTCAGAACATTTTTCTTAAATATGTATTGAACATGCTGATCCCACTGGGCCCTCTGTGGACTACCGCACTCACAGTCATTGTAGTTATGCCCCTATTTATGGATTATGTATTGGCACACAAAGTGGCTGTCACTGACTGGACTGGAGTTAAGCTGGCCATAGACATGCAGATTTACCTTCACATCGGACGAACAATCGTTCGGTGCCATCTCCTGACCTGCCACTAACCATTCAGATTAAATAAAGTAGTAAAAGAACAGATAAGACAGTGTTCTGCCCCTGACAGCAATCGTACGAAAGTTAGGTCCGACAAAAGCTGGTGACAGTCTCCCACTGATATCATCAGATAAACAACACATGCTGAGATATTATAGCCGACAGAAAGTTTCTAACCTGTCCGATTGTCTGAACGACCGATCACCATGGCACGAAAAATGTTGGGACACTCCACAAAATAATTCAATTATTTGCACCAATAACACTGTTAGATTGTTGGTGACGTCATTTTGCTGCCTTTTTTGAAAGGAAATTGTCTATATAAACCACATTTCAGTCACTTGCACTTTATCCTTGATAAAGGCCCCAACAAGGGCCGAAACATTGGAATACACGAGTGATGTATCAATAAAACTGTTTGACAAAACTGCTGGAGTGCTGGTCCATTTTGAACTATATATATATATATATATATATATATATCATCCGTTTGTGGAGCGCACACCATAAAGTAAATAATAGCCTGGGTGCCAGCCTGAAAGAAAATCATAGAGTCAATGCAAAAAAGACGGCACTCACAGGCAAAAAAAAATCAAACGATCAAATAAGGTGAAACCATGCGGTTTATTGTGATCCTACGTTTCGGTTCCTTCTTGGAACCTTCGTCAGGGAAAGAAAACAGCTGGGAACGTAGGATCACAATAAACCGCATGGTTTCACCTTATTTGATCGTTTTTTTGCCTGTGAGTGCCGTCTTTTTTGCATTGACTATATATATATATATATATATATATTATTTTGTGTGCAGGGTTCATAACCTATGACTTAGAACCCATACAATTTCGGGCCCTAAATACAGCCCGCCAGACAATAGTTATTAAAACAACATGCATGGATAATTCTAAGAATCTTGGGTCAGAAATCTGTTTTCCACACTTCATCTGCTCCCAATCAAAAAGGTTGAGAAACCCTTCTATAAGATTTATGAAGACTAAAAGGTGAAAACACTCAAACGAAATGTTTCATACAAAATCACAGTGACATTTAAGTTGGTGCTTCTTAGTACTGGTGCTCACTTTTTCACAATCCCTGTGGGTCATTTCCTAATGGCTACCAGGCAAGCTGGGTAAATCGGCACTTAATCACAGTGATCCCACATATGATGGCACTTTTATGCTGTACTGTAGCCCTACTGCTAGGAGTCACTTAACCTGCCTGTATATTTTTTACTAATGTTGGGTGATCCTTCAAAATCTATCTGTAAAAATACCTTAAAAACTGTGCATCTTAATTGAGTTATATTTTTGTCTGCTAGCACCATTGTGTTACTGGACTGTGTTGCTCAAATATGCAAACAAGTATAACACAGCACTGCCTCCATATGTTTAGTACAGACTACTGCAACTGACAGCATTCCTTTCCCAAAATTATCTGTGTACGAGCCTGTGATAAATAATTTAGATACACAGTGGGGCACATTTACTATTGGTCGAATATCAAGGGTTAATTAACCCTCGATATTCGACCATCAAAGTTAAATCCTTCGACTTCGAATATCGAAGTCGAAGGATTTACCACAATTCGTTTGATCGAACGAAAAAGCGTTAAATCCTTCGAATCGAACGATTCGAAGGATTTAATCCATCGATCGAACGATTTTCCTTCGATCACAAATTGGCTAGAAAGCCTATGGGGACCTTCCCCATAAGCTAACATTGGTGCTCGGTAGGTTTTAGGTGGCGAAGTAGGTGGTCAAAGTTTTTTTTAAAAAAAACAGTATTTCGACTATCGAGTGGTCGAATAGTCGAACAATTTTTAGTTCGAATCGTTCTATTCGAAGTCGTAGTCGAAGGGCGAAGTAGCCAATTCGATGGTTAAATTAGCCAAAAAATACTTCAAAATTCTAAGTATTTTTACTTCTAATCCTTCACTCGAGCTAAGTAAATGTGCCCCAGTGAGTTCATTTCATCACAAATTGTACTATACATTTAAACAAGAGTACCTGTACTGTTCTTTTCCAGAAATATAATGTTTATTCCAGGGTCTTTGATTTCAAATACCTCCTGTAACCGATTGCATGCCAGGGAATGTAGAATCTATGGAGCTGATACAAAAGAGGTGGTGATACAATAAATGCTATTATAGCAGTGTTTCATTTTGATTTATTCCATAATGTAAATTTACCGGCAACATATGATAAGGCAAGATCAAACGGTACTGGTGCAAGGGGTGAAAGGTTTTGTTATTGTAGTAATGGGTTTAAGATACGTGCAACCACTGCTAGAAAATGCTTCTTATAAGATACTTATAAGAATATCATGACATAAAGCAAAACTGGTGCTTTGTGAGTGATAGAAAGTAGACAACCATTTAATTACAATGACCTAAGCAAAAGAAAGGTGGGCATATAATGGTTAAAAATACAGCACTGAGGTCATTTCTGGTTAGGACACTAGGAGGTTATAAATGTTCATACTTTTTTCCCCCTAAAAATCATACATTTTAAAAATGTTTAAAAAAAAAACACACACACATTTTTAGATATTTAGTAAGAGGAAAAACATGAGATACTTGGAACCTTGGAATTTAAACAGCTTGCAAGGTCAAGAAGAAGTTAATGGAGCTGTCCTAGTCAAAAAGTAAAATACTTATGCAACTACATTCATTATATTCAGTTTTTTTAATAAATAAGTAAACATTCAAGTTTTTTTTTAAATTCCTAATTTGATAAATATGCCTCAAGATGTGTGGAGTTTGTGCAGTCCTCTGCATGTTTGTACAATCCCTTGTTACCAATATTGTAACTACTGGAGGTGTGGGGGTGCGATTGCACATGGCTGGCACCCCCCGAGGCCTGCCGGAGCAGTACAACTATAGGGAATGTGTGGAAAATGCGTGTCTGCTATGTGTGTCTGCTATGTAACGCAGTTTATAATTTATGACAGCTTTGAGTTAACCTTTAGTTTGATGTAGAGTGATATTGTGAGGTGATTTGCAATTGGTTTCCATTAACTCATATTTAGCTTTTTATTCAGCAGCTCTTGAGTTTGCATTTCCAGTCATTTGGTTGCTAGGATCCAAATTACCCTAATAACTATGCATTGATTTGAATAAGAGACTAGAATATGAAAACATCTAAAACCTGCCGAATTGCTGTTTTAGCCTATGGGGGACCCCCTAGATTTGGAGTCAAATGGTGGACTCTGAAAAATCAAAGTTCTTTTTGGGAAAAACTTCGAATCGAATTTGATCGAATGCACTATTCCTTCGATTAATATGATTCGAATTCTGACGAATACGGACCTATTCGATCGAAAACTGACCTATTCGACCAAAAAAAACTTCGACTTCATTTCGGTTGGTCTTTTTGAATTTGAATTTCAAAGTTTTTTCAATTCAAAATTCGACCCTTGATAATAATGCCACTTAAAGTTGCATTAAAGGTGAAGCACCCCTTAACTAGTTTTTTTTTTTCATCCTTATGAATCTTCTTCTCCAACAGTACACTACCATACTAAATATTAGACATTGTTTTTAGGGTCATTGTGGGCTATATAAGAACTCCAGTGTGGACAGTTTGTCAGTGTAGCAGGCAGTTATTAATTCTCCTGGTGTTAAATATATTTGCTAATAAATGTAAAAAAAAACTTTTTTTGTGTGGTTAAAATCTTTATGCAACTAGAAGACCAGTAAGGGTAATGAATTTTAAAACACTTCATCATCATCTGTCTTTACGGGGAAAAACACAGTAATTCAAACAAACTTCCCCTCCAGGAGCCTCTTCCCATTCACTTGAATTGAAGATAAGGTGCCAGATGCTTACCTGGAGGGGGGTGCAGTTTCGACAGGCAATCCTGCAATCTTCCTACCTGGTGATGGTAAAAGAGAGGGAGAGATTTAAATGTAAAACCAACAAAAATCTAAAGATAGACTCTGTCTGCACATCTGTAACAATATATCTGACTCTAAATATGTAACAAATGAGAAAAAAATAATAATATTATAATATTATAATAATATAACGGACCAGAGACCCACAGCACAATGCTGAGTATGCACAGCAACAAAAATAAACATACTTTAGGTTGCAAAGCCAAAAAAGGCTTCTATGAACAGTACTATATAACAACAGTACACTGGCCCCAGAATCATTCTTTTCAATTTACTTCTTACCTCCAATATGCCTTTAGGTTTTAAGAGAAAACCTCAAAATATGAATGAATTAAGAATAAATTGCATTTTTTTTCCATATGGACTGGTTGGAAGCATCCTTAAATAAAGTTACTCAACCTGGACCACATACATTCTAAGTCTCCCTTCCGATATTAGACAATTCACAGTTTCCACCTTCCGTTGTACCCCATGGCATGACTTAGAATGCCTACAAGGCACGAACCTATTCCTTCTAACCACAACGACTTCATATTTGCATCCAGGGAAAATAATGGGCAAGTTTAATTTTAAGTTAACTATTTTGTTTGTGTTGTTGTTATTGTTTAAAAAAAAAACATAATCTCCAGCATATATATATTACTCAGATGTGATGGTGCATATAAAAACGTAAACAGCATCACCTCATCCTAACAGATCTTGGATTTCACCATATATCTTTTCTTATATGGTTTCTTAACAACGGTTCATGTTATATATACTGGAAAAATTGAACCTTAAAGATTTTTATATAAATCAATATCTTATTGGATATGTATATGTATATAACCTTTAACAACATGAATGAATCATTGCAAAAGTGAAACCATTTGTGCTGGTCTTCTAATAAAAAACAAAAAAAAAATATGAACGAAAATAGTCCATACAAATTTTCATGTCTGAGAGGCCCAACAAACAACTATTGGTCTGGAGAATTAAGAATGAGGGGTTTTATAACTGCCAATTCTGCATAATTAGTTGAAAGCAAATTCTTGGGTCCTGAAACTGAATACTAGTTTGAATCTGGGACCTAAATATAAGGATTGCATATAAGATGAAATGATGTTGCACTTGTGAAATAATGGAAGTGCAAAAGCACAGATGAAAGCTAAGAATCTCATAGGGGTTAAATCTGATAAAAATAAGCACTACTGGGCTCCCGTGGTGTCTCTCTGGTGAATTCAGTACAATGTTCCAGGAAGTTGTATTCACTGATATTTTAAAGTAACCTTTGAAGACAGCAGAATGGCAAAGGCTCAGCATTATGTTGTTTAGAGTTTGAGACGGGAATCTAATACAATTTTGTTTCTTATTCTGCCTTCCTTTTATCAAGCAGTGTTTGATGATCAAAAGGCACTAAAAACACAAGAACTCCAGGAGCACACTCAGCATTTTCTCCACTGGCCAATCTGGAGGTCTGACAGGCATTGCATTGACCCATCAGCCAGGACCGGAACTAGGGGTAGGCGGCTGCCTAGGGCGCCATCATCGAGGGGTGCAATTTTAAGGGGATTTTTTTTCCATTTTACTTATTTAATAATTTATTTAAGTAGTAATCCTGGCCCGGCGTGGGCTGAATCCATCCATCCATCACCTCCCTCACCTTCTCCCTCCCTCTTGCCGGCAAGTAACAGCTTCTGCTGGTGCGGCGGCGCGACGTGCGTACGTAAGTCAATGATGTCATTGACACAGTTTGCCGACAGAGAGAGGCAGAGAGCTGGCGGCCTAGGCGTGTTGGTGTGGTTTGCGTGCTTCAGTGCTCTGTCTCAGCATTCACAGGCAGTTGAAGGAAGATTAATATTCTTCTATCAAGACGCTAGTCTGTGACGCTTTCAGATTTGTGGGCCATATTTTTCTATTGCTGCTTGGCTGGGCAATGGCACACGTAATAAATACTTGGGGGACAGTATGATGTGATCACAGACAGTGATCTGATTTATGCTTGGTTCAGATGCTGCTGGCACAGGTACATAATGTGGGGGCAAATTGGGCATTCATTCTGATTTATTTTTGGCTGCTGCTGGCACAGGTAAAGATTGGGGACAATATGTTGGCTGCTGGGCTTATGTGCCAGGTGCAGGAGGGCTGTATGATGGGTGGCTGCTGGGTATTCTGGCATAGGTGCAGGGGGCTGTGTGATTTATGGCTGCTGGCACAGGTACGGGGCTGTATGATGGATAGTTACTGGGCATGCTGGCACAGGTACAGGGCTGCATGATGGGTGGCTCCTGGGCATGCTGGCACAGGTACGGAGGGCTGTATGATGGATCAAATTATGATACTTTTTTGTGTTTTTTAAATTTTTCAGTTAAACATTTATTATTTATATTTATATAATGAAAAGTTTCATTTGTTAATGTGTTTTGCACTCTCTTGCTTTCTTTATTTAAAAAAGGACATGGTAAGGTAGGACATGGTAATGCAGGACGGGGGCTGATTTAAGTTCTTGCCTAGGGTGCCAGACTACCTTGGCCCGGCCCTGCCATCAGCACACACACGGGTGGATTTCAGCATGGAAATGCATAGTATTGCATTTACATGCCAAAAATCGGCGCCATGTGCTGACGCCATGCCTGACGGTGTGCACACATGAGGGGCGTAGTTTTCAGTAAAAACTCAAATTTTTGGGTTGAAAAAAAATCTAACATTTTTTAAGATTTATTATACCCGAGGCTGGAAATAACTTCCTTGTTTTGTGACAAAAAGTCACGTGAATTCCCTCTCTGTCCCTAATTTACATATGCAAATTAGGGTTAGGTTTGGCCAGGTAGAATGATTCAGCCAAATACGAATCCTGCTGAAAAAGGCTGAATCCTGCCCAAATCCTGGATTCGGTGCATCCCTAATTTGAATAAAATGGAGTCTGTAATTCTGAGCTTTCTGGATAATTGGTTTCCAGATCCCATCGCTGTACAAAATGTAAATGGTTTATTAAATTTTTTATATTAAACCACCTTTATCTACCCTGTTAAAATGAAGATCAAATTTCTATCTATCAATTGCTATCAGGGATAGATATCCCCGATCGTTTTCCCAGCTCAACACTGCCTATTTACTAGCTAATTAGGGTGAGTTTCAGGCAGGGGTTAACTGTCATTCAGGTGCAAATGACATAATGTGGGTGATGAAGCTATTGCTGCAGGTGACCAGGGGAGGAGGGCAAAACTAGAGTCCCGAAAAATCCTTGTGATTGACATGTCTGTGAACTGCATACATATTAGTGATAAATAAATGTTTGTGGAGCAGATTTGCATCAAGAACAGCTGTACATGAACAAGAAACATAAAATGGACAGAATATTATATTTTTAGCCAGCCCTGTGCCATTTTCTCTCATTTTCGACAGTAGGCAGTTTGTGGAGGAAAGAAGGACCTTAATGTTGTACAGCAGGTGGGATTCTCTGGCAGCAAAAACTTTGCTGAGAGAAGAGCAAGTGTTTAACGGGCAGCTCAGAGAACAAGACCCAGACACATCAAAATAATGGTAGCTTTTTTATGGCTGACAGAAGCTGAAGCATCAGAAGCTGTATGTGTAAAGAGAGGCATCACACATAAAAAGGCCAATGTTTCCTGTCAAGCAAGATAACAAGGATCAGTCAGTACAGAATAGTGAGCCTCTATAGTACATTAACAATCATAACACGTGCACCAAATGTGTGGATAACAAGATACACTAAGATTTATATTCAAGTACTGCAAGATCATAAATCACACACTGTTCGATTGCTAGCTCTCTGGAACAGAGCTTCTTTCTCCTTTCATTCAATTACAAGGACATCCATTTTACTTGATTTGCTTGATGGTCAGTTTCTGACAGCAGTCACAGCACAAAGCAGAGTTTTATGTTTACATTTCCTCATCATATTCAGAAGGGTTAAAAGTGATCCTTGTCTTCAGTGCAACGGCTACTAACATATTCAACATTTGAATAAGCTGCACGTGGTTCATAGCTCAGGTATACTGGGTACGAGGCACAAGAGGGAGAAATTGCATAGGGCACACATATAGCAAATCATATCATGAGTTTTAATCTATGCATTTTAATGACAGCAGACTGACTTTAAACATGCTGAAAATGTGCATTTAAGAACTAAGCAGTACTGTTGTTTGAAAGCTAATTATTCTTGACTCCAGACTCGCAGGACTAACATTAGTACAAGTGTAGATAAAGCAGCCGCCTCTGTCTGCTGGAGACTGGCATTACTTGGCCCGGCTAAGTCTGTTATCTGCATTTGATTAGTGTAGGCTCATTAGAGAATTAGTAACATATATTTTCAACCCCCAAATGAATAACTATGCATTTATTTTCACCAAATCCCTCCTGATAAAAGCTGGCCTGAAATGGTAAGATTAATCTTGCTTATTTAGCAATTTGTTTGATTGGCCACTTAAAATTTACAAGTACAGGCCACTATATAAACTAAACTAAATACATAGATACAGATCCATGCATCAACAGCAACTCCCCTTGATAAAACCATTTTTCCTTTTTAAAAGTGTTTAACATTACAGCAGTTTTAAATGCATTAAGGAAAATCCAACTGTGTGTATTAACACAGTGTTAATGCACTCTCCCATTGTTATCAATATATATATACATATATATATAAATATAAGTGATTGTAACACACTCTCAGTATTGAGGAAAATTGCCTAGGTGCATCCAAGAGAAATTATGACATGACTTAGTGAAAAAAAAATATTTTTTGTCAATGTTTCGGTCCTGCTAAGAGGACCTTTCTCAAGACACCCCAAACTCACTGGTGTTTGTCTGGCATCTTACAGAACACCCCCAAGAGCTCATATTCACCATTTACTACATTTCACTTTGCCCCCAGCCCTGTGGTTTGTGCCCCAAAGGAGCCATTCTGTACTGTATTCACAGTGGGTGGTTGGCAGGGCATAGGAATTCTCTTGGGCACCTCCTAGCTTGAGCGTCATTTCAAACCATGTAAATTGAATGTTAAATGCGTTCAAAAGTGTTTTTAGACCCATACAATATGTGCACATCATGATGGGTATGAGCAAGTAATATGCAACAATTCTGCATGAGTTTAAAATCATCCATTATCTAGGTCACATATTTTGTGAATATGGGGGGGTTTGTGGATGCACACCTAAGGCCAATTTCAAAAAGTATAATTTCAAAAAGTATAAAGCCCTGTCTAAGTAATTCAAGTAAATATGCCAGTGCATGTAATTTTGAAACAGGGTTTTTTTGTTACAAAGTTATGATCATAATATTGATAAGCCACCATACCACGTCACCATACCACGTCACCATACCACGTCACCATACCACGTCAAGCCACCTTGACGTGGTATGGTGGCTTATCAATATTATGATCATAACTTTGTAACAAAAAAACCCTGTTTCAAAATTACATGCACTGGCATATTTACTTGAATTACTTAGACAGGGCTTTATACTTTTTGAAATTATACTTTTTGAAATTGGCCTTAGGTGTGCATCCACAAACCCCCCCATATTCACATATTTTGTGAACCTTAATGATTTTTATCATTGACCATAAACTCTGTAGGGTGATGGTGCCTACACAAGTAACAAGTAGAATACACGTATAACCTGCAGGATGCTGATGCACTTCAAGGAGCACTGAATAGCTCAAATTCCTTCATGGAGTTTGTATCAGAGCTCCACAGTATAAGGGTCTGGCCACACAAGCAGACTTGTGGAGATTAGTCGCGCCAGCTTCTTCGGGGCAACAATCTCCCCCGAACTGCCTTTCCCCTGCCCTCCGCTGGCTAAAATGAAAATTGCTTGCGGCAACGCACACGCGGCACTTCGTTTTCTGAAGTTGCCTCACGAGGAAACTTCGGGTGACTTCGGGAAATGAAGCGCCACGTGTGCATTGCTGCAGATGATTTTCATTTAGGGAGGTCAGGGGGAAGGCAGTTTGGGGAGATTGTCGCCTCATTTACTTTGCAACACCAAACGCTATAGTTAAATGGCATCTCACATCATTCAGCAAATTCTGTTTTTTTCAATTGCCCATAATCAAGAATATGCTTTATCACTATATCCTCCTTTGTAAAAGAGTATTCCCCTTGATAGTTGTATTGAGAAGGGTTATTTTGGGTTCTGTAGTGAAAGTGACCACTCATATATTTACATAAAACAGAAGATAAGTGATTTATTGATGTTTAGTACAAAAGCTGAGGGACTTCCACACACTGGCTCAGCAGAGATTCCAACATAACCAGGCACTTTCCAGTCCAGGTAGAAGTCTACCGACTAACCCCCAGGAAAAGCTTTATATATGAGCTTTATAGATGATAATAAAAAGAGGATACATAATCCAGGTTGCATACTATATATGGAAAATATATGTGGTTTGTCACATCCTGTAATAGCAAGAGCCTTTAGTGCCATCTTTAAGGTTCTTAATAAGTGAATGACACATTTTACCTACAATAGTCTAGGAACCAAATACAAGAATAAAGCTGTGTGTGCATCAAGACACACTGACATGATTTGACCGTTAGCACTGCTAGATACTGAATTAAGGACAAGAAAAAGACACTAAGGCTGAAACTTTTTTGTAGCAAAAATACCGGCCTTGGGTTGGGGCAGGCAGTGATGTCATTTGGTGGCAGGGTGATGATGTAACAGGGCATGAAAACGGGTGTGGGAATGGGTGGATGGAGCGGTGAAATGGACAGGGTGGAGTGATCAGTCATGGAGAAGGTCAAGGAAGGTTAGGATTCATAAGTAGGGTTGCAACCCTTACAAATATATTGCCAGTCATTTTTTAATACCGGCACCAGCCTATACTGGTATAACTAGGCCAGGGAAATACCAGCTGGTTAGCAACCCTCCCCGACATGCCAATATGTAAGTCATCCAGTGAATAAAATAGCTGTGTTTTTTCCTCTGGCATTGTTCTCCTTTTTGGGAAAAACTGCACTGGCCTAGGGGAAAAAATTAGAGCAGTAATTTCCAATCATTAAAACAACAGTTTAATACTTTCATATAAGCATTCTCTGACTTTCATATAAGCATGCTCTCCACTCTATGACCTCTGTATTTACTAGATATAGTGGGGAATCACTCTCCAAATGATGGTAGCAGCAGACCTAAATACAGCCCTGATTGGCTGCAAAGAATGTTCCTGTGTTTTGTTTGTGAACAAATCTAGCATAGTTCACCTAGTGTAATGGTACAGGAGAACTGTGCTTTTCTGCAGTAAACATGCTGAGCAAGATTCCTGAGCTCACAGAATGAATATTTAACCAACACATACTTTATTTCATAACTGACCTATACCAAACTAGCATATGATTCATGAAAATATAGCCCTTTATATATATTTTACCTTCAGCCTCTATTTTGTAATGTTCTGGTAGAGTTTAAAGGATAAGTCACCTTTAAAATAACATATTTAGGGATACAGGTACTGTTAATATGAATGCATTTTGTTACAACAGCACCACCTGCTGGCCAGACTCTGATCATAAAGTAGTGAAGGAAGTTGTGAAGTAGTGGAGGAGAAAGAAAGAGGGCTGCTCTGACATTCTTCTGGTTAGATAAAACATTAGAAACTTCAGGTAACTTTTCTCACATCTTTCCTAAGCAAAAGGACATGTGATCAGCCCTCTTTCTGTAAAATTAGGAAAAACTTCAAATCAGGATATGTAAAATTGAACAAAAGGCTAAATCACTGATAGACCATAAAAAATTTAAACAAAGCGCAATTGCAAACTATCACTTTCTATATCATACTTAAAGGGGTTGTTCACCTTCCAATACGTTTTTCAGTTCAGTTCGTTTTAGATAGTTCACCAGAAAGAAAGAGTTTTACAATTACTTTCTATTTTCTGTGTGTGACTGTTTTTCTGATATTGATGTGTAAATCTAATTTTTCACCTTTCTAAAACTGCTCTAGGGGGGAGGTTGCAGACCCTGTAAACTGTTCTAAATTGATACATTTAGTTAATACATTTCTTTTCTTTGTCCATACTGAGCAGAATCTCTGAGTTTCATTAAAGGCATCTGTTTGAATTGATACAATAGTTGCTAATACTCCAGAGATGCTTCTGAGAAATGTATCAACTAAATGTTGCAACATTGTAACAGCACAGAATCTGCACCCGAATTACTGAGCTGTCAGATTGAAACACCAGAGACAGGCAAGTCTGAACTGGGAGTCAAAATAGGCCTTGCCATTTCAAGTACAGGTACGGGATCCCTTATACGGAAACTAGTTATCCAGAAAGCTCCAATTTACTGAAAGATTGTCTCCCACAGACTCAATTTTATCCAAATAATTCAAACTTTTAAAAATGATTTCCTTTTTCTCTGTAATAATAAAACAGTACCTGGTACTTGATCACAACTAATATATAATTTATCCTTATTAAAAACAAAACCAGCCTATTGGGTTTATTTAATATTTACATGTTTTTCTAGTAGACAAGGTATGAAGATCCAAATTACAGAAAGATCCCTTATCCAGAAAACACCAGGTCCTGAGCATTCTGGATAACAGGTCCCATACCTGTACATAGAGGCCCAAACAGCCCCCTAAATAGTGACTGTCTATGGCATCATACAGCAGCCCCTCTAGCATTTGCCAGAACCCACAGATTGCCAGTCTGGGCCTGGAGACAGGGACATTAAACTTAGATTTTAGAAAAACGGTAAAAAAATGGAAAGCAACTGAAAAAAAGTCTATTTCTGGAGAATAATCTCAAAACAACTCAACTGAAAAAGTGTTTGGAAGGTGAACACCCTTTAAAGGCAGCTGTTAGACTTGATACAATAGCTGCTAATACTTCAGAGATGCTGCTAAGAAATAAATGTTGCAGAATTGTAACAGTTTAGAACAAGGGTCCCCAACCATTTTAACCCGTGAGCCATATTCAAAAATAAAAAGAGTTGGGGAGCAACACAGGCATGCAAAACATTCCTGGGGTGCCAAATAAGGGCTATGATTGGCTATTTGGTGGCCCCTGTGTGGACTAGCAGACTACAGGAGGCTTTGTCTGGTAGTACACCTGTTTTATATGCAACAAAAACTTGCCTCCAAGCCTGGAATTCAAAAATAAGCACCTGCTTTGAGGACACTGTGAGTAACATTCAAGGGGTTGGAGAGCAACATGTTGCTCATGAGCTACTGGTTGGGGGATCACTGGTTTAGAATCTGCACCAGAATTAGTGAGCTGCCAGACTGAAACACCAGACACAATAACATTAAACTTTAAACTTAGATTTTGGAAAAACTGTAAAAAATAAAAAATGTAAATTGAAAAAAGTCTTTAATTCTGAGGAAAAATCTGAAAACAATTGAACAGTGTTTGGAAGGTGAACAACCACTTTAAAGGTGAACTAGCCCTTGAATTCTACACTTCTGGGGAAATTAGATTCTGGGGAAAAAAAACATCAGGCCCTTCTTCCCAGGTGCTAGTTCCCTGTTGGAGGATTTACTACTTCCCACCGTGTCCCAGAGATCCTCCAGCCCTGTACCATCATCGCAAAGGTCTGCCATATGTACAGTGTCGGACTGGCCCACCGGGATACCAGGAAAATTCCCAGTGGGCCAAGGTGTCATGGGGGCCCTCATGCTGCTAAACTTTTGGCCTATTTCATGGCCATTCCCTATTTCTATAAGAACAAAGAGGCTAAATAGATGGAATAATTGATTATAGTATGTAAAGAAAACAGACTAGGAGAATAGAAGTTGATTAAGGATATGAAGAATACTAGTACTGAGAGTGGCCCCTGGTCTAAGGTTTTATGGTGGGCCTTGGTCTAAGGTTTTTGGGTGGGCCCCTGGTGTCCCAGTCCAACACTGCATATGTATGCAGATTTGGATCCAAACTGCTTACCTCTGTGGTGGTTCTGAGCAAATTGCCACATTGGAGGCTCAAGCACTGGAGCAACAAATTGCAACACTGTGGGCAATTGATAATATTGAAAGGAGTCTCTTGCTCACTGAGCAGGACCTAGCGGGGTCAGATAGTTTGGGGGAAACAGAACAGCAGCAGGATGTTAAGGCAGCTAGCTGGGTAACAGTTAGAAAATCTAAGGTGGGCAAAAGGAAAACGGAGGCTGATTTGGGGTTTATACATCCCAGCAGATTTGCCAGATTGTGTGAAGAAGTTTTGTGACATTCGACGCATGCGCAGTAGAGCCGTACCGGTAAATGTTCCTACTGCGCATGTGCCAGAAGACGCCGGTCAAAGCAGGAAGAAGATGCCGTGGGAGAAGATGGCGACTGTGAACTCTGTTGACAGGACCTGCGCAGAGGGGTAACAAGTTAGGGGCATTTGCCCAGGGGGACAGGTAGGCCAGGGGGGAGGGTGGGCAACACAGGGGAGGGGTTTTGCGCCCAGGGGGTTTCCTTCTCCTTTAAAGGTACTCAAGGGATGTAACGTACATATACAGTAATGCACTTGGCAGAGCAAACAGCGAGAGACGAAACAATCCCATCCCACTGAATGGATCACTCAAGCACGCCGTTACTTTATAAGTCGCCAACCATCTAGTTCTTCTAAACAGCAGAGCCATAGGACACCTACCTCGTCCTGTCACAGGACTTTCCACAACAACGACATGAACCTGTTATTACAGGCTGGGCTTTTCCCAAACTACACTGCTCTGCTTACTGCAGATACCCGACTTCCGCAAACTCACTAGTCCTACCGCCAGCCCCCAAGCACCAAGTTCACGCTTTCCGGTCCGTGAAGCGAGCTATGATTGGTCTGAGTGCCGGAAGCGGTTGCTCAGCTGAGTAGTGGGGCACGTGACCGTTCTAAGTGAAAGATGTTGACGTTTGTTCTATACTATGGCCGCGCCTATTGCCTTCTGAACTTTTCGGGGTAGGCGTGCAGGATACTGTAAGTACTGTATATTTTTTATCACTTTTTCATTAATACATAGTATAATCCTCTGAAGCGAGGCGTCGATTCTACTGTCTCCACAAGTCTGTATAATATCTGTATAAGACGACAATTCTATTAATGCAGGGCCCTCTGAAATGTGCTTGTGTCATGCCTTAGTGTTCATTATACACCAGTGTCCTGTATAACATTGCTTGTGCCAGGCTAAAAGTCTTCTTGTGTGCGCCATAAACCAATGGACTGCCTTTGAATTGCTTCTACTTACAAATGAAATGTAAAATATAATGCACCTATCTGTTTTCTCCTCGCTGTGGGTTTATAAAGCCCGTTGTCAAGGCTAGGAAACACATATGAGCGGACAGCAGCAAAGCAGGGCAGTACCAGTGGGGAAATATGTTGGGGTGATAAGTTCGCTTTAATGTTGATCATAGAGACTTCGTTTTAAGATGAATGGGTTAAGAATCGCTCTACTCTGCAGTGCAATTTGAAGCCTGGCTCTATCACATAGAAATGACTGGAATCTGTATTCAGCTCACAGCATGTAGCTGCAGAATATATACCCCATTCCTCCTCATCTTTAGGGACCTGTCACTCAGACAATCTGTGCATACCTCCCAACTGTCCCTTTTTCGGAGGGACAGTCCCTCTTTTGACAGCTCAACCCGCAGTCCCTCATTTGTACTGAAAAGTCCCTCTTTTCTATGCACCGAACAGCCAGAAAAAGAAACAAAGTTTCTCACTTAATTGGCTTTTAGCAGAGAGCCCAGAACAGCTAACAGGTGCAAATAAGATACTTTGTAACAATTTTGAGACACGAAAACACAGTTTAGATAAGGAGAAATATTTTCAAACTTTCATAACCTGCCAAATTTTGTAAAACAAACATGGTAATTAGGGGGTGTGGCTGCAGAAAGGGGTGTGGTCAAAAAATTGCTGCGCTACATGCAGAAAAAAAAATTTTGTCCCTCTTTTTACTTCCAAAATGTTGGGAGGTATGAAGATAATAAAAGCTCATTTCAAATTAAACCAGAAACATCCATACTGATACCATACTGTCCTAGATTTCCTTCCCTTGCCTGACCACTGACAATTATTACCCTTACTGCATTTTCCACCTCCCTCCTTACTAACTTCAATCACATGATGCTACAGGCTGTAAGCCATGGTTGCCTTGATGTCACTCATTTGTTTAGTACAAATTAAGTTTATTTTGGCCAATTAACACAATAGAAGAATATTAGGAATAAATTAAGAGGGTGACGGTCCACTTTAAAAGCTTTCATGCATGAGGCAGGGTTGGAAGAATGACTTATGAGACCATATAATTGGTCTTAAGCTATCTTTCATTTGATACTTATATATCTTGGCAGAAGCTCCTTTTTAGGTCATTTTAACAGCATTACAAATATACGAAAATATAATTGTACACTGTATTTAGCCATAGTTCCTAAAATGTCTGACAGTAAATAGGGTCGCCACCTTGCAAAGGGAAAGAGACATGTCATGCTTGTTTATTTTATAGAGTCCCAAATAGGGAATAATATATCACTGACAAAAAAAAAAACAGCTAGACATTAGTGTCACCAAAGCTCAGTCTGTTGGATTGACAAACTTGAGCCATCCGTATGGCTGGTCAAATTCTACTAATTTCTGAATGGGTATTGGAAAAATTGCTCCATGTGTGGTCAGAAAGCTGACTGTTTATGGTTATCCCACATAGACATGAGGTTAAAGTGGTATATACTGTACTGTCACTGTAGATGAAATAAGATGTAAAGCAGTACTGGTCCTACTATTCTGTTTCTACAGGTTACAATGAACGTAGCACCTCCAAAGCAAGAGCCTCATCTTCCTCATTGGGGAAAGAGTCCCACATTTCTGCACCCTCAGGAAGCAGACTTGTACAAAAGAGGCTTTGTCTATCAGCCAGAGATGTGCAGAGAAAACTGTGGATATTATGGGAACCCAGCGTGGCATGGGTACTGCTCAAGATGCTGGATAAAGGAGAGACAGAAGCGTCTGACCTCTCCATTAACAGACGGGTATTGCTAGAGGAACTGACCTATATTCGCCTATATTGGAAGGAAAACTATAGCTGAAATATGTTATGCTGTATTTGTGTGCATGTTGTATAACTTATATGACAATCTCTCAGGACAATTTTTTTCTCCTCTCCTGAAGGAAAAGCCTTCTGCTCATAATGAGCAGGAATGTAATCACTGTGCATCCTTTGCGTGTTTGTTATATACATATATTCCCTTTGTTATAAAATCCAGACAGTATTATATATTGCTGGGCAACTGGCCAGTTTTACAGCCACTTCTGGCAGCTAAGAAGCATGAAAAGCAAATAAGCTTATATATTCTGACTTTGCACTGATGGTACAGGAAGAGTAGTAGACATGAGCTTCTCAGTTACGTTCCTTATAACTTTATTCCATTCAGAATAAGAGCTAAAACCCTTCAGCTTTACCCCTTGTTTGTTCATACCCACATGCATATGCCGCTGTACAATTCTTTCCTACCTATTACTTAATTCCCTCACTCCCACCCCAGTAGTTCTGAAAGAAATTAATTATTCAGTCTCAGCTGTTGGTTCCATGGAACATCTCACTGTCTCTATGTCATTGGTTGCTATAAAGCATCCAATGATCACTGTGGGTATCAGGGTATCACTCAGGATTAAGAAGACAGCATTATAAATTGTTTCTCTTTCAAGTGAAAGAAAATCAGCTCTCGACAGGGATGAATATTTTGATAGCCTCTCTCTGAGAGGAATGGGAACAGTAAAAAGCCCCACATATTACTGCAGTTCCCTTTACACAGTTTTGTCACAGGAAAAGCTTGTATCTTCTTTGAAATAGGAACTTTGATATGATTATGATTATGTTTATTTTTCAGTTTCAGGCACCATACAGGGACTCTTTTCTTGAGATCAGAGAGGGAAAACACCAGTGAGCTAAGACAAAATGCAAATACAGTCAGGGTGGTGGCCATCAACACAGACACCACGTATGTACAACATTCCCAGTCCACATACAGACACTTTCCTACAACAGATGTGACAGGTCAGTATATGAATAGATGTCCATTTTATATCAACCTCAGAGATTATTTCACTACCTGAATTGTTGTGTATTCGAATAATATCTTTCTGTTCGTGTACAAGTTCTTCAAAATATATATATATATATATATATATATATATATATATATATGGCATAGTTAAAGGACAAGGTACCAACCTAAGGGAACCACAGTCATTTAACAGGTAAGATCTGTGCCTCCAAAGATGCTCCTGCAGCTCCACATCTTCTTTACTGCTGATTTACTGCACATGCTCTGTGCTTAGGGGCCCACTCACAATATATTATATACACTATATATATATATATATATATATATATATATATTAATTAGATGTCACTGTATAAGGCTGATAAGCAAATAATTCCGATTATTGGTACATGGCAGCTCAGAAAACAGCACAATCAACATTAGAATGTAATAATCAGCCCTGTAGCATCAGCTTATATGATAGCTAAACCTCATTTTCTGCTTGCTGACAACCCCTGAGCATCAGCTGCTCGAAGCCACACTGAGGATGTGCATGTCAAAGACACTCCTAACAACATCCAAGATGGGAAACTCCTGTGACATCATTACTACTATCGAGATGCTGAATATTTAGGCTAGTTCAATACATTTAGTATATAAAATATGGCATTTATTTTTAGGGTTTAGT
Organism: Xenopus laevis; assembly: GCF_017654675.1. Taxonomy (NCBI): domain Eukaryota; kingdom Metazoa; phylum Chordata; class Amphibia; order Anura; family Pipidae; genus Xenopus; species Xenopus laevis. Next base: position 155,807,075 of record NC_054371.1, read on the forward strand.
TCTCCTTTAAGAAACCCTGGTAAACACTGACCCTCTGCAGTTTTATCCAGAAACCTGTACAGACCGAAAGTCTTCACACAAACAGAACACCAAACACAGACTTGTTACTGATAAACCTGTTTTCTTTGTCCTGAATTCCTGTGTGTGTTTTATTAGAGATAATCTTTTGAAATATATCAGAGGTCACCTTGGATTCTTGTGATTGTTACAATATTGTTCTAAGGCTCTTGGCCGCTTCCACCAGCCTGCTGCTCAAAATTCTCTGTGAAAAGTAAGCTACATTAGATGAAGTTCAGTGTGGTTCTGTTTTTTTGGCTAAGATCAAATGTATATGTTCTTAAATATTAAAAATCTATTTTTTTTGGAGTCCATTATCACATATATATCAGCTAAATGCACATTAATCTTCCTCCTTTCCTTTTTGGCTAAGATCAAATGTAGTATCTGTTCTTAACTGTTACAATCTCTATTTTTCTGGAGTCAATAAATGTAAATGGATCTTCCCATGCTTAATGTAAAACCACTTTGTTCAATTCATATTGTTCATGTTCACGTCAGCTTAAACGCACCTTCATCTTGATAATTTAATTTTAATGCTCTAGAAATAATTTTAACATATATGTAAAATATTTGTGAATGTGTTTAAAGGGACACAGACTAGTGAAAAATGGTGTCCAATTAAGTCAATATTATGTCAGGTTGCTACATTAACAATAAGTACAAATTCTGTGCATCCTTACTCAGCAGATCCTAGGTTCTTCATTCCTTGGTCCTCCCTGGAATCCATGGCTAAAGGGGATTTTTCATGTTTTTTGAAAGCTTTGCGCAGCCAAGATGCACAGCAACTAAACACACAGTGTACAAATTTAATTCAGAGGCTGCAAGATGCAGAGGTAAGAGCTACTCAAAATGCTGTGTTCTTGTGTGTGTGTGTGTGTGTATATATATATATATATATATATATATATATATATATATATATATATATATATATATATATACACTGTTGAAATCCCTTGGAGTGCTGTCGCTGCTGCATTTTTTATTTTACTGTGTTCTGACTAGCATATATATATATATATATATATATATATATAAATATAAATGTTTGTTTGCCTGGGTGCACGATCAATATAACATCTCCATCCATCCAAAGAAGATCAGCACTCTCAGGGCTTAAAAATATGAAAAAGGTTTTATTGAAAATAACAAATACAGTATGTATGTATGTATATGTATATATATGTGTAATGTATATATGTATGTGTGTGTGTATATATGTATGTGTATATTTATATGTATTGTAAGCTGCAGGATCAACGACAGACACTTTTCTTCTTTTTAAAGGCAGTTTATTTACACACAGGGATGACCATTTCAGGATACAAAACAAACCATAAAAATAAATCAACCTTCACACATGAAGCGTTCCCTTACTAAACTGGGCCCCTTGCGGACTACCAGTAAGCAAACACATAAGTAGAGGTCACCCCTGTACTCACAAATCTTCTGGGGGATTGCTGAGCCTCCTGGCTTTCCTCAGACAGACAGACAGACAGACCCTCTGTCACTTGGTCTTTTCTCTCTGCACCTTGCAGTAGCAAATGGCACCCCCAGCCCCTCTGGGAGTTCCACAGGCAGGTGTCCTTCCTGCTCTGTGCACTGCTCTGAGAGAGATTCCTAACAGGCCCACTAGAACTTAATATCTTTCCACAGGATAGTCTTCCTATGGAAGGTGAGCTCTAATCCATGAACTGGACTTCTGGATTGGAGTACCTGGCCTGCCTGTTCTTTCCAGAATACTCCAGCTTCCAGGACCTAGCCACCAAAGCCTTTAAACAGAGAACCTATTCTCTCTTTATGAACACCCTTCCTGATGCCTACCTCTCCCACTAAGGAGAACTTAAAGGGAAAACGTTTTCCCACATTGTTTTGGTCACACTACGTACGTGTGTGTGTGTGTGTGTTTCTCCAGCTCCCAGGAATTAATGACATTAACTGCTTTGTTACTAATGCTATGAGTTGTGATTAAAGGGGTTGTTCACCTTTAAATAAACTTTCAGTGTGCTATAGAGAGTGATATTTACAGACAATTTGCAATTGGTTTTAATTTTTTTGTGTTTGAGTTATTTAGCTTTTTATTCAGCAGCTCTCTACAATTTCAGCAGCCTGGTTGCTAGGGTTTAAATTAATAAAATTGATTTCAATAATAGACTGTAATATGAATAGAAGAGGGCCTGAATAAAAAGCTGAGTAATACCAAGTAGCAGTAACAATAAATGTGTAGCCTTACAGAGCATTTGTTTTTAGATGGGGTCAGTGACCCCATTCGCAAGCTGGAAAGAGTCTGAAGAAGAAGGCAAATAATGCAAAAACAAAAATAAATAACAAAATAAATAAATAATGAAGATCAAATTGAAAAGTTGCTTAGAATTGACCATTTTATAACATACTAAAAGTTAACTTGAAGGTGAACCACCCCTTTAAGCAACTGCCCAGGCAAAGGTTAAGATGGAGAAATAAAATTTGTATATATACTTGACAGCTGGGTAGTGCAGCATACTCAAAATGTGGATAGTTGATTAATAGTTATTATAGATTAAAGATAGTTAAAGATAGTAGATGTATGGTTGGTAATCATGTTCCCAATCAGCAGGGGAGCTGCATTTTCAGCAGGGCAGACTGGTGATGTGCAAATTGACCTGAAAACTGCAGGGACCCACGGGTTTACTACCAGTTGTGTGGGTTTGGGTTAACATGTAGATGACCATTGTGGATAAGGGTTGGGTATGGGTCAGATTGGGGAAGTCTGCTCCAGAAGATTCCCTGTCTTTGATCTAGATGTGCTTACATTTTCCAGGGGGACTACGTAAAAACAGTGTAAATTCTGTGAAAACGTAAGATCTGGGAACTACTGTACACTGAAGCCCTAGTTAATAAACATTTGGTTGTGTATGTGTTGCAGAACTTAAAGCCAAACAAAATGGGAGAGCAAGTACAAGACTTCTACCACAAGATTGCAGATCACTTTCCTGGTAAAATACAATTGTCTTACCTCCATATCAGATAACCAAATAATTATTCTAGAAAATTATGTATTAAAAATGATATTAATTGACTTTTAGGAAGTATGATAGGTCCTGCCTTGTTTCCCTGTTTTATACAGAGCTAATACATGTTTTTATATTGGAAAATCATGCTGCTGTCCATCTTTTTCCTATCTGTAGTTTGCTAGTCGTGGTAAATCTCCATCTTAGATTTAGTTAGAAGTCATTGAAATATATCACAGCCTTTTCCATTATTGATAGATCACATGCCCGAGGAGCGAGACCACTTTCTGGATAACATTGAAAAGCTAGTAATGACCCGACTTTACAGATCTGTATTCTGTCTGGATGGGTCACCAGATGAACAAAAAGACCTGTCACTCCAGAGACGTATCAAGTAAGTGAGGATAATCAATAAAAATCGTATTTTGTTCTGTTAGAAGCAAAACAAAGTGCCAGCACCAGGATATCAGGTCCTGGGAATGGCACTATTGTGTTAGTTAGAAAGTCGTGTGTCCATATCACTTCTGTAGCCAGCATTGGTGCTTTTCCTTAGAAAATTATGTTGAAGTAAATAAATTACAGATATAAATCTGTAAATTACAGAAGTATTTGCAACTTTATAACTTGGCCAATACAGTTATACCTGGCCAGGATTGGAATGGCCATCGGGACTCTGGGGGAAAAAACCCAACGGGCCCTGGCTTTTGTTGGGCCCCCTGACCCATACCTGCCCCCTGGCATAGTCCTCCCACCCTTGCCCGATCACCCCGCAAGAGGGAACAAGGTGTCTGGGTGGGGGAGGTGCTGTGTGGGTGCCCCTGAATTGGAAGCCCCAGTGGGCCCTGGACTAAAGACAGCATGCTAAGCATCTCACAGCCATTGACTCTCAGAGCATCCCAACAAACTTTCCACACTTGTTATGTAATGGAAAAGAGATCAAAGGGTAGCATTACCTAACATAAGGAGTCAAGAACCCTATTAAGAAAGCACCTGAAAAATATGTTTGAGATTTAAAATATTTACAGTTCTTTTTTTCACTGTGGGACATGTCAGTTTTGAATCCGCTTTATAACTTTTGCAGTTCCATATGGTGTTTAACTTTCCACCTTTAGGTCTTTGAACTGGGTGACACCTAAGATGCTTCAGGTACCGTTAGATGAGAACATTATAGAAGTTAAAGACTGGATCTTATCTGCTGTTACTGGTGAGTAAACTTCAGAAGGTTCATTTTTATTTTTTAACCAAAGTATCTTTTGCTTCAATTTAGGGTCCTAGCTTGTTTGTAAGACTCTCCCCTTAGGTAAAGCGGTGTGTCTGCCCTTTAAAGGAGAATTCAACCCCCTAGGCGCCAAAATCCCTCCCCTGCGTAGACCCCCCTCCCTTCCGGCCTACCTCCCCCCCATGGGCAAATGCCCCTAACTTGTTACTTACCCCTCCTTCTAGGACCTCTCCAACTGAGTTCACGGCAGCCATCTTCTCCCGAGTGCTCTTCTGCCTGTATTCAGCAGCATTTGGTGGCGCATGCGCAGTAGGAGGCATTTACCAGTAAGGATCTACTGCGCATGTGCAGAAAGTCAAAGTTTCCGAAAAAAGAAATCGGAAACTTTGTGACTTTAAGGTTGCATGCGCAGTAGCTACGTACCGGCAAATGCTTCCATCTGTGCATGCGCCCGAAAGTCATAAAGTTTCCGATTTCTTTTTTTCGGAAACTTTGTGACTTTCGGCGCATGTGCAGTAGATCCTTACCGGTAAATGCCTTCTACTGCACATGTGCCACCAAACGCCGCTGAATACAGGAAGAAGAGCGCTCGGGAGAAGATGGGGTAAGTAACAAGTTAGGGGCATTTGCCCAGGGGGGAGGTAGGCCGGAAGGGAGGGGGGGGGGATTTTTGCGCCTAGGGAGTTGAATTCTCCTTTAATCTGATTTACCAGTGCAAACTGTATTTTGTGCATTTTTTAGCAAGATCCATCTATTTGTGCATGCATTACTTTTTAATGTGTGTGGAGGATGCCTTTACCCATTACCTCTTCATATGTTACAGACAGGGAAGCAACTTGCCCCTAACTTTTTACTTACCCCTCGGTGCAGATTCTCTTCCGAAATTTTCCGAATGAGACCGGTGTGGTGGCACATGTGCAGTTGGAGCAATTTTCTGCTCCGCGACAACTGCGCTTGCGCCGAAACTTACGAAAATTGCTGAATTGCCGGTCTCATTCTGAAGATTACCAAAGTGGTTGAATATGGCGCCCGTGAACTCCGATGCCTGAATCTGCACCGAGGGGTAAGTAAAAGTTAGGGCAATTTGCCCGGGGTTACACTTAGTTTTGGGGAGGAGGGTCTATGTGGGGGTAGGGGTTTTTTAAAGGAGAAATCAACCTGTTCTGAAAAAACCCGTACCCCCCACCCCAGGGAGATGCCTCATACTCCATACTTGCCCCTCGCTGCAGATTCTTCCAGCTAAGTTCCATGCGCCCAAGTCTGTGTATTTGCTTAAGTTCCATGCATCCATCTTCTGCTTCCTCGGTAAGCTGACTGCTAGGTCTCCAATTTACGTGTAATTTCTGCACATGCGCAGTTGCTCCAACTGGCAAACTGCTCCAACTGTGCATGCGCAGAAATACCGATCTCGCAGTCAGCTTACAGAACACGCAGAAGATGGATGCGTGGAACACTCTGCGGCGAGGGGTAAGTATGGAGTATGGGGCATCTCCCTGGGGGGGGGTGGTTAACCTGGAGGGAGGGAGGGGGGTCTACCTGGGGTGGGGGGTACGGTTGTTTTTCAGAACAGGTTGAATTGTCCTTTAAATCTGTAAATAAAGAAATTATTTAACCAAAGGCAAATCATTATAATTGTTTTGCCTGCAACAAACCTGGTTTGATGGTTCCTTTCAGCTATGGTGGAGATGGATTCCAAGAGAGCACCGCAAGATAAGCTGACCTGTGTTTCTAGGGCAAGCAACTGCCTCTTCAAATCTATTGGAGCTTCCAAGAAGGATCCAGCAACAACAGATGACTTCTTGTCTTGCCTGATCTATATCACACTGAGGGCTAACCCACCCAGACTTGTCTCAAATCTGGAATATATCACCAGATTCTGCAACCCAGTGCGGCTCACCACAGGGGAATGGGGTTATTGCTTCACCAACCTAGTGAGTATGAACACTTCTATGCATTTACATATTCCAAGTTGAAACACTACCACATTTACAGATCCCCAAGTTATATGCAACTATTAAATATATGGTTTTTACTGCCAATCTGTTGTGACTATGCTAGGGCAAAGCAGTTTCCTAAGAATCCTTCACATACTGCAGTTTAATGCCAAAATAAATTGTGATTTCCTGAGTTTTTCAACTTCTAACTGGGAAGTTCATTTTTGGAACAGAATAAAATGTGAAATAGTCCAGGGCAGCACAAAGATCTGTATTTGTTTTAGAAATGGCTGCTGACAAATACTGTAGCTAAAGCGGTTTATAGTGCTTGAAAGAGGTATAATTGTTACACTGGGCTTGGGTTAGGTTGGTTTATTCCATTAACTACGAGTTTGAGTTTGCAGAAGCTATGTTCAATTATCAACCTTCATTGTTTCACTGATGGACTTATTATGGTTGCCTTCTGCACCTGCACTGATTAGTCATTTATATATTTTAAATGGTTTCATGTTAAAAATTGTCAAATGGATCAAAGGACTGTGCTTTCAGTTTCCAATAGATAATCTTCCCTGAATGGTACATACTAAGAATGCTAAGGAAAAATCTGTTTCTTTGTTTTGCAAGTGCTGTGCCGTTTCATTCATCGAGACGTTAGATGCCTCATCTCTCAGCCTCACGCAGGAAGAATTTGATTGCTTGATGAAACAGCACAAAACAGAGCTCAGCACTCCGAATTTGGCTGCTCAGCAAAGCACTCTACAGCAGATGCAACATAACAAGAAGCTTTTGGCAGAGTTACAGTGTCGGCAAGACAGCCTGATCCAGAGAGCAGAGATCTTGGAAAAGGAACTGAGAGCCTGGCCTCAGTTAATTCAAGGTGAAGTCAAGGCAATAATACACAGGTTCCCTTTGGACCCATCACGTACTCCAAGCCAAAGTTAAATGGCTGAAATGTATTATTTGTTCAAGGAGGAAATATGGCTCTTCTTTCTTGAAACAAAAGGCTGCTATACAAACCATGTTATGATGTGGTTTCTAATGAAGGATACCTTGAATACATTATTAAATATCAACATATTATCATGTTATTGTGAAAGCTAATTAACAAAGGTTTTCACAAAGGTGAAAATTTAAATCTCACAAAGCTAATTAAACAGTGCTTATTGCCTATCCCTATATATTATATAAAATACCCAAGCCATGTGTAGTCTGTAAACTATACCCTTATAAATGGTGCTGAATTATTATGCATTACCTACCTATTTTGACTATAAGGATAAGAGCTTAGAGCTCCATAACCTGCTCTTGGTCTCTGACCTTGTGCCTTTTTATGGTCATTGAACTATTTGCAGACTTAGAATGTCCTATAGGGAGTATGTTATTTTTATATTAGATACAAAAGAGTGAGGCTCATTTTACCAGTAATTTATCTTGGGAATTCTGAAACAGCACATCCAATGTTTTGTTCAATTAAAATCAGCCAAATTCATGCAGATCTCTTGATACAGTCACCTACATGTTATTGCACTTAAGTGGCACTTCTGTGAATGCTGAAATACTGTATTCACTATCAATAGTGTAGCTCCTTGTAACTAAAAAAACTCCTGTTCTTTGTAACCATTATTCCTGTAATTAAGACATGAAAAGGACCACAGTTTCCATGGGGGTAAATTCTGTGTCCCACTGCATTTGAAAACAGTTTCTCCTCCCACCTTCCCCAATCCATTACATATATAGATGATAAACACTAAAAGAGTATGGAAAGAACTCAAAAATAGCAATAGTTTTACTCTAGCACTGTAACCTTGAAGTTGTCTAGTAGTAACTATGCTGCCTGTTTACATGGCAACATGTGGGACAGATAAGAGGCAACACACAAATGGATAGGGGTCACTTACACCCTGCTTAAAAATGAATGCACTACCACAACTGCACATTTATTATATAATTTAGCACAAAACCAAAATATACTGCAGAAATTATGAATTGGTTGAATTGACAGCTGCTGCCACTGCATTATAATTGCATGAAGGAATGGCAGCAACCTACTTTAAAGCACTTTTATTTGGACATGGCTATGATCCAGATAGCAGAAACATTACATTATTTATTACGTTTATGAAGCTGGTCGCGGCTAACGTCCAGGTGAATGTGGCCACCATGTGACGTGCCGAATCCTGATATTTTTTGGGCTAGTGCTGTTATTGAATATGGAACCCAATAATTGCCATGTTTCAGAACTGTACCATGACGGACTGTAATTGCCTGAAGAGAGACTCCAAAATTCTAATATGTTTAGTATATTTGCACAAGATTCTATTTATGGAGAATAAGCAGTAGAACAGTAACTATAAGAATTCCATGGTTGCTACTAAAATATGTTACGGTACCTGAGTTGTTACTCTAACTGTGAATTTGTGTTGTCTGATTTTGCACCTTCGAGAATTCCCAGCAGACTCGGAAATAAACTAACACAGAAACTGTTTACTTTCCTTTAAAAAATAAATATTTATAAACAAAGAAATGAGTTCAATAACTACAATATCTAAAACTTGGAACAGCACATGCCAGGTATATAAAAAAAAAACAAAAAAAAAACACAAACATCTACATCAAAACACTGACATCCTACTGTATCTTCCATGTGATTTCAGCTGATCCCATCAGTGTTTTGTTTTGTGGAAGCAGCAGCTTCTCTCAATGTCCATTTATAGCCAGACCATGTTTCTAATGGTATCCGTTCAGTCTCCTCTTGAGATTAAATCCTCTATATATGCATCTAGCTCATCGTCTGTATTTATATCAATATCCTAGTGAGGGAAAAGAAAGTTGCTTTTTAGAAAGAGAATTTGAATGCACTTGGATGCCAGTTATAGGAGAATGGTCTTGCATCTGGTAGTGACCAGTTATTTGCTGTTTGATTTTTTTTCTTGTTTTTGTGTACTAAATCCTTTTCTCTCACAATCTATTGGAGTGATACAAATACATATTTTGTATCAGCTCGGAAGGATTTGTCTTTCTTACCAAGAACTTTCTATATGATATCATCATGCCCAGGCTTTGCCCTTACTTGTTTCCTATTGGATGTTGATACTGCCCTCCTCCAAGTGATTCATTGGTTGCTTGTGCACTGTAACCAGTCACATAATTTGAATGGTCATTGGTTGATTACTCAATTCTAATGGCAGAGGTTAACAGACGCAGCATATAAAAAACCTGCCTTGCAACAAACAATCACACAGCCATGCAGACAATTACTGCAGAAAAGGAAGGAGCAACATTGTTCTCCCAATTCTTTTACTATCCTTCTGCCTAGGCTGTAACTGAATGGAGTGCCAAAGGGGTGCAAAGTTTTCTGGGAATAAATACCGGCTTTTCTATATTTTTATCTTTTAAAGGGAAACTATACCCCCAAAATGAATACTTAAACAACAGATAGTTTATATCAAATTGAATGACATATTAAAGAATCTTACCAAACTGGAATATATATTTACATAAATATTGCCCTTTTACATCTCTTGCCTTGAACCACCATTTCATGACTATCTGTGCAGCCTCAGAGATCACCTGACCAGAAATACTACAACACTAACTGTAACAGGAAGAAGTGAGGAAGCATAAGGCAGAACTCTGTCTGTTAATTGGCTCATGTGACCTTACATGTGGTTTGTATGTGTGCACAGTGAATCGTACGATCTCAGGGGGCGGCCCTTATTTTTTAAAATGGCAATTTTCTATTTATGATTCCGCAATGGCACATACTACTAAAAAAGTATATTATTATGATAATGGTTCATTTACATGAAGCACGGTTTTACACATGAGCTGTTTTACTCAGTATCTTTTAATAGAGACCTACATTGTTTGGGGGGTATAGTTTTCCTTTAATACCTTTGGCATTAAACATAATGTCAGTTATGTACAAAATTGCAACAAAACCAGCACTGACTTGCTTAGAAACTTATGTAACGCACACGTCAAGCAGTGACAGTAGGGTTGCCACCCCAACTCTTTAAAACCAAACACATATGGAATCCACAGCCTGCATGGCTAATTAGCAATTCATTTAGATGAATGCTGCTGACTGAACTGATGTGCAGCCATGTATCATGCATCTAAATGAATTGTTAATTAGCCATGCTGGTTGTGGATTCCATATGTGTTTCGTTTTATAGGGATGAGTTGACAGGCAGAGCAGTGTGATAAGGGCAGGTAGGTTTAACCCTTTAAGTGCATTCGGTGCAAGCTATTTTTGAAAATTTTGTGCTCTCTCCCTTTAGAGGCATTTCGGGGGGGGGGGTAGGGGGTAGTTTACCTAAGAAAACAATATCTTTTTTTCAGGAGAACCTGAGTGTTTGAGTGTTCCACTTCTAGAACAAGTTTTAGAGCTCTAAATACCAAAAAAAAAATGAAAACTGTATATTTTGCATGATATATGGTTTTATAGCAGAAAAATATTTTACTTTATGCACAAAAATTCAACTCATTTGGAAAGCCTCAAGCTCATACAAATAGTACCGAAAGTCACGTCAGCTGCTGAATAATGATTTTTCATGGGGTACACAAAATAATACATTGCCCCATCCCCCCAAAATAATATTTCTGGAAAGTACGAGTGCCATCTCCTATAGTATCCATTATAATCCAATAATTCACCTTTTTAAAAATCATTTCATTTTCTCTATAATAATAAAACAGAAGTTTGTACTTGATCCCAACTAAGATATAAAAAACCTTACTGGAAGCAAAACCAATCTATTGTCTATTGGGTTTATTTAATGTTTACATGATTTTCTAGTAGAATATATGAAAAGCCAAATTATGGAAGATCTGTTATCCGAAAAACTCCAGGTCCCAAGTACCTCAATTCCCCCGTCTGCACAGTTGAAGTCTCTGCTGCACACAGCCCACACTCCCCCTCCCTCTCACAAACTTGTAACAGTTTCTCTTCAGTACCTGAATGCTGCTCAAGTTCCCCAGTACAGGAAGCAGTGGCAGATTGACAGCAGATATAGCCAATAGGAGTTAAGTTAACTGCCAGTACAATGTGTGATGTCATAAGGAAATGGAAGTGAACACTGTAATGTTTTTGGGGGGTCAGTGACCCCTTCCCGGCACAGGGTCCATGTGGAACTGAAGGATTAGTACAGGGAATATTTCTTCAACTGTACTTTTTCTGTTAACTATTTCTATGGCAAAGTTTGTTCTAATTAATGTGAACTTTTAGATTTGTCAATTTGTTACAAAGGTGAACAACCCCTTTAAAAGTGAATCACCCCTTTGAGGCACACAGTCTGGTGTGCGGCAGGCTGATGCCTTGCAAAAAGATATTCATTTTCCCCAATGAAATAATAAACAAATATGTTTACAGGTCCCCACCCTCTCACCTCCTGTACTTTCTGCAATAAAGATACAATATTTGTTCTCAGTTTCTGCAGCTTCTCTTCTGCTTCCCTCAGCTTTTTTTCTGTATTTCGTAGGTTCTCTTCTGAAGCCTTTGCCCGACTATCTGCTCGACTTTGGTAGGAATTGCACAGGTTCTGCAGCCCGACCTCATACTGTTTGAAATAATCTTTCTGCGGAAAGAAAAGAGACAGTAAGGAATTATGAAATGAACTGATATTGCTTTGTATCCATTTGAATGCAATGTGCTCTTGTGGCACAAAGCCTGATTTCTGAGAAATTCAGTTATTTGAGAGTACAGCTTCATCCAATTCAGTCAGGTAGAGGAGTCCTGGGACTTGCTTGTGGGGGTTACCTGCAGTATGGAAACTCAGAACTGAATCATATCAATGTGACTGAAGGTGAACTGCGAGCTGTCATACATCCTGCAATTGCCATTTTAAATGAGAAAAAAAACCTTAATAAAAAAATATAAAAAACCCTCCTCCCCTGGAGCCTAGCTGACTCCCCAGGAAAAAGGTCCCTAACCTAGCCCCTTCAGTAATCTTCGGAATGAAACCCGTGCTTCGGCAATTTTCTTTAGTTTTGGGGCGTATGCTCAGTTGTCGCGAAAGAAAATTGCTCCAACTGTGCTTGCGCCGGTCTCATTCCGAAGATTACCGAAGAGAAGAAGATGGCTGCCCTGAACTCTGCTGGACAGAATCTGCACAGAGGGTTAAGTAAAGAGTAAGGGGCATTTGCCAGGGTTGGGGGAGGCAGCTAGGTGGGGGGAGTCTATATAGGGTAGGGGAGTAGGGTTTTTTTTATTAAGGGTTTGTTTCTACTTTAAGAAGAACAATCAGAGATGCTTTCCTGAGGCTCTGGTATTTAATAAGAATTATATTTCAGAGCTCAATTTTGGACAGCAAACAACAGATCATAAGAACAGTAAGATTTGGTGAAAAATCTGTTCAGAAAGATGGCCAGCACATTTCTCTTAATTCAACGACTGGAGTCAGACTCTGTATCAGGCTGTATAAGTGTCCTTTGTCTTGGTGGTTTCTGACAAGATTTCCTGCTCAGCTTCCCTTAAAGAGGTCATTCACGTTCCAAACACTTTTCTCAGTTCTGTTGTTTTCAAAATTTATAGCGAAAATTAAAATTTAATATAAGCGTTCTCATATCGAAATAAGAAAATTTCTAAATACAATCAATTAAATATTTTGCATTGTTTCTGAAATAATCAAGTTAATCTTCACCATTCTCTCAGCATCTGTTTCTCTTCATTCTGTCTTCATGCAGCAGTTGGGTGTCAGAATTATGATCTAATGTATCTTATAGGGGGCTTCCTTTAATAGCAGATGTATTAGAGCTCACTCAAATAACTGATTCCAGTACAAACAAATTAACTGCCTTTTGCACAAATTCTGCATGTAGAGAGACAGGGTCTCTTGTGATTTTAATAGAGAGAGCTCTAATACATCTAGAAAAAATGAGCCTCCCCCCATAAGATATTGGATCATTTATCTGACACCCAACTCCTGAATGAAGACATAATGAGGAGAAACAGATACTGAGAGAGAGGAATAGTAAAGATAAACTTGATTATTTTTAGAAATGGTACAACATTTTTGATTATATTAAGAAAGTTTCTTATTTTAGTATGCTGAAGCTTATATAAAATTTTCATTTTCGCAAAAGTTCCCCTTTAAAGTTTAATGTTCCTGTCTCTGGTGTTTCAGTCTGGCAGCTAAAATAATTTAGGTGGCAATTTGCTACATTAGTTGAATCCCTTGTAATTACATATAGAGGTAACATGTACAATAACCAGCAGGATTATGCTGCAAACAGCTGATGGACAGACACGGGAAGCAATGCAAGCAGTTTAGTGCTGAATGATATACAGAGAGAAGCCTTTGCACTGCATTTTATTTTTAAGTAGGTTTGTCATATCATTAACCTAGGAATCAATTAAAGGGATAGTTCACTTTTAAAGTGAACCAAACACAAAAATGTATAATAAAAGTCATTTTCAAATAAAACATAAAATCCAATTTCTATATTTTCTTAAAGCATTCATAGCTGTTTAAAATTCTCAGCTGTCAATCAAATATTGTCTGCCCCTCCTCTATGCCTTAGGCAAACCTGTAGCACCTACCTAACATGAATGACCTGGAGCAAACCTGCCTGGCATAAAAAGCCAAAATGCAAAACTGATTCATTCCTACCCCATCACATTAAAACTGTTCTTACTGCAAAATATTTTAGGGTGGAAATTACATGCTTTTCAGTGCTTTAAAATAAAAGTATAAGAATTTTAGTGTAGGATTTATTTATTCAGGAAAATGAGAATGTTGGTCAAGGGTCTAAATACTTTTGCAGAACATTGTATCTCCTGCTGGGGCTACCAGTCTTACGGCAATCTAACAACAGATGCAGTAAATATTTCCCTCTGGTCACAATCTTCATTTAGGAAGTGCCAATACATTTGATTAACTTACCAGTGGAAATCCTATGAGGTCTTCAGCACTCATGGTACTCAGTTCGTTCTTGGAGATTGGAAAGTTTGGTGGCCAGAAATATCGCAGGCAGTTTCTAAGAAGCAGAAGATAAATTACATTAGCAGGCATATTTATTCTTGTATCTATGGCCAAAAGTATTTAGACATTTCTCTGCCCAACACCTCATTCCAAAACCATAAGTATTAATGTGAAGTCATTCTTTCTTTTGATATTTTTTTTTCTTTATTAGCTGTTGCATTATGGGCCCCTGGACTCTAAGCTTAAAAGGGAAGCAGAATGCCAGATGTGATTAGTCACTCCACAATGCACATCTAATCTAAAATCTAATGGCAACAACATTTCCTTTCCACTCCAGCCAAAGAAGGCATTGCACATGGTTGTATTCATATGAAAAAGTTTGGGAACCCCTCTCAGCGTGCATAATAATTTACTCCGCCTTCAACAAAAAAGATAACAGTTTTATGTCTTTAATTTAGTCAAACACAAGAGTCCTCTGCACTCAACCCATTATCAATATATTTAAGACAGCGACATTTTGTGCATACTGCTGCTGAAAAATGCCTTACCCTTTAAACAAAACAGGGATTGTTTGTCCATATATTGCAATATATTTAAGCTGGCCAACTACGTCAAAGTCATCCCATATCTGGCCAGTCCTACGCTTAATTTTCATCTGATTCATTAAGAATTCTATTGCTTCATTATACATTTTACAAAGGGACTAAGTTTTACCTGCAACTTACTAGCTGCTTTCAAAGTAAACCTCCATACTTGGCTGCCCTTTTATTAGACACCAGTGGGATCACCTGACTATAGCTGGGAAGGGTGGGAGCTACAACATGGAGCTGGTCACTGCTCCTGTATAAACTATAACAAACAAAGGAAAGTTGTGCTCACCACTATTTTTTGCACCCCCGCCAAATGGTTTTAAAAAATAGTGGTGAGCACAACTTTCCTTTGTTTGTTATAGTTTATACAGGAGCAGTGACCAGCTCCATGTTGTAGCTCCCACCCTTCCCAGCTATAGTCAGGTGATCCCACTGGTGTCTAATAAAAGGGCAGCCAAGTATGGAGGTTTACTTTGAAAGCAGCTAGTAAGTTGCAGGTAAAACTTAGTCCCTTTGTAAAATGTATAATGAAGCAATAGAATTCTTAATGAATCAGATGAAAATTAAGCGTAGGACTGGCCAGATATGGGATGACTTTGACGTAGTTGGCCAGCTTAAATATATTGCAATATATGGACAAACAATCCCTGTTTTGTTTAAAGGGTAAGGCATTTTTTAGTAGCAGTATGCACAAAATGTCGCTGTCTTAAATATATTGATAATGGGTTGAGTGCAGAGGACTCTTGTGTTTGACTATATGTATTTTGTGGTCACAGCCTCATTGCACCCCCGCCAAATGGTTTTAAAAAATAGTGGTGAGCACAACTTTCCTTTGTTTGTTATGTCTTTAATTTCCCAGGAACCCAGGAAGTTGTATGAAATTAAATCAAATGTGAAAAACTAGCTGTGCAAAAATGTGGGTACCCTTGTAATTTTGAATGCATGTAACTGCTCAATACTGATTACTGGCAACACCAAATTGTTGGATTAGTTAAGCCTTGAACTTCATAGGCAGGTGGGTCCAATCATGAGAAAATGTATTTAAGGTGGCCAATTGCAATTTGTGCTTCTGTTTGACAGCTTGGGATCCTCAAATCAACTCTCAAAAGATCTAAAGATTCAAAGATTGTTCAGTATCATGGTTTAGGGAAAGGCTACAAAAAAACTATCTCAGAGGTTTAAACTGTCAGTTTCAACTGTACGGAATGTAATCAGGAAATGGAAGGCCAGGCCAAGAAAAATGAAGGAGCAGCATATGCGGAGGATTGTGATAATGGTTACAGACAACCCAAAGATCACCTCCAAAGACCTGCAAGAATATCTTGCTGCAGATGGTGTATCTGTACATCTTTCTACAATTCAGCTCAATTTGCACAAAGAACATCTGTATGGTATGGTGATGAGAAAGAAGCCCTTTCTGCACTCACGCCACAAACAGTCGCTTGTTGTATGCAAAAAGCTCATTTAGACAAGTCATTTTGGAACAAAGTGCTTTGGACTGATGAAACAAAAATTTAGTTATTTGGTCAAAACAAATAGCACTTTCTATGGCGGAAGAAGAATACTGCATTCCAAGAAAAACACCTGCTGCCTACTGTCAAATTTGGTGGAGGTTCCATCATGCTGTGGGGCTGTGTGGCTAGTTCAGGGACTGGGACCCTTGTTAAAGTCGAGGGTCGGATAAATTCAACCCAGTATCAACAAATTCTTCAGGATAATGTTCAAGCATCAGTCATAAAGTTGATGTTATGCAGGGGTTGGATATTCCAACAAGACAATGACCCTAAACACACTTTGAAATCTACAAAAAACATTTATGCAGAGGAAGAAGTACAATATTCTGGAATGGCCATCTTGAATATCATGGAAAATCTATGTGATGATTTAAATCAGGTTGTCCATGCTTGGCAGCCATCAAATTTAACTGAACTGGAGAGATTTTGTATGGAGGAATGGTAAAAATACCGCCATCCAGAATCCAGACACTCATCAAAGGCTATAGGAGGCGTCTAGAGACTGTTACATTTGCAAAAGGAGGCTCAGCTAAGTATTTATGTAATATCTCTGTTCGGGTGCCCACATTTATGCACCTGTCTAATTTTATTATGATGCATATTGCATATTTTCTGTTCTGTTTCCCTAAGCATAATGATATTGTTGAGAGATTGTTAACTGTTTCAAATGAAAAGGTGACTTTTATGCTTAAACACATGGATCCTTTCAGGATGTTTTTGTGGACTTTGCAACTTTGTTGCTCCCAGACATTTCTCCTGCACAGAAACTTTACTAGGAGAGTTAAAGTAGGCAGAAATTGTATCAACCGACTTGTAGGAAAGGTGCTGCTCTAGGATGATGCCATTGAAAGCAACTATGCTTTACAAAACAAAACAACATTTGGAGATTACATGACTGTGTGCTTCTGTCAAAAATGGGTGTCACTTAAAGGAGAACTAAAGCCTAACTAAAGAAGTAGCTAGAAATGTTGTACATTATGTTTTGGTCTTCTGTACCAGTCCAAGGCACCTACAGCCCTTTAGCAGGGAAGATGCCCCAGTTGCTTCCAATCTTCTGCTGATTCACTGCGCATACTCTGTGCTGCTGTCACTTACTGACAATATACAATACATAGAATATAAATGTCACAATACAACAACCCCTAAGTTTAGCTTCTCAACAGCTGCTCAGAGCCCACTGAGCATGTGAGTGTCACAGACACATTCCAAGATGGTGACCCCCTGTGAAAAGTTTGAAGTCCTGGATCATTGCTGCTATTGAGAATGGAGCAATAAGTTCAGTATGTAAAATATGGCATTTTTAGCCACATTTATTTTTAGAGTTCAGTTCTCCTTTAAACAGGCTATTCAACAAAATTAAAGGGGTATCCTGATATGTTGGTCATATTGCATTGGATTGCAGGAGATGCCTCATATCCTTAATCACCATTCAATTCTTGAGGAAAAATTCTGGCAACTGATGAAACATTAATACAAAACAGTTTTGTGAGACATTCAATACCTGAGGGTTTGTACAAGCTGTTCTAATGGTGCAGGGCTTGCACTAAGCTCTGTAGTATCTGGCTCTATTCTGGTGTTGTCTGAAGTAGAAGGATCTGCCTGCCGTGTGTCCGGTGCTTGGTGTTCTGGTGAGGGTGGCCGCATTAGTCTTACATCTTCACAGCCTTTTACGACCCTAAATGAAATTACAGTACTTAAATTAAAATTAATCTGACCTGTAAAACATAAGAATGTTAAATTTTATCTTTAACATACCCAAAAAGCATATTAATAATTTTTGAAAAAACTTATTTTAATAATAAAGTTATATGTTTATTTCTTGTGAAACCTTTGCCTGCCCTAGGCAGTAGGGTATCTGTATTTTAAAGGGGAACTACTGCAAAAGAACATTTAATATAAGCCTCATCATACTGAAAATAAGACATTTTCTAAATATAACCAATTAAAATTCTGACCCGTTTCTGAAATAATCAAGTTATTCTTCACTCTCCCACTCTCAGCTTCTGTCTGTCCTAATTCTTGGGTGTTAGATGTTTGTTTTCATTTCAGACATTTAAAGCTGAAACGTCAGATATAGGAGGTAGAAACAATAGAATTCTACCTGTACCTGACAACTCAGCAGTAAACACTGGCCGATTTTCAGGTGCCTTCAAAGGCGCCCAATCAAAATTTTCGGACTTGGCTTATCAATGAGCCGACAATATCCAAGTCTTTTGCCGATATTGGTCAGCTCGTTTGCTGCCATACACGTACTGAATACTGTACGAAACATTGTTTCCTTTGATAATATCTGTGCATCTATGGCCATCTTAACTGTCAATAAAAATCTGACACCCAACTCCTACATGAAGAGAGAATGAACAAATGTGGAGAGAGACGTAGTGAAGATAAACATGCTTATCTTTAACAACCAGTCTAATCTTTATTTTCCTATGCATTCAGGGCATTCTTCTTTTTATTGGAGCCCTATTGTACATGTTGGCAGAGCCCAACATCCAGTTGACTGGTAGGCAAATAATTAGGAGGGCCATGGTAACTTAGTAGTATGGAGCCCATGGTGAATTTTCCAGCCACTTATATATTTTGTGACTTTCAGATCATTTGTATTTAATTATGAAGCAAAATGACATTACCATCGATCCCGTGGAGTGGTGTCTGTTGGTACATAATCAAACTTTACTTTCCAGCGAACTCCCTGTTTCCCTACTTCTACAGCAGTTACACGTCCTGTAAACCATTCCTTGTTTACTCGCACTTCAACGTTCAAGCCTTTATCTGCACAGAACAAAAACCATTTATTAAGCTTTCTAGTCATAATTGTTTTCTTCACTGGGTCACTCTTCTAAATTTTTTTATACCATCATTTTTAATCATCATTGATCCAAGACTTCTCCCTGCAGACAGTGTGCTTCCAGTCCAGGGTACTTCCAACAGTATCACACAAAAAAAACTGCTACTAAAAAAGCAGTTTTGCCCCCCACAATAGATAGCAATAGATACGTTAAAATGCCTTTAATTTCTGTTAAATTTCAAATAACACCAAAAATAATATATATACTACTTATTCCAATGCTAGACGTATTAATATCTATGGGTCGGCATTAGCTTTTGATCTGACTACTGAAGGCCAAATTTGCAGCTTCTTTGCTTGTATATGAGGCCATAAAACACCCTGCACCACTGATTCAATCCTCTCCTGATGGGCCTGAACATGAACTATTAAGATCAGATTTGAACTACCCCTGGGTGGCCATACATTAGGCAAAAGTTTGCTCACTGTGGCATCCTTATCAAATAAGTGGAAATTTATTTGTATGGCCAGTTTAAGACGATATTTTTGTAGATTAAATGTATAGGGAAAAATAACAAAAAGATCCCTTATCCAGAAATCCCAATCTACTCAGCATTATGGATAAAATACCCCGTATTACTAAAATTATATAATAGTAATACTTATAATGGAATTTCATTTTCCACAGGGTAAGTTTTAAAGGAACAGTTCAGTGTGAAAATAAAAATTGTGTAAATATAGGCTGTGCAAAATAAAAAAATGTTTCTGATATAGTTAGTTAGCCAAAAATGTAATGTATAAAGACTGGAGTGACTGGATGTCTAACATAATAGCCAGAACACTACTTTCTGCTTTTCAGCTCTCTAACTCTGAGTTAATGAGTGACTTGAAGGGGGCCACATGGGACATAACTGTTCAGTGAGTTTGCAATTGATCCTCAGCATTCAGCTCAGATTCAAAAGCAACAGTTATGACCCATGTGGCCCCTCAAGTCTCAGATTGGTCTCTTGGTCTCAGAACCAAGAGAGCTGCAAAGCAAGAAGTAGTGTTCTGGCTATTATCTTACACATCCAGTCACTTTAGCCTTTATAGATTACATTTTTGGCTAACTAACTATATTAGAAACATTTTTTATTTTGCACAGCCTATCTATTTATCCAGTTTTTATTTTTATACTGAACTGTTCCTTTAAAGGGGACATATAGCATACATTTTCACAATGCCGCAAACCATGTAAAATAATAGAAATAGTTTTTATTTTAATACTTTTTGGATCAAAAACATCTGTTTTAGCTTGAAAACTGTGCTCAGCCCTCCCCCTTTGCAACTTCCTGTCTAGGACTTTCCAGTATCAGCCTCTGGAGCCACTGAGGTAGGAGTGGGCGTGTCTGTGATGTCACACTCAGTCCTTACCTGCAGACATTGATAACCCTTCCCTTCCCTGAACTGCTCTTTCTGTCCCTCTCTGTCCTGTTCCTTTCCCTTCTCCCTTCCCTGCACTATTCCCTGCACTATTCATTTATCTCCTTCTCTGCCGTGTTCATTTAACCCTCTCTCTGTTCGTTTTCCTCCCCCTTCCCTTCACTGCTTGTTCCTTGTCCTTGCCCTGCAATAATTTCGGGAAAAAAGAAAAGCAAACTTCTGTATAAATAAAACATAATCTGCTACTAAAAGTATTTTATTCTTTTCTGGGGCACTGCGTACCATAGTAATTTTCTACACTGTGTTATGTTGTATACAAAAAGCAATCAACATCTTTTCGGGTTTCCTTTGTAACTCCCTACATTTGTTATTAAAAAAGCAATCAACATCTTTTCTGTTTTCCTTTGTAACGCCCTGCATTTTTTATTATATGTTATACAATTCCAGAACATCAGCATTTATTCCCTTGCAACTCCCTGCACCTGACCATTAACATGTTCCACAACAGCTGCATTTCCCCTTGCAACTTCCTGCACCTGATCATAAATTGTTCCACAACAGCTGCATTTTTCCCTTGCAACTCCCTGCACCTGATCATATATCAATATGCAGGAAAACAAACCTACAGCTGCTGTTATGGAATATCATAACAGTAAATACTAATGTACACTATTTGTATAACTTTTATAAATTAATAGAAGCAGGGAGTTGCATAGTGTATAACAATGTATTATGGACTATAGATTATGTCCAGCTGGGCATGTACATTTGTGACTGATGCCTATTTGCTGTGGAACAAAGGAGCACACCATTGTACTTAATAAAAATATTACTATTACATTACTATTACAGTTTGTATTAAAGGAAAACTATACTCCCAAACAATGTAGGTCTCTATAAAAATATAATGCATAAAACAACTCATGAAAACTCCTGCTTCATGAAAAGAAACCATTTTCATAATATAATTTTTTAGTAGTATTAGGTAATCATAAATAGAAAATTGCCAATTT
The DNA here is from genome assembly GCF_017654675.1 of Xenopus laevis. Classification (NCBI taxonomy): domain Eukaryota; kingdom Metazoa; phylum Chordata; class Amphibia; order Anura; family Pipidae; genus Xenopus; species Xenopus laevis. The sequence continues at coordinate 155,828,533 of NC_054371.1, forward strand.
AAAAATAAGGGCCGTCCCCTTGGATCATATGATTCACTGTGCACACAAACAAACCATACATGTTAGGTCACATGAGCCAATTAACAGACAGAGTTGTGTCTTTTGCTTCCTCACTTCTTCCTGTTACAGTTAGAGTTGAAGTATTTATGGTCAGGTGATCTCTGAGACAGCACAGAGACCATCACGGAATGGTGGTTCAAGGCAAGATATGTAAAAGGGCAATATTTACTTAAATATATAAAACAGTTTGGTAAGATTTTTTTATATGCCACTTAATATGATATAAACTATCGATTGCTTAAGTATTCATTTTGGGGTCTATTGCTTTATATTGAACATTTAAGGTATAATGTTATAAGTGAATGATCAAGCAGTAGCATAAGACAGTTATGTGCAGGCTGGGAACACACAGGCAGAGGCTGGGAAGGGAGTGGTTTCCCTGCAGAGTTCAGCCTGTCAGTCAGTGCTGTGACCACTTCCTGTGAGAGAATGAACAGACACTCCCACTCTTCATTTCAGCCTAGCTTCTGACCTGTAAACATCTCTTTGCAGCTCTGATATAATGACAGTTTTAGGAGATAAAATGCTTTCAAAACATTTTTCTTTCTGCATCATTGCATGTTTTGAGGAAGGATGAGTAATATATCTGAATATGAAGGTTATATAAAATGTCTCCTTTAAACAAAACAATTCTATATTTTTTCATTTTTTATTTACTTCTCTAAAATATGAACCTTTTACTTGAATGTTATTTAAGATAGCATATTCAAGATAAAGAAATCTATTTTTTTTTTTTACCTTTTACGTCTATTGTTTTAAGAAATATGTTTTTTTTCCCTGCACTAAGAAGGGCAAAACAGGAGCTTAAGAACTGGATTTCCATTGAATGAAGATGTAACATTTTAATTCCATTACAATGCACAATATAAACATCTACCTTTTTGGGATGCTGCCAGAATTTCCTCCTCCCCTGGACTCGCTGTCAACTGCAAAGATACATCTGGGTCAGAGTGTGTGCAGGAAGTGTTCTAAAAGAATGCATGGACATAGCAGTTCACAACAGAGTATCATAGACTTTCCTAGAGTTTTGTGTTCAGTTAGACAAGGTGTTTCACACATCTGTAGTAAACAGCAGTATTATTATCTGTATCCAATGTATGTACATTAACCGAACTGAATAATTTATCTTCAGATAAAAAAACTAAGAAAATGTGAGAGGGAAGGGGCAGATTTATCAAAATGGGAAATTAGAACACAATAAAACTCACTCACTTTCTATTTATTCATATGGGATTTTTTAAAATCATATTTATAAATGGAGTTCTCCAGTTCTCCATTTGATAAATATGCTTTTAAATCCCATAAAGTGAGTGAGTTTTAATCGTGTTGAGTTCTAATTTCACATTTTGATAAATCTGCCTCTAAGTGTATGAACAAAATCCTGAGTGAAAATAGCACATTAGTTTTACTTCATATACATTGGTCTGTGCCTACACAAAAATGTCATGATATTCTTGAAAGTAATCTGTTTGTTGTCATTACATGTAACCAATAAAACTCTCCATACATACCTCCACTTCTACTTCATTTGAATCTCTCTTTTCCTGTTTCACTTCCACCAGTCTAGAACGCTTTGCTTTCTCAGGCTTACATGCTACTATTTTAATGTCCTCAGAAATGAGAGGCTGGGAGCTTCGTTTTCTGACATTACTCACCTAAACAGAAAATATACACACACTCCTAAACCAAGTTCTCAAAACTACTCAAAGACAGAGAGGACAAAATGCAGATTTAAATCGATATTTAAATCTAAAGGGCAATGACATATTAAGTAACAGCCAATTCGATTTAGCTACAAAGTCAGCGCTGACACTTCTGTGCCTCATAGAGCCTTTCTGTAACACTTTAGGCAAAGGTAACTGTCGGTTTATGCTACATGCCATTTCTCGAATGTATTCATATCTTCAGGGACAATGCATGTAGCTATGACAAAATCAGCAGTACTGTGTACTTTATATCACCCTTGACCATGCATTAAAGTGTATAAATGACAACTGTTCTGCTAAAACCGCTACAATAAGTTACATACAATTTACATAATTTTGCTGAATTACAGAAAATATGCAATGCACCACATTAACAAATAAACCCCTGAGGTTCCACAATAGTTTCCTTACGGGAGGAATCTTGCTGGGAATTGGTTTCTTCCCAGAAAAATGTTTCAAATTTTTCAAACCGGGTGAAGGAGCTGCAGTGGGTCTCAAAGGTCGAGTTTGTTGGGGTGTAGAAGGTAGCGGAGGAGGCGTTGAGGCTCTCAGAGCTGAAACTGTTCTACGAAGAATCTTTTGAGTGTTATTTGTTCTGACAGGAGTGACAATTTGGCTACTGGCTTTGGATGTGGTAGCCGCTTCAGAGTTTACTGAACTGGCTTGTGCAGCTTCAGGCTTCTTGGCCGCACTGCTACTGCGTGAAACTGGTGGAACAATATCTTTCAGCACAGCAGGCAAGGGTGGCGACCGTGGCCGAGGGCGGCTTGTGGACACTGAGGCCTGCATGGGAAGAAGAGTAAATGTCAAAAACTTAGAGACATGACAGTTATATGCAAAAGTGAGCAAGACTAACCTCTTCTGGACGGGTACTAACATCTAATGGAAGCTTTTTAAGGTCTGCAATGGAACGCACAGGAGTCACTTTCTGTAATCAAAATAACAAAGATACTTTGTTAAATCCTCAGCAATTTTTTTCTAGTACATGGCAAATGTTTTGATAGCATCTCATTTAAATAGCAAAAATATCTATATCTATTATGACACATTTTCAAGATGACTTGACTTGAATGGAGCCTTTTCTCTGCAGTTGCCAAAGAAATGCATACTTAGATAATTATCTACTTACATTTTCTTACATTTGTATCCTGCAATGTTACATTAAAAATGTGAGCCCAGATAACTCCACCACAAATCATTTATTTCCCCCTGGAGTGGGAAAGAAATTAGAGACTGCCAGGTCTACATGAATCTTTCTCTCCTCATAAGTATTTTATTGCCCAGTGTGACTAGCTTTTCTCATTTTTCAGCTTTGAATGGCTGTCCCCATGGCTACACAGCAGCTTGATTATAAAAACGATATAATGTGTTTCTGAAGCAAACACACCAGTTTTACCAGTGCAACACAACAGTACATTTTCCATTTTCATTACTTTAGGACACTTTCATTTTCTGTGTTACTGTTCCTTTAAAAATACAGTTATTCCATTTCCCCTCTAACCTGCAGGGCTTCCAACTTTTCTTGCTGCTGTCTGATTTTTTCTGTCAGCTGTTTTTTTTTCTCTTCTTGTGACAGGATATCTTTTTTCAGCATCCCAACAGGCAACTTCTGCTTCTGTTCTGTAGTCTCACACCTGCGTCCAGAATTAATGTTAGAAGCCTTAAAACACTTTTATAAATTGTGTATTTTCTTTTCCTGAAATATTGTTTTTGAATACAATAATGTAAAAAAATGTAATGAACATTTTAGCTGTGAAAACACATAGGATGCTGTTTGCAAACTTTTTATATTGCTTCACCTTGTGTATCCGAAAATAGCACATCAAATGCATAGAAAGCAACAAATTAGAAATAGTAGAGAAATTGCAAAATGCATTTTCATTAAAATAAATAAAATTATAGCTTCTGACCTGTCTTGTTCGGGATCTGGGTTCATGGCACACACCCATGTGTCAGGATACTCCTTCTCTACAGAACTCAGTTGGAATGGAAGTGTTCTCCACTTCAAACACAGATCTACCAGTAAAGAACATCATAAAAAAAAATCACAAATATAAAAAATGTCTTGTAATAACATTTACAATTCACAGATAAAGTAAAATCAGAATCTACAGCACATTCACTCATTCAGGCCCAGTTCTCCTAATTGCTACTGACTACATCAACCCTCCAGTGGAGCTGGTCCTTCATGACCAGGAGCACAAAAAACTTACCTTGAGCTATACAAAGCACTAATAAACCTGGGTACCTCACAGTTCACCAGAGCCTATCACAGATGGCAGCAGCTTCCAAGTTTGATCAATGACCAATGGAATAAAATAAGATTCAAAAATCTTGTTTTCTCTGTCGTCTTAGGGGGACACAGGGAACGATGAGGACTTAAAGCAGTCCCAGAACAGCAGGGTGGGACGAACCAGGTTTGGTAATTGGTATTTTACTACTGATTGTGACGCCTTTCGCCCCAGAGAAGCCTCAGCTGAGAAAATTGTATTGACTCTGTAGAATTTGGTACTGACGACCAGGTAGCTGCTCTGCAGATCTGCTCCAGAAGGCTCCCACTGCCTTTGTGGAGTGATCCTGGATCCCTTCTGGTGGTGTTCTTCCATTAGAAAGATAAACTTGATGATTTCTCTGATCCACCTTGCGATGGATGTTTTTTTTTTTTTTGTAAATTCTTTATTTATTTGCTTTTCATTTTATAGGGAAGGAGTTACAGAAAGAAAGGGGAAGGCATAGGAGGGTAAGTATACATGCCAAATGTCCATATAACATTATTGTACATTCCATACATTTCAACTTGGCATACCATGTTATATTCCGTTTTATCCATGTTGTTCTAATTGGTGGGGGGGGGGTTACAGCAGGGGAAGGGTTTGCATTAAACCAGAATCATTACGGATTTAATATTGTAGATAGTAACGTGAAAGAGAAGAGATAAAGGATAAAGAAAGGGAGAGAGAAAGGGGGGGGGACCTCAGTCGTTTAGCTCTCTTTTCCTCTAAAATCACCATTGTGTATCTTACTTTACAAAATCGTTGATATCACCTCCTTTTGGGGGGTCAGCCTGGGTTTGTAGGCAAGGTTCAGTATAGTTGCCTGTGTTTATTACTATATTCTATGCATGGATCCCAAATGTCTTTATAACTCCCATAAGTGCTTTGTCTCAGTGTTCTAATTTCCTCTAATTTTTTAATTTCCTCCATGGCCATCCACCATTCTTGTACAGTGGGAGGAATTCTACTCTTCCATTTTTCGGGAATTAAGGCTTTGGCTGCTTGGACCATAAACAGTGTCAGGTGATTTGTTGTCATATTATAATGTAGTGCTACCACAGAAGAAATGTACCTGTTACTAGGAAGGGGGGTCAACTTTTGAATTATTTTAAATACCTCTCCAGAATTTTTTGATCACTGGACACTCGAACCATATGTGAACAATAGAACCAATGTGAGTCATGCATCTCCAGCATTTATCTGATACATTTACAAATATTCAACTTAATTTTTGCGGGGTGTAGTACCATTGTGTTAACATTTTAAAGTTAGCTTATTGGGTCTTGGAAGCCACTGAGCTTTTATGCATCAACCTGTATATTCGCCATTTCTCTCTTGTTAAGTCAAGTCTAAGTTATTTTATCTCAGTCTGCTTCTGCTACCTTGTTGATTTCTGTTATATTTGCAATTAATCCTGTATAGAACGTAGACAGAGGTGTTTTGATTGTCTTAGCTTTTAGGATCAGTTGTTCCCACCAGGTACACTCTCTATTGAGTAATCTAATGTTTAGTGAAGATATATAATGGTACAGCTGGTTATAGCACCAAAGATCCCTTGGGTGAGTTTGCCTGGATTTCTGAATTAGTTCTAGTGATTTTATTTTCCCATCTTGCAGGAATTATCAATGCCCTGTTCCCTGTTTTGCCCCAATGGGTAAAAGCCCTACCTTCCAAGCTGGGTGCAAAATTCCAATTACCATAAATTGGGAGTAGCGCGGATGGGGTTATAGATAGGTTCCGTTTTCCCATGTTGCTTCTCCATACCTGGATGGTGGCCCCAATTAGTGGGTGTCTATGACACTCCCTTGGGGTGTTGTGTGTTGAGGCCCATATCACATTTTACAAAGGTGCTTTGGAGAAGTGTTATTCCGTATTATACCAATGTTTTCCCTTTTCTTTCCCTAGGTACCATTGTTGGATGCGAGTCAGGTGGATTGCAACATAATACAGGTATGTATCTGGGACGCCTTGTCCCCCTTGTTGTTTACTCTTAGTTAGTATGCTGTATTTTTGTCTTGGTTTTTTGTTTTTCCATATGTAGTTCGAGAAAACGGACTGAAGAAAACTAACGTTTTAATTATCTGTATTCTGCCAAACCATGTTGTATGTGTCTGGTTCCATCTATTTAGTGAGTTGGTTATGTCTTCTATAAGAGGGACGAAGTTGTATCTATATATGGTCTGTAGGTCACTAGGTATGTATGTGCCCAGATATTTAATTATGTTTTTAACCCACCTAAATATGACATTTCCTTCAATTCTCTTTACTTCCCCTTCAGGCAGGTTATTGTTTAATGCTTCAGATTTGCTGGCATTTATTTTAAAGTTAGACACCTCTCCAAACTTGCTGAGGAGGTTCATTAGGTTGGGGAGTGAAATATGGGGTTTGGTTATTACTAAGAGCAAAAGCTATTGATTTATGTTCTGTTGTTCCCATTGTTATGCCAGTTATGTCTACCTGAGCTCTGATATGGCAGAGCAGGACTTCCATCACCATGATGAACAAGATTGGGTAAAGAGGACATCCCTGTCTTGTTCCGTTCCTAATTTGTACAGTTGGGGAGAGGGTTCCGTTTATCCTTATCCTGGCTGTGGGGTTTTGGTAAAGGGCTAGAATTTTCTTGGTGGTGTATTCCCCTATTCCAAAGCCTTCTAATGTGTGTTTTTTAGTAAATCCCACGATACCCTGTGGAATGCTTTTTCAGCATCCGTCGTTAAAAGCATACACGGAATTTTCCAATATTTGCATGATGTATGAGGGATATAATCCTTGCTGTATTGTCCTTACCTTCTCTGGCTGGGACAAACCCTGATTGATCTTGGTGTATGAGTAAGTGGATAATTTTTCTAAAGCGATATGCAATCATTTTAGCATATATCTTTAAATCTATATTAATCAGTGAGATTGGCCTATAGTTTGTGCATATATGTTTATCTTTCTTTGGCTTTGGTATTATTGTGATGTGGGCCTCTTTAGCTTGTTGAGGGAATGGGTATTCTTTGTTGGCATAATTACAGTACCTTATTTAATATTCTTCTATATGTTCTTTAAATACATTATAGTAAGAGGCCCCGAACCCATCAGGACCTGGGCTATTATTATTATTATTGGGAAGAATTTCTATAGTTTTGGGATCTCTTGGACTGTAAATGGAGCATCTAACTGTTGGGCTTGTGTTTTGTTAAGTTGTGGTAGTTTCGCTTTTTGTACAAATTGTTTGATTTTTTCTGTCAATTGAGGTGAGTTAGGCTGGTTTTTTATATTGTAAAGGTCTTGGTAGTACTCTTGGAAACATTGTGCTATTTGTTTTGTTCCATATTGTAGATTTTGTTTTTTGTCTTTTATGGCTGAGATGTATGTTCTATCTTGTTGCTTTTTCAATTGGTTCAAAAAAAAAATGTGTTGCACTTACTGTTGTATGCATAAAACTTTTGTTTGGTTCCTAAGTACGCTTTATAGGTTTTTATATCCAACAGTGCTTTTAGGGTCTCTCTTTTGGCTTCTAATTGGCCTTGTACTTGTGCTAGAGATAATTTATGAACTTTTTCTAATTTGCAGATATCTTGTATTAAACTCTCAATTTCTTTGTTCCTATCCTTTCACAAAGCAATCACATACCCTCTAAGTACACAGTTGTGCGTTTCCCACAACGTTCCTGGGTTGATTGTAGGTGTATCATTATCTGTAAATGTATTCTGTATCTGTTTCCTAATTGCTTCTCTATTTTCTTTACTCAGGAGTACATGTTCATTTAACTTCCAAATAAACTCGGGTTAGAGAGTGTTGGGGATTCTGAATTCCAGTGTAATAGGTGCGTGATCTGATATTGCTATGTGTTCTATTGTTGCTGATTTCAAGAAGTGAAGCCAATTTTGGGAAATAAATAGATAGTCCAATCTGGCATAAGTCCACTACCTGCAAGTTTTGTAAAATGCTTTTTACATTCTTTAAAGTTCTATAAGAAGTATTTTATTTACCAGATAATGTGTCTTGTAGGGGATTAAAAGATATATTCATATCACCTCCTACAAATAGCAGGCCTTCCGTGAATGTCGTCAGCTTGGTTGCTATTTCAGTGAGAAGGTTCAGTTGACCCTGGTTAGGGAGATATATGTTGGCTAGTGTGACCATATTGTTGGCTAATTTGCCTTTAATTATTAAATAACTTCCCTCTTTATCTTTCAAGATATCTACACATGTAAAAGGTAAGTCCTCATGTATCATTATCATTACCCCTAGAGCCTTCTTATCAGGATTGTTATTGATGTAGCTTTGTGAGAAAATGTTGTTACTAATAATGGGTTGCTTTCCCTCTTTAAAATGGGTCGCCTGTAGAAATATAATTTTTGCTCCCAGTCTATTATATTCATGGAAGACCTGTGCTCTTTTACAAGGTTCATTCATTCCGTTAGCATTAAAAGATACTAGAATACATTTTGTGTTAACCATTATTAATGCAAAGTATTGTTCTTATTTTACCTCCGCTTCCAAGTATTATAGTAACCTTAGGCTGTACATGATGTTGTTTGTGCGACTGTTGAGGTACATAGAGATATGAACAAAACATATAAGTATGTAACTTTAAACAGATAAGGTATGAACTAGTTAACCAAATTACTGAGGTCATATAACCACTTTCTCCAATGGGGGGTGTTGTTGGCCATTGAGAAAATATGAGTGGTAGGATAACTTATCTTTGGGGGACTGTGATAGTCCACAAGACTGTCAAGGCTCGGTGAGCTCGTAAATGTTGGTATTCCACATCTCTTACCGTCCACCTTATAGCCACCTTGGAATAACAATGAAATGTCTTACTTGGGGGATGCTGGGCAAGTCTCCGAAAAACAAACACAGGTGAATACTTTGTTCTTAGGTGATTCTCAAAACGGGGTCTTTGTCATTTTCCTTTAATCTTTTTAGGTGTTGAGTTGTAATCTCTGATTGTGCGGTGCTTGGCTGTCCGGGTAGTCTCTGTGAGGATGCTACCTCTCTCCATTCTGTGTCTGTCTCTATATCGCTTTGGGGAAGGTCAGCCTCTTCCTCCATCGATCCTTGTAGTTGGATTTCCTCAATTTGCAGCTTTGAAGGGATTTCCTTTGTCTCTTTTGGATTCCTGAGTGTTATCTGCTGTCCATTCTGGGTTAAAACCAAACCGAACAGATAACCCCATTGGTACTGGATGTTATTTGCCTTTAGCATATCAGTTAGCAGTTTTAGTTGTTTCCGTTTAGTTAGGGTGTACCAGAAAAGGTCTTGGAAGAGAGAGATTGTTTTGTCCCCAAAAGTTATTTTGGCCATAGACCTGTCTTTTGCTCAAAATTTCCTCCTTCAGTTGAAAATCATGAATGCAGCATAATATATCTCTTGGGACCTCAGCTGGTGCATTTCTGGGTTTAAACACTCTATGTTCCCAATCTATTTTTATTTCAGTGTGTGCCTCTCTGCTGAGCACGCTGTTAAAGATCTGTAGGAGAGTGTTATGTATTTCCTCCCTTGGGACTGACTCAGGTACCCCTCTGACACGTAGATTGTTCCTTCTACTTCTATTTTCGATATCACCTATGTGTCTTTTATTTTCTTCTATTTGTGCCTTTTGTTTTTGTATGGTTTGTATAAGTGCTTTTTGGTTGTGCAGCAGTTTACCTTATTTCCTCTCGACTGCGTATGTTCTTTCCACCATATTGGAGAGGTCCGTCTTTATTTCCTGCAGCTCAGCTCTGATGTTGTCAACTGATTCACATAGCAGATTTTTGATGTCCTCTTTAGTTGGCAGTGCTTTTAGGTAAGTGTGAAGATCTGTTTCTACTTCACTCTCAGCGTTGGATGAATCTCGGTCATGCTGGTCACTCAGCTCTGGCGCATCCTCCCTTGCGGATGCCATTTTGGAACGTGCGTGGTCCGATCTTAATTGCTTAAAAATCGGTGCCACAGGTGTGTGCCTTGTACCGAGTGTTGCTTCTCCTTATCCGCTGGTGGTTTTCAGCGCGGTGTTGTGTGGAGCTCTGTTACCATGCGGCCATCTAGCTTGCAGGCTAGCCACGCCCCCTGCAATGGATGTTTTTCATGCCACCTGTCCCTTGTGGGGCCCAGATGGAAGAATGAACGGCGGAAGGGTTTGAATGTTCTAAGTACCATCTAAGTGATCTGACTACATCCAGACTGTGCAGTTGACGCTCTTTGACATCCTTAGGATCTGGACAGAGAGATGGCACTTCAATTTCTTGATTTACGTGAAAGGAAGACACAACCTTGGGTAAAAAGGATGGAACTGTACACAGTCCTTGTTCCACATACATTGATGGAACTGTTCCACATACTTGTGGAAAAACAGAAACGCAGCCTCACAGGAAAGCGCACTCAATTCAGAGACACTTCGGGTTGATGAGATCGCCATTAGAAATACCACATTCCATGTAAGCCATGTTTCCGAGATTGAACTCAGCGGTTCGAATGGAGGATCAATCAAGTGTTTCAAAAAGTGGTCTTTCCTCCTGTTGCCTGGGGAATTATTTTCTCCAGTTCTGCTCCAAATAGCCATTGTCTCTTGAAGGGCAGCAAAGTTAGTGTCTTCTTGGAGCTAAGGTCCACTGACCAATTTTTAAGCCATAGTGTTCTAGGTGCTGCTATGGACAGAGCTGAGGTACGAGTCTGAGATTAATCCAGGGTGGCACACAGGTAAGATGATGCCTCTCTGATACTTGTGCAGATGATAGAAGATCTGCTCTGTGTACTCCTTCCTGTATATTCTTGCAGAGAGTTTCCGATCCAGACTTGGATGGCCCTGAACACCCAAGCGGAGGCCAGACCTTCCAACCGTCAGTCCAACAGATCCTTGAATGCCGCTGCATCTGTGACCTTTAGGGTGGTAGATTTAGACTGCCTTGACACTGGCGCGTCTACTGCCGGGGGGGTTGGACCACTTGTCAACCAGTTCCTTAGGAAAGGGATAAGACCTGGCAAATGTCTTTGTAGCCTGAAACTTCTGTTCAGGAGAATTCCATTTGTCCTAAATTATACTAAGTAGTTGCTCATGCTGTGGGAAGCAGATTGCGGATTTGTGCTGCCACTTGAACAGACTTGATGTCTCTGCTTGTTGTTTCTGAAATATTCAGAACCTCCAGCACTCCCTTAATAATGCCATCAATGTCATGCTGGATGTCTCTCTCTTTCTCCTGTAGTGGTCATGAACTGGATGGGTAGTGCCACCCTACTGTCCCACAGACAAAAATTTTGTGAATGTATCCCTTTCCTCAATAATGCAATAAGGCTACCTTACTAAATTTGAAAAGGTTTTGTCTCCTTGGGTTGATGCCAATCTCACAGCTCATGTTTGAATCCTCATATTGCACATTGCATTATGACACTCTGGTAATCTCTCTCTTTCTTGCTTATACATATCTGTTGAAACTAATGTCTGTATTTGAGGGAACAGTAACTTTGCAACAGAAATCATATGATTCCCACTTTATTTCTACCCCACATCACTGAAATATAATTATTTTATTATTAATAGCAGTACTAATGGTACTAACAGGTACTTACCACACTGTATTGTTGTGGGTATCTCCATTGCACGTCTGCGTTTATACCTTAGTTCACAAGAAGGAGGTTGGTTCCAGTTTGCCGATATATAGCCAAATTCATCCCAGAATTTTATAATACCTTTCTGTGCTGAGGACAACAAATAAAAACCAAATAATCAGCTACAATTATATTTTAATGTATAAAATATAATAACACAAAAACGAAATCATGATGTCTATATAGGACAGGAAGAAACCAAACAATAGCTACAACAAAGAACATATGAAGCACATGAGAGAAAAACTAAAAGTTGACACTTTTACACAAAGATATGAGATATACTTACCTATACCTACATCCTTCCAGTACTGTGCCAAATGCTCTCCCATAGCCTTCAGTAAGTGTCTGTATTCTTTAGCATCAGCAAAGTCTTGCTTGTTATGTGTGGGTTCAAGGACAAGGTATGGAACGTCCACTACACCTACTACTCCTCCACAGGCCCTGAAAAGAATACATAAAATTGACATGTCTAAAAGATTTATTTTAAAAAATACAGACAATTAGAGTTTACAGTTAAATAAACAACACTATAAAATATTTAACACTGATATACTTCAAAATCAGTCCTAGATTACCTAGGGGCCCATTGCAACTCAGAACCTGACAGAAAAAAAAAACGTGTTGTATTGGCAACCACTCCACCTAAAATTAATTCCTCTGGCTAGTGTTAAGCACTTGTCTTACACACAAATCAAGGGCAGGAATATGTGCTAAAGTCATTATATAATAAATTGGCAGAGCTGTGTCTTTTACTAATTTTTACACACTTGTTAACTTTACAGTTAGAACCTGCAGTTTTTCCATGTCTGTTGATCAGTAAGGAAGTACATCATAAAATGGTGGCTTAAGGGGTGATTCACCTTTGGGTTAACTTTTAGTACATTATAGAATTGGCCATTATAAGCAATTTTTAATTGGTCTTCATTACTTATTTTTTATCGTTTTGAGTATTATTTGCATTTTTCTAGTAACTCTTTCCAGCTTTCAAATGGGGGTCAATGACCCCATCTAAAAAATAAATGTGCTGTAAGGCTACACATTTATTGTTATTGCTACTTTTTATTACTCATCTTTCTATTCAGGCCCTTCCATATTCATATTCCAGCCTCTTATTCGTATCAATGCATGGTTGCTAGTGTAAAGTGGACCCTAGCAACCAGATTGCTAAAACTGCAAACTGGAGAACTGCTGAATTAAAAGCTAAATTACTAAAAACTGCAAAAAATAAAAACCAGTAGCAAATTGTTGCAACATGTTGCTCTCCAACTCCTTGCATGTTGCTCCCAGTGGCCTCAAAGCAGGTGCTTATTTTTGAATTCCAGACTTGGAGACAAGTTTTGGTTGTATAAAAACCAGGTAAACTGCCAAACAGAGCCTCAATGTAGGTTGACAATCCACATAAGGGCTACCAAATGGCCAATCACAGCACTTATTTGGCACCCCAAGAACATTTTTCATGCTGGTGTTGCTCCCCAACTCCTTTTACTTCTGCATGTTGCTCACAGGTTTAAAAGGTTGGGGATCCCTGCTCTACATCATACTAAAAGTTAACTCAAAATTGAACAACCCCTTTAAAGGGCATGTAAAGTCTAAAATAGAATAAGGCTAGAAATGCTGTATTTTGTATACTAAATATAAACATGAACTTACTGCACTACAAGCCTAATCAAACAAATTATTTATGCTTTCAAAGTTGGCTACAGGGGGTCACCATCTTGTAACTTTGTTAAACATCTTTGCAAGACTAAGACTGTGCACATGCTCAGTGTGGTCTGTGCTGCTTAGGGATCGTCATAAACAAAGCTGCTTGAGTTCTGCATGGCTGGGAAGTAAGGCGGGGGCTCCCCCTGCTGTTCATAAGTACGATTGTTTCCCTGCTCAGTAGTTAGGGACCATCTGACAATTCCTATCCACAGCAGTAAATGAAGGGAGAATTTCACTGCATACAGTCAGGTTTCTTATAAAAACGGTACACATTTTTTAATTAAAGTATATTGGAGATAGGTTTCTTTTTCATTAAAGAAAGTAAAAATGGGATTTTATTTTTTTGCCTTTACATGCCCTTTAAGGTAAAAAAAAATGATGTAAAGGGCTACATTTACTGGTGCATTTCTATATTTCTTTTTTTTTGGTGACAAGACCATTAACACTACAGTTCATAGGCAAGATAACATGTGTAACAAAATTCTCTTTGCAGGTTAACTGAAGACAGCAAGTGTGAAAGTGACAAGTCAGAGGATTGTTCATTCTTGTACTGCTTCTAACCTGAATCGAGATCCTGTCAAATTTTGCCTATGTCTATCTTGTTTCTGATGTAAGTTCAATAAGAGTAATTGTTTGTTGACCAGTCATTTCCATCTTTTGATAGATGGTGGCAGAGCACCCATCCAGTGCATGGCAATGTTTTTTCTTGCACAGAAAATTTAGGATTGGAATCTATTAATAGAATAAATGGTCATTATGAGGACTCCAATATTACAAGGCAGGATCACATCATGTGATAAAAGGTGGTTGGTGATGCATTGCATCAGGGGCAAGAGGGGTCAGGTCTCCTCCCAATAATTTCTGGCCTACTTGGTGTAATATACATATTCATCTAGGGGATGTCAGCAAGCACTGATGCATTTCCATGTTTGATAAGATTATTTTATGACTCTCACAAAACAATTTCATAAGAGATTTTCAGCAAATGAAGGCATAAGTGATCATGTAAACGTATCAAAGTAAGAATGTGTTTTTATGGTCAGGTCTTTCTACGGCAGATATATATATAGATATATGGCAAATGTGGAATTTATAATATATTTACAAAAAGAAAACTTACATTCCTCCTTCCAGTTGAGGTCCAACCTTTTCATACATTTTGATCAAGCGACTGCAGTTATATACAAACATTCCATCAAGTTCTCTTTGCTCAATATTCACACCAAAGATAAAATTTAACTCTTTTGGTTCTTTGAGGGCTCTGCATATAGGAAACACAAATATATTTCCGGAACAACAATTCAGAAACAAAAATATAAATACATTTATTTCAGTGATTAAGAATACATCTATTCTACAAACAGTAAATGTTTAACATATGGCATTCCTTTCCTGACAGTAAAGTACATTGTAGGCAGTAAATGGGTTAAAAGAAACCTTATGAATTCTTTAGGGCTGATGCCTTCCTTAACCCTCCACACTTCTTTCGCACTAGAGCTGGGCGAGAGGGGCCAAATTTAAGACCAGTGTCAGAATTGTGATAAAACTATAACTACTATATAACTACTTTGGTGCCATCAGCATACTCACTGCTGGAGAAAAAAAATTGTGATTTTAATGGTTACAATAAAGGTTAAATTTAAACAATCCACAGATTGTATGTTCTTTACATTTCTTCTTTGTTAATCTGAATATTTAAACATAAAAGGTGCACTACTTGAGGGATTTGTTGCCGAGGTTTTTTTACCTATACCCAGACTGTCAAACACCAAATCATTTCTAAAAGTTCTCTTTAGGGCCAATTATTGATTGATGTAGTTTGATACAATACAAAAAAAATCCTCATGCTTGTTTTGATTGGATTAGGAGTCTTAAAATGTGCAGTCTCAATTGGATTAGCACCTCAGTATTACTTAACTGGGTGTGCACCTTCCAAATTCTAGTTCAATAAGAATAAAATACAGTATACACCAGAGACAAAATTTCCTTGCATTAATCCCATTAAACACATTACAGTTATATGTACCATCCAAACATGCAGTGACCCCCTGAAATTTCCTTAAATTGGAGTTCTGACTCAATCCTCACCTTTGTTTGGCTTCCTTAATGCGTTTCTTTACATCTGCTTCTCTACGAAAAGTTATTGCTGCATTTTGTACTTGTCGGAGTGCAGCCTGATAAAACAGTATGAAAAGTATGCATCAAAATATGGTAATGGAAGCTTAGAATCTGAGAAAAAAACCCAGAGCAATGTGATGTACAGAAAGCATTGTATTGTACTGGCAGCTTATTCCTTTCCAGTTATTTAAAAGGCTGATTCACCTTCAAGTTAATTTTTTGTATATTATAGAATGTCTAATCAACTTTTCAATTGGTCTTCACTATTTATTTATTTTTACAGCTTTTTAATTATTTAGCTTTTTATTCTCCCTCTTTTCAGCTTTCAAATGGGGGTTACTGACCCCATCTAAAAACAAATGCTCTGAAAGGCTACAAATTTACTGTTACTGCTACTTGCTATTACTCATCTTTCTTTTCAGGTCATCTCCTATTCATATTCCAGTCTATTATTTAAATCAATGCATGGTTGCTAGAGCAATTTGGACTCTGATTTCAGAAACTGCAAACTGGAGAGCTGATGAATAAAAAGCTAAATAACTCAAAAATCACAAATAATAAAAATGAAAATCAATTGTAAATTGTCTCAGAATATCACACTCTAGATTCTAGATCGTACTAAAAGTTAACTCAAACTTGAACAACATGCCCACATCAGTTTTCTTCTCCCCTAAGTCTATCTTTCTGTGCCATCTGCTTTCTACATTTTGAAGTTCTCCGTGGGCCCCTTTTTAGATATCACCAACTGGGACAAGTACCCACAAAATGGCAAACTTGTGAAATGCATGCTAAAAAAAACTGCATTTGGACCTAACACACCTTAAAGGGGACCCATTGCCCAAAAAAATATTCTAAATACTATATTAGCAAAAAAAATTAACTTTACTTACACTGTATTAATTATTTCAATCTTGTTTCCATCAGTCTGGGAATTCATAATTATAGCAAGCCAGCAGGAGCCATTTTGTGGCCACTGTTATTAAGGCAAGTCTTGCATCATCTCAAAATCTTGTTTGTGCACCAGAATGGGGGACCTGATATCCATCCCCATGCACTGGCTACACAATTAAATGGTAAAGAGAGAGGGGGAATGTGGGGAGGGCAGTGACATCTAGGAATTGCTGAATGGAAAGTGAAAGTGATTGCTTGCCCAACCTCTATGCCTAGGCATAGAGGAGGGGCAGGCAATATTTGATTGACAGCTGAGATTTTTAAATGAGTTTACAACAGCTATGAATTCTTAAATAAAAAAAAAAGAATTTGGATTTCATGTTTAATTTAAAAAAGGACTTTTATTATACAGCTTTTTATATCTGGGTGACAGGTCCACTTTAAAGGAACAGTAAAACCCAAAAAAATAAGTGTTCAAAATTAATTAAAATATAATGTACTTTGCCCTGCACTGGTAAAATGGGTGTGTTTGCTTCAGAACGGCTATAATAGTTTATATAAACCAAGTACTGTGTAGCCATGGGACAGCCATTCAAGGCTCAAGTTACATAGCAGATAATAGATGTACTTTGTAGAATCCCATAGTATTCTATTACAGAGATTATCAGTTACTGTATCTGTTAAAGGACCAGTAACATTAAAAATTTTTTTTTCAAAATTCGTTAGTATAGAACGAAAAATAAACATCAAGGCAAATTAAACTTTTAAATTGCAAAGCCTTTATTAAGATATAACTTACCAAAACTCCACTTCCTGTCCTCTTCTAAAACGGCGAAAGGGCGACCATCCATGCAGCCGTGTTCAACTTCTCCTCCCTGGCTATTCTAGTGACAGTATGTGAAGGAGGCAGAGGTCCGCTCTGCAGCGCTTCCCCTATTCCCAGCAGTCGGACTTTGACTCCAGCCTTTCCTCGTCCGGCGAAAAAGAAGAAGAGGAGGAGGGCAGCCTCTCGCAAGTGTTGTCTGCAGGCGCACCGATCTGCTGAAGAATATCCCCAGAACTACAGTGCACAAGCGCATGGACAAACCCCTTGTTCCCCTGATGTTTCCACCTGAGTGTGCCTGGGGCTGGCAGTCCCTGCTGCTGCAGGAGCAGGCGGCGATTTTAGATTCCAGTTGCGCCGAACCACTTGCTATCCATCGATGCGCTACGATTGCGGGCTACGAGCCGGTAGCACTCCCGGCTCAAAGGAGCGGAATGCCACGGTTTGCAGGAGCTGTGTACTTGGCCGCCTGGAAAGCCTTGTGTTTGCGCAGCTCCTCCACGTCGCACTGATCCATGCGCTTGGGGATATTCTTCAGCAGATCAGTGCGCCTGCAGACAACACTTGCCGCTGGAGAGTCAAAGGCTGCCCTCCTCCTCTTCTTCTTCCTCGCCGGACGAGGAAAGGCTGGATTCAAAGTCTGACTGCTGGGAATAGGCGAAGCGCTGCAGAGAGAATAGCCAGGGAGGAGAAGTTGAACACCGCTGCATGGATGGTCGCCCTTTCGCCGTTTTAGAAGAGGACAGGAAGTGGAGTTTTGGTAAGTTATATCTTAATAAAGGCTTTGCAATTTAAAAGTTTTATTTGCCTTGGTGTTGATTTTTCGTTCTATACTAACGAATTTTTAACAATTTTTTTTTAATGTTACTGGTCCTTTAAGTAACCTGTGCCCTTTCTCCTTTTCAGCTTAAATGCTGCCCCCATGGCTACACATCAGCTTGTTTATATAAACTATAGTAGTCTTTCTAAAGCAAACATACAAGCTTTTACCAACGCAGGGCAACAGTACATGATATTAGAATTATTTTAAAATACTTTCATATTTTGGTGTTACTGTTCCTTTATGAACCCTCACTAACATCACATTGTACTTTAGTGTAATTTGTCTGCTGTGAATTTAACTCCCAAACTCCCCTGGATAGAATAGAGTCCAATAATCAACCTGTATATAACAGCATCAGAGATAACAAGGGATATCAGGACACCTTACACTTTACATAAATGTAACCAAAAGACACAGTTTCAGATATAGATCAAAATTTCAGTAAAAATCGCACCCTGCTTTCCCGAGCTAGGTCATTCCCAAGGTGCAACTCCATGGCTCGTGCTTTGCTTTCTGCTTCCCGCGCCTTCTCCTCCGCTATAAGACAGTTAAAGATTATTTGTAAGGCTTACTATAAACCATCAGAACTTGATGGATACAATTATACATTCAGAATCCATGAACATAAGAGTAGCACATGTAAAGTACTGTTTACAGCCCCCCCAAAAAGTACCAAATTCAGGCATTCTAACCTCAAACAATTTCTACTGAATGGTATGGTACTAAAGAGGAATGCATGTGCTAGACATTGTTTTATATTTTCCTTATACATGCTATGAACAAACTGCAGAGGGAGGCAGGGTGCCTTCTTGTTGCCTTTTTGGGGGATACTGTAACACTGCCCCAAGACTGAAACAGTATCACACATATGAATGACAGCACAATGGCATATCAAACCATGCTTTATCTTATAAGTAATGTTTTGTAAGCAGTGCCCTTGATTTAGCTCATTCAATTCTGAAGTAAAGGATAGTTTCCAGTACCAAACATTTATAGTGTGTATGGTATGCCCAGATGTCGCTTCAGTTATTATTACAGATGTATTCATTATTTTTGCATTTGAAAAAAATAAAAAGTTGAAAAGTAAAAAATCCCTTACCAAGTTCACTTCCCATACAATATAATGTTAATCGGCACTACTAGAACTTATTCCATTCAACTGAATGGATTCTATTATATTGTGGGTTGTTGTGTTGCAGATTAAAAAGACATGTACAGGTATGGTATCCGTTATCCAGAAAGCTCCGAATTCCGGAAAGGCCATTTCCCACAGACTCCATTTTATCCAAATAATCCAAGTTTTTAAAAATGACTTCCCTTTTATCTGTAATAATAAAACAGTACCTTTTACTTGATCCAAACTAAGATATAATTAACCTGTATTGGGTTTTATTTAATTCATTACATCTAAATTACAGAAAGTTATCCGGAAAACATCAGGTCCCGAGCATTTTGGATAACAGGTCCCATACCTGTATTGATAAATGCTAAAACATATTATACAGTATTAATTCATAAATTAAACGATTCTATCAGCCTTTTGCACCCCTTATTTTATGCTTATCCATTGTTTTCTTACCAATTTTAGCCATGTGTTCTGCTTTCTTCACCTCCTGCTCAGCTCGTGTTTTGAACCGGTTTGATGTGTATTTATACATTCTGCAAAAAGAAAAAGAAACTATAGCACATCCACATATGCTGTTTAAAGCTTAAAGGAGAAAGAAAGTTGAACCCCAAATCAAGACACCAAAAGGTTACTGGAAATAATTCCAAAAGCACCTACTTTTATGCTTTTTTACGTCACCTGCCTTAGAGGTCCCTTCACATTGATTCCTTTCCTGCACTATGTGCTTATCTCATTCCCTGTTCCTAATGTCCACTTTTTTGTCCTCTGCACAGAGCATGTAAAGTGTCCCCCAGTATTTCCCACCTACTGTAATTCAGCATATACAAATTTTCTGAAGGGCCATTTTTTTTCTTTCATACTCCCTTGTACTTACCTAAGTTAAGGTGGCCATACACGGAGAGATCTGCTCGTTTGGCGATGTTGCCAAACGAGCGGATCTCTCCCCGATATGCCCACCTTGAGGTGGGCAATATCGGGCTGATCCGATAGTGGGCCCTAGGGCCCAACGATCGGATCCTAAAAGTGGCTTTACGGGCGTCGGATTGCGGGACCGCATCAACGAACAGATGCGACGGGATTTTTAGTGTCATCCGATCGAGATCTGGCCGACTTTCGGCCAGATCTCAATCGGGGAAGCCATACACAGGCCAATAAGCTGCCGACTCGGTCTGTCGGCAGCTTTTATCGGCCCGTATATGGCCAACTTTAGTATAAATATAGACAATTAACTCTTTATAAACAATAAAAAACTGTAGGCCAATTTTAATTAAGACAATTTGTAAAACACATTTACAATGCCTCTTTAAATATTTATATAGCCTAAAACACAAGCTATAGTATGCACTCTTTAGAATACTCCTAATACTAAACATTGTAGTCACTACTCAAAATGTGTTTACAATTTAATTTAGATTGAATTAAAAATTAATAATATCCTACCTGTAGACTTAGCTATATATTGTATACAAATGGCTACATTTTGTCCCCAGTACAGAAGATGATTCCCTGCATAACTGTACCTGGGTTTGTAAAGGCAACAAGACAGTCGTTTTGTTTGCACCTTGTGTCCATGAAGGTAAATTCTCATTCTTGGATCAATATACAGAACAGCAGCATATGCTCGAAACGATCGCCGCTCAGGTTTTCTATTCAAAAGGAAAAGGTTATTTGTTATAACACCACCATAATTTAAACAGGGAGCACAATATATCAACATCTAAAATACCATTCAAAACATTTGCACTTGCCAATAATTTAATAGTTTGTGCGTGTATGTTTCTTTGTGGTTATTTTTTTTTTTGTTAAAACACTTTGCAATAGTCTAAGGATTCTAAGTGATAATGACACTAAAAACTACTCTTTAAAATGTTAATGTACATTTAAAGTTACCTATAGGTCATTGTTACTTGAATTCAAGTGAATACACAAGGGTGAGGGCACCCGTTGTAAAGCATTGGTGTAGAAGAAACAATAGCTTATATAAAAGGTGTTCCATTGTGAAGCACTGACTCTTTCTGAAAGCACAGGATCAGACACCGTGACCTGAGAATGAAAATGTTAAACAGTGGGAGATTCCTCATTGTGAGACATCCCCAGTGACTTAAATCTTCTTCCCTGGACTGGCTTACCCGTTTTTTAAAAAATGCCTGGCCCTGTGAACTTTTGTCCAGAGGGGATTTATTTCCACTATGCACCAATAGAGAAAAGCAGTAATCTTCTCACTTACGCTCTTTCTGGCGAAGTCCCTGCCATCTGAATATCTTTAGGGTCAGTGACCACATCCAGCTCCGGTTCACCAGAGTCCATTAGTTTCAAGTTGAAAACTACAACCAGGGTTCCTATGCCAGAAAATACATAAACTGCTATATGTTATCAAGTAAAATACATTAAATTAATTTAAATTAAAAATACATTGTATAATATAATATATGTACAGCAGTATTCAAAGATAATTTGTCTTTTGTTTTTTAGTTTTCGAATAACAGTTCTTACAATCTAGGAACTCCATGTTATCTGGCTACTAGAATTGAATTACCATAACAAAAAAGTTAGCAATATAAGGTTACCAGATTTTAAGAGTAAAATTCGGGGACACGGCAAAATTATTTTGCCATGGCTACTCTTTGTTCTTACCCCTGTAAACCACTTGCCATTGTTTAGAAAGAATCCCCAACTCATAAGTAAGAGCAACTAGAAAACTGCAGGTACAAAACACCCCAGGGCACTTGCCCACAGCTTTGTACAGATATTCATAAAATAATATTGTACTCATTTTTTTTGTTGTTGTTTTATGCTTTCTGCCTTTCCTTCTATTTACTATCCCTTAGTATTTTTCTTCTTAATGCAGCATCTCTAATCTTCTTGTTCTTTATGTTTCATCACTTTTTTCCATTAATTAACACTAATTCATCTTAAATTAACCCCTCTTCCTGCGATCACCCTACTCTGTTCCCCTCTTTTTCATTTTTCTGCTGTCTTCTACGATAATATTCTCTCTTCTCAAGAACACTCTTTATTCTCATTTCTTAATGCTTCATCAGCTCACCACTTTTTTCCTTTTTCTATAGCTCATGTCCTCTAACATTTGGCTTATTTCCTTAACCCTTTATTTTCCTTCTACAAGTTTCTTTCTCTAATTTTTTAATCTTCCCCTTTTTATACAGTCTCTTTTACACTCCCATTTTTATTCCTCTCTTCATTTATGTCCAGGTTCATGCTGACAAACTATTATTAAGATAGAGCAGACACTTTTGCCTCTCATTATCTACATCACCTGCTTCACGCTAGTTTCCCACATTTCTTCATGGTGAAAATTCTCTGGAGGAGTATGGAGGGAAATACACCAACAGATTTTTACAGACAGAAAAATTTCACAAGAGAAATCCAGCATATTTCTCTCGCAAAAGTGTATTATGATTTTTAGGGGGAAATTTAATAACATTTCCAAAAAGAACACATTTGCACACAAATAAGAATAAAATGTGAGTGTCATAATGTAATATTCTTCATTAGACTTTTATTGCACTGCAAATCTTGCACACTTTTTTTTCAAAAAGGTTTTTATTTTGCATTTTTACAACCAAAACAAAAAAATAAATACATTTAAAATAAAGAAAAATGAACAATCATGCTTGGCACTTACAAAAGAACTGACAACAGTTGCTCAATTCACAATTGTAATTGTCAAAAAGCAGAGGGAGGCACGGACCATCCGAATATCAGGGTATAATACACAAAAGCCATGAATATCTTGTAAATTATATCCTTATAAACGGTGAGTTCTGATGTCATCAGTTATAAACGGTGAGTTCTGATGTCATTTCAGTCACATGACTCACTGAAATTTGTGTATTATAATAAATAAAGTACCCCCAGTTGTAAAATATGAGGATATTAGAAGTTACCTCGGAGTTCCATTACCTGTATAAATGTATATGGTCATGAAACTCCTCGGTAACTTATAATATCCTTATATTTTACAAGAGGAGGTACTTTATTCACTATATATATATACCAAGTTATACATCCAAAGTAGTCTTCTGGTAGAGATATCTGGGGGTTGGCATCCAACCAGGTTCCCATATTGTCTTAAATTTTGCAGGTGTTCCATGGGCGTTGTATGTCATTTTATTTAAATATTGCACACTTTTAAGACATGCTTGAAGATGGCGTATATTTTTGGAGCAAACGTTTTTCAGTATGACGTTTTATTACATACACTGTCCCATGAGGAGCAAACATTTCATAAAATGTTTGTTACATTTTTGTAAACTATGAAATTCACAATCTCTAACCTACTGTCACAGGGGGGCAAAGGGTTTGCAAAATGTTCTTTACATTTTCGCAATGTGAATATTTATTAGCACTGCAAAAATTTTTTCGATTACAGACCTATATTACATTGCCCCATTAGTCAATAGCGTTGTGAATTCACACATAAGTAAACATGCTACACAGTGGGTTCTTTGCTGGTACAGATCAAAACTGCCCCTGATGTCTTCTATTGACTATGTCACCTGGAAGAGACAGTTTAGCAGTTGTCTTTCAAAAAACATGTACTAGAACACTTTTGGGCCTTGCACTGCCAGTGGAGACAGGACAAGCGGTGTCAAGCAATTATACATCAGAGAATACACTTTCTTTATCTTCAGTCTTAGCGATACATATCTACACTTAATTTCTTATACACACACACACACAGATTCCCTATCATTGTATTAAATTATCCCTGGAAACTTGCACTGGTACTTCTATTAATTAAAAGTATGAACAGTTCCTTGGCTGTTTTCTTACCTGTGTCTTCTGTGATTTTTCTAAACTGGTCCATGAGATCCTTTTGGGAATGAAATGGAGAATACTTATAGATGAGTTCGGTTTCAATTGCAAATTTTTCCATATTGTCTGTTATAGGTTCACCAGTTTTCGAATTCCAAGTTGGAAGAGGAACAATAACCTTTGGTACAGTAAAAAAAAAACAAAAAAAACAGTCTGTAAAGAACATGATGTTTTACGAATCTGTAAACATTGTCATAATTTTCTTCAAATTAATTTTCAACACAAAATAATAGAAAAAAATAATCATTCATAAGTGTATTTTGTAAATTATTATGATGCAATAGTGGTCATTTCTGTCAATCCTAAAACTGATTGGTAAGATAGAAACATAAGTATTTTTGTTTTGCATTTAAAGGACAACTAAAAACATTTAAATGTAAATGTGGTAAAGTACAAAGGAAAATAATTCTGTACACACAAACTTACATTACGTAAAACATTGGGTTTCATGGTCTCAAATGACACCTATTAGAATCATACAGTTTACTATTCAGTGTGTACTGTACTTATAGCATGATTATTACATAGTTGTATACATTTTAAAAAAAATATGTGAATAACCACACAACAGAATGTCTACTACAGGCCTGTTATCAAGATAGCTATGAATTACAGGAAAGCCATCTCCTATAGAGCCCATTTTAAGCAAATAATTAAACATTTTAAAAATAAATTCCCTTTTCTTTGTAATAGTAAAACAGTACTTTTTATGTGATCCTAACGTTGCTGCATAAATCCATATTGGTGCATAGCAATCCTACTGGGTTTATTTAATATTGAATTTTATTTATTAAAAATGTGTGTTTTAACAGTAACTGATTGTGAATTTGGATAGTTTAGCAGAAGAGGTTAGTAAAGTGGGAGAGGTAAGTAAGAGAGGTAAGAGAGGTAAGGAGGTAAGAAGAGACCTCTCATCCAATTTGTAAGTCATATTACTTATTCAGGCAGTTAAACAGATAATATGATTATCAAAGCGTTTTGCCATTAAGGTAAGTCCATCTCTTTTGCCCAGCGAGTCAAAGGAATCTAATTAGTTATGAGTCTGATAAGGTTGATGTGCTCCATGTGGTATTGTTGCATAAAACTGTTCATACTTGAGTATTCGTTGAAGTTCCATTTTTATATCCTCCTTGGATGGCAGTAAGGGCTTTTTCCAACTCCTGGTTAGGAGAGATCTGCCCACACAGACAGTTAAGAGAACTATATGTATATTCTATTTATCAATGGGGAGAATGTCCAAGAGTGAAGGTTGGAGCTGGAATGCTGCTTTGTTGTAGGTGGAGATCATCCTCTCTATGTTGGTCCAGAATTCCTGAACAATTGTGCATGACCACCAAATGTGGAAAAGTGATCCCACTTTTGAGTTACATCTCCAGCAGTATGGCGATGAGTTGAGGCAGACCGCATGATTTTTTTCAGCAGTCCAATACCATCTGTACATAAGCTTGATCGTCATCTCTTGGCTTTGCAGAGATTTGGAATATTTAGCTGTTTGACAAAAGATCCAGTCCCAAAGTTGCCCGTCTATGGACATTTTTAAGTCTTGTTCCCAATGCATCTTGGCGGTAGGATCTCGTTTACAATGTATCTGCATGAGGGTATTGTAGGCCATAACGATTCCTTACTTTTTTGTCGGATTCAGTTTGAATGGGGTTGGAGGGTTGATCACTATCATTTTCTTGAAGATACAAAAGTTACGCATTCGTATATATATGTGTTAAATTGGTTGCTTGGGAGGACATAATTGATTTGGAGACTGAAAAATGGCTTTGTGCCATTCTGTCAAGGAGGCTTTGAGTGGGGTTGGAAGTTGCCCCCCGACTGTCTGGTCTTGTTCTACGCATAGCCATAAGTTTGCTGGTAAAGTTTTCCCAGTGAGTGTTCTGTATTACCAGCACTTTAGGTCTACCCAACTTTTAGTTTCGGGTTTTAAGTGCCAATCTGCTATTTGGTCTAGAACAGTTGCTCTGTAGTAGATTTAGATGTTCAGACAAGCTAGGCCTGCCTTCTTTTTGTTGGTGTACCTTATATCAATAGGCAGTCTGGCTTTTTTTGAGTTCAAATACAGGACATCAATAGTCGTCGTCGTTGTGGTTTAAAGAAGGTATTATGTAGTGTAATCAGTGGCGCTAGGAATTTGTATAGGATTCTAGGCAAGACTAGCATCTTTATAGTGTTTATCTGCCCCAGCCATGAAATAAAGTTGGTCCACTATGACTGCAGATAATTTTTTGTCTAGTAGAGCATGGTAGCATTGTTACATTGATAAAGATGGTTAGGGTCCGCTGTTGTATTCACTCCTAGATACTTAATAGCAGTATTTTGGCAGTCTAGGCTGTAAGATTGTTTCAGTTGCTGCATAATATTGTTTGGTAGGTGTTTTGGCAATGCCTGGGTTTAAGCTACAACGAGTTTACAATGTGATAATTTGCCAAACTCTGAATGTAAATTAAAGATATGTTGCAGTGCATTATCAGGATTTGTTGTTAACAGCGCCAATTTTTATTCCTCGAATAAGGGGGAGCTGTTTAATTTTCTGTGTGTACGGGTTCCATACCTAAGATACAGAGCAGAGGGGACAATGGGCACCCCTGCCTAGTGCCATTTGTCAGAAGGAATGACTTGGATAAAAACCTGTGCACATTGACCTGGGCTTCAGGAAGTGAATAAAGAGCCATGATAATTGTAATAAAAGCAGTTGGTATCTCAATCTTATTAAGTGCTTGTTTTATGTACAACCAATTCATGCAGTCGAACACTTTTTCAGCGCTGAGTGCCAATAGCAGCAAGGGTATTTTATGGCTATGTAGCCATTTGGTTAAATGAATGAGTCGCCTGGCATAATCATGTAATTGCCACCCTTTCCCAAATCCAGATTTGTCACAACATATAAGTTTGGGTAGCAGAGGTCACCATTCAAAAGTGATACCAGTCTGTAATTTGCACAGTTAGAGTCCCATTTATCAAAATTTATCTCAATATTTTCTGGAAAAACCCCATAAAAAGACCAAATCCACAATTTTTTTCACCTTATTTATTAATATACTTTTCCAAAAATTTTGCTTGCGGGAAAAAACTCGAAAAAATCGTGAAAAATACAAATCATAGGAAAAACTCAGATTGTATGAAACCCAGTACAGATCAAAAATCTTTGGGACTGCTCCCATTGACATATATGCAACCTCGGCAGGTCTGACAGCCCAGATTTTCAGAATCTGACTATTTACAGTACATCTTCAGGGTATAATAAATCCCGAAAAAGTTGTTTTTTTGTTTGTTTTTTCTAAAAATTTGGATAATAAATATTTCTCAGATTTTTAGCATTCGGAGTTTAGTAAACAACCCCCTACGTGTAATCTTTACCTGGTTTAGGAATCTTAGTTATATATCATAGGATAATCTCTTTTGTGAAGGAGCCAGTAGTAGCAGCATGATTAAGAGTTCTAGTGAGGAATGGGACTATTATATTAGTAAATGTTTAGTAGTATTTACTAGTGAACCCATCTGGGCCACGAGGAAACTTTGGGCAACTTCGGAAAATGAATCGCCACATATGTTTAGCGCCAGCGATTTTTCATTTTAGCCAGAGCAAGAGAGAGGGAAGGCGTTTGGGGAGATTGGTCGCCACAAAGATGAGGCGACTAAATCTCCCCAAAACGTTCAGTGTGACCTTACCCTTAGGGTCTTGGAAAAGTAAATTATCCAGTCTCCAAAGTGGGCAGTTATTGAACTGGTACTTTTTTTGATGCATAAACATGACCGAATGGTCAGTCCAAGAAGTGGTTAATATTGAGATATGTTTTATAGAGTTTAAGGTTTGTGGGTGCTCTAGAAACATGTATATCCTAGTGAACAAGTTGTGATAAGAAAAGTAATACGAGTAGTGTCGTTGAACGTTCATTGTCAGAGAGGTCTCAGAAGGGAGCCACTTCCCTTCTGCCATCTGGTCCCGACAAACTGCTCCCCAGACATCGACACTAGAATCCGTGGTTAGGATTGTCCCAGTGGTGTAACTACTGGGGGAGCAGGGGGTGCGATTGGGCCAGGACCCGCACCCCCTCAGGGCCCCCCAGCAGCTGCGTACCACTGATTTCGGGCGTACGGATGGGGCGGTGGCCCCAGCTGCACATCCCACGCCAGGGCCCGCCCCCCTCTAGTTACGTTGTTGGATGGTCCAGTCGAATATTGCAAAGGGCCTGCCTTAAAAGAGTCGAGCAGGTTGGTTCACCAAGCCAGAGAACTCCTCTGGGGGATGCTTATCAGAGAGTCTAATGATGACCCTGGGTGCAACTGGCAGACAACTGAGGTATAAAGAGGATGAGTGTATAATTGGGCACTGTTTCTATCATGGACACCAGGGAGGCAAGTGCTGAGTGAGGCCCCGGGGGAAGAGGCTAGGGACAGATTTGCCCCAAAAGGGTCTGGGTCTTGTCCGGCAGATAGGATTGCCCACTTGGCAAGTATTTTACTGGCCTGGCCTGTATTTTACTGCCATGGCCGGTAAAAATGTTGCTTGATCGCAAATGTTATTTATAGGAAAAACCCATAAAAATATAGGCAGGCCGGTATTTTTTTCCAGAAAAGGTGGCAACCCTACCAGCGGATGAGCCATCAGAGATATGACCCTCTTCTGCCAGTTCTGACTCCTCATCAGAGTCCAGAAGGAATGGTGGAAGTCATAAGTTTGCCTGATTTAACAGTGGCGGGTTGGGAAGCAAGCTGGGTGAGGAACTTGTCCAGTTTTTACAGAAGCTTGGCAAGTCACTGTAAGGCAGAGACAGAGTGGGCTAATTCCTGAGTCCAGATGGGTTCAGGCATGGTAATGGAACTACCAGGGGCATTGTGGTGGCTGGGGGAGGCTGAGGCGAAGGGTGTGCAGAGAGGATAGGGTGCCCTAGGAAGCCTGGCACCAGAACGAAAATATGCAAGAAAGACACCTGTGTACTGAAAGCAGAAACTTTGGAGCCTGCCTCCCTGAAGGGATCTGCCATGCTTGTAGGGGAAAAAAAACAATGAGGTAGGAACCCCTGCAGACCAAAGGATGAGATAAGCTAGAGATTGAGGACTGAAGGACAAACCAGTTTAATTGGACAATACTGGCCTAAGACCCAGGGGTATCAGAGTATGTGAAATTGAGGTTTCACTATATTATTAATCTTAGAACAGAGACTGCTGTGCTGCTTCTCACAACAGCAGCCCCATGACTCATATTTACAGCCACCTTAACATCTTTCATTTCACCTGCACATTTTCACCATCAAATGTACTGCAGCACCCAAGAGTGCATGTGCATACACATCAGCACCCTTGGCAGATCAGTGTGCATGCACATATATGAGGCTAGGTTAAAAAGAGGTACACTGTAAGAACACAGACTTATTAAATTTACTAGGCTTTAGTTAAGCCATTCTGCATTATATTAGACAAGTAGACAGTATAGCTGTCATAATTTTCGATTTTTTATACTGCCAATGCATGACATTTTGCAAAATGAATAGTTGCGAGTAAGACCCTATTTAATAATAATAATACACCAATACGGAATATCAAACCAATTTTCAAACCTCATCAATGCCTTCCTCCTCGTGAAAAGTACGAGACAGAAAAAGGCAGGTCATTGAATCTCCCTTCTTGGTGAAAAGGATGAAATCTTTTCCAATTCTCATAGAACCCCTAGAAAGGAACACAATGAAAGTAAGTAAATAAATTTATGAAATTTATGAAATATTTGATTCTACTGTAATTAACATAATAGTAACCTAATAATACATATACATACTAAGTGGTCACATTATACAGACCTAACAGAAAACTCTGTAAAGAAGGGCAAAAGAAGGTCAGTAGCTAGCATCCTTGCAAGGAGTAGGTTAAAATCAGTGTTGCTATGTTATCTTTTGCCTTCTCACTATGAATAATATATACAATCTATTGGTAACCCCCTTTATTCATCAGAAAGTACTGAAAAATAAATCATGAATGCCTTTAGAGGCAGATGAACCTTAATACTGTGGTCATTCAATTTTTGCATGAAACTTTCTATTTATTACAATTGGATAGTTTTAATTATATTGTTTTCCGTTATAGTTATAAATGAAGCATATAGAAAATATAAGATTTTTATTATAATACTGGAAGTTTTGCATATACCTTTTGCATGTTAGTCATCAGTGTGCTTGTATTAGCAAATTATTGTTGAAGTACTTACGACTTTAAACCATTTCCATATTGCCCAATTTGGATAGATTCAGGAGTCCTTTTAGCAGATCGACCAAACTGAATAACACTTGCTGCTTCACCTAATACAGACAAATAATGAGTAGCAATAAAGAATTAGTCACGCTGCCCTGACCTTAAATATAATTATCTCTCTTCCTAGTGGAGTAACTAGACCCCTAAGGGCCCTAGTACAGAAATTTACAACTGGGCCCCCCTACCACCCAAGCAACCCCAAGCACATTCGGCTGGAACACAGCATTACTGACATACTATGATAAGAGCAGTTCAACTCTGATCAATATGGTTGCTCATCACATACATATATACCTATTCAGAATACTAGTTCAGGCTATAAAATCCTCTTGTGGGAGAGCTTTTCAATGCAACACCATTCCCCTCTATAGTATGTGCTGTTATGTAGCAGTATGTATAGAGATGCAATGAGATGAAGCACTAGTACACAGGGATGCCTGCAGGCATGTTTTGCAACAGATGAATGAAATCTCAATATCATTAAGAGAAAGCCCAGTATGCAAATTTTGTAGACCATCTAATAGGGGTTCTGTGCTTGGTCCAAAAGGGCACCCCTTTTCATTTAACATTCTGCGCAAGACACACAATACTTGTAAATGAACAGCAACATCTATGGTCAAACCATCTGCATGAGGTATAGCTAATTGATAGTCTTATAGCAAAGGGACATCTGTGGCCAAAGTCAGGCACTCTGACAGGATGATGAATACAGTTTGCAATCATGACCACATCTAACAGCATTGGCATGCAGAGCTGCTTGGCACTGGGGGCAGAGTAGTACAATTCTGCATTCTGCACAGTCCCCCAGTCCCATTCACAAAAGTCGACTCAGCAGTCAGAACTTTCCAGCTGGCACTGCCCCTGCGCACCCGAGCCTCAGTGCAGCCACAGTTCCTCTGCTCCACAACCAGAAGACAAAGTCGCACTGTGCCGATGCCCCGCCCCCCACCCACAGACACCATACCTCCTTAAATTCCTTAGCTAGTATCCTTCAGATCTCTCAGGACTAATTCCAAATCATCCACAATAATCTTGATCTGCTCCTTCACCTTGGCTTTGGAGGCTGGCCCCTCTGCTGGAGAGGTTGTGGCTTAAACTTGGCTGACATGCTGCAGCAGTGCAACTCAGGGGAGCTTCAGAAGAGGATGTCTGCGCCCAGCCCTACCTGAGCCGATCTTCCCCCACATTTTCTCACTCACTTCTTTCTCATCTCCCTGTTTGCACTGTAGTGCCATCAACTCCCGACAAACACACAGGGAAAGAGCTGCAGACTAGTGGCCAGCGATTGCCTGCATCACTGCGCACTCTTGACCCAAAGGAGGGAAAAGTCCATAGAGCTGCTTCAGCTCGCCTCACACACAAGCACGCTGTCACGCACAATGCGCTACGGAAAACAGCACAATCGAATATTAAAAGCAATTTCTCTTCAGGGATACGGGCCCCATCAGAGAGGCAGGGGCACGGTCCCTGGTGCGGCTGCACCATCTACACCCCTGGTAGTTCTGCCACTGGCCTCTTCCTCCTTTTCTACTGTAAGTGTCCCCTAACATTATGAAGAGAAACATTTCTACTGAAGCAGACTTATTAAGATATTCCTGATCTGTTTTCTGGTTGTTGATTTGTGGCTGCTTTAGTAACACAGAACTTGTAGTAACACAATTTATAGTTGTCTGTTCAAAATGAATTGCAACCAGCTCTGCATAGTGAGTTGAAACGTCAATCGACTGAACACACCACAGAAACATATCTTCCTTTAGAGCGAACTTCGAAAACATAGAGCTTCAATTGCCTTTATCCAGGAAACAGACATCAAAGATGGAGATGCTCCCAGGTGGAACAACAGGTACTAGCCAGAGATATACATTAGCAGATACCAGAGATATTGTTGATACATGACTGTGGTTTTGTTTTATCAGACAAAAAAGCAGAAAAAAATCTGGCCACAATGGGGCATACGAACACTGGGGAATTTGCTCGAGGATAGGAAAATTCTCCCCAAGAATGAGATAAAACATACTCAAACTCACCAGGTCCTCCCCTGGTTCTCCTACTTTCAACTGAGACAGGCTCCACAAACAACTGCAGGGGAACAATACTCCCCTTACAATTACAAAAATAGAATCAACCCTGAGGGCTCCCTCAACTAAGAAACTAGTCACCATGCTATACGCATGTCTCCACTCTACTGTCAAATCCCCATTCAATACAGCAGGGGCCACCTGGACTTGGGACATCCCAGATCTGGAGGAGGATGATTGGGAAGAGGCAACGGATAGGGCCTATGATTACCTGGTCTCTACCAAAGACAAGTTAATCCAATTCAAAATTCTAAATATACTACATCTAACCCCAACCCTGCTGTTCCGCATGAACAGACGCGAATCATCCCAATGCATCTCATTTGGTCATGCCCTATAATTCAAGCATTCTGGTCACAAGTCCTAACTTATATTCAGGGGAAAACAACACTCCCCAAAATACTGACTCCCAAGGTATGTCTTTTAGGTGTAATAGATGAGGTCGCACCAAGGACAGCAATGAGAATTCTATATCGCACTCTACTGTTCTATGCAAGGAAATGTGTTCTCCTGAATTGGATGTCCCCCCAGCCCCTGACACTCCAAGGCTGGCTTAACCTAATAAGGATAACACTCCCGCTGATACAACTTACCTATGCGGCAAGAGGGTGCCCCGAGAAATATGAAGTGGTATGGCGGTGCTGGTTAGATGCCACAGAGCAATTATTACCTCCAGACATGCTAAGCCAATAATACCCAACTAAAGTTAAGGGTTTTTTTTTTTGTTTTTTTTCCCCAGCAGGGAGCATTAAGTAAGAGCCGAGGAGTCTGACCCAAAAGAGGTCAATATTTCAATGGATGGGAAACTGAATAGATACACATGACACTGAAATTGAAATGACAAAGAAAGCAACCATGAAAATCGTATTCTAATGTTTATTGTTGTGTTGTTTAAAATGCAAAAATAAAAACCTTTTTAAAAAAAAGGTACCATTGCAGGGAAAAAATATACACTTGCCAATCTATATCTTCCTAACACAGACCGAATCACTCATCTCTCATCAATTCTTACTATGGTCTTCTCATTTACAGAGGGGACTTTAATCCTGGGAGCGGACTTTAAATGTCCTATAGAACCCCTATTAGACATGAGCACAGGGAAATCTAGCATCCCTGGAAAACAACTCACACTGTTGAAAAATATACTACATGGTCTTAAACTGGTAGATATTTGGTATATATCTAAATGAGGCTTTACTCAAAGACACCAAAATAACAGCTGCTTAAAAAAAACAAAAACACAAACATATTTTAAGGTAAATTCCACTACTGACAGGCAATTACTATCTCACATCACAGGATTTATGAACAGACAAATGTAAGCATCTTCTAGCCCATGTCTTGAAGAGCAAACAAGAAAAAAATTATATATCAGCGAGACACAAAGGGAGAAAAGACCCACCATTTTACTGATAAAATAGTGGGTACTTTTGAACAATACTATGTTAAGCTATATCAATTGAAGGACCCCCCCCCCATAAAAACTGACACATATATAATACAGGACTACTTGACCAAATCTAAAACCCCAAAATTAAGACGGAAAGACATTCTAAAATTCCAAAATGTACTGATGCCACATTTTACAAAAGCAATGGCTGACAATAAAGATAAGAAACAATACAGAAACCTAGCAAGAATTCCTTAGATCCCGGGAACTACTGCCCCATTTCCCTAACCAATATTGATGTAAAGCTACTTGGCAAAATAATAGTGACTAGATTACAGAAATACTTCATAGACCAAGAACAGGTGGGATTTGTGTCTGGTAGAGAGGCCTGTGATAATACCACAAGACTCCTAAACCTCCTTCATATAGGCAAACAAAGACAGAACCAATTATTACTTCACTCTACTGATGCAGATAAGGCGTTCAATAGGGTTACTTGGTCCTATATGATGTAATGTTTAAGATTCTATGGAATAGGCCTGAACATGGTAACTTGGATAAAACACTTTACAAACCCTATTGCTCGAAGGTCAGTGCCTCCCTCTTACAACCAATCCACAATAGAAATGACACTAGACAGGGCTGCCCTCTCTCCCCCTTTCTCTTTATTCTATCACTTGAACTCCTTCTAAATACAATAAGGCAAAATCCAAAGTTATATGCCGCTTGAAAATTCTAGCACAAAATCCTAGCTTACGCAGATGATCTGTTATTTACCCTTAAAGGGGAACTATCGCGAAAATTATTTAATATAAGCTTCAGCATACTGAAAAATTAAGTTTACTAAATATAATCAATTAAACATTTGGAAATAATCAAGTTTATCTTCACTATACCTTTATCAGCATCTGTTTCTCTTCATTCTCTCTTCAGCCGGAATTGGGTGTCAGATATTCATTGACAGTTAAATCCAATAAATCTTATAGGGGGGGCTCCCTTTGCCTAGATGATATATTAGAGCTCATTATATTAATATCACCATAAATCCTGTCTCTCTACATGCAGAATTTGTGCAAAAGGCAGTTATTTTGTTAGATTTAGTTTGTAATGGAATCAGTTATTTGAGGGAGTTC
Source organism: Xenopus laevis (assembly GCF_017654675.1). Taxonomy (NCBI): domain Eukaryota; kingdom Metazoa; phylum Chordata; class Amphibia; order Anura; family Pipidae; genus Xenopus; species Xenopus laevis. The sequence goes on from NC_054371.1 coordinate 155,863,327, forward strand.
CAATTCATCTGCTAGGAAAAGAAAGCCCCCGCTATAAGATATATTGGATCTAATTGTCAATGAACACTCAACTGATTCAAGAAGACAGAATGAAGAGAAACAGATGCTCAGAGAGGTATAGTGAAGATAAACATGATTATTTCAGCAACGATGCAGAATATTTAATTTATTGTATTTCGGAAAAATTTTTTATTTCAGTGTGATGAAGTTTTTATTAAATTTTCTTTTTCGCTATAGTTCCCCTTTAAAAAAACCAACCAAATCTATCCTACACCTAAATAAGGCATTGGAGGAATTTGAGACTCAACCAAAGCAAATCTATAGCTCTAAACATTCTCTACCCAAGAAGTAATTACTTCCATGCAACCTTACTTCCCCTACATATGGACATTAAACATGCAAACATACTTAGGCATAAAAATATTTTTTAAAAAAACTATACAGAATGGATAGATATAAAACTGAAAGACCTCAAAAACAAACTTAAAAAAGATCTTAACCCCTGTCATGCTTACCCAATTTTCTGGTTTGGGCATATCAATTTGGTACAAATGAATATACTCCCAAGAATGCTCTATATTTTGCAGGCAATACCTATGCCTGTATCGGATTCATACATTAAAAATATAGGAGCCCTACTCTACATTTGGTTAGGGAAAAAACCCAGGGTGAGCTGGAAAATACTGAACAGACGACATCAAAAAAGAGGTACAGGTCTCCGAATATTCAACACTATCACTATGCAGCAATAATAGACTGGTTGCATCACATGAAACTAAATTCTTGGTAGAATTAGAACAGACCTCCAGTACCCATTTGTCAAACCTCTCTATGCCATACATAGGAGAATACTACACTAAGACCATCCCCTGGTATCGCATACACTTAAGATCTGGGATAACCTCAAGATATCATATTACTTAACCAAATAATTTTCACCATTAATACCATTGTTAAAAAACCCAGCCTCCCCCGTGAGTCTTGAACCGGGATATTTCCAGCAGTGGCTAATACATAGGAATTTACAATTATTTCACTTGATTAAAAAGGGCTAATTTGTTAGCAAACAAAAAAAACTTTGACCCTATGGATTAAATATATCTATATCTAAAATGCTCACAAATTACACATTTCCGTGCACTAGGGGAACAGCAACACTATCCTAACCACTAACAACTTTTGAAAAATATTGTAAACTTAATGATCTGCCCAGAAACAATATCACCATGATCTCCAGAAATCTGATGATTTATCGAACCTGCACTTTATCTGCTCATGAAAACTACCTGTTGTTCCACATGGAGAAATAGATTTCCACCTTTAAAAAAAAACCTTTAGAATCTTACTTACTAAACGCTGCAAAATACCTCATTCCCCTACACAAAGCAGTACAAATCTTTTATCTAAATTAAAGTGGACCTGTCACCCAGACACAAAAAGCTGTATAATAAAAGTCCTTTTCAAATTAAACATAAAATCCAATTTCTATTTTTTATTAAAGCATTCATAGCTGTTGCAAGCTCATTTAAAAATCTCAGCTGTCAATCAAATACTGTCTGCCCCTCATAGAGGCGGGGCAGACAATTACTTTCACTTTCCATTTAGCACTTCCTATATGTCACTGCTCTCCCCACATTCCCCTGTTCTCTTCACCTTTTAATTGTGTAGCCAAGGCATGGGGATGAACATTAGGTCCCCAATTCTGGTGCACAAACAAGAATTCCCAGACTGAAATAAACAAAATTCTAATAATTTATATAGTGTCATTAAAGTTAATTTTGCTTGAGTAATGTGATAAAATAGGATTTAGAATATTTGTCCCCTCCCTCTCCCCCTTCTTTCCTTTCCCTACCCCGCCCTCTGATTATTTTACTGCTATAAGAAACCATCATATTGATTCTGTGAGATTGCCTTCACTTGATGTTCAATATTATTGTAAAACTTCAATAGAAATCATAATCTAAAAATGAATTGCAAATGGTTTGTTTATTGGTAGTAACACAGCTAGCACAGTGCTTGGTAAGGTACGAGAGAGAGAGAGAGAGAGAGAGAGAGAGAGAGAGAGAGAGAGAGAGAGAGAGAGAGAGAGAGAGAGAGAGTGAGTGAGAGAGTGAGAGAGTGAGAGAGTGAGAGTGTGTGTGTGTGTGTGTGTGTGTAGTTTTTCAACTACAATACAGCAGATCACACCAGCCCACTAAAGTTCTCCATCCACTGCAAATAAGTGAGCAATGAATGGGAGGTTGACAAACTGGGCAAGGGGGCTGGAAGGCGTGGGGAGCTTGTGCCTAAAGGTGTTGATGTTTTTTACTTACTAGGATCCATTCCTGCTCCATCATCAAGAAAGCAAAGCATGAAGCCACCTCTAAGTTCTTCTCTTTTTACTGAAAATTAGCAAGAAATATTTTCAAATTCCAAAAATATTTAGCAATGTATCCATTTTAACAGACTGAACCTCATCTCTTATAATTGGTTTGAAGTATTTTGGCTACCATTTAAGTACTGTTTCAAAGAAGATATTAGACTTCAACCAAACTGTACTGTATATGAATATGGGTACAATCCTTAAATATATATTGTTTATATACACTCACAAGTATAGGACAATGGCACAAAAGCTGATTTTTAGACATTTTGCCCAGTGCAATTTTTAGTAGCCCAAACACATGGCAAGAAAAGGCCAAAATTGGCCTCTGTTTTAAGATATTAAAAATGTGTTGGGAACACACCCTCAGTGGAGGGCAACCCCCTGTGTAGTCAACTTCTATATTCACTTGTGCCGGAATCAGTTATACAGTATGCTGGAATATTGTTTACATCTGGTCTGGAGGATAGCATTAATCCACTGCACCCAGCCCATTTTATTACTGATCAACATGTAAATGTGTTAGAAATTGGAGAACCAGTCTTCATTCTAAATCATGGGAGTTTTAAAAAAAAATTAAAAATTGAGTGGTCACTCAAGTAGTGTTTCCACAACAATGTATTGGGTATAAAAATATGGTTTTATATTGCTAGCTTGTGGTCTCTTTCCCCAAGTGACCAACAGGGGCTCTTTATATTCTAATGGTCTTGCAGTCTCTGGATGGTGATGTTTTTTTGGGTTTTTTTGCACCCCCACTGACCACATTCACCCAAACAAAACTTTCTCTCAAGATCCCTGACACAAGGGTAGCTACTTACAGCCTCCCAGCCCTGATATTGTACCACACTGGAGGAAGTTCTGGGTTCCTCCTATGCAGGCTTTGGGACCCACATACAGTATTTTCACCCCATGGCCTTTAATCACCTTGCTATAGCTCTCGACATGTTATATGACCATATAAAAAGTATTAACTACTTCTCACGATTGACACCCGTTTATAAAGTCCTTTAGCTTGCATCAGTTTCTGCATTTATATATTTTATCTTCATGCATCCAGATAAATTATGGCCCGCAACATTTTGAAAATATCTTTCTTTATTCTAACAAGTACTTACCGATAAAAATATCAATTCTTGTGGCATCAGCATCCCTGGTTGAAAGAAAAGTTACAGGCTTCAGTAAACAGTTTTTGATGTGAGGAGGTTATTTTAATGACATTGTATATCCTATAACAGGCATGTCCAAAGTCTGGCCCGGGGGCCAATTGCAGCCCCCTTTTTGAAATTTACACCAGCCCGCAGCCTCTGTCATGAAATTAATAATAATGAGGCCTGCCAGCACAGTGTGATCAGGAATCGCATAGCCATAGCAGTAATATTTGGGCACATTAGTGAAATGATCTGGCACTTGGTCTATACTACTGCTTGTGTGCTGAAGGTGTTAGCAATAGACATATACTGGCATGTAATGACGCACTGCTCTCGTATACTTCTTTAGTTTACTGTACTGGCAATTCAGTATGTCTATTGACACCTTCAGCCCTAAAGAAGTATGCAAAATCAGCACGTCACTATATGCCAGTACATGTCTATTGCTAACACCTTCAGCACACAGGCAGCAGTATAGACCAAGTGGCAGATCATTTCACTAATGTGCCCAAATATTACGGCTATGTGATTCCTTGTTTAAATGATTTAAATGATGTTAATGGTTCAAAGAATGTCAGGCTGAATGGTCGGCCCCTACACATTTTCACTTCACCAAATCTGGCCCTCGTTGCAAAAAGTTTAGGCACCCCTGTCCTATAACAACAGCAAAATACTGATGTCAAAATATATTTGTATATAAGGCAAAAACATTTTAACAAATTTGGATGTTTAAAGAAATCAATAAATAAAACAACTTGAATGTTGAAGATACACTTCCCATTGGCTTCTTTAAGGATGAGGTCACACATGGCGTTTTTACATTGCAGTTTTAAAACGTGCAGCCGAGCGTAAATATGCATAAAATAAAGCCCTATTGAAAATAATGTAATATGCACTATAGCGTTTTTAAAGAATGCAACGTAAAAACGTCATGTGTGACCTTGCCCTATAGCTCACCAAGTTATATCTGCTAAATGTTTTCATTCAAAGTTTCAAAAACTGAAATGTAAAAAATTCAGGTATTTCTTAAAATCACAGCAAAAATGCAATCTTGAATTTTAATACATTTTCCACTTAGAAATATATCCTTTTTTTTTGTACTTTATTATTTGAACCCAACGGATTACGGTGTCTGTTTAAAAAAAATCATACAAATAAACTAAATAATCGAGTCAACATGAGGACACAGGAGACCTATGGGTAAATCTCTATCCTCCAAGAAGCAGGACACTTGATTGACAGATCAAAGAGGGCGTGCCAGGACTACTCAGGCTTTACCCTTAGCACTTCCTCTTTAACCTCAGTTGGTACCAAAGTCTGGACACCTGAAGAAAGCAGAACAAGAACGCTATTGGCATGAAAACTATACTCATAGAAACAGATATAACGGTGAGTACATAAATCCTATGACAGAATAGAGTGGATTCGACCAGACTGTTCAATCACTAAGCCTCCGTCCAATGAAGCCAATATCAAATACAACAAGAAAGTGATGAATTTCAGTCCAACGCAGTGGGTTGCTGCAAAATCAGTGCTTTATGTCGAATAAAGCACTGATTTTGCAGCAACCCACTGCGTTGGACTGAAATTCATCACTTTCTTGTTGTATTACATAAATCCTATTTTCTATGACGTCTCCAGGAGACACAGGAGACCTATGGGGACTTACCAAAGTAGCCCCAACAGCAACGGGTGGGTTAACAATGTAAGTTAGTGCTCGGCAACTAGACCTGCACTACTGCTTGCAGCACTCTTCGGCCAAAGGCCGCCTTTGCAGAAGAAAATGTATTTGAATGGTAGATTTTTGTAAATATGTGTGGATAGACAACCAGGCTGTCACTCTACAGATCTGCTCCACCGAGACTCAATATTGTTGTCTTGGATGCTGACTGCCCTTCCCGATTGGATAACAAACAGTGATTCTAAGCGTCTCAACTCTTGGGTACGCTTGACATAGATCCTAAGAGCTCTGACTACATCTAGCTCATGGAGGAGCTTTTCCTTGGGATTCTTCGGATCAGGACACAGAAATGGTACTACTATCTCCTAGTCGAGGTGGAAAGCTGACACCACCTTAGGTAGGAATGAAGGTTTGGTCCATAGGACTACTTTATCCTTGTGACAAACTATTTGATTATGGTTGCATGATAGCGCTCCCAGCTTTGAAGTTCTACATGCCAATGAGATAGCGACCCGGAATACCACCTTCCATGTAAACCATTGAAGATTCACAGACTAGAGCAGTTTAAATGGAGGTTCTAGCAACATTGTTTACACTAGGTTTAAATCCCAGGTAGGTGTTGGAAGCCACTGTGGTGGGACCACATGTGCCTGGATAAACTCCCTCACTGTGCTGTCATAAGTCCGTTTCTGCTGAAACAATAGTGAGAGAGATGAAATCTGTACTTTAAGGGAGTTGAGCTGCAGTCCCAAGTCTAAGCCCTTTTGGAGGAAGGATAGTATCGTCAAAATTGAAAAACATTCAAATAAGACGTTATTCTCTTGACACCATGACCAATAACTCTTCCAGACTCTGTGGTAGATTTTTGAAGAAACTGGTTTTCTGGCCAAATCAAGGTGGCGATCACCACTTCTGAAAATCCCTTGCTTCTCCAGATGGACTCCTCAACAGCCATGCCATCAAATTGAAGAGGGCTGAATCGGAATGAAGGCTTGGTCCTTGCTGCAGTAGGCTCAGCCTGCGAGGAAGAGGACTGGGCACTGCCACTGACATATCTTGTAGGTGGGGAAACCAGGTTCTTCGTAGCCAAAACGTGGCTATCACAATTGTCAGTAGATCTAAGTGACAAATTTTCTTGAGTACTCTGGTCAGCATGGGAATCGGGGGAAATATGTATGCCAGATTGAAGTTCCATATCTGTGTCATGGCATCGATCCCCTCTGCTTGTGGATCTCTGTACCCTGAGAAAATTTGATCTACTTTGCAGTTGGTCCTAGAAGCCATGAGATCTTTCTCTGGATGCCCCCATTGTCGAGTCAGTGGCTGGAACACTTCTTGGTGCAATTCCCATTCTCCCGGATCTATTCGATGTCTGCTTAGGAAGTCTGCTTAGACGTTGGACACTCCTGGAATGTGTGTTGCCGATATTTGTATGGCATTTGATTCTGCCCAGTGTATGATCTTCTCAGTCTCCTTCAGGGCTCCTTTGCTCCTAATGCCTCCCTTACGGTTGATATATGCCACGACTGTGGCATGGTCACACTGTACTCTAAGAGTAGGGTGACACTGGGCGATTTGGGGAGATTAATCGTCTGGGGACTAATCACCCCGTCTTTGCGTCAACCAATCTCTCCGAATGCCTTACCTCGGTCTTGCGCTGGCTAAAATGAAAAGTAGCCTGCGGCATGGCACACACTTCGCTTAGTATTCTGAAGTCGCCCAAAGTTTCCTCGCGAGGCAACTTCGGAATATAAAGCGACGCGTGTGCCATGCCACAGGCGATTTTTAATTTTAGCAGGCGCAAGACAGAGGTAAGGCATTCGGGGAGATTGGTTGATTAGTCACCAGGCAACTAAATCTCCCCAAATCGCCCAGTGTGACCTTAACCTTGCGGCTTGACTTTTTAGTTCTGCTGCCCAGTAGGCTAGTGCTAGCCGTATCGCCCTCAGCTCCAGCACATTGATAGACATCTTGGACTCCTCTTGTGACCACACTCCTTGTGCCGAATTTCAATGCCATGTTGCCCCCCATCCAGTCAGTCTGGCATCCATTGTCAATATTGTCCATTCTGGGGTGGCCCATGATCGACCCATAGCCAGTGTGTTTGGACGAAGCAACCACCTCAAGGAGGAACTGGTCTCCTTGGACAGAGGAAATTTTTGCATGAGGGATCCTCTTTTCCACCAGCGCAGAATATCAGTCTGCAATGGACGAAGGTGGATCTGAGCAAACGGTACCGCTTCTATCGTGGACACCATTGACCCCAACGCTCATGGCCTGTTGAATCATCGAATGCTGGAATCATGAAGTTGAGGACTTGTTTCTGTAGTTTGGACTGTTTTTCCTGCGGGAGATATACAGTGGTGTGAAAAACTATTTGCCCCTTCCTGATTTCTTATTCTTTTGCATGTTTGTCACACTTAAATGTTTCTGCTCATCAAAAACCGTTAACTATTAGTCAACGATAACATAATTGAACACAAAATGCAGTTTTTAAATGAAGGTTTACGTTATTAAGGGAGAAAAAAAACTCCAAATCTACATGGGCTTGTGTGAAAAAGTGATTGCCCCCCTTGTTAAAAAATAACTTAACTGTGGTTTATCACACCTGAGTTCAATTTCAAAGGTTATAAAGCCATTTCTAAAGCTTTGGGACTCCAGCGAACCACAGTGAGAGCCATTATCCACAAATGGCAAAAACATGGAACAGTGGTGAACCTTCCCAGGAGTGGCCAGCCGACCAAAATTACCCCAAGAGCGCAGAGACAACTCATCCGAGAGGCCACAAAAGACCCCAGGACAACATCTAAAGAACTGCAGGCCTCACTTGCCTCAATTAAGGTCAGTGTTCACGACTCCACCATAAGAAAGAGACTGGGCAAAAACGCCCTGCATGGCAGATTTCCAAGGCGCAAATAACTTTTAAGCAAAAAAGAACATTAAGGCTCGTCTCAATTTTGCAAAAAAACATCTCAATGATTGCCAAGACTTTTGGGAAAATACCTTGTGGACCGACGAGACAAAAGTTGAACTTTTTGGAAGGTGCGCGTCCCGTTACATCTGGCGTAAAAGTAACACAGCATTTCAGAAAAAGAACATCATACCAACAGTAAAATATGGTGGTGGTAGTGTGATGGTCTGGGGTTGTTTTGCTGCTTCAGGACCTGGAAGACTTGCTGTGATAGATGGAACCATGAATTCTACTGTCTACCAAAAAATCCTGAAGGAGAATGTCCGGCCATCTGTTCGTCAACTCAAGCTGAAGCGATCTTGGATGCTGCAGCAGGACAATGACCCAAAACACACCAGCAAATCCACCTCTGAATGGCTGAAGAAAAACAAAACGAAGACTTTGGAGTGACCTAGTCAAAGTCCTGCCCTGAATCCTATTGAGATGTTGTGGCATGACCTTAAAAAGGCGGTTCATGCTAGAAAACCCTCAAATAAAGCTGAATTACAATTCTGCAAAGATGAGTGGGCCAAAATTCCTCCAGAGCGCTGTAAAAGACTCGTTGCAAGTTATCGCAAACGCTTGATTGGAGTTATTGCTGCTAAGGGTGGCCCAACCAGTTATTAGGTTCAGGGGGCAATTACTTTTTCACACAGGTTTGGATTTCTTTTCTCCCTAAATAATAAAAACCCTCATTTAAAAACTGCATTTTGTGTTTACTTTGTGTTTGTTTTGTGTTATCTTTGACTAATAGTTAAATGTGTTTGATGATCAGAAACATTTTGTGTGACAAACATGCAAAAGAATAAGAAATCAGGAGGGGGCAAATAGTTTTTCACACCACTGTACACTCTGTGAGGTTGTATCAAACGCCAATCCCAAGAATATCATTTTGTGCGATGGCTGCACTTGGGATTTGTCCCAGTTGATCTACCATCTGAACAGTTGAATCTGTTTGATTGCCTGATTTAAGCTTACCTGAGCTTGATCCTGTGTGTTGGCTTTGAGAAGGAGATTGTCCAGTTATGGCATCACCATAATTGGTAAACCCTCCCTTCAAGCACCTTGTAATCACCTTTATAAACACGTTTGTTACACATTTTGTCAGGCTTGATAAAGGGCTGGAATAGCCCGAAACGTTACCGTTGTTGAACGAATTAAAAGTTTTTGATCAAACATCGGAGTGCTGCTGCAATTGTTTAGTCCAGTTATGGCATCACCGATATTCCTTTGAGACTCAGTGCCGCCGGCATGACTGCCACTAGCTTTGTGAACACACTTGGGGCTGAAGATAGGCCAAATGGCAGATATTTTTGGTGCGCTGACCAGATTGGAACGTGCAGATATGCGTCCTTGATGTCCAGGGACATGAGCAGTTCATTCGGTTCCATACCTCGTATAACCAACCGTAATGTCTCCATCTTGAACTTGACAGCTCTGATGTATCGATTAAAGCCTTTGAGATCGAGGACTGGTCGAAAATTTTTGTCCTTTTTCAGGACTATAAACAAATTGGAATAAAAACTGTAAAATTTTTGCTGATGTGGTACTGGCACAATCACCCCCTTCCTCTGCAGAGTTGTTACACACTTATGAAATGTTTGCGCCTTGATCAGATCAATAGATACTGTTGACATGAAAATCTTTCGAGGAGGGGCTGCCGAAAGGTCTAGATGATCTCCATCGGTCACTATTTCTCAAACCCAGGCATCGGAGGAATGGAGCATCCAACCCCTCAGAACCGCAGCTATATCCCTCCTAATGTTTTCATGCTGAACTGGGCTTATCCTGATGGGACTTGCTGTCAAGCTTACCAGTATAATCCAGTCGTAGAAGGAGCTGGAGCTGTAGATATTGAACCCACAAGCGCCTCACAAAACCGCTACCCACCTGGAGTGGAACAGGGAGCAGGGTTGTGGAGAGTAGCCAATGAGACGATCAAGCGAAGTACAAAAGGATTAGGCAAAGTCGTGGTCAGGAGGTCCGAGGTCAGAAGGCAGGCAGCGATATTCGTAAACGATGAGACAGGCCGAAGAGTCGAGACAGGCAGAAGAAATCGTAGTCCAGGTACAGGCAAGGGTCGGTAACAAGAATTCAGGAGTATAAGACGCTAGGGTTTCAGTCAAACAACCTAATAACCAGGCAATGCATCTTAGTCTGGATCTGGTTTAAATATTGTTATTTTGGCGCCAACTGGCGTCTTTGCGCTGGCGTTGCGGAACTGATGCCAGCACGTCTGTCTCAGGGGTTTCCGCCCGTGTCCTTGCGCCAGCGACCGCCGCCGGCGTCCCGCGCCGGACAGGACGCATGCGTAAATTCTCACATTGCCCCCCATCAAGGAGCGGCCTCAGGACGCGACAACCAGAAGGCTTACCAGGATAAGTTCCATGGAATTTTTCCAGCAACTCCGGAGCGTGGATGTTAGAAGCTGGTTCCCAAGAATTCTCTTCCGGACCATAACCCTTCCATCTCACCAGGTACTGGAGACGTTTACCTCTTAATCTGGAATCTAGGATCTCCTCAACCTCAAATTCTTCTTGACCATCGACCACAACAGGAAGAGGAGGAGGAGCCGTACGCCCAGGAAAACGAAACGTTGAGGCCGGCTTCAGAAGTGCAGCATGAAATACTGGATGAATGTGCCAGGATGCTGGAAGTTTAAGCTGGAAGGCCACAGGATTGACTTGACGAATAATAGGAAAGGGACCCAGGAAACGTTGACCCAACTTCCTACTGGGACAAGAGAGCTTAAGGTTAACAGTTGACAACCATACACAGTCACCCACCTTGAACTCTGGGTCACCTCTCCGATCAGCATAAGTTTTGAAATTTTGTTGAGCCTTCTTCACATTTTCTTGAAGTTTTTGAAAATTGTTGGACAAAAAGGTTAGTCGGTCCTTGACAGCAGGAACTAAAATGTCAGCAACAATGGCAGAAGGAAAAGTCACTGGATGAAGACCATAGTTTGCGAAGAAAGGGGACTGATTGATTGAAGAATGGTGGGAATTATTATAAGCAAACTCTGCAAGAGGAAGAAGATTCACCCAATCGTCTTGGAGGTACGAAGAATAACATCTCAGATATTGCTCGAGAGTCTGGTTAGTTCGCTCGGTCTGGCCATTGGACTGGGGATGAAAAGCAGAAGAAAGGGACAACGAAATCTTGAGTGCTCCACACAACGATTTCCAAAACTGTGATGTGAATTGCGGTCCCCGATCCGACACCACCTCATCTGGAAGACCATGAAGTCTTACTACTTCCTTAATGAAGGTATCGGCCGTCTCAGAAGCAGAAGGAAGTCTTGGTAACGACTTAAAATGAGCCATCTTGGTTAAACGGTCCACAAAAACAACAATGGTGGAACAATCACAGGACAATGGTAAATCAGAAATAAAGTCCAAAGAAACTGAACCCCATGGACGAGAAGGCACTGGCAGTGGTTGAAGAAGACCAATAGGCTTAGAATGAGAGTCCTTGGATCTGGTGCAAACTTCACATGATGAAACAAACTTAAAACTTAGCCATCCCAGGCCACCAAAATAATCTCTTAGCCGAGATAATGGTCTTCTTGATACCTGGATGACCCGCCAATTCAGAATCATGAATATTCTTAAGGACCTCTAAACGCATTTGTTCTGGAACAAAAATTTTACCTTGATGAAGAAGAAACCCCTCCTTGGGAACTAATGATGGTTCCGAGAAGTTTATGGATGCGTCCTTAATTCCATCTATAAGAGTAGACTGTAGCAGGAGGAAATTGTTAGAGTTTAAAATCGTCTCAGGAGCCAGAGGAACCTCGTCTTCAGGAGAGAACATTCGAGATAACGCATCTGCTTTAACGTTCTTTGACCCAGGACGGTATGTGAGATGAAAATTAAATCTCATGAAAAATAAAGCCCACCTTGCTTGTCTAGGTCTCAACCTCTTGGCCGAACGTAGATACTCTAGATTCCTATGATCCGTAAAGATGAGAATCGGATGTTTAGACCCTTCAAGGAGATACCTCCACTCTTCAAGAGCTAGCTTGATTGCAAGTAATTCACGGTCAGCTACATCGTAATTACATTCACTCTTGGCCAACTTACGAGAAAAAAAAGCAACAGGATGAAGATCCTCTTGAATCCCAGTTCTCTGCGACAACACAGCACCCACCGCAAGTTCTGAAGCGTCAACCTCCAAAATGAAAGGAAGGGAGACGTCCGGATGATGAAGAATTGGGCCTGAAGTGAAGAGAGTCTTCAGTTTCTCAAAAGCCCCCTGAGCCTGTGTGGACCAAAAAAACTTTTGATTATTGCGAGTCAACTCAGTAATTGGAAGGATGACTTGAGAAAAATTCTTTATAAATTTTCTGTAAAAATTTGCAAAACCAATAAAACGTTGAACAGCTTTTTTGGAAGATGGAATTGGCCAGTTAAGAATTGCAGAAATTTTTCTGGAGTCCATCTGGATACCCTGAGGAGAAATGAAGAAGCCCAAAAAGTCCACAGATGATTGTTCAAACACACATTTCTCAATCTTGGCATACAGCTGATGAGTGCGCAAACGTGCCAGGACCCTCTTTAAATGTAGTCTGTGTTCTTCCAAAGAATTAGAAAAAACAAGAATATCATCTAAATATATGATGACGAATATATCAAGGAAGTCTCTGAATACGTCATTAACAAAATGTTGAAATGTTGCAGGGGCGTTGCAGAGACCAAAGGGCATGACTAGGTATTCAAAATGCCCATAACGAGTACGAAAGGCCGTCTTCCATTCATCGCCTTCTCTTATTCTGACCAGATTGTAAGCGCCCCGGAGATCCATCTTAGAAAAGATCTTAGCTTCCGCCAAACGTTGAAATAGTTCAGGAATGAGAGGAAGTGGGTAACGATTTTTGACTGTGATTTTGTTCAAATCCCGGTAGTCGATGCAAGGTCTTAAAGAATGATCCTTCTTCTCAACAAAGAAAATCCCGGCTCCTGCTGGAGAAGAAGACTGTCTAATGAAACCTTTAGCCAGATTCTCATCTAAATAAGAACGAAGCTCCACGAGTTCAGACTCGGATAAAGGATAAACTCGTCCAAAAGGAATCTGAGCCCCAGGAAGAAGGTTAATAGGGCAATCGTAAATACGATGAGGAGGTAACTTGTCAGCCCCTCTTTTGTTGAAAACGTCCGAAAATTCCCAGTAAACCTGAGGAAGAAGGTCCTGGATTTCAGAGGCAGGGGATAAGGAACAGACTCTATTTGAAGAAGAAATACATTGAGAAGAACAAAAATTCGAAAGAAAGTTTACTTCACCGGTAGCCCAGTTGATGGACGGGTTGTGTTTCTGCAACCAGGGTAATCCCAGGATGACGGGGAATAAAGGAGAAGAAACCACATCAAAGTTCATGACTTCAGCATGCCCTTTATTCAACAAAACAAAAAGTGAGACAGTCTCTTGCACCACAGGGCCTGAGGTAATCAGAGAGCCATCTGCCACACGGAGAGCTATGGGATTCTTCTTGGTCTGGAGCGGTATCTGAAACTGTAGTGCCACTCTATTGTCCAAAAAACACCCGCTGGCCCCAGAGTCAAGGATTGCTTGGAGTTCTACCCGCTTGTCTCCCCACTGTAAAGACAAAGAAACTGTCAGGAGAGGCACAGGAACATGGCAAGAGGTAAAGTCTTTTTCAAGCGACTTCTTACCCGCTGGACGGGTCGGACAACCCCGAAGCAAATGACCAGCTTGTCCACAGTAGAGGCAGAGGTTGAGTCTGCGACGCCTGATACGCTCCTCTGGAGTTAATGTAGATCTAATGGCTCCAATCTGCATGGGTTCCGGAGCTGTACTGAAGACGGGTGGAGGCATAGCTGGAGAAAATGTAGAAGGCATTCGGACTGGAGGAGGAGCGGATGGTAACATCCAAGTCTGAGGTGGAAGGCCCGCTTTCTCAGCCCTTTCTTCCTCTCTGCGTTCCCTGAGCCTCTGAGCTAATTGGATAGAAAGGAGGATGAGGTCCTCCAAACTGTCGGGGATGCCAGTACGGGCTAGCTCATTCTTTAGTTCGGATGAAAGTCCAAAACGATACTGATTCTTTAGTGCTGCTGGGTTCCATTCAGTATCGTCCGCCCATTGCCGGAACTCCAGCGTGTAATCTTCCGCTGGACGGGTCCCTTGCTTCAGGGCACGCAAGGCAGCCTCGGCGGTAGTGGCTCTGTGAGGATCATCAAAAATGACCGCCATTGCGTCAAACAAAGAATCCACTGTGGCTAATACAGGACTGTGGCGATCCATGAGACGAAAAGCCCAAGTCTGTGGTTCTCCCGTGAGGAAAGAAATAATAACCCCAACTCGGGTTTGCTCAGTAGGGTATGTGTGGGGTTTGAGTGAGAACAGCAGCTTACAGTTGCTCCTGAAGTTCCGGAACACCTTTCGGTCACCAGCGAATTTTTCCGGAAAGGCCACCTTGGGTTCCGAGATTTCCGAGGTAATCACCTGGACTTCTGCTGGAGCAGGAGGAGTTGTAGCAGCCGTGGAAGGGAGTACAGCTGGCGGATGCGTTCTAATGTGCTCCTGTAGCTGCGAGTAGCCACTTTGCAGCTCCTGAACAGCTTGCGTGAGGGTAGACAGCTGCTGGGTCAGGACAGCAAACGGAGATGCTCCTTCAGCTGGATCCATCTTGGCCTGGTTATACTGTCAAGTTTACCAGTATAATCCAGTCGTAGAAGGAGCTGGAGCTGTAGATATTGAACCCACAAGCGCCTCACACAACCGCTACCCACCTGGAGTGGAACAGGGAGCAGGGTTGTGGAGAGTAGCCAATGAGACGATCAAGCGAAGTACAAAAGGATTAGGCAAAGTCGTGGTCAGGAGGTCCGAGGTCAGAAGGCAGGCAGCGATATTCGTAAACGATGAGACAGGCCGAAGAGTCGAGACAGGCAGAAGAAATCGTAGTCCAGGTACAGGCAAGGGTCGGTAACAAGAATTCAGGAGTATAAGACGCTAGGGTTTCAGTCAAACAACCTAATAACCAGGCAATGCATCTTAGTCTGGATCTGGTTTAAATATTGTTATTTTGGCGCCAACTGGCGTCTTTGCGCTGGCGTTGCGGAACTGATGCCAGCACGTCCGTCTCAGGCGTTTCCGCCCGCGTCCTTGCGCCAGTGACCGCCGCCGGCGCCTTCGCGCCCGCGCGCATTAGCGCGCCCGCGCCGGACAGGACGCATGCGTAAATTCTCACACTTGCCCTGGGTTTTGCCTGACTTCCAATTTGGTCGGGGCTTGTCGGAGAATCTGTTGCGAAACATAGTTCTGCGTGGCGAGGTTGACCGCTTTGTTGGTCTGTTATTTTGACCTCCAAAAAATTTCCATCTGTGAAAGGTATTGGCAGACCTAGCCCCCCTGCCCTACCTTCCGCCATGTGTCCAGACCAGGTGCTGAGGTAGGGTTGAAGGACGTTGGCCACTGCTAACTAATAAGCACGGATTCTAGATGGCTAGGCCTGTCTATCTCTTCTTTTCCTCACAAAAAAAAACCATTCCTTCACCTCTCGCTGTTTTCTTTATATATATATATATATATATTAGCCCTCCGCTTGTAACTAGGGGCCAACAGGGGTTAATAGTACTGTGCTGCCCTCCTCCTGTGTCCTTTCCAGCGGGACCACACCCATTTTTATGACCACCCCCTAATTACCATGTTCATTTTACAAAATTTCGCAGGTTATAAAAGTTTGAACATATTTCTGTGTTTTTGTTTTTCAGTTATTACAGTTTTGTGCCCTTTAAGCTGTGAGTCTAACATTTCCCAAGGGACCGGTTATCTTATATCGTTACAATTACTTATTTGCTTATCTAGATTGCTTATCTAGATACATTTGAATTGTTACAAATGTATCTTATCTTCTATTGTGGCTGTTGTGGGCTCTCTGCCAAATGCCGATTTAAGTTAGAAACTTTGTTTCTTTTTCTGGCTGTTCAGTGCAGAGAAAAACTGGACTTTCCAGTAAAAATAAGAGACTGCAGGTTGAGCTGTCAAAAGAGCGACTGTCCCTCTAAAACGGGACAGTTGGGAGGTATGGAGAAAATAAAATTTGCATGAATATTTTCTTTGAAATAAATTTAGAGAAATATATTCTATGATCTTTTCTATATTATTGTTAATGGTTATGTAATCTTTGTTTCAAGATTATATAAAATTATCACACCAAAAGCTAAAGCTTATAACATGAAGTATACATACCTTGCATTATCTACTAGCTCAGCCAACGCACCAAACAAAAACTCATGTGTAGTGCTACAATGAAAAATAACATGTAAATAAACGTGGTTTGTTTCTATATAACATTTTACATTACTGACCATAGTTTAATGAGGCTACATTACTTTGCATTGTTCAATATAGTATGCTAAAAAAAAACAACATAAATCATGCACATCCTGAAATTATTAAGAAACAGTTGTAATAGACATTATTGTGACAAAAGAAAACTGTTCAATAATTATTATACATATTTTAAAATTAACATTTACAATATGGGCCAATATGGATTGTTTGCACCAACATTGAGTAAGATCACGTATAGGTTCTATTATCCAAAACCAGTTATCCAGGAAGCTCTGACTTATGGAAAGGCCCTCCCCCATAGACTCAATTTCCATCAAATAATTAATTTTTTTTTTAAATGATTTCCCTTTTCTCTGTAATATAAAACATCACAGGAATGGGGCCTGTTATCTAGGATGCTCAGGACCTGGTATTTTTTTGCCAAAATCGGTTGTTTTGTTAAATTTTGATTGTACTGGAACCAGTTATTTGAGTTTGCTCTAATACATCTGTTAGATATATTGGATCTAAAGGTCCCCATAGACGCAAAGATTTCTCTTGCCGAACAACCGATTTTAGCGAAGTCCGCCCAATCCTTCTAAATTATCGTGCGGTTAGTGGGATTTGAACGATCAAACATCTTACGATTCCTGGCAAATTGGTCTTTTTAGTTGATGGACAATTCGTATGATCGTACGATCGTTTCAAGATAATTGTGGTCTCACGATGACGATCGGATCTTATTAAAAATCTTAACATCTATGGCCAGCTTGACTGTCAATAAAAATCTGACACCGAACTCCTGCTTAAAGACAGAATAAAGATAAACTTGATTATTTCAGAAATTATACCGAAATTTTGAATTTATTGTATTTAGAAAGTTTCTTATTTCAGTATGATGCTTATATTAAAGTTAAATTTTCATTATAGTTTCTTTATAAAGAAAAAACCCTTATCATGTCCCTAGCATTCTGGATAACAGGTCCCATACCTGTACTGTCTTATTATTGTAGAGAAAAAAGTTCAATCAGTGAAATGGCATTCCTGTATTTTGGAGATTTCTGAATAAAATGTGAGAATAAAACAATGGATCCCATACCTGTATTTGGATGGTTTTTTTAAAAAATTAGGATGAAAGGTAACACCTCGTTACATATACCTTCACTTAGGGGGTTATTTATCAAAGGCTGAAGGACCGAATTTCTAATCCCAAACAATGAAGCAAACCCCAAGTAGCCCTGATAACATTGCCATGAAGGATAACTTTGGCTGCGCGGTGGAAAACCGCTTTCACCAGCTTCTAGATGACGAGTCTGATCCTTTAGACTTTCTGTATCAATCTGCTGTAGAGGTTACCCATCGCAAAAAGAAAGAGTTAATGGCTGCAAAGAAAAATGCTAACCAAAAATCAGGAAAAAGGGAATCTCAACAAGACAGGAGGGCTGTCGTTGTTCGAGGGAGCACAGATGTTAAAGCGACTCAACAAACATGGCAGAAGCGCGCACCAAAGAATACGGAAAAAGTTAGTCAAAACGAAAATGTTGACTCGCAAGTTAAAATTGACTGTACCGAACGAAGAACTGCCTTCAGGGAAGTCCGTCCCAATATTATGGATAGATCGACTGAGTACAGTATTGAAAAACCAATGGAAATCATGGACCAAGATAAACAAATGAGAAACTCTGGTGGAAGAGAAGGCATGTGAGGCAGAGGAAGAGGTGGCTTTCCAAGGAATACAGAGAATGACAATTTAAGAGGGAAATCGTGAGTTTGACCGATATAGTGGCAGTGATTGAGCAATAAGACCAGAAGACAAGAGGGGCGGAAGTGGATCTTGCAACTGGGGCTCTATAAAAGAAGCTTTCAGTGCAGCAGTTCCAGTGGAAAAGCAAGCTGAGACTACTGAAACAGAAGCAACAGAGGAACATGGCAAAGTTTCTGAAGAAATAAATGATGATGGATTTTCCCAAGAAATGTCCCTTGATGAGTGGAAATTGCTCCAGGATCAGAACAGGTCAAAGACCAAACTTAACTTGCGGATTTCGAATTTATGTGAATTTACTGTCATAAATTTGAATGTAAATACAACTCGAATGGGAGGTTATTTATGAAAAAAACTTGAATGTCTAATATTCGATGGAATAGTCCCGACCCGAAAATTCAAATTGAATTGAAATCGAGTTTTCCTTCGAAAAAAACCATCAAATGTCAGGAAGGCAATTTAAATTATTCAAATGGTTCAATGGACCTCTGCCATTGACTTGTATATGAAATCGGCAAGTTTTAGGTGGCGAATATTGGAATTAGAACTTTTAACATGGCCGAGGTATGATAAATCTTACATTCAAATTTACTTTAGAGTTGGTGATTTTAAATTCGAATTTGTGAGTTTTGACAAAAAAAATCTAATTCAAATTTACCATTAAAACTTAAATAAATCTGCCTCTTACAACATTTTTCTGAAGTCGGATTGCTGTGCGTTTTGAAGTTTTTTAGATGTGGAGATCTGAATGTTAGTGTAGGGAGAGGTATTTTCAGGAGATTTGCAGGGTTTTTATCAGTGTAAAATGGTAACCTTAATATTGACAAACAGATGAAAGTTGCATTCAACCTTTTCTGGGCATCATTTGGGAGGGGTCTGCTTGTACAGTTACATGCATATTAGTGCAAATACAGTGGGAAACTTCTTTTGTGCCTGATAAATGGCATGTGTCAAGTACAGGGCTCCTATATTCCTCCATGTGGTACGCCTTATTCTTATCAACTGGTTTTTTTTTTTTCTCCATAACTTAAACTGAAGCTTATTTCAAAATACAGACATTTGAAAAAATATAGCTGTATTCTCCCATACAGTGTTACAAATATTTAGGATTATTTTCTTTTTAGTGTTCTCTCTATTTAAGATGTTGAGAAAGTTGAACCTTTGCAGTCCACTTTATTTAGTCACTATTTGAGCAATCTCTTGTAGTATCATTCAAGTTTTTTCTCATATTTATAAAAAACAAAAAATGACATATACCTATGTTTTCTATCGTATTTTCAAAAAAGTTTGAGTAGCAACCTATTTAAGTGCCTATTTACAATGCTGGGACATTTCTCTAGCTTAGAGGTATCCAAAAGAAATTCATAGGCACTTTTATAGATAACATATTTAAAGGTGGCCATGCAGGTAACAATTACAATATTTCCTGAGACCACTCACTTCATAGAGTTTTTTGTAAGCCATCATTCTTTTAATATGATCTCTCCTTCGAACATTTGGTTTGCCGCATATTAGCCAACAAAAGAGACAGCACTGATTTAAAGTTAGAATAAAAAACAAGGTCAAAATAAGTAAGAAAACATTCTGTTATACATCATGTTTTCATTCTCCAAAATTGCTCCAGTTATCCAATTATCTATATGACTCAGCTCACATGTTTGTTGTATCAAGTTATTTTCATGGTAAAGCAAAGTGTACTTGTGTGGCACTATAAAAATATAATTTCCTTCAGTCGAAAAAAAAAAATTTGGGGGCCAGATCAGCAACTTCCCATGGAAAGGAAACTCAAAGACATTCTCAGAGTTTAACAAAGGAAGTTGTTTTTTCATGCTGTGATGCTTTAATTTGATGCAGTTATGAGGAACACTGTGACAGCCTCCTCAAAAATTGTTGCTGTTAGTTATCCAAATTTTAAATAAAGAAAATCCTATTTTAAAATTGGTGCCAGTGTGTATGCCAAAAACAGGAAATTGTTTATACATACCGTAATTTCTGTTTCCTGGTAACTCCCCATGGAAGCATTCACCAATGGGTTAAATTCCCCGTGGGCCAGCAGACAGGACCTCCCCCAAAAGGTTGCACCTCCTTTCTTCCCTCTAAGCTCTAAGTATAAAGCTGTCCTCCAAATAGGGTGGGAAACTCCCTGGTGAATGCTGCCATGGAGAGTGACCAGGAAACAGAAATTACGGTATGTATAAACAATTTCCTGTTTTCCCATAGTCACCCATGGTCAGCATTCACCAATGGGAATTCCCTAAGCTTAAATGAGGGCGGGAAAACAATTGCATAACAGAAGTTTTTAATCAACATAATGTAATACAGATTGGAACACTTTTCTCCCAAATGCAGCTTATTGGGAGGCCAAAACATCTAATTTATAATGTTTCACAAACATGTTGATTGAAGACCACCTTGCTGATTTACAGATGTTATCTGGCGACAACCTGGCCTCTGTCGCCCAGGAACTCACCAATGCCCTGGTAGAGTGTGCCTTCAACCCTTTGGGAACCTTCCTGCCTGCCACATTGTATGCCTTAGCGATGGCTGCAACAATCCAGGAACCGATGGTTCTTTTTGTCGGAGCTTGACCTTTCCTTGAACCATTAGGAATCACAAACAGTTTCTCTGATCTTCTACATGATTCTGTTCTTTCCACATAGATTTTTATGGCTATTACTAATTCTAAAGTATGCCATACATCCTCTTCTGGTGACTTAGGATCTGGCCAAAAGGACGGAAGAATTACCTCCAAATCTGAGTGAAATTTTGAAAAGACTTTCGGTAAAAACCCAAATGCAGGTCTTAACACCACCTTGTCTTCAAATATCACAGTATGCGAATCTGAGGCTGCTTAAGCCGATATCTCTCTGCAGGCCAGGGTTACTGCCACTAGCAGGACTACTTTTAACATCATGTTCCATGATGAGGACTTTTCCAATGGTTCAAATGGTGCTCCAGTCAGAACTCTCAAAACAAAAGGAAAAATTAACCATTGGTTTTACCCTTATTAGGGCATTAAAGAATCTCTTCACTAGTGGTTCTTCTGCCCACGTCCTACCAACCAGTTAGGCCTGAAATCGCCGACACCTGGCCTCTCAATGTACTTAATTGTAGATTTTTCTCATATCCTGAGAATAAATACCCTACCAACACTGCAGGAAATGGGAACAACAGATCCTCTCCCTTCTTTGTGACAAATTCCGCAAACTTCTCCCATACTTTATAATACTGAGAGGAAGTACTATATTTCCTTGACTTTAGTAATAGACTTATGACTTCATCTGTAAGCGAGAGGCGTTTCAACCTTTCCCTCTCAACCGCCAAGCCATCAAAGATAAATGATTGTGCTCTTGGATCTGGATTGCTCCCTGTGACAACCATCCTGGAAAGTTTGGAATTGTCATTGGTTCCTCTATCGCCAACTTCTGAAGGAGAGGAAACCAAGGCCTCCTGGGCCAGAAAGTAATCACTGCGATTGCCTCCACTTTCTTTCTCTTTATCTTCTTCAGTACTCTCCAAATTAATGGAAATGGAGGAAAAATGTAGATTAAGCCCTCTGACCAACTCTGTCTTGGGCCATCCATTGTCCAAGTCCCCTTGCAGCGGAATCTTGAATTGGTGACATGTCTTGTTCTGTGGCGATGCCATGACATCTATCGTTGGCTTCCCCCCCATATTTCTTTGAAAATGTTTTAATGTAGACTCCACTCCCCTGGATCGATCACTGTCCTGCTTAGGAAGTCTGCTTTTAAATGTTCTTTCCCTGGCCGGTGAATCGCTGTCAACCCTTCCAGCAAACTTTCTGCCCATTGAAACAGGGGTTTCACTTCTTCCATCAGTGACATGCTCCTGGTGCCTCCTTGTTTTAACTTGAGTTTGCCACTACCAGGATATCGTCCAGATAATGATATACTGCCAATCCCTCCTTCCTTAGTTCTGTGATGAGTGTCACTAGCACCTTTGTAAAAACTCTCGGAAAATGGGATAGACCAAATGGTAGGCATCTGAACTGCACATGTACATCTCCCACTGCAAATCTCATAAATTTTATGTGCACCTTTGACACAGGTATGTGAAAATAAGCATCTTTCAGATCTATGCTTGTCAGCCGCTCTCCTACCGAGACTGCTTGCATAATGGAAGCTAGAGACTCCATCTTGAACCTTCTTGCTTGCAAGAATTTGTTCACTCTTCTCATATCTATTACCGGTCTTAAGATTCCTGATGCTTTCTTTATCAGAAAAAGTCTTGAGTAATGGCCTTTGAAATTTTTCCTCTGGAAGAACTGGTTCTATTGCCTTTGACTCGAATAGCTGGTTTAAGTACTCTTGTACCACCTTTGTGTTTGCATCTCCCTCTTTGAAGACTGAATTGATGAAAAAATCTTTTCTGGGTACTGACTTGAATTCCAGTAGAAACCCTGACTCTTATCACTTTTTGGACCCAGACATCTTGAATGGTTCTGGCCCAGACATGCAAAAATTCGGTTAATCTGCCCCCTACCATGTTGTGGGCCCTGCCACCTTCATTGTTGATTGGATGTAGAAGGGGTGGAGGAAAAACCTCCCGATCTTCTCGATGTACCTCTAAAATTTTGCCGACCTGATCTCCACGAGGTTTGCCTAGAGTTCCCAGGTTTATATTGCCTGGAGGTTTTAAATGTTTTGTCCCTAGCTCTCCCACAGCTAGGTTCATAGCGGCCTTTCTTAGCTAGGTTCTCCTGTGGAAGAAAAAACGTATACCTCGAATACTCTTTTTAAAATAGGATCCAGCTTCTCACTGAACATCTCCCCTTTGAATGGCAGCTGGCATAGATTAGACTTGGCTGCAGTATCAGCTGCCCAAGCTTTCAACCATAGTGCTCTCCTGGCTGCTACTGATAGAGCCATAGATCTGACCAACAAATGGACTAGATCAATTGAAGCTTCTGACATAAATTCTGTCGCCATCTTACAGTCCAATAGCATTTCCAACAGCTTCGGCCTTTTTACATTCAATGAAATCACATCACCAAGCTCAGACAGCCATACTTTTAACGCTCTAGACACAGATGTTAGTGTGACCGCTGGCTTACAGGCTGCCCCTGCTGCTCCAAATGCTTTCCTCAAATTAAATTCCATTTTTTTTCTCCATTGGCTCTCTAAATAATGCCCCGTCATCCACTGGAAGGGTTGTCTTTTTAGCCAATCTGACTATGGTTGCATCCACCTTTGGTGGCGACTCCCAAAACTTTGACTCTTGTTCAAAGGTCTTCTTCCATTCTGCCATGATAATCTCTTTTATAGACGAATGTACTGGAAAACCTACCGCCTTCTTCCTTGAAGAGGGAAATAGCTTATCTGCTGAAGAGACTTTAGCTGCTTCTGTAGGAAAAGTTAGGGTCTGTCTAACTGCTTTAATCAGTGGATCAATTACCGCAATATCAAAAGTGGATTCCTCCTCTGACTCCACTTTTTCAGGATCCTCTGACAAATCTCCTTCCGAAACCTCAGACAATGATTCTGTCTTGTATGTCTAGGCCTCTTTCTGGAGGTTGATACTTCCTGGAATCCCTGAATAACTGCCTGTTTTATCAGAGGCCAAGGATTCCGCAAACAGCTGATTTTCCTGTGACAAAAAAGTCCCCGGTTCTTGACGTGTTTCTACGGAGGCTGAAGGCTTTTCTGGTGACTTGTCTTTCTTTCCATCTGAGGCAGGAAGGCTGAACACGAGTAAAAATATATTAAAATCAAGCCTTTTTTCCACATAATTGCCTCATCCTCTTCCATCCTCACCTTTCCCTCTGGGTTGGGAGGTTTTCCCAGTCATACCAGGTTCCATTGTTGAACTAGGTAAAGAGAGTAAAAAATTCAGCAACTTTCCCTAAAAGAGGGGTTTCTAGCTGAAAATCCAAAAGGAAATATCACGTACCTGTAACCAGTGTGTGGCAAAATGGCACTTACAGGAAGTGTGCTCTTGCTAAATAGCTGAGGTTGAACTCTGCATACCTCATAATCTTTCTCCCCAGGGAATGCAACATGACTATCCATCCTTGCGCCAGCAAAAATGCCATTTCTTCTGTTTTTTGGCACCACTTGCCAATTCCATTTTTTTCACCATTTTCCATTTTCCAAAATGGCCGCCCGGCCACTTCCGCCATCACTTGCTATGCGTCTTTCCCTTACCAAGATGGCCGTCGGGAAAATGTTCTGACGCTCTCTCGACAACGCGCTCAACTCTGGGGCATATTGGCTTCCCCTAACCCATATGCGAGGAGGATTGCCGCTGTTCCTCTCCTTACAGAAATCCCCTGAAATGCAAGCAGGAGGAGAGATCTTACTCAGGTAATTTAACCCATGCTGACCCCTGAAAGGGGAACTCCTAGGCCTTACCCTTCCCGTTTTTCCATAGTTAGTCTTGTTTCCTAAGACTTCTCTGTCCACTGGCACGGACAGGACAAAAAAGACTGAGGGAAGAACGGAGGTGCAACCTTTTGAATTGTTGGGGGCGGTCCTGTCTGCTGGCCTACGGGGAAGTTAACCCATTGGTGAATGCTGACCATGGGTGACTATGGGAAAGTTTTATATATAAGTTTTATATAATAATATATTATTAATATATATATATATTAATTAATATACTTGGTGTTTTGCGGGCCATTATATAAACTACATATGTAGATGAAGATGGAATTATGCTTTTTTCCGATGTTAGATATTAAATAAAAGTAGGTTACGAGATGCCCCTAATCATCAAAGTGATGTCTGGATTCCCAGCTGCGGATACAACATAGTATTTCTCCCAAATGATGCCATCTGGACAGATTGATGAAATGAGTTGTTTAAAAGGAGTTCAAGCTTTAAAAAAAAACACACACACACACACAAAAATACAACTATGAGGGAGTTTTAGTATTCATCCTTTCCCTTCCTTGGTTTGTACGACTAAAAATATACTATTTTTCTTGCAGTTCTTTTAAGTCCAGAAAAACAACTCTTTAGACACAATTTTGTAGAATTTTTTTATTTTCCAAGGTGGTTTCTTGGTATTATATGGAGTACTTATGGGTTGATGATGTTTCCACTGTTTATGCTGTGATCCAGATTTACAAGGCTGAAAGCTTGCAATGTTGCAGCTAGTTCTATCCCCATTACATTTTCTGGGCTAAACAAAGAACTGCCTGATCTTTACAACGGATTCGCCAAAGCTTCTTGCAGGTTGGATCAGGTCAAAATGAAGGTGTCATGCGAGAAATCTATCGATCCCCATGGATAGGCTGTGTGCGCAAAAAAAATCCCTTGGCATGCTGCATCTGTTCTTTGGAACCAAAAAATCCCTTGGTGTGCAGTATCTGGTCTATGGAACCAAGAACGCAAAAAAATGGGTCCAGAAATGTCTTCATTGATCGCATTCAGAGATTAATGGAAACAATGGAGAATAAACTTCCAGAAAACGTTGATCCTTCTCTAGAATCTGACTATGAGATCAGATGAGTTACATTTGCAGAAACCCCCTTACTGTTATGCACTGATTACATTTTAAAATAAAATTACATTTTCTAGAAACCAATAGTTTAAGCAATTCTCTCTTAATAACAATATACCATATTTTATGTTCAGGTATCCGGAATGAATAAGTGAAAGTAATACAGTGTATACTCAAAACATTAAATAATTTGTTTTTGTCAATGGATGAAGCATACTCACGAGTTAGTATGTAGATATTCAAAAGTCAACTGTGCCCGGTTTAGACTGCTGTAGTTTGTAAATGCCATCATTCACGATGTTACAGCAACTGCCAATGGTAACATACAAGTTCAACCACTCCTACTCTTTTTTTTTTTTTTTCCTTTGTATATGGTGGACGATCGTAAACCACAAGTATCCTCAAAATTAATTCTCTTTCTGCAGATTTTTAAAGCTTTACAATGATTCTTGAGAAAAAAAAAAACTCCAAAAAGTAATCTTCCCGCCTTATATTTTACCGAGGGGCAAAATTACTCCAACAGCATTCAGCGCATCAAAAAATAAAAAAGGCCAAATGAAAAGATGTCCTCCCATTATTTTAAAATGGGTAAGCAGAATAAATCCAATTGCAGTTATCTCCTGCCTTAGTATCTGGAAAAAAAATGAATAAAAATGATCTTACAGAATTTCAAGTACCTTAAACTACAAACAATATTTTCTCTTAAGGTGGCTTCATTTCACCCACAAGAACCCCAAACAATTACACTTTGCAGGGGCTTTACATTTGCCTCACAGCAAACCTCAAATATATCGAATCTATGTGGAATCACAGCCTCTTCAAGTCCCCTCCCAAAGAGAAAATATCTCTATTCACTTCACACTACATCCACTTATATAAAAAGGCACCATTTTGCATACCACACAACACTTCAATTTTCATAACACAACTTGCAGTCCCGGATCGCTGTTTAAGTGTCTCGCAACACCGTTTATATATTTAGCTGGTCGGTTCCTGTCGCCCACCTCACCCAGACGGAACACATCAGGATCACACATCTCATCTCGCGAGACTGTGACATCAAGACTTCAAGGGAATAAGCGCCGTGACGTGACACGTAGTCGCTTGTGGGGAAAGACGCCCAAGGACGGAGTGTATCGGTGGCTTTGAAGTATCGATAGCTGTTAATACGCGTTGTTCTGAATTGCGCACAACAGGCTACGGTCGGCGGTCACAAATATTTCCCCTCATCTTACATCTCCTACTGTTGACATATTTTGTGTTGGCAGCAGCTATACCAACTGCCAGCAGATCCTCTGACTAAAGCTAAATATTGTTTTCTCTGCTCGGTAAAACTATTGCGTCTGCAAGGGAACAGCAAAGAGTAGCCTTGATTCCCCCCCCTTGTTTGCTACGTTATCGACTGCAACAGGCTCTTTTTATGATTTGTATTTTTTGCTTAGGTCCTGGACTGTAAGTATAAAAGGATTGGGGGTTAATGTCTCCCTTCTAGAGGGAGAGCAAACGTTTTATAAAATTAGAACAAATCCTCCTGTGCAGGGGCGATCCTGGCCCCTCCACCGCCTGAAGCAGCAGCCATTGCTGCCACCGCCCCCATGCGCTTACTTTTATGTGCCTGAGGGGGTCCACGAGAGCGACAGAGAGGGCCAATACGCTAGCCCAGAGTGCCTAATTGCGCTCTCAGCGCTAGAAAACTGGAAATTCGGCTCTTAAAGTACCAGGAGCGGCATTTTTGCTGCCCCTGGTACCTAGTGAGGCGCTGCTGCCTGAGGCGACAGCCTCAACTCGCCTCATTGGCGAAGCGCTCCTGGTCCTGTGTCTCCTTTCATCCTGTATTTATAATGTTTATCGCAAAAGAACAGCAGATGTAGCCATCCTGAGTGCTCCTGTTGAGAGGGCCCTGCTAAAGATGAATTCCCATATTGATGGTGAGTTTTCCCCTTCTCTGGATGAGCCCTCTAATCCGTGGATTGAGACACCCAATTTGTGTCTTATTTTAAGTGTGGATCACGCGTGAGCTCCACCCCAGGTAACACACTTCTCTGTGCTGTGTTCATTGACTTTATTGTCTGGCCTGCTTTCACGTGTAAGCAAGTTTGTGTGCGCTACATGTGGGGCTTACTTAGGATGACAAGCGGTAATTTCTTTTCAATAGTGTATCAGAGAAGATGACTCGGCTGCTGAAAAGATTTGCTCTTCCATTTTCTTGTTGGAAGCTTTGCTGCACTGAAAGCGACATCACCAGAGCCATATTTATCTCACGCAATGCAGTGCACATGTTCTCCACTGGAACACACTAGTATATTGCACACCAGCCATGGCAGACACAGAAGATGCATGGGATTTCATACTCGAGACATCTGCTGTTGAGGTCAATCACAAACAACACAAAAGGACAAACTTCTTAACGCAGAAAGAGAGAATCTAATATATCTCGTCTTCACATCTCCTTTTCATCTCTTCTTTACGAAGGATGCAGTACAGCCTTTGAGCTCAGAGTCTGATACACCATAAACAAACAGTGATGACCAACAATGTGCTAACGCCTATGCATGTATAAAACATGCTCAACAAGTACTTTGAATTTCACCAAAGTCACATTCTACGTCTGACCAGCCCTAAAGGTTACCATCACAACCCAGTGTTTTTGGGTTAAAACATTCTACCTCCTCATAGGCTTCTGGTCCATTTGAGGAACTAAAGGTGGCCATACACAGATTTAGTTGGCGCTCTTTGAACAATCTTATCTTAATGATCGTGTGAATGAGCATTTCACTCATCCACAGTATTCAATATATGAGAAGACTTTAGTCTTATCTTTGTCGTGTAGGCTGCAAAATCTTGCATATATTAACAGATGGTTGTCTGTCGCTGTGTTTACTCTCGCAAAAGGCATGCACAGTGAACGACCATATTATCCGACTGTACAATCCACTGATGATTTTGGCATCTCACAACGAAAATTTATAAACCTGTCTGAACAACTGTAGGGCCGATTTTGACCGAACAATACAAATGTTTGCACCCCATCAATGTAACGATAAGTAGACCCTTTTATTGGATCATGCTAAAATCAGTTGTTTCACACAGCAAAATCTGCCCTTGCATGGCTACACTTAATCAAGCAAAGCAGCAAGTTACACAATTCCTAGGCTGACTTCAGAAGTACATTCATTGGTCAAATTAAGCCTTTGCAAAGATTCCTGTTAAACAACCTTCTAAGTATGTATGCCTCATAAAAAGGATCAACTTCTCTCATCAGAATCCTCCGCTATTCATTTATCCTCACTTATATGCTCTTTACTAAAGAATCCTCATCTGACAATTCTTGGTATGCTGACACTGATGCTCTCAAGCAACCTCAGGAAGTAAATACCCTTCAGACTCACCTGTGTAACTCACCTATGTAACAACCTCTCTATAGAGACTGCTGAACAATGGACAGATCTACATAAGAGTTTATGCAGAGAAATTCAGCAGTAAATATGCTGTAGCTTAAGAAATTAAATAGATATGGGATACTTCTCCAAAGACAGATTCAGCAAATTTTCAGGCTCTTGTGTAACGCCACACTTACTACAGAAGATGCAGAATCATTTATGGATCCTGTGGATAGGAAAATTGAATCAGCTCTTCAAAAAGAATTCTTTCATGTAGCAGCTATCTTACATCATACTTAAATTTGAACACTTGCAGCTACTTGTAACTTAATAAAAGAATATTATTGTGGATATCACAGAAAGTAGTGTTTCTTCAAGGCTGTAGAAATAGAGACACATAATTATGTGATCATGGAATTTCTCTAATAGAAACTTTAAAAGAAGAAAACAGAATTTCTCAGTTCTCCAAAAGAAGATTCACACATTGACAATCTCAATCCAAACCTGCTATCAAATGGGGTCCATCCAGGGTTTTTGACTCTCCTTATGCAACACCAAATTTTCAGAGACATTTTTCTGAGGACTGGAAGGACTTCCATCAAAAATCCAAAAAAGCAAGAGATGTTGAACGTTCTGTCATATCTTCTAGACAAATAACTCATTGGTCAAGTACCGGCCACAAAACAAATCCATGGATTTTTAATTCAAACCTATTTGGTATGGGGGATGATGACGCCAGGCCTCTCCTCAACACTCTCAACAAATATATCAAATAATAACAATTTAAAATACAATCCTTCAAATCCATCACTGCATCCATCCCCAAATGACATAACAAAGGTGGATGTAGAGGATACTGTACTTATCTTCACATTCGAATCTAGCCAGATCACTAAAAAAAAAGTCCACTGTGTCCAGCAGTGGCAAAGCAATGGCCAAATCAAGTACTGCAAGTGTTAAGAATATACTAAGAATTTGGGTCTAATGAATTCCTGCATAGAAAAAGTGCCTGATGCCAAATTTCACTTAAAGGACATGTAAACCCCCATGCAAAAATGTAATCACTGAAGAGTCTCTTTGAAATCTTTAAATACCTGGCACTCTGCTTGTTCAAAGGTGAATAGTTAGGCTGCAGCATCCCCTTAATCACTTAGGATTCCTTCTGCTCCGTTAACCCACTCTGTCCCCTCAGGAATTTCCTTTGGCTGTTGGCTAATGAGCATGCTCAGTTCTTCTCAACTCAGATTAATAAACACACCCTCCCGTCTAACAGCCAATGAAGACACAGCATTGCTGGTTCCCATAGAAACTCTGCTGTAGTTATCTGCTCCTATTTTTAAATCCTAACCCCCTCTCGCGAGCTCAGCATAACTAGTGCTCAATCCAAGCAGGACTTCATCATAGTAAACTTTCTGTGTTAGCCTGCATTCTTCAATTGCATGAACTTTACATGGCATATGTGCTGTTTGCAGATATAAATGCACTGATGATGTGTCAGAGGCAAAATGGCCCCCGGGTGAAAGCTATTTGTTTTTTGGGGAAATGTAATGAGGCTGGCAAAAGGAAGGGATGTTTGCAGTACAAATAATTCCATTAGGGTGGGGAAGATGTGCCCAACTTAAATACTTGGTAGGAAAATGTAGGCTTTACATGTCCTGCAGAGCACATTCCTGAAACAGAAATTAACTCAGTCTCTTACGACTTATTTACCTTCCATCCATTAACACAAGTTGCTTATGATGGACACACAAGAGCAACCTTTTTAAAGGTAAGAGGTGGAACCTCTAAGAACCAACACACTTAAGCCTTTTAGGTTGGCTGTTGGTTTAGCAGCATCTTAAGAGCAGGATTCTGGTCTTCAGCATGTGACAACCTGCCTGGAGTTGAACCAGGAACCTGGTGTTCTTGTGCTTTCTGTGTTACCACTGCTCTATACGAGCAGACCGCTAAGGTTGTCTGGTTCCCTCCTATGCTTGCTATTACTAGGAAGAATGGCTTGTTTCACCTGTTGCCAAGTTAGCCATAGGTGATTTATATAAGCCATTTGACTGGATATAAAAACCTCAGACTCATTGCCCAGTATAGGTCTACTTTGCTAGTTCCTGGGTGCAAATTGTTGTTGTTAAACCGTGTTTGATCTTGCCTGTCCCTGTTCTTGATTTGTCTGCTGCCTGTCCTTACCCTTGCCTGAACTTTGAATATTCTTCGGATCCTGATTTAGTGTTGCACTTCTGAGCTGTGTTTGACCTGTGACTTCAACTATGCTTCAGCTTCCTGATTTGGTACTGTATTGTCTGTTTGTTTTTTGACCCGGCTTGTCCCTTGACCACACTCCTTGTTCTTCGTCCTATCTGTATACTTTACGGTTCCCTTGCCTGCCCAGAGCTTCCCCCTTGGTTCTCTCACGTTAAATCCTGGTGGCATCTGAGTAGCTGAGGGCTCCTCCCGAAGCCAAAGGCGGCTGTTATCGACAGAAGAGTGAGCCAAGACCAGGACCTTGGTGTTTGCTCTGGTTTTTGGGATACCATTACACAGCAGAGAAGCACCTTCATATCAATGTCCTACAACTCCGTTATCTTCAGTGCACTGTTGAACCACATATCTAGAACAATTTCATAAGTATCCAGTTGTATGACTGCACAGCAATAGCCTATTTAAACAAAAAATTAGATACAAAACCTAGCTACAGCCATGCTCAAGAATACTTTTTGAGCAGGAAAATATGCAGTACATCTGATGGGTTTTTTTTTTATCTAACACAAATTTCTCTCCTGGTGTGAGTCAAGCAGTGAATTGAAAAACCAGTCAATCCCCAGAAATTAGCACACATAACTATCACAAACAAGATCCAGCACTGAAGCCGCAGACGCATTCTACCATTACTTTACAGGCCTTACTTCTAGATGCATGGACAGATGCTTTTTAAAAAGCAGCAACATGGTCTTCTATGTACCACATTCTATCAACCACAGCCACAGATTTTGGCAGGAAAGTACTATGACAAGTAGTACACTAGTTAGATGCCTGTTTAGTAGTAGTTGTAGTATGACTATGAAGATTTTCATTCATCCAGGTCATGGTATATCTAGTATAGGTCAATCTATAAACAACTGGACTTGCTGAGTAATCAATGAAGACGTTTCACTACTCATCCGAGCAGCTTCTTCAGTTCAACTAACTGGGAATATCTCAAATCCATCAAGAAAAAATATGTTTGGGGGTTGAGGTAGTAATTGAATGAACTGTATAGAAAAAACAGTTCATTCAGTTACTACCTCAACCCCCAACCAGTACTGTGTTGGGGGTTACTATCACAGTAACTACACAGAATCTACACGTCTGTAAATTTCTTCAGATGTCACCTCTTTGAAGAGTTACAATGCCATTGTGATTGGATTAGTGGAAGAGTTTATATGCCGAGAACTTCCCACACCAGTCAGTTAAACTGAAGAAGCTGCTCGGATGAGTAGTGAAACGTCTTCATTGATTACTCAGCAAGTCCAGTTGTTTTTAGATTGACCTATACTAGATAGTAGTAGTAGTAGTAGTAGTGTTGTTTTTTCTATACAGTTCATTCAGTTACTACCTCAACCCCCAACCATATTTTTTCTTGATGGATTTGAGATATTCCCAGTCATGTTCCACTGACAATTGGGAAGAATGGCGAACACCACTCTAAATCCAATAAAAGTTCAAACTCAGGTTTGTAGTTTGAAAATAAGCTGATTGGGTGTGTTTTTTCCCTTGGTGTCCCAAGCCACATTGAAACCAGAAAAAAAACAATAATCGAACACCACAGCACAGAGCAATGCTCAAAAACTTGAATTTTTATTGCTACAAAG
Source organism: Xenopus laevis (assembly GCF_017654675.1). Lineage (NCBI taxonomy): Eukaryota > Metazoa > Chordata > Amphibia > Anura > Pipidae > Xenopus > Xenopus laevis. The sequence continues at coordinate 155,896,208 of NC_054371.1, forward strand.
ACATGCCACAGCATTAAATCCCCAAAGCGTTCAGAAAATTCTGTCTTTAAAGAGACTGTAACATTCAAAATATCTTTTCTAAATACTTTTACTAGCAAATATATTATAGAAATTTCAAAAGTATACGTTTTTTTGAAAAAATTAACCTTTACCGTTGATTTATTGAGGCTGCAGACCACATCTCATAGCATGTATCCGTTCTGCTCCAAAAATGCAGCAAATTAACTTCCAGTTTGAACTGGAAGTCAAGCGGTCGCCACATTGTATTTTCAAGCTTTGCCCTATAAATCAGTGGTAATGTATCTTATTTTAAAATGTTGATTTTTTGTGAAATATCTTAATAAAAGTATTTAGAAGGTATATATTTAAATTGAAAAAACTGTTACTGTTCATTTAATCATAGGCATAACAAGGATAATATATAAACATAGCACCGCCATCTGCTGGCACTTATCCATACATATTATAAAGGCAAAGTAAAACATAATCCAATATACAACCATTTGAAACATAATACAAGATTTTTTTACAAAAATCTCCATAAAAAATTTAAGAAAGTAATAAATTAACCAGTCAAAAGGCAAAACAAAAGAAAAAACTAAAGACTATAAATGCTAGACAAAATGGGTAATGTCAAATCAAGTTTTGAAACCCAAAGGGGTACATGTGCCCCTGTGAAAATCCAATATACCTCATGCAAATTTAATGAGTATTGTCACCCCCTCTTAAAGGGGTCCTCACTCTTTCAAAGATTTTCATAGCTAGCTTAGTCACCCCACGTTTGCCACATTCACTAAAAAGTGATTTACTTTGACTTGTGTTTATGGCACTTACGCGCTCACGAATTCTTTCTTTAAGAGGACAGACCGCACGTCCAACATATTTGGAGTGGAGCAGCATTGACACTCCAATAAATATATTACGATAGCAGTACATTTCAGTCTTATAAACCTTGCAAGTTAAATAAACCCCAATATAACTGGAATTGGATACAGGAAGTGTTTTTGTAAATAGAACATTCAGGAGCAGACACTAAACTAGGTGCTATTTTAATCCTTTTTGAAATATTTTCAATGGGCTATTAGACATAATTTCTTTTAGTGTAGGGTCATTATATAACCTATATACTGGCCGGTTGTCACAGTTACGCTATCTCAGATGCACATGATTTTAGGTGTGGCTATAAGGGGTCAGTCTCTTCCACACAGGTTAGACTAGCACAACAGCACCGCAAAGACCAACCAACACTCACAAAACCCACACAACTCACTACCACCACTCTCCGACTATAGCTGATGAGAGAATCATGCCAAGTACTCTGGTATTAAAAGGATTAAGATAACTGAAAAAACACACTCTTCCTACCAGAAGTCTTAATCAGCACGCAGAGGGCTAAGACACACACCGTATATATTTGAGTATAAGCCGAGTTTTTCAGCACCCAAAATTTGCTGAAAAACTCTACCTCGGCTTATACTCGAGTCAGTACGCAGAAGGCTGCAAAACAGGCTGCGCTTCATGAGCTCCTCCGTGTCCTCTGCACCCCTGATGGGGCCCCGCATCCGTGGGGTCGGCAAGACTGCCCTTATCCAGCGCTTCCTACCGTAAGTACCGGCGCACAGTAGAGGAGATGCACTATTCAGGGGTGCAACCTGCGGCCCGGGATGGAGATCAATGCGGCACCTATTGAAACGCTCCGTTGCCGAGTTGCACTTCCGGGAATCAAAGACAGTGCAGTGATTTTGTCTCCCGCTCCCTGAGATTTTATTCTCTGCAGCAGACTTTTCTTTTCACAGCTTCCCTTGCTGCTGCTCCTCCTCCCTTGTCACAGACTCTGCTGCAGGATCAAATTACTTCGGCTGTGACAAGGAGAAGGAGAGAGCGCTACCAGCAGCTGTGGAGCATCTGATTGGCCAGCAGCACCAAGGAAGCAAGGAAAGAGCTGCTACTATAACATTAGCACTGCAGTCTGCAGCCTTCTCACCACTTTTCCACCCACATGGTCAGTCAGTGCCTCTGTTAAGTTGTCCCTGGGTTATTGTGCTGGTCACTGGTCCACTTTCTAGTTAAAGCCAGAGAGCAGTGCAGGCATTAAATCTGTGCCATTCTGCTATGATATCTGGAGGTATTATACATGTACTTGCTGTTGTGCCATCTTTTTGTGAGCTCTGGGGGTATTTAGTAATAGAGTGCCAAGTCTCCATTCTACCAGTCTATCATTTCTCAGCCTAGGCTTATACTCGAGTCAATACGTTTACCCAGTTTTTCTAGGTAAAATTAGGTAACTTGGCTTATACTTTGGTCGGCTTATACTCAAGTATATACAGTATGCACTCTCAGGCTAGGGGTTCGTTTAGAGCAGGGGTCCTCAACCTTTTGTACTCGTAAGACACATTCAATTATAAAAAAAATTGTTGGACAGCAGCACAAGCATGAAAAAAGTTCCTGGGGTGCCAAATAAGGGCTCTGATTAGCTATTTGGTAGCCCCTATGTGAACTGGTAGCCTGTAGGTATCTCTGTTTAGCAGTACACGTGGTTTTTGTCAAAGTTTTTTTTATAACATCCTGTATAGACTGGACAAAGAATACAATGACCATAACTCCTTATGGCAACGTAGTAGAAAATTATGTATTCATTGGTCATGTTTTTTCCCCACTGGTTCCATACACTAAACATCAAATGTTGTGTGGCCTGCCCCTGCCCAGATATTTCCACCTGATAAACTGAGTACAAAATCGAGTCATGTTTGGATTCTGGGATGATAAATGTGTTTGAGTTTATATTGTAGTGTGACCTCCTCACCACCTTTGAGGGGTCTGGACTTTCACTCCCCCACATGACAGGGCTCTTATCAGTCTTATCTTAAGACACATGTGTGTGGATTGTACCAACATTCTTTGTACCATGGAAATTGGTTGTTTTATCAACAGGTTAGAAAATTTCTGTCGGCTAATGATAATATCTCTGCATGTATTGCCTATCTGCTGATATCAATGGGTGACTGTCACTACTATTTGTTGGACATAACTTTCCTAGTTGTTTGTCAATTAATGGCCAGAACATTGTCTGATTTGTATTTTATACTACTTATTTAATCTGAATGGTTAGTTGTAGGTTGGGAGATTGCAACACACGATCAGTTGTCAACATAAGGATAAAATCTGCACATCTATGGCTATCTTAATTAAGGCTAGTGTCTGGCATCCTGTCCTTCCTGCACCTGGAACAATTGTGATGGCCTAGGTCCAGGCACACATAGCTGATTTTGGCAAAGCCAAGCAAGACTTACCACAAAAATCAGCTATGTGTTCCTGCACCCGCGCCAGCACAATTGTTCCAGGTGTATTCATAATAGGATGCTAATGCCAGCGTAGTGGCTGAGGCACAGTATACGTATTTCAGCAGGCCAATTTTCAGGCCCCTCTGGTATTCGCCTTAGAGCAGAGCATCACCGGTTTTGACCCCTTTACACATGGCTGGTGCCAGACCTTAGGGAACAGAGCCTAAAGTTTCTGGTACTGGAAAAATGTTTTTGAATACATTGGCCTGTTTTATTAACTTTTACAGGCCTGTATCATGACCCAGGTGTTTACAGATAATACTGTAGATATCAATAAACACAATGCTAAATTCTGTATTGAAATTAATTGGATAATCTCAAAATGTCTTATTTCGAAAATGTATTTTTCTGTTTTAACCCAATTACAAGACTGACCTAGCACATGATTGATTATAAACCGTTTCCATTAAATCCATAGGATAGCCTTTTTGACTAAATGTATTCTTTAGGACAGTTGCCTGAACATCAAAAACTTTAAAAAAACATATAAACCCCTCCACAAAAATGTAGTCAGTGAACAGTTTGCTTTGGCTGTTGACTTATGAGCATGCTCAGTTCTTCTCAGCTCAGATTACTAAAGTCACCCTACAGTCTAACAGCCAATGAAGAGATAGCATTGCTTATCGCCATATAAACTCTGCTCTAGCTGTCTGATCCTATTTTTTTTCTCCTGACCACCTCTCCTGAGCTCAGCTTAACCATTACAGTACTCAACCCCAGCAGAACTTTTATCAGAGTATGTGCCTGTGTAAACCTGCATTCTGCATTGCCTAGGTAATTGCCCCATGTTGCTCTATGAGGGGGGCTGCCGTGTGCAGTAGTATTTCGTTAGAAACTGACAGGTTTTATCTATCCCTATAGTTTAGGAACTGTAGAAGAAAGTGTTGCTGGAGGCCACTAGAGGTGGTGTCCTAGATGGCACACTATGCATCTGGGCTCAGCCAAGCTTCGATAAATTGCTCCAGATACCTTTTCAGGTACACCCGCAATGCAAATGTTATCCCTAAAGAGAGTGTCATTTACAACCCAGTTCAGTGTGCAAAGTGCAATTTCAGATGCTATTAGCCATAGCTAATGCAGCATTTCCCCCACAATTTCAGTGTAAACCCATGTATTAGGGTGAATTACAGTTGAAATAATTGTGGCCTATTCATTAAAATGTGTGCAACTATATCTCCACAATAATAGGATTCAACAAAAAAGAAGGAATCATCTGGACGGATTACTTATAGTAACATTAATTATCCTTCTTTTGTTGCTACTTTCATTCATTTGTAACAATCATTGCAAAGTTATTTAAACTTTTATCTTCTTTGTTAAAACTTGTAAGATCAATTATTAATGTCCTTTTATTCCTTAATCAAACACAGCTAAATCCAAATTAGTATTCAGACTGCCGGCTGTAATGAATTTAACCTATTCATCCAAAAAGTTTCCCTTTGTCTCGATTTCAGTAGCCTTTCTTCTCCTTTCAGTTTATGACTTATTTGTTTCAAAACTACCAACTTCATATCTTAAGAATCACTGTTGTGTACTTGTACAAATATTTGGGGACACTAAGGTCTGTTTTCTTTTTGTAGATGCTCTGCAGCCCTACAATTGTTCTGCCCATACATATAGTACATTGGTCATTATGTAGGTTGTAAACAGTTTAGGCATAGGGAGACCCATGTTTGTCAAGGGAAAGGTCAGTGGGATTACTATTGCACACACTCTTGCACCTTTTACTATGGCAAGTAAAATGTGCTGTAATTTTTTACAACAGGTTAGGCACATGTACCAAATTTTTTCTTTGCTTTACTTGTGTGACAGGGTGTCACAATGTTTAGCAGAGAAAGTGCTGGTTGGTGTATACATTGTACCAGAATTCCAGCACTTCATGTGTTAAAAGGCTCCAGGAATGTTTTGGGTTTTACCTGTCTGTGTGCTGATCACACAGGTGCAGTATTTAGGTCAGCGGGCCTGACACAGAGCTCTCTTCCTATATGCAGGCTGCCTGAAAGCTGGAAGGAAAGGAGCTCTGGGAGTGATTTTCAAATTCCCTGAAAACGATGAAACCGTAAGTTCCTCTGTTTTTGCCATTGACTGTGATCATTATATTTGTGTTGCTAGTATAGATAGGGCCACTGAGTGAGATAGGCAGGAGCCAGACGGCTATGTTTTATTTTCGTTTTATTTGTTATTTTGAGCAACTTACAAATAAAGCCTGAGCGGCTGAACAGTTTTATGACACAAACTTGTCAGCACTCCTATTTCTGCTCGACTGATCCCTGCAAGAGTGTGTAACCAGTCACACTTGTCTAACATTTTTTAATTTACTATTTTTAGTTTATCCCGGTCTGTACCTCAATAAATTAGAAGAGTTTTCTTGGATAAGAAACTATTTTATTTCATTTTTAATATTAAAGTATTGGTAGCATGAATTATATAGCTGCAGTGGCTTGCTACTTCATTAGTAATTCCCACGGAAAGTACTAGTAAACGTAGACTAATGAATATGCATTCACCAACTCTTCTCTTTTTTGTATGAATATGAGTAGGAAAAAAAGCTTTTTTTTTAGCATTTTTTTCTACATATGATTTCTTATTCATAGTCTTTATTCTCTCCACTACTAATAACCTTACTCGGTTTCAGTAGTGTTTTTAACATAGTGACTGATATGCCCCTTAAGTCCTGTTTAACTTAAAAATCATTATCCTTCACCATTGCTGGCCCCACAACTTATCACATTGGGCATACGCCCTGGGCCTTTCTGATTTCTGGTGCTGGAAATATGTCAAAGACAAGGTATATTCCTGCCACTCCCTATCCGCACCTGACATACATCCACTAGTGGAGCACAATCCCTATAAGACCCCTCCAATTTTCACTCCAATGGCTCCCTCTTTCCCTCAAAATAAACTGTAGTGCTTGACCCCCCTTTGGCTCAAACACCCAGACATAGCAGAAGCACATGGTAAAGTTTACCTAGACTAAAGCTGGCCACATACACAAGGTAAAAGTTGTACAAATGTTCATTTTGTATGATTTTCAAGTGTGGATTGTTCCGTCATTTTTTGTGCCATGGCAATCGGTCGTTTAGTCGATCAGACAGGTTAGAAGATAATATCTCGCCATGTGTTGACGATATGACAATGACTGTCACTACTATATGTGGGACATAACTTTTGTACGATTGCTGTCTTTCAATATTGGCCAGAATATTGTCTGATTTGTTCTTTTTACTAGTTTATTTAATCTGAATGGTTAGTGGTAGGTTGGGACATTGCAACAAGCGAGCATTCATCGGACATAAGGATATATAGTATATGCACGTCTACGCCAAATTTTACGTAGACTACTTTCAACTGAACTCAGGGTTGGCCCCCAAAAGAATAATCTGGAAAGCAGCTAATCAAGGCTCCCTGATCACCCTTGTTGCCCAAAGGAAGGGAATGAAGCCTGGCACGGGTCAGAGTCAGCAGCAGTCAAAGGTGAATACAAAAGAATAGTCAGGAACAAGCCAGAAATCAGAACCAGGAATCAGATCTCAATCAGGTATGTTCAGTGTCAATCAGAAGACAATCACCTCGCACTGGATTGAGGGCCTTGGCATCTATTTACTCGCTGTCTGCATACATCAGGACGTGCGCAAGAAATTGGCAAAGCGCACATAGACGTGAGTGTGCCGAGAGATGAGAAAGGGAGCAAATTGACGAGCATGCACAGATGATCCAAACCTACACAAGTAATACGAGATGACTGACATTGCCCCTCCATCCCCCAAGGCACGGCCTCAGACTGGGCCCCAGTTTCTAAGGATTAGCCTTGTGAAAGTCCCTTGTTAGCAGACGAGCATGGTCATTACATGCAGGATCCCAGGAACTCTCTTGTGGCAGATAACCCTTCCAGTGGACCAAATACTGAAGCTGACTCCTCCAATATCTGGAATACAAAATTGCACTGACTTCAAATTCTTCGATTCCCTGGAGCTGGAGGAGAAGATGTTCAGCCAACAAATGAATTCTTGAAAACAAATTTAGTAAAGCAACATGAAATAAAGGATGAATAAACCTTTAAAATAAGTGAATGTCAAATTGATTAGGGTGCTATTCTAAGTACTTTTGCAATGTACATTCATTGTTTTCATGTACATAACATGAATGAATTTGGTTACAACAGCACCACCTGCTGGTCAGTTTCCAATCATTCTGACCACCAAGTAGTTAAGGAAGTTATAAGGAGAAAGAAAGAGGCCTGCTCTAATGGAAACATTCCTGGATAGGAAAAAAAATAAACCTTTCTCAAATCTTTCCTAACCATAAGAACATCAGAGCAGCCCTCTACTGAGATTGACCCCCAAATTTTATCAGGAACTGATAATGGATGGAGAAGTCACAGGGGTTTTAAATGAGAGTTTTGAAACTAGCACAAGTCTCACATGAAAAGACAAAAATGTTGCAATCTTTAATCAATTTAGGCCAATAAGAGTCTTTTAGCCAAGTTAATTTTCGGACCCCCCATATAACCAGCTATTGATGGTTGTGAACTAATTGAAGAACCTCCAAATATAACTCTTCAAGGACAAAAATGTTATCTTTGAAGAAAAGAAGGCCAGCCTTGGACTGCACATTTGAAGAAATAGGCAAAGATAAAGTCTCTTTAAACTTGGAAACTTGAGGACAAAGAATGGTATGAGGTTGCTCAAGCGAAGCATCATCAGTAGGATACGTACTGGAAAGGGCATCAGCCTTATGGTTTTGGGCAACTGGTCTGTAATGATATGAAAATTAAAATGGGAGAAGAACAAAGCCCACCTTGCTTGATGAGGTCTAAGATGCTTGGCTGTACATAGATATTCTAGGTTTCTGTGGTCAGAGAAAATGAGAATGGGGTGCAAGGAACCTTCTGATAATGCCACCATTCCTCAAAAGCTGCTTTAATGGCGTGCAGTTCTCTATCAGAGACATCATAGTTTTTTTTAGTGAAAAAAGCTACAGGATGGAGGAACCCTTGGACACTGGATCTTTGTGAAAGTATAGCTCCAATTGCAATTTCTAAGACAAAAGCAGGATCCGAATGCTTGAGAATTGGTGCAGAAGTGAGGAGTTCTTTTAATCTTTGAAAAGCTGACTGTCCTTGGGAAGTAGAGAAGGCATTTGGAGGAGCTGGTAAGATCTGTGATAGGAGCTATAATCTTTGAGATGTCCTTAATAAATGTCCTGTAAACGTTTGCAAAGCCTATAAATCTCTGTACCTACAAACCTGATTTTTAGGAACAGGCCAATCCAGAATAGCTGAAACTTTCTTTAAATTCATGCAAACACCTTGAGTGGAAATGACAAATCCCAAAAATTTAATAGAAGATTTGTTAAACTCACACTTCTCTAATTTATCAAAGAGACCATCGGTACTAAACATGTTAAAAACCTTCCTCATTTGCACAATATGTTCCTCATAAGAAGTGTAAAAGATGAATATATCATCCACATATATAATGACAAATTGATTGTCAAGACCGCCGGGAGCGCGAGGAGTCGCGTCCGCTCCCGGCGGCGAAGATTCCAAGATGGCGGCGCCCAGGCAAACCACGTGGGTTCCGACGCCGGCGCCGTGACGTCAGCGCGGCGCGACGGTCGCAGGCGCGCTGGCGCAAGGGCGCCAAATTCAAACATAAAAGGACGCCTGAGGCGCCAAGATGGCGCCCGAAAATAGAATTCTGTTCCCTGAGAGTTTCCTGGGTTCCCTTGCTGTTTTCCCTGCTTATATCTGCCTGATTCCTTGTTGTGACCGCTTGCCTGGACCTGGACTTCGCTGATACTCTGCCTGCCATTGACCCCCTGCCTGACTCTGGACTTTGTTTGTATTCCGCCTGTCTTTTGACCTGTGCTTGGACTTTGATTATTCTCTTGTCTTACCCCTGGATACCACGACCCTGATCCCTCCTGAGGGGCTTCCTCCTAGATCCGGACTACTCCCCAGAGGGGGCTCCCGGCTCCCTGACATTATTTTCGGGCCATGGATCCTTCTGAGGAAGCCACACCTCATGTCGGACGAGCGCTCCGCGGACTGGCATCCCGCATGGAGGACTACGAAAACCAGCAGGTTCGCATTGGGCAAGCACTCGATGTCCTGCTAGCTCAAGTGCCTTCTACGCCCTCCGCTGCTCCACTTACTGGAGATCCCCCCATGGCGGCAGCCTCTACGAACGCAAGCTACCCGACAGGTGAGCCTCGCATTCCACCTCCCCCTCGCTTCAGTGGGGACCCACAAGCCTGCAGGGGATTTGCCACACAATGCCAAATTCAATTTGAGTTCCAACCCACACAGTTTCCAAGTGAGCGTTCCAAGGTGGGTTATGTGATGTCTCGATTGGAAGGCAAGCCACTGGAGTGGGCAACGTCTCTTTGGGAGAAGAATTCCCCGGTGACTTATGATGTTAAAGACTTTCTCCAAGCTTTTCGCACAGTCTTTGATGCTCCAGGTCGGGTTACGAACGCCCCTGCCCGCCTCTTGCAGCTCCGGCAGGGAAGCCGCAGTGTCAATGAGTACGCTATAGACTTCCGAACACTGATGGCGGAGACTTCCTGGTGTGATGACGCTTACAAGGCCGTATACTACCAAGGCCTATCCATCCGCATCAAAGATGATCTCGTCTCCAGAGAGACTCCTGACACCCTGGAAGGACTGATTGCTCTATCTATTAAGGTGGACATTCGTCTCAGAGAACACCAGGTGGAGAGAGAGCGCAGCAGACGATTTTCTCCCATGTTGGCCCCTCGCTTTCAAAGGCCGATTCTACAAGCACCCACTGTCCCTGTGACTCATGTGTCCACGTCTCCCCTGGAGGAACCTATGCAAGTAGGAAAGGCTCGCCTCTCCGAGCAGGAAAGACTCCGAAGACGTATGGCAGGTCTCTGTTTGTACTGTGGTGGGCATTCCCATTTTGCCAACGCCTGTCCTGCCAAAGCCAAGAGTTTTGTACCCCGAGGTATGTCTCAGGTTTCTCATGTAGGGGGCATCACTCGAAGGCCTCAGGAGAAGTATCAAGAAAATTCACGCAGACTTCTCCTTCCTTTGCAGATTCATCTGGCAAGTAAGTCTATCTTCGAAAGGGCCTTCCTTGACTCCGGAGCAGATGGCAATTTCATGGACGCCTTCTTTGCCGAACGCATGAAGATTCCCCTGCTTCCATTGTCTTCACCCCTGCGAATTACCGCCATAGATGACAAACCCCTGGAGTTTGAATTCGTCACAATGTTCACGGCGGAACTATCTGTACAAGTTGGGGCGCTGCATCAAGAAAAACTTTCTTTCTTCATCATTCCCTGCCCTTCTACTCCAGTAATATTGGGTCTTCCGTGGTTACGTCTGCACAACCCCACCATAGACTGGTCCACTGGGCAGATCTCTCGTTGGAGTTTATTTTGCCTGCAACATTGCCTTCCGCCAAGACCCCTTGAGAAGGTGAATGTCTCCACTGCGGAACTAAAGACTTTGCCCTCCACTTACAAGGGATTTTCCGATGTGTTTTGTAAAAAGTCTGCAGAGTTCCTTCCCCCACATCGCTCCTACGACTGTCCGGTTGAACTCCTGCCAGGAGCTATGCCCACCAGAGGGCGCACCTACCCTCTCTCTCCTGCAGAGACTACCGCTATGAAGGAGTACATCCAAGAAAATCTCCAGCGGGGGTTTATCCGCCCTTCTACCTCTTCTGCAGGGGCTGGGTTCTTCTTCGTGGAGAAGAAGGACGGAGGCCTTCGGCCTTGTATAGACTATCGGGGTCTGAATAAGATCACCGTGAAAAACAGATACCCTCTGCCCCTGATTGCCGAGCTCTTTGACCAGCTGAAAGGGGCAAAGATTTTCTCCAAGTTGGATCTCCGGGGGGCCTACAACCTCATTCGCATCCGGGAGGGTGACGAATGGAAGACGGCATTCAACACTCGGGATGGGCACTATGAATATCTCGTTATGCCCTTCGGCCTATGCAATGCCCCTGCCGTCTTCCAGGAGTTTGTTAATGATGTGTTCCGAGATCTCCTAGGAAGGTTCGTAGTCGTATACTTGGACGACATCCTGATCTTTTCCAAGGACCTTGAAAGTCATCGCTCCCAGGTGAAGGAGGTACTCTCTTGTTTGAGGAAGAACTCTCTCTTCGCCAAGTTGGAGAAGTGTGTCTTCGAGGTATCCAAGATCCCCTTCCTAGGATACATTATCTCTCCAGAGGGATTTGAGATGGACCCCGTGAAAGTGTCGGCCATCCAGGAGTGGCCTCTCCCACTGAGTACCAAGGCAATCCAGAGATTCATCGGATTTGCCAATTATTATCGACAGTTCATCCGGGGGTTCTCTTCCCGTATTGCACCTATCCTGGCCCTCATCCGGAAAGGGGGTAAACCCAGCCTGTGGCCTCCATCTGCCATAGAAGCCTTTCAGTCCTTGAAAGAGGCCTTCACGTCCGCTCCTGTTCTCCGACATCCCAATCCTGCACTACCCTTCTGCATCGAAGTTGATGCTTCTGAAGTCTGAGCCGGAGCTATCCTGTCTCAGAGACACTCCACTGATGGAAAATTGCACCCCTGTGCGTTTTTCTCCAAGAAGTTCTCATCCGCAGAGCAGAACTATGATGTCGGAAATCGAGAACTCTTAGCGGTCAAGCTTGCCCTTGAAGAATGGCGTCACCTCCTGGAGGGCTCTGAAATTCCTGTCCAGATTTTCACAGATCACAAGAATCTGGAGTTTATACAGTCCCTCAAGAGGCTAAATCCCAGACAAGCCAGATGGGCCCTTTTCTTTTCCCGATTTAACTTTGTTTTAACTTATCGCCCAGGTTCCAAGAATCTGAAGGCCGATGCCTTGTCTCGTAGCTTCACTCCGGTGGACCGTGACCCTGAGAGGCAGGAACCAATCATTCCACCAGTCAAGATCATTGCCTCTCTGTATCCCCAATTTGCCGACCAGATTCTGGCTGGGCAGTCTTCGGCTCCTCAAGATACTCCGATTGGCATGGCCTTCGTCCCTCCAGAACTTCGCCTGGCCATCCTGCAACAAACCCAATGCTCCAGGCAAGCTGGACATCCTGGTCCGGCCAAGACCCTTGAACTCTTGAGGCGCCTAGTCTGGTGGCCTGATATCCGCAAGGATGTAAAGGACTTTGTGGCTGCTTGTAATGTCTGTGCCACTTCTAAGCCTAGCCATTCCCGCCCCAGCGGGTTGTTACAGCCTTTGCCGGTTCCCTCTCGTCCGTGGACGCACCTCTCTATGGACTTTATTGTCGAACTTCCTCCCTCCGGTGGGAATACTGTGATCTGGGTTGTCATTGACCGCTTCAGCAAAATGGCCCATTTCATCCCTTTGAAGAAGTTACCCTCTGCGGTGGAATTATCCCAACTCTTTATTAAGTACATCTTCCGCCTGCATGGTTTCCCGGTGGAGATCGTCTCCGACAGAGGCACCCAGTTTACCGCCAAGTTCTGGCGTTCTCTATGTAAAGACTTGGGAATAACACTTAAATTTTCGTCTGCCTACCACCCGCAGACGAATGGGGCAGCTGAACGTGTGAACCAAGCCTTAGAACAGTTCCTGAGGAACCACGTGTCTCTTTGCCAGGACGATTGGTCTGACCTCCTCCCGTGGGCGGAGTTTGCTCATAATAATGCATGTCATTCCTCCACAGGAAGGTCTCCATTTATGGTGGTGTATGGACAGCACCCTCAAGCCTTTCCTCAGGACTTCGTGTTGTCGGACGTCCCGGCTGCAGATGATCTGGCAGCCCATATGCTTGCTATTTGGGCTGCAACCAAGTCTAATCTGGAGAAGTGTGCTCTAGTCCACAAGACTTTCGCGGATCGCCGTAGAAGGCCCTCTCCTCCCTACAAGGTGGGTGATAGTGTCTGGCTCTCTTCCAGGAATATTCGCTTGAAGGTGCCATCTCCCAAGTTGGGTCCGAAGTTCCTGGGTCCGTTCCCCATCTTGGAGATAATTAACCCTGTAGCCATCAGACTTCAACTCCCACCAGAGATGAGAATCCCCAACGTGTTCCACGTCTCCCTGGTGAAGCCCACCATCTCTAACCGTTTCTCTGATGTCCAATCTCCTCCTCCTGCCGTCTCTGTGGAGGGTCAACAAGAATTCGAGGTGGAGAGAATCCTTGATTCCAGAATCTCCAGAGGGTCCCTTCAGTACCTCATCCATTGGAAGGGCTTTGGCCCCGAAGAATGCTCTTGGGAGGGACACCGTGATGTGCATGCTCCTCGTTTGGTAAGAGACTTCCACTCCAAGTTTCCCCAGAAACCAAGTCCCGGTGGTCCTGAGGCCCCCCGTGAGGGGGGGGTACTGTCAAGACCGCCGGGAGCGCGAGGAGTCGCGTCCGCTCCCGGCGGCGAAGATTCCAAGATGGCGGCGCCCAGGCAAACCACGTGGGTTCCGACGCCGGCGCCGTGACGTCAGCGTGGCGCGACGGTCGCAGGCGCGCTGACGCTGGCGCAAGGGCGCCAAATTCAAACATAAAAGGACGCCTGAGGCGCTAAGATGGCGCTGAAAATAGGATTCTGTTCCCTGAGAGTTTCCTGGGTTCCCTTGCTGTTTTCCCTGCTAATATCTGCCTGATTCCTTGTTGTGACCCCTTGCCTGGACCTGGACTTCGCTGATACTCTGCCTGCCATTGACCCCCTGCCTGACTCTGGACTTTGTTTGTATTCCGCCTGTCTTTTGACCTGTGCTTGGACTTTGATTATTCTCTTGTCTTACCCCTGGATACCACGACCCTGATCCCTCCTGAGGGGCTTCCTCCTAGATCCGGACTACTCCCCAGAGGGGGCTCCCGGCTCCCTGACATTGATCCAAGAAGTCTCTGGAAAAATTATTGACAAAATGGCGCTGGTGCGTGGCATAGGCCAAGAGTCATTACCAGATATTCAAAATTTCCTGTATCCTTACCAGGTCATAGGCCCCACTTAGATTAGAGAATAGTTTGACGCGTCGAAGATTTTGGAAGGGTTCAGGGATGAGAGGAATGGTGTAACAATTTTTGACAGTAATTTGGTTAAGTTGCCTGTACTCGATGTAAGGATGCATATAGTGATCCTTCTTTTCCACAAGGAATAAGGCTGCTCCAACAGGAGAAAGAAGGACAAATAAACCCTTTTTTCAAATTCTCATCAATGTATTCTTGTATTCTTTAAACAAAGAAAGTTCTGGTTCAGCTGCAATGTACAGTACCAGTGTGCAAGTTTATTGAAGGATTATGATACTTCAACTAGGGGAGACCACGGATAAGAGGGGAAAGTGGGGAGGACACCACATAGAAAACAATTGTTTCTGTGTGATGAGAGTTTACAGAAAACACTAGTGGAGCTGTTTCACGGATGACCGATCCAAAAGCAAGAGGTGAACCATCAGCATTCTCATTATTTAGGGAAGTTGCTTGAGACTGGTAGGAATTCCATGCTTTCTGGCAAACTCAATGCCAAGAAAACAGTCACTAGCCCGAAAATCTATGATGGTTGATGTTCTTATGGTCCTTTGGAGCCACTGCAGAGAAATGGGGACAGAGGCAAAAAAATAAAATCCCATTTTTACATTCTTTAATGAACAAGAAACCTATCTCCAATATAATTTTAATTAAAAAATGTCTACTGTTTTTATAAGAAACCTGACTGTATACAGTGAAATTCTCCCTTAATTGGCTTGCTCTAACTCCTGAGCAACCATGTAGAGATTCATATCTGCAGAAGTCAGAGCAAGTAAATAAATGGGGAAATCACTGCATACAGTCAAGTTTCTTATAAAAACTGTTTAGATTTTTTAATTGAAGTATATTGGGAAATGGTTTCTTTTTCAGTTAATAAAGAAAAAATTGTATTTTATTTTTGCCTTTACGTCCTCTTTAATGTTTCCAACTCCAGCTGCAGGGAGAAAGATCATGGAGCCAGATTTAAACTGGGATTCTATTTGGATGATTTTTTTTTGCTTCAGCCACTGGTTTTGGAGAGTTAGAGAAAGTTTGTATTAAACAATACAGAAACTATCCCACATTCGATTGCATTACAACTAGGGATGTAGCGAACTGCCGATTTGGTGTTCGCAAACGCCGTTCGCGAACACCGGCAAAAAATGCGAACGTTCGCGAACAGTTCGCGAACTTCGAACACCCGCTAAAATCGTTCGATTCGAACGATCGAAGGATTTTAATCGTTCGATCGAACGATTTTCATTCGAATCGAACGATCGAAGCATTCGATCGAATGCTTTTCATTCGATCGAATGCTTTTCATTCGATCGAATGCTTACAATCGTTCGAACGAATGGAAATCGTTCGATTTTTAGCGGTCGAAGGAATTCGAATGGTCGAACGATTTGTATTCGAATCGAACGCGAACTCAAAATGCGAACGTCGCGCGACGTTCGCGAACATTCGGCGGACGCGAACGGTCGAAGTTCGCGCGAACAAGTTCGCCGGCGAACAGTTCGCTACATCCCTAATGACAACACAGGACCCAGTGCAGTCTGCATATTCTAATTATTGCTATATCTGCTTTCATAGATATTGTTTGACTTTTGCTGTTTTGATAATTTATGATGATTCCTAAGCAGTAGCCCAGACCACACTGAGTATGTGCATGGTCTTGGTCTTGCAAAGATGTTTAACAGAGTTACAAGATGGTGACTCACTGTGCCCAACTTTGAAAGCATAAATTATTTGTTTAATTAGGCTTCTGGTGCAGTAATTTCATGTTATGTTTAGTATACAAAATACAGCAATTCAAGTATAATTCTATTTTAGACTTTAGTTTCCCTTTAATAGGGTATGCTCCCTAGTGGAGGCACTGGTTGGAAGGAAAGAAGAGTTCAAATTATCTAAAGGAAGAGTTGGACAATCCTTGTCCAGATGTCCAGATAAGCAACAATATAAACAAGAGCTTCAACTGATGTCTACAAAGTATTTCTTGTCTTTTAAGGCATCATAAAGTCCAATACGAAATTGGTGTCTAAGTGCTTTGTCATTTCAATCTGTGTCTGCAGCATATCTGCAAAATTCTGCAATAAGCAACAATATAAACAAGAGGTTCAACTGATGTCTACAAAGTATTTCTTGTCTTTTAAGGCATCATAAAGTCCAATACGAAATTGGTGTCTAAGTGCTTTGTCATTTCACTCTGTGTCTGCAGCATATCTGCAAAATTCTGCAATATTATCCTCCATGGGACATCTACCTTGGCTCAAACAGCAGATAGTGGCTTCAGCAGATACATACCTCCTAGGGTTATCATAGATTTGTGCTACAGCACAGAAAAAGTATTAGAATCATTCAGGTGTGGAATTTGGGCTTCCATCAGGCAATGTACACAGGCTTGAGGTTTGCCTGACAACAAGAAAATAATTACCTCGACTTTCACTTGTTCAGAAGCGTAGGTGGGGCTTCAGACAAAATACTAATCAGCCTGAAATTGTTTCCCGTCATTAGTGAATTAATCCAGGAGCTCCACCTTGGGTTCAGTCACAGATGGAGCAGAAGATGAAGCTTGAGGCACAGAAGCAGCAGAAGAAGGATTAGCAGTGGGAGTAAGACCAAAGGAACAGTAACACCAATAAATTAAAGTGTTAAAGTGTTTTAAAGTAATGTAAATACCACGTACTGTTGCCCTGCTTTGGCAAAACTGATGTGTTTGCTTCAGAAACACTACTATAGTTCATATAAACAAGCGGCTATGCAGCAATGGCGGAAATTTAAAAAAGGCTATATGGCACAGGTTAAATAGTGGATAAAAACTAACACCATTATGTTATACAGGTAAGTGAGGATCATGACAACATAATATTAACATGGTCCTCCAACCCTCTAATCTTCAAGGACCTTGGTATATAACCCTACAAGCACACCTTTGACATGGACTTGTCTGACTCCACACACAGCATGGACCACAGCCCTGAAGCTTCTGGGCCACCCTCTACTGTATTTATTGCCAAACCTCGCACTGTGGTTTTGTATACCACAGAGAGTACTTTACACTGCCCCTCTCCTGACAAACCCTTATCCAGGCTTTATAAAAATGTCATGGAGATAATCAAACCACCTTTTGATCAAGCCTATAACCTCTGGACACAGGCCATTCCAGATCTCCACACTGCCTATAATCTCAATAAAGACAGACTTATACAATACAATTTCCTCCATCAGGTTTATATAACCCCTCTTAGACTGAAAGGTTTTGGCAAAAGAAAGGATGACCTGTGTTCCCCATGTAAATTCCAAGATGCTAACTTTATTCATGATCTGGTCTTGTCCCTCTATCCAAAAATTTGGGGCTACCACAATACAATGGAGGCCTTAGCCACTGAACTGGGTACACCACAAATAGTTGACCCAGTGGTCTCCTTACTAAGGGTTATTAATGACATATTACCCACAAATGTGGCCAGAATTCAGCTGTGATCCCTCGTGTTTTATGCCAAGAAGGTTTATGCATTGGATAGGAGATACACCTCCTCTATATTTTTCTAGAGGGAGCTAGTAAATGGGGCTCTCACACTTATTAAATTAACATGAAATAAGGGAAATCAAAGATAAGTTTGACAAGGTGTGGGGAGGAGGGGCTTGTGATTCTCTGGAGCTGTAATCGTACCTTTTGGGTCTTTGTGACCTGCATCTCACAGTTATAAAATGCTTCCATGTATATACATACCTACAATGACTAGCAACAATATCCTGTTCTCTGATCAAGACTGTATTTGAAGCAGCACACATCAACACTACTGTACCTGATATTGATGTATATGGTTCTTTTCAGTTGTAATTTGTTGTATTAGTCTGTCCTTGTCTGGTTTGTTAAAATAAATAAAGCTTACCTATAAAAAAATTATTCACAGCTCCTTAGAATCATGGATGGGTTCTGTCCCTTGCTTTTCTTAATCTAAAACAGCATGGCTCTTCCAACATCAAAAACAACTTCACTCTGGGATTTTTGATACTCATGTGGGATTAAAAGGCAGTGTGTTATGGGAGCTGTAAACTTAGAAAGAAGATAGTTCAGTGAGCTGTTGATCAAATCTAGTTAATATTCCAAAATGTTTTCATGTTTTCACCAAACTTGGGTGGGAAGGGAAGTCTCTCAATAGTTTGATCTTTCCAAAGATTAATATCAAAAGTTCACCCGTCAAAAGGTTTTCCACTGTCATCTTTTTGTGAATATTGACCTGCCCCCCTCCAGCTTGTGCCACAATAACACCTTGTTCCACTTGCATATTGAAATGATGCAAAGTCAAGAAGCAGGGTTGAATGGAGTCATTTCACACTTTTGTGTAAGCGATCAGTGCACATGCTTGGTGTCTGTAATCACTTTGTTAGAAAAGATTTAGATGCACATGATGGTCAACTCTACTCAGCTACTCTGCTTCTTCTCTACTTATAAAGTTAAAGGGCCATTGATTGAAGTCAAGCTGATGTGGTTCAGGGTGGTAGCGCTGAGTGCAACTAGGGTTTGATTAACAAATGAGGGAAAATTGCGGGGGGTGCAACTGTACTCGTGGCCATAAATGAGTGAATGAGTTGGACAAACTTTGGACATGTTATTACATCGTAGTGTTCTCCCCAGAAATATTTTCCATTCAGGTGGGGAATTAATATATGGATGAATAATCACATGAGACTGCTGATTTCTGAAGCTGTGTGTCACGGCCGGCACCCAATACCAGAACAGGTGCTAAGTACCCTGGTCTCGGCTCGGCTTCACCAGTAGTGTGACCACTGTTGGGCTTCGGGAGGAGCCCTCCTCTTACTTGGTGCCACCTGGACTAAACGAGGGGTACAAAGCGAGATGTTCTGGCTAGCAGAGGGGCACGGCAGGTAGAGAGTCTTTTGGGCCGAAGGTCACGGTACAAATGGAGCAGGCAAGAGAATCGTCAGACAAGCAGAGTCGAGGCAGGTGGATATCAGAATCGTCAGGCAGGCAAGGGTCAAACCGGGTTGTCAATCAAGGGGTTAAGCAGGAAGAGTTGTCGTAGGCAGGCAAGGGTCAGGATACAGATTTCAGAATAGTCAGGATACAGGCAAGGTCAAACACGGATAATCAGACAGACGAGATTCAGATCAGATGCACAAGGCTCAGGAAGCCACTAGAAACAAGTTCTATCACGGGCACTGGCTGGGAGTATGAATGGGCCTTAAATACTTTCAAATTTCGCGCCAAAACGTGCGCCAATGCGCGCTGGCGTAATCACGCCAGCGCGCCTGTACCTTTAAGAGGCGCGCCCTAGCAGACCAAGATGGCGCCGGCGCTGGAGACAGGGGAAGGAGCGCGGCGGCGTGGCGGCCGTCCACGCCGCCGCACCACTAGACCACCAGGTAATTTTATTACATTACCCCCCCTCTAGGGGGGGCCACTAGACCCCCAGGCTTCCCAGGAAATTTCTTATGGAATTTCTTTCTGAGTTGATCAGCTTTGATATCATCGACTGAGACCCAGGAGTTCTCCTCAGAGCCATAGCCCTTCCATTTAATAAGATACTGGAGCTTACCCCGTACCAGACGAGAATCGAGGAACTCCTGGATCTCAAATTCAGGCTGACCTTCAACTAACACTGGGAGAGGAACAGGAATATGACGAACTTGAGTGGCTGGTTTGAGAAGAGAAACATGAAAAGAATTAGATATTTTAAATTCTGCAGGTAATTGGAGACGAACAGAAGAGGAATTGATTATTTCAGTTATTGGGTATGGACCAATAAACCTGGGCCCCAGTTTGAGAGAGGGGACCTTCAACTTAATATTTTTGGTAGATAGCCAAACAGAATCTCCCACTTTGTATTGAGGAGCCACTCTACGAGATCTATCTGCAGCTTTCTTTTGAGCAGAGGAAGCTGCAGAAAGAGAATGATGAACTTGAGCCCAAACCTTAGAAAAATGGTTGACAGAGGAATTAGCAGAGGGTACAGAGGAATCAGCAGAGGGTACAGAGGAATCTAAACCAGAAAAAGAAAATGCTTTTGGATGTAGCCCATTTACAATAAAGAAAGGAGACTCCCCAGAGGAGGAGTGAGTGGCATTATTGTAGGCAAACTCTGCCCAGGGCAACAATTCAGCCCAAGAGGACTGGTTATCAGAAACGTAACACCTGAGATATTGCTCAAGGGATTGATTCACTCTCTCCGTTTGTCCGTTGGTTTGGGGATGGTAAGCAGTTGAGAAGGATAAATCAATCCCAACTAACGAGCAGAAAGCTCTCCAAAACTTTGAGACAAACTGAACCCCTCTGTCAGATACAATGTTAACAGGGAACCCATGTAACCTGAAAATATGAGAAATAAACAGATCGGCTAAGGTTTTGGCAGAAGGGAGGTGTGGAAGGGGAACAAAATGGCTCATTTTACTAAACCTATCCACCACCACCCAAATTACAGTTTTACCCAGGGAAGGAGGCAGATCTACAATGAAATCCATCGAAAGATGGGACCATGGCTTCTCAGGGATTGGTAACGGATTCAACAGACCTTGTGACAATTGACGAGAGGATTTAGACCTTTGACAAATTGGACAAGAATTTACAAAAACCTTAGCATCCAGTTTAAAAGAAGGCCACCACACATGACGGGCTAACAAAGAAATAGTTTTGGAAATGCCAGGATGCCCAGCCATTTTGGAGTTATGAACCTCTTCGAGAACTTGTTCCCTCAACTCCTCAGGCACAAACATTCTCCCAGAAGGAGTGTCTGCAGGAGCAGAAGATTGGACAGGGAACAACAAGGTGGAGAGGTCAGAATCCAATGCGGCTACAATCAACTCCCTAGGAATGATGGGGATGCACTCACTAGAGTCAGAGGAGGTAGATTCAAAACTCCTAGAGAGTGCATCAGCTTTGGTGTTTTTAGATCCAGGCCTATATGTTAAAGAAAAATTAAACCTGGTGAAGAACAATGCCCATCTAGCTTGCCTAGGGTTTAGACGTGTGGCTGATTCAATGTAAAGCAGGTTTTTATGGTCTGTATATACGGTTACCATATGTTTAGCACCTTCAAGTAGATGCCGCCATTCCTTAAAGGCCCACTTGATAGCTAACAATTCCCTGTTCCCAATGTCATAGTTTGCCTCTGCAGGCGAAAACTTCCTAGAAAAAAAGGCGCAGGGATGTAATTTGTTGGTAATCGGGTGCCTTTGGGAAAGGACTGCCCCAGCACCCACCTCAGAGGCATCTACCTCCACAATGAATGGTAAAGCAGTATCAGGATGCTGCAAAATAGGGGCAGAACTGAACTCTTTTTTGAGGCGTTCGAAAGCTTGAACTGCCTCAGGGGGCCAAATACTAGGGTCAGCACCCTTCTTGGTCAAATTGGTGATTGGGGCAACTACCAGGGAAAAATTCTTGATGAATTGGCGGTAATAATTTGCAAAACCGAGGAATCTTTGGGTTGCTCGTAAAGAAAGGGGTTGGGTCCATTCCAGGACTGCTCTCACCTTCCCTGGATCCATCTCAAGACCCTTGTTAGAAATGTTAAAACCCAAAAATTGAACAGAGGTAACTTCAAAAGTACACTTCTCAAGTTTTGCATACAGATTATTTTCTCTCAGTCTACGTAAAACCTCACAAACATGATTCCTATGTTCAACTAGATTAGAAGAGAAAATAAGAATGTCATCAAGATAGACCACTACGAATATCCCCAGCAGGTCCCGAAAGATGTCATTGACAAATTCCTGGTACACTGCGGGGGCGTTACAAAGACCGAATGGCATTACCAAGTACTCGTAGTGGCCATCCCTGGTGTTGAACGCTGTTTTCCACTCATCCCCCTCCCTGATTCGAATCAAGTTATAAGCCCCCCTAAGATCAAGCTTGGTAAAGACTTTTGCACTTTTAACTTGATCGAAAAGTTCAGAAATTAGAGGGAGAGGATAGCGATTTTTTATGGTAATCTTATTAAGCCCCCTATAATCAATACAGGGGCGAAGACCACCATCTTTTTTCCCAACGAAAAAGAAGCCCGCCCCCGCAGGGGAACTAGATGGTCTGATAAAACCCCTTTCTAGGTTCTCTTTTATATACTCTTTCATTGCCTGGGCTTCGGGCAATGAAAGAGGATAGGTTCTACCACGAGGAAGAGTTGACCCAGGGACCAGATCAATTGGGCAGTCATACTGCCGGTGTGGGGGTAAGGTTTCTGCTGCCTTTTTAGAGAAGACATCAGTGAAGTCTGCATATGCAGCAGGTAACCCTTCTAGTGAAGTAGTTGCAACTACAGAGGGAAAACATACCCCACCACACATAGTACCCCATTGAACCACCTCCCTTGAGACCCAGTCAATCAGAGGGTTATGCCTCTGGAGCCACGGTAACCCCAAAATAAGAGGAGAGGAAGCACCCTCTATGAGGTAAAAAGCTATCTCCTCACAATGCAAGTTATTAATACACATGGAAAGAGTTACCGTATCCTTAGAGATTACACCTGACCCTAAGGGTCTTCTGTCCACAGCCATTATTCTCATGGGGGCACTAAGAGGAACTACAGGGATACAGAATTTAGCTGCAAAAGCAGTATCCAGAAAATTACCCTCCGCCCCAGAGTCCACAAATGCGGACAGTTCAACAGAGCCCGTAGGCCAAGTTAGTTTAATTGGTAACAAAATTTTAGAGGCAGATTGGGGAGAGGAAACTCCTGCACCCAAATGGAGCTCCCCTTCTCCATTTAGGCTTCGGAGTTTCCCGGCCTCTTAACACATTGGTTCAGAAAATGTCCCTTTTCACCACAGTACATACAGAGACCCATGGAACGCCTGCGTGCCTTTTCCTCAGGAGTTAGGTGGGATATGCCTAATTGCATAGGCTCCTCCTGAGGCAGAGGCACAGAGGGGTTAGGAGATTTCACATTAGTCACCACATTGGATCTTATATTGGTAACCCCAGGGAAGTTTGTACTCCTCTCACCCCTTCTCTCCCTTTGCCTTCTATCAACCTGGATGGCGAGGGACATAAGACCATCCAGGTTAGAAGGCAGGGGATAATTAACCAGACTATCCTTTACAGAATCGGATAACCCCAACCGGAATTGACTCCTTAGAGCCAAATCATTCCACCCAGTCTCCACTGCCCACCGGCGGAATTCGGTGCAGTACACCTCCGCATCCCTTTTCCCTTGGCGCAACTTACGAATCGCGGTATCGGCAGATGATGCACGATCCGGGTCATCGTAAAGAATGGCCATGCTGTTAAAGAAGGTGACTAGGGAACAACGAGCAGGGTCTGAGGAAGGCAGCCTGAGGGCCCAAATTTGGGGGTCACCCAAAAGCAGGGTCATTATGAACCTTACTTTCTCCTCATCAGATTGGAAAGAATGAGGAAAGAAACTAAGGTACAGCTTACATGCCTCTTTGAAAACGAAAAATTTAGTACGATCCCCACTGAACCTTTCGGGGAACACAATTTTGGGTTCATGGGGTTTAGATGAGTCTCCCCAATTGGCAGAGGAACCCACAGAAGGTGTTGGAACAGGAACAGATTGCTGCCGCGAAGCTTGCGTACCCTCCAGCTGTCGGGTTAGATTGTGGAAACCTTGCAGGAGGTAATTTTGCTTCTGTTCATGATCCTCCAAGCGCTGTAACAGAGTGGTAAGCAGCACTTCGGTGGTAGTTGGAGGAGCAGCAGCGGCAGCAGCTTCATCGTGACTTTCGTCCTCCATGGCCCGTGATAATGTCACGGCCGGCACCCAATACCAGAACAGGTGCTAAGTACCCTGGTCTCGGCTCGGCTTCACCAGTAGTGTGACCACTGTTGGGCTTCGGGAGGAGCCCTCAGCTTACTTGGGTGCCACCTGGACTTAACGAGGGGTACAAAGCGAGATGTTCTGGCTAGCAGAGGGGCACGGCAGGTAGAGAGTCTTTTGGGCCGAAGGTCACGGTACAAATGGAGCAGGCAAGAGAATCGTCAGACAAGCAGAGTCGAGGCAGGCGGATATCAGAATCGTCAGGCAGGCAAGGGTCAAACCGGGTTGTCAATCAAGGGGTTAAGCAGTAAGAGTTGTCGTAGGCAGGCAAGGGTCAGGATACAGATTTCAGAATAGTCAGGATACAGGCAAGGTCGAACACGGATAATCAGACAGACGAGATTCAGATCAGATGCACAAGGCTCAGGAAACCACTAGAAACAAGTTCTATCACAGGCACTGGCTGGGAGTATGAATGGGCCTTAAATACTTTCAAATTTCGCGCCAAAACGTGCGCCAATGCGCGCTGGCGTAATCACGCCAGCGCGCCTGTACCTTTAAGAGGCGCGCAGGAGACCCTAGGAGACCAAGATGGCGCCGGCGCTGGAGACAGGGGAAGGAGCACGGCGGCGTGGCGGCCGTCCACGCCGCACCACTAGACCACCAGGTAATTTTATTACACTGTGTTAAGCTGAAAGCTGACAACATCATGGTGCCCATGGTCATAAAGCAGATGCAGAACAGCTTTGTAATGCCTATGTTAGCCCAAAACACACACAAACCTGACTTCTTTAACGAGGAGTATAGGTCCTACAGGAATGAATTTAGTGGAAAAACAATATATTAAACAATTCACTGCATCTTTACTCTCACATAATTGCCTTTATAGGCTGTTTGGGCTGTAATTTTCTTGATATTTTGTCTTCTGCATATGTTGAACCTATCTAAATATATTTTAGTATTTAAAAAATACATTGTTTAACTGTATATATTCACTACACAATGTTTAGTGATATGGAATAAAATTATTTAGTATGTTGTTTGCATTTACAGAAATGCATTGGATCACTTGAGTACTATAAAAAAACAGCTCATTACATTGCTGGGAATCTTTTTCTACTATTTGAAAATGTTTAATGAAAATCTAAAATTAAAAGAAACAGAGGATTGACATGAGATATACTTTGTTAGATAAGAAGGGGGACAACATTAATTTCTTACATTATGCTATACTTGTTACTCTCCTCCAGATCCTGGAACAAGAATACTATTTTCAGAGCCAGAGCATGGTACAGTAATTTAAATTATTAATCTAGAAGAGGATGCTGCTGACAGTAAATGCAAATAAATCTACCCATTAATATTAGTGTAGTAATATATAACGTATAATCTACATGAGCCCCCCATAACGACTAAATTGGCCTTTCTAATTCATTATTATGTAGAGCTTTTCCAAAAAGTCCTTAAAAACTAAATCTATAGAGATCCTTTAGAATTGCAGTTAAATTGAAAAACAATATTTAAACAATCCACGTACTGTTATTATTTTACTGCCTCTTTACTTTCACTAAATTGCCTTATTAGGCTGTTTTGGCAGTAAGAAGTCATCTTGACATTGTGCCTTTTCTCTAGATGCTAAAGCTTCCTAAAATGTATTTTAGTATTTCAACAAAACAGTTTCTAACTAGATACATCCTCTGCTCTAAAATATGCATATAGGAAAAGGGAACGTTTTACTCACCACTAAACAATTCAAATGTATTAACTAGAGGGGTGCAATGTATGAGGGTGTGACCACAATATTCATATGTAGAGACCCTGAGATTTGGTTGTATTTATCTCAGGCATTTCCCTTGCTAAAGGACACCTAAGGGCCCTTTAGTTAACTCAGGCAGCTATGTCCCTTGCTGGGTCCAAATTAGTTCACGGAGATTGTCCACTAGATGGCACTGTGTGTCAATATAAAAGGGTTTAGCACCATGCGGTCTGGGTCTGTCCTGGGACTTTGCCTCACTGTGAGGTACTACAGGTCCTGGTCTGCTGGGAAAGCTAGTTAAGTGTAAGATAGTGATAGTAATATAGTAATAGTCGGTCTAGGAGTGAAAGTCAGCACAGGGTAGCTAGTGAGCAGATGTGGCTCCAACGAGGAGAAATAGTGGGGTTAGGACCCCATGGTATTTGAACCACTAGAGCAGGGACTACAGTGCGTGAGTTGAGGACCAAGTCCGGTGCCAAGATACAAGACCCCAGGCTGAGAAACTCATCCCTTAGTGCTTCACCAGAGGGATAGTGCCCAGTGAGAGTGGTAACTATTCCCCAAGTCTATTGTTGCTGTTACTTTGAGATCTATTGAATATTAGCCCATCTGATGTACCTTGTACCCCCCTGGAGTGAATACTACTGTTTGAAGCTACTCTATGATTACTGTGAACATCAAAGTGCTTGTGAACTACGACCTTGCCACTGTTCTCTGTTAATAAACCAGTTATAGTTTACTGCAAATAAACTGTCTGGCTGAATATCCTGCTGCATTGATCTACACCAGGTATCGGGAGTTGCAGGGAGTTGCACGGGTACACTGGGGGTCCAGGGCACACTACAAGCAGTTTTAGCCTGGTCACACACAGCCTTAATACACAGCAGGGCGGGAACTAGGGGTAAGCAGAAGAGTCACGTGCCTAGGGCGCAAAGGCAGAGGGGCGCCAGGCACGTACCTCTTTTGATGCTTTCCCTTAGTTCGGACCCATCTGTGGCTGCAGTTCCTGCTCAATGACGATTGTGCGCTCTTCCGCGCATGCGCATTTGCGTGGCACCGGTGCTTTCGTGCATGCGCACTCACGCAGGCTCGGCACTTCCGCGCATGCGCAGTCACGATTGGGAACGCCGTAGTCGGCCAGGTTGCCTTGGGCGCCTGGTCGACTTGGCCCGGCACTGATACACAGCAAAAGCTACACCTACGGGTGCGCTACACATACAAAAACAAGAAATCCTCTGCACCCATATAAATTTATTGAGAATATTATGACATTTTGTGGATATAGCTACTAAAAATGGCCTCCGCTTTATGTGTGTGTAATTTTGTAAGTGAAAAACAGTAAAACAACTTTTGCAGGTATCATTTATTTGCAAATGTTAATGTAGAGTTACATTTGATATCACCAACTTTAAAATATAGGAACAAAGGAAATAATGCCCAACGATAACATTGGTTTTGCAAGGTCCCTGATGCTAATTACCTAATTAGGCCTTAGTAGCTATTTTGAGTTGACAATTGCCAAGCTTTATAAAAATCTATGACACCCCAAACTTTGGGTTGTCATTCATGAAGGTATATGTAAAATGCCTGCTAATTTTGGTACCAACCATTTTGAATATTAACTATGTAAATACCGCTTAAATTGGCACCAAAATTCAGTGTGCAAACAAGCTATCGCTACCAAGTGTCCATTAGTATATACCAGCTGCCAAAAGAAATTTTATTCGCATATGAACAGCTCACCCGAAAGTGATGGTGACCCGGGTGTATGTACTGCCCTTAAGTTCACAATGCCTTAAACAGTATTAAGGGTAAATCGTCCAAAAGAACTCACCAGATCCAACGGATGGCTCGGGGGGATCGCCCCAAGCCTGTAGCTGTAGGTGAGTCACAATCAATTTTCAAAAATAGACGAGCACTCCGTTTCTATCCGTTCAGGTTAAAAGGTAACTTTTATTCCAACTATGTTAAAAACATCAGATCCCTTTTAACCTGTACGGATGGAAATGGAGTCATTCATGAACCATTGGTTCCCCTACGCAACTGAAGATAAAGTTAGCTGATGCCTACAAAGCAGGGGAGGTTACAAAAAGATTGCAAAACACGTTGGGTTTACAATTGTTCATAATGTAATCAATAAATGGCAGATAAGGAAAACTTTGGAAGTGCTGGGAACTGTGTGGGGGTTATGGGGCAGCCAGTGGCACAGGAAACATTGGAAGTGTAGAGGTAAGAATGGATTTCACTGAGTATCAACAAATTCTGGATGTCAATGTGAAACAGTCATCCAATAAATTGAAGCTGAAAAGGGATGCTTCCTACAACATGACAATGATCCTAAACCTAACTCTGAAGCCACCATGAACTACCTAAAGAAAAGCAATCTGAATTTTTTGGAATGGCCCTCATAGTCTCCTACATTAAACATTGCTAAAAATATGTGGGTAGATTTTAAAAGTGACTGATGGCCCAAGACTATCTCAGAATTTGAGATTATCTGCAAGGAATAGTGGGCAAAATCCCAAGAATTTAAAGACTTTTAACTGCATAAAAAAAAGATGTAATCTGTGCTGTACACACAAACTTTTGTGAAATTAAATGAAACTGTGCATTAACATTTGCAAATATGTCAGTTTTTTAACACACTAAACATATAATTTGGCAAGGGATGACCAAACTTTTCTATTAAAAAATACTATTCAACTATGTACATATTTATTAAAGCTGATTTGCACTTTATGGGCATTCTTTGAGTAAATATGAATACTCCAGTTATGTAACAATGTATATGACTAAATTCCCCCCAAAAATTAAAAGTTACAATAAATCAAAAATTATATAAACCATTAGAATATTTTTTTATAAACATGAATATACAACTGAACTGTACATCTCTATGTCCTATGAGCTTGTCAATATACAAAAATGTATCGTTTGATGGAGATTCCTAACTTGTATAGATAAAAAAAATACCCATACTTTATAATGCAATGCTAAAAAGGCCCTTAAAGGGGCAGTATACCCCCTTATTTAACATGACTGCAATGAATAAGGCTTGTGTCAAACATACATTTGCCTATTGTTTTAACCAGGAAAAGTCTATGGTTTTTGTTTTTTCTTCAACTAAACAGGAGAACCAGGGAGACTGAAGCTTCACCATGTTTGGTTGTTTGGTCATTGCAAGGTATATAATTAGACATTTAATTAAACAATAAACCTATAGACACTGTATCTGCCACAAGTTCTTGGCTACAAATATAAAAACATCATAAATATCAATGCAGAGAGTCTCTTGAGCAGTTTAGTGAGCAAAATGTATAGAATTACCCAAACGTAATTCCCAAAATATAGCTTGTACATTTTCATAGGTGACACTTTATTTCAGAAAAGTACAAATTAAAATGGGTCATTATTTTTAAGGGTCAGTCCACATCAGGAGATTCGGGGAGATTTAGTTGCCTGGCGACTAATCGCCTCTTCTTCTGGGCGACAATCTCCCCAAACTGCCTTTGTTTGTCTTCCCATCCGATATAATGAAAAGTCGCCTGCGCTGAAGCACTTCGCCCGAAGTTTCCTCGTGAGGCAACTCCAGGTGACTTCGGAAAACAAAGTGACTTTTCATTATAGCGGATGGGAAGACATGCAAAGGCAGTTCAGGGAGATTGTCTCTCAGAAGAAGAGGCGATTAGTCGCCAGGCGACTAAATCTCCCCGAATCTCTTCATGTGGACTAACCCTTAATGTTTGCATTCCAAACTACCATGGTCAAGTCTTGACCATGGTTGACATTTTATATTTTCAGAAATTGACTTAAAACTTGCATTTTACAGCATCTTATCTTCCATGTTTGCTTGTGTACAAAGATAAAATATGAATGCCAAGAGTCTACTGAACAGTACCATGTCCAATGCATAAAAGTGCATAAACCTTGCCTTCAAGAATCTTCTAACTTATTTATGGATACAGGTGTAAAAATCTTTCCTTCATACGAAGAGTATACCAGCGCTGTAAGCTTAGGGATAGACAACAAAAAATACAATATAGTGTAGTATTTCCAAATAAGGTTTGCACCTCTTTGTGCAGCTACTATATGGTGTGATCAATTATCTTCCACCAAGGGATTCAAATGCCCTTTTTACTAATATACGCAACCACCTCCTGTATGGGGTAATGGGTACTTACAAACGTTTAGTTTTGCCACTAGCATATAATGTGAATCTTTGTCCCAATCCTGGTTGTCTTTAGACCTCTAAAAAGATATGCTAAAATCGTGTAAAAACTTCTTTAATATGCGCACCTCGCCCCCCTCCTGGAACGCACGCATAAAGTTTCTACTGCGCATGCGCATCCATGGCCAAGACCCGTCCACAAAAGGCGCACTTGCGCAGTAGAAACTTTATGCTAATCTCGTGTTATACTAAAGCGGCGGGTTGCCATGGAGACGCGTGCGTTCCAGGAGGGGGGCGAGGTGCGCATGTGCATCCATGGCCAAGACCCGTCCACAAAAGGCGCACTTGCGCAGTAGAAAGTTGTAAGCCTTGAGGAAGTCGCATAGACGAAACGTGTCGGCTGAGCAGTGACGTCATCAGGGGGAGACCACGAGCGCGTGTCCCACTAACAACGCCAGGCAACTAAACATCCAGAGTGGAACGCAGGACCGGAGAACCCCAAGACGAACTGTGTTATGCTTATTTTAAGCGCACATATGTGAGTGCAATCTGTATTTTTATCCTTTTATTATATTAAAGAAGTTTTTACACGATTTTAGCATATCTTTTTAGAGGTCTAAAGACAACCAGGATTGGGACAAAGATTCACATTATATGCTAGTGGCAAAACTAAACGTTTGTAAGTACCCATTACCCCACACAGGAGGTGGTTGCGTATATTAGTAAAAAGGCACGGATAAAGGGCATTTGAATCCCTTGGTGGAAGATAATTGATCACACCATATAGTAGCTGCACAAAGAGGTGCAAACCTTATTTGGAAATACTACACTATATTGTATTTTTGGTTTTTTGTTGTCTATCCCTAAGCTTACAGCGCTGGTATACTCTTCGTATGAAGGAAAGATTTTTACATTGTGGTTGATCTGAGGGAGAACAGATCCTTTACCGGCAAAGGGAGTGAACTGCAGAAGCTTTGGATTTTATTTATTTCTTATGGATACAGGTGCTGATATGCACAAGTGCAGTTTCTAGTACCAACCAATCAGCAATTTGTTTTCATCACTGAATTGCACATTAGTAAATGAAAGAGCTTATTGATTAAGATGGATACTACTGTGCAGTTTAGCAATTTCTCATTTTGCCTTGAGGAGCTATGTGGTATCTGTCATACTATACTGAATAATCCCAATAGTCTTCTTCTTTCCATGTTGGCTTAATATGGTGACATAAAAGAAGGTGTGTTTGAAATATGCAGTGTCATGTAAAACATTTTCTCTCCTGCCCTGTTCATTATACTGGCCTGTATGCTGGGGTTTCAGGCCCTGAAGCTTCTTACTATGTATACATGATTTAGGTGGGTGTACAGGACCTTTGAACTGGTGGTTAGTTGAAGTAGTAATGTGGATACGTCTAGTATTCCTTATAGGGGGCCATACAGGTAGCAATTTGGATGCATATTTTTTGAACTGCAGTGGAGATGAGAAGTGAGTCAGTATCAAAAAACAGCAACAACAACAGACCTGAGCTGTATTTATATATACTTACATATTTACACAGTTTCCGTGTTAAACTGGATTGTATTGGATTTACTTGCACTTCTAGTAGGGATAGGGTATCTAAAACCTCCCTTGTACTTACCCAAACTTGCCAACTCCCTGAATCTGAAGGTAGAAGAAATTTTACATGGGACTCTTTCTCTCAGGTGGGCTCTCTGTACTGGTGGACAGGGCAGCCATCAGGGGGGGACAGGGGGGAGAGTTGTAGGGGGCCCCGAGGGTAAGGGGGGCCTGGCCACGCCACACTTACTTGATTAGCCGGGCCCCCATCTTTCTGAGAGCTGCAGACTTCAGGAAGGCATGGACGTTTAAGGGGCCCTGGCCACCAATTTTGGCCACCAATTTTTTTTTCTCATGTGGGGTCCTAGCCACCAATATTTTTTAATGGGGGGGCCCTGACCACAAATGTTTTTTTATGGGGGGCCCTGACCACCAATATCTTTTTATTTTTTATTAACATGTGGGAACCCTAGCCACCAATATTTTTTTTTTTTACTGTGTGGTGGGGGGCGGACCTGTGGGGTGGGGAGGGCGGACCTGTAGGTGGGGCTTGCAGTGGATGCAGCCCAGGGGGCCCAGGAAATTTTGTCGTATGGGGCCCTTCGATTTCTGATGGCGGTCCTGCTGGTGGAGGAAGGGCCAATCAGACTTACACACATAGAACTGATGTTTCAAATAACTTGGACACCAGTGATTCTTAAAACAAATAATAAACTGTTTATTAGCTGGATCTAATACAGTTTGGTTAATACATAACAAATGGTACACATTCAGTGACTTCATAACTACTAAAAACTTTTGATCCTCTAGATGGTATTCACACAGGTATAATATTAGCAAAACCCAGAAGTATCACTCACTAGTCCCCAGTGCTTCCGAATACTCACAGTGATTAATTACTACAGGAATCTCCTATTTCTGAGCATAGCCACTTGAGTCATTATGTTGAGAATTGATACCTCAGGTTACTAACTTTCTTGGTGTCCTCGTTGAGCATCTTGTTTCTCTACTATCTGCCCTGATTCTGCCTCTCACTCCTACAGTGAGCAATTACAGATCTGTCCTGACACTGTCTTCTTGTACAGAGGCCTACCTCCACCTCAGGCTCTCCAGCACCAACCACTCCCTCAAGCAAGTGGGGTTCAGAAAAGACCAAGCACATAGTGGCTTCTCTTTTTAAAGGGGACCTGTCACCCAGACATAAAATGCTGTATGAATGTCCCTTTCAAATTAAACATGAAACCCAAATGATTTTTTATTAAAACTTTCATACCTTTTATAAACGTATTTAAAAATATCAGCTGCCAATCATGTATTGTCTTTCCCATCACTATGCCAGAGGCACAGCAATGACTTGCACAGTCATTTCTTCACTTTATAGATGTCAGCGCACTCCACTTCTGCTCACTGTCTATAACTGATTAGCCTATGCATGGGCATGTGCATCAGGTCCTCCTTTCTGGTGCATACAATAGATTTTGAGATACTGCAAAGTTTACCTTGATAACAGTTTCCACAAAACGGCACCTGCTTATATGCCCAAATGTGAATTCCAAATGATGAAACAAACACAATTTTTAATATGTAAATTGTTCTTGATTAGTATAATACCACAGGGTTTGGAATTATTTCTTAGGGTTACTTAAGTTTTGGTCAACACAGTTCACATGCATAAACAATTCCTTTCAAATGCGTAATTTAAAGGGGAACTCAGGCTTCCAAACCAAAATTTGATAACAAGGCCCTCATAGAGAAACCCCTAATATACCCATCACAGTTACCTGTTTTCTCAAAAAGTAGGAATAAGTGCAATTTTCTATGCTGAAATTGTAACAGCTTCTCCACAGTTTACAGACAGCATGCAGGAACTACATAACCCACAATGCATTGCACTGCGATGTTCCATTCCATATTGAAATCACGTGTGCAGGGAATTGCAGGGTTTGGAGGATACAGGTATAGCTACTGCATGAGATCTAGCACGCATTTAGTTGCGTGTGGCACTACAGGAGTCCTGTGCCTCCCCTATATAGGAGAGCAGGTACACTTTAATATGGCTTGCTTCCACCCAAGGTCAGGACAGGCTGAACTGTAATACCCCCTACCTGGGAATACACATAAACAGTGCAACGGTTGATGGATTTATTTGGCAGGACACTATACCTTTAAATTCCAGTGATACGAGTAGCCTGCCAGCCAGGAGCAACTTCACTCAAATAACACAGCTGATGATCTCTGAACTGCTGAAGGGAATCCCTACTTATGTGGCAGTTGCTTCAAAGTCCTGAGAAGGACTCCCTTTGGTTTTCCATGCCCTGAGAAGAGCACACTTTGCTCTTTAGAGCACTGACAAGGACCCCCTTTCCTTCCGCACCCTAAAGAGAGCACACATTTCTGCCACTGGGGTTCCCTATTAACTTTCCCCCACAGAAACTCTGGGAGTATGCATACTTTGCTTGTACTCTGCTGCTTCTCTCTCCCAGCAGCACTTTCTCTCTCCCTCTTCCTTCCTGTCAGTGCACAGAGGGTGGCTCACAGAGGGTGGGGCTCCTCCCCCCTGCTTGCACAGAATCAATACAGAGGAGAGACAGTGTACACACCTCTCCTACACAGGTTAAGAGCAGATGGCTGCTGATACAAAGTAACAATAGTCAGCCAGCTCAGCAAAGTAGTCAGACAGATCAGCAGGAGAGCAGGGGACTAGGCTTAGGGAACTGTTCCAGGTGTATTTTGCTGGGTACATCCCTATAATATCAAGCAAACAAACCCTCAATTTACACTTTGCTTCCAGTTTCTCTCAGGGTCTGGGCTTTGGCCGCATGCTTTGTCTGTTATATTGTTTGGAACACACATTTCATTGTCTGCTTGAACCTTTGTGGTCACATGGTGTTGCTGGGGGACCAGCAGTGTGGTATAAGCAGTACCTGGCACAACACCCTTTCGTGTTTTTTCAAAACCAAATAATACAGGAAACTTTTTTTGTTTATATGTCTGGTATGAATTAACCTACTTCATTAGTTTGACTAATACATATATGCCTGAGAAAAACAGAACAGCCAGCAAGCTATCTTGACAGAGTGAGGTTTGTCATACATGCAGACAAACAGTCAAGCTATTTTACTGCTCAAACCGTTGCCACTGACAGTTTCAATTTGAAATATTCCTATTTACCTGCACATGACACTCTTGACTAGGGTAAACTACAAATCCCGAACAGTCTTGCGATAGGCGTGGGCGTGGTGAATTCAATTCGCCCAATCCCGAGGTGGTTGGGCGGGCTGATCGTGTATTCTTGTGTTTTGATTGGTCTTCAGATGCTAAGGGCAGGGTAAATGCTTGGCGAGTACCGGAAACGTTGTGATTTGAAGTTGATGTGTATGAAGAGTTTGAGCTCAGATGAGAGTGGCAATTGCAAGTAGTGGTTGTGTCTCTGGTAACCTGAAGGCAGAGCCACCCACGATACAGAATTATGTCTGGTGAAAGGTTCTCCTATATGGACGAGGGTACCTTACGCAAGCTTGTGAGTATTACAATCGTACGGGACGGCGGTCTCATCCATCTTTCACTGGCAGTCTAGACTAGCACTAGTAACTCGCGGAACCTCGTGTGTCAGTGTCTAGTCACGGGCTCTTGTCGCCAGGAACTCTTGTCACTGCCTTTGTGTCTGGCTTTATGCGCTACAGGTGCACAGTTTATGATGTGGCTGCCGCTTCTGCTCTGTGTGTGTGACAGTATAGACACCTCGGGAGACTCGCATTATCTTGTCGCTCATTTGTCTTTGGGTACCAGGCTGTTGTGCTGGGCTCAGGAGATCGGCACGTCATTGCCGCTTCTTTTCTCTATTGTGCGTTTGGGGCAGAGTCTGATCACACTCATTCCCGGGTATCTTCGCCTGAGGGGCCGCCGCTCCCCTACGAGTCGCAGCGACTAATGTCTGAATCAGCTCCTCTCCTGGTTCCATTGAACCTGACTCCTTTGTGCTCCAAATCTGCCTGTCCCATGTGACCGGTCTCTGCTGGTGATTCAGCTGTCTCTCATGGAAAACCTTTCTCTGTCTCTCACTCATCCTGATGACTATACAGTGTGCCATTAACATCATTGCTTGTCATTATTTTCTATCCTCCACTGTTTAGCTACATCTCAATATGTGACTCTTTTTAATGTACCATGTGTGTTAAAAATGTCTATACATTAGTTAAAGGGATTGTTTACCTTTTGAGTTCATTTTTATTATGATGTAGAGCATGAAATTCAATTTGCAGTTGGTTTTCTTTTTTTATCATGTGTTGGTTTTTAAGCTATTTAGCTTTTTATTTAGCATCTTGCAATCTGGTTGCTATGGTCCTTATCACCCTAGCAACCATGCATTGATTTGAATAAGAGACTGGAATATGAACAGGAGAGGCCGGAATAGAAAGATGAGTAATAGAGTAGCAATAACCATACATTCATAGCCTTACAGAGCATTTGTTTTTTAGATGGGGTCATTGACTCCCATTTGAAAGCTGGAAAGAATATTAAGAAGAACGCAAATAATTCAAAAACTACAAAAAAATGATCATTGAAGACCATTAT
The DNA here is from genome assembly GCF_017654675.1 of Xenopus laevis. Taxonomy (NCBI): domain Eukaryota; kingdom Metazoa; phylum Chordata; class Amphibia; order Anura; family Pipidae; genus Xenopus; species Xenopus laevis. The sequence goes on from NC_054371.1 coordinate 155,932,279, forward strand.
TATACATACAGTGTTGCACTAAATTGTATTATATGAGCATTGTACTTTCCCTGTAAAATAAGATGTGGCATCTCAGTGTAGGTGTGACGCTCTTTTGGGAGTTTGTTGAACCTGCTGAGCAGAGTTTACTCTGTATATTCATACAGAACTAACTTTTGAGTTTGTCAGGTAAAATACGTTTTTTTCTTTTTAACGCCAATGAAGCAGAGTGGTGCCTTTGTTAGTGATGAAGTGTAATAGGGCTGCTTGTCATAGTAATAATGACTACCAGTATGTCCTTCTGTGAATATATGTTGTCTGCTGCTGTTGCCTCTTATGCTTGTGTTACCAAAAGTAAAGAGAGAAAAAAATTAAGATTGCAGTTTATTGGCATCCTATTGTGTATTCAATCATTGGAATTGGCAGTTTTGCTCCCCTAAAGTAGGAAAGAGCTTCCAGCTGGCTATTTTTCCAGCTGGCTATTTTATTGAAGGAATACTTCTATTTTATTTAAGAAATACTTCTATTTTATTGAAGGAATGCATGTGGCTTCTCCACTCTCTGGTGGAATTTGCAATTTACAAGATTCCTGGTTTCAAAACATTATATCAAAATCAACTCCAGGGTATTCCTTTTTTATAGTTCACATTTCTGAGCACAGTCAAACAATTTTATAGTGCAGATTGTGGAGATGCACAGAGATGGGTTCTGCCATTGTCTCTCTCTCCCATGTGTACCCTGGAGTTGATAATGATATGCTGCTTTGAAATCGGGAATCTTGTAAATTGCTAATCCCACCAGAGAGTGGGAGATTTTTATTGATTGAAGAAAACACCATTGCACTTTGCTTTAATTCACGTTTCCTTTTGAAGAAAGCACTACAAGCACCTTTTTTTTTTTATTTTTTACTTAATTATAATTTTATTTGAGAGCACTTTGTAGAAATCACTATAGCACTTTAGAACACACAAGAATCATCTGTACACAAAGTTTCTATGGTTCAAGACACACAGATTATTGTTGAAACACCCTGGTGACTGCACTGAATATTAATATTGCTCTTGTGTAACTAGAAGGTAGTGGCTCGTGTTTATTGTGTGTTCTACCAGATTCTGAAGGAAAACGTAATACTGCAATGATATATACGTTTTTAATGTTTAACTTTGTTTACATCACTTCCCTCCCTTGTCAGGGTGTGAATATTGAAATGATGTTGCCCAAAAATGGGTAAAAACAACAACAGAATAAAAATAGGATAGTTATAAAGTGTTGTAGACAAGTCATTAACTTGTGGAAAGTGGAAAGTTTTTATTTTTTTTTATATTCCCTCACACTTCCAATTTGTCCAGGCCAGTGAGGCACAACAGGACTGGAGACCTCTGGGTTTCCCTGTGTTCAGACTGTCAGTCTGACCCTGGGTATCTATGCTGTAAGTTGTTAATGAAAATGCTTCTAAATCACAGTAAGACATGTTGGGAGCTCTTATTTCCTTGACTCCAGGACTTGGGTCAGAACACAGGCACTGTAAAGATTCAAATCAATCCTTGTCAATAATTAATCATCCTTTATATTCTATGCATCCATCCAAAGGTCTGATTGCTTTCCTTCTGACTGTACATTAAAACACAGTTTCCAGTCTTAGAATGTTTGTTTTAGATTAATAGCCTCATTACTACCTTTAACACTTGTGATGTCATTAAAGCAGAATTCAACCCATAATAATAAAAAAAAAAAAAAAAACCTCCCTCCTCCCCCCAGCCTACCTGCCCCCCCCCCCCTGGACAAATGCCCCTCATCCCCCCCCATGCAGATTCTGGCCTCGGAGTTCATGGCAGCCATCTGACTCATGAAACTGTTCTAAATTGATACATTAGTTGATACATTTCTTAGCTTTGGCCCTGCAGCGAAATCCTTGAGTTTCATTAAAGGCAGCTGTATTAATAATTATTAATACACAGATGGTGCTGAGACATGTATCAACTAATATAAGCAAATTGTAACAATTCAGATTCTGCACCTGGATTACTGAGCTGCCAGACTGAAACACCAGAGACAGGAACATTTAAACTTCAAACGTCCATTTTGGAAAAACTATAAAAAATGGACAGCAATTGGGAAAAAAAGTATTGCTTTTTGGTGAGCAATCTGAATCCAACTGAAATGAAAAAAATATATGAACAACTCCTTTAACACTACAAAAAAAAGTATTAAGATTCAGTAAAGAACCTTTCTTCTCGGCATCCAAGTTGAAGTAAAAGCTGGCTGAGTCTTCAACAGCTTTACTTGGAAGCAGTCCTCACTTGCAAGTTAACAGTAATCCTCTGAAATTCCACTCAACTCCTGCCCCATCATCTCAGTTGTAAGCATGCACCAACTGTTATATAGTTTGCCTGCTCCGCAGCATCTACATATTTGTAGCTGTTGGCTTTGTGTTTTGATATACCAATAGGAAGGGGTTTCGACTCCCCTGAGTGAAATGCTCATGTAGGATAAGGGTAGTGTTTCTGACAATGATTTTGTGTGTGTGTCTTGCTATTTAACAAATTGAATGCACTGTGCCTGGCGTGGTGGTTCCAGGCTGCAGGTTCCCAGGGCATGTGCCAAGATTTAACATCAGATTCTCTAGGGAGCTACAGTTAGTTACACTGTATCAGATAGCCTAAAACAATTAATAGCTTGCAATCAGGACCTTTTCTGGTCTTTGTAATTTTTAGATAATTTGTTCCACAAATAATTTCATGTTGTAAATCCTGTTGTTAATTATTTGCTAAAATGATTCAGATACTCAAGTCAACCAACTCCTTTGGTGAATTCACAGCTTATAAATGAACTTTCCAGGAGCAGGCAATGGGCTTTTATTGATTATTGAGAGGACCTTGATGTAAACACAAATACTGCAGCTAAGCCTTATCAGAAAGGTCTATATCAGTGATCCCCAACCAGTGGCTCGCGAGCAACATGTTGCTCACCAACCCCTTGGATGTTGCTCCCAGTGGCTTATTTTTGAATTTCAGGCTTTGAGGCAAGTTTTGGTTGTATAAAAAAACATATGTATTGCCAACCCAATAGCCAATCACAGCCCATATTTGGCACCCCCAGGAATTTTTTTCTTGATTGTGATGCTCTACAACTATTATAACATTTGATCTATATAAATACACTATTAAACCCTCAAAGTAACACCGATCTTAGTCTTCTGTCAAAAGAAACACCACATTTCTTTCCTTCTATTGTGTACACATGGGCTTCTGTATCAGACTTCCTTCTTTCATCTTAAACCTCCAGGGCAGGGCTTGAGCTTGCTTAGTTTGCTCCTGCCCCCTCCCTGCTGTAGTCTGAGCCCAGAGCTATGAGTGAGCAGGGAGAGACTCAGGCAAGTGATGTCACACCAAGCTAATATGGCAGCTGCTATCCTAAACAAACCGCACTTTTATAGCTGTTCTTTAAGGGTGTGATCAGATAGTATTCTATCTGAATGTTTAAAATATGTTTTGCTATGAGTTCAATTGGGTAGGTGGATGGGTTTCTGTAGATAACACAGCAATTATCTTATTACAGTGAAAAGTTTGAATATTTGCTTTGTTTGGGACAGACACAGCATAGCACAGATTTAATGGTGAAACGTAGGGGTGTACCCTTGGCCAAGCATGTGCTTGGGAGCTAATAAATTATATGTATATAAACAAAAGGTGCAATGCTATATCTGTCCTTAGAACCTGATTTTAAAATCAAGTTTTGAAGACATACAATTGTTTTTCAGATGCGATTATTTATTGCCATATGTTTGTGTTTATTTGAATAGCAAATATTCAATATTGGAGTTAAATATATAGTGGTATGTTTCTTCTTGTTGGCTACTAAGCTCTTAAAACAAGTGTTAAAATGTTTTTGGAGTACATGAAGGTTACAAAAGTATGTTAGGTATTATGTGCGGAGTCTGACTGACAGGGTCTGACTGACAGGGTTGTTAGGAGTACACTTTCTTCTCTAGTCTAGGATATTATGGTCCCTAGATATTAAAAGAAAACTTGTGCTTTTTTTTTTAAAAAAAAAAAAAAAACTAAAAAACTTAAATAGTACAAATATCTTCTGTTTAAACAAGTCACGCACAGGAGCAGTTTCTGCTTGCCTTACATGCCAGTCCATCCGTTTAACAAGATTTTCTGATGTAAGTGATGAAATACTTTTTAAATCTATGACTTTAATGTTGTTTCAGAAGAGCTTCTGTGATCTTTTGTTTGTAAATGTTTTCTCCTTATTAAGCAACTCAGGAATTCCTAAGGTTTTTGTGCACGTTGTTTTTTTTTTAAACTTTGTGGGCTTAGTTTTCCTCTACTGTATAGAATTCATAATGAGTTCATATGAAGGTAATTGACTAGACTGATCTTTTCCTACTCATATTAAGCAATCAATGCATAATACATTCTGGGCAATTAACACGTCTATGGTACAGAAATCCTTTTCTTTTCCTGTTTTTTCATACTCTGCCGCTCCTGGGGGTCATGTTGTAAAATATTAGCCAACGTTTTGCATAGCATTTTCCTAGTTGAAAGTCTGCCGTGTGCACATTTCAACATATTGATGTAAGTTGATGCACACAGAGTGGTTTATGCCTTAAAGACTGAATTCTATTTTATTATGTAGGTGAGGCATAGATTAGAGTACATTTATTATAAACAGAGGCCAAGGATTAACAGAAGTCTGAAGATTTTACAACAGGTAAGTTAAGAGCAGACTGGGAGGGGCATGCATGTGTGAGCCTGTGTGAAGCATGATGGTGGAACAAGAGTGTATCAGAAATACAAGGAATTAAAATACAGGTATGTTATACAGAATTCTCGGCACTTGGGGTTTTCTGGATAACAGATCTTTCTGTAATTTGGATATTCATAACTTAAGTCTACTAGAAAATCATATCAACATGAAATAAACCCTGGTTTTGCTTATAAGGATTAATTATATCTTACTTTGCAAGTACAAAGTACTGTTTTATTATTAGAGAAAAAGGAATTTTTGAAAATTTGGATGATTTTGATAATATGGGGTCTGTGGAAGAGGAAGTGTTGGAAGGCAGACCTTTTAAGACGTGTTAAAAGTTGCTTTGATTACTTTAATCTGCAACTTTCCAAGTCATTTCCCCTCTTATGGAACTGCTGCTGACTGAATTTTATGGTATATACCTAAAGTATTTAAAGGAAAACACCAAACAAATAAACATATGGTAAAAAGATGCATAGATTTCATTTTCATTCATGAAGTAAAAATGTCAATATAGCTGCTGTTCAAAGCAATCTGTCTGTCCCATTCTCTAAATGTTCTTCTTTATATGCCTGATAATATAAGTGTGCAAGCCATTGTTGCAAATTGCCACAATCACTCCTGCCACACTATATCAATAATGCATGTAGTTCAGCATTGGAGGGAACAGTAAAGGTGGCCATAGACGCAAAGATCCTATCGTACGAATTGACGATTTGTACAATTTCGGATCGTGTGTGGAGTGTGCTGACATTTTTCGTCCGGCGGAGTTTGGTCGATCGAACAGGTTTGGTTTTGACCAGACCGATCCCGCCGGAGCCCATTGCGGATCATTCGGCCATACGTTCAGATTACCCTCTGATATAGCCATGCTCGTTAATGGAATATTGGGGAAAGATCCGCTCGTTTGGCGATATGGCCACCTTAAAGGGATACTGTCATGGGGAAAAAAAATTTTTTTTCCAAAATGAATCCGTTAATAGTGCTGCTCCAGCAGAATTCTGCACTGAAATCCATTTCTCAAAAGAGCAAACAGATTTTTTTATATTCAATTTTGAAATCTGACATATTGTCAATTTCACAGCTGCCCCAAGTCATGCCAGTAAACTCTGGTGAAAGGGATTACATTCAGTAAAATTCGCACTTTACTGAATCTGCAGAGTAACGTCCGTTCGCAAGGGCAAAAATAGCATGGTGATAGTGTGAACAAACGCTAGCGACGGTCCCATTCGCTAGTGAATATCGCCTACACCTGTTGGTAAATTTGCGATGTCCCAGCGGATGGGATTTCTGGTGAAATGTCACTAGCTTTAGCCACTTCACCCTTTAGTAAATCTGCCCCAATGTTACACCACTGAGGCAGGTGTCAGTGACCCCCCCCTCCTATTGGGACACCGACACATCTTTATACCTTTAGTCGGGCCAAATACTCCTTCAGTTGTGTGGGTGTGCACCCGTCTCCAGATGCGCCAAAATTCTTTCTCCATGCTGGGTTTCCTAGCGACCCCTTCTTAGTGGTGGTGCGGTATAGCCTGGCTTCTTTCATAATAGAATGCTTGTGCACCATTTCTTTGCATTTTTGTGGTTTTGATGTTTAAATTCTCCACTTTTCTTTTCCTCCTTGCCCAAGCAACTTGCTGCTTGTTTTGCATGATCCTTATCTGTACCTCACAATTGCAGTTTGTTTGTTAAAGTTAGCATGTTCCTTGTTGGTATTGCAGCAGTAAGTTCTGGGGACCCAAAAGGGTTTTTGTGAAGACCAGTACTAGCAGGGGTTCAACTAAATTCTAAAGCGACTAGCTGCTACTGACTGAATGCCTCGGGTTCCAATCACTAGCATGTAATCTTATACTCTTGTGCCATGCAACAAAGGGGCGGGGTCATTTTTTCCCAAGAGGTTCTGTGGTATTTATCAGCGTCATATCAGTAATGTGACAGGAGATATTTATTTGCCTGCATCATACTAAAAATGTTTCCTTTAGGCACAGCTTGTATATAATCATACCTTGTCTTCAGAGCATATTCATCTTCCGTTCACTATTCAATTATAGCCTGCAATGGAACATAAAATTACAGTATTAGGTTAAATAGTTTCATAACTAGCATGACATCATTTGTACCAACCAGCTCAGTCTTCCCAGTATAAAGTAATAAAAGTCAATGGAAACTGTCGGAACAAGTGCAATCCAAGGAACTCCACAAGAAAATTGGATGCCATCACTTCATAAAACCCCAAAGTCTGACTGTGTTTAATTTCTTGTTCCTTACAGAGGAACATTTGGCTGCTTCTATGCCTCCTTTTCTAAACCATGCTTGATTTAAAATCTGCATCTTAGGTTTTAATGGAATACAAAATGAGGTGTATTTATAAGCAGGAACTAGTAGAATAAATGTTTTCTGTGTTATAAACAATGGAACAGACGCAGATGTTATAACTGTCCGTAAGTTCCTTAAAGATTGAAAATATGGTAAACACAGACCTCTAGTGATCAGCAGTCCCCTTTTAATCTTTTAAAGTAGGACTGTATACAGTGATTTATGGTGACATGGGAAGGATCTGAACTGAACCACTAAGCAAAGAATCGGTGAACCGTATATGGCCAGTCCTGGGAAATCAGAATAGAAGCACCACAGAAGAACAGAGTTTCATGTTGACATACTATATAAGCAAAGACTGAATATAGGTCTTTTGACGTGTGGCAAAGTTAGATTTTTTTAATCGAGAATATGCCTCTCATCACATATCAGTTATATAATATATGGGATTCACTGTTTGAGGGATGCTTGTTTATTATAGTTCATTGCAGTTGTAAAATCATATTGCGCACTTTGTCATTTACTGCTGAACATATGACGTTATGTGCAGACGCCCAATTTTAAAAACATTTCCAAACACTTTAAACAAGGTTTGCTTGGTCTATCATTGAACATGGTTCAATAGGCAGATCCTGAGAAACTGATTACCGTATTGCCTGGCGTTGCTAAGAAGACTTAAGCTTGCCATAGACTCAAAGACTAAGCTGTACGAAACAAAGGTTCGTACGATTTTCGGTCCATAAGTGGATCATCCCAGCATTTTTTGTACCATGGTGATCAGTTGTTTAGTCGATCAGACAAGGTTTCTGTCAGATTATGATATCTCTGCATGTTTTGTCCCAATATCAGAGGTTGACTGTCCCCATTATTCCTCAGACAGTACGATTGCTGTCTATTAATGTCCAGAACATCATCTGATTTGTTCTTTTTACTACTTTATTTAATCTGAATGGTTAGTACTAGGTCGGGAGATTGCAACACACTATTATTCATCGAACATAATGATAAAATCTGCATGTCTAAGGACAGCTTTAAGATATCTAGGGTCTAAGATTCTGTTGCTGGTCATGCTCCAAAGGCTTCAAACTAAAATGGACAGCACTCCATAAACAATAAAATGCCTTTATAGGCGTAATGCAGACAGAGCAATGGTTCAAGCCAAAAGGTTATCTTTATCAGGCTCAAGATTTTGTATCTAAAACAAAGTAATGAGCATTTTCAAGACTATCTAACACAACAAGTATGTAGGATGCCTCAGCACTAGGAAAAAATTGTAAAATTGAGAAATATCTATCCAGATTGTATTGTTGACCTGATTTTGTATGTTATAGTAGGATTTCATATATACATATATATAAGGGAAAGAAAAACATTCATCTTTACAGGGCCTTTGCTTGCTGTACTGTAATAGCTCCATTAGAAGCAGTTGTCGAATCATAGAAGCACAAAGGCTATACCAATATTCTTTCTTTGCTTTAGTTAGATACTCAGTCCTAATTCATTTTGCATAGTTTTTGTCTTCTAAAAAGGTATGTGATTGCATAATTGTGTCAGACTTCATTTTATTGGGTTTTCATCTGCAGGAAATGTATGTGTTGCCTATGCCAAAGGTTTCTTAATCCTGCTGCATTACATTTAGGCACGTCAGCAAAATTTAGAACTCCTGGTGTGCCAGAGAGTCTAGCATACATACCAAATCCTGTATTCCATACATCCCAAAAGGGCCTCCACCAGACTGTCTGGAGCCAACCAGTTACGGGGATCAGTTTACCCCGCACTACCCAAATTTCCTTGCTTTCCTTTGCATCTCACAAGCTGATGAACTGGTATATTAATGATATTTTGCTTAAGTTGGTGCTACACCTTGGCAAATAAGATAAGGTCATGTTTATAGGTAAGGCTGCATGTTTTCTACTTAAAGGAGAACCAAACTCTAAATGAAATTCTTTTATATACTGAACTTCTTGCACTAGCCTAAACATTCAGCATCTCTATTGTAGTATTGCTTCAGGTCTTCAAAGTTGTGACAGGAGCTCCCCATCTTGGATTTTGTTAGACGTGTCCGTGACACGCACATGCTTATTGTGCTCTGAGCAGCTGTTCAGAATCGAATCTTAGGGGTTGTCACAAATTATCAAGGAGAAAATGTGGTTTCCCTGTCATAAGATGATGCTACAAGCCTGATTATTAAATGCTGATGCTAACTTAACTTTGTTTCAGAGCTTTGATGTACTAATAATCTCTATTATTTACTAATGCGTTTTATATTGACATATGCAGTATAATGTTTGTTGGTCCCTAAGCTCAGTTACTACTTTTTCCTTCTGGTGTACACCATTTATGGGTGTCCGGTGCTAGATCTGGATGACCTTCTCTTAGCCAACAGGTCCTGTATGAACCAGCAGCACACAAGCCTCTTTATAAAGGGCCCAGTGGGGTCCGAAATGTTGCCCTTACTTTGTATGTACATAGGCTAAATAAACAAGGGATTCGCTTGCTTCCCTTCAAATCAGTGTGCTGCTGGTTCATTTTTACCTAAGCTCAGTAACTGACAGCAGCACAGAGCATGCAAATCAGCATAAAAGAAGATGAGGAGCTACTGGGGTATCTTTGGAGCCACAGATCTTCATGACTTAAGGACTTTGGGCTGGTAGAGAAACCCATTACCCAATCTCTTTAATGGAGAAGGAAACCCTGTCGAAAAAAAAACCTCATGCCCCCCCCCCCCCGGAAATGCCCAATACTTTATACTTGCCCTTCATCGCAGATTCTGGCAGGGAACTTTACAGCATCCATCTTCCGTGCCCTCTGTAAGCTGACTGGGAGATTGGTATGTCGGCACATGCGCAACTTGCTGGTTTTCGAAAACTGCGCAAGCACCGAAATTGACGGAGATTTCAGATCTCCCAGTCAGCTTACCGAGGACCCGGAAGATAGATGCCGTGAAGTCCGCTGCCAGAATCTGCGACGAGGGGTAAGTATAAAGTATGGGGCAATACGGGGGGGGGGGCAGTTAACCAGGAGGGAGGGGGGTTCTACATGGGGTGGGGGGGTATGTTTTTTTTCTACAGGGTTTCCATCTCCTTTAAGACGTATTTTCCAACCATCCATCTTTCATCTAAGGTCACAGAAGTCTTTTATCCCCTCAAGTGACTTTGCTTTCTAGTGCCCCCTCTGATTAAGAATGAGTAATACCTGCAATATTTATATTAAGCCTCACATTAAAATCCAGCTGTGTCAAGCTGGATGTAAAAGCATGTGATTTGGCAAATAAAGATAGAAACAGCTGTTTCAGGGGAACTTTCTAGTTCCTTGTATTTGAAACATCTACTTGAGAATACAATATAATAAACACAGACCTGCCAAATACGCTCAACAATACTATTATATGCCAAATAGTTGAATTAGTTTTGCTTGTGTTATAGAGAAAAATCTAAATAAAATGGGAGTGAATGAAAAGTCGCAGGTAAAAACTCCATTCTATCCGACACGACTGTCTGATGTGAATGCAGAAAGCTGTGCATTCAGTCTTATCATGTATCTCATCCGACGAAAGATGCCTGTGAGTTGAGCCCTTATATGCTATTTAAATGTGCTGTTAAATCCACATTGACCTTTATTTAGATGATTTGCAAACTGCTGTTTCCTGGATCTCTTACCTTTCATGGGCTTTCATTGAAATCCCAGGCAGATAAGTCCAGCAAAAAGCTGCATCACAGGTGTTTCTTGTCCACAAATAAAACCTTCCAATTCTTATAAATATGGTAATTACCATTTAAGGCTTGCTTGGATCAGTGTGATAAAATGCTGTATATGTCCATGAGTCACACAATGCGAACTTTTACTTGGCAGCAACTCCAGTGACAGAATAATTCATTTTGGCTATAAAGCGTAATCTGTGACCTAAAGGTGATCATAGAGAACTGGAAAACTGGGCGTGATCCACAGTCTGCAGCAGACTGTTTTTTTTTTTTTCTTGCTCTTGTGCCAGACAATGTGGTTTTTTCTTTTTGGTTTTTTTTTAAAAGATGTATTTTCTCTCTTGTTCCTTTTGGAGGGTTACAATTGTTTATTTTTAAAATGTGTAACAAGCTGAATATAAAGAAGATAAATTGAATTTGTGGCATAACTGCATTTTCTTTATACAACATTAGGCTATGGCACGTGTACAGCACTGCAACATATGTTGGCGCTAAATAAATGCATGTTAATAATGTGACCACTAATGCCCTCTGGTGGGGAACAGCAGTAGCAAAATCTTCGCCTTTCCATCTGACACCAGCAAGACCTCTGCCAAAATGCTCAGTTAAAGGATTTTTTTGACCACCGCTAATACCAGATTATGTAAATACCAAAAAACCATCTACAGGGACACGATACCTGTGTTTCTTTGTAGCTCTATTCTTTTTTTATTTTCACTTTGCTTTTTTTGTTCACTACCTTTTATGAAGGTCTTATTGACTGAGCTAGCAGTTTCTGTCTTGTGTTGTTTGGCCATAAACTAACCTTTTAATCATGCAGCTACATTCATTGATAATTTATTGGGCTGAGTATGGGGTGACCCGGCTCACCCAAAATCTTGTTGGGGATTGGCTTGTTTGAAGATTGTTTGGAGTCGACCAGATGAGAATGTGTATGCCATACTCTCCCATCTGTTCTTCACAGACCTCTGTTTTCATCCAGTTGTCCAAAGGCCAAACAGTGAGATCATTGTGATGATACAACAGCTGGATAGCCAAATTGGCCAACAATCTCACCAAACATTCAAAGACAATCTTCTTTAGATGTTCAGACATACTTGTTTTGACAAATATTGGTGAATTTCATTGTTTGGCCTCTGGGCTGGAGACTAAAAGGCGCCTATGGAGACCTGTTGGTAGAGGACCACATTAAAGATCTACTTACACCAAAAATTAAACTAAGTTTTTTTTTTTTCTATCATAACATTATCTTTGCATGATATTTCTAATTTTGCCATAAAAGTATTTGCCTAATGCTTTTTACACTACTTATCTGATCCCTATATCAGGGGGCTGCCATATTTGCACAGTAAAGTCTGTTCGCAATAGAAACTCTTAATTGATGGGTTGAGAAGTAACAGTCAGGTTGGCAAAACAGTCAGGTTTAGGAACTTTTTTTCTACCTTGAATAAACTCACAATTCAAATGATTGCTTATTTATGAAAAAACCCAAATGCAATAAATTTGAATGCAATGAGGGGGAGGGAAACTTGAATACTCTATACCAGGGATCCCCAACCTTTTCAACTCGTGAGCAACATTCAGGAGTAAAAGGAGTTGGAGAGCAACACAAGCATGAAAATTTTTCTTGGGGTGCCAAATAGGAGCTGTGATTGGCCATTTAGTAGCCCCTATCAGGATTGTCTACCTATATTGAGGCTCTGTTTGGCAGTACACCTGGTTTTTATACAACCAATTCAAAAATAATCACCTGCTTTGAGGCCACCGGGAGCAACATCTAAGGGGTTGGAGAGCAACATGTTGCTAATGAGCTACTGGTTGGGGATCACTGCTCTATACATTTGTATCACTTCCTACTCCTTGGGTAGGACTTGAGAGAAGGAAACATGCTATACATGCACAGCAACAGTCTGAAAGCTTCTAGTACTGCTCAGATACTCCACTACTCTGGGAACATAGGTAAGAGATAATTGATAGACTTAAGTCATTTATTATAAAATGGACCAAAAAAATTGCATAAATATTTGGGTAGAATAAATTAAAAGAAGTTATGAAAAATGAACCACACCAGAAATCCAGATTTAAACAGATCAGGTATAATTCTTATTGGATGATTTTTTTTTTTTTTTTTTTTTGATTTTTTTCAATTCAAAACTGCTTTTATTGCAATATATATGCAAAAATGAAACAAACAAAAAGGATAAAGAAAATAAAAGGTAAGTACAAGGTATTTGGTGCAAGAGCATAAGGTAGCGAATACAAGTAAAATGTTACAAAGAATTACCATAGCATTGTCACAACTCTCAGCGCATATTCCCATACTACGTTCCCACGGGAGTGGGCCCCTGATTGTGGGTAGACATGGAGATCTGATAAAAAGTCCAAGGTTCCCAAATTTTAACAAGTCTATCTTTCCTCTCAGTATCCGATTCAGACATAATCTCCATTGTTTTCCTTGAGTTGAGTTGCGAACAGAACCGTTGAGTCGAGGGGATCACAGGTTGTTTCCAGGTAGTAGCTATTAAGGTTATTGCCGTGTTAAAGATTTGGAACAAGAGGCATCTCACCACCTTAGAGATTTTGGTTGGATAGATTTGGAGCAGAGCGACCTGTGGAAGGAACGGTATATCCTGCTGGAGTACCTCCTTAATGATCCGGAAGATTTCCTGCCAAAACGGTACCACTTTCGCACATTCCCACCACATGTGAAGTGCTGTACCCTGAAGACCACACTGTCTCCAACATATACTGGGATAGGTAGGAGAAAAAGCCGCAATTCTGCTTGGTGTGAGATACCATCTAGTGAGTATCTTCGTGTGGGTTTCTATATGGTTCGTACAGTGTGTAGCACCTTTGGAGCTATTGATACTGTGATTCCATTGCGCAGGCGTAAAGGATAATTGCAAATCGTTCTCCCATTTTTCCATATATGGTAGGGCACTTGTTACATCTCTCTGAGTGAGCATTTTGTAACAGTCCGACAGAATCGCTTTGCCACTCCAAAATTTGCCACAAAGGTGTTCCATCAAAGTGTCATTGCGGAGAGATTTGTAATCCTTGTTTTGTGACTGTAGGAAATGGGTAAGTTGTTGGTAGGCATAGAGTTGGTTTTGGTGGAGACCATATTTGTCCATCAGGTCCTCAAAGCGGCTAAATTTTTTCGCAGAATATAGATCCCTGAGATGGAGAATACCCGCATCTATCCACTTGCTTAAAGAGAGGTGCGGAATAAAATATTGGAATGCCAACAGAGGAAGCAGAGGTGATGGGAAAAGTCCAAATCCATACTTCACTGAGGTACTGTCCCAAATTTTCATGGAGAGCAATGTTGTCGGCAAAAGGGTAACCACCGATGGCCTATGCTTCTTAGGCATCCAGAAAAAATGGACAAGGGATTTCTCCCTGACCCTGTGCGTCTCCATGTCTACCCACATTTTATAACCTCCCCCAGCATGTAGCCTGACCACCGTCTCCAAAATTGTAGCCAAATAGTAAGACTTGATATTGGGGATGCCTAGTCCTCCTGAGGACCTAGAGTACTGTGATACTGCAAACGACAATCGCGGGGGCTTGTGTTGCCAAATAAACCTATTAATCTCTTTCTGAAGTTTAGCAAAAAAGTGAGAGGGAAGGGCAATCTGTAACATTCGGAACACATATAATATTCTAGGTAAGAGATTCATTTTTATGGATATTATGCGGCCATACCAGGAGATAGACTCTTTGCGCCACCGTTGACATTCAGATTCAGCCAATTTGAGTAAGGGCTTGTGATTTAGGTTATAGATATGCTCGGGATTCTTAGGTAGTTTTATGCCCAGGTACATTATGTGAGAGTCCCTCCATTCGAACGAATGGTGTTGCATGACCCCCTCTACAACCTGTTTCGAAATGTTAATGGGAAGAGCTTGCGTTTTCTTAGTGTTAATTTTATACCAGGAGATAGACTGAAATCGCTCTAATTCGCTTAACAAATTGGGCAGAGAGATAACAGGGTCAGTTATAGCTAGCAGGATATCATCCGCAAATAACCCTATCTTTTGTTGTCCTATAGGCGAATCCACACCCTTTATGAGCTGATTGTCTCTTATATTCTGGGCTAGCGGTTCGACCATTAAAGCAAATATCAGGGGCGACAGCGGGCATCCCTGCCTAGTCCCATTGGTAAGTCCGAAGGCGCTTGACAGGGCCCCTGCGGTAGAAACTTTGGCGGTTGGATTGGAGTAAAGAGGCTGAATGGCCTTCAGGAAGGAGTCTCCCAAACGAAATTTCATGAGTGTAGCTCTCATATAGTCCCAGTTCACCCTGTCAAACGCCTTCTCAGCATCCAAAGATAACAGCAGAGCAGGTGTATTATTCTGTTTCAAGATATGCAAGACATTGTGAAACCGTCTGGTACTATCCGCCCCCTGTCTATTCAAGACAAATCCCACTTGGTCGTTATTGATAAGGGAGGGGAGAACTAGATTAAGCCGTAGTGCTAAGAGTTTTGCGTAAATTTTAAGGTCGGTATTGAGCAAAGTGATGGGTCTGTAATTCTGACAGAGATCCTGGGTTTTGCCCGGTTTGGGGATGGTAACCACATGGGCCTGTAAATATTCCGGATGAATGTGGCCGGTATCCATTATATTTTGAAATACTTTAAGAAGGTGCGGGGATAGGATCGTTGCATATGTTTTGTAGTACTGATTAGTGTACCCGTCAGGGCCCGGGGCTTTGTCAGGTTTAAGGCCTTTAATCACCGTCTGAATCTCTTCTAAGGTGATAGGCTGGCTAAGTATTTCGAGTTGTTGTGCCGAGGGTGTTGGGAGTTGGAGCTTATCCAGGTAGGCTGTGATAAGATCCATAGATGGGGTCGGGTCATTAGTCTCAGGGCCCAAGTTATACAGGGCCTCATAGTATTTGGCAAACCTATTTGCTATTTGTTTTGGGTCAGTCACCTTGACCTGACCATCTAGTAAGTATTGAATTCTAGTCTGAGCTTGTTTCTGCCTCAATAGGGAAGCTAGCCATCGATCTGCTTTATTCCCTTTGGTATAAAAAAGAAGTTTCAACCGTTGTGGACGGTATGAAGTTTTAGCCGCTAATATAGCATTTAATTTATCCCTTGTCTCCTGTATTAGACGGACAGTAGGTACGTCATAATGTTGAATTAGTTTTTTTTCCAGTTCAGACAATTGTGATTCTAGTCTTGATTGTTCAAGATCACTTTGCTTTTTCAACATCTTAGCTTGTGAGATTAGTTCTTTTTTTTTGATTTTTAATGGGCTGCTCGCTCTGGAATGCTGGGAAAAATGTTAAGCAATATTGCTTTAAGAATACAACCCTTATGTTGCTGGAATAGAACTCCTAGAATGTGTTAACACTATTAAAGGGTAACTGATAGTTACTGCTTTCATCAGTAGTTAGATTTATAAATAATATGTAAACCATTGTAATTGCAAAAGCATGTCTTAAAATGCTATGATATCTTTTCATAAAAGAGAAATATTCTACATGTTTCTGTTCATTTAATGTGTAAAACATGAGAGCTAGATGTGTGTTGTGTGCTTAGTGGAACGTTTTTTTCCCTATATTTTTGTTTCTTAGAATTTGTATTTAATGTTGTTTGTGTTTCGGTCCATTGCTTCAGTATTCCTGAGACCACAGTGACTCACTCAGAATGTGTGCTTTCCCTGCTTATTTTGAGTCTGACGTTCTTTGGCATGGCACAGAGTAAGGATTACACCATATAAGGAAAAACTCTGCATAACTGACAATTTGTTTCATCCCCCCCTAACTCCACTTCACTAATTTCCTTCCACACTTCCTCCTTCCCCTCATCACGAAATCCAGTGGCAATTTCCTTCTGTGGGAGCTATCTGTATTACAGTCTGTACTATTTTTTTTTTACTTTCATACAGTAGGGTAAATTGTGTATGTTGGGCATTTTTCTGTAAATAAGTGCTTTTTACACTATATATGGAAATGCGATTTTTAGTGTGTGTGTTCAATAAATAGGAGATATATATATATTTTTTCTATTACTGTATACTTAATTTGTTTCTTCCTTTCTCTTCCCCTGTATTTAGAATAATTTGTGAAACTAATATTAACTGCTCCTTAGCACCATGGTTTACTAAAATTATTTTGGGTTGGTTAGCCTTTAGACTAGACCTCTAATTTTAGAAAAACTGCTAACTTAATATTCTGTATATTAAAATCTTAAGGTTGCACACCTCTATCTGGTATTCTTATAAATTATGGTAGATTATTATAACTGCATGCCAGCTCTTTACCTCCCCACCTTCATTTATGTAAACTCCGTAAATATGAGCATTTCTGCACAAGCATGTTATGCTTGTATCACTGGATACTCATTTTGTTTTGCTGAACTTTTTTTGAATCGGTATTTCCATACATAACACTAAATGCAGTAACTATTTAAAGTATTTTTTAATTAAAAAGATTGTCAATATGCATTGTTGTTTGGCTTGCAATTATTTCATAAATAAGCTGATGTGTAGTTCTAGGACACCATTTCAGTTGCAACAGGATATACAGTTGCATAAGAAAAATTTTAAGTTCTTAGAATGCAAAAATATAAAAAATATATTTTTTTCTTACATTAAATGGACCATTAAGTCAAAATACATCCTTTACCCCAGATATCATGCATTTTTATAGCCACTAAATTGATAGATGGATATTATAGAAATTCTTGACTGTAGTATGTTCCTCCATCTGAATTGGACTGTGCCTTTTTCTCTGTGTGATTTGTTATAAATCTATAATAGATACCGTATGGTTTTTTTTTGTGGTATGGAAAGCACTCTAACCTTCTATTGCAAAGAGGAAAAAATTGGACCAGGCCCTCTGACTAATTGTCTTGACTTGTTTGTTTATGTTTGTGATTGATTTGTTCCTTTTTTGTCACTTTGGGGCAGATTTATCAAGGGTCGAATTCATTGATCGAACGATTTTTCGTCGACTTCAAAAAACTTAGAAAAATGCTCTAGAAGGTCCCCATAGGCTAACATTGCACTTCGGCAGGTTTAATTTGGCGAAGTATTGAAGTCGAAGTTTTTTAAAGAGACAGTACTTCGATTATCGAATAGTCAAAGTATTTTTACTTCAAAGTCGAAAGTCGTAGTAGCCTATTCGATGGTTGAAGTATCCAAAAAATTACTTTGAATTTCGAATTTTTTTTATTTCGAAAATTCCCTCAAATCCAATTCGACCCTTGATAAATCTGCCCCTAGGTGTGTACTACCTTGCAATGTATTTTACTAGACTGATAAATATGCTTGCCCTATATAAATAATATGTACGTTTTGGACTCCCCCGTTTGTTAAAGTATATTTTGCCCAGCAGTTTTTTTCTATTTCATAAAGTACTGTGTATTTTCCTAAAGTATGACCACAAACCACTTCCAGATGTGAATCTTATTTGTTGCCAAGTTTGCTGTCTGACCTTGAAGAAAGTGATAGTGGACATGTAGCTCCTCAACCAAATGTTTTCTGTATTTGATTGACAACTAACAATACACAATGCTCCCCATCCCACACACTAAGCTTACTCCCATTCACTTGAGCACTTGCACATAAGCACTATATAACACAAATTATACATTTGAAGAGTGGCTATTCTGCAAAATGGAAAATTGTGTTGCCAAAATAGTCCTGAAAACAATCCAAAATGTATTTTGCAACTGTTCCAAAGTCAGTCTGATAAATAGTATCTGCTCATGAGTATTAACATACCAGTACTCAAAATGACGCAATAGAGTACAGTAAGAAGTGCTAGCCTCTTATTTTCTAACTTATGGCCCTCCCAGCTGCTAAACTTCATATTTTCAGCATCTTTGAGCAATTTATTCTTTTGGGGGTTTGTTGGAGGCTTGTGGATCACGTTTGGTGCCCATAACTTTTTTTTTTCCCCTACTAGCGCTATTTAAAAAAAATATAAATCTGGTAGCTAAACTAAGAATTCAGAGAACAAAATAATGTAGTACTTGTCATGCTTAAGTACTTGTCTTAAGGCAGCAACTGAACCATGGAATGCAGCTAGTTCCTTTAGAAGTATAATTGTGTGTATAATTGTGTGGTGGCTTCCTGGGATGTGAACTGAAGCGTATACATACCTTTGTGGATAGACAATGCAACATCATGCTGTCTGCTCTATTGTTCTCTTAGACATGTTTTAGCTTTTCACTGTTAAGCTAAAACGAATTTCTGTTCTCTTATGTCATTGTCTGATATATTAACATCAGTGTGTGTATCTAGTGCCCGGTGCACAGTTCATAAACTGGGGTAACTGCTTTTTTGCCAAACATTTATGCGACAAATTTTTGTAATTATAAGTCTAGTAAATGGATTTTCTGAATATGCCTTGCCACTTATCCTAGTGGCTTCTTCATTGCTAAATGTATACCATGACCTGGCCTTTGACCTACGTTTCAGACTCCTGATTTTGTAATGCACTGCCTAATTGGTATTGACCTTAGCCTGATCCTCGGCCATGCTCGCTGTTCCCCTGTCCTTCCTGTACACATTACTGTCCCCTTGTCTGTCCAGAACTCTCCCCTTGGTCCTCTCACTTTAAGACCTGGTGGCATCTAAGTACCAGAGGTCTAGTCTCAATGCAAAAGGTGGTGGTTATAGGCAGAAGCGTGAGCCGGGACCTTGGTGTTGGTTCTGGGTTTTGGGATACCTTGCTTTATATAACAGCAGGATTTGGCAGCATACCAAATTAACAGCCTTTTGTAGCAATTAAGCTGTATTGCTGTGAGCAATTTAATTGATTTGTACTGATTCAAATGTTATGAAAGGGATGGCATTTTCTGGAGATTTGTTGCCCTAGTTTTTGTTGCACAGTTTTTAACAGCATTTGACAAATCTTACCATGTGCTATTGCCCGAATTGTATGCAGTGCAATTCACAGTGAATGTTTCAAAAAAAGTCCACCTGAAATGATTGCACTTTTTTATTTTGAAAATCAATTAGAACAAGTATTTAGTAATAAGCCACATGATAGATGTATAAATACTGCCCTAGACCCAGTGCTCCATGGTCCCTGAGCTCCTCTATCCAGGCACGTTTTGCACCATTGAAGTGTGTACAAAATTAATCGGGAGGGAGAAGCTCTGGGACCATGGAGCACTGATATGCCTCTGTACTTTTGGTATGGTTGTATTTTGGATACATTTTATGATGAATAAATGTTTTATATGTGATACTGCCAATCGGTTGTATTACTGTACTGTTTTATTTTATACTGTTTTTCTGAAACATGTTTAAAAAAATCCTCTTATAATTCACTGCTATTTCTGGGAGGTTATTAAACTTTATTGTAGCGATGCACCGAATACACTATTTGGGATTCGGCCCAATCCTTGGTGAAAGATTTGGCAGAATAACGAACCGAATCCTTATTTGCATATGTAAATTACGGACAGGAAAGGAAAAATGTCTTCTTTTGTGACGAAAAGTCATGTGGTTACTCTACCTGCCCCTAATTTACAAATGCAAATTAGGATTCGGTTCGGCCAGGCACAAGGATTTGGCCGAATCCTGTTAAAAAAGGCAGAGTCTTGGCCGAATCCTGAACCAAATCCTGAATTCGGTGCATAACCACTTTATTGATTATTTGACACTGTTACTTGTAGTGCCACATCCCACCTATCCCCCCCCCCAATCTATACAAGTCAATGGAGGAGGGCAGCTTCTGCAACCCCCTATGAGTCTTACTGCATGGCTTTTCAGGCACATGCATCCTTTAACATCCTCTGCATACTATTTTTCTTTACATTTATCTTAGATAATCTTTTAAGCCATACACTTATCATATTAGCTGAACTTGCCTCCCTTTGCTGTAAAGGAATGATCCATTAGTACACAATTCTAAAGAAGGCTGCTTTTACACATTTATCTTGCAATGAAAGAATGGTTTAATGATAGAGATTCTGCTTAAATCCGAGACGGGCATGATTCTTCCTACATATATAAATTCTCTCACTGTAAACAACTGCCGTTTTTATCTAAGGAATCTGTGATTTATCCTGTATGAAATGAATTCAGTGAGCAAGGCTGTATATTGTCAGCTATTCAGACCATAGTCCTTGTATGTATTTGTAATAAACGAAGTAGCTTTCAAGTAAAAATAGCCTGCTAATTGTAATGTTAAGTACAGGTATGGGATCTGTTATCCGGAAACCCATTATACAGAATGATCCGAATTACAGAAAGGCGGTCTCCCCATAGACTCCATTTTATCCAAATCAATAATTTTAAAATTCTTTCCTTTTTTTCTGTTATAATAAAAGAGTACATTGTCCTTGATCCAAACTAAGATATAATTAATACTTATTGGAAGAATAAACAGCCTATTGGGTTTTTTTTAATGTTTACATAATTTTCTAGTAGACTTTAGATATGAAGTTCCAAATTACGGAAAAATCCGGAATACCCCAGGTCCCAAGCTTACTGCATAATAGGTCCCATACCTGTATAATAAGTTTTGGCTGTTAACACTATCCTATACACTTTGTGTATGTTTTTATGTGTATCTACATTGCTTTATACATTAATATGACCTAGAGCCTGATCTATTTTTCACCCAAGTCCTAAAAATGTATAACAAGAACCCAAATAAACAAATGAGGCAAAACACAATGCCTATTTATTTATTGAGGAAAATAATACAGAGTTACATATTTGTGTGTGCCTCCCATGGGCAGCAATAACTGCAACTAAATGCTTCCTGTGAACTGCCTGCTTCAACTCCGGGCTTCCTAAGGGTCACTCATTCCAAAATATATTTCTTATGCTTTGATGATTCTTTAGTTAATTGATTGGTGTGTTTAGGGTGATTGCTGCGTGACACACTCTCTCTTGATTTTCAGTTCATGGATATTTTTCCTGCATAATTTACTGGTACTACCGTATTCAGAATTCATGGTTCCACCAATAATGATAAGGTAGCCTGGTCCACAGGCAGCAAAGCAGGTCCACACAATGATACTGCCAATCCCATGTTTCACAGATAGGATAAAGTTCTTATGCTGGAATGCCCTGGGCATTTAGATCAGCCTTGAATAGTGAAGAGCAAGACTTCTGTTCTTAAAATAAAGGAGGGCTTCCTATAGGCACACCTATCATTCCATTGACTGAAACACCGGATTATAATTTCCCCTTGAAATGAATTTAAGATTAGGTTAGGGTTCACACACAAATATGTAACTTTGGGTCTTTTTCCTTTGTAAATAAACAATGTTTTTGACTCGTTTGTTAATTGAGTTCTCATCTAGTTTTAGGACTAGATGGTAATTTCATGTTATGACAATTGTTACAGTGATCAAATAATTAATCCGGACATGCTGAGTAGTAAAAGACAACTTTATATACCATATCCATCTGTTTGCCAAATATTACTTTCCTATGTACCATCCAGATGTCATATCCGAAAGTTACAGAATATGAATTCCTATTAGCATTCTCAAATGTTATAGATCTCTTGGTGACAGGGTCAGAGTTAAAATAATACTACAAAGTTGTCATTATGTACCACAGTTGATGGAGTTACGGTAAGAAAAAACTATTTCCATCCTTAACTCTCATAAATTCTGTTCTTTAGGTTCTTATATGAATTATCTTGTTTTTTCTCTCCATTTATTTTTATTCTTTATTACTTGAGCATTTTCACACTCCAAACAGCTCCCAGCTGTAGCAGAGGTACAAAGTCAATTGAGCAATTTAACTTTATGTATTTACTTAATTTTTGCATAAATTAAAAGAGGTAGTTAATTTAAAAGTTAACTTTTCGTATAATATATTCAAACACTGTTAAGGATTGGACATTCTATAATATAGAATGTTCAGTTCTTAGCAATGTTTGAATAGGTCTTCATATTTTATAGATTTTGCTTTATATGGGTTGCCACCTTTACTGGCTCCTTACTCCAGGCAGGGAGAGGGAGGTGACATCACAGGGGAGCAGAGATGGGACTTTTGGTGTCATGGGGCGGGATTATTACTTGGCTGTCAGTGATTGGTTGATCTCTATGTCATTCTCAGAGTCCTGTCTGGTTTTCCTAATTTGAAATACTGGGCAGTCAGTTTTGACTATTTGCCACCTTCTGACTTGGCTTTTAAATGGGGGTCACCGATTCTAGCAGCCCATAAATTATTGCTCTGAGCCTACAGTTTTATTGTTTGTTGTTTTTTGTTGCTTATCTTGCTATTCCGGCCTCTCCTATTTATTTTCCAGTGTCCAATTCAAACTACTTTTAGGATGCTGCACAGAGTGATATTCTAAGACAATTTGCATTTGGTCTTCATTTGTTGTTTGTGGTTTTCATTTATTTATTTAGCTTTTTTTCAGTAGCTCTCCATTCTAGAATTTTAGGGTAAGGACACACGGGCAGATTCGGGGAGATTAGTCGCCCTGGCGACAAATCACCTCTTCTTCAGGGCAACAATCTCCCCGAACTGCCTTTCCCTATCTTCCCGCTGGCTATAATGAAAAATCGCCAGCGGGATGGCACTCGCGGTGCTGCGTTTTCCAGAGTCACCTGAAGTTGCCCCACGAGGAAACTTCGGGCGGCTTCAGAAGACGAAGTGTCTGGAGTTACTAGGGTGCAAATTAAATTGCACCCTAGCAACCGGATAGCTGCTAAAATTCCAGAATGGAGAGCTACTGAACAAAAAACTAAATACCAGTAAATTTTAAAAAAAAAAAGCCCCTTTCAAGGTAAATATACAGTTTATGAAGATTTGGACTGACATTTTCCAGATGCAATTCAAACAATATATTGTTCAGATTACATATTTAACAATAATGACATAATGAAGCAATGAGGACACTGTACTCTTTATACTAAAAGTTAACTTTCACGGTGAACGACCACTGTTAATTTAAGCCATTGTTTGATCCTGGTCAGAATTTTTGCTTGATAAGTTGGTAATTACCCTAAGAACTTTACCTTTATCTGGAAGCACCTTTTCTCAGTATGATGTGTTTCTTTCATTCACTTTATTCATTAGTGTTTCCTTTATTTTTACCATTACCTGAACATAGCCATGCTCGGAGATTTAGTACAAAGCAATCTTATTAATCTTAATCACTTTAATCTTCTTAACATTGCTAAATCTGCATCAGCTGAAAATCAAGTAGCAGTTACATGGTTTACTGTAGTTCAAAAGGGAAATAACAGTTTGTATTGACAGTGGAAATAATTGTTATGGAATGTTATGACAAATGACATTGTAGCAACATTGTTTCCAATTACAAATATCTACATAAATAAGACTCTTTGATCTAACAGTATTTATTGCTTATGGAAAAATTAAGTCCTACCTCTTTAGTAACATTTCTCGCTAGAATTAATTTTTAGAAACACAAATTATGCAACACTTGTGGGAAAAATCTCTTCTTGGATTAACTGTAGCAGCACCTGGGAGGTAATTTCCATACCCTTGGGAGTCCTGGAACTGAACTGAAGTTCACAAACACACCGGCCCTGGGAAGGTTATCACTTTGGGTTTTTCATTCCACTCGTCCCTAGGGTGCCTCAAATTTTTTCTGGTGCAGAAAGGTCAGCTAGTCTATGGCTTATATATACCTACCTGTGAGAATGAACTGCACTTTCTGTCTTGTATTTTGCTTTCTTATTTGCATCACCCTGAGAAGCTATAAAACCATGTAGTATTACTGAACCTCCTAAGGCAGTTTATATCCCCTGTTTAAATGCCGTGAATTTAAACTAAGGAAACTTGAATGCACTTATCATCCCTATTCAAAAACACCTCTCTTGATCCTTCCCATCTTGTAACCCTTCATCCCATCTCTCTGCTACCATGTATCTTTAAACTACTTGAGAGCACAGTATACAAGATTGTGATGCTCTTCCTTTCTAATCATGGACCCCCTACAATCTGACTTTCAGCCACAAAATTCCACAGAAAATGCTTTAAAGCAGCTAACTAATGACCTGCTAAAGGTCATGTAACCCCCCCACACACACACATTTAATCTAAATATTTAGATACTTGCCACTGTGGTTGTTAAAAGATTTACAGGCTGCAGCATCCCTTAATCATTTAAAAGTCATTCTCCTCCTCTAACCCACTCTGCCCCCTCCCTCTGGAATTTACTTTGGCTGTTGGCTAATGAGCATGCTCAGTTCTTCTCAGCAGAGATTACTAAACACACCCTCCAGTCTAACAACCAATGACAAGATAGCATTGCTGGTTTCCCATAGAAACTGTAGCTGTCTGATCCTATTTTTTTCCTAACCACCTCTCCTGAGCTCAGCTTAACCATTTCCATTACAGTGCACAACCCCAGCAGAACTTGTTATCAAAATATGTTGTGCCTGTGTAAATCTGCATTGCATGAAAATGGCCACCAGTTGAAAGCTACTATTTGTTTTAGCAAAATGTGCTGGCGCTGGCAAATGGAGCGGATATATTCAGTACAAATGATGTGGCTTGGTGGGGAAGATATGCCCAACTTATATACATGGTAGGAAAGTGTAGGCTTTACATGTCCTTTAAGAGCAAAATTGATCACCCTCTCCTGCTACAGTCCCTCCAGTCTCTTGGGCTTCCTGACACCGGCCTGCACTGGTTTTCCTATCATCTTTCAAATTGGTCCTACAATGCAGTGTACTCTTACCTCTATCTGTTGGTGCTCCTTAAGATTCTCTTTTATGTCCTTTATTTTCCTAGCGAGGCGATTTCGAGCGACAATAGAAAAAAGATCGCCGCGTGTGTTTTTACGCTGGCGATTTTGCACGATTCCCCATAGACGCCAGCGCCAAAGTTTCGCCAGCGATTGCGGCTTAAAAGTCGCGGCGAAAAGTCGCCGCGAGTCAAATCGCCGCGCTATCGCCTAGTGTGGCCTTACCCTTAAGCTGTTAAAATCAATCAATCCTTAAATGATACATTTATCAGACCACAATATGTTACATTTGTCTGACTGTTGGCAACCCTAAATGCTAAGCTTGTGTCGAATTTCGCTCTCACAGTACTAGAGAGGCTATATGTGTCAATCCAGACTTTCTATATAATTGCTGAAACACAGTAGCTAACATATCTGAGTTGGAGCTAGTCAGTCCTGATGAATTGACTCTATAACTACAATTACAGCAGTGTCTGTGCTACATATACTTTATACAGCGGTTCTAAGCTAGAAAGAAATATACTTCTACATATACACATTTAGTAGAATTGGCATATATCGATTTTTCAGGACAAGATATTCATAAGAAACAGTTTAGTTAGTGAGCTATTCAAGCCCCTCGGGGCCACACAGTTTAGTTCGTATGTCCAAAACGCCTCTCTTTGTAACAACAGACGATCAATGTCCCCTCCCCTGGTTAGATCCGTAATGCAGTCTATTGGCATACATTTAAAGGCGGAGGCTGGATGCTTAGCCTGCAGCCAATGTTGTGCCACAGGTTGTTTGGATATGTCCTGTTTTGTTTCCTTTTTTGGGTTTAGGATCAAGAGCCGCTCTAATGGTCGACCGGTGCATACTTATGCGTTCCTTTAGCTGCCTACAGGTTTTCCTGCAGTACAGTAATATATATATATATATATATATATATATATATATATATATATATATATATATATATATATATATATATATATATATATATATATATATATATATATATATATATATATATATACACATATATACATATATACATATACACATATACACATATATACACATATACACATACACACATACACACATACACACATACACACATACACACATACACACATACACACATACACACATACACACATACACACATACACACATACACACATACATATATACATATATACATATATACATATATATATATATATATATACATATATATATATATATACATATATATATATATATATATATATATATATATATATATATATATATATACATATACATACATATATATATATATATATACATATACATACATACATACATACAACACCAAAGGAATGGTGCACTCCGTAGACAAAATTAATACCTGGGTGCCAGCATGGGAAATAAGCAGTGAAAAAGGATTGTGGCATTCACAGGGTTTTAGTGAAAAAACAAAAAAATGTTTTATTATTAAGCCTCAACGTTTCGATCCCCCGCAGGGATCTTCGTCCGGAGCAAAAACGAAGATCCCTGTGGGGGATCGAAGGCAAATGGAGTGTGTGTGTAATTTTTAGCTGTTTTGGGCAGGACCATCTTTACCTCTTGTATCGGTTATCGTTGTTTTTTGTGTGTGTAATCTTTGTCCTTTGTATAAACCCATTTATTGTATGGCTCTGTGGAATATGTTGGTTCTTTAGAAATAATAATTTAGCCACACTATTTCATAAGCGCCAACATATTCAATTGTAATTACCCACTTCTAACCTGAAGGCTTGGAATGCATAGCAATTCTTTTTTTTTTCATTGAATTGTGTAATATCATCCAATGTAAAATTATTTCAAGAGGCCATTCCATATTTATAGGTCAGTGCCTGACATTTTAGCTGCCTGTAAGGAAGCTATGTACAGGGAATGTCTGCATTCCTATCAAGACAAAGGCATTTTGTATTGCATCAGATGAACCCCCTGTACTACACATAAGGGACACATTCTGATTTATGTGCCGTTTTTCAATGAAACCAGCCTACCCACAGTTAAGTCCTGGAAATTCTCTCCCTCCTACAGAACCATGTTGGAACTTCGTTTCCCATGAGCATTAAGTTTTCCTCCCTTTAAATACTTATTTACAGCAGGACTCCAGAATCCTTGCTGCTGCCATATTTAAAGGAACAGTAACACCAAAAAAAGAAAGCGTCTAAAAGTAATTAACATATAATATACTGTTAACATGCACTGGTAAAAGCTGTGTGTTTGCTTTTAGTTTATGTAGACAAGCTGCTGTGTAGCAATTGGGGCAGCCATTCAAGCTGGAAAAAAGGAGAAAAGGCACATGTTACATAGCACATAACAGATAATACATGTCCAGTACAATGGTGTTTTATCTGTTATATGCTTTGTAACCTGTGCCTTTACTTCTTTTTTTCCCAGCTTCAATGGCTGCCCCCATGGCTACATAGCACCTTGTTTATATAAACTATAGTAGTCTTACGGTAGCACACACCAGTTTTACCAGTGTAGAGCAACATTATATTATATATTAATGAATCAGTTTTTTTTATTTATTTTTTATTTTGGTTACTGTTCATTTAAGAACTCTTATTCATTCTGCCATGGGAATGAGTTTTAAAAGCATGCTAAACTAGCGGAGAAGAATCAATATGCTTTTCACTCCCTTCCCTCCTTTATCTAACCCAACTTCTAATCTCTTCCTTCCCTTCTTCAAACCCCCATCCTCATCTCTTAATTCCAACCAAGATGTTATCTCCCCTTCTTCAAACCCCTCTTTTCTATACCAAGGCACAGTCATTGGCAAATAATTTCAGCATCCAATGAAAAAAGCTAGTTTACACTTAAGTACTAATATGTTGCATTATGTAAATGTTTCCATTGTTGATAGAGATGCATAGTTGATAGAGAAACATTTAATGTCAATGAAAATGAATAACATTTAAATCTTAAAAAAAAAAAAGCATGCTAAACTGTGAACCTGTAAATAAATCCAAGTATAAACCCTGTATATAGGCATTGAATTCTCTTTCTCTGAGGTTTCTTTTTTCTGAGCGAAATGTCAAGCAAACAGCTGTTAGCCTTACTTCTAAAATACTGATATTTTATCTTTTCACAGTGACCTAAAATATTACTCATATGTTTAGGGTTAAATCTCAGATATTTATACTTGGCAAAAAGTGCAAATTTACTGAAAATAAACATCTGCCAAAATGTAATCTAAACATACTTTGGTCTTATTTAGAACTCATCATATGAAAATCTTGGCATGTTTTTTTACACATCTGTAAGAAGCCTTCAAAATATTTTTGAAACTCGAGCACTACAAGAGAGAAAAAAAGCTGTTTACAGTTAGTATATAAATAGTAAGGCTGTATAATTGACTGCAGCTTTCTAACTTTCTCACTACCACAGTAGCACTAAAATATTTTTATATTGCAATGTATATATGCAAACAGTCCACAGCTGCAAAGATACATCAATATTATGGTTTAGAATATGCTTTATAACACTAGGAATACCAGAATACTGCGTAATTAAAAGGGCCAGGTCATTTATATATATTTTTTAATTTCTGAGGCAATCCCACGCCCCTACTTACTTCCTAATATGCCATAGTGGCTTATAAGTAAAACAACATTTGCCATACTATTCTATCGCAGTGTGCAATTTATCAACTGTAATTTACATTTATGGGCCAGAGTATAATAACAGCGTGATGTCATGCAAATAGGTTGGTGGAGCTGTTGAATAGGCTCTGTTCCATAAAAATCTCCACATCAAGCCTATGAACCTCCAGCTGGATATGCATGCCATAGTTAAATGCTTTAGGTATGCAAAGCAAGTGCTACACAAGGGTTGAGGGTCAAAAAAATACACATGCTTAAGTATCTACTTATATTCTAGTTGATCCAGAGGAAAGCAAAGCTATTCCATGTGATTAAATCTCTTTGTCCAGAAGGGGAAAAAATTCAAAAGCGCAATCAATGTTGTATGGAGAGTATATTTACAGTGGCCTTGTATATTCTTCATAAAAAAAATTATCAAATGTATCTGTCATGACAATGACTTCAGGAAGAAATTTTCACTATAAGGAAAAAAGTTTGTTTTTGGTCTTCGTCATATTAATGTTTCCTCCACTGAAGTGCAGGCTAGTAAAGCCCACATTCTAGCTGAGGGAAACAATTTTTTTTAAAAAAAAATACCCCCTGTGATGAGCAACTCTCCCAGCCCTCATTATGTACATGCTTGTGACATCACACGCACGGCATAATAATTAAGAGCTGTGACACTTTGCTTAGTGTCACAACCAGACTGCATACCTCCCAACTGTCCCGTTTTTAGAGGGCCAGTCCCTCTTTTGACAGCTCAACCCGCAGTCCCTCGTTTGTACTGGAAAGTCCTGTTTTTCTCTGCGCTGAACAGCCAGAAAAAGAAACAAAATTTCTAACTTAATTGGCTTTTGGCAGAGAGCCCAGAACAGCCGATAATATACTTTTGTAACAATTTAGAGTAATTGTAACAATATAACATAACAGGTCCCTTGGGAAAATTTAGACTCACAGCTTAAAGGGCAATTCACCTTCATTAACACCTTCAAAACTGTAATAACTGAAAAAAACACCGAAATATGTTCAAACTTTCATAACCTGCCACAAAAATAGTTGTGGTCAAAATAATTCCCCGCACTATGCGCGCCAACTTTTTTGTCCCTCTTTTTATTTCCAAAATCTTGGGAGGTATGCTGACTGCCTGCACCAGGAGCTCCCTCGCAGACCGCATAAGTTGGACCTTAATGCATTTTCATATATTTGAAGAAATTAATTCATCAAGTGTTTTCATTAATATTATTTTAAAGGGCAGGGGAGAGCACAGGTGTGAAGTGGCAGGGGATGAATATCAAAGATGAACAGCTAATGGGCCCAGGGGCTTGCCTCTTCTGCTTATGTCCAAACATTGTCATCTCCCCTGTCTTTTTATGTTTGTTTGCAAATTTACATTTATACATATGTGTGGGAGCAGCAATATGGCTTGCTTGTCATAGACTCATCTGATGTACTCATGTTTATGAAGAATGCCTCAGTGTTCTAGCTCCCACCCTTATGTAAAGAATGTTACATACTTTTCTCTTGTAGAGTCTCAAGCAACTGCATCGTTTTGAGGTTTTTCTCCTTATAATAAATACAATGCCTTTTCATGTAGGCCAGATAGTCCTACATAAATAGTTGCACAAAGGACAAACAATGTGGGCAAGCTGACCCAAGAAAATAGCTCAGTGAATTAAATACTAGGGGTAAGGGGCTGTGACTACAATTATTTCCATCCTTCCCATGAGGTCCGCCTGAAGGTGACAAGAAGGAGGAGGGGTGTTACACTTGGGGGGTCCAAGTGCAAATTTGTTACTGCATTAACTCATACATCTAGGCATAGTTATATCTCCAGCGACACCACAACAGTGACCTTCATAGAGCCACTGGGACAGCGTTTATAAAGCTGTGTTTTCAGACTTCATCCAGGCACTGTGTATCAACTGAAGAAAGACTGAAATTTTCTTTAAATGAGAAATTTCCAAATGAGTCATATTTACTTACTAGTAGGTAAAACTGTGGATCTGTAATTCTGTACCCTTTAAACTTTTGTGAATTGGTGAGGATTTTTTTTTATTAAACTTTACAAATGATCTGCTAATATTATTTGATGCTTATAAGCTTAACATGAGGCTTTACCACTGATTTACCTGTTGGTACCGGTACTTCAAAATTAATCATAATTGGATATATAACATAAACATTCAGATGTATGCCTTTTGAATCATTTGCATTACTGTTCTGTCTCTTTCTAGACTTTAAACTGAATTCCTGATTGACATAGAGATTTTAGTTTTAGTGTTATTTTTTGATAATTATATATTTAGGCGCTCTCCTATTTATCTTCCATCAGGCCCTCTCCTATTTATGTTTAAACTGCTGCCAGGTTGCTAGGGTATTTAAGCACTAGCCACCAAATGCTAAGCTCTGCACACTGTATGTAAATGTAAAGAATTCAAAGATCACACATTCTAAAAAATGAAAACTCTCTCACACAGCTGGAGGTGACGCTGGACTTGGCAGAGCGGAAAGAGATTCGAACAGCAATCCGTGATCTACGTAAAAAAGAGCTGGAGAGATGTGAGGAGGCCCTGGCATCCAAGCGGTTTCGCTCTGAGAAGAGCAATGAACAGGAGAACAAGGAGAACCAGCCAGGGTCAGTTATCAAGATGAGGGTACTAGTTACTTGTGTTGGAAAAGTAGATAAAGCATACTATAATAAAAGAGAAGTAAGGTAGACGGTTATTGTGTTAGAAACCATTTACGGGTAAAATAATGCCCACATCTAGTAACCCAAACCAACCAGCCAGAAGTTTGTTTTTAAAGAGCTGAACAGTAACACCACCTGCTGATTGATTGCTATAGGTTACTAGATAAGTAGCAAACTTTTTATACAGACATTTATTATATTACCCCCATATTATTTTTACTGTTTAGTAGAAGTAAGCTCTAGTTCTCACTGCCATATTCTATGCAACAAAAGCCAATCTGTAATAACTACAAAACACCTAGCAGTCAGGTCATTCTTTGGTGCCATATATACTTGTCTCTCTCCCCCCCCCCCATATGTAAGTAGAGCTCCTTTCCATGCAAAAGCAATACCCCTAAAGATCAGGGTCCTATTTTTGAATATAGTCACATCACTGACACTGCTTTATTAGAGAAAGGGATACATTCTATTTTCATTTGACACCAGTATTATGTGTCCTCTCTTCATAATATGAACTCTCTTTAAAAGTGAATCTGGACTCCCCAGTACAAACGATTTTCCTTCACTCTGCTTGTGTGAATTCCCCAGTTCTGGCAGTAAGGAGACATTGCTACTTAAAACTGTTGTGCCTTCTGCTGGTCAGAGGCACAGACGGCACTAAATAAAAAACAATTACAGCAAGTGAAACATCATACCTTAGAATATTCTACATTTTTGATTTTATTTTTGTATTTTTAACTAGTGTCTAATAAGTCTAGTATTATTGTTGATTTCTACAGCAGCATTATATATAACCTTAAATGCTTTCTATTCCTTTTCTTTTTAAATGGAATTTCAAAAACTTGGAAGTCATTTGACACCATTACCTCAAAACCAAAAACGTGACTTCTTATTCCAATCAAGTAAAATGCTTTGTTTACTTTGTTTGGGAGGGTAAAAAACAACAAAAACAATCACTTTACATTTCAAATATAGATTCACTCTTGCCAAGTGGGTAGTTTAGCTACCAGTGTAAATCCTATAATTTTGGTCCTTTTGTGGTTTGTCTTTTTTGTAGCGGAAACGCACACTGTTTACAGAAGGGAAATAACGGCATAAAAACCCAGTTTAGAGCTGGTATTTCTAACTCTGAAAAAGAATTCAAGAGTAATTTATTTAAATTCTAGATTTAAACACTTTTCTATATCTCCGTTTTGTGGTGTGTATTAGGAGCCAGGTTCTAACAAATTCACATCCTCCCCACCCCCCATGAAAACCACCTTTCTAATGCTGATGTGCCCATTTTGAATAGTTCTTGAGGTCTTAAGCTTCGGATTTTATCCTTATGTCCAACCAACGCTCACTCAACGCTCGATCTTCCAACCTACAATTAAACATTCAGATTAAATAATGTAGTAATGTAGACAATGTTCTGGCCATGAATTGGCAGAAGGCAATCGTACAAAAGTTATGTCCAACAAATACTTGTGACAGTCACCCATTGATATCGTCAGAGATATTATTGTTAGCCGACAGAAATCTTCTAACCTGTCCAGTCGACTAAACGACCAATTGACATGGTATGAAAAATATCTGGACAATCCAAAGTTCAAAAATTGTATGAACCTCAATTTCCTACAACTTTATCTTTGCATCTAAGGCCAGCTTTAGGCTTAAGCGAGAAAATACCTGACAAAACAAAACTAATTTTGAAGTAAGATAAAGTAGAAGGAAAAATTTTTTGACCATCGGTGAACCTGTATGTACAAATAAACGTTTCACTGCAAAATGAACAAAGCATTGAATTTCAATAAATCTTGAATTATCTTCTCCAACAACAAACCTTCACTATTACCTATTTTAATGGCATATCTTACAGCAAAAAAACTTGCATAGAGTTAAGTAGTTGCCATAGATCAGGCTTCCAATTATATATGCCAATTCTCTAGGTCAGAGCTGGGCATGTAATCTGTAAATCCTATGTGTATCGACACGTTTTGTAAAACTCCAGATGAGAAAAGGATGAGCCCAATATAATCCACTCTTCTCTGTTGTAATTTATTGTAAGCTGCTTCAGTAAGCGGGGGTTTGTGTTCCTGCAGGGCTGACAGAGAGGAACAACAGCAGAGAGCACTGAATGCCCTGGCTGTAAGGCTTCAAAATATCGGTGATCTGGAGGAGCTGACATCTCTGGTATGTACATGTTACCTAATATTGCTGTGAACACATAACAGTAATTGAGCATATAGTTCCCTCAAGCCAGCTTTAATGGATTTTCATACTTTTTTTTTTTTTTTTTTTAATTTAAAGGCAGAGTGTTAGGTCACTGGTTAGCACTTTACCTTGCAGGTGTAGCGGGCCTAGCTTCAGTTTTGAACAAGGGATGATCTGTATGGAGTTTGTATGTATTTTCTTGTCTGTGAAGGGTTCCTGTAGATGGCAATTTTTTTTTCTCACAGACCAAAAACTTGTGTATGTGTGTGAATGTATACTCGCATGGTAGGGACTAGAAGTGAGCAATAAGTAATGCACACAGCATATAAATACAGCATCATAATGATCTAATTCCTTTATCCCATAGTAGTTACTTCTGCAAACAATTTAGTTGCCAGTAGATGGCGCACGAACATTTTGAAAACTGAATCCACTTGCCAGATGGTACTAGGAGGTGATAACCTTCTTTCAAGGTTATGAAGTATATACTTATAAATGTATTATCTCTTGTAGCTCCGAAATTCCAGAGAATATGAAGAGAGAAAGCTGATCAGGGCAGCTATTCGAAAATTGCGAAATGATGAAATTGAGGGTAAATTACAATTTTTTTCATTTTTTTTTTTTTTAACTGTATGCCAAAAAATCAGTTAAACCAGAATTCTCTTAAGCTGCCTTTACAGTTATACATGCAGGAGTTGATGCATTGGCTAATTCTCCTGCTCATGTCAACGTCTAGCACATTTAGTCCGTGGAAGATAAATATTACAGATTGTTTCAGGACTGTACATGTTTTGGAATCTGAAAGCATTTTTCAGTACAAGAATTGGATAAAAAAGGGATTTGATGTGAATAAGTTTTATTTATGAAGTTACATGTACTCTCCTTGCCATAATTCTGTGAGTGTTGGCTAGAAAATGGGGAAAATCACTATATAAAATATATAATTAGAAAGGTCTGCACCTTGGAGTTTTGGAATTATAATATTTTAGTGTGAAATTCTGTAAATTGGTAGTAGGATTTTGGGTTTTTTTAAGCTGATTTCACTGCCTTGTTCAGGTATACATGTAAACAAAAGTCCTAAACATTAGACTAGACTGTCTGAAAGTAGATGTTTGAGACCTCGTATATATGCTAGGCGCCCTATAATTATATAGATATATAGATATAGATTTATAGATATAGATATATAGATATATATAGATATAGTGTGTCTTGTTTGGTAACTCATCTACTCCCTGCTGGATTTTCAGCTGCATCGCTGGGAGGGATGCTGAGTAGACGAAATAGTGACCGGGACAATGAAAAGCTAGTCTGCAAAAGCCAAGATGCTGTTGGGGACA
Source organism: Xenopus laevis (assembly GCF_017654675.1). Taxonomy (NCBI): domain Eukaryota; kingdom Metazoa; phylum Chordata; class Amphibia; order Anura; family Pipidae; genus Xenopus; species Xenopus laevis. Next base: position 155,967,521 of record NC_054371.1, read on the forward strand.
TTGTGCCATCTTTGGTAAGTGACGGCAGGAAGCTAATATGCCTGAGAAGTGTACTCATTGGTCTTAACACAATCTCCAGGGAATCAATTACCGGTATGAATTCTGAGGTGTTCAGATACCTACTGTCTGCTCAAATCAAGCTAAATTCAGTCAAATTGATTGGGAGGTGTTTCATAATGACCCATGACCCAAAACATACAGCCAAAGCAACCCAGGAGTTTATTAAAGCAAATAAGTGGAATATTCTTGAATGGTCAAGTCAGTCGCCTGATCTGAACACAACTGAGCATTAATTTCACTTGTTGAAGACTAAACTTTGGACAGAAAGCCCCACAAACAAACAGCAACTGAAGTAAAGGCCTGCCAGAATGTTAAAAAGGAGGAAACCCAGAATCTGGTGATGTCCATGAGTTCAAGACTTCAGGCTGTCATTGCCGGCAAAGGGTTTTCAACCAAGTATTACAAATGAACATTTTAATTTGTCTAATTACTTTTGAGCCCCTGAAATGAAGTGATTGTGTTAAAAAAAGGCTTTTGTTTCTCATAACTGAAAGTCATTGTGCTAATGTGCAGAACCAAAATTAGAAAAAAGTTGTCCCTGTCCAAAGATTTATGGGCCTAACTGTAACTGCACATCTTATTTCGTATAAAGTATAAGCAAAAGACTACAATATTACATTCCTTGGGAAATTTTTTTACATTCAATTCCACTTGAAGTGTGTGTGTAAATATAAGTTGCAGGTATGGGAAGCACAATATCACAGTGGTTAGTAGGGATGGGTGAATTTTTTCATCTTGTTTTGTCGCGGAAATGACGCCCATAGACTTGGCGTTGTTCGTCAAACAAAAATGTCCCGCGTCAAAAATTTTTTTTGACGAAATGGGTCAAATTCGTCCAAGCCTAGTGGTTAGCATTGTGCTGGGGTCACATGTTTAATGCCATCCAAGGTACTCTCTGCAAGGATAAAATGGGATTCTCTGTGAATTTGGTGGTTTATTCCCACACTTAAAAATATACAGGCCTATTTTCAACTTTTTTTTAACATCAGGTAACTGACCCTGGCAGCCAAAGAAAAACATTGTACTGGGATGCTCCAAATTTATAATTGTTGTTATATTTTTTTTATTCATCAGTTCATTAAGGCCCTCGTCTATTTAAATTCCAGTCTCTCATTGAAACCACTGCCTGGTTGCCAGGGTAAATTGGAATGAAATTCCAAACTGTAAAGATGCTAAACAAAGTAATTCAAAAGCCATTTGCGGATTGTTTCAACCCGCACATCACCCTAACAGGATATCGTTAATAAAGCAATTTCCTGTGCCTCCAGGGCATCTCATGAAAAGCTGTTCCCTAATATCCAGATAAGTCTAAATAAGCAATAATCCTAATTTGGATTTAGGTCTACACTGAGGTGACCAAGGAGTATTGTCTAGTTAGAGGGCCAAATTTTGAGAAATGTTGCAATCCACTGCTCCAACCCTGGCTTTAGTATGCACTAACAGGCATGTCTTCTGCCAGTCAGTTCACACACAGGCCAGAGTTGGGCTGGGAACATGAAAGCATGTATGCTGGCATAAAATTAATTTACTATAATTTGAATTATTTTTAAACTTTGTGCTAAAGACTGACTTTGCTCCACAACTTTGCATATTCTCTTTTATAGGTTGTCTCCCCATTAACTTAACTATGCCTTTTCTCCCAAATAAAAATGGGTTTAACCATTCTAATCTGTAGCCAAATAAATGGACAGCCAAATAGATGGGGGTTAACAGTCCTGCTCTCTGTCGACTTCCCCTCCTTAGCAGTGGTTATATACAGTATTTTATATAATTTTTCTACTTGTTAATTGACTGGCCACCACATTCCTTACCTTTGTGTGAGTGCCGTTCCGGAATATCTCTTACATTAAAAAACAGAAGGCACAATTGAATACTTGTGCCAATTTCCCACTTCTTTTAATACTGTACTCTTGAACCATAGCTTGTCAAGTTGCTAACCTTGTACATTCTTTTTATGGACTGCTGTGTTTATTTCAGGCACAGGAGAGAGAAGACCTAGAAGAAAGGCAGAAAATTAGAGCTCAGATTCATGAACTAAGAAGTGCACAGAATGGTGGCAGCCGCATAGCAGGATTCAAAGGTGATGACTGCAAACCATGTGCCTGCTGAATATATCCTGAACTTCTAGTGATGGATACTGATCAATCCTTCATGGAATATACTTTGCACTTAAATAAAAAAGACTTGTGTAGTGTGAGCCTAATCATGTATAGTTATAGTTCTTGCTTTTCATTTGTCCAGCAGTTATTAGACGTTGTCAAAACCAAAATCCCACTCTTGCTTTGAGTCCATACACATTGAGATCCACCAGATGATGCTATCTCTGTCCAACTTTGCCACCTGTGATCTAGGCCAGATCAAGCTGATCCAAATTTTGGAAATAGGGCAGCTTTTATCGGCCATTGTATAGCTATCTTAATAGAGCACAAGTCAAACAATTCGCAAGTAGAATTTACATTTGTCTTATTATAGACTTAGTTACCATGAACATCAAGCCTTCTTTATTTTCATAAATAAATTTGTTGGTATGAGTGGGATCAGACCGTATTGCTGTGAGGACACCGTGTCCTCCAGCAGCCTCATTGTCATGGGAACATGGCACAATGTTTGTAGTTAGCTCAAGTATGCAGTTATCTCCTTTCTAGTGACTCTTGACACATTACTTTGTAACTTTATTCAGATAGATTTTCATTAGAGATTAGAAAAAAAAAAAAAAATTCACTTACCCTAACTTTTCTGCACTTTTTATGTACTATAAAATGTTCAGCATTGCATCTACAAGTAGTGGCGTATGCATACATATATAGACTTACCAGGAAACAAAGCAGCAAAGGCTGTGAACACAAATTTTACTTAACAGATACCCAGCAGGTGAGACTTGTACATATTTTATCATTATAAAGGCTTTGGTTCAACTTCATTTTGGCTGATTGTTGTGTAAAACTGATCCAGGTGCCCTGACCCCTGCTGAGAGACTCCCTTCCATAGATTTCTCTTGAAGGTAGATGCGAGTGCCAATTGTACAGCTTAATATTTGCGATTGAAACAAAGTTCCAGCTTGCTGAAAGTTACATTTAGTTTTTTTGTCCTACAGAAATAGAGTCTGATATGCTGACGGGCCTCACGGTTCCTACTAAGGAACAATTGTCTTCATCAACCTCTTCCGCTTCATCCACCTCTTCCTCATCAGAACCTTCCAGTTCATTGCAGTGTCAAGCTACAGAGCTCTTGTCTGTAAGTGCAGAGTTGGAGGGACAACCCCACAATAGCAGAAATGAGGTGTTTATGGAGCCATCAGCAGAGGACGTTGGTGCTGTGATAGAGGAACCATCAAATACACATGTGGCCTTCCACAAACAGAATGTCGAGTCAGAAAAAAAGCCTTTGCCAGTATGGACTGGCAAAGCTGATATTCCCATCAATTCTAGGGTATGTTTTTACATCATTTCCTCAATATCCTTAGCTAATTTCTGTCCCTTTATCTTTGTTCTACCCTTTATTCTCAACCCTGCTAACATCTCAAGAATGCAATTAACCCCTAGGGTAGATGTAATCTGCAGTAACAATACTTTGTGTACTAAGTGCATGTTGGTCACCAGAAACACTTTGTACGTTAATATATGGGTCATTCAAAGGCAGAATCATTAACAGTGAAGAGTTAATAGCTGACAGAGCACCCTGCTTCAATTAAACAGATAATATAAAAGCATGGGCTTACCACAAAGCAGCACAGGATAAGACTGAGCATATTGTCCAGCACCTTTGAACTGAATGTTGGGAGTGATTATCTTGCTTCTTTTTCTGTAATGCAGTTAATTTGAAGTTTAGGAATAAACTTTATATTCAGTGAACATAACAAATGCTGTATTTGTTTTAGCTGGCAGCTGATAACAAGGGATCTTTTCTGGAGGGAGTGACATCTGCGTCCTGCTCTGAACCAGGTATGGGTTTCTGCTTTGTAACTGTTCTACAAAAAATTTAAAGTTGTGGCTTCTCTTCTTTACCTTGACAAAAGCTGGAGAGATAAAGGTTCTCTGTGCTGCTTTTGCTACTTTTGAATATAAAAACATAGCATGTTTAAGTTGTAATTTTATTCTTTATGACTGAGAATTTATCTAAGCAAAGGCAGCAGAAGTTGTTCATGGCCAACACTAATGTAGCTAGCTCTATGTAAGTGTCTGCTACATCAATGCATGATTCTGGTGGTGTTAGGTGTAGGTGTGAGGCAAACATTTGCAAGGTCAGGGATGACAGTCAAAGAAGGGTCATGCTTACTTGCTCCACTTCAAGGTTTCATTTAAGCACTTGTGTATTCCATGATCTAAATTAACAATATACTGTTTTTCTGGGCCTGGAGGCTTGGCATTTCTCAAGTGGCAAGCGTATACCCTTCTTGTAGAGATTCAGTATAGGAAGACTGGTATTTTTGGATTCAAGTGGATATGAAGACTGTGAAACAAGTGTGCTGTTTGATTCTATACATCACAAGCAAGCTGTTTGTGAGGTACAGTTATTTTGTTTCACACTTAAATGAGAAGGAAAGATTAAAATTAAGTAAGCTTTATCAAAAAGGTCTATATAAATGCACCAGTAAATCAAAGTAATGCTGCTCTTGAGTCCTCTGTCAAAAGAAACCCAGCATTTATTTTCTTCTGTTGTGTACACATGGGCTTCTGTATCAGACTTCCTGTTTTCAGCATAAATCGCTTGGGCTTGAGCATGCTCAGTTTGCTCCTCTATCCCCCTCTATTTTCCCCCCTCGCTGCTGTAATCGGAGTCCAGAGCTATGAGTGAAAAGAGAAACTCGGGCAGGAAGTGATGTCACACCAAGCTTATATGGCAGCTGCTATCCTAAACAAACAATCATACAGTGTATTGTCATGTTTTCTTATTTTTTTATGGACTCCATCTCCACTCACTAGTTAGCGCTACTGCCAACCCTTCTCCATAGCAAGATGATCACACATGCTTACAAGTCCTTTGCCAGCATCCCACGTTTCCCTTTAAAAAGAAATTCCCTTTTTTTCGATATAGGGTGCATTTTTCCCTTTTCAGCAGGAGAATGTGTTTTGTTTGAGATGTTTCCTGGTAACGTTGTCTTGACACTGGATAAATTTGTATTATTGAACTGAACAATACTCCATATGCCAGGATAATTCTCAAACCTTTAATTAAATGTGTGCATGCAGAAACCCCTTCCAGCTATAAAAGAATCTCTAATTGTTCAGGAAATATTTGATCAAATTGTTTGATATTTTCAGTTGCAGAAGGGAGGTTCAAGCTCTGAACCTACAACTGTTGTTAAACAATAAAATCTAGGCCTGATGGATTTCTAGTGACTTATTATTGAACAATAGCTGGGTGGTCTTAGGTTGGCACCCATGATCTGCATCTGTTGTCCTGACCTGTGATTGGGGAACACAATCATTTATTGTCCCTCTTTCACAATATTGTCAAATTCTGTACTTTCTGTTTGCTGTGCATAATACGCCATTGTCCTAAATTGACAATAGCCAATATTTGTAGATATTTGTGAATAGGCCATAGGTAGGGTTGCCACCTGGCCGGTATTTTACTGGTCTGGCCTGTAAAAATTATGTTTGATCCCAATGTTATTAATAGGGAAAAATGATAAATTCTGTATATAGGAAGACTGGTATTTTTTTCCAGAAAAGGTGGCAAACCTAGCCACAAGGAAATATAGTTCAGTGGAAGTACAGTTTATTTTGCATAAATGAATGCTCATATGGAAGTGGGTGCAACTACTTTTGCATTTGCTGTGGGATGTTTTACAGGGTTTGCATCACTATTGTATTGCCGATTAACATGCTGAAGGTGCAGTGTAGACTCGTTTGTATGAATTCACAGGATTGCAAATTATCTGTACCTGATTTAGCACATCATTTCTAACAGTTCACTTTAAAAGATGGTAATCACCTATAAGAAAGGCACATTATCATGTTATCCTAGGAATGCAGGAAATTCTAATTTATCATTAGAAGAAACCAAATTTTTTGTGAAGAATTTACCCAAGGAAAGTTTTATAAAAGCAAATAAATGTAATTTGTGAACATTCCCCTAAAATGTCAGATTCTACAAGGTCACATTACATAATGTAGAATTGCTGCTTTATTTTCCGTTTATTAAGCTTATACTTGTAACTATGGCCCTGGATTAGCTAGTTATAACTGTGATTTCTGATCTACTTTGATCCAAACTGAACTGCAATATCTCTCTTTTTTTAGAAAATGCCCGTCGCAGTAAGTGCCTTTATTCAATCCCCTAGCGAGGTGTTTTTAGAGTCTCGCATTCGAAACCCAAAACATGTTCAGTAGAAAGTGAACTTTTCACCCAAATGGTGAGAGTGAAGCTAAAACCGTGAGCAGGAGGGGGAGGGAAAAGCTAAACAACGCTGATCTCCCAGCCTTATTGGGATAAAATATGCAATAGTGGGGAGCATCCAGTGCTATTCCTTTCATGGAAACACAGGCAGAGCTCTGTCTAAACAAGAGCCTGGGGCAATGAGAGGTACAGAATACATGTCTATAGTACTGCACCTAATGACACATCATCTCACTTGTGGCTCCCAGCATTTTTGGCTGCACCGCTCCTTTGGCTTCATTAGTTACATTTAGTATTTAATCTGATAACATTCTTCAATGCTTATTACCTCTAACCTATTGTGCCCTTATTATCAGTGTCTTTGCACTTAATTTGCTGTCTGCTTTTTTGTTTCATTGCTTAAAATAATTAGCAGGAAATACACAAGAAGTGTATTTAGTGTAAATATTTGGTGTTAAGGGTTTGATTGTCAAAAATAAAATGCAGTGAACCTTTTCTTTGTGTTCAGTACAATGGGCAGAAACTCCTTTAATGAACTGGCTGGCTTTATTGGTAGCAACTCTCTCTAGAGAGAGGTTCTGACTTTGACCAAGGGTAAAATAAAGGTGGAAATAAACCCTGAAATGTATAACTGAATTTATTATCCAACATTTGCTACATTTTATCCTGTTGCCACATTTTTCATTTTCATGTGGAAATTCATTTCTGCAATTTCTGTTCCCTAAAATTAAACAAGTCATCGGTAAAACAAAAAGTATGGATAGCTCACAGGATTAAATATGATTATTACAAAGACATTTATTTAATAATCTCTATTATTTTTGATTCTAGAGTAGAACAAGTATATACCAGCTATAAAATATAAGGAATTTGTTATTCAAAGTCCAGTTATCTGTATAAAAGTGCTCTGTCTACAGCCTTGTGCATTTATATAGTTGTAGAAATTCTCGGCTTGGAATGCAGGGCTTGGAATCTAATGGCAGGGGTCAGGCACATTTTTGACACAGGCAATATACAGCACCTGTGTTGAATGCAATTTGTAGGTGTGGTGTTTTGAAATTTCAAAGTCGGCAAGGAGAATAAAGCTGGCCTAAGAGAGTTTAATTATTTAATGGATTCATGTTTGTTCTAACCAGATTTTATGATCATATATGTTTGTAGTAGGCCCCTGAGTGAGCATAATGTTATCTCTTTGTATTTGAATGATCAAGGCCACCAAAAACTAGAACTGCTGTGTGTTGCTATACCCTTATAACAATCCAGCTAGATGCATGGCCTAGTGACAAAATAATTTAATATGATACCATTGCAGCCTGGACAGTCAGAAACCATTAATGTTTAAAGCAACAACGAAGACCACTCTGACCTTCTGCAGAGGGTGTGCATGATTCACGCCAATCCATGTCTGTTAGCTCTTGTTCCCTTTCACCAGGGTCCACATCGTCTTTAACCTGTCTGTATAGTTTAGGAGTGTAGGTAAAAACCTGGTGTACCTGGAGAAAACCTACACAGACACTGGGAGAAGTTGCAAACTCTTTAACAGACAGTGCCCTGGTTAAACTCAAACTCCGGACCCGAATGCTGCAATAAAAGCACTGCTAACCACTGAGCAGCCGTAGTTTAAAAATTCATTTGATTCTCCTATTATATAAAAAATGCTTTGGGGTAATTGCACTTGGTATGTTTTATCACTCACACTAGTAAAACATAATGTAACAGCTGAAAACTGCCTTCTCCTGCATTTCTGGGGGTTCACTGTGGAAATCTTTTACTTGCGTCAATTCCAGTAGCTTTATCATGATTTGTAAAAGATACCCAGAGGTGTGCAGTGTTTAATGTGTAGCTGAACACCATAGCTAAAGTAAATATTTTCTTTAATTCTGCTTCAACATCTACTAACATGCCCATATTATTCTGCTTTTACTAATGAAACACGAGCAAACGTTCTTTCCATAAGAACTGAAATGTTCTGTTTACCTCTGACCTTGAACGTCACAGTAACATTATCAATCATATTTCCCAATGCTTGTCTGCGTCTCAACTAATTTGAAGCATGCATGGTTAGAACCAACTTGTAAGAATATTAGAATGTTCTCAAATATTGAAGGGCAGCTCCTTAGGAACAACAAAATGTGTGAAACAGTCCATTGTATGGAACATATATATAATATATCCACCTCAGAACCATATGTATACTATGAAAAGACTACGGGTATTGGACCTATTATCCAGAATGCCCGGGACCTGGGGTTTTCTGGATTTGGATCTTCATCCCTTAAGTCTACTAGAAAATCATGTAAGCATTAAATAAACCTAATGGGCTGTGGATTATTCATATAAAATGGAATCTATTAAACATGCAAGGCTATCTTGCTTGCATTATTCCTGTGTGCCATTGGATACCCTTCTATGGATTACTATACGTGAGGTGGCCGAACCTCTAACTCTGTGCACCAGGTATCTTTACCTTAAATGAAATTAGGGTGTGCGAGAGCCAAATTTGTTGCATTGCAAGGCAGATGGCCTTTCCGTAATTTGGAACATTTATAATAATATGAATTTAGAAATACAGAACAAAGTAGAGCGACTTGTTGTTTTGTCCCCCAATGAGATGCAGAGTTGAGTATTTAGCCTTGTATTTTGTGACCATTTAGTAAGCAAGTTATTAAAGCAAAACATAAATGGTGTGTAAGTCTGCTCCATAAAAGTGAGTATGAATATAAAGTTGCAGAAAAGTAACACCATGCAGTCACAAAAACCCCAGTCCAAGGGTTGCCAAAAACTGCTAATGCGGCCTACTTGCAATAAAAGTAGTAGCAATAGTAGTTGTAAAATGTAAAAAGTATTTATTAGGACATATGTAGCCTATCCCATTTCGTGCCAAATGGGCACTTACCCATAGGCAAAAGCAAAACATGCCTAATAATAATGCCCTATATCACTGTCTTTAATATGAGAAGCTGTCTCCAACTATTCTTTAGCTAAAGAATTCCTTGGCCTTCCTTCTGTTTTCTGGCAAGTGTTACAGAGGTAGAATAGTCGGAAAGGATGGGAGCACTTAAGCACATCAGTGAAAAGACAGAGACCCTAAGGGAATTCCCCCCAGTGTATTGTTCTATCTGCCGCACCCAGCACTAAGTTTGTGCAGAGGAAGGAAGTGACCCTAAAAAAGAACTGCTCTTGTATATACACATTGAACTGGACTCTCACCTCTGTACAGTCCTCATCATGCAGTGCCTAATACTGCACACTGTCGAAATCCAGGTACAAATCTGTGCTGGGCCTTGTAAAGGTAATTATAAAGAACAGCATTTATACAGAGCTAGAAAGTTATGATATGGTACTTATATATTTGTTATGATTTTCTGTCCACATTCATTATTGTTTCTGTACATATTGCCAAGAAAGAGTAGTAAGAAGCAACATCTTGTCCAGGAATCGGTGTAAACATGCTTCCCCCAAGTCCTTGTGGCAATACATGCTCAATTTCAGTAAAAAGCAGGCCTACTGTATAACCGTTGCGTGATTCTGTGTGGAAAATGGGTATTGGAAAATTACTTCATCCAAATGTTTTTTATTGAAAGCTTCCTCTCTTAATTTCCTTTGCACCATCCTTATTACTCTGATTAGTCCCTTTTTCATTAACTTTTTTTCTTTTACCCAGTTTAACCTCATTCTTTCCATAGTGACACTTTTTTTATTTAAATCCCTCCTTGTTCACCATTTAACTCCTTCTTTCTTCTATCTTAAAACTGTAACCCACACTTAGATTTATCACAATATGAGCTTCGATCTCGCCACAAAAAAACTTGCCCATAGGAAAAAAGAAAGTGAGTGAATTTTTCTGTGGTAAACTCTAATCTTACATTTTGATTAATTTGCACTTTAGTTTTCCAGTTCTGTTATTTTAGCCAACAATGTCAGACTAGCAGCCAGTGCAGAAGTATGACATCTCTTATCATAAACCCATTATCCAGAAAACTCTACACCATATTCCATTGAGTCTATTTTAAGCAAATAAGTCTATTTTTTTTTTTTTTTACGACTACCTTGTTTTTGATGGTAACAAAGATGCATGCATCAATTTTGGTGGCAAGACAATTATTATGGGTTTATTTAGGGGCTGGTTTATCAAAGGTTGAATGTTAGTTGTTTTTTTTTTTTACCTCAAATGAACTTGAATGACCTTGAAATTCGAATAGTATCTTATTTAAGAAAAAACTTGAATATCTGAAACACAAACTAATATTACCGACCTGAAAACTCAAATCGAATTCAAATTGAATTTAACTAAACTCAAATCGAGTTTGTTCTCCAAAAAAAAGTGTTAGAATGCCGGCGGGATGACACTCGGATCGCTTCGTTTTCCTAAGTTGCCTCACGAGGACACTTCGGACGACTTCAGAAAACGAAGCGCTCAGAGTCCATTCCCTCCGGCGATTTAGATTCTAGCTGGCGGGAAGGCTTTTCAGGAACATTAGTCACCCGAAGAAGAGGTGATTTGTCGCGGGGCGACTAAATCTCCCCGAATCTTAGCGTGTGCACTTACCCTTAAAGTTGGCCACCCAGTATGGTAAATGATAGAAGGTCCCCTCACTGTGGCAGGATGAAGCAATATAATTGAAATTATCATCCTCCATAGTATAATAGATAGGTGTGATTGGCTATCCATGTGCAATTTGCATAATATTTGATTAGCTTGAAGACACTTGATTAATACATCATTTTACCGGTGTATTTCCACCTATATACTGCAATTTTTGACAGGAAGGAAAAAAATTAATCTGGGAACGTCTAGGAAAAGTGCTGCCCCAGAAGCACCAAAAGTATAAGGGTAAGGTCACACTGGGAGATTTAGTCGCCTGGTGACTAATCGCCTTGTCTTTGCGGCAACCAATCTCCCCGAACACCTTCGCTCACTCTTGCGCTGGCTGAAATGAAAAATCGCCAGCGCTAAGCACATGCGGCGATTCGTTTTCCAAAGTTGCGCGAAGTTTCCTCGTGAGGCAACTTCGGAAAACAAATTGGCGCATGTGCATAGTGCCGACGATTTTTCATTTCAGCCAGCGCAAGAGTGAGGGAAGGCGTTCGGGGGAGATTGGTCGCCGCAAAGAAGAGGTGATTAGTCGCCAGGCGACTAAATCCCCCCGAATCGCCCAGTGTGACCTTACAGTGTGACATTTACAGTGTTTTAAATCAAAGATTTGTAGCTTTACTGTTGACCAACAGCCCTCCATTACTCATTATTTCAGATTTACCAGTCTCCTGCCAGCAAATAGGTTTTCCTTTAGGGTGGAGGAGGAGTCGCATACTCTCAAAGAACTGTACTGTGTGTTAATTATTTTTGTTTAATTATATGCCATTTCTCTATTTAATGCTGGCTCATACTACCCTCTCCTTCCATAATCCCCTCCATTGATTGTCTCTTGGTGTTTTATGGCTAATATGTACACCTAGCATCACCCATTATTCTACGTATTTTACGGTCACCCCCCCCCACACACACACACATTTTTCCTCATTTGTTCCATTGTCTATTCCACTCCTCATCTTTTTTTTTTTTTAAATATCTATTTTAAAAAATATATATAATGCCAGTTATGCCTGCATTTTTGTTTTGTAGATGGCCAGACCTCCATGCCTCCATTTAGAAGAGCTTATTCAGTAAGGGACAGAGTGAAGAAGTTTTCAGAGGAGTCTTCCAGTGTAACCCCTGCCTTGGGTTTTCGTTTTGGAAGCATGCGTGCTGAGAGAGCCCCAGTCAGAGGAGCACATGTACTGCAACAACATTCCCTATTTTCTGTCGGACAAGAAAATAACCAGAAAGCTGCACAAAATGATAGACTGGTCACTAAACAAGAAGTCACTCGTACAGTTTCAGGGCCCTGTAGCCGTAGGTTAGATGGAATTTCTACAGCCGGGACGCAGAGCACTAACAAAATACAGTCATTTAAATCCCCTTTCATACCTGAGCTAAACCATTCCAGGAGCACGTCCTTAAAAGGATCCTCATCTCTCAGCTCTACAGGACACTGCACATCTTCCAGGGAAGTGAATAGAGGACTTCCACAAAGCCAAGGCTCCTTCATCCTCAAGCAGGATAGTGGGAGGAACCATCAAGACCAATTGAAAGTTCCCCTACCCATGACAAAAAGGGGGAGGATAGTTGAAAACTCAGATGGAGCCAATACAGTATCAGAGGAACCAGGCAGCCTACAGTCCTCCACACATCCCTGCAAATCCACCACTGGCCCTCAGAAAGAGACAGAGGACTCTGAAATGAAGACATTGCTTACAATTGAAATTAAAGATGGGAGAACTCCGACTACAAGTAGTCGGGTGGTGGGTCAACCTGGAAACCAGGGAGCAGGTAAAAAAGTGGCTAACTCCATTGCCAGAAAAAAATATAAATAAATATATATATATATATATATATATATATATATATATATATATATATATATATATATATATATATATATATATATATATATATATATATATATATATATATATATATATATATATATATATATATAATTTTTTTAACTTGTCCTTCAATTCTTTTAATATGGTTACATGGCTTTTTTTATTTATTTATTTTTTACTTGTTTGCTCAAAATTATGAATGTTATGTTTTGTACAAAAGCAAAATAGTGTAAGGAGACTGCAAAGTGAACATGTTTTGCATCACAGCATTCTTTGATCAGCCTTTTGCTACACTAAGCTCTGACTTTCTCTATCACATTTTAATGCCAGAATAATCTTTAGGAAAAGCCCAGTAGGATAGATGAGATACAAGCCCCGTTTTCAAGGAAAGACATAGGAATGGTGAAATGTTAGAATGCCAGTTACCTTTAGACACGGCAAGGAACTATGTTATAGCTTATAACGTGTTTGTTGCTTGAACTCATGCTGTTAAATAATGTTATTCTTCTTTTTAAATCACAGATTTAAATGGAATAAGGAATCACAGAATTTAGTTCTAGAAAATATTTGTCCCTTTATTGTAAAGTGTTGTGCCTTACAGAAAATGAAGTTGATTCCTGTTAATTTTCAGGCAGCACACAGGCAGTAAGGGAGTTAAAGCCGTGGGATTACACTTGCTGTTTCTGCCTTCCCTTTATGCATATCTTGATCATTTCTCTCTGCTTAATGTTTAGTTCACAGTGATGTAAAATGCCATAATTGGTAGTACTAACCTAGAATTTAATGGCAGTGTACCCATGGGAGACATAATCTGCTTAGAAGATGCAATGATTTTATCTAGAGTTTGTTCTCCCCTGAGAGAGAAACCCATATCCTGCCACTGTAGTAAACTATATTCCCCTATTCCTTTGACTCCAGTTTTTCCAAGGGAGTTTTATCACCCATGATTACCAAATGTGCAGCCAGGAATTGGTAGCCCAGGGCCACGAGAAAATCCCTGATCCTGTGCAGTGTCTCCAATTAACCTGCCAATCACCTGGCTCCATTACATCACATGCTGCATCCCATGAGATCATGGAAATAAACGCAAGACTTATTATGGGGATGTGCTGGCTTTTAACAGGAATGTCACAATACATAGTGCAGTTAACAGAGGGACTGTACTGCCTTAGTTAACTCTTTTGCCTCGGCTAGTACTTGAAAGACCACCTTTTATGATCAGTATAAAGTTAAAGTAGATAATTGTGATGCTGTGGATAACTACTTGTTTTGAACATGCGCAAACCGTTTTGTACATCCAAACATCATATAGATGATTGGTGTGAACTACAGTTCCCAACAACCTTAGCCAGTTCGAGGATTCTCTGAATTTGTCTACTTAAATTAAAATCTTCAAATTCCGAATATAAATGTTTATTTCATGGTAATACCTAGGGGCCTGTTTAATAAAACTTATATTTTCTCCTTTTTTTCTATTAAAACAAATTCGACCTAACCATGACCCAAAAAAAAGCCCAAAACCATTGAAAATCAGGCAAAAAACATCTTCAAATTATAAAAGGCTATTGACTTTTACATGGCTTCAACAGGTTTTAGTTGGAGGAATTTTGTATTTGGACTTTTAATAGCTTTGGAGCATAATATATTAAATAATAAAAAAAAAAAATTCCCCCCAAATTAGTCCAATTTTACCTTAAAAACTCGACCAGAAAAAATAAATAGGCCTCTTAGCATCATCTTAGCCAGTCAAATGAGAAGTGTTTTTGTGCAGCTTGATGCATAGCTTTCATCTAAATGGGTTGGTAAACTAGCATCCTTGATTTTTTTTTTTCATATAGTGACACAATTGATTTGTTCACATCTGTGAAAAAACGATCATTATTAAGTAATATACATATACAAGGTCCAGACTCCTTTATCAGAATAGCGAAACTGCAATACTTTGGATGGCTGCATGCTGCCCTGCAATCTGACAGACGTGGGAAAAAACATTATAATGTCACGACTGAGCAATAATTCTTGCCAATCTGGGATTTTTTGGTGCTTATGATCAGTTCCTTACTCTGTAACTTGACTTAAAATTTATTTTCCAGAGTTGACGTTGGGAGTCGCTAGTACACCTTTTAGAATTAACAGTGGCTTTAGCACAAGCAATGATGGCTCCAGCAGTGGGATCACTACAAGGACCATAAGGACTGAGAGCAGGACCACCACACAAAGTGGGATCAATTCCAGCAGTAATATCATCAAGGTATTCATCTCGTATGTTTGATTGCTTGAATACTGACCATACCGAAGGAAAAACAGCTAGGAATACTTTTTAAGAACTGATGTTCTTTATTACGGTATGTCAGCCATTTAAAGGGACACTGACCCTTCTGAAATAGGACGATTATTATAGGGACTGTTTTATTGTAAAGAAAAAGAAATTTTAAATTTTTTTTAATTCTTTGCTTAAAATAGACTCCATGGGAGATGGCCTTCCCATAATCAGGAGCTTTCTGCATAATGGATTTCTGAATAATGCACAGCTTAATAGTGATGTATTTTCCCATTTAAAGAAAGAACATTTCTTATAAAATATATTGTCAAATTGCGATTTTATCTTTCTAACATATGATTTTTTTATCAAAAACATCCTTATGGCAGAGACACGCGAAGATTCAGGAAGCTTTAGTCGCCCGACGAAAATCTCCCTGAAATGCTTTCCCTCCAACTAGAATCCTTGTGAGGCTACTTCGGGCGACTTCAGAAAATGATGTGCTTTTAGCCGGCCGGAAGGCAGTTTGGGGAGATTATTCACCCGAAGAAGAGGCGATTTGTCGCCGGGCGACTAAATCTCCCCGATTCTTCGCTTGTGTCTCTGCCCTTATCTACCGCTGAACTTTCAGAACACCTCTAAGATCTGATAAGTACAGCTCTCCTCAATCACTTAATCGGCATCTTCATTTGGCTTTGTAATGTGGCATAAAATGCCTGTGGAAAATACAAATGCTTTAACACACTTATATTCATCTAGGCATAGTACTAGATTACCCACTTCGTTGTAATCGCTAACAAACCTTTGCACTAATTCATGTTTCCAACAAACCACCGCAACATTACGTCAAACTTCGTCATGCCCATATACCCATTACCACACTTGATAACACGATGTGCAATAACTACAAACCATTGTAGCAATGTATAACTGAGCGCTGTAAATTTATACTGGCAATGACTTGTGTAGTAACTAACTAACCCCAAACTAGGTTTACCATTTAAATTGCATTTTAAATGTACCAACATGCAGATAGATTTTTTTGTTTTAGAAGCAGAATACTGAACCAGGGTTTATTGGTGGTTTGTTATTTATTACATAGGTAGACATTTTTACTGTAATATATGCAAAACAAAATTGTAGCACGCTTGTTTCACTAAAGGGGTGGCATTAAGTAGTAGTTCATTTTTATATTTTCTTGATGCAGACAAACATATTCTAAAACAGGCTACAATTACCCTTTTTGAGCGTTATTTGAAATGAAGAATTAGCAAAACTTAAAATCCATATTCATATAGCAATGACAGCTCCTATATATTATTGCCCATGCATATAAACTATTCATCACATTGTGTTTAATCCAAGTTACTTAAGGCTCTTTAACTTGCTTTTGTCAAAAGGTAGAGACAAAGGAACTATTTGAAGGGTTGAAATGAAATCTGTGAATGATAGTTCCTGGCATCCTGCCTCGCCTACCTATTACTTCCTAAGCAGACAGTGAAAGCATCTCTTTGCTGAGCCTGAGGCCACAATAGAGCCTCTAGAGTGATTATCTAATGCCCAAACCAACTTATGTGTGCATGGGAAAGCAAGATCCAGTCCATTTGTTCTCCTACCTTCTAAACAAGAAATATATTGGGCTTTCTTTATAGTACACAGACCGTAGAACAATGTTTCCACTTCGTGGCTACATAAAGCACGATGTACTAAGAGAAGTCTTTTGGAACCAATTTATTGTACTGTTTATTTTTTATACTTTAGTATTGTGTGGGAATAGCTACAGTTTTAACTTGATTGCATACTTTAAGAAGCTTATTAAAAAGAAGTATTAAACTGCAGAAAATGAGGTTTGCTTGTCATAAGCTGATGCTACGGAGTTGATTATTAAATTCTTATGCTAATTGTGCTGGTTTCTGAGCTGCCATGTGCCAATGATCTGTATTAATTACTAATCAGTCATATATTGTGACATTTATATTCTATATGCACTGCATATTCTGAGTCGGTCTCTAAGCTCAGTAAGTGACAGCAGCACAGAGCATGTGCAGTGAATCGGTAGAAAAGGAGATGGGGAGCTACTGGGGCATCTTTGTAGACAGAGATCTTTACTGCTAAAGGGCTATGGTTCACTTGGGCTGGTATAGAAGCCCAAAACATAATGTACAACATTTCTGCCCTACATCTCTAGCTGAGATTTAGTTCTTCTTTAACCCTTTGCCTGCCAAGCACGTACGCTGTACGTTCTGGCAGGCAAGGGCTTTAACTGCCAAGCACGTACATTGTACGTTCTTGCAGTTTAACATGCTGTACTCTGCATCAGCGGCTTTAGCCGCCTCTGCAGAGACTTAGCAGTGCTGACAGCCCCCTGGGCAACAAGGCTGGGGGGCTGTCATGTCGGTCCTGCAACAGGATTGTTGCAGGATCGACCTAAAATCGCAAAAAGAAGCAACTTACCAGCTCCTCCGTCTTCCTTCTGCTCTCTGCTGCTCTGGCGACGCCCACGCACTTCCTGACTGCAGTGACTCAGCACACACGCTGCTGAAAGAGGATTAGACTCTCTCCCCTGCTCCAGCAATGGTAAGTGGCCTTTATTTGCTAAATTACACACTACACAAACACTACATACACACTACACTACATTGTATAGATCTGTACACAGTTACACAGTCATTTTAGTAAAGATTTTTTTTTTTTTTTTTTTTTAATTTTTTGGGAAAGTTATGTACACTTATTTGCACTTATTTCACACTTATATACACACTGTCACACCACTTTTAGAAGTGTATACACATGTATACACAAAAAACTCACAAAGAGGGATTTTTTTTTTTACTTTTTCATTTTACTAATTTGTGTTTTTTTACCCCTAAAAACCATTTGTTTTGGCAGCATGACTATTGGGTAATCGATTTTGGCCACTAATTATGCTGTTGGATCAGTAATTTTGTTATTTCATTGATTTACACAATTTTTGTGGTTTTATTGCAATTTTATCCCTGCATTATTTTTCCTTATGTATCTTTAGTATAGTTTTGCTGTTTGGTGCTTTGGTATAGAATGATAGATTTTACTTTGTTTGATCCGTCAGAATATGTACTTTCCAAAAATGTATGCTGATTTTTCTTTGTACGTAAAACATTGTGTGCGAAAAATGCGGCAAACTGCAGCATTTTTAGGCAATTTTCAGAAATGTTGTAAAAACCTCTAAGTTTAGAAAAGCTTTGCAGTTTGGTAGTTTGGTGTAGAAAGACGTCTTTATCTTTGTTGGATTCGTCAGAATGTGTACTTTCCAAAAACATATGGTTTTGGGGGGTCTTTGCTGTAAGGAGGGTCTTGAGGCACATAATATGAAGTCAATGGTCTATGTTCACAGAAGGCGAATCGGCAGCGGAGAAAACTCATATGCACTATTTTTATTTGGGGTCTGCACATGCCAGCTGCCTTGGTGTATCTATGCATATTGGGCATCAAACTGTTCAGTCGTCCCTTGGCATAAATATTTATGTTATTTTACAATTGTATGCAAGAAATTGGGTGAGATAAATGTGGCCAATTGCAATATTTTTAGGCGATTTTCAAAAATGTAAAAACCGTTGCTTTTATCGCCAAATTTAGGAAAGACTTGCGACTTGGTACTTTGGAGTACAAGGACATGTATACCCAATTTAGATTCCTGGGAATGTGTACTTTCCGAAAATATATGGTTTTCTGGGGTGAACTTACTTTTATCTACATTTGCCCCCTTCAAAACAATATAAATGTGTTGATTTTGCAGTATCTGAAATGACAGACCATATGGGGGTCTTCTTTTGGGGCCCCTATATGCCACATGCTTAGGTACACCTATACATA
This sequence comes from Xenopus laevis, assembly GCF_017654675.1. Classification (NCBI taxonomy): domain Eukaryota; kingdom Metazoa; phylum Chordata; class Amphibia; order Anura; family Pipidae; genus Xenopus; species Xenopus laevis. Next base: position 155,986,464 of record NC_054371.1, read on the forward strand.
TTGGGCATCAAACTGTTCAGAGGACCCTAAGCTTTCATATTTGGGGTGATTTCTCTTGATACCTAAAAGTATGTGGGTAATACGATGCTGCAGGGTAGAAATTTTGAGGTGATTTTTGGAAATGTCACCGAAATCACCACATTTAGGAATGATTTGCAGCTTGGTACTTTGTAGTACAAAGACATGCATACCCAATTTAGATTCGTGGGAATGTGTACTTTCCGAAAATATATGGTTTTCTGGGGTGAATTTACCCTTTTCTACTTTTGCCCCCCCAAAACGATGTAAATGTCTTGATTTTGCAGTATCTGAAATGGCAGACAATATGGGGGTCTTCTTTTGGGGCCCCTATATGCCACGTGCTTGGGTACACCTATACATATTGGGCATGAAACTGTTCAGAGGACCCTAAGCTTTCATATTTGGGGTGATTTCTCTTGATACCTAAAAGTATGTGGGTAATACGATGCTGCAGGGTAGAAATTTTGAGGTGATTTTTGGAAATGTCACCGAAATCACCACATTTAGGAATGATTTGCAGCTTGGTACGTTGGAGTACAAAGACATGCATACCCAATTTAGATTCGTGGGAATGTGTACTTTCGGAAAATATATGGTTTTCTGGGGTGAACTTACCCTTTTCTACTTTTGCCCCCCCCCAAAACGATGTAAATGTCTTGATTTTGCAGTATCTGAAATGACAGACCATATGGGGGTCTTCCTTTTGGGGCCCCTATATGCCACGTGCGTGGGTACACATATACATATTGGGCATCAAACTGTTCAAAGGACCCTAGGCTTTCATATTTGGGGTGATTTCTCTTGATACCTAAAAGTATGTGGGCAATACGATGCTGCAGGGTAGATATTTTGAGGTGGTTTTTGGAAATGTCGCCAAAATCACCAAATTTAGGAATGGTTTGCGGCTTGGTACTTCGGAGTACAAAGACATGCATACCCAATTTAGATTCGTGGGAATGTGTACTTTCCGAAAATATATGGTTTTCTGGGGTGAACTTACCCTTTTCTACTTTTGCCCCCCCAAAACAATGTAAATGTCTTGATTTTGCAGTACCTGAAATGACAAACCATATGGGGGGGGGTCTTAATTTTAGGGCCCTTATATGCCACATTCTTTGGTACACCTATACATATTTGGCATCAAACTGTTCAGGGGACCCTAGGCTTTTATATTTGGGGTGATTTCTCTTGATACCTAAAAGTATGTGGGTAATACGATGCTGCAGGGTAGAATTTTGAGGTGGTTTTTGGAAATGTCGGCATAATACCAAATTTAGGAATGGTTTGCGGCTTGGTACTTTGGAGTACAAAGACATGCATACCCAATTTAGATTCCTGGGAATGTGTACTTTCCGAAAATATATGGTTTTCTGGGGTGAACTTACTTTTTTCTACTTTTGCCCCCCCCCAAAACAATGTAAATGTGTTAATTTTGCAGTACCTGAAATGACAGACCATATGGGGGTCTTCCTTTTGGGGCCCCTATATGCCACGTGCTTGGGTACACCTATACATATTGGACATCAAACTGTTCAGAGGACCCTAGGCTTTCATATTTGGGGTGATTTCTCTTGATACCTAAAAGTATGTGGGTAATGCGATGCTGCAGGGTAGATATTTTGAGGTGATTTTTGGAAATGTTGCCAAAATCACCAAATTTAGGAATGGTTTGCGGCTTGGTACTTTGGAGTACAAAGACATGCATACCCAATTTAGATTCGTGGGAATGTGTACTTTCCGAAAATATATGGTTTTCTGGGGTGAACTTACCCTTTTCTACTTTTGCCCCCCCCAAAACGATGTAAATGTCTTGATTTTGCAGTATCTGAAATGACAGACCATATGGGGTCTTCCTCTTGGGGCCCCTATATGCCACGTGCGTGGGTACACCTATACATATTGGGCATCAAACTGTTCAGAGGACCCTAGGCTTTCATATTTGGGGTGATTTCTTGTGATACCTAAAAGTATGTGGGCAATACGATGCTGCAGGGTAGATATTTTGAGGTGGTTTTTGGAAATGTCGCCAAAATCACCAAATTTAGGAATGGTTTGCGGCTTGGTACTTTGGAGTACAAAGACATGCATACCCAATTTAGATTCGTTGGAATGTGTACTTTCGGAAAATATATGGTTTTCTGGGGTGAACTTACTTTTTTCTACTTTTGACCCCCCCAAAACGATGTAAATGTCTTGATTTTGCAGTATCTGAAATGACAGACCATATGGGTGTCTTCCTTTCGGGGCCCCTATATGCCACGTGCTTGGGTACACCTATACATATTGGGCATCAAACTGTTCAGAGGAACCTAGGCTTTCATATTTGGGGCGATTTATCTTGATACCTAAAAGTATGTGGGTAATACGATGCTGCAGGGTAGAAATTTTGAGGTGATTTTTGGAAATGTCGCCAAAATCACCAAATTTAGGAATGGTTTGCGGCTTGGTACTTTGGAGTACAAAGACATGCATACCCAATTTAGATTCGTGGGAATGTGTACTTTCCGAAAATATATGGTTTTCTGGGGTGAACTTACCCTTTTCTACTTTTACCCCCCCAAAACGATGTAAATGGCTTGATTTTGCAGTGTCTGAAATGACAGACCATATGGGGGTCTTCCTTTTGGGGCCCCTATATGCAACGTGCGTGGGTACACCTATACATATTGGGCATCAAACTGTTCAGAGGACCCTAGGCTTTCATATTTGGGGTGATTTCTCTTGATACCTAAAAGTATGTGGGCAATACGATGCTGCAGGGTAGAAATTTTGAGGTGATTTTTGGAAATGTCGCCAAAATCACCATATTTAGGAATGGTTTGCTGCTTGTTATTGTGGAGTACAAAGACATGCATACCCAATTTAGATTCGTGGGAATGTGTACTTTCCGAAAATATATGGATTTCTGGGGTGAACTTACTTTTTTCTACTTTTGACCCCCCCCAAAACGATGTAAATGTGTTGATTTTGCTGTACCTGAAATGACAGACCATATGGGGGTCTTCCTTTTGGGGCCCCTGTATGCCACGTGCTTGAGTACACCTATACATATTGGGCATCAAAGTGTTCAGAGGACCCTAGGCTTTCATATTTGGGGTGATTTCTCTTGATACCTAAAAGTATGTGGGTAATACGATGCTGCAGGGTAGAAATTTTGAGGTGATTTTTGGAAATGTCACCGAAATCACCACATTTAGGAATGATTTGCAGCTTGGTACTTTGTAGTACAAAGACATGCATACCCAATTTAGATTCGTGGGAATGTGTACTTTCCGAAAATATACGGTTTTCTGGGGTGAACTTACTTTTTTCTACTTTTACCCCCCCCAAAACGATGCAAATGTGTTGATTTTGCAGTATCTGGAATTACAGAACTGATAGCTGAAATGAGGTGTCTATATTTTAGGGCCCCTATATGCCACATGTTTGGGTACACCTATATATATTGGGCATCAAATTGTTCAGCGGACCCCAGGCTTTCATATTTGGGGTGTTTTACATTGATACCTAATGATTTGTGGGAGATATGATTCTGTAGATTGGAAGCTTTGAGGTAATTTTTCAAAAAATTCACCAATTTCTATAAAACATTATAACTTTAGGAAACAATTGCAACTTGGTAGTTTGGAGTACAACGATATATTTACCCATTTTTGATTCACCAGAATCTGTTCTTTCTAATAATGGGTAGTTTTCTAGGGTAAACCTACTGTTAGTGGAATGTTTGGCCTTGAAAGCAGAAGTATGCCATTTGGGGAACGGAGCTTTGGAAATTTGGTTGTGTACTGCTTTTAGATTTTGATCTATACAAGTGAGAAATCTCCATAAAACTATATATATTTGGTATTGCCGCGTTCAGGAGACATAGACCTTTCCAAATAGGCTGTGTTCTCATACATAAAGTAAATGATGTTTCTGATATATGTGATTGTTCTTTGTGAAACATGATTTTTTTCATTTTATTAGACACTTAGAAGCCAATATTTTTTTACAGAAGTAGAATTACACCAAAATTCCTGCATATTTTGAAAGTTCAGGTTGTCCTGAAAAAAACAATATATTGTTTTGCTGGGTAAACTAAAAGACCGCCCCAGGAAAGGCCCTTAAAGTGAAAGAGTGCAAAATATCTAAAAACTGCTTGGCAGTAGATGTTCGCATCTAGGACAAAATGGCTGGCAGGTAAAGGGTTAATGGATAATGGTGGCCACTAAATTTGTATGTCAGTACACAGCTTGGAGGACATATTTGAAGAAGACTAATAATAAACAGATCTTTCATGCACACCTATAAATAACTGTGCGTGATGACACAACACGTTAATACTTATTCAGACCACTTAACACAGAAACATTTTCTGTGGACACCACAATTAATTGTTTACAGTGGGCAAAAAAAAAAATTGTTGGAGTGTACATCTTAGAGGACATAAAATAAACAGATAACCCCTCATGTCAAGAGTAGAATCAGCTGCTCTCTTTGGCAGTCCCATCAGTTATTATTAACATTTATTTATATAGGGCCAGCATATTTCGCAACACTGTAGTTCAGAGGTCCCCAATAATTTGCAGACATGGGGGGAGGGGTTGCTCCACACCCAATTATTGAATATAGTTGGAAATTAGAACAGTTTTCTATTGTTGAGAACATTAATGCCTAACAATTCTCCACTGTTCTGTTTTTCAACTTGTCTGTTTTGTTGCTGGAATAGCTCTGCATTATATTTGGTAGATATCCACCAAATCCGTTTTCTTCATAATTGGATGAATACTAAGGGGGTTATATATCAAAGTCTGAATTTATCTCAATGTTTTCTGCTACAAACTCCAAACAAATCTGCTCACGTTTTTTACGCTTATATATTATTACATTTTACCAAAAATTTGGTTTGCGGGGAAAAAAATCTGATTTTCCTGATTTTTTTTTTCATCCGATTTTCACAAACTTTGCTGAATTTTCACCCAAAAACTCAGAAAACTTTGGGGCATTGCACGAAACCCAGCACACATCATAAAATCATTGGGACTTCTCCCATTGACTTATATGCAACCTCGACAGGTCTGAGATGCCAGATTTTTAGATTTAGATTTTTTCCATCCTTGGTAAATTCCGAAAAATTTGGGATTTTGTAAAAGTCAGATTTAAAAAAATCACAAATTTTTTTTCTTCATTTTTGGAATCAGAGTTTGGTAAATAACCCCCTAACTGTTCTACAAAGACGTGGTCTAAAGTCACATGATTTTAAACATTCTGATGTGGTTCTGCTTGGCCATTGCAAAAAAATCTTAGATATGGCTGGATCCCAAACCGAATCCGGCATTGGCTATCTATTTTATAGCACCACAGAAGACCTAGATTTCATGTTAATGTGAGGTGGTCGCATGGTTCTCTCTGCACTTCTGCAAAACTCTCTTAGTGCAATGTGCCTGGCTGCTTGTGTTTAGAATGGAAAGTTACTAATGACTGAGATATCCAAAGCTGGAGTTACACTCAGTGCTTAGCTATTTCTTACTGCCATATTTTCTTGAGTGCAGTATTAGTAGGTACTTATTATTCCTCCGCCCCTGCGTTGCCCTTTACTTCAGACCGATCTAAACTCTACCATGGTAGGACGAGGAAACACAACTCCTTATCTAGGATTAGTGCTAAAATATCACTGAGATGTACTGTCCTTTCCTCCTGTCTATTCCTAGAACTTTAAATACATAACAGAAAACACCCCTAGCAGGAGTAGCATGTGTCAACCATTTATATGATGGTAAGTACACTATATGCGCTTATTCCTACCACTGAAACAATAGCTTTTTACTGATGGCTCCTTATGTTCAGCTATTTTTAGCAATGAGATACTCTCTATGAAACCTGTGTTTCTAAGAACTGCTACCTCCTCTCTGGGATCAGTTCATACAAACCTGCTTCTGTTCTAACCCTAATTTATCAGATGTACTGAGGAGCACTTTTCAAGCAATCTTAGGGACTGCACTACTTCCGCAGAAGAAAAGGTCTCCTTTTGCTGTACTACAATTCCTGAAAGCGGCATTTCGTGGGATTTTTTTATTTTTTTTGCTGGGAGGCTTTTCTAGGGCTAGTCATCAGTATCCGTTCATCTGAACTTTAATGAGAAGCAATTAAGGAGTGATTGTCAAATGGAGGAAATGGAGCAGGACATGCAGCTATGCTCATGCGAAGAGGATAGTGCACCAAATAGTGTCCCTGCTACAGCGCAGATATCTGATTCAACATGTGGAGGAGACAGTGGTGAGGTGAGCACTGGGGGTTACTGTCTGATGGCAGTACAGCATCTATAGAAAGCCAGAAAATACAGCCAGCTACTATGTCCCCCGAGAGTTTTCCCAGTTTCTTTCCATCAACACATGTATTGCCAAATATACTGTAGCAATCTGGCTCATTAACCTACTCAGAAAATGGGTAATTGTAGTACATTCCCAGCACATTTGACTGTGCTGACTCATTGACCTCCAGCTGGATAGCCCTGACCTATAGTATAAGCTGCCATTTGTGGTTTAGATTTCTTTATGAATGGTTCTGTGCCTGATTGTTGCAAACTGTTTTTCCCTTTAAGTAAGTCATTTATCAGTCCTGTTGCATGGTATGATTACTTCCTCAGAATAAAAAGTTGAAAAATTTAATATTTTACATTTCTTAGGCAATGTTTATAAATATAGGATGAAAATGAACTTGTTTAGAGTACCCTGATTTTACAATGAATTGTGTTAGTCATTGCAAAGTTATTAGTGGTTTGAGACTAATACCAAAATTTCAGAAGCTTTTATTCAGTGCTGCTATGCATTTGGCCCAAGGGTTCATTGAATAGACCTCCACGCGTATTTCTCGGTCTGTCCTTATGAGATTTTGGAGATGTGTTAAAAGCTGGAGGGAGGCAGCTGCTTCTGACACAACATAGCTGGTCTCATAACTTCTCATGGACCCAATGCACTTGCACACTTAACTCTTTAAATGCTGTATGTGAGTGAAACCATCAGGTCTATGACAGTTTCCTGGGAGGAGTCTGTATTTAGCAAGTAAGGGACATGGAAAACTGTGCAGGGCTGAAGCTGTTAACACAATTTCTCAAATGCTAGACAGCAGAATAAGCAGAGTGGCAATTTACTGGAGATGGAACCTGTACATTTACTTAACCCTCAAACTAACACAGCATTTATATTAGTATGTAAATAATATCTTTGAAATAAAATTGGAAAATCAACCTCAACTGCAAAAATAGAGCACTATAGCAAAGTAAGACTATGAAGATTTTTATACATCCAGGTCATAGTATATCTAGTATAGGTCGATCTAAAAACAACTGGACTTGCTGAGTAATCAATGAAGACGTTTCACTACTCATCCGAGCAGCTTCTTCGGTTCAACTGACTGGTGTGGGAAGTTCTCGGCATATAAACTCTTCCACTAATCCATTTACAATGGCACATTGTAACTCTTCAAAGAGGTGACATCTGAAGAAACTCACAGAGGTGTTGATTCTGTGTAGTTGTGATAGGATTATCCAATATGTCATGCAACTCCTAGATACAGGTGTTACTTGTGAGAGTTACATGAATGGATGTGTGAAGTGTTCTGAATCCGCCGGGGTACAGATGTTAGAACAGCATTGTATGTAGCAGACAGGTGGTGTCGAAGGCCCCCACCATTGTTCGAATTTTATACCATTGTTCGAATTTTATACCATTGTCTGTATCCCAGGGAAGCCACACCATGCTTATACGGACTCCCCAAGATACACAAAGAAGGAGCCCCACTAAAACCCATTGTCGGCAGCATAAATTCAGTGACATACAGCATTGCAAAATTCTTGGCTAACATCTTAGCCCCGTTGGTAGGCAATACAGTGCATCATATCCAGAATGCCAAAGAGTTTGTAACCAAGATTCACCGTGTTACACTAGAGGCAGAAGAAACAATGGTGTCATATGATGTCACTTCATTGTTCACATGTATACCTACTACAGAGGCAATTGAGACTGTAAGAAATCGACTGCAACATGATAACACCCTCAGCAGCAGAACGAAGCTCAGTCCCAACCAAGTTTGTGTGTTGCTAGATTTGTGCCTTAACACATACTTCAAGTACAAGAACCTTTTTTATAGACCGAAACATGGCTGTGCAATGGGTTCTCCAGTCTCTCCCATTGTAGCAAACTTGTACATGGAGGAGGTGGAAAGGAGGGCCTTACTTGCATTCTAGGGAACCACACCGACTCACTGGTTCAGGTATGTGGATGATACTTGGGTTAAAATCAGATCCAATGAAGTGGCGGCCTTTACAGAACACATTAACTCAGTGGACAATAACATCAAGTTCACAAGGGAAGATGTCCACGAGAACAAACTTGCTTTTTTGGACTGTTTGATCTGTATCCAAGAGGGGGGTAACTTGAAGACGGAAGTATACAGGAAACCCACTCATACGGATCAATATCTGTTGTTTGATTCCCACCATCCACTGGAACACAAACTGGGTGTCATTCGGACCCTGCACCACCGGGTGGAATGTGTGGCAACTGATACAGAGTCCAAAGACAAAGAGCAAAAACATCTCAGAGGAGCTTTGAAAGCATGTGGCTACCCAGACTGGGTCTTTTCAAAACAGCAGCAACCAAGCCCAACAGGAACACCAATAGAAATAACCTCCTGGAGACACATAGCAGGCGAAACATAGTCATCCCATATGTAGCTGGAGTGTCAGAGACCACCATGTCCCTGTGTTTTTCAAACCTAGCAACACACTGAGACAAAAACTGGTACACCCAAAGGATCCAACACCAAAAGAAAAACAAAGCAATGTGGTATACGGAGTCCAGTGTAACGAGGAGTGCACAGATCTATACATTGGGGAGACAAAACAACTGCTCTCCAAGCGAATGGCTCAGCACAGGAGGGAGAACTCTACAGGGCAAAACTCAGCTGTCTTTCTACACTTAAAAGACAAGGGACACTCCTTTGAAGACAGCAAGGTCCAAATCTTGGATAAAGAAGACCGCTGGTTTGAATGAGGCGTGAAAGAGGCGATTCATGTCAAGGTGGAGAGACCATCTCTGAACAGAGGTGGGGGCCTTCGACACCACCTGTCTGCTACATACAATGCTGTTCTAACATCTGTACCCCGGCGGATTCAGAACACTTCACACATCCATTCATGTAACTCTCACAAGTAACACCTGTATCTAGGAGTTGCATGACACATTGGATAATCCTATCACAACTACACAGAATCAACACCTCTGTGAGTTTCTTCAGATGTCACCTCTTTGAAGAGTTACAATGTGCCATTGTAAATGGATTAGTGGAAGAGTTTATATGCCGAAAACTTCCCACACCAGTCAGTTGAACCGAAGAAGCTGCTCGGATGAGTAGTGAAATGTCTTCATTGATTACTCAGCAAGTCCAGTTGTTTTTAGATCGACCTATACTAGATATAGCAAAGTAAAACTTAATTTTAGCTTTGAATGAAAATTTCCTTTGTAGTTGCTCTTTTGCTAATCTCTTGTGAAAATACACCAGTCTTGTTTTCCTTTATAACTAAGATTGAGCTGTACATGTCAAAGCACAGGGACATTTTCTCAAGGTTTAGTGTAAGATCCTTGAAATGTTGACATTAGCAGCACTGCAGCTTCCTTATAAAATTGACCAGCATGTATGAAGGTGATAGGGACCTTACAGGGTAAGCTCCTCTGGGACAGGGACTGACGTGAATTATGTATTCTGAAAAGTGCTGAGGAATATGCAAACGCTATATAAATTTACAAATATTGTGGGTGAGAATTCTGTCACTATTTAACACTTCTGAGGTTTATCATATCTTCAGAGCTATATCATTGCTGGCTGCAACTTCCAGCATGCTTTAGCCCTCGATTATATATTCAAGAACTCTAGTAGTTGTAGGCCAGCAACATCTGGAAACCCAAGGTTAAGAAACAGGCCCGTAAATTCTAGTCACCAAACTTGGCACCATTTCAAAAGAGGCCTGGCAGATCGGATTTTCCTCCTTGGTTTGAGTAGCTATTAAGGAAAACTATGAACAATTTTTTTTATATCTCCTATATACTAGGTTGTATCTAACATGAACATGTTGGAATAGGGAAGGAAAACAATTAAGTCTGGCTTTACAATACATATGAAAAGCTGGATTGATCATATTGCCTCATTTATATAAACATTGACCTTATGTATTCATTCCTTATATTCTCTTGTGACTTTCCAGCGTAATTATCATTGACTAAATATTGTTAACACAATCATAGATTGAATTATAGGCTTTCTTCTCTTATTGGTCTCCTGTCCAAAGAGTGATGCCCTTACCTGCTGAATATCACATGATATATATATTTTTTTAAATTATGCACACTTGCCTTTGCAGAAGGTTTACCTGTGCTAACAAATATAAACTCTGCAGAAGGCTGGATGAAACATGGTATCATTGTATTTTCAACTGTAATAAATATGGTAATTTCTTTGCATTATAATAGACGTTATACCTGGGTTTGTAATTTTGCGGTACAGTCATTCGGTGTTTGCAAAGACTTTAAAAAATTCTTTTATAACAAGTCTTAGCTTGCAAATTAGCAGAAGGTGTGTGTGTTTATATATAGATAGATAGAAAGATAGATAGATGTGTATATAGATATAGAGATAGATAGATAGATAGATAGATAGATATAAAAAATAAGCTTTTATAAAAAAATGTTTGTGTATACTTAAAGAAAAAAAAGAAAACCTAATAACCTGACAGGCTGGGAGCAAAGAGGTTAATAAAGGCCAATTGTACTTTTTGGAAGTCTGTGTCTACTAGTTCAGCTCCAGGAATAGGCAGCTTCCTGCCACCTGCTGTGTCCCAATCTCTCTTCCCTTTGTTTCTGTGGTAGGATGTTACATAAATATATATATAGCTCATATCTGTAAACATACCTCTGCATTGGGATTAGAAAGGGGATCAGGAAAGGGGGCTAACGCCATGCCCTTGGTCAGATCAGCTGTTTCAATCTGCCATAACAGCTCTCCTTCAATCAGCACACTCACTTGCCTCTGTGCCCTGCTCCTGAACACTACAACCTTGCATGCATTGTGCTGCTTTTAACTATGCCTAGCGCTGGCATTGAGGAGCTGGATAACCAGCACACAGAGCCAGCACAGGAAGCTATGCACGAGCTGAAACTCTTCCAAAAGCAAGTGACACAGCAGCTTCGGGAGATATCTTTGCTGGTAGATCCACTGAGTGCAGCTGTCAATGATCTAAAGGAGGAGAACCTGCATCTTCGCTTGGAACAGGAGAGACTGGCACAACAGGTGGAGGAACTGACTAAGTTCCTTGGATCAGAGCAAAGCAATGGCTCTGTGCCACATGCACCAAGGTTTTCTAGCACCCGGAGATCCTCTTCTGTGCACCTTTCTAGAAGCAACAGCCTTGTAAGTGCCTAAAAAGATTGTATGCCACGGTACCCCACACTTACTGTATTGCTGAAATGAGATATATATATATATATATATATATATATATATATATATATATATATATATATATATATATATATATATATATATATATATATATATATATATATATATATATATATATATATATATGAACAAAATTACATCTATATATATATATATATATATGAAGACGGCTCATGTGACTGGGCCGAAACGTTGAATAAACGAAAATAATTTTTCTTCACTCAAGTCCTGTGTGTGCGGGCTCTTCTTGTTATCTCCATTTTATGTTTAATTGCTCCAGCACCTAGGCATCCATTTTGTGCTCTGTGTGCACCGACCCCTTTGGTTGTTATATATATATATATATATATATATATATATATATATATATATATATATATGAACAAAATTACATCTATATATATATATATATATATATATATATATATATATATATATATATATATATATATATACATATATATATATACATACAGTGTGTGTGTATATGTATGTATATATGTGTGTGTATGTATATATGTGTGTGTATGTATATATATGTGTATATATATATATATGTGTATATATATATATATATATATATATATATATATATATATATATATATTAAGCAGCCGCACTCTGATCTGGATCTGTTCATTTGATGGTGGGTGCTGGATCAAAATTTGTTATCATAGAATTCGACAAATAACCTCACTCCAACATGTTCTGATGAATAAAGTCACATTTTATTGTGCGGTTCTTTGTGGAATTCTTTCTAAAGAGTATATAGCCAAACTGTTAATGAAATCACTTCAAAAATGGATATCCTCTTTAGCAAGAACAGTAACTAAAGTGACTATATTCTCTGGCAGGGAAGGGGTTACGCCATGTGTATGTTCTTGGACTCCCATTCTGTTGACTGTGGTTGCCAAAGTTCAGTACTTATTGTGTCCCAATATAGCCATTGGTTCAAGGCCAGAAAGTAAAGTTAGAGGGCAGCATCTGATGCTTACTAATCCTGTCACATACTCCTGTTACACATTGCTTTGCAACTGAAAAAAAAAATATCAGATCATTATATGACATTAGGAAAGTTAAGAAACATTTTGTATTGAGCATTATTGCAGCCTAATGTTATTAACGGTGCATGTTTAAATGATGAAATATGTTCTCTACAGTGATTGTGCTATTAAAAATGTGCCTGCTCTGGCATCTTGTGCATTAAAAGGAGGATATTTTCCCACTTTGGCTGAAACACGTGTGAAAATGTGAAAAAAAAACAAGTCATACACTATGCCCTCTATCTTTGTGAAGTACAGGTCACAACTCTGGTTGCTGAGGAATTCATATTAACTGTTTCAGAAGTGGATTTGTTGCTATAATAGTAATTCTTTTATTGAGCTATGTGACTAAGCTATCTGAAGTGCGTGTTGTACCCACATGATATTTGGGTCTCAGCCATTGTTAAGTGGCAAGTGGTGGTGCTGGTGCTTTACACGAATAGTGTATTGTACAGGTACGTTTATTGTACTGATTGTAATTCATTTATTCCTGCAGGTTGAGCCTGAAACTCCCCAGCAAACTCCAGAGTCGGTGGAGGGGTTTCTACCCAGCACAACAGAGAAGACAGAACCAGAGAGCAAGGGCAAGCTAACAACAGAGGATCTGAGTGCTATAGAGGAAGAGGAGGTTCTGGATAAAATGGTAAGACACAGGAAATGAATGCAATGTGTGTCACCAAAACAGGAAGAAGGTTAGTTTTGGATACTGGGGGAATAGCCCATTGGTCACCTCTGTGGCAGGTCTTGATAACCAGTAGAATGGGACCCCAATAACAAACCATTTCATATGCATGCACTTCCACACCCTTGTCTGCCCAGGTCATGAAAATATCAACCCATGCACGCCCTCACACTATTGCATCTTTTACTGCTTTACCTTGATTGCAGTAATATGCAGATAACCGTGGTTTTTATTTATTTTTTCCTAGATTAAACTGTGATGCATACCCAAATGTTATCCCCTAAAGGTGGACTTAATCATTGCACTAGAACCAATGCAATGTTCGTAATGAAAGTGTGGATAAGCAGAAATAATGAGACCCTCATGTAGAATGCCCAATCTCTGTATCTTATATTGTAATTTATGAGGTATAAAGTACAGAACCTGTGTGACCATTATGAACAATTCACTTAGTGATACTGACATTAAAAAGTTTCTTTTTAAAATATGAATCTACATTAAAAGTTACCTATAGGTCACATTGATCATTTTTTGCTGATCGTTCTGCTTTTGTAACTAATTATTACTTGAAGTTCCTAAACCTGACTGTTTGCCAACCTGACTGTCCCATCTCAGTCTGTCAGTTGGAGTTTCTACTGCTAACCAATTACTGCTGCACAAATATGGCAGCCCCCTCATAGAGGAACATTTGGGGTAAGAAAGGCAATGTAAAAGCATCAGGCAAATACTTTTATGGCAAAATTATAAATAGCATTCAAAGATAATGTTATGATGGATATAAAAAGGTTATTTTCTAGTGTCAGTATCTCTTTAAGATAAGATGAATATAAGTTGAAGTGACCGTGCCCACTCTAATTTCTGAATACAGGTATAGAAACTTCTTTGACCATTTACATTTCAGTGTAAAAATAAAAACTAAGAAAATAGATATGCTGTGTAAAATAATAAATGTTTCTAATATAGTTAGTTAGCCAAAAATGTAATGTATAAAGGCTGGAGTGACTGGATGTCGGACATAATAGAACAGAACCCAACTTTCTGTTTTCAGCTCTCTAACTGAATTAGTCAGTGCCTTTAAGGGGGGCCACATGGGACATTACTGTTCAGTGAGTTTGCAATTGATCCTTCGCATGCAGCTCAGATTCAAAAGCAACAGATATGACCCATGTGCCCCCCCCTCAAGTCATTGATTGGTTACTGTCTGGTAACCAATCAGTGGAAACCAAGAGAGCTGAAAAGCAGGAAGTAGTGTTCTAGCTATTATGTTAGACATCCAATCACTCCAGCATTTTTAGCTAACTAACTATATTAGAAACATTTTTTATTTTGCACAGTTTTTATTTTTATACTGAACCATTCCTTTAAGTGCAGAATAAATATAATGTAACATTTCACTAGCTTTAATTGTGCTGTAATTTAAGATTTATCTGATTTTAATTCTTCTCTTAATTAAATAATCTGGGTAAACCCTCAAGTATAACCACTTCAACCAGATGCCAAGGTTGAATGCGTTCAAGCACAGTTCTTTGCTTAAAGGGATTCTGTCATGATTTTTATGGTGTAGTATTTTATTTCTAAAATACACTGTTTAGACCGCAAATAATTCATTCTACCATGTAAAATTTCATTCCCAAACCAGCAAGTGTTCTTTTTTTATTTGTAATATTGGTGTGTAGGCAGCCATCCCAGGTCATTTTGCCTGGTCATGTGCTTACAGCCAGCTAGATAGAACTGCTTTCTGATAGGCTGTTGTTTCTCCTACTCAATGTAGTATTCTATTGGAGCAGCACTATTAACTAATGAGTTTTGAAAAAAACATGTTTTCCATGACAGTATCCCTTTAAGGTGTTTTGCAGGACAGGTCTCTAATTGGGATTATGCCAATATCTCTTTGCAGCTGGATAAAACCACAGACTTTGAGGAGAGGAAGCTAATCAGGGCCGCAATGAGGGATCTGCGACAGAGAAAGAGAGGTATTCATTGATGCATTTCTGGGATCACACTACAATAAATTAGAATTACTATAAACAAGGAAATCTAATATTCTTTGATGGTCACGTGCAATTTCCTAGAGCAACGAGAGAAGGAGAGAGATCAGCGCTTACAAGAGTTAAAGAACAAAGAGAGAGAATCAAAGCTGGCACGAAGCACAGAAACCAACGTCCGACAGAGTGAGACAACCAACCGTGGCTCTGCCATCAGCACTGTCAGCAAAACACAGAGGCTTGTGCAGTCCAGTAAGGGAAATATTTTTATTTGTGTGTAAAACCAAACAAGGAGTCAATTTGATTAGACTTGGGAAACATGTTATTTAGTTTTTGTTTTCCCAAATTGGAAGCCAGGGATCAAAAGGCTACCGTCAACAAGTCAGTTAATTACAAATTGACATAATGTAGTTACAGTGCACATGATGGTCAAATATTTGATATTAAACCTGTGTAATGGAATTGACACATAGCTGCAGATTTGCATAGTTCAAACTGCATTTATCCTTAAGCCATTTTTTGTAAAGTTACCAATGTGCTTTGAGTAAAGCAAAAAAATAAATAAATTAAGAAGCTTGTATTTGGAGGCTGGTGTTTCAGTTACTACGTTGTCGATGCCCACGTCTAATGATTCTGAGGGAAAACATGTAGCTTGTTGATGGTTTATACTTTATATATTCTCAAACAGATAAGTTCAAGCTTGGGAGCTGGTTCTATGATATGTCTGTAGCATTAACGTAACACTTCTCCAAAGAACTGTTGTCTTATATAAATATATCTTTTTCAGATGATGGCAGCAAAACCTCTAGCACAACAGTGGAGGCTAGTTACATGAAACGATCAGAGAGTGAGTAACCAGAGATGCCAGTATGCATGATCCTTGGAAACCCAACAAAGCACAAGAATGGGATTTATATGTCATATGAGAACAGACCCACACGTTTTATAGTCAGGCCAAAAAGTCGGCTAATAATGTAGCAATCAGGCACCATTAGCGTCTCTTTAAGAGTAATGTTTTTTGATGAGACCGTGCCAGTGTGGAAGGCAAGTCATCTACTAGCAACACAAAGATAGTAATCAGTATATGGATTTGCATGGTAGGAATGAAGTGGTGGCAGGAATAGTGTATTGATTTGTACCATTAATTATAGAGTTTAAGCTTTACACTAAACTCTCAAAGATCAGCAGCTTATTTGGCCCCAAACCGTATGCCATAATGTGAATGTAGTAAATATAATAATCATAGTTTTTTCATCTCTTTAGATGGCGGCACCATTGTACAGACTAAATCATCATTTAGTGCCACTTCCAAGAAAGTTGGCAGGTAATTTCTTTAAAATAGAAAATAGCCATTCTTCTCGCCAACTTATCTCATTGCTTTATATGCTCATTGTATTGTAACATGTCTTCCCTTAGCATCTTTGACCGTGAGGATGAGGGGCTATCCAGAGCCAACAGTATGACTGCAATGGAGCGGCGTCAGGCAGAAAGGAAAAAGGAGCTCATGCAGGCTCAAAGCCTCCCTAAAACGCCAGCAACGCAGGCACGCAAGGCCATGATTGAGAAGTTGGAAAAAGAAAGTGGAGGGTGAGAAAGATTTCTCTTAATGCTTGTAGTGAAACATCATGTAGGGAAGATTTTTTTTAACTAGATGTGAGGGTCAGCGGAATAGCATGTGCCTACCCTTTTTCTTATATCATCTGTTTTTTTTTTTCCACAGCTCAGCTAGCCCAGCCTTTGCCAAGGTTGCAACACCACGTTCAGCTGCATTTGGTGTGCCTAATGCAAACAGCATAAAGCAAATGCTCTTAGACTGGTGCAAAGCCAAGACACGCGGGTATGAGGTGAGTTGCCTTCCGAGGTGCCTGCTTCCCTTAGACATCTGTACAGAATGCATTGCAGTAACTTCACCTCCACCAAATTCATGGTAAATTAAATAAGATAAGGTTTTGCATTCATTGTGCATGGGAGTAGAAAATCCATTTTGCAATTCCCATACAAGTACATCAGGAAGACTTGTGGTAAGGTAGTAGCATTGTGATTGCCACCACAGGTAGTCAGTTTGTGCCATAACCTTGAAAGGGTTCATCTTCCAAACACCAGGAATGAAGAGATTTTTATTGCTGTGTTATTTTATTTGTGGCCATCTTTCTAATGTTGAAGTGTTTGGAAGGTGATGCACCTTTAAATCTACAGCACACTTTTGGGAAAATTCACCCTTCCAGGGTAGTCGGGCTATGACATTTTTAGGGGGATATGTAATAAAAAATGCAATGTTGGCTATTGATCTAATCAGCAGGAAGTATTCCCTAAGTTACCTTTTAAAATCAAGCATCTGCTTTCTTTGGGTTACTGCAACTAGGTAAACGTTGTGCCTTTTCCATATTAAACCTTATTATAGCAATTTGTATATACAAGTAATTTAGTTATTAAATCTTGGAAGGAATGATTATGGGAGACTGCTGTCAAAATATCCATTAATGGACAAAGAATATGACAATAAAGGAATTTTTTTCAAGATTTGTTTTTTGTAAGTTTTACTAACCATCTAGTAAAATGTATATTTTACTTAATCCATTAATACCTGGTTCGCATTTGGACACAACCTATTGGGGATATTTGCCTTTATCTGAGTGTTTCTGCTCTTTCAGCATGTGAACATCCACAACTTTTCCTCCAGCTGGAGTGATGGAATGGCATTCTGTGCACTTGTCCATAATTTCTTTCCTGAGGCATTTGACTACAACCAACTGAACCCACAGAACAGAAGGAAAAATTTTGACCTGGCCTTCTCAGCTGCAGAGTATGTATGGGGTTTGGTGGATCACATTCTACATAAATTGTGTTTGATGTATGACTGCCTGGCGCTGTATTTGTTAGTAAGATTATCTTCCATTTGTTTATATTTAAGACTGTTAAAAATTCGTATTTTTCCCTTCTGTCTGGAATATATATGATTCACTGCATGTTGGCTCTTAGATATGAGCAGCAGCTGCCATATTGTTTAACCCAGCTGTTCTTTTCATGTCTTTGGAAAATATTACAACTTCAAAAGTCAAACATGCAGAGAAGCAGCATTCCAAATGGTTCAGGGTCTCTTTCGTATAAGTCAAGCAATATATCATACTAAGAAATAAGAATTTTTTTTTTGTCCTGAATAAATATGAATGGGCATGTGTAGAGCATATAATACTACTAAACCAGATTTGAACTGAAACCAGTACTACTGAAATTATTATTAGTTTTATGGAGATAAACCTTCAAAATCCACATAGGAATAAATATGTAAGGCGACACAATTAGGGGCAGATTTAGCAAAATATGAATTTAGATTTAATATATAAACTCCCCCACATTCTATTCATTCCTATGGGGTTTTTGGAAGCATATTTATCAAAAGGTGGGTTCTAACTCTCACCCATTGATAAAGATGTATCTAAAAACCCCATAGGAATGAATAGAACGTGTGTGAGTTTATATTTATCAAAATCTAAACTCGCATTAAAATCGGCCCTTTAAAGGAACGGTAACGCCAAAATATGAAAGTGTTTTAAAGTAATGAAAATATCATGTACTGTTGCTTTGCACTGGTATAACTGATGTGTGCTTTAGAAACACTACTATATTTTATATACACAAGCTGCTGTGTAGCAATGGCGGAAATTGAAAAAAGGCTATATGGCACAGGTTAAATAGTGGATAACAGATAACACCATTATGTTCTACAGAGCGTATCTGCTATCTGCCGTCTATCCTGAGCCTTTTCTTCTTTGAATAGCTGCCCCATTGCTACACAGCAGCTTATTTATATAAACAATAGTAGTGTTACTGAAGCAAACCCAGCAGTTTTACCAGTGCAGGGCAACACTGCATAAAAAAACACTTTCATTTTTTTATGTTACTGTTGCATTAAAGGCTCTTGAAGAAAGGAAGGGAATCTGGTGTTAAACCAATGGGATGGATTCAGCAAGCCCATCATGCTAAGCTTACATTTTATATGTACACATGCAGGTCTATTTGTGTGTTTATGTGCATTTATAGTGGGTTTTATGATTTGTGTGTGTAAAGAGGAAGTCGTTTCAGTCTAATTAGAGCAGTCCTACATGGGCCAATATTAGAGTTTCTGCCCTTGGATAAAGATGGACATACATAAGACACTCTTAGGGCTACCTTATATGTGAACACTTGACTAAAAGCCAGTGTTTGGTTTGTGTAAATGGTTTGATATTTTGTGTGCCTGTGACAATTACCCACCAAATTTAGTTTGTATGATGGAGAGCAATAATCTAAATTTCTGGGGAAAATATTCTGTAACCATTTACCTTAGAACATTTTGCTGTTTATGAAGCTTTAAGGGTCAGGTAACACCATAAAGTGAAACTATTGCATTACTGGAAAGTGCAGTTGAATATTCAAGTGTTTTGTCACATCTTGTGTGAGCAGGCAACAAAATGTACCATGACCCTATGAGTGTCATAGACTTCCTCCTGTGGTTCCTATTCACTTTAATGAGAAACACCTGAAAGCTACAGGCAACCCCCGCCCCCTTTAACACTTTCCTTACCATGACCAGTGGTAATAGTATCATTGTGTAGGGTATGAACTGAAGAAGTAAACATAGGTAACTTCCAACAAAATAAGGTGGAATGGTCATAGTGCATCATATATTGAATAAAGTACCCCCTCTTGTAAAATATAAGGATATTATAAGTAACCAACGAGTTCCATGACCATATTTATACAAGTCATTGAACTCCGAGGTTACGTCTGATATCCTCATATTTTGCAACAGGGTATTTTATTTATTATAATACACAAGCTTCAGTGAGTCATGTGACAAAAAACGCGCTTCCCCAATCGATATCTGTCCGAAAGTCGGGGGACTAAAAATCCTGTTGGATCGCGGCCGCATCTGTTCGTTGATTCAGTCCTGCAATCCGCCCTAGGGCTCACGATCGGATCAGCACCTCAAGGTGGGCATGTCGGG
The DNA here is from genome assembly GCF_017654675.1 of Xenopus laevis. Classification (NCBI taxonomy): domain Eukaryota; kingdom Metazoa; phylum Chordata; class Amphibia; order Anura; family Pipidae; genus Xenopus; species Xenopus laevis. The sequence goes on from NC_054371.1 coordinate 156,006,675, forward strand.
GAGAGATCCGCTCGTTTGGCATCTCTCAGTGTATGGCCACCTTTACTGTAACCATAAGAAGTCCCAAATGACTCTTTTGTTTTTGTATTGTTTAAGGGATTAATATACACATCTAATATAAGATGAATACACATAGGGGCCGATTCATCAAGGGTCGAATATCGAGGGTTGATTAACCCTCGATATTCGACTAGGAACTAAAATACTTCGAATATCGAAGTCGAAGGATTTAGCGCGAATGCTACGATCGAAGGATTATTCCTTCGATCGAATGATTAAATCCTTCGAATCGAATGATTCGAAGGATTTAAATCCAACGATCGAAGGAATATCTTCGATCAAAAAAACGTAGGCAAGCCTATGGGGACCTTCCCCATAGGCTAACATTGACTTCGGTAGCTTTTAGCTGCCGAACTAGGGGGTCGAAGTTTTTTTTAAAGAGGCAGTACTTCGACTATCGAATAGTCGAACGATTTTTAGTTCGAATCCTTCGATTCGAAGTCGTAGTCGAAGGTCGAAGTAGCCCATTCGATGGTCGAAGTAGCCCAAAAAACACTTCGAAATTCGAAGTTTTTTTTACTTCGAATCCTTCACTCGAGCTTGATGAATCGGCCCCAAAGTGTCTGTTTGTAATATGCTAGTTTTGATTAGGGATGCACCGAATCCAGGATTCTGCCTTTTTAAGTAGGATTCGATTCAGCCGAATCAAAATACCTGGCTGAACGGAATCCTTAAAATAACTTGACTTCATCACACAAACAAGGAAGTAAAACAATTTCTTAATCGCACACTGTGCGCGAGGTTCCCTTGATAAGTATTACTCCTAGTAAATGGGGACAATGACAAGTGCACCATCTCATGTTTTGAGCCTATGGAGTTTGTCGGTTTGGTGCTTGGAGTGAGTTGGGTCTCTGTGTTCACTCATGGTATTCCCCTGAGCAAAAGGCTGTGATTAGACGGTGTTATTATGAGTGATATTACCCATTACCTGAGGTTCTAGCAGCTGCTGTGATTAGAAGGATTTCTCCCAAGTTTCAGATATTGAAAAGCAGCCCATTGACTGGCTGCCACTTCCAACCAAAATACTTTCTTGTGTAGATATTCATATTCCATAGATTTGTGTCATTGTCTGTCCTGTTGCACTTCACATGGATGGTTTCTTCACTACAACCTTTTCCTGTAACATAACCACATTCGATGTATATTTCAGAGGTCTGTTTTCTGAATAAATTCTATATTTCCCGCCTTTTCATGCACTTGAAATCTTAAAAACACACAGCATGGGTATGTTCATTGTTATGCCACCAGAATGTTTAAAGCACTGATGGATCTCTCCTTTTTTTTCTCTCTCTCTCACTCTCTCTCTCCCTCTCTCTCTCTCTCCCCCCTTCACGGACTGTGTTCACTGCCTCCTCCTCTATCCTTCCACCATCTTTTCTACCCACCACCCGCCAATAGGAAACACGCAGATTGTCCGCAGTTGCTGGACGCAGAGGATATGGTCCGCATGCGAGAGCCGGACTGGAAGTGTGTTTACACGTACATCCAGGAGTTCTACCGCTGCCTGGTGCAGAAGGGGATGGTAAAAACCAAAAAGTCCTAGGAGTTTACGTCATATAATCACTGGTGAGAATGAAATATATAATCTCCAAGGGAAGGCACAATTTGAAGACTAGTAGAGGATCAATTCTCTGAATGTGTGTGACTGATCTTGGTAAATCTACCTTTATTTTAACACAGGGGTCTCATTACAAATCCATCTTTTCCCTCTTAGGTCCCCATACAATGGTAACCATGTAAAATCTGTCCGTTCACTTACATAATAGTACCTGAACTGCATTATTACTAAAGTGCCTAAAACTACTGTTATTATGCATGCATTGCTATAGTTGCCACTGGTCTCCATTTTAATGGACAGTCCCTGTTTTTGATCCTGCCCCAGGCAAATTTTGTCCCTAAGGATGTTGCTTGGCCAGAAAACTTTTAGTGGGATGTAAACCGAAAGCAATTGTTTCTTCTCTCAGTAGAAGGAGCAAGTGTACTCCTTTTTAATGAATTGAGCTTTTTAAATAAAAACACAGTTTTTACCTATTCTATTAAGAAAAGTGTATTCCAAATTTTCTTCTTTGGATTTGCTTCTGTAGGCTAATGTTGCATACATTTTGTCCGCAGAAAATTCTGTCTATTTTTGAAGGTGTATAGTTCTATGGCAGAAACTATATATCTCAACCCAGAAACAGTGTTTTTTGCATAAGGAAAGAAAATATAATTCTAATAATTTCCAATATACACAAATCAAAATTTTCCAATGGTTGGGGGACTGTATTTTCTGCACTGCTGGCTCCAGAAGCATTGAAGCAGAAGCAGCTGATTAACAGAGGAGAACAGACGTTTGCTGCATTGTTAGAGTCTGGACTAATGAAGAGAAAGGGATAAACATGCCATCCATAGCAATTACATTTATGAATAAGGTTTAAAGAATGTATTTTAGAACGTAGCGTAACATTAGATTTTCTTAAATTATGGAAACAGGTTTTTGGGTATAGATCCCCTTGACGTTCTAAAATGTATTATTTAATGTAGAATTACAGGTTAATATGCCCACCCTAATGCCATAAATCACAGGTTAGCCTGTGTGGGGAAGGCAGCATATTGATCATCACAGAGCTGCTTTATGGCCCCTGAGTAATTGTTTTGGGATCTCCCGAGGGCAAAAAAAACAAAAGAAAGTCCTGCTAAAATGAACGTCTTTAGTCCTAACAATAGATTATAAATGTCATGCCCTTAGATGTAGGTTAACAAGTTTTTTGAATAACTTGTCATCTGAATTAGTCAAGCAAGACCTCTTTAAACAGTGATGGCAGGAATGTACACAGAGAAACACTGCTACCCTTGTGCATTTGTTTAGACACAGCCTGAAAACATAAGCTCAGAAGACAGATCACCAGAAGAGAAGTCTATAGCTCTATTCAGAACTCCAATGTCTCATCTATGAACTGTCCTTCCACCCACTGATGAATATTCTCTTGGTTTGCTGGGTTAGAACGACATGTTACTGGTAGAGGGTCAGGGAGTGTTAACGACAGATCCAAAGCAATTTACATTTGCAGCATGGTACTATTTCACATGGACTGATACCTTGTTATTTCTGTTTAATTGGGTAAAACAATTTATCAATTGGGCAAATTGCTTTCAGAAAGATGTTTAAAAAGAAAAGAAAAAAGGTTCCAGTTGTGTAGTGATTTTTGTAAAAGAACTTTGGCTCCATATCAGTGTGTTGCTGCTATAGTCTGGCTGTGCAAGGGTTGAACGCTCCATCCTCCCAACATCATGCTACAGGCAGGGCCATTCATGGAAATGGTTAAGTCCGTAACACTGGGCATGCACATATATGGTGTGAAGAGGAGCGAGGAGTGTTGTTGAGATATAAACCAAATGCTGGAAATTCTGAATCACAGAACTTGCCTGTGCACCATGGTATAGAAAAAGTTAAGGCAATGCTAGCTGTAGGCAAACTTTAAAGGGGCACTGCACCCTGTCTCGTTCATTTTTCCCTAGACACTAATGCAGGATGGCTGCCTTTTAATATTTTACAGAACTGAATAATAATCAATTGGAGCTCACTAAGCCCTCTGTTGGGTTATTCTCTTTAGACTGCAATAGCAAGGGCATATATTTTTGTGCACATTATTAGGGCTGTTTTCCAGACTTTATATCATTGCAGTATGGAAGCTCCCACTGATATTCCTCAAGGGAAAGCTTTGTACAGAGTAAGGCAGTGATCCCCAACCAGTAGCTCGTAAGCAACATGTTACTCACCAACCCCTTGGATGTTGCTCCCAGTGGCCTCAAAGCAGGTGCTTATTTTTGAATCCCTGGCTTGGAGGCAAGTTTTAGTTGCATAAAAAAAACAGATGTACTGCTCCTATAGGCTGCCAGTCCACATAGGGACTACCAAATAGCCAATCACAGCCCTTATTTGGCACCACCCAGGAACATTTTTCATGCTTGTGTTGCTCCCCAACTCTTTTTAGATCTAAATGTTGCTCACTGGTGAAAAAGGTTGGGGACCCCTGCAGTAAGGTATAGCCTCTGTCTGCTGCAGGAAAAACAAACCTGAGCTAAGCACTGTTTTTAAACATATTTCCCTTTAATCCCCTGACTCTGTTTACATAGAATCATGGTTTCTCTAAATGCTGAAAGATATCCTTTTGTGTAGAAGGCAGTGCTTCTGCCAACCCATATCTGAGTAAATGGAGCATATCTGCAACCATTTCAGTCTACATTGGAGTCCTTGTTAGAAATGCCCAATCTGATTGCAGTGTGGTGTTTGTGCTCAGCAGGATCCTTTTATACTTGCAGTGCTTTGTATTCCCCAGACTTTACTCCCTCGTAACTTACACTTTGTTTTGTAGGATGCTTGTAGACTGTGTCCCTCTGGTGGAGGTTGAGGACATGATGATCATGGGGAAGAGACCAGATTCCAAGTGTGTCTTCACTTACGTCCAGTCCTTGTGCAACCACCTGCGGCGGCATGAAATGCGTCTACGCAAGTCTGAGTTTTAATTATGTGCCCTTCTACTTCTATGGCTTCCCCTGGCACAGCGCTTCTGGTTTCCACCAACTAAAGTTCTGCATCACAGATCAATGTTAAGAGGTTGCACAGATGATTGCTAGAATTATGTATATTCCCTCTCAGATATTTACAATGTTCTGCCTCTTGTCCCTGATGCCACAGAGGCTTTCAAGTATTGCAGTGCGATCCTCTGCTGTCTCTCTGGCATTGGGATTGCTGTGCAAGTGGAATGCCACCACTGCTTCTGTTGCCTGTCCCTCCCTACAGAATTAATATATTTAGATTATATTATTAAATCGCGCCAATCAAGTGCTGGGCCTTTAAGAAATCACTGCCACAAGCTTCAGAACATTTGCTACACTCCGTAAGAGACCCACAATACTTCTCGCTTACAGCTAGATTACTGGTGCATCCTCTCTTTTTTTTTTTGCTCTCTCTCTCTTTTAAAGAATAGTTCATTTTAATATATTTAATAGCAATCTATTTAATCCTGTCTACATCACAAAGGCTGCCTTTTTTCTGCTTTAGAGTTTTGTTTCATTTATTGGAATCCATCTCTCAAAACCATTTCAGCCTCTTTTTGCAAACCTGGAGGTTTTATTACTGAACATATTAGTAGTGTCATGTAAAATAAATGTTCCTACTTATGTGCTGCTTTCTTATAACAGAGCAGACAGATCCATGCTGCAGAGCTTGTACCAGTAGTGCTTGGATACATTATTAGTATTCGCTTGCCTTCACTTGTCATGTTGTGCAGCTTGATTCTGGCAGATGGAGGGATTCATCAGTAAGCCCTCAGTGCATGGCCAGTTTTAATGAAGAAACACACACAATATAGCACTTTATAGTCCCTAATTCTTGTACCTAGAAATGTGTTGTTGTTTTTATGGTGTGAGAACATTCTCTCTCTCCAGTTGAGGGGGACCTTGTGGAGGGGAAGGTTTATATGTACTACTATGTCATTGCTATGTAAGCGCCTTACATGTCTGGGACACTGGCTACCAGGGTCACTGCTCACATTTAAAAATGGCGTTTTGGCTTAACGGCGTGTGTAACTGTATTATTAATGTCATTTCAGTTAACTTTTAACATTGTTCCGCGGTAACAAAAAACTTTAGCCCTGCGAGGAAAAAAAAATCATTATTGCAGACAGAAATACATGGTCTGCTCCTGCCTCAGTCCTTAAAAATGATGTATATGCAGATGAAGCAGGAGCTGTAATACTTCTGGGCCCTTGCAGAGTATTTCCAGCTCCATTGAACTTTTAGGGGCATACTCCATAAACCACCAATCACTACTTGCCAAGGCATGATCATGCTCTGGTATTGAAACACTAATAAAAAGCATTGCAACTGCATATTCCAAATAGTTCTGGTTAAAATGGTACCAGTAGATTTTGACACATCACAGGCTTTACCTTAAAAATGGCTTCTGGCCCCAGTGTAGTCACACTCTGTTCTCCTTTTGTATTGGAGAGATGCAGTGTCACTGTCAAATGGTAAAGCACAGATAAGCAAAATGCTGGTATCTCTTTCATTTAGATATAAGGTATATTTGTATTTGTATGCACACAGGTACACACAGCTATACACCCACCAGTGTATAAATATATGTATTTGTGTAATAATTGCATTTATAAATACACTTATATTTACTGAAAACACACACAGAGAGCGTTCCTGTATATATAGTGCAGGCCTAGTATAGGGGTAAAATGCAGATCCCTGGTCTTTATGATCAGGTTCCTCACTGACTGCAGAGCTGACAGCAGTTGCCATTATGGCTACATTTCATGTTTGGGCGTTGTTTGTAGCCAGTACAGCAGTTATTTCATTGTAAGGAAACGGTTCAACCTGAAAGTTTTGATCCCTCCTCAAATACAGCTTTTGTGTCCGTTCTTTTTATACACCAGCGTGTGCTGACATTTTAATAAAGTTCTATTAACTGACTTGCCTCCATGTTGTCATTTTAGGTTTCAATAATTTTTATTGAAAAATTTTTCCAGGAAAATAACAATCATCATAATGACATATCATCAATATTAGTAAGATTTTTACATCAACATACAGTATAAACTTGACTGTTTTAATCAGAGACCTTAACAAATATCATTTGCTAACATATAAAGATACATAGATAAAAATATAAAGTTGTCTTCTGTTGAGAGCAATCTATGTTTAACTATCTATTGTAGTTTCTTAAACTTTTCTAATGCGTATTTTGCGTATTCTTACGCGTAATACTAAATTGAATCAAAGAGTGAGAGTTGAAGTAACTTACGCGTTACTCGTTAATTATGCGAAACATTTTATTTTTACACGTATGTTGTTGATGCTTAATGCGTATTTATCATATGCTCCATTCTCGTATATCAATTTCTTGATTCTTTTATTTCTCTTGCGGAATTTAACTTAGTTTTAATACACATTACGTATGCTGTAATTTACGCGTTAAATCCGTTTATGCGGATGAACATGCGTATAAATCACCAAGCTGGTGCAATTGATAGAGTTGATGCAATAAACGCGGATTTCCATGCGTACTTTCAACGACATACGCGTAAATGTCTAATTAGACCCAATTGAACTCAAACCTAAACAGGTTAATCAATGCTAATTAAGTCTTTAGAACCCACATCAGAATTGGATGTTTTACCTACGACAATGTTTCTTTTTGGTTGTATTTCAAGGAGCTGAGTTTCTGGAAAATGGGGATTGGGACCTCTTTACTGAGACTCCAGAAGTTGTTTTCTCTTGATTTATTAAAACATTGCAGTAATATAACAAACCATAGTGTGATATATCATCTTATATCTAAATGGAATAAAATTCTTCAATACTTAGATTGAGGTATTAACTTATTGGAAGTTGTCATGTTGTCATTTTAAGCCCAGTGATTCAGAGGCTGAAGCAGCTCATCAACAAAACACTGAAGTCACAGGTCTGGACTGAGAAGTAAAATAGGCCCTGGCATTTCAGGTACACAGAGGCCCAAACAGCACCATTAAATACTGACTTTCTATGGGATCTTATAGAAGCCCCTCTGGCATTTGCCAGAACCCATAGATTGCCAGTCCGGGCCTGGTCCAGTCTCTGATTTCACTTGCAATTGTCCCAGTTGGCTTGACTCTAACCTGTGTTCACTGCTTGTATAGACACACACAGACTGTTTCAATTGCTCTGTTGAAATGTGCCTGTTCCAACGGGTTTCTTATAGTATCCCCAAAAAGTATCTCAGCCAGCATCCATTTCAACTAGATGGGAGGGACTTGTCAACTTCCATGGAAAACTACGGGACATATTTACTAAAGGAGAAGTTAAAATTGTTATAGTTCTGGCAAAAATGAATGCAAGCACATTTGCATTTTTTTCCAGTGTGAAACTTCAGATTTTAGACAATTTATCAAGATCGTGTGTTTAGACTGGTGCATTTCTTTTTATTTATATCATAGCCTCCATGTTATCATCCCAGTAAGAGAATTAACGCCAGCAAATTTCCTGTTCAACCCCTCCAAATGAATCCTGTAGAGTTTAGTATCACGATAGCCTATGAGATTATGTCTGTCCAAGAAATCATCCGAGAAGACTACAGATAGAAGAAGATGGCACCCGTGAGCTCCGCTGCACTCAGTCTGCATGTTCGGTTGCTATTTCTAAAGGGGAAATAATTCCGGGGTAAGACTGTGCAGGGAGGGGGGTCAGTGGGGACTTATCACAATGGGGGGGTTTAGTTCTCCTTTAAATGAGAAACCATTCGATTCGGGAGTTCATTTGAGGTATAAAAAAACTAACATTCAACCTTTGTTTAATAACCTCCCTAAATAGATCATCTTGTGTATGGCCAATTTATAGGCTCCCCAAACAAAACAAATCACCCTATCCACTATGTGGATATTAAGACCAGCTTTGCATCAGGAGTGTAAGTATAGAGGAAGCAGAACAGACCTGGGGAACAGGGGAGCATGGACCGCGGGGGTCTGCAGCACTAAAAACCTCCCTCCGACACTCTCTGGGGAGGGCCCAGCAAGCGTTTGTTATGCCACTGCTTTGCATCATGCCAAAATCTTTTGTATGCACCAGAATAGGGGATGTGATTCCCATGCAACAGCGACACAATTAGATGGTGAAGAAGGAAGGGGGGTATGCAAGGAGTGCAGTGACAGCTAGGAAGTACTCAACGGAAAATGAAAGTAATTGCCTGCATCTGGGCAGGCAATATATGACAGCTGAGATTAAGTACCTGTATATGGATATGTTAATAAAAAAAGAAAATTCTGGTTATTATACAGATTTTATGTCTGGGTGACAGGTCCCCTTTAATTCATATTCATATGTAAAACAGAACAGGAATGACAATGCTGAGAAATGTCACTTTGTATCCATTCAGCTTTTTCTGCTCCTGCCTGTGCATATCCTTGAATTTATCCCCATTCATCTGAATTTTATTTGCACAGCCATTAGTTTTGTATTAATTGTTCTATACAGTGGAAACATCCTGTTCTGAATTTTCGATGTTGTCAGCAATCTATATTCCGTGCTGGCTTGAAGCAGGTCATTAAAGAGTGAACTAAATCCTGGACAGTGGAGTTGCTCTACTTACATCATGTTCCTCTGGAATTGCAGTGCTGCATTCTGTTCTCTGTTTCCTATCCATGTACAGACAGCTGGCTCTTTATGGTCTTAGGCACCAAGGGCATTAAAATCATTATAAAGAATTTATAAAAATGCTGACTGTTTTATAAATTTCCGGGCATTTTCAGGTGTTACTGGACCATTACATTTCATTATGGTGAGTATAGACAGTATTTCATCTTCTAATGCAATTGGCAACTACAGGTATGGGACCTGTTATCCAGAATGCTTCGGACCTGATTTTCTGGATAATGGATCTTTCGATAATTTGGATCTTCATACCTTGCCAATAGGCTGGTTTTGCTTCCAATAAGGATTAATTGTATCTTAGTTTGGATCAAGGACAAGCTACTGTTTTATTATTACAGAGAAAAAGGAAATAATTTTTAAAAATGTCTATGGGAGACGGCCTTTCCGTAATTCTAAGATTTATGGATAACTGTTCAGATCCCATACCTGTATTCGTTTTAATGTTTGGTATTTACTGTGTTGTGACAAGGTCAGATCACATCTGTAACGATTGTGCCTATGAGCGTAAGAGACGGAAACACTTCGGGTCTTGATCAATTGACTGTTTTTAAAGGAGTTGGGCTTTCTGGATAACGGGTATCCGGATAATGGATCCCATACCTGTTGTTTTTTTCTGAATAATAACATGAAAGAGGTGTAGCTAATAAAGTCACTGGCAAGATGCCCAGGCCTGGATTTGTGGAAAGGCTACGTAGGCCCGGGCCTAGGGCGGCAGTATTTTAGGGGGGAGGCATGCTGCCCAACCACACCCACATTGCTTTTGAAATACTGGTGATGCACTGGAGATACAATAGTTTTTTATTTCCTGCGCGCTAATCCCCATTGCTCCGGTTCCGATTATGAAAATTTGTGTGAATAAAAGGGATGGGACGGGGGCGAGCAACGTTAGTGGGCCTAGGGGTGCCCATTATGTAAATCCGGCCCTGAAGATGCCCACTCAGGGGGACAGAATGGACACTACAAATTTGAGTTTAACTCATACAAACAAACTGTAGGGGTCAGTAGAACTACAAGGGCTGCTGGATTGGCTGCAGTCAGCCCATTCCATCCTTCCTTTCCAAATGGAGCTCTGCTACATCTATTGATGCAGGGGAACCCACAGCAGCCTGCAACAATTGCCATAGAGCAGTTGCACCAAAAGAATTGGGTGTGTATGTGCCTCACATGCTGAAACTGACTCTAATTTCTACACAGCTGTATCTAAACACAATTACTCTGAAATCATGGGGGGAAGCTGCATTGTGGTTAAAGGGATACTGTCATGGGAAAAAAATTTTTTTCAAAATGAATCAGTTAATAGTTCTGCTCCAGCAGAATTCTGCACTGAAATCCATTTCTCAAAAGAGCAAACTGTTTTTTTTATATTCAGTTTTGAAATCTGACATGGGGCTAGACATATTGTCAATTTCCCAGCTGCCCCAAGTCATGTGACTTGGGGCAACTTCACTTAGCACCAAGTAGCAGTGTTGCTGGAAGATTAAAATACACACACACATACACGCGGTAGGGTTTAAACAATCTTTATTATGCTTGAACATTCTCCCGTTGCAAAAGTATCTGACCTTTCCTAGTCCGTAGGGCAAATTGCTTCTGTTCTCAGCCTGGAAACTTTGAAACTGAGAACTTCATGAATGCTCTGTGAGACTAAGCAGATCAGCACAGCACAGGAGATGTCATTCTACATTTACATTTTTCAAAAGTTGTGAATGAATTTGCTAATTCCTAGACTATAAATCATAGGGGTAAATGTACTGTATTTGGCTGGTTTTATACAAGAGCGACCTTTGGATGAAAGCAACAAGGAGCAACTATGAACAAGTACATGAAGCATCCCAGGGTGCCCAACCTGGGCTGGGAAAGGCACATGGTAAAAATCCAACCAATGGAGGAGGAGGAGGGGATACGATTCACCCAATGGCTGTAGAGGAATACCCTGAGATTTCAATGGTATGTATGATGCATTGCAGTCCTTAGAACAAAACATCTTTAAGGTGCTGCAAATGTGTGTTTCCCCTTAATATCTTGTGTATTCAGGCACGGGTTAGACTGACAATCATCTGAAAAGCTGCACTTTTTTATCAATTTTTAGGGCTATAACTATGAGTGCTTCCTACTGAGAAGGGATCCATTGAAAGTATTGGGTGTTTTGAACCACAGTACTCGCAGCAGCAATAAAAAACCAATGCAGGCAATAGCCCTTAGGGTAGTGCATGTTGCCATGGATATCTGTTTCAATTCTCCAATTGTGCCCTTGTACATTTTGAATAGACTGTAAAATGACTAATGGGTTTGGGGCCTAATCTGTGGGAATGTCTCTGATTCCTGACTGCTGCTACAAGTCTTCTTTTGTGTCCCCTGATGCCCTTGCAGGTGCCATCTTGAATTCAGCGGGGACTGGAGCATCAGGGCTGCTTTTCCTATAAAAGCCCAGGTCTTTCAGCAGCTGGTTAATTTCATCTCTCTTCATGTCACTGAGTGGGATTCGCTGAAATGAAAAAAAAAGATACAAAATGATTACATTTCTTTTACTATGGAACATGCCTCCAAGCGCTCTATCAAACATTATCAAGTTCACCCTTTGATAAATACGCCTTTAAAAATCCAATAGAAATGAATGGGGAGTGGCGGCATTTCACTATTAACTTCACTCTTTGATAAATATACCCCTATGAATGTTTCCTCATGCCATACAAATACGGTTAGGCGGACAAATAAACAGACATTGGCGAAAACTCACTTTATTAAAGGGGAGGTAAATAAAGAAAAGACTATAAAAAATAAAATGAAAACCAAGGAATAGGACCTTCCATAACCAACCAAAATGTTAACTTAAAGGTGAACCACCCCTTTAAAAGAGAATTCAACACGTAACTAAAAAAACCCTACCCCTCTACCCTACGTAGACCCCTCTCTCCCCCCCAGCCTAGCTGCCCCTCGGGGAAATGCCCCTAACTTTTCACTTACCCCTCGGTGCAGATTCAGGGATCACAATTCACCGCAGGCATCTTCCGGGTTTTCGTGTCTTCTCCTGGCGCTTCGGCAATTGCCGTCCATTTCGGCGCATGTGCCGTTTTTGCAAACCGGTAAATTGCTCCAACTGCGCATGCGCTGCTACGCCGGTCTCAGCTTACCGAAAGCCCGGAAGATGATTGCGGTGAACTGCGATCTCTGAATCTGCACCGAGGTGTAAGTAAAAATTTAGGGGCATTTCCCTGGGGGGGGAGCTAGGCTGTGGGGGAGGAGGGAGGGGGGTCTACGTAGGAGAGGGGGTAGAGGTTTTTTTTAGTTACGGGTTCAATTCTCCTTTAAAGGGGTGGTTCACCTTTAAGATAACTTTTAGTGGGTTATGGAAGGTCCTATTCCTAGCAACTTTGCAGTTGGTTTTCATTTTATTTTTTATAGTCTTTTCTTTATTAGCCAATAGGCATGCTTATTGCTTAGCACATGTATAAGCAACACCCCTGAGGGAAACATCCAAAGTCACATGCTACATGATCGTTACCTGCTCTAAAATAGAAAACATAACCTTGGAAACAATGTGCCTGAAATACCCACGTGCCGCATAATCTCTCTACTACATATAGGAGTAGCTTTATTAAAGGTCAAGGTGAATTTTCGAATGAAAAAAGTTCGAATTTCGAGCAATTTTTGGTGTACTTCGACTAGGGAATAGTCCAAATTCGATTCAAATTTGAAAAAAAAATCTAAATTTATCATGTACTGTCTCTTTAAAAATTCGACTTCGACCATTCGCCATCTAAAACCTGCTGAATTGCTGTTTTAGCCTATGGGGGACCTCCTAGAACCTATCTGGAGTCAATTGGTGGACTTCAAAGTTTTTTTTTTTGGGAAATTCAATCAAATTCGATCAAATGCGAATTACTTAGATTACGGACCTATTTGATCGAAAACGGACATATTCGGGCAAAAAAAACACTTTGACTTAAATTTCAGTTGGTCTTTTTGAATTGCAAAGTTTTTCAAATTCGAAATTCAACCCTTGATAAATATGCCCCATAATGTTACTAAATTGCCTTGTTGGGACAGGACCTAGGCCAGGAAAGTGACCCAGTGAAATAAAAGAGGAAGGGCACCTTAATGCATGAACCATTTCCTTTTGGTTTACAATTGCCAATTTGGTTTTAGAATTACCTTTTATCACTGAGCTTTGACAGTGATCAAAATGCCTTGTATGTTGTGTACTTAACATGGAAAATACATTGGTATATAAAAGGGAAAGTAACATTAAAAAATGAAAGTGTTTTAAAGTAATTAACATATAATATACTGTTAGGGTAGTGGCAGATGGGGAGATTGGTCGCACAATGACAAATCTTCTCTTCTTCGGGCGAGTAATCTCCCCGAAATGCCTTCCCACCGGCAAGAATACAAATCACCGGTGGGGTGGCACAGGGCTGCTTCGCCAATGAGGCGAGTTGAGGCTGTCGCCTCAGGCAGCAGCGCCCCACTAGGAACCAGGGGCAGCAAAAATGCTGCTCCTGGTACTTTAAGAGCGAATTTCTGGGGGGGGGGGCAGCAGCAACTGCGGAGGGGCCAGGATCGCCCCTGGGGTGGCATACACTTCTGAAGTTGTCTCACAAGTAAGCTTTGGGTGACTTTGGAAATCCGAAGCGATTCGTATGACATACCCCCCCCCACCCCCGCGCGCGATTTATATTCTTGCCGGTGGGAAGGCATTTTCGGGGAAGATTAGTAGCCCGAAGAAGAGAAGATTTGTCGATTTGTCGCTGGGCGACCCTTAGCATGCACTGGTAAAAGCTGTGTATTTGCACAGGTTACATAAGAAACGGCTTATCTGGTATGTGCTATGTAACTTCTGACTTTCTCCTTTTTCCAGCTTGAATGGCGGCCCCATGGCTACACAACAGCTTGTTTATATAAACTATAGTAGTGTTTCTGAAGCAAAGACAGCAGTTTTACCAGTGCAGGGCAACACTACATTATGGGACAGATTAAAGGTCGAAGTGAAAATTCAAATTTTCTGATGTCTGCAGCCTTCCTGACATTCCAGTTTCTGGAAACTTGATTTGCGATTTGAATTCAATTCGAGTTTGCAGGTCGTTTCAATTTGTCTGAGTTGAAAATATTTAATTTTATTAATCAATTTCGACCTGCCAGATTGCTGTTTTAGCCTATACAACCTACTTGGAGTAAATCAAAGTTTTTTCTGGAAAAATTTTAAATCGAATTCGATCGAATTTGCTATTACTTCAATTCGTACGATTCAAATTTGATCAAAAATGGACCTATTTGATTGAAATCAGACTTAATTGACCAAAAAAAACCTTTGATTTAATTCCGGTTGGTCTTTTTGAATTGCAACGTTTTTCAAATTTGAAATTCGACCCTTGATAAATCTGTCCCTACGTGTCATTTACTTTGATACACTTTCAGTTTTTGGTGTAACTGTTTGTTTAAAAACAAAGGAATCGGAGTTGGAGGTACCATAAAATGAGGAGTCAATGACTCCACGGCTCTGCTGGTTACTGATGTTATTATATAGCATTTACTGATAAGTATGTGCAAATGATCTTCCTGATTGAGAAACAAACCCTGGCAGCAAAGTGTCATAAAGTCTGGAGCAAATCTATAGTTGGAAGGAGGTACTTAGAACTGCTAAATCCTGCGTGTTAGGAATGAATTGGCACAAGCTGACATCAGACACCGGAACACACATTATGTTGTTTGTAAGTAATGACATTTTCTCAGGAGACTGAGGAAAGTAAATGGGGTGTACTTAAACTGGCTTTGAGATGTGTTTACCTTCATCTATGGTTGGTGCTACTAGCATGTGTGCAGTCTTAACACTCTGTACTAGAAAAGACACTGAAACCTTGCCCCGGGGTGGAAATGGAATTGAAACACTTGTATGTGCTGCACTGGGTGTATCATTCTCTGGCACACATCTGCTATCCTGTTGGGAGTTCATTGCATTTGAGCTTTGCAGCAAAGAGACGTTTCACAATGACAATCTCATGTTTCTTGTAAATCTGGTCGCACTCTCTAGGAATCCTCAGGCAGTTTATAGCAAACAGTTTTTAATAACGCACTGAATTGCCAACATATACTGATAAAAATATGACAGAGCAGCTATATATATATATATATATATATATATATAGCACGGGTGACATACTTGAACTATAAGAATCCTTGGCCTCTCGTTAATCGAATATTAGGAGGCAGATTTATCAAGGGTCGAATTTGAAAAACTTTGAAATTCAAAAAGACCAACCGAAATTAAATTGAAGGGTTTTTTTTGGGCCGTTTTCGATCCAATAGGTCCGTCTTCAATTGAATTTGAATCGTACGAATCGAAGTAAAAGCGCATTCCAATTGTAGAATTCAAAGTTTTTACCAAAAAAAAAAGTTTGATTTTTCAAAGTCCACCAATTGACTCCAAATGGGTCCATAGGCTAAAACAGCAATTCGGCAGGTTTTAGATGGTGAATGGTTGAAGTTGAATTTTAGAGACAGTACATGATAAATTTTCAAAATTCTAATTTTCAATTTTTTTTTAATTCAAATTTTCACTTCGACCGTTGATAAATCTGCCCCTAGGAGTCAGATATATTAAGGTTTAAGTTGTGTTTTTGGTCAAAATTCACATTTTCAGATTTAAAAAAAACTCAAATCTTTCAAGCTGAAATCCGAAAATACAGTACACCATCTAAAACCTGTCGAGGTCATGTGGAAGTCAATGGCAGAGGTCCTGTGAACCATTTGAAGATGTGAAAAGTCTTCATGATGTTCAAGTTTTTTTCAGAGGGTTTTGCCCGAGAGCTCGATTGATTCAAGCGTTTCGAGTTCCCCCCCCCCCCCCCGAAAATTCAATCAATTCAGGTTTTCTGGTTTCGCAACTCAAAAACATTTTCCATTTGAGTCTTTTCTTTAATAATATACCAATCGAGTTGTGAGTTCATTTGAGGTATAAAAACTCTAACATTCGATCTTTGATAGATAACCATTGAAAACACTCACTGAAACCAAAAAACTAAACTAACTAATCAACAGCATTTTCATTCCGCTAAAGCTCCAATGCCCACTGTGCTCCAGTAGAAGCTTTTCTTTCAGTATTCTCATGGGCAAAATGGACCTCACTGGCAGAACTATGTAGCTTGCTACTGTACCATGGAAGCTAAAGGCTATGCTGCAAATGTACTTGAATTAACACACACTTACAGAAACTATTTCCAGAGACTGGTCTGCTCTGCTAGGGTTTATAAATAGAATAGGAGCAAATATTCTTACATCCAGAGAAAGCTTCCCAATCTGTTCAACAAATATTCTACTTGGCGTCGTACCACTTTGTTTCACAGACTGAGAGTTATAGCCTTTTCCATTTCGATTCTCTTACCTCAAGTTCTTCGTATCGGGATGTAATGAGAACAAGTTCAGGGTCCGCACCAGGAATGTGTTTCATCTCTAAGTTATGACTGCCGTGGGTCAAGGGCTAAATAACAGATCAATCCCGCTGCATAGTAGGGGTTTCATAAAGGGAACTGCATAATGGTACATTATGGGGGGAAAGTGTGTGCAGGAAATGTTTTGGTGACAAGGGAAAATAAGGTCCATACTGTTTGTGCAGGTATCATTAAGTTAATGGACAATAAATATGCTATGGCACAGTTTACTAGCACATTTATATCTTGTTTTAGTAAACATAATAGACAGAACACTACTTCCTGCTTTGCAGCTCTCATGGTTTACACTGATTGGTTACCAGGCAGTAACCAATCAATGACTTGAGGGGGGCCACATGGGGCTTAACTTTTGCTTTTGAATCTGAACTGAATGCTGAGGATCAATTGCAAACTCACTGAACAGTTATGTCCCATGTGGGCCCCCTTAAAGTCACTGACTAACTCAGAGTTAGAGAGCTGAAAAGCAGGCAGTAGTGTTCTGTTATGTTAGGGCAAAGACAAACAAGAAGATTCAGGGATTTAGTCGCCCGGCGACAAATCGCCTCTTGTTCGGGCGACTAATCTCACCAGAGCACTTTGTTTTCCGAAGTTGGCCGAAATTTCCTTGTGAGGCAACTTCGGAAAACAACGTGCTCTGAGTGCCATCCCGCCGGCAATTTAAATTCTAGCCAGCAGGGAGGCAGTTCAGGGAGATTAGTCGCACAAAGAAGAGACAATTTGACGCCAGACGAATTTCCACGTGTGTCTCTGCCCATTATAGATTGTAATTATGTAACTAACTATATTAGGAACATTTTTAATTTTGCACAGCCTATCTATTTACCCAGTTTTTATTTTTACACTGAACTGTTCCTTTAACTGTCAGAATTTCATTTAGACATTAAGTTATTTGATCCATTGGCCCCTTCATCATGTAATGTTTAGAAACATATTTCTGCATACAGTAGAATGGAACAAGACAACCTAGTAAATGCATTGTTACATGTTTTTGCAATAGATCACTAATTGGAGAGCAAATAAGAGCTTAGTATGCATGTCAAGAAGCATGGAAGCCAGCTGAATCTGTATTCTGAAAGGATACTAAAGAGGGAGGTCCTCTGTGACGAAGCCCTTCACCTGGAATAGAAAACAGGTTGGTTAGAAAAGTACACCCATGACTAAACAGCATTGCCTGGTTTTGGGAGGGACCTACCTCAATGGGTGGGTTTCCCATGTTCCTAACCAATTGCTATAACAGCCAGTGTTTTGTCACCCAGACACAGAGCTACTTGTGGGAAAAATACACCAGTTTTTAAAACAATTTTTAAAACCCAAGGTCAGGGTTTTCATGTCCCAAACCATTTTATTCAGAGAGGACCGGAACCTGATGGCCAAACACTCCTCCCCTAGGTCTGGATGCACCACCCTAATGTGAATTAGTGAGAAGCATTGTAACAAAGTTATAAGTAAAGATAAGGCCAGTAGATGGCGTATTGCCTCTGTGTATAAAAGGAAGTAACTTTGTAGCAGCTGGTAAGCTTGGGGCCTGAAACGTCACTGTACCGAGATCGTTGCCAAATGTGCTTAATAAAGGCTTTTTATTTTTAAACATAAACCGGTGCTGTGCTTCAAGTCTTCTGCAGCACCCTAATGGGTCAATTGCACCCTCAAAACCCTTGATGGAAAAGTCACATACAAAAATTGCATAATAAAGAAATTGTAAAAATGATAAATGACTGCTTTGATATGGCCCAAGCTGAAAATAATTTTTTTTCTTTGCATTCCGGCCAAAAGGCCAGAGCAAATGAACAAGCAGCAACGCGATCCACCACCTAACTGTGCATTTCAGGCACCCGCTGGGCGACTAATCTCCCCAGAATCTTAGTGTGTTTCACCACCCTTACACCAAAATAGATTATTTTAAGTCCTGGCTTTTAATGCAGATAGTTTGCCACCCATTCTTTTTATAGCTGCTTGCTTTCAGGTGCCTAATTTAACTCATTCTAAAGTGTGAGTGCATAACTTGCACTAAGAAAAGTGTAATGCTATGTCTGTGAAGGAACTTTACAGATGTTATCAGGGTTAGCTACACAGAGCAGTTTGCTGGATTGTTCTAGTAAGAAGAAGGAAGCTGGGGACATGCTTTCACCATGGGATTTGAGTCAGACATTAAGCACAACTTTTGCTACGTTTCCAGTCAAATATGTACATTTGTGGCGCAGGGTTATAGAGATTGTATATTAACTGCATTTAATGGAGTTTCTAGTTTCTAGCAAAGTGAGGTGCAACCTGTGGTCCTCCATATGTTTCACTGCAACTCCCAGGCACCATCAGGATGCTGAATGTAAGTTCAACATCAGTGTCACGTTTAGTGATTTGGTGGGTCTAAAATGATAAGTTTGTAGGATTTGTTTTATTGAAAAGACTGACGGCAACACTGGTCCAACCTGATCCCGCCACATGATTTATATCCGCATCTTCCCCTGCCTCAGGCGTTTCTTTTATTTGTTTCCCTACCTATTAAACATAGCAGATGGCATGGGTGTCCATAGAAAAGTAAGCTAAAATCACATAAGGTAGCATCCCACTGACGATGAATCTATTCGTGACAATGCAGTGGATAACCTAATTGAGGCTTGCCGGGGTGGGCAGTATAAAAAAAACATTTTGTGTTGTTGGGAATTAAATTTACAAACAATTTCTTAGAATATCTGAAGAAGTCAGGGTGGGGCAACTGCCCCCTCTTTCCCCCTTCTGCGGACACCCATGGCAGATGTCACAATTCAGATGATACGTGTAGATTTATAATTGCATCAAGACTCATTTTTAAGAATCACATTCAGTGAGGTTTTCCCCTTGAATGTGGGACAGGCACTCACCTCTTTCAGCCTGTTGAGCTGTCATCCGCCACAGGACTGTGAAGAGAAACAGGATTGTCAGTAACTAGAGACACAAAGGCCAGTCAGACACTAACTGGCAGCTGCAAACAAGTGCCCCACCAAAGGTTCCTCTCACCTCAACTTTCCCCCGGTTGATCCGTTCCAGCTTGTTCCAGTCAATTTGGTAGCTCAGGATGGGCTGGAGCTGGAGGAGGCCCAGCAGCAGTGGTAGTGGGAGCCACATGAGGGGGCCAGTTGTGCACGATGAGCCCGGGCAGCTGCCAGTTGGTGCAGTATATGAAGGCGCCGCTGTGGGCAAGTGTGAGGGCGCCACGTCAGTGAGGAGGGAGCACGGGGGGGGGGGGAGGGATGCGCGCATCTCCCCTCAGGGCCCGGAAGGATTTCCAAAGAATATATATTGTATTAGTTCTCTGGAACGAGGCTTTGAGTCTCCAACGGTGAATTACGTTCACTTCCCACCACCGGCACCATTATGTATAAACAGACGTGCCCTGCTGCATTATAGCCGGGTGTGGGTTAGTTATTGAGCAGTGGAGAGGCTAGCGGCACCGCATTTGCAATAGCAGCCCAGCCTCCCTCATCTCACACGCGCATAGATTTGTGCCTGTAAAATGGCGCGGTGTCAGGGCTTTACGACTTTCAGCCTCCACTTGGTATTCCCGTATTAAACTGCCAGCTTTCACAAAGCTACCGGGGATCCTTATAGCTTTTACCTCCATCACTACAGGCTATTTTGCTGTGGTCCCCGCAAGCACAAAGCTCTGCTCCGTGTGGCACCCTGGCCTGGACAGTGGAGCTCTGTGGCTTGACATGAAACTTGTGGAGAGCTGTGGGTTTACTGCTGGTTGGGTGGGTTTGGGGATGAAATTTGGGCCACTGTTGTGAGTAAATCTGGGCATAGATGTGCAGAGTTATCCTTATGTTCTGCTAGGGTTGCTGGAAAAAAAATACCGGCCTTCCTACATTCTTTCCTATTAATAACATTGGTATCAAGCATCATTTTTACCGGCCAGGTGGCAAGCCTATGTCCTGCGAATGATCACACGTTAAAATTTCCGGACATACCACTAACAACCATTCAGATTAAATAATGTAGTAAAAATAACAAATCAGATGATGTCCTTGACACACAGCAATCATACGAATGTTATGTCCGACAAATACTAGTGACAGTCTCCAATTGATATTGTCAGATAGGCAAAGATATTATCATTAGCCAACAGAAATCTTCTAACCTGTCTGATCGACTGATCAACATGGTACACGAAATGTTGGAACCTTCCACACACTGTCCAAAAATCTACCGATCCTTCGTTTTCCTATTACTTTATCTTTGCATCTATGGCCAGTGGGAAAACCACTCCTCCTCTGTAACCGAAGATTCCCTGTCTTGTAATCAGAGGCATGCAAATATGTAGTGTACAGAACGGGAAGATACAGGTGCTGGTCCTACCATGGTTACTTTTTTGCGGTTTAGGATCAGATGTTGGCAGGGGCGACCCTGGCCATTTTGCCACCCGAGGTGAGTGCTGTGGGGGGGCGGTGGACGGCCTTCCTTTTGCTCCCCCCATGGCACTCACCTTTTCAGCAAGAACATTTTAAACATAAAGCAAATTCAAACTTGTGAAATCTCTCACCCAGAAACGTGGCCCAGGAGCTCAGGGGAGTGGACAATCCCTATACAAAGTGTAAATGTTGGTGCAGGGCACACTGGTAACTCACATATTGATCAGAGCAAAATTTGTGGATAAAAAATGAATACTTTATTTATATAATCATCTCTCGCATGAAGCGTTTCGTGTCACTAGGACACTTAATCATAGGTGATCAATACGTGAGTTACAAGTGTGCCCTGCACCAACATTTACGCTTTGTACTCACCTTTTCAGCGCCAGGGCAGGTTCACGTTGCATATTGCAATTGTGCTCTCTGCTACTAGAAGAGCCAAATTTTCGGGTTGAAAAATGGAAATTCGGCTCTTAAAGTTACCAGGAGCAGCATTTTTGATGTCCCTGGTTAGAAGGGCTGAATAAAAGGGGATAATCCCCGACTGTATTAATCGTTGTGTGTGCGGATCCGTTTAATTTACACCCTGGTTAGAGGGGGGCGTTGCCGCCTGAGGCGAGTTTGGCGAAGCACCCCCTGGGTGTTGGTTAAGGTTTTGCAGGTTAGGGTCAGGTGTGGGTTAAGCTTTTGCGCATTAGGGTCGGGCATGGGTTGTACTTTTTAGATCCCAGGGAATGGTATGGTTATTTTGGTTTTTTTCATTCATACATATTTAAATATTCATTCTTATATGCCTTTGGCTGCAGAAAGACACATTGTAGTGTCATTATAACTGTTCTTATATATCACATGGCTCAGAATAGCCATCAGATGGAAGGAGCTGAACCTGCATTGTGCTAAATAATTATGTGCTAAATAACACCATGACATATGGTAAAAAAAAACATATAAAAAACAAACTAATTCGGGCAACAGGGTATTCAAATTCTATATCAGTATGACATATGGTATGTCTCAAACAAGGCAAACCCATCTGCCCTGCTTCTACTACGTCCATACTAAGCTTCTTGTTTCTTTTCTATTGACAGATGCAATTGCTGAGAAATTTAGTCACTGGGCTTAACACAAGATTGTGCCTATCATACAGCTAAGCGAACATTTGCTGCATGAAATTTGCATTGTTGTGGTGCCATGGAGTGTACATTTCTGAATTTGTTTTGACTGGTGCCACAGCAAGACCCAAATAGCCTGGCATTGGAAAGGTCTAATAGGAAATAGGTTTAATGAATGTTAGAAATTATTTTTATTCATGTAAATAGAACTGGAAAGTGATCATTAAAGCACGTTTTAAAGAATGCCACAAAAAATGGGAAGAAAAAAAGGGAACTGCTACACTATTATTAGTATATGAGCAAGTACCATGGGACAGATTTATGAAAGTGTGAAATTAGAGCTCACCACAGAAAAACTCACCCACTTTCTATTCATCCTTATGGGATTTTTAGAGGTGGATTTATCAAATAGTGAACTTTCACCACTGATATATATACATCTTTAAATCCTATAGGAATAAAGAGAGAATGGAGGAGTTTTCCAGAGGTGAGCTTTAATTTACTCAATTTAAATCTGCCCCTTTGTGTTACAGAAATCAAATCCCTATTGCCAAGTGGCATGTACTGCATAGATGTACAACAGAAGGGTGCGTGCAACAAAAATACATCACATACAGATACAGATCCATTAAGGTGTTAAAGAGGGGCCATCATATTTGAGCTTGAAATACATAATAAAGAAATATTGTTTTCAGAAACTACCAAACATTCTACCTGACTTGTATTGAGTGCTTGTTATTCAGTCAATCTATTCTTTTCTGCATGTCTTTTAACAAAAAGTCTCATTCATATAAATGACCACCTGCACCACTCCGCTTTTTAAAGAGGTGGATAACCTTTAATTTAAACCACCTTTTGCTCTATTGCTCTTATAGAATGGCCAGTTCCAAGGACCTTTTCAGTGGGTCTTCATTATTTTTTTCTATTTTTTTAATTATTTGCCTTCTGACTCTTTCCAGCTTTCAAATAGGGGTCACTGACCCCATCTAAAAAAAACAAATGCTCTGTAAGGCTGCACATTTATCGATATTGCTACTTTTTATTAACTCGTCTTTCTATTCAGACCCTCTGCTATTTATATTCCAGTCTCTTATTCAAATCAGTGCATCATTGCTAGGGCAATTTGGACCTTAGCAACAAGACTGCTGACATTGCAAATTGGCGAGCTGCTGAATAAAAAGTGAAACAACTCTATAACCAATTGCAAATTGATTCAGAATAACAATTTCTACATCATACTAAAAGTTAACTCAGAGAGCCCATACTTTACTAATGTGAGGTTTACTTTTTGTGATGTCGCATTATGATCTTCATCCATAAAAGCATTCGTAGCATTCTTTTCTATGGAAAATATTACTTAAATATTGATTTATGAGAAAATGTATATTGTTATTTTTAAATATCTATTTCTTATGTAACCTTAACATAATAAATATCTGAATGAAAAGAATGAAACAGCTCTACTACTAAAGGTCTACTGATAGATCCCAAACTTCCTTTTGAGCACCCCTAAATTAACTCAAAGGTGAACAACCACTTTAAGTGTACCTGGTATGCACTGTGCATCTGGGCAGTACCTGGATGCATACATGTCTATGTAGATAAGAAAGAAACTGGTTCAAAGAAACCAGAAAAAACATCTAGCATTGACACTCGTAGTGTGCCAGATCCTGCAATAGTGTTTCGGCTGCTGATCCTAATGCACATGATTAAAGGCTTTAACTGGATGCTTGCATTGGTTGGCTGGTATCTTTCTAAAACTCAAGCAGAACTGAATAAGACACTCGGGGGGGGGGGGTTGACAACGATAAACTGTTCTAAATTGATACATTTTTCGTTGCTGAGCTCCATGAGTTTCATTAAAGGCAACTGTTGGAAATTATACAATAGTTGCTAATACTCCAGAGATGCTGCTGAGAAATGTATCAACTAAATGTTGCAAAATTGTTACAGTTTAGAGTCTGTGCCTGAATTACTGAACTGCCAGACTCAAACACCAGAGACAGGGACAATAAATTTAAACTTTGATTTTGGGAAAAACAGAAAGAAACTGAAAAAAGTCTTTATTTCTGGAGAACAATCTGAAAACAACTCAACTAAAAAGGGTTTGGAAGGTGAACAAACCCTTTAATATTCTCATGTGAGCATTAGTACTTTCCTTTCACATTGCAGACACAATTTAATTTGACTGATTCAGTCAAGTAGAGTCAGACCTAAGCTATTTGCACCACTTTCCTCAAATTCCTTTGCAGTGCCTAGGGCACTCAGTGAAAATCAATCATTAATGGGGTACAGATTAAATACATTAAGGGCCTGATTTACCATTAGTCTGCTAGTGGTACTGATGCAGGATCATGTAAAAAAAAAACCCACATTCTTCTATTTAATGATTTATTTTCTGCACTGGATCAGTTTGTACTGGCACTGGCATTATTAATCTTTGCACTGGAGATTAACGATTTGAATATGTATTAGAGCTCATGGTTGCTGCTGAAATGCTAATGCTCAAACACTAATACCCCAAATAAAATGAAAATGTTCAACTGCTCAAAGCACTCAAGCACATTTGGAAATTCTATCATCTTTGATAAATAGTGAGATTCCCCAGTTTAATCTCATAAATCTGTCTTTTGCTGTTATCAAGGTACCCTGCAATTGTAAAATGTTGCCAAATGTGCTAAAGCTTTTGAAAGATAGGTCATAGAATTACGGTTCGCAGTTTCTCAGTTGAACAGCCTGATATAACCAAATGATCCACTGAAAATACACCTAGATATGAGAAGCAGCTTGTTCAGATATTCTACTTGTTTAATAATGTTAGAGGAATTGTTTGTAACTGTGCTCCTTGGTTTCTGCACATTTAAGGCTAAACTGTGTGTTAGGAATCAGAAATGATAAAGAGCCTGCTTGAAATGAGAGCAGTATGCCCCATTGGGAGTAATCAGTTATGTTGTGATAAGATGGATAACCTGTTCTCCAGGCTATTCATCTTACCTCTAAGCTCAGTTTAGGAAACACTGAACTAAACAATCTCATCATTAAGCTAGCCATAGACGCAAAGATCCTCGATTCGTACGGTTTTCTGACCATGTGTGGAAAGTCCCGACATTTTTCGTCCGGCGGAGATCGGTCATTTGATCGATCGGACAGGTTAAAAGATTTCTGTCGGCTGCCGATAATATCTCTGCGTGTATTGCCGATCGTACGATTTTCAGAGGGAGTCTGTCACTAGCTTTGGTTGGACATAGCTTTCGTACGATTGCTGTCAGGGGCAGAACATCGGCTGATTTGTTCTTTTGTACTTTATTTGATTGGAATGGTTAGTGGCAGGTCGGGAGATGGGAAAGTCCAATCGTACGATGATTCGTACAATCGGATCTTTGCGTCTATAGCCAGCATTAAACTAAATCCTCAGACAATATTATAGAAGAGTTTGTACTAGTAGTGTTGTTTCCACTGAAGCAGTGGGAGATGGCAGTGGTGGTTTTGGGCAAGCCTCAACTGGCAATATGTGGGTTCTGGCAAATACCAGAGGGGCTGCTGTAAGATGCCATAGACACTCACTATTTAGTTGGCTGGTGGGGGACTGTATGGGCCTCTGTGTGGCCTGTTGGGGCCTCTGGGTACCTGAAACGCCAGGGCCTATTTTGATTCTCAGTCCAGACCTGGTTTTGGGGCCTGTCCTCAGTCTTATTCTGAATGGGTTATTTCAGGATACCAGGGCCGGGCCATGCTGGCTGGGCGCCCCAGGCAACCCAGCCAGCCGTGACGCCCCATCCGCTCCACATGCACACAGGACGTCTGCGCGCATGCGTCCGCGCGCATGCGCACTGACCAATCGCATAGGGAGGCGCGCACGCGAGCACTAACCAGCTGCATCGACCTCTCCTCTCCAGGTACGCTCTCCCCCTCATGTACGCACATGTGCACAAAAAGGCGCATGGACTGTAGCGGCACTTACTCAGCCGGACTAGGGGCAGGTAGCAGTGACAGGTACGTGCCTGGCGCCCCTCAAGCTTTGCGCCCTAGGCACGTGCCTACTCTGCCTACCCCTAGTTCTGGCCCTGCAGGATACTATCAACCTGGTTTAGTTACATCCAGCCATAACACCAAATTATCAGTGCTACTACCAGTGGTAGGCCATTTCTGTTATTTCATGTGGAACAGTAACATCGAAAAATGAAAGTGTTTTAAAGTAGTAAAAATATAATGCAGTGTTGCCCTGAACTGGTAAAACTGCTGGTGTGCTTCAGAAACACTACTATTGTTTTTGTTTATATAAATGAGCTGCTGTGTAACAATGTGGCAGCCATTCAAAGGAAAAAGGCTCAGGTTACACAGCAGATAGTAGATAAGCTCTGTAGAACATAATGGTGTTATCTGTTATCCACTATTTAACCTGTGCCATTTAGCCTTTTTTCAGTTTCTGCCATTGCTACACAACTGCTTGTTTATATGAACTATAGTAGTGTTTCTGAAGCAAATAGATCAGATTTACCAGTGCACGGCAACAAGTACATGATATTTGCATTACTTTAAAACACTTAGGGGCTGATTCACTAAGGGTCGAATATCGAGGGTTAATTAACCCTCGATATTTGACTGGGAATTGAAATACTTCGAATATCGAAGTCGAAGGATTTAGCGCAGATAGTACGATCGAACGATCAAAGGATTATTCCTTCGATCGAACGATTAAATCCTTCGAATCGAACGATTCGAAGGATTTAAATCCAACGATCGAAGGAATATCCTTCGATCAAAAAAAGTTAGGCAAGCTTATGGGGACCTTCCCCATAGGCTAACATTGACTTCGGCAGCTTTTAGATGCCGAACTAGGGGGTCGAAGTTTTTTTTAAAGAGACAGTACTTTGACTATCGAGTGGTCGAATAGTCGAACGATTTTTACTTCGTAGTCGTAGTCGAAGGTCGAAGTAGCCCATTCGATGGTCGAAGTAGCCCAAAAAAAACTTCGAAATTCGAAGTTTTTTTACTTCGAATCCTTCACTCGAAGTTAGTGAATTGGCCCCTTACATTTTTTTGGTGTTCCTTTAAGGGGATTGAGAGAAGAAGAGCAATATGAACTATTGCACAGCCTAGTTTGAAAGCAGAGGCTAGAATAAGAGAAGGAGAGGCACATACTGTACATTTGTCTTACACCATGTCTTATTTCTACATTTAGTTACAAAAGATAAGTAAGAAATAAAAAGGTTTTATGAACATTCTTGGTATTCTTATTAGACTTACCATGAGGCAGTGAATGTGCCTCACTGCTCTGTTATTAACACATACTCCCATTTTGGCAATACAGTAGGGGTGTAACACTAGGGGCAGTAGACTCTGTGGCTCCTAGGGGCCCCTAGGTGTCCCTGGGTGGTCCCTACTAAAGCATTTTTGAAATGTTTGGGGCGCCCAAAATGTATTTTATGTTGGGGCCCAGTAATCAATCTATTTATTGATGTTTTGTATATTTGATGATAACAATGAATATAAATCACTCTTCACTTGTTTTAAAGGTACAGTAATACATAAAAAAATAAAGTGTTTGCTCCAGAATCAATACTATAGTGTTTATACTTTATATTCTCATAAAAAAGGACACTTATTGCCAAAGTTTATTTGTTGCCAATGGTTGAACAAATACACACTAAAATAAAATACTTTTAACTTTGTTAACTTACTGGCAATCAATTTTACTGTGAACAATTCATCTTAGTTTCTCCTTGAAGCTGGAAATTGTGGGAATTTCATTGTCTCTCTGTTTAATTGAAATTGTGCATCTAGCAGCTGCCAGAAAGTAATTGGAGACATTTTAAATTAGAAATCTCTTAGGAATAGTTAACATCTAAATGGAGCAATCTATGGGGACTGTTATTTCTCTTTCCTTTTTTCTGAAAGTAATTACCCCACTCCAGCATAAGATATAGGACAGATTTGGAATGGATATCTGATGTAATTCTGCAGAAAGGGAAGATTTTGTTTCCCACGAATGACAAATATCTCATCTAAATAGGAAGACTGATGGACTTGTTGGCCCCATAGGCTACACATTATTTAGAGCTTGCATGTTCTGCAGACAGACAGCAATTATACATATATTACACATCTTAGCAGACTATGAAAATTCTATAATTCAATAAAGAAAAAATGTACTGCCTTATGATGGATATTTATCAAAAAATTAAACACCATTGCTTTTATCCAGTGTTTTTCTAATGACTGCTCATTTGGTATAACCTCATTGCAGCATCCAAAAGCTAAGCAGCTCACAGTTGGCAAGAAACAGAACACTCTCAATCTGGCACAGAATAATGAGTACGTTTTATGTGCAAACAATGTAAAGAGATAGAAATGGACGTGGATTTTTTGTGTGGGGCCAAGAACAGTATTTAATAACAGCTTAAACATTATTTTGTACCTAGAATTTCCCAGTGACACAAGACAAACAATTGCAGTAGACTAAACTGCAATGTCAGAAGTGACAATATGGTTGCTACTCTGCTGACCTGATGCATAACTATAAGTTACTGGTCCCATAGGAAATTTGCCCTGGTCCTTGGGGAAAATTACCTGAAACATATATAAAAATGTATATGAGTCAAGACTCTATTTTGCTCCTGCAAACACCCTTCTTCTGTGAAATATTCACTAGTCACCCGTACACTACTACAATCACTACCTCAGGAGTGCCCATAATTTACTTATGAAGGGTCTACTTCTAGTGATGTTGTCCCATTATGATCCACATCCGTAATATCACTGTTAGCATTCTGTTCCATGAAAAATATTACTCAACTATTACATTGATTTATAAGAGATTTTAAATTACTGTATTTAAAAAGCAACTATTTCTTATGTAAGAAATAATAAATATCTGAATGGAAAGAACAAAACAGGAGGGTGATTTAGTCAAGCTGTTTGTTGACAGGGTCTTGATCTACTGATCACCAAATAAGGGCAGAAATACACGTGAAGACAGTGTCGGACTGGGCTGGCGGGACACCGGGAAAAAACCCGGTGGGCCCCAAGCCCCCCAGTCCAACCCTGTGTGAAGATTTGGGGAGATTTAGAGGCAACTTAGACCGACTTTGGAAAATGAATCACTCCTAGTGCCACCCCGCTGGTGATTTAGATTCTAGCTAGCGGGAAGGCAGTTCAGGGAGATTAGTCACCCAAAGAAGAGGCGATTTGTCGCTGGGCAACTAAATCTTCCCGAATCTTCAGGTGTGTGTCTCTGCCCCTAAAGGTCTATAGGTAGATCCAGATCTACCTTTTGGGCACCCATGCACTACCTTGTTGGTAGTGATTGCATATCCTGTTTCCCCTGTATTGGCTTTTGGTGGTGGAGATGGAGTGTCCGAGCTTCATAAGGGTGCTTCTTTGCTACTTTATTTAAAGTGGCAACCTCTTTATCAGTGATCTCTATGCGTATGAGTTACACCACTACTTTAATTATAAGTGAAAAGTATTAGGAGTGCTCTTCATAATATAAACTATAGAAAGAACCCTAATCCCGAAAACCCAGCTCCAAAGCATTCTGGATAATAGATGCTAAATGTGTATATAGTAATATATGGGGAATTACACACCCCCTGTTGTAAAATATAATGATTTTAGAATTCTCTGAGATGCTCCATGACCATATAAGGCACAAACCTCATGGAATTTCCAAGTGGCTTCTTATCTGCATCATATAAACCCAACTCCAACAAATCTCCTATGTGGAGACAGATTGTTGAGAGAAGAATATTGAAGTGAAATAATACTGTTGGTAATATTATCACCAACAAATAAACACCAGTAGTTGCCCATCAGGGAGTCTGTCCCCAGGCCAGAGGTTAATGGTAAATACAATCAGATAGAAATATTTCTGATATATTTCTATATATTGCAATACCCAACATTATGACATTTTTTCACAGTTACATAGTTACATTACATTGCTTCAAATTAAATTTATTTTCTTCTAGTCTAAAGGGGTGGCCTCTGGTACGGTGATCCACTTTATGGGTAAAAAGGTACCCTGCTATTTGACTATAATGTCCTCTAATGTATCAGTTATTGACATCAGGTGTGTTTAAAGTATTTATAAGGGGATTGTCATAGGTGTGTTTTAATCTGCTTGCTGCAGTGGCTGTTACATTAATTTTAACCTACAACATTCTCCTTTCCTAAGAATGAACGCAGTGACTTGTTTATATGACAGCCCTTATATTCCAGGGGTTAGGAACAGTAGGGAGAGGGGAATCCATGACAACCCTTGGCTAATTATCCCAGACTCCTGAAGGGCTGCCCTAGTGGGAAGTACTGTAGAATCTATTATGCATGTAGTTAAGGAAGTGTTGGATCACAGCCAGGATTACAAACCAATAAATACAGAACTGACCTTGTAGTAGAAAATAGAAATATTACACCTTAAAGTGGTGATTGAAACCAGGACATTGTAAGCCTCTGTACACACAGGGGCCCTTCTTTAGGCAGATCTAACAACTGGAGCTGTGAGTGGTAGTTGCATGATAGTTCTGCTGCAGTGCTGTACAACAGGGAAACAGTGAGGCAACAAACTGACAGTAACAAAGAAATTGTGCAGATCTTCATTTCCATAAATTATATACAGGAAAGGACCCCACATTTTAAGCAGACTTGTCATCCAGACATAATAAGCCTTTTCTAATTAAACATGAAACCCAAAATTATTTTTCCATTAAAACAGCTATCAATCATATATTGCCTGCCCTATCTCTATGCCTTAGCCATAGAGGTGAAGCTGGACATTAATTTCACTTTTCATGCTGCAATTCCTAAATGTCACTGCACTCCTCACATTCCCCCTCCCTCCTTACCATCTAATTTTGTAGCCAGTGCATGGGCATCAGGTTCTCCATTCTGGTTCATAAACAAGATTTTGGAATAATACAAAGCTTTCCTTATTAACAGTGGTTACAAAATGGCTACTGCCTGCTTGCTGTGATTGTAAATTCAAAGTCTTCGAGAAACATCATTAAAATAATTTATATAGTGTAAATAAAGTTTATTTTGCTTGACTAACATGATAAAATAGGATTTGGAATTATACATTTGGAAGTATACAGAGCCCACCGACCCACCATCCCAATAAATAGTGACTTTCGATGGAATCTAACTGCCAGGCCCGGATTTGTGGCGAGGCCACATAGGCCCGGGCCTAGGGCGGCACATTTTTGGGGGCGGCATGCTGCCCAGCCGCTCTGTGGGGATCCTGTGCTCCCCAGTGCTCCGGCGCTCGCACGCTGGCGCTTTTGCGCCAGCATGTGGTAGTGCAGGCGGGCGCTAGGACTGTGCGGAGCACACAGCCTAGGGGCGCCCGCCCAGCGAATCCGGCGCTGCTTACTGCATCCCCTCTGGCATTTGCTAGAATCTATACAGATTGCCAGTCTGTTCCTGCTATCTGCCCTCATATAGTCTGTTATTAATAGTTTCCTCCAAGAAGAGAGAATTATTGCAAGCAGGTAGAAGTTTCCCTGGGATCATTCATGGTAGAATACAAGGAAGTTATCCACATCACTTTTCTATTTGTGGAGATTTAGTCTTCTTCTGGATCTGCCCTATTTTCCCCAGTGCTATGTAAAAAAAAAGTTTGGAAAAAATAATCTTGCCTAGTTTTGCCCATATACATAGACCAATAAGCTACTGACTAGTTTTGTATGGCCTGTTGCTAAATGTGTTCCATTACTAGAATTTGTGATCAGCCAGGAAGGTTGTTTCCTTGCCAGTTTTGCCATTGATGCATTGTTAGTTTCACAAGAATTATGTGAGTTATTTCTTCATGACTATAACTCAGCACTATAGTAACCTCCACCTGAGTACCTGAATCCAGTTTTCCCTTAGTAGATGCCATTGCTACATTGATAGCCTGCTAAAGCATGAACATGGAGCAGAGCCTCCCCAACGAATAGCTCATCTGATCCACTTTTCATCACAGTCACACTGGAATACCTTTATCTTGTTGTGGGAAGATAAAAAATATGCTATGTTTGGAAATGATGTCACAGTGCAGTATATACAGCTTAGAGAACAGAGTTAACACTAAGGGGGCCTATTTATCATGCCATGTAAACCACTGGAAAAAAAACATCTCCAGTGATGCTGCCTATAGCAATCAATCAGAGCTTTGCTTTTGTTTTCTAACTCTCTAAGAAGGCGGCAAATAATTAAAAAACTATAAAACATAAATAATGAAGACCAATAGAAAACTTGCTTGAAATGAGCCATTCTATAGCATACTAAAAGTTAACTTAAAGGCAGTGCTTGAATTGGAGAGAAAAAAAGTGGAGGGATGCTCTGTGTGGTAAGCGTAGCACGGCGTGCTAACACAAGCCCCTCCCACAAGCATAAGCCACACCCATTGTTATAAAAAACCTCACGTACCAATACTTTCTGGTTTCAACCACTTTACAGCAAAACAATTTTGCGATTTCGTTTTCTCCTTCTAATGCAGTTTGATGCCCAGATTGCATAGATTTAAGTACAGTATGTGACCTGTATGGACCCCAAAATGAAAATTGTGCATATGACTTTTCTTGGCTGTCAATTCAGCTTCTGCAAACACAGCACCTTTTCTGTGTATTGTGTGTCATAACATAGCACAACCCCTTCTTATTCTATTTTACCCAAGATTATTTCATATACATTGTTCTCTCACTAGTCCTTCATCTGCTGCTGTTTAATATTTTTGCTTTTTTGTTTTCCTTGTTTTATTCTTCTCCTTTTCTCTTTAACCCTCTTTGCCTCCACCTTCTTTATCTGTTTAACACTTCTCTATCTTTTCTACTTCTCTCCCAGCAATCTTTTCTCTCCTTTTATCCTCTACATATTTACTATATTATATTTTTACCTCAGCATCTTATTTGCATGCAGAAGCGGAGAGGAGCAAAAGAAAGTTCCGGGATTCAACACTCTTGCATCCCCTCTGAGGGGATGCTTACAGGTGAACGACCCGTTTAAGATCTATTAAATTTCTTGTGTTATGGTGTTAGATGTATTTTCCTGCAGAAACATAACATAATATATAGTGAATAAAGTACTATTGTAAAAGGTGACCAAGGTGAATCTTAATATTCTCATATTTTGCAACAAGGGGTACTTTATTTATTATAATACACACGTTTCAGAGAGTCATGTGACAGAAATTACACCATTAAGCTCTGATTATAACCGATGACATCACTAAGCACCGTTTATAAACAGTGTCGGACTGGCCCACAGTGATCCCAGAAAAACTCCCGGTGGTCTCAGGTGTCAGTGGGCCCTCTTGCTGCTAAACATTTGGCCTATTTCATGGTCATTCCCTATTTATTTATGAGAAAAAGAGGCTTAATATTGGAAAAATAGTGTTTATTATGTATAGAGACTAGGAGAATAAAGAGGTTGAGTGAGGAGAGGAAGTATAATAGTTTATAAAGTGGGCCCTCAGCCTAAGGTCTCTGGTGGGCCCCTGGCATCCCAGTCCAACACTGTCTATAAGAATATAATTTACAGGATATTCATGGCTCTGTATTATATATAGAGTGAGTGTGTGTGCAAATGTATGTGTGGGTACTGTAGACCACAACTAAATTAAATATTGAAAATTCAATTCACTAAAGCTTTGGGCTAGTGAGCTGTTCCAAGTTCCACCTACCAGATGTTTCTTTGGCTGCTGTCCCTTTTATCTATTAACATACATTATTAATCTAAGCTGACAATAGAACAATATCTACTGGCGCTGAAAACCAGTAAGGAAGGGCACGGTTGATGACCTGCCATAAAGTCTCTCTGTGCAGGAGTTGTATGTATTTGTTGCCTTATACCGCACATACAGTACCTTGCTATGCACAAGTGTAATTCACATAAAAGGCCAGCAGAGGGGGCTGACACTAGTCACACATGCCCCACATGCTCTCATTGCCTTTACGAGCTGCGGCACATGATGTGCAACCTGTGATATTGAACTACAGAATGAAGCAACGGGGATGCTGGGAGTTGTAGTGCAACTGTAGCTGGGATACTCGCGCTAAATAAAATACTTTTTGTGCTTCTGCCATATAAATGGGTTACTGCTTGTTTATTATGGTGTAAATGGCCTCCGTGTTCTTCGCTGAATATGGATTGTACTCAGCACTTCCTGAATAAAACATGGGGCCAAGGCCTTCAAGGACGACTTTGTACCGATCGGTTCCCTTTTTATGTCCTTTCCTGGGCCAGTCCCCGCTCACGTGACCTACAGGCAGGAAGCCTGGGCAGCAGGTGAGCTCTGGTAGCTGTGCCAATCACTCACCTTCCTGTAGCAGGAGCTGACCTTGCGCTGCCTGTTGTGTATACCAGTGGCCAGTCAGTGTGTGTTGCTATGACAGATAAGAAAGAGGCGGCGTTGTCTGACAATCTTTCAGCCATTCCATGAATGGGTTGACATCACACATTGAAGCTGACTACATAGTGGAGAAATAGCTGCCTGTCCCTTTAAAAGCCCTCTTTTAGGTTGATTCCCTGACGTCACCCAGTAGCAGAGAGAGCGAGGGAGAGGAGGAAGGAGGAGACGAGCATCTGCTGAGCAGCTATGGCACAGGAGCGGAGAGGGAGCAGCAGGGCAGCACAGGAGGAGGATACCTGGCACAGACAGGTAAGTACATTACACACACACACCCCTCTTGCCCCAGTCCCTGTGTGTCTAATGGAGCCAATTCAGTGCAGCATGGGCATCAGTGGGCAGCACAGAGGTGGCAATTTGCACATACCAATCAGTGTTCTGGATCAGAACTGGCTTGAGACAGATAGCTATTGCCCAAATCATTGCTGGCTGTATAGATTCATTTGTTACATGTGGGACGCAACAGTGAGGAGATCTATGCTGTGTTTGATAATGATGCGCACAATAAAGCAGACTTTATATCTAACAGGTGCAAACATGGGTGTGCGCAGAAAAGGTAAGCTAATATCACACAGGGTAGCTGAAGATGAACCTATTCATAACAATGCAGAAGATAACCTGATTAAGGCTTGCTTTGGGGTGAGAAGTATCCAAAAAAAAAAAACCCTTTTATATTGTTTTGAATTAAATTTGCAAACAATTTCTTGGAACTAGCTTGAGAAGTCTGGGTGGGAAAACTGCCCCCTCTTGCCCCCTTCTGCAGACACCCATGGGTGCAAATGCAGGAATATATGCAAGGCTGAGCTCCTGCTGCCACTGATAATCTCAGTCTGTCACCATACTATAGGGCAGTGCTATTCAATGACTCCCATAACTGGGGCCAGTAATCCGTTAAATAGGTGGTCTTAACCTGTGGGTCACCATGAGGTTTCAGATCAACAAGATCCCCTATAACCCAGCAAATATTTCCTCCTAAAATATAAATTAGCCATTAAAAGGTTATACATACTGTAATTATAAACCAAATCTTGGGTCACAAAATCTGTATTCCATTTGAGGAAAGAAACCCTATGTCATAATGACATATTAGCAGGCAATATAATGTGCAGCGAGGATGTCATACAAAAGGGCTGTGACATTCTTAGGCCAACTCATGGAAAATTCCCGAGGGGCTGCAGCCTCTTGGCTTTCAGCTGGACATATATGATAAGGGGTGTAACGTTTATAAAGATTGCGCTATAAGCAAGAAGACCATTGTGGAGCAAATACAGATATTTCTATTGGCCGGGTATAGAAAAAAAATACTTCCAGTACCTGTATTTTGCTTTAGTCACCATTTATCTTAAATGTATTTACTCTTGTTGCTCTAACTGCATGAGAAATTTATGCTTGTAGTGAATTTTGGTAATGACATGCATATTTTTGGCATTTGATGTGACCTGCTGTATTTCAGTGACGCAGTACAATGGAGAAATGCTGGCAGGCACCTGTGACATCAATTTATTAGCAGTTTATTATTAACATGCAATATATATTGCACACAAGCATGCTAGCATGGATTTCATCTACAAACTGGGTCTTTAACATTCATATACAGTGAATGCCCCCTCTAATTTCTTGTAGGCTGTGTTTGCTAAAATGATCTTGGCTGTGCACGTTTAAATAACTTACATGTTATGTTGTTTATTACACAATTATTTGTGCGGTCCACAACATGCCATGGTGATGGTATCTGTGTCATAACACGTGTGTCCAAGCCATAGGTTTAATAAAGAGACACTGATCCAGAAGTAGTCGATATTAGCCCAGTATTGTAGGGAGCCTAGGGGAGTCAAAGGGCGATGTGTCGTTTTAGTTTAAGTGTACAAAAAAAGGGGAACTCATATTTATATATCTGGCCAAATATGTGTATACATTGTAAGTAGAGGCACACACATGCATATTATAATGTTTCCCAATGGGCAAGATGTACAAAGCAAAGACATTAAAAGGAGATCTCTCTCCTTTCTTGTAGTAGATGAAATGACTCTATCAAACAGCAGCATGTGTATGCAGTTTAATATAGGGAGTCCACAGAATAATTGAGCATGTGATTAATTATTTATCACCATTTCTTGCTGCCTTTCACACAACGAATACATAAATGATGGCTCAAAATCCTTACGTTTAAGTACCCGATACACAGGGGAACAGACACAATATGCCTTTTTATTTTGTTACAACTTAAAGAGACTTACCCCACTATTGCCATGAATTGGGCCTGTGTATCCACCACAATGCATATTTATGTGCCCAAATGATGAAATACAAATGAATGATATACAAATATGGCTGCAGCCTGGGGATATAAAAATCACTGGGCAGTCTCCAGCTGGCCATAGAGGCAAAGATCCGATTGTACGAATCATCGTACGATCGGACTTTTCCCATCCCCCAACCTGCCACTAACCATTCCGATCAAATAAAGTAGAAAAGAACAGATCAGCTGATGTTCTTCCCCTGACAGCAATCGTACGAAAGTTATGTCCAACCAAAGCTAGTGACAGTCTCCCTCTGAAAATCGTACGATCGGCAATACATGCAGTGATATTACCCGCAGCCGACAGAAATCTTTTAACCTGTCCGATCGACCAAACGGCCGACTTCTAATGGATGAAAAATGTCGGGACTCTCCACACACGGTACGAAAATCATACGAATCCTTGATTCGTATGTTCAGATTTTCGAACAATATTTGAATTTTTTTAAAATTTTTATGTCATGGCGATCAGTCGATCGGACAGGTTAAAAGATTTATATTGGCTAATTATTATATCTCAGCATGTATTGCCTTTCTGATGATATAAATGGGAAACTGTCACTACTATTTGTCGGACATAACTTTCATACAATTGCTGCCTGTCAGTAATGACCAGAGAATCGTGTGATTTCTTCTCTTTGCTACTTTATTTTATCTGAATGGTTAGTTGCAGATTGGAAGATTGGCACGGACAATCGGTCGTCCGACTTTAGGCTATAATTTGTATGTCTATGGCCAGCTTAATTCTCTCGGCTGGACAACCTTACAAGTCATGAATGAACCTTAATTTCTTCAAAACTACCACACCTGATAGTCTTCAGCTGCCACACAGTGCTAGAAAATACCCTGCTAAAACATTCTTATTGCACAATCGCTCAAAATGCACACAAAAGGTATTTTTGAGCTATTATGTTACTTTAGTGTTTTAGCAGACGATTCCCAATACTGTCTTTGGCAGGGTATTTTTTGGTATATTGTAGCCACAACTAATCGCAGACGACAAATTGCACTGTGTGTCATTGCCCATAGGCTGTTGAGTAGTAGTTTGCAACATCTGGATGGTAGTCCATACCTTAAATGTTGTGTATATGTATATATATATGTATATATATATATATATATACATACATATACAGTATATATATATATATATTGTGTTGATGACCCTCTGTGTTTATCTCCTCTGTTTTCAACCTTCTTCGTTCCCTGTGTGCTATAACCACTGCTTCACTTAATGCTAATCTCTCTCTCTCTCTCTCTCTCTCTCTCTCTCGCTTATGCTCAGCTTTTCTGACCTTATTTTTTCGCAGCTGTCCTTTAATGACCTCTCTTTTTCTATGGCTTTTTTTCTCTCTATCTGTCAGTTTCCCTCTCCAGCACATTCTTGCTGCTCTCCCTGCCTCTCCAATGTCACCATCTCATGCCATTCTGATAAATCCACAGAAAGCTGTGGGTTATTTTTAGAGGCGTTATTTGGAGGCGTCAGGGAGAGGACACCAGTAACACAGATAAGGAGAGTAGCACACACAAAGGTTCTATGAATTCCCATTCCCCATTTAGCTTGAACATATTGGGATTTACTGAAGGTTATGCTTTATCTGATACAATAAAAAATGTGTGTTTATAATCCTCCATAGGAAAATATTTTTACATTACGTGTATGTGTTTTTCCTCAGATGGATTCACATGTACCATTTTCTGATCAATGTGTGTTTGTTGCTCCACCATCACCTGAGCTCCCTCCCAGACCCACTACTTTATCATCTCCCCGACTCAGCCCTGCAGGCTTTGGTAGGTCCCAGCCTGAAGGATCCAGTAGCTTTCAAACTCCCCTCACAGTGGTACAGCTCTCCACCCGTCCTCTTTCACCTGTTGGCTCTGCTGCCCCTGACCGATCCCAACCTGAAGGATCTCAGAGGCTCCATCCTTTAGGATCCCCAATAAATGTAAGAGTGGAATCTGGCAGATCACAGCCTGAGGGATCCTGTCCTAGTCTCTTGTCCCCAACCCGGCAGTTCCCACAGTTGCCTCCACCTCCATCCTCTCCTCATCGCTCTCCTGCTCCAAGTCCCAGAGGATCTCCTGAAGTCTCCAGGCCACCGCACAGAACACACGCTTCTAGGTCCCAAGAGCCACATCCAGCTCCTGATTTCATTCGTCCTTCCATAGCAGAAACTGGCAAATCCCAAGGAGAAAGTGCAGTGGATGGAGCTGGGAAGGACTTTAGGTAACATTACCAAAGATTTTCTTGGTCTCAAACAAATTTAAAAAATAACCTCTTAAGCTGGCCATAGACACAAAGATTTGATCGTACGATGATTCGTACGATCGGACTTCCCCATCTCCCGACCTGCCACTAACCATTCAGATCAAATAAATTACAAAAGAACAGATCAGCCCTGAAAGCAATTGTACGAAAGTTATGTCCGACAAAAGCTAGTGACAGTCTCCCACTGAAAATCGTATGATCGGCAATACATGCAGAGATATAACCTGCAGCCGACAGAAATCTTTTAACCTGTCCGATCGACCAAACGACCGTTCTCCGCCAGATGAAAAATGTCGGGACTCTCCACACACGGTCCGAAAATCGTACGAATCCTTGATTCGTACGATCAGATCTTTGTGTCTATGGCCAGCTTTAATCTGGTACCTGTAATATTAAGCAGTTATGGTAGGTGAGTTAAGGTAAATTTACAGTACACATTCATTTCATATTTGTTTTTTGTACTTTGATTGCAAGGATATATGTTATCACATGGAATGTTGGATGTGCTGTTCCACCCTCAGACCTCACCTCCCTCCTGTGCCTCAATGCTAGAGATGATAAAATCGACATGTTTGTTATTGGGTAAGAATTTAAGCCTCTTGTCTATGCATTCCCTGAGGGATATGCCTTTCTGTGCATGGTAGAACATGTACATGATATCTGTGTTACATTAATAGGTGAAAGTGCAATAGGAAATGAGTCACGCTCATGCTGTCTCTCCACAGGCTGCAGGAGGTCAATTCCATGATCAATAAACGCCTGAAAGATGCTCTGTTCTCAGATCAGTGGAGTGAGGTCTTTATGGATGTCCTCAGTCCTTTCAGCTATGTTCTGGTGAGCTCCAAAAAATACACCCTTACTACATATTTCCTGTTCTGCTTTTGTTTCATTAGTGTTATTGTGAATGCTGCGCTTAGACAGACAAATACAGTAGATACCATGCCTAGTGGAGGAATGTAGCCCAGCTCGCACTTAAAAATCTATTCAGTTAATCAATAAAGGGGGTAAAAGCTATTCATTAAATTTCAAATTTTTAGAGCTTGCAGATTCATGAAATACAGTTATAGGATCCATTATCCAAAACCCCGGTATCCAGAAAGCTCAGAATTACAGGAAGGCCTTCTACCCTAGACTTCATTTTAATCAAATAATTCAAATCTTTTTTAAAAAAATGTTTTGTTATGTAATAATAAAACAGTACCTTGTACTTGATCCCAACTAAGATGTAATTAATCCTTATTGGAAGCAAAACCAGCCTGTTGGGTTTAATTAATGTTTACATGATTTTTTAGTAGACTTGAGGTATGGCAATCTAAATTACAGAAAGATCCCTAATCTGAATTACAGGTCCCATAGTTGTATTTAAAAAATGTTATGTTTTGACCCTCCAATTTGCTATTGTCCATAGGTCAGCTCAGTGAGAATGCAAGGTTGTCTATTGCTGGTGTTTTCAAAGTATTTCCACTTGCCTTTCCTCCGGGACCTACAGACCGACTGCACAAGGACCGGCCTCGGAGGATACTGGGTCAGTGTGTGGATGTTTGTGGGCTGAACCATAATTCTTTGGAATAGGTTTTTAACATTCCAGTAAGACCAAAAAAAATGAAATGTTTCTATTTGCGAAAGAAATCTCTTTTTTATTGGGTGGTTGAACCCAAATGCTATCTGAACCCCCTCCCCCCCCAGGAGTCACCACTAAAAAAGTTGCATTCTAAACGTTTATGCAGAATGAGTTCAGGAGCCCTGCATGACAACCTCCATGGTAACGGTTCCAGTGCTATGGCAATGTTTTACTAAAGGGATGTCATAAGCATAGATATTCCCTTGTGTTAAGCAGAAATCATCCTGATATTTTTAGTTTAGCAGCCCTTAAAAGGAAACAGTGTCCCTGTCTTTTTAGCCCTTTAGCAGTGCGAAACTTGATGATACTGGGCCCCACCGCAAATTCATTTTAGGGCCCCCAACATATCCAAAGGTTGACCTGTTTTACAAATTTATGCTTAATATTGTTTGTGGGGCCCCCTGTACCTCCTGTTCCCCCTGCAGCCACAGGGTCTGCTTCCTCTGTATTTACACCCCTGCCCTTTAGTAAATTCATAGACATCTCTTTCCCATATACCATGTCATATATATATATATATAATGGTGCTATTAAAGAGGTTCAGGACGCTTTTTGTTTTTGCATATTATCTCATAGTGATACACCTCTGACAGAATAAAGATTAAACACACCTACAGTAGGCACACCACTCCCTCCAGTCTTATAAACATACTGGGGTGCTAATTCCCTAAACACCTAAAAAAATTAGTGATTGGACTACATTCATAGCAGTCATGCCAACCATTCGTTCAGCTGCAGGGGCTTGCTCCACACAGTATCTTGATATTTGTTACTGTCCTGATTTTGTGTGCTCTGAGTTACATTTAAACTTTGTTCTTGAGCAAACCAAGAAATACTGCCAAATTGTCTTTTATACTAAGGGCTTCCATATTCTGCTGATTGGGCTTATAGGAAATGAAGCCATAAAACAGGAGATCAAATTAATTTATAAATGGAAATGAGCCAAGCTGAGATTTAATTCACATATGATATATGGGCCCCCTGATGTTTAATGGAAAGTGTTATAAAATCAGAGAAGCAGAGATCGACCTATAGGAAAAAAAACAAGCTAAGATGATTTTCTTCCAAATAAATTGTTATAATGATTTTGGTAGAGTGGAATTACAAAAAAATAACATGATTCATTTCTAAAAGTGCCAATTGCAAATTGCCAGCATAATCATTATGGATAAGCCAAATTCATATTTCACAAAATTTTCAGCCAAATCACAAACTCATATTTGCATATTTCAACTTAAAAAAATACAAAAATCTTTATAAATGCAAAAAAAGTTTTCTATGGTAATTCTAGCACCTAGCAATTGTAAATGAGCCCTAATGTTTCCTTATTTATAGGGTAACAAGGGAGGAGTCAGCATTCGATTGTCTCTTTTTGGTCACATGGTATGCTTTCTTAATTGCCATTTACCGGCTCATATGGAGAATACTGATCAGCGTGTGGATAATTTTGAAAGCATCTTACATCTTCAGCAGTTCCAGGGACCGCTGGCTAATGGTGTTTTGGACCATGAGTAAGTAATAATACCAGTAAGTCTGTACCATTATAATGTCATTTGTTTATATTACTGCCATCTTTAATGGCAATATCACAATGTGCTATTAACTACTGTGACACAGTAGTAGTGTTGATGCATGAAAGTTGGCGGTTTCACGCAGCCTGTAGTAATAGTGTGAGGTGTCTGTGAGCTTTTTGAACGATAGACTGACTGCTTGAGCGTATAACCCCTTATAACCCAATGTCACATGCGTATGTAGCAGTGCTTCCATGACAATTACTTTTCCAGTTTAATCCCCTCCATACCTGATACCTACTGCTGCACGACTGTGCTGGGAATCATCAAAATCTATCAGTTTAGTTTAGGTGGCCATACATGGAGAAATCCGCTTGTTTCATAACTTTGAGGTTGGGTTGATCTGATAGTTTGGCCCCAAGGTCAAAAGATTGGATCACTCTGACTTGGATTCAGGCTGTCGGGGGAAGGAATCCCATCAAAAAGCCCATGCTATAATTGCCCAAATGGGAATTTCAGATCTGCCTGACATTTGAATGAATTTCAACCACATACTGGTTGGATAGTCCTGTCAGCAGGCCCCATGGGCAGATAAGCTTCCAATTCCGTCTGTCTGCAGCTTTTATCAACCCTTGTATAGCCAAATTTAGGCTCCAACCCATTGGGGGAAGGACATTTCTTTGTCATTCTGTTTAACATTATTATCTTCGCTTCTAAACAAGACATCCTAGAAAGCTCTGTAAATGGTATGACATTTCAATAAATGCAAAACATTAGCACAGAGTGTAGGTTGGCCAGGAAAATTAGCTTGAATTTGTATTTGTCAAAGGTTTAAATATTATTTCTGTGTGTGCCTTAGAGTCCTTTGACTTGTTTGTTCTGTAGTTCTCACTGATCAGTGCTAATTGCTCTGGATTCATGTTTATATATATATATATATATATATTCCACAATATGACATATAATATGTGTACATTTTATATATATATATATATATATATATATATATATATATATATATATATATATTCAATTAAAAATATCAGGCCCAAGAGCAGTGCTGGTTAAAAGAAAAGGCAACTATGACGTACATTATTGTAATAAAAATAACATATATTATTATACAAATTAACAGTATAACTTTTTTTTGAAGAGCATCATTTTAAGTGTTAAGACTTATAACCTGGTGAAAATAAAATGGTGCTGTACATGTTTATGGAGATAGAGACATGGTAATGTATAGGTAAAGTAACCTCACACGCACATAATCTGTAGTGAAATGTATGTCCCCTTCTAGTGTCCAGGGTTTCAGTAGGCATCCCCCCCCCTCGTTCCTGGAGAGTATGCTGACCCAACCCTTGCACTATAAGTGTGTGAGTAAAAATGTTCTTAGCCTGAAGGTACAAATTAAAATATTGGGCAGTGCTGTGAGTGTGAGGCTACACTAGACTTTGGAGAGGGAATGGAACATCCCTAAAACCCTAATACTTTTTCTACTTCTAGCTTGGTGTTCTGGTTTGGAGATCTTAACTTTCGAATAGAGGATCTGGATATGCATTTTGTGAAATCTGCTATACAAGGCAACAAGCTGGCTCTACTGTGGGAGAAGGACCAGGTGAGGGGCCTAAGGAGGACCAAGAATAACATGGACCTTTCCCCACGAAGCATAACTGCCACATGTAAATATATAGGTTTTTGCACCATAGGATTGTTGTGCTTTGTGATAAAGCTGGAGCTCTGCAATTCGTCGCCATTTGCACAGATCTGATTTAATGATTTCTAAACTAACGGCTAGTTTCAAAGAGAAAGCTACATTTCTTAGAATTAAATGTTTGGAGAGAAATTCTCCATATCCACTGTTGCTTCTTGATCAGACAAATACTCTATGATGTTGTTGATCCTGTAATTTTCCAGACCTTTTCCTTTTTTTCATTGCCTGTTTTACTTTTAAAGCAGGATATCTTCTCTTCTTTTGTGCTGCAACATTTGGTCAGCTCATAACAAAGCATAGGGATATATAACATGTAAGGAATATATAACATGTAAGGTATATTTAAGAGTATAATATACAGTATACTTT
This sequence comes from Xenopus laevis, assembly GCF_017654675.1. NCBI lineage: Eukaryota > Metazoa > Chordata > Amphibia > Anura > Pipidae > Xenopus > Xenopus laevis. Next base: position 156,051,019 of record NC_054371.1, read on the forward strand.
CTATGTTCATATGCTCCATCAGTTACAAAACGCTTCCTGTTTGCAGAGGTCATTTGTGTGTATATGCAAGTGGTGAAATTGTTACATGCACGATGTAACCAGGGAGGAACCATCTGGGCAGACTGTACCACATAATGTAACTGCTAGGGGGCACATGGTCTCCAGCATTAGCAGGCTCCAACTGGTAGATATGATAACTGATACAGTGGCCCTTTAAAAGTAGCCTGACATATGTACTGCATTTTTAGTGGTAATACTGCTGGGTGTAAAAGATTGGATTGCACTGTGCCAAACCTTTCTTCCCATCCAAAGAAATAGTAGTAAGGTTTTAGTGGGCAGAGCGCAGATATCTAGATCAGTTCTCTCTTCCTGGTATCACCTCCAGGGGCTATTAAAATACTATTACAATCACGTCTGGTGTAATGCCATTTGTAGACAGCAGATGGTGCTATCTAGAGGTTCATGTATTGTAGGGAAGAATGGGAATTAGAAAACACAAGTCTTATTGCAATAACGATAACTCTTGTGCTACAGCAAATTTACCCTAAACTGATGGTGCACATCTCTTTTATCAAACAGTATGTGAGTGCTTGTGGAGTATGGACAGTTAGTACTATCTCAAATAAGCCAAATATAGGTTGTACATTAATCTGAATTAATACAGTAGGGAGTCATATACTGTAGTCAAGTATAATATTCATTTCTTCTATCTTGTATTACAGCAAGACCCGCAGAATTTAGGCGTATTTACCTTTCCACAGTTATAATTTCTGCTTAAATGTAACATATATGTAGATAATTTAGCATTTAGCTATATGCCCTATATACCCTAGCAACCATGCATTGATTTGAATAAGTGACTGGAATATGAAAAGGAGAGGCCTAAATTAAAACATGAGCAATAAAAAATAGCAATTAATATGTAGCCTTATAGAGCATTTGTTTTTTTATGCTGGAAAGAGTCAGAAGAAGACAAATCATTCAAAATCTATAAAAAAGAAAAAATGAAGGCCAATTGAAAAGTTGCTTAGAATTAGCCATTCTATAACATACTAAAAATTACCTCAAAGGTGAATCACCCCTTTAAGTCAGTAGAAAGATGTCAGCAGCATATAGTGTTTATTCTCTCTCTCTGTCAATAATACTGAATTTATAAATTTTTTATTACAAAAAGTTCAAAGTTCAAGTTGAGCCGCTGCAGAAATATTCCTTAAAAAATCCATTACACGAGGCTCATCAATTGTGGGGTGTCACAAGCAGTTAACTAGATGCTATTTTATTTTTACTTGTTTCAGTTAAACACGGCAAAAATTTTCGAGCCAGTGCTTAATGGCTTCATGGAGGGTCCTCTGACCTTTCCTCCCACGTACAAGTTTGATGTAAGCACCAACACGTATGACACAAGGTAAGAAAGTCTGCAGATTCACAGCAGTTAGTTGTTGGGTTGGCGCGTGATCAGGTGGAATGACTTATGGTTGAACCAGATGTGGCATCAGCCTGTGGGTAAGTACAGAGGTACATATTGTCATGTACCTTATCTGGAGTGTGAGCATATGATCATGACTTTGTAGCAACCACTGAATTTTCAGGTTGATGATGTCTAAATCTCATAATCTGTACTGAGCAGTGAGAAATTCTGTTCTTTGCCCTTGGAAAGAACCACACTTAGACACCGGGTAATGCTCAAACTCAGAAGATAAAGCTTTATTGATTAGGTGCACCAATACTGCAAACAGCAAATACAGTATTTGGCAGCTCCAGACAATGATCTGCCTGGTTCCTTGTTGCACATATTTGTATACCATGATACAAACACCATTAACATTTTTGATTACACATTTTTCTAAATCATTCTTTAGAAAAAATTTTGAAAATTATTGGTCAGTTCATCATTCCCATATCACATAATCACATATTATTGGATTTTAATGTCTGAGCGCCATCTGTAATGAAGCAGGCTTCCATATCTTAGGTTAGCATACCAAACGAGTTACCCTTTATGTCATATGATTAAGAACTTTATTTTTTATTTCCAAACTCTGGGAATATCTGAAATACAAGCAATGTGAGTTTCTATAAGCAAAGCAATTATTTGCTAACTTGACCTGAATTTGAGGCCTATGACTCTGTTCCTGATCCTAATATTCCCCTTTCTAGTTTGGAAAGTCTGGGAAGGGTAATCCAACAGGCTGTAGTTGGACTATAATTACATCAAATTCGTGGGGCTAATCATTGAGTGCAGCAGAAAATGGAGTATCCCGGATTATAGTGATGTACTGTCGAGCCAATAGGGGTGCACCTTTACAGCCAGGCATAGCCTTTAGCAGACACATTTTTATTAGCAATATAACACACCATGGGGAAGTATGCAAACCAATAATTGAATAACCAGCTGTACAATATTACCCCCAAAATTCACCAAACTAGCTGGTTAGTTACTATCCAGGTAAGGGATTATTCCGTTTAGACTCAAAGGATTTTCTGCAGGTGGTCATCCACCTCATCATGATTGTCAGTTTTGTAGGTGCAACATTCTTGACCATGAGCATGCACACATCTTAAAAAGTATCCTTACTGTGTATTGGAAAGTAATGAAGCAGCAACGTGTTGTAACTCTAATCATGTTCTCCTAAGTTCTAAGAAAAGAAAGCCAGCCTGGACTGATCGCATTCTGTGGAAGATGAAAAATCCAATTCCTCAGAGCCCTGCCACACAACCGGGCATGATCAGCACAAGGTCTAAAGAATTAGCAGTGACCTTACTCAGTTACGGAAGCCACATGCAGTATACAGAGAGCGACCATAAGCCTGTGTCTGCTATCTTCTCACTGCAGGTAAAATCAAGATTCCAGTCCATGTTCAGATTTAGTGTTGTCGTGCTGCTTCAGTAAGATACTATAAAAGCGGTTATTCACACTTCTACAAGAGACCTCTGTTATTTCTGTTTTTAATAGTTCTCCTCCTGTATTGTTGCTCCTCTGGTCCAAATATTAGTGCGTGATGAGTGGTTGCAGCCTGATGATGCCCATGTCGTCTATCGATGGTCTCCGGTATACATGAAGAGTTCCTGGGATTGGATTGGACTTTATAGAGTCAGTAATCTGTACAATCACTTCTGTACTGTATATGAAGCACTTGCTAAGCATTGATTCATTTTCTCTCTCTATCTCTCATATACAGGTGGGATTTAGACATCACAAAGATTATGTTTCTTATGTGTGGGCAAAATCTGATGAAGAAACAGAGAGAGGGGAACACCAGCACGAGGTCTGCAGCTAAGACAATAAAAAGCATATATGTGTCAGCACCTGTCTGGAGTGTAGGCACCAGTTTTCAGCAGATACCAATTTCACAGCTCAGACAGCCATTATTAGATTTGATTTGAGGCTTTACAGCAGGGGTCCCAAAACTTTCTTTACCCATGAGCATGCGCACACAAATTTTAAGGTCAGTTCACAGAACAAATTGTGGTGCGCACAAAGAATTTTTTGTGAAAACACCACATTTTGCATTAATTCTGACCTATGCACACAGTTTTGCTCACACAAGTTTAAAATGTGCGCACAAAATAATTTTTTTGCATACATAGTTGAGAAGAAATTAGAGGGAACATTGCTCGTGAGGCACAATTAATTGTAAAATTCTTTGGGGTGTCAAATAAACGCTATGATTAGCTATTTGCTAAACCATGTTTGGACTGGCAGTCTAAAGGAGGCTCTGTTTGGCAGTACACCTGGTTTATTCAAAAAAAAAACTTGCCTCCAAGCCGAGCACCTGCTTTGAGGCCACTGGGAGCGACAGCCTAGGGGTTGGTGAGAAACATTTTGCTCACAAGCCACTGGTTGGGGATCACTGCTTTACAGTAAACAGTTTAGTCAACTAAAACCATGTGCAGAATTTCCAGCACAGTTCCTGTTCCAGCTCATATAAACTTCAGCAGTGCAGAGCCAAGGCATATCACAATGACTTCACTGTAAGCTGAGTTATAGCTCAATACCCAAGGTCATGGAGGCACTATGTGTGTCCACCGGTACAGGGCTGGAACTAGGGGTAAGCAGAAGAAGCAGCTACCTATGACACAATAATAGAGGCGCTAGGCAGCTAGAATTGTCTTCTGCCTACCCTAGTCTGCACCTTTTAGTCTTACTCCCCTTCCCTCCTGACACCATCCCCTCCATTGCTGCCCCTCTCCCCTCCGTTTCTCACCCCTCCCTCCATCGCTCACCTCTGTCCTTCGTATGCGCACGCACAGGGGGCTGGCCCTGCACTGGTATAGACCATAATCAGCAGCACATATTTATCAGAAGATGCAATTAAGAGTACCACTATGTCCAAAGAAAAAAATGCAGCCGTCCAACCTGCACAAACTCATTACTAGCTGACAACTTTCACACCCAGATAAGCCATTAGAAGATCAGGATGGCAATCATAAATCAGAAAAGCAGCACAATACAAAGTCAGACGAATAACACAGACACATGCATTAAACATAGAAACTGCTTGGTCGCTAAGTAGTCATCCATAACCATGCAGTCACATGAAATTGTTGCATGATCTGGTAAGCACTCTGTACCAGTATTCTCACTGTATTTTATTATAGGTGGTGTTCAATGAGGAATCACTTCCAAAGGGGACCAGCGAGTACCTTCTTGGTTATTTCAGTAACAACTTTGGCACACTAATTGGAATCACTGAGCCGTTCCAGGTAAAGACCTATAATGAGATTTGCCTTTGTTTTTTTCTTTATGAGCATTGTCTCACCAGTACTTGCTATGTCAGGGTTTTTTGCATTTTATAATCATATATATTCTTCCCATGCCCTTATACAGTATGTACCTTTTTATTTTAGATCTCTTTGCCTGACTCAGAGGCAGGTTCTTCCTCTGACAGTTCAGATCCCAGTTCAGAAGAGGAAGATAGCACTCATATTCTTCTACGACCGAAATCCCGTAGCCCCAGTCCAGCCAGTGCACGTTCACCGCGGAGCAGGAGTCCAGCTTTGGCTCGTCTCCATGATCTCATGATTCCCGGCACTTCGTGCCAGAAGAGCCGCAGTCCCTCCCCTAACAGGACCAAGAGCCCCAAACATGACAGGGGCCAGAGATCTCGGTCCAGAGAATCATCTCGTCGAAGCAAGGGTAAAAGAGTGCAGAGCCCCCTTGTGCTCCAGGCTATAGCTGTGCCTATCGTGAGGCCAGCAGCGGTGGGCCAAGGCTCTAATCCCCAGGCCGCTTCCCCTAGCTCTCCAAAGCCAAAATCAAAGCTGCAGTCCTCTACCCAATGTCACGGAGACTCACATGGTTCAACAAAGAGGCAAGAGCTGCTGTAAACTAGGCCTCCCTTTCACAAATCTTTGCACTATTGTGACATTTTGAGATGTTAACTGGAAACTGGAGTAACAGATCCTGATATTTGTATATATGTGGGAATGGAAAAAGTGAGAAAAACATTGACCACAGAGTTTTCTGCATTGCCCTGTGTCATGAGCCTTTATTTTCCCAAGTCTTTGGCATATATATTGTTAAAATGTCCTTAAATTTTCACCATGTTGTTTTTGGTTGTATGCCACTTTCGCGGCATTCATCAGATTGGCCTGTACGGCTGTTGTATGCTTTTCTCAGTTTTGCAGGAGTTTATGTTTAGCGAATTAGGCAAGAGCAGCAGATAATCTTTAGGGTTAACAGGTATATTTAGTAGCACATTTATTATTGTATATGTAGAGACACAATAGGGACAGCCTCTATAAAAGGGATGTATTGTGAGAACTTATTGCAGCTGTTATTCTGTAAGATGGGACATTCTCTAGCCTAGATACTAATCAGATGGACATTTCATCCCATTGCACAGGGTTTTCTAGTAAGCACATATACTTCCACGTAACGATGTTAACAATAACAACCACACTGCTTGATCCATGGCTTTAAAGTGGCCTCAGTCCCTTTTTGAACGTTTTAGTCTTGCATAGAGATGCATTCATATAGAATTATTACTAAATTAAGATACTGTTTATTATCTGGAGCAGCTGCTTGTTGTTGAGACAGCTCCCTGCATACATTCCTCACTTTTTTACTGTGCTTTTAAAGGAAAACTATACCCCCCAAACAATGTAGGTCTCTATTAAAAGATACTGAGTAAAACAGCTCATGCGTAAAACCCTGCTTCATGTAAATGAACCATTATCATAATAATATACTTTTTTAGTAGTATGTGCCATTGGGTAATCATAAATAGAAAATTGCCATTTTAAAAAATAAGGGCCGCCCCCTGAGATCGTACGATTCACTGTGCACACATACAAACCACATGTAAGGTCACATGAGCCAATTAACAGACAGAGTTCTGCCTTTTGCTTCCTCACTTCTTCCTGTTACAGTTAGTGTTGTAGTATTTCTGGTCAGGTGATCTCTGAGGCAGCACAGATAGAGTCACGAAATGGTGGTTCAAGGCAACAGATGTAAAAGGGCAATATTTATGTAAATATATATTCCAGTTTGGTAAGATTCTTTAATATGTCATTCAATTTGATATAAACTATCTGTTGCTTAAGTATTCGTTTTGGGGCTATAGTTTTCCTTTAATCAGCTGTTTAGCATCTGGCAGGGTTTAGTAAGGGTGCGGTATAATATATTCTGTAAAATTGTAGCCTAAAAACAACTGTGAAGTAGGGGGTGTATTGTTTATTTTTTTAGACTGTGGTTTTAAATTCCTGTTCTAGTGAGCTGTAAACGAAAGTACCATGTATTTGTTGTTGAAAGATGTTTTTGGAATTAGTTCACATCAAATTAAGGGCTGCCCCATGGACTACTCCAGGCTCTTGCAGGCATACATACAGGGACTCATTTACTAACAATGGGGAAATTTGCTACAATGCAGTAACCTATATCAATCAAACAGCAGTTTACTGATCAATTCTGATCGATTGCTATGGATAACTATAATCGAACATAAATGAGCATATGTCCCCAGTGTTAGTAAAGGAGCCCCACTGTACCTGGCCACTTACCTGATGTTCCATGTTTGCAGAGACATTTATAGAAAACTGGTGCTGTACTAGGGGAAGCTGCCCTCAAACAACTAGAAGTTAATGCAACATTCCTTTAGTTACAGAATTATATGGAGACTTTGCTATACACAGAGAAATTAGTGCTGGAGTGTTGTGGTTGTGCTGCATTTATTTGAACAGGGCCTTATGCCTGTTTTGTACAAGATGTGAATCAGTGTTTTAATATGATTTTTCTGAAATCACCCACCTCATATAAATGTTTTTTTGGGGATAGACTTTACCTTCCCTTTATTTTGTATAACTGATCAGGAAAACATTGTCGTTGGTTATTTTGTGTTGAAAGTCTTATTTATCTTAATATTTGCTTTTATGTGCAGGGGAGCAGCCATGATTGCTGCAACAAAGTCACATTTAAACATTCTAAGGAAAACGTGTCCCTAGTGGTCAATTGTAAGATGGTGACATTTAGTTTGGATTTAATAAGCAATACCGTTTTAAATAAGCATCACTTAGACATGGGATTACTTTGTTTAAAAGCCCACACAAAACATATACATAACTGGGCAGCATCGTGGTCTTTTTGCTACATGACTGCAGCGAGTGCCTGCATGCCAATTCCATTTTGGAACGTATTTAAACTAGATGACCACACAACTGTACACTTGCATGTTGTGCTTGCTCTCTCATACAGTAAATACACACTTATTAAACTTGTGATAGATTAATGGAGCAGAAGGCTAAGGTCACCAGACTTTCCCTTGTTATGCCAAATACCTGTGGAAAGACTGCAAAGTTATAATTCAGAACAGCACCATGCAATAAGTACTGTGTGCTTCATTAAAGGGTAAACACATCTGAAATTAGTTTTAGGACAAGCAGAGCACTTTTTGGAGTTTTGAGCTCGATGTTTATAATTATCCCCAAAACACAACTCCAACATTCCCAGAAGTGTTCCCTTTAGGTTTGGATTTAGATCTGGATTTAGTCTGGAAGAGCTTGCCACTAGAAATGCAGCAGTTACAGTAGATCTGCCTATGCCCTATGGGGACTGGTTTGGAGACACTTTGGTGGCCTACTTTTTGCGCTACTTAAAAACAAATAGCTCAAAACTCCCAAAAGAGCCTCATGTGCCATATCTAAAAATGCACCAAAAGGCATTTTCCTGTTTTTGGAGTAGTTGTGGAGACCATTACAGGGAATTCTGCCTCCCTAGTTTTAGAAATATATCCCTAGGCATTGTTTAGAACTCTCTCCAGTATAGTGTTGCAAACCAGCCAGTATTTTACTGGTCTGGCCGGTAAAACTTTTATTAATGCCAATGTTATTAATAGGGAAAAAACATAAAACTATAGAAAGACTGGTCATTTTGTCCAGAAAAGGTAACCCTATTTATTCTCTTACCATATAATTTTGTACTAATTCAGTATTGGCTTTACTCTCCCAGCCTAGGCACACCCAAAAGGGGGCAGAGATTTCCAAAAAGTGGATAGAGTTTAGAAACAATCACAGTTGGATCTGGCCATAGTGTATTGTAGTCAGCAGTAATCGAGGCAACTTCAATAGTATTTTGAATTTATATCTGATTCCTAATTTACCTTTTTTCTTTATCTTCCAGTTCCATTCTCTTCTTGTATGTCTTCATTCTGGCATTCCAATTTTTTCAAGTTACATTTTAGACAAATATCTTTTAAGGCTTATGTCACAAAAAGAAAATTTTAGCTCTTGATATGCAGGTTCATTTTTTGGGGGTAAGGCTGTTATGTGCCCAACAAATTGCTGAAGCCTTTCCTAGCCAGTTACAAAGGGCAACTTTTAACCCATTTGTGTGAAATGAGTGTAACGGAGCAGCCAGATCTTAAATGATGTATACAGAGATTGAGAATAGCTGAATATTATATGATAGATAAAACACAATTGTGCACTGGTATCATAGCAATGTAAGTATTACAAGTGTGGCTCCTCCACAGGACTTCTTACCTCTGAGCAGTGCAATGTTACTGTTACCATCCCAACAAGCATCATCCTCTTCATCACTGTGTTGTGCTGTGTGCCTCACTCTGTCACATTTTTTCCTTTTCCATGCTGTTAAATAACTTAATTGTTAAAAATTAAACCTGATTTGTATGGTCTTTGGTGTCTTTCTAATTTAATGTAGTTGACATAGACGTACAAAAATGGGGCAGGGTGCTGTTAATGGTGCTTCAAATTCATAAAGGTGTGCTTAGTGTACAAATGTTATGCCAAAGTGTACAGATACATACCGTAGTTACATAGTTAAATTGGGTTAAAAAAAGACAAAGTCCATCAAGTTCAACCCCTCCAAATGAAAACCCAGCATCCATACACACACCCCTCCCTACTTTCACATAAATTATATACTGTATATCCATACCTATACTAACTATAGAATTTAGTATCACAATAGCCTTTGATATTATGTCTGTCCAAGAAATCATCCAAGCCATTCTTAAAGGCATTAACTGAATCAGCCATCACAACATCACCCGGCAGTGCATTCCACAACCTCACTGTCCTGACTGTGAAGAACCACCTACATTGCTTCAAATGAAAGTTCTTTTCTTCTAGTCTAAAGGGGTGGCCTCTGGTACGGTGATCCACTTTATGGGTAAAAAGGTCCCCTGCCATTTGTCTATAATGTCCTCTAATGTACTTGTAAAGTGTAATCATATCCCCTCGCAAGCGCCTTTTTTCCAGAGAAAACAACCCCAAGCTTGACAATCTACCCTCATAATTTAAGTTTTCCATCCCTCTAACCAATTTAGTTGCACGTCTCTGCACTCTCTCCAGCTCATTTATATCCCTCTTAAGGACTGGAGTCCAAAACTGCACTGCATACTCCAGATGAGGCCTTACCAGGGACCTATAAAGAGGCAAACACCTCACAACTCACTCACGAAACCCAAGAGAGGCTTTGGTGAATTTGATTTGATTTGATTCTACATTCTTTTTATTTTCTTCCATGCATTCCACATCTGTGAATAATGCGTCATTTTGCTTTACTAGTTGTCACTTATGTTCTTTCACTTTAGAGGTTCAGAGTAAATATATACATGCCATAAAGCTTACCAGTAGAAGAGAATCTGTGGGTGCTGTCCATTGAGGATCTATACTAATGACTATAGTCACTATACCTTTGTATAGCAATTTACTATGTACAAAAACACTATCAATCTCTATTTTGAACCCTGTCCTGCACACTAAATTATTTGGCACAAGTCTCTACACTTCAACACAGAGACGTGCATCTGCACCATGAATACAGCGACCAATACAGGGAACAAAGGATTGTACAATGAGTTTATGTATTTAAACTAGTGTGTAAATGTATGCTGGAACTCACATATCAGAAGTAATTCCCAGTCACAGGTCTTTGGTCAAAAAGATAAATATAATACAAAGCCAACATTCTGGCTGTTACATCAGTCTTTCAGAAGGTGGTGCACCTGCCTGCAGGTCCCACTGGAGCTGTGATAATGCTTAATGAGAGAGGAAAGTCTTCAGCATGCTTATTGTAAGGGTGTTGGTGTACGATTCTTTTTGGGGGGAGGGGTCTGGGTGTACTGACTGGGTGCCAACCATGGTTAGTTACGCCACTGAGTACCCTTTTTCTGTGCTGCTACCACTGCTCTAATGGACTAATTCCATGTGTGGTGGAGAAAGGCCCATGCTGCATCCCGTTAAAGGGAAAATCCCACATAAAATAAAATTTTAGTATTATGTAGACTGCGATAATCTAAGCCAATTTGCTGTTTTTTCTTAACGTTACATTTTTTTTTTGTTTTTAAGTTGGTTAATTTTTTATTCAGCAGCAATTCAAGTTTGGGATCTTAGCAGGTTTCTGGTTGCTTTGATCCAATATACCCTAGTAACAAGATAATGGTTTGAATGAGATATAGAAAATTAATAACAAAGTACTGTAAGAGAAAGGCAAACAAAGAAATAATAACAAAACTGTAGAGAGCAACAGTTTTTCTGTTTGTGGGTCAGTGACCCACTGGAAATGCAGAATGTGAATGTGAAAGGAAGATGCTAAGAACAGGACATTGTATAACGTACTAAAAATGAAACTTAAAAGTAAACAACCCTTTTAATGGAAATAAGAGGCACTCCAGGCATTCATAGTAAAAAAAAATGAAATGATGCACTTTCCATGTAATATACTATTTAATAGATGCATTAAGCACACACACATATACAGTATATATATACATAATTTATAAATATTTACATGAGTAGAATACATAATTACATGATCCTGTTCATCCTGCATTAATTACATTGTGTATACCAGGGAGATGTGGAATATTATTTTGTAGGAACGTGTTTTAATCTACATACTGTATATCTGTACATCAGCAATGTTTTTTTTCTTTTTTATCTTAATCACTCAAGAAAAACCTGTCCATACAGTTGGTGCCCAAGATGTCACTTATTATTACTCTTTTTCACAACCCCAGTTGCATGTACAATCTAGCTAGCCCATCACAAATGTTTTCAATGTGCAGTTCAGCTCAATTCTAACTCCTCTATTGGAACAGGAGCCGCGTGGTGTATTATAGTGGATAAGTATAACCCTTGTTTCTGACTTAGATACTTTCTGGGCACATGTTATATTATATATACGAAGACCGGGCACTGTTTATATTCATATACGGATATGCAAAACTGCAGCACATAAATCCTTATAACAACACAAGATTTAAGACATCTGGAGAAGTCGCAACAAATGATACTATGTGGTTAAATCACAGCACACTTTGGGCTTGGACTAGTGCTCATTTATAATGTTGTTTTTGAAGTGCATTGGGACCATGAGGATCTTGAAACTACTACATTTAATTCCTCATCTTTGGTTTTGAACTTGGGGACACCAATTTATACACACTATAATAACTTTCGTACGATTGCTGTCAGGGGCAGAACATCGGCTGATCTGTTCTTTTACTACTTTATTTGATCGGAATGGTTAGTGGCAGGTCGGGAGAAGGGAAAGTCCGGTCGTATGATGATGCGTACGATCGGATCTTTGCGTCTATGGCCAGATTAAGACATTTGATGTATGTTTATCATTGTCATTACAATTTGATATGTGAGAATTGGAGTGGTTATTATAACTAATTGTATCTATATAATTCTACCTAGTGCTGAATGTGAGGGGCCCTTTTTGAATAGCATAATCTCTGTTTTTATGGGTTAGGTATTTTAACTATGCTGGCAGAGTTGGGAATAAATAATGCCTTTTATCTTTTGAAAGGTTTTCATTGTTAGCTATGAACAATTACTGATGGTTATCAGGGAGTTAAGTCTTTTGTTATAGTTGTGTCTTTTGATGCCATGAGTAGATTTAATGGACAAGGTTGCAGAGCCAGTAATCCTATAAATAAGACCAAAATTATTGCTTTTTCAGACACTATCTTATCAGGGCTCCTTCCGATATTAACAAGACAGGATCAGCCCCCAGTTTGATCAGATCATTGACATGAATAAAAACACTCTGTATGACCTGGTGGTTGTTCTTTTCAGTTCTTGCTTATTTGTACCACTATTGTGCACATGTTGAGCTACTGCTATAAATTCATTTAGGCAGATGTTTTTCTGGCAGAGTAACGGCTGGGCCCTCTTAGCTCAAAATCTACAAAAAAGCACAACCTTCACTGGACCACCAATCCGCTGCTTTGGTCTCTGTAAGAAGCAGTCCACAGTTTCTCAACCCTTTGCTTTAAAAAAATGATAACTGGAAAATACGTCTCTGTATTAAATACTAAAATGTGAGTATCTTCCAGCAATCTACTCCTCACCGCCTCACTTGTTCCTCTTTATTTGCACTCATTAAAGTCTTCTCTAGAACTGCACACCTTCTCTTTGATATCATCCCATGTTCCATGCAACTTCTCCCAATCTCTCTGCCTTTAGACCAAGAACACACAGAGTTGTGGCTCCACTGTTCTCAGCCTGTGTATCTTCATGCTGGGAGAAGTGCATCAGCTCTTTTCCCCAGCTCCATACAATTAAATCTTTTCCGTTCCATGCAGTTACTAGCAGCATAATGGAGCGGAGGTTGGCAAAATACACAAATGCAGGTATTTTCAGGACAACTTCCTCTCTGCTCTGCAGTTCAGAAGCAGTTCAGTTGTATGGAGCAGATCCACTTCCCTCAGCCTGAACAAAAACACAGGCTGAGAGCAGCTGAACTAACGCTCTGTAAGCCCATGGCCTTAAACAATCTCTTAAAGCATTTCTTTAGAGTAGCTTACCTTCATCTAGCATAGCATTTAGTGTACACTTTTATGTCACTATCAATCTCCAAATATCACTCACATACCTCACTTTTGTAACTCATGGTCTTGTCCCCCCACACATCTTTTACCCCCTTCTTGTTTTAGACTGTAAGCACCATTGAGAAAGGCACTCTTTACACCCATCTATTGTACAGTGCTGAGGAATATGTTGTTGTGGAATATCTGTTGCTAATAACAACATTTGCAATGAATAAGTCATCACTGTACAAAGAACCAATTATGCTGCATAATGTAGGTAAGTTCATAGGCAGGTTCAGATTGAACTGTTCTTTCCACAGATGCACACAGTTGTCATGATGCAATGTGCTTATGAGTTATTTCGCCCTGTACATGGGTGTTACTTCCCCTGAACCATTAGATGGATTATTGATGAGGTTGCGGGTTTTACCCGGGCTACTGCGTCTTTGTTTTTTCATTCTCCTTGCACGTTGCTTTCTTTTGCTCCTGTCTTTCTCTTTGTGTTTGTGTTTGAGTGTCTCTTCCTCCATATCCCTGTAGGCACTATCTTTTGAGACTTTGGTCTTTAGTGCCAAAGCACTTTCTGCCCCTATTTGCTGGGCCTTAATGGCCTCTCCTTGTTCTTGGCTGAGTGTGTCTGTGTGTCGAAGACTGTTTATTTCTGTCCATTTTTGCTTGTGTTTTTGTGTATGCACATTGCTTACTTTGGGTATAAGGTTTGCTTTATCAGGGAGGTCTTGGTTGTCTCTTTCACTGTTTTTTTGGCTGTCTCGTTCTCTAAATTTCTGGAAGCCTTTAAAAGTGTATCCTTGCAGTTTGTTCTTTAGAAGTCTTCTTCGTTTCTTAGCAATACCACCAAAGACTGTAGAAAATACAAGTGGAGCCTGAGTATATCTTGGGGAAGTGGGTGCTAGTGTGTCTCCATGTAAAGAGGCTATAGATGCCTGTAAGCCTGAAGGGTGGGTATAGTTAAAGACAGCTTGTTTCTGTAGCTCAGCTTTCGGGACCAAATCAGACTTTTTGCATCTATAAATAGAACATAAATGTACATCAGAGAGTAAATATAATCAAAGCGAAGAGGTGATCAGAAATAGATGCACACAACTGTCTCAGAGGAACACTCACCCTCCCCACCAGAACCACTCCATACACTGTTCTTCTTCTTTTAGACTGAAGCACGGCATCTCCAAAATATTGAAGAACATGATGCCAACCAGTGTTGAGATTGTGTCATTAAGAGCATGTAGGCAAAGTCTAAACCTGTAGAGAGAAGAGAAGATTCACTGAGTCACGTGCTTGCTGATAAACTGACTGCTGTGTTTTTATACAGGTCATGGAATTCTGAGGTGACTTTTAACATCCTCATATTTTGCAACAGGAGCTATTTTATTTATTATATTTCAGAAGTTTCAGTGAGTCATGTGACAGAAATGACATCAGAACTCATCGTTTATAACTGATGACATCAGAACTCACCGTTTATAAGGATATAATTTACAAGATATTCATGGCTCTTGTGTATTATAAGGATATCATTTTCCATATTGAAATATATATATATATATACACGCACACACACACAGAATTAGTAAGCTATCATTAATTGTATTGTTAGAGTACTGATTAGATCTTTATTATTTTTTCTAGATGAAGTGGAATTTTACAAAATGCAAGGAGAAGGTGTGCAGTACATTCAGGTGTGAGGTGGCAGCCTGCAATATCCTGATAATTGACACGATTTGGAAAAGATTTGCATATTTACTGGGTTCCACCCACTAACAAGTGAAAATGAAAGAGACAGTGTCAGGTTCCGACAGGAGAAACAGCCAAACTTTGCATTTTCAGCTAAAATAGTCAACTTTTTCAAATACTCAAAAGCCCAGAGCATGGATTGTGGATGCCATAATTTGATTTTCATAAAACATGTCGGACACTCCAGCTTTTGTTGAACTACAATTGTAACATTTTTCTGCCAGGGCTCAATGTAGATTTCCACAGCAGTTTACAGTTCTGCTATGCAGCATGGCACATTTGTTACAGGTAAGTGACACAGAAATTAAGTTTATATTTGTCAGTATTTATTCATTTGTGTGGAGGCTGTTTTAGCATTCTGGTAAAATACAAAAGTGATTCCTTTTATTGAACATTATAGGCAGCTGCTATGACCGTAATGATAAGCAAATACTATGGGAAGCACAATTAAATATACTCTGCAGCCACATGCTTGGAATGTACTGTGTATCTGAATCTCCACCACTTCAAGAGGGGCTTATAAATTCCTCTTTAGATTAATGTTTAGTATGACATAAATTTGTTTCAATAAAGCAATTGTTCAACTGGTCTTCCCTTTTAATTTCTTCTGATTTTACAGGTACCATACAAATCCAGCTCAGAGTACATGGCGTAAAACAGCAGGTACAGCACAGCACGTGTACTTAAAGGGGTAGTATTGCCTAGAATAATTAGATCTTGTGCTAAATATACATTTTCCTGTTGTTTTACTAATGGAAAATCTGATTTTTGTTTGCTGAATAGCTTTAGTCTACCTGTATGGCCTGTTTATCACATGATATAACAAAAATACATAATTTCATGATTAAAACAACAGGCACAAGTTCTATTTATTGCACTAATGTTGAACAAGGTGGTATTACTGCCACTTTATTGCCTGCCATACAGGACAGTGGACACCTTTGTGCTGCATTCATTGGTGAGGCACAAAGACCTTACCTGTGGGTGCTTAGGTGATATATTCACATTCAAAAACAAAATCACACAACAAAAACACTTACCTTTGGTCACAATCGCAGTGTGACACTGTGTGCAGGCGATAATTCCTCATTCCATACAGGAACTGGAATGCTTCGATTTGGTGGGAACAGTGATCATGTTCTCTACAGCAAAGATCTGCCCCATTAAATATACCTGAACACAGAAAAGCAACAGTTAAGTGAGCAGTAAACTTTGTAATAAGAATGATTTTGGCCGGTATGTATATTTAAAGAATTTCCATTAAAGTCAAAGGCCTCCCAGAACTCTGCCATCTTTAAACGGTGACTTGTCTATCAATTAAAAGCATCATTCAAAATGTATTTCCCTGCAGTCACTTTCCAGTGAAATGAATGGGAAACTCGAATTACCTGGCGTTACTATGAATAGAGCACATGAGCTAAAATGGCATAATCAATAAGCATATGGTGCTGTATAGGTTGTAAGCAGCAGTAGGGGTTTCTGGGGTTGTTAGATACATAAGTATACATGTATTATGGTGACTATGGATGTACTTTCTCACCTAGATTGGTAAAGTTATCCGCAGAGCTCCCTGCACCGCACCAGAGTGTCCCAGGCATCGTCAAGCCCCTCTTGTACCTGGCTCCAGCCTTTTTCCCAGTCACACAATCAGAGATCATGAGCAGTCCCACCAACAGCACAGAGATGCCCAACTCCATTCTAGCAGCCATGTGTTCAGCCCCACTTCACAAAACGTGCTCTGCACCTTTCAGCCGGTGAGTCAGACAACTGAGCTGTTGGCTCTGACTTCTCTTTTTATAGCCATTACCAAGATGAGGTGATGTGTGATACAGCTCTTTCCACTCGCAGTGTCACACCCACACCACACAAACCCCAAAGAGCACTTCTTTCCTGGTTACTACAACTCTGCCACAGCTGTGCCATTTGCACATAGCCAGATGGATTTGCACAAGTTCATTGTGAATTACTGTCACTATTGTCCTTTTCTCTTTTTTGCTCATGCCCATTTGTACAATATGAGAACTGTTCCCACACCTAATATGCTTCCATGTCTGAGATTAGACTGTATCATTTAGCTTATTTATACATGTCTCCAGGGAAGAGTACAGAATAATGGATCAAATGCAACTCAGGTAAAACATGACACCGTCAAGGCCCAACCTACCTGAGAAGGGAATGAATGAAGGAAGGGTGTGTGCGCGTGTAAAATAAACAGAACTGAGCTACTCCAGTCCTTCTCTCACACTGATCTCTCAAAGCCACGTGTCTATTTGTCAAAGAAGGTGGAACACACACAGGGTTTGCTTTAAGGCTCTGACACATTTCCTGGGAAGTTGCATAGTATATTCTTGGTTTGTGAGTTGCAGATTTCTGGGGGGAAATAATCTCATAGTAAAGTCTTTTTTTGGGGAAATTTTATAGTAATTTTTTTTGAGTAAATTTTGTTAGATATTAATTTAATTTTAGATTTAAAAACCAAGGTTACCACTAAAAATGTATTTACTGTACCCTTTTTTGCTTTATTTTTATATTTATTTTTATATTTATATCAGCAGCTTTACATATCTTTGACACTGAAAAGTATATCAATGCTAAGGCTAAAAGAGCAATATTTATGTTTGCATATGACACTTTATCCTCCAGTGGGAGGAGTCTCCATGTTTACACACAATGTGAGTGAGGAGACAAAGCTGGATGTCCTTGTTGCTCTCAGACACGCATGCAGAGCTGGAGATGAAAGTCCAGGGTTCACTGTGACACGAGTCGTCATTACCAGTAATTCCTATCACATGAGGTGTCACAGAAGTCACCTTCCTCTCTAACCTGTATCAGGACATCTTATAAATGTATTTACTGCAGCCATTATATTTGTATTATTGTCATTATTGGCCACTGATTGTGTGCTGCTTATATAAGACCCATAGTAGGAATCTCACTTACATATTAGAAGATGCTGTAGCTCTGCAAGACATTATTCCCTTCGGCACAACCTACAGTGACCTACCTGCAATAGCTCATTCTCCTTTCCCCGTGTCATACAATAAAATGATGCAGACTGATAGACTGATATAAGACTGATAGGAAATATGATCATAATACAGAATAATCAGTGTCTAGAAATATATATCTCTAAATTATAGTGATTCATGGCAAATTTAAGTCAATATTTCATTTTATTTCAGTTCATACAGAGAGACAATGAATGTATTCAAATAATACTGTCAGCCCTATTCTCATAATATCATTGCAGCCAATGAGAAAGGGATTACGTGGCAGTGCAGCATTTCTCAGCGTCTCTTCTATTTGGCTTTGAGCCCATATACTTTCGCCCCCATAAAAATAGAAGCAGTGACCATATGTTGGTCAACTCTCTTTTGGCTTTAATTGCTAGCCACAGTATGTACGCTAAGGGGGTTATTTACTAAACTCAGAATGCAAAAATCATGAAAAAATTTAGATTTTTTAAATTTTATATGAAACCGGACTTTTAAAAAATCACAAATTTTTCAGAATTTATTAAACCTTATGCATGGAAAAGTCTGAATCAGAAAATCCGGCATCTCAGACCTGTCAAGGTTGCATATAAGTCAATGGGTTTCGTGCAAAATCCGGAAAAAACGTGAAAATCTGATGAAAAATCTGGAAAAAAAATTAAATAATAAATAAACGTAAAAAACACAAGCTGATTTGATCGGAGTTTGTAACTAAAAATATTGAGATTCAGACTTTGATAAATAACCCCCTATGTGTCTTTGTGTAAATGACAATAAATTTGTTGTTCATATATCTTCAAGTAACGACACACCAAGGGATATAACAACAAATCAAAAAAAGGTAAACAAAATCATGGTTTATTTAATCCAACGGCTCGGTTCCATGTTGGAACCTTTGTCCCTGATGTGGCGTTACTTGAAGATATACAGATTGTTTTACTTAAACTGGCACTAGGGTTGCCACCTTTTCTAAAAAATGTTACTGGCCGGTGGGGGGGGGGGCGGGAACAAGTGACCATTAATTTAGCTACATGTATTTTTTTATGAATTTGTACGGATTTATTTGCAGTCCTAGCCAGCCAGGTTTTAAGTGATTAAGTGTTTTATATAAGGATTAATAAAACTATTGTGTATATATGTATTCAGTTTAATTACACCTTTTAATTATTTATATTATTTATTGGTATCCTCAAAGGGACCTTGGGGATAAAAGGTGTATTAAGGACTGATTGTAGAGAAATCTTTCCCTTTAATGCCACATTACTTTTCGTTTCTTTTGAAGCTTGTTACAATATCAGACTTAGCAAGTATGACAGGGAGAGCATCAAATGCCACACCCATTTGTCTTATATACCCTTTGCCGGGCATTTACAGTAAGTACAATGGTTTATACGAATTTTCATAAATAGCATAAACCTTTCTGCACCAGGGCAGAGACACAAACTGTATTCAGAGTCACATATTCAGAGTCACATATTGCGAGTCACATATACAGAGACACATACTTCCCAAGTTAACACGGTTTCCTGGGTGCAATGGAGCAAGCATTGTGGTCTATATCTGCCAACTGCAGACAGGGTGTACATGCTGTATGTTGTTACAGTCCTGTCTCCTATTTCAATTTAAGATAACCCCTTGAACTCTGGCAGCAGGATCAAGACATTATCTGAGCACAGTCTTATATTATCTTAGTAGACCACTATTAACCCTCTCCTGCCCAGCTGGTTTAGGTTTGCTGTTTTGTTCAGGACTGAGGGCTCAGATATCATCTTATATTGTGTCCCTTTGTACAGGCAGAATCCGTCAATGGTGGGGTGTCCTCCATCATAGGTTACCTCTTGGATCAGAAAACATTGACAGTGGCCACATTTTTTTCCTGTGTTTAATGCATCACTCATTGTTTGTGAAGATGCAAGTCATACTCCCTCAATTTATCACACATCTTTACAGACTCTTATCATGTAATGTTTATCAGTAGTGTAACTTGCAAGCGCCAACCCCCACAAAAACGTGCTTTGACTACGAGGGAGTACTTAACACCAGCAGCCAGTGAGGTTACATGAACTCGGCCCTAGACTAGGGTTAGGCGACAGAAGAATTATGGGCCTGGTGCCCTCCCCCAGTGTTGCACCCTAATCACATGCATCCTTAGCCTACCCTAGTTCTGGCCCTGCCCTGCAGCACAATGCATGAAACAATCAACTCAGGGGAAAGACTTGCAAACGCTTGTGTGAAAAAACTTTCAGTATAATACAGAACAGCCCCTTCTTAACAAGGTTTTAATTCAAAACATCTTTACCTTTGCTTGAAAGTCTTCTTGCCCTTTAGTAGCCTTTTTTCCTCTTTAAAGGTAAGACCTAGCGCACTGCATATCTCTTTGCCGGAAAATATGGAGCTCCGCAGCTCTCATTGCCGGGTCCTGTTAAGACTAAACAAGATAAAAAGTAAACTCAAGGTAAGTTCACCATTACATTTAGTATGTTTCAGAACAGCCTTTCCTTTGCAACATTTGAATTCTCTTTTAACTTTACTTTACAGTTTTATTGTACTGCCAGTTCTTCCTTTCTTCTACTCTTGTAATTTGGGACTTAATTTGAGAACTAAAGCAGCATTTGTAACCAAGTCTAGGGCACAGAAGCCCCTCAGGATTTTTCTTGTTGGGAAAAAATCAGTCAGTACATTGGAACAGATAAGTCTGTCGGTATAGCGGGTGATGTTGTTGAGGATAAAGCAGAGAGGTACTATGACCTGTAGTTCCTTATTAAGAATTATGTAATGCACAGCTGCACTTAAAAGCATGAAACGTTTAGAGTTACTTGAATCATATTTTAAAAAATAAGAGGAACCCTTTATAGTACCTTTAAAGTAATAAAACATGTCTCATTTTATATCACATGATTTATGTGTAGAATTAAAAGGATTTATTAGGCACAAAATAAAAATAATTAGTCTGGTTAATTTTCTTCTCCCTGCCCACTTGAGGGCAGCAATGTACTAGTCCCCACATTGATTCATTCACTTGTAAGCCCACTGCTCTCTGCTATCACCCTCCCCATTCTAGATCAGTAATAATTACTTTACAGACAACCCCAGGAGGAGCCAGCTGATAATGCATAAACATCAGCTGAATCTGGGTGGTCTAGGAGTCTGCACTCCCATTATAAACCTGTATAATTTTCTTCAATTATAAACCTGAGCAATAAGCATTTTGTTGGAGTATACCTCAAGTACTTGTGGGAGTCTTTACCTGTGGATAGTGGCCCATGACAGGCTGCAGAACCCGCTCCATGTCTTGTATTGGGCAGCTCTGGTCGTATGAAACTCCCAAAGTAATTGTGGTGAAGAATCGTCGCCTAGGGACCATCTATAGGCTTCTGCAACTTCTCATCATTGTGTATTTTGTCTGGTAAGTAGAGGGATAGTGGTAAAAAGAAGCAACAGAATCAGAGAGAATAAGTAGAATGTGGTGATGGGTGTGGAAAAGGGCATGATGACAGGCCAGGGATAGGGGCTTGGTATGGAGAGGGCGTTTTGTTGAAAGACAGACACACAGAAAATGGAGAAAGAGAAATATAGATAATTATAATGCACATGTACTTCTTTACTTCTGTGGACACAGATGTGGCAGGGATGGTGTGAAGAATAAGGAGACTGTGGATGTAGGATAATACTGAATGTGCTGCTAATAATGTAGTAGTGTGTATGTACCAGAGATATTGCTTGAAGACGGCACAGGAGATTACTACTGACATCACAAAAATGTAGTATATTTGTTATATATTTATTTGTGTGACTCTTCACTTTAGAATTGTACTTTAAAGTACGTATGGGCTAAATACTGAATGCAATGTAACTAATAAATATCTATGTACAGGGCTGATAGATTGTAAGCTCTTTATGAGTAAGGCACTCGTCCTGTTTTTTACACTGTAACACTTGTTTGTTAAATTAATGAAAAGCTCTGTGTAACTTGCTGGAGCTCTGTAAATAAATAAATGATATTGATGATGGTAAATATAAAGCAAATAAGATCAGGCATAAACCTCTATGTATCCCTCCTTGCTTCTGTTTTCTCTGCAGGTATGTATTTGTGGTACAGAAGGGGTACCAAGCACAAGAAACAGGCCCAGAAAGTGCAGTCATCACAAAGGTAAAAGGGGTCTCTACCTCCAAGGGCCCCAGAGGTATAAAGAAGATTTGGGATGTAGCTGAGTATGTGAAGCCTCCAGAGGTAAGAACAGAGGGTAAATCCATTGCTAAACATTGCATTGCATTGGGGGTGAAAATGTGCTGAAGTGCACCCATGTTTGTACTTTGTCTCATATATCTCATAACACTAGCTCAGCTGCAACTTATGTCCCACAAAAGAACAGTTATATGATCAACATTAAGCACCAGCATTTTCTGCCTATCCTGATGTCACTCTATGGCTTTCTTTGCATCTCTTTATATAAGCATTTTGCCAAGTAACTTACTGCTGTTGTTCTCTCTATTGTTACTACTCATACTTCACTCATTTAAAGAGAATATGTGCACAGTGTACAGGTATGGGATGCGTTATCCAGAAAGCTTCAAATTACAGAAAGGCCATCTCCCATAGACACCATTTTATCCAAATAATCCATTTTTAAAAAAATAATATCTTTTTCTCTGTAATAATTAAACAGTACCTTGTAATTGATCCAAACTAAGATATAATTAATCCTTATTAGAAGCAACACCAGCCTATTTAGTTTATTTAATGTTTACATAGTAGACTTAAGGTATGAAGATGCAAATTATGGAATCACCCACTATCCAGAAAACTCCAGGTCCCGAGCATTCTGGATAACAGTTCCCATACCTGTAGTACCAAATAATTAAGGAAGAACATTTGGAAGATCAGAGTATCTGAGCCAGACAGGAATACGTAAGATGCTGACTGAAAGGTAGAAAGCAGGGTAGGGTAGGTGAGAATACCTATATAGCCAATGAGAATAGCATGAAAAGAGAGAATGGCATGAAATATTTGGAGAGGATGAGCAGGGGCTAAACAGGGACAGCAGCTTAGGTTTGAGATGCAATAAAAATCTGTGAGAAAGTCCAAGAACTTGTGGGAAGGAAGAATGAAAAAAGGAGCCATGCACATATATTGAATTGAAAATTGCATATTACTAATTAACTCTTTTCTATGGATCAGGGGGGCAGCGTTTTCACCATTATTACCAGGATAGAAAGCACCAAGCTACAGACCATGGGAACTTGCCCAGAGGTGAGGAGTCTGATATGCAACATGTGAATGTGTCAAGGGATTGTTTATTTAGAAAGAATTATGAGGAAAATAAATAATTAAACAAGGGTCTCTTTGAAGATAAAAAAAAATGCACTTTTTCTGTATTATTCCATATTTTCTATAACTTCCATATCTTTCTCTATCTGCTTTTCTATCCCTTCAGTTTTCTTTCTTATTTCTCTTGCCATGTCTCTTATAGCAACTCTCTTTCTCCCATAACGGTGTCTTTCAGAGTAGGACTGTACCTAATGCTTTGTGTGTCTCTGATGAGGACTGTAACCGCGGAGAGATGCATATACTTGGGAACGGTGAGTTATCAACATTATCACATGTGTGTTAATGTACAGATATTACCTTGCCTAAATTATGTCTCCCACTCCCGTCCCTAAGAACCCATTTGATATCTTAGTATAAAGGGAAAAGAAATCTTATTTCTGAGTGGAGGTTGTGTTCAGTCAACGTAGTTAGATGTTCGCAGGAATTCTTACTTGTCACACAAATCAAAGATGCCATATTGCTTCACCTACTGTAAATCTACTCATATACTCATTATCTTCATTAAAAGCTATATATATATATATATATATATATATATATATATATATATATATATATATATATATATATAGTCAACTACAAGAGGTCCTCTGCACTCAACCCATTATCAATATATTTAAGACAGAGACATTTTGTGCATACTGCTACTAAAAAATGCCTTACCCTTTAAACAAAACAGGGATTGTTTGTCCATATATTGCAATATATTTAAGCTGGCCAACTACGTCAAAGTCATCCCATATCTGGCCAGTCCTACGCTTAATTTTCATCTGATGAAAACTATTGGTATATATATATATATACATGCACACACAAATACACACAGGTGTAGGTTACGTTATCCAGAAAGCTCCAAATTACTGGAAGGCCGAATACCATAGGCTCCATCTTAATCAAATGATTGAAATTTTTAGAAATTATTTACTTTTGTTCTGTAATAATATAACAGTACCTTGTACTTTTTGCCAACTAATATATAAATACTGCAATTCTTATTGGAAGCAAAATAAGCCTAGTGGGTTAATAGACTTATGGTATAGAGCTCCAAAATACACAGCAATCCCTTATCTGGAAAACCCCAGGTCCCAAATATTTTGGATAACAGGTCCTATATATATATATATATATACTGTATATGAATGCAGAGGACTCTTGTATTTGACTATATATACTGTATATAGTATATATATATATATATATATATATATATATTTAAAATGCCTTTCCTGCACTGCTTATGGCTAATAACTCCTGAAAGTACAGACTTTTGGTTCTGTTGTTCACATTCTTTTTTTGTTCTCACAGTACAAATATTTCCTTAGAAAGTTACTTCTTAGTACAGGCTTCCTAGTATTATTATTATTATTATTATTATTATTATTATAATAACGCTAATAACACTAATAATATATTTTATAAAGTGATAACCTATTGCTTTAGGGCTGTAAACATTTACATTCAAATTGATAATTATAATTAATCCTGAAAATTATTGTTATTCCTTCACCAGTCCCTGCCCCTGTGCATTGAAATTATTGGAAGCAAAACAAGCCTATTGGGTTAATTTAATTCTTAAATGATTTTTTAGTAGACTTATGGTAAGGAGATCCAAAAAACGGAAGGATCCCTTATCTGGAAAACCCCAGGTCCCAAACATTTTGGATAACAGGTCCTATATTTATATATAATGCCTTTCCTGCACTGCTTATGGCTAGTAGCTCCTGAAAGTTTTCCACTGTAAGAAGTACTCAGCTGCACCCACTCAGTGGAATTTCTTTTTGGCTCTATTGTTCACATTCTTTTTTTGTTCTCACAGTACAAATATTTCCTTAGAAAGTTACTTCTTAGTACAGGCTTCCAAGTGTTGCTATTATTATTAATGTTATTGTAATAATAATAAATAATATTAATAATAATAATAACACTAATAATATGTGTTATAAAGTGATAACCTATTGCTTTAGGGCTGTAAATATTTACATTCAAATTGAAAATTATAATTAATCCTGAAAATTATTGTTATTCCTTCACCAGTCCCTGCCCCTGTGAATTTGAATTATTGGAAGCAAAACAAGCCTAGTGGGTTTATTTAATTCTTAAATGATTTTTCACTAGACTTATGGTATGGAAAGCCAAAATACAGGCTTCCAAGTGTTACTATTATTATTATTGTTATAAGAATAATAATAATAACGACACTAATAACACTAATAATGTATGGTATAAAGTGATAACCTATTGCTTTAGGGCTGCAAATATACACATTCAAATTGATAATTATAATTAATCTTGAAAATGATTGTTATTCTTTCACCAGTCCCTGTCCCTGTGCATCTTTCAGTCTAAGGTCCCTACTAGATTTACACAAATTATGGGGAATTTTATCAGAAACCAATTAACCTTTTAAACTGAAAAACAGCATACCAGCTCTTTTATTTATTCACTGCTAAAAATTCTGGACATAAACAGAATCCTCATTTGTAATGATTAAATCCAAAATGAAATTGCTGTGTGATTTAGTAGAAAAGATAGTAATGTGATTTCACTGCTGAGGGTAAAGACACACCTTAGCATTACAGCTGTAATGAGATTATAGCAATATTATATTACAGCTGTGACCTCACTAATGCATGATGAGCAGAAATGTTCCAGTTAACGTATATAAGGAAGTTGTAAGAATTTATGTTTGAATCCTGGCCCCTGGATGACGTCTTGTAATGGCACTGGGCCTGCAGCCTATTGCTTAATTAAGTTATCTTTGATATCTAATAGTCTTGTACATAGCCAATATACACAATACACAAAATATAAAAGCCATGAATAACTATTGTTTTGTACCTCATTCCTATATATTGTTACAGAACTCAGCAGAATATCACTTATTTCCACTATGCAATAAATATAAAATACATGACATGAAAGGAGATTTCTGCTTTGTGTGTACTAATAGTTAATTCCCCCTTCAACATGCTACTGCAGCTTGCCTTGCACACACTTTATACACAACATGAAATTAGGAGCACTTATGTATGGGGTGTCGTTTGTCCCCAATACAGTCTACAAAAAACATTCTGTATACAAAAATATTTCAAGAACACAGAATGAATGTCTCTTAGGTTACAAATGTAATTGTGGCCAACATGGGACTGGACTGGCATAAGACCAGGAAAATGCCCAGAGCACCCAGTCACCCCAGACCTGCTGCTTGCCCTGCAGTGAGATACAATTGCGGTGCCCACAGGTAGGCAGCACCAAGTGTTAGAGTGTTTTTTGTAAGGCTTAAAGTTACACTGTGAGGAGGGAGAGGGGCTCACACAAGTATGGGGACCTCCATGGCTGAGGTAGCAGGCCCCCCAAGTTCCACCCCTGATGGGCCCCACACCTCTCAGTCCGACACTGATTGTGACCATATACACTAGTAAAAAAATGTTTACATTATGTTTGTGCACAAAACAATATTATTATAATACAACCTTTATTCTGTAAATATTAACAAGCATTCTCTCACAAATTTATAATAC
This sequence comes from Xenopus laevis, assembly GCF_017654675.1. Taxonomy (NCBI): domain Eukaryota; kingdom Metazoa; phylum Chordata; class Amphibia; order Anura; family Pipidae; genus Xenopus; species Xenopus laevis. Next base: position 156,077,894 of record NC_054371.1, read on the forward strand.
TCATGTAACAGAACCAGTGACATGTACAGTTACTTACAGAATGAATTATGCAAAAAAAGTTGAATTATTCTTTATTCGACTAAACATTTCAGTTCTGCTCAGAGAACCTTTCTCAAGACAGAAAGTTCTTTGAGCATAACCAAAATGTTAACTTAACTTTGAAAGTTTTTTTCCCCCGCTTTTTAAAAACCCCATGCTCCTAGTTTCATGTTAGCATTTCATCCTATTGAGGTAGCACCTGGGCCATTGCTTTTTAAGTTTGAATTGCATCCATACACCAGCCTTTTTGCTATATGATATACATACAGTATATAGATACACACACAAATTGGCAGTGAATCATACCTTTTGAGCCTAGAGTGGGACAGAGCAGGAATAAGCCCACTAGGAGTTGCATAAACTGCTTCCCAGGATGAATATAAAGCCCTACTGTATGTCTTTCACAGGGGAGCAGACAGGACGCTGTATCATTGCTGGACGTGGATCACTTAGAACCTGTGAGATCTTTGCCTGGTGCCCCCTGGAAGATGAAACAGCGATCAGGTCTGTGTCACAGACCAATTATATTAAGTGATGGTACAATGTATATTATATTTTAAACATGTCATGTTATACAGAGTGGGATTTAAAAGGTCTGCCATTGATAAGAGAATTCTACTTTTTAACAAGTTTAAGCAAATTAACTGACCAGATCTAGTTTCTTATTGGTTAGGGTGGTGACACACGCTAAGATTCTGGGGAGATTAGTTGCCCAGCGACAAATCTCCTCTTCTTCAGACCACTAATCTCCCTGAAAAGCCTTCCCGCCGGCTAGAATTTTAATCACTGCCGGGATGGCACTCGGAGCGCTTCGTTTTACGAAGTCGCCCGAAATTTCCTTGTGAGGCACGGGAAGGCTTTTCAGGGAGATTAATGGCCCGAAGAAGAGGAGATTTGTCGCTGGGCGTCTAATCTCTCAGGAATCTTAGCGTGTGTCACCACCCTTACTATGGGTGACTGGTGGGTGACACCAGAGGAAGAGTATACAGTGGCGTAACTAGATGTTGCTGGGCCCTACAGCAAATTAATTTTAGGGCCTCCCACATATCCAGTGTTTGTCCTGTTTTACCAATATATGTTGAAATTGCTCATCAATAAGAGCCTCGTGGGGCCCCCTGTACCTCCTGGGCCCCCCTGCTTCCTCTGTAGTTACGCCCCTGGTATTGAAATTGTATAGATAAGGCTTCTTGTTATCAGCTGATGCCTGAAAAGATCGACTGCTGTGCTATTCAAGGGGTAGTATATGTGCCAAAAACAATTGTATAGTTATCTCAGAAAATTACAAGCTTATTCAAAGCTTATTTTGGTCAAAAGAACTATCCTGGCAGGCCATGGGAAAATACCATTTTCACCTGTATATTTACCCTATAACATTGGCATCAAGCATAATTTTTACCGACCTTGCCGGTAAAATATCAGCGAGGTGGTAACCCTATTTTCACACCGTTTATTAACTGTTTTTACACATTAAAATAAAACCACATTTCTTATCATTTAAAGTGATGCCCTTGTGTCCTCTGGAAAGACCTCGGGGCTAATTCACAACATTATACTATATATCACTAGAATAGATATAGCATCATTTCTGGTTGGATCCTCGACAATTTATTACATGTAATTGCACAGGCGCGTGGGAATAGAGTAAGCAGACCCTGCGGTTGCTGGGAGGCCTAGGAGTGTAGAAGGACCAGAAAGACCCCAATTAATGAGCAACTTAAATATGTTTGGGTCAATTTAGCAATGTTTTGGAGCCTTACCCTGAATTTGCCTTGGGGCCCAGTAAAATCTAGTTACACCACTAGTTATGCAACAAATATTTGCTCCCTTAAAGTGTTTTGGAAATAAGAAAATTTGCCCATGTTAAATACTAATGTCTAACCCTGAAACCCTTTCTACATAACTTTTCTTTTCTTTTTTCAAAAACAGTGAATCCCTCCAGGATTATGTACAAAACTTTACCATATTAATCAAGAACAACATCCATTTCCCTCAGTTTGGATTTTCCAAGTAAGATATTTTAAACACTGACTTACAGCTCTAGCATCAAATGGGTTAAAAGGTTACAGGCCAAGCCAGATCTAGTACATAGGAATGCAAGGGTCTATGCTTAAGGCTAGTATCCCTCACTTCAAAATCAGCTCATGTGTAGACTGTCCTTCACATGTGCTGTTGGCCAGTGGGGTGGGCTGTTGGCCAGTGCCTAGGGCAGCTCCTAACCTAGAAACAGTTCTGGTCGCAGTGGATACATTTTCCCTAGTCTAGTATCCCATAACAACTTGAAAAATGTTTGCTGTCAGTAGTCCAACTACAGTACACTAGTAACAGCTAACTGATTGCTTGCACTTAAAACATTGTTTTCTACTGCCCTGGAAACATGTGAAAGAGAGCTAAAGGGTTCAAAATAACCCCACATGATGCCCTGGGACAGAGTATTTATATCCTGAACAATAGATGTGCCTTGTATCACCTGCTGCACCAATATCAAGTGGTAAGTAGAGGGCTCCCCTGCACCTTGCAGCTGCTGCCACTTTCTAGCCTGTACATTTCAGTGATGCACAAGTTAGGGGCATACCAGGGGGTGCCTGTCTTGTTCCACTTTATAACTGTTTAGGACACTTTTCACCAGCTTTGCAGAAGATTTGCAAATAAAACCTCTTCTGAATGCACTGCTGCTAAATGCAGCCATATATTTAGAACAAGATGCAGCACTTTTGCTTCTGTTATAGGAGCTCAACGAACTACATTGCTAGATTATGCCATGAGCCTAAGACAGCTATAATTGGGCTATGACACTTCTTTGATGACTATGACGGTATTTTTTACCTTTGTCTTTTCTTTGGTTTTCTTATCTCAATTACTTTGCTGGTTAATCATGTTTAAAAAACTGGTTTCACATGGGATTTTGGACAACTGTGGTTTGAATGCACTTAATGATCGCTTGAATCGCAGAACAAAATTGATGATTTGTAGGAGAATGGCAGGATATTAACCTGCTTTTCAGTGCAAGTATTTTTGCCTTAATAACCCCCTTTAATGTTAGATGCCATGATGTCTTTTTTCTATGTATTATCCACTGTTTGCTTCTCTTTTTCAGGGGAAATATAGAGGACCAGGGCTTCCTAAGGAACTGCACTTACCACCCGGTTCTGTCTCCTTCCTGTCCCATATTCACTGTGGGTTTTATTGTGAGTGAGGCTGGAGCAAATTTCACAGAGCTGGCAAAAAAGGTTAGACTACAGGTCACCAACTAACATAAGTCTTTTGGAATGAAACATTGCCACCCTGACCAAGCTGGCAATACAAAAATCCCAAGCACTGTGCCATTAAGACAATAGCAATAATGGTGCAAGTGGCAGTTATTTCATGCAAACATTGAGCTCTGCAATTTTGAATGTTAGTTGTTCAGATAAAATTGCCATTATCTGTGATGTTAAGATGTAGAATGCGGAGAATGCCTTTTCTGAGAAAAGCATTTTGATTAATGCAAGCCCTTTCCGGGAGAAACACATAATTTAAATGTCATTTCCCAGTGGCAAATGCTTCCCATTTATTAGCTGGTGTTGTAATGTGGAAAATCACTTGGGAATGCTCAGACTTGTCATTCAGAGAGATCTTGTCTGATAGCACCAGCATTATTCATAGATTGTGTGTTTTTTTAGACAGCAAGGGAGATTGTCTGTGTTCTCCCTTCTAGGTTGTCAAAATGCCTAATGTACCATTGCACTGACAGCACTGATTGGCTACTCCTGGAATTAACCAATAAGAATTTTTTGGTGCTGACTGCTACAAATGCTCCATTCAATTGATAAACTATGAATATATATTAATTTTAGCGGAGATCCCACTTCAAGTCACAATAAAATATAATTATAACACAAAGAGATTGCAAAATATATTGAGGTGCTAATTAACTGCCGTTGGCCCTGTCTGTCTTCCCGCAGGGGGGAATTATTGGAGTCATCATCAACTGGAACTGTAACCTGGATTTGCACCCTTCTAAATGCCGACCTGAATACTCATTTAGGCGCCTTGATTTGCAGAATAAAATATCTTCTGGATACAATTACAGGTCAGTAGGTGGTACTTAAAGTATTGGACCTGTTATCCAGAATGCTCAGGGCCTGGGGTTTTCCAAGTAATGGATCTTTCCAGCTAAGGCTGTTGATAAAATGTAAGACAAGGCAGCTGATTAAAAGACCCTTCTTTGCTGGGGAACCAAGACTTATGCAAGATTGTTTAAAAGGTAACTACCAAGAGTTAAAGGACATGTAAACCGCCCACACAAAAATGTAATCAGTGAACAGCCTCTTTGAAATCTCTAAATACCTGCCACTCTGATTGTTCAAAGGTTAATAGTAAGGCTGCATAATCCCCTTAATCACTTAGAATTCCTTCTGCTCCTCTAACCTACTCAGCCCCCTCCCTCAGGAATTTCCTTTGGTTGTTGGCTGCTGAGCATGCTCAGTTCTTGTCAGTTCAGATTACTTAACACACCCTAGCAGCCAATGAAGAGATAGCATTGCTGGTTCCCAGGAACTATGCTCTAGCTATTTTCAAACCCTAACCCTTCTCCTGAGCTCAGAGTAACCATTACAGTGCTCAATTCAAGCAGAATTTCTCATCATAGTAAATTCTACATGTGTTAGCCTGCATTCTTTAATTTCATGAACTGTACATTGGATATGTGCTGTTTGCAGATATAAATGCACTGATGATGTGTCAGAGGGAAAATTGCCCCAGGGTGAAAGCTGCTATTTCTTTTAGGGAAATGTAATGCTGCTGGCAAACAGAGGGGATGTATGCAGTACAAATAATGCCATTTGGGTGGGTAAGGTATTCCCAATGAATATGAAAAAAAGGAGGAACAGTGCCCTTGATTATTTACTTATAATTATATCCACTTAGTTTTAGCAGAGATTTGACCCAAGTCAGTGTAAATTGATTAAAAATTATTATTCGATAGAGAGAAAAAGAGAAAATTACTCGCATAAACTAGTTTAAGAAGAATCGGTCACTCCAACAATCTTTTATTCCTCCTCTCCTACCAAATATCCAAATTAGTGAGATTGGTAACTGATAATTAGTACCACACCAGGATATTAATTCTAATAGGTCTGCTTTTTGGCACTAATAAGCCAATAAATAAATCAATAAGTACAATTGATTAGTGAAGTAGATACTCAAATTAATTATCAGATGAATTCATTGATTATGAGGAAAAAGTGCCAAGATTATTACCTTCCGTATCTAAACAATTAGCTCCAAATTATTAGAACTAAAGTGCAGTGCATAGATTATAAATAAGACAGTATGCAAATAATTAGCTCACAATTCATAACTAATTAGAGTAATCAGATGCAAAAAAATCCTGTAACATACAGATTAGGGTTAATTCATTCCCCAAATCTTCAATTCGCCATTTCATAGAGCTAAAGTGCATTGCAATTAATATTATTAGAATTCCAATCCCAAATTAATTAATAGTAGATTAGTGGATTTGAATGAGCAAATAGTGGAGATGAAGAGAATATGACTTTGCGCAATGGATTGTAACAACGCCAACCTTCTAGGACCAATTCCGAACTAATTGTTCTAAAGAAATCGCTGAATTTAAGTAACAAGGTTAAAACCAATTCATGAGCAATGAAACACCAATGGTGTTTTGCAAAAATTCTTTCTCAAGGCGAAGATATATCCAACTTATGCACATGGTAGGAAAATGTAGGCTTTACATGTCCTTTAAAGGAAAAGGAAAGGCTAAAATTAAGTAAGCTTTATCATAAAGGTCTATATAAATACACCAGTAAACCCTCAAAGTAATGCTGCTCTGAGTCCTCTGTCAAAAGAAACATTCATTTTATTGTGTACACATGGACTTCTGTATGAGACTTCCTGTTTTCAGCATAACCTCCAGGGCAGGGCTTGAGCATGCTCAGTTTGCTCCTCTCCCCCTCCCTCCTCCCATCTATGCTGTAATCTGAGCTCAGAGCCGTAAATGAGCATTGAGAGACTCAGGCAGGAAGTGATGTCACACCAAGCTTATATGGCAGCTTCTATCCTAAACAAACAGATACAGTGTCTAGAGATGTTTACTTAGGTATGGTAAAGCATTCTGCAGAATAAATATAGCATTCTTGCTTGCACTATTGTGGCTAATCTATTGGCAATAAAATATCTTGGAGCTTTCCTTCTCCTTTAAGCAAATGCAGCTTCCAATAGCGATTGTTTTTGCAAAGAACTTAAAAAGCACTGAAAATGTTTAATAGATGTATGTTGGAAAGTTGCTTAGAATCATGTACATTTTTATTTTAGGGATGATACAACTAAAAGCCAGAAGTTGACTGCTGAATCGACTACTCTTGAGTCACCAGCCTAGTGAACTTTATATGGACCAATTATATTTCTGATCTATGTTCAAATATTGATGATGCTGGGCAGAAAACCTGACCATGTATGTGGTACAGGGATTACAGCTCTGCATAGATCCCTGAGTACTGTACATATGAGTACTGGCCAACAGTTTACATAACAAAATTGAGACAAATTGAAACAGTATATTAATGAGGGCCCTGCCAGCAGAGAAGACTGAGACACTGGGTACATGTAAAATGAGAAGACAACATTCTTTTTGTTTGCAAAATGGCAACCAAGCAAATTAGCAATAGAAATATATTATTTGACAAGATTGTGGTGTTCCTTATTTGTTCTAAAAACTTACATAAGGAATTGATAGAAACTGAGAAGTTACTGTATGGCTCAAGAGTTGGGTTATTTCTGAGGGAAACAAACATTTTCAGCCTGATAGGGAGATGTCTGTTGTTGTTTGGTGTGAAATTAACTCAGCATATAACATCATAATTGGAGATTTAAGAGGGTCAGTTTGGAAAGTGCTGAGAGAACAATGTGAATAAAGGTGGGGTACTGTGGAGAGGGTTTTCCACATTTAGTCAGAGGTTTAAGTTCAGGAAGCCAATTTATTGATTTAGAATGGTTAAGCAAAGGAGCATTAATAGGTAATGGTTTAGTAGTTTAATAAGTGAGAAAATTGGCAAGATTTTGTGAAGGATTGGATCTGGAGATAAAGGAGAGTTCAGAGCACTAATGCAGAGATCCCATGTGCTGAAAAACAAATAAAAAATAAATAGAATTGCACTAAGCTGGAGCAATATGTTTCAGCGAAGGGTCAAAAGTAATGGATAACTTATGATTGTTTAGTATGGAGACTTATCCTTTGGAGTTGGCAGACCAAAGGTCATGGAAACAATGAAAGCGCAGTTGCACTTGGAGTTAGTAGGCGGAAACCAGACCTAAGTGGGTCATGTAAGAGAGCTGGTAGAGAGAAATTGGGTCAGTTATAGATAACACATGAATTGTTTGGATGGAGAGGAAATCACTACAGAACTGCATTGTGAGCCATTGCCACGCAAGGTGTCTTGTTTCTAGACTGGTGAAAGCACAGAAATTAAAACTGTGCAAATAAGGCAATATGTGTATTTACTTGTACTCTGAACTGAGCTTTATCCAAATGAATTCATCTGGATAATAATAAATTGTTTATATTGCTGAGCTTAGTGTTAACTTTATTGTTTTGTGTAGAAGAATGTGTGTTTCTCAAAGGGTACCTATTTCCCAAAAACCACAGCTGAGTGGTGCTCTCAGGTGGAGAAAACAATAGTGTAAATTGAAAAACACCCTCAGCCAAGAACTTTAATGGCCACATCCTATAGGGTTCCTATGTGTGGGCCAGACAGCCATGCTGGGGCATATGCATGTATATATTAGTGATACTTGCTCCATGTAGGTAATGTAAAATCCGGAGTATAGTAAGCGAGTGTCCAGGCTACTGAGACACTAACTCATTGTGTGTATGCTTGCGCCCCAGTCTACACAGGGATTAGGAGCATAAAAATGGTTGGGGGAGTTCATTTTTGAACTGACACCATTGTTTCCTGCATCCAGATTGTGGGCTCTAGCAACCTGCTGCAGTGGTGGGGAAAACAATTTTTATATTCAAGGTGCCTTGTAATGTTTTACCGGAATCGTCTCTTGGTTACCTTGTATTTATAGTACTTTTCATCTTCCTCTAGGTTTCATAGTTTTTTTCAGTTTTATTTATTTTTTATGCATATTTAAACAAAAACATTTGTTTCTCTTCCCCTGTAAAATTTCTGAACTCAGTGTCTTATCTTACAGCCTAAATATAAATATTACAGTTCACTGACTGATCCAAGAACAATGCAAATCTCAGTGGGGGACGTTCTCTGTAACACAATAGGAGCCTGGTGTTTTTGATCAAAGGAACATTACTGCACATTGCTGTCATCATACGCAAACATTTTATTTATACCTTAAAGCAGATTATTATGTAGAGAAAAATACAGTTGTGTTGCTAAAATAGGAGACTTGTTTTAATGGGATGCTGTTCTCTGCATGGGGAAAATGAGTATATGATTTTACCCTTCAAGTAGCATTTATTGAAGAAAGGACTCGAGACAAAAGGGCAAATTCACTAAGATTCGTAGTTGCGCCAGGTGCAACTTCGCCGCGCTTTGCCGCGCTTCGCCAGGCGTAGTTTCGCCAGCGCTCCGCAAATTCACTAAAATCCGAAGTTGCGCACAGGGGTAGCGTAAGGTTGCGAAGTTGCGCTAGCGTTGATTCACTAAGTGAAGCGAAGTTACGCTAGCGAAGGTTAATTTGCATACGGCGCCAAATTCAAATTTCAATGGAGGAATACGTATCAGCACTACAAATGCCTAGAAAACCTTCAAAACATCAAATAAAAATTTTATTTTGCCCTACACATGTGCCCACTGTATAGGTAAGTTGCCATGAGTCAGGAAATGTAGGGGGGAAGGAGGGGAGCCCTAAAAAAAATTTCGATCTTTTTCAGCCTATCACCCATAAATGTAGAAAACACGCCAGCATTTTTTGGGACTTGGAAAAAATTTTGACTTTTTTTGAAGCAATCCCTATCTACTCTATTGCGCTTCGCCTGGTCTGAGGTGGTGAAGGAAGTCTAGCGTAAAAGGTAGCGTTCAGTACACTGCGCGCGTAAGTGAATTTGCGTAGTTACGTCCATAGCGAAAATTCGCCAGGCGTAAGGGTGCGAAGTAACACTAGCGAATCTACGCCAGCGTTCGTTAGTGAATTTGCGAAGTAACGAAAATGCCCAACGCTAGCAAATTGACGCTAGCGTTCGGCGCTTCGGCGCTTAATGAATTTGCCCCCATGAATAAGAGTCTGGGTCTTTTTTTTTTATACAACTCCCAGGAACCCTGGATAGGCTATTGCTGTTGCTTGGAGTTGTAATTTGCAGCTAGAAGGTTACAGGTTAGATATCCCTGATAATACTGAAAGCAGACTTTCATCACTTTTTTTTGGCCACATGCCTAGTTATGTCCAAGCATGTCCCCAAATTGCCCCCAAACCTTTTGATTTTCAGGCAAAGCCACCTCTTTTTTAGCTACTATACAGTGATTAACAGAGATCATTCATCATTTGCATTAGCATCATTAGTGGAATTATATTCTATTTTTCATGTCACATATAAACAGGAAACACAATGTAATGAAGAACCAGGTAACCTACCTATATGCTTTGAAGCAACATTACATAGTTTAAAGGGGTTGTTCACCTTTTAGTATGATGTAGTGAGTGATATCCTGAGACAGTTTGCAGTTGGTTTTCATTTTATTATCATTTTTTTTATTTGTGTTATTAGTGTTTTTATTAAGCAGCTCTCCAGTTTGCCATTTCTGCAATTTGGTTGCTAGGGTCCTAATTACACTAGGAGACAGCCTGAATAGAAATATGAGTAATAAAAAGTAGCAATAAACAATTCATTTTAAGCCTTACAGAGCATTTGTTTATTAGATGGGGTCAGTGACCCCCATTTGAAAGCCAGAAAGAGTCAGAAGAAGAAGACAAATCATTCAAAAACGATAAAAAAGAAAAAATGAAGGCCAATTATAAAGTAGAAATGGCTGTTCTATAGCATTTACAATTGAACCACCCCTTTAAAACTGGTGTGACAATCACAACACCTGTTCCCACTTCACATTGACTTAAAGGAGAACTAAACCCCCTACAGCTAATAGCCCATAGGTCAGTGTAGCTGGTCAGGACACTTATTCTAATAGAACACTATTCTGGGAGGAAGCAGGGTAGGGGTTGGGTGTAAGGGTTTTAGTTCTCCTTTAAACAGTGAAATACAGATGTTTATTAAATAAAATGCATTCGTTAGCACCAACTGTTTGCTTTCTATAAGTATACTAGATCTCGATCCACCTTTTTATAAACACTGCATTTGCCAGATGGAGGTGCCTTGGGTAACCACATCATTTTCCAATTGGAGATTCCAGTGTTGCACTTTGCCTACATTTGTACATTCTCCATACATTATTAAGCACAAAATGAGAATATGTTCAACTGCAATCAGCAAAAGTTTGAGTGCTAAGCAGGACTTCTCTACCGGTTGGTAACTTCATCAGTTCTTAGAATCAGAACCCTACTATAGTAACCTTATTTAGAAATGGCACCCAAGGTGAGACTTTTGATCTATCAATGGTAAAGCTTTCAGTCATTATTTCTTTAATGCAGTTTGTAGCACACTTGGCTGCAATTAAAACACAAAATTCCAAGAAACGAATTTGACATATACAGCTGCTACTAAAAATGTATAAAACATACAAAATGGAATGACATCAGCCATGGTTAAAATAGTATAGGTTCATAAAATGTAATTAATATAAACGTAACTGTGCATCATGCCTCTACCTTACAGGTTTGCCAAGTATTACAACAACAATGGCACAGAGACCCGGACCCTTATTAAAGTATATGGGATTCGAATTGACGTAATAGTGCACGGCCAGGTACATGAGATATTCTCTTTCTCTCTCTACTTTCTTTGTGTTTAGAAGTATAAGGGTTACTCCCTACAGTAGGCAATAAATGTACATTATATCCATCGGTTTGTTTATTTACAGGCTGGAAAGTTTAGTCTTATTCCCACCATCATTAACCTGGCCACGGCCCTAACATCCATTGGCGTTGTAAGTAGCTGCTGCAATCATTATATAAAACTGTCATTGTATAACAGCCCTTTACATGATTATAATATTGGAAAATGAGAAACCAGCAACAGATGCCTGAGTGTGTGGGCAAACAATAGAGCAAGATCTATACAACACATACAACCCTTATGATATGTCTTCTATGATTAGACCTATACAATGTAAAGAGTAATACATGGTTAGTAGCCTATATATTTATAGGTTAAAGGAGGGACTTTCAACAGGCAGTTATTTTATAATTTACTTGAATTTTGGTTCAAAATTCTATCATCTAACAACTTTTCACGCAACACCATGGAAGAGTGAGCTGTAGACCTGATTGCTGTAGGCTCCTGGCAAGGGGGGGGGCAGCAAATAAGCCCTGGGGCCCCTGCTACTGAAGCCCTAAGGCCTGGGGTCCCCAACCTTTTTTAGCCGTGAGCAACATTTAGATATAAAAAGAGTTGGGGAGCAACGCAAGCATGAAAAATGTTTAGTAGCCCCTATGTGGACAGGCAGCCCACAGGAGGCTCTGTTTGGCAGAACACCTGGTTTTTATGCAACTAAAACTTGTCTCCAAATCAGGAATTCAACACTAACCATCTGCTTTGAGGGCACTGGGAGCACCATCCATGGGGTTGATGAGCAACATATTGCATACAAACTGGCTCCTGTAACTTCTGTTCATGAAAATAATGCTTAAAGGCAGTGGCGTAACTATAGAGGAAGCAGACCCCGCAGTCGTAGAATGGGGGCCCAGACTGTGGGGTCTGCTTTCTCTATACCTAAAAAAAAACCCTCCTCCCCAGCCGTTCTCTTCCCGTGTGGCAAGAAAGGGGGTATAAGTCGGGTGGGAGTTTGTGGGATGGAGGTGGGATGTGGGTGGTGCGCAGCGGGATGGGATCTTCAGAGGGGTCCGGCACATTCTGATTTCCATTCCTCCTGATGGGAATCCGTGTGATTTTTCTAGTATCGCTACTGCTGATAGGGTTTTCCTGCTAGACTTACAAACAAGTGCTTTAGTACATGCTAGCTGCTTGGAAGTCAGTAGGTTAATATTTTCTTTTAGATTACCAGCAGTATATAAACATTGTTCCTTGCTAAACAATGGACTCTCTAGTCATATTGTCACATTAAAGAGATTCTGTCATTGGCAACAGGTTTTTAAAAAATGCATCAGTTAATAGTGCTCCTCCAGCAGAAAACTGCATTGAAATCATTTTTTTTTTTTTAAAACTCAATTTTGAAATTTGACATGGGGTTAGACAGGTGCCCTCAGCCATGTGGCATGTGTTCTGATAAACTTCACTCACTCTTTACTGCTTCACTGCAAGTGGGAATGATATCACCCTCCTTCCTTCCCCCTCCCAGCACCCTCAGAATCAACAGAACTTTGGGAAGGTAACAAGAAAATGACTCCCTGACACTTGCATAACTAAAAATTCTCCCATGCCCCACCACTTGGTAGATATGAGAATAGCAATCAATAGTAAAAATCCAAGTCTGACCACAACTCCTTCAGTTACATTGAGTAGGAGAAACAATAGCTTATCTGAAAGCAGTTCCACTGTGGAGTGCTGGCTGTTTCTGAAAGCACAGGGTCAGGTACAAAGACCTACACACCACTATTACAACTAAAACAAAATTCATTTATTGGTTCAAGAATAAAATTGGTAGAATAAATTATTTGCAATGTACAATGTCAGTGTAATTTCGTTATAAAAAAACGATACCATAAAATTCATAACAGAATCCCTTTAAGGTAGGTGTACCTTACAAAGCAAGCAGTCACAAGAGCATCAGTAATGACATCAGTAGTCATTTCAAGCTTACTGGCTGCTTCGTAAGGGCAGAGATAAGGCTACAGCAATTGCTGACTTGTAAATAAGAAAGGCATTTACATCTGGCATTAGCTTAAAATGTACTTAAAATAGAAATGTGTCTTTTATGCAAGAGAATATGTAATGGGAATTCAAAATGACTGTGTAATGTGTATTCTATAATATATTCTGTATTTGTTTGTTGAAATTGCACAAGGGATCTGTGCTCTGTGACTGGATTTTACTGACCTTCATGAACAAAGACCACACGTACAGCCTTCGCAAATTTGATGAGGTAATTAGAAACTAATTGATATAGAGGGGCAAGTAAATGTAATAAAGGGAAGTGGTGAATGTATCAGGACAGAGAGAATATGTACAGAAATACGGAAAGGGTGATGCACAGAGCTCTGGAAATACTTGTAGATAATCAACTGAAAGAGCGTAGCAGGGACAGAAGAGCCCTGAGAGACGAGGAGATTAGTCACCCAGCGATTAATCTCCTCTAATGCTGGCAGTGGGAAAAAATGAGAGTTGCTTCTGCTTTCCAAACTCACATGAAGTTGCAATTTACATTATTGCCGGTAGGAAAGGATTCAGAGGAACTTGGCCAGTGGAGAAAACAGCAATAGAATAATGGGAATTTATGGTCATGGGACAAATAGAAAAAATGTTCATAGAACAAAACCAAATAAAACAATTGAATAAAAGAGCTGAATACCAAACCAAAAGGGGTTTCAAAAACCTATTTAATAATTTTCAAGGTCCAGAAAAAAAAACTCCCAAGCGCCAAAAAAAAAGCATTAAAACTCGAGCAACATTGTTTTCATTCATTTTCAATGAGGCTAAAAAACATAATGTTTTAATGAACTGGAATAAATAAACAGAAAATTCCCATTTACTTCTACTGAACAGTGGTGGAACTACCAGGGGTGCCCGCACCCCCTCAGAGCCCACCAGCAGTTCACGCGCATGCAAATCCGCCTCAATGATCGTGTCAAGAGGGGGGGGCCCAGTTGTATGGCCTGCACCCAAGCCCAGAGATGTATAGTCATTTACATTACTGCTATTGAACTTTTACTTTGCCAAGTTTTTGCAATTCTGGCAACTTTTTGTGGATTGTGGAAAAAAACTAAAACTTGACTGCCAGCCTGCATTAACCCCCACCAATGAATGACAGTTTTTGCCTACACACAGGCAGATCAGTGAGGCGATTACAACAACTGAACATGAAAAGCAGGTAAATAATGGTGAGTGTCAATGACAGGCATAAAGACAGTCTAGATGATGCTTTTCAAGGATTTTACAGTTTCAGTATGGCACACGCCAGTTTAAAGTCTCATTGCATGAGATTAGGTATAGTGCAATCACCCAATCTGTAAGTGTATGGTTGAAAAAAGGCATTAGTTTGGTCCATAAGTAATTTTGTAACCTATTTATACACAGCTAGTGGTATTAACCTCTCTACTGTTTGCAGGTCTGGAAGTTGGAGGATGGAACTACAACAGCAGTTACCACTGTCAGCTCTTTGCAGGAGTCTTCTTGTATCCCTGGTTCTCCCTGCACCTTCGATGAGCCTGTCTACAAGGACAAGGGCCCTGCAATGGAATTTACAATCATACAAGATCGACTGGGGCAAGAACATCGAGATGGTATATTACCCCCACCCGGAAGCTGATATTTTCACTGTCCTTCTCTTAAGCCTGAAACTCAAAATAATATAAAGTAAGATCATTAGGACAAGACTTGTGAATATCTGTAGTCTGTATAACTGCAAACAGAATAAGTGCAGAGCAGAGAAAGGGAAATCTTAAACACTGAGTTGAAATGAAGAGATTTTTCCTCTAAAGTTAATTCTAGGTCTGCATGAACCAGCTTAAGCAAATGGTATTAACTGAGCTCTTACACATGAGATTTTTGTCCAGCCAGAGCTGTTCTGCATTATGAGACTACAGCTTGGCGCTACAGGTCATGGCAGTATCATGTATATGATTACTTTACTGAATGGGACTGCACACCAACAGTCCAAACAGAAGTCTATATTTAAAGCAGCCAGTGCAACAGGAGTCTGTATTCAATCTTTAAGGCAGACTGAGAAATAGCTTCTAATTTTCCCCTTCTCTGCTCTTCCTGTTAAATGTGTGATATCATTTCTTGCACTTCTTTGTAATAGACAATTTCTTCCTATCCTTCCTATTATATTTAGTTGCCCCCATAGGTCACATAACTATACTTTACTGGGCTCACTGTAAAATATTATTCACAATCCACACAACTCTTTGGATATTGTCTTTGACACATCAAAAACTGCAAATTAAACCCTGCTCTACACTCTTCTGGCCCCCAGCAGTATGAGGACCTGGTGCACCTGCCCCCCCCAGCTCCATACACAGGCCTCTAGGTTTAACTTTTGCCCTGTGCTTTTCTCTTATTCTGCTCCCTTTTTACCTGAGACCTAACTCATTTTTAGTTAATTAATTAAAAGTAATTAGAGCATATCAGCTGTTATATGTTTCAGATCTTAACCTTTATACCAAATTCAATTTCTGCCCCTTCTCTTTCATTAATTTTATCTCTTTTGAGTCTGGTTCACTTTCTGTCCCTTCTCGTTCATTCCTTTTTCAGTTTTATACCTTGTTCATTTTCTGTTCCTTCTCTTTCATTCCTTTTTTTCCATATTATACATTGTTAATTTTCTGCCCCTTCCCTTTCATTCCTTTATTTTATTTTGTATCTTCCTCACTTTCTGCCCCTTCTCTATCATTCCTTTTTTCTATTTTGTATGTTGTTCACTTTCTGCCCTTCTATTTCATTCCTTTTTTCTATTTTGTATGTCGTTCACTTTCTGCCTCTTCTCTTTCATTCCTTATGTTCCATCACACATCTACCAAAGACATCTCCCATTTACTTTTGTATCGTCTTCTCTCCATCTTGTATTCTTTACGCTTTATCAGTGAAATCAGAACTCTGCTTATCCCTAGAGATCCATTGGGGAAGTGGTGAGAAACGATTTCTCTTATAACAAGATTTCACGAGTAATTATGGGAAAAATTGGCTCCCATGGTCTTTGTTTTACCTCCATTAAAACCTCATGTTCTTGCTTCCCCCTCCTACTGTCTGCTTCTCATATTACTCAGGAAACTAGGCAAGGTGCTTCACTTGGGCATTGTCAGGGGATTTTGAAAGTGCAAAGGATTGTCTGTAAATCAATTAGGAACTACCTTGTGGTATTAAAGTGCCTGTAATAAACCTTACTATAAAAGTAATATGTCCAGTACTACTCATGCCATGGTATCAAGGCTGCGCTATTTCTCGAATGTGCTAAGCCAAATTCTAGATCAAAAAGTAGTATCCAAAGATAAAGGGGTTATTTTCAGAGTTTAAGGGAGTTGCATTTGATCTTGTAGTACATCACTTTAAGATTTAAAAAAAAGTCACTATGAAGTACTGCAGGCTTCACATTATGTACTGGGTATGGTAAGTGAGGGGCAGACTCATCACTTTTTGTGATATGAACCATTTTTTTCTCGAGAAACTGTTACTGTCTTTTTTGTATAATAAACGATGGCATTTGCCAGCCTGCATAAAAGTATTGCTTACAAATCACACTTCTCTTTGCTTGTATGTAGGTGCAGATTGACTATTTCACGGTAGATACTGTATAACATTTCTACCTACTCATTCCCATATTTTATTTTCTTCTTTATTTTCTCTGTGTTCTCACTCTCTCCTTGTAGAAACGTACATAAGAATCTTCAATTTCTCTGTCTACTTTCTGTTGTTTTCTTCGGTTTGTCTGTGCCCTTTCACATCAATTATTCTTATCTCTTCCACTGATTGTTCTGCTGTATGTATTCCATAATTTAATTACTCTCAAGTTTCTTACATTATTGGTGTCAGATTCTGTTTTGAGACATTTGCAGCAAATGGATGCTTGGTGCCAATCTGATAGAGCTGTGAAGACAGGGCATTGTTACTTAATAAAAAAAGCATAGGCTGTGGAAAGGCCACACGCACTGGATGTGCAAAACATACTACCTGTTGTGTAACTATATGTGTGGGGGGGAGTCAAAAAATTTAAACTGTGAATTATATACAAAGGAATACAATAAGCAAACGGATGCACATAATTTCAGCTGTGCCATCTACAACATATGAAAAGGCTGGCAAAGGTTACACTTGAAAAAACAAATTTCAGGGTAACCCTTTTACTACTGAAATGTATGCATGAATAGAGGGACAAAAAGTGCAGGGTTTTCTTATTCTTTTTCACGTTCTAAAACGTACTAATTAAAAACCCTACCCCCTACCCTCCATTGTCCCCCTCCCTGCTCCCCCGGCACAGGTGTTAACATCTGTAAATGCCCCTAAGCCTGTAATTACCCCTCGTTGAAGAGTCAGAGCAGCGGAGCTCATGAGCACCATCTTCCGGCGCTTCAGTAATCCTTGGGTCTTCTTCTGGCGCTTCGGTAATTTTCAACACTTTCGTCGCATGCTCAGTTATCACGAAGGGGAAGACTGCTCCAACTGCGCATGCGCTGATACAGTGCCTACTTACCCAATCGTTGAAGATGGCGCCCATGAGCTCCACTGCACTGAATTTGCAACAAGGGTTAATTACAGGCATTTACAGGTGTTAACACCTGTGCGGTGGGAGCAGGGAGATGGGACTATGGAAGGTAGGGTTTTTTATTAGTTAGGGGGGTTGAATTCCCCTTTAATATGTATACATGCCAACAGCATACATACAATAAATATGGCAGTTATTTGCAGAGCCGGGCCAACCCGGCCAGGCGCCCTAGGCAGCCTGGCGGGCCAAGGCGCCGGCTCCGTGCGCGCTCGACTTCGCATGCGCGAAAGTGCGCTCCAGTGCGCATGCGCTCCAGTGCGCATGCGTAAAATGTGTGCGCGGATGCGCGGAAGCTCATTTTCGCGGGGGAGAGATGGGACCGGACACGGGGTAGGCGACAGAGCAGGTACGTGCCTGGCGCCCCCTCAGCTTTGCCCCCTAGGCACGTGCCTTCTCTGCCTACCCCTAGTTCCGGCCCTGGTTATTTGTCTCACAGAGTAAGAGGCAGATTTATCAAGGGTTGAATAGGAAATTAAAATTTGAAGGGGCAGATTTATCAAGGGTCAAATTTCGAAGTGATAAATACTTTGAAATTCGACCCTCAAATTGAAATACTTCAACTTCGAATATTCAAATGATTTTACTTCGAATCAAATTCGAAGTCGAAGTCGTAGTAGCCAAAAAATTCAAACTTTTTTAACTTCGAAAATTCACTCGAACCTTAGCAAATCTGCCCAGAATAGTTTTTTGGTCAAAATTCACAAATTCAAATTGGGAATAATCCAAACTTGATTTGAATTTAAAATTCAATATTTATCAAACCTTTACCCTGGGAATAATTCAAATTAGACTATTCACCACCTAAAACCTGCTGAGTTTGTGTAGAAGTCAATGGGAGAGGTCCAGTGACCCATTTGAAGATGTTAATAGCCTTCCTGACATTCGGGGTTTTTTCAGAGAAAAAAAAAACAATTCGCGTTTAGTTAAATTCAAATCTAATTTGATCACGTTTTAGAATTTTTTCTTAAATAAGCTCCCAATTGAATTTTGAGTATATGTAAATTTATTAGCGTAAATAAAAATTACATGAATTAGAAATTCGATCTTTGATAAACGGGCCTCGCCGTGTCAGGACAGCAAATGTCTCTTAAAGAAAAATGGTTTTTATTTCAGACGGGAGCAACAGGTTGCAAAATAAAAGCAGTTTTAAAAAACAACAAAAATAGCTTTCAGTAGCAATAACTATACAGCAAAAAGATGATGGCAGCAAAATTACAGACTTCTGAGCAGGTAACTGTGTGTGTAAGTATGCACAAGCTTCTGTACATTTGATTGCCAGACCTCTCTTTGTGTCTCTCTAAGATAGATATCCAGAGAGACCAGCCTGGGTTTTAGGGGCTACTGGTTAGCCACCTGAGGCTAATCACATCCAACTGGCCAGCCTATAGCACCTCACTCTGCTACAACAGGATTTATGGTGACCTGTGGGCCGTGGGCAAATACCAATTTTGCCCACTTTCTAGTGGAAGTTTAAAATGATGAATTTAATGATTTATAACACAACGCAAGTGATCCATATCTACAAGAGCTTTCTTTCTAATTAGATGTATGAGAAAATCAAAATCACCTTAAATGCATATCATTATTTTTACTTATACTGTATGTACTGTATGCAAGTTATGTGCTAGATTAAGTTTTAGTCATTTGTCATCCTAAATGCACAGTCTGAACAAAGTCTTTAATCTTCAAGAAGCTCTCCATGCTGTATATGTTATGTTCACATAAAACACTTTGGTAAGAATAACCAGATTATTCCTTTATTATTAAAAGCATTGGAGGACAAAATCCAAGTAAGGGTGTTGGGTCTCGTAAGGGATTTAGACAATCTTCACAACTTTATTGTTATACAGGTTTGGGAGAAACCACAGAAGTTACACAAGAGGCCTGGTGATGGTTTATTAGGGCCGAGGATTGGCGTTTTACACACCAGACACTCAGAAACACCATGCCTAAAATAAACAAGAAGAGCGTTTAGTGACAAACCCTTCTATTTAAGGGAAACATTTCAAAAATATATTTGTGATAGATTTCTCTTTTTTTTGCGTTTCTGCAGCCAAAAACCAAGCATTGCAGAATACAACACTAGAAGTTTTCACTGTGCTAAATAGTCCACTGTGTCTCTCTCGCTCTGTAATACAAGTGGTGCAATAAAAACTGACTGAATGTGGTGTAACTGTAGGTGTGTGTGTGTGTGTGTGTGTGTGTGTGTGTGTGTGTAAAGGATAACAAGAGTGCAGTTACCTGAAGTGCTGAGGACACAAGAATGCTTCCCTTTCATTGATCATGACAGTGGCACCACAAACAACACAGCTCTGTTTGTTCAAAAAAAGCTGCCGAGAGCCAAAACATGCAATTACTCAGCAGAAGTAATATGGCAGGGCATTATAGCACTGAAGCACATGTACAGAGATAGGGGGAACTAACTTTACATATAATGTGCAGAAAAAAAACAGTATGAAGATGAAAAAAGAAAACAATGAAAAGAAGAGATGGACTGGAATTAAAACTAGAAGAGTACTTTTAGCACCAGGCCCGAACTGGCAATCTGTGGGTTCTGGCAAATGCCAGAGGGGCTGCTATAAGGTCCCATTGAAAGTCAGTATTTAGTGGGCTGGTGGGGGCTGTTTGGGCCTCTGTGTGGGCTGATTGGGCCTCTGTGTACCTGAAATGCCAGGACCTATTTTACTTCTCAGTCCGGACCTGTTTAGCACATGCAAGTTTTGCCAGGTATGGGATCTATTATCCAGAAAACTTGGGGGGTTTTGAAGAAGGGGTTAACTGTTGTGTTATCTGGTTCCTGTATCATAAATCCCATGCTTGTATTTGGCATAAATCCTAACATAGAAAAAAAATCATGTAGAGCCATCAGTAAAATACCATGAGTATAACAACAGAAGTGTCCTCAGGGTCCTGTCAAACATTTCCCTCACCTGGCCAAATGCTCTGGTCTTCAGAGAACAGAATGAGCAGAGGAGAGCAGGAGACCTGGGGAAGCCATCCCTGCATACTTGAGAGCATCGCAAAACCTGCAGTATCATCACATACAAATTCATATTTAGTGTCCTCTGTACATCATGTGTGTAAAGTTACAACATAAGACATTGAGAGACAATCAAGTTTAGCCATGGACTGCAAATTATGTCAACAAATACCTTCATATATTGAGCGCGCATTTGTGCAGGGATGCAGAGGGCCCGTGGGTCTTTCCTTAAGAAATGAATCAAGCGTTCACCTAACTTAGCCTCTTGCAGCAGACGTGGCAGCTGGGACACCACAGTCATATCATCTGAACAGCGGTGCTCATAGTAACTGGACATGCTACTTAGATATGGCTGCCGGGATGCCTCTGTTTGTAGCAATGACAGCTCTATTGCCTACAGTCAAAAAATATGCAAAGTATGACAGATCAAACAAAGTACTCAACATGCAAATAAATGATGAAGGCTGATTATGTGAAGAACCTCTCTGTATTTGTTTAACTTATAAATGCATCAATAGAATGCAGGTTTCTCTGGTGATGGAACACATGTTCAGTTATGTACCAGTGTATGAATTTCTGGCTCCATTAAAGGCGACGTCCACCCCATAACTGTTTTTTGTACAATGGAAATGTATGGAAATGGAAATGTAGAGAACTTTCCAATACATGTGTAACAGCAGCCTAAAGCTCAATTCTCAAGCAGCACCTTCATATAAACTAGGGAAAACAAATAAAGGGGAAAAATACAATCACCTTGTAATATTTCCCTTATCCAATAAAACATAGATAAATGTATAATTGACCTTTAAACCCAGTAAAATTGAGAGCTGCAATGACCCTGAAGGGGTTAAGAGCTATTAGTAAGTGGTTTCATCATATTGAGCATTTCATAGTCCACCGATTGTATATTTTGCAGCAGTGGATGGCATGTTGTGCGGTTTGCTTCATATTCACACCAGATACATTTCAGCAACAGCTACATGCTTGAATTAAATGTTTACCTCGCTAATATTATTAATGACATATAAAAGGTTTTGGCTACACAGTACTCTAGGCTGGAACAGGGCCGGATTTACATAATGGGCGCCCCTAGGCCCACTGTCGTTCGTCGCCCCTATCCCCTCCTCTTTATTTGTACAAATTTTCATCATCTGGAGTGGAGCAAAGGGATTGGCGCACAGGAAATTTAAAAAATGATTGTATCTCCAGCACATCCCCAGTGTTTTTGAACTAATGTGGGTGTGGTTGGGCAGCATGCCGCCCCCCTAAAATCCTGCCGCCCTAGGCCCAGGCCTAGCTGGCCTTTCCACAAATCCGGGCCTGGGCTGGAAAGTCTGAGCAACAACCAGATATTGCTAAGAGGTTAACAGAATCCAGTTCCCGGCTCAGGTCCATATAGGGGCTATGTCACATTCTACACTAATTTACCTCCACAAAGTAAAACCATTCCATTTTCACTTTCAGAAAAAATCATCTACTGATTCAACTACAAGGTGTGATTGACAATGGATATACTGTAGCTCACCTAGTAACTACTAGGATGAATTTGTATATTTAAAATTTCTCCATAAAATCCTCAATTTTCATATAGACCATATTCAGCCTCCACTTTGGAAAAAGAACTGTACTGAATAAATGTTACTGTCCCTCTACTCAGCAGCATGTCAGACAGCCCCAGACTTGCAAGGTTACTTTATTGCTACTGAGCTAACCAGTACCTAATGGTGCCTAGAGCCCAAGGTAGACAATGCAGCAACCTTTTTGGATGCTCCTTTACTGGGCTCCCTGGAGGAATGCTGCAGTTTAATACTCAGAACTCATATTGCTTCTGCACATACTTCCATACTTAAGAAAATGACAGTATGTTACTGTTCTCAGTAATATGCCTGTTCTCTGTTAGGTGCAGTGTAGGACTGGGACACCTGGGGCCCAACCAAAAACCTTTGACTAGGGGCCCACCATTTAATCTTAGACCAGGGGCCCACTCTTAGTACTATTATTCTTCCTTTCCTCACTCATCTATTCTCCTTTTCTTTACATACTATGATCTATTATTTCATCTATTTAGCCACTTTGTTCACATAGAAATAGGAATGGCCATGAAATAGGCCAAATGTCTAGCAGCATAAGGGCCCACTGACACCTTGGCCCACCGGGACTTTTCATGGTATCCCGGTGGGCCAGTCCGACACTGGTTAGGTGAGAGGAGGAAGATTCTAGCAGCAGAATTTAAAACAGACTGCATGAAGTGTATGTACAGTATGTGCATCTTGGCTGTTTTCTATTTTTCCCTTCTGTACATGGCTGAAAAAAGTAATAAAATTATGAGTTACAAAAAATAAGGAGAGAACTACCTTTCTAAATATGTAATGCCCACTTTTGGAAGAAAATGAAATTGTCCAACAGCTAGTAAAAATCCTTTCCAGAAGGGGACAATGAGGTATATAAGTGTGTGAAAAAAATTAACAGCATACATGATGTTAAATGATACCCGATGTTTAAAGGGAAAGTAAACCCCAAACTAAAAATTTGCCTAATAATAGAGAACATAATTCTAAGCAAACTACCAATATAGAAACCAAGAAAAGGGACCACTACTGCTCCGCGTACTCCAAACCAGGTGCTCAGTCGAACAGTGCCCCCACTGCTAACATCCAATAACTCAGAACAGGTAGACGGCACTTCTGGAATAGGTTTATTGGGGTTGCTGCTGTAGAACCTAACGCGGTCTGAGTTATTAAACTTCCAATATATGTTTATTAAAAAGTTTAGTTGCTTTTAAAGTTATCTGTACAAACAACTGCTATTGAAAGCAGTCTATCTCCTGGTTGTTTCTTTTAAAAAAAGTATTAGTTCCCCAGCAAAGACAGGTCGGCTAATCAGCTGTTTGTCTTACATTGTATCAACAGTCTGAGTCATTAGGGCAAAGAATAGAAAGGGACAAATACTGCTTTCAAAAATAATACATATACAAATAACTCAAAAACCATAGAAAACTTGTAATGAACATATATTTCTGTTTTATTTTATTAGGCAAAAATATTATCTTTTGGGTTGACATCACCTTTAATAATTGTTCAAGATGTTTGCTGATTTGAAAATAAATATTTAAAGAAAATAGCATAAATGATCTGTATATGGTTCAAAGAATACCTTCTTATGCTGCTCAAAACTGACACTAGCACATTGTATGAGCAGGTATATGTAGGTAGTAGGTAAACTCAAAACCTGTGGAATACACCACATGGCCAAAAATATCCAGACAACTTTCTGCTTAACATCTAATTCAGAAAAGCTGGATATGAAGTTAGTTCACCCTTTCTTGCTTTAACAGACTTGCTTTCTACTAGCTGCTGGAAAATTGTTTTTTTTTTTCCATTTAGTTGCAAGAACATATATTAGGTTGGGTTGGCTATTCAGGCCTGCCTTACAGTCTGAGCTCCAATTCATTCGACAGTGTTCAATTGGGTTTAGGTCAGGTCTTAAGTGAGCCAGTTGAGGTCTTCCACTCCCGTCTCAGCAAAGCAATCCTGCAGGACTTTGTAAACAGGCTATTATAGTGCAGAAACATGCAAAAGCCTTCCCCGAACTGTCATAAAGTAGGATGTCAGGAATTATCAAGGATGTACACTGTAGCAAGATTTGATTTTTACTGGAACCAAAGGTACTAAGCAAAACCACTAAAAACAGCCCCAGACCATTATTCTTCTCCACCAAACTATTCAGTCTGCATTATGTATTCAGGCTGATAGTGTTCTCCTGGTAACTGTCAGACTTCCAGACAACTGACACTAGGGTTACGGCAAATCACAGTTGGTAAAAAAAACACATTGCATAGTAGCCCGATGTTGCCTCACAAGGCAAGTGCTACTACGAGATACATATGTGAATGTCCCATCTACTATTACCCTAAAGCAAATCTCATGACTCCAGAGAATGCTTTTTCATTGCTCAGGAATGGTTACCATTACTCCAGCCAATGCTTGGCATTGTACATGGTTACGTTAGGATTGTGATTGGCTGCTTGTAATCAAAACCTCTTGTAAAATGGTCTACAAATATTTCTTATGTTCATGTTTACACACTATGTGCTTCAGCAACTGGCAGTCCCTTTCCAGGTGACTGGAACTTTGAGGTAAGTACAGACTTGTTGGAAAGGTGCCATCATATGATGTTGCCAGACTGAATTTCTCTTCATTTTTACATTTAATTGTCAGTGTGTGTTGCTGCAGATGTTGTGGTCGTCCTTTATTATACTTCCGTGTCCAGATACTTTTAGCCATGTAGTACAGGTATGGGACCTGTTATCCAGAATGCTCGGGACCCGTGGTTATTCTGGATAAGGGATCTTTACGTAATTTGGATCTTCATACATTAAGCCTACTAGAAAATCATGTAAACATTAAATAACCCAATTAGGCTGAGTTTGCTTCCAATAAGGATTAATCATATCTTAGTTAAGATCAAATACAAAATACTATTTTATTATTATAGAGAAAAATGAAATTATGTTTTACAGGTTTGGATTATTTGGCTAAAAATCTATGGGAGATGGCCTTTCTGTAATTCGGAGCTTTCTAGATAACGGATTTCCGGATAAAGGTTCCCATACCTGTACATACATTATCATTCTCCCTACTTACCGTTCTAGTCTGCTGATTATCTTATATCCACTTCCACAATCCACTTAAAATAGCGAGTGCTAATTCTACACACAAAGGGCTGTCTCTTTCTGTTGTTTGTTCCATTGTTGTTATATTCAGCATAAAAAGCTACATAACATATTTACAGATAACTGATCATTATAATTTATAGTCAGGATTTATACTGTAATTAGAACAGTGGGAGAAATAAAGGAGAAAAAAGAGCTTGTTCAACAAGAGAATGGATTCTATAGGGATATAAAAAAGGTTTTCTTATATTTGAATATGCAAATTGAAGTTAATATTAAGCTTGGTATTTTGCAGTTTTTCGTGTCGACAAACTGATATTCGGCTAGATCCAAATACAATTTTTCTGTGCATTTATAATACACAGAAAAGTTAGTATGTTTAACTGAGAGAGTTTAGAGATTAAATTCAGTAATTGCCCTTAAAATAAATAACTTTCTACTACAATTATTTTATTCAGCCATTAACTAGATATAAATTCCCCATCGTATCTGAGAGACTTAAATTCCAACCTCTTTAAATCAATCTGGTCATAAGCCATGCTCTCTAGTTTAGCCACAAAAAGACCAATATAGGCTGCAGGTTAGGCCACTCCAAAGTCAGCAGGTCACTGGCCGCTATATAACCTTGCGACGGACGAAAAATGGAAAGATATCTATCTAGTTAAAAATCCCATCAAGCAAAGACCTCATCACATGGTACACCTCTGACTGGTCTCTGGATAACATCAGTCCTATTGGGGGTGGCCATATTGGGCAGAGATACACTTATTTGGCTAGCTCTCGAAGGGAGCAGATTTCAAGATGTATGGCCAGCTTTAGATCAACATCAGACATCCAGTCTGAGGGAAGATTGAGCAGCTGCAGCAATAAGAAATTGAAAGGCTGGTACCTGAACACATAGCTTGGCTTGTTGTACACCTAGTTAGCAAAAAAAACAGTTGTGTTTTATTTTAATGGACTTATATTGTTAACTTAGACAGGAATGTGTAGATATCTTGCTAAATAAAACTGCTTATGCTAATCGCACACAGGTTGAAAACCCGAACCTTCCACCCCATGTTTATGTGTGCACTGAGAGGCATGGGGCCAGCCTGTTAGCACACACACAATGTTAATGTATACATTTTTGTGCTGATATCCGCTCTGCGTGTGCACTGACATGCAGACCCGTGTCTTTCAATAAACATGCATACCTGGGACGGAAGGCATATATACTCCAGTAAAGAAGACAACCTGTGTGGCATCTTTTTATAAATCCACTTCTACAAATTTAACCAGGTTTAAATGCTGAGACAAAAAAACTGTATCAGTAAACCTATATGTGTGGATAAAAATAGAAACAAAAGTTTTTCCAAGCAGGAAGATAAGAGGGGAATGGGTCTCAGATGTTTGACATAATTTAGATAAAATACCTATGGGGTCCAGTAAACCTTTGTGTCATAATGTTATCTGTGTATATGTGTAAAATGTTCTTCACATACTTAAATATAATCTTTCTTACCATGACCAGATGACTGGTATTTAGTCCTGCAGTGAAACCGTGAGAAAACCTCTGGACAATAATAATATAATAATAATAATAATTATGTTCCCCCTAATTCCATTTTGGATGCATAACCAAAAAATATCTGATTTTCTGTCCTTCCTTTGTGTGGTTCTTTTTTTTACTGTTCTCTTGTTTTTTTATACCTCTGTTATAAGTACAGGTATAGGATCCCTTATCCAGAAAGCTCCGAATTATGGAATGGCTGTCTCCCATAGACTCCATTTTTACAAATAATCCAAATTTTTACAAATGATTTCCTTTTTCTGTGTATTAATAAAACAGTACCTTGTACTTGATCCCAACTAAGATATCATTAATCCTTATTGTAAGCAAAACCAACCTATTGGGTTTATTTAATATTTAAATGAATTTCTAGTAGACATAAAATCATGAAGACCCAAATTACGGAAAGATCCGTTATCCGCAAAACCCCAGGTCCCGAGCTTTCTAGATAACAGGTCCCATACCTGTACTATAAATATAAATTACTATAATATTTTAATAAATATATACAACTCTAATATCTTTGTACACTATCTTTAGTCACTGTCATCTTAGCTCCAAAATTCCTACTACTTACCTTTACAACACTACCATGGAAGAAACTAAGAGTATCTCTCCCTCTGTGGTCCTGGCCTAACCGTAATAGGCAACCCAAAGTTCTGCGAAGGGCAACCCAGTGCAATGGTGGTATGTCAGGACCACCTTCTAGCTCAGATAGTGCTCCACACAGGTCTCTCTCAATGCCTCCCTCAGGAGAGCAATGCATCAGGCACAGTAACTGTGTAAAAAAAGAAAAACATTGCAAAGCAGGTGAAGTTACTCTGGACAGTGTAATGAAAACTGTAAGTGCAAAAGTAGGTTATGGAACAACAGGGGTGCTCTGTGCCCAGGGAACTAGAGCTCTTTGATCTACTTTTATACAGATTAAGCCAAGTTTGCATTTTTTGATGAAAATCTGCTCTGTGTGCGCACTGACAGAAAGTCTGTGCACAAATGCGGGGACCAAATTGGTGTTTTTTCTGACTGCGTTTCCCAGTGGAGAAAACCCAATTCGTGTCATAGGCTTAATAATATAATGCCAGACAGAACAAGGGAACTCTCGTTAGTGACGCACAGCATGAGTGTGTTCTTTGCTGCCAGGATAGTTTGAAGAACTCACAAATAAATTGTCAAGGATTTGTTTAGTCTTATAAAGGGCTATATACAGTCAACTGCTAACTGCTGAACACATATTCTACAACATTTTATATATATATATATATATATATATATATATATATATATATATATAAATATATACATAGCATTTACCCAATTACCTTTTTCACTCTAGCTGCTAGATCCTCTTGTACTAGACGCTGTATAATATTTCCTAAAAGCCCTTGTAGGGTGTTAGGGAACCCTGCAATCTTCTGGGTAAGTGTCTCAAATACTCCAAAGACACGCAACTCCTCACAGGCCAGGGAGAGCCATAGTGGGTTCTGAGAACAGGTGTTTTGCAGTAAGAGACTGAGCTGATCAGTACTTAGGGACTGAAAAAGATTGAGCAGAACAAAAGAGTACAGAATATAATTGTTGTTCACCTATGTTTTCTGTCTGCTTTTTATTTTAATTATTTGCTGTTTTGCCCACCTATTTGTTCATCTTCCTATATTTTTCCCTTGAAATTTTATTTTCAACTTTCCCCTATAAAACTGTTGGCTTGTGTGGGTCCCCAAAGCAACTCGTTTGACTGAAAAACTCTGAAACAATTGCATCAGGGATGACTAACCAAAATGCTAGTCACTAATCGGACTTTAATTTTTCCACACGAAAGTCAGTGATGGAGGGCCTGTAATTGCAGGTATTATGGCTGAACTGGTCATTGCACTATATAATAAAATCTATTCAGCTAGGACTTTTTTTGACCCCTGTCTCAAAGTTTACAAAGATTAATCCCTTCTCTTCTCCATTACTGTTTGATTGTGCTGTGCATTTATGGGCAGTTGTGCCAGCTGTGTTGCATGACAATGAAGAAGCCAAGAATATTTTACCTGGATTGCCAACTGACCTTTAGACATATACAATCACCCTAAAATGGATGCTGTCATGGGAAAACATGTTTTTTCAAAACGCATCAGTTAATAGTGATTTTTTAATATTAAGTTTTGAAATCTGACATGGGGCTAGACATATTGCCAGTTTCCCAGGAGCCCCCAGTCATGTGACTTGTGCTTTGATAAACGTCAGTCACTCTTTACTGCTGTACTGCAAGTTGGAGTGATATCAGCCTCTTCCCCCCCAGAAGCCCATTAGCAGAAAAATGGGAAGGTAACCAGATGGCAGCTCACTGACACAAGATAACAGCTGCTAACAGCTGTTAAAATCCAGGTCCCACTGTGACTAATTCAGTTACATTGAGTAGGAGAAACAATAGCCTGCCAGAAAGGAATTCCATAGTGCAGCACTGGCTCTTTATGGAAGCACATGACTAGACAAAATGACCTGAGATGGCTGCCTACACATCAATATTACAACTAAAAAAATACACTTATTGGTTCCGGAAATTAAATTTTATATTGTAGAGTGAATTGTTTGCAGTGTAAACAGTGTCTTTAGAAATAAAAATGACACCATAAAAATCATGACAGAATCCCTTTAAGTCCCTTTGGTTTTAGTACTGTACTAACTCCCAAATGTTATTTAATTCTATTATGTTTGTTACTTTGTTACTTGTACTCAAAAGTTCCCATACTTTTATCCTAACAAATGTGTTTCTTCATACTCTTCCTTTACCTTGCTGTAGCGGGACAGAAACTTGACAGCCAATTCCTGAGAAGACTGTGGTGATAGGAGTTCCAATTGCAAACTGAAAGGTGAATGTGCATTAGTGATAGTACTGCTAAAGACACATCTGCAAGAAGGTGGTAAGAAACCATCTGTGGTCAGCCAGGACAGGAGATCTGAGACATCACGTGGATTAGATAGCTGCGAAAGGGTAATAAAAAATCTATATAAATACTTAGATTTACAGTGTATATAAAAATACATTGCTAGACTGCTTCCCATAGAACCTTAACTTTCGGCAAGCATGAACATCTTCAGCTTAATGTGTAAGATATATTTATAATGATGAGATGAATATCCAAATTAGAAATGGTAACTTCCATATACAGTGTCCATGTAGGTACAAAAAACTATTACACAGTAAGTGGACTATTTAAATAGAATAGGTGTGTCTCGTAAAACTCTATTATTATTACTCTACTATTTAAGTATAGCATTCACTTTTTCATTCACTCGCCTATCTAGCCTTAATCTTGTTACCTTTATTGAGTAATTACTCTCTATACCTCCCTGGCAGTATTCTCATACTGTACAAACAAACAGGCCAAAAAGGGGTAACACAGTCACATAGCTAATAAAATGTACCACAGTAGTAACCTATAGCATATACAGTAAGATATTCACATTTTCTAACTTGCACCATACCATTATTTCTCTTGTGAGGCCAGACTTTAGAACCAGGGATCTGGTGCAAAAGGTGGTCTGCCCACCCCCTTCACTTATCACTTACAAGTGACTCCTACAAGTTTTGTAAATCAATAACCACTAAGGTAACCCTAAAATTACAAGCTGAAATAGCAAACATTACCTGGTTTACAGCATCGATAAATAAACACAGAGTTTTGTTGGGTGAGACTGGACTTGATTTTAGAATTTGCCTCATAACTTCTTTAAGGTCCTCATTTCTACTACAATCTCTTAACCTTTGCATAACATCCTCACGCTCTTTAAACAGGAGAGAAAAAGCATTAAAAAATTAGAATAAATACAAAACGGCGTAACAATTGCATTATTACAAGCAGGAATTTCTCTAGCTTGAATTTATTGGTTACCACTCAAATTTTGGAATTGATTTAAGCATCTTAACTTTGGAAGAACGATACCTGGGCCAGCTGGCAGGACATGGCAACAGACACGCATTGCAAGGTTGCTGAGTTGGGCAGATGAGGGACAACAGCCAGTAAAATGGTAAAATACCGACATGTTAGGTATCTGTTAATTTAAAAAAGTAAGCAAAATATTAAATACTCTATCTAGAAAACTATATTGTCTTTGTGTAATTATATTTTCTATAGACGCTACACCCTCACCTCAACAGCTCTCATTAAGCAGGCAGCTAGTAAGGAGGACTTGCCCATGCC
This sequence comes from Xenopus laevis, assembly GCF_017654675.1. Taxonomy (NCBI): domain Eukaryota; kingdom Metazoa; phylum Chordata; class Amphibia; order Anura; family Pipidae; genus Xenopus; species Xenopus laevis. The sequence goes on from NC_054371.1 coordinate 156,108,825, forward strand.
AGGTTCTGATATTATCTGCAAAACAGGGGTACAGGGAAGCTTAACCCCCCCTTCTGCTTCTGTAACCACACAGTTTATTTGCTGTGTGGAATCTTTGAATTCCACCTGTAGGAACTCAAGAATCCTCTGCACTTCAAGATCACGACCCAGAAAAAGCTGGCATCTCTGCTGAAGGAATAATTGGTGTTGTGTTTCCTCTGTCTGTTCCCTAAGAACACAAAAAATAGATAAATAGCAATTTGCATACTTTGATTTTATTGTGAATGTATTAGTCAAGTGCATAAATAATTGGAGGAATATTGCACTTTACTGTACCCTGCATAAAGAATGGTGCTGGTTCGTCTGCTATATACTAAAAAGATAAAGAGCTGCTGGTGTGTCTACATAAAGAAACTTAGAATATACATCCCAAACGACCTGGTGTGTTGCCCTGACTGAATATTACCAAGATGGCTTCTCAGTTTCAGAAAAAGCTTCCGTATGCCCTGGAAAGGTTTCTATGATCCTTGTCTTGAGGAACTGTAGAATCCAGGAAGTAAATTCACAGGAGAAGCCCAATCTGACCTAAGAAGCAATGCACAATGAGAATCTCTTTTGTCTTTAATACAGAATTGTTATTAAACTGAATACCTTTTCTGAACCTGAAGTACAGTCTTTGCCTTGCACCTTGCACTTATACTTCAATATCTGCTTTGCAGTAAAGCGGTGGCACACATGTTGCTTCAGGGACTGCATCAATAATGCCTTCTGGCCTGTTTCTTGATATTGTGTTAGCTCCTGCAGAGGCAACTGACCTAGAAAGGAAGGATCTCGAAAGCAAAATGCAGCATTGGGATTGGAGTTTCTGTAAGCACCATGAAGAATCTCCATCCCTGTAATAGACATGCCAGGTATCCAGTGGTACTGTTCTACAACCTCAGAGGGAACCTCAGAAATATCCGGTATCCAGCCAGCACTATGAGATGGGATGGCATTAATCACTTACTGTAACAGGCAAAAGGTATGTCCTGTTCGTTGAACTCATGTAAGAACATGTTTACTGCAATTGGACAACCAGCTCAATAAGAAGACTTATGTTAAATAAAATAAACCACATCCACTTATACATCCATTATGATTATCATAATGTTGCTTCAATTTTATTATACACCAATGAAAATAAAATGCCAATCACCCTTGCTGGCAAAGCTGAATGTATGAGCTGTTGTATTATGCAAACCATACAGAAAAAAATAATTAATGCATAAGACTGGATATGTGCTTACCGCTCTCCCAGCAATATTACCATCAGGGGGTTTTCATATGTGTCCTGCTTACATCTATCCAGCTCACCAAGGCAAGTGGCCAGAATTTTGCTGGAAGGTGTGTCTTGGGGTATTCCCCATCTTAAATCACATTCTACCAGGCAGAGATTGCGGGCCTCACACCACTCCCTGAGCTCTGGGAACACCTTCACAAGGTTAAAGACACATGTATTTGTTATAAGATAGAGGTTATATCAATATAGTAACAGGCATCACCCAACACCATCAGTCTAAGTAATGTGGAACACAAGGAGGGATTCTATTTTTGCATAATCATCCACACCATTCTCCTTGTACTTGCATTCTGAATTTTGGAATCACCAAAGCCAAATGAAAGGCCTCATTCCCACACTACAGCTTTAATTCTGAGCATGATCCTGAAACTGATACTCTTAAAACAGCCAAAATGCAATATAACTGTGCAATTATGCAGACCTTGTTTTTGCATACCTCCCAACAGGTCCGAACTGAGAATTAAAATAGGCCCTGGCATTTCAGGTACACAGAGGCCCAATTAGCCCACACAGAGGTCCAAACAGCCCCCACCAGCCCATTTAATACTGACTTTCTATGGCACCTTATAGCAGCCCCTCTGGCATTTGCTAGAACCCACAGCATGCCAGTCCGGGCCTGCCTCCCAACATTTGAAAACTGTAAAGAGGAACAAAAAGATCTGTTGTGTGTAGCGGAAACATGTTGGCCATGCCCATTTTGTGACCACACGCCCAGAATACTGCATCCATTTTACAAAATTTGGCAGGTTATGGAAAATTTGAACACATTTCTGAGGGCTTTTAGCGTCATATTTTATGTTATTACAATTTTGCTAATGAAGGTGAAATTTCCTAATGAAGATGAAATTGCAAGTCTCCATTCCCACAAGAGACCTGCTTATCATAAATAGTTACAATTGTATCTTTGTTTATCTTAAAATAATTACAAATGTATCCAAGTGCAGGTGCTGAGTATTCGGGGCTCTCTGGCAAAAAGCCTCTTGTTTGATTAAGTTTTATAAACTCTGTATCTTTTTCTGGCGTCAGTGCAGGAGATGAAAGGCAAATGCTGGACATTTCACAAAAAAAAACAGGACTGCGAGCTGAGCTGTGAAAATTGGGACAGTCCCGCAGAAAACAGGACAGTTGGGAGGTATGTTTTTTTTCAATGGAGAACCAAGCAGTGGCTCCCTCTCTTACTTTTCAAATATAGCATCCTTTTTCCCTCCAGGTGTTAGCTAAGCTTCCCTGCAGTTTCTGCTGGTTGCAGTTTCTTGAGACAGTTCTGCAAACCCATAAGAACAGACTAAGCCTGACCATATAGTGCATCCAGTCCTATGCCTCGAGGGAAAAGGCCAATATGGACCAAGACTTACAAAGGTCTTGCAAAGATGTTTTACTAAGTTACAAGATGGTGACCCCCTGTGGCCAACTTTGAAAGCATAAATCATTTGTTTGATTAGGCTTGTGGTTAGGTAAGTTCATGTTTATGTTTAGAATACAAAATACAGCATTTCTAGCCTTATTCTATTTTAAACTTTAAGTGTATAACCAAATCTTACAATAACCAACCAATAGCTAATTGTCCTGTGTATAGCCATCTTTATATACGAACACAAACAAGGGATGTATATGCAAATTAGGGACCGGGAGGGAAATTTTGTGACTTTTTGTCAGAAAACAAGGAAGTAAAAAATGTTTTTCCTTCTCACCCCTAATTTGCATATGCAAATTGGGGTTCGGATTCGGTTTGGTATTCGGCTGAATCCAAAAAAGTGGATTCGGTGCTCCCCTAACACAAACGTAAACTTTATTTATATCCCGTGGGTCCACCAAACAGGTGAAACTGGGGGCCACAAATGATGTATGATTTATGTTGCTTATAAGTCCAGCAGTATTCATCCTGAAGGAAGTACATAGAACTTTAAAACGAGGCATACTAGGTTGTAGTTCATTAAAGGGGGTTGGGAACCTTTATTGTATGTAAAAAACAAGAATGTAACAGTTAATTTTACTTGTTTAGATATAGAAGGACTGTACTTTAAAAAGTAGTGTTTCTGGTTACTTTATTGAAAATTTCTGCAAAATTCCTACGCCCATCTGTTCCACTTCCTGCTGCATCCTTTCCCAGGCTGTGCAGGGTAGCCAGTGGCACTCAGCACACTGCACTGTAGGACAGGAACCAATCAGCAGCTAGGCTGACCTGATAGGAAACTTAACCCTGTCTTTGCTTGTGTGACTGCAGGCCTGTGATTGGCTATCCCCCTCCTACTGTGCTTCTGGCAGGGACCGTTAGGACATGCCCATCCCTCATTTGAAATATGGACAGGGACAGTCAACATCTATAGGGAGCTCCAATAAAGGAGCTATTTTTAAAGATAATATAAATTTTTAGCACAATGTGACACCAACACACATTATTCATAATTGCCTACAAAATTAGGCTTTTTTTTTCCGCTTATCCTATATGTCTCCTTTAAATTAACGTTTAGTAAGATGTAGAGCTTGATATTCTAAGACAATTTGCAATTGGTTTTCATTTTTTTTTTGTAGTTTTTTAGATATTTAGCTTTTTATTCATAGTTACATAGTTACATAGTTAAAATGGGTTGAAAAAAGACAAAGTCCATCAAGTTCAACCCCTCCAAATGAAAAACCAGCATCCATACACACACCCCTCCCTACTTTTAATCTACTTTTATTAAGCAGCTCTCCAGTTTGCAGTTTCAGCAATCTGGTTGCTAAAGGTCCAAATTATCTTAGTAACCATGCATTGATTTGAACAAATACCTAGAATATGAATAGGAGAGGATCTGAACAGAAAGAGGAGTAATAAAAAGTAGCAATAACAATAAATGTGTATCTTTACAGAATGTTTGTTTGCAGGGCTGGATTTACATAGTGGGCGCCCCTAGGCCCACTGCTGTTTGTCGCCCCTCCCCTTTATTCGTGCAAATTTTCATCATCTGGACTGGAGCAATGAGGATTGTCGCACGGGAAATTTTTAAAAATGATTGTATCCAGTGTTTTTGAACCAATGTGGGTGTGGTTGGGCAGCATGTCGTCCCTCTAAAATCCTGCCACCCTAGGCATTATGTGAACATACTGAGCTGCATATTCATCAATTTCTTAGATGACTTGCAGACACTTTTTAAAAACCAAGTGCATAGAACAACAGGTAGACAGCTACAGAATTTTGTGTGTTCCTACAGCATGCCCACAGCTCAGAGCAATATGGGTACTTAGCTAGCAGCTATTTTTATCAGTTGCAGAGCTATTACCTGCTTTATAAGTACTTCCCTCTCCGAATGAAAATCTCCAAATGTTGACGAGACAAAAACTCTGACTGTTTTCCAGCCCTTTAAATGTGAACATGAGGAACTGGGCAAGGCCTTGGGGGTCCAGCTATCAACAATGCTCCACATCTCATCCAAATCTTGAACTGATTCCTGTAGAAAACCAAAAAGCACATAATTGCCCAGTGGCATTACCAGACCTAAAACATATAAGCAGGTCCGCCATCAGGGGGGCATAGCTGTACCAGGCCCCAGGGCTAAATGGGGGCCCGGCTTTTCTGGAAAGTTCATGCAGTGCATAAAAGAACCAAAGCCACAAAAAGACCCGAAGTCACTAAAAGACCCGAAGTCACAAAAAGATCCGAAGTTGAAGTCCTGAAGCCACAAAAAGACCCAAAACTACAAAAGGAGCTAAAGAAGCTGAAGAAGAACCTAAGGTAAGTTCCACTGAACACCAAAGTTTTTTTTTTTTTTTTAAATTTGATTGAACCCCTTGCCACCAATAATTTTTATTTATAAGGGGGGCCTTGACCACTAATGTTTTTTTAAAAAACTTTTCTGTGGGACCCTGTCCGACTATTTTTTTTTTTTTTTTTAATTATAGCGGGCCCTGACCACCAATGGCTTTTTATAACTTGTGAGTGAGGGGGTTTACCGTGTTTAGTGCTGGTGTCTGTGTGGACTTTTTACTGTGGTGTGGACCGGATCTAGGTGGGCAGGGACCAGGAGTTCCAGAAAATGTTGTTGTACGGGGCTCCGTGAATTCTGATAGGGGCCCTGCATATCAGTAATAATTTCTGAGAACTACGCTGTATGTGGAGATAATGAGTAAACTCTTGTATATTTGTTCAACATTATTTTGTAATATTTATTGAGGCGTTAGACAGGGTTGCCGGCAAGCCCCGCCCCCGTCTGCGACGGAGGGAGGGGTGAGCCACAGAGGAGAGGAGTGAGCCACGGAGGGGAGAGACTGAGGGGAGGGAGAGACAGCAATGTTGGGAAGGGTGTCAGGAGGGAAGCAGAAGAGTACGACTGAGAAGTGGGGACTGGGGGTAGGCAGAAGACAATTTTAAAGGTAGCTGCCCAGCGCCCCCATCATTGCACCCTAGATCTCAAAAAGTATACATATAGATTAAGGTGGGGTAATTATGATGATGGAAGAACATAATGGAGGGGGGGGGGGTCCAGTGGGACATGGACTGGCAGCTTCAGTAAAGTATTGGTAAAATAACTTATTCGAAAAAGTTTTAGGAGGCAGGAGCCAGAGGGCTTCTGTACTTGGGCCCATTAACTTCTCACTATGCCAATGATTATATAAACATGCAACGTGCTTGTTAGTAATGCTTATAAAAAAGAAAAATGGCTAAACGACAGACGAGTGCAACTAAATGCTGCCCCATACCTGCACTGTCCCTGAGCCACTCGCACGGTTCTTCATGCTGGTGACTGCAGAACCCATACTCCCGTATCAAAGCAGCGCTTCCATGGAAGAGCCAGACGCGGTTTCCATAGTAACCGAGTCCGGAAGTCAGCTACAGACGCGTGCTGTCATTTACGTGCTTGGGACTGTCGCTATTTTCATGGTGCCATACACTGATCTGAAATCACCGGGAGATGCCTGTCACGGCCACCGCTCAGAAAGTCATGTGGCTTTAAGGAGTGAGCTTTTTTTTTTTTTCTAGTTTGTCACTATGGGGTGACTGCATAGAACGCAAAAGAGTGGGGGGGGGGGCGCTGCGTATCTCTTCCTAAACCTGTTATGGTGTGAAATAAGTATATAATACATAAGCACCATGAATATCCTATAATGAACCCTCGTACATGGTGTTTATTGCTTTCGTATTTATGACTGCCTAAAAAACAAACCAGCTACCACATTTAATTATATAGTTCTAGCTCTCCCATTGAATGCAATATATTGGCAGTGAAATCTATCCCCCTCCCCTGTTGTCATATTTTCTCTGTTGTTCCAAAATAGCCTTTAGTGGTCCATTGTAAATGAAGTCAGGTAATAGTACCTTTGTCCTGTGAAGAGTCAAACTGTTTCCATTAATCAGGGAGGAGCCACAAAATAATTGGACTACATTTTATAAAAGTAAAGAATAAAATGCCCATGAGTAAAGAGTAGAATGGCTTACTTGCTTTGATTTACCAGTGTGCCTCCAGAGCACTGAGCAGATATTGATTAGGTAGGGCATCATTTTTGTCTTAAAGGAAACCTATACCCCACAAACAATGTAAATCTCTATAAAACATATTGCATAGAACAGCTTATGTGTAAAACCCTGCTTCATGTAAATAAACCATTTTCATAATAATATACTTTTTTAGTAATATATGCCATTGGGTAGTCATAAATAGAAAATTGACATTTTTTAAAAAAAATAAAAAAAAATAAGGGCAGCCCCCAGGGATCGTATGATTCACGGGGAGATGGGGGAAGTCCGATCGTTCGATGATTCGTACAATCGGATCTGTGTGTCTATGGCCAGCTTTAGAGCTGCAGTATTTCTGGTCAGGTGATCCCTGAGGCAGCACACAAACCATTATAAAATGGTAGTTCAAGGCATGAGCTGTAAAAGTGCAATATTTACTTAAATATATATTCCAGTTTGATAAGATTCTTTAATATGCCACCTAATTTGATATAAACTGTTCCTCAAGTATTCATTTTGGGGGTATAGTTTTCCTTTAATGCATACATAAACAGTCTAGCACTCCAATTAATATTCAGAGACATTTTCCTTCTTTTTAGTATAAAACTAACAATGTTAGTGCCTGTCAGGCAATCACTGATTGTGTGTTAAATTGGATGTAAAAAAATATTCTGACTCAGGGTTACCCAGAGATTAGGTTACAGATTAGAAGTCTCCATAGAGAGTCATCATTTTACACATTCACTTTACAATTACACATTACAACTACGTGTCATATTCAAGATATGAAGGCTGGCATGTATAGTGCTGTGCATTACATACATGTGTGTGGCTGCAAACAGCACACACATGACCAGGAGAATGTTTGCACTTGCTCCCATATTCCCTGATCTGATCCCAACCTGGACTACCTGTTATTGTTATGGCCTTGATATTAAAAAAAAACAAAAAAAAAAACCCCAGAAGAAGTTCAACATCTCTGGCCACTGAATGAAAGGCTACCCAGACATACACATGCAGGGAGCCCTCTTCAGCAGGGCTGCTACTGATAAGTCAAAGAAAGTGAAATCACCAATGACCCAATTAATTAGAGTACCAGGGAAATTCCCAGATGGTATATGCTGGGGTGTGTGTCTGTCTCTCTGTTCAGTTTTAAAAAAAAAAAGGATATCTGCCCTGAAACATAGGAGAATGTTAATGTTAGCTAATCTTGCATATTGTAAATACATGTTGATGGTAAATGAATCCTATTTATTATGTTTACTTGGTTAAACAGTATTCATTTACAAAAGGATTTCTTGTAAAAATAGATCCCATGCAGCTGCTAGTCTGATCAAAACCTGGCCCTATTAGGAAAACACTAGTCTCTGGGGAGGCATTATGTTAACACAAGGCTTTTTATTAACATATTGCATTTCATAAGAATGTAAGAAAAAGTCAACAACATTCATCAAAATTTTTATTTCATATTACCCTTACAGAACAATCAAACTTGGTCTTAAATTGCTCCCTTTTATAGATAATGGTGCTCTCTTGCTGTATAGGAAGCAAGCAAATCTCACCCAAAAATATGGAGGATAGACTTTTCAGGCAATAGTTGCCTTGATGAGGCACATGAGCTTACATATTTTGGCCAAGGTGTGATACTAACACAGCATGGTTTTTTTTTTTGTGATATATTTTTTTGTAATATTTTTAAAGACAAACTTTGCACTGGCAATCAATACCATAAGCAAAGCTCCCATGACTGGAAGGAATCAAAGACAATTTCAAGCATGCTGTTGTGTTTCATACCTTGATAAACAAATACAGAGACAAAACACCAGATGCAACATTGCCCTGCACAGCTATACAGGATAACAGTAAAAGTGAGCAAAGAATTATAACAATATTTATTGCAAACGGTAAAAGTACAGAGTATGCAGTTGCAAATATGAAGTAGTCAGATACTGACTATATTTGTGCTACAAAAACAGCTTTATGCTTCTGAATTCAGATCACTGGATTAGATGAGAATTTTGTTGCATAATCCAAACAATTGTCTCCAGAAGATGAGCCATGTTGTAATGTTGTGCAATATTCCTAAATACATTAATCTGCTCCAAAAGTGCCTGCAAATAAGAAAAGTTGATGAGCAAACCATAAGTGAAAGTGAGGCCTTTTGCACTAGAATCAGAAGTCATCGCATGAGTTTTCTTTTTTTTTTTTAATTATTGCATTTACCTTAACAGAAATTGTGAGAGCAAAGTCTCCTGCACAGCTGCAATACACCGGCATGTTGGATTCTTTCACACCTTTACACTTCAAGCACACCTGAGATGGAGTGTAGAAAGAACTGTGATGAGAACTGTGACATTTATATAAAAGCAGAGACTAGCAAGTTAAGCAATTGCTATATATATATATATATATATATATATATATATATATATATATATATATATATATATATATATATATATATATATATATATATATATATATATATATATATATATATATAGTCTGTGGAAGAAGGGTAGGAGAAGGGTTTTATTTGTCACATATTTTGACTGAGAAATACAGAGAAAATATTTGATCTTACCAAATCTTGAAGGGTAAAAGCCATCATTTTTTTCTGTAGAGCTTCTACCAAAGCCATCTCAATAGCATCAGATTCATATTCAGCCTGGCAGTTTGTACAAACCCACTGAGGTAGCACAGATCCATCCTGAAATTACAAGAGTAGTTTAAAACTGGCCATACAATAAGAAAATATGCTTGGCGATTTCTGTCACAAAATAATTATGCCTTCGTTTTGACAGGGCATTGTGTGTAGTACCATTAGGTCTGTGCTTCCAAGAATAAAGGATTTGTGTGATCATGTGTGGCAGACCACCAATTAAGCCAGAAGAATACAGCACAAATACTTTGCAGTCAGGCTAGTGCATTTTGAGCACAAAGAAATCAGCCTCTGACTAAAGAAACTACTACTTGCAGGCTAAAACACAGCATTTTCAACAAACCTGATTTAAAGCAGGATCCTTGCATAAATCTAGATCCCGGCAGAAATTACAACTCCTGCATATGATCTCAGGTAAGATATAAGAACGGCATGGATCACGGAACTGTGCATCTTCTGAGAATTCTCCAACATCAACTAGCCTAAGGAGATCTCTCTTCAGCTTGTTCACTTGGTTTGTGATATTTGAATCCAATGCCAGTACCTGCAAGGACATAGTGTAAGAATTTCACATTTCACACATTTAAGGATAAACATATCTAAACGGCTCAACTGCTATTGCTGAAAGTTTTAGGTCCTAGCAGATATTTTGCTTGTTTATTGGAATAGATCTTTACATTATATCTGTGCTAAAGTGGACTTTCCTGTTCCAAACAAAAATTTAGCTCTTAGAACTAGAATCTTGTTGCGTGGTTAATCACAAGCGCTACTATGGAGCAATTTTGAAATCAAAATAGAATATGAATAGTAGAGGACCTTAAAAGTAAAAGAATGAAAAGAGGCAGAACGACCATTGAGTCAAAAGCCATACAAAATAAATGCACTGCTTAGAATAAGCCCTTCACTAACATATTAAAAGTTAATGTTAAAAAAAAAAATTTTTAAAAAATTGTTGAAATTGCATTTTACCTCGCATACATATTTTATGAACTCCAAGGCAGGGTTATTAAGGGGCAGATGTGACCCTGGTAAACTGGGAAACATTTCAGAGGGTTCTGTGGCATTACGGGTTCCAGTTACTTTCTTCTGTATCTTCTGTGTGATGGTGAAGAAGTTTTGTGTAAGTTCGTTAGCAACGTAATCTTGAGAAAATGTGATGAGTCCTAAAGAATGAATTAAGACATTAAAAGAAAACTATACACCTCAAACAAACAATGTAGGTCGCTATAAAATATATTGCATAAAACAGCTCATATATAAAGCCCTGCTTCATGTAAATAAATCATTTTCATAATAATATACTTTTTTAGTAGTATGTGCCATTGGGTAATCATGAATAGAAAATTGCCATTTAAACAAATAAGGGCCGCCCCCTGAGATTGTATGATTCACTGTACTCACAAACAAACCAAACAAAACATACATGTTAGGTCACATGAGCCAATTAACAGATAGACTTCTGTCTTTTGATTCAACACTTCTTCCTGTTACAGTTAGAGTTGCAGTATTTCTGGTCAGGTGATCTCTGAGGCAGCACACAGACCATTATGAAATGGTGGTTCAAGGCAAGAGATGTAAAAGGGCAATATTTAAATATATATTCCAGTTTAATAAGATTTTTTAATATGCCACTTAATTTGATATAAACTATCTGTTGCTCAAGTATTCATTTTGGGAGTAGGCAAGTAGTTTTCATTTAAGTGTGCAGAAAATAAACAGACCAGGGCTATGTAGAATTTTTAGCAAATTGCTTCTATCAGCATGATTCTGACCCAGTCGTATGGGAGGGGACAGGACCATGTAGGATACTAGCCTGCTATCAGAGCTGCAGCACATCCCACTCTCCTTTTATCACCTACATAGGGCAGGCGTCCCCAACCTTGTTTACCCATGAGCCACATTCAAATGTAAGAGTCTGGGAGCAACAAAAGCATTAAAAAAAAAAAAAAAGTTCCCGGGGATGCTAAATAAATGCTGTGGTTTGCTATTTGGCAGCCTAAAGAAGGCTCTGTTTGGCTGCATGCCTGTTTTTTTATGCAACCAAAACTTGTCTCCAAGCACCTTGTCACAAATAAGCACCTGCTTTGAGGCCACTAGGAACAACATCCACTGGGTTGGCGAGCAACATGTTCCCAGCGAGCCACTGGTTGGGGACTGCCAACAGGGCATCAGTTTGTTACCAATAAAAAACAGGAACAAATCCTGATCATATGCTTTCCTTTTCTGCACCAGATTGTAATGTCTCACCGAATCCCCAGTCTAGAATGTAATCTAGGTCTTAAGAGTCAGGAAGGCAAACATAGAACAAATCTTTCCTGAAGGCTTGGTAAAACCTCTCAAAGTACAATTACGGATTGTTTTATTTAAGAGTCCTGCATAATTTAAATCTCACAAGCATAAAGTTACATTTATCAAGAGCAAATCTCATCTACCGCTTACTTGCCCAGACTGCAAAATGTAAAGGTCCAGATCGCCCTTCAAGTATGACAAATCCTGGATGGATTTGATTGGCCCACATGGCTATTAGCCACCGACACAAACACTAGTTACAATGCCCATCCACAGCCAAACAATGCAAGTGAACACATTTATAGCAGCCAATCAAGAACCCTACTCCAAGTAGAGAATGTAGCATTGACAACCTCTCTCTGTACACAATCATTTAACCATTGTGCTATCCACAAATAAACAACATTCCCAAGACCAACAGAAATGCAAAACTGTATCAAAAGCTTTGGCAAAATCCAAGTAGACTTCAACCCCACTGTCCAAGTTCCTACATGATCTTTCCTTAAAATAATTGTTCAGTATAAAAATAAAAACTGGGTAAATAGATGTACAAAATAAGAAATATTATCAATATAGTTAGCCAAAAATGTAATGTATAAAGGCTGGAGTGAGCAGATGTGTCACATAATTGCAAGAACACTACTTCCTGCTATGCAGCTCTCTTGGTTTCCACTGATTGGTCCACTGATTGGTTACCAGGCAGTATATTATCAATATAGTTAGCCAAAAATGTAATGTATAAAGGCTGGAGTGAGCAGATGTGTCACATAATTGCAAGAACACTACTTCCTGCTATGCAGCTCTCTTGGTTTCCACTGATTGGTTACCAGGCAGTAACCAAACAGAAACTTGAGGGGGGGGGGCACATTTGAATCTGAGCTGAATGCTAAGAATTAATTGCAAACTCACTGAACAGTTATGTCCCATGTGTTCACTGAAAAGTAGGAAGTTGTGTTTTGTTACACATCCAGTCACTGCAGCCTTTATACATTACATTTTTGGCTAACTATATTAAAAACATTTATTCTCATTTTATATATTTGCTTTCTTTCAGAAAGCTCCGAATTACGGAAAGGCCATCTCCCATAGGCTCCATTTTTTCCAAATAATTTTTAAAAATGATCATTGTACTTGATCCAAACCAAGCTATAATTCATCCTTATTGGAAGCAGAACCAGTCTATTGGGTTTATTTTATATTTTAGTAGACAAGGTATGAAGATCCAAATTATGGAAAGATCCGTTATCCGGAGAACCCCAAGTCCCAAGTACTGTGGATAACGGGTCCCATACCTGTACTTTTTTCTACTTTCAATCAATTCTGAATACTTCAATTCACATACAACTGTAGCGTTTAAAAAGGAATTGTTTTGATCTGTATTCATATCAACATAAAAATTTTATATTAAAATACTATACTATATTTCCTTTCACATTTCTCTCTGCGCTTTGTAGCACTATCTCCTTTTGTAAAAAAAAAAAAAATCTAAAGCATTATAGGTCAAAACAAGGTGTTCAAGAGGTACAAGAGACAACCAAATACAAAACAAAAACTACTGGAAAAATACTATATGAATCAGAGAGGGTGGAAGCCCTCAGTTACATCCTACAGTTAATGGCTGGACAAACAAAAAAGGTAAATTACAATTTGCGTGACCTCCTTTACCTGGCATGGCGCCTCCATCTCCATTAGTTTCTTGGGAGACCTGACTGTTCTGTCTGCGTTTAATTGGAGTGTTGCCTGGGGCATTCCGTCTCATCTCCTCTCGCATACTGTGATACACTGCCACTATGTAAGCTGGTATTCAAGCAAAAGAATAAAATTTAAATTCATCTGAAAAAGATGCTGCATCAATAGATCAATATGGTACTTGTCCAACTGAAACGTACATGTCTATATAGATCAATCCTAATCAATATCTGTATTTGTTGTTCAAGAAGGCAGACAATTTTGTGCAAGGGCTTTCTCAAAATTGACAGCAAGTGGGTGCAGAGAAAAGTAAATGGAAGTGTATGAATTAAAGTTTCCTAGCAGCATAGGTTGTGCAGGAGCAAAAAATTGGTTAGAGTGGATAGCAGCAAGAACAATATGACTTTCTAAAAAGCCCTGTTCCTGTTTATTGGCGTGAATATACAGTACAAATCAAACAAAAATAGAAAGTGGAGACACAGGTGGCATTAATTACCAGAAACTATCATCAAGAAGTAGCTTTGACAAGATGCTGTCTGAGGCAGGTATTGAACAATATTCCAATTGTTTTCAAGTGATTCTTCAACTTGATCTTCGGACTCATCATCTGAATTCACTGGTTGATCTTCTTCCTCTTCCTCCTCACTGCAGTCATCCTCTTCACCATTCTGCACTTTTTTCTTCTTTGCACTCTGAGAGACAATTACATCATACATTAACACAGGTAATAGGTCGTCCTATAGTACCCTCAACCTGTAGGTGCCTGTGTCCTAACCTCTCCATAATGAACGCTGGAAGGAAGCTTTCCTTTGATGCCCCCATAATTTGCTGGATCCATCCAAAGCAGAAACTCCCAGCAACGTGACACTGAGATTGTAAGAGAGTGAAAGATCTCCCGAGAATGGATGCTGGAGGAGAAATATGAACATATTACAGGACTTACGGAGGTTGACACATACAGGGCAACAGGGGAATACTTTACCTCTGTGTAATGTATTCTACATAGGCAACCGCATCTTCAACTCGGCGCTTCTTTGTGCACAGGATAATTCGGTTAAAGTTGGCATAAACAACAGAGGATCCCAGGCGCTTGAATTCTGCTACAAGTCTATCATCATTGAAGAATTAATAGAGAAAAAGAAAAATAATTTGGACAGGCACCTATGCCCTTGCAGACACATTTTTTTTATTACATTAATAATGTTTTAATTTTGTAATAATAATAATAATAATAATAATAATAATAATAATAATAATAATAATTCTAATAATGTTTTCTCTAAACATATGGCTGCTGCAGTGTTAGAAATAATGTTTCATGATCCTATATATTTGTACAGGTAGGGGACCTGTTATCCAGAATGCTTGGGACCTGGGGTTTTCCGGATAATGGATCTTTCTGTAATCTAGATCTTTATACTTTGTCTATTGGAAAGTCAAGTAAACATTAAATAAACCCAATAGGATGGTTTTGCTTTTATTATATATTGGTTGGGATCAAGTACAAGGTACGGTTTTATTACAGAAAAAAAAGGAAATATTAAAAAATTTGTATTATTTACATAAAATAAAGTCTATGGGAGATGTCCTTTCCATAATTCAGAGCTTTCTGGATAACTTACTGTAAGAATAGCTTCTTCATCATGTTGTGCAGAGTTCGATGCAAAGCTGGATCGTATAACAGAGAGGATGGACTCCGCAGCCAGCGATAAAAATGCATAACTTGGTTATCTGCATAGACGTTGTGATACTGTGTGATCTCCTTTACCCAGCCCACCACCATGCTTTTCAGAATCCTATATGGAAACGGTTATATGAACAGAAAAATAATATCAGTAGCATGGATCAAACACCTCACTAACATATTTTAGCAAATGTACCTGTAAATCATCAAGAGTAAAGAAGAAATTCATGGTGGTCTCCCAAATAGTGGAAGAAAGAGAATGTGGAAGATAAAGGCCTTACTTTTGGCAGACACAATTAACCATAGTTAATGGTGACAACTTTTGCATAACAGCAACATACAGAATTCACAGGCCAATGGACAGTCTATAAAAAAAGCTGCTTGGAAATGTGGACTTAATACAGAAACACCTAGTGTCTTTAAATACATTTGTAAATATCCAAGAAGCCACTAACCTTTTAATTCTACAAATGTCTACCCACCATCTAAAGTAAACCTTTATTGATCTGAACACCAATAAAGGGTCAATATCTTGACATACCTGAAAGTATTAGAACAGAGGGCTGTTTCATCATAGCTGGCCACAGAGCTTGCTTGGTTTCCAGTGACCATATCTTCAAGAGAGGCTTGCTGCAAGACGTCAAAGCTTATTCCCATACTTCCAGCTCCCTCCAGGTCATTAATATGATGGGACTGAAGGATACTATTTACTGCCAGACTCTGGATATCCAGCTCAACACACACTAAGGAGATATAAAAAAAAGGAACGTGATGCAGAATATAAAGTGAACGTCTACATTAAAGTAGGTGTTCAAATTTCCTTTGTGTACACCCTCATTAGGTCAGGGATTCCTTAATGCAAAACAATGTTAGATATATTCTTTGATTTATTAACCATTCATAAAATTGCAAGAAAACAGGAGAACTCTTACTTTTCTACCATGAGCTCAGCCTAACAGACCATTAAGTTGTGCTTCCGTGAATAACATTGACAAGAAAAAGGCATTTTCTACAAATGATCACCTTAAAGGGGTGGTTTACGTTATAGAATGCCCAATTCTAATCAACTCTTCAAGTGGTTTTGATTATTTTATTTTTTTTATAGCTTAATAATTATTTACCTTTTTCTTCTGAGCTTTCAAATGGGCATCGCTGACCCCTTATAAAAAGCAAATGCTCTGTAAGGCTACAAATGTATTGTTATTCCTAATTGTTATTACTCATCTTATCTATTCAGGCCTCTCCTATTCATATTCCAGTCACTTATTCAAATCAGTGCATGGTTGCTAGGACCCTTAGCAACCAGACTGCTGAAATTGCAAACTGGAAAGCTGCTGAATAAAAAGCTAAATAACTCAAAAACCACAAATAATAAAAACCAACTGCAAATATCACTCTCTACATCATACTAAAAGTTATTTCAAAGGTGAACCACCCCTTTAACTGGCTTTCAATCTGCGCCCCATCAGAAATCACTGCATCCCACACTATTGGGGACAGCCACGTAGTTTGGGAATAGAGGCTTTAAAAGGATACCCTCTAGTGTATTTACACAATATTTGACTACACATTTTTAAGCAACATTGTATTGGAATTTATTTTACACTGCTGCTGGAATAGTTATGACTAATTCTCAAGTTATTGGAAATCAACAGCTTAAAGGAACAGTTCAGTGTGAATATAAAAACTGTGTAAATAGGCTGTGCAAAATAAAAAATGTTTTTTATATAGTTAGCCAAATATGTAATGTATAAAGACTGGAGTGACTGGATGTCTAATATAAAAGCCAGAACACTGCTTTTCAGCTCTCTTATTTTTGAGTTAGTCAGTGACTTTAAAGGGATCCTGTCATCGGAAAACATGTTTTTTTTTCAAAATGAATCGGTTAATAGGGCTGCTCCAGCAGAATTCTGCACTGAAATCCATTTCTCAAAAGAGCAAACAGATTTTTTTATATTCAATTTTGAAATCTGACATGGGGCTAGACATTTTGTCAATTTCCCAGCTGCCCCTGGTCATGTGACTTGTACCTGCACTTTAGGAGAGAAATGCTTTCTCTCAGCAAGCAGCTCAGATTCAAAAGCAACAGATATGATCCATTTTGCCCCCCATCAAGTCACTCATTGGTTACTGCAGGGTAGCTAGTAAGTGTAAATCAAGAGCTGAAAAGCAGTAAGTAGTGTTCTGTTCTGTTCGACATCCAATCACTCCAGCCTTTTGCTTAACTAACTATATTAGAAACATGTTTTATTTTGCACAGCCTATTTACTCAGATTTTATTTTTACACCGAACAATTCCTTTAAACTTGTTTTACATTATATATATATATATATATACATACATACATAGGACAAGACATACTGTTCAACAAGACAAAGCAGGACTGGTACAATAGCATTAAACTTGCGTTAAAAAATAAATGGTATGAAAATAAAAGGGTAGTTAGATGGCGCTACTTTATATGTAACTATAACATGCAATAGTACACCGACAAAACATATACTGTACCACCTGGCAAGGTGGTATTTATTATATATGTATTTGCATCAACTCCCTTACCAGTATTATAGCAGCCTGGATTATTAATCTCCACTGATGCCCTCTCATCAAACTCCATAACCAAACGGTTATCATCTGCTTCTTTGCCCCCCAGGTCAGGACGGGCACTAGGTGACAGCCAAAGCAGATGATTGTGTCTACGAAGGTGTCTTGAGAAGAACAAGTCAGATCCAAAGGTTGACACATCATCTGGTAGGTTACCCACAGGTAAGTGATAATACCTAATGGTAGAGAAGATTATTTAGCTATAATTGCACCATAGCAGATAGCAGTTCCGTTATAAAATATTCCCTCAACAAAATTCCCATATTTTAGAATGTAGGCAATAAGGCTGATTGTCAAGGAGACTTATAGCAGAAACACAACATAAATCCATAAAAAAAAACTCCTGTATTTACAATATGGTTAAAAAAACATCAGCATGTTGCAACTGCCGACAACCCTGACTCATTGGAAAAGTAAGTTTATCAGCGATTATAGCAATTCTGTCTTTGCACCACATTATACTTAGTTTCTATTTTCCTCACATGAAATAAAAGTTCACTCCCCTGGCTTGTGCATAGGCCATAAATGTACTCTGTGGATATAATGGAACAATTAGAACTCGTACCACTACTTCAGGAGGGAAGAGCAAAGGCTCAAATTGGTAAGGGGGTAGGGGTTGAGAGCTGCTGCAGCTGGTAAAGACTGGAGGTCCACCAATAGTTTTGTACATAAAATATTCCCAAAAGCAGGTAGTTCCCACATGTACACATCTTGCTTTGAATGTGTCTTTGTACAGAAAGAAGTCTCTGTTATCCAGGAAGCACAAATGCTGCAGTCCAAACTTACCCAGAGGTAAGTTTAAGACAAAATCTCAAAAATGTAACAATGTGTACTAGCTAAAGAAAAAAACTGAAGGGACGGAGAGAGGTTAGGCAATTGTTTTTGAGGTATGTTAGGGAAGCTAAATTTAAATTCAGCAGAGTGGAGAAGACAGGTCATGAATACTCCAGAAGTATGACAACTACTATTTGGTTCTGTACAATAATTCTGTGGTGTGAAGCTCTACATTTCAGTACAAATCTCTACAACCAGCTACACCTTTAAGTATAGCATTTCCTTTTCAGAAAATTAATTAATACAAGAAGTAAAGTATGGTGGTCAATCTATGCAGTGATTTACCTTGCCATCTCAAAGGCCTGGGAAAGACAGCTATCCAGGTTCAGATAATGACGGATCATGCGTCTGGCTCCATGGCGTTGCCAATCTAACACTCCATAGCTAATATCATCTGTTATACGTACAGGAACAAGAGGAAATTCGTCCAGAACAGGCATTCCAGCTGCTAACCTTCTTGCATTCCAATTAGACTGCACTGCAATCAGAGTGGGGCCACGCCGTTCATCCTTAAGAGAACAGAGACATCAATTTTATGGCAATAAGTATAGATCAGCTGTTTCTTATTCACAGTGTAATTCTATATCTTCCTTACCTTGTAACTTAGGAGTAGTCTCTGAATTCCTCTGTAGACGGTTTTCAGGTCCGTCTCTGCTCGTACCTCAAAAATGTGTTTCTCTGGGGGCAGAAGCTCAGGGTCCACTCTTTCCTGCATGGCAGTGTGTTCTGCTGTATACATATTGCTTAGGTTTGGCATCTGGTTACTGCGGACCTGAAAAAGGTGGAAACCGTGCATAAAAAAATTGAATCAATCATTAACTATATCACTATATCAAACTATGATCTGTGTATCTATAATACTAAGGCAAAAGACAACATGTTATACTCTGCTGTGCCAGCAACTAAAAAAGCCAGTATTATTAAATATTCACAATTTGGTGAATAACTCCACTCCAACTAACTAAAAGAAGCAATGAAAAGATTAACACATCAAGTCAATGTACAAAAAAAAAAAATTAACACTCTACTTGCAGCTTTTGCAGACTAGCATGGTTTCCTCAGATGCAAAGTTTCTAAAATTCTACAGTAACTCCATGTGCTTCCATTCTGCTGCAACAATCTCTCACATATCCAGATGGTCTGTCCAACAGACTATCCCTTACCTGGCAGATCTATCCCTCCTCTTGCACATGCCACTTTCCTTCTATTCATACTTAAATACATATAGTCTCATCTTAAGTAATCAGCAAAAGTGTACATTGCAAATAATTAATTTTACCATTTAATGCATTTTTCTCTTTTTAGTTTTTATATGAATGCGTAGGCAGCCATATGAGGATATTGTGCCTGATCTTGTGCTTTCAGAAAGAGCCAGCACTTCACGATAGTTTGAAAAAAGTTAATCCTGTAAACCACTGATTATAAAAGTCAAAAGTTTCATACCCTCTGGTACTTTGTCATAGGTGTCTTTGGCATAAACCACAATTTAAAACCAGGGAAGTCCCACCCTATATGCTTAAACCAATTAATGGAGTAACCCCACCACCAGTTCTGAAATGCCAACACAAGTTTTTGTATACCAGATCTGGCATCCCAAGAGTTTCTCGAGAGTGAAACAGGTTCTTCCATTTCTGTGTGGAATAATTAAGTCCCTAGAATGGCATCGAAGAAACTGGTAGCCCCTTCTGAACTAGGTGGCCTATCACTCACCAATCTCTACCTTTACTTTGTAGCCTCCCAAATGTTCTACCTCCACTTGTGTTTTGTGCTTGATCCATACAACCTTAACATGACCCCCCATGCTCTGATCCTGGAGTACATAGCTGGATAAGTTTCCCAATAGGCAACTAAGATGTACCAGGCATTCCCACCACACCCTATTAGGAATGGCATATCACACAAAAACTATTCAAATCTCCACATATCTCACAGGCTTCCTCTTTGGGGTAACTCACACCTGACACACTTATGCAACCTTCAAGATTTTAGGAAGACCTGGGAGATCTGCTGGGCCATGCTACTTTCCCACATCCCACATTTCCTATTACCAAAGACTTTAAGCTAAAAGCATCTAAAGAAATGCAACTAAACACACTTACGACAAATTATTCTTGCTCACTCCAGAGCCGATACTCTTTCCCCTTCCGTAAACTGTTTATTCGCCTGACCCCAAAAAAACTAGTATATAGTCTCTACCTGATCCTAATTACTATGGGCACCAAAACGTTCGTTCAGGCAAAAATCCATATCCAAGTACTGTCCTGAGATGAAGCTACGGATAACTGCATTAGCTTCCTAATCTCTGCTAGGAAAAGACTGATACAATTCAAAAATCACACACCCGTTATATATCAGTTCCAATCACAAGCTGCGGATTTCTTCCACATGAAATGGGAATGCCCGCTAAGCACGGTATACTACAGTGGTGCGATTTGTAGCCAATAATTTCGATTTCCTTTAGCCAACCCACAAATTTGCATCCTAGGGAGACTAAATGATCTTACTGTGTGCAGTTATAGTTACATAGTTAAATTGGGTTGAAAAAAGACAAAGTCCATCAAGTGCAACCCCTCCAAATGAAAACCCAGCATCCATACACACACCCCTCATCCTACTTTTACATAAATTCTATATATCCATACCTATACTAACTATAGAGTTTAGTATCACAATAGCCTTTGATATTATGTCTGTCCAAGAAATCATCCAAGCCATTGTTAAAGGCATTAACTGAATCAGCCATCACAACATCACCCGGCAGTGCATTCCACAACCTCACTGTCCTGACTGTGAAGAACCCCCTACGTTGCTTCAAATGAAAGTTTTTTTTTCTAGTCTAAAGGGGTGGCCTCTTATACAGTGATCCACTTTATGGGTAAAAATGAATCAGTTAATAGTGCTGCTCCAGCAGAATTCTCCACTGAAATCCATTTCTCAAAAGAGCAAACAGATTTTTTTTATATTCAATTCTGAAATTTGACATGGGGCTAGACATATTGTCAATTTCCCAGCTACCCCAAGTCATGATAAACTTCAATCACTCTTTACTGCAAGTTAGAGTGATATCACCCCCTCCCTTTTCTCCCCCAGCAGCCAAACAAAAGAACAATGGGAAGGTATCCAGATAGCAGCTCCCTAACACAAGATAACAGCTGCCTGGTAGATCTAAGAACAGCACTCAATAGTAAAAATCTATGTCCCACTGAGACACATTCAGTTACATTGAGAAGGAAAAACAGCAGCCTGCCAGAAAGCATTTCTCTCCTAAAGTGCAGGCACAAGTCACATGGCTGGGGGCAGCTGGGAAATTGACAAAATGTCTATATATTAAATATAAAAAAAATCTGTTTGCTCTTTTGAGAAATGGATTTCAGCGCAGAATTCTGCTGGAGCAGCACTATTAACTGATTAATTTTGATTTTTTTTTTCTCCCCATGACAGTATCCCTTTAAGCAAACAGCAGTTTTACCAGTGCAGGGCAACACTGCACTGGTAAATATTTTACCATTGCAGTGTTATATTTTCATTACTTTAAAACACTTATTTTGATGTTACTGTTCCTTTAAGGACTGGAGTCCAAAACTGCACTGCATACTCCAGATGAGGCCTCACCAGGGACCTATAACGAGGCATAATTATGTTTTCATCCCTTGAGTTGATGCCCTTTTTTATGCAAGACAGAACTTTATTTGCTTTAGTAGCTACAGAATGACACTGCCCAGAATAAGACAACTTGTTATCTACAAAAAACCCTAGATCCTTAAACAATTGGTTCAAGGAGAGCACTTCAAAGCAATATGCTTTGGAAAAGTATTTATTCACTGACTACCATACACAACATGTTTCGGGCCATTCGTGCCCTTTCTCAAGTGTCCCTAGATCCTTCTCATTTAAGGAAACTCCCAACACACTGCCATTTAGTGTATAACTTGCATTTATATTATTTTTGCCAAAGTGCATAACCTTGCATTTATCAACATTGAACCTCATTTTCCAGTTTGCTGACCAGTTTTCCAACTTAGACAAATCACTCTGCAAAGTGGCAGCATCCTGCATGGAACCTATAGTTCTGCACAATTTAGTATCATCTGCTATGCTAGAAAGATTACAATCTGTTATACTAGGCTAAAAAAGTATATTTTGCCACACTGAATGGAGGACTCCCTTAACACCATAGATGCCTGGATTCAATTGGTCAACCCCTATTATAAAATTGAACACAGAGTCCAGAGGAACAATAATATTTTAAAAGATCTGGGATCCGTGCTGTGAGTTGGACCCCTTCTTCCATTGACTGCAGTTACAATACTTAAACTATGATCCTGATACCACTAGTCATTGTGTAGGTAACCTGTAATGTAACATTCAAACCCTCTATTAAGCTCTTGTAACCATATATCTGTCTTATTCATTTTTCACTTGGTATTCAAATTTGTGTGTAAAAATCTCTCATTTTAATTTGTTATGAACCAAAACCAAATAAAAATTTGGCCAAAATACATACATTAGAACGCCGATTTTAAGGTTTCCTGGATTTTTAGTCAATTATTTTGGTCCTGTGCTCGTACACTGTTTGTTTCTTTTCTAAAAGCAACCACGTGGAAAACATAAAAGCAGGGTTCTACCGTATTTGCTATAAAATCAGAAATATTTAATTGACATTTACATTGCTGTTCATATAGCAAGTTATTTTTTTTAGTAAAAAATGCAGACAAACTAACTGCTTAGCCAAATAAAACAATTTACAGAATACCTATACTGTAAAGCTGAAGGTTCATTAAGGTTTAAATATGTCATAATATATTGATCAACTTATAACACTGTTTATTGGTCTTACCGTGTCCACCACAAAAACAGCTGATTTCCGCTGGGATGGGATAAACAGGCCGAAGAGAGCTTTGTGACCCTGAGAATTATGATACATATAGATGTGTCTGATGCTTCCTATGAAATAACAGAGCAAAACTATATTTAGTAAAGCTGCCCACGTACACTTAAAAACATTACTTATTTATGGGTATAGATACATTATGCAAACTGTAAAGTAAAAGTTGTCAATAGTTGATGCAGAAGACGCATCCCATTAAATATACAAATATATTTGTGCAAACGTCTAACTATACCTGTATTTATGTCTAAAGAACGACATAATATATGGCAGTCTTATCATATAAAATTGATCAGGGTCATGATACAAACACTTTGGGAACAAGAACATGAGGCCACAATGACAAATTCCAAAGAACTAATTCTTTTGCAGTGGCCACGGAACATTTATTATTCCAGCTTTCCATGAATCATTAATTTAAGATATAGGTAGAGCAACCTTTATCTTAATATTGGTATGTCAAAAAATGATTGATCCATCATTAAGTGCCAATAGTTTTATCTTAGTTTACCTCTTACTAGAGGGAATGCAAGCAATGGAACCAACTTCTTTATGTAATGTAATTAAACATGCTGCAAACACAGTGAAGTTTCACGGATGCAAAATGTAAATGGAGAGGAAGCTGGAAGATATTACCTGGCTCCAAGTAGCTATACTGAGCAAGAGACTTCATTTCTAAATGGTCTAAGTCAAAGGTGTCTGCTTCCCGTCCTGAAAGATGTCGCACCAGCTGCTTGTTCACCATGCAGACACAGCCAAGCTGACTTACTGCTCGCATAGTGAGAGGAACCTGAAGGCCAAGTTAATATTATGAGCAAAAGTAGCAGTACAAGAGATATTTTAAATTCATAATTTCAAATCCAAAATTAGATTAAACAGGCCATGTGAAAGAACAGTCCAAGGCATTATAAGCTGCTTAAAAATCTATTATGGGGCTAATGCTCTATAATTATAGAACACTATAAGGCTTTACAATTTTAGTATCTTAAAGATGTAGTTTTGATAACATACGATAAAACCCATACAACATACAACTAGTATGGCTCCTTCTTATACTTAACACAGACTGTAATAATAGGTGCACACTATTTTAGCATCATACCTGGGTTTCATACACCCCCTCAATATCGGGGGCAGACAGGTCTGCATTGATTTCATTGATGTGTTCTTGGTACATATCCTCTGGTACAGTATATTCATAAAGATGGTAGACTGGGTTAGACCGAGGTAGGATTCGATTTACCTAGAGCAGAGTTAATCAAGACTATTAATAGGCATAGAGAAATAAAGAAAACAAAGCAAAACCAGTTGCAAAATACAGACTAGATTGTCATGCTGATCAAAAACAACATCAATCATGCATTAAATGTATAGTCTTCTTAAAAAAAAAAACTAAAAAAAAGAAACCGTTCTAAAATGCAAGACAGTCGCTCACCTTGCGGTACACTGCTCCCTCTTCTGGTTTAGGGACGCGCTGGTTCACATAAAAAAGACGGGGAATGTTGAGCTTAATGCAGTGTAGGTCATTACCAATAACAGCCCACAGGCGGAAAAGCCCCGGTTGACTGCTCTCACCTATCTGCAAAGACACCAAATAGTACTGAGTTTTTATATCTACTTTATTTTTATACACACAAAAAAACACCAAATAAAAACACGCACTTGCACAATCTGCCATGGCATGTCTAGAATACTACGTGCAGTCCGTCTTAAAAAACTGCCAAGTCCAGCTGCCTGCGTTTCTCTTATCACTCCCCCTGCACCTGGTGCCACTTCTCCATCCTCCAGTCTTCGTTTTTTCTGTCGCTCTTTTCGCTGGCGTGCCTGAAGCTCCCACTTTTTCTTGTGATAACGAAGCCAGACTAGACGCTCTTCCTATGGGTTTAAAATGTTGGTCTATAATACCATTTCAGATTTTAAACATCCAAAAGTAACACATTGGTGCTTCTTTTAAGCATGTGGTAAAGACAGGACTGCTCACCTTTGTGGTACCTAGAGGAGGTGGCTGCCCCAAAACTTCCCGCCAAGACTGGGTAAGAGCCAGGTCTTGTGAGTCTCCCTGGCTCTCTTCAGCTGTTGGGACACGCTTTCTTTTGGTGCTTATTGGCACTGCTGGTTGCAGACGTTTGCCTACTCCAAAATCTTCCATGTCTGGAGTTTGTGAGGAATCTGGCTGCTGCATCTGGGCAGTGATCTACCCAAAATATAAACTCCAATATTAACATTTATGGCAAAGGTTTAATAATCACAGTTAAAACACTCGCCTATAAGAAAAATGAAGGCAAAAATGCTATCTGAGGCAACTAAAAGTCAGGGAATATATGCAAAATTAGCATACACAGAAAATATACGAGGGTCTATAAGGTGTTGCATTTTTATATTTGTTTTCATATTTTATATATGAAATAGTCCTGAAGTTCAACAGTTAAAATGTTTCCATCACAGTGTAAGGCTATTCAATAATAATCCATCAGAAAAATTCCATTGATGGAATTTTCATTATTTCATGGCATCACAGAGAAGAGGCTGCTACCTCTGATCGAATTATTGTATAAAAAAAAAAAAAAAAAAAAGGCAGATGAGCAAATCACAATAAAGGTTTAGGCAATGGCACACTGAGATTTATTGGCAGCCTCAAGAAGTTGCCTCAAGATGAAATTTCAGGCAATTTTTGAAGACTGAAGCAACACATCGGTTTTACCACCAGTGATTCACATTATTGCCGGTGGGAAAGCTTTTACAAGTTATTAGTTGCCCAAAAAGCAGAGGTTTATCGCTGGCGATTAGTCTCCTGGTGTGCCATTGCCCTAAATAAGAGATTATTTAGGGATTTCTGCTATGAAGCCACTAGGAGCTGATGGCACTTCCTAAGGTCATCACTAGGATTAAACAAAATCATGATTGAACAAATACCTATATGAAACACACACACACATATATATATGGTCATGAAACTCCTCGGTAACTTATAATATTCTTATATTTTACAAGAGGGGGTACTTTGTTCACTATATATATTTACTTTTTCTAGAATATGGAATACAAACAATGTATATAGAAGATTTGCAGCAGTTACCCTTGTTTTTCTGCTTAATAACCAACAATATAATATGATAAAGATGCCACATTTTAAGAATGCTTTAGCAACATTCTAAATCATCTTAACAAAAATATCTTAACAGAAGTAGCAGATTCTGGAACAAAGCAAATAACTAGCAAGAAAGAATATATAAATTTCAAACACTTAATCCTACCCAACCAAGCTCAACATTTATATATGTGATTTAACTATTTGCGCTATAAACAGCCAAGTACCTGTCTTTTGCCTTCACTGGTGAACAGCTCATTTATACGTTTCTGTTTGTAGATGTCGTTTTTTTCAAGCAGCTTTTTATGAAGCCAGTCTGGATGACGTACACGAGGAACAGGATTCTTCACCTAAAGACAACACAACAAAGGATGTGCCATACCAAGATTTAACAGTTAATGCTTCCCTCTACCAGTTGCAAACCTTACGAACAAAATAGATAATTATAACTGCATATGTATATACAAAGCACTTGGGCCTTTGCTTTGTGCCTTATGAGTTCAGATACATAAGATTCAACACAAAAGTTGTCAGTCTGGATTAAAACACAGATCAAAAAGATATGGCAAGTTCCAATTTTGGAAGCTCTTTATAGGTTATTATTCCTCTGAAAACGGCAATTCTAGCCAAAATAATTTTTACGATTTAGTTGTCTTTTAAAAGGGGTTGTTCACCTTCCCAAGCTTTTTTCAGTTCAGTTGTTTTCAGGTTGTTCCCTAAAAATAAAGACTTTTTTCAAATACTTTCCATTATTTATTTGTTACCGTTTTTTCAAAATCGAAGTTTAATGTCCCCATTTCTGGTTACAATTTGCTACATTTAGTTGATACATTTCAGTATCTCTGGAGTGTTGGCAACTATTGTATCAATTCTTACAACTGCCTGTAATGAAGCTCAGGGATTCTGCTCAGCAGCAACAGAGAAGAAAAGTATCAACGAAAGTTTCAATTTAGAACAGTTTAGAGGGTTGGGGACCCACCCGACCCACCCTTGCAGAGCTGCTTTAGATGATGAAACATGACACTTTACACTTCAATATTAGAAAAAAAATTGGTCACACATAGAAAATAGAAAGTAATTGGAAAAAGTCTTTATTTCAGGTAAACAACTAGGTGTTTGAAGGTGAACAACCTCTTTAACATGCAGTTGTGTTTTGTTTTTTACTTTGTAAGCAGGTTTGTAAGCATAACTGTATATGGACATTAGTCTGTGTGTCTTATAGAGGCAATGTCCCCATCATACCTGCTGCAGGGCTGCTGGGATGGTAATGATCTTCTGGATTGCACTGCCCAATCTCTCAATGTAATAATCCCAGTCTAGAATCTGAAGGGTGAAAAGAGAGTTCTAGCTACAAATAAACCACAGATATGAATATTTAAAGAACAAATCAAATGGACGAAGTACTTACAGAGCGTATATCCAGGTCCTGCAATGAAGGATTTTTCAGCCATTTTCGCAAGTAGTGCCTCTTTACGCCCACTTCAGCCTGAAATATTGCCAGGGGAATGGCTCTGCGAAAGGACAATGCATCTTAAATGCACTGGGATACAACTTTTTTTCCCTAACATAAGTGACAGGACCAGGATGCCCACTATAGTGACGTGGAAATTTGTACCAAAGCATAATAGTGGAAATGGAAAAAAAACAAATGGGGTATAACTGAAGGCACAACATTTGCAGTAGAAAAACTTTCCTGAAGTTCACATGGTGTATACAGTAGGACCAAACAGAATTACCAGACCAGTGTCTGCCAAATGAACCCAAAGTTTTTAACACCGAATACACAAAACCCATTTTCTTTAAAATTTGTCTTGAAGGACATAGGAATAAATGAAAACTATCAAAGCATGGCACCCCATAAAAATATAAAGCAGGATGCTCACTGTAGGGGGGCTGCCGATTAAGACCCCATAGTATTACAGTCACAAAGACAGTGGAGCAGGCCACTCAAAAGGAAAACAAGCCAACACAATTAGGAAAAGAAAAAGCCCAAATTGTTAAATAAGTGCCCTGTTATCCTTTTTATGATCACATCTTATCCCGGGAGGGCATTGCCTGGCCCTCATGGGTCGTAAGTTCTGCCTTAACAGAGGTTTTCTCTGAATGGTAGGTTCTTCAAGTGAATTTGTAATCAGATGATCAGCTGCATTCGAATTTTGACATACTAGGGAGCCAATCAATTGTTTCACAACAATGTAGGTCTTTAAGGTATTCACATTTATGCATTCTACCATGCTGCACAAAATACATTATTTGTAAGGATTTTTAGGTAAAAACTGTGACACAAAGTTCTTTTTACCTGTAAAAGATCATAGGAAAAGGGAAAAGAACATCAAGAATGAAAATGCCCTAAAACATCCATCAATGACATCCAAGATGTACCATAGAAATTGCAGTATTCCTTCTAGCTACCAAACTAAAAACACCAATGTATGCAGGAAGATTGACGTTTTCTAACCTCTCTGTGACTGGGGAGCCTTCAGGTTTGCGAGAGATGACATAGCGACAGCTTAGACCAGCATCCTTGACCATCTGGTCTCCCAGAAACTCAGCAAGTCTTTTAGCAGTACTGATGGAAGTAGATTTCTGCTCTCCATAATCTTCCAGTCGTCGGGACATGGAGCGATTTTCTGAGATTAGCTCAAATAACTCAGCATCTGGCATATTGGCTGCCTACAAGTAAAACAAGCACGGGTTACTGTGGCCATTTAATCCTTCTTGGCTCCTAGTCAAAGATGCTGCAGCCATTTTCCTTCCCAGATCAACATGAAACCAGTCTTTTTTAAGTAGAAAAGACATAGATCAGGTTCCTTAAACACCCTTTGCCCTAGATCTGTGAGACAATATATAAACACCATAGGAAAAAAAATTGTGATTTTGCAAACGTTTAGCGCTGCTCGCAATGTAAAACCATTCACTGGTGAGTATTACATCGCAAAGCAAAATCCAACTGCTCTGGATTTTCTTAAAATATTTCGCTGCAAAATACGCTTTCCAATTACAAAATGTTATTATATACACTGCAAATGTTTGCAAAAGCCATTTGATCACAAACTTTGTGAGGAAGTCGTTGAGGTCTGTAATCAAAAAGGACGCAAGCACGGTCGCTAACATTCGAATGGTTTTTGCTAAGTTACATTTAGCTTACTCTCAGAGTTCACCCTCTAGCTAAAAAAAAAAAGTATGTAGTATGTTAGCACAGCTCTCCTCTTACACAAGGGTAATGCAATCAAATGTGCCAAAATTGGGGGGGGTTTTTTTGGGTGTGTCCAGCTTGATATACCACCCTGCCATCAATATTGTAATGGTCTAAGAGCACAAACACGGTCGAAATCCAAAAATACAACAAGCTTTAGTTGCCGATACACAAAATGTTATAATTCTTATCAAAACCACATCTAACCACCCTCACCTTGCTGTATAGGACATCTAGCCAGTAATCTGCCACCTTTGCCACAGATGCATAAACCTCTTCAAGGGTACTACCCTTTAGGAAAGCCTCAAACACAGAAGACTGGAAGATCTTGATCAGCTGCAGCTCTCCTCTTCGCTTAACCTCAAATCCTTTAAGCTCAGCAAGTGATCCATCCTCATTAAACACAGCATACCTATAAACAGAAGTGGTTAGTTGTAGGTATATGCATGAAATTATTTTCCATACAACCAGGGATCAGCATTCTTTGGCACTCCAGTTGTTACAAGACCACAACTCTCAGAATACAATTGCCAACTCAGCAGGAAAAGCAATGAAGCAAATTCTACTTATGCAACTAGCGGACAACTAAAGACACTGTACAATCCCACCTTTTCTTTAGCTTTTTCCCCTCCTCCTTGGAAGCTGGAAGGATCATGGCCAGATAAGGGCCATCTACTTCAAAGAAGATACTATTCTCAGATCGTGTTACATAAGTGAGGGTGGCTGGGTCACTCAGCTCTTGGTACTGGTGGTTTGTAAAACCCTCCTGGGGATGACAACACAGATAAAAGTCACAAAAATAGTGGGTGTATTGGGGGGGGGTGTCAATCCTAAAAACACACACACAGTTTTGTTCACATTAGTGATTTTGTAGCAGCTACAAAAACAGGCATGTTTTGACATTTTCGTCTGGTCAAATTTAATTTCACCAACAAAACTGAGGCAGCTCATCTGAAAACAAATTTTTTAATTTTTCCTAAAACATTCCTAGAAATAGACAAGACACAAGATATGCCAGCGGATTTATTGCTCCTGGATTTGCTACTGCCCACCCCCTCTTGTAAATATATTGACAGATACAGCAACAGCCCTACAGCTTACACATAGGATGGATTTTAAAGCAGAAACGCTAAACTATGCATTTGCATTCTGAAATCCACCACATGCATGCACTGATCAAAGCAGTACCTGTCAATGTACACAGAATTGGGGGTGGATGGGAGTAGATCTGCGTTTCTCCGTTGGTGTAGGCATGATCAGAAGAAAATGAAGCTTCTGTTGCTATATATATATAACAATATAACAATTTATAAAGACTGTAATCTGTCTTGTACAACTGCTTCAGGGAAAAATGAGTGAGGGAAATACAAACAAATTCATTTTAGAGAAATGAAAAAATAAAATATAAAACAAATAAAAAAAATGTGATACACGGAAAACAATATGTTTTCTGAAGATGACCTGTACTTTTGAATAACTATGCCAGCTGTATAAAGTGTCAACACTGCCATCTGCTGTTTTTAGATATTTTTCTGTAGCCCTCTCACCTTCACCAGAATGTTTAGCATGGCCCCTGGGTACGTTATGGTTACTTTAGGCTTTTTGGCATTTGTTGATTTGATTACAAAGTTTTCAGGAAAACTATTTGGAAGAACACACCAAATCCCATCCGTATCTAGTTCAAGTGGTCTCCTGAGGAATTAAAAAAACAAAAAACAAAAGTTACTTTGAAAATTAGTACAAACGCTAGACATTTATATAAAGCTACAGACTTTATAAATGTAGTGCCTATAAAAAGTATTCATGCCTTTGGAAGTTAAGTTTTATTGTCATAGAAAATTGAATCACAGTATATTTGATTTTTCTTATTCTGACATCTACACAAAGACTTTCTGCAAAGTGATTCTTTACTTTGAAATCTGTGGTGGAAACTTCATTAAGTGGATACACCTTCTATACATAACCCAATGGGCCTGAATACTTGTCAATGACACCCTACCACACAGGTTCCACCTAGAAAGGGGCACCGGACAGGGAAGACCGTTATTAACCGTTAAATCTGTTTCTCTGTAGTCAAAAGGGGGACACATTGATCAATGGAGTTAAGCTCCACCCTCCAGGAGGCATGAGTATGAATAATAATTGATTAAGGGGCGTACCATACTTGGCTTAACCCCGCACACAGTGCTCAACATTCAGTTTGTCCCAAAGAACTCTAACAAGAATCTAACTGAAATATAACTATGACAGAATGAAAGACAGGGATTATCCCGGACACGTCATCTGGTCAACGGCTAGTCCTAGGACGGAAGCCCTGTGTCTCCCTTTCGACTACAGAGTGAGAAACAGATTTAACAGCGAGTATCAAAAAATCCTGTTGAAATAACTTCTTCTGCTATCCCTTTCTTTCGCCAGATGGATGCCTCAAGAGCCATCTCAAGAGCCATCCCATCAAAGCGAACAGGCTGGTATTGGGGTGCGTCACTGGACCCGGAGTGAGAAGATCTGGTCTGCATTTTAGTTGTATTCGCTGATCTATCGACATCTCCTGCATATCCGAGAACTCTTCAAGGCCAATCGGGAGCTACCGAAATTACTGATTGTCTGATCTTCTTGAGGACCCGAGGCAAAAATCGGAAGAGGGGGAAAGAGATATATATATATATATATATATATATATATATTCTTCCTTGAGAAAGGTCCCAAGAGGGACCGAAACTTGTTTGGTTGTTTGAGATCTAACACTTGTCTGAAGGACTTGTCCTTCTTTGGTACTATGAACAGATTGGAGTAGAACCCAGAGAATCTCGGCCATGGCACTTTTACAATTACTACGGTGTATTCCATTTTGGAAATGCAATGCAGAAAAGCTTGGACAAGAAAAATTTTCAGGGGGGTAGGTTTTTAGAGTCAAGGTGATAGCCTTCTGTGACGATTTTGTTGACCCATGCATCTGAGGAGTAATGGGTCCACAATTCCAGGAATCGTAACTTGCCCCCTATCTGCTCTAGCGATTCCAGAAGGAATGCCCCGTCAGGTAGAGGTAGACTTGTCTCCTGCGGGCTTGTTGAAGGTTGTTTGTCTTCCATGGGTTACGACCCTTTTCGTTGACGCCAATGGGTCAGTGAGTCGGTGGTGGTGGCAGGTGAGCCGAGGGGACGGGGGTGGTTTACAGACAGTGCCACAATAGCAAGGATGGCCATTGAGGGAGACCGAGTTACATACTTGGTATTCACAACGGCCAGACCCTCTGCTGACCCAATGAAAGCAGGTACTGTCTGGGTGGTAGGTATAGCTGTTAGGCTAGAAAGTGACCCGTTCCCTGTGTCCCCCCTAAGACGACAAAAATGTAGATCTTAACCTTATGCCCATAACTGACAATATGTCAAGGAAAATTAAAGCCTAGGATATGCTCCCTTTGACGATCTGGGCAGGATTAACCTTCTAAAGATGATCACTCTCCCCAAATATTTGTATATATTACAAAACTCTCATGTCCACATTCCTAAAGCCACATTTACACAAAATACCCACTGAGGTACGACTGTTAAGACATTAGGTTATACAAAACAAACATGACTGACAATGTTTTTACATGCATGAAAAGCCATCAGAAAATGCTTCTCATCTGCTGTATAATTCTGGTTTCTTACCCAATCTGTTCTACCAGTTCTCGGGCTTGTGTGATGATGTTGGCTCCAGTGTAGCACACAATACCGGCCATCTCCATGGAATACCAACGGGCTCTGTAGTGGAAAATTGGCATTACAAATGTGTTTCAGAACTCAAGACAGCCCTTCCTTATCATATTACCACAAGTGAATAACTAATTGGTGCTCAGTCTTAATGCAAACATCTTGCATGACAGACATTTAAAAAAAAAAAAAAAAAAGAATGTTTTGTTTACAATTAGACTTATTTCTTCAGTTCCCAGATATTGTAGGGCACTTATAACCAAGAGTGAGATGAATGAGCCAGTGTTAAAAGGGGATTTTCACTCAAAAACTTGTTCATAACAAAATGAATTCTAAGCAGAATTGCAATGTAACCGTTGTACATCTATTTGTGGATGCAACTTAAAAGATTCTCTGTTTTTATATTAAAGGGGTGGTTCACCTGTCAGTTGACTTTTAGCATGTTATAGAAAGGCCAATACTAAGCAACATTTTTATAGCTTTTTTTAATTATTTTCCCTTTTCTTCTGACTCTTTCCAGCTTTTAAATGGGGGTCACGGACATCTAAAAAAACAAAAGTTCTCTAAGGCTACAAATCTATTATTATGGCTACCTTTTATTACTCATTTTTATTCTCATCATAATTCAGTCTTTTTTTTTAAAATATCAGTACATGGTTGCGGAGGAAAGTTGGACCTTCGCAACCAGATCAAATTGCAAAAGGGTGAGATGTTGAATAAAAAGATATAACAAATAAAAAATGAAAACCAATTGCAGATTGTCTCAGAATCTCATTCTGTATATCATAGATAGTTCTCTCAAAGTTCAACAACCCGTTTAAGCATTGCTGTTCTAACTCCTGAAACAATGTAGCAGAAGGCAGCTGATAAACAGACCAGTAGGAGAATGGACATCTGACACATTGTATTATGTGTCAGCACCAGAGAACAGAAAGATTACTATTTTCAATTTCAATTATATTTTTCAATCAAAACCCACTGTATTTTTAAATGTATTTAATGTATACTGGAAAGTTGCATTGTATTACATTTATTCTTTTCATTTTATTCAACAGTTTTTGGATGGAGATTCTCTTTAACAAACAGGGATTTAGACACTTTTTACTTTTATCAGTGCAACAGATTTATTAATTAGTCTACATTTTGGTAATTTCGATTGCATACATTATTTAGTTATTATACGTCATGAAATACAGTGCTACTATGAGCAATTTCGGAAAAATTGATAAGTATTCAATTTCCACTTACCCTTTGCGCATAACATATCCATAGAAGGAATTCAGAATGCACTTGTGAGCCAGCTGCAGAGATTCATAAAGAATCTCCATGTTCTTACATCTCTTAATTTCAGCAGCATCTCCACTTTCACTTGCAGAAGATAACTTTTTTTTCCATACCTAAATAGACCCCCCCCAAAAAAAAAAGCATACTGAATGAGGAATGCAAAGATAATGCAACCAACTACTGGCTTGGCCACATCTTTGTATGCAGTAGATGGACTTAAAAAAGTTCACAAAGGGGTAAGCAAATTAAAGAAATGCTTGAGGGTTTGGCATTATTCTAAAAGGCTTCCACTGCCATGAGACAGGATGTTAAAAAGACCAACTCCTTCCCTTACAGCTATTGGGGAACTAGTCCAGGTTCTTTGACCAGTAGCCCTTGTCCCAGGGCCTGACCCAGAGACTACAACGAAAGAGAATACTTTCTAAGGATGCTCCCTACGTGGGATTGCTCTGCTAAGGTTCCCCTTCTATTCCAAAGGACTCTAGGAGCAGGCCAGCAGCAATACTCCTAAGCAAAAATGCTTATACTTTTATATATAAATCTGCATTTTTAGTTATTTTGTGTTCATTAAGAAGTATACACAGAAACAAGTATTATATATAAAAAAAAAAAAAAGGTCAGAGCTCAATGTCTGAAGTTGTACAGCAGATTATAGTAAGAATATACCTTGTGCAGCCCTTTGAACTCATATCTACGATCTCGAAAAGCTCGCACAGTGTCCACATAGAAGGAATTCTCCCTTTGACAGATGGTTGTGACTTTCTCCTCTAGCCTTGTTACATGTATCTTTTTATATGCTTTGCGGCAGTAATCTTTGATGAAAAAGTAAACAGCATAGTAAGACAAAGTAAAATGTGAACAAACTATTAAATGATCAACAGTAGCTTTGCTCAAAATTAAAAACAATAGACATCTGTAAGTCTGTGTGTATTTTATAGCACTACTGGGATACGAAGGGCTGAACATTTTTACAAAGTGGTTTTAGACATGATAGGATGGAGGTTCCAGCCTCACATAGCTTAGTCGAAAGTCTTTATCACTGCAATTCATGCAATGTTGCAGAAATGTTCTAAACAAAACTTTAATGCAGACTTAAAAACACTCACCTGCTAAACGTTTTTTCTCATACTTTGCTTGCTCCTCCCGTGTTAATTCATGAAAAGCTCGTGGAGGTTTCCCAGGAAAAAGAGGCGGAAATTTCTCAGACTCAAGCTGCTGTTGTATGCGATGATATTCACTGCGGCTGGCAGGCACTAAGGAGTTAAAGGATATTTCATTGCAATATAAAAATTGTAGCACTATATTGCAACAAATTGTACCCAGAGAGCAAACAAAGTAGATCAAGACTTTATCATAGTGCCTTTATTGCAGCAAGTTTTAGCTTAATAAGTCTTCTTCAGGTGCACTACTTGTAGTACTGCAATAAAGTCACTATGATAAATTCTTAAAGGAGAAGGAAAGCCCCAGGGCGCAAAACCCCTCCCCCCCTCCCCTGTGTTGCCCCCCCTCCCTCCTCCCCCTGGCCTACCTGTCCCCCTGGGCAAATGCCCCTAACTTGTTACTCACCCCTCTGCGCAGGTCCTGTCCACGGAGTTCACAGTCGCCATCTTCTCCCACGCGCGTCTTCTTCCTGCTCTGACCGGCGTCTTCTGGCGCATGCGCAGTAGGAACAGGTACCGGTACAGCTCTATTGCGCATGCGCCGAATGTCACGAAGTGAAATCGGAAAACTTCGTGACATTCGGCGCATGCGCAGTAGAGCTGTACCGGTACCTGTTCCTACTGCGCATGCGCCAGAAGACGCCGGTCAGAGCAGGAAGAAGACGCGCGTGGGAGAAGATGGCGACTGTGAACTCCGTGGACAGGACCTGCGCAGAGGGGTGAGTAACAAGTTAGGGGCATTTGCCCAGGGGGACAGGTAGGCCAGGGGGGGGGGAGGGGTTTTGCGCCCTGGGGCTTTCCTTCTCCTTTAAGCTAATTTGTTTGCTAGCTTGTTTGTTAAAGGGATCCTGTCATCGGAAAACATGTTTTTTTCAAAACGCATCAGTTAATAGTGCTACTCCAGCAGACTTCTGCACTGAAATCCATTTCTCAAAAGAGCAAACAGATTTTTTTATATTCAATTGTGAAATCTGACATGGGGCTAGACATTTTGTCAATTTCCCAGCTGCCTCTGGTCATGTGACTTGTGCCTGCACTTTAGGAGAGAAATGCTTTCTGGCAGGCTGCTGTTTTTCCTTCTCAATGTAACTGAATGTGTCTCAGTGGGACATGGGTTTTTACTATTGAGTGTTGTTCTTAGATCTACCAGGCTCTGTTATGTTAGGGAGCTGTTATCTGGTTACCTTCCCATTGTTCTTTTGTTTGGCTGCTGGGGGGAAAAGGGAGGGGGTGATATCACTCCAACTTGCAGTAAAGCAGTAAAGAGTGATTGAAGTTTATCAGTGCGCAAGTCGCATGACTTGGGGCAGCTGGGAAATTGTGGGAAATATTGTCTAGCCCCATGTCAGATTTCAAAATTGAATATAAAAAAAAAATCTGTTTGCTCTTTTGAGAAATGGATTTCAGTGCAGAATTCTGCTGGAGCAGCACTATTACCTGATTCATTTTGAAAATTTTTTTCCCATGACAGTATCCCTTTAAGCTACTTGCAATATTTGCAAGTCTAACAACTCATAATGGACTGTTAACTGTTGAGAAGCATACATAAAGTAGAAAGACTACTCTATTTGCAAGCGCCATTTTAATGTAAATTAATCCGAATGAATTGCCATGAAATGATTTCTGTTTTTAAGTGCAGAATTTAAGCTTTTTAATTAAGCTGCCCACCGGATTCAATTATTATTTATTTTTTTTAACAGTATTTTCTCAATTCAAGCGAGAAAAGTAGACCACTTAGTATACAAGTAGGGTTGCCACCTAGCCGGTATTTTACCAGCCTTGCCGGTATACATGATGCTCAATGCCAATGTTATTAATAGGAAAATACATCAAGAATATAGGAAGGCCGGTATTTTTTTCAGGAAAAGGTGGCAACCCTATATACAAGCGAGCAAACAGTGAATTGGCAATTTGTACACATGTACATGTGACAAAAGTGAATTACACTCTACACTCATATGTGTGATATAGATTGTGCTGAACCAGCGCTGTAAAGACAGTGTAGGTAGGCAAATTAAGATTGTCGTAAGACAATTTAACAATGGATGCTTAGGTAAAACAAACTTCAAACCGAGCCAATAACATCACAGAAGCTAACGAAAAGAAAGTAGATTGTAAAACAATGCATTCACCTTTTAATACTTACATTACACGAGAGGCCTTGCAACTGGCACTTAAAGGAGAATTCAACCCTTTAACAAAAAAACTCCGCACCCCCCACCCCATGTAGACCCCCCTCCCTCCAGCCTAACTGCCCCATACTTTATACTTACAGCATACAGATTCTGGCATAGGAGTTCCACGCAACAATGTTTCAGACCTTCGCGTCTTCTTCCGGCACTTCTGCAATTTTCATGAGTTTCGGCGCATGCGCAGCTGTCGCAAACCAGGAAACTGCGCATGCGCTGACATGCTGATCTCCCACTCAGCTTGCCGGAGACCCTGAAGATGGCTGCGTGAAACACTGATGCAGAATCTGCACCGAGGGGTAAGTATAAAGTATGGGGCATTTCCCCGGAGGGGGGAGGAGGGTCTACGTGGGGTGGGGGCATAGGGTTTTTTGTTGAAGGGTTGAATTCTCCTTTAAAAGCACCCATAGTGAACACATTTTGTAAGTAAAAATTATCACAAACTGTGATTAATTGCAAATTTTAATGTGATGTGATACATGACTTACTGCACTCTCCTCTCCATTGCCAAGTCATCTGTCGCTGACAAGCAGCACCGGGTTTATTGAAGTCACAAGCAGCACAAGTCACTTCATCCACCATGGCAGAGGGCTGTAGAATAGCAAACATTTTATGTGGAGTGGCAGACAAAATAGTTATACTGAATGACTGTAATAAAGGCATTTACAACAGAAGAGTACTAGTACTTTTTTTCTCTGTGACAAGATGATATGCTTATCACATTGCTCAGGTTATGCAAGTGTCATAACCCTGTGTCATATCCCTGCATGAACTACATTTCAGTCTCAACCCCCCCCCCCCCCAGTTATCTCCCTTGAGATCTGCCTGATGGGTGTCAAAGACCCATGTTTGAACCCTCCTATATTACACACAAAAAGGGATAGTCAAGAAGTGGTTGTCTAACACATCACCAACCCTTAAGGAATGGAGGGAAACGGTAGCACCAGTACTACCTCTTATTACACTTACCTACTGGTATAGAGGCTGCCCCAAAAGTATGAAAATATGCGTAGAGGCTTCCCACATTTGCCAGATAAGGTACCAGAGGCCATGAAAACCCAACAACCACACACTGAGTTTAGCATGTGGTTAAACTGTGAGTGTGACTTTACCTCGACCCCAGATTCAGGCTTATTTGACGTATGTACCAAGCTAATCAATCTGTACTTCATATCTTCCCAGTTTTTGTTTTTACTTAATTGTTTAAATTAAAAAATTGTCATAACACAACTGACAAATGGAATCTTGTATTTTGGCTCACAAAATCACATGCACAACGAGTTGTGACCAAGAGGCACCCACCCACTGCCCTTGTGGAGGGAGCACGGACGCTGCATGGTGGAGACTTTCCCTTGGCCATAGGCTTGTGTGATCGTTTGTTTGATCCATCTTACAATGGTAGTCTTAAAGGCTGTATGGCCCTTACGAGGTCCAGATGGTAGAATGAAGAGCGATTGAGTTCGACGGAAGGGCTTTGACCTCTCCAGGTACCACTGGAGTGCGAACTACATCTAGTGTTTTACACCACCTTCCAGGTGCCATGTGTCAGAAATTGAACTCAGCGGTTCGAATGGAGAGTCCAACAAGGCTTCGAGTACCAGATTAAGGTCCCAGCCTGCAACTGGTGGCCAGAAAGGAGGTTTTACATGAGCCACTACCTGAAGGAATGTGCGCATCATGTCCTCTTCTGACAACCGGTGCCGGAGAAGAATGGACAATGCAGATACCTGTACCTTCAAGGAACGGAGTTTAAGTCAAAACTGCAGGCCCCGCTGTAGGAATGATAGAACTCAGAGTTCTAGATCCGATTCTTCACACCATTTAAGGTACGAGTGCCATACTCTGTGATATGGATGATGAAGGTTTGCATTCCTTGAGCATACTTGCAATAACCTCTTCGACAAATGGATGCCTCAACAGCCATCCCGTCAAAGCGAACAGACCAGGGTTGGAGTGAACTACTGACCCTTGATGAAGGAGGTCTGGTCTGTATTCTAGGTGACTGACATTCCCTGCAGGTCCGAGAACCATGTCCTGCGAGGCCAATAAGGAACTACTACAATTACTGTAGCAATCGATTGTCTGATCTTCTTCAGGACTCGGGCAGCATTGGAAGTGGTGGGAAATGTACGCTAGATCGAACGTCAAACACAGAGTCATGGCATCCGCCCCTGCCATTGGGTTTCGGTAACAAGCGAAAAATTGTGAAACCTTTCTATGGTTCTGGATGCCATTAGGACTATCTGTGGCTGCCCCCACTGATTCACCAGCTCTGTGAACATCTCTGAGTGAAGCTCCCATAAGCCTGGAACTAGCTGGTTTCAGCTGAGAAAGTCTGCCTTGATAATGAACACCTCCGATATAGGAATGTTGGCCTTTACACAGGCCAGGATTTGCAGAGCTTCCGTCAGTGCTGCTCTGCTGCGTGTACCTCCCTGCCAATTTATGTAGGCCACGGCTGTTGCATTGTTGCTCTGAACTCACACTGGCTTTTCCTGCAGATTGGAAGTCTGGACTCCTCGGGAGACCAGAGACCTTAGATAGTTGTAGATAGTTCATTCCATGCCGCTCCCCAGCCCTGTAGGCTGGTATTTGTTGATAGCCCATTCCAAACAGGCATGCCCAGGATTGTCCTGTGAACAGGCTGCTTGGTCGTAACCACCACTGAAGAGCCTCCCTCGTTGCTCGAGAGAGGGTGAATACTCGAGAGGTTGGTCCCCCTTTCCATGCCGATAGGATATTCGATTGGATAGGACTTAATGAATCTGTGCAAACGGGACCGCCTCGAGACCATCAGCCCAAGCACCTTCATCTCCATGAGAATAGTTGGATTCTGCAGGGAGAGTAGAGAGTGGATCTGATCTGATTTTGGACTGTTTGTCTTGTGTGAGTTTCACCAGTTGTGTGGTGGTGTTGAACTCTAGGCGCAGGAATATCATCTGGTGACTGGGTTGTATATTGGACTTCTTCCAGTTAATGATCCAGCCAAATTGTTTAGTCTGGTCGCCTGTTCCAGATCCTTCGTGGCCCTGTCTTCAGACATAGCCTTCAGGAGAAGATCATCCAGATATGGTGTGACGGATATGCTTTGCAGCCGCAATGTTGCCGATGTTACTGCCATCAGTTTGGTGAACACTCTGGGGGCTGATGAGAGTCCGAGAAAAAGCACCACGAACGGATAGTGCCGGTTCGCAAACGCAAATCTAAGGTACCGGTGGTGAGGCAGCCTCCGGCTGAGTCGGATTTGTCCGCTGTGGGTTTGTTGGACTTACAAAATGTGCGACCCTTGTCACTAGTCTTGAAGGCGAAAGTTAAAGCGCTGTGGTGGACTGTTTAGTCTTTTGTAGCATCCGCTTTGTCCTCGAAAAAAAATGTACCCCGTCTACCGGTTCCTGAAGATCTGTTCCTAGTCTGGGGAAAAAAAGGGACTCCCCCCCCCCCCGGAAATAATAATCTCGAATTCTTCGCCGATTAACTTGTTCCCTTTGAATGGGAGCAAAGTTAGAGATTTCTCTGAACGTAGGTCTGCCGACAAGCTCTTGAGGTATAAACTCCTGCGTGCCGCTACAGACAGTGCAGAGGTGCGAGCAGTGATTTAAGTGGTGTCTAAGGTGGAATCACATAGATAAGCCAATGCTTCAGTGATTGTCTGAGCAGTTGAAAGGAAGTCTACTTTAGGTATTCCTTCCTGTATATCTTTGATTAGTGATTCTGCCCAGGCATGAATGGCCCTGGATAACCATGAGGAAGCCAGGCTTGAACGCAGTGCTGACTGAGTAAATGGCTCTTAAAATCCCTCCAGACGTCTGACGGATCTTTGAAGGCTGCCACATCCATTACTGGCAGAGTGGTAGACTTGGAGAGTCTAGAGACCGGGGCATCAACATCTGGGCGATTTGACCAGGGGATAGGACTTAGAAAATTTATTTGTAGCTTGGAATTTCCATTCTGGGGTGTTCCACTCTTGCTGTATTATTTTGATTAATTGTTCGTGCAATGGAAAACAAGTCGTAGTTTTGTGTTGTCTCTTGAACAACCCCGAACTTTCGACTAGCTTGTTGAATGTTTGCGTGATATTGAGTATCCGAAGTAACTCTTTAAAATTGCAGTCAAATCATGTTGGTTATCTCAGCCCCTGGTCTCCTCCTGAAAGTCTTCCTCCTCCCCTGAAGACACATCAGATGGTGGGAGTTCACCTTCTGACTGGAAAGGAGCTTGATCAGCGCATGATCTGTCCTTAGCATCGTCTGACATTTTTCGCTTGCCGCTTCACTTGTGGCCGAGCTTAACCAAGGCCTTTCCTGAATGTTATGCTATGGTAGGTAACCCTTGCAATAATGCTAAAGATTGTGAAAGTTGAATTGCCCAGAGAAGAGCTTGGGGCTCTGCTACTTTGATGCCTCAGATCCTGAGACCTGCCCTCTAACGGAATTTTCATTGCTGCCGGCGCAGGGTTGCCATCCTGGGGTAGAATTTGACTCCTGCCCCGCAAAGCAGAACACCCTAACCCCCCCCCCTGGAATTTCAGACTGGCACTTTGAACAGGAAAGTAAGTCACCTGTGCTGTAGCGGGCTCCTTTGCCCCCCACCAGGGAGACTAGCCCCCCTGATCTACCTTCTGCCATTGGAAACACCGTGGGCATGCACGGTGTTCTGGGTTGAGACAGGTACAGACCAGGAAGTGAGTACAGCTAAGTACTGGTGGTAGGGGGTATGTCTGTAGAGAGTGCTGCCCTTGTCCTGAAGCTCTGCAGCTGTGGAGTGTGTTAGCCCACGCTACTGCCCGGAGTGTGCTAGAAAATGGCTGCTTGGAACACACCTGCGTTCCACCAAACGCGTCTCCTCGATAATGGTGATAGCCATGCTCTTCCTGCTAAGATAGCAAGGGGAATGCTGTGCTAGGGTCGGGTGCAGGAGTTGCAGTGGAGGGAAGACCCAGCGGCCTTCTCAGTGGAGCTGGGGGACTTAGTTGGCATGTGGCTAGGACTAGACTGCTCTGAAGCAGGTGGTAAGTGCATGCGGCAGATTCTGGCTACCGGTAGAGCTCTGATCCACCTACCCTATGCGGTTTTCGCACCAGGCAGACCTTCTACCACTAATAGAAGGCGGGGACATCTGGGTGGTCGATATAGCCTCTCGGGCTAGCAATGAACCCGGTGGATTCCTTCTTGATGGGAGTGAACCTTGTAGGAGACAGGTAGCCCTGCTCCTGGTATCACTCCGAATGTCAGTAAAGTTACCGAAAATGGTCTTCCCTGTGGGGAAAAAAGGAACTTTCCTGTAATCTGTCCTCCAGGAAGCAGGACACTTAGAAAACTGAGTGGTATAGTACAGTGTATGGGGTTTAAGCATGCGTGGCATGCCCCTTAATTGTTATTCAAATGTCTTGCCTCTTGGAGGGGTGGAGCTCAACCCCGTAGGTCCCCGTGTCCCCCTTAAGACGACAGAGAAAAAGGCCTTTCACTAACCTGAAGTCGGTTGGTGAGAATAATATTGGGGTACATTGCCCCCACATCAAGATGGTAAATAAGAGGACACTCTATTCTGTTTGGCACCTCCTTAAGAGAATTGAGTTTCTTCTTAATCTCATCACAGACCTGCAGAGAAAAGTCAACAGTACATAAATAACAAAT
Source organism: Xenopus laevis (assembly GCF_017654675.1). Classification (NCBI taxonomy): domain Eukaryota; kingdom Metazoa; phylum Chordata; class Amphibia; order Anura; family Pipidae; genus Xenopus; species Xenopus laevis. The sequence continues at coordinate 156,152,470 of NC_054371.1, forward strand.
TATTGAAGGAATGAAAGGTGGATGAGACTGTTACAGCTTCATATAGCTTATTTTACCTCTTGAAAGTTTGTTATCTGCTCCAGTGGAATTTTTTCCTCTTCCTCAATTGCATGGCGCAAAGTTAACTCAACACGCTGGAGTAAAAAATCAAAGGCTGCTGGGTTCTGGAGGAGGGAATATAAACATTATCTTGAAGTTTGTACAAACATAGGCATCTTTCATCACTTCAGGAATGACCAATGTCTTCCCTGTCAGTTCTGTTTAGAGCTCATATGACTCATGTTTTGTCAAAACGACATATTGGATAGAAAAGTAATTGGTATATACATGTAACTCAATGTAAAGATGGGGTTTATTTTTACTGTGCTACACATCGATCTGCAAATCATTATTTTCTCCTAACAGAAAACCTTCAGAGCTGAGAATAAGGGCTAACATAGGCATTTAGCCTGTACCAGCCATGCCTTGTCACTTTTAGGTGGCTAGTTCCCTAGCAGACCTTCCACTTGAAACAGTGACAACTGCAATGTATATCTGGTGTCTGCACAGGGAACAATCTCAGCTCCTACCCCTCTGTAAGAAATAAAGCATGGAACGTAAGCAGTCTTTGCAACTGTGGATGTGTAGAGGGCTTTTAGGTTGGCACATCAAATATAGCAAATACGTAAATAGATGATTCATTGTAATGAAAAGAGCTGTTCATCAAATGTACAACACACACCATTTTAAATCGGCAAGGAATGTCACTCCTGAACACTCCAGACTCAAGGGCCTCCACATGTCCACCTACATAGGTCTCAGAGTCCAGCACATGGCCATCATTAGTCAATTTGTTGAATACAGTCTCTTGTTTGTTGGGGAAAACAATATTTGCATGGTATGCTTGGACCATCAGCAGTGCCTCACAGAGGGTTCCTGAACCTTTTCTCAGGACCTACATACAGTGAGAGAAATGCAGCAATTAGCAATTTTACTGAAAATAAACGTTAATGAAACATAAGGAACAAATAGAATTCAAATGTAAGTAAAAAACGTGCACCAAAATTTAAGCATGATATAAAAAAGTATACAAGGACAAGAAAATAAATTACACTTGTGGTACAGTGACCAAAGCAATGTGTCAAAAGGTCTGCCTTTAAAATTCTCCATAGCAAGCGATGAAAGCTTCATCGAAAGTGTTGCTAAACAGAGGTTATTTTCTCTGTTTAAAGGAATTGTTCAGTATAAAAACTGGCATAGCCTGTGCAAAATAAAAAATGTTTCTATTATAGTTAGCTAAAATTGTAATCTATAAAGGCTGGAGTGACCGGATGACTAACACAAAAGCCAGAACACTACTTTATTGGTTTCCACTAATTGGTTACCAGCCAGTAACCAATCAGTGCCTGGGGGGGTACATGGGTCATATCTGTTGCTTTTGAATCTGAGCTGCATGCAGAGGATCAATTGCAAACTCACTGAGCAGTTATGTCCCATGTGGAAGTTGGATTCTGGCTATTATATTAGACATCCAGTCACTCCAGTCTTTATACATTACATTTTTGGCTAACTAACTATATTAGAAACATTTTTCATTTTGTACAGCCTATTTAGCCAGTTTTTATTTTTATAAAACAGTTATTTTAAAGACTTTAGCTCTCAGGTCAAGGAAGGAACATGCATAAACCAGTTACTCCATTATATATGTCCAGATCACATATTGGGAGCTCACCTACACAGGAAAGCTGTCCTGTATTTAATTGTAGGAAAAATGTTGGGAAGATCTCTCTGAGCAGGACAGCTACCTGAATGTATAAGGAACTTACAGAGGGACTGGGAGTGCTGCCTGCCACTGCAAGAAGCAACTGTGAGACTGGAATGTCTAGGGCAGTGATCCAAAACCAGTAGCTCATGAGCAACATGTTGCTCTCAACCCCTTGGATGTTGCTCCCAGTGGCCTCAAAGCAGGGGCTTATTTTTGAATTCCTGGCTTGGAGGCACGTTTTGGTTGTATAAAAACCAGGTGTTCTGCCAAACAGTCTCAATGTAGATTGACAATCCACATAAGGGCTACCAAATGGCCAATCATGGCACTTATTTGGCACATCAAGAACAATTTTCATGCTTGTGTTGCTCCCCAACTCCTTTTTCTTCTGAAAGTTGCTCAAGGGTTCAAAAAGTTGGGGATCCCTGGTCTAGGGATTGCCAAGCCTCCTGGCTTTTCTCAGTTCTTCAAAGTACTGTAATGAGTATAGGAGTGACCCCAAGATATGTGTGTTCTGTTGCTGGTAGCCCACAAGCAGCCCAGATTAATGAAGAAACTTATCAAATGCGTAGGTAGCACCCAGATTTTTCATTATGATTTATGTTTTGTATACTGAAATGGCCCCCCTTGTGTATTAATAAACTGCCTAAAAGAAAACTAAAGCTTAACTAAAGAAGTAGGGTAGAAATATTTTACACTGTTTTGGGCTTCTCTACCAGCCCTAGGCAACCACAATTCATTAATAAAGATCTGTCTAACCAAAGATTCCCCTATATCTATACTGACTCAAAATATACAGTACACAATATATAAATGTCACAATATAAGGCGGATTAGTAACTAATGCAGATAATTGCTACATGGCAGCACATAAACCAAGTAGCACCATAGTTAAATAATCAGCCTTCTAGCATCATCTTATATTACAGGTCAACCTAATTTCCTGTTTGATAAGCTACAACTACCCCTAAGCTTATCTTATCAACAGCTGCTCGGAGCCCACTGAGCATGTAGGTATCACAGACACTTTCCAAAATGGTGACCCCACTCTGACAAGTTTGAAGTCCTGGATCATTGCTGTTATTGTGAAGCTGAAACGTTAGGCTGGTGCAAGAAGTTTAGTATATAAAATATGTAATTTTAAGCCAAATTCATTTTTAGGGTTTAGTTGACCTTTAAAGTGAAGAAAATGTATGTTGTGTATCCTGCAACCTTGCACACTATATGAAAGATGCATGCATTTGGGTACAAACACATACTGAAAAATAGCAACACTAATTTCTCATACCTCATCAGGCTCCATTGGAATAATAGTGCAGAGTGCAAAGATGAAGGGGTGAACATACTTCATGTACATGTAGTAAGTTGCTACTGCATCTGACACAGAGTAAGTGGCAAGGACCTATAAAAAAAACGTACTGTATTACAAGGAGTACAGCATGACCGTTAAAGTAAGTGTTACAGAACTGATTTTGCGCATTGAATCAATATCAAAGTTATTTATTTTTCACAGGTGGATCGCCTTCATGGTTTATAAAGTACACCAATAACTTCATTAAAGCAAATGTGATTTGAAAAATAATCTTGAAAAACAGAAAAACGTATGAAACCATTGCTGACATTTAAGAATTTTATAGTTTTTTTTATAGAAAAACTAGCAATACTATTGAGAACATGGAGATGATCTGATCCAGCAGAACATAAAACATTGCCAATGATCATAAGAGTAGTAGTAAGCTGTTGCACATATTTCAGCCAGTTGAATCTTCATATTAATGTTTAACTTATTTAATTTCTTGCAGGGATGCACCAAATCCTGGAATTCTTTTTTTTTTTTTTTTTCCTCAACAGCCGAACCAGAATCAAAGTGATACTGACACTAAAAAAATATTAATGTACATCAAAAGTTCCCTATATCTCATGTTGATCATTATTCACTCATAGGGCTGTTTTGTAACTGTCACTTGGAGTGGTGGATTAGGTATTTGTCTGAATCCTAAAATTGTGGATTTGGAGCATCCCTAATTTATTGTACCTGTGGTTCCTCGGTAGCCATACGACACATCTCCTCTGGATCCAGCTCCACTGGGTCATAACCCAGCTTAGCTTTAGCAGCAGCTTTGAGATTGTGGCTTCCAACAGGGAGATAACTATCTCTCTTCACCCACCTGTCAAGAGAAAATCAGAAAGAAAAAATTCAGTCCTTTCCCTAACAGTCAACAAATCCTAGAAAAAAAACAATTCTACATTAACCAAGGCCCCCCCCCCCCTTCTGCCCCAACAGTTCAAGCATTTTTGTTATCTACCTGAGACAATCCATGTGAATGCAAGGGGGAGATTTGTATTCCCCTTGATTGTCTTTCTGAAAGCCAATCTCCTGAAGCATACTCATCCCATGCACTGTTGCACGAGTTTCTACAAATGGCCTGCAGAGAAAGTCAGAAAGTTTACACAGAAATGAGCTTTATTACTAGTACAATTTTGGAGGGTTATTAACAGTTACAGAGATGTGGTTTACCAGTCAAAGAAGTCCCCATTGTATGTTACAATGATATTGGGTTTGGTCTCTTGGATATGTTCAAACCATCTCTGGATAAGATGTGCCTAAAATTGAAAACAAAAGTTGTAACCTAAAGCTAAAGTAGAGCGAGGCTTGCAAGACAGGATCTCTAACAGTAAGTTACCTCATCTGCTTCATTAAAGATGCAAAAAGGACCTTCATACTCAGGCTTTGGTGTGAATTCAAAGTCTTCAATATCTTCAGATACAATTTCCCTGTTTGTTATCAGGTAACCCTATAAAAAAGACAAAGTTGGTGGTCATTGAGCTCAGGATCTAAACAATATATGTAAGAAAAGAACCAGATTTCTTCTTTTAACAATGTTAGATGCATTTTAATACTGGTATGGAGATACTGCCCTTTCGTTCATAAGTTTTAACAGGATAGAAACAGTGAGAGAAAAGAGTGAAACATACGCACATTGATAAAAAATATTACTTTTTTCCAAATGTAACAATAAAGCAGTTTTCCATAGAGACTCGCAAGGAGTCCACGGAAACATTTTTAACGGGGGGCTCACTGAAACATTTTTAACGGGGGCCCCACAAAATTGTCGTGGGTGTAGTGAAACATTTGCAGAGAAAGAAAAAGCACTGGAGGCTCAGCTTTACCGTTTCAATTTCATTAATAGACCTGGGAAAATATTGAGCCTTTACTTACATTAACCTAGAAGTAATATCCCTGCCAAACTCATAAACATAGCTGAAAATCCAAATACAAGTTAGTTACTAGTTAACGAACTAACTTGACCTCCAATTGTAGAGCATATATAGGGCAAATGAAACATATCCCCTTAAAAAAAGTATACTACTCCCATAGTTAACTCTTGCAATTTTGCAAATACTTGCAATGCCTTTTTTGGCAAATCCCTAGGAGACAATTTGAGCTAATGGAAAAACCAAAAGGGCACATTTACTAAAGAGTGAATTGTGTTTTTCTGAAGAAATTTCCCTAAGAGAACATCACCTATTTACTAAAAGACAAGCAACACACTTAGCTAGCAAATTACCTTGTCACTGGCAAACTTTCACTGCGTCTTGCCAGGCAAATTTTCACTCAGTCGAATGAAAATTCACTAATTTATCAAAGTGTCAAAATTTCAGTTTGTCACCGTTTTCATCAAAATCTATTTTTAATAAAAAGCGGCCACTTCCAGCAATTTCACCAACTAATAATGCTACTAAATGCATACATATGACCTTTATATACCCACTGAATTTAAATTGAAGTATACAGTAGGCTAATGAAGGCTAGGAAGAAATGATGCTAGAGAAAATTTGTCATGCAATTATCGCACCAACGAATCCTCACTGCCGAAAGTATGGCAATCGTTCTTTTGCCAAGACATAATTGTCCATTTTGATGAATGCGGGTATTCACCATAAAATAAATGTCCGACGCAGTTGTGCAAAGTCTGGCAGAGACTTCTAAAGCAAATATTCACATGCAAGTGAATGTGCCCCATAGTGTGATTACCCCAAAGAACAAGGGGACAATTTTCCAAGATATCTATATTCACTGGCTGGCTGTGCAGCCAATATTGCTTTCACACAAGCATTGGTGGCAAGTTTGGCATGCATTGGCAAAACCTAAGATATGATTATCCCACTCCTTCCTCATCATTCTCAGGAGTGTGTATTGCCCCTTTTCCTCTATACTTCAGTCTCCTACAACATTAATGTCCCTAAATATTCAAACCTTTAACATATGGTCGCAGTAAGTTTATTCCTTGTACAGGTATGGGATCCGTTATCTGGAAACCCATTATCCAGAAATCTGCGAATTACGGAAAGACTGTCACCTATAAACTTCATTTTATCCAAATAATCCAGATTTTTAAAAATAATTTAATTTTTAAATGTAATAATGAAACAGTACTTTGTACATAATTCAAACGAAGATGCAATTTAAAATACTTTAGGGCTGGCACTCAGATGAAGGCAATCTTCCACAAGGCAGTTAAATCAAAATAAAATAGTTTATTGTGTCCACAGCCTAGGCTAAGTATTTTGAGTTTGTCCCCTCCCTATGCTGAGGGCTTGTGGAGGTGCACCTGGGCCTCTTCCCTTAGGTGGTGAGTAATCATCTTACTATTTGGAGAACCCCTTCAAGTTTTATTATAATATGCAAATTATCCATAGTCTAAATAAACCCAGTAGGCTGGTTCTGCTTTACATTTCATGATTTTCTAGTAGATTTAGGGGCATATTTATCAAGGGTCAAATTTCGAATTGAAAAAACTTCGAAATTCGAATTCAAAAAGACCAACCAAAATGAAGTAGAAGTTTTGTTTTGGTCGAACAGGTCTGTTTTCGATTGAATAGATCCGTATTTGGCCAAATTAGAATTGTACGAATCGAAGGAATAGCTAATTAGATCGAATTTGATTCTAAGTTTTTCCCCCCCAAAAAAAAAATTAGATTTTTTAAGTCCACCATTTGACTCCAAATAGGTTCTAGGAGGCCTCCCATAGGCTAAAACAGTAATTCAGCAGGTTTTAGATGGCGAACGGTCGGTCGAATTTTTAAAGAGACAGTACATGATAAATTGCGATATACAAATTTTTTTCAGATTCAAATCGATTATTTAGTCGAAGTTCACAAAAAATAGCTTGAAATTCGAATTTTTCCATTCGAAAATTCACCTCGACCTATGAAGATCCAAATTACAGAAATGTCTTTTTTTGAAAAGCCCCAGTTCCCGAGCATACTGGATAATAGGCCCCATACCTATACTGCAAATATCTTGATAAGATTAAGATTAAAATACCGATATATTAAGGAGAAAGACCTAACCTGTCCATCAATCATGTAGGAAATCATCATAATTTGGTCAGTTTCAGCATCTGGAAACTTCAAAGGCAGCTTTGTGGTTTCAATGTCAAATGCCATGACAACTGGGTCCTGTGGGATAGACAAATAATTAAAAAAAATATATATCCCTCCCTCCTAGCGGTCTCATAGCACAAGAAAAATTTGGTGTAATGAGTAGACAGAATACATACAGGCCTTTCCACAAGGTCATCTCGTCGTGTAATTTCAGGAGGGGAAGAGCTTCCACGATACCGAATATTATACCAATGTGCCTGCAAAAATAAGTCATAAAAGTTATGTACTACAGTAAATTCAAAGTTGCTCTAGTAACTGGTCTATTATTTGAAATTCTGGATTTAACTTATGTTCTGAAGTACTCTTTGCTTTCCCAGCATTCATTATTCTGACATTGGTCCTAAATTTCAATTGGCAAACTCATTTTGGCAAAGAACACATGTATAAAACATTCTTTCTATGCTGTTTTATTTCATGAATGCCACATTTCCTGTAATTTTCTTTATGAATACCATACTATAGCTTTAATGAGAGAAAACAGCTATTCGATTTTTCTTACAAAAAGCATTAGCGGATCAGCAAATCAGCAAAGGTTCACTTTTCTTCACATCAATTTTTACCAGGTAGTGCAAAACTACACAAGTGCCTACCAGAAAATTACACGTGCATATCAAACATGCATACTGACAAAACACAGACCAAATCTAATGAGTATGATACATGGTACAAAATCTCTCAATTACCATACCTATTTCAGTCTGAAAATGAAGAGAATTGACATGACAGTGGAGACTCTAACAGTAATCAAAATAATAGACCCTGATGAAATATTCTGCATTGCTGAATATAATCTTTTCCGAAGTCCTTATACTCACCACATGTATTTTAAGATCTATAGAAACTCGCACATGGTATGGAACATCATATTCCCGCATGTCCACTATATTCTCCATCTGATCAGAGATCTTCTTGGAAGGACCTTCCTCCTCTGCACCCATGTTATTCCCAGTTAGGGCACTAAAATATAATTTAAAGAAGAAGGAAAATTAAAATTAAGTAAGCTTTATCAGAAAGGTCTATATAAATACACCAGTAAACCCTCAAAATAATGCTGCTTTGAGTCCTCTGTCAAAAAAAACCACCACATTTCTTTCCTTCTATTGTGTACACATGGGCTTCTGTATCAGACTTCCGGTTTTCAGCTTAAACCTCCAGGGCTAGGGCTTAAGCATGCTCAGTTTGCTCCTCTCTCCCTCCCCTTTCCCCCCATCCCTTCCTTGCTGCAATCTGAGCCCAGAGCTACGATTGAGAAAGACTCAGGCAGGAATTGATGTCACACAAAGCTAATATGGTAGCCGTTGGGGCAAGGAAATACAAAATGGCATGAAATGTTTATTTAAAATAACCCCACTGTAAAGATAAATTCCTATAGGGAGCAGGATATCACATTTGGTTGCCTGAAGCTTTAAAGTTACATGACATTAAAGGTTTGGAATCAGTTTGATAGGAATTCACGATTCAGCCAAGTGAATGCTGATGAAAACTGGGAAAAATAGCCCAATCAATAATAAAATCCTGGATCTGTTGCAATGTTTTTTATTATTAAAACATTACACAAGTGTGTTGTAAGAATAGCTTTTATGGTTTCAAAATGAAAGGTGAAAAGTTTCACCTTCAGATTAACTTTTAGAATGTTATAGAATGGACAATTCTAAGCAACTTTTCAAATGGTGTTCATTATTTTATTAATATAGTTTTTGAATTATTTGCCTTCTTCTTGTGACTGTTTCTAGTTTTAAAATGGGGGTCACTGACACCATCTAAAAAAACAAATGCTCTATAAGGCTACAAATATATTGTTTTTGATACTTTTATTTTGGGCTCAAGCCACCAGATTGCTGAAATTGGGCCCACTGCTGAATAAAAAGCTTAATAACTCAAAATAAAAAAATAAAAAACAATTGCAGTTTGCCTTAGAATATCACTCTACATCATACTAAAAATTAATTCAAAGGTCAACAACCCCTTTAGTCATTAAATGGACCCATTTATGGATCTTGTCTCATAATCTGAGTATCTTTGAAATGAAAAGGAACATAATAAGCAAAGTATTCTTCCCTATACAAATGAGCTCTAGCCCCACTGATTTAAGTAGCCTATATGAAATTTATATGTATGGATAATACATGCTTCTGCACATCCCTACTTTATAAACAGAGTTAATTTTACCCATTTTGCATTTTTTTTGGACATAAAATTTAAATTGTAGGTTTATAAGTAGACACCAATGCAAGAATGGAAGAATACAGAAACAGTAACTAACCTAGAGAGCATGGCTGTGTAAGTGTCACTGGCATGATCTCGCTCTTTGTTCTTCCTCACAGCAGGGGAGATCTCCTTCCTCACTTTAATAAGGTCATCCACCGAGTGGAAAGACAATTTAATGTAGCCACGTTTCAGACCAACAAGATGGTTTGGCTGCAAAAACAAGGAAAAACTAAAACCAGGGCATTCGCTATGTCAGTATCCATAATGATTTTAGTCTACAAATTTTCAAATCCTGACATGAAGGTTGTTAAGTGGTGAGGGAATGAAAACTTCTGATCTTATGCAAAATACTAAGAAAACATACAGTACAGTCGCTACTTTATATATACGCTAAAGAAATACATAGAACCACACACAAATAGATGAAACTTGTGCTGATAAACTGGGACACAATGAAGTGAAACATAATGAGGATGTGTGATAACAGGAGATTCACCAATATACTCCTGTTTGCATTAGAGATTACATTAAAATGGCAATGTCAGGTAAAGTAGCCTATGCAGTTCATGAACAGGCAGGCAGCAATAAATCACCCAAAGTACCCTTTGCCATAGCATAGGGAGCAATTAGCTGCAATTTTGGTCTGTACTATTTCAGAGTTGTTAATTCATACGGAGGGCATAAAAGCAAAGGAAATATTATCGGTTACTAGTAGCAACATAACTAGAAGTTACAAAACTTAATGACAATGTTCTCCTGACTTTCCCCCATCCACTCTATCTAGGAGATGATAATCTGTTTATCCCACTAGAACATATATACCCTTGAGTCTCATAAGCGCCTTTAGCTACTGACCAAATCGAGGTCTTCCTTTGGTATTGTCTCCGACTTTGCCAGCTTCCCCTGGAACTTTTTGGAAAGGAAAGAGGAAACCTCCCTCTCACAGCCCTATTTTAAAAAATAAATAAACAAAAGCATTCACAATTTTCTGCAAATCTCTGGACAACAGCAAATACAAATATATAACTGATCTTACCTTCTTTGTAGCTACATAGAAGTATGGTTTGTACGGCAGTGCTACCTATGGATAAAAATAAAATATACCAAGAGTGAAAATTTCTGTTAAAGTGGTGGTTTGCCTTCACTCTGTAGTTGTTAATTTTTGGATCAGCAAGTACCACAGACCTTTACAAATTTGCTCTTTCTAATTTATTAAGCCAGAGAGCTAAATCGCATAATCTGTTGAAACTGCTTAAAAAGATTTTTCCGTATTAGGATATGAGTAGTATGTGGAATGGTAATGCCATCCCACGCACAGCTTTTTCAAGGCCAATATTTTTTGACCCACCAAATGGGTCTCCTGTAGAAGGAGAATTGAGGGTGGGTGCCTCTTTATGTAATTGAACATCAGACTTTAAATTTAGAGTTGAGGCCCCTTACATTCAATGATAGTATTGAAAGGTCAGCCATTTTTTTTGCGTTGTGTGTATGGGTTTGCCAATTGCAGTGTCCAACTACAACCTCCATTGCATAAGTAAACAAGGTGACCATAGAAAAATTTTAGATATTAAAAAAAAAAAAACTACAAACCCCACGAAATTATATTTCTTTATTGGGGTGGGATATGAATTGGAAGGTTTTGCATTGTTGTGTGTTGCTACATTTTAGGGGATTTCACAATTTTTACTTTTAAATCAGGACCCATTAAAAATATTCTCTCTTTTTTAACTTGAAAATAAAAAGAGAAAATGATTTGTGTCATATTTCCTTTGCATTGCAATTCATTCCAGTATTAAATATTTTTGCTTTTAAAATAGACAATATTATACAAATTAGACCATGTGTCACTATTTAAATTGAGTTGTCTATAATTACTTGCACCCTTCTTCCAACAAATGATTTGATGATAGTACAGCATTTTTAAGGGCACAAAAGCTTTACAAGTATTACATTTCATTATTTCAGAGGCTTTAGAAGAGCAATGTTTTTTCAAAGAAACTGCAACTGTAAAGAAATGCAGTCAGCAACAAAAAGATACTTGTAAGCCATACGCCTTGGTTAAAGTTAAACACTATTTAAATGTAAACATACAAATTTATGCTTACCTTAAATCTACTCCCATCTTCTTGGATGAAGTAATAATCCACAGCACTCACCAGCCGTTTGTCCTCATCCAAAATCTCATTCTTTGGAATAGAAAAATTAACATGTGAAAATGTTAAGATTTTTTTCTTGCACATTCAAAATAAAGCAGCCAAATAAAAGTTTTTATTTTAAAGGAGACGTCTCCCCAATAAATATACAATAGAAAATAATTTGGAATTAGTTAAGCAAAATATAAATGATTTAAATCTTGTTTTCTTCAGTATTGGAATTCCCAATAACAGTAAGCAGGCAAGTGCCATTTTGTGCACATTGATATTAAAGCAAGCTCTCCTCTTCGAGGCGGGGGATGTGAATAGTGCAATGCCATCTATGACTGAGGCATAGAAGCTGGGAAGGCAATACATGATTGACAGTTGAGATTTTTACAGGTATGGATGTTTGAGGGGGGGAAAAAAAAAAGAATTTGATGTCTGGCGACAGGTGATGATATATTCCCTGTTGATATACAGTACTACATCTTTTGGTATAGTAAGAAACAGCAGCACAACGCACCACACTACTAAACCTATTTGGCCATTTGAAGACTTTAATGGGCGTCGGCGGCAAATTTTTGACGAAACGGGTCATATTCGCTTATCCCTATTCACCAGAAATAAAGACTTTTTCCAATGTCTTTCTATTTTCTATGTGTGACCGTTTTTCTAATATTGGAGTGTAAAGTTTAATTTTTCACCTTCTAAAGCAGCTATGGGAGGGGTGCCGCTGACCAGTAAACTGTTCTAAATTGATACATTTAGTTGATACATTTCTTATCCTTGGCCCTGCTGAGCAGAACCCCTGAGTTTCATCACAGGCAGCTGTTAGAATTGATACAATAGTTGCTAATACTCCAGAGATACTGCAGAGAAATGTATCAACTAAATGTTGCAAAATTCAGAACAGTTCAGAATCTGCACCTGAATTACTGAGCTGCCAGACTCAAACAGGGACATTCAACTTTACACTTTAGATTTCGAAAAAACAATAGAAAATAAAAAATGGAGAGTAATTGAAAAAAGTCTTTATTTCTGGAGCACAATCTGATAACAACTGAACTGAAAAAAGCGTCTGGAAGGCGAACGTCCCCTTTAAAAGCGCTCATGCAGTGCAGCCTATTATTGTAAGCCTTTGAGGGAAAGAAATAGAATAGGGTTATCTACCAGCACATCTTTCCCCAAAAGTGGATGCTAAGCAAAACAACATTATGGACATAATTATTAACCAAATAACATAGAAAAGCAAATCACAGTGAAATGTATGGAGATCAAGTTATCTTTGCCATAGTATTCATGCGACAAAAAAAAATACAATCTTTTGACTGCAGATATGAGAAAGAGCTTCGCCAAATCTGATGCAATAAACCATATCCATATATAGAAAAGGAAACGTATATACTCGAGTATAAGCCTTCCCGAGTATAAGCCGAGGTACCTAATTTTACCTCCAAAAACTGGTAAAGCTTATTGACTCGAGTATAAGCCGAGGGTGAGAAATGCAGCAGCTTCTGGTAAGTTTCAATCAAAAAATTGAGGGTTTCTGCTCCCATTGGAGTTGCCGGCGTCTCGTTTTTGGATGCCGGCAACCTTTCTTGGACGCTGGCGAATATTCTTGGAGACTATTCTTGGACGCCGGTGACTATTCTTGGACGCCGGCGACTATTCTTGGACGCCCGCGACTATTCTTAGACGCCGGCAACCGTTTTTGCGCTTGACCCGAGTATAAGCCGGGGTAACGTTTTTCAGCATATTTTGGGGGCTGAAAAACTCGGCTTATACTTGAGTATATACGTAAGCTCAAAAAGAAACAATTAGGTGCTGGATGGGAATAAAGATAGCTTCCAGAAATAGCAGGGTTTAGTTATTAAACAGGTCAAGATGGTTGGAGGAAGAAGGCATTGTTGATGCGTGAATGGCAATATATAGATTTCTTAATATTTTTTTCAAGTTCAAAAGGTAAAGAAGAAAGTCCTTAGGGTGCCCTTAAAATTGAAAACACTCAGCCAAGTGACATTTGTAGGTGAAATATGACTTACTGGGTGCATGTTGAGAAGCCAGCCTGTTTTTTCCCCTGGTTCACGAATCCTCTCAAATCCATACTGAGCATCAATCTTGTCTGTCCACTGACTGCGTTCCAATCTCTTGGCAGCTGAGCTTGCAGAAGCATCATCTCTGAAAAACAGGTTGATCACATTTTAGTCAGTGCACTTGTTTCACAAAGACTACTCGTCAATTACAGGAGTCCTTCCTACTACTAGAATTTAAGAAGCTAGCAAACACAATGCTAAATATTGAGGTACAGGCAACGGTACGGTGCTCTAGATTTGCTCTCCCTGTAAACCCCACCTGCTTACTTTTAAATTAATGTTGCATTTTAAAGCTCCTTAGAATTTGTAGTTATGTATCCCAGTAAGTTTGCATTCTGAGCAAAAAAGTAAAAATAAAATACCAACTACACATTTGCCCTTGATTTCCCAACACCTGTTTCTATACTGCATGTTTCCTGCAGAGTATTTTAAACATATCACGACTATACAGTCTGGTCTATAGCTTTTTCTTAACTTGAATTCCGTGCTGCCCAAGACCAACAGGGAAATATATATGACCTGCTACTCAACTCTTCTCTCATTACCTCCTCACATGCACCCCTCCTCTGGAACGCTCTCCCACGGTCTGTCCAACTTTCTCCCAACCTTTCTGCTTTCAAGAAATCTCTTAAAACGCACTTCTTTCGAGAAACCTACCCTCACTCTGCTTAACTACCAAACGCAACACCACATACAGTACCACATTTCTCACCCACCTAATTCGATCTTGCCCACTCCCACACCTTGTTTATTACTCCCTTCCCTTTAGAGTGTATGCCTATGCATAGGGCCTTCCTCACCTTTTGTACTGGTATTGATTGTGATGCATGTAACTCCATATGTTCTATGTATATAACTCATGTGATTTAGTTGTATAATCCCATTTACTTTACAGTGCTACGCAATATGTTGGCGCTATATAAATACATGTTAATAATAATAATAATAAATATATATATATATATATATATATATATATATATAATTCTGAATGTGGACCAGCACTCCAAATTCTTGTGAAAAATGATTTTATTGAAATATCACTCGTGTATCCAACATTACAGGCCCCAATGAGGGCCGAAACGTTGGATACATGACCGATGTTTCAATAAAATCCTTTTTCACAAGAATTTGGAGTGCTGTTCCACATTAAGAATTATACAGTCTACTTGACCATAGCACCCACGCTTGATAAAGAGTCCTGTGTGACTCGAAACGTCGCATTATTTTGTCTACTGATAATGAGCCAATAAATCACAAATAAAGTTCACAGAAACAACGCGTCAGTGTGCTGCGGTCTGTTGGATATTGCATAGCACCCACATAAGCGTTGGAGGAAGAGTGCAGGTACTTATTGGACGGACACACACACATATATATATATATATATATATATATATATATATATATATATATAAAGCACTGCGTATCTTGACAGCACTATATAAATAAATGATGATGATAAATATATATATATATACACACACATACATACATACAAGAAAGACCAGCAACACCAGAATTTCAATGTCACAGTGAAACTTTTATCAGCAGTGGAATCACTTGATTGAAATTCTGGTTCATTGTAGAGCGGTGGTTCCGGTCCTCCTAGAGCAAGTGTGGATCAGTGGCAAGGGAGGCCAGTAAGGGTGAGATATGAGGCGAATCAGCGACATTTTAATTTTTAACAACCATACAGACACCATAAATGCAGAGGCAGAGACTGTGGGGTCTGTAGTATGGTAGCCCCCTGCAGGTCACACTTGGGAGGGGGTGCCTTTCCGCATTACACCATTGGTCCACAATAGAAGGATGTTTTGTGGAGACATTGTTATTGAGTGTGATTACGGTTTATTCAACTTCATTGGTGTCTGTACACAGGCCCAGACTGGCCATCTGTAGATTGTTGCAAATGCCAGAGGACCTGCTATAAGGTGCCATAGAAAGTCACTATTAATTGTGCTGATGGGGGCTGTTTGGGCCTCTGTGTAGCAGGAATGGTAGTACTGTCTGTACAGCATAGGCCACCTTGACATGTTCTTCAGCAAATATATAGAGCTTTTTTATTTTCCCGGGGACAATGGATATTTAGAGGCCAGTTTATAAGAGGTAGAAGGCTTTGCTTAGGTTCGCATATAAACAACGTATAGTAGTTGCGGAAATGCTATACACTCGCTCTCTCATTATGCCTCTAGCCCTATATGTTTCGTTAACTCTCCCACATAACGCGAAAACATATAAAAGCCTGTGCGGCATTCATATACAGCGTAGGCCTCACTTACTGCTGATTCTGCCCATCTCCTCGGGACTCAGCTCGGAACTTTCCGCTATTCTGGAGCACCATTCTGTTCCTACACTTCCCGCGCTGAACAGCTCCCGCCAGCACCTATCCCTAACCACGCCTACACACCATACGCTCAACCAATCCCACCGCCTCTTCCTTAGCCAATAGAAACGCGGCGTTGCTTTACGCACCGCGATCCGCCCACCAAGATAGGGATCAATCATCAATGTAAGTACTTCTACTGAGCCGAAAACATGTCACCGCCAAATCTAAATTACAATGGCGGATAAAGTAAGATAGTTAAAAAAAAAAATAGAATCATAAACATCACGTAAACATTGATATCGCTTACTGTGAATCTGTAATTTATTGAAAAGTAAAAACAAATCAATTTGTTGCAGTTAATTTGTGGACATGCCCTAAACCAAGAAAACGTAGTGGGGCGTTTCTGGGCGTGTTATGGCAACTGTGGTCGGGGTAGGACCTTATACTGCACCTGTCTAAATCCTTTGCAGAGTTTTAAATCAAAATGCCGGTAGCCTCTAAACCCGTTCCGGGTAGCGCCCCGCTTCACACGGTACTGCTGCTGAGATACCTGCAGCTCCTGCACAGCCGCCCTGTACTGACTAAAGCGTTGACTAGGTAACCTAAGGGGCTTTTACATCCACTGTCATTTCTGCATGTGTTTTGAACTGGAAATTGTACTTTGCTGGCAGATTTGAGTGAGGGGTTTAATGCTTTGATTTGAACACATATATGCAGATTGTGTCTTGAGTGGTCTATAATTTAATCATAGCAAACTTTTAGGTCATGTCCCTATTAAAATCTTATCTTACAGTGCAGTTGCTTTAGAATACTTATTGGATGTTGCTGTTGAATTGCACAACCAGTTAGGGTCAATGTAAACGAGAATATTTCTGCGTACTTGTCCCTTGTACATGCAAGTGTGCGGTGCTGTCATTATTCCAAGCTCAATATGTTTATTCTTATGGGTATGATGGGTTGGATACTTTAAAAAAAGAGGGCTCATTTCATGTGTGGAACATGCTGGCAAGAGCAGACCAAAAAACACAAATCAACACCTTTTGACAAAATACAGAGTTTTGTGCTGCGCCTGCCATAAGGCAAGTTGGGAACCAGTGCCTGTAAACAGCAGTTACAAGGGGCAGCAAAAACGTAATTTAAGATCCATAATTGCATTTAAAATAAAATAAATAAAACTGAAATTTAGCTCTCCTTGTGCTGCTGGTAATGTAGCTAGTGTCGGACTGGGACACCAGGGGCCCACCAATTAATCTTAGACCAGGGGCCCACTCTCAGTTCTATTTTTCTTCCTCTCCTCACTTAACCTCTATTCTTCTAGTCTCTTTTCTTTACATACTATCAGTTCCGGACTGAGAATTAAATTAGGCCCTGGCATTTCAGGTACACAGAGGCCCAAACAGCCCACTAAATACTGACTTTCAATGGGACCTTATAGCATCCCCTCTGGCATTTGCCAGAACCCACAGATTGCCAGTCCGGGCCTACATACTATAATCTATTTTTCCATCTATTTAGCCTCTTTGTTCTCATAGAAATAGGGAACAGCCATGAAATAGGCCAAACGTTTAGCAGCATGAGGGCCCACTGACACCTGGGCCCACTGGGACTTTTCCTGGTATCCCAGTGGGCCAGTCCGACACTGAATGTAACGGTATTTAAAGGTTGTCTCTCGATGCCCAAAGCATCAATAACAATCTACTAGGTACAAGTCAGCTGTGTGTAGGTGTATCACAATAACAGAAAGGAATTGACGCCTCTTCAGAGAAGCAGCTAGTTTCATTGCTACCTATACTCTGCCAATAGCCCACATGTTATTTGGCCATGTGCTGCACTGTTGCATAAGGGCTGTCACAGGGAACATGACATAGGTTAGAAATCAGTGGTAGAGCAGTACATAGATGATGGTACCTCCTTCTGTACATTTACACTTATATTGTAATGCTTTTCTTCCCTGTGTGTACTTTTCTATACTGTAAAATTATTCATCACTGTGTATCCTAGTGCTGCTTTAGAGTGGCATTATTAGATGTTACTGGGCCCCAAAATATTTGTAAGTTGACCTATTCTACCGAGATATATTGAAATTGCTCATTATGGCCTTACTGGGCCCTGTACACTCCGGGGCCCCCTGCAACTGCAGGGTCTGCTTTCTCTATTGTTACTCCCCTGTGCTTTATATAAAAAGATATACATACAGGCATTCCCTACAAATGAATTCCTGGTGCACGACTTTTCTTTTGACAGTGGGTCTGCCACACATTTAAATGCTTTCATTTTACCCAGTGTTGTATGGCTAAATGGCTGCAGTAAAACCCACTGAGTAAGCAGATACTTGACTTTACATATTGTCAAGAGTTCCTGAATCAGTAACTTCACCTCCACCAACAGAAGCCAGAGTTATTTGTATTTTTCCTGCTAACAGGCTGTTATTCTCCAGGTTAGGGATATGTAGAATCTGGGCAGAGTCCATTTGGCAGAACCAAAAATGTGGAACTTTGACCAACAAGTGGGGGAGGAGAGGGCTGCATTGTACTGTGTTCTCTCTGAACACAACCAATTGTGAAAAATATCCCGAAAATAAAATTGTGCCTAATGAAAGAAAGTGTAATCTAAGTATCCAATATACACAAATTAAACCATTTTAGTGGTTTTAAAGTTATTTGCAAATGGTATTTCATTTTAAATGTTCTATCTATTTTAGTATTTCTTCTTCCGGCTCTTCAATCAAAATGCTAGTTAGCATCAAATCATGTTTGATGAATTAAAGGTGTAGTTTGTACTTTTTTTTTTAATTGGGGCTTAGTTGGTGAACCCAGTTGAGCAGTGGGCTTATAACCCAGGCCTCCTGGTGAAAGGTCCCTGCCAAATTAGTAATATTGGGCCCCTTTTTTTTTTATTGTGGATCTTCTTGGAACTGCTCTTCAATCAAAATGCTAGGAGTTAGCATCAAATTATGTTTGATAAATTAAAGGTGTATTTTGTACTTTTTTTTTTTAATTGGGGCTTAGTTGGTACAACCCAGTTAAGCAGTGGGCTCATAACCCAGGCCTCCTGGTGGAAGGTCCCTGCCAAATTAGTAATATTGGGCTCTCTTATTGTTGATTGTGGATCTTCTTGGAACTGTTACAGGATAACTAAAGGAACAATGTTTTCATCCTTTTGACATAATGGGGTCCTGACAAAAAGTATTACCACAAAGGGGGGGGGGGGCTACAATTGAAAATGTATGAAAAGCAGTGAAATACAAGAAAGTTCTCTTTTGTGGAGCAAACATCTGTTTTATCCTAATATTGTTATTAGGCATTACTTGCACAATACTGTTTCTTTTTCTTTCCTTTAGTGCTATTCTGTCTGCACTAGGAAACATTTTGTCTCAAACCATACAGAAGTGGCGCAAAGAGCAGAAGGCACCCCAAAATGTGGACCTTCGAGGACCATTTCGATTTGCTGTTTATGGGTGAGCATGCACAAAGTAAACTATTGAGAAGAAAAAATACTAACATTACATTTCACACATTGGTAAAACACATTGGCTTGTGTAATGTATCACTGCAATTTTAACCAGCCTTCCCTTATTTGTGCATCAATATTAAATTACTGTACATGGAATAACAGTACCAATTCTGCAACTGTTCATAGTTGGTGTTACATAGCACATACCAGATAAGCCCTGACCAATAGAATGGTGTTTTATTGATGTGCTATGTGCTTTCTCCCAACCTTTCTGCTTTCAAGAAATCTCTTAAAATGCACTTCTTTCGAGAAGCCTACCCTCACTCTGCTTAAGTACCAAACGCAACACCACATACAGTACCACATTTCTCTCCCACTTAATTCGATCTTGCCCTCTCCCACACCTTTTGTATTACTCCCTTCCCTTTAGAGTGTATGCCTATGCATAGGGCCTTCCTCACCTTTTGTACTGGTATTAATTGTGATGTATGTAACTCCATATGTTCTATGTATATAATTCATTTGATTTAGTATTATAATCACATTTAATTTACAGTGCTACGCAATATGTTAGCGCTATATAAATACATGTTAATAATAATATGTAACCTGTGCATTTTCTCCTTTTTTTCCAGCTTAAAGTGGACCCGTCACCCAGACATAAAAATCTGTATAATAAAAGTCCTTCCTAAATTAAATATGAAATCCAATTTCTTTTTTTTATTAAAGCATTCATAGCTGTTGTAAGCTCATTTAAAAATATCAGCTGTCAATCAAATATTGCCTACCCCGCCTCTATGCCTAGGCATAGAGGCGGGGCAAGCAATTACTTTCACTTTCCATTCAGCACTTCCTAAATGTCACTGCTCTCCCTACATTCCCCCAGCTCTCTTAACAATTTAATTGTGTAACTAGGGCATGGGGATGGACATTGGGTCCCTTTCCCCTGGTGCACAAACAAGATTCTGAGATGATACTAGGCTTGCCTTAATAACAGTGTCCACAAAATGGCTCCTACCTGGTTGCTATAATTATGAGTTCCAGACTGATGGAAACAATATTCAAATAATTTATACAGTGTAATTAAAGTTCATCTTGCTTGAATAACATGATAAAATAGGATTTGGATAATTTTGTTTGGGTGACGGGTCCCCTTTAAATGGCTGCCTCCATGGCTAAACAGCAGCTTGTTTATATAAACTATATGTCTTTCTGAAGCAAACATGGCTTTTACCAGTGCATGCTAACAGTATATTATATGTTAATTACTTAAAATGGTTATATCTTTCAGTATTACTGTTCCTTTAAGTCAACAATTTCAAGATGGACACTTACTTTGAGGCCACTGGGAGCCACTGGGAGCAACATTGATGGGAGTGGAGACTAAAAAGTTGCTCGCCAGCCAGTGGTTGGGGATCACTACAATACAGCATAGTAAATTTGCAGATGTCTTAAAAATATAACAAATGAAGTGTGTTTATCTTGAAGGACACCCGCCAATGTATTTGATTTTTTCCCTAACCTTTATGAACAGTATCTTAAATCAGTTAAATTAAAAAGTTCCATGGCAGATGATGAGTTTTTATAATTAATGACAGAAAATTTTCCCTTACAGCTTACTCTTCACAGGCCCACTGTCTCACTATTTCTACTTGTTATTGGAGCAGCTGGTCCCTTCTTCTGCTCCACTAGCTGGACTTCAAAGACTCCTTATAGAACGACTAATGATTGCACCAGCTTTCTTACTTCTCTTTTTCTTGGTGATGAATCTACTTGAGGTGGGTGGCCATTTCATTTGAGTATCATATCATGTTCCAGTAGTAAATCTTGCATCTAAGACCTGCACAACAATGTGCAAAGGAACATGTGAACCATTGATATAAAACCCGTATGTGTTAATAAATTGGCATTCTTGATGCAGAGGTTCTACCTCTTAATGGATTCTAAAATAAAAACTTTACAGTCAGAACTTTTAAGACCCTCTTGTACTATATATATGTTTTTAGTGCATGAGCCTGGTTTGCCAATAAAATGGATCAGTTTGTGCATAACCAAAAAATATCCCTGAAAATATTTTAAAATATTGAAAGTTGGAACAACTCCCTTGTGATTATATAATATACTGCTAAATGAAAGTGGTTGTTCGTACAATCTTACAACATTTTTTTTCAGTTCAGTTGCTTTCAGATAGTTAACCTGAAATAAAGACCTACTTGTGTTCTATTTGTTATTTTTCTAATATAGAAGTTTAAAGTTTCATATTTTACCTAGTGTTTTTTGAAGCAGCTCTGGAAGAGGAGGTCACTGACTGCAATGCAAACTGTTCTAAATTGATACATTTAGTTGATCCATTTCTTACCTTTGTCCCTGTTACGCAGAATCCCTGAGTTTCATTAAAGGCAGCTGCTATAATTGATGCCATAGTTGCTAATATTCCATAGATGCTGCAGATATATGTGTCATTTAATGTAGCAAATTGTAACAGTTCAGACTCTGCACCTGGATTACTGAGCTATCCGACTGAAAAAAACAGAGAGCAACATTAAACTTTATTTCTTGGAAAAAGCATAAGAAATAAAATATAGAAAGCAACTAAAAAAAAAAGTCTTTATTTCTGGTGAACAATCTGAAAAAAGAAGTTTGGAAGGTGAACAGCCCGTTTAATTGCTTTCTTTTGTGGCTCTTTTTGGCTGCTTTAATTTTTTGGTTTTGTATAATGCAAAGTAACAAATGACTGATTATGTTGTCTCAAATATGATTGAATGTGTCTACTCTTTAATTTTATGTCTTTTTTTTTGTCCTGCAGGGTAAAAATTTGGCTAAACTGAATAAAAAGCTGAGAGACCATTATTGGTCAGCATTAAAGTTGAACTGGAAAGTCTGGACACCGTTTCAATTCATCAATATCAATTACATACCAGTACAAGTAAGAAAATACAAATTGGTATAATATCTATGGATAAAAATAAAATATAAATAAAATAAAATATCTTGAGGCAGGATACCGGGGGTCACATTTGTATATTTACTTATCTTCAAGCTCTTAGAGGGAAAAATAAGTATATCTAATAAAGCTTTGAAGAAATTCTTCAAAACAATGCATTTTGTCTGGCACAGGAGCCATGACTTTAGTGTAAGGTAAAACCAAAATATCTAAAAACCTGCTATAATGAAACTATCTTGCTAATAGTATAATACCATAGCCCCCCACCTTCAAACAAGTTGTACAGGCATAAAAAAGATGGCGTGTTTCTAATTATTATTCTACATCTCTTCTATCCTTGCAGTTTAGAGTCTTGTTTGCCAACCTGGTGGCTTTCTTCTGGTATGCATACCTTGCGTCAACCCGGAACTGAGATTGAGGAAAGTAGCTTAAAGGCACAGATTTCAGAAAGTAATAGCTGGAGGAGATAATTGTTCTTTGATTATTATGGAAGACGGCACTGAATTTTCGGCAACTCATGAATCTAACACAATTTACGTCGCCACTAAAGAGGAACACATCTTGTACCATTTCTTCAAGTGCTAATAAGGAGCTTATTAATGTAATGGTCAGAAAACTGTATACACTAACTGTAAATTTGTAATAGTGCTCAATAAGAGCATTAACAAGGTTTGAAGAATAAAAGTAGACATGTTTTGGAAAATAAAGAGAAGAATGAAATAATCTGGGATAAAATTGCAAAACTGTGTTATCGTGAAACAAATGCTCTGAGAATAGTGAAAGTTGTCTCTAATAATGGAAAGTCAGTTGTTTTTGCCAAACTTTATGACAAAGTAAGGCTTTGTTTATATCGAAGGTTCCTAGACTGTGGGATGGGTTCCTCAGGGTTTCCTAATCTTTGAACAAGCTGAATTGTTGTTTTGGATACTTCTCGAACAATACTGTTATGATTTAGTGGGAGCAGGTTCTAGTCAAAATTTTATTATAGACAGTGGCTTGGACCCAAAAAGTCTAGAAATATCTCTTCAACATGCCATCTATTTGAAAATTCTATATGTACCACTAAAATTTTTACACTGGTGTTAGAGTCCTGCGTGGGTCCATTTTTTGGAACCCGTACCCGACACCTGCAATCCACAACCCGGACCCACATTCTTACCCGCTTGGACCCGCTATCCGACCCGCAAGTACCTTATCCGCAACCCGGACCCGCAACCCGCTGACTATCAATTAGGCCCTCTCATATTCCAGTTTCTTATTCATATGAATGCACGGTTGGTGGGGTAATTTGGACCCTAGCGATCAGATTGCTGAAATTTCAATCTGAAAAGCTGCTGAATAAAAAGCTAAATAACCCAAAAACCACAACTAATAAAACAAATGAAAACCAATTGCAAATTATCTCAGAATATCACTTAACCAAAGGGGGAACAGCCTGTAATATAAGCTATCTGTTGCTTAAGTATTAATTTTGAGGGTAAACTTTTCCTTTACACAAGCTCTCATGATAGAGGGGAAGCAGTGATGGTAAAAACAAATCAATCTTTATAATGCTTTATAAAAATTATAACAAAAACATAATATGGATTATTTGTAATTAAAAGATTGCAGAATGTTTACAACACAAGTCCTATTTATTTTGCTCATGTTAAACGATGCTGTATGGTTTTATAGTGCTGTTCAACAGGAATAAATAATACCGAATCCACTATTTTGGACCCCTGAATCCTTCGCGAAAGATTCGGCCGAATACAGAACCGACTCCTAATTTGCATAACCCAATTGTCCTATGCAAATTCGGATTTGGTTCGGCCGGGCAGAAGGATTCGCCCAAATCCTGCTGAAAAAGGCCAAATCCTGAACCGATTCCTGAAATCGGTGCATCTCTACTATTAACTGGTTGTAGCATCATCTTGTTAGGATACTCTATTTCAGCAGTAGTATTCATATTTTAAGAGGAGAGCAGCGGTAAAAACCTAAAACCAAATGCATTTCAACAATATTAAATGTAAATTAATTCTGTATAATGATATTGAACCTTTACTAATTAATAAACAATTTGGTACCAGAGATGAATAAACTCTGTTACAATGCAGTGAATTCACATTCAATATAAATAACATACAAAATGTTTCTGTATTTCAATCAGCAGCCAATTGAACTTCAGATCTGAACAGGTGGATTTTGCTCAAATCTGAATATGAAGATAAAGGGTTAGATTCATTTTGGTATGACCATTCCTGGATGCTTTCAAAATAGTTTGGGGACTATCCTTAGTTATTAGCCATTGTTTACTTTGTAAATTCAGTGGTTAAGATGGAGCCATAGGAAATACAGTGCTAAACTCAATTCCCTATACATAAAATAAAAAATGAAACCCACTGTTTTTATTCATAGTTAAAGATAACAACCCCCTTAAAAGGGATACTACAACTTTATTTCATAAGGCGATTAAAGGCGACATATAGGATAAATGAAAAACCCCTAATTTTGTAGGCAATTATAATTATATGGTGTTGCTTTTACATGGGGCTAAAAATTTATATTATCTGTAAAAATAGCCCCTTTATTGGAGCTCCCTATAGATGTTCTCTGGTCCTTGTCTGTGTCAAATGAGGGGTGGGTGTGTCCTAATGGTCCCTGACAGAAGCACAGTAGGAGAGGGACAGCCAATCACAGCCCTGCAATTACACAAAAACAGACAGGCTACAGTTCCCTATCAGGTCCTGCTAGCTGCTGATTGGTTCCTGTCCTACAGTACATTGAGCTGAAAGCCACTGACCCCCCTGCACACCCTGGGAATTCAGGGAGCAGGAAGAGAAGGGAGGGATTATTAGGGTTTTTGTAAAAATATTCAATAAATCAGCCTGAAACTACTTTTTTAAGCACAATTCTTCTATATCTAAATGAGTAAAACACACTGTTACACATACCTCCCAACATTTTGGAAGTAAAAAGAGTGACAAAAAAAAATTTTCCGCACGTAGCGCAGCAATTTTTTTGACCACATCCCTTTTTGTGGCCACACCCCCTAATTACCATGTTCGTTTTACAAAATTTGGCAGGTTGTGAAAGTTTGAAAATATTTCTCCTTATCTAAACTGTGTTTTTGTGTCTCAAAATTGTTACAAAGTATCTTATTTGCACCTGTTCGCTGTTCTGGGCTCTCTGCTAAAAGCCAATTAAGTGAGAAACTTTGTTTCTTTTTCTGGCTGTTCAGTGCTGAGAAAAGAGGGACTTTCCAGTACAAATGAGGGACTGCGGGTTGAGCTGTCAAAAGAGAGACTGTCCCTCCGAAAAAGGGACAGTTGGGAGGTAGTGTTACATACTTATTTTTTACACAAAATGTCTCCTTTACTATTTCCTACAGTTCGCATGGAGAAAAGTGTGCAGTGTTCCTTGAAAGGTATTGTTGATACGTGTACCAAACGTGCAAAGACTGCGGATTTTTTTTTTTCTGCAATTGGGTTCCACGTCGCGCTCCAATATTAATAGTCAGAATTTACAGTTAAAATGTTTACCAAAAGCGAATGAATTACATAAATACTGGTTGAAAACAATTACAAGCGTCCATTCAACAAAATGAAACCCCCCTGTGCAACTTCATATGGTTCTTTCCGATTACACGTTTGACGTAACTTCTGAAGCTACACGTTTCCCAGTAGGACGTCTCATAGCTGCCCTTTCACTTGCCTGCTTTTTCTCGCAAAATGCATTACGACAGCCGCCTATAGGTGCCTTTCCTGTTGCTTACGGAATCACACGTGGGCAGTCCAACGCTACTGAAGGCTATCTTGCGGAGATGGGTGGTTTGGAGAAAAAGAAGGTATTTTACACTTCTATTATTTCCAATTTATATAGAACAACAACTTGGTGCTATGGAGTAACTACGCTATGGAGTTACAACGCCAAATACAGTGTTCTTTACATGCGAGAGCTGGGAACATACGTACTGCATCAAAGCACTTGGCCCTCCACATGTTAGAGAAGGAAACGTTCCATCGCTTTCTGACAAGCGCAAGTTTGTTAGGTATAAAAAGAAAGAAAAGAAAATATGATGGAAGTTGAAGTTTTGCATCTGGGTTTGACTAGCTCTGGAATCTTTAGCACGTGACGATACTTTTTCCGTCAGGGTATCTGGAATTGTAGCTCAGTAGCAGGGACACCATTTGTGTAAGGATTCAGCTATTTATTATTATAATACACAAGAGCCATGAATAGCTTGTAAATTATATCCTTATAAACGGTGAGTTGTGATGTCATCCGTTATAAACGGTGAGTTCTGATGTCATTTCTGTCACATGACTCACTGAAATTTGTGTATTATAATAAATAACGTACCCCCAGTTGCAAAATATGAGGATATTAGAAGTTACCTTGGAGTTCCATGACCTGTATAAAAACACTCAACCTTCGGCCTTGTGTTTTTAAATGGTCATGAAACTCCTCGGTAACTTATAATATCCTTATAATTTACAAGAGGGGGTATTTTATTCACTATATATTTGCAGGGTTCCAACATATTCCACAGCACTGTAAAATAGTCCAGTATATACAGATTGCATACAAATTTCTGAGCAATACAGGATAAAAAGAGGGTCCTGCTCTATTGCAACCAATCAGCAGCTTGCATTTACTGGTCTCCCGTTAAAGGGGTTGTTTACCTTTGAGTTAACTTTTAGTATGATGTAGAGAATGATATTCTGAGACCATATGCAATTGGTATTCATTATTTTATTTTTTTTGGTTTTTTTTTGTCATTTAGCTTTTTTTCAGCAGCTCTCCCAATTTGTAATTTCATCAATCTGGTAGCTAGGGTCAAAACTACCCTAGTAACCATGCATTTTTTTTAAAATTTGATTTTCAACAATGTGGTCCTCCCTCTGACAGCTCCTATTCCAACCACCCCAGGGCCAACGCTCTGATTAAGCCTGATAATGCCCACCTAATTTGGGCATATGTGGGGAAAGTTCCGCCCATTTAATCACCAAATGAGCAGATCTTTTAGTCTCTCTCTGCCCACTTAACTCAAAAATGACAAAAGAAAATGAACGACTAAATGCAAATTGTGGCTGATTATCACTACTTACAAAATACTAAAAGTTCATTAAAGTGATACTGACACTAACTACATTAAAAGTTACTAGGGTTGCCACCATTTTTTCAGAAAAAGATACCGGTCTTCCTATATATTTATCTTTTTTCCCTATTAATAACATTGGGATCAGCCATCATTTTTACCGGCCAGGTGGCAACCCTAAAAGTTACCTATATGTTTATTGTTTTTTTCGGATTGTTCTGCTTTTGTATGTAATTAATTGTTATTGGAAGTTCCTAAACCTGAATGTTTTGCCAACCTGACTGCCCCTTCTCAACCTGTCAGAGTTTCTAATGCTAACAGACTACTGCTGCACAAATATGGGTGCCCCCTCATAGAGAAACGGGGTAGTAAGAAAGGTAATGTAAAAGCATCAGGCAAATACTTTTATGGCAAAATTCTAAATAGCATTCAAAGACAATGTTATGATAGATAATAAAAAAGGTTATTTTCTGATGTCAGTATCTCTTAAAATGTGAACTTGCTCTTTATCCTTTGTTGCTTCTAATTAAAGGGGTGGTTCACTTTAAACCTAACTTTTAGTATAGTGTACAGCATGGTTCAGAATTTAAGTACCTATCCAGTTGCTAGGATCTAACGGACCCTTGCAACCAGGTAGTGTTTTGTATGAGATACTGCAATATGAATAGGAGTGGGCTTGAATAGAAAGAAGAGTAATAAAAAGTACCGGTAACCGTAAACTGGTAGCCTTAAATAGCATTTGTACTTTAAATGGGTCAGTGACTCCCATTTGAAAGCTGGAAAGAGTCAGGAGTAGAAGGCAAATCATTTTAAAAACTAAAAAAAAAAAAAAGACCAATTGAAAAGTTGCTTAGCATTGGCCATTCCAACATGCTAAAAGTGAATTTAAAGGTGAACCACCCCTTTAAAAAACAAACTTTGGTGCTATGGGTTACTATGGGTTACTGGAACTAAGCAAACGTTGCCTATTAAGTATGAGGCATCGTGTCTGAAGTGATGCTATATAGTCCACTCTATTTGGTCATAGAATACACTGTATTTAATAACTGCACCCATTTTTAAGGAATGACATAACATGCTTAGGCTTTAGCAACATGCAAACTGGAGAGCTAAATAACTCCAAAAACACAAATAAAAAAGATCAATTGCAAATTGCGTGCGAGTATCTCTCTACATCACACTAAACATTAATTTAGAGGTGAACAATCCCTAATCGCTGATTGGTTTCCATGGGCAACATCTCCATAATTTTTTTTTTTTTACCTCCCCTTAGTAAACATGCCCCACAGTACCTTATAATCTGGCCTTTTTCTCCCTGCCAGCCTGCCTGTATTAAAACTGTCAACCATTTCAGTGATGTACTCTGTCTTTTTCAGTATGAGAGAGGTTCTGCTACCAACTATATCACAAGGAACAAAGCACGGAAGAAGTTGCAGCTTAGTCTGCCTGACTTCAGGTGGGTAAATAATTGTTTATGTACTTTCCTTTCATCAGTTGAGTAAAGTGCCTTTATTGGGGCCTCAGCAACCTTAAGTTGCCCCTTGCCACTTTGTGGCAGAGAAAAGGAAATTCCTTTACAATTTAAAACTAAAACACAATAAAAACATTTCTAGTGGAAGTGTAAATAAACGTGGGTTAGCACATGCTTGATAAATATGTTTTTCTTGGTTCGTTTGATTTTATGGGAATTAATTTGATTAACATGATTGTTTGCTTTTAACAGGCGCCTGTGTATCCTTAAAGGTATCTACCCACATGAACCCAAGCACAAGAAGAAGGTTAACAAGGGATCTACTGCCCCTAGGACATTCTACCTCCTCAAGGACATAAAATTTTTACTCCATGAACCAATCGTAGGAAAATTCCGAGAGTACAAGGTCTGTCATAGTTTGTTCCCTTAAAGTTTCCTTAGATCAGACTTACAGATGTATATTGCACTGTAATTTAAATAATAGAATAATGCATCCGCAGACATACGCACCACGGACCCAGTCTCTAAATAGTATAGGTAAACAGTTGTTTAGAGAACTCCTGTTTTTATGTGCTGAGACTGAATAAAAATAAACATTGCCTACAATCTATATGTAGATATAAAAAGTTGGAACTCCTCTTATACTCTGATTCACCATGTAACTTTCCCTGTGCTTAGGTTTTTGTGCGTCGTCTTCGCAAAGCCTATGGAAAACGTGAATGGGATTCAGTAGACAGAATCCGAGATAATAAGCCTTCATACAAACTAGATCATATCATTAAGGAAAGGTGAGTTATGCCTATATATTTATTTACTAAACTACTTTGAGGACAGGAACAGTAAAATGCAGCTTTTTTTTGGGAAAACACTAACATGCACTATTTCATTTAAAATATCTTTATTTTTGTTTTTTACTTTATTTGTTCTATGAAAGAGGTGATTGTGTAATTATTTTCATTTTGCTTTTTATGTTATCTCATATCAAGGTTTAACTGGCACTGTATTCAGTTTTAAGGTGACCATATATGTGGTGCAAAAGTCAGGCAGGTTTGCATGGCATGCTTATTGCTTGATATTGCCTATTTTCTGATATTGCCTATTTTCTGATGCCTCACATTGGGCTGTGTATGGGACTTTGGTAAACCTTGAAGTTGTAAGGGTGCTCCTGGATCTGATTGATATACTAATTGGCTAAGCAGCTTAATCCACATTTATCCACACATATGGCCAAATTGGACACACGTTAGACCTGTGAGCCTAATTGGTAGAATAACCCAAACAGTTCCTTGACTTGGGCATTCATGTGGAACAAATCCCAATAGCTTGTATAGAAAGAGAAAACTATACCAGCCCCGCTAATCACTAAGCATTTTTGGGAGGAGAATTTTAGAATATACTATCCCGTTGACACCTGTTGCAAATGTCCGAAAATCAGTCCGGTTTGCTTTTCAAAAATGTGGTCCTCCCTCCGACAGCTCTTATTCCCACAGCCCTAGGGCCAACGATCAGATTAAGCCTGATACCGCCCACCTTACTTGGGCATATTGGGGGAAACATCCGCACATTTGATATGATCACCAAACGAGCAGATCTTCTAGTCTATACCCACTTAACTCAAAAATGAAAAAAGAAAATGAAAGACTAATTGCAAATTGTGTCAGAATATCACTACTTACAAAATACTAAAAGTTCATTAAACTTGAACTTTAACCTATGTGCTTCTAATTAAAGGGGTAGTTCATCTTGAACCTAACTTTTAGTATAGAACATGAACCATCTGGTTTCTAGGATGAAACGGACCCTTGCAACAAGGTAGTGTTTTGATATTGAATATGCTGGAATATGAATATGAAACATACCTCACCCCGGTGAAATTACACCGCATGGGGAAACTGGCCTCCCCGAACTGCTTAAGATGTAACAGAGATTCTGGTACCTTTATGCATTTAATGTGGGAATGTGAAGATATACAGGGTTTCTGGTCACAAACCATAGCCTTCATGGCAGAGGAGTTCTCTTCCAAGAATCCTACATCCCAGAGTATGTCTATCGGGACTGGTATATTCAGTGGCTCCTTTGAACTGCACTAGGACTTTGCTAAGACTTCTCTTATTCTATGGGAAAAAGACCATAGCCATGCACTGAATGAACTCTCTGCCACATATCATCCACCACTGGAAGAACATGGTTAATGCATGGTTGTACAAATTGACTTACCTGTCCAGAATAGCATTGGACAAATTTGATAGAGTCTGGGATCCGTGGACATCATCTTTAGCAACAAACTAGGTGTTATCTGTTTGCATATAACTGTGTATTAGTCTGTCAAACTTGTTAGATTGTCTGTTTCTTTTGTTTCTTTTTTTTAATTTAAATAAATGAAAAGATACCTTTTTAAAAAAAAAAAAAAAAAAAAGACAAGGAAAGCAGTAAATCAGTAAATGTAAAAAAAAACAGTAAATCTGCAATGTAAAAAAAAATATATATAGGTAACTTTACTGCAAGCTCACATCTTTGAGAGTTCAACAGTTATCAGAGTTAACAATCATTCAGTTGTATTACACCAGCGCATTTCCTATCAATTGAAAAACCTAGACCATGGGACAAGCACATGCACAGATGAAGAACTTTAAGGCCTATGCATGCTCCCTATGCAGGGGGCATAGAAAGTCCCTGGCAGCACCCCTCGTGCTTCTAAACCATCCTCTGCACTTTACTGTTTTCACACATATGTAAAGAAATCAGGTCAGTTGGGAACTTGTGAAGACTCTCATTTTTAGTGAGACAGGGGAAGTGCCCATAAAACACAGCAATCTCGAACGGTGCAAAATGAGCCGAAATTGGGAAATTAGTGATTCTTTGCCTCCTTGATAAGTGGCACCTTTTGTGTTTGTTCTAAATTCCTTATGTTATCTCTGTTTTGCTCTTACTGCCCTAGCAAACTATAGTGCTGACATATACACTTGTATTAAAACATAAATATAAAGGAAATTAACCTCCATTGTTGTAGGTTACAGAAACCTTTCTCATGGTGTACACCTTTCACATCCAGTGAAACGTACTGTAGTAAGTAGTTTAATGTAAACTCTGTATTCCACCTCTATTTCTGTTTGTGATACATGCAGACGGCCACTAGATGGCAGTGATATCCTGTCCTTTGTATAATAATGTAAATTGAACATAAATTAGCACAAATGTTTATTGAATGCAGTTTTACAGACATACCTGTTTTCATTAAATGCCTACATGACATTGAGGAGCTCTAGCACACTGCAAGTGCTGACAAACTCCATATTAATCATGAGGATGGCTAGCATAACACTTTAGCAGATTCCACTTCCTTGTCTTTTTAGAGGAATACCATCATCGCATAGTGAACCCATTTTATTGTAATTCAGTTTAATTTTCTTGACAAACTTTAATTGTGTATTTGTGTTTAAAAGGTTAAAAAAAACAAAGTTTCATGTATCTGTTTGGGTCAGATCTCTGTTACTGAGTTTATAAAGTCTTGCTTCTTTTATATATTACATTTTGCTCTTAGGCTTTAGAACCAAAATGAAAGCTGGTGAAAAGATGACATAGGCTAGCAGAATGGGCTTAGTAGACAGTTCAACATGTGCTATACTTTGTCTTCCCCCTACAGGTATCCAACATTTATTGATGCAGTCCGTGATCTAGATGATGCTCTGTCCATGTGCTTTCTCTTCTCTACTTTTCCTCGAACGGGAAAGTGCCATGTTCAAACCATCCAGCTGTGTCGTCGATTGAGTGTGGAATTTCTCAACTATGTTATTGCTTCTCGTTCGTTGCGTAAGGTGAGTCCTACACCAGGATCGTAGAAACCTGAGCACCTGTAAGTTATCGCGTGCTCTTTTTTTTTTTTTTTTTTTTTTTTTTTTTTCTTTTGTGAAGAATCAACAAGAAGAGACACAGGCTTACATTAAAATAATTAAAAGTGTATGCATTTATACCATGAACAAATGGTTTTTTTTGTGATACACAAGCCCCATGAATATCCTATGAGTGATATTCATATATACTGTGCTTAGTGGTGTCATCATTGATAATCGGTGCACAGTGATATTATTTATCACATGACTCACTGAAACTTGTTGTAAAAAAAAAAAAAAATGTATTCCTTGTTATAAAAAAATGAAGATTTTCGTTCCCTCAGCATTCCATGACCTGTATTAAAGCACATGGCCTTCAGTCTTGTACCTTTATGTCGTCATGGAATGCCTCAGTGATCTATAATATCCTTATATTTTACAATAAGTTGCTATAGTCTTATCTAGGCTCATTTGCTGAAACATTGGATAACTGTTGTTCCAGTGCAGTAATCCATGGCACTACTCTGTAAGATCCTTTCAGTGTTCTGCCATCGCTTCACTAAATAAATTTACATTGCTAGTCCTGCATTTGGGCCTAAGTGCTATTAACTGTGCCAGAGTATAATTTCTGCTTCTTATGCATTGCTGATAGCCATGTCTTTGCATTCATTTTGCTCCTTTTAAAGGTGTTTATACATGTTTAGCATTTTATAGAACACCTACTTGTCGACACAGTGAGTTGCAGTGAGTTTATTATTCACATCAGTCCCATTCCTACAATGTATCAATATTTTACAGCTAGTTCACCTAGTATAGTTGAGTCTATTCTAAGCATTTTTCAATGTTCTTCATTATTTTAGGATGATTTTTTTTGTAATTATTTTTTTATTTTGCTGATTTTAGTTATTTTTTTACTTCTGACTTGACTTTTAAATTACAAGCCTGAGAGTTGCAGACAGTCTAATAAACATTTTGAAAATCAGAGAAAATAAGACAATTTGGAATTCAGCTGCCCTGCATCATGCTAAAGACTTATGCATAAAGAAATCAAATTGCACAGACAAAGATGACTTTTAGTAATTTGTAAGCAGTACAGATTATGCTGTTGGCAGTTAAGGACAAGCAAGCCTAGCCCCATGCTACTTTCCTGCTAGCAGGACCCACCCCCCACTGGTTTACCAGTGCCCTGCCAACAAGTAAGTCTTTACAAGACTTTACAAAAGTACAGTCTCATTTAACATAAGACTATTGTGGGCTCCAATTGGAGGGCAGTTGGGCAGTCAATATTCATGGTCTATTTTTTAGGTGACGTTTATTTTGTTAAGTACATTTTGTCATATTAATTTTATTATACATTAAATTAGACCAGTCTTCCCTAATCAGTGGCTTGTATGCAACCTGTACAGGTGTTTTACCAAACAGAGCCTCCTGTAGGCTGCCAGTCCACATAGGGACTGTCAAATAGCCAATTACAGCTCTTATTTTGCACCACCCATCAACATTTTTCATGCCCGTTTTGCTTCCCAACTCTTTAAATCTGAATGTTGCACATGGGTAAAAAAAAGATTTGGGACCCCCGAATAACACAAATTAGAGAAATGTATGCAGTGCATTCTTGCTCTATAGAACTTGCAATCATTGTTTGCAGATTCTCTGTGACATGTTTTTTATCCATGGCCTCAAGTAAGTGATGCTGGAATCAAATATAACTTATTTTGTGATTCCAGATACTATAATCAGTTGCTTCTCCTGCAGCCTTAATATACATATCTGCAGTGGCAAGCTAAATGCAATACATGGTTAACTGCAACATACCACTTTTTTCTGTTTTGCCCACTGAGATCTGCTTTTTAATTGTATCTATGAATAGAAGTCCTTCCAAGTTTATGAAGCTTGATCACATTTGTAGCTCATTCCTTCTTTAGACTTCATACCCAACACCCAATGCCTGAAAATCAGGATTTTAATATTTTTCATTGGTCAATAAAACACCATTTAGCTGTGCAACGTATTGGTAGAAATAGTACTTGAGGGAAACCCTGCATCTTGTGTTAGAGGTGTACACCTGTATGTGCACAGAAGAGGGACTTTGCACCTCCAGCCTTGCTAGTCCTTTTATTGGTACCAATTTAAGTCTTGATATAATCCAAACAATGAGGAGACCAAGGTTTGTTGATTGAACTGCTGTAAATATACATAGCAAAGATGAATTTCTAGATAATTTCCTGTGAGCAGGTTTGTCCTTTAAAATGGCAGGGAGGGATCAAACATGCTTTGTGGGTCCACACTCCTCACAACAGTGATGAGCTGTCATTGGCTTGTAGTTCAACAGGGACCACAGATTGTTCAACATTAATGCTTCCTTTTGAGAGGCAATTGCTGGCCCACCATTGATCTTGTAATGTTTTGCACAAACCCTGGTTTGAATTAAAGCTTGTTATTCCTATGCATTTAGTAATATCTTTTTTTTTTCTCTTATGCACACCTTATCAGTGCTAACTCTCTTTTTAACAATATCCCTTAAAATGATTTTATAGTTTAAATAGACTTTGCAGCACAAAGGCAAGTTAACCCCTGGCCGAAGAGGCCAACATATTCTCATGCCTGGCCAATAATATTGGTTGTGTGATGAAAGCCATCTTTCAATAGATGCATGCGGAGGTCATTTGTTATATATGTTGGTGAGTTGCCATTTTTGTTGCTGACCAATTCAGATCACCTTCATTTCACTGACCTGGGCAACATGCCCACTTTCTATCCATAGGTTTTCCTGTCAATTAAAGGAATCTATTACCAAGCAGACATCCTGGGGCACACTGTAACATGGATCATTCCTTATGCGTTCTCTCATGATGTAAGTTTTCTAACTCTAAACAATGAAATTAGTTTGAACATGGTCGTAGCTGGTGCCTATATTGTATTTGCAAACAGTCCTTGGCACTTCTTACTACTAAGTATTAATACTCTGTATACAGACTTTATACGCTCCTATTCTGCTATTCTGTCCTGTACAATACTGCACTGAATGAAAATGTTTGGATTTCTCTTATTGATTTTATAAGGCAATCCTGTTTAATCACAGAGTAAACTATGTATGATAAGTCCATTTGGCACACTGGCTGCCCAGTCGGATACCTTAAAAAGGATGTCAATCCAGTTTTGGCCTATGAAAGAGAGCGTTTTTTTAGGATTAAATTTTAGCAGCACAGAGAAAGGACAAAATGTGCTGTTTTAAATAGTTCAAAATATCTTTACAACTATAAAAAAAATATTGAATTAATATATTGAAAAGTTGCTTAGAATTACCTTTTTTTATCAGGTAAAATTCATTTTATTTTTAGATTATTTGCCTCTTTTAACAGTTGGCTATTTTAAAGGCAACGTACGGTTATTTCTACATATAGCAGTTAGTCAACCTGTTCCATTCATTCTGAAGTACGATTTTCAGCAGTGTTGGGATGCTGGTTGGTGTAGCTTTGCAACAGCTGGAGAACCACAGGTTATTGTTTTTGGTTAACAACAAACTAAGGGTGATGGCAGACCAGGCATAAACACTCAAAGATGAGAAAGAAGGTATCTATTTTCACACAATTAAGCAATTGTCACACAAGGTGTGTTAAAATGCAACAATTTAATTTTTTTTCGGTTGTAATATTTGTGTGGAGGCAGCTATCTTGGGTCATTCTGCCTGATCCTATTGTGCTGGCTATTTCTGAAAGGACAGAACTACTTTCAGATAAGCTATTGTTTTCTCCTATTTAATTTGATTTCTCCTAAATCGCAGAATCTAAATTTTCCTTCTTGGTTGCTCCTCTCTATCTACTGCTAGGTGGGGCATTTTTAGCAGTGCATATGATTGCTGAGATTTTTATCTATGCATTGCATAATCACGGAAAAAATGCAAAATATGGCATTTTCTTGGGTTTTAAAATTGATCACAGTGCGTAATATGTTTTGCATTGGGTGATGCAAATGTTAAATCTTGTGTATATACTTACACCTTAACTATCACCCCGTGGTAGTGCAGATTTATTACTG
This sequence comes from Xenopus laevis, assembly GCF_017654675.1. NCBI lineage: Eukaryota > Metazoa > Chordata > Amphibia > Anura > Pipidae > Xenopus > Xenopus laevis. The sequence goes on from NC_054371.1 coordinate 156,189,243, forward strand.
ATGACAAATCTGGTCTGCCATTACCTTTAAGGGTTATAACACGCTGGGAGATTTTTCACACATGGGAAATCTGCACTACCTGCAGGTGATAAATCTCCAGAAAATACATTTTCTTTGTTGCCAGTTTGAATTGCAAACTGTAAAAATTGTATAACTGCCTGAGAATGTATTTTTTGGCAGTTGCTTGATTCATATGTACAAGTGTCGGAGATTCCCACTGATTCCCAAATGTATTTCAGGAGATTTGTTGCCTGCAGGTAGCCCCAATTTCCCATGGGCATCCAATCTCCCTGTGTGCCATCACCCTAAAGTGATAACTGTGATGTCAGATTTTTATTATTTTAATTTTCTACACATGGTTCATTTTAATATATGTGATGAGCAGTGAATTATGTTTTGGTGTGGGATTTTGTAGTTTTATGTCTTAATCCGTGAGTCTGCATTTGTACATTATCTGAGTTAGGAAAATAGGAATAGTAGTGTGCACCCCTAGTTACCACTTTTTGTCAGCTTTCAAAGCAAGGGATTTTAGATCCATGAAAACTGTACCTGTCTGCTCCTTGTACCAGGATCAGTTATGTGTTTCTAATGCCAGAAACTGTCATAAAAAGGCACTGTTATCTGAAGAGGAGGGAGAATAGGAGATGAGTTAAACTATTCTTTATCATTCTGTTTTGCTTTCATATTGGGCAAAGTACACGCAGTGATATTGGCTACCATAAATACTCTTTATTTTAGGTAAATTCCATCTGTATAGCACTGGCGGTGTTCATGTTGAGTTATTGGCAACTGGTCTGTACACGGGCCAAACACGGGTCACATGTTGTGCAGTTTGGTGTGAAGCTAGTGAGAGATAACTGAGCTTCTCTCCATGCACTTGAATTCATAGTTTTGTGGGGGGCAGAAAACAATCATCATTTTATGAATGTTAAACGGAGGTTCCCGACTTTCATGAAATAAACAGATTTTCCCATAAACTCCCATAAAAATATTGGCATTTAGTTTCATCAACAAAATTTTACAGTTTCCAAGATATTTACCTGGAAAGAGTGTGCTAAGAATATGGTAATCTGCTCTCTGCCCAAGCCAGGGAGATCTCTGACAACCTGGCTTTAAAAGATACTGCCTATAGAGCAGTGACATTGTACGCTAAACCTGGGAAGCAAAGGTATCCATGTCTAATGCACATGCCTCCTTCATTTATTCAGGATATGCATTCATCATGCGGGTGTGATGCAGCCAGTCGGATCAATGACCAGTGCATGTGGACTATGTTTGGTTTCTCATTAAAGGGGAAAGGAGGCTCCTGGATGCCTGTTAATTATTTTGTTAATGGAAATAAGCTGAAAATGTTAATTAAATGGGAAAATCTATTCATTTTCTCAAAGTATGTTAAAGGTGAACATCCTTTACTTATACTAAAGAACAGTTCAATTTAAAAATAAAAACTGGGTAAATAGGCTGTGCAGAATAAAAAAAAAAATCTAATTTTGCCTAATTATATATTATCCCTGAATATAATAGTCAGAACTCAACTTCCTGCTTTACATATCTATAACTCTTAGTTGAAGGGTACCACATGGGACAAAACCATATGCCCGTCCCAATTCACTGATTGGTTGGTGACTGGTAATCAATCCGTGGAAACCAAGCAAAGCAGGAAGTCGTGTTCTGGCTATTGCATTAGAGATCCATTGACTCCAGCCTTTATACATTTTGACTAACTATATATATATATATATATATATATATATATATATATATATATATATATATATATATATATATATATATATATATATATATATATATATATATATATATATATATATATATATATATATATATATATATATATATAGTCAAATACAAGAGTCCTCAGCACTCAACCCATTATCAATATATTTAATGGTAGCAGTATGCACAAAATGTCTCTGTCTTAAATATATTGATAATGGGTTGCCTTGCTGCACCCCCGCCTAATGGTTTTAAAAACTAGTGGTGAGCACAACTTTCCCTCACTTTTTTTTTTTGCTCCGCCTATTTACCCAGCTTTTATTTTTTTTCACTGACAATTCCTTTAAGCTGGTGCTACATCTGGTGAAATCCTGTCTGCCAACTCTGTTGAGAAGAAATAGGAAAGGTGCTGGGTGGAAGTCACTATGTATGACTTAAGAGAAAATATACTGCCTTTTTGACATTAGCTCATTCAGTTGGGCTTATGTAGAAAAGGTGTGTCACTATTTGAACTGCCAAATATAAATCATTTATTTTGTTGCACAGACATACCTGATTCTGCAGATTGAAATAAACAGTTATAGTCTACCTGTGTTAGTAATCCAACACATCCCTTAATTTGTTCCATTTTGAGGTGATAGATTTTGGGGAGTGAAGTCCTTCTGCTTTCCAGAGAACCTCCAGTACAAATAGCAGAGGGAGGGGGTTGCATGACACTGTGAACCTAAGGGGTGTGAGGTTGGAAAATAGTAATTTTGAGTAACGTGGATTCCTTTTAAACTGTGAAATCCGGTATGTCTGTGAAAGAAAAAATGCAGTTATATTTATTACTGGCAGTATTTACATAATTTTTAATCCCAGCTTAATGAGTTCACCATAGTTTACCTTTAAGAGACAGAGAATGCATAAGACATTATTTTAGATAACTGTGAAATAAAATGACTATTTCTGAATCATATTTTTGAGGGGAGGAATTCATTGTGTGCCTGCCAATATGTTTGCCTTGGTAACTCTGCCACTCCTGATCATGTTGTCAGTTTGTCTTGTGCAAGGGCAAAAAAAATGGTTGCCTAACAATATGTTGATCAGGCTGGCTGAGGATCTTGTTGAGACATTAATGTAGTTCTACCCTGACATGAATGCACAAGTCCCAAATGTGATCTGTTCGTTGGGCAGTGTGCCAAATCAGGCAAAGATCCACTTGCTGGGCGGGATGTAAATCGCCAGCGGGATTGCACACTGAACGATTCGTTTTTCAAAGGTTCCTCGTGAGGCAACTTCGGGTGACTTCGGAAAACCAATCACTCAGGGTGCCATCCCAACGGTGATTTACATTTTAGCCTGCGGGGAGGCAGTTCGGGAAGATTAGTCGCCCCGAAGAAGAAGAGATTTGTCTAGTTATGAACTGGTATTGCCATTACTCTCCTTAATTAGAAAACAATATTTTTCCATTTTGGGAAGCCTGCTAACTAGCTTTTCCTGCTCTCTTTTCCAGCACCCTACAGATGTAGATTACAGAGTCATGGCAACCTTTACTGAGTTCTATACCACACTGCTCGGATTTGTGAACTTCCGCCTTTACCAGACTTTAAATCTACAGTACCCACCAAAGGTAGAGCCTGCCTTCTGCGTCAATAGTCTGTAGAAATGTATTGCATGTAGTCCATATGGTTTTTTCATTATGGTATTTCAAAGTCAACTGTGGATTGTCTTTTAAGATTCAAGGTTTTTCTTAAATCCAGAAACCCACACTAAACTAGCACCTTGTTTTCATTATTTTAAAGAAAATAAAGTACTCAGAGCACCCCTTTCTTGTTTTTTTCATGTCCCACATGGAACACAGTGTTGCTTGTTGCATTTTGTCCCTTTGTCATGTATTATTATTGCTTCTCTCTCTGCAATGCACTCTATTAATTTTACCCCTATTGCTACTTGCAAAAAAGGTGTTTTTCCTCATTACTTCATGCCAATATACTCTCTGGCCCTTTTGTTTACCTCTTTGTCATTTAATTCCATTTGTGGGACAAAGCCACTGTCATGTTTACTTCTATACTTTTTCTTATATCCTATCAGTTCGACTCATTCTCAGAAGTTGATCTTAAGTCAGATGGTGAAGACAAGTATGCACTGGAGACTGAAGTCTACATGGAGGTAAATGCTTGGAAAAACCTAATACTATCTTTTATTTTAATGGTCAGTCTCTGGATTAGACTCTTGCCTTCCCCTTCTATGATTTTATTTTCTTTTTATTTCCCAATATATTTTGTATACTGGCTTTGTGCTAATACATTTCTTTCAACAATTTTCTTTATTTAAAAGAGCTATCGCATTTTTTGCAGATTTCTCTTTCCCCAATGTCTTAGATTTCTTTATCTTGCAGAAATTGGCAGCTCTGAGTGCTAGTCTGTCCCGAGTAATCCCCAGTGAACCTAATGATGAAAATGAGGTTGATGAATTTCCTGAAGATCCTGTAAGTGACCTTTTGTATGGCAGCTCTGATAAGTCTATTGTGTGCCCCTTAAATAGTCATCAAAGCTAATGCGTTTCCTTTGAAACTTTTAAATTTGTGAGTTATTGCATATTCAAAAAGTCAAGGCAGTACATGGAACACAGAGATTTGATGCATTCCTAATATTGACAATATTCCGCTTACATTGTCTGATGATCTGATATGCTTAATTGTATGTTTTCTGTCTAGTTAACACTTGAAAAACAGTTATTACTATCTTGATATGTCTGGATGTATAGGAGGGCTTAATTGTGTCCCATATGGAATGCAGGAGAGCTGGGAAGGAAACACAGATTTTGCTTTGAATGTAAATGAGTCGAGTCTGCTTACTCAGGTGGACATGTATGGAACAGGATTGATATCTGATTCTATTAATTGTACAGGAAAATGCTGGTCAGGAGGAGGAGCGAAAGAAGCAACTGCAGGAGGAGGAAAAACATAAATCATTGTTTGTGGGTCTAAAGTTCTTTTTAAATCGTGAGGTACCACGTGACGCCCTTGCCTTTATTATCCGGTAAGAGGGGGATTCTAGGGTGCTAATTTTGTATGAGTTGTCTGGAATATGGGCTTAAGTGAGATAGATGTAGCGTGGTTATGGTTAATTGTGTAATTACAAACCCTCCCGTAAACTAATTACACTCCTCCATTTAGTGCTGCACGACAATTGTCTGGTCTGGTGAAATGGATCACAAAGGGATTCTGTCATGATTTATTACTAAATTAGACTGTTTACATTGCAAATAATACATTCTACCATTCTACCATCTCGGGTCATGGTGGTAGAATGTAACGTGTTTCATATAAGCTATTGTTTCTCTTTCTAAGTTTAACTGGATGAGTCATGGTCAGACTATGTAACTAAGTCTAACAGCTGTCTTTAATGAAATTCAGGGATTCTGCTCAGCAGGGGCAAAGATAAGAAATGTATCAACTAAGGCTAATGCCACACTAGGCGATAGCGCCGCGATTTGACTCGCGGCGACTTTTCGCCGCGACTTTTAAGCCGCAATCGCTGGGGAAACTTTTGCGCTGGCGTCTATGGGAAATCGCGAAAAATCGCCAGCATAAAAAAACACGCGGCGATCTTTTTTCTATTGTCGCTCGAAATCGCCTAGCGAGGCAATTTCGAGCGACAGTAGAGAAAAGATCGCCGCGTGTGTTTTTACGCTGGCGATTTTTCGCGATTCCCCATAGACGCCAGCGCAAAAGTTTCCCCAGCGATTGCGGCTTAAAAGTCACGGCGAAAAGTCGCCGCGAGTCAAATCGCGGCGCTATCGCCTAGTGTGGCCTTAGCCTAAATGTATCCATTTAGAACAGTTTACAGGGTCTGCTACCCCCTTCCAGAGCTGCTTTAGAAAGGTGAAACATTTTACTTTACACTTCAATATTAGAAAATCAGGTAGACAATAGAAAGTACTTAGAAAAAGTCTTTAAATCTGGTGAACTATCTGAAACCAACTGAACTGAAAAAAGTGTTGGAAGGTGAACAACCCCCTTTAAACAATGCAGTTGGGGGAGGGATGTTATCCCTCCAATGTGCACTAAAGAGTGACTGAAGTACAAGTCACATGGCTGAGGTCACTTCGGAAACTCAGAACATGCCTAGTGCCACATCAGATTTCTAAATGAAATTATAAAAAAAAAAATCTGTTCTTTTGAAAAACTCATTTCAATGCAGGATTCTGCTGAAGAAGCACTATTAATTATTGTGGGTTTTTTAAAAAAAAAAAAAAAATACATGTTTTCCCGTGACCGAATCCCTTCAGCCTTCCTGCCCCTTGCCCCTTTCAAAGTCTGCTCATAACCAACATTGTCACTGAGTTGCTTCACTGTAGAACAGCAGATAGATGTGAAGATGGTATTTCAGGTATTTTGCTGCCACAGCTGCTATTGTTTAAAATGCTTCATTAAAGTATCACATTTACTACAGCATAGTGATGCTTTGTAAATTAATTTTTTGTGCTGTGTTCTTTTAGGAGTTTTGGGGGTGAAGTGTCTTGGGACGCCTCTGTCTGCATTGGGGCAACCTACAACAGCACAGACAAATCTATAACACACCATATAGTGGACCGACCCAGCATACAGACTCAAATTATCAACAGGTAACACTACATGTGTGCTCTTGAATTCATGATGAAAAGGGCTCGTCCTCATATTCTATTGCAGTGTTACGGACTAATTATGGATGACAAAAAAGTGAATGACTTCTTTTGCTGTTGAAAAAAGTACACTGATGTTTGTGATATCTTCCTTAAGGCTAGGGCCACATCGGGCCGAAATCAGCCTGCTGAAATACACAGGCTGATTTCAGCCCCTACCACGGCAGTAGCCTCCTTCACGCAGGATCTGACACAGTGGTTCCAGATGCGAAAGAAGAACACACTCTGTGGGTTTTGACACAAAATGCAAAGTCTTTTGGGCAAAATCCAGTGTGTGTTTATGCCAGAGCCAACACAATGGTTAGGGATGTGAGCAGAAGTGGGAGGCTACTGCCTGCGGTAGAGACTGATATCAGCCTGAATATTTCAGCAGCCCTGTGTCACACTGGCCTAAACTATTTTTCCCTGTAAGATGGCATTTTGCCTTTGTTTTTTTTACTTGATGACTCAAGACTTTTTTTTATTACTGTGGATAAAGATTTATCACCAGATTAGCTTTGGCCATTTCCCCCTGTAAACAAATACACACGCAAAACATTAACCCTGCGTAGGTAAAGGTATATTATCCCTTTAAGAACCACATATGTCAGAACTAATATACAGTAAAAAAAAAACGAGTAATCCTCTCAAATGTTTTATTGGAAATATGAGCTTTCATGTAGGGCATGGTAGAAATACCGTTTTTTCTGTACTACCTTTTACCCATTTCCTAATTAAATACTCCATATACTGTGTGGTTCAAATCAGATGCATACATTTTGTGTAAAAAGCTGTGCAAATCTAGTAAACTTGCATATAAACCAGTATAGTATATGTAAAGGTGTTTAGACAGTTTTAATAAATATGCCAGTATTTATTTGTTTACTAGACTTGCATGTTTGTGTTTCCATAAACTTCAGTAAGACATGATCAAGTCCATTGAAAAAAATGTAGACCTTTAATGACCAGTCCACCCAGAGCCTAGACATATGGAATTTATGTGAAAGTACATTATTTCATTTTAAACCAAGTGTTTTGGCCATATAACTACTGTAGCTGCATAATTCCCATATGTATTGGAACAAATAAATGTATCAACTGCTGTGCAACATGCAACCCTCCAAATTCAGGTGAACTACAAATTGCCAGCATCTCACTGAGAGCTAAAGGCTGTTGTAGGTGGTAGGATTGCATTCAAAGAACAAAGGCTTTTGATTTGGTTTTTGGAAAACTACAATTACCATCTTTTGCCACAATGAAATTGTAAGTGTACAAGTAATATTAGATTACAGCAACTATATTAAAAACCATTAAACAAACTATAGCAGTCTATAATTAGCCCCTTATTTTGCTTGAATGTAGAAAATATTCATGCCATCATTTTCCTTCTCAGAGCATTCTCCATAGGCAGTAATTGAGAGATAATTGATATTTGTGGTTACAAATGTAAATGTTTAGTGTTCTTTTGATAGCTAGAGAATATTTCTAACGCTTGAGGCAAGAGATAAGGCAGTTTGTCCTACTTTACGGTCTCTACATAAATTAGTATGTATAATGTGTATACAGAAACTTTTTTTTTTTTTTTTTTTTTTAAAAAGATGTAACATTATTTTAAAGGGGAATTCTATCGAAAATGACCACTTCATATAAGTTTCAGCATACTGAAATAAGAAACTTTCTAAATACAATCAATTAAATATTCTGCATTGTTCCTGAAATAATCAAGTTTATCTTCACTATCCCTCTCTCAGCTTCTGTTTCTCTTCATTCTGTCTTCATGCAGCAGTTGGTAGTCAGATATTCATTAACAGTTAGACCCAATATATCTTATAGGGGGGCTCCCTTTCCTAGCCGATGTATTAGAGCTCACTCAAATAACTGATTCCAGTAAAACAAAATGTAATAAAATAACTGCCTTTTGCACAAATTCTGCATATAAGGAGACATGGTGTAATAGTATAGAGTTTATTAATTTTCATATTTATAATAGTGAGCTCTAGTACATCTTCTAGGTAAAAGGAGCCCCCTATAAGATATATTGGATCTAACTGTCAATGAATATCTGACACCCAACTGCTACATGAAGACAGAATAAAGAGAAACAGATGCTGAGAGAGGGATAGTGAAGATGAAGTTGGTTATTTAAAGGGATACTGTCATGGGAAAAAAAAAATTTTTTCAAAATGAATCCTTTAATAGTGCTGCTCCAGCAGAATTCTACACTGAAATCCATTTCTCAAAAGAGCAAACAGATTTTTTGATATTCAATTTTGAAATCTGACATAGGGCTAGACATATTGTCAATTTCCCAGCTGCCCCAAGTCATGTGACTTGTGGTCTGATAAATTTTAATCACTCTTTACTGCTGTACTGCAAGTTGGAGTGATATCACCCCCCCCTTCCCCCCCCCCCAGCAGCCAAACAAAAGAACAATGGGAAGCTAACCAGATAACAGCTCCCTAACACAAGATAACAGCTGCCTGGTAGATCTAAGAACAGCACTCAATAGTAAAAACCCATGTCCCACTTAGACACATTCAGTTACATTGAGATGGAAAAACAGCAGCCTGCCAGAAAGCATTTCTCTCCTAAAGTGCAGGCACAAGTCACATGACCAGGGCCGCTGGGAAATTGACAAAATGTCTAGCCCCATGTCAGATTTCTAAATTGAATATAAAAAAATCTGCAGAATTCTGCTGGAGCAGCGCTATTAACTGGTTCATTCTGAAAAAAAAAAAATAAATCCCATGACAGTATCCCTTTAAGAAATGCTACAGAAAACTTCTTATTTCATTATGCTGAAGCTTAAATTAAATTTTCATTTTCGAGATCCCCTTTAAGAACAGAGGAAGCCTTTTTTTGTCAAAAATGTTATGTGCTGTTATAATATTGACTGAACTGTAGATATCTGCCATAACACAGAAATAGCTTTAGGAATTATAGGGGTTTCATCCCCCCCCCCATTGCAAAGGAAAATCATGTGAATATACATTATCTGTTGTCTTCATTAACATTTCACTCAGGTTTTGAGCATATTGGGTGATATACAGTTGAGTCTTTATCTTTACATACATGCTGAAGAGGTTCAGACTCCATGCAATGCCTGTGTAAAGTGTACCTTTTTTATATTGGGTCATATCAGTACTAGCTTATAGACTGGTTTATTTCAGCTTTAGCCCTCAACTGTGCATTTCAAGAGAAAGGGGTACAAAGAATTGTGGTTCGATTACATACCATTCATATTACAGCAGTATTCGACAAATAATGAAGAAACAGTGATTTGAACTTCCAAACAATGACTAATAATAAAAACCTACATTAAGTTAATTAACATATTACATAGTTTGTACAAATGTGTATAATGGTACATCCCATTTAGGCTCTTAATGATCCTTACGTCAGTCCTAGATAGGTGAAAAGTTTTACAATGGTAGAAGATACACAATAACTGTGTGTCCTTTGTACATGCTATACCTTCCTAGAATACCAGGTATTTAAGTGCCTTCTTATCTGCAGGACAGACTAGAATGGAATGCTGTGAAATCTGTGAGAATGTTTTTCCATATGAATGATTACAGGAATAAAGATCACTGAATAGTGTATGTATACAAGTTCACTTACAGTGAGACATTTCTGTACACTGTAAACACAACTAAAAAGAAAAGAAAATTTGCTTAGAAATTTGTGGGGGGGGTTTTTCTCGAGTTTAGTCTTGTTGCCTTTATCTACCTACAGATATTATTTGCAACCACAGTGGCTGTTTGACTGTGTAAATGCTCGCTTGCTTCTTCCTGTTGAGGACTATTTTCCAGGGGTACTTCTGCCCCCTCATCTTTCTCCATTTGTCCAGGAGAAGGAAGGAGACTACATTCCTCCTGAAAAACTACGGCTGATGGCACTGCAGAAAGGAGAGAATCCTGGTAATGACAAACTTTGCTAGAAATAGGTGGAGTAGGGTGATGGCTAGTAAAATTAACCTTTGGGTACACAAAAGGTGGTGGGAATGCAGTTAGTGGCTCTTATAACCCTATTTTTATCAAATAAAGAAGACGAGGAGGAAGAGGATGAAGAGACTGATGAAGAGGAAGATGATGACGAGGAGGAGGAAGAAGAAGAAGATAAGAAACTTAGACAGTTAGAAAATAAAAAAGTCGGACAGAAGGTACGTAGGGTTTGCTAACATGCATTTTGTGTACTTATTTTAATTCATAGTTCTCTCTGCCATATACTTAGCTGATGCTTCATGTTTTGCATTTTACACAGAAGCTGAATGTTAAGGTAACAGCAGGCAAAGTTAAGGTGGAAGACCGCACACAGGTTGCAGAGCAGGAGAAAAATGAGGAAAAGCGTCTAGCAATTATGATGATGAAGAAGAAGGAGAAATATCTATATAATAAAATCATGTTTGGCAAAAAACGCAAAGTCCGGGAGGTGAGGTGGACTTCTACATATACGTAGCATGTGATTAAAATAATGTACAGATAGTTATGATAGGTGTAACTATACTGTAGGTCTGTTCTCTAAAAAATTAGACAATACCCTTTGGAAGGCTGAAATATGGATAAGCTGACTTGTTCATTATGTAGGCAAGAGGCCAATATAATGAAGATGCTATTTTCTGTTTCTGTGTCTTGTAGCATATGGCTTCATAAATAACAAATAATAATTCAGTAAGGTTCTTGATTTTGGTTTCGAGGATTTGTAAAGATTGTGACTCAGCCAATCAACTATGTAGCCATGTCAGATTCTCCCGTCCTAGGAATGCATATCCTCAAAAAAAAAAAAAATTATATATATATATATATATATATATATATATAGTCAAATACAAGAGTCCTCTGCACTCAACCCATTATCAATATATTTAAGACAGCGACATTTTGTGCATACTGCTACTAAAAAATGCCTTACCCTTTAAACAAAACAGGGATTGTTTGTCCATATATTGCAATATATTTAAGCTGGCCAACTACGTCAAAGTCATCCCATATCTGGCCAGTCCTATGCTCAATTTCATCTGATTCATTAAGAATTCTATTGCTTCATTATACATTTTACAAAGGGACTTGGTTTTACCTGCAACTTAACTTGCTGCTTTCAAAGTAAACCTCCATACTTGGCTGCCCTTTTATTAGACACCAGTGGGATCACCTGACTATAGCTGGGAAGGGTGGGAGCTACAACATGGAGCTGGTCACTGCTCCTGTATAAACTATAACAAACAAGGGAAAGTTGTGCTCACCACTATTTTTTAAAACCATTAGGCGGGGGTGCAATGAGGCTGTGACCACAAAATACATATAGTCAAATACAAGAGTCCTCTGCACTCAACCCATTATCAATATATTTAAGACAGCGACATTTTGTGCATACTGCTACTAAAAAATGCCTTACCCTTTAAACAAAACAGGGATTGTTTGTCCATATATTGCAATATATTTAAGCTGGCCAACTACGTCAAAGTCATCCCATATCTGGCCAGTCCTATGCTCAATTTCATCTGATTCATTAAGAATTCTATTGCTTCATTATACATTTTACAAAGGGACTTGGTTTTACCTGCAACTTAACTTGCTGCTTTCAAAGTAAACCTCCATACTTGGCTGCCCTTTTATTAGACACCAGTGGGATCACCTGACTATAGCTGGGAAGGGTGGGAGCTACAACATGGAGCTGGTCACTGCTCCTGTATAAACTATAACAAACAAGGGAAAGTTGTGCTCACCACTATTTTTTAAAACCATTAGGCGGGGGTGCAATGAGGCTGTGACCACAAAATACATATAGTCAAATACAAGAGTCCTCTGCACTCAACCCATTATCAATATATTTAAGACAGCGACATTTTGTGCATACTGCTACTAAAAAATGCCTTACCCTTTAAACAAAACAGGGATTGTTTGTCCATATATTGCAATATATTTAAGCTGGCCAACTACGTCAAAGTCATCCCATATCTGGCCAGTCCTATGCTCAATTTCATCTGATTCATTAAGAATTCTATTGCTTCATTATACATTTTACAAAGGGACTTGGTTTTACCTGCAACTTAACTTGCTGCTTTCAAAGTAAACCTCCATACTTGGCTGCCCTTTTATTAGACACCAGTGGGATCACCTGACTATAGCTGGGAAGGGTGGGAGCTACAACATGGAGCTGGTCACTGCTCCTGTATAAACTATAACAAACAAGGGAAAGTTGTGCTCACCACTATTTTTTAAAACCATTAGGCGGGGGTGCAATGAGGCTGTGACCACAAATACATATAGTCAAATACAAGAGTCCTCTGCACTCAACCCATTATCAATATATTTAAGACAGCGACATTTTGTGCATACTGCTACTAAAAAATGCCTTACCCTTTAAACAAAACAGGGATTGTTTGTCCATATATTGCAATATATTTAAGCTGGCCAACTACGTCAAAGTCATCCCATATCTGGCCAGTCCTATGCTCAATTTCATCTGATTCATTAAGAATTCTATTGCTTCATTATACATTTTACAAAGGGACTTGGTTTTACCTGCAACTTAACTTGCTGCTTTCAAAGTAAACCTCCATACTTGGCTGCCCTTTTATTAGACACCAGTGGGATCACCTGACTATAGCTGGGAAGGGTGGGAGCTACAACATGGAGCTGGTCACTGCTCCTGTATAAACTATAACAAACAAGGGAAAGTTGTGCTCACCACTATTTTTTAAAACCATTAGGCGGGGGTGCAATGAGGCTGTGACCACAAAATACATATAGTCAAATACAAGAGTCCTCTGCACTCAACCCATTATCAATATATTTAAGACAGCGACATTTTGTGCATACTGCTACTAAAAAATGCCTTACCCTTTAAACATATATATATATATATATATATATATATATATATATATATATATATATATTGGATCATTTAAGAGCACTCACGGGTGTTGTGAAAAATACTTTTTTATTGGAGTGTTACAATCTACCCCACATGATGTGGGGTAGATTGTAACACTCCAATAAAAAAGTATTTTTCACAACACCCGTGAGTGCTCTTAAATGATCCAATATGCAAACTTTTGAAGTAGCACCCGGGGCTTGATGTTTTGAGGGTGAGTGCCGGTTCTACTATACTATTTTATATATATATATATATATATATATATATATATATATATATATATATATATATATATTGGTGTATAATGTATACGCATGTTGCATTCTGTTTTGACTCTTTCATCTGTTACCCATCACAGGCCAACAAACTGGCACAGAAGAGGAAAGCTCATGATGAATCAGTGAAAGTTGAACGGAAGAAGAAGGCTAAGAAGCACTGAACACCCACTCTTCTTTGACAGGACTTCTTAAATTCTCTTTAAAAAGACTTGTAAAAGCTCCCATTTCCCTGCAACAAAATATATTTTATCAGGTTCAGATCACTGACCTGATCTGTTAAACTTTCAAAAGGACTTTTAAGTGACCAAGTCTGCACTTTGAATAGAAGAGATATTTTCTATTTCCAGCGAATATTTAATGTCAAGCTAACAGTCTTTTGAAAGACTAGTAACTGTGTGACATGTAAAAGAAGCTTTGGCTAACATTCATTTATATTCTTCCTGAGTAACATAATGCCACTTAGTGTGGAGTAGCAGGTATCCGTGTGTGTAATGTGATATAAAACCGAACAGGTTTTGAACTATGATCTGTTTTAATATATGGCATTTTGGATGCCACTGTGGTGGCACAGTGGTTAAAAAATTGACATGAGCATAGTTTGTTTGCAAAGCCAGGCAATAGTAGCCTTTATGCCAAGCTGTTGCAAAACCACAGCTCCCTGCCAGCACATTGGCCTACACTTGGGTCTCTGTGTGCTATAATTGACATTATACTGTACACCAGCAGTGTGAATTTATAAATAAACCAGAGTTTTACATTATATTATGATTTGACATTTATAAAGATGGTACTCAAATGTTTAACTAAAATTACCTGATCAATTGGAGGTATTAATTTTAACAAAAAATGACACGAGTCCTAATAAGAAATGCCTTCCTTTCTATTCATTTTTCACAAGGGAGTCAACCGCTCAATTAGTGCATACCACAGGTGGAATACAATAAATAAGTAAACAAAGATGTTTAAGAAAAAAATTTAACATTTTGTTCAGGCAAGCTCTGTACCATATTATTGGTCCCTGTATTTTGGCATAGGTCATCATGACAAATCCTTTTATATTTATTTTGTAACCCTGTTTCCGGATAAAACTTTAATAAGCACTATTCATTGAGATTATTGGAGAGACAATAAATAATCTTGCACATCCTGTGTGGATACAGGAAAGTAACAATTCTATGTGTAGGGATTGAAAGAGAATTTTTATACGGATGGGGGAAAAAAGTATTTGACTGACCATAGGAGACTGTTATGAGAGGGACAAATGGGATGAATGATGCTATTATTTACATCGCTCTGCCCAGTGGAGTTAATGTTGCGAGGTCTCTATTACATTTACACACAGTATGACCAATCAAGAGCCAATTGCCTGTATTTTTTTGGAGTATGGAAGGAAACTAAAGTATCTAGAGGAAACCTATAGGATATGGGGAGAACATATACATTCCTTTCAGTTACTGATCCCCACACACAACACTGCAAGGCAGATGTGCATCCCACTGAGCCACCATGAGCTTAATTTGGTTCTATGTTCTCTCAAGTTGGTATGTGTTCCCTATGGGGGGGGGGGGAGCAGACCCTGCTACTGCAGACCCCTAGCTGATGTCACCTTTCTCATGTTTTAGGGGCACAAGTATTTTAATGTGGACTTGATGACTTTTATTTACAACACCGCAAGTAGTGCATAAATCTTTTAGATGAGTTTATCTCATTTGACTGCTAAACAAGTAATGGTGTCTGGACAATCTCTTAGGCAGGTAGAGCTTGGATATAAAAGGGTGAGTTTTGTGATTAATATGGTTAGTTGTAGAGACAATATGAAATATCTGTAAAATATCTATTGTTAGGAAAAGAAATGCTTTCTGATTCCCCCCCACCACCACCTCCCCATAATGGATATGAAAAACCTAATTTTATCAACCTCTCATAGCTGCAATCTTAGAAAATGAGGACCTTTTGAAGTATGGGATTGTGGTCAATGACACATTCTGTAATGATGTACTAAAAGCAGTGACAGCAATCAAATCCCAAATTACATACCCGCCTTGCTTCTCATTGATGTCAATGGCAAGAAATCTACACAAACAGCGAGGGTTTTGATGCCCGATATTTCCCAAAGGAAATGCATTGGGCCCCCAAAACCCTTGCTGTTTCTGTATTTAAACTCATGATAATGTTCCAAAAACATTGAAATTTTTGTTGCAGGCACTGCCATGTTTGCCACAGAGGCAAGGTAAGAAACTTGCCTCAGGCAGCCCTTTATCAGGGGTGGCCTAGGGTTTCAGAGACCCATAGCAACTAATCGGCAAGTTGCATGTATTAGACTGCCATTTTATAACTAACACCTAATTGGGTTTTGTTGGTTATCAGAGCTAACGTAAACTCTCTACCTGTTGTTGCTTTATCCTCAAAGATTCAAGAGAAGTTGTTCATCACTTCAACTTGTAGGCATTCTGTTTCCAAAACCATTCTTGTGTAATCTCATTTTATATGACATAGCAGCAGCAGTAAAGCTTGAAGCTAAACACATCATTAGTTATTTAACTATATGGTGTATCAATTATTTTGTCTGAAAGCTATTTATGCAGTATATACAGCAATTAGGGTTTGGATTGAACATAGTATTGCCATTGGATACATCTGACTCAAAAATAATGCTTAGAGGCAAGTTTGGCATAAATTATAAATTCGATTTAGCTCTGTCTGTGAAACCAGTTCTATGACAATAATTATTTTATAGTGCATGATGTTACTGTTGTTCTGTCAATTACATATACATATTATTAATTACAGTACATTATGAGCAGATTCCACCCTGTCTATATCATCAGGATACTAAACTTCAGTATGCTAGTAAAATTAACAAGCTCTTCTTTTATAGTTTTGGTGTAACACTAGGTTAATGTTTATAAATGAGTGCAGTTATTCGGGCAGACACTGCAGCTGCACATTAGCTTCTCTCTGTGCCTGTGCTGGCATTTTACAACTGTGCCACGAACTGGGTACTATCACTATACATGAAAGATGCTATGTTTGTCCTCACCACTGCTACTCCAGTGCTATCCATTCACAGCTTTCTGAGAGCTATAGCTGGATATATTCATGGATAAAGCCCAGCAACTACAGCGTGTCAGAAAAAGGCATCTCATTGATTCATTCATGAGTGGGAAATGCATATGCAGTGTGGGGGCAGAAAAAAAAGCCTTGCTGGGGTGAGTAGAAGCATCCATGTGGTAGTTACTAGAACTGGGTCTAAAATCTGAGGTGGGGTGAGAACTAATTAGTATGGTGTCCCCTAATTTCTGTAGCAGATCAGATGTCAGGGGCTCCACACACAAACAGCTGATTGGGAAGCTCTACGTATGATTTTACAAAAAGGATAATAATGAGGATCTGTACAAACTTATCCTTTTTGTGCTTGGCACTTTAAAGCTTTAAAGTGATAAATACAAAATGAAAATTTTTTATAGTGTGTGTGTGTGTATATATATAGATAGATAGATAGATAGATAGAGATATATATACACATCATGTATATGTATAAATATAGGGTTAATTTAAGTCACAGATGAGTTCCACGACTATGTTAAAGCACAAGGCCAAAGGCAGAGTGCTTTTATGCAGTTCATGGAACTCCAAGGTGAGAATATCCCACATTTTTCATGGGGTACTTTATTATAATACACAAGTTTCAGTCACTCGTGACAGAAAATAAATCAATAAGCACAGATTATAACTGACATTACAATGCACCATTTATAAGGTTAGAATACAGTCAGTCTTCGGCCTTGTGCTTTTATATGGTCATGGAACTCCTCAGTGACTTATAATATCCTTATATTTTACAATAGGTTGCACTTTATTCAAAATATAAACCGCTCTTAGGGACTGTGTACTGGCTCTTACAGTTCTGAGTATTCTGTAAATACTATAATACCATATAATACTGGGTCCGACAGCATTTTAGGGCCCCCAACAAATCCAGAGGTTGAGCTGTTTTACCAATATGTATTGAAATTGCTCAATAATTAGGGCCTCATATGGCCCCCTGTAGCCGCAGGGTCTGCTTCCTCTATAGTTACCCCCTTTATAATACACAAGCTATGAATACGCAGTAAATTATATAGTGAATAAAGTACCCCTTATTGTAAAATATAAGGATATTCGAAGTAATCTCAGCGTTCCATAACCTGTATAAAAGCACTTGGCCTTCAGTCTCGTGCTGGTCATGGAACTCCTCGGTGACTTATAATATACTTATATTTTATAATACAATAGTCACTATATAATTCACTGTGTATTCATAGCTCTTGTGTATAACTAATATATACAGTATTTACATAATAATCAGAACTGTAAAAGCCCTTCAGCCTTTATTTAAACAGCCAAGCTGAGGGAGAAATCACCAAGGGGACAGCAGAGAACACCCCAACCATTCCCAGAAAAATTAACTTGCTGCAGTTTCATTTTCCATGGTAATTGTTCCACTATACCGCTCTACAGCCTGACCACTGCCCTACACGATTCATTTACTATTTCAAGGACCCTGTGAAAATCATGTGATTTAGCTGTAAATGTCCCCTCATCACAGCCAGCCCATATAAGTGACATGTATATTCATGACACTGAAACCCCCACTAGAGCCTCCATCTGAGACTCCATTTGTTCTTAGGTCAGATAAGAAGAACCTTGTTCTCTGGACACAGCTGAATGGGCTCTCTGTGAGGAGAGAGAAAGACTGGGGGGTGGCGGTGCACAAAGAATGGGAGTTGGAGACGAGAATGTGCGTGAGGAAAGGAAATAGAACAAGTTGCTGAAAGGGAAAAAAAGTGAACTAGGTGAAAAAAGAACAAAGTTGAATTGCAGTCAAGGAGACATAAAAATGAGGAACTGTGGGAGACTAGAGGTTAATGACAGTGCGGAGGAAGAGCAAGCCAAGGCTTCGAGTTGATAGTGATAGGAGGCGCAGGCGGGGCCAGGTGGGATCGAGCGGACTTGAGCTGTGACTGGATCACTACCTCCTGCCTGTGTCAGTCCGCAGAGACACCAAGGGGACCGCTCGCACTTTGTCTATGGCTGAATAGAAAGAGAATGGCTCCGTGAGGTCTCAGGTCACACATATACTCGCAGAGACAAGACTGTTGCGAGAAGGAACACCTGGAACAGAGGTAAGTCCGCTGTGTAAGTACGTGATGCGCTTCTTAGGCTGGAGGGGCCACCACGTTAGGAAAACTATGACTCGAGGCACTTCTAGCTCACAATTAACATTGATCCTGTGTATAGCTTTCATTTACAAACTTCTTATTACAATATATTATTCAAAGCAGGGGGATTCCAATAGCAGCTGGAGGGCTGCAGCCGGTTCGACTGGCCAAATCCATTTCTCTTTTTTTTCCCCTCTGTGTTGGACTGACTCACCAGGGAAGCAGAAAACCCCTGATGACCCAGGGGTCAGCGACCCCCTCTACTCACCCAGTCCTTTGACCTTGTATGCCTGTGCCATGGCCATTCCTCGTTTTTATTAGAGAACAAAGAGGAGACATGAAGGTGAGAGTATGTCAAGACTAGAATAATAAAGAAGGCGAGGGAAGATTAGAAAATAGTTTCTTGGATGGACCTCTAGTGTTTGGGGCTCTGGTGGTTTCTTAGCATCCCAATTTAACAGTATTTAAAGGCAGTGGCGTAACTAGATGTTAATGGGTCCCATAACAAATTCATTTTATGGCCCCAAACATATCCAGAGGTTGTTCTGTTTTTACCAATATATATGTTGCAATTTCTATTTATTTTGGGGCCCCTATATACCTCCTGGACCCCCTGTAGCCGCAGGGTCTGCTTCCTCTTTGTTACGCCCCTGTTTAAAGGATTTGTTCATCTTTAAATTAACTTTTAACAGGATGTAGAGAGTGCTATTCTGAGATCATTTGCAATTGGTTTTCATTTGTATTATTTTGTGGCTTTTCAGTTACTTAGCTTTATATTCAGCAGCTCTCCATTTTGGAATTTCAGCTAGTCTAGTTGCTAGGGTTCAAATTACCCTAGCAACCATGCATTCATTTGAATAAGAGACTGGTGTGTGAATAGAAGAGGGCCTGCATATTAAAATTAGTAATAAAAAGTAGCAATAATAATACATTTGTAGTCTTACATAGCATTTGTTTTTAGGTGGGGCCAGTGACCCCCATTTGAAAGCTGGAAAGAATTAGAAGAAAAATTGAAGCCCAATTGAAAATTTGCTTAGCCTTTTTTATAAAATACTAAAAGCCAACGTATAGGTGAGAAACACAGAAAAGATGGAAAGTAATTCATACCTGAGTACTAGCGTTTGTAGCCACAGCAACTGTAGGGACATCGAATGATAAAAAAAATAAAATAAAAAAGGAATTGAAGTAATGCCACATTAAGACGTGCAACCTATGAAGCAGAATGGCAATTACAATTTGTTTTACCAGGGGCGTTGCTGCCGTCAGGCAAATTAAGAACACGCCATAGGCAGTAACAGCAAAAAGCCAATCTTGCTAACTTAAAGAGCTAGAATTCTGATTTTTAAATTGAAATCAGGGCTGGATTTACATTGCGGGCACCCCTAGGCCAGCTGTCGTTCGTCGCCCCCGTCCCCTCCCTTTTATTTGCACTAATTTTCATCATGGGGACTGGAGCAATGGGAATTGGCGATCAGGAAATTTAAAAAACTATTTTATCTCCTGCGCATCCCCAGGATTTCTGGGACCAATGTGGGTGTGGTTGGGCAGCATGCCGCCCCCTAAAACCCTGCCACCCCCTAAAACCCTGCCACCCCCTGACACCTACCACCCCCTCTTGCTTGTCACCAACTCATCCCCTGTATCTTACCTGCATTCTGGTCCACCATCACATTGGAATGCATGGGCCAGGATAAGAGAAGGCAGCAGGCACATTTGCCTAATGTCCTAGCATCCTCACTCTGCTCCTGGTTCCAGCCCTATACAAACCTGCAACCCTCCAGATCTTGTTGGACTACAACTCTTTGCATCACCTGCGACATATTGATGTTAAATAATGGGACCTATTGCAGTCCTCCAATTAGGATACATGTTGATAAATCTTTGTATAAACAAGTAACTTCAAGTAACCTTGTAATACATTTATGCTTATGTTTAACCAAGTACAAAATTCTGGCATACAGATTTTTTTTGAAAAAAAAGCTTTGTAAAGCTAGAATTGAAGACTGTTACCTTTTTTGCACAGCATTTTACAGCTATTCGGCTATGCTTGGATGAGTAGTGAAACATCTTCAATAATTACTCAGCAAGTCCAGTTGTTTTAGATTTACCCGTACTAGATATACCATGACCTGAATGAATGAAAATCTTCATAGTCTTTGTAATGCATTTTTTCTATGATCATCTTGTATAGAGTTAATTCACATGGAAGGACAATAAATGAGTAATTTAAAAATGTATGTTACCACAACTTTAAAGGGGTGGTCCAACTTTATGTTAACTGGCCAATTCTTAGGTCTGAATTTTTTTTTTATCTTCACAGTTTTTTAATTATTTGTCTTATTTTTGTGACTCTTTCAAGCTTTCAAATGGGGTTCATCGACCTTAGTAGCTAAGCAACCAAAAACGATTGCTCTGTGAGCAACAATTATATTGTTATTGTTACTTTTTATTACTTATTTGTTCTATTCAGGTTCAGTCCTATTCATATACCAGTCTCTCTTTCAAACTACTCCCAAGTTGCTAAAGTAATTTGGACCCTAGCAACCAGCTGCTGAAATTTAAAACTGGAAAGCTGCTGAACAAAAAAATTAACTAATGAAAACACCAAAAATAATAAAGATTATGACCAATTGCAAATTGTTTTAGAATATCGCTCTCTACATCTTACTAAAAGTTAACTCAGAGGTGAACAACCCCTTTCATATGATTATTTAAGTGCAAAATATTTGACACACCGTTATAAATATGTCCCTAGGTTGCCTCCTACTGTAAACATATACCTGCATAGCTAAGGTTAGTTTTACAATTAATAGTATTCTTGCACGGGTGCTATAAATTTGAAGGTGGAACTGTCAAGAATGTAATTGTTTGAAGTAGTGTAAAGCTGGCAAGCGTATCTTTGACCAATTTTGCCGCCCATGAGCAGGAGTGTTTATAAGTTCTTCCTCTGAGGCCTGCAGTAGGATCCAATACTTGGCCCAATGTGGTCCTCA
Source organism: Xenopus laevis (assembly GCF_017654675.1). Lineage (NCBI taxonomy): Eukaryota > Metazoa > Chordata > Amphibia > Anura > Pipidae > Xenopus > Xenopus laevis. Next base: position 156,210,981 of record NC_054371.1, read on the forward strand.
CTTTTCTTCTGTTTCTTTGACTGATTTGATCAAACATCAACCTTAGAGTCCGACCGAAGGGAACATTTTACAAAAACGATAATGCAATATGAGCTCATGTAAATATGAAACTTTCTAAATATAATCAATTAAAAATCCTGTACCATTTCTTAAGTAATTAAAGGGGAAATATTTTCAAAAAGGAAAATTTAACATAAACTTTTTGAAAAATAATCTATTGAAAATTCTGTAGTTTTTGAAATAAGTTAAGCTACCCTGTCCTACCCTTCTGTCTCTTACATACCATTTTGGAGTCAGGTATTGATTGACAGATACTTTGCTGTGTGCTCTCTTTGCCAAGACCATGAATTAGTGCTTATGCACTTCAAAATAACTCATTCGGTCACAAGCCTACATGTAGAAAGGCATATTTCCGAGAGGGAGTTAATAAATAGTAATTGATTATCTGTCTCGCTACATGCAAGAGCAGAGTCAGATTTTAATTAATAGGTTACATACCTGACGTGTGATCTCTTTGCTTGGAAGATGTATTTTCTTGGAAGATGTATTAGCTAGCTACCTACCTTTCTAAATAACCAACAACATAGTAACATAGTAAGTAAGGTTGAAAAAAGACATATGTCCATCAAGTTCAACTTTAGTTTTTTTTTAAATCTGCCTAACTGCTAGTTGATCCAGAGGAAGGCAAAAAAAACCCATCTGAAGGCTCTCCAAATTGCCTCAGAGGGGGAGAAAATTCCTTCCTGACTCCAAAATGGCAATCGGACTAGTCCCTGGATGAACTTGTACTATGAGCTATCTCCCATAACCCTGTATTCCCTCACTTGCTAAAAAGCCATCCAACCCCTTCTTAAAGCTATCTAATGTATCAGCCTGTACAACTGATTCAGGGAGAGAATTCTACATCTTCACAGATCTCACTGTAAAAAAACCCTTCCGAATATTTAGGCGGAACCTCTTTTCTTCTTATCGGAATGGGTGACCTTGTGTCAGCTGGAAAGACCTACTGGTAAATAAAGTATTAGAGAGATTATGATATGATCCCCTTATATATTTATACATAGTTATCATATCACACCTTAAGCGCCTCTTCTCCAGCGTGAACATCCCCAATTTGGCCAGTCTTTCCTCATAGCTAAGATTTTTCATACATTTTACCAGCTTAGTTGCCCATCTCTGTACCCTCTCTAATCCTGTTTGAGTGATGGAGACCAAAACTGTACGGCATATTCTAGATGGGGCCTTACAAGTTTTCTATACAGTGGAAGAATGACCCTCTCCTTTCATGACTCTATGCCTGTTTTAATACAGCTCAAGACCTTATTTGCCCTTGATGCTGCTGACTGGCATTGCTTGCTACAGCCAAATTTATCATCTACAAGGTCCTATTTCATAATGGATTTGCCTAGTGCAGTTCCATTAAGGGTATAAGTGGCTTGGATATTTTTACATCCCAGGTGCATGACTTTACATTTATCAACATTGAACCTCATTTGCCCAGATTGCCAGTTTGTCAAGATCGTGTTGCAAGGATGCCACATCTTGGATGGAATTAAATTGGGCTGGATAGTTTTGTGTCGTCTGCAAACACTGATACATTACTTACAATCCCCTCCCCTAAGTCATTAATGAGCAAGTTAAATAAAAGTGGACCCAATACCAAGCCCTGAGGGACCCCACTAATAACCTTACTCCAAGTAGACCACCGCCCTCTGTACCCGATCCTGTAGCCAGTTTCCTATCCATGTGCAAACGACTTCATTAAGCCCAACAGACCTTAGTTTAGAAAGCAGTCGTTTGTGGGGCACAGTATCAAATGCTTTGGCAAAATCCAAATAGATCACATCTACTGCCCACCACAGATGTCAAACTTACTGGCCTATAATTGCTAGGCTGAGATCGTAATCCTTTTTTAAATATTGGAATAACATCAGCTTTTCTCCAATCCATAGGTACCATACCAGATGAAAGTGAATCTGAGAAAATCAGAAATAGGGGCTGGTCTAAAACTCTTAGAACCGGGGGTTGAATGCCATCAGGCCCTGGAGCCTTGTTCACATTAATTTTTATTAAAGCTTTATGAATCATATCCTGAGTAAACCATTGACTAGATTGAGCTGAGCCATTAGTGCAGCTATGAAATGAGCCTGGAAACTCCGACTCTGACATTTGCCTTTTCTGTATCTGTTACAACCACACTGGTACCATTATTTAATGGAGCAACACTCTCAACCTGCATCTTTTTACTATTAATATATTTAAAAAACTTTTTAGGGTTAGTTTTCACCTCCACTGCACTTAACTCTTCATTTCCTTTCTTTGCCTTCCGGATTGCTGATTTACAACATTTATTACAGTGTTTATATTCATTAAATGCAGCTTCTGTCCCAACAGATTTGAAGTTTTTAAATGCCTTTCTCTTCTTTCCTATCAACTTATTTCCTTCTATATTAAGCCACATAGGATGATTCTTAGAGCTTCTACATTTCCTTCTTAAGGGAATAAATTGAGAACAGTAATTATTTAAAATCATTTTAAATGACAACCATTTCTGTTCTGTGTTTTTAGCTGAAAACTCCAATACTCTGTAGGGCAGCCCTCAAGACACTAAAATTAGCTTTTCCAAAATTCATGGTTTTTGTTGCCCCAGTATATATTTGTTTTTTGCACCAGACATTAAATTATATAACATTATGGTCGCTATTATCCAGGGGTTCAATGACTTGCACATTTGCTATAAGTTCTGGGTCATTTGAGTTCACTAGATCCAGAATAGCATTTTTTCTGGTAGGCCCCTCTACAACCTGTGCCATAAACTTGTTCCCATTAACTGATCTGGCAGTACCGTTGCTCCAGTCAATATCTGGGTAATTAAAATCCCCCATTATCATTACTTTACCCAAACTAGCATCCTTTTCTATTTGTATCAGGAGCTTAGCCTCCTCCTCCTCACTTACATTAGGGGGTCTATAGCATATGCCTACAATTAATTTGCTGGACTCTTTACAATTGGTGAAGATCTCCACCCATAAAACTTCTGCCCCCTCGTTTCCTCACATAACCTCCTCCTTTATATAAGCTTTTAAATCCTGCCTAACAAACAGAAATACCCCTCCTCCTTTTCCCTCCGAAACAAAGTATAGCCACTGATATTAACTGCCCAGTCATGTGACTCATTTAGCAATGTTTCGGCCACACCAATCACATAATATTTTCCCACCAGCACCTCCAGCTCTCCCATTTTTTCCGGTCAGACTCCTTGCATTTGCAAACATACGTTTAATACTGGTAACTTATTGAACATATGACATGTGGTCATCCCTATCATTAACAGTACCCCCAGCCAAATCTACTCCCCCATTTTCCCTTTCTTTGCCCACTATCTCATCTAACCTGTTTTACACTGAATCTTTTACTGAACCCCCCCCACACCTAGTTTAAAATCTCCTCCAACCGTCTAGCCATCTTCTCTCCCAAAACAGCTGCACCATCATCATTGAGTTGCAGCCCATCCCTAGCGAAGAGCCTGTAGCCAACTGAGAAATCAGCCCAGTTCTCCAAAAACCCAAAACCCTCCTCCCTACACCAATCTCTCAGCCACGCATTAATCTCCCTACACTCTCGCTGTCTCCTTAGTGTTGCTCGTGGTAATATCTCTGAGAAAATTACCTTGGAAGTCCTCGCCCTCAACTTTTAACCTAGTTTTTTTAAAATCGTTCTTGAGGACTTCACAACCTCCTCTAACTTTGTCATTGATACCTATATGTACAAAGACTGCTGGGTCTTCCCCAGCCCCCCCAATAATCTGTCCACTCGTTCCACCACATGCTGAACCCTAGCACCAGGCAAGCAGCAGACTGTTCGGCATGTAGGGGCCATACGACAGATTACCCTATCCACCTTTCTTATAATTGAATCCCCTATAAATAAAACCTGCCTTTCCTTCCTTGCACTCCCCCCACCACCCATATTAAAGCCACTGCCTCCCAGGGTGTTCTGAGAGTCAGTCTGCTCCATACATGCCAGTTCAGAGTTTTCCTCCTCAGCAACTTCAGCAAAAACAGCGAATTTTCTGTTTTGGACAAGCTGTGGATCAGACCCCCTACCCTTCTGTCCCCTATTTCCCCTCCTGACTGTCACAAACCTTTCTCCCTCATTAGCCTCCACTGCCCCTTCTCCTCCCCCCACTCCACTAGCCCCTGTCAGTGGTTGCTCTGCGAGCCTCCTTTCCTCCCCCACGTTTGCTGCTGCTCTCTGTGCTGCAAGTTTACCCTTTAGAGTATGTAGTTCAGATTCCGAGATGAAAACCCACCGACATCTCTCACATGTAAATACTACATGGAACTACTGCTCCAACACCACATACATATGACAAGACACACACTGAGTGATTCCAGCAAACCCACTTTCACTCATATTTACACTGGGTACTTACAGTCTCCCAAATGCAATTCCTCACAAACGCCTTTTCGGTTTTAAATGCCTTAAGATGTTTAACGCTGCTTAACACTTAATTCACATGCAACACTCGCTTAGCAGCTCCCACACTCGCTTATGACTCTCAGAGAAAAAGCTTTCAAAGCTGCATATAGAGAGACAAATGCTGAGAAGAAGAAATACTTTAATTGATAATATGTAGAAACAGATATAGTTTATAGTACATTTTCATGTTAATTCACCTTTAACCATTGTTCCCAGGCCACAACTTTTTCTGAAAAATGTTAGCAAGCTTCCTTGTATTTCCAAACAATAGAGTCCCTCAACCTTGGGAGTGCCCTTATTTTACTCAGCAAGATGCACCATACAAAACATTTATTGTTTTCAAAATCCATAATTGTAATAAAAATATTCCCTTAACCCTATGTATTCCAGGTTGTTCCATGCATACAGGAGTGGGTACTACTAGCCAACACATAATCCTAGTGGTTTATGAAACCTGTACATGTAGATTCTATGTCGCAGGCATGCAATTTCTTCTATGTCAGTGCTGTAGTATATGCAATCTATGGCTCACAAAGGGTAAACAGACATTTAGGGGCAGATTTATTGAGTTACAAGTTGTGTTTTCCACAAAAATACGAGTTTTTGAGTTGTTTTTCTTGGTCAAAACTCACATTTTTGGTTTAAAAAAACTCGAATTTTTCAAGCCTTTATAAAAAAGCTCAAATTTTTCGAGATTTATTATACACCGACCCTGGAAATAGCTTGAATCCGAAAATACACCACCTAAAACCTGTCGAGGTCATGTAGGCAGAGGTCCCTTGAACCATTTGAAGATGTTAATAGCCTGCATGATGTTCAAGTTTTTTTCGGAGGGCTTTGCACGAAAACCCAAATGATTCAAGTTTTTTTCGGCGAAAACTCAATCTATATAGAGTTTTTGGGTTTCGCAACTCGAACTCACAGAATCTATTTTTTTCCGTTCAAGTTTTTTCTTAAATAAGAAACTATTTGAGTCGTAGGTTCATTCGAAATCATCTTAAAAATAAACTCTGGAGAACCATAGTGATTTCAGTGTATTTATTTCTCACAACATGTTTCAGATATAAGTATCCTTCATCAGGTGCTTGTTGCAAGGACCTGATGAATGATATTTATATCCGAAACATGTGAGAAATCAATACACTGAAATTGCTGTGGTTCTCCAGAGTTTATTTTTAAGCTGATTTGGAAGTTTTGTGGCTGGACGGGGCTGCTACTCTGTTGGAGATACCCTGAAATACATGGAGTGAGGGACCACCAAAAATTTAAAACGATTTGTGAATTCATTTGAGTTGATTCAAGGTATAAAAACTCTAACATTCAACCTTTGATAAATAACCCCCTAAAAACATAAAATAAATGTGATAAATAAAGAATTAAAATCCAATGAATGGTTTGAGTTACCTAGTGAAACCCGATTCACTAAGCTCGAGTGAAGGATTCGAATGAAAAAAATTCGAATTTCGAAGTATTTTTTTGGTACTTCGACCATCGAATTGGTTAAATTCGTTCGAATTCGAACGAATCAAACGAAAAATCGTTCGACTATTCGACCATTCGATAGTCGAAGTACTTCCCCTTTAAAAAAAACTTCGACCCTCTACTTCGGCAGGTAAAACCTACCGAAGTCAATGTTAGCCTATGGGGAAGGTCCCCATAGGCTTGCCTGTGATTTTTTGATCGAAGGATTTTCCTTCGATCGTTGGATTAAAATCCTTCGAATCGTTCGATTCGAAGGATTTAATCGTTCGATCGAACGAAAAATCCTTCGATCGATCGATCGCAGGATTAGCGCTAAATCCTTCGACTTCGATATTCGAAGTCGAAGGATTTCAATTCGAGGGTCGAATTTCGAAGTATTTTTAACTTCGAAATTCGACCCTTAATGAATCTGCCCCTTAGTATCATGTGAGTGTAAGGCATACTAAAACAAAATAACTCTCATATTTTTTGGGGGGAGGGAGGCACAGGTATGGCTTGTGTGTCATTGCCCTAACAGCTTAAATGCTTTCTCTGAACTCAGAAAAGTACTCAATTTTTCAAATATAATTTCCTGTCAAAAAATATAACTATGGCACATGTTTAAATCATTATATATTTGAAAATGCCTTAGAATTAAATTTTCTTTAATTATGTAAGCCAAATTGTGTGGCATTCTATTAAGTTCATATATGTAACACTGTGCATACCTATTGCATTACTTACGCAACATTCTTGTATGCTTCATTTTGTGATCCTTTCTCACATTAAAGTCTGTTGCGGGATAGAAACTGCTGTATTTATGAACTTTGCTGACAGATACTGATTCACAAGTCAGTGTCAGTGCAAGGGTTACACTAAAGTTATTAAGTTACTAGAAGTGACCTGCTTGCACTCCTAGTTTATATGGAAACAATATGTGTTTGCAGTGTGGTGTCCTCTGGTGCAAGCAACTGCTAGAATATTATGAAACTTCAATAAGTAATGGATACTGATATTACTGAAGGAATGTGATTCCAGTCTGCTTAGGTTCCTGAGCAAATTAAGCAATTCTATTAACCTAATGATTTCATACAGATATCTCATCGGATGACCATGCACTGTATCAACTTGCACACATACACTTATTGTAGAATAAATTTGTTTATGCAAATTAGTATTAAGATTCAGTTTAGTATTTAGACAAAACTTTAAACAAAATTAAAGGATTCAGGCTAAAAGCTCAATAAAAAATGTGTCAAATTGCTGTATTTCTTATTTTGAGAATAATTAGGAACATTTTTTTTTAATAATTTATTTTTTATTTTTATTTTGCAATAACATACCAAAAAATTCACAGTAATTGTGTAATTTTTTCACAGTATAACAGTTGGTGTATATTGCTTTAAAAACCATAGCGTAGCTTCAATATAGAAAATAATATATACGCAATGTAAGGAACACAAATGTTTTTAATTGATAACAATTTTTTATTGTTAAAAAAAAAATCACCTTTTGTGTAGACATGAATACAATTACCATATTGTAAACAACCCCACGGTCTCTTACATTGTTTAGGGCATTGATCCCCAACCAGTGGCTCATGATCAACATTTTGCTCCCCAACCCCTTGGATGTTGCTCTCATTGGCCTCAAAGCAGGTTCTTATTTTTGAATTCTTGGCGTGGAGGCAAGTTTTGGTTTCATAAAAAACAGTTGTACTGCCAAACAGAGCCTCCTATAGGCTACCAGTCCACATAAGGGCTACCAATAGCCAATCACAACCCTTATTTGGCACCACTCAGGAACATTTGTTAATGCTTGTGTTGCTCCCCAACTCACAGATGAAAAAGTTTGGGGACCCCTGGATTAGGGAATAAGGCGTACCCATGGGAAACCCCTATACTGATCCTAAATGTGCTTATGTACATTAATGGGATATTGTTTGTTTCTCCCAAAGCTTCTCTGAAGGTACAAGTATGGGATCCATTATCTGGAACCCGTTATCCAGAAAGCTCCGAATTAAGGAATGGCCATCTCCCGTAGACTCAATTTTATCCAAATAATCCACATTTTTAAAAATTATTTATTTTTTCTCTTTAATAAAACTGTACTTGATCCAAAATAGGATATGTTTAATCCTTATTGGAGGCAAAACCAGCATATTGGGGTTATTTAATGTTTAAATCATTTTCTAGTAGACTTAAGGTATGAAGATCCAAATTACAGAAAGATCCCTTATCTGGAAAACCCCAGGTCCCAAGCATTCTGGATAACAGGTCCCATACCTGTACTACCAACTCTGCTTTTGGATGGCCACCACCAGAGTGAAAACAGTGGCAGAGAAAAAGCTGTGCGTTCGGCTCCATATTCCCTTAGCAACCATGCATTGATTTTCAGAGACTGGAATATGAATACAAGAGGGCCTGAATAGAAAGATGAATAATAAAAAGTAGCTTTACAGAGCATTTGTTTTTTTAGATGGGGTCAGTGACCCCCATTTTAAACCTGGAAAGAGCCAGAAGAAAAAGGCAAGTAATTAAAAAAATTATAAAAATAAAAAATGAAGGCCAGTTGAAAAGTTGCTTAGAATTAGCCATTCTATAACATACTAAAACTTAACGTAAACGCTTTTAAAAACAGTTGGACAACAGGTGGTAATGAAAAGATTTATTTGGCGGGTGTCACACACAAAGCTTTGTACCTTATGAACAAAGTGACGTCGCACCTACCCCCCATTCCTTGGAATGCCAAGAATGTTGGGCTGATAAAGGGTGCTAAGCAACAATGATGTGATGTGTTGTGTATGTGTTGCAATGTAGGGACCAAATATTAGTTTGTGTTGGAAGTGAATATTTAACACACTTTTAGTATTACATGCGCACGTGAAATGGTTGGTCTGCACATTGTCTTATTGTAAATTATTCTTATGTAGGTTTATGCAACAGATGTTTGAGGAATGGTTTGTTGAGACTGTGTGTGGTATGAGTAATGTGTTCTTGCAATAAGTAACAGGGTTCATAGGACGGACTGTTAAGTACCTTGGGTGGTATTTTGTCTAGAGGCAGGGTTTGTATTGTGAACAAGCTGAGCTGTTTCAATTGAATGTAAGTATTTGTACTCCGACAATCATTAATCTATTACTTCATGCAATATAAATACTGGTCCAACTATAAATGACACTTTTTTGTTTTCAGAGACAGTGAATAATAGAGTTGATATATATAGGACAGTGATCAGGAGGAAAGGGGTGAACGAAAGCCTAGAAAGAGGGTGTGGGACATGACCAGATTAACCAGAGAGATTGGGATAGAGGCGAACTGTACAATGGACAGAAAGAGGACAAACTCAATGAGAAGCTGAAAGACAGACGATAAACCTTTACTATGTAGCATTAGGTACAGGTTTTTAAATATGGGGCATGATTAATGCAATCCGCTTTTTTGGTGTTTTTAAACCCCCCCTCTCCCCAATTTGTATAGAAAAAAAAATATTTCCAAGCAACAATCCACAACATCCAAGCCCCTATCTCTAGAACTGCATGTCAGCACCCTCTCGGCATCCACAACGGAAACTTACCCTTGCCCTGACATCAATGATAAACCCAAGGTGCTGCAGGCTCAGATATGATTGCACCTCCTGCACCCCTGATAATTATGCTACTGTTCTACAATCATCACTAGTCAGAACCTGAGAACAAGAAACAATATTAAAAAACACTGCTCTCACTAGCAATTTTAATCTACAACAATTTAGATTCAAAACCATTGAGAAAATTGTAATTAAAGTGTATTGGATAGTTGTTTACATTATCTTAAATTGTGCAAAAAAAAATTTTTTTAATGGATTAATAGAGAAAGCACAGACGCTGGTTATATAAATGTTTATTACTGAAGTGTGAGGCAGTTTGTGTTAATTCTTGTCACAGTTGGAATGTATTTGTCATTCATATTCATACTCACACTTTAAGGTCACCTTGCCTCAGGTGGAACTTTTCCAATGGCACAAAAAATAAGCCCTAGTATATTTAAGAAGAAGTAGAAATTGCATTTTTTTACTGGAATGTTTGATTTTTACACGTAGCTAACTTCAGTCTCTACATTAGAGATGCTGCACCCAGGGACAGACTGGCCAAAATACCAGAGGATTTCCCAATGAGCCCCAGATCCATCTTTTTTTTTAGCACAAGTCCATTTAACCTCTGTTATATTTGGCACTTCCTCCATCTCTGCTGATGTGCAAGTAGACTCCGGATGTCAGGGTCTTTGTTGGGCAAAAAGGAGGCCCAGTCTGACACCCCCATGGTTTGATGTACAGGTCAGTTAAGCGGCTATGGGTAGGGCAACAACAAGCCTGGCTTAATAACCAGAAATGCCACGTATATGTTTTCTTCCTTTATTCTTTAAATCCCAAGATGTCACTAAGTCACCCAACTGTAAAAATAAAATTTAAGAATGAGTGCGAGAAAATACATAAATTATTTTATTTATTTATTTATTATTTTATCAGTGCGCACATACTTAACTGTTAGTTTTTTTTTTTTTACTAAAATACTATTTTATCTCATTATTTTAATAAAAAAAACTTGACCAATCTCCCATTCCTGATTTTGCCTCACTTAAAACAACTTGAATTAATCAGGAGAAAACTCAAATCAAGCAAAAACCCAGTTCATATGATTTTTTCTGACTTTTTTTACTGGATCGCTTCATGTGAAGTTTGGATGTCCCACTGTAGCCTGCTAGCTCTAATTACTACATTACTAATATCATAAATGTGTAACATTAGCATCCCTGTAGTTTTGTTGGTAGGGACCGGACAAAACAGCAAAACTTTAGTTTATTGAGGCAACAAGCTTCTCCTGACGCCTGTCTGTCCCTTCCTTGAAAGAACAGCAGGGTTGTTGCAAATTATCTCTTTAATTAGTAACCAACCATCCTGGTCAGACTTCCTTCATAATTAAGTAGTTTAGTTGCTTTTCTCTGGACTTTCTCTATTTCAAACTGGAGCCCAAAACTGAACTCCATATTCTAGTCTGGGCCTTTCCAGTGCTTAGTAACTGGTAAAACCTAATACCCCTTTAACCCCTTGACTGGTTTTTGATCTTACCATGATGTGTGTTACCAGACACCTTGCAGTGTAAGGGCCCATAAAGTTAGGAATTATGAGCTTGGATGCTCCTGTATTAGAATGGCACTATGAGGAAGAAAAGGCTGTGTTTCGTTCTATGCTCCCCTGCAGTGGAATAGAGGAAGACTGGCCTCAGGGGAACTCAGGATGAAAGGCCTATCTGTATCAGCCCTAACACAGATCAAAGATAAGCCAGAAGCATAAATCCAATTAAATGTATCGCTGGCAAGTCTTAAAGTGCCAATTTCAGGTTATTCCAACAAAAAAAAAGCCCCATAGAAATTACTTCCATATCTTGCTTCCCCATTGTTCTTTATGACTATATTTTCTCTGCATCTTAAAGACAAATGTGCTTGTTACATCACTTCCACTTCTTCCAGCCTTCTCCTGTTTAAAAGAAAAAATTGGAAGGGGGTACTGCCTCATAAAGTAAAAACCACTGTTTATTTAAATATTAAAAACAGGTGGCTGCAGTGTAATGGACACCTAACACGTTTCGGGAACATCTCTTAATCATAGACCTATTAATGCAGTTCGAGGAGCTCTGCATGGGTGTGGGCGCACCTAATCCTCTGTAGTCCCTGTGGGACAATTTATGAAGGGAACAAGGATGAGTTCTAGTTGTATTGTTGAACTTCTCCTTTTCTCACTCAGACATACAACGCACAACGGTAACTTACTGACTGTGCATGCCCAGGTCAGTGATGATGATCTGTCACCACTGAGTGCCACCATCCTTCCTTACAGCCCGTCTGAAGTTGAATTTGTGGAAAGTTTGTGGGCACACAAAGCACAGGCTCAACTTCTCTCTACCATTGTTTTCCCCTCAAGTGGAAAGAAGCTGATGTGCTCCCATTCACTCAGGTGTTCCTCTGCATTTAGGCTCAGAAATGTGGGAATTTTTATTTCAGCACCTAAATTCGATCTGTGTGTTTGCACCGGGGCCAGTGCAGTGACTCCAAGAGCACACGCAGAAGAAAGCTGTTTCAAGTGTAGGTGTATACTGTTACTTTAAGACCCTTCTGTACAATTAACTGTTGGTACTAGGCACCGGCTATTGATTTATTGTTTAGTCATTCTCTGTAACGGTACAGGGGAAGTTTAACGTGTGTTTAAACATAAACCACATTTTTTAATCATTAGTCCCTTTCCCTGTAGTCATTACACATTGTTTTTAAATATGAAACTGTAAAATAAGTTATGCTCTGGCAGTTTGGGTTGCATTTACCCCTGTCTGTCATACATCAGCACATGTTACCTTCTGAATTTGCTTAAGCCTGACTTTTTTCCTGTTTATAGATACAGTACTACTTCATAGATGCAATGCATGAAGATAACATAAAATAGGTTATTTTAATCTTTAAATGACAGAGATTAATACAGTGGGCTTTGACTATTGTTTTTCCACAACCAGTGCATAGAGAATCATAGGCTTTAATAACATTGTCAAAGGAAAAGATGGAAAAATTTAGCAGAGATAAAGAGATTATCTAGATTAATAGAGTAGTAAAGAAATTACCAAATGCTAAGAATTATGTTCTGGTTATTGAGGGCCTAAATTGTAGCTGCACATCTAAGTCTAGCTTTTTGTGCCAATAAATGTTTTTATGGATTTAGTGGAACAGAGTAGGCACTATTAATTTAAGTGATGCTTAAATTAAACCTTTTATATATGTACCACTTTTGATCATTTATTTTACTTGCTCTGCTCTCCATTACATGCCACAATCTCCCCAATGATTCACTATGATTTCTTCACTTGCAGATGAATTGTGTGCAGTCCCAAGGAAAGTTATGGCGCTCCATATGGAAAGGTTTGGCACTAGGGACCCTTCTCACCAGCTTCTTGATCCTCCTGTATTCCTATGCTGCGCCACCCTTAAGCCTCAGCAGCACAGAGTAAGTGTGTTGTTTTAGTTAGGAAATATATATATATATAAATATATCTTGTTATTTCTTTCACTAAACAGAGCAACATCTTAAAATGAACATAAAGTCCTTTTCTACTTCCTGTCCTGCCAACAGGGGAGCTGTGCCAATGAGGCAATTTTTAAATCGGAATTTCAGCTCTTCTAGTACAGAGAGCGAAATTGTGCTCTCTGCACTAGAGATGCAACCTCACCACCCGCTCCAACAAGGGTGGTGTCATTAACTTGACCACCTCTGGGCAGCTTAGAGGCCTGAAATGTCCCTGCCTCCCAAGCAACGTACCAATAACATAGCAGTACACAAACCCCTCCCTTCCCCCAGCTGCAGTCTTTTCAGATAAAGAGCAACTTAATGGCTTCTTAGCGGACAGCTAATTTGTCTTGAACTTGCTCATCAAGGAAGTAGAATAGGACTTTATCAGATCATGGATGGCTACCTTGACATTTTCCTGCAGAATTTGCTGGTACAATTCAAAATTCATAGTTCCATCAATTATGGCAAGCCTTCTTGTGCAGAGGCAACAAAGCAGGCCCAAAACATTATACTCAAGTCCCAGAATCCATCACTTCACAATGGAACAAAGTGAGGGACAGGGTTGCATTACACTCTCAGCATAAAGAATCTTGGGAAATAGCATGGTTTATTCTGCCAGTAGAAACAGGTATGTTTGTATAAAAAATAAATCACACTGCAGGGGGGGCAGGAGGTATAGGGGCCCCATAAGGCCCTAATTCATATTCAATTTCAATAAATATTGGTAAAACAAGTCAATCTCTAGACATTTTGGGGGCCTGAAAAATAATTTGCTGTGGGGTCCAGTAACATCTAGTTATGCCACTGGGGAGCTCAAGAATCGGTTGCATCATCACTTGCATGCCAAACACCAGAAATTATGCCAGGTAGACTTTGAAAATACTCGGCACAACTGATGTACAAGAAAGTACACATGCAGTTGCGTCTATTTTGACAAGACTGCTTTGAGTCAAATGTAATGCAATTGCATAAAATTCAGTGCTTGTATTGTAAGCTCAGTGACGCATGAATTCTGGAAAAAACTGTCCTTTTCTTTCTATAGAGAATTAGTTGCTATTTCTGTTAATGATTCTCTTCATCTTGAGTCGAGTCATGTCTAATAGTAGTAGAGGTTACACAAAGACATGACAGTATTTTTTTTTTTAACATTTAGGGCAATGACACTTGTGCAACAAAGGAATCCTGTTACTTACATATGTGCAGTTCTGTGGATTGTCATATGTCCTAACAAAAGCCCGTCCCTTGCCTTGAAATTCTGTTACACACTAACCCTAGACCGTATACACCCCAAGCAAAACACATTTAAAGGAGTTGTTGACATTTAGATTAACTTTTAGATGTAGAGAGTGATATTCTGAGACAATTTGCAATTGGTTTTCCTTTTTTATCATTTGTAGTTTTTGATTATTTATTTGGTTATTTAGCTTTTTATGAAGACCGATTCTAAATTGATTAGAATTGGCCTTTCTATAATATACAAAGTTAACTTCAAGGTGAACCACCCCTTTAAAAACAGTATATACCATGACTATCATGTACACTATTTTAGTGTAAACATAACTCTCTGAAATGTGTGTATTGTGTACCCACCTGTAGTAAGATACAGGGGAAATATTATAAAACACACTCTGCTTTGTTCCATTTTACGGTCATGGGATGTCTCTGTGTCTCAATTGCAGCCTTTGCTGTATAAGCAGCAGTATAGTTTGAAAAAAAAAATCTTGGTCAGTAGCACAGAAAGCTGTATCTGGTGACCTAAGTTAGCCATCATAACTGTTTCCACTCTTTCCACTCAGTTAAAGCACCACATATATTTAAATGATCAGAACCTCTGTTTAACTGTTATATATTTAATGTATATTATTTTTTTTCACACTGAGCATGTGCACAGTCTTGGTCTTGTAAAGATGTTTAACAAAGTTACAAAATGGTGACCCCCTGTGGCCAACTTTGAAAACATAAATCATTTGTTTAATAAGGCTTGTGGTGCAGTAAGTTCATGTTTATGTTTTGTATACAATTATTCTATTTTATACTTTACTTCCTCTTTAATAAATTTCTCTGGGGATGACAGCAATTTCAGAAAAGGATTCCTGATACCTATTTTGTTTTTTTACATAGTGCTACTTGTGCACACAGTACTGTACAGTACACTGGGAGAGCAAAGGGTCAATACAATAATAAAAGTATTTGCAAAATACAGTTATATACAAAAGTATGTGCTAAGTAAGAAAGTACCTTTCCTGAAGAGCAAGTTGTCCAACAAAACTTCTACAAATACAAAATTATATTCAGGTGTTCACCTATCTGTATTCATATAATTTTCTGTTAGTGATTAGCAGCAGAAAGAACTCATCCCCAACGTTGGACTGGGGGTTTCAGGCCCACCAGGATTGCCACCTCAGGAGGCCCCACACCCCAGCTGCAACCCCCTCTGCCAGCCTTGTACCCAGGGTCGGACTGGAAGTTGTGGGGCCCACCGGGGCTAATGCCCCAGGGCCCCCCTTCGGCGCCGCTGCCGCTCCAGAGTGCTTCAGGGGACTAGTGCGCATGCGTGCGGTGCCGCGTTTGTGCGCACGCGCGCAGCGCTACCTTTTTGCGCATGCGCAGATATTTTACTCTACCGCGACCCCGAACAAAGTGGGGTCGCGCCGCCCCACTAAGTAGCGGATCTGGGCCGGCGGGGCCCACAAGAGCCCGGGGCCCACCGGGGTTTTTCCCGGTGTCCCGCCGGCCCAGTCCGACACTGCTTGTACCTTGTTTTTTCTTCTTGCGCCCATGGTTGGGGTCAGTGGGGGTAGGTCAATGAGCAGCACCCAGGGTCTCATGCAGGGAGTGGGTCTGGGTGGGCGGGGCCCACTGTTTTTGCCCTGTGTACTGTGTAGTCAGTGTTGCATCTTGATGCTTAATTACAATATATAGACAATGGAGCCATTAACTAATGAAGATTTAAAGAAATATATCCTATAGTTAGTACACATTATAGCAAATACCTGGACAGGGTATAACCCAAAAAAATAATTAGGTGAGGAGCACTCAGGGAGTTTACAAAAGAACCCTAAAAAAGAAGGAAACCCCTAACTGTAACGCATCTTTAATGTAAGGTCCCTTAAATGAACATATCTAAACACAGTATCAGAACAAACAGTAAATCCCGTTTCCCCCAAAAATACCAGTAACATAATCACCATCACAGTCCCAACTCTATCATGGTGCACGTAGCAGTGAACTCAATCAATTGACTTAAATGCCTCTACCATGAACACTGCTAAAACATTCCTAAAATCTGGTTCACATTTCACTGTAGCTTCTTCACTGGGATGTTCCTTGTAGCAAATCTATATATGTTCTTATTCAGAATTTTTGTAGCATTATAATATTATTAATATTGTGTTTTATATGTACTATTAAAAATATATATAATTGGATTAGAGAAAGTCATGTGCGCATGAAAGGCAGGTAGTAAGGTAACAGAGCAGCCTAGCTACAAGAAAACTTATCTATATGTAATGATTCTGTAACCTAAACGTAGCATCCGCTGAAACTCGCAACTCATGATCGTCACACAGAGGTTGTGTTGTTTGAGTTATTGATCTGGAAGTCTCAGGTGCCGTACTCTGTAGGAAAGAACACCCTGTACTGTTAGATATACAGGTTACAATATAAGTAACTTAAAGGAGAAGGAAAGCTAGAAAGGCAGTTTATGTCAGTAGATTGGCCACAATAGTGCAAGCTAGAACACTATATTTATTCTGTAGAATGCTTTACCATACTTGAGTAAACTGCTCTAGAAGCTCTCTCTGTTTGTTTAGGATAGCAGCTGCCATATTAGCTTGGTGTGACATCACTTCCTCCTGAGTTTCTCACTGCGCACTCAAAGGAGCAAACTGAGCATGCTCAAGCTGGTGCCCTGGAGGTTTAAACTGAAAGAAGGAAGTCTGATACAGAAGTCCATGTATACACAATAGAAGGAAAGAAATGCTGTTTTTCTTTTGAAGGAGGACTCAGAGCAGCATTACTTTGTATTTATATAGACCTTTCTGATAAAGCTTACTTAGTTTTAACCTTATAAATTCATGCAGGGGTAACATGGGATGGGGGATAGAGAGAAAAATCAAATATTGCAAAGTTGGTGAGTAGTAAGGTACACTTACCAATACTAACAGGGGGTCCAGGTGCTCAAGCCCCAGACCTTCAGCTTGGGGAGGTAATATCAGACATGTAGAATTCAGTGGTAAGCTGGCACAAAAACTGAACTTCACTCCAAAGTAGATGCAAATTAAAAGTTTTATTACGCAAAAAGGAACATCCCTGTAAAAAAAGGGATTTTTTAGAAAATTATTTATTACTTGAGTGATGTTACAACATCAGATTAGCCCTTATAGCAGTACAAGGACTGTGTGTGTGTTCTACATGGCTGCTATTTACTGAATTTACATTTAAGGTGCAGCTGCCTCCTTCCAGAATATACAGTGCCTCAATTCTAATCACCAGGGTGACTAAAGCCTTAAGGTGGCCATAGACGCACAGATAATATTGTATGAAACGAATTTTCGTCCGATATTCGTTGCGTGTATGGTGGAAAAAGAGCCGACCGATATCGGCAGAAGACTTGGATATTGGTCGGCTCGTCGATCGGGCTGGACGGAAAATTTTGATCGGGTGCCTTTGAAGGGACCCAAACATCACCCATTGTTAGTGCTGAATTGTCAGATACAGGTAGAATTCTATTGTTTCTTCCCGTATATCTACCTGTATATCTGACGATTCAGCTCTAGACGTGTGTATTGAAACGAACAATCTTTCTTGGAAAGATCTTTTCCAAGAAAGATCGTAATTGTTACGTCTATGGCCACCTTAAGTGAAAATTGCAGCTGTAACTCCTGACTAAAGTTATCTCCTTTACTGTGGTAAAGGGGACATTTATAAGTGATTATCAGATTGCAAGCTTTGGAAACACACCATAAAGAGTTTTTTCAGTTGCTTTCTATCTTCAATTATTCACTGGTTTTCCAAAATTGAAGTCTACTGTTCCTGTCTCTGGTGTTTCAGTCTGGCAGCTCAGTAAGGGCTCTTACTGATGACCGGTTGAAGCTGCGCTCCCCTGCGTTCCGTTTTTCTGCGTTCAGAAAGCATTTAGCTTTTTTCAATGGGGCTGTACTCACGCAGGAAAAATGCCGCATGTTGCGTCTCAACCTGCGTTTGGCGCCTACACGCGCATGTGTGAGTACAGCCCCATTGAAAAAAAGCTAAATGCGTCTATTCCTGCGCTCCCCTGCGGCTGAACGCAGAAAAACGGAACACAGGAGAGCGGTCAGTAAGAGCCCTAATTCAGGTGCAGATTCTGAACTGTTACAATTTGCTACATTAATTGATGCAATTAGTTGATACATTTCTCAGCTGCATCTATGGAGTATTAGCAACTATTGTATCAATTATAACTACTGCCTGTAATGAAACCCAGGGTGCTCAGCAGGGACAAAGATAATAAAAGTAAATGTATCAGTTTAAAACAGAGTCACTGACAGAGCTGCTTTATAAAGACATAAAAAGTTGAAAAATTAAACATTTAGACTTCAATATTAGAACAGGTCACAAATAGAAAGTCATTTAAAAAAGTCTATTTCTGGTGAAAACTGAACTGAAAAAAGTGTGAACAACTGCTTTAACTAACTGAAATAATTAATGCTCCTATATTAGTTAAATCCAGCATTAAAACTTGCAGTATATATCTTGAGATTCTATTTGGCTAGCAGATGATGGTCATAGAACATTACATTTTATACCCAGATTTTTCCAGTCTCTAGACACTCTCTCTTAGGGCCCTGACACACAAAGCGATTAGTAGCCCCACAAATGAATCTCCTCTAGTGTGAGTGGGCAGGATTGATCTCCTCTAGTGTCGTTCAGAAAACATACGGGTTGCTTCGGCTCTCTGAAGTCATCCAAAGTTGCCTCACAAGGAAACTTGGGCCACTTCGAAGCAACATTATTGTCGATGGGACAGCTTTTGGGGGAGATTTGTCGCTGTGCTTAGAGGAGATTAATCACATTTCATGTGTCAGGGCCCTTAGGGAAACATACTCATTTATAACTAGGTTTGTTTAAAAAATCTCATAATACAGAATTACAGGAATAGTAAACACAGACAACACTTCAACACAGAAATAAAAGTAAAAGTAAAAATAAAAGTTTACTTTGAAGGAGCCATCATGTTGCATTAAAAGGCCATTAGCACCGAAAATGATGTGTATACATTTACACATATTGTTCATTTATGAGCTAATTAGTCCTTTTAGTGAATGGAAGTGTTGATAAGTGCCCAGAGGCAGATGCTCGAGTGTAGGATTGTATATGGTGTGCAGGTAGCAGCCAGTATTATAAATTATGCAGAGGTTATGCGCACAAGTCCCGAGCATTAATCCTGGCAACATGTTTAACTAAAATATCAATCTTGTTGCCATCCAGCTGTTGTTAACTACAGCAGTAATAATGGTTCTACAGAACATAAGAACTGGATCTTCAATATTAGTGGAAGAAATCTTCTTACCAAATTAAATCCTGTTATAATCTACTGTAGTTTTAAGGGATGAATTTGCGGAGGGTCTATGTAACATCAAATTATGCCGTATAATGCTTATAGAGATATGGCACCTGTCATCCAGAATGCTTGAATCATTCCAGATAAGGGATATTTCTGTGATTTGGATCTCCATACTGTAAGTCTAAAAAACTATCAAATAAACCCAGTAGGATTGTTTTGCCTCCAATAAGGATTAATTATATTTTAGTCTGGAAGAATTACAAAATACTGTCCCATTATAACAGAAAATAAATTAATTTATTTTTAGAACTTTTAATTATTTGATTAAAATGGAATACATGGAAGATGGCCTTCTCGTAATTGGGATCTTTCTGGATAACGGGTTTCCAGATAATGCATCCCATACCTGTATAGGATAGCACATCCACAACATGGACTCAACAAAATTTACAAATCCTTTTATTGTACAAAACACTGTATAGGATAGGCTGTATTATCTGGAATGTTTGGTATCTGGGATTTTCTGTACAAGGGTTCTCTCTATAATATGGAATGCCATGCATTAATAAGGCTACAAAAACATTTAAAAAAACCCCAAACAATATGATTATTATATGTACTGAAACTGTAGATGCTAAAGTATTGGTTTTTATTTTCTTTCTTTTTCTGCCAGCAACCCTGTAGCATTCCAATGTTTTGCATCTTCACCTCCTATTGCCTCAAGACGACTCACAAATTCTTCTGCTAAAGGGACAACACAGTGCCAACCACAGCGCAACCTCTTGTTCCTGAAGACCCACAAGACTGGAAGTAGCACTATCCTTAACATTCTTTTTCGTTATGGACAAAAAAATCACCTTCGCTTTGCATTTCCCCGTGGACGGAATGACTTTGGCTACCCAGATTATTTTCAGCGCTGGCAGGTAGAGGGTTACCAGCCTGGTGCCTGCTTTAATGTCATCTGCAACCACATGCGTTATCAGCATTCTGAAGTAAGGTCACTTCTGCCACAAGATGCTACTTTCGTTACTGTACTCCGAGATCCAGCACTCCTCTTTGAATCCTCTTTCCAATATTTTGCCAGAGTTATTCCTCTAACGTGGAAGCTGCCAGGTTCTAATAACATGCAAAAGATGGAGGCATTCCTCCACAGCCCTCATCGTTACTATGATTCAAGTGGCTTTAATGCCCACTACCTGCATAACCTACAGGCTTTTGACCTTGGTTATGATAATGATGTGGAAGACCTCAATGTGAAGGAGGTGTTGGTTGAGTTGGATAGACGTTTCCACTTGGTCATGCTTCTAGAATATTTTGATGAATCTTTACTGCTTTTGCGTGAACTAATGTGTTGGGAAATAGATGATATACTCTACTTTAAACTGAATGCACGCAGAGACTCTGGTGCTTCCCGTCTGAGCCCTGAGATGTACCATCTGGCACATAAGTGGAATACTGTTGACACACTGATTTATCAGCACTTCAATTCAACATTCTGGAGAAGAGTTGAAGAGTATGGCAGCGAAAGGATGCATCACGATGTGCTTGAGCTCAGGAGAAGGAACGAAGAACTAAAGAATGAGTGCATTGCAGGAGGGGGGCCTGTTGATTCCAGCAACATTGTAGAGTCTGGACTACAACCCTGGCAGCCAATTGGGCAGAAAACTATCCAGGGATATAACTTAAAAAACAATATTTCACCCAAGCACAAGCAGTTGTGCAGAAATATGCTGACTCCTGAAATACAGTACATGAGCCAGCTTGGTGCAGATTTGTGGGTCACACAACTGTGGGGAAATATCAGGTCACTGATCAAGTGGTGATTGTGTACTTTAATTAGCCCAGTTTTTAAAAGAGATTGAAAAAGTCACATATGAACTGGTGACTGCCAGCAAGAGTTATGGTGTTTGAGGAAATCACTTTTTTTTAATGAGACTGGTACAAAAAAATAAGCATGACTGGCAGTCGCCATGAGACAGTGAGTCTGAAGTGTTTCTAAAGCAAAATAGTATTTTTTTGGCAAGTGTAAGGGTTAATATAAGAATTCTGCAACAGTAGTCCAGATCGATCTGAAATCAATGAAAATTTATGATGCGTTCACACTACTGCACCACTGTTTCAATTTAAAGAACAGAGGAAACTGAGAGAAAGTCCCGTCATTTCAGTTTTAATGGTGCTGTATGGCAATTGATCATGTTGAACATAAAAAGGACTGCAGACTAGACAGTCGAATTGCTGAATGAACTATGCTACACCCCTCCAAATGTGTTTCAGTGTTATTCATTTGTAATTCTTACAGTACATGGGCTATGCTATGAGCACTTCCTCTCATTATACAAATACTGCATGGAAGCAAGAGATCTTCCTAAATTGAGGGGCACAGGATCTTTATCAACACATACATTTTTGGCTGGATCTGTTTTGCTTACATATTGAAAATCCTTACTGTCTTTTTGCCTTCCATGCTGCCAGCCTGGACATTGTTGCCTCATGATAATAATAAAAAAAAAAAAAAACACCATTATTTGCAGGAAAATTCTAAATTCTAAATAAATCATGTCAAATAAATCCTGGTTCAGTCTGCAACAAAGCATTGGATCATGTAGTGTAAGGATAAACTGCAACATTCACTTAGGAAACTTGCTTCACAATAAATCCTTATAGTCAACATATTTGTCCTTGGGACAAGTCCACAGCCATTTCTTTTTGTTGCACTAAATGGGCCAATATATATATATATATATATGTATAAATGTATATGTTATATATTTATATAACTATGTAATGCATTGTACATTAGGCAATAAAACATACAAACGTAGGATACTTGGATACACTGGATTTGTTATGGTTCTGCCTGTGGCCATATCTTACTATTTTTTTACTTGTAAGATCTGTGCTTAGCAAAAGAGGATGAGAAAAATATGAATTTCAAAAGCAAATTAGGATTCTGCCTCTCTGTGAGCCTTTAGTATTTGCCTAAATCCTTGACTAGTGGTGCTAACCAAACTAAAAAAATCTTCATTACTTGTGCATAAAAGAGTACTGTAATAGGAAATATCACAAATACTTACATAATAGTAAAATGCCTATTAGTGGTGCATAATAATACAGTCTGGTAAATAAATGGAAGACCCTGGTGCAAAATTTGGGTCTGGGACCCATCTTGTGCAAGGCAGTATATAGGTGTTAGCTGGATCCCAACATAAAATCAAGATTTGTAAACTCTTTGCACATTTTGGCTTCATTTTAATAAGTGACTTAAAGGAACAGTATATCCCCTTTTAAACATGAGTGCAATGAACAGGACTTGTGCTTAACATACGTTTGCCTATTGTCTCTTCTTTGTTTTAATCACAACAAATCAGGGGCGTAACTATAGAGGAAGCAGACCCTGCGGTTGCAGGGGGGCCCAGGAGTGTAGGGGGCCCAGTGAGACCCTAATTAATTAGCGATTTTAATATATCTTGGTAAAATAGGCCAACTTATAAATATTTTGGGGCCCTAAATTGAATTTGCTATGGGGCCCAGTAACAACTAGTTACGCCACTGAACAAATCTATGGTTTTTATTATTTTTGGCCCGAAACAGTGCAAACAGCAAAACTAACAGCTAGTCTGTAATAGGCAAAAAGCATGTTTAGTACAATATTTATTCATTGAACTCATGTTGAAAAATGGTATCCTGCCCCTTTAAAAAATTTTTTTTTTTTTTTTTTTTTTAAATTACATTTGTATTGTGGAATCTTGATATTCAGGTTTATTGGATGTGGAACAGGTTCAAACATCCTTGTGTGCCCTCAATTATCTTTCCTTATTGATCTGTACTCTGTCTCCTCTCTTGTACTAGTAAATTAACCCCTCTGAACTATTGGATCGTTGCAGGTTTTTCTCAGCAGTTTCCTTTTACACAGTATTGTAGGAGGTGCCTAAGAAGCTAGTGAGGTTCACCATGCAGTTCAAGCTTTGACATTGGTCTTATCTTTGTGTGGTTGGTTATCATGTATTGTTTAATCTCACTGGATGGTGTACAAGAGCAATAACACAGTTGTAGCTGACGATACATCATTGAGATGACTTTTATCTGTTGCTCATACTAAAAAACACAGACTATGCAGTGACTCTCACATATGTACATAATGGTTTTCCCATCTCAATAGAATCTTAAATAAATGATCTTCCGTGTGTTCTATGTAGTATTCAAGGAAGCAATTTTTGAATCTGTTGCATTTCTCACTGGCTGCAGGTGGAAATTCCCCAATTCACTGACCCAACCAGTGGTCCACAGGTACCATGCCTGGATACACACCTTCCCTTTTGACTCACCACAGAAATAAAATGTTTGTTTACCTGTTTGATCCACCTCCCACAGTGACATCACTTCTAGCCACAGTGATGTCACATTTAGGTTATGTGGAACTCAGAAGGTTCTCACTTTGAAAAATGTTTATTTAGAGAAATTGATAAAACATTTTTACCTGCATGTTGGGAATGCCGCTAGGATGGGTTAGCCTTTTGGGTAGCTGTAATCAATTTGCTTCCAAGCCAAATGTGATGATAAATACTATGTAAGGGTTAACTGGCAAAGCTGAATGATTGCAAAGTTATCCTGCTGGTAAAAGAGCACAGGTATATGAAACTCAATCCACATTGTGCATCCAGATTCCAAAGAGCAGTTAGACAAATCAGCAGCCCACTGAGAATCCTCTGTACAATGAGCTGCTCTTTATCTACAAAGATAACAGGCTGCATAAGGGGCTTTGCTCTTTGGAATCAGGAAGTAGAATGTGGCTTTCGTTTTACCCAAATGTTGCCCTGTTTAGAGCAAGAAATAACAAAACCCATAGATACTTCCTAATTTTCTGTTGGTGACACATATGCAGTGCTTCATTTTTCCTCATGCGTAAACTTCGGGTGACTTCAGAAAAGTAAAGCGCCACATATGTTTTACCACTGCTGTTTCACTTTAAAGGGGTTGTTCACCTTTGGGGTAACTCTTAGTATGATGTAGAGCAGGGATCCCAAATCTTTTGAAGCCGTGAGCAACATTCAGAAGTAAAAGGAGTTTGAGAGCAACACAAGCATGAAATATTTTCTTGGGATGCCAAATAAGGGCTGTGATTGGCCATTTAGTAGCCCCTATGTGGATTGACAACCTACATTGAGACTCTGTTTGGCAGTGCACCTGGTTTTTATACAACCAAAACTTGCCTCCAAGCCTAGAATTCAAAAATAAGCACCTTCTTTGAGGCCACTGGGAGCAACATCCAAGGGGTTGGAGACCAACAATTTGCAATTGGTTTTCATGTTTAATTATTTGTGGTTTTTTAGTTATTTAGCTTTTTATTCAACAGCTCTCCAGTTTGCAATCCAGCAGTCTGGTTGCTAGGGTCCAAATTACCCTAGCAACCATGCATTGATTTGAGATTGAGATATGAATAGGAGAGGGCCTCACTAGAAAGAGGAGCAATCAAAAGTGGCAATAACTTTACAGAGCATTTATTTTTATATGGGGTCAGTGACCACCATTCAAAAACTGGAAAGCGTCAGAAGAACAATGCAAATAATTTAAAAAAAAAACTATAAAAAATAAATAATGATTGTAAAAAGCACAACATTCCCCTAGCATTATTATCCACCGACGCGGAAAAAGCTTTTGACAGGGTAAAATGGGATACCATTTTCAAATGCCTTCATTGGCTCGGAATTGGCCCTAAGTTTCTACGGCATGTACACAGTCTATACACGCTCCCGCAGGCACGTATATGCATCAATGGGACATTATCAGAGTCTTTTACAATAAACAATGGTACGAGGCAGGGGTGTCCACTATCCCCTTTATTGTTCATCCTCACATTGGAACCCTTCCTGCAACAGATCAGACAGAATCCAAACATCTCAGGGATAGATGTCCATGGCCATATTCACAAAACTGCAGCATACGCTGACGACATGCTGTTCTTCGTTACGAAACCGAGAACTACCCTCCCAGCAATACTACAGGAATTTGATAAATATGGGACTTTGAGTAATTTAAAGATTAATTACCAGAAATCTAGCTTCCTCAATATCTCCTTAACACTATCTGATGTACAACATGTCCGGCATACGTGTACATTTGCATTGGAACATAGTTCTATTCAGTACCTTGGTCTAAAGATATCAGCAAATGTTACAGAGGGAGTATCCTTGAACATCCCACCACTTCTTAAAAAAGTGAAATCTGACCTACAGAAATGGGACAAACCGGGATTCTCATGGTTTGGACGCATTAGCATTATTAAAATGAACATTCTACCCCGTTTCCTTTACCTGTTCCAAACAATACCGTACCGGATTCCTAGATCGCTTTTCACAGAATTACTTTCTATAATCTCTCAATATATCTGGAAACGGGGGAAAGCTAGGCAGAAATTTACGAATATCACCCAACCGAAAGAAGCGGGAGGCTTAGGCCTACCAGATATGTGGGCATACCATAAGGCAGCGGTCCTACAGAGAATGATTGATGTGCAGAAGGCTTCTTGCACTAAACTATGGATTGGAGTTATACAGGAAAGCTTTGGGATACCACTAGAGACATATATTTGGCTCCCCAAAAACTGTCGCCCAACACCACGCACTTCGGAACCGATCATGCAGGAGATCATCAGCACATGGGATGCACTCAAATACAAAAGACAACTCATGAACGAACATTCTAGACTCACCCCACTCTTCTATAATAAAGAATTCGCTCCAGGAATGAGACCCACTCACTTTAAGGATTGGTCTCAATCAAATACACTATGGGCCTATCACTTGCTCAATGGTAGATCCATCAAGCATATCACAGAGATTCTCTTGCCAGAAGTCATAACGGCACTCGACAGATTACGTATGTGCCAGATACAACATTTCTTACGTGCGAAAAGGATTATAGATGACACAGGTCCAGAAGATACTACATTTGAACAGCTGTTTACGGACCCGGGCCGTACCCCTCATGAAATTGCTAGAATCTATAAATTGCTGATACGCAGTACTCATACACCAATGAGCGACTTCAAACGGAAATGGGAGAAAGAATTACAACACACCTTTACAGAGGAGCAATGGGAGCTGATAGTGACAAAGTCGCATAAATCCTCTAAATGTGCTAGAATGCTAGAAAACAACTTTAAAATACTATCCCACTGGTACTGAGTCCCTAGCACGTTGGCTAAGATATTTCCAAACGTCCCAGATGTTTGCTGGAGATGCGGTCAAGCTTCTGGTACTTTATTACACATCCTATGGAGTTGCCCTAACATACAACCATTCTGGAATCAACTTAAACAGATACTACCTCGATTTACGGATCTAAATATACCAGACTCCGCGCCCTTTTTTTATTACACCACAATGAAATGTCGGCCACATGTTATAAAAATGCAATTATTTCAACTTTGGTAACTGTTGCTAAAATGCTGATACCCATTCACTGGAAGTCGACGACTATTCCCACACTCAAAGACTGGGCAGTTAAGGTAAACGAGATATACCAGTTTGAACTTTATAAGTTAGACAGTTGTCAAGCTAAGCAACAGCAGAACTTGGCTCTAAAATGGTTCCATTGGACACAGTTTGTTAATTCCCCAGAATATAATGCTCTAATAACATGATTTAAACCAAGAGTACCTCAACCGTGCTAATGAGACCCCTGGCATTCAGACATCCCTGCATTCACTCATTTATTGAATCATTCACCGGTTCATTAAGCTCACTTCCACAGTCTGTGTGGATAAACGGAATATACTCACTTCTATTCCTACTAAACTGTTTGATATGGTTTAACCTGTCTGCCCACATTAGTCTGCCCAGATTCTTTTTGCTTCCTTGTTTTTACTTAATTTATTTATTTTATTTTTTTTTCTTTCCTTTTCATTGGTCCCTACTAGATTACTTAGCTTCGTTTGACATAAGAAGGAGGGATTTCGTACATGACAGAACGAGCCTATGTTTTATAATATGGGATATGTTAACCTATGTAATTTTCTATACTCCTTTGCATAGGAGATTTCGTATCTAAGCATTTTTTCTGTGTTGCATATGAAACCAAAATAAAGAATTTTAAAAAATAAATAAATAAATAATGAAGACCAATTGAACAATTGTTTAGAATTGGCCATTCTGTAACATACTAAAAGTTAACTTAGGGTGAACCAGCCCTTTAACACCAGTGGGAAAGAATTTACAGGAGATTCGTTTCCCACAGAAGACTAATCACATGGCAACTAATCTCCTAATGTGCCATGCCCTTTACAGGAACATTAAAACCAAAAAATGGAAGTGTTTGAAAGTAAGTAAAACATAATGTATTGTTGCCCTGCACTGGTACAATTGGTGTGTTTGCTTCAGAAAGACTACTATGGTTCATATAAACAAGCAGTTGTGTAACCATGGGCACAGCCATTCAAAGCTGAAAGAGAAAAGGCACAGGATACACAGCACATAACAGATAAGCTCTGTAAGATACAAAGGGATTCTTTAGATCATATCTGTTTTCTACTATGTATCCTGTGCTTGAATGGCTGCCCCCATTGCTATACAGCAGTTTGTTTATATAAACTATAGTAATCTTTCTGAAGCAAACACACCAGTTTTATTACCAGTGTAGGGCAACAGTACATTATATTGTCATTCCTTTAAAACACTTTCAGTTTTTGTTGTTATATTCCTTTAAGAAAAGTCTGCCTGCCCTGGGCTTATTGGATGTACATGCTATTCCGGAGTCTCCAGTGAAGCACCAGCAGCAACTCTCTCTATGATAAGGTTTTTAAGAAGTGTGCCCAATCTTTAACGTTATCTGGCAGCCTTTCTCTATATTTGTATGATGACTGCACACCCCTCTTAGAGCGTTATTCCTGTAGATCAGTAGGGTAATGTTGTATGCACCAGTGTACATAGAGATATGGATCACCATAACAGTTTGAGATTCACACAGATATCTGATATAGTATTATTCTATTCCCATAAGGACTGTTTAAAGTGACATATTGTCTCACTATCACTTGTAGAATATTTTTCAATTCTGGAATGTTGCCTGTTTGATCATTTATAATCGGGCATTAATGAACTGTATTGTTGGATACACTGCAGAATATGAGGGCACTGGATTTTGGTATTCGTTATTTCTTTTATATTTCGATTTATATGAGCAAATAGTTTTCATATTGATTTCAAATACGTACAGATTGGGGGTCAATTACATAACAGAAAACAAGAAAAGTCTTTGCACACTGGGTTCTGCCCTTCAGGAAGTGCCAGAGGCCTGT
Organism: Xenopus laevis; assembly: GCF_017654675.1. Lineage (NCBI taxonomy): Eukaryota > Metazoa > Chordata > Amphibia > Anura > Pipidae > Xenopus > Xenopus laevis. The sequence continues at coordinate 156,239,852 of NC_054371.1, forward strand.
GTGCTCTGTTTTGGAGTGCAGAGATCTGCTCTTCTCCCATGAATATAGTGCTGACATTCGGACTTGCAAGGAGCAGCATAGGGTGCAGGCCACAATGGAGCCCTGTACATACTACCTGCCCTATAGCATTTGGTAAAGACAGGGCTACTCTCCACCTTTTACTCTGAACTTTGCACCTAATGCTGGATTTTCAATTTGGTGCAAGGTGCAGAGTGCAGCATTTCCCAGGGTAATTACTTTTTATCTCATTTACAGCAGGCTGGTTGCTAGGGTGCAAATTACCCTTTGTCTTGGGGTTATCATAAAAACTATTAAAGGGAAACTTTAGTGTGCACTGTGAATTGTAGGATCCCAGGGGGTGGCCCTTATTTCTTAAAATGGCAATTTTCTATTTCCTTTAACATGTTCATGTCTAATATGATAGCATCCCCAGGTAGATTTAACAATTTCACTGCCAGCCAACTGGCAAATTTGGTACTTTTATTGCCAGGCTACTTTTGGACAGTTTGAGCGCTTTCACTTTAGGGGCCTTTCCTGGGGGGTCTATTAGTTTACCCTGGAAAATTATTAGGACAACATTAGTTTTTAAAATATGCTAGAATTTTGGTGTAATTCCACGTCTGTAACAAGATATAATCTTCTAAGTGTCTAAAGAGTTGAAAAGAATCATGTTTCCCATAATACAAAGACATATATCAGAAACGCGATTTATTTTATGTACAAGAACACAGCAGATTTGGAAAATTCTGTCTCCTGAACACGCCAATACCAAATATATATAGTTTCCTGACTTCTCACTTGTATAGGTCAAAAACTCCAAGCAGTAGACTTACAAATTTCCGCTTCACAAAACCACATACTTCTGATTTCAAGGCCAAACATTCCACTAACAGTAGGTTAGCCCTAGAAAACTTGTAAAGAACAGATTCTGAAAAATCCAAAATGGGTAAATATATTTTTAAACCCCAAACTACCGAGTTGCAATTCTATCCTAAAGTTATCATTTTTTTATAAAAAATTTGTGACATTTTTGGAAAATGACCTCAAAGCTTCTAGTCTATAGCACCATATCTCCCACATTTCCATCATTTTATTATGGACAAAGGTACAAAAAAGTACATTCACTCAAGAAACAATATATTTTTTTAGAAAGTACACATTCCCCCGAATCCAAATTGGGTTTGCATGTCTTTCTAGTCCAAAGTACCAAGTCGCAAAGCTTATGAGCTATCAGTTCTGTTATTCCAGATACTACAGAATCCACAAAAAAACAAGCTCTCTGTTTGATTTCAAATTAAGCAGAGAAATCCCTGTCTAAGGCAGGATTTTTTGGTTTCTTCTGCGTCCCTCCATGTCAGTACAGCTGGGTAGTATTGCCCCGCCCATGCAAGGTAGGACCTATACCACAGTCAATGTTGACATAATACCACCTGACTTCCTCCTCACCACTGTTATTTTTTACTGGACAGGGAGGTAGGATCTCCCTCCTCACTCTTTTCGGTGAAAGTTTTTGTTTTTTTTACTTTATTTTTAATTGCTGTGTAGACACAAAGGGAAGTTTCCAAGGTGACGGAGAAGAATTTACCTGACAGTTATGATTTTAAAATGTACCATCAAACCAGAATTCTAATTGTATAAACAACCACATGTACAATGTCTTAGTCTGTGATTTGTTCCTAGGTCTATAATAAAATGTATTTATCTCTCTGTTTTTTAATTCATTTATAGGACAAAAGCGTCACTGTATTTATGGTTCAAAAGGTCTTTTATTTCCAGTTTTACAGAATAATCGGTTATACTGTTTATTTAACGCACTGTTTATATTAGAGAAGTACACCAATATTGTGCAACTTTAGGAGAAACACACTGCTAAATACTGAACCATGAAATAAAGAAGTTTTTTAAAGGAACAGTAACATTAAAAAACAAAAGTGTTTTAAAGTAATAAAAATATAATGCAGTGTTGCCCTACACTGGTAAAACTGATGTGTTTGCTTCAGAAACACTACTATTGTTTATATAAATAAACTGCTGTGTAGCAATGAGGGCAGCCATTCAAAGGAGAAAGGCTCAGGTTACACAGCAGATAGCGGATAAGCTCTGTGCAACATAATGGTGTTATCTGTTATCCACTATTTTACCTGTGTCATATAGCCTTTTTTCAATTTCTGCCATTGCTGCACAAGCAGCTTGTTTAAAGGAACTATAGTAGTTTTTAAACAACTTCTACAGCACATGATATTTTCATTACTTTAAAACACTTTTTTCATGTTACTGTTGAAAGTGTAATCAAACCATTCTCCTGGCTTATGCAATATACACACCTTAGCCTAGTGAAGCAACTAATGATTTCCTACAACAGGGGAAAGGTGGGAGTCCACCAATAGGGCCTTCCATTAGATGTGTCAGTCCTGAACCATGGGCTGCAATAGAGGCAGGCTTGGTTTGGGTGGGTTTGGGTCTATCTCTCTAAAAAGTCTTCTATTTTATATATCTGCCCCCAATGTCTTCCACTGTCCCTCAGGTTTAACTCACGTTATTTAAATAAACGATGATGATGATGATAATGATGGACACCCCTAAACCCACAAAACTCACTGCCACCACTATTAGGGTAGGACTACACAGACGTTTTCAGCGCAATCCGACGTGCTGCGACAAACCGCATGCGACAATAATAAGGTAAGAGATAGAAATGTCGGATGAAGTCACAGCGTGCACGCGACACGAATGTTGGATGCAGACGCAGCGTGCAGCGTCTGCATCCGACAGTTGTGTTGCATCGGATCAACGATGTGACTTCATCCGACATTTCTATCTCTTACCTTATTTTCGTCGCATGCGATTTGTCGTATGCGCTTTGTTGCAGTGTGCCGGATCGTGCCGAAAACGTCCGTGTAGTCCTACTCTTACTTGGGTGAGTGGAGCCACAAACTATAACACATGAACCACACTCTTTTCCACAGCAGTGGAATTTATTTCTACTAATTCACCAAGCACTTCAGTAGTAGTAGTAAACACTCTCTTCCAACGAGCAGTGAAATGGTTGATTAGCGTACATCAGGCAAATTTTTCCTTCCAGCATGCAGTGGGTTAAGGTACAAACTTTCATGCTATGGGTTCATTAGAGCTGGACAAAACTTATTACATTTTGTATTTAATATAACAATAAAAGAGGTTAAAAAAGTACATACATTAAAATATACAGTTGTAAGCAGGTGATTATACAAGAAAACCTATATACATCGAAAAACTTGTACTTTACGCAACAAAAGAATTACCTAGTCCTGGAGTCAAGGAGAAAACAAATGGATAAACTCTCCATTGCAAAATTGGTCCACTGATGTCGATCTGATTCTGGGCCCAAGAGCTGTCTATTTATTCCAATGACTTCAGGTAACTGGGCACGCCTCCTTTTTTTTTTATAACCTCCTGTAGGTATGAATTATTCCAAGAATATAATGACCATAACTACTTGCATGAACATAGTACAGAAAATATATTACATTCATTGGTCATAACTTTCTCTACTGGTTTTTCACCAAACATCAGTTCTGTGTGACTTGCCCTGTCCAGATTATTGTGATCTGAAAAATAGATGTAACCAGTTTTAATACCGTTGGTATAATATATATGAATTCTGAAATAATGACGATGTTTAAAGGGGTGGCTCACCTTTAAGATACATTTTAGTATCTTATAGAATGACCAATTCCAGGCAACTTTTCAATTGGTCTTCATTGTTTAATTTTAATTTGTTTTTGAATTATTTGCTTTTTTCGTCTCTTTCCAGCTTTCAAATGGAGGTTACTGGCTATCTAAAAACAAATGCTCCGTAAAGCTACAAATGTATGGTTATTGCTAGTTTTTTTTTTTTCTTTTAATCTTTTCTTTTCATGAAAAAAGAAAAGAAATACACATAGCTTTTACAGGAATAGATGGAAGCCGGACATGTCCCAGCCCTCTTGGGCATTATACAATACTCGTATTGACCTCTTATCCCTGTGAACCACAATAAAATAAACCTTTTTGCCAAATCCAATGACCTTTCACACAATTTTAAAAGAAAAAGAAACAGGAGAGAAGAGCAGATATAGAAAGAGGAAGAAAGAAAAAGGGAAATGAAGAAGGAAGAACTATTGTATATGACAATAAATGTCAATCGGGATGTCAACATATTGTACATCGCTAGCTATGGGATTAGTTTCATGGCAGAGACTAGGCTACAATCTGCATCATCCAAGTAAGGATTAGGCCACACTGGGCGTTTTGGGGAGATTTGGTCTCCTTGCTACTAATCGCCTCGTCTTTGCTGCGACCAAACTCCCCAAACGCCTTCCCTGACTCTGCGCCGACTAAAATGCCAGCGCTAATCACACATGCCGATTCGTTTTCGTGATTAGCGCCGGCGTTTTTTCATTTTAGCAGAGTCAGGGAAGGCGTTTGGGGAGATTGGTCGCCGCAAAGACAAGGTGATTAGTCACCAGGTGACCAAATCTCCCCAAAACGCCCAGTGTGGCCTTACCCTAAAAGAGTCAGTAGGGCTGCAAGAGTTAGGCGTTTTGTATGCTCCTGTAAACCATCCAAGCATTCCAAATTTTATTAAATCGCTTTTGTTTTCCTGTGCGACAGCTGGTAAGTTTTTTCTAAGATAAGGACAGTATCCAGTTTAGTTTTCACTGATTGTATATCCAGGGTTGGCGTTTTCCATGCCTTAGCGATCACTTGTTTCACAGCTGACAAAATGTCTGTGATCAATTTCCACCAGACGTGCGTTTATTAAGTAATGCTTCTACCGGGTTTTTCTTCAGCGAGAGGCCTGTGACATTAGTGATCAGGGTAGAAACCCGTATCCAAAATCTTTTTTTCTTTTGGTGAGCTTTTGGGCACTCTCACCAAATATGTAGAAAAGAGCCAGTTTGACCACAGTTTCTGAAGCAGCATGATGAGGATGAAGGGTATCACTTTGCTAGGGTGGCAGGGACCAGATGCCATTGATGTAGCAACTTCTGCAACTTTTCCTGTATGGAGATATTGATAGAGCAGTGAATAGAATTTTGAATAATGTGCCTCCATGTGTCATTATCATAGCAGACACGCAAGTCCCGTTCCCATTTTTTAACAAAATGCTATTTCCTTATGTCCTCTTGGTGGACCATATGGTCATATAGAGTTGAGATTGCTTTTTTTGGGGGGAGAATTCGGAGGCACATCAAATCAAAAGAGGTTGGGAAAGTTTTCTCAGCCCACATTGAATTAATATAGTGGCGTATTTGCAGATATCGATACAGTTCCTTGTCAGGAATGTTGTATTGATCCTTTAGTTGCTGATCTGTAAGTAGGGATGTCTGTTTTGTGAGGGAATATATTGTATCTAGGTTGTTCCGCTCCCACCATGAGAAACTCCCTTGAGAGAGACCAGGAGTAAAGTCTGGGTTGAAGAGCAAGCTTGAGGCTGGTTTATGTGGTGACAGGAATTTAAATTTAGGACCAAATCTCCACCATATCTGTAGAGAATGAGTTATGATTTGATTTGTCTGTCCTTGTGGTAATGAGCATTTAGTCCATAAAATGTTCCACACAGACTTTGTAGTCATAATATTTTGTTCTATTGTTGCCCATAAAGGTGCATCCTCTTCTCCCTGCCATGCTGTCAGCTGGGCTGCTATATAGTAATAATGTAGGTTGGGAATACCCAAACCCCCCTTTTGTCTACTCCCAGCCGCTATGGAAAAGCTAAGCCTGGCTCTTTTGTTGTCCCACACAAATTTATTGAAAGCTTTTTGCAGGTTTTACCGTGCCTACAGGAGGGGTAATAGGGAGAGTTCTAAACAGGTAAAGTAAATGTGGAAAGGCAGACATTTTTAGAGCATTTACCATTTACCAGCCAGGATTAATGCAGTTTGGACTGAGTAGAAATCATGCTTAAGACTTTCTGTACAATATGCTTATACATAGGGCAAGGGCACTATAATCCCTGTAAATGTTCACTCCTAGGAATTTTATACTCTTCGGTTGTCATTTGAATTAAAAATTAATGCTAAGAAGTTTTACTATGTGGTTAGGTAGAGTCAGGTTTAATGCTTCCGTTTTGGTGGGGTGAGAATATAAGCCTGATAAGGATGCAAATTCACCTGGGTATCGTACAAATATGGCAAGGAGGTCATAGGGTGCGAGATTGTCATTAGGATATCATCAGCATACAACATGCATTGGTAGTCAGTTTGACCAATCTTAATGCCCGAGATCCTATTATGGCTCCTAATAGCTATGGCGAGCAGCCTATTGAAAATCTTGGTGAAGCAAACCCCAAATACTGAACCCATGCCTTCGGAGAGTCGTATAGGGCTGCAATGGCCTTGAGAAATGGAGGGGGGAAACCAAATTTATTAATGTGGCAAATAAATATTTCCAAGAGATGATGTCAAACGCTTTCTCCAAATCAATAGACAGAAGCATGGAAGGAATGTTGTGAGATTTAGCATAACTAATCAGGTTGAGAGCTCCACCTCCACCTAAATTCTGTTGGTTTGTTAACTATACTAGATAAGCAAAGGGTCACCATTGAGTGATCCAAACAGGCACATGATTTTATATCTGAGTGTATGATTAAAGGTACTTTAGGCTTATGGAGAAAAAACATGTCTATAAGGGAGTGTGAATTGTGCGGGGAGAGTAAAACGTGAAGTCCCTTTTGAAGGGGTGACATTCCCTCCATGCATTTACCCAGGAGAATTGGTCAAGTATTTTTGCAAATTTGCATTTATTACCTCTATAATGAGACACATTTTGGGGTTGTCTGTTTAAAGAGAGATTCACTACCTCGTTAAAATCGCCACCCAATATCACTGGTCCCCTACTCTCTTCCTCCAGGAGTTTAAAAATGTTTTCATAAAAAGTAATTTGGTTTTCATTGGGGCCATAAACTACTACAAGTGTAACTTGTTTGTCTTGGAGTTTCCCAAACAGGATCAGGTACCAGCCTTCTGAGTCTACTTTGGAAGATTGTAGTTTAAAGTTAATACGTTTATGAAGGCAAATAGCGACTCCTCTGTGCTTTTTATCAGCCGAAGCTATGTATACCTTCGTATAGGCATGATGAAGGAATTTTGGGGCAGAGGTTTTAGAAAAATGAGTCTCCTGGAGAACGTACATACTGTCTTATTGCCATTGATCTCTTAGAGGGTGAATTAAAACCGTTGACATTGTGTGTTACACAGTTTAAAGCCATCTTAAATACCTAGTCTTAATCTTAATGCATCCTATTATACAATCCCGACTCTAAAGGAGATATAAAACAGTTGACAATATCCCATAGCTAGCAGTGAAATAGTGATTTCTAGTTTTTATTGCTCATCTTTCTATTACGGTCCTCTCCTATTCATATTCCAGTTTATTATTTAAATCCTATATTGAACATATTTGTTCAATATAGGTGTGTGTTTGTGTGTTGAAAAAAACTTAATTTCCAGGAACATCCAGCCTGCACTTATCCAGCTTTTACTGAACTGTAAGTCTCTTTGCAGTATAAGGTTCTTCAGTAGCACATAGGTTAACACTATGCTGTAGCATTATTGGCTTCAGCTGTGCAGAATTAGGCTGTGATCCTTAATAAGTGCACACAAGGACACACTACTAAACACATTCTCATTATGGCTGCTTATTGGGGAGTACTGTTGGCTTACCTGAGTTGGGTACGGTTTGGGGCACCTCAGAGAGGTGAGTGGCTGTGCACAAGAAATTATCTCATATACTTTGTAATATGTACATATAGTTGCTATATATTCACAGATAATTTATATTTAACTTAGTAATAAATGTCTTTTAAAAAAAAAAAAAATTTGTAAACTAATGAATATGTTTCCTGTATCTAAATGAGTTACTGCAATTTGTAACCCTTATATCGTGCTAACAAACCATGCTTTACATAGATAATCAGCCCCTGTCTCAGCGGAGCTTACATTCTAAGCCTCTATATGTCATACACATGTATTATGGTCTGTTATTAAGAGCCCATTAACCTCCTTGTATGTGTTTGTAGTGCAGGAGGAAATTCATGCAAACATGGGGAGAATACAAACTCCTGTGTAAGGTTCCCTGGTTATATAAACTACATGGGTGCTTATCTGAGAGAGATATTTTATTATTTAATATCTGTCCTTTTAGTTTTATCCATCTAAGTATACTATTCTTGTGATGTGACATGCTCATATACGCCACCATTAGGGTTGGCGCCTCACCCCTTTAATACCGGCCAAATATTAAATTAAAATTGTACATGGCTAATTAAGAACAAACTGATATAGGGCTCTTACTGATGAGCGGTTGAAGCTGCGCTCCCCTGCGTTCCATTTTTCTGCGTTCAGCCGCAGGGGAGCGCAGGAATAGACGCATTAGGTTTTTTTCAAAGGGGCTGTACTCACACAGGTGCGTGTAGCCGCTGAATGCAGGAAAAATACAGCATGTTGCGTCTCAACCTGAGTTTGGCGCCTACATGCGTGTGTGCGTACAGCCCCATTGAAAAAAACCTAATGTGTCTATTCCTGCGCTCCCCTGCGGCTGAACGCAGAAAAACGCAACACAGGGGAGCGCAGCTTCAACCGCTGGTCAGTAAGAGCCCTTATGCAGCATGTATCTAAGTTAATTGCTAACAAGCCATGCAGGATGTTCCTTCAATATACTGCCGGTATTAAAGTGGCGAAGAGGCCACCTATCTTGCTGTTTTATATGAGACAATTACCTTTACAGAGATTTCTGTCCCGCATAATAAAAAAAAAATGTTTTCAAAGTCACCCTTTAAAGTGAAATGTTGCCATATATAACAATTTTGCTCTTTAAGTCTGCATGTAGAAGCAGTGATGTAACTTGTTGGGGGGGGGGGGGGCTCAAAAAATCTGAGGCCAGGGGGTCTGCTGTATAGGTAGTTACGCCAGTGTGTAGAAGCCTTTCTAATCATACTTTCTGCTTCAGCTCCAGCAAACTCCTTCTACTATCAATGCAACAGCACCTCTGTGAGTTTGGCAGTGAGGATTGATCCTCTTGGAACAGGACAGCTGCTGGATCCTTCCAATGTATATCTGGGCCAATGCCATCCTTCCAGCACCACAGTGCTACGAGGATACCTTGTGTTTGAATACAATCTAAGGGATTGTGGCTTCTCCCGTTTAGTAAGTCTGTTCCACCCATTTCATGATTCGAGAGGCACTGGAGCAATCAATAGTAGTTCTTGGCAACCACCAGTCCATCAATACATCCCTCTTTAGAACTCTCTGCTGATAGATCTGGAAGCCCATTGGGCATATGTGACAGGTGGTGAATAATAAAATACATAACCGCTTACCTCCACACCTCCAAGCTGCCCAAGAGTGCCGCAGACCTCTTATTTATCATCATCATCACTTTCATAATGTTTGGCCCCTAAATATTGTTGCTCAACAACAAAGTATATCTGATTTATAGATAATAGTAAGACTTCCACATTCCAATAAAATGTTGGGGTGCAAAAAGGTTGTTGGGTTAGGAAGGAGGGAGATGTCTGGGGGGGGGTTAATTGATAAATGGCTTTTGTTCTTCCTTTTTAAAGGGGTTGTTCACATTTGTGTTAATATTTAGTATTATGTAGAGAATATTATAAGGCAACTTACAACTGGGTTTCATGTATTGTTGGCTGTAGTTTTTGAGTTATTTAGCTTTTTATTCAGCGGCTCTCCGGTTTGCAATTTCAACAACCTGGTTGCTAGGGTCCAAATTTCCCTAGTAATGATGCATTGATTGGAATAGGAGAGGGCCTGAATGGAAAGCATGTGTTTTTTTCTTAGATGGGGACAGTGACTATTTGAAGGCTGAAAAGAGTAAGAAGTCAAACTTAAACTTAAAACTAATAATGAAGACCAATTGAAAAGTTGCTTAGAATTGACCATTCTATAACATACTAAAAGCTAACTTAAAGGAGAAGGAAAGGCTAAAATTAAGTAAGCTTTATCAGAAAGGTCTATATAAATACACCAGTAAACCCTCAAAGTAATGCTGCTCTGAGTCCTCTTTCAAAAGAAACACAACATTTCTTTCCTTCTATTGTGTAAACATGGGCTTCTGTATCAGACTTCCTGTTTTCAGCATAAACCACCAGGGCAGAGCTTGAGCATGCTCAGTTTGCTCTCCTCCCTCCTCCCATCCCTGCTGTAATCTGAGCTCAGAGCTGTAAGTAAGCAGGGAGAGACTCAGGCAGGAAGTGATGTCACACCAAGCTTATATGGCAGCTTCTATCCTAAACGAAAAGAGACAGTGTCTAGAGCTGTTTACTCAGGTATGGTAAAGCATTCTGCAGAATAAATATAGCATTCTATCTTGCACTATTGTGGCTAATCTGTTGCCAATAAACTGTCTTGGAGCTTTCCTTCTCCTTTAAAGATGAACCACCCCCTTTAAAGGTAGGATAATTGGAAATCTTGAATCCATACTTTGTATAGTTGTCCTTCCTGGTGCTCCCATGCCTGTTGTGCTTTGATCAAATGTTATTGCTTGGAAAATCAAGTTACCAAAAAACCCAGGAGTGGATTATTATATAGGTTGAACAATCCTGATAAATGTAGCATGGATATCTTCCAATAATGAAAAAAAAAAAAAAAGGAGGCAGAAAGGTCCATGGTGTGCATGATCGGCTTTGTAGCAAACATATTGGTATGGCTTAATGTGTGGCAGGCAGATACCTATATATTATTGTTTTTTTTGTTTTTTTTTGCACCTGCATGATACTCGGCAGCAATTCTCTGCTACCCGTTGCTTTTCAGGTATGCAGTTAGTGGTTAGGCAATGGCTAGGGAACCAAGGGTTAAATGTCCATGTATAGGTATATTAACCCTGATGTGTCAGTAACAGCAAATAAACGTATTCCATTAAATTAGAAGATGTGACATGATGGGGATGTGTGGCTTTGCAGCTTTGAAATTTATAACCTGCTGTTTTCCCTGCTAGACCTATGGGAATACTGTGACATATTCCGTAGACTTGGTTTACGTGTCATCTGGTATCAGTTTTCAGAGATTTCCGCAGCCATTCCGAGAACAGATAATCTGCAACTTCACAAGGTAAAAATGGGAAACAACTGACTTCTAACTAAATGAACTACTAACTATATGATTTGATGTAACATGGTTATACATCTGTGTTCGAAAATGTGAGCTTGTAGAACTCTTGATATACTAAGCACAGTGATATACAATACTAACATATATTGTGCAATAGATTTTTTTTTTTTTTTTAGCAACCAGTTTGAGTTTTTAAAAGGGGTTTAAAACTTGGTTAACTAAGCAGTGATCCACAACCAGTAGCTCGTGACAAACATGTTGCTCCCAGTGGCCTCAAAGCAGGAGTTTATTTTTGAATTCCAGGCTTGGAGGCAACGTTTTGTTACATAAAAACCATGTGTACTGCCAAACGGAACCAGTTCACATAGGGGCCACCAAATAGCCAATTGCAGCCCTTTGTGGCATCCTCTGGAACTATTTTCATGCTTATGTTGCTCCCCAACCCTTCTAAAATTTGAATGTGGCTCACGGGTAAAAAAAAAAAAGGTTGGGGATCCCTGATATAGAGTTATATTCTGAGACAATTTGTAATTGGTTTTCATTTTTTGTGGTTTTTGAGTTATTCAGCAGCTCTACAGTTTCAGTAGTCTGGTTGCTAGGGTTTAAATAACCCTAGCAACCATGTTTTCATTTGAATGAGACTGGAATATGAATAGGAGAGGACCCGAACAGAAAGATGAGTAATCAAAAGTAGTTATGGCAATAAATGTGTAGCCATTTGTTTTTTAGATGCGTCAGTGACCCCCTTTTGAAAGCTGGAAAGAATCCAAAGAAAAAGGCAAATAATGAAATCTCTAAAAAAAACAAAAAAAAAACAACAAAGACCAATTGAAAAGGTGCTTAGAATTAGCCTTTCTATAAATGACTTGAAGTGAACCACCTCTTTAATAAGAAACTGGAAGATACATACAGTACATGTCTAAACTGATTCAAAAGAGGCCCAGGCATTTTGGATATTCACATGCTATAACATCCCCACACAGACCCAACATAAAGCATTCATGTCTAGCAACTTACTGGAGTCCATATGGCACTTGTCAGATTGTCTGGGTCTGAATACATATGGCATTTTTACGGGCACTGCAATCTTAAGCAAATAAACACTGTAAAAACTTCTGCCTGTGGCTAAATATACTGATGTGTAATTGGATTATGTTTACTTGTGTTTTAGGGCTTTAGCACACGGGCAGGTTCCCGAACTGCCTTCCGCCTGCTATGAGAGCGCCAGCGCCAATTTCGATTTCTGAAGTTGCCTCATGAGGAAGTGAGTGCATTTGCATTTTCTCATACCAGGAGGAAGGCAGTTCTGGGAGATTGCCTAAAGCCCTTAAAGGTCAGACCAGATTTTTCTTAAATGTTCAAAAGGGGAGGTGTGTGATAGATTACCTTGTGCTTGGAATGAAAAAAGTGGGGCTTGAAAGGAAAAACTAAAACTACAGTCCTATATTGTATGTCCCTGTGTATTTTCATTTTCTAGATCACTGAGTCCTACCCCATCCAACCTCATGGCAGAATCCCAGTTGTCCGGGGAAGGAAGCTTACTATTCTCTGGCCAGTTCATGAAAGGTAAAGTACTTTACATTGTCCGACTCTAATCATAAACGTTTTGTGTTAAGCAGGGGCATGCATTGTAGGTAATGATTATGCCAGACCCAAAATGATTTATTTAGAGCAAAAGTATTGCCTCTGTATTCTGCTAACAGGGCATGGATTTTTAAGGGAATATTTTTTATTTTTTTATTTAATGCTTTCAACTTATTATTCTAACAGTGAAAAATGCAAACATAGACCAGTGTGTGTGTGTGTGGCCCTTATTTGCATTTACTTGTCATGGCAGATGTTGAAAAATAGTCCCTACCATGACATACAGTACTCCCTGTAGTTTCCCATATACTGCTGCACCCAATGTACAGTGTTATTTAGTTCCTATATATGTTACCAGTTTGGATATTTCCAAAACAATCTAGACTATATGGTGCAAGCCATACACTGGTGGTCATCAACACTGTGCAAATTTGCCCATGGGCAATAACCCATGGCAACCAATAAAATTGCTGCATTCATTGTCCTACCTGCAGCTGGCTTTAAAAAGCTAATCACTGATTGGTTGCTATAGGTAACTGCACATTGGCAAATTTGCCCAGTGTTGATAAATGAGCCCCACTGTGTCTACTTTTTTGGAGTTTGAAGGTGACCCTTAGTGTTTTCTTTTTTTACCTCTGCAGTTTAGTAGAAGAACCTACATATGAATTAGGCAAGAGAAACTTTCTGGGTTTGGCTGGATAGTTTTCTCTGCCAAGCTCTCGTAGATTTCCTTTGGGGTACTGGCTGAGAATTATAAATCCATGCAACGTATTTGGTCATTTGCAAGGGTTTTGTTCTCACTTGGGTTACCCTTGGCCATAATTAAACTGCAGTATGTTGGGGACATTTCACAACTGGAAAAATGACCTTGGGAACATGTGCTTGGCACCAGTAAGTAGGGGGCCATGAGTCTTGCATTGAGCACTTGGACTTCTGTTTTAACGTCCCTGTATATTAATGTAGTCGCTCCATTTTATTCATAATAATTTTGGCCCCAGAGACGAGCATATCTGTGGATTTGCAAGCTGATCTGGAGCCAGGGAAGGCAAGGTTTTGAACACCGATCACTCCAGCTTATTGCAGTAAGAAGGTCTCTAGTTCTGTAGAGTAACCCATGGCTTATCCTATGTCCTTAACATGTAATGAGCCAAGCCATAGGCTATGTGACATTCTTACCACTGGAGTGAAATGGAAGTGACCTGAATAGTCTATAGCGAGTCGACTGCTATATTTGCTTTTTGCTTGAGGCTAATGCAACCAGATTCATGTGTCACTGTTAGTAGTTGCCAAAGAATAATGTTAACAAAGATTTTTTTTATTCCTGCAGATGACTTCTCTGGACCATCTGATGTAAAAGTGTTCACGCTGGGTGCTTCTATTTTTGTGGAGCTGTCTGTCTTTCCTGGACTACACCTGCCCCTTCGGATTTATGTGGATGAGTGTACAGTAGCTCCTACTGACAGTCTCAGCAGTGCAAAGGAAACCTACAGTCTCATCCAAAATCATGGGTAACTTCATAACTGTATGGTCCTGCCTCCTGATATCTATGTGGTACAGGTATAGGACCTGTTATCCAGAATGCGCAGGACATGGGGGTTTCCAGACAATGGATCCTTCCCTTATTTGGATCTCCATACCTGAAGTCTATTAGATAATCTTGTAAATATTAAGGGTCAGGCCACACTGGGCATTTTGGGGAGATGTCACCTAGCGACTAATGGCCTCAGCGACCAATCTCCCCAAACGCTTTCCCTAACTCTGCGCCGGCTTAAAGGAAAAAAAACGCCAGTGCTAATCGCATGCGGCGATTCATTTTTCCGAAGTTTATAAAATAGCCTCAGAATTGAATATCCGTCTTGTAGCATCTGATGTTATGTCAGACAAACTTCATTTTTCTGCTTGATGACTTGTGACCATACCTCCCAACTGACACTGTAGCAGTTACTGTCCTGATCATTAAGCATAAGAAAAGCAAAATAAAGGCTTTTTAAACAGATATTCCTGTTGGTGCTCCAACCGACTGAAAATCCACAAACACTGCTACAGTGTTTGTGGATTTTCAGTCGGTTGGAGTGGACACCGAATGACGTGCACCTAACTACTAAATGGGAGATTTGAGTTCCTGGTGTGTGCTGGCTGAATTGTATTTTGCATACCTCCCAACTGTCCCGTTTTTAGAGGGACAGTCCCTCTTTTGACAGCACAACCCGCAGTCCCTCATTTGTACTGGAAAGTCACGTTTTGCTCTGCACTGAACAGCCAGAAAAAGAAACTGTTTCTAACTTAAATGGCTTTTGGCAGAGAGCCCAGGACAGCTACAGCAGGGGATACTTTTGTAACAATTTCAAGATAAGGAAAAAAGTAATTGTAACAATATAAGATACCGGTCCCTTGGGAGAAGTTAAGACTCACAGCTTAAAGGGCAATTCACCATCATTAGAAAAACTGTAATAACTGAAAAAAACACAGAAATATGTTCAAACTTTCATAACCTGCCAAATTTTGGTAAAAAAAATTTGCTGCACTACGAGCGCCAAACTTTTTTCCCCAAAATATTGGGAGGTATGTGACGCGGCTAAAATTAGCTTCTTCACAACTGCTGCTATAGATGTAGGGTGCAATTTTCTTGTGTTGACTTTAACTAGTCACTAGTATGGCACATGATGTGTAGAGAATGCTACCATATGTCCTGGGCATTTGTGGGTCGTTTTACTATTGCTGGAAGCACTGCATGGAACTCGGATTAATGGGTCTGAATTGGTATTCAAAATAGGCCCTGGTATTTGTAGTACACAGAGGCCCCACCAGCTCAATAAATAGTGACTGTCTGTGGCATTTTACAGCAGCTCCTCTGACATTTGCCAGAATCCACAGATTGCCAGTCTGGGCCTGCAGTCTAATATCTTGCACTACAAGTGACGGGAGCCCTTTCTCTTTTATTTCCCCCTCAGGTGTTTTGTGGATGGAAAAGAGGCTGCATCTACATATCTGGCCCGTCCTGCTCCATCGTCTATCAGACTGTCCTTTCAGGCCCTGAGCTTTAAAGATCTTGATACAGATGTGAGTAGTCAATGAAAGGAATGAGGTGGCACTAAACACTAGCACTTAATGGTTCTTTTCAGGCTTAACCTTCCCTTATGTGCTTTTTCCTACAGCTCTTTCTTCACATTCAGGTTGTAGTCTGGGATCCTAAAGATGTGAGTGACCCCAGCAGGAAGGCATGTTCATATCTCATAGATTCTGCCAGGTAGGTGGGGCTTATTACTTTTCAACAGTCCAAAATCATTTATTTTATGGGTAGCGGAAGTCAACAACAGATCTAGATTTATTTAAGGTGTACTGAAGTTGTTTTGATATCTGTGGGGTGTATTTATTAACCTTGAAGAAAAAAAAATCACCGGTGATGTTGTCCATAGCAACCAATCAGAACGTTGCCTTTGTTTTCTAACTTGCAGGTGACTGTTGAAATCTAATTGCTGATTGGTTGCATCAACAGTGAAGTTTTTTCTTTGATGTTAATGAAGACTTCCCATAATGTACTATGTAAGGCTAGTGGCACACGGGAAGATTTATGCCCAAAGTTTCCTCCGGAGGCAGGTTTATAAAACGTTACCTCTGAAGTCATAATATCCTTTCGTTTCACAGTGCAGATAAATTAAGCCCTATATGTTGCTTTGATTTAGAATGTGATTGTTTTCTGTCTCAGATGGGTACTTCTGGATAATCCCAGTGACCAATCCTTGTGTAATTGTTGTGACTCAATCTGTAGACCTCGGTCATCCCGAAGGAGGAGGCATGTCAACGGTAAGTGGAAACAAACAACCAAAGCTGGGTATTGTGAGACGATGGGACAGGCACATTTATCAAGAGAACTTCCAACTGCCAGAAAATACACCTAAAGTAATACACACACTTAACCATTTTGAGTGGTTACTCAGCTGTATACAGTATGCCTTTACAGTTCTGCTTGATGAACACAATGTACAGAGATAAAAGCCCATACCTTGTCTTGAAAAAGCTTTAAAGGGTTCCTGTCATCGGAAAACATGTTTTTTTCAAAACACACCAGTTAATAGTGCTACTCCAGCAGAATTCTGCACTGAAATCCATTTCTCAAAAGAGCAAACAGATTTTTTTTATATTCAATTTTGAAATCTGACATGGGGCTAGACATTTTGTTAATTTCCCAGCTGCCCCCCAGTCATGTGACTTGTGCCTGCACTTTAGGAGAGAAATGCTTTCTGGCAGGCTGCTGTTTTTCCAGTTTCAATTTAACTGAATGTGTCTCAGTGGGACATGGGTTTTTACTATTGAGTGTTGTTCTTAGATCTACCAGGCCAGGGTCGGACTGGCGCAGTCGGGGCCCACCAGGTTGTGTACCTCAGGGGCCCTGTGCGCATGCGCAAAAACTTGTGTGCATGCGCGAACGTCAGGCCCACCGCGCGCATGCGCCAATGGCGATTAAACAGCGCCGCACAACTTTTATTTCCATTCGGGGGGCCAATCTAGGACCGGGCCGGTGGGGGCCCAAGAGGGTTTTTTCCCGGTTTCCCGTCGGCCCAGTTCGACACTGTACCAGGCAGCTGTTACCTTGTGTTAGGGAGCTGTTATCTGGTTACCTTTCCATTGTTCTTTTGTTTGGCTGCTGGGGGAGGGGGAAGGGAGGGGGTGATATCACTCTAACTTGCAGTAAAGAGTGATTGAAGTTTATCAGAGCACAAGTCACATGACTTGGGGCAGCTGGGAAATTGACAATATGTCTAGCCCCATGTCCGATTTCAAAATTGAATATAAAAAAATCTGTTTGCGCTTTTGAGAAATGGCTTTCAGTGCAGAATTCTGCTGGAGCAGCACTATTAACTGATTCATTTTGGAAAAAATTTTTTTTTCCCATGACAGTATCCCTTTAAATAGGCTTCTGGGTTTTGTTTTTGTTGTCTTTCGGTAGGATTACATACAATTTCAACAATGCACTGTACTCCTTTGCCAAACATCCATAACTTGGCATAATATGCCCCCTGGTGGTGGGTCAGCTATTAAGCATTTTCCTAGAACAGGTATTGCATGTATTTAGTGTATCTAATTGTTGGGTAATATTGATTTGGCCATTGATTTAGTATATAAGCCTCTGAAGAAATTATTTTGGTATGATGTAGAGTGATATTCTGAACCAATTTGGTTTTCATATTTTATTTGTGGTTTGAGTTATTTAGCTTTTGATTCAGCAGTTCTCCAGTTTGCAATTTCAGCAAATCAGGTTGCTAGGGTCCAAATTACCCTAGTAACACCCCAATTTGAAAGCTGGAAAGAGTCAGATTTAGGCAAATAATTAAACTACACTTAGAAAAGGTACACACAACTTTATATCAAAGACTATATCTGGATCAACTGGTGGACTATATATAATATAAACTAATAATGTTTTGGAATTATGACACACCGCTGCAAAAAATTGTATATGGAGATATACAGGACATTTATACTAAGGAGGTTGCTGAACTACAAAAATTAGAGGGTTAAAATTCTGTTATACTTAAAGGAAAACGAAAAACCCCAAGTGAATATTTAACAACCGTTTATATCAAATTAAGTGGCACATTAAATAATCTTGCCAAACTGGAATATATTTAAGTAAATATTGCCCTTTTACATCCATTACCTTGACCCACCATTTCGCAATGGCCTGTGTGCTTCCTCAGCGATCACCTGACCAGAAATGATGCAGGTCTGACTAACCGGAAGA
This sequence comes from Xenopus laevis, assembly GCF_017654675.1. NCBI lineage: Eukaryota > Metazoa > Chordata > Amphibia > Anura > Pipidae > Xenopus > Xenopus laevis. The sequence continues at coordinate 156,258,266 of NC_054371.1, forward strand.
AGTGTGGAAGCAAAAGACAGAACAGTCTTGTTAATTGGCTCATATAACCTAACATGTATGGTTTGTTTGTGTGAATCGTAGGATCCCAAGGGGCGGGTGTATAGTTTTCCTTTAATGGTGTCTATTTAAGAAAGTTTTTGACGTAATGGTCCACACCTGACGAAGGGGCACCCCCCCCCCCCAAAAACATTGTGTATTCTCTGACACAATAAACCACAGGGGTTGCTTGTGTATAATTGCTTCCATTCATCCACATGAAGACAAGCTGCACTAATGGCAGGCTAAGCTAATGTTATGCACAGAGTTCTTATCCGTGCTAAATTCGCACACCATAAATGATGATCATACAATAGTGTATAAACATTTGGGCATCTCTGGTTGAATTGCAAGCTTTCATTTTCAATTGTTGCAGAGTGTAACTTCTTTTAACTTTATAGAAGAAATAAAATCTCTTGACCAGGGATGCCAACATTCTATAACTGTATCTGGTGCCATCTTAAACAGACAATTGCTTATATTGTATTGGAAGCCCAGTTCAACGTTATATAGTGACTAGCCGATTGGAGTCTATTGCTGTGAGATATGAAAAACCATTGTGTTTTTGTGGGTATTTATAGGCAAATAAGGAGATGGTGGTGACTGCATTGCTGTGTCCATTTTGATAGTTTGCCTAAAGTGCACATGAATCTGCCCTCTGGCCAAAATGACTGGGTCACATAAACTCTGTGTGATTTACTTAAAATGGACCTGTAGGTGTGAATATCTACATGCATGTAAGGAAAATGCTCTATTTAAAAGATCGGTATATATGAAACATGAATTCAAGGTTTTATGAATAAATTGTACATTTTAAGAAATTACTCCAGAACTTAGTGGGCTAGTTTTACATTTTCATGTTCTTTTAAAATGGTCTTTAAAAAAAAAAAAAAATTTTGTTGCTTTCTGCCTCTTTGCAGCTTTTACATGCAGGTCAATGACCCTGGCAGCCAAGAAAATATTGCTGTGAGGATCCAATTTTATTGTAATTGCTACTTTTTATTATTTTTTTATTCAGGTCTATCCTATTCATCTTCCAGTTTCTCTAACCACTGCCTGGTTGCTAGGGTAAATTGGACCCTAGCAACCAGCTGCTAAAACTCTAAACTGGTGAGCTGCTGAACACAAATCTAAATTAAAAAACTTGCAACTTGTCTCGGAATATAAAGCCTACGTTACACCAAAGGTTACCGGTACATTTAATCGGTCAATAGTAAGCTAAACTGAATCAGAAACTGCATTATATTAATAGCTGATCAGTCTGTGTCTAAAAGTACATTTGTTAATAACCTTCACCTCTTAACTGGAAATCTAAATGGTAAGATGTGCTTTAGTCACTCCTAGTAACCAACAGCTGAAATTCTGATTTAAGAAAAAAAAAATCTGAATTTCGGTTCTTCTACTGCAGCGCAATTCCACTCTCTGCACTATTGATGTGCCCCCCTTGGCACACTCTAGCTCTTGGAAAGGTAAGCTCAGGGTGTGGCATCAGAAAGGCTGTCTCAGGGCAGCAAGGACCCCTGGAATTCCACTGAATGTTTCTAATATAGGGTGTCTGCACCTTTGTAGTAATTTAGCAGTCAGGGTGTCCATTTTGGTCAATGGGGATGTGCAGCTATGGAAAATGCCATATGCATATTTAAAACCATGCAAGAAAAAATGTCAATGAAAATCCTTGCTTTATCAAAGTTAAATTTTTTTTTTTTAAATTCCTCCTCTCTCCTGTAGGTGATGACATGGAGGAAGTTGGCTTGGTTCACAAAATGGTCTTGGGACCTTTCAGGGTGGATAACTCAGTAAATGGAAGTCATACAATGGACCGGAATCTATATAGACCAACAGCAAGTAAAGGTAGTACTGTGACTTGTGCTAATGACTAGTGCGATTTTTTTTTTTTTTCTTCCCCCCCCATGTATATAAATCTAAAATATAGAATTGCAGCAGGACCCATGTAATTAAGAGCTAATGGCAAGTGATCTTTCAGTAGTATGCCTGTCCTCTTCCTCCAATGGTGCTCCTACAACTGTTCCAATTAAAATTGCTTGACTCTTCTTTATCATGTTTAAAGAGATTTATAATGTTGAACTGCATGCAGTCTCCACAAGAATAAAAAAAACTAATCCTAACAATGAGTTGTTAGTCATGCAACCCCTAACATAAGCTTAGCAGCCAGATGATAAAGCAATCTAGTAGTTACAGAGTACAGACTTGTGATACTGGGTACATGCTAGCAAAAATGTCTTGCTTCAGGTTTTTACTCCACAGTGTAGCATGTTGTGATATGACCTTTACCAAAAACTTTGCTCATTATGATGGCAGTACTCTGGTAACTGATCATGTAGTAGGATAGGAGTTTCCAATAAAAGAAGCACTCCAGGACTATCAAATGCGGTCAAAAGTAGAATTTGTCAACATTTTGGACCTTTCTGTCAATGTCTTCAGTGGTCCAAAATGTTGACAATAAATTCTTTACTTTTTTCACCTCATTTACAGACCTCATAGCAATCTTGGCCCTCAGTTTTCTTCTCACCATCTGCTGAATATTTGTAGAGCAGCACTTATGTATTGCACTTAGCACTTTGGGAGTGCAGCCAGTCAGGATAGAGAAGCAAGAAATGTTCATTGAAAATTTGTCAGAACGGAGAGGGATTTTTCAAATGCTAACTTACTGCCTTATCACACAAAATATTAAACCTTCAAGGTGTATTTATTGCTATTACCTATTTAATTTTTTTTTTTTGTCCACAGGCTTCATTATACCACCTGCTGTTGGTGCTCTCTTGCTAGAGGTGGCTGTTCTGCTGGTGATGTCTGTAGGAGTTGTCATCTACAGCCGTACAACTAAGAAGAACCCAGAGGAGACTGACACAAAGAGCCTTATTAGTGAAATTAAGCAATGATTTTTGCATGTGCTTAAATAGGCTGTACACGCAGTTGTTGTTGTAAGATGGTACAAAACATCCTCACTGGCTGTATGTAAAACCATGTAGTGCACTGATTTTTCTGTATCAAGAAGAAAGACTGAAAATGGTATAACACAACTGTAGGACTAATCCATCCCTCAATACCTTCTACTAAATAAACTATACACAAATATTCATATGGCTTCACATTTTATTTGAAATGTATTTATATTCTGCAAAAATAGGCCCAAACATTATTGCCAAACATTTGCCTTTCAGATTATATTGATTTGTCCATGACTTGATAATTTTAGTTTCTTTAAAAGAAAACATGCAGTTACATTGAATTGGGGGGGGATCAAATAATTTTCCTGTTTAGAATTTTTACCAGAATTAAAGTGTTGCTGAGGGCTGCATGTTTTAACTGATGGAACAGCCCTCATTCAGTTACCAATCAAGTAATCCTCCCGCTCATTTAATGATAATTGGGTAAAAGATAGTATATAAAGCTGTTCACACAGCCATTCAACTCTCCTTTACATGCCATCTATAAAATGAGCACATTGGTGAGAGATGCCTGGCTGATGCAGTAATATTGCTATCAGAAATGTTCTCCTGGCTCCTAACAAATTACATTAGATGTTGCACTGCAAGTGAGCTGACTGGTATAGTTTGGTCAGATTGTACTCAAGCATGAGATGTCAAGGAAACTAACATCATGTTTCTAAATAGTTATGGCTATATTTAATGAACCAAGGCACCCCCCCAAGCAACTCCTATAATATGTGTCTAACAAAAAGGAGGTAGTTATGTGCTAACCTGCAAAAAAGAAACTAAGTAAAACAAAATTGTCACATTGTGATCCTCCAGGCATTAGCAGAGAGCTCACAGAGCTTGTACTGCATCTAAACCAGTTTTCATGGGCAGCTCAGATTAGTTAAGACACTTTGGTACCGCAGATCTTCTTAGAGTTGCTAATGGGATTTGCTGTACAGTTTCCGAAGACTGGAGTCCAGCATCCAATCTACTGACCTGAGAGAGCAAATTTCACAGAATTAGCCAAGTCAAAGCAACCAACTTGGTGATCTTAACATTACTTGCATGGTGCTACTGTACATGGAAGCATGCGGCAGATGTATGGACTTTATACATAGCAGTTGGGTCTTAGCTTAGATAAAAGGTGGGTGATAATGAGGCGATACAAAAAAAGTGCAAGTGAGAAACTGCTTGTAGAAGAGTATACCTGTCGATTGGTGTTATAATAATGGGGATTGCAGACAGTCCTACTGCGGTGGTTGCCCACTTTCGAACAGGGAGAGGCCAGCGTGTTACTCGTCCCATGAGATAGAGAGACGCTGCACAAAGCCGATTAATAGTAAAGCCTGGAATAGCCACTGATGCTAAAGCTTGCCATACAAAAGTGTCCACTACAGCCACCGCGACTTGTGCTGTCTGGTCTGGGCTTTCTTTATAAGACTAAAAGAAAAGACAATAAATAGATTTTTAAAGGTTCCTTGTATAAATTATCTCCCAAGCAAGTGGCAGCCATAAGCAAAGGTAAATTAACATGCATGGTATTTTAACAATATAAATTCTGCTTGCTAAAGTATATACTGTTGGTTAAATAAAACAGTGGGTACATTATTATAAAAACATATATTCCTCTTAGCAGGACCGAAATGTTGACAAAATGAGAACTCACATGACTTATGAATGAGTGAAAAAAAAACTTTATCAACATTTCGGTCCTGCTAATAGGACCTTTCTCAAGACATTCTCTTAGGACCGAAACGTTGACAAAAAAATGTATTCTTTTTCACTCATTCATAAGTCTCGTGAGTGCTCCAGTTTTTTATGTGGATATTCATTTCTTTTGGATGCAACTGGGCAATTTATCCCTAATATTGTGAGTGTTAAAATCACTTGTTTGTTGCTATCTATATCTATATCTATATCTATATCTATATCTATATCTATATCTATATCTATATCTATATCTATATATATATATATATATACTAGTATTTGCCTTTCAACATTAGTATGGTTTGTATTTACAATTACTCTTTTATTTGTACAGCTGGGAGAATGGCTTTGCTATTCTAGAGACCATCTGTAGAGTTAAGTCAAATCAACTGGACTTGCTGAGTTTTTTCTGTCATCCAACTGGCTCTCAATTCAGAATGGCTTGTAACTAGGGTCTTTCTTAGGTGTTGCTCCAATCAGCAAGGATGTCATGAAGTAAAGTGTTGATTGTATTAGCATGACTGGAGCTTTGAGGTGTTATTAAACCTTCCAGGGAGAGGTGCCAAAACAGCATTGTATGTGGCAGACAATCGTTGTTTTACATATAATGTATGGATTCTTTAATACCTCTTTTGAACCAGTCGCTCTCCTGGTGCAGAATCTGGACTTGGCAGTCTTCAAATGTGTGTCCTTTTTCTTTTAGCTGTAGGTATACGGCTGAGTCCTGACCAGAGGAGCTGGCTCTTTTGAGCTGCGCCATACGCTAGTGTTATTGTTTGGTTTCTCACACATACAAATCAGAACACTCCTCACTGCACTGCATATACATTGTTACTCTTCTTGTGCTTTGGGGGTTGGGTCTTTTGGATGAACTAGTTGCAGCCTCAGTGTGTTGCTGGGTTTAAAGCAGATAGGGATGTGGTGTTTTGCCACCTCTCCCTGGAAGGTTTAATAACACCTCAAAGCTTTAATCTCGCTAATACAATCAACACTTAATTTCATGATATCCTTGCTGATTATGATAAACAGATTATGCTGATTGGAGCAACATTCCAGAGGATATATTCCCGAAGAGATCCTAGTTACAAGTTATTCTGAATTAAGAAAGCCAGTTAGATGACTGGTGAAATGTCTAAACGGAAAAAAAAACTCAGCATGTCCAGTTAATTTTACTAATTTCTAGAGATTTACCATGATGGATGAATGAGAATCTTCACAAACATTTTCTAGATACTCCTGGAAGTCTGGCTTTGATGATGGCTGACTGGATTATACAGCAATGCTATCCATCCATCTGCAACCATATTAAGAGCAAAGAGGCCTGGCTAAACATTTAAACAGGGGCTTGAACTGAGAGCAGAAATGCCCAGCTCTATTGCAGTGTAGAAGGGCCATTCTATACACCCAGCATTAGGGAAGAAATGGTTAGCAATACAGACTAATAGATCAAGCTGATGGAAGTGCAGCATTAGAAGTACAGAACTTTATTAGACTGCAAAGAATATGTGCCCAGGTTTATTCAACACTGGGAGCAGGCAGCACATTAAATGAACAGTTCAGTGTAAAAATAAAAACTGGATAAATAGATATGCTGTGCAAAATCAAAAAAGTTTGGTTGCAGTATACTTACATTTGCTGCTTTCTTGCCCTTATCTGCTGCATCAGCCGTGACATAGGCCGTGGCTACTCCATAGCTGGCCCAAACCACTGCTTTGGGAACTAGTGCTCGAAACGCCTCCCCAACCTCATTGGCATAACCTGCAACATAAAGCGCATTTACAGTTACTTGAGGTTGCTGCACAGTACATACTGTTGTAGGTGCAATTTCTTGACTTTCTGTTGTATTTCTTTACATACAGATTATTTTGTATAGATGACACACAGCATTTTTGGCAATCCAATGTGGGAATGTCCTAGAAGTTCCTTCCCTGGAAGCACAGTAGGGTGTAGGAAGCCAATCACAGCTCAGGTCTTACATAGGGATATGCTGCCGGCTTGGAGTGTGGGAAAGCAGCCTCCTTCCTTTGACACTATCCTCAACAGATGAAATTCCAAAAATATATGGGGTAATATTTTTTAAATGTCTTTAAAAGACTGATCACCTTTAAAATCTGGGATGGGTTGTTGTCTTTGCAAAATTCAGCCTCCATCCTGAAACAGAACTTTCTTTCAGCATTCAAAGTGAAGACCTGATACCAGACATCATATTTTATGTCACTGAGGAGTCTTTTTAAATATTATTAGGCTTATTGGGCTCCTTTATACATTCATCCACACTAATAAGTGAATTATAAACAAGAACCTTGTGAAAGTATCCCCCAAACTCAAAGAGGAACACAGAAGGCATAGGAGCTCTTTTCAGAAACAGTGCAAAGGCATGCATTTTAATGAAAGGGCTGTCTGATTGGACCCTGTGTAGCTACACAGATTATATGCCCACCCCTGCCAGAACTGTCATGTCAGCTTCATTAGCAATGTGATCTGGCTCTAGTGGACTGCTTGGTCTACATACAAAGACGTATCTATTAAATTTTTACATATGGAAATAATGAAAGCAGACTAATATAGCACAATAAGGGGATATATATATATATATATATATATATATATATATTTTTTTTTTTTTAAAAATGCCCCCCCATCTGAGTGTTAAGAAACCATGTTGTTACACTATGCAAAGTGTCACAGCTTTCTGTCATTATACACACACACAACATCACATGTATGTGCATAATGAGTGAGCCAAGACACTTGCATGCCAGTCCGCACCTAGAGCTCCCTCCCAATGCAGGTGGCTAATTGCTCACAGAGGGCGTAAGCCTAAAAATTGTCCTCATATCAATAGGGCTGGATTGAAAATCAGATGTGGAGTACATGGCACGTGGATACAATTTTTTCATCCAGGCATCGATTTGAGCCAGCATGTAGGTAGCCAGTTGAAGCCCACATCCAGATTTGCTGGAGCCAAATATAAATACAATATTAAACACAACAGAGAAACAGTACAATCACTGGTCCGGTTGCAATCAGAACCACATTCAGTGTAAATCCATTAAAGGGCCACTAGCTTTATTTCTTAATTTTAACTTTGAATATAACTATTAAGGGATAAATGTGCTTTTATTTTACATTTGCTGCATTTTCCATTGATTCTGTATGTGTTGCTTGTCTTGCCTTTTTCTGTGCTGCCTATCCTTCCATTGTCCCCAGTATGAGAGGCAGAACAGATTTTCTTATTTTGCTCTAGGAACCAAAGCATATCTTTAGCTTTTTAACAATGTGAAGCACCTCAGATCCACCTAACGGCAACTGCACCTACTACTATTACATACAATCCACCTCTCAGACTGTGTTAATGCTTAGTTCAATTTCGGGCAATCAGCAGACTATCCCTGGCAGGCTTTTTTGTCTTGGATATTCTTCATCAAATGTTTATCATTTAGCCTTAAAACACATAAGAATAATCCTAATCAGTAAATGTGCTTTAAGTGGTTAAGAACATATCCATTGGGATTAATCTTTTGTCTGTTGCATCCATTCAAACCAATTAACTCCTGGTCTTAAAGCTGTTAACCTTGACAATTCCCTTAAAAGTAACCTGGCTGATGATGCAATGTAAATCGAATGCATATAATACTTCACTCTAATTCTGTGGCTTTAAAGTACTTTCCCTTTAATGTCTCTTTTTCCAAAATTCATATTCAACAGAGCATGGAATAATGTTACTTTGTGATTTCCGCTATTAAAAGAGGTGTCATCTGGCATAATTATGAATATACTATAATAATGTAGACAATGCATACTGGTGTTAGGGCAGTACAAGTGTAATGTGATGCAATCACAGTTCCCCAAGGCTTGCAGGTAAGAATGCATTGTTCAGTACATAGTGTCTCTCCACTTATGTTTGTAAGACGATCTGGGGTTTGCTTATTCTGCACCTACCATAAATAGCCTACCTCTACTGAGGATACTCAGTGGCACAGAAACAACAGGACAAGCTGCTCATAATTAAAATAGCACTATAAAAACCCAAAGATAAAAGTAAAGTAAACAGATATGGGATCCATTAGCTAGAATGCAGAAGCAAAAGTATCATTTTTATAGCAGGACGCCGGAGAAGCTGCAAAATTGTATTTATTCTTTCACTTCCTGCTCTTTAACAATACACAGGAAGGGAAACAACCAGAATGCATCATAATGAATCCTCATTTGCAGCAAGAAACGAAAACTACACGTACAGTTATCACATAGCATGATGGGGTCCGTTATCTGGAAACATGTTATCCAGAAAGATCCGAATTACAGAAAGGCTGTCTCCTATAAACTCCATTTTATCTAAATAATCCAAATTTCTAAAAATGATTTCCTTTTTCTCCGTAATAATAAAACAGTTCCTTGTAATTGATCCTAAGTAATATATAATGAATTCTTATTGGAAGCAAAGCCAGCCTATTGGGTGTATTTAATGATTTTCTAGTAGACTAAAGATATGATGATACAAATTAAGTAAAGATCGGTTATCCAGAAAACCCCAGGCCCAAGCATTCTGTATAACAGGTCCCATACCTGTAGAATGTTTAATGTTAAGACATGAATTTACAAACAAGGCACTCCTTGAACAGTTGTACTGTGCCCTCATCGATACCAAGTTGGACATTACACGGTGTGTCGTTTTCTTGGCGACACTCCATTTATCACGTACCGCAGCTTGTCGCTGTTCTGGATTTCAGAGTAGGAAATTGCAGCTATTAGTTAGAAATGCACGGCATGTGATGACGCTTCAAATGAGTGTATGAGAAAACTGTGAAATTCTAGTAGCAGGGTGAGTACCTATAAGCAAATGGCAGCAACAGTAGGCACTTGTGTATTGAATAACTTATTTTGAAGTAAATGGTTCCCTTGGTATGGGTTACAGCTCTCAACAAATAAGGCTAAGAATCTACTGTCTGTGGATAGCCGAGGCACATCTGATTTTATTCTGTGAAACTAAAATTAAAGGGGAAGTTCACCCTCCAACTGCAAAGATGCGGACATTATTTAGCAACGTGCTAAAACCCCAGTGACATCAAACCTACCCTTCACTGTGTGCAGATGATATCTACGAAGGATCCCAAGAGCAGACAATTCATTTGACCTTCGCTGACCTTCCTTGAAGGTCAAATAATATATATATATATAGAAAACTTAAACATTTTACAAATGAGTGTTGGGTAATTCTAGTTATTAATTTGCAAATTCAATGCAGGATTAAAAAACAAAAAACCCTAGCACCCTGTGGTCTAGATCTAGAGAGGCGGAAAGGTAAGAGTTAACAGGGAACTCTCGTGTGGCAGACTAGAAGTAGTTACTTACCCAGATATCGCACCCATGTGTCCCTGTACAAGTCTTTCTCTGAGGACTTGCCCGGCTGCTGCTGCTGGTGCCCCATGCTTTCACCTCACAACTATCGCACACAGACACTGCAGGACATCAGACTAACCCCCAGCCGGGCACCGTCAGCAAAAGCAGGAAGCAATTTGCTCGAGCTTTAGGTTTTGTCATTGAAATAGAAGCGGCAGAGGGCGCTGCTCTGGGGAATCCCAGTCTTTGGCCGGCGTCATTCATTCCTCAGCCCTGTCCATTATGCGACGACCCCAGCATCTGTTGCGCAGCGCTTATGCTACAACAGGAGTAAAAAAGCGAGTAATGTGCTGCTTTATGTCACTGTAATGTTGTTTCATTGCGTGTGTTCCACTAGAATGCACTTCCTCCTCTCTCCCCCTCAGCTGTGTGCGCTTCTGCTTCTGGACATGTATTTTGTAGACGTTCCCTGCAATGCCCAAAATAGGCAGAGCCAATGAAGAGCACTTTTTAAGTCATGTGAGTAAAGGTACTAGTGTGCTCCTGGTATGAATGCAGTGTATGTATGAGAGAGAAAAAGTAGGCCCGATTCGAAGTATTCAGTCCAGGAATTATATTCAGTTGTCAAGGATACACATTCAGTGTATAAGACTTTTTTTTCCTTCAGGGGTTACAGTACTTGTATCTATGGAGCACTATATAGTGTCGGATATAGCTGTGACAATGGATAAGGCTCAATAGTCAATAAATGCAACTTGTAAAGGAACAGTTCAGTGTAAAAATAAAAACTGGGTAAATAGATAGGCTGTGTAAAATAAAAGATGTTTCTAATATAGTTAGTTAGCAAAAAATGTAATGTATAAAGGCTGCAGTGACTGGATGTCACATGTCTAACACTAAAACTAACTATATTAGAAACATTTTTTATTTTGCGCAGCCTATCTTTTTACCCAATTTTTATTTTTATACTGAACAATTCCTTTTAAATTGAATATGTATCTAACCAGTGCAACCCCTAGAAGCTAATGGTCCCAACGCAAATTCAAAGTATAGCTCCACTGAATGTCCCTATATAGGAACACTATGGGCAGGGCCGGATTTATTAAAGCAGCACCCCAAGGCCAGCGCTGGATGCTTCACACGTGCGCCCTCTCCTGTGGCCACGCGGTCCTAGCGACAGCTTCACGCATTTATTTAGATGCTGCATTTTCTTGTACTTGACATGTTCAGCTATATACAATATATGCACTTTTTCGCTCTCAGCATGTGTTTGAAAAACACAGTAACAAACCCCCATGTATAAGAGCCATTAGATTGCAAGAGGCAGGGGCCTTCTCTGTCTAACTATTGGCACATGATCTTCAATACAACTGTATTTAACTGTAACGGTATTTATTTGTATTTTATTATTGGATTGATCCATGTTCTATTGTATTGTTCTACTGTACAGTGCTGCCTACACAAGTAGCACTATATCAAAAAAATATATATACATGCAGTATGTGTATTCATACACATGTAGTCTGTGTGCATAAAAGGGGCCTTTATTTTTTAAAGGTTCAGTAGCACATAAATAATAATACTCGAAAGGAGGCATGACATCAATGTCCTGATTAGAATAGAGGGTGGTTCTAGGAAGCATAATACACAGAAACAATGCAGTTTTGAAATCTGCCTTGCTTATCATGTGAGAAGTTCTGGGAAGTGTAGTTCAGTAGCAGATTTTTTTTTTTTTTTAAGAATGCTTTTTATTGATTTTCAACAAAAAAAATAAAAGGGCATAGAATAGAAAGTAAGGAAAAGGAAATAATAGACAATAAGGAGGCTGGTGGTAGTAAAGTCAATCATATTGAAGTTGCAGGTGATTCTGTCCATGTAAACCATAAGTCTTCGAATTTCCCCGGACAACCTCTTGCCATATAAGTGAGTTTCAACTGAGAGTTAACAAGTGCAATCCATTTCCGCAAGGTTGGTGGTGATGGTCCCATCCAGTGTAACGCTATTGTTTTTTTCCCATAGAACAAAAGCAGTTTAATTAAGTGTCTAGTTCTTACTTTGGGTACCATGGAATCTACTAATCCCAACAAACATGTGGCAGGGTTGAGTACCTGCGGTAAGGCCAGTTCTGCACCCATAAATTGAGTGATCTGTTGCCAGAACCTCTGCACCATAGGGCAGCTCCACATCAAATGTATAAAATCAGCTAACTGCGCACTACAGCTCGGGCAGTTTGGTGAGTCCCGCTTACCCATGACATGTAATTTTTGTGGGGTGAGATGTGTCTAGTGAATAATTTTAAACTGTATAAGTTTATCCCTAGTGCTTACAAGATGTTGGTACAAAAAGTCAATAACTTCTTCCCAGTCGTCTGGATCCAGTTGGATCCCACTAACTTCCCACTTATATTTTACCCTAGGCGGGGGGTAATATTTCCTGGTGAGTAGTAATTTGTATGTATTTGTCTTGGTAGGTTGAGAAATTAGGTTTTCTATGTCTGGACTCTGTATTAGCGGTGGTGTGGGGAATTGAGTAGAACACAAATGTGATATCTGTATGTCGAAATTCAGACAGGTTGGGGTGAGAGCCTGTTGTAAAAGCGGGTGAGTATGCAAGGTATTATTAGTATACAGGTGTTTTATACACTTTACACCCAGCCTAGCCCCCAATCCTGCCTTCACAAAAAAAAAGAGTACTATTGCCCCATAGTGGCATGTCTGGGGAAATGTTTTGTTGGTTAGGTGCAGCACGGCATCCCAGGCTCTCTTAGTAGTGTCAAGTTCCGGCAAATTAGGACTTACATCTTTCCTACTTCTATATAAAGCATTTTTAAGGCTTTCTATTGAGGTAAAGTAGAGTGCCTCCAAGGTTGATGCTGGATTTTCAGTGTCAAATGTCCACGAGTTAGCTATATGCGTGCTTTGTGAGGCTAAGTAATATAACTCATAATTAGGAGAGGCAAGGCCTAACTGCTCCGGTGAAGCATTTAAAGTGGCATGGGAAAGTGAAGGTGTTATTGTTGCCCCATATAAAGGAGGATTGAGTACAGTCTATATCCAACAGAGTTTTTTTTGGGATGTGGCATGGTGTGTTGCTCAAAATATATAAAAACTTGGGCAGAAAGACCATTTTGCATATATTGATTCTACCTATGAGTGTGACTGTCAAGTGGTCTAAAGTCGTCTTAAATTTGGCTAAAAGCGGCTGTAGATGAAAGTGGTGGCAATTTTAATCTTGCAATGAGGGTCCAACATCTCCGGGGATAAATCATCCAAGGGAAAGATAATAGATTTTTCCCAATTAAACTGTTTAACTATATCTAGCGCCGACTGAAATAAGGTGCGATGATCTGCAAGATAGAGTAGGCAGATTTGTTTTTTTTAACAAAAGTTAAGGGAATATGTGTCAAAAAATACATGCTTATATTATTTAACATCATTTGTTGTTACTGCTGAACTGCAGCTTATTTGGCCCACCCTACAGCTATGGTGAAATGTTATACTCATCACTTATAAATAAATAAATATATGTATATTTTTTTTTACTTGTGTATATAGCACTATTGTGACAAATCATCAAGGTTTCTTTTCTGCAACATTAGTTTGTTTCTTACCCATTTTAAACACTTGGTAAGCCTTTAATAACTACATAAATGATGTTCCTATTTACTAATTAAGTGCCTTCTTCATGATCTGAAAAGCTCCAGCCAGCCTTGTGGGGCATAGACTCTAGTTCACATAATATACCTCTCACACACAACAAGGGAATGTTTTTAACTTCAAAATAAAAAAAAACAGAGTACATACATACGTATATATATATGCAAGTCAATGACTGAATCTTATATAATATACATGTATGCCAATTTATACATATTAGTCTTGTCTACTCAGAGTTTATGTGTTAAAGCTAGCAAATGGAACCCTTAATTCATCATACACAAACTGTGGGGTATCCCTATTCATGGAATCGTGACTGGCTGACTTTTGCATATATCTCTAACAGTCTGCTGCTTGCCTGGTGCTAGGGTTCGGCATGTGGTGGAACGAGTTGACAGATTATTGGGAGGGGCTGGGGAAGACCCAGCGGTCTTGGTACACATAGGTACCAATGACAAAGTTAGAGGAGGTGGTGAAGTCCTCAAAAATGATTTTAAAAAACTAGGTTCAAAGCTGAGGGCGAGGACTTCCAAGGTAATTTTCTCAGAGATATTACCTGAGCCACGAGCAACGCTAAGGAGACAGCGGGAGCGTAGGGAGATTAATGCGTGGCTAAAAGATTGGTGTAGGGAGGAGGGTTTTGGGTTTTTGGAGAACTGGGCTGATTTTTCAGTCGGCTACAGGCTCTTTGCTAGGGATGGGCTGCACCTCAATGATGATGGGGCAGCTGTTTTGGGAGAGAAGATGGCTAGAGGGTTGGAGGAGATTTTAAACTAGGTGTGGGGGGGGAGGGTTCAGTAAAAGATTCAGTGGTAGACAGGTTAGATGAGATAGTGGGCAAAGAAAGGGAAAATGGGGGAGGAGATTTGGCTGGGGATACTGTTAAGGATAGGGAGGACCACATGTCATATGTTCAATATGGTGCCAGTATTAAATGTATGTTTACAAATGCAAGAAGTCTGACTGGTAAAATGGGAGAGCTGGAGCTGCTGGTGATGGAAGGAAAATATGATGTGATTGGTGTGGCCGAAACATGGCTGAATGAGTCGCATGACTGGGCAGTAAATATCAGTGGCTATACTTTGTTTCGGAGGGACAGAGGCAATAAAAAAGGAGGAGGGGTATGTCTGTATGTTAGGCAGGATTTAAAAGCTCATATAAAGGAGGAGGTTATGTTAGAAAATGAGGGGCCAGAAGTCGTATGGGTGGAGTTCTTAACCAATTGTAAAGAATCCAGCAAATTAATTGTAGGAGTATGCTATAGACCCCCTAATGTAAGTGAGGAGGAAGAGACAAAGCTCCTAATGCAAATAGAAAAGGCTGCTAGTTTAGGTAAAGTAATGATAATGGGGGATTTTAATTACCCAGATATTGACTGGAGCAACGGTACTGCTAGATCAGTTAATGGGAGCAAGTTTATAAACTTATTGCACGACAATTTTTTAGCACAGGTTGTTGAGGAGCCTACCAGAAAAAATGCTATTCTTGATTTAGTGATCTCAAATGACCCAGAACTTATAGCAAATGTGCAAGTCATTGAACCCCTGGGTAATAGTGACCATAATGTTATATCTTTTAATGTCTGGTGCAAAAAACAAAAATATACTGGGGCAACAAAAACCATGAATTTTGCCAAAGCTAATTTTAGTGCCTTGAGGGCTGCCCTACAGAGCATTGATTGGGGCATTAGGTTTTCAGCTAAAAACACAGAACAGAAATGGTTGTCCTTTAAAATGATATTAAATCATTACTGTTCTCAATTTATTCCCTTAAGGACTAAACGTAGAAGCTCTAAGAATCATCCTGTGTGGCTTAATACAGAGGTAAAGATGTTAATGGGAAAGAAGAGAAAGGCATTTAAAAACTACAAATCTGTAGGGACAGAAGCTGCATTTAATGAATATAAACACTGTAATAAATGTTGTAAATCAGCAATCCGGAAGGCTAAGAAAAGAAATGAAGAGTTAATTGCGGTGGAGGTGAAAACTAACCCTAAAAAGTTTTTTAAATATATTAATAGTAAAAAGATGCAGGTTGAGAGTGTTGCTCCATTAAATAATGGTACCAGTATGGTTGTAACAGATACAGATAAGGCAAACGTGTTAAATCAGTTCTTTTCTTCAGTGTATACAATAGAGGAGTCTGGGTTCACAGGCTCACTTAATAACTGCACGAATGGTTCAGCTCAATCTAGTCAGTGGCTGACTCAGGATATGATTCAAAAAGCTTTAATACAAATTAATGTAAACAAGGCTCCAGGGCCTGATGGCATACACCCCCGGGTTCTAAGAGAGCTTAGTTCAGTTTTAGACCAGCCCTTATTTCTGATTTTCTCAGATTCACTGACATCTGGTATGGTGCCTATGGATTGGAGAAAAGCTGATGTTATTCCAATATTTAAAAAGGGATTACGATCTCAGCCTGGCAATTATAGGCCAGTAAGCTTGACATCTGTGGTGGGCAAATTATTTGAAGGCTTGTTAAGGGATCACATACAAAATTTTGTCCTAATGAATGGCATTATGAGCAACAATCAGCATGGCTTTATGAAGGATAGGTCATGTCAGACGAATTTGATTGCATTTTATGATGTGGTAAGTAAGATTCTGGATAGTGGGGGGGCAGTAGATGTGATCTATTTGGATTTTGCCAAAGCGTTTGATACTGTGCCCCACAAACGACTGCTTTCTAAACTAAGGTCTGTTGGGCTTAATGAAGTCGTTTGCACATGGATAGGAAACTGGCTACAGGATCGGGTACAGAGGGTGGTTGTTAATGGGACATTCTCTACTTGGAGTAAGGTTCTTAGTGGGGTCCCCCAGGGCTCAGTATTGGGTCCACTTTTATTTAACTTGTTCATTAATGACTTAGGGGAGGGTGTTGTAAGTAATGTATCAGTGTTTGCAGATGACACAAAATTATCCAGCCCAATTAATTCCATCCAGGATGTGGCATCCTTGCAACAGGATCTTGACAAACTGGCAATCTGGGCAGCTAAGTGGCAAATGAGATTCAATGTTGATAAATGTAAAGTCATGCACCTGGGATGTAAAAATATCCAAGCCACTTATACCCTTAATGGGACTGCACTAGGCAAATCCATTATGGAAAAGGACCTTGGAGTCCTTGTAGATGATAAACTTGGCTGTAGCAAGCAATGCCAGTCAGCAGCATCAAGGGCAAATAAGGTCTTGAGCTGTATTAAAAGGGGCATAGAGTCACGGGAGGAGGGGGTCATTCTTCCACTGTATAGAGCACTTGTAAGGCCCCATCTAGAATATGCCGTACAGTTTTGGTCTCCATCACTCAAACAGGACATTATTGTATTAGAGAGGGTACAGAGAAGGGCAACTAAGCTGGTAAAAGGTATTGAAAATCTTAGCTATGAGGAAAGACTGGCAAAATTGGGGATGTTCACGCTGGAGAAGAGGCGCTTAAGGGGTGATATGATGACTATGTATAAATATATAAGGGGATCATATAACAATCTCTCTAATGCTTTATTTACCAGTAGGTCTTTCCAGCTGACACGAGGTCACCCATTCCGATTAGAAGAAAAGAGGTTCCGCCTAAATATTCGGAAGGGGTTTTTTACAGTGAGATCTGTAAAGATGTGGAATTCTCTCCCTGAATCAGTGGTACAGGCTGATACATTAGATAGCTTTAAGAAGGGGTTGGATGGCTTTTTAGCAAGTAAGGGAATACAGGGTTATGGGAAATAGCTCATAGTCCAAGTTGATCCAGGGATTAATCCGATTGCCATTTTGGAGTCAGGAAGGAATTTTTCCCCCTCTAAGGCAAATTGGAGAGGCTTCAGATGGGTTTTTTGCCTTCCTCTGGATCAACTGGCAGATAGGTAGTTAATAAACAAACAAAAAAAAAAAGGTTGAACTCGATGGACATGTGTCTTTTTTCAACCTTACTTACTATGTTACTATGTTACTATGTTACTATGTTATGAGTCAAGGGGAGCCATGACCATATGTTTAGATTCAAAGGGAGGTTTTTACTAATTAACTCCCCAAACCACTGCAAAAGCTGACAGAAAGCAAAGCTGGCAATACATGTACTCAGCTCACTGATCAGACAGGTTTGAACATTTTGGCTGGGTTTGGAAGAGTAATATTAGTATAAGTACGGGTCCTGTCATCCAGAAAGCTCAGAACCTGGGGGCTTTCTATATAAGGGATCTTTCTTTAATTAGGATCTGCATACCATAAACCAGCTAAATATCTTTTAAACATTAAATCAACCTAAATAAACCTAATGAGATTGTTTTGCCTCCAGTAATGAATAATTATATCTTAAGTTGGGATCAAGATTTATTATTACATTAAAAATTAAATACTGTTTACATTATTTGTTTAAATAAGGGAGAGATGGCCTTCCTATAATGGATTATGGGTTTCCAAATAACAGATCCAATGCCTGTACATTCACTTTGAATCTAACTGTAACACCAGAATAAGATAGCAGATTTTGCTCTTTACAATCTATGTTTGCACATCTTAAACCAGCTAGTATACATACTTCATATTGTTCACTAGGCCCACATATTCTGAAGGTATCTTTACATGTATTTCTCTACCAACATACAGTATTTCCATTGCCGTTTCAGTTTGTATTTTAGAATTAACTTAATCAAAGCAACGATGCAGCAAATTGTATCTTAAAAAAATTGGAATTTATTCAGTAAGAAAAAACAATTAATTAATGCCCCTGTAGAGTATAAGGAAAAAAGATTATCCTATGGTTAAATTAGGTGAAAATCTGAGGGAAGCTTTCAGGAGTGTAAACAATGACCGTGTATGATATACATATGTAAACTAATTACAGCCTATTTAATAAATGTCAGAAGGACAGTTAGCTTTGTGTTTTAATGCCATATTCAGAGGCTATAGCCACCACAATTTATTACCTATTTGATGAAAATATTTAATTATCATGCAATTTATGCCCTAGTTTAATTAGTATGTTACTGGGTGACACACATGCTAGCTTTTTATAATATATTCCAAATGCAAAGGAGTTCCCCTCATGTAAGTAAACAGGTCTTTCCAATAATTTATTTCTTCAGAACAAACATGTAATGCCCATTACACTGCACACTGCAGTCTTTAGGCCACCCCTACAAATCCCACATGTCCTGTGAGCTGTAAGGAGCTTCAGGATTGGAAGGAGACTACGTAGTGAAATTGGCTTTTTTGTTATGCCACATCCCTTCAAACTTAACTTGCATTAAATATATATATTCTATATACCTGCTCACTTTCATGACTTCTGACTCAAGCATGAACAGATTGTATTTGTTCATACACTGCATTATGTCTCTGATATATATTACAATAAGGCACTCATGAGTCATCAGTAACTAATGGGATAGGCAGCTCAACTCCTGAGTGCCTTAATTCATTTATATCAAATCTGGCATTATTGCAGTAACTGACATTAAAGACATGCCAAAAGCAATGATCTCTGCCATCTGGATAGTGTCTCTAGATGGTTAGACTGCTTTCCAACTTGCTTTCTAATTGTTGAATTTTTTCTTCTGATTTTCGATCAGGAAGCAGAACTTCAACTGTGTAACTGACCTTCTTGGCATGGATGAAGCTGTAAGTGTTATCAAAGCGTAGTACATCTGGAAAAAAAAAGACAAATCTTTGAGTAACACAAGACAGACTTCATGTTGATGAGTGTATTAGAGTACCATACATGGCTCAACCATGTAGCCTGCAACAGATCAGCCCATGGGCCAAACTGACTGAGCGTAGGAGGGACAACACACAGTATGGCATCCTTCCAGTTCCAGTTCACAAACAATGTCTGTAGATGCAATGAAATAGCTGGCACAGTGCATCAGCAGATAACATTTACAAACCTGCCTGATTCTGGAGCTGACTGATACCCATAGTACATACACTTACCAATAACTGAATGAATTATTATTGGTACGTGTAAAGCCAGCTTTAGGGTCCTACAGATATTTTGTCCTATATATGTAATCTTGTTATGGGCTAAGTGGGACTATGAGTAAAGTTTAACCTTTAAAAGAGTGACTTGAACTGAACGTCTGGCAACCACTGCATATATTTCATATTTGTATATTGTACAATACACTTAAAGGGGTTGTTCACCTTCCAAACAATGAGTTATTTTCAGATTGTTCTCCAGAAATAAAGATTTTTCTCAATTACTTTCTGCATTTTTTACAGTTTTTCCAAAATCTAAGTTTAAAATTGAATGTTCCTGTCTCTGGCATTTCAATATGGCAGCTCAGTAATTCAGGTGCAGATTCTGAACTGTTACAATTTTGCAACATTTAGTTGACAAGTTTCTTATGAGCTTCTTTGCAGTATTAGTAATATTGTATCAATTCTAACAGCTGCCTTTAATGAAACCTAGGGATTCTGCTCAGCAGGGACAAAGATAAGAAATGTATCAACTAAATGTATCAATTTAGAACAGTTTAGAGGGTCGGTGACCCCCCCTCCCAGAGGAGCTTTAGAAAGGTGAACGATATTAGCAATATTAGAAAAACAGTCACACATAGAAAATATAAAGTAATTGGAAAAAGTATATTTCTGGTGAACTATCTGAAACCAACTGAACTGAAAAAAGTGTAGTAAAAACTTCTTATCTGAAACCCCCCAGATTCAAAGCATTCTGGATAATAGATCTCATACCTGTACAATAAATAGTTTGTTTTTCTGTTATACCTGACTATGTCTTAATGAAGTAAGGAGGAGAGAATGTGACAAGAACATTGGGTACATTTTATGCATAGGCAGTGGAGCTGCCTTAAGTTCTGTGCCATAGTTAAAGGGATCCTGTCATCGGAAAACATGTTTTTTTTTTCAAAACACATCAGTTAATAGTGCCACTCCAGCAGAATTCTGCACAGAAATTCATTTCTCAAAAGAGCAAACAGATTTTTTATATTCTGACTTGGCACAGCTGGGAAATTGACAATATGTCTAGCCCCATATCAGATTTCACAATTGACTATAAAAAAATCTGTTTGCTCTTTTGAGAAATGGATTTCAGTGCAGAATACTGCTGGAGCAGCACTTTTAACTGATTCATTTTGAAAAAAATGTTTTTTCCCATGACATTATCCCTTTAACAACTGTCCATTTCACTGTTTGGAATGTTGGCTTAAAATTATAATGTAATCAACTGGATGTGGTCCCTAGGGCACTGACACTCAGAATTTGCAATAGTCTGGTTAAAGGGATTCTGTCACGATTTATGTCATGGTTTGCTTTTTATTTCTAAATATCTATCAACCAATGCCAGAAGATTGATGACATTAATATTATGTCTGTTGCAGTCAACCAGTGAGTTTTTTGATTTTTAAATTGTCTCCAATTTCCTTCCTTTTTTCTCTTTTATTCCTGTTTTTACATATTTTAAAAAAAAAAAAGTTTATAACAACAAGTTTCCTGTATTCATTTCAAGACTTACATGTTCCTGGTTCAGTACAAGTCAGAGTTCCATCCTCAGGAACCATGTGTGAATTGTATCTCTGATTTGACAACACCTCGATCATTTCTCCAGCTTTCTGTCTCTCACCGGCTTTTGTCTTGCGGTATACTCCAAAACCTATATCTGCACCATCAGACTGGAACTGCCATCTGCAAGTGAGGTTAGTAGCAGAACAGTAATAAGCCGCTAATGTTATGTAAGATTTTTTATTGTATATTTACAGAAAAGAATAATGCTATGAATAGGACAATTTACAAACAAAGCAATAGTGTACACTCTGAAATGTGGCAGGTTGGATCAATGCAACCCTAGATTTATCTGCTGGTTGCAATACATGAGGTTTTTTTTTTATCCCTGTCTGGTGAGTACGTGCTTGAATTTTTAATACTGGGTTTATTGCTCATGCAGGAAAAGACTGTAGATTATTTCCACTGAAACGGCAAATGAATATAACTCAGCTTTTTATATCTTTGCCAATGCCTTAGTGATATGAAACTTACCTCATGTATTCATATTTTATCTGTTATTTATATAATGCTGATGCATTTTACATAATGCTTTACATAGATTATGCACCACTAACATGAGTTCCTTCCCTAATGGAGCTTACAGTAAAAGGCCCCTATAACATTAAAAGAAGTGCGTGATATAGAGGTGAACACAGGCTACAAATACACTAACATTGTTGAAATACTGAATGTACTGTGTAAGTAAATTAAAGGGAAACTATAGTATATTAAAGAGTGGTAAGTAGTAAAATTTGCATGTTTGTATCAGTAACCAGTACTATGCTCTCACACTTTTCAGCCCTGCATAAAGGCACAATAAAATACATATCTATGAATAATGGATGTATATATATCATCATAAAGTATGTTTAGTGATCTCACTAGTCAAATGTGCCTTGTGTATCATAAAAAATAACACATCCCCTTAATTAAAAATATAACTATTTAGAAGTCTTCTTGGAGTTCCATGGCGTGTGAACTTGGGTTATTATATAGCAATAGAACTTGTTACAGACTTCTAATTAGGGATGCACCAAATCCACTTTTTTGGATTCGGCCGAACCCCCGAATCCTTCGTGAAAGATTCTGCCGAATACCGAAACCAAATCCTAATTTGCATATGCAAATTAGGGGTGGGAAGGGGAAAACATTTTTTACTTCCTTGTTTTGTGAGAAAAAGTCACGCAATTTCCCTCCCGCCCCTTATTTGCATATGCAAATTCGGATTTGGTTTGTCCGGGCAGAAGGATTCAGCCGAATCCTGCTGAAAAAGGCCGAATCCCGAACTGAATCCAGGATTCGGTGCATCCCTACTTCTAATTACCTTATATTTTAATATATGTGGTACCTTGTAGATAAAAGCAGGTTGGTAGCCCCAGGGTTCTCCACTTCAGTAGGTGCACTTGTGTACAATTTTTGGAAGTGCAAAAAGTGGCATTAAACGCAAGCATCTTTAATAAATGCCAATTGCAGCCATTTTGCAATTACACTTGCAAGTTGAAAATAAATTAATTTTCTGATACTGTTCCTATTTCTCCACTCACCTGAGGACACAGCCAGGGAAGAGAATCTCGTATTCCATCTGCTGACTAGAGCCCCTATTGATATTCAAGATATTTTCATAATTCTGCACCACCTGGTCTCGCACATAGTATTTCTTAGGGATGTCCCCACCATAGTTTATCTGCAAGAGAAGTTACAATGGATTGCAAGTTGGAGCACCGAGTCACTCCCTGACTTAAATGGGACTTATAACCCTTAGAAATAATTCCACATAATTTTCTATTCAGGTTAGCTGAGCAAAATAAACTTTAGTTACACTACATAAATTATTTAAATCTTATTATCTTCAGTCTTGGGGGCAAATTCACTAAGCAGCGAAAATGCGCTAGCGACGCCTTCGCCGCACTTCATCAGGCGAATTTTTGCCAGTTCACCGCTAATTCACTAAAATCCGAAGTTGCGCTCAGGGAGGCGAATGGTAGCGAATTTGCGCAAGCGTTAATTCGTCAAGCAAAGCAAAGTTACGCTAGCGATGCCTAATTTGCATTTGGCGCCAAGTTAAAGTTGAATGGACGTATATGTAGCAGCAAATACATTACACTACACAAGTTGGGAAACCTTCATAAAATAAAATAGACTTGTTATTTTGCCCTACACATGTGCCCACTGTATAGTTTAGGTGCCATATGTTAGGAAATGTAGGGGGGAAGGAGGGTACACCCAAAAAAATTTACAATCTTTTTCAGCCTATCACCCTTAAAAAAGGAAAAAACGCCAGCGTTTTTTGGGACTTAGAAAAAATTTCAACTATTTTTGAAGCAATCCCTATCTACTCTACGTACGATCGAATTTTCTGCGCTAAATCCTTCGACTTCGATAATCGAAGTCGAAGGATTTCAATTCCTAGTCGAATATCGAGGGTTAATTAACCCTCGATATTCGACCCATAGTGAATCAGCCCCTAAGCATTTCCAAAATAATCAGTCTTTAAAGGGGTAGGACAGTCTGCAGAGTTGGTAATGGTAACCCCCTCTAAGAGGTGCTTTAGAAAGACATAAGGTAACAAATGAAATTTTAAACTTCAATATTACAAAAAATGGAAAGTAATTAATGCATGCACAGTCGAACGAAATAGCCGACTATTAGTTAAAGTTCCGCTTTTTGTTCTACTGTGCATGCGCAGCTGCGCAAAGAAAGTGGAAGACAGAAGAGAAGCGATCTGTGGTGCTCGATGAAAAAACCCCGGGCCGGTACAGTTTTCTGCTGATACGAGCACCAGCCTGGGGTTTCAGGTAAGTCAATAGAATCACTTGGGGGTTCCTAACATTAGGCACCCCCAAGTGCAGGATGCCTTTCCTTCTCCTTTAAGAAGCTATCTGGGTATTAAGGGGAAAATTACTTGATTTCATGACTGCAAAATGTTTGTTCTTTACTGTACCTTGGATTTACATTTGGGGTCACCATCAGAGTCAGTCAACGTCCCTCCATAATACTGGGGTAGTTCCTCAGGAGCTATATATTTCTTAAGCACCTCCTGCCAGTTATCTGCAGAAATCCAAAGAAAGTTAAATGCTTAGTCGAACCTAGAAATATCTATCGGCCAGTGATGAAACTAGACGTTAATAAGCCGCACAGCGAAATTATTTTAGGGTCCTCCCCTAAATTTTTCATATACAGAAACTGCTTATTAGTCAGTAATCTCCTGGAAGACACATGGGCTGCTTTCTCTCAAGTTACTAGCCTTGTTATAAAGTCAATGAAAATAAATCTAGTAGGAAGAAATTTCAAAACCTAACATGCATTGTATATGGGTAGACAAGACTAAAATATTAGTAATGCCAATTATCGTGCAAATAATGCTTTTAATTTAGTTACTTCCTCTGAGCAACATAACAAATTATTACTGTTTTTTTGCCAAACCTATGTGCATTACTTACCACCTAAAACCATGATCTTTTTGCGGGTGTCCTCGCTCAGAAAGTGCTTGATGAGATTATAGGCCACTGGGAATAGTTTAGGAGCTGAAAGTAACACAAAAAAGCATTGTGTACAAACATAGTGCAAAGTGCAACATTTTTACCCACAATGTGGAAGCAATGCACTAAAACAGTTGCTATCTACACATGCTTTTTTTCCCGCTGAATTTTAATGGTGCAGTGTTAATAATGGCATCAGCATCCAATTCATGTGGACTAACTTCCAAGTCCTGCTAAGGGAATCCTACTATTTATTAGCAGGTCCAGTCCCCATATTGCACAAGTTGCACATTGGACTTATGTAAATGGGGCTTTAATAGTGAATTAATAAAGCCAAGGAAGAACTGTAGAGAGAGAAAGAAGAAATGTAGCTAGGCAAGAATTCTCTCTTGGCATATTTATCAATGGAAGTGGCTGGTTTCCCTACATATTCACATGTGTAGGTTTTTAGTGGTTAGGTGAATATTGCACATGCACACCTGTTGTTTGCTTGACATTAAACACAGGTTAAATCCCTTGAGCAGCTACGTGGGCTGGAGTTGCTTCTTTTCATTGGTTTTTAGGGGCATATTTATAAAAGTAAGTTTGTTCTGTTTTCAAATTACCATATGACTGAATAGCATTCTGTAAAACTTTGAGTTGACCTATGGCAAGCTCTATTTTCATTCTTTGATATTATTTGTATGAGGCTACATGAATAGCAAATGTTCCAGAGGTGTTACTACCTGCGTGCATTCATAGTTCAGATCTCTTACCTTTGATAACAAACAGCCTTTTCAGTGCCTCTGGATAATTATCTTCAAACATTTGCAGAATCTGGAAAGCAAATAATCTTTAACTAGAATCTAGCCATGAATCCACAGTTTTGTTACAAACTTAAGCATTTATCCTACTGACTAACAGCCTAAAAACCTATAAAACACTGTTTTTTATTTTATTTTTTATGTCTCTCTAATGAAATGCTTAAAATACAGACCTTGAAGGCCTTCAAAGAGATCATATAGCAGTGGCCCTCCTAGATTATATACATGGGTGAATGACCGCAATATTTATAGTTTAGTGCTATACGGTAGATTGAAACTGTTTCTAATGCATTGTAGCTATAAACATTGTGCATAAGCAATGATTATATCTGACATACTTGGTTTTTGGTTTGAATTTCTTTCTTTTTTTAACTCTTTATTTCGTTGATTTTGTCACAAATAACAATCATCACAGAAGGGAAAATTAAAAAAAATAAATAAATAAAAAGTAAAACAAATATAGAGAAAGAAAAAATGTGGAACAGGTTATCCGAATGCAATAACATATCGCAGAGCTACATAGAGTGCATTGATACAACACTTTGCTTCATGGAATGGGAACACAAAGCGACGCCACCAAGTATGTTTTATCAGCTTAACTTAATAAGGGCTTGTGCATTTAAAGGGTCTTAGCCATGTCATGTAATCTAGTGTTCAGCTTTCTATTCTCCCTCTCTGGTACACCCAGTTCATCCATACTTTATCGTACATGGGCATTTTGTTGTCATGTATTGCTGACATATACGGTACTCCATTCTCTGCACCTCTTCCACTTTGTCTTGAACTTTGTTCATCGTAGGTATCTCCCTCTGTTTCCATCTTGAGCATATAAATCTCCTTGCTGCTGTAAGTATGTGGTTCATCAGTCTTTGTTCTGCTTTGGTGTTACTAATGTGGGGCTTGCCCAAAACAAATACCCAGGGGTCCGGCAGTATATTGTGAAAGAGTACTTTACTCATTAATGCTGATATGTTCTCCCAATATGAGGTGATTTTTGGGCAATACCGTCTGCATCTTCTCCAACATCTATCTGTCATGTTTGGGAATATTGTATGAAGTTTATCTGGAGTATAGTACCAGTTAAGTAGGATCTTATATACGTTTTCCTTGTATCTCACGCATGTGGAAGATTTTTTGGCATTTTGACATATTTCTTCCCATTCTTTATATGGTAGGGTCACTGAGAAACTCTCTTCCCAGTATTGCATATATGGATGTTTTGGGAAGGTATCTGTGGGTAAAACATTCAATATATGGTAAATGTTAGTTATCAATTTTCCTTGCGCGGGGCCCGCTTTAGCAATCTTTTCAAAGGGTTGAAGTATCAAATTATTCTTTCCATTAGTTGTAGTTCTGATACAGTTGGAGATTTGGACATATTGATAATATGGCATTGTTTTAGTTTCTATCTTTTCTTGTAGCTGTGAGATGGTTTTGGTTTTGCCTGTTTCAGGGGTCATAATGTCCCATATATGAAAAGTATCCGGTTATGCCATATGCGGTGGAGAGACAATAATTTCCCTGGTGGGAATTGGGGGTTGCCAGTGATGGATTGGAGCATACTCGGTTTAGATAGAAGAGGGTATTGTTTAGTAGTTTTCTTCCAGATTGCTATAGTGAACTTAAGAGAATGGAGTGGGCATTTGTTTGGGATCATTAAGTAGTTTTGTCCCCATATCACATTGTTCAGATGCACTGGGTGTACCACTAATGATTCAAGCAATACCAATTTGCTGTAAGGATTGCAAGCAGTCCAGTACGCTATATGTTGCAGCTGAGCTGCCAAATAATATTTCTTGATGTCTGGTATTTTGATAGGCCTCCTTGAGTCACTTTTCTCATTAGTATTCCTTTTGCTATTCGTGGTTTGTTGTTTGCCCAGATAAACTGGTTAAGTTTGGAAAGAATAGAAATGAGAACTTTTTTAGGTACTGGGATAGGGAGTGTTTCAAAGAGATATAGTAATCGTGGGAGAATTTTTACTGCATTTATTCTGCCGAACCATGACAGGGTGCCTTGATTCCATGTTTCCATTTCAGTACAAATTTTTTTTTTATGTTCGGGTAGTTATGTTAATATAGAAGTTCGTATTCTTTTGTTAGTGATATTCCCAAATAACAGATGGAATGTGTTTGCCAGCTATAAGTAAAGTTAGGTTTTAGAAGTTTAAGCATATGTGGAGAGATATGTAGTGGGAGTGCTTCTGTTTTGTGGTCATTGATTTTATATCCAGAAAGAAGCCCATATTCTTGTATCACCTTGTGTAAGTTGGGTAAGGAGACTGCAGGTTTGGTCAGGTCAAAAACACATCGTCAGCAAATAGTGAAATTTTGAATTCAGTATGGCTACATTTGACTCCTGTAATATCTACATTGCTACGGATGGTGATAGCCAGTGGTTCAATACACAATATGTAGAGAAGAGGAGAAAGTGGACATCCTTGACAGGTGTCGTTGTGTATATGAAAGTATGGAGATAGAGCAACATTAAGGCGTACTGCTACTGTAGGGGAGGTAAGGACTATATGTCCTTGAAAAGAGATCTATTGTGTATTGAAAAATGTAACCAAAGCTTGTCCGGTTATCCTTTTCAGGAAGGGATCACTTTTGTAAATGGTGGTCAGAGTGGGGGCTATAGATGACATGGCGGTGTAGAGAGGCCTATGTCCCGGGAATATATATATATATATATACATTTTCCTTTTTTTAGATATGTGTTGGTTTAACGTCTATAGAAAAAATAGGTGTGCCGGCAGTAGTGATTATAGCTGTTTTAGACATGTCTATATTACCATTGAGGCTAATTATCTCCTATAGACTGTCAATAACTCTGAATGCATTTATGGTACCGTTTAAACTAGCATTATTAAATTTCAGGCATTTTTGTTATCACAAACATATTACATTCTTAAATAAACTTTTAGTAGAGTTGTATCTATGGTATCCTTTAAACTAGAATTTCTGTAGTTCAAAAACTGTTGTTATCATAATCGCAAGCCAGTCTAAGATAAACATTTAGCAGATCTAGGAGCGACTATATTAACATTTAAACTAATATTTATAAATTTCCAAAAACTTTTGTTATTATAAATATATGGCAATTGCAGAAAAAAATTTTCATTTATATTATCATATTTACGTGTTAGTGTCCATTCTTGGGCAAAGTTGTCCTTCCTGTGGTATTTGTCCAAGGACGCCTCTTGCATGGGAATCTTGTACTCTACTTTCAGGTAAGTGCTTCAAGTGTTAGGACTTCCAGTCAGTGTTGGTGTTGGCGGTTGTCTTCTTCTCTTACGGCTAACTTCTTGCCATCTTGCTCGCTGTGGTAGTTCTCTTTGTTGGGGGTCTTGCCAGTCTGGTATTGTCAGTTCCGGGACATCCCAGGTGCATAGAAAGGCCTGGAGGTCTATTGATGACTTTAGCGTAGCTGTTTTTCCTTGAGCCTTGGCTATTAACTGGAAAGGATATCCCCACCTATAGGATATTTTCCTTTTTTGTAGTTGTTCAAGGATGGGTTTAAGTATTTGCCTCTTTTCTAAGGTTTCGCGGGCTAAGTCTGGATAAAGCTGTATCTGTGTTCCTTCATATATGATTGGTGCTGTAGATCTCGACTTGGTCATAATCTCCTCTTTGATAGTATAGTCATGGACTCTACATATTACATCTCTCTGTATATCGTTGTGTAGATTTTTTGCCTTTAATGCCCTATGTGCCCGATCCAGTTTTATTTGTTTTTTTTGGTTTTCAGGTGGCTTGCTTAGAATGTTGTTAAAAATTGTTTGTAGGAGTACTTTTAGATCTTCCTGCTGTTTAGCTTCAAGGAGGCCTCTAATTCTTCTTGTTACGTCTCTGACGGTTCTCTAGGTCTTCCAGATGTGAAGATAAGTCTTGAATTCGTAAGTTCTGTTGTTGTATGGTATCTTGTAGCTTTGTCACTGCCTCAGTCGTGGTAGCTTCTGTTTCTTCTAGTTCCGTGATTTGTATTGCCATATGCTGTAAATCACCCTTTACTTCTTCAATGGCCATTGTATGGACTTCCTCCATTTTGGCAATCATTTGATCCAAATCTCTTTTAGTAGGGAGAGATCTTATGTGTGCACGCCAGTCCCATTCTTTGTCAGATACAGGGGAACAAGGTGCTGCGTCATAATGGCTGGGTTCGCTGTAATGCGTTCCATCCTGCATTTCATAGCATGTGAGCAGGCAGCGTCTTCCCCTGATGCTTCCCTTGGTGGTGTTTGTGATGGGTCCCTGTCATCTGAGTATTGTTCTGTCTTAGCGTGAGAGGGGACGAGCTCAGGGACCAGGACTCACCCGCGGTGTCACACTCCTTTGGTAGATGCAGGCGCCATTTTGGGCCTCTTCGGTGAGTCTGGGTCGGGTTGGGATTTTTGAAAATACTGGTCCAATGCGCCACGATCTCCAGGAGTCTGTACTGTAGATGAGGGCTTTGTCTTTTTTTGCATGCCCATGGTAGGTTCTGCGATGTTGTTAATTAATTCTACTGCCGATATTAGTTATTATTCCCGGGAGCTCCGCAGAGTTGCGTCTCTACTCCTACATGTCCAGGCCACGCCCCCAAATTTCTTTCTTTTTATGTTTATTTAAAATAGTCAAACAAATAAAAAGAATTTAGAACTCTGCCCACAATTCTCTGCCTTTTCAAAGAAAATGGCACAGTGTTCTTTATAAGGGTAAGCAGAACAACTACAAGCCAAAAAGCTAAAGCTACATTATAGTTGCTTGAGTAAGTTAGGGTCAAGAGACAACTCTGTTGAACTGCTATGGCTGCTCCTCTAAGCTGTGTCTGTGAGGCTGAAAAATAGAGTATGTTTGGAAAAGTGCTACAAATGGCATACAAGTATGTACATCTGAGTAATTATAAATAGATCAAACCAGAGAGTCATATCTGGATGTACAATATAGCCAGACGGAAGAAGTGGCATGATCACAACTTGCACTCAATTTACCAATTAAATTGGCAAGTACCTATTTGAATATAATTTTGAATTCATGACATTTTGCACTCTAAATTTCACCTTGTATTAGTAAACAAGCCCTTCTATATGTTGCTTCTTACCTCTCCATATAGCTCCACTGCAGGTTTCCATAGGTGCTTCAACCCCAAACCTTCCACATCATAAATCATAACCACGTCTTCCACCCTCTTGCCAACCTGCAAATGAATCAAAGTTTTTATTAAACACCTAACCTACGGCACTGACAAACAGCAACAATGGCAGTCCAACAGTTTAATGAAGAACTAAAAGGCCAACACAGTTCTTGATTGACTTCTGTGCTGCTGAAGATGCCTTAATTAGTTCCCAATATTCTATTCTGCTGATTAATAGCACATTTACCGGACTATTGACAATTACCTGAATTTAGAGGCCGAATTATTCTATATTGCCTGGGAATGATGGCCTAACAAGCCCAAAGATGTGAAGATGTGGACAGTAGGACTCCTGAACCTCTGGAATGGTAAAGTAAATTCAGTATATAAGATTTAATCTTTTCTAGCCATAATCTTTTTTTTTAGGATTAAGTCACCAGTGACATTCTTTGGGCTCTGTCTGCTGGTTCACTCACTACCTGCATTATAAATGAACAGCACTTTCTTGAGTGCTGTTAGAGAAGAAACACTAAGGCAACTTCCTTCCACATTAAATGATGATAGCCTTAAAC
Source organism: Xenopus laevis (assembly GCF_017654675.1). Classification (NCBI taxonomy): domain Eukaryota; kingdom Metazoa; phylum Chordata; class Amphibia; order Anura; family Pipidae; genus Xenopus; species Xenopus laevis. Next base: position 156,289,406 of record NC_054371.1, read on the forward strand.
CAATAAATAAATAAATAAATAATGCATAGCTTGTAAAATAGCATCACGTGATGCCTTGAACTGAAACCTTCAATTTGCCAATGACTTACTTCAATATGCTTTGTTTTAAACTCAGTAATTTGTCTCATTTAGATTTCTTGAATCATGTGGCTAATATCTATGTTACTTCTTGTTTTGGCTGACCAATGCACTGCATAAGTGCCAGAGACAGTGGCTTTTACCTTTTCACTCTGCATTAGGCATGCACGGTGCATAAGCTCACAGTCCCGCATCTTGGTTTTCATGAGGTCCTGCTTTGAAGCTGAGAACAAGAGTCCCTTGGGATCCAGGGGCCCAACAACATCATACCAGATGGGACTGTTTTCCCGATCATGTCCACACAAGCCTCCTGACAGGTATTTCTGAACCACCTATGGAAGAAACAGAATGTAACTAGTTTGAAAAAAGGGAAAAACTGCTCCATAAATAAACTGCTGGATGAGACTCTGAGACTTAAAGGGGTTGTTCACCTTTGAGTTAACTTTTAGTATGATGTATGGAGTGATATTCTGAGACAATTTGCAATTGGTATTCATTTTTTATTATTTGTGGTTTTTGAATTATTTTGCTTTTTATTCAGCAGCTCTCCAGTTTGCAATTTCAGCAATCTGGTTGCTAGGGTCCAAATTACCATGTACTGATTTGAATAAGAGGCTGGAATATGAATATGAGAGGCCTGTATAAAAAGATGAATAATCAAATGTAGCAATAACAACACATTTGTCACTTTACAGAGCATTTGTTTGTTTGTTTTTTGTTTAAAAAGTTTTATTTTTTTAATTATTCAACATATAGAAGATCAATAGAAGGTGTAGTAGAAAAGATAAAGTTGAGAGGAAAGGGGAAGGGGAGGTAAGGTACAAATTGTCATATACATTATAGTAGAGTATATGCAGTTAACCAGTTTGCACTTTTAGCCAGGTACCCTATATAGCATCAAATTTTTCGGGGCAGCCTCTTGACAGATAGGTCAGTTTCTGGTTTGATAGAGAGAGAGAGAGAGAGAGAGAGAGAGAGAGAGAGAGTTATTTATCAGTTTTTGCCAATATTGTATTGTAGGAGGGTTGAGTGATTTCCAATGTATTAAAATGGCTTTTTTGGCATAATATAGGAGCTGTAGGTAACAAACTAGAATAGGGATGTAGCTGCAAGTCCCCTGTTATGAACGAATACTTGGTAGTGCAAGCTTTTCTTTCAAGAATTGGAGTAAAGCCCTCCAAAATCTCTGGGTTACCGGACAGGACCAGAATATATGGAACATGGTACCAGGTTCCACTCTGCACTTGGGACATAGATCTGATACATTTTCATTAATTTTTGCCAGGCAGTAGGGAGTTATGTAAACTCTATTTAAAAACTTTATTTGTATAAGCCTGTCCCTCATAGAGATAGATAGCTCTGTGACAAGCTTAAGTGCGTCCTTCCATTTTTCTTCATTCAAGTCAGGGATATCAGCTTGCCATTTGCAAGGGGAGAGGGACCGGTGGTAGATAGTATCGTACATAACCAAGATAGGGGCTTTGTTAGGTCTACTCTGTGTAAATAGGTCTCTAGGGTTGTCACCTTCCGGAGTTTAGGGCCCAACTTATAACGGGTTAATACCTCCCACAAGTATTGCCACTGAAACGTGTCAAAGGCCTTTGCTGTGTCCAGGGATACTACAATGCTATTCTCCGCGTTATCATGTTGGACAGGTTAGTAAAAAGGCGTCTCACATTAATATCGGTGGCCTTTGAGAGCATAAAGCATGTCTGGTCCGGATGTATTAGTTCAGGTGCTACCAGTTTGAGTCTATTGGCTATGATCTTGGCAAATATCTTTATGTCACAATTAAGTAGGGATATAAGCCGATACAAGTAACATCTATCAGGGGGTTTGCCTTCTTTGTGTCTTAGGGGGATATATGCATCATAGCATGAGTCAGGCAAAACCCCTGTTCTATTAACTCCATTAAAGAGAGCTAGGAGTTTAGGGGCCAGGAGGTCTACATACTTCTTGTACTATTCTATCGGGATCCCATCTGGGCCAGGTGTTTTCCCTGTGGGTAACCCATTAATTGCATCCTTAACTTCATCCAGAGTAATGTCTTGGTCCCATTGCGTGGCTAGATCTGGAGAAACCTCTGGGAAATCTATTGTATTTAGGAATTCCTTAAATCTGTCAGGTGAGGTATCAGGTGGTGATTGATATGTGGATTGAAAATATATCTCAATTGTTGTGTCATTTGTGCTGGCTCTGTGATTAGATCATTCCCACTGTATCATAGTCTCAAGTACATCCCCCCCTAGCCAGTAGAACCAGCAGTTTCCCATTCTTGTCTCCCTTGTCATACCAGGCAGCCGCTCTGTAAAGCTCCTGTTGCAAGTATTTATCTACCAGTAGTAAGTCCAGATCTCTCTGAGCTGATTGCATAGCCTGTTTAGTTTTGTCAGACTTATTTTGTGTCAGTTCTGATTCTGCTCTAGCTTGAGTATTTCAGGCAAGAGAGAGGGCCCGCTCTCCCGCTCTACGAGTTGATTTAATAAGGGAGATATATGCACCCCTTATATAGGCCTAACCAGCATCCCACACTATATGGTCTGCTGTGGTGTCTTGGTTTATGTCCCAGTATTGTGTCAGCAAAGGGAGGAAATGCTCACTAACTTTAAAGGGATTCTGTCATCGGAAAACATGTTTTTTTCAAAACGCATCAGTTAATAGTGCTACTCCAGCAGAATTCTGCACTGAAATCCATTTCTCAAAAGAGCAAACCGATTTTTTTATATTCAATTTTAAAATCTGACATGGGGCTAGACATTTTGTCAATTTCCCAGCTGCCCCAGGTCATGTGACTTGTGCCTGCACTTTAGGAGAGAAATGCTTTCTGGCAGGCTGCTGTTTTTCCTTCTCAATGTAACTGAATGTGTCTCAGTGAGACATGGGTTTTTACTATTGAGTGTTGTTCTTAGATCTACCAGGCAGCTGTTATCTTGTGTTAGGGAGCTGTTATCTGGTTACCTTCCCATTGTTCTTTTGTTTGGCTGCTGGGGGGAAAAGGGAGGGGGGGGATATCACTCCAACTTGCAGTACAGCAGTAAAGAGTGATTGAAGTTTATCAGAGCACAAGTCACATGACTTGGGGCAGCTGGGAAATTGACAAAATGTCTAGCCCCATGTCACATTTCAAAATTGAATATAAAAAAATCAGTTTGCTCTTTTGAGAAATGGATTTCAGTGCAGAATTCTGCTGGAGCAGCACTATTAACTGATTGATTTTGAAAAAAATGTTTTTCCCATGACAGTATCCCTTTAAGGTTAGCTATCCATCTGGGAGGTAATCTCCATTTATCACCTCAACCTTGAGTGGTTCCACCCAGAGATAGTAATAGGGGGGCATAATCTGAACACATCCTTGTCAAGTATTCTATAGAGTCAACATACGGTAATATTTCAGTTGTATCTAGGCATAAATCTATATCAGACATTGCTGCAGAGGCCAAAGAGTAACACGAATACTGTTTAAGCTTGGGGTTTCGCCATCTCCAAATATCCAACAGGACTGTAGTTTCTACCCAGCGGGCAAAATTTTTTGTGTCATGGGCAGAGGGGTGAAATCTATCTAGGGCCGGATCTGGGACCAAGTTAAAATCACCTGCCAACAGCATACGATTATTGCCCATTTTAGCCACTTTTTGTAAAATTTCATTTAGTATTTTAATAACTGCGGGAGGAGGTAAGTATACATTAACTATTATATAAGTGGTGCTGGCAATTTGGACTTTTAGGATTAAATATCTTCCTCCCCTATCCGAGGTTAGTGCGTGAAAATGATAATTTAATGACTTCCTAACAAGGATAGCAACTCCCCTGGAGTATGTTGAGAAGTCTGCATGATATGCCACCGAGATCCAGTTCCGTTTAAGTGCACGGACTCTCTGTCCAACTAAATGAGTCTCCTGAAGCAGAATAAGATCCGCCCCAGACTTCTTGGCTGTATCCAATACCACTGCCCTTTTAATTTTGTCGTTAATTCCACGCACATTCCAGGATAGTAATTTAAAGCTTTGAGGAGCCATGTTTAGGGCATATTATGATCCATTGGAGCCAGAATAACTCCAAGGGGCCTGTGGTCACCCACCAAGAAATGGATGCATCGGGTGACATTGGAGTGCATTTTGACTTTCGTGGGGCATCTATAGCTGTCAACAGCAATGTCTCCTTCAACCACCAATATTTATTAGACCTTAAACCTCCCCTCATAGAAGCAGGCAAAGAAGAAGGAGAAAACAAAGAGAAAAGATATAGACAATAAACCGTAAATCTATAACATCCCATAATTCCCATCCCACCCGACCTGACCTTGACCATAACATTGTAAACAGGGGTGTGTCTATGTTGGTGCAGCAGCAGAGCTAAGCTCAAGGAACAGGGGTGCTTCTCAGGACAGTCTCTCACCTTTCCCCTTTGTATCCAGGGAAGGGGAATTTCCAGCCAGTGGTCCAGGCAACTTAGCACTAAACATATCTGTTTCTCCTTGTTGTCATTGTCAGTTTAGAGGGGCTCTAAGGTGTCCCTTTGTAATAGGTGGTTGACCATTCCCCTTGGGGAGTCTACCTGGACTGGATTGGCTATATTGGAGCAACGGCCCAACAAAGGTAAAAGCTATTTTCCCTCCTCATGTCTTTGGGTGCCTATTGTGTATAGCCAAGGGTTCAATGGCATCAACTATGTGGGTCCCGGGTCTCTTGCCATATAAGCTTGGCGGATAATTTCTTATTGTTTGTATCCACATATCCATTAAACGAGTTTTACATATTTGCTCTTTTTTTAATATTTGCACTTTATGTAGTGTAAGTGAGCTGGGAGTAGGGCAATAAGCTTACATTACAAAGTGCATACAGTGTGTTACAGGTACACAGTATAATTTAACCATACAAGAGGCAGAGTCATACTGTGTCAGAGTGCAAGCAGTTGCTAATGTATAAATGCTATGTCAATACACAACCTGTTGTAATCTAGGTGAAGCGGATTCAGAAGGGTGGGTCTTTCACACATTTCACAGCTGTCAGACTAAGGATTAATACTAATCAGACGCCTTTCTTTAGGAAGGGCAGATTTACTTACACAAAATCTGATAGGATTGCAGTTATGGCTCAAAACATGATATCCTGTTAACACTGACAAGGCTCACATTTAAATATCTGATATCCCTGGTTCATAAACGCATGTGCACTATGAGATATTCTTTCAAATATGTCAAAAAGGCTTTCCAAAGCAAACAATGGAAGGTAGTGGGTGTAACTGTAATCAAACAGAAAACCCTGCAGTTCATTATGCATCCACTTACTGTTCTGACAAATTCTTTTGGGCACATTATGAATAGTGCATGCACCCAAGCAGAGCAGGCTGTCCAACTCCAGGTATAAAGGGTCTTAACATGGACACAAATTAAACTTATCCTCATCTTAAGACAGGTGATTAAAGGATTGCATTACTAATTATTTTACAAGCAGTCCAGCAAAGATATATTGAAACCCTGGTATAAATTCTGTAGATGTATTGAATGTTTGCATGCGGCTGAAACCCAGCACTACATACCTTCATTTGCATACTCAAACTTGCTAAATCTTCCAGAATCCTTCAAAAAGTGCTGGAATTAGTATCCAATGCATAATAAAATCATTCACCTTAGAGCAGGCCAACCCTGAATTTCATAGTAAGTACTGTAATATGTGCAATGTTGCATTCATATTTAGAGGCTATGGTCTGCAAACTGTAGTGTTCACTTAGGAGCCTATTCATTATGCTATGTAAAATAGAATTAGCTGGAAAAGATGGTGTAAACAGCTGTAAAATAAATGGAGAATTTATCAAGGTGTATTTTATTTTATACCATGTGAAAACTAGATTTATCTCTGTTATTTTACACTGCTTCAGACCTCTGTAATTAAGTTCTGGTAGAAAATGCTCTAAAACTCTGAAATATAGAAATACCCAGAAGATAAATCCTTTAATTTTCTGTAAACGCATAGAAAATGGAGAGCACATATAACAACTGTATACAGATGAAGCAAACGTCAGATAAGTATTTTGGTTTTTGCTCATTTGTATTGCCTAACATTTCAATTGTTCAGTGTAAAAATAAAAGCCTGGTAAATAGATAGACTGTGTAAAATAAAAATTATTTTTAATATAGTTAGCAAAAATGTATTGTATAAAGGTTGGAGTGACTGGATGTCTAACAAAAGCCAGAGCACTACTTCCTGCTTTGCAGCTCTCTTGGTTTCCACTGATTTACCAGGCAGTAACCAATCAGTGACTTGAGGGGGGCCACATGGGTCATAACTGTTGTATTGAATCTGAGCTGAATGCTGAGGATCAATTGCAAACTCACTGAACAGTTATGTCCCATGTGGCCCCCCCTTCAAGTCGCTGACTAACTCAGAGTTACAGAGCTGAAAAGCAGGAGGTAGTGTTCTGTTCTGTTAGACATCCAGTCACTCCAGCCTTTATAGATTACATTTTTGGCTAACAAACTATATTAGAAACATTTTTTTATTTTGCACAGTCTATCTATTTACCCAGTTTTTATTTTTACACTGAACTGTTCCTTTAAGAGGGATATAAATGAGCTGGAAAGAGTGCAGAGACGTGCAACTAAACTGGTTAGAGGGATGGAAGACTTAAATTATGAGGATAGACTGTCAAGGTTGGGGTTGTTTTCTCTGGAAAAAAATGCACTTGCAAGGGGACATGATTACACTTTACAAGTACATTAGAGGACATTATAGACAAATAGCAGGGGAATTTTTACCCATAAAGAGGATCACCGTACCAGAGGCCGCCCCTTTAGACTAGAGGAAAATAACTTTCATTTGAAGCAACGTAGGTGGTTCTTCACAGTCAGGACAATGAGGTTCTGTAATGTACTGCCGGGTGATGTTGTGATGGCTGATTCAGTTAATGCCTTTAAGAGTGGCTTGGATGATTTCTTAGACAGACATAAGACTATTGTGATACTAAATTCTATAGTTAGTATAGATATGGGTATATATAAATTTATGTGGAAGTAGGGAGGGATGTGTGTATGGATGCTGGGTTTCATTTGGAGGGGTTGAACTTGATGGACTTTGTCTTTTTTCAACCAGATTTAGCTATGTAACTATGAGAGATTGGGAGAAAAGAGAAATAAAGATGGGAGCAGATGTTGGAGATAGAACACGTCATTTCGGTGGAGTGAGTCTGAGAGGAGGATCTTGTAGTAAGATACTGACAGAATACAGGCCATTAGGGTGGATCGAGTCTAAGAGGAGGATTTTGTAGTAAGATACTGACAGAACACATGTCATTAGGGTGGAGTGAGTCTGAGAGGAGGATCTTGTAGTAAGATACTGTAGTCCTGAGGCACCTATGTATCTGAAGTTGGGTAGCATGTGGCAGTATGGCAATTTAACTCTCATATGAAAACCTTAGTTTTGTTTTTTTTCCAAATTAGTTTCTAGTCATTCCATTGGAAAAAGTTTTCTGAATAAATTCAATGAGGGTGTAACTAGTGCTATCTATCATTCTCATTTTATTTTAAAGGAGGAAGAGTGAACTGCAACTGGCCTTTCTCCCTGACATGATAGCTATGAAAGCCAGATGCATTCCTTAAGTCAAGTGCCAACTGTTACTAAAGACTTGTGCTAGATTTTTAGGGGTGTATTTATCGAGGGGCAAATTTGCCCTTGATAAATATGTATGGGAAAACCCCTAAGTACAAGTGAATAAATAGATATGAAATGTACCTGGTAAACTCTTGTGATCCCTAATTTCAACCTTTGATAAATAGCCAATATTTTAGGTGAAATAGATGCTTTAGTATATGTGCCCCAACTGTAGCATTTTTAATAGAGCTTTAATAAACTATGATCCTCAAGGGAGACAGCAGTCCAAAGTCACCTCTTCTGTGGTTAGGGTTGTCACCTGGCCGGTATTTGGCTGATCTCAATGTTATTAATAGGGAAAAAAGATAAATATATAGGAAGCCCGGTATGTTTTTCCAGAAAAGGTGGCAACCCTATCTGTGGTGTACACTGTTGTAAGAGCCAAGGGCATAGTGCTGCTTAGATTTAACTATTTTAAGTTACATGCTACATATCCTAGTAAGAGAATAACATTTTAACAACTGATCCTGAGACCAGAGTGGGCCAAGAAAATAAGTTGCAGTGGGTGTTTGCATCGTTTATACTTACCTCTGGAGGTTGCCATTTTTCCAGCACATTGTCTGAATCCATTTGCTTTCGAAATTCAACATTCTAAAAAAACAGAGCAAGAACAGTGAAATGACGGGGCAAGAAGCATGTGGCATGAAAAGTACCATGGAAACAAAGAATGAGGCATATCTAAAGGCACAAGATAGATACTGTTGCATGTGTGCATTGATAACCTTCGTTTTATAGCCTTTTATTGATTGCGAGCACGCTATTGAGACTGTAACAAGGCTAACAAAGTTCAATTTTAGAAAGCAAAGGTTTATACGTTCCATTAGTATCTTTTTCAATCTGATAAGTGCTGAATAGTCAGTTTGGCCAACCACCCCTAATGTCGTTTGTGTTGCCTTGTGTAAACTTGTGGGGCAAGTCTGCCAGTTGTAGTTCATGCAATCATTTACCCCAGGGCTTAATTAATAAATGAGTGTACAAACTACACTCAAAACTATCTACATGTGTGCTTTCAGGCATTTGGCAGCTATTTCATGGGCCAAACACAAAGCCGTCCTTAATAATACAGTAGGTATCCTTTGAAACCTACAAAGCATCTATTGTACAATGATTCTCTGATTTACCACCTATTTGAAAATCAAGCAAACCTGATTACTACATCCTTTTCTTTTCAGTGCACACCCATCCCCTTAATGGGGCCTAATGCCATTAAAATGTATTTTGGTTTTCCCCATAAAAGCTACATCAGGGGAGGTTCAACTTGTGAGAGCAATATTTTCCTAAGATAATGCAGTCGGCAGGAGATACCAACCGATGAAAAATATGACCATGATAGGATAGATAGGAATCCCATGTGGGCTTGAAAAATGGCCCAAAGATTCTAAATATTTTTTGAAACCTATTATTTTTTTTTAAAAAAAATACTAGTAATACTACAAAAATAGGCAAGCAGGGAATTATAATGATAATTATTTTCATGTTATGATTACAAAACCAAGTTGTGCAGAGTGGGTTAAACATGGTTGTTGTTATCAACTGCTTCATTAGGTATAAAGTCCTCACCTTTCGGAGCATATTCTCTGATTTCTGCAGGTTAAAGCTTCTGGCTAGGGGAACAAAGAGGAGATTACACAGAGATAATATTACAGGACAATAACCTCTAATCGGTAACCCTTTAACTACTCAGGATCCATGATTCTTTACCTAACGTAAATGTGTGGCAGGATCTCAAATAACTTTTCTCATATCTGTACCAGTTATCAGCCTTCACTCCTAAATTGATATATATATATTCAGGCCCGGATTTGCAGCAAGGAAATAAAGGCCTGGGCCTATGGCGTCATAAATTAAGGGGTGTCATCTGCATGGTAGTTTGCTCGATTCTGGAGCACTAAGCACTAGACGGTTAGTGCTCTAATACGAAAAGGATGTCCATGCGTGCAATCCTGTGGAAGGGAGAAGGGAGCCGGAGGATGCTGGCCTCCGGGCACCCTCAGGGGAAATCTGCTCCTGGATATATTTGTCTTAGAACGACCCCAATGGTTTATGTAATAGTCTATGCAGCCAGACTATTGGCACAAAAAAAAAACACCCATTGCTTTTATGAGGGTTTTCAGAAAGGGTATTGTGATCATGGAATGTATTCTATCAGTCTATAAGCAAAATAAAAAAAGAAATACGGAAATAAAGCTGTTGTCTTAAGGTGGCCATACACGGATAGATCCGCTCGTTTGGCGATGTCGCCAAACGAGCGGACCTCCCTCCGATATGCCCACCATGAGGTGGGCAATATCGGGCTGATCCGATCGTGGGCCCTAGGGCCCAACGATCGGATCCTAGCGTTCGCCAAACGGGCGGTCGGATCGCGGGACCGCATCAACGAACAGATGCGGCCGCGATCCGACGGGATTTTTAACCCCATCCGATCGAGATCTGGCCGACTTTCGCTTTTATCGGCCCGTGTATGGCCACCTTTAGCAAAGTTTTCTCCAGTGGCGTAACTAGCAGCGGCCAGGCTTGGGTGACCCCCCCCCTGCCCTCCAGGCACATGCACAGAAAGAACTCCCCTGCCATGCTACCTGCAATATGCCTTATTTCTACTCCAGTGGGTTCTAAGGGTGTATAAGCCGAGGTGTGACTGCACCATCATTAGTAACACTACTGATTTCCTCTATTTTTTTTATTCTCCTTGAACACATTTATTTTGTGCAGCTTTTGAAGGAGAAGTCAAAAATCACTTGTGGGTGATTACTTACCTGTAACCTGGGTCGGTGCTCCTGTTAGCAGATAATTGCCTTGGCCCAGAGTTTTACTCACTGAGCACCCTGGAGTGATCCTCTTTTTCCACTTCTTCTTTCTGCAAAATCCAGGGGCAGACACATGTGAAGTCTGTGCATGTGCGCTTGCACAAAGAAAGAAGACGCAGGAACAGTATTGCTCTGTGATGCTCAATAGAAGAACCCTGGTCCAGGTCAGTTTTCTGCTGATGGGAGCACCGGCCTGAGGTATCAGGTAAGCAAATACAATTACTGGGAGGCGTACCTAACTTTTGACACCCCCTCAGTGATTGTTGCCTTTCTTTCTCCTTTAGGCTATGGCCACACAACATGGATCTCGGCCTGCGGAGAAACACAGGCTGAGAATCCGCTGCCCTGCTGCTCCTCTTCTGCTGTGCTGCCTGCACCAGGAATCATTAACTCTGCTCAGGTGCAGGCAGACTGGTCGGATTTTGCGTGAAATCAGAGACTTTGCATTTCGTGACGAAATCCGCCGTGCCTGCCTGCACCCAAGTGGAGGTAATGATTCCGGGTGTAGGCAGCGAAGCAAGAGAGGAGCAGCAGGGCAGCGGATAATTGGCCAGCTTTTTCCCAGAGCTGTGCATTGTATTGTATGGCCGTGTATGAACAGCAAAAATGTAGAATGAACACCACCCACTTCAGAATTAACATTGTTGCCTAGGTGCCACATTTCGGCATTTTATTTGGCAGCACTTTTTGAGGACCTTGAGTGTCCCCCTTTCCGGCCCCCTGACTAGAGTGTCATTTAAATGTGCAAGTATAAGAGCGGCAGTTGACACAACAGGGCCCTGTATGGACAGGTTTGGCCTGCAACTGCCAGTGCAGTAAGTTCAAGCAGTATGGATTGCTCAGTATTACAATTGCATTCTGTTTGGTGTTTCATACAGAGCAATGGACACAGAGCTCAGCACAAAGTTTTTTTAATAAAGCTGATCTCAGAGATTTCAGTGGAACAACTCCCCTTCCTTGGTTCATGTACCTGAGCCTGTTCAGAATAAATTTTGCCTTATTTTTACAGGCAGATTTGCTCTACGTTGATTAGATTAGTCAGATGCACCTTGGTTTTCAAATAAGGCCACAGATTCTCAGATGAATTAAGATTAGACCGTTGACTGTCATTGTACGTAAAACATTCACCTTTTTGTTCTTGAGCCACAGCAGAGTAAATTTGCCTTGTGTTTGTCATCATGAAATATGATCTTTCTCCCAAGATTCTGTTTTTTTTATCAGACTGAATAAAGTTAATTTGCAGTATACTGTATTCCTGTATTTTGCACTCTCTGTTCTTTTTTAAGAAGTGTAAAAAGGGAGACAGTAACAATATACTGATTTGCTTGTCTGTATAAAAATCTGCAAGCACCCTAGCATATCATGCTTGGTACTTATTCTTTTTTCTTGTGTGATTATGAGCTGCGCATGGTGCTCCTAAAGGAGAGAGAGGGTTAAATTCAGTTTGAAGCTGCTGAAATTGCTTTTGCTATCTATAATAAGGGTAAAGTGCTCCCCCAAGATTACCGTGTTATTGCATTTCTATATCCCAACTGCAATAAAATACTTTTCAAGGACTCCAATATCAAAACTCTTATCATATGTTACGTTCCCAAGAACACTCACCTCGCAACCATCGCAGCAAGTAAGAGTCATCCTGAGAATTAGCGGGCAGCTTAGGCATCAGGTCCTTCACATTCTCACGGAACTGTGGACAGAAAATACAACTGCAACTTTACAAGTGTGCAATGTGCAACTTTCAGTGCAAATAACAATTCCAGCGAGCAGGTGTACAAAAGAAATCTCAGCTGACTGACAATTTCATTGTGTATATAGATTGCAGCACTCCAGGTTTTTCATTAAAACCGCTTTAATTTCAATGTAGCATAGCATAGCATAGCATTGAAATAAAAGCAGTTTTAATGAAAAACCTGGAGTGCTGCAATCTATATATACTTGAATTGGAGGTATGTGGAGGTTGAATATACGTTTGTTGCGTGCACCCTGATGAATTAATGATTTGGAGTGTTTTGAAGTTTGCTGGATAACAACTGTGAAAGTGACAATTTCATTGTGTCAACTGATGCAGACTGCTGTAGGAACTTTGGAGCTACCACTACCATTTTGGGTGGTGCAAGAACACATACAACCTTTATATATACTAATTGAAACACAGAGCTTTAGTTGCTGCACAGAACTTTACTTGCTTGTTGGCACATGGGTCTTTACCTGCTAGTTGACGAAATAATACGTTGTCTTTATTTGGGCTTTTATTTCACTATGAAAATGTAATATAAGCTTCAGCATACTGAAATAAGAAACTGTCTAAATACAATCAATTAAACATTCTGCATAGTTTCTGAAATAATAACGTTTATATTCACTATCCCTCTCTCAGCATCTGTTTCTCCTCATTCTGTCTTCATTCAGGAGTTGGGTGTCAGATGAATGATCCAATATATCTTATAGGGAGGCTCCTTTTGCCTAGAAGATGTATTAGAGCTCACTCTATTAAAATCGCCAGAAATCCTGTCTCTCTGCATGCAGAATTTGTGCAAAAGGCAGTTATTTTGATAGATTGTGTTTGTACTGGAATCAGTTATTTGAGTGACCTCTAATTCATCTGCTAGGAAAGGGAGCCCCCCCTATAAGAAATATTGGATCTAACTGTCAATGATTATTTGACACCCAACTGCTGCATGAAGACAGATGATTAAATTTTCATTTTTGCAATAGTTCCCCTTTAAGCTACAAAGCATAATCAGTATCCCAGATAAGTGGAGCTACCTTTAATGGTCCTTTGTAAACTATTACTAAAAAGTCAATGAAAAGGAAAACGAATTACCAAGTCTAGTTGTCATAATGGGTCACACTTCAGCTATATAGCCCCACACATTTGATTGTTACATTGTGACATGAAGGTTCACGCCTTTGAACACACTGATATGTTGTGTGTCTCTGAAGAAATGAATAACTCATGCACTGCTATCCTTGTGTCAGGTGTATGATGGCACTGAGGTTATAAACAGTCAAGAACTATTCCTTGCTCAATCACCCAGTTAGATAATCACATGTATTTATTCTTGGGTATTTATCCCTGTCCTCTCCCTCAAAATCTGTGCACCAGTCCTATCCTGCTACCCGTTACTGATCATATTTCAGTGCATTTTCAATACTTTCCCATAGTGGCAGTTAACAATAATGTGGGTGCAATTTACAGTGAGTAATGACTGCGGGCAGGGCCGGATTTACATAGTGGGCTCCCCTAGGCCCACTGCCATTCACCGCCCCTGTCCCCTCCCCTTTATTTGTGCAAATTTTCATCATCTGCACTGGAGCAATGGGGTTTGGTGCATGGGAAATGTAAAAAATGATTGTCTCCAGCGCATCCCCAGTGTTTTTGAACCAATGTGGGTGTGGTTGGGCAGCATACCGCCCCCCTAAAATCCTGCTGTCCTAGGCCCGGGCCTAGGTGGCCTTTTCACAAATCCGGGCCTGACTGCAGATGACTGGATAGGATAAAATAGCTAGATTTCTAAAAAAAATCCATGAGTTTATAAGTCTGCTATAGAATGTTGAGAATCCATAGGATGGAATAGCAATACTGAACATGATCATCTAGACAGCTGGATTCTAGGACAATTTGGCTTCATTTTTTGTAGTTTTTGAAATATTTATGTTCTGTTCTGCAACTATCAGGCACTATGGTTCCTAGGGCTTTACTAGGCTTTTACCATAGAAACTAGGCAGATAATTTGGATGCCAAAATAGAACATCAGCAGGAGAGGGCCTAAAAGGAAGGGCATGGAAGTAATTCAAAATAAGAATAAACTGAACACTTGCAGTTCATCTGTATGTGTTACTGGGGTCCATCACCCTGTACACCAGATATCTTTTTCTCTCACAGGCGAGAAAGAGGTGGAATAGGAACTCTAATCAATCACAGCCCATAAAAATAAACCACGAAGACCAATGTTGCTTAGAAAAGGTCCTCGATAACATACTAAAAGTTCATATAAAGGTGAATATCCTCATTAATGATGCACCAATAGTCATGGCATCTGTGTGTCAATACATACTCGGGTGGATTTTGACAGGCGGATGATGTGTCGGTCTGAACTAAGCCTCTTATCTCTTTCACTCTCATTGATCAATCAGCCTCAGACATTCAGTATAGTAAATGTTATCAAGCCTTTTGGATTAAAGGTAATCCTGCTTTGTCTTGTGGGACAGTGCCTCTGAATATGAGTGTACAATATAGAATCCCTCCCATGAAGCAAGATGGGGCCTCAGTTGTTTGCCAGAAAGGAAGCAGAAATGGTCAGGAAATAGATTTCTCAATGCAAGCATAAAAAGTCACAATAACTGAAATAAAAATGTTCCCCCAAAGATATTGTTCTTTACACAATATTACACATTGTTTCAGACAAATGTAAACAAGCTTTATACTGGCTACAATATGACTTATTATCAAGTAAACTCTGGTTGATACCCCCTCCATACAGTATGTGCAGTGACATTGCTTTGTGCATTCCTACTTGCTGGTCTCCAAATACTGCCCGGTACTTAGTCAGGGGAATAGCACCCCTCCGCTGCTATCAAAGCACAACACTAGCACAAACCAATATGGGGAGCATCCCCCGTGGTTAAGGTGTCACTTTACAATGTTTTGGGGTCAACTCCCTTGTATAGACAAATTGGAATTCAGATTTCACAAGTGCAGTGCACAAATCAGATTCACTTCCAGGCTCCAAAGGATCGCCTTGCATTTACCATCTAGTAATAAGACCAGAAGCAACTTTGGTTTGACTACTTTGTCTTACTGGACACGATCTCTTAGACCCTGCAAGTCATTCATATTTTCATTTATATTTTAATATCTAACAGACTGTAATGTGCATGGGGCAACACATGGGGTATGGAAGAAAATTGCCCTATAATCACTCCATGATGCTCTCATAGCCCAGATAAGTAGTGATAAAGCTCTGAACCCAGGATGTTTAATATCAATGTAAAAATTGCACTAATGTGTTTTCTTTTATAGAGGTGCAAGTAGTTGCTAATGTAACTGTAATATGTCTTTCTGTTATTTATACAGAGATATAAATAAAAGACACATACTGAAGGTATAAGATTGATTTCAAGCAGGCAAATGTCAATTCCTTTGCACGAAAAAGTGTACAAAAATGACAGAATGGCTCCCGTGGGGCAACACGCGTGTGCATCGGCTGAGACACAGTACATTTCCTATGTGACCAGTCTCATGGTGGGAATAAAAAGGGAATAAATGAAGATATATCTGGGGAGCTAGAACAATATAATGATTGGAAATATCCTCCTCTCACAGTTATTCTTACAAAGGCATGCAGGGAAGCTATAGTTAACTGGGATGGGAGACTGGTTGCCATTTTGCCCCTTTGTGTTTTTATTGTTTAACCTATATTTATGAACATGATTAACAGTGAGAGGATTTTGTACAATCACAGTGGGGATATTTTATTGCTCCATTTGTAAGTCAAGGCATCCTTCATTCACATATTTTGGCTACAGACATACGGTTGTAAATTTTTAGTCTGAATTATTTTCCATTATGTAATCAAGACTTAAAATTCTGTCTTTTAGTGCTTTTTCAAATGAAACCTAACTACTGAGGCTTACTCTTGCCCCTACTCTTTTCTGCACGTAAATCTATATTACAACATCTGGCCTTGCACAATGAGGCCACAGCTAATTTGACTGGCAGTTGGCAGTAGCCCAAAATTAACCTTTGTTATAAATGCTTATTACTTTACTACTCTGTTGACAGATGTATTATCTTTCCCTACTCCAGAGTCTGCTAAAATGATTCAATATCGATATTTCCCTTTTCTTGCTCTCTCTGATTCCTTCCCACCATTCACAACCTTCTTTCATGTTACTTTCAGTGTTCCCTCTTATTTTTTTTTGTGCAAAGTTATCTTTTGTAATCGCTTTTGAAAACCATTTTAAACCACTTCCACAACCATAGAGTATAGTGGTTGTGAGATTTTTAATTTCAAGCCCCACTTGACCATTGGTCAGGGTCCCCCTTTCGATCATGAAACAAATACAGAGATAGGACAATGTTGGTATCAGAATATCCAAGACAGTAAATAAGCATTATCTGTAATTTTACTGTAATTGTCCTTCAGACTGTGCCCCCCATACCCACCACTGCTCTGGGATTAAACTAGACCCCAAATACTGCTTACAGTCCTCAGAGGCAAATATACCACAAATGTTTTTGCTGAGTGGTTTGTTTTTGTAAGTTATTGTTAGTTGAAGTTTTTAAACCTGACTGTTTTTCCAACCTGACTGTCCCATCTCAATATTCTACTTCATATTAATTAAACAAACAAAAAAACAGTTGCAGCAGTTTCCTTTTCCGGCATTCTAGAATATGCCACTAAACTGTGAATTGGACTGTGAATGGCTATTTATATGGCTGGTATGACTAATGTGCTAGAAGCTTTGTGGCTGTGGAGTAAATAAACAGGCAAGGCTTGGCTATGTATAATAAGCCTTATTGTATTGTTACTCCCTAGACCCCAAAGCATAACAAAACAGTTCTTACTATTACAGGCATATGTTTAACCTGATATAAGTCCCATTCATAGACCTTTTAGGCATTACATGTTTTTAGAAGGGGGTGGAACAAGCCTGAATATCTCACTTGAATATCTCACATAAATCAGTGTTTCCATACAGTCTCTGAATTGATATTCAATACAACCGCTACATGATTTACATCTGCAGAAGTGACTTCCTGTTTTGGAGAGCAGCTCTTGGGCAGGTTATTTACACAAAAACAAACATCTTCAGCCCTTGCTGGACTAGCAGCCCCAAAGTGGGGTGTTCAACAAGGAAGACAGGTCCATATCAGCCCTATTACATCTTAATGGAATTATATTGCAGACATAGGCTGGTGGAAAGTATCTCTGCAGGGCATTTTATGTGATATTTTGGATGACAGGGAGTTATGGTTAACCCCTCTGTGTAGTTCAACGTTGCCATGCCAGCTCTGCTGCTGTGGTTTCAGCACTGTCAAGACAATGTTAGTGATGAAAGGGTTAATGTTGCCAAAGTAGATGGTGGCAGTCCTAGCAGGCAGCAGGGTGAGTGGATTGGAGCAGGCAGCAGGATGCATTGAGGTATATGAGCAGAGCAGGGCTAAATGGCAGAAGAATAAACGGATGGGGGCGTCTCACCTTTACTAGGGCCTCCTCCTGTTGAGGGCTCAGATCCCCAACTCTCCCACTCATCGTGCAGCCGGTGCGGTATTTCCAGTCACAGGGCTCAAGCTGGTCTCGGTTTCTCTCAGAACTGTGTCCCTGTCACACTAAGCTCACCGGGCATCCCTCTGTTATTATATAGCAGCTTCCAGCCACGCCTATAAACGCACAAACCTGCCTTCCTTCTCTTAAAGGGCCCCACAACAGGAACCGGCCAAGCTGGCAAGATGACAAGCAGCCTGTTCCCTGATTGGTTCTCTGTGTCCCACTGTTGCTAGATTTAGCAATTGCCTTTTACGTCATTTTCGAGGGAAGGTCCTTTCCCCACAAACATACTTGCCTCGCCCGAAGCCTCTTTCCCCTTCAGTTTGGTGTGTGACGTGAGGAGGGAAAGAGTGCGCATCCTTGCGATGAATTTGTTCGCATTTAAATTTGAGTTAAGGCGAGAAGCATTCCATAAACGTGGTGTGGAACCAGAGTCGCTGGTCTATTTTATATTCATTCACTGGCTATTTCGTCACTGTTGGCAAGAGCTGAGCCGGTAGTTGAACCAACCTCTCTAGTCTAGAGCTACAGTGTGGAAATGTCCAATGTTGTATAGTTTGTCACACTGTGTCACATATATAGAAGTGATGTGCATGTGTATATAATACACAAAAGCCATGAATATCCTGTAAATTATATTCTTATAAACGGTGACTAGTGATGTCATCAGTTATAAACGGTGAGTAGTGATGTAAACAGGACTCACTAAAACTTGTGTAATATAATAAATAAAGTACCCCTTGTTGCAAAATATGAGGATATTAGAAGTAACCTTGGAGTTCCATGACCTGTATAAAAGCACGAGGCCGTAGCGGGGTACATTTTATCACATGTGGTGGACCTGCGAGATAGTTAAAGCATTTTGGAAGATGGTAGCCCAAATCAGCTATTTTCAAACAACACATTGAGCTGAGCCCCTATCTTTTCTTCTAGGCCTGCCTCTTAAAACATTGAAAACTTCTGAATCCAATAAACTAGCGACACATATACTTACGGCAGCAAAAATATTGAGGGCGGCCAAGTGGAAGAGCACCTCTTTACCAAATCAAACGGCTCTTATCGCTAAACTGAATTGGATAAGAAACATGGAAACTATTAGAGCATACTTACAGGGCAAAGACTATCAAAATGGTCTATTATGGCACCCCTGGGCGGAATATGAGACAACTCAGACAGAGTCGACTTGACTCACGGACCTGGCTCCTCTGCACTCACCCTCTGATCCCCTCCCATTCACTTTTTTCCCCCTTTCCCTTTCTTTTCTTTTTAGTATATTTTTTTTCCCCTTATGTGAACTACAGAAAAGCACCGTTAACGGATTAGGCAATCCTGACCATGTAACACAGGTTGAATAATAATGAAAACAACATGTTCAGTTAATATATATGAAGGTTTCTTTGTTGTATAGAGTTACATGTATAGAAATTCTTACTACTATGTCATGCCAATCTGTGATAATGTAACCAGTTTTACAACTTACATGACCGCACATATGCTAATGATATGCTTGTTAAAGTTTATCAGAAAATAAAAATCTTTAAATAAAAAAAAAAAAGCACGAGGCCGTCATGGAACTCTTTGGTGACTTATAATATCCTTATATTTTACAATAGGGGGTACTTTATTCACTATATTGTGCACCCAGCGCTGGACGGTACACTTGTACACTAACAGAACAGGCAGGACTCAGAATAATATTAAAAATAATATAAACAAATACAAAATATAGTTACAATCAAGATTCCAGTGTTAAAGAGACAAGAGGTATCTGGGCCATAGAGCTTACAATCTAAGTAGGTGGGTAACTTGCAGACAAAAGTTTTTTACTTTTAAGGGGGACCCTGGCCACCAGTGGGTTTTTTTTATTTGTAGGGGGGCCTGTCCACCAATTTTTTTACCTTGTAGGGGGGAACCTGGTGACCAATTTTTAAAAAAAAAAAAAAAAAAACTTTTATGGGGGGCCATGGCCACCAATGGTTTTTTTAACTTGTAGGGGGGACCCTGCAAATGTTTTTTTTTTTTTTACATGTAGGGGGGAGGTGGCCACTAGTGATGTGTGGGCCAGCGCAATACCGGCAGTTTTACCCTTGGGTCGGATGGGTTTAGGCCAACCTTAGCACACCCTTTGCAGGTCACAGGCGCATTTGGGTTGAGTTCTTCTTCCTGCTCTCCCCACCAGCGACCTTACACTGCCTGCTTCCTGCATCTTTTTATGCACTCATGCACTAGTCACCCCCCTTTTGTGACATCATCTGTGGGGTGGGTCAGTGCAGGTCGTCGGGGTTGTCGGGTGCGGGTCCAGTTTTTCTTGACTCCCACATCACTACTGGCCATCAATGTTTTTTTTTTTTTTAAACTTGTGTAGAAGACACTGACAACTAAGTTATTTGTAACTTGTGTAGGGGCCCCTTTTTTGACAAAGGAGTTAAACCAAATGGTTTTATTTGTATTAGAAATGTAGATAAATTCTAAAAATATGTGAAATTTAGGTTGCAGTAGGTAACTAAGTCTACCTTGAAGTGCTTAATAATCCTGTGGCCAAAAGTGTTTTAGCAATGTCTGTGTGGCATTGTCTGGTGTGGGCGGAGCATGAGGTAGAAAATTTTGTCATACAGGGCCCTGTGATTTCTGATAGCAGCCCTTCTGGTGGGGTGCCTGACCTCAGCCCACTCCATTCTCTCGGCAATAGGCGCAGGCATCTACAGACCTGATGTAGTTACCCTCCTCTCATGCACCATCCCTCCTGTCCTCACACAGATTAAACTGCAAGTATCCCAATATAATATATTTGGTCCTGCCAATAAAGCTGATTTGAGAAAAGAGAATAGTCATATATGGATGCACTGCATGCAAAATGGATATTGAGAGCACTCTATTTATCGAAACACAAGCTTACAGTTTCTCTTGGTTCAAGAAAGCAGGCAGGCGACCATTTGTGGACACTGTCATTAAGTCAGATTTTGTATCACCCCCAAAATATTTTGCAGAAAAAGTGCAGAAATGAGGGACCTATTGCCCCTTCCCATACACAGGTTACATAATTATAGACCATGAACAGATATATAAGAAAATGACCCACTCAAATAAAGTTGTTTCTGCACAGATAACACAATAGTTTAATCTGAAATCCTAATAGCGGTAACCATCATTCTATTCAGCCTCTTTATCTTCATCTTCATAGTCCAGTTTCTCATTCAAACCACAGCATGGTTGCTTGGGTAATTTAGACTCAACCAAATAGGTGCTGACATTCCAAACTGAAGAGTTGAACCGGAAGGCAAAAATTTTAAAAAAAAAAAAACTCTCTACATTATAAACTAAAAGTTAATTGTAAGGTGAACGACCCTTTCAACATCTCATGCATAGAACCACATAACAGGTGGTTAGGAGGTGGACCCTTGCATTAAAACTTATAAAAATTCTGTCACCGACCAAATATTTATGTACCTGACTTTACATTGGTCCTTAATCAGTCAATATAGGAGATTTTCAGAGCTTTGAGGCTTTGCTCTATGAAGAGGGCTGCAGGGTATGAAAGAGAGGGTCATATGTGGCTGGATACGCCAATATTTCTCGTGCAAACAGTTTAACATAACTTCCACTTCAGGTTGACTTTTCTGCTGGAATGATAGACATTATAATGGCAAGTGCCAAGTAAGCTTATGTCATTGCATAACACCGATCCAAAGCAAAGAATGAGTGCTTGCACATTAGCTCTATCAGTGACAGTCACAATATGTCAATCATTATGTGCACTGCTGACGTCTACATCAGATAAAAGCAAACTATAATCCTTTCAGTATAAAAAATGGCTGATTTGCTGACAGCAATTAGCATGAGGCCATATTTACAATACTATGGTGTTGCCTAAACATATCAAGGCTACACGGTGTTGGCAAACCCTGCTGTAATATTTAACATTATGTCAATGCCTGATACTCCCATCAGGACTTATCTACAGTATCTCATTCTCTGAAATGAAACACCTACTGTAACTTTACAACTGTAAACTATAGCAGGCCCATGCTAGTCACTGGCTTTCCTGGTCTTTGAAACAGAGAAGCAATGTAATTTTTTTTTAAGAAATAGCAATTTCCCTTTGAAGTAATAATACATTGCACAGACTGTCCAGTTGGACATGACTATTGTTTTTGGCTTCACACAAAGGGGCAGATTTACTAAAGGGCGAAGTGGCCGTCGCTATAGACAATTCACCAGAAATCTCATCCACAGGGACATCGCCAGCAAGCGTAGACGACAATTCACTAGCGTAAGAAATGTTTGCTAGAGCAGTTTCGCTCCCTATCACCAGGCGCATTTATGCTCAGATGAACAGTCAGTACTCTGCAAATTCAATAAAGTGTGAATTTTACTGAACTTTACCTCTCTCGCCAGTTTCCTTTACCACCTTAGACCAGGCGAACTGATAAAACAAAGATTTTTGTGTTAACAATTTTTTTTCACCAATTTTAGGGGCATGCCAGATTTGTTTTAGGGTGGGCTCCTTGGACATAAAATAAAAAGTGGCCACTTCAAGCATTTTAACCAACATCTCTAATAAAGATGTCTATACAACCTATATGTACCTAGCCTATTCAACTTGACCTTAGCGTAAGAGTACTAACAAATTTTCTCTAGGCTGAATTGAACACTAGCGAAAAATCGATAAGAAAGATCGATAAGAAATGCTCGAGCTGACTAATTAACGCCAGTAAAACTTCGCCAGCATTCGGCCGCTGAGACGAAACTTCGCATTTTAGTGAATTAGCGTAGTGGTAATGATTTTGCGCCTGGCGAAGTGTGGTGAAACGGTCACTGGCGAAAATTCGCCTTTTAGTGAATTTGCCCCAATGTTTCTTCCTTAGTGTGAATTATATACTTTGTAATGTGATTTGCAGGGCATTGCAAGCATTTATTTATATGTTTATAAACCTGTAATAATGATTATAAAACCAGCTCTCCTAAGCAAATCCCGATGTCTCTTTGTGGCACTAGCCTATTTTAAGGTTGTTCCATTGTCCTGCAGGCCAAGTCCGACCCTGGTGGCACTTGATTCGTAATGGAAGGCAGAAAAGACTGAGCGACGTTGAGCACAATTATACAAAAGTGTTAGGAGTGCATTTTGACTCAAGTACCTTTACTTATACTGTTTTAACAGTAAGTCACTGCTGGGAAAAGCCATATAAATTTGACCAGGTGCAGTAACATTGCAATGGTTACTTGATGATTTGCTGCTATTAGTTACTAGCTCTACACATTAATTACACAACACCATGTACTTTAAGTAATCAAGTGTTATACAGCATGTGACATTGGCTCTATAAAAATCAACTATACAGAGAAATAGGCACCTACTTATTATCTATTTATTCTGATGTCAAAAATATTATTGCCTCAGTTGTACTTGTAGTCATGAACTATCTACATGAAACTTACAGTTAAAGGGTATCTAGTGGAGAGAATTGTAAAGCAACTGAACTTTCAGAGTATTTTTTAAAAACATTTCACCAGTGGTTTCTTCAAGTTCAACTGAGTGGTAGGACATTCAACAGCATTTTAAACCTTCAAGGGGTAATACAGTTACCAATATTTAATCACAAAGGTTCCATTCAATTATTTGCTCAAAATGGGTTCTATGGGAGATAGCCTTTCTGTAATTAGAAGCTTTCTGGATGAAGGTTTTCTGGTTAACGGATCAGACTCTGCAGATCCCTGGAAAGAACATTTAAGGGCACTATGCTGTTATAGCCTCACCTATATTCAGGAGAAAGCACTGGGCTGCTCAAAAAGCATGACGGCCCATTAGCTCAGGAAGGTGTGGAGGGCATTTTCCTCCTTGTCCAACAGAAGATTTGATTGGAACAAGTGGAGTTCTTCTTTTTGTACATACCATTATTAAAATATATAATTTTGAACACCTTCTGTTTTTTGTAATTGTGCCATGGTATTTCAAACATACATTAAAATTGCTATTTACACAACCATTTAGGCAGCACCTTAAAGGAGAAGGAAAGCTACCGAGATTAGCCACAATAGTGAAAGCTAGAACTCTATATTTATTCTGTATAATGCTTTACCATACATGAGTAAACAGCTCTAGAAGCTCTCTCTGTTTGTTAAGGATAGCAGCTGCCATATTAGCTTGGTGTGACATAGCTCTGTGCTCAGAATACAGCAGGGAGGGGAGGAGTAAACTGAGCAAGCTCAATCCCAAACCCTGGTGGTTTAAGACAAAAGAAGAAAGTTTGCTAAAGAAGCCCATGTGTACACAATAAAATTAAAGAAATGCAGTGTTTTTATTGACAGAGCAGCATTTGAGGGTTTACTGATGTATTTATATAGTCATTTCTAATAAAGATTACTTAGTTTTTACCTTTTATTCTAATTTAAACCTCTCCCAACAACTCCTCCTTATCCAATGGTTTACCAACCCTTGAAAAGCCTCTCCATATTTTTCCAGTTGACATATATAATGACAACATGTATTACAACAAAACTATTCCTCATTTGCTTTTGTTTTACTCATAAATATTTAATTAGCTTTATTGTAACTTTGCACCAGTTACTGGGGAGTGAAAGCACAGAAACACCAGCACTAGGTTCTTAGCTTGATTTAACAGTCGGCCAATATATATATATATATATATATATATATATATATATATATATATATATATATATATATATATATATATATATGTATATGTATATGTATATGTATATACATATATACTTTTACCAGGGGATCAAGAATGCATCCCATAGTGGAGTGCAGAAGCCTGCTGCAATTTGTAAAGAGCACAATGCAATATACAAAGTGCAAAAAAACTCTTAACTGTGGCTTTTCTTGCACTTTGCACACTGCATTTTCTTAGGTAAATGACACAACTGATGTTTTCTGCACATCTCTTTAGTTTTCATTAGTTAAGTTCTGAGCTTGGAGTCCATTTTCGTCCCTTTACTTGTTTTGCACGTGCAAAAGCAGATATTGGCGGATTCTCTGGAGGGAATGTCAAAACATTTAGCATCTGGCGTGTGCCTCCTGTGGAAACTCTCCTCTCATGTATAGATCCTATGGAAGACTGTGATGTATCCCTTAAGTTCAATTTTGGGCACGGTTCTCTGTGATACAAATAATAGTCTTAGCTTTTAAATACATTAAAATAACAGTAGAAAAAATTATAAAACAGCAACAGAGAAATTAAAAATATTTTGACAGAGTTGATGAAAAGAAGGATTACATTAACTGAAGCTAAGTAAGGGATAATTCTTATAGGTAATGCTGTTGCCAGCTTTAACAGAAGCATATGCCTAGCAGACCTTCATAAAGCTACACACATCATTTTGATCTATGCGAGCTAGAAAATCCTATTCCGTAACTACATGTTTTTCTCCATTCTGTAGTGCAATGGAGAGGGATATAACTTATTTTACAAGCTTTTGGGAACCGGATGTCAGTACTTACTTTTTTACTTCATGTTGGGGTTCCAGGCCTGCTGACTCAGTAGCATGTGGTATATTCCAAAGCTGTGTTTGAGGAACAAGCTATTAAAACAAAGAAACATTGTACATGGTCTCTGGAGCTGAAAGAAATATACTGTATTCCTAAAAGATCCTAATATTTGTTTCAAAGTGGATCATTAATAAAACAGACCTCTCAATCCAGTCCTGTAATTTTCAAGACATTTATTTAATATTATATACTGGGATGGAATGGGCAGTCAGGCACATGTTACAAGAGTCATCTGAATGTAAACCCTTCTCAATAAACATTTGGGCAACAACGTAGTGTTATGTAAAAGATTCATCCTCCTCTATGCCACTGCTAGCTTGTGGGCTCACACTCACATCGCACAAACAAAATAGTATGCTGCAACCTGGAATTTAAAAGTGCTGGGTGTGCCCTTAAATAACCCCTGTTCAAAAGGCTACTTAAGACATGAAGGAATGTATTGTTGAGGAATAGTTTTTATGCCTGAGTGTATTTATATTGCAAACAAGTTTTTGCAATATACATCAAAAATGTCTTTTTTAATACAAATTTTGAGGGCCACTCCAGTTCTAAGCTTTCTTATCAAATCCCAACTATGACAAATGAGCCATATCATTAGCTCCCTTTCTCCTACTTGATCATTGTTATCATTATAATCACCTGGCAAAAACTAGCTTAATGAGAATATAGGATTTTGTACCAGCCAAATTCCCATTATATGTGAAATAATATACCTTTACTGTAGAGTAATATATAAGGAAATTAGAAAAGTTCATGACTATATACTAGTTGGCAAATAGGTAATTGAACTCTTTTGTGAAAAGCATAAACATCTGACAGACACCAACAAAGCCATTTTAATTTCTTTTTACTTCAGTGCTTGCCCATCATTACAAATAAATACTGGTACTCCACTCTTCTTAGTTGTGATCCTAGGGTAGTGCACCTGTACCCACTGATGAGTAGTTTGTACTTTTCCAAATATTTTCTGTAAATATTTGCAGTTGCCTCACCCTTAATGGTTCCTGGTGGCTTTTCTCCCTCAGTTTGAATAGAGTAGCCCTCAGTCTGGAGTTTTCTTCTTCTAAAATAGTAATACGAAGGTTGTTGGCCTGCAGTTGCTTTTCCATATCTTGAGTTACATCTCCGGTGCCTGTAGGGAATAAACAGTGTCACAATAACCGATGAACAGATTTAGCCCCAGGAGATTAATACTGCACTGCAATATATACATAAGGAGATCCTTATACAGTACAAGGGGTTTAACTGCAAGAGAGTTTCTGATCAAACTGAGTGTGAAGTAAAACCTTGCTTCAGGTACAGTTCTGCACTGTAAAAAAAGGGGTAGACGACGACTATGCGTGTGCCTAGTGCCCCCCACCATTGCGTCCTAGGCACATGCCTCTCCTGTCTACCCCCAGTTCCAGCCCTGGGTCGACACAGACTATAAACATAAATAGATTGTGCTTCTCTGTTAAAGTTTTTGGAAAATACCACAGTAGAGGCAAGCACTATGGCAGCATGGTGACAGATTTGACAGGTGTGGGACACATGGGGACAAAACCCGGACAATGTAGGGTGGGGAGGGAGTTGGTGATGACGTGATTCTACTGGCAAAAGGGAAGACATTTAAAATGTCTTCATGCCTATATCAACTTAAACCAGAAACAAACTGGAAGCAGATAAATTGCAGTTACATCATTACTAATGCATTTCTAAAGCATTTGCCTAAACAGTAATTACTTTCAAACTCAGGAGGTGGCTGTAGCTCTGGATACAATGCTAACAATTTCTCTCTTTTCCTTTGCTCTTGAAGAGATTGTTTGAGCTCTACCAACTGCCTGTCCACCCCCAAGGCAGACTCCTCCAGGATCTTCTTCTCCTGCTGCAATGCCTTAACCACCTCCTAAAAAAGAATTACAGAAGAAGACGAGAAGAAGGTGTATATATTAGAGAGTGGACAAACAGACACATGATGATTAACTCAGGGTTTCAAGGGTTAAAGGGAAACTAACTTCCCATTGGTTTTTGATTGTAGAACCCCCTGCCTCCTCTCAAACTGCATTTCCCTCACTGCCAAAAAATCAACTAGTCGCCCATACCTGCTGTCAGCATGCAAACCTGTCCATGGGGTTGGCATAGACATGTTTAGTTTTGTCACTGCCATTCCCAAGCCCAATGCTGACAATCCCCAACCAGAAGCATGCACACTGGACACAGACCTGTAGCCCTATTGTGCATTTTCTGTTTGGCAACTGCCACCATGGAGTACAGCAAGTAAGAGATGAGATGAGGGTCTGTAATGGAGGTCTAACAGCTAAACATCAATGGGTTTAGCTTCCCTTTAAAAAAATTAATTGCTGATTAATATAATCATATACTGCATATTGCAGAAAAAGGTTTAATCGCTTGCAAGATGAAGGACCTTTGGCTGTAGGGCGAGGAAAATACATCTTCATCTTACTCTTACACTCCACTCTTACCCTATCCAACAGCTCATTTGGTCCCAATCTGACAATAAAAACTGATACATTTTCCCATGCTTTATCATCAATTGTCTGCAGCTTAATTTTTATACCCAAAATAGCACATTTTACTTCTATTTGAGACATACCAGTGAATATGCCAAACCAATGAATGTCAGCATTTATGAAACGTCTAATAGACCCACAGCCTTAATGCCTGGGGTAATACACATGCACAGTGTGCTCTGTTAGTAGTAGGAAATCTAAGTTTAGGGCGTGTTGCAAGGCATTGAGGTTAAATCTATAAATCCAACATGTCACTCAGATAAAAGGAGTAATTTACGACTACAAGCGCAGTTGTGGATCTGCAAATTTCTCCGCAGTCAGTTGCACATAAAACTCTATTAATTAAAGGTATTTTCATCAGCATGCGCTATTTTTACCTTTGCTGCCTTGCCTCTGCGTCCTGTTCCAAATTAAGAGATGCTGCACCTATTGATGCAGGGAAACCTGGAGCTACAGTCACCTCCAATCAGAAAGTAGTTCCAGGATTCCCACAGCACCGTATCAATAGGAGCAGTCACACGTCACTCTTATTCCAAATATGATGCCAACCAGATATAGAAAACACAATTGGGTCTTATTCACATAGAAATGTGAGCTCAGTTAAATTTTGACACATGGCCCGCAATGACATCAGACACAACACCTGCTGATAATTCTGGAATAAACTGCATTGTGGGAAAAAAACACTGCTATTGTGCTAGAACTTTGCTCACTACACTTGCGGTCATAAATGACTCCTAAAGTGTTTAATACTGACCCAGAAGACATTCTGGATTGCAAGCCAGATCTAACAAGATTATTGTTTTCCTTTTTTGTTTTGTTGCCCCTTAAGTTCTGATCATTTATAAAAACCTTTTTCTTTTTTCCTAGCAGCACATTGAAATAATTTTCCAAATACATGAATATTTTTAACATAGCTGTTGCCTGGAAACGTTATACATTATATCACCTCTTTATTAGCATCAATGCTGAGGAAACAAGACACAGATTTTAATATCCCTGTCTTCCAAGAGGTAGGATTAGATTTGGATTGGGCAGTGACGTACTTGCTGTTCTTCCAGCTGACTTCTTAAGACTTTCTTTTCTCTCTCAATTTCGGCAATCTCCTCAACTAATTTTGCTTTCTCCTCCTCAGCCTCACAAACAGTACCCTGCAGATCTTCATTTTCCTGAGCCAGTCTGTCCAACTGCTGTAGGAGAGATCTCTGCTTCATCTGTAGAGACTGTGTGAAACACAAGAAAAATGCAAGTTAGTCACGTAGCACATGAATACAATTTTTTATGATTTTCATGAAGAAGGTATGATAAGGTTTGATAAAAATGTTTTTTATACCCTCTCACTAGCTTTCACTGAACTTTCATATTGCAAAGGTAGTATGTTGAAACTGAAAGATAGACTGTTTCTTTGGCAGCTGTAATACTACTGTAGGAGTCCACCAGAAGAAGGTTATGTTAAAAGTAAATAATTGAATTATTTCTACAGACTTCTAAATGGACTCCCCAGCACTTGCAAAATAGACCTATAGATTGTGTTTTTCCATTTGTCTTCCAGCAAACACATTCCTGCAGAAATGTATAGAAGAGATCTGTAAAATGGGACCTAAATTAAGTCTGGGATGGTGGATGCCAATACTTAGCTCGACACTTATTCTCGGGTACCAAGGTCTGGTATATAATTACCTTCCTGCTTTGAATTACTATTGTCTATTGGAAAAGGTAATTTCACTGTATTAAAGGGGATCATAGGGACCAACTCTAAACAGAATGGGGACCCAACCCTATACTGGTTATGTCCCTGTGATTTATATTATGTAGATATAGTTGCCTGCTATACATATATTGTATGCCATGACAATGTATTGTACACCATTCTTTGCTTTTCTTTTCTATTTTATCTATTAATTTTGTTGCTTGTATGCTAAAATGCTAAATAGATTTTTCCCAGCAGTGCAGAACTCAAGCAGCATTGTTTGTTTCTCTGTAGAGCAGTCGGCGACTGTGTAGAGATTTGTATTGGATTTTATTTTTGCATTTATATCCCCTTTACTGTTTCCAACTCCAGCTGCAGGGACAAAGATCATGGAGCCAGATTTAAACAGATAAACTGGGTTTCTATTTCGACAATTATTTTGCCGCAGCCACTGGTTCTGCAGAGTTAGAGAAAGCTTGCATCAAACAATACTCTTCTTTTGGTAGCAATAAACTGTTTAAAATTAAATTAAACATAGAATTTGATTTGGTTATAATTTCCTTGAAGCTATCCCCTTGCCTGTCAAGTGACAGGTTATGTCACGTCTTCTTTCAAAAGCTTCTTCTTCAAAAACAACAAAACAGGAAATGGGGTTGGGATTTAAAGAGAAAGCCACATACACTGAAAATGTGAAGTAAGAGAGTGGCATTTATATCACAGCTACTTTCTGTGTGTGTAAGCAGAACTATACTTTTTTTTTATTAAGGACTCTTGGGAATTGCAGTGTTTAGGGCTGGTGGGCAGCCCTAAATAAATACTTACATATTAAATATTAGACAGTGGTCATTTAACCCCAAAACAAGTAAAGCCATGGGTGCCTTTAGGTACAGGTGTTCCAAAGTTATAGCATGACCAACTTATTCCTCCAACCCACTACAGGAACTTGGCTTTTAAACATTTCCATACTCCACAACAAAACAGGCATGTGGGGCAAGGGAATGGTCCTGCCTAAAAGCTTTTGTTCCTTTTGCACCACACATATGGTAGGAACAGGTGGTCAGTGACATAACCACCAATGATTTTCATTCAGGGCTGACCAACCTGTACTGTACTGCAAAGTTGAAGAAAATTTTCATTTTGACCAAGTAAGATTTTAATTTAATGACAAGCAAGAAACCTGCTAAAACTACACCCATTCCCCCTGCAAGCCCTACCTCTTTTTGGTTTGTGAATCAAACCGATGCCCTTCTTGCTATGAGCCTGCTAAACTCATTTCTACCTCAGCCCTGATGGCAGTCATGCAAGTAGGCCACTTAGGCCCTCCTTAGCCATATTAAATACTAATGTCCCTTTTCAGTTCATATAAAACTATTGGACTTGTACTCTTAAATGATCTAAACCATGTTTTTTGTGCCATGGCACCTTTCTTAGAGAGAATTTTTTCAATGTCACCTGTAGTTCATTAACACTTACAGATAAATATAAACAAATGGCCGCATCAGCTTATTTCCAAGGAGAATGGTAGTAGTGAATGTTAGGTGACCATTCACCTCTAAATAGTACCCTTTAGGCTGGGCCCTACTTTCCATATAGAAGAGGAAAATCTATAGGACACACGGTGACTAAGAAAATTTTAAAAAAAGATAAAAACTTGGGACTGCTGGCACCTCTAAAAAATGGTGCATGTGGGGGCCCATTTACTTTGCTCGAGTGAAGGAATAGAATATAAAAAACTTTGAATGTTTTTTTGGCTACTTCGACCTTCGACTACGGCTTCGAATCGAACGATTCGAACTAAAAATCACTCGAATATTCGACCATTAGATAATCGAAGTACTGTCTCTTTAAAAAAACTTCAACCCCCTACTTCGCCACCTAAAACCTACCGAGGTGCAATGTTAGCCTATGGGGAAGGTCCCCATAGGATTGCTAACAATTTTTTGGTCGAAGAAAAATCGTTCGATCGATGGATTAAAATCCTTTGAAACTAACGATTCGAAGGATTTAATCGTTCGATCTAATGATTTTTCGTTCAATCAAATTATTTGCGGTAAATCCTTCGACTTCGATATTCGAAGTCGAAGGATTTACATTCGACCATATGTAAATCTGCCCCCTAGATGTGGTGAATGTGCACACTTTAACGGTATTATGAAAGCTGACATAACAGCACACCCCTCTAAGGGCTTTCCAATAAAGTTGAATGGGCATTTTACCTGTACAGGAGTCATTTACATGATAAAATGCCCATGTGGATTAACCTATGTGGGACAGACAAATAGAATATCTTAATTGAGTTATTTATAGTATTTATTGTTATATTGCAGGCAATGAATTTTCCTAAAGGGATTCTTTCTTTCTTCATGAATTGTGGAATTCATGTGATTCACTATATAAAGATGAATGGGATCAAGCACTAAAGAGTTAAATTGTATCACATGATAGTTCACATAGGGGCAAATTCACTAAACGACGAAACGCTAGTGTGAATGCGCTAGTGTAGCGCATTTTCGTTAATTCGCCGATTCACTAACGGACGCTGGCGTAAATTCACTAGTGTTACTTCGCACCCTTACGCCTGGCGAATTTGCGCAACGGACGTAACTACGCAAATTCACTAACGCGTGAATTATTCTGAACTCTACCTTTTACGCCAGACTTCCTTCGCCACCTCAGACCAGGCGAAAAAAAGGGATTGCTTCAAAAAAAGTTAAAAAATTTTCTAAGTCCCCATTTTTTATGGGTGATAGGCTGAAAAAGATCGAAAAATTTTTTGGGGCTACCCTCCTTCCCCCCTACATTTCCTAACTCATGGCACCTTTACTATACAGTGGGCACAAGTGTAGGGCAAAATAAAAATTTTATTTGCTGTTTTGAAGATTTCCCAGGCTTGTGTAGTGCTGCTACATATACCTCCATTGTAACTTGAATTTGGCGCCGTATGCAAATTAACCATCGCTAGCGTAACTTTGCTTGGCAAATTAACGCTAGCACAACTTCGCAACCTTACGCTTCCCCTTCGGATTTTAGTGTATGTGCGTAGCACTGGTGAAAATACGCCTGGTGAAGTGCGGCGAAGCGGACGCTGGCGCAATAACGAATCTTAGTGACTGTCCCACATGGTGTTAAAGGTATTTAATGCAACTGTGTTCACTTGATTTTTATTGCACCTGAGGAAGGGGTTGACCCCGAAAGCTTGTGCCAACTCTGCTGGAATAAATGTTCTAAAAGGCAAAGCCAAGTGTCTGGTGTTCTTCCTCCCTATGGTAATTCATGTATGAGAAATTGGCTTGGAAGTAGCCTGAGGAGTTGAATGCACCCTATGGAAAGAAAGTAAGTGGTGTGCCGAAGAAAAATGTGTTTTGGTATATGTTGAACCCTACTTTCCAGTGCAACTGACTAACTGTTGGATCCTTTGTGGTCATACTAAGGTAACTAATATAATATAAGGGCTGTTACATCCACTTTAAAGATATTATTTAAAAACTGACTCTGTAGGAAAAAATGATTCCTACACAAGCTCTTACCTCTTTGTGGTTCTGCAAACTCTCACTTCGTGCCCTCTCTTTGGACATGGCTTCTTCTGAGTCTTGCAGCTTCTTTAGTGTGGACTCCAGGTGACTCTTTAGATCGCTCATTTTCTGCTCAAGCAGTGACACTTCTGTCTTATTCACCATACCACACATCTCACCAACAAGCTCTTTTCGTGCTCTCTCTAGATAAGGAGAGATCATTTAAAAAGTCTCCTTCTTACACTAACAGCTTATTTATACATTGTAGCTTGGTGGTAAGCCTATCTACCTTGTGGTGGAGGAGCCTTGCGTTTGGTTCTGATCTGGGGCTAAGTGCAAGAATTGTGTAAGCGACCCCCACCCTATGTCTGCATAAATTTTCTACACCAGGGGCAGACTTATTATTCATTTGGCCCCAGGTTTGCCCCAATCCACCACCCCCTTGGAATTATAGGGGCCCTAGTTGACTGGGGCCTGGATTGCCCTTATATAAAACCACTACTGTTATCCGGGTACTTTGGTTTCCACCCACACTTTAAAAACATGCATGCAATGTAATTGGCTCCTGATAAAACTGAACCTGGGGTGTTGTTTGAACGTGCTAGATTTTAAAGAAAATGTAAAACCTTGATATACAATAATATATTGTATGAATGCACTCTTGCTAAATATATAATGGAGAATTCAATGTTTAATATATCTCAATTTGCACATCCCCCAGTGGTGTCACATGAAACTACCAGCACCCTGCTAGCCTCTTTTGAGCAAATTATAACAAGCTGAGAAGTGTAAGGAAGTGATACTGTAAGCTGTGGTCAGCAAACGTAGGACAGTGGCAGCATAGGTAACTCTAAAACTGCAAGCTGATCTACTAGTAATTTTATAGGAGGTAGGAGCACAAAACAAAAGTGTTCCCTGGGTAATAACCCAGAGGGTTGACAGATGTGGAATATGCATCATTACCAGCATCATTAAATACCCAACACTGGGTTGGTACTGAGAGTTGTAGTTCAAGATCACATGGACAAATTACCCATCCCTGCAAGTTCAGGTAGATGCAGTAATCATATTTCCTCTAAAAACACTTGTACAGAAACAGGGCCACTTCTGCTTTTTATTTTGCCTAGCTATTAATATCAAACAGAATTAATTTTTTCTAGTCACTAAATGTAGCAGTCTTGCCTCTACTGCTGCCTCTAATCATTGACAGATTATCATTATCAGAGGATAGTACAGACTTACTTTTAGAAATCAGATCAAAGATTACAAGCAAGTTGTATGTTTTAGTAAAGACGCTGACAGATTTGTCATGTGATACTTTCTCTTTCTATAACTCAAGCACAATAAGCAGGGGTGCTCCGCCAATGAGGCGAGTTGAGGCTGTCGCCTCAGGCAGCAGCGCCCCACTAGGTACCAGGGGCAGCAAAAATGCTGCTCCTGGTACTTTAAGAGCGAATTTCTGGGGGAGGGGGGGCAGCAGCAACTGCTGCTGCCTCAGGCGGCAGAGGGGCCAGGATCGCCCCTGACAATAAGCCACAAAGATTTTCCATAAATCTGGTGATAAATAATTGTTTTGAGTAATCCTAAATTACCCATTAGCTAGGCAGCAAGATCAGATCTTAAAGCAGCCCTTTACTATGAAGAGAAAAGATATATGCATAGCAAATCCCTTCTGATTCTATTTTAATTGTTAATAACTAGGGTTGCCCCACTTTTGTTTATTTTGTAAATTCATAAAAGAAATAGGAAAAAAATATGTAGTATGAAAATTCTCCTAACTTGCTCAGGATGATGGCACATGGGGTACTTTGCTTCCTGTACAAAATATCCACTGCCATGGACGACAAAGCACCATATGTTATCACCCTCAACTGTGCCAGAATTTCCAGAGGTGCCCTGCAGTGTATCCTTATTTATTCAGATGGTGAATGTCTGTGGAGATACTTGCTGTGCTATAGAGAGTTGTTTCCAAGCAACACTTGGTTGTGAGGAAATAAGAAAGCACTGATATCCACCGTATGCCTATTATATTCTAGATAAATTATGCACCACAATTGTATGAGTTGCAGTCAATCACTCTAAATCATAGTCACACACACTATAGTACATTTTATCAGAAGCAAGCTAACCTGCCTGTATGTTATATGTACAAGAACACCTGAGTACCCAGAAGAAACCCACAGACATGCTCTTACACATAAGTTAATAGCCCTTGATTAGAACAGATCAACTGCTAGACTGCTACAGGTTTTAAAAAGCATACCACCCACCTCCTGTTTATCCTTTTCTATTACTCCTGAGCAGAACTCACCCAGATCCCTGATGGTGCTATGCTGATCTTTCAGCTCCTCTTTGAAGAATGAAATTCTTTCTTCCAGGGCTAGAGACCCTAATTGAAATGAACAAACTTTTTTTAGCACCCATAGCACATTATTATACCCACAACTTATTATTATGTCATTAAAAACATGCCTCTTTTTAGCTCTTGCTTGTCTTTCTCCAGCATGTCCACAGTTTCTTGGTTTTGCTGTCTTTTTTCTTGCAGCTTCCTCTCGTATTGTTGTGCCTGCTTCTGCTGCTCTTCTTTTTGCTCCTGAAGCTGTTTTCTGCAGCTTTCCACACTTTTCTGCAGTTTCTCATTTTCTGCCTTTGTGGCTCCCAGTTGATCCTTTAGAGGACAAATTATCTGCATGAGCTCCGACAGGTGTTTATCAATGCGTGTCAAGTCTTTGCTCTCCTCACTGGCCCAGTAACTCATCTCAGTAGGAGACAAAATTCTTCCTGTAGGTAGCACGTCTCTCATCTTGGAGAGAGAACACGGTAAGTTCTGCCCAGTGCATAAATTAATAATAGCATTACTGACTTCACATAAGCTCCTCTGAGCAATGGCACAAGTATCACAAGGCACCAGAGAAGATTCTACAGTCTGTGAACACACTGTACGAGTATTGTTTGCAATACATGACTGGCTTCCATGTTTGGAGGATGAGATACCAAACTGGGGTCTGGGTGTATCAGTTGTTCTCACTCTTGCACTTGTGTCAACAGATGACTTCTATATATTTAAACAAACAACAAGAAATTGTGAAACATGAATGTGTAAACTCCAAAGAACATATGCTCAAAATAAGACATTTGTCAGACCATGAACCCACTGCAAACTAAGGCAATCACCATAAAAACGAATTTGATTATTTATTTGTGTGGCTCTTTAATCTTAGTGAAACTGTTTTCTGTCTGTGAATCAAATGCATGTGTGCTCAGGACCGCCATCAGAAAGCGCAGGGCCCTATATGACAAAATTTCCTGGGCCCCCTGGGCTGCGCCCACCGCAAGCCCCACCTACAGGTCCACCCTTCCCACCCCACAGGTCTGCCACCACACAGTAAAAAAACAAAAAAATTATTGGTGGCTAGGGTTCCCACATTTTAATAAAAAATAAAAAGATATTGGTGGTCAGGGCCCCCCATAAAAAAACATTTGTGGCCAGGACCCCCCATTTAAAAATATTGGTGGCTAGGGCCCCACATGAGTAATTTTACATTTATAGCTGCAGTAAACTAAAATGTAATGTTGGATGCTAATTCTGAAATCTGCAACCCAAAACTAGAATGATTAATGTAGCCTTCAGAGCAATCTCATTGGAAGCAGTAGACCATGAAAATCCAGGATGGAAAAGCAGGGGGGAGATTGCGGTAGGCTGAATAAGATCCATTGCCTGATTTTTGCCCGAAAACACAATCAGTTCGAGCTTTTTCCTGCCAAAATCTTGATTAATTCAAATTTTCAGGTTGTTAACCCCGAACTCGCTGATTCGAGTTTTTTATATTCAAGTTTTTTCTTAAATTAGAAACCATTCAAGTTTTGAGTTCATTCGAGATATAACAAAACGCTAAAATTCGACCTTTGGTAAGTAAATCCCTTATTGCTGCTTTGAGGACGTAAGGGAAATAATAAATTCCTAGCTTTAGGATTAATATGTTTACTTGTTGCAGGAAAATATGTACAACAGAACTCAGATTTTACATTAGTCGGGGGGACCTTATCAAAATGGCATAAATTCTAAATACCGTTCTAAATAAATCTATATCCTTTACCACATACCTAAACATTTTTTGTGATTAATATTAACTACACCGAGGCTGAAGGTCCACATCCTTGGGGGGGGGGGATATATGCCTGACTCTGCACAGTATTCACTGATTATCCCAGAGACAAACATTGCACAAGGGGCCATATAGTGTATAATTTCCTTTATATGGTTCCTCTGATTCAAACTACCAGCCTGCACAATTAAATCAGCAGGAAATGAAGAGAGTTGTAATGCCTTTTCTGTTGCTCTTCTGCTGATGTACCACAGGCTGGCAAGCTGTATCGAATCAACAAGATACTATACACATATGGAACTTTGTATTTTACTATGTGTTAATGTATTCTTTATCAATTAAATATGTATGTATTATTTGCTCACCACTTGTTGATATACTGTTCCCAGTTTTAACATATTGCTCCAGTACTTTCGAACAGCAAGACCAACAGACATTGACGGTCCAAGAGCCCGAGATGGTGGGAGATCTCCTTTACTATTTATTAACTCAATGTATGTAGTAAAACTTTGAAGGAGGAGCAGAAGCCTGTAAATATAAATTTATAATACACAAGAACCATGAATACCATGTATATTATATCTTTGTAATACACAAGAGCCATGCATATCCTGTAAATGATATCCTTATAAACGTGCTTAGTGATGTCATCAGTTATAATGGGAGCTTAGTGATGTTATTTCTGTCATATGACTCACTGAAACTTGTGTATTATAATATATAAAATAGCCCCTGTTGCAAAATATTAGGATATTAGAAGTCACCTCAGAGTTCCATGACCTGTATAAAAACACTTGACCTTCGGCCTGGTGTATTTATATGGTCATGGAACTCCTTGATAAGCTTTAATAGCCTTATATTTTACAAGAGGGGTTACTTTATTCACTAATTAAACCTTAATGGTTTAATCGGTTAAAAGTGATTCTTAGTGATGCCATGTCTCACTGAAACTTGTGTATTATAATAAAAAATGTAAGCCCTGTTGTAAAATAAAAGGATATTAGAAGTCAGAGTTGCTGTGCCTTTGGCTTTATGCCTTTATATGATCATATGACTCCTGGGTGACTTATAATATCCTTGTATTTTACAATGGAGGGTTTATTATTTACTATATAATACACAAGAGCCATAAATATCTTTTAAAATATATCCTTATAAATGCTGCTTAGTGATGTCATCGGTTATAATTGGAGATATAATTTGTGTCGCCCTAAAACTTGTTTATTATCGTAAATAACGTACCCCATGTTGTAAAATATAAGAATATTAGGTGAAAAAAAAATGTAAATAAATGCCTCTCCTGCCTCTACTGTCCAATTAGAACAGCGCCAGCAGGATTTTGCACTTCTGCAAATAAAGCATGCAGTCCTACAGGTGGCGTACAAAGTGGGGACCACAAGGAATCTGGCAAGTGTGTGTGTGGGGGGTAAATGGTAGATGATATGCCCAGTAAAAAGGGCCTGGGGAGAACATTGATTTTACAATAGGGGGTATATTATTAATTATATAAATTGGAAAAGATTTACTTATCTATAAATAAGAACGAAAACATATGGTAAGCAGGTATCATGCAATATCAATACCGGTCATAAAAATGTCATGTGTTGTGAAAAATTAACTGAGCTAATTTAAGTATTACTGAAGTCCTATTTATTTGCCACAAAACAACAAATATAAAAATAATCAGTGCGCATCTTTGGCATGTTGTATCACCCATTATGGTGCCCTGGGAGTTTTTAGACAAAAATGTAGTCATAAAAATGCTAAAAATAAAGTTGCTTTGACCCTGTTAAAATACACTATATTCAGCAATCAACACTTAGATATGATACATCCTGTAAAGATGTTCCATAGAAATATGATATCCACGTATACCTCCTAAATTTTTTTATGGAAAATTTTCAGTCATGCTTTCCCCCTTCTTGTTACACTAGGCCACTTCCTAAATTGCTTACAGTAGTTCATATTAGGCTACAGACTAAAAAAAAAAGGCCATTTCTGAAATCACTAGTTCTAACGGAAGGTTACCAATATTTATTCTGCTTATGCATTTTTGGGAGGTATTTTATTCAAAGTCTTACATGATGCCAGCTCTATATATGGGGTCAGCAGGAGAGACAGCCTTTGCAATGCTGTTGCTTGTTATCAGAGGGAGCTTTAAAGCAAATGGCTGTACCACAAGATATCATGGTGCTGACAACATTTGTCCAATTGCATGTTCATTGCTGCCCTACCCCAGTAATCAGTAAGTATCACTAAATAAATGCTGCCTGCAGCAGTGAATAGTAAAAGAAATTAGTAGATAAAAAAATATTGCTGCAGAGGCTTCAATGTATTGGAACTTTCCTTTCAACAATACTTTAAGTATGTGACATTAGAACATTATATGTGTATTTTTATTAATTTTTTTTATTACATTTTCAACACAAACACACACAAAAAAGCACAGGAAAAAAAGAAACATTTACAATATTTTTCCATATATAACAAACCACATCTAATAAAATGAAAAAAAATCACGCATCCCCATGGCAATGATATTATATTATACAGCTATCGTCCACTGAAGAGGTAGTCCTAATCTTTCTAGTTTCATGTTTACAATAGATCTCCTCAAACATGCAATGCTGAACGAAGTAGTGTATCATTTTCGTATATTAACCATGGGAGCCAGATTTTATCATATGTTTCCATATCATTTAGCAAGATATGGCCAAGCTTTTCATTAGCTGCTATCTGGATTATTCTAGTTTTAAGAAATCATTTTACTTTTGAGTGTGGAATTGAATTACATGTAGTTCAAAACAAAGAGAACTTTTGTAGCTTAAAATGAGATTCTCCTACCTGTCAACGATGAGCTCCAGTAACACCACGTGTGACAGCTGAGTATACTCCGAGTCACCCTCCACATAGTCATAGCGCTCCATAAGATCTACCAGATCCAGATCACAGGACATTTTATCTGGGAATTTCCATGAGGGATATCGCACAGCACCAACCCTTGAGAACACATCAATTAGAGTACCCTGCAAGTCTGTAATGTCCTTTCTCAGACTCTCCATACAGGTGCGGTCTCCCAACAGATTTGTCATTTTTAAACACGCAAAGCAAGTGAGCAAATGTCTAAATAAAATTCATATATAAATAAATATTCACATTAATATACATACACAAAGTAAAAAAAGAGATGCCAACACTACAATAATAACAACCTAAGTGAAAGATAGTTAAACTATCAATGACCTATGAGTGTGCCATAGGTCTAAATGTTCTGCAACAAGTTAACTGCATCTCATAAATCAAAACTACACACATAACTGCTTGCAAAAGCAAAACTACAAATTACTTGTTATGTCACTGGGGGTGGCAAAATGTTGGTTGCTAGAACTAATTTAACAATACATTTTTTTTCCTGGCAGCTGCAGCCTGAGGAAAAAAATCTAGTGATTGTATTCACAGGTGGGTATTTAAACATTTCGGCTCATCCCATTGAATAGGGGTTGCCTTATCCTTTAAACCAGGGGGTAATCTTTTCATACATGTAAATTGGACAATTGTCATAATTCTTATAGGCCCCACGGTCATTTTTTAAGACAAAAATTATTTTCACATTATTGCAACTATGTAGTTAGAACCCTGTATGACCAAAAATGTGAGTTTTTGCATGCATTTAAATATAATTTATTTTCTCCAGGTAAAATGGATGTTTTTGCTTCCAAACATCTAGTTTTATTTTATTTTTTTGTAAACATGCTACTGTGTATCCGTGGGTGCAGTGATTTCAGTTCCAATAGGGCAGTAGACACAAGGTTGCACCTGGCAGTTATAAATCGTCCTTGATGTCATACTTATCTTATTGATAGAATAGAAAATTGAGAAAAAAAGCGATAAGGCTGGTATTTTTTTCTATAAAACGTGGTAACCCTAGACTGAAGAGCTCACATTTGCATAGCAGAATACAATGTCATTCATGGTTTCCATTCGCCTATAGGTTGGCGCAATACAATAGGACTGAACCCTAGAAGTCACATGACAGCACAAGAGCTGACAATCTACAGATTAAAACATTGTTCCCTGATCGTTTTAATATAAAATGCATCACATTACGGTGAAAAAGACTGACGTTATTTATTTGAGAGGGCGCATACACATTACAGCTGCTAATACAACACCTACCTAACTTTAGGGGCAGCGTATGTTAGCTGCAGGGCGCTCTGTCGTTCAAATGCCTTGGAACTCCTCGCTTGGCATTAATATTCTATCTATCGCCCCTGTTTAAACTTCGTGGTACCGATGCTATAAAGATAAATGGATGCGCCGGAAAAACTCTTTCTGGGCTTCCATACTCTATTTCAGATACACATCCCAACAATCTCATAGCCAAGCCAACTCCATGGCAACCACGCACAGTGCGTCAATGCGCCAAATCAACGTGGTTCCACACGGCAATGCGCTGGTTACATCCTGGAATATACCATTCAAAGACAGGGGAGGAACTTGACTCGCTTACACGCTATGGCAATAGACTAAAGAAAAAAAATATGTGAAGTTACATTCTGTAGTTGTTTGTATTGACAGAGATACAGGCTACGCATGCCGAGTTATTGCAGGTGGACCATTGCAAATAATATCATTTAGTTGGTATTGTCCACCAGCAGCCTACGTTGATTCTGCGCAGCCGCCATTTTGCTTGACGGCCTAAGTTAGCGCTGCTGTCCTTGTTTGAGGGATAGGAGTGAGCACCATGCCGGCCGGACCAGTGCAGATAATGGCGCCACAGACACCAGACGGAGACCAGGTACGGGACTGTGTGTCGTGGTAGAGGAAGATGATTCAGGGGAGCGCGAAAGAGAGTAGGCCTTTGGAAATCCGAGTAATGCTTATGTCTAGTAAATAAAACAGGTCCAACGTGAGCATTTACAGTAGTG
The DNA here is from genome assembly GCF_017654675.1 of Xenopus laevis. Taxonomy (NCBI): domain Eukaryota; kingdom Metazoa; phylum Chordata; class Amphibia; order Anura; family Pipidae; genus Xenopus; species Xenopus laevis. The sequence goes on from NC_054371.1 coordinate 156,331,467, forward strand.
GAAATAGAATTACAGGGCAAAGTTTCGTAGGATATTGTCTGTGCACGTGATATTTCAGCGTGGGGGAAGTTTTAAAAGGTGCACATCACAGTGCAAGCGGAGTTTTATTTCTTTCTGTTTTCTGGGTCTGATTCTTGAAACCAGGGGTGTCCAACCTGCAGCCCGAGGGCCGCATGCTGCCCAGGATGGGTATGAATGCGGCCCAGCTTGAAATGCTCAGTTCCCGATGAAACGTCATAATAATAAGTCTATTTAATATGCAATTGTCCCATATTCCAGTGTATAGCTCCATCTGGTTATCCAACTGATATTGTAGTTCTTTTCTGTGTATTTTCTTTACTATTACAAATCAAAAAAGTGTTTGTGTAATTCATGTGTGGCCCTAGACAATTTTTCTTTTTCCAATGTGGCCCAGGGAAGCCAAAAGGTTGGACACCCCTGCTTTAAACAATGTATCCAAGGTCCTTATCTAACGCTGGCTTCTACATCACTTCAAGCGTTCGAACCAGAAATGCAGAGAAAGTTAACAGCCAGTCTGATAACATTTGCCTTTACGAATAATAGCGGAAGTGAAGAAAAAAAACCAAACAGTCTGTATGGGGTACTAACATGGATTCTAATGTGCAAGTCTTTTGGAGGGGAAATTCTGCAGCTTGTTTGTAAGGACTTTTCTGCACTGCTTATTCATCACCCACTTGGTGTGATACTGGTCTTAAAATATGGCTATTTTACATTAAACAGCATATTTTTGGTATTTAGGGTTCTGCGTAATGAGTCAGCATCTTATTGGCCCATGTGTGCGCCCATCTGACGGGCTTCCCCAATCAATATCTGGATGAAAATCGGGCAGGTTAAAAAATCCAGTCGGATCGTGACCACATCTGTGCGTTTATGCGGTACCGCGATCTGACTGCCAGTATTGGATCAGTCCAATATCGCACTAGGGCCCAACGATCGCCAACCTCAATGTGGGCGATATCGGGGTAATCCGAACATTCTGCGTATCTGCCTCACTTTTTTTTCCAGTTAAGTTGTTTTCAGATTGATCACCATAAATAAAGACTTTTTTTCAATTACCTTCCATCTTTTATTTTTTTATCCTTTTTCCAAAATCTAAGTTTAATCTTCCTGTCTCTGGTGTTTGTTTGGCAGCTCAGTCTCAGTAATTCAGGCGCAGACTCTAAACTGTTAAAATTTTGCAACATTTATTTGATGCATTTCACAGTACCATCTGTGGAATATCCGTAATCATTGTATCAATTCTAACCGTTGCCTTTAATGCTATCCAGGGATTCTGCTCAGCAGGGAAAAAGATAAGAAATGTATCAACGAAATGTAAAATTTTACAGAGTCAGCGACCCCTTCTAGGGCTGCTTTAGAAGGTGAAACAGAAAACTATCTGAAACCAACCGAACTGAAAAAGGTGTTGGAATGTAAAGGGGTTGTTCACCTTAAAACAACTAGTTGTTTTCAGATAGATCATCAGAAATAACAACTTTTTCTGATTACTTTCTGTTTTCTATGTGCCACCGTTTTTCGAATATTGAAGTGTAAAGTGTCATTTTTCACCTCCTAAAGCAGTTCTGGGAAGGGGAGGTCACCAACCCTGTAAACTGTTCTAAATTGTTACATTTACTTGATACATTTCTTATCTTTGTCCCTACTGAGCAGAATCCCTGAGTTTCATTACAGGCAGCTGTTCGAATTCATACAATAGTTGTTAATACTCCAGAGATACTGCTGAGAAATGTATCAACTAAATGTTGCAAAATTGTTACAGTTCAGAATCTGCAACTGACTTACTGAGCTGCCAGAGACAAGAACATTTGACTTTAAACTTCGATTTTTGAAAAAAAAAATAATGGAAAGTAATTACTTGGGGACAATCTGAAAACAACTGAACTGAAAGAAGTGTTTGGAAGGTGAATATCCCCTTAGGGCTGCCGATTTTGGTATGTCTCTAGGTGACTGTTTGGCTAGACCATCCTGCTGTACAAAAATTAAAAAGTCTATCCAGATAAAAGGATAGGCCAGTTGGTCTATCATTTCCTGCATTTTTAATTAGTCTTTCTATTCTGCCTACTTCCAGCCAGGGACTAAAATTGCTACCTGGTTATTGGGGTTACTAACCATCAGCGTACAATTGTTCAGAGATTAGTTTAATTCATGTTATTGTTACTTTAAGTGGCTTATCTATCTTTTCAGGCCCTCTCAACATAAAAATAGTAAATGAAGACTAAAGGTGGCCATACACGGATAGATCCGCTCGTTTGGCGATGTCGCCAAACGAGCGGATCTCCCTCCGATATGCCCACCTTGAGGTGGGCAATATCGGGCTGATCCGATCGTGGGCCCTAGGGCCCAACGATCGGATCCTAGCGTTCGCCAAACGGGCGGTCGGATCGCGGGACCGCATCAACGAACAGATGCGGCCGCGATCCGACGGGATTTTTAACCCCATCCGATCGAGATCTGGCCGACTTTCGGCCAGATCTCGATCGGGGAAGCCCGTCGGGGGCCCCCATACACGGGCCAATAAGCTGCCGACTTGGTCTGTCGGCAGCTTTTATCGGCCCGTGTATGGCCACCTTTACTGCTTATTTCTTAGCATCTTGCATCATGCTGAAAGTTCATTTTAAGATGAGCTACCGCTTAAGGGATGTATCTAATACAAGTAATTCAAAAATAAACAAAATAATCCCTTAAAGGCTGGTTGCACACAGTACTTACCAGTCCCTAGTTCATGTTCTGGCTTTTAGGTGCACTATATCCCCTTTTTTCCAACATTCGTTAGTATTGCACTAAACAGACAACTGAAATTAGTTTCATTCTACTTGTTCTTCCAAGAATCAAGGCAAATAGTAGTGCCCTGTGTAAGCTCATTGGCTTACATGTTGCATGCAGGGGGAAATATGTGTTTATTTATGCAGAGGACTATTCTGTGGACTGGTGATTTGTTTGAATGTGCTCATATGAGTTATAAATAAAAACATACTTTACATACTTATGCCTTAATAAAAAGAAAATAGGAAAAAAGTAGCACAAGCCCTATGGGGCTGGAAATTAAAAGGGGGCATACTGACCCTCTAAAAATGTCACAACTTTCTCAGTCTCTGAGGTGTCTTCCTCCAGCTAATGGTGGTGAAAAATGTGAAATTATTTTATTTTTATAATTATTTTTTACATGAATGTAGATATAAATGATATTGGATGGACCAGAATATGTAAAGGGCTCAGACAGTGGCTGTTGCATATTATCATATCATTGCAGTTAAATTATATATAGTACATGTAGTGGAGCAAATATTTGCCATTATTCATATATGTGTGTGATGACCCAACATACATTTTTCTTATGGACATACATTTGTTACCTTGTTTATATATTTTATATATTTTTTTGCAGCAAATGGAGGAGGAGAAGAAAGAAGATTTGGTACAGTCGAAGCCCGTTGTTGGCATTATCTATCCTCCCCCAGAAGTCCGAAACATAGTGGACAAAACAGCAAGCTTTGTTGCAAGGTACCTCCAAAAATATATGCTTGTAGTTCTCAAATAAATGTATTTACATTTGTGGGTATGTGCTAATTTAGTGGACAAGGAAGCTTTAAAGGCACATGAAGTTGCCAGTTTGTTAGGGATCCCCCAGTGAGCAAACTCACAATTTCTTTACTTTGGGTTTGTGTGTAATAACAAACCCCAGTCCCCCAACACCTTTGCCTACATTAAGTGACACAGGCCATGCCTTCCTGAAATAATTTCCTCATCTAGTCTTAAGCATATGTAACATGTTTTTGGACTACTCAGGCCAATGGGGTTAATCACTATCTACTATACTAGAGCAGGGGTTACACTGGACTCTAACACTTAAGGCAGGGCCCTCGCAAAGTGGAAGAAATGAAGGTGTGGTATAGTGCAACTACAACTCCCACAGGCTACTGTGCTTTAACAAATAAAGAAATGGGTGCCAGGAGGCAGTCAAACAGAACAAATAGTTTATTTGTCAAAGACAAATGATGCACAGGCTTACTTACATCAGTAAAGAGGCATTTGCAGAATATATATAGGCACACAGCTCCGACAGTATAAGTATATGCAGGTGCATTCCCTGAGGCTGTAGCCAAGGCAGTACAACTTCCTATAGGCAGAAATTCCTCACCCAGTGGAGTGGTCAGGGAGGAGAACCTGAAGCCTGACACCCTATCCTCTGTGTCCCTTTACTGCCTGGGAAGCTACTCCCTGCTACACCTCCTTGATGGAGCACAAAGCTGCTCTTTCGAACTTCCCTCACTGTCTTACTCTCCTAGAGAGTCTATGACAAATATATTTCTACCACTCACTAGCCTCATTCACAGGGTCCCTGATTTAAACACTAGAGGTTCAGGTCCCTCTAGGACACACAGCTTTGGGCCTTGGTGCACCCAGGCTCATTGGAAACATCCAGCTGTTTCAGCAACCAGAAGCCCAAGAGGAAGATCCACCTCTTCTCATTTACTATACCAAAGTGTGTCCGGATGTGGTCACAACACCTCTTGGCCAATAGCACAACTATCTACATGGGTATTTTCCCATCAATTAGGGAGATCAGGAAGTGTAGGGAATTAAAGGCATAGGGGCAGATTATCCTTATGGGTCCCTACACATATGTTTAGTTACTTGAAATAATCTGTTACCCAGTTATATAGTTACCACCATCATGCCCGTGTCTTCAGAGAGTTTAAAGTGTACAGGTTTTGGGTGTAGGTTCAGGTTTCTCTTGTCTTAAGATGCTTGTTCTCTGTTTCTTTGGTCCTGAAATTGAGGATTAAGGGAGGTAGAAAGGAAATGAAGCCCTGAACAGGTGGAGGAGTTAGGTTTAGTCTTCTAGTGTCCATTCTCCAGCTGCAGGATATTTATTCGTCACGGTCCTTCAATATAGGGAAGCAAAAAGAATTTGAAGGGAAGCAATATTTTAAATCAGGAATTGAAAAATGTCAAAATGGAACAATTATAACTTTTTTAAAAGTGTCATGCTAATTGGCAAGAGTGCTATTGTCACGTCATCTTATTGATTGGTTCAGTATTTACCTACTGTTATTCAGATGGTTTGTTTAAGAATAGATAACAAAGATTTTGCGAATATTCTAATATTGATGATCATGATACTTGAGGATCAGTAGTTTTTGGGCAGCATTCCCTTTAAGGTACGTGGTCATGTACACAATCCAATTTTTATTTTGTTTTAACCAGAATTGCTTTACACAATTTTGAAGACGTGCACCCAACAAATTGGTGCGCACAAATACTTATGTGTGTTAAAACATATTTATTTCTTATTCTAAGCTACCCACCTCTCCTCACCCACAGAAAGATCATTTTTGCATGATTGTACATCACTGACCAGAAGAAGCTTAAGACAATATTGTAATTTGGGAACTGGCATGATATCTGTTAGGCTTCTGTAATACTTGTCTGCCAGTAGTAGCATTTCTCGTTGTAATAAATGTTTTTGGCATGTGGCATAGTTTTTTGCTTATAAAGATAATGAATAAACATAGCAATATACAGCTGCATCTTATTCAGCAACGTTGTGCATGTACCAAAATGTACCTCATTCTTTCTCTAAATGGAATAGGGTAGATTCATGTAATTTTGAGGGGAAAGCAAACGTCCATTTTCATTTTTATAGGAGGTAAAGCTTTATGGGTAAAAAAAAAACTTCGGCTGTTGTAAGTTGTAAAAAGCAGAGTCCTCTTTATCTGTAATAAGTCATTATTTGTATGTGATCTGCATATCTTATGTAGTGAAAGTTCTGTTATACAGTGCTGCAGAATATCCGGGAGCTTTTTAAATACTTGTTAATAATAAGAATATATATTTCTCTTCAGGAATGGCCCTGAATTTGAAGCTAGGATCCGCCAGAATGAAATAAACAACCCAAAATTTAATTTTCTAAACCCCAACGACCCATACCATGCCTATTACCGACACAAAGTCAATGAGTTTAAGGAAGGAAAAGCCCAGGAACCATCTGCTGCTATCCCCAAAGTCATGCAACAACAGCAATCTGTACAGCAGCTTCCACAGAAGGTAAGTTGCAGCCACTGTTTAATTAGGTACCATTTTCAAATGCAGTGATTTGTGACAAATTAAAGCTTGCTGTCAAGGCAACTGTAATTAATCTGGTGCTATTACTAAGGTAGTAAGATAGTTGTTAATTATAAATCCATAATGCACAATTGAAATCACTGAATAAGTTTAAAAGCATTATTTCTTCCAAATTCTGCCAGCATTATTTAAAAAAAAAAAACAACCCCATAAAAATTAAAGACCATTCCTATTGAAGAGGGGCACGTATCTTAGATACTAGCGTTTGCTATGAAATTAATTAAAAATGAAGGTCCCAGTTAGGAAGCTTTCCACAGGCAAGGGACTAGATTACCAGCACAGGTTTAATCTAGGTGGGATTAAAATTCACAATTCCGATGTAGCAAGCCAAATTTGTCTCAATTCCACTAAATGATTGACCAATGTTTAAGTATCAGATGTACAGCAAATAGGAGAGTCTACTAAAAAATGATGGAAAAAGGCCATAGTAGGCACATCTGATGTTCCGGCCCACCTCAACAAGTTGTTAAATGCCAATCACTTCTGCGTGATATGTTAGTTAATTAGCAGGGTGGAGCCTGTAACTAGTGTCTGGAATCTCTGGATGTATTTTCCCTGATGTTTTGTGAACTGAAATCCATTGCGAATATAATCTGATAGTTCCTAAATCAGCTGCTATGTGACCACTCACTACACCTTACAAGCTTCTACAAAATGTGTTTGCTACAAAGCAATGGTCACTGCCAAATGTGATTAACTATTATTTTACCAGGGACTGATTACTGTGCTATAACCATATCTAATTAAATCGTTCCTGTGTATTTATTTTTCATCTTCTTCTGTCTCCACTAGCTTCAGGCCCAGGTTGTCCAAGAGACAATAATACCAAAAGAACCACCTCCAGAGTATGAGTTTGTGGCTGATCCACCTTCAATCTCTGCATTTGACCTGGACGTGGTAAAGCTTACTGCACAATTTGTTGCTCGAAATGGTCGCCAGTTTCTTACACAGTTGATGCAAAAAGAGCAGAGAAATTACCAATTTGACTTCCTGCGTCCCCAGCACAGTCTATTCAACTACTTTACCAAGCTTGTGGAGCAATACACTAAGGTAACAATCTTCATAAGTGTGAAAACCTTTAGTGGCTAAAAATGTACTGATCATGCAGTGCTGTTATAATCACTTTCCATTTTGTATATAATTAGTTGCTGGATATTTTTTGAGGAACTAAAATGCAGCAGGTGTAAACTATATTTAAGCTGCTCTGGCAATATTGTAATTTATAGACTCTAAATACAGATGGCTCTCCTGTTCTTGTGCACCGTGTCCCTGATAGCCTCTGGTGATCTTTTTTTCTCAGATCTTGATCCCACCAAAAGGATTAATTACAAAGTTAAAGAAAGAAGCTGAATACCCGACAGATGTATTGGATCAGGTAATGTAATGATCATCAATCTTTAATATATTCTACCTGCAATTCTTTAAAAAAAAGAAAAAATTGATTACCTACAGTCTTTAGAACGTTTATTTAGAGTAGTGTATTTACTACTTTAGTCTTAAAGGCAATTTAGTGTGTGTAAATGCAGATCTCGCAAGGCTACTAAGTTGCCAACTATGTTATAAATATGCACAGTATAAATAACAATCTTGTAGAGTTTCCTCTTTCATTGCTTAGCTATAAAATGAATAGGCAAGATGATTTAAGCTGTTACTAAAATACGTAAACTCAACCAAAATAGACTAGGTTCAGGTGCATAGGCCCCAGACCTTCAGCCTAACAAACGGATTAGCACTGAAACGTCACATAAACAAAATGTGGAATGTAGACAAATGTTTATTTTACAAAAATCTCGTAAAACCAGAAGCTTTGTGCATTTTATGCCAGTAGAAGCCTTAATGAAAGGTTTTGCTTAAGTATACACTCTCTTATGTACATAAACTTTCACCTCTCCAGGAAGGAGCAGTTAGAATCATTAGCACTTTAACTGAGGGTTATTGGAACCAAGAGGCTTCAAATATAGATTTAACCAACAAGTTAGGTGCATGTACTTCATAAAATGTGCTTTGTCGTTCAACTTACTTTCCTTTCAACTGACTGACTCCTACTGCTCCTTAGTGGTGCTTTCTCTGAAAGCAACATAATTTTAAGAATTTGTCTGGCCTTTTTTTTTTTTTTTTTTTTTTTTTTTTTAAATCCTATTGGTGAGTGGGGGCACATAAACCTAGCACTTTTCACAATAAATGACATTGGCTAGTGGTGTAAAGGTTGCTGACATTGGACCTTCTAACAGTGCTTTGAGTAAGAATGCAGTTCACATTCTGGCAACCTGACTGGGGTCTGGGGTTGGTGGGTGTCACAAAAACACTGCTGACTAAATGTATACTGTTTGTTTTTTTTTGTCATTTTTATTGCAAATTAAAGTTTACAATTAGACAGAAACCAAAATAGGGAAATCCGCATTAATAACCATTTGCGAATAAAATATGAATGAAGTCATTCATATAACAATGAAAAGTACAATCTGATGGATATGGGGAGAAAAAATTAGGTGGGGCAGTAGGGCTGCAGGGAGGGGGTGGTCTATTAAATATTAAAGAGATGTATTTTTGTAATAGTCTGACTCTTTAAAGGAAAGCCAACTGAACCATTTTGTGCTATAATTATTATGCTGATCTGTCGATTTGTGTATTTCCTCCACGTTTTTATACCATTCTTGTAGAGTTGGTATTACAGGGTGTTTCCACTTCTGTGGTATCAATATTTTAGCTGCATTCAGTAAGTGGGGTTCAGTTGTGGAGATAAAGCCTGAGAGTGGTTTGTCCATGTGGAACAACAAAACGTAGGCTGGATCATCAGGTACATCAAGATTCAAAAAATGATATATTGCCTTACGGCTTAAGGAGTGTACATGTTTAAAGGAAAACTATACCCCCCAAACAATGTAGGTCTCTATATTGCAACAAACCATTTTCATAATAATATACTTTTCTAGTAGTATGTGCCATTGGGTAATAATAAATAGAAAATTGCCATTTTAAAAAACAAGTGCCGCCCCCTGGGATCATATGATTCACTGTGCACACAAACATAACAAACATACTATATTAACACAGTTGTGTATTTTGCTTCAACACTTCTTCCTGTTACAGTCAGAGTTGTATTTCTGATCCGTGATCTCTGAGGCAGCACACAGACCATCACGAAATGGTGGCTCAAGGCAAGAGATGTAAAAGGGCAATATTTACTTAAATATATAGACCAGTTTGGTAAGATTTAATATGATATATCTGTTACTTAAGTATTCATTTTGGGCATAGTTTTCCTTTAAAATATATGTATCAGGGATCCCTTGTCTGTGCCGCACCTCCAGCATCTATCGTTGGCATGTTTATAAATAAGTTTTAATCTGGAGGGGGTATAGTATGTATACAGTTTTAAGTTTGGTGGAAGGAAAGGGTCTGGGACTGTTTTAAGTGGTTTAGGCTAGGAACCCAGGTTCTAGTGAAAAAATAAAACTAGAGTTCTATTGCATATATTGCAGTGTTCTGGTTCCTACCTTTTGGCAACACTTTGAGGATGGCTCTGTTTCTGCATGTGCAAAGCAACGTCCACAAAATTGCTTGCTTAAATGCCCTGCAGGCCCTGACTACAACCCTGTTGAATGCCTATGGGATATATAGTAACATTAATATGAACTTCAGTGCCCAACCTCTGAATGGAAGCAAAAACCACCAACGTCTAGTGGAAAACCTTCTCACAAGAGTAAAGGCTCTTATAGTAGCAAAGGGAGGACCATGTTGTGCTGGCAGGTGTCCATATATTTTTGGAAATGTATTGTATTTTGTGAAATATGTAGAGAAAAAAACGTTTTTCCAGTTTAGCCCTTGTTAGACCATTATTGCAAAAACCATGTTATCAGCATTGGTCTGTACTATTTATATATACTTTTGCCTTTTCTTCTCGCATGTTTTGTGTGCCACAAATATAAAATAGGTGCGTTATCGTGTGGAGTGGGCAAAATTTCAGGAAAGGGAGAAGAAAAAAGAGGAAGAAGAGAAAGAGAGAGAACGTGTTGCCTATGCACAAATAGACTGGCATGACTTTGTGGTAGTGGAAACTGTAGACTTTCAACCAAACGAGCAAGGTAATGGAACAGTTATATTAGAACATAGATATTTTATCCTGTCTATCATTGCAGAAAATGTGTTCATATTGCAGAATAACTAACTGTATAAAAAAAACTACAGCATTCTCCCCCAGAAAACATATCCTATTCCTAATTCTGCAGAAGCAGGCCAAATGTGTGTTATATAAAATAGATGTATTTTTTCACAGTGAAGATTTTGATCAGAAATGTTAAGTGTTCCGAAGGCACATTATAAATATTCAGATCTTTCAAATCTGAGTGCATATGACATTAATCATAAAAGATCAATTTTTTTAAGCAGTAGTTCTTTACCCTTCTACCTTATAGAAAGTGTTATGAAAATATTTGTCTTTTACAGGTAATTTCCCACCTCCAACCACTCCAGAAGAGCTGGGGGCTAGAATACTTATCCAAGAGCGATATGAGAAGTTTGGTGAGAGTGAGGAGGTAGAGATGGAAGTTGAATCTGATGAGGAGGAGGAAGTGAAGGACAAAAAATCAGAGGAATCATCTTCTCAGATGGACCAAGATACTCAAGTTCAAGATATGGATGAGGTAAGATACTTTATGGCAAATTGTTGCATACAGTGTACTTTGTATTTCTGCTGTCCTGGAGATCTGTCATTCATAGTTGTGGTCTCTGTTTAAGTAGATTTTCTGTAGAATTCTCTATCATTTCTTAAACAGGTGTGATATAAAAAGTATAGGTGGCATGCTTGCTTGCTATACCATAATATTTAATGGGTGAGGTTTCCACTGACTAGCAGTTGGAGTATCAGGTTGTCTAGCCATACAAAACACTTGATCTCTGTCCACTTAAGCTTCAAGAGAAAGTGCTTATCTGATTATTTATTTTACAACATTTTACAAAACATAATGATAAACAGTCATCCATGGCTGGTACTTAAATTTTGTCCATCTCCTAACAGGGTTCTGATGATGAAGAATATACATCAAAGGCTCCTCTTCCTCCAGAGTCTCCTATGCCTCCACCACTGCCTCCTACCCCAGACCAAGTTATTGTCAGAAAGGATTATGATCCCAAGGGTGAGTTTACTGATGTCTGTTTTCTAAATTGTGATTGAGCTTATGTAATTTTACACTACTAATTGCTTTATCCACACAGCTTCCAAGCCTTTGCCCCCTGCTCCTGCGTCTGATGAGTATTTGGTGTCACCCATTACTGGAGAGAAAATACCTGCTAGTAAGATGCAGGAACACATGCGCATTGGATTGCTGGATCCACGCTGGCTGGAGCAAAGAGACCGTGCAATCCGTGAGAAGCAAGGAGATGATGAAGTATATGCTCCAGGTATGTCAAAGCTAAGACTGCAGCATTAAGTGAAATATCTGCTGGTATTGTCAAGGGGATATTAAGTTGATTTTTTTAACTCTTTGTTGATGGCAAGAATTGTATATATACATTTTTAAAATACAATGACCTTGCCAATAAAGCTTATCAGTCTGTTGTGACTCAGGCTTCTGTTGTTCTAATAAGGCTTGTCCAAAACCTTCATGAGTATATTCTCCTTTCCATAATGGAACCCAAATAGTGTAACTATCTGTTTTGAGACTTATTCAAAGATTGCATGTTTAACGTACATGCATGCAGCAAAAAACACAATTTGTCTATCCGAGAAGGGGCTAATTCAGTATTCTTTCTTAATGAAATATGAATTTAGAATAACAGGCATGTATTGTATTGATGTGTCCATGCACACACTGGGGCCAGTGAGATTGTTTTCTGGCTGAAATCAGCCCCCCCCCCCCATGCATCTATATACAAACACCATCCATGCTTAATTACTCCATGCACAGGACAAAACTGATTTATCTGCCAACAGAGAACGTTTATGTGACATTATCCCTTGTAGTTTGTAATTGTCAGTGACCCCCTTTTGAAGGCTGAAAAGAAGCAGAAGAGCACATTATTCAAAAACTATGAAGAAAAAGCAAATGTAAAATTTAACACTTAAAGGGATACTGTCATGGGAAAAAAAAATTTTTTCACAATGAATCAGTTAATAGTGCTGCTCCAGCAGAATTCTGCACTGAAATCCATTTCTCAAAAGAGCAAACAGATTTTTTTATATTCAATTTTGAAATCTGACATGGGGCTAGACATTTTGTCAATTTCCCAGCTGCCCCTGGTCATGCGACTTGTGCCTGGAGAGAAATGCTTTCTGGCAGGCTGCTGTTTTTCCTTCTCAATGTAACTGAATGTGTCTCAGTGAGACATGGGTTTTTACTATTGAGTGTTGTTCTTAGATCTACCAGGCAGCTGTTATCTTGTGTTAGGGAGCTGTTATCTGGTTACCTTCCCATTGTTCTTTTGTTTGGCTGCTGGGGGGGAAAAGGGAGGGGGGTGATATCACTCCAACTTGCAGTACAGCAGTAAAGAGTGATTGAAGTTTATCAGAGCACAAGTCACATGACTTGGGGCAGCTGGGAAATTGACAAAATGTCTAGCCCTAGTCAGATTTCAAAATTGAATATAAAAAAATCTGTTTGCTCTTTTGAGAAATGGATTTCAGTGCATAATTCTGCTGGAGCAGCACTATTAACTGATTCATTTTGAAAAAAAAATTTTTTCCATGACAGTATCCCTTTAAGACCATTTGAAAAGTTGCTTACAATTGGAGATTTTAGAATGTCCTATCAAGCAGATAACATTTAAAGTTTCATTTTGGAGCGAGAGAGAAAATAGGGCAAAGGGCAGGTTATTTGAAAACTCAAACCTGAAAACAAAAAACTAATTGAGGTTCTCAATCTGGCCAGTCTGCATCAATCTATGCCTTCTTCCTAATATGCACATAACAAAGGTATAAATAATTGTACATTGAAAGCGTTAAACTAGTGAAAAGCATGGTACTGAGGCAAAAAAGTAAAACCTATTGATTAGGGACACAATCTTTTGTAGGAGCATACCGCAGGATTCTCAGGTGAACTAGAAAATATTTATTGGGAAGTAATACCAATAAAAATAGTTTTTTTTTGTTTTTAATCTATCAGTGTACCATAAATGCAGATCCTTCTTTCTTCATTTGCAGGGTTGGATATTGAGAGCAGCCTGAAGCAGTTGGCAGAACGCCGTACCGATATTTTCGGTGTGGAAGAAACTGCCATTGGTAAAAAGATTGGTGAGGAGGAAATTCAGAAACCAGAGGAGAAGGTAAATAGTTCTCTGACCAAGGTTCCAAACACTTAGGGGGCCCATTAATGATTGCTCAAGCTTTTGTGCTCAATCATAAAGGAAACCCTGTGTGAGTTTACTAATCGCATGGGGTTTCATACCAAAAAGCTCAGCAATATTCGTTAGAAAGAAAACCTTTGGCACTTAAAAGCTACCAAATTTTTTTCTTTGTAACAAAAGCCCATTTGGCCAATTTTTTTTTCCCCTAGGGATGCACAGAATCCAAGATTAGTTTCGGGTTTTGGCCTTTATTTGCATTTGCATTTTTTCAACAGCATTCTCCCAAATCCAAGCTCCTGGCTGGACCGAATCCTTAAAAATCATGTGACTTTTTTTCGTTGCACAAAAATTCTGTGTCCGTTCCTGGCCCTAATTTGAATAGGCAAATTGGTTCCAATTCTGTTCAGTATTCTGGCCAAACTTTCATAAAGGATTCGGGATTTGGTGTCACAAAACCGTGTGATTAGTAAACTAATGCAGGGTTTCCTTTATGGTAGCCTGAGTACAAAAGCTTAGACAATCAAATATGGGCCACTTGGTATTAAGTTTTTATATTGTTCCTGGCCACTGCTTTGAAGAGCCGCCTTTTTTTTTTTTTTTCTGCTTCTCTTTGTAGGTTACATGGGATGGGCATTCTGGTAGCATGGCACGTACCCAACAGGCAGCACAAGCAAATATCACACTTCAGGAACAAATTGAGGCCATCCACAAAGCCAAGGGCCTGGTACCAGAAGAGGATGGGAAGGACAAGATTGGTCCCAGCAAGCCTAATGAAATGCCACAACCTCCACCTCCATCCTCTGCACACACCATTTCCACTCCTGTACCCCCTGTCAACAGTGCACCAAGGCCTCCACTTGTGTCTCACCACCACCAAATCACTTCCCCAATTTCTAGACCACCCACAGTAAGTCTGCAAGTAGCTAATAGCAGGAGATGCCTTTACAGGTTAAATTTACCAATTCTAAACTGAGGAATATAGTATGTCAAACTTTCACCTGCAAAAATGCCCTATTACCTCTAATGCAACACTTTACACTAACTATGTTCCAAACTGTATTAAATTGATGAATTCTCTGTGCTTAAATAGCCAAAAGCACATGCATAACTCCATGAAATAAATGCAGATGCGCACGCTGATATATTTCTCAAGTTCAACAGGAGTTAAAATCTGTATTCTAAATCAACAAATGAAATAAATATAGCCCAGGAGGTTCCTAGGAGGACTGAAATGTTGGGCTATGTTCCCTGTAAATATTGGTTGTTTTGTGTGTAATTCTGGTAGATGATTTGTTTAAAGGTATTGCATTTTAAACATACATTTGCCGTAGAAACCATCGCCCATAGCATTGTACAGTTGTACACTTTATTAAAGATTTTGGTATTTTGCAAAACAGGTTGATACTGAAAGTTAATGTACATGACCAAGCTATCAATACTATTTTTCAGTTGCATTCTCTTTTGATTCAACTATTTTCCCGAATTGTTAGATCTGGTGTTCTAATCAGTTGCAGGAGCTCAAATGAATGTGTTCTGGGGAAATGTGACGAGACAATACTGTTTTAACACAGAAATCCAAGGTTTCTTTCTTCCTGTGTCTGCCTTAAATCACTAAGCCACTCCTTCTCCATGAAGTACAGAACTTGCATATTGACAAAAAAATTGTAAAGCGTGTGTTAACTATTGATCTATTTTTGTCCACTTAGATGCCACCTCCAATTCGCACCACAATGATGTCTGCTATGCCGGTCATGCAGAGGCCTCCAATGGCCTCAGTGGTCCGTCTGCCACCAGGTTCTATGTTAGCTGCCCCAATGCCACCCATTCTGCACACACCAAGAATCAATGTTATGCCTATGCCACCCAATCCTCCAATGATGGCACAACGTTCTCCCCACATGATTGTACCTGCTGGTAAGTATATAATAGTAGCTACACAGAAAGCAAAATTCTAAAAAAAACAAAAACATGCCACTAAAGAAATAATACATTGTATATGGTGCATCGGCAGATGACTGTCTAACCTTCCGGATCCCAAAATTGATTGATATCTGTAGTAAATAGATTTCAGTTGAGCTCAGTGGGGCACCATAGACATCATTGTACAATTATTGATTTGTGTATGGTCAGCTTGAGGTTCACTTGAACACAATAGACTGGCTACAGTTTTGTTTAGACAATGGATAAATGCACACTGGAATTGTTAGCAAATACATTGCTGGACCAGTACTTTTGCTTCAAAGAAAACTGGGTCTGCGAGTGAGTAAATTAAACAACCCAATTTAAGTAAACTTCATCTTTATCTATTTCTAGCATTTGTGCCTGCGCCGCCTGTTGCTCCTGTGCCTGCCCCTGCTCCAATGCCCCCGGCTCACCCACCTCCACCACTGGAGGATGAGCCAGCTGCCAAAAAAATGAAGAGTGAGGACAACCTTATTCCAGAGGAGGAGTTTCTACGCAGAAACAAGGTATGTGTGCGTTATTATACTGGGGTAACGTGTGGGGGGGGGAAGCTGAATATAAACTGCATATTAAACTTGTGTTTAACTTTACAGGGTCCTGTTACTGTCAAGGTTCAAGTCCCCAACATGCAGGACAAAACAGAATGGAAGCTGGGAGGACAAGTGTTGTCTTTCACACTGCCACTTTCCGATCAGGTAAAACTGAAATTTAAACTGGATTTAACTTCATAAAAACTGACTTTGACGTGGCTTTATACCTACACATTTTTCTTCTTCTCAGGTGTCTGTCATAAAGGTTAAGATTCATGAGGCCACAGGCATGCCAGCTGGCAAACAGAAGCTTCAGTATGACGTAAGTTAGCAATATAAAGAATTGGTGAGGTGTTGTTGTAATCCTGGCATCTGGTAGTAACACTTTCTTCTTTTTTTTTTTACCAGGGAATATTTATTAAAGATTCCAACTCTTTAGCTTACTACAATATGACAAATGGATCCACCATTCACTTGGCCCTGAAAGAAAGAGGAGGGCGGAAGAAGTGAAACCACAGCATACCATAATGCAGAACCCGTGCATATACAAAGCTTTTATGCAAATAACATTTACAGTTCCATCTGCCAATAGCACAAATTGGTTAGTGGTCTGTTTTCAGTGTCTGTATAATTGTAGATCAGGTTGGGACACTGTTTTTGAATCACATACTTGATGATAGATTTTTTTTTTAAGAATTTCCTTAAATGGAATTCTGTTCTTGTATTTTATTTGGCTGTTGAAAGTTAAAAAAAAAAAACTGGGGAAACTGGGCACACAATTTAATCTGCATTTGTAGCATGATAATGCTCTCAGCTTGCAAAATAAAGTATCTTTAAAAATACATTTTGCCTTGTCTAATACCTAAATAGTTGGTCATAATGGAACTAATTAGAACTGTTGATTAAAGGGACATTGTTGCATCCATGTGCAGCATGAGTGTAGGGCGTGTAAGTGTGAAAGCAAAATAATTCTGTCGCTTAGGCTGGTGCCATTTTCTGCTAGCAAGAGCATCAGCCTGGGGTAAATGATTATAATTAACATTTCAGCTCTTCTCCTTTAACGGAAACAAATTGCTCAAAGTGCTATTTTAAGAAATTCTGAAATCATTAATAATATTTTCAACTTTTCAAGACCTTCCCATAAAGGGGGTTCTGTAAAGGGCAGTTGTTGGGGAAATATTAATATATCTTCCTTTATTCAAACCCTAGAGTTTAAGGGGTTGTTCACCTTCCATCACCCTTTTTTCAGTTCCATTGTTTTCAGATAGTTCACCAGAAATAGACTTTCTTTCTATTATCTATTTGTGACTATATTTCTAATATTGAGCCTTTCATTTTTCACCTTGTGTCATTCTAAAGTAGTTCTGGGAGTTGGGTCACCAACTCTTTTTAAACTGTTCTAAATGATACATTAGTTGATATATTTCTTCATCTTTGGCCCTGCTGAGCCAAATCCCTGAGTTACATTAAAGGCAACTGATACAACGGATACAATAATTGCCACTAATATAGCAAACTGTAACAGTTTAGCATCTGCTCATGGATTACCGAGCTGCCAGACTGAAACACCAGAGACTTCTGCTCCCAGCTCTGAAAGAACTTCAAAACAATATTAAGCTAATTATAAAATGATGGAGAAGTCTGTGTTCTGTTCAACAGAGGGATTGCTCTGGAACACTCTGGGAGATCCCCACCAGGCATCAGCTCCCATAGGGAGTGCTTTTCCTGTTTGTAAGAATAGCAAGTGTAGTCAGGTAGGGATGGGTCATGTGACCCCTGCAGTTTTTCTTGAGAGCACCTTGGCAGTCTGTCTACTATGCCACAGATCTAAGAGTGAGTAGTGTATATTTAATTCAATAGGCAGAAGTGCTGTATATTTTTATAATACAATACAGATTTCTGGATAGTAGATCCCACACCTGTATATAAATAATGCTACGCTAAAGGTGGCCATACACAGTCATTTTGTACTATCAGTTGACCGATTACAGGATAATGGCAAAGTTATATAGCTGGTGGTGTATGAACAATTCATAAGCATGAAGAGTCGAAACAGACTGAAACATAGGTAGTACTTTTCTCTGCAATCACCCTTTATTGGTGATTTAACACCAATAAAGGGTGATTGCAGAGAAAAGTACTGCCGATGTTCCAGTCTGTTTCGACTCTTCATGCTTATGAATACTAATACACGGTGGATGGTGTGTATGTGAAACAGAGGGAAAAGGAATCTATACAAGGTGTATGAACAATTGTCAATGTGCCAATTGCTCTGATGTTATTGTCCTGAAAATTGATTTGGACGATTTAAACATTTCGGTTGATCAACAATAAAATCTGCTAGTCCGTGTGAATTACAGATACTGAACGACAGGCCCTGTCCTATTCATATTCCAGTCTACTAACCTCCCAACTGTCCTGTTTTCTGTGGGACCGTCATCATTTTTATAGCTCAGCCCTCAGTCCCTTGTCTCTTCCTGAAATGTCCCAACTTTCTATTTGATCTCTTGCACGGACACCAGAAAAAGATACAAAGTTTCTGAAACTTAATTAAAATGAAAGTTCTTTTTTGGCAGAGTACAGAACACTCAGCAGCTGCACTTGGATACTTTTGTAACAATTTAAGATGAACAAAGATACAATTGTAAGCAGGTTTTATGGGAGAACTGAGACTAGCATCTTAAAGGGGTTGTTTGCCTTCAAACACCTACTTGTTTTCAGATAATTCACCAGAAATAACGACTTTTTCCAATTACTTTATATTTTCTTTGTGTGCCGCTTTTTCTTATATTGAAGTGTAAAGTCTAATTTTTCACCTTCTGAAGCAGCTCTGGGTCTCCAACCCTGTAAACTGTTCTAAATGGATACATTTAGTTGATACATTTCTCTGCTGAGCAGAGTCTTTGGGTTTCATTACAGGCAGCTGTTAGAATTGATATAATAGTTGCTAATACTAATCCCAGAAATGCTGCTGAGCAACTGCATGTTGCAAAATTGTAACAGTTCAGAGTCTGCACCTGAATTACTGAGCTGCCAGACTGAAACACCAGAGACGGGAACATTACATTTTTAAACTTAGATTTTGAAAAAACTGTAAAATATGGAAAGTAATTGAATTGAAAAATCTATTTCTGGTGTACAGTCTGAAAACAATTGAACTAAAAAAAAGTGTTCAGAAAAGCCCCTTTAAATAGCAATTCACTTTCATTAGCAAAACTGGTATAACACATAAAACATTGCACTAAAACAACCAAAAATGTGTTCAAACTCTCTTAACCTGCCAAATTATGTAAAATGGACATGGCAATTAGTGGTGCGGCTGCACGTGGCACAACTTTGTGTCCCTCTTTTCATTGGTCTGATATTTAAATGAGTGTATGATCGCTAGGGGATTCAAACCCTAGAAACCAGACTGCTGAAACTGCAAAGTGGAGAGCTGCCGATTAAAATGCTAAATAAATTATAAACCACAAATAATAGAAAAAAAATCATCTGCAAATATTCTCAGATTATCACTCTCTACATAATACTGAACGCCAATAGCAAAACAACCAAAGCTGGAAGTCCTAAATAACATATTGGAGACAGTAAACCCTATCAGGAATGCCTTACTAATACCCAATAGTACTTTGACAGCAAGAACATTCACTAGAATTTACGCAGCCGCACTGGTAGGAGAGGACGTGGGCGTGGTTACCACAGGATTTACGCGATTGAGCAGTTGTCGTATGGAAGTATCTGTTGATGGGAGAGATTCCATGGAGATTAACAGTGGATTGGCTAGCCGTAAGGGGTGGGACATGTACTGATTGGCTACAGGTGGCCATGGGGCTGGGTATTTGCAGGTTGCAAGCGAATGCCCTGATCGCAACGCTTTTCTGAATTTTGATTGGCCTTTGAAAGGGATGTTGGCTGGATTGGTTTTACACTAGAGGATGACTTTTCTGATTGGCTGCATGTAGTCCGTAAGGTTGGGTTTGTCAGAGAGACCCGGGAGGTGCTGGCTGCTATTGCTGCTGCTGTGGGTAGAAGCGAGTGTAAGGCGCGGCGGGGGGTGCGGGAAGAGTCGATGGCTCCGCGGTGCTGAAGCTGTGGAGCCGACATGGCGCGGAGCCCCGGGGAGGGCAACGTGTCCCCATCCGCCAGTTTACGAGGTACCAGAGAGACGCTGAATGACTCCGAGTTAGAGTCTGTGGGCTCAGACTCCGAGATCAACGGGTATGTGGCGGAGAGGAGGACCGACCGGTACGGCTTTCTTGTCAATCCTGAGTCCCAGGGAGAAAAGTGAGTATGAAGAGTTCCCGGGCTCGTAGCGTCGCTAACTGCATCTGCCCATCAGTATGTCACTCACTGGCGGAATGTGCACGAGCAGCTCCACTGGCATTTGTCTAATAATCACTCTTTCCCTGGGATTGGAGCGAAGGATTACACGGCTCTTACAGTGGGATTATAGGGAAAGTGTCAGTATAAAGGGGAATGTGAATCATTGGGAGAAGTGTCAGTGGGAAGGCCGTGCTTAGTTCTGTAGGACTGACTGTGTTGTTGCTGCTGGAGCTCACAGGTGCTGATGTGTCAATGCCCGTGTGGCTCATGTGCTGCGGGGGGAGCGTTCCTGGGACCTGTCTAACCGCGCTCATTGCAACTCCAGTGGCACAGTTCTTGTGTGTGTCCCTGTCACGTGTCCGCGTGTGTGTGTGTGTGTGTGTCACCCTGAGTCAGTGCTACCCTGTGTTAAGGGGCAGCAGTAGTCAGAATCCATATGTGTGAGTAGTAGTAGTGCCACTGTGGAATCCCATAGCAGTAATATTTGGGTACATACTTCTTTAGGGATGAAGGTGTCAATGGACGTACTGACGTGCCAGTACAGTAAACTAAAACGTATGCGAGATCGATACTTCACTACGTGCCAGTACATGTCTATTACTAACACCTTCAGCACACAGGCAGCAGTACAGACCAAGTGGCAGATCATTTCACTAATGTGTCCAAATATTACCGCTACTGCTACGTGATTCCTTGTTTAAATGAGTTAAATTATGTTAATGGTTCAAAGAATGTCAGGCTGAATGGTCGGCCCCCACACATTTTCACCTCATCAAATCTGGCCCTCATTGCAAAAAGTTTGGACACCCCTGCTTTAGAGTGTGGTTGAAATCCTAAACAGAGATGGAGAGAACATAGAATAGTCCTTGCAGATAGTGACTTGCCCAGAGCGAACCACTGAGGCACAGTGCTACCCACTTTGCAAAAGGCCACTCACTGTGGCAGGGCCGGAACTAGGGGTTGGCAGAGTAGGCACGTGCCTGCTCTGTCGCCTACCCCGTGTCTGGTCCCGTCTCTCCCAGACTGGCTAGTGTAACTTTAACGAAAATGCGCCTCTGCGCATGCGCGAACACCATTTCGCGCATGCGCGCTGGAGCGTAATCTTGCGCATGCGCAGTTTCGCGCACACTGAGCCGGCGCCGTGCCCGCCAGGTTGCCTAGGGCACCTGGCCGGGTTGGCCCGGCTCTGCTCACTGTGATTATTGAGGGACTACATGTTGCAGTTTGTCCTACTGTGTTGGAATGGTGCAATCAATAGTAGTTAATATGTGTGATGGCAGTTAGTGCCACTGTCAGTTGAAGTCAGTCAGTGCCTCTGTTTGTGTGTGTTGGATGGTTGACTGAGCAGCAAGGTCAGCAGGAAGCGACACTCTGTGTGCTTGTGGGGGAGGGGGGCAGTTATTGACCATAAATGTAGCAGCAAAAGGGCAATACATGCGTGGGGATAGTCCCTGACCATGTGTTTAAGGGTGATACTAAATCAGTCATGCTACAGTCCGGGGAATGGTCCAACACTTATTCTAAGTGTCTATTCAACAACAAAAAATAGCCACCATGTAGGGTATTGGGCACCTGTCCATTGTACTTTAGGGATTAAGAAGTGTGGGGTAGTGCAAGTGCAAGGTTAAATGTGTATTAATGTGGAACTAGCAGTCTTTGTTTGCTGCTGTTACAGTGGGCGTTGGTCAAGATAAAAGCATCTCTGTGCCTTTAGGGGGTTTCATTTGTCAATAAAGTAGAAAATCAATGCATATATGTATGGAAAGATTAGGAAACCATCATTGTTGCATAAATATTCAGTAACAGCAGTAGAACTGGGATGAGGGCTACGTGAGTCCACTTAAGATCCTAAGTGCTGTTATGTCCATAAAAGGCAATGGTTTCAGAGAGAATTGGTAGCAAGTGAAGGGGAAAAGTTTTCTTGTGAATAAATGTTTGATAATTGTTGTTTGTATGTATCACTAGACAATAAGTTCACACTGTACTGTGTCTATTTTATTTTGTTGGTAGAACACAGCACTAGCAGAGGCTATTAGCACAAGTAGTGAGAAATGTCTTCAGATAAACAACAACAAATGACCAATGTATAATCTGAAGATCACATTTCAAAAAAAAAACTCTTCACCCCTACTCATCCGCAGGAGTATTATCATCAAGTGAAGGAAGTGCATTGCATAATAAAGGCAATCTACAAAATATGCAAAAATGTTTTTATGAGCTGATTCAGTTGAGTTTAAGTAAACAAGTGCATAAACTGAACTACAACAGTAAATATAATTTTCTTTCTCAGACATACCTGATTCCATAGATTAGAAGGAAAACCGTAGTAGTCTATATGTGCTCACAGTGTCAGACAGTTTCCACATCCACTCCTTAGGCTCATAGTGTAATGTAATCACTCCCTCACAGTGTTCCATTGTGAAGTGATGCATTCTGGGGCTCTTATTCCCTCTGCTGTTCATAGTTGGTAGGGTAGATTATCTGGAAAGCAGAGGAATGTCAAGCCCCAAATTGTACCAACTCCCAATGGAACAGAGCGAGGGATTGGTTCGATTACACTGTGAGCCTAAAGGCCTCCATACACGGGCCGATAAAAGCTGCCGACAGACTGAGTCGGCAGTTTATTGGCCCGTGTGTTGGGCCATCCGACGGGCGTCCCTGATCGATATCTGGCGAAAGTCGGTCAGATGACGATCGGGCAGGTTAAAAAATCATTTGGATCACGGCCTCTTCTTTTCATTGATGCGGCCCCTTGATCCGACTGCCCATATGCCCTCCATTCTGATCCGATCGTTGGGGCCTACTAATGTGGGCATATCTGGAGAGATCCTCTCATTTGGCGACATCGCCAAACGAAGGGATCTCCCTGTGAAACAGTCCCTGCAAACACATCATGGTTTCCTTTCAATCTTTGAAATCAGGTATGTCTGTGTGTAAATATTAACAAGATATGTGTACATAGTTGGATAAAGTGTGAAGTCTTGTAGGGAAAACACTTATTTTTGTCATTTGTGTTATTGGCCTCCTATGCAACATCTAACAGTGGTGTGGTGGGGGCACTTTTGTCACTGTGTACCCTGTCCAGTCCAATAGACTGAACGGGTACAGTATGTTACTTTTGCTGTAGTTAAATGTATATGACTCCATTATGTATTTTGCAAAATTGAAGAAACTTTAAGGTAATGGCACGAGGAGCTATTCTCTGAGTTTGCTGTCTATGCAATTTCTTCTCCATGCATTGTAATTCCTGAAAAAAGCTAGTGCACTTGTGAGTTAGGTGATTATCACTTGGAAATGCAATAGCAGGGTGAATACAAATCTTTTGGGCCCAGTGTGTACAACTACAGCAAGCTGCACCAATAACTACATGGCCGCCTGACTTGCTCTCCCCACCAGTTTGCAGTGCTCACTTTTAGGTATGTAAGGGGCGGTGGATCAAGGAACATGGGTGGGCGGCTGGTTACTATAGTTTCTACAAATAAAGAGGAAGCAGGCCCCCCCCCCCTGTCACTGCGGGGTCTGTTCCTCTATAGTTACTCAACCGATTTTGAGAGCGTTGGTCTCCATCCATGGAGCTTTTAATCACTGTGGTGCCAAAACATTTGAAATCAGCCATGTGCGATTGCCTTTATTGTGTGAGGATTTCTCTAGTTTATAATCTGTTTCCAAAGCTGATCTAACAACAACTCTAAGCAAGTACAGGAAATGCTGTGTCTACAGAATCACAGTAACTTGCTGAATTTGCATTGTGCTTACCAACACCCCCCTTTCTGTGAGGAATATGATTGATACTTCCAATGGACAACCTGTACTACTAGTTGCCCTGTGCACAACTTAGCGTAGTAGTCAATACTTTTATATAATACACAAAAGCCAGGAATATCTTGTAAATTATATCCTTATAAACGGTGAGTAGTGATGTCATCAGTTATAAACGGTGAGTAGTGATGTAATTTCTGTCACATGACTCACTAAAATTTGTGTATTATAATTAATAAAGTACCCCCAGTTGTAAAATATGAGGATATTATAAGTTACCTCGGAGTTCCATGACCTGTATAAAAACACTGGGCCTTCGGCCTCGTGTTTTTATATGGTCATGAAACTCCTCGGTAACTTATAATATCCTTATATTTTACAAGAGGGGGTACTTTATTCACTATATATTTTACGTCAACATTAACAAACTTGAAAAAACAGTAATGATTATTTAACAGAAAGACTGTTGTATTGTATATTTTCATTATTTTGCTGTAACCAATGCTCTCTGTTTTGTACCTTTTGAAACCGCCAGACAGGTTTATGCATTTCTAAGGTATTTTCTGTATCTATTGTTTGCAAGAAAGAAGTGCTTATGTCATCAGCATTTATCCTGAGGGAAATATGACATTTAATATTTGAAGCAAAGCACACGCTCTCATTTAACCTACCTAACAGGTAATACAAACATGTTTTATAAATAAGTGTTCCAAATACGCACACACACAATCCAAGAAATACATTTTATACAGTATATATCAATTAATTCTATCAATGATTTTCAAAAATGGTTATATTTTGTTAAGACTTATGCAATATCTGCTAATCTGTTTATTACACAACCACACTAAACAAATGCACTTTAATTAAGGGTAAACGTGATTGTACATTGCCTGTACCAACAGCCTGTGAAGATAGTATGACTGCTAATTAAATTGAGTCACCTTTAAGCACATTTGGAGAGAAACTAAATCCAGCATAAAAAGTACCTTTTTCTCCCTTACAGAAAAGTAAAATTAAATGACACATGGCTCCTGCAGTAAGTCATTTTTAGCAATTTTACTGCTTCTAGCTACATGAATTGAAAGAAGGCCCAAAAATTCCTGCGTTCACTGGTCCTCGCGGTGTAGCTGCAAGCAGGAGGGAGCTTTATTGTCAGTACAAGTACAGGGAGACGCAGAAGGGAGCAAACCCACTTTTAGCCTGCAGAAAAAAAGGCTGACCAAATCCTGTCATGTTGAAGATTCTCACTTCGAAATGCCTTTAGCATTGCTTGAATATGGACTGGAATTGCACTGCAGCGATTCATACACATTTTTGCAGAATTGAATTCTTCCTACTACACGGAACGCTTACAAAAAATCTATCTTTAAACAAACATATGCACAATTTTCATGTTATCAGTTCTACTTTGTACCTGCAGCAACTGAAACTCTGATAACAACAGTTACTTCCCTTATGGTTCCCTGGTAGAACATGTCATGGATTATTGAATGGTTATCTGTTGGGGACTAAAGGCAAATTAGACCTATGCTGGTCAAATGCATGAGTGAGAGCAAAGAGACAGTTCTGATATTGTGTAGCTGTTGGATGTACTACCAAAGCTGTAGTGAAACAACAATGGTAGCATTCTCATTTAAGGGCCATTGTATTATTGAAAAATAATTAAATTCTTTGTAGTGTTGTTCCTCCGATGGCAACAGCATAAAAACTGTATGTAGCACAGGTTGCCTGTGCCAGTCTTACGAGAGGGTTTTAAGAGTTCTTGTAGCCACTCCAGCAGTTCCCAAGAAAAGGACAGGCTATGAAAAGGACAGCATACTGTAAAGAACAGGAGTCTCCTAAAACATCAAGAAACGTCTACATGTGTAGAAACAAGAAAAATTTTGCAGGGGTCATCAAGGCAGTTCTCTGGAGCAGGGCTGTCTATCTGCCCCCCCCCCCCCACCCACCTGCTGTGTCTGCTTACCATGTGTAAGATTTAAATGGCATCACTACAGGGATTAACTGGCCCCTGCATTGTTTAAACCTAAAATTTAGACTAATCCCCTGCATTATTTGCACCTGTGACACCTCTATTCACATTCTAATGCCCTGTACTGTTCACACCTGAGACCCAGACTGAAACTGCCCACATTGTTCACCTGTTCATACTTTATACAAAATGCTAATGGGGCACCAGCACTGTGTCACTGTATGTAGTACATCTTAGAGTGGTCCTGATTTTCCTGTCTCCTGCTCTGTTCTACCTTCCCTATGCTCCCTGTGCGCACGCCCTGCTCTGCCCGTGTGCGCGGCCCCTGCTCTGCCCGTGTGCGCGCCCCCTGCTCTGCCCGTGTGCGCGCCCCCTGCTCTGCCTGTGGAACATAAGCCTGGTATTTGTTCTGGGGGTTTGTTAGCATTCGAAAATAAATTATTGTTAGGGGCCCCTAAGGTGTTGGGGATGCTGTGTTATCCGCAGGCGATGAGGAGGCATATGGATTTAAGGGTATGTCTTAATATGACAACTTTTTTCACATATGAGTGATAAGTGATATCCCTGCAGGGAGCACCAACCATTTGTTTTTTCGGTGTGCTACCACAATTAGGGGCATATTTATCAAGGGTCGAATTTCGAATTGAAAAAACTTTGAAATTCTAATTCAAAAAGACCAACCGAAATTAAGTCGGTTGAATAGGTCAGTTTTCATTTGAATAGGTCCGTATTCGGACGAATTCGAATCGTTCGAATCAAAGTAATTGTGCATTTGATCGAATTTGATTCTAAGTTTTTCCAAAAAAAACCCTTTGATTTCTCAAAGTCCACCAATTGACTCCAGGTAGGTTCTAGGAGGTCCCCCATAGGCTAAAACAGCAATTCAGCAGGTTTTAGATGGCGAAAGGTCGAAGTCAAATTTTTAGAGACCGTACATAATACATTTCGATATTCGAAATTTTTTCAAATTTGAATCGAATTTGGACTATTCCCTGTTGAAGTATACAAAAAATAGCTCGAAATTCGAATTTTTTTTTCACCTTGACCTTTGATAAATCTGCCCCTTAATGTGGATATGGTCTTGTGATAACATGGGTGTCGTTTAAAAACAGGGAGTGGTCAACACTGGCTTCCATTATCGGCCCTCTACCATGTAGGCCAGAAAAATTTCGGCCCTTAATAACACAGAAGTTGGACAGCACTGCTCTGGGCCACTAATCTGATCTAATGCACTATGCTGATACTCATAGGATTGTCCTTTTGAGTTAGGCTTGGAAGCAGCATCCAAAAGATCCAACTGGATGATGAGAGAAACTTCTTTGATCCCTTCAAATGATTATTTCTAAGATCTAGTGGTGACAAAAATACAGATTAATTTTTATTTTAATTTTGGAGGCTTTAGAGATTGCTGTGAATCTGGCGGAAATTGCAGGGATACTGAACAGATTCCAGGGCTAACTGAAAAGAGAATTTCCTGAGGAATGTATTTATGCACTGGGAAGAAAAGGCCCAGCCAGGAATATTTTAGCTGCTGATAAGTACCAGGACAGCAGTGTGGCTGGACACTGGAAGGGCTCATAACGGAAGGGGAGTCGAGTTAGTGTTTAACTGACTGATTCCTGGATCCCTGTCTGAGCTGCTGCTTGGATTCAGCTCTCTAGCAGAATTTTATAAGGGAACTCTGTGATGTTACATATTAAAGAATCTTACCAAAGCAGCATATAAATATCCATAAAAATTGTGATGTTCTAGGTATCGCTCATTGATATCCTACAGGAAATGATTTTACCTGTAACGGGAAAAATAATGAGAGTAAAAGACACTGCTCTGTTTATTCACTGGTTTCTGTAACGTTGTTGGTGCTATATAAACATATGATGAGTTTCACTAAGAAGGCAGGAAAAAAAAAATATAAGAGGGGCTTGGGAAAGCTTTAGGAGTGCAAAATCTATTTTCCTCTCTCTTGCCTTTTTTTAGTTTATTTTGATCAGTGAAAGTTACTTTTTGAGTAAAAGTTGCTAAAAACTACTGGTAGTCTGAATTGCAGAAGGCATTTTGCTATTAGTGGCAGAAAGAAAGAAAAATTGGAAACATGTTTGATTATGTTTAGACTCTTGGGGAAAGGGATATGTGCACAGTGTGTCCCCCTGTATTATGTTCTAAACTGTTAGAAAGGCTAAGGGCTAGTCCACATGAGGAGATTCGGGGAGATTTTGTCGCCTGGCGACTAATCGCCTCGTCTTTTGATCGACTATCTCCCCGAACTGCCTCAGCGACTATTGAAAACGCATCGCCGTGTGTGCATTAGTGCAGGCGACTATTCATTCTAGCCTATGGGGAAAAACGCTGAGGCAGTTCGGGGAGATAGTCGCTCAAAAGACGAGGCGATTAGTTGCCAGGCGACAAAATCTCCCTGAATCTCCTCGTGTGGCCTTACCCTTAATGTTAAATAACATGGAATGAAAAAGTCACTCTCCCAACTTCCTTTTTGTGACCGCACGTTCCTTCCTGAGGCTAGTGAGGTGATCGTATGTGTGACCTTCATCCTATCCAGTGATTGGACTGTAGGCAGGAAGTTGCTGAAAAGGAACCCTTGTTCTTGAACAGTGCATTTGCTATTGGGCTCCCTGCATTTCACGTCTCACCTTCCACTGTGTCAATTTGTTGTCTCAGAAATAAACATGAAACTTGTTTGGTTTTTATTTGGCCTCTGGTGGCACTGGAATGGCAGTCTGATTGGTGGAGTCTGGGAATGGCACTTTATTTGACCTCAACAGAGCAAGCAGCATGTCAACTTTAGCTCATATTAAATACTAGGGATGTACCAAGTCCATTATTTTAGGATTGGGGTGAATACTTAACCTTTCATGAAGGATTCTCTGAATCTGGAACCTTATTTCAATATGCAAATTAGGAAACTGGAAGGTTAAAATGAAACGCATGTGCAGAAAGAACATCTAAATTTTCTTGTTTGTGTGACATAAATTATGCGATTTTTAGGATTACAATTCGGCCATATCTGAATCCTGTTGAAAAAAGGGTAAATCCCAAATCCCTAAATCTGAGCAACTATTCTATACTTAGCGTGGCAATGTCCCTTGATACAGAGGTAATTATGTGCTGGATGGACAATAACTCCCCCACGTTGGCACAATGGGTTAACCTAATTAACAAAGCTCTTCCATCTATTAAGCTTACTTACTTGGCCAGAGGCTGCCCTGGGAAATTTGAAAAGATATGGGACCCATGGCTAGACATCAACCCACTCAAACTCCCAGAGCTTTAAGACCTATGCTAGCCAATCAGACCAAGTGGATACTAAGGCATAGTGAATTGGGTGTATGTAAGGTACTATGTATGATTGACCTTTGCTTTTCCATGTTTTGATGATTATGTTGCTAAAAATTCTCTTTGATCGTCCAAATGTGTGATGGGAAAACCAAGTGTTAACAGTTATTAACATTAGTGAACCAAGTTGTATTCCCTTACCCCCACCCTTGTAAACTCAAAAAAATAAAAAATGTAAAAAAAAAAGTAAATAATAATAAGTCACTGAATAACTAATATCTTTGTTTTACGAAACAGTTAAAGGGAAATAAAGTGAAAGTATGTACTATTTATGAATATGTTTTACTTTCTTTCTAAAATCGCCTCAGTTGTTTTTAAAGTTCATCTCCTTTGAAAAACCACCACTTCCCTCATTTAACATTTTACCCTGTTTCCTTATCGGTCATGTAATTTATCAAATGGCCAAAGAGAGTGCCAAAGAGAAACTAGATTTGCAAGGTCCCACTTCTGATCAGTGACCTTCCAATCAAAAACACAAATGTGCCTGACATTCATTCTCTGTAATGGAGTTTATCAATGGCAAGTTGCCAGTGAGTCTTTGGGTTGTTATTTGCCACTAATACATTTTTTTCTTACTTGTACTCATGCCCATTGTAATGTAATTCTCCTACCGATGTTTGGTGGCTGAATAAAAGGGGATAATCCCCGACTGCACTAATCGGTGTGTGTGCGGATCCGTTTCTTTTACACGTCTCATGCCCATTGTGCCATGCATCTACACTGCTTTCATGGCATTCTGTAAAGGCCAGTTGTCACACTCTAGAAAAGATAAGCGTCGCACAAGCGTGGTGGGGGGGTGGAGTTTGGATGTCGGATGGGGGGCCTTGGTATCTGCCTGAAGGGTTTTTTGTGTTGCAGCCTCGGTTGGGCCCCCAATGCTCCAGTCCGATACTGGTTGGGATTTACATTATGATTCAGTGAAACGCTTTAGGTAATGTGGCATTAAGGCTGCTGCCACACTGGATTTTGCATCCACGCTTTTCTTTGTCAGCATTGCGTCGACCTGGGTGCAGACACATGGAGCACATTTCATTGAGAAATTGCATAGTCATGCCGAACCTTGTGTCTCCATCCAGGCCAAAGCAGTGCCATTGGGTGCAGACACACGTGAGACTGTATACCAGGGGATCGGCTGATTCAGCCCCATGTGGCATTAGCCAAAGTTCTTGGAAAAATGTATTCAACTTTTTTTTTTTGCTCACAGATGATGCAGCTTGTTTTAGATTTGGTTCAGGCAACTCTTTTGTGGAGTATTTGGTATTTGACCAAATAAAAAAGTAATGGATTTAGCACATGCCTAATACATACAAATATCCGCTTAGTGTGAGGGCTGTGTCCAGCCCAAGCATTAGAAAATATATATATATATATATATATATATATATATATATATATATATATATATATATATATATATATATATATATATATATATATATATATATATATATATATATATATATATATATATATATATATATATATATATTACAATTTAACCTTTTGAAACCTCTTGTTACATTTCCATCTTTACATTTAACCCCACCCTTGGGAGGAACAGTTTGACTGCTTCTGCTGAGAAGCAGCAACCAAAACACAATTTCATCTGCTTGTACCAGCGCACATCATCCTTGATAAATGGTAGGCTATAGGATCCTTACATCAGTGGTTAGCAGGCCAAAGAGATTCATAGAGATTAAACTGGCCTGTTGTCCATGGACCAACAATACCCACATGCTATGTTATAGCCTGTATAGATTAACTTTGAAACTGTCCAGGGGCGTAACTACAGAGAAGTAGACACTGCAGTTGCAGGTTAGGCTGGGAGTGTACAGGGCCCATTAAGGCCCTAATTAAAGGTGAAGGAAACCCTGTAGAAAAAAAAAAACACCATACCCCTACCCCACCTAGACCCCCCCCAGCCGAACTGCCCCCCCCCCCCCAGGGAAATGGCCCATACTTTATACTTACCCCTCGTCGCAGATTCTGGCAGCAGACTTCACGGCATCCATCTTCCGGGTCCTCGGTAAACTGACTGGAAGATCGTCAATCGCCATCAATTTCGGTGCATGTGCAGTTGTTCAAAACTAGCCAATTGCTCCAACTGCGCATGCGCCAACATACCAATCTCAGCTTACCGAGGGCCCGAAAGATGGATGCCGTGAAGTCCGCTGCCAGAATCCCAGACGAGGGGTAAGTATAAAGTATGGGGCATTTCCACGGGAGGGCAGTTAGGCTGTGGGGTGGGGGGGTACAGGGTTTTTTTTTTCTACAGGGTTTCCTTCTCCTTTAATGAGTAGAATAGGTCAATTTACCAACATTTTGGGGCCCTAAAGTGAATTTGCTATGGGGTCCAGTAATATCTAATTACTCCACTGAAACTGTCTTTGTTCAGCTTGTAAGATCCACTGACCTTTGTGAGGGAGTCGGTTTTATTCCGCTCTTCTTACTTTGTGGTGAGGAAGTTGAGCCTCTCCCCTTCTGTCATACAATGGGAAAATAGTACACAGATACAGTTCTTTCCACAGCCTGCTAAAAATAGCATATGCAAGTTACAGTTTAGGCCATAAAAGAATGGTTTTGTTAAAGAAGCCAACAAGACTAATGCAGGAGGCAAATATTGATTAAAACTCCATCTTGGACCCAGGAGACATTGCCATAAATACGTTTTTCTCCTTTTATATTCCAAATTTTGTCTTTCACCGTTCTCTCTCTCTTTTTTTTTTTTTTCCTCAAGTTTTGTGCCTGTTTTATTTACTTATGTTTTGTCTGTACTGATATTTCATCTGAATATTCCACAAAAGATCTGGCACTTAACCCAACAGGCAGCTTTTCAACTTAAAGGAATTGATCACTTTCTAAACACTTTTGGTTCATTTGTTTTCTGATAGTACTCCAGAAATATCTTGTTTTTTTTCCCCATTTGCTTTTCACCCCTGCCATATAAAAGTTTCACTTTCACTACCTATTCTCTCCCTAAAGCAGCTGTGGGAAGAGGGTCACTGACTCTGTAAAGTGTTCTAAATTGATACATTTAGTGAATGCATTTCTTATCTTTGGCCCTGCTGCACAATTTCCCTGAGTTTCACTAAAGGCAGCTGTTAGAATTGATACAATAGTTGTTAATATTCCACAGAAGCTGCTGAGAAATGTATCAATTAATGTAGCAAATTGTAACAGTTCAGAATTTGCACCGGAATTACTGATCTGCCAGACTGAAATACCAGAGAAATTAAAGGGGTATGTCACTTTTTGTATTTTATAGGATGTCCAATTGGTTTTTATTTTTTTTAAATTATTTAAATAGATGCATTCCTGTTTGGGCTTTTTGATTTCAAATGGGGGGTCACTTACTCCTGAATCCAAAAAACGATTGCTCTATGAGGTTACAGTTTTATTGTTATTGTCCATATGTATGACTGTTTAGATTTACTCCTATTCATCCTCGTTCATTCCACTGCCAGTTTATTAGGGTAAATAAGACCCTAGCAACCAGATAGCTTACGAAATTCCAAACTGGAGACCTGAAAAACCAAATGCTAAATAACTGAAAAACCAGTAAAAAATTAAAACCAATTGCAAATTGTCTCAGAATACCAATCTCTACATCATACTAAAAGGTGAACTACCCCTTCACGTTTTAAACTTCAATTATATAAAAATATAAAACATAGAAAGCAGTTGAAAAAAATCTGGTAAACTATCCGAAAACAACCAAGCGGAAAAAAAAAGTGTTTTGAAGCAGAACAACCCCTTTATGTATGGATTAATTCATCTAAAGTGATTTGATGACACATATTTCAGGGTCTATGGGATTTACAAATATAAAAGACGATTGAATTAGTTGCTTTTCCCCCCTCTTATATTACATCATAATAATACAATTGTGTTGAAATGACTTTATGAAGGTTGGATAATGTCAGACTTGATTTTTATCAAGTGGCCAGCAAAATGTTGAACAGTGCTGTTGCAGCTGTAAAACTTGCAGACAAACATTTGCTATCAAACTAAGCGTTTTGGTCTTGAAACTGTTCGCTGAAGAACTTGCTGCGGGATTGTGTACAGAGAGCAGTCAAGACTGCTCTTTAACCTATGGACATAAATGTAGCCTTCCCCTCCCTCTCCCCTAACCCTGGATTAACTCCTCGAGTATTTCCCTTAACAGGATGGCAGCATTGTATTTATATTTTACAGCAGCGAGGGGACAGTTTGATTTTCCAAAAAAATGTTCCCCTTTTCTAACGCTGTGTAGCAGTTATTTTATTGAAGATTTGAACCTTTTTATCATTGTATAACTTTTTTTTATAACCACTATTATTATTATATAACTGTGATATCCTTTGTCTTGACAGGAAGCTCCACATTTCATCCATCCTGTTTGGTGGTTTAGTAGTTTTTATCACACATGCCTAATTGTATCACTAACTCTATTAAAGGATGAGGCAATAAGCTTCATCGATTCAGGAGACTATTAAGACCCACAAACAGATTTTGGCTTTTGTAGTAGACCACCAGGGGTCACAGAAGAATTAAAAGGGTTGTTCACCTTTAAATTAACTTTTAGTATGTTGTAGAGACTGACATTCTGAGACCATATGCAATTGGTTTTAATTTTTTATTATTCTGGGCTTTTACGGCTCTCCAATTTGCAATTTCAGCATTCTAGGGTGAAATTTTCCCTAGCAACCATGCATTGATTTGAACAGAGACTGGAATATGAATAGAAGAGGGCCTTAATAGAAAGACGAGTAATTAAAATGGTAATACATTTGTAGCCTTACAGAGCATTTGTTCTTTAGATTGCATCAGTGACCTCTCATTTGAAAGATTTAGAAGAAGTAGTCAAATAATCAAGGATTATCTCTGTACTTGTAATCTTTTTTTTTTTTTAATATTTTATTTTGCTTTTTTTTTTTCAAGTGACAAACAGTTGAGATAGTACTAAAGGAGAGTGAGAGGAAAGTAAAGTAGGGGAAGTGGAAAGCAATAAAAAGTGAGGCAAAGGCACCAAATTAGAAAATTCAAAGAAGGAGATGTTAATTTGACATTTCGCAGTTCAAGCCAATTACCCCATATAACATTACATTTCTCTGGACAACCTCTTGCTAGGTAAATCAACTTTTGACTTGTAGGGGAATCATTTACCAACTTTTGCCAAAATCATAGGGGAGGAGGATCAAGAGATTCCCAGTGCATTAGGATAGCTTTTTGGCATAATATAGCAACTATACGTAGAAGGAAGGAAATATTCTGGAGTAGGGCCTAAGTTGTAAGTCGCCTATTACGCCCAATAAACACAATTCTGGAGAGCGGATGTTTGGAATTGTAAGCTTCTCTTTCAGAAATTGTAGCACCTCACCCCAGAATCTTTGAATTGCCAGGCAGGTCCAGAAGTCATGAAACCTAAAGTGCCTATTTCCTTCCGACATTTGTGACATTAATCTGATGCATTATTATACATTTTTGACAGACAATAGGGGGTCAAATACGCCCTATTAAGAAGTTTTAACTTGTAATCTAATGACGTTCCTCTGCAAGGACCAAACAGTGAGTAGCTTTAGTCTATCTGTTTGCCCTATTTAGGTGAAAAAAAAATCCATGGATTTTTCATGATTAAAATATTTGGCAGAAAGTATTATTGCTCATTCATAGGTTATTGCTCATTGCACACGTTTAACAAGGGAGTATATAGTCTTCCCTGTCAGCGTTTGTAATACTAATGAGCCTGGCTAACAGTGACAG
Source organism: Xenopus laevis (assembly GCF_017654675.1). Taxonomy (NCBI): domain Eukaryota; kingdom Metazoa; phylum Chordata; class Amphibia; order Anura; family Pipidae; genus Xenopus; species Xenopus laevis. The sequence goes on from NC_054371.1 coordinate 156,366,534, forward strand.
TGCCTATTTTTCCAGCTCTAGGCAGTTTTTCAAGTTTTTTTTTTTCTTTCCCCTGTGGAGAAAATGTTTCATCCAACAGCCTAAACAGGAACCTTTGCTATTATAAAAAGTCCACTCAATCTATTTTACATGTATTTATTTTGTTTCCCAACAGTTAATCTATTGTGAATGTATACTGGAAAGTTGGTTGGAATTACATTTTTTTTCCTGGTCCACAGTTTTTTTTTTTTTTTTTTGGATTGAATTGCAAAGTGTAATGGTAATGCCTATGTTGTAAACACTTATCGAACAGGGGCCTCTATATCTCTTGTATGAGTGTTTTTTCTGTATATAATCTGTATTTTCAGTGTGTATACCAATCAATTGTAAAACACTGCAGGATATTTTTAAAAAATCTGAAAAATCAAGACATAGTTTCCAGTTAATTCAATGGTCAAAAGTGTTTTATAGTGCTGTAAAACTACTGTAAAACAGGTCTCTGCTCTAGAAACTCTCATACCAATGTTTTAGCCATTACATTATCATGTATGTATGTATATTTAGTTTTATTTGTAAAGTGCTCCTTGAGGGCAAAGCACTGTACAGCAAAACAATAAATTAGTAGTAACAAACAATGGGTCATTGGAATAAAAAGTAACAATAAGTGCATTATTAGAAATACAATTCACATAAATATAAAATAGATAATTACAATACAGATTAAGTGCTCGGTGTCAAGGAAACAAAAGGCTAGAGGACCCTACCCCGTAGGGCTTACAGTCTAAATGTTATGAAACATGGGTTCATTGCAGACAATCAAATGAATCATGGCTGGATGCTATTTGTAGAGAACTATGGACCTGAAATTGTTCAGAAAAACCTGTCGCATCGCATAGCAACCATAGACAAAGCAGTGACGAGATTGCGAGAAATCCAAGAACAATTGGAGAAGGAGAATTATCATTTATATCCACTACTACAGTGTATGTCCCATAGAGATCTCATAATAGGCACAGTGCAAAAAATAATCGGGTAAACTTTGTTCCTGTTCTTAGAACTTGAACCTGGCCTATAATAAATAGGTACTTTAGTGTTACGTTTTTATACGTATTTGCACCTCGGTCTTGGTTATTGCTCACTCTTTGCATCCAGTTTACATTATTTCTGGCTGTTATCATTTATGTTGTAACCTAAATGTTCACCAAATCATGCAAATGTAAGGGAATGTGTGAGGAAAGAAACAAAATGGCTGTTTTCTGTCTAAGCTGAAATTGTGCATAACCTCCATAGTGTTTTGCTACTTTGGAACAAGTCTTCTTTGCTTGTACTTTTAACTGGCCCTATGTACTCTCATATCTCATATGAGTTCATACATATATCCCCTGATTTTTAGTTTCCCCTCACTTTACATTGTTGTTTTGTGGTCCCAGCTATATATTATGCATAATACATTTTACATTTTCCTAGATTTTACACCATTTTTTCTGGCCCCCTGAAAAATGTAAAATAGGGATTCTACTGTAGTGAAAGAATTTGTCAATACAGTGTATCTAACAGACTTCTTATTGTCTTATGTTTACAGGCAGGCGGAATTGCCAGTGGAGGTGCTGAGGCAGAGGGAGGTAAAATGGCTGGAGATGCTGGCAAACTGGGATAAATGGATGGCAAAGAAACACAAAAAGGTACGTGTAACACAAAATCTGTGTAGCAATGAAGGTGTTAACAGGCTCCAGCAGAGAAATGTTCTGGTTGCCTCCCTCTTCTCTAAACTTTCCTAAATATGTCATCAGCCAGTGCTCCTCCCCTTTAAATGCAGTGTGACCAGGAGTTCTCAGAGAGCTGAAATGCTCTGGATCCGCTTCTACATTACACTTCAGGAACACAATCCTGCTTTTCACTGCACAAGCAAAAGGCTGAATAGATGGAATGTTTCCTGTCAGTTAGAAAGCCTTGAGCAGAGAAGCCAGCCAGCATCTCTGTGGCAGTAAGCACTATCTACTAGCCAGCTTTAGGAACTTATTGAACTGGTACTCTCTGTGCAGCATAAATACAACCAGGCTGAGACCCAGTGTACTCCTGATGGCTGCTCTGCCCACAAATTACTAGCCCCCCAAAACTCCAGGAACATAATGTTTTACAAACAAATAGTCCTTGAGTCAGGATCCCGCCTGGCATTTTGTACTTGAGGGGGCAGCAGTCACACCGCCTGCTTCCCCTGTTGTTACACCCCTGTCTACATACCTTATTTCATTCCCTTTAATTAAAACAGCGGTGCACCAAATCCAGGATTCGGTTCAGGATTCAGCCTTTTTCAGCAGGATTCAGATTTTGTCAGGATGCAGGAAGCAGATTTCCTTTTAACCCTTCCCTTGTTCAGCATGCGGCAGAGCAAAGAGTTAGTGGCTGGATCTGTAGCTGTGGAGCTTTAATACTGCTAACTATAATTGTCGGGAGGGGGTTGCTGACTGGCAAGAACAGTGCAAGTTTGGTCTTGCTGCCGTTGCAGTTTTATGTGCTTTATGACTTGCTGTGATTTGAGAGATCTGCAGTAGGAATCGGCTTATCTGGCCAACTGGCTGAGCACTATCATTATAGGGTCATTAATATTCATAGAGTGAAATCTATATAGGAGGAGGGAGGCATAAGAGAATACAAAAAAGAGTCTTATTATAATGATGCAGGTATGGCATCTCTTACCGGAAACATGAAAGCTCCAGATTATGTGAAGATCATCTACCATAGAGTTAATTTTCAACAAATAATTTGAAATATTTAAAAAAAAAAAATTCCTTTAATAATAAAAGTGTAGCTTGTACTTCATGGTAACTGAGCTGCTTGAATCCATATTGGTAGCAAAATAATCATATTTGGTTTCTTTATTTTATTTGTTTAAGGTAAAATTAAACTTCAAAAGAGGGTAACATATACTGTTATTTAAGTTACACAGAACTGTATTTTATCCTTTACAAATGCACATACCACTACCCTCCTCATAAGGGAAATTATCTTCAGGTTACTCTCCGGACTCAACGTCAGTAATGTTTATAAGCATAAGTAAGGTAGTATATTAGGCACATTGTTTCTCTATATGAATGGCCAGTACATCTAAGTCACATCAGGGGCCCCAGACCTTATCAAATATAGTGTTAGAATTAGGGATGCACCGAGTTTGGGATTCAGCCTTTTTCAGCAGGATTTGGTCGAATCCTTGTGCTTGGCCAAATCAAATCCGAAATAATATAGTGGATTCCGTGCATCCCTAGTTAGAACCACTATTATGATATGTCAGTTTCTACAGAGAGACAACATTCTTGACCAGTTGCTTCCAGACTTTAACAGTTGGGGGTGTTGTGCCCATTCAATGCATAGCTATTGTTTCTTAGCATAGAAAGTAGTAATTCAATCTACAACCTGATGACATCGTCCAACGCCCCCAAGAGGCAGGTTACTGGAGTGACCACGTTGGGGATTTGCCAGAAAGTCTACTGCTGGGGTTTAAAATCGATGATATTTGGGTCCGGACAAAATCATATGGAAGAAGTTAGTTGAGGCCACACCAAATCTATAGCAGGAGTCAGTAGGGTGTAGCATCTGCCGTAGCTTCATATGTGTTGCTTATAGGTGACTAAATGTTTAGTATTGAATTAGCCTGTCTATAATTGAAATAAGGGTACTGTAAATGTTTTCAGTCGCCTCCCATTTAACAGACATAAGTTCAGAAATTTAGGAAAACCACCAATGGTCTGTTGATCTAAATAGTTTTGGACCAGTTCACATTAGGCTTTGGTAGATATTAGACATCTCATAGAAATTGGTAATGGCCATGAAATATGCCAAATGTTTTTGAAGCAGGAGGGCCAACTGACGCCTTGGCCCACCGGGAGTTTTCCTGGCCGATACTGGCCCAACAGTTTGAGCACTACTGACTAGGCCTTGTGTGGGGTAATGAGTGTAGTTGAGTAGACCTGCCAGAGAAGCCAGAATTACCACCTGTAGTGGGGTATTAGCATGGTAAGGATCAGGAACAAAGCACCAGTGCAAGGAGTGTATTTGTGATGCTAAATAATAAAGTTGTAAGTAGGGGAGGGAGTTCTTTAGTGTTTATACTCCTAACTTGAAATCCCCAGGTCCCCATAAAATATACATTTTTGAGTACAGGTTTAGAATTTTCTTTCTGTATCGCACAGAGAAACAGTTGCTACCAACCTCTAATTGGTTATAAAGCACTGGAGCATAATTCATGCTGACGACAAAAGAGAACTGCACTTAAGTGTCAAAATATTAGACATTAATCTATTTTAAAGTGTATATCGAGTGGTTAGCAGAATATATACATATATATGTGTAATTCAAACGTTTTTGATCACATCATAGTGATCTTCCTTTCTTTTCTATTTATAGTAATAAATATATATATATGTACATGCACACACACACGTTTCCAGGAAATTGCAATATATTGCAAAGTATTCAAGCTAGCCAGCTACAGTAAAGTCACTCCTGGTCTGGTCCATCCTACATTCAATCTTCTCTGATTCATTAAGACTTCTAGTGTTTCAATATGCATTATTCATAGAAACTAATATCACCAACAGCTTGTTTTCCTATGTTAAAGAAACAGGAACAACAAAAAATGAAATTGCTTTACTGGAATGATAATATATATATAATATATAATGTATTGTTGTCCTGCACTAGTAAAACTGCTGTATTTGCTTCAGAAACACTACTATAGTTAATGTTAATAAGCTGCTGTGTAGCAATGGAGGCAGACATTCAAGCACAGGATACATAATAGAAAACAGATAAGTTCTGTAGAATCCAATTGTTTACTACAGAGCTTATCTGTTATCTGCGGTGTATCTTGTGCATTTTCTCCTTTTTTAGTGTTGAATGGCTGTTCCCATAGCTACATAGCAGTTTGTTTATATAAACTATATTTGTCTTTCTGAAGCACACACCAGTTTTACCAGTGCAGCACGACAGTACATAATTATTTTCATTACTTAAAAACACTTTAATTTTTTGGTGTAACTGTTCCTTTAAAACTGCCTTTTTTTTAATTAAACACAGCCAGGATCACCTGACAGATGTCCGCTATGATGGGAGTTGCAAGAAAGAGCTGCTCACTGTATCTGTATAAACTAATGGCAAACGATCCATCACACGCAAACACATTGTGGTACATAATAAAAAAAAAAATAATTGTGTAATTATTCTTATATGTTTGTATTTAGTAAATAATTACAGCTTCAAATTACCTGGGTCTGAATACTAAGGGTAAAGGCAGAAGAAGTGTTTTGCCATTCTAAAAAAAAAAAACCTCCACACCGGGACTATGGGTTTAATCACGTTGACCCTACAATTACAATCAGTGGTCACCTGATTATCTCACAAAAATGCAGCAGTGAGAAAGAAATAATGGTAGTGCTTGTGATAATAAGCGGTACGTTTTTTTTCTGTACAGATAAAGCTGCGATGTCAAAAGGGAATCCCTCCTTCACTGCGTGGCCGTGCTTGGCAATATCTTTCAGGAAGCAAAGTGAAGATGGCTCAAAGCCCCAATAAATTCATTGTAAGTAACGCCATTTAGCCATACGGGTCATTTGGAACACTTAGAGCAGGAGGTGTCCAACCTTTGGCTTCCCTGGGCCACACTGGAAAAAGAAAAATTGTCTAGGGCCACACATGAAATACACAAACACTTTTGATTTTTAATAGTAAAGAAAATACACAGAAAAGAACTACAATACCAGTTGGATAACCAGATGGAGCTATACACTGGAATATGGGACACCTGGATATTAAATAGACTTATTATTATTATTATGACGTTTCCTCGGGAACTGAGCGTTTCAAGCTGGACTGCATTCATATCCATCCTGGGCCGCATGCGGCCCTCGGGCCACAGGTTGGACACCCCTGATTTAGAGGCACATTTATCAAGGGTCGAATTTCTAATTTATGTGAGTTTTTTTTTTTTAAACTCCCTTAAATTCGAATGAATTCGAAATTGAAGTCGGACGACTCGAATCGAATTTGATCAAACTCAATTAGAGGTTTTTTTTCCTCAGAAAAAAACTCGAATGTCAGGCTATAAACAATTCCAAATTGACCCCTGAACCTCTCCTATTGACTTATACAGCAATTTGGCAGGTTTTAGTTGGCGAATAGTCGAATTCGATTCTTAAAGGACCAGAGTATGATAAATCTCGAAAATCAAATTCTAACTTTTTTAAAAAATTTGACAGTTTTGACATTTTACATTATGTGCAAAATAAGTCTTCTAATCTTTTCTGTTTCTACATAGGAGCTGGACTCCATGACAGGTGACCCCAAATGGGTGGATATCATAGAAAGAGATCTACACAGGCAGTTTCCATTCCATGAAATGTTCGTTGCTCGAGGGGGGCATGGGTGAGTTGATTTTCACCTCAAAATGTTTTTAATGAAATTAGTAATATTGACATGTTCCTGTGATGATGGATAGGAATGTGTCCATTTTAGTAGGAACAAGGGCGCCAATCTTTTGTGCAAAACTGTCCCCAAGGTTCATCCAGCCAAGAAATACTCATGGCTTCCAACACCAACATGGCTGAGGTACTGGGAGCAGAGAGCTGGTTATGTTGTTCCAATTGATAGGATAAAGTGCAATATTTCAACAAGCTGTAGTACTGTTTACATTTGTATTCCCATCTTATGGAAGGATTGCACCCCCTCCACGGGTATCAGAAAGCATGTCTCTCTGCTTATCATATAAGTAGCTCTTTCCTAGTTGTGGATCAATGTTTAGCTGGGCTGGAAGCATCTTGGGGGCATTTTTCTACAGAAGGTTATTTATTTAGTTACTTAATGTTTTTGTATCCACAAGAACAGGTTGGCCTTTAATTAGAGATTGCTGATCATAAATTAGTTACTTTTAAAAGTTTGTTTCTGTTTAATAAAGTTCTTGATCCTTTGGCTAATGGCATGTGATGGCATGTGAATTTTGTTATTGATATATCACCAATACCTTTCCACTGTATTTTACAGAGATGGTACTGCATTCATATCAGTCCATGCCCAAGAGGAACTTGCACACTAGGGATGCCCTGAATCCACGATTTTGCGGATTCGCCAGAACCCCCAAATCCTTTGTGAAAGATTCGTCTGAATACCTAATCCTAATTTGCATATGCAAATAAGTGGTTGGAAGGGGAAAAAATTCTTACTTCCTTGTTTTGTGACAAAAAGTCACGCGATTTCCCTCCCCGCCCCTAATTTGCACCCTCTCCAGCTCAACACGGGTATCTGAAAGCATGTCTCTCTGCTTATCATGTAAGTAGCTCATATGCAAATTGGAATTAGGATTCGATTCGGCCGCATCCGAATCCTGCTGAAAAAGGCCAAATTCTGGCGGAATCCCTAACCGAATCCTGGATTCGGTGCATCCCTATTGCACACTAAGATCAATTTTGTCATAGCTAATTAACTTGCCTGCTTGTTTTTGGAGTGTGGGAGTGCCCAGGAGGAAACCATACAGACACATGGAGAACATACAAACTTCTTGCAGATGGAGCCCTGGCTGAGATTGCAGTCAGGCCCTCAATGTTGCAAGGCAGACGTGCTACCCACTAAGCTACTGTGATCTGGATTTAATGTTTCATAGCAAGTTTGTCAAATATAGTGATCACATCTGAATCTCTTCTGTTTGCAGCCAACAGGATCTATTTCGAGTTCTCAAAGCATATACACTGTACCGCCCAGAGGAAGGGTACTGCCAAGCACAGGCTCCAATAGCTGCTGTCTTGCTCATGCATATGCCAGCAGAGGTAAGAATCTTCTAAATCTTCTTCCCTTAAATCTTATTTGTAATTGATGTCAAAGAAGTTTCACTGAGTATTCCTTTTTTATTTCAGCAAGCCTTCTGGTGTTTGGTACAGATCTGTGACAAGTACCTGCCTGGATATTACAGCGAGAAGTTGGTAAGAAATTCTAGTTTGGCTTTGATTTGTACACCCAAAATGGGTCCTAAATGGTCTTTGAAGGGAAAGTACCATTCAAAAAATCTGTATCAACTGAAAAATATGGCATATGTTTAGTTAATTAAATTAGTATAGAAATTTGAGGTTTTTTTTTATTGTCTAATAAAATAGAACATGTTTCATTACATAATATATTTAATCATGCCACCTTCCAGACAAAGCTCCTCATCTGTTTGAATAGGCATGATTAGTGGTCCTTATCTAAATCACCAGTAACGTTTTGACATGCTAGGGAGTTTACAAAGGATACAGACATACTATAATTGTATGTTTTGTTTGATTATTTTTTTTTGATCTCCTCCCAGGGATAGATCTAGACAGCAGCTGAATGTGCCTCTTGCATAATTTGGCAGAGCGAGAGTGGGGAAAGAGCTGGGTGGTCACAGGGGTTGCGCATCTGGGGGTACATGTGCTGGCAGCTGCTGGTGTGGTGGTTGTGTGCCAGTGGAGTGAGCAGGCATGGTGTTCGGCCAAGTATGAAGTGTAAATCATACTGTGGCAATACAGTACATAATTGTGTTACTTGAGTTTCAACCACATTACTTTACTTTAAAGGAGAAGGAAGGCTAACAAAGTAGTGTATTGCCAATAGATTAGCCACAATGATGCAAGCTATAACACTATATTTATTATGTAGAATGTTTTGCCATATTAGATTGGTGTGACATCACTTCCTGCTGAGTCTCCCTGCTCACTGATAGCTCTGGGCTCAGATTACAGCAGGGGGGAGGGAGGGAGGGGAGAAGAGCAAACTGAGCATGCTCAAGCCCTAGGCCTGGAGGTTTAAACTGCAGGCAGCAGTGAACAAGGGTTTTGTTGTCAATAGGCAAATAGTATTTTCAACATAAGCCCTATTTAGTGAGCTCATGTTGAATACAGTTCTGTGTTGGCCCTTTAATCCTGGACTAGAACTAAAGCACGACCGGTATCTAGCAGGATGTTGTTTTTCTTTTAAATAAGTAAATGCAGGAAGACCTGACAAAATTACCTCTATGGGAAAGTCACATTGTAAAGCAGAAAATATCTGATGGTTTCTGAATGCTGAAATGGTGACATTACCCTTTCTGTAGCTTTTACATTCAATTCTAATTTCTGCTGAAGCACAGAACAGTCTATTCTTTCACAGCTCTTCTCTTTCTTTAATGAACCAAGCATTGTTTAGAAATGTGCTGGCCTAGCACTTCAGTAGCATGCCTATGTGCCTCACACAAGTTATGCTTCTTCATCTTTTCATCCTTATCATTCCATTTTAGATAAGCTAGGAGGTTCTCTTATGAAGTCTTAGCTTTCTACCACTGTGGGAGAAATATATTTAAGCACAGTGCATGCAAGGTTGAGGTATAATATGGCTAAAAATGTTCTGGTGTTAGCTAGGCAATCTTCATTGTACAAGCCCTTTTACACCTACAATTGTTCTTAAAGAAGAAGCTACAGAGGCAGATTATTGGCAATATATTAGCCACAATAGTGCAAGCTATAACACTATATATTTATTCTGTAGAATGCTTTACCATACCTGAGTAAACCACTCCAGAAGCGCTGTCGGTTTGTTTTGGATAGCAGCTGCCATATTAGCTTGGTGTGACTTCACTTCCTACTTAAATCTCTCCCTGCTCACTCATAGCTCTGGGCTCAGATTACAGCAGGGAGGGGGATAGGAGCAAACTGAGCATGCTCAAGCCCAGGCCCTGGAGGTTGAAGCTGAAAGAAGGAATTCTGATACAGAAGTCCATGTGTACACAATAGAAGGAAAAAAATGCTGTGTTTCTTTTGACAGAGGACTCAGAGCAGCATTACTTTGAGGGTTTACTGGTGTTTTTATATAGACCTTTCTGATAAAGCTTACTTAATTTCGTTCTCTTTTAATGGTCTCAATGATAGTCAGTTTTATACAGTGGGGTTATAGCACATGACCTGCAGGATTCTTGGGTGGGAGAACAAGAAAGGCCACAAATAATACACATTTACAGTGGCTATTTCAGTTGGTTTGAGCTTCCGCTGAAATCTCTTTTGTGCTCATTTGACATAAAATGATCCATCTCTATTTATTCTGATCCAAACCAAAAAGAAAGGATGCTATGTTCACTAGCATCATTTTTTCATTATTGGCATGGAAACACCACGCTTCCTTTTTCTTGTATTATAATTAGTTATAGGATTAAGCAGTTGTGATTAGTCATATAATAAATAAGAATTGTATTTGTTAAAAGTTCATTTCTCGTGACTCCTACGCAGGACTATGTGGGAAGCAGTTCACACAGCAAATGATTTGGGGGAAGACCAATCCCATAAGAACTAAAGCTGTTCCTGGAAAATAGAATAAAAATAAATCCAGTTTGGGGAAATATTGCTGATCTCCAGATCTGCAGAAGGTCTTGTGTGTACGTCTTGGAGTGTTTGAACAAGAACATCCAGTGGTCTCTGAGGTTTTAGTTGTGTGATATACTGCAAATTACTAAGAAAAGTAAGAGGAATGCTGTGAATAAGTTTAGGATATACTAAATCTCTGTATATGGCAAAAAAGCCTACAGGTACCCCTTCATCCATCAATATGTCTCCATCATTCTTAGAAATGCTAAAATGTATCCATTAAAACTGATCTCTTCTGTGCTCTGCAGGAAGCAATTCAGTTGGATGGAAGGATTCTCTTCTCACTGCTCCGCAAAGTATCACCTGTGGCCTACAAGCACCTGAGCAAGTACAAAATCGACCCCATCTTGTACATGACTGAATGGTTCATGTGCGCTTTCTCTCGTACGCTCCCTTGGAGTTCTGTCCTGCGTGTCTGGGACATGTTTTTTTGTGAAGGTAATAATTGTGTCTAGACATGGTATAATCATACAACTGATTTTGCACCTTCACTGTCTATTTTGCTGTTATGTAGAATACAAAGTATAAAGAAACAATTTTCTGAAAGGGGTTGTTCACCTTCAAATGCCTAGTTGTTTTCAGATAGTTCACCCGAAATAACAACTTTTTCCAATTCATTTCTATTTTCTACGTGTGACCGGTTTTCTAATATTCAAGTGTAAATTGTCATGTTTCACCTTCTAAAGCAACTCTGGGAGGGGGGTTGCCGAACCTGTAAACTGTTCTAAATTGATACATTTAGTTGATACATTTTTTATCTTTGCCCCTGCTGAGCAGAATCCCTGAATTTAATTAAAGGCATCTGTAACGGTGGCCATACACGGAGAGATCCGCTCGTTTGGCGATGTCGCCAAACAAGCGAATCTCTCCCCGATATGCCCACCTTGAGGTGGGCAATATCGGGCTGATGTGATTGTGGGCCCTAGGGCCCAACGATCTGATCCTAACGATGGGTAACGGGCGGGTGGATCACTGGGCCACATCAACGAACAGATGCAGCCACGATCCAACGGGATTTTTAGTCCCATCCGATCGACATCTGGCCAACTTTCGGCCAGATATCGTTCAGGGAAGCCCGTTGGAGGGCCCCATACACAGGCCAATAAGCTGCTGCCTCGGTCTTTCGGCAGTTTTTATTGGCCCGTGCATGGCCACCTTTAGAATTGATACAATAGTTACTAATATTCCAGAGATGTTGCTGAGAAATGTATCAACTAAATGTTGCAAAATTGTAACAGTTCAGAATCTGCACCTGAATTACTGAGCTGCCAGACTCAAACACCAGAGACAGGAACATTAAACTTTAAAGTTAGATTTTGAAAAAAAAATGGTAAAAAATAAATAATGGAAAGTATTTGGAAAAAGTCTTTATTTCTGGGGAACAATCTGAAAACAACTGAACTGAAAAATGTGTTTGGAAGGTGAACAAAGCCGTTAAAGGTCTTCTCTCCTGACTGTAGTGTTTATGCTGTCGGCACATTTGGAGAATGTTGGAGAAAGTTTTAATAACAATCATTGAAAACAGCCAGAAAGTTCTGTGAACACAGTGCCCCTACATCATTACCAGAATTTCACATGATATTAAAAACTTGTACTTTATAAGCCTGGTTGGGTACTGGCACCTAGAAGGTTAATAGGCTGCACAAATATTCTCCCACATAAGTAGATTCATATATGTTTTTATAGTGGCCTTTCATTCTGCAATACGCCTCATTTAGTTGCCTCTCTGGATTTTCCTGTCTCCCCACAGCTGGAGAGGATAGTACAGGTATTCCTGTGTGTGAGCTGTCTCTTTCCAGTGACACTATAATTGGATGATGTGCACCAACCATGAAAGATCTAGGATGGGGGTATAGGATGTAGAGAACACTTACTCATTTAGGTGTGTTCATAGTCAGCGTGGCCTGTCTGTACAGGACCTGCAAGGACATGCCAAAAACTGTGTTTGTGTGTCTGTGTTTTGGTTACTGTTTAGTTAGCAATCTGTCAAGCCCTTCCCTGTTTGTATCATTTAAATATATATTTGTTAGTATTTACAGTGGGGTATCTATTGCATTAAAATATAAGTAAACCTTAAACAACTGAATGCAAAATTGCTCAAGGTGCTTTTCTACAACACTTTTGCGATTCACATTAAATATTTTTCTCATTTTCAGAGCTTTAACTGCCAATATAATAACAGCACCACATGCTGCTCAGTTCCCCGCAAAGATTCGGGGAGATTAAGTCACCTGGCAACAAATTGCCTCTTCTTCGGGCAACTAATCGCCCCGAACTGCCTTCCCACTGGCTACAATCTAAATCGCTGGCGGGATGGAACTCTGAGCACTTCATTTTCCGGAGTTGCCTCACAAGGAAACTTCGGACTACTTTGGAAAGCGTTCTGAGTGAAGACGGGAAGACTTTTCCGGGAGATTAGTCGCCCGAAGAACAGACAATTTGTCGCCGGGCAACTAAATCTCCCCGAATCTTCACGTGTGTCTCTGCCCTAAGCATACAGTCAAAGTGATATGCAAATAGACGTGCAGATTTACCTGCATATCGGACATCCCAATCTCACGACCTGCCACTTACCATTCAGATCAAATAAAGTAGTAAAAGAACAGATCAGATGATGTTCTGCCCCTGACAGCAATCGTACAAAAGTTATGTCCGACAAAGCTGGTGACAGTCTCCCTCTGAAATTGTCCGATCAACTGAACGACCGATCGCCAAGGGCATGAAAAATGTCGGGACACTCCACACACGGCCCGAACCTTGTACAAATCGAAGATTCATACGATCAAATCTTTGCGTCTATGGCCATCTTAAATTGCAAGAGTGCTTAGATAAGCACCCTGAGCAAGTTTATCTTAATATTGGTTAAGGTTTACTGATCATTTAAGGATACATGGGTTAAGCATAAAACTCCCTTATTATTGGGTTAAGCTTGACTATCCTCTGCACCCATTTGGACTGTCCACCTTTTATGAGGCTAGAAAAATGTATGTGTATGATCATGCAGCAAGTTTTTGTTTTGTTTTTTTCTCTTTAACTGATGCTGTCAGACAGCTTAACGGGATAGTGCTATTTGGAGTTGGTCCTCAATTGTAATTGTTGTTCTGCAGATCTCCAGTTAAATTGATATTTGATGCTATTGGCAGCACCCCTAGGTCAGTGAGTGATGAATTCAATAATGGAGATGAAAAAAATAAAGTCCAAGGATTAAGTAAAAAGGGAGTATTATTATGGGTTAGTTGGGTGTGGTGGGGGTGTTTCTCATAAAATGCTTCTGGCTCCCCAGCAGCACATATTTATAGCTTTTGCCAGTATATACAGCCCTGCAGCAGTATCCCTGTTCCATTGTTGCAGTATGAATATTCCAACAGTATATGTATATTCATACAGAAGTATGTATGAGCCATCAGTTGTATGTGACATCTGCTGGCATGATCTGGGTGTGCCATGGTTAACTTCCTGTGATAAATGTCTCACTCAATGGCAGTGGGTGATAAGTTAAAAACAGTTTGCAAACTTCAATGAATTTGGGTAGAAAATTCAATATGTTTGCTTATAAACCTGATGTAATATGCCAAACAGTATCACATGCAATCTGCAGAAAAATCCTCAGTAGTGTTTTCAGCAGAATGTACATTTCCCCAAGGAATTCTAATTTTAAGACAGAAACTAATGTTATAAATGAAACCAAGGAGACAGAGTTCAGTAAATAATAATAATATTATAGATATAGATATATAGATAAAGGCCATACTTAGCCCAAAGCATTGCAAAACATACCCCCCATCTAATGCAACCCTCCTAAATGCATGCCCTTACCTTACCTTATTTATATCTATCTATCTATCTATCTATCTATATCTATATATATATATATATATATATATATATATATAATATATATATATATATATATATTTGCCTCCCCCTGATCATCCTTTCCATTTTTGCAGGTGTAAAAATAATATTTCGGGTTGCGCTGGTTCTTCTGAAGTACATGATTGGCTCTTCTGAGAAACTCAAATCCTGTCAGGGTCAGTACGAGACCATGGAAAAGCTAAAGGCAATTGAGCCCCAATACATGTTTGAGGGTTTCCTCATTCAAGAGGTGAGATTCCACAGCCATATTTCTCCCTTCACTAATTGCCTTTTAATGAAAGTTATTGACCATTACTGTATTCTATCTCTTAGCTGTTGGACGTTCCCATCACAGAGCGAGATATAGAACGTGAGCATCTCATTCAGTTGAAGAAGTGGAGAGAAGAATTTGGGGAGCTAAAATACAAATGCCCTACCCGCATGCATGGGTCCAAGGCTATTAGTGATTCTGAAACTGCAAGCCACAAGCAATTGGCACACTCTCCTTCTATCATTCTTCCACCTGATATAGCCACAGGGAAGAAAAATAGGAAACAAGAGGAGAAAGAGCAGGAGAAGCAGAGAGCCAAGGAAGCAAAAGAGAGGGAAAAACAGGAAAAGGAAAGGAAGAAACAAGAAAAGAAGAAAAAGGCCAAAGGAGACCAATCGAACGGTGCAGTAAAAGAGGAAAATGGAGGAGGAGGGACTATAGACCACCGGCAGGAACCGGAACAGTCTCTGCTCCCTAAGCAACCCCGAAATCCAGCAATAAAAGTGCACCAATCCAATGAGAGCTTGTGCTCTAAGGAAAGTGAAGACACCTATTTATAAAGCTTTTCCACATTTAGAAACTGTAGGAATACAATCACCTTTCCTCTCTCCTAGGTGTCTCCATCAGGAATCCTGTAAGCT
This sequence comes from Xenopus laevis, assembly GCF_017654675.1. Taxonomy (NCBI): domain Eukaryota; kingdom Metazoa; phylum Chordata; class Amphibia; order Anura; family Pipidae; genus Xenopus; species Xenopus laevis. Next base: position 156,381,674 of record NC_054371.1, read on the forward strand.
TTCATACGCTACCCTCTAAATCACTGCTATTTTTTGTAATAGTGAATTCAAGTGAGGGAAGTTAAGACATTTATGGAACTGCTAGGTGTAGATACTAATCTGGATGGATGATATTTGCACATGGATTATAAACATAGGACTGTACCAAGTTTACAACCATGTCACACACAACAATACTTCAGTAATCTATGGTTTATACTTAACACTGAAAGCCTGTTCTGTCTGAGAACTTTTTCCCAAGGCTCCACAGAATACAAGAAGGGAACAGTAAAATTAGGGGCCACAAAGGGCAGCTGGAGAAATGTCATCCACTGTAGACTGTAAAAAGATAATTTTTTGATTATGACTGGTGTCACTGTAAGAGGTGCCGTGCGCACTCCCCCCAACCCTTCCAGATGTCCGACTGCTAACAGCAGAACATCTTCTACTATGCACAAAGATCTGATTGTTTTCTTGTTATATGGGACCAACAAGAGAAGCTACAACATGAAGGCGCTCTTCCTTCATCCCACAGACACTCTTTGTACCAATAAATGGATTAACAGAATAAGAATCTTGTACCATATTCGGTCACAATGGAATGTTTGTACTCTTGCCACATCCAGTCTTAAAAGAGGAACTCAGAGTTTGTATTCAAGGGAATTCAGGATATACATTCAACATTACCTGATCGACACTATCTCACCCTCCTGACACTACAGGATAGGGTTTGTATTACAGAATGTATTATAATGTTATACTAAACACAGCCAAGCAAAAAAATATTTATTTATCTATGGTATTCGCTGTTGCAAAAAAAGCAAATAAAGGAGCTTGCCAATATTTAGATTTAAAATAAAAGGATTGTTTCCTGTTAAAATTATTTTATTGTATTTGTTTTTCATTTCAGTTTGAGATAGATAGATAGATATAAACACATATGTAGACAATAAAGCTGTATTCTCTATATTTAAAGAGCAACTCCACCCAGTGTTTTTTTTTCTGCTTAATAAAAGGAAAGAACTCTCAGCAACTTTGCAATATACATTATTTCAAAATAGAAATTTGTAAATGTAATTTCAGTGGCTGCACTGCTGGTTCTGATTCTTGAAACTGATGTGACAGTAGCCAGCTCTCCTCCAGTAATGACTCCCTTTATTACATTACGTTACAAGAATCCAAACCATCAGTGCAAAAAATAGGCAGGGACAGTATATCACCAATTTCACTAGTAAATGCATTTATAAATAACTCAAAGCCATTGAAAGATTTTTATTTAAAAAAAAAAGTAGCATTTTCCATGATTTTTGATTTAAAAAGTTTCTATGCAACTGTCCCTACTGTGCTTTGGGCTATAGCACTGCTGATAGAGAAACTGTCCTGTAACTAAACAATACTGCCCATATTGCCTCCCATTCACTTTAGAGTAATGAAGTATACGGACCCACATGCAAAAATCTCTCAAAGTCATTTGCATTAGTGGGAATCTGCAGTGCTAAAACATATGAAGCACTTGGTTAAAACGGGCCTGTCTTGGCTTCTTATATAATATGAAATGTGCTGTGGCTAATGTACAGAGAGGTGACTGGAGAAGGTCCAACTTCTCCATTTAAGTCACACAACATGCGTTTCATTTCATATTATCAGGAGCACAACATTTTCAGGAATTAGTTCCTGACACCACAGACCCCTTTATCCTTCCACAAAGCAGGTTACCGAAGACTGGAAAAGGTTTTTAACATGGAAGAGATCAAAATGAAACCAGTGATAGTTTGCATTGCTAAAAATGCTCATGTGCTCCATCTACTGGTAGCTATAAGAATAGCAGCCAAGCAGGAGAAATAATAGAACATGACAAGTCAACATAGGACTTGGGAAAGAACATTTGGGTGCATCCACTTACCAAGGCGCAGTTAGGGTTGCCACCTTTTTGGGATACCTTTACCTGCCAAGGTGGGGGCGGGTTCACTAGGGGGAGGAAAGTGATGTAAATGGGCGGAACAGTGATGTCACAGGGGTGGGATCATGCCATTGAGGTGGCGGGGCCGAGCCGAGGAGGGTGGAATTGGTAAGTATTGCAGCTAGAAAGGGCCTGGCTGGGAGCAGTTTGACTGGTGATCACAAGTTTACTGGCAGCTACATTCCCAATAACTTACCTGAATACTGACCCGGCCTTGGCTGGTATTTTACCGGCTAGGCCGGTGAAATACCGGACAGGTGGCAACCCTAGGCGCAGCGGCCAAATTGCGATTTTGAGTGCAATCAGCATTTTTCCCCCACAATGCACTGCGTCCAATTCTTTAGGTGCCAGTGTGCTGCACCTATTGGCACAGGATGTGAAGGGAACTCAGCAGCTAGTGCCTGGTCATGAGGTTATGGTAGCTTCAGGGCTCCCCTGTGTCTGAATGGTAGGCAGGAAGGACTAAGCAGTGTCAAGAGGAACTATACGAAAGTGTGAGGAAGAAGTACCAGTAATGAAAGTGGTTTTAGGTGCAACTCACTACATGAAAAATTAGGTGTATTCAGCGCTGCAAAATATGTTGGCGCTATATGAATACATGTTAATAATTATAATAACTCACTACAGGAAAAAGTACAAATTGCCTTCTGCCCATGCGGATGTAAATGAATCCTATTGAGGAGCTGGAGAAACAACCTGAGATGGATGCCTACACACCAACATTACAGCAGCTAAAAAAAATGTATTAGTTCAAGAATAAAATTTGAAATCTTTGAAATGTACACCGAGTAATAAAAACGACACCATAAAAATCATGACAAATCCCTTTATATTGGAAATGTAGTTAGGGAGGAAGTTGCTCCTCTCTGTGTCTCTATTTATACATATGATTTGGAGCGGCAGAGACATTCATATCAGACGACCACCAAACCATCAAAGTGAAAGCTTGTACTGATCATGTGGTCTCGTGTAAATGCAAAGATGCAGAGAAATAGCATAGCAGCTCCCATCAGTATGTATTTCTACAAAGAATGATTTCTTCTGTACATATATCTTATACTTTACTGTAAAGAGATTGGTAGGTAATGCATGCTTATATCCCATTCAAGCGTGACAAAGTTGTAAAGCTGTTGGTGTCATGCTGTGTTTGGTGGCATCAGTATGGCAGCTGTGGGTGAGAAGTTATTCCATGTGAGGGAGCAAGTGTCACATATGACACGGATGCAGGCAATATCACACCTAGGGTTGCCACCCGGCCGGTATTTTACCGGCCTACCCGGTAAAATGCCTGCCAAGGCTGGGGCCGGTATTACAAATTTACCGGCAATGTAGCTGCCGGTACATTTGTAATATGATTAAAAGGAGCCCTTGGCCTGCCCCCAATCCCCTGGAACATCCCCTGCAACTTACCTTTTCTCTTACTTCTTCTAGCGTCCGTGGTGTCTGTGTCGTGGCCCCGTCCCTTTTGACGTCACGGCCCGCCCCTTTGTGTCCCTGCCCCCCAGCAGCCGGTAAAAGATTTTTAAAAAGGTGGCAACCCTAATTACACCACAGCTGGAGGCAGCGGTTGACTACACCTATTAAAGGAATAGTAACACTAAAAAATAAGAAAGTGTTTTAAAATAATGAAAATATCATGTAGTGTTGTCCTGCACTGGTAAAACTGATCTGTTTGCTTTAGAAACACTACTATAGTTCATATAAACAAGCTGCTGTGTAGCAATGGCGGGAATTGAAAAAAAGACTATATGGCACAGGTTAAATAGCTGATAAACCACCATGATGTTCTACAGAGCTTATCTGCTATCTACTGTGTAACCTGATATTTTTCTCCTTTGGATTGCTGCCATTGTCCCTACACAGCAACTTATTTATATAAACAATAGTAGCGTTTCTGAAGCAAACACATTATATTATAATGTTACTCAGATTGATTTGTTTTCCGAAGTGGAAAACTACGCGCCATCCCACCGGCGATTTACATTCTAGCCGGCGGGAGGCAGTTCGGGGAGATTAGTCACACTGAAGAAGAGGAGAATTGTCACCAGGCGACTAATCTCCCCGAATCTGAGCGTGTGCCCTCACCCTAAGTGAGTCTGCTGTTGAATAAACAAAGCCTTGTTTTTATGTTCATAATATATATCTTACACGTGATTTAGATACAAAGGGACACAAAAGCCCACTTTTACAGCTGTATTTTCCAAGATTAACACCACATGCAGTTTGTAGATCTAGTGCAGTATCTGCACTGTTTGTACCTCTTTTCTTCCCCCAAGTGACTGTCGGCAGCTTCCTTCCCATCCTCCTTCCTGTGCCAGCAGTTCAAGCGTGTGCAGCAGCTCTTTATACAGCACAAACATGTTGTGTTATGAAGACCTTGTGGCGGCCGCACACACACAGTTAGGCTTATGTTTCACAGGGGCATTAGCAGCGGCTACTTCTTTGCTGGCTACAATTAGCTTTATTATATTAAGGTTAATGGCACATGGGATTTTTTGTACCTCTCCATAAATCACTTCAACAGACAACAAAACTTTCCTTGTTTCCTAAAATGCAAATTGCCAGTGGGGAAACCTACAAGGCGCTCTGGTTTTCCAAAGCAAATTTGTGCCGCGTGTGTTTACCCACATTTTTGCCAGTAGGAAGAAAACCAGTATTTTGTCGCCACAGTAGCAAAGATTTATCTTGGGCAACAAAATTTCCAGTGTGCCATTGCCCTTTAAGGGGTTGTTCAACTTTGCATTAACTTTTAGTATGATTTAGAAAGCGATATTTGCAATTGGTTTTAATTTTTTATTAACTGTTGTTTTTGAGTTATTTAGATTTTTATTCAGCAGCTCTCCAGTTTGCAATTTCAGCAATCTGGTTGCTAAGGGTCCAAATGACCCTAGCAACCATATATTAATTTTAATAAGAGACTGGAATATAAATAGGGGAGGGTCTGAATAGAAAGATGATTACTAAAAAGTAGCAATAATAATACATTTGTAGCCTTACAGAGCATTTGTTTTTCAGATTTTTCTAGAGACCCCCCCCCCCCCATTTTTGAAAGCTGGAAAAAGTCAGAAGAAGAAGGCAAATAATTCAAAAAATAATAAAAGACCAATTGAAAAGTTGTTTAGAATAGGCCATTCTATAACGTATTAAGGGAGTTATTTATTAAAGTTCGAATTTATTTAATTATTTCTATTATATCCCTATTGCTGATTGGACCTTATTTATCATAGAAAAAGCTCACTAAAATTGGTTTGGGCAAAAAATCCAAAAGGATTGGTGTTTCCCACCAAAAGCCTCATCTCCCTCCAAAAAAAGTCAGATTTTCCTGCCAAAATCAGACTTTTGACGCCAAAACCCCCAAATAAGTTGGATTTTTGGTCAAAACTCAGCGTGGATCTTGATTTTGAAATGGGATCTTGACTTCTACAGGACCCTTGGAGATGGCGGATTTTTTCGGATTCAGACTTTTTTTATTTCCCACTAAAAATTTGGATTGTATACTAAAAAAAATGTTTTTTGGCATTCGGAGTTTAGTAAATAACCCTCTAAAAGTCAACTGAATGGTGAACCACTCTTTTAACCGCAGTAGGAAATAATGAAATCTGTTACTAGCCAGCTAATCTCTCTGTGCAAGATATTGTAAGCCTTAAGGTGGCCATACACGCGCCGATAAAAGCTGCCGACAGACCAAGTTGGCAGCTTATTGGCCCGTGTATGGGGCCCTCTGCTGGGCTTCCCGGATCGAGATCTGGCCGAAAAAAATCCCTCGGATCGTGGCCGCATCTGTTCGTTGATGCGGTCCCGCGATCCGACCCCCATTCCCTAGGATCCGATCGTTGGGCCCTAGGGCCCACGATCGGATTAGCCCGATATTGCCCACCTCAAGGAGGGCATATGGTAGAGAGATCCGTTCGTTTGGCGACATCGCCAAACGAGCGAATCTCTCTGTGTATGGCCACCTTTATATGCAAGGTCCAGGACAGCACATTGGTTTTGCACTGTGGGGACACACTATGGGAAAACGTAATAAATTCAATTTTATTCACAATTCGAATGGTATATTATTCATTAAAAAATTGGATCATCTAAAATTGGATCGAATAATCCCCATCCGAAAAATTCAAATAGAATATTCGAATATTGCGCATCTATTTTTTTTTTTACGTGTGTCCATACAAGAGACCTCTGTACGCGTATTCGACAAGTTTTAGGTGGCGAATATGCGAATTAGAACTGTTACTGTCGAGGTGTGAAAAATCTCAAATTCGAATTTACATTCGAATTGGGGAATTCAATTTCAAATGTGTGAATTTTGACCCCATTGAAATTTTTAAAATTCTAATTTACTATTCGACCCTTAATAAATCTGCCCCCAAAATTCACGGTACACAATACGGTCTCATTGACAATAACAGGAAGCAAAGCTGTCACAGACATGAAGCACTAGTGGGTGCTTTCTACTGATGTCTCTGGGGAGAGATGGCTTCAAAACTCCCTATATGACAATAACCTTAGGCTAATGAAAACAAGCTGTTTTCACAGCCATGGTCCTTTTATATCAATGAAAGTAGGGCTGCTTTATTATTATTATTCTTTATATATTCTGCAGCACTGTCCACAGTTTATAATGAATTTTTGTATCCATGTGAAGGGATATCTTGGGAACACCAAGGCAATTGTTCCTGTCTCATACCTGGCAGCAAGTTCTTTACATATATAAAAGGGAAGCAGGTGTAGGCCAGGTGGGGAGATTTGGTTTTAACCAAATTCAGAAATGCAGAAATGGGATAGATACAAAGAAACAAAAACAAATAGTTACCAAAAAATACATTAAAACAAAAAAAACTTTATTAAAACAATCTCCGTACGCATTTCGTGCTCGTATGAGTGCTCTTGGAGCATGAGATGCACATTTGAAAAAACTGAACAAAAACTGATGGTGGCCACAAATGAGTCATTAGGTTATAAATATGTTTATCGAAACTGCACTTGTTTGTTTCTAGGGTTTGCAAACTACATCCAGAATGATTGATTGATGATTGCAAATGGGCTGTGGAATGCTGGTAACATCTGCTGCCATGGTGAGGTGGCAATTGACCTCTGGGCCACATAGATGGGTTGCATGAAAAAAAAATGGATTTTCAGTTCAGCCAGGCTGACTTCAGTAAGATCATAAGATTGGCAGTTTGGCAAAAAAAATGTCAGAACTGTCTGATGGCATCACTCAGTACTTGACCAGCTAACATTATTTTATAAGCTTGGGGCTGAGAGAAAGCATTCAGAAATTCTTTCCATTTCTCCTGAGATTAAAGCCATGTGTGCAAATGCCAGCCAAGCTTTACTGCAGTTAGTGTTTTATTCACAATGCTCAACTCTCTGTGGCAGCCAGTACAAAGGAGTTCATGTGGCTCCAGATACAGAGATGCTTTTGGACTTATCCCACTTTTTAGGAGACAAGTTACAAGAGGTAGGGAAGAGGCACATGCTTCAGGCACAAGTGTGTGTGTGTGTAGCGCTAACGCCCTCAGATATTGTTAAGTTATGGTCTATGATTAGCAAACAGTATTTTTTTAAATTATACTGCAGATACTGATCATTTGATTCATTTGGAGTCGAATTGCATTTCTGGCAATAGTTTGCCAAAGGCACAAAAATATGCAGCCCCATTATTCCATCCACAACATGGCTATACATATCCTTTATACAGAAGGACATGGGGGTACTTGTGGAAAATAAACTTGGCTGTAGCAAACAATGCCAGTCAGATGCAGGAATGGCTAACAAGGCTTTGTCCTGTATTAAAAGGGGTATAGATTCACTGGAGGAGAGGGTCTTATGATGTGGAACTAGGGTTGACATTTTTTCTAAAAGTTTTTACCGGCCGGTGGGGGCTAAAACAAAAGGGGCGTTCCATGATGTAAAAGCAGCGGATCCAAGCAATGTGCCACAAAAGGGGCGGAGCCAAGCAATGTGCTGCAAAAGGGGTGGAGCCACATTGAGCGATGGCCAGAAGGCCGAAAAAAGGGTAAGTTCTAAGTGAATTTAGTGGCAGGCCAAGGGCTCTTTTTTTAAGGGTATTACAAATTTACCGACAACAACATTGTCGTTAAATTTGCAATACCGGCCCGGCCTTGGCATGTGTTTTAAAATATCGGCCAGGTGGCAACCCTATGTGGAACCTTTATTTTACAGTGAGAGCTGTGTACTTGTGGAATTCTCTCCCTGAGGCTGATTCTCATATACATTGCATTGGATAGTTTAATAAATGGTATGATGCCTCTAGTGCTACAGTGATCCACAATCACCCCCCAGGAGTCACCAAATTAATTGGATGTTATGTACAAGTTGTTATTAATTACTACCTTTAAACTATGGATGTGGGAAATAATGATGTGCAGATCATTGTTCTACTAGCAACAGCTAACGCTATTATTTTGATTACTACTAGTTTATGCAAAAACTATACTGGCAATGGAATTTATTTTTGTATCTCCAAATTCCTTTCTGATTGTTTATTTTATATTGTTATGAAAAACTAAATAAAAACATTTGTTAAAAAAAATGCCTCTAGTGAGAAAATATCCAGTTACTGGGTTTGCCACCTTTTCTGAATCGAAATATCAGCCTTCTTATGTTTTTATCTTGCTTCCCTATTAATAATCAAGCATCAAGTTATGCAATTAGCTCTGGTACAAGTTGAAACGGGCATTGGCTTGTTTGCCCTCTTGGGTGTCAGGAAGGTATTTTTTTCTGAGTCTAATTGGAGAGACTGCAGATGGGGTGTTTCTTCTTTCTCAATCTCCTTTTGATCAATTAGCAGTTAGGTAGGCTTCAAAAAGGTTGAACTTGACAGATGTGTCTTTTTTCAGCCACAAGTACTAAGTTACTATGAATGTAATTGTACTCTGTAGTGTTAAAGGAGAACTGGAGCTCAACAATAATTGGTCTAGACTTGCTATATCATATGGACTTCTTCTCCATCCTGAGACCACACAGCAAACAAAAAAAAAAAAAAAAATAGCGAATGGTGGTTATTCTACCCCCCAACTTCACCTGGCTCCATACAGTCCAGTGAAAATGATTTCCTGCTTCTGTGCATGAGTTTAGGCAGTGCATCACCCCTAATCAACAGGCTTGTGCTGGAACAATAGATAACATATAAATAAAAGCCTCTTTATGTGTCCTATTAGTACTGTAACTATTGAAGGGACAGACCAGTAATTCTGTGTAGGGGAAGGGGGCCTAGAAAGTGTTTTTGCTGGGCAGTTGGGCCCCCAACGGTATGCCAATGTGTCCAGTCCAACTCTGAGCACAACGCTAAGGCCTCAACCTTTTTTTTTTTTTTAATTCGCTCCGACCCCACCCCATAGGGTGAGACCAGACCTAGTGGATCTTGGTTTGTGGAGAAACACAGGCTGAGAATACTTTGCTATGCGTTTTGCTATGTGCCTGCATGTGGATACATTACAAGCACATGTGGTGGCTTTTAGCGTCAAAATGTGAGTTTGCACTTTGGTGCCAAAATCTGCTTGCACCCGGCCTATGTATGTATATGGGCGCAAGCACATCCAAGATGTTCTTCACAGGCCAAGATCTGCTACATCTGCCATTTTGTCTGAAAACTTAAAATCAGGGTATGTAAAATTGAGATTTTATGTAGGTTTAAATCAATGAAACAAAGTCATTTAAATGTAATCTGTTACTTATGAATTGCCTTGAATAAGACACTAATGTCACTTTGGTTGCATTTTTCCTGTCCAGAACCGTTCTGGGCGAGAAGTCCCAGTTACTTATTCACTGACTGAATAAGTAAAAACTTCAAGGCATTAATAAGAAACCAACTCCAAAGCCGTCGCAGGCAGCACACAGTCACTGGTGCCAAGTTCACTTTCCATTTTGGGCATTTGGAGCTCTCCTCCCTTCCATGGCAGGTTTTTAGCTGTACAACACGAGCTGACTAACAGCAACGTAACTAGAGGGGGGCGAGCCCTGGCACGGGACGCACAGCTGGGCCCCCCTCCGTACACCCGGAACCGCCTGGAATCAGCAATCAGAAATTCGTGGGGCGCAAGCTGCCGGGGGGCCCTGGCCCAATCGCACCCCCGGTAGTTACGCCACTGCTGACTAAGGTAAACTCCGCCGACCAGAGGCACAGGTTGCCAGGTATAATTTTCAAAGTCAGCTACAAAACCAGCCCAAAACTAGCCAAGAGGCACTTCAAAAGTAGCCCAAAAGAGCATATTATGTGCAGTGAAAAAAAAGTCAAAAAAATAAATAAATATGTGAACATTTTTTCCATGAAGCAAAACTGTACAGAATCACCCTCCACCAGGGGTGTAAGTACAGAGGGGCAGCTCAGGAGGCCCTAATACATTTAACATTTCAATAAATATTGGTAAAACAGGTCAACTTCTAGACATTTTGTTGGACAGCAAATTTTTGCACCAAAATTGTCTGAAATCAAACAAAGTCACAGGAAAATGCGAGAATGCTTAAGAGTGATGGAAGACTGGGGTACAGAGCCCAAAATCTGTTAACTCCCGACTTCTACACAAGCCAGTCCCATTGTATGCTGGCTATTGTAGTCAGGGGCGTTTCGGTAAGTAATGCCGCCTGAGGCGGCGTTCGCAATGCCGCCCATCACGCTTCCCTTGATAGCATTGATAGAGCAGAAATTGCCTGGAAATTCGGCTCTTTAAGTTACCAGGAGTGGCTTTTTGCCACCCCTGGTAACGTCTGCGGAGCTGCCTCCTGAGGCAAGGTCAGTAACGTAACTAGAGGGGGGCGCACCCCTCCGTACGTGATTTTCAGTGCGCAACAGCGGCTTCAAACGGTGTGCGAGCTGCCAGGGGGCCCTGAGGAGGTGCGAGGCCTGGCCCAATCGCACCCCCTGCTCCCCCAGTAGTTCCGCCACTGGGGAAGGTGCTCACCTTGCCTCCTGGCTGAAACGTCCCTGATTGTAGTCTTACATTAAACTTGGCAGTTGGTAAAACAAAAACTACATTACCATACCTCCCAACATTTTGGAAGTAAAAAGAGGGACAAAAATTTTTTTTCCACATGTAGCGCAGCTATTTTTTGACCACACCCCTTTCTGTGGCCACACCCCCTAATTACCATGTTTGTTTTACAAAATTTGGCAGGTTATGAAAGTTTGAAAATATTTCTCCTTATCTAAACTGTGTTTTTGTGTCTCAAAATTGTTACAAAGTATCTTATTTGCACCTGTGGCTGTTCTGGGCTCTCTGCTAAAAGCCAATTAAGTGAGAAACTTTGTTTCTTTTTCTGGCTGTTCAGTGCAGAGAAAAGAGGGACTTTCCAGTACAAATGAGGGACTGCGGGTTGAGCTGTCAAAAGAGGGACTGTCCTTCCGAAAAAGGGACAGTTGGGAGGTATGCATTACCAAACATTGGGAGACGCAGGCTTGGCACATTAGGGCAAGAAAAAACTTTGGCTGGTTTCCAAACTACAAACCAGCCAAAGGCCCAAAAAGTAGCCCAAATCCATTCCTCGGCTAGTTTGTACTTTCAAAACCCGCCTGGGCTTTAAATTAGTAACCCAATTTGGCTGGAAAGCCGCCAACCTGGCAACCCTGCGTGGCAGAACCATAGACACACTTAGCCAGATAAGGAAAATAAAACGCGCGCTCTCCCTCAGTCAGCGCCACCGTCCAACCAGGACTCTCACACTCCCGCAGGAGGCGGGTCTGTGTCGCTACCCACGTGTCACTATGAGCTCCGCCCATGCCGCTGAATTGGCACAGCCTCTCCTAGTAAGGCCACGCCCCGTAGAGCACGCGCTGTATCTCAGCTGAGTGTCCGTGCAATGGATCTACAGCTGCTGGAACATCGGGTGCGAGTAACTAGCATCGATAAGTCCGGCCTGTGGTTCTACACCCACCCGCTCGTCAAACTGCTGTTCCTGAGGCAGCGCAGCAGGTATGTTCGGAGCACACGGGATAGACCCAATGCTTCTGGGCTGTAGTGCTACTCGGCAGCAGCAGCTGTTTATGAGAGATAGCACGAGCTGTACTTTATTATTCACGAGTTGCTGCGAAGTGGCTGACCTTCCTGTAGTCAGAGCCCTGGCCGCCCTCCTCACACTAACTGGAGCCATGTGGGGCTGCACTTGCTTATTGTTTGCATCATCTCTAGCGGCTGTTGTGGTTGCTGCTGGTTACTGCACCTGTCCATCTTTGCGCTTTAGGTTTGCACACTTGTCTCGTATCATCTCTCTCTTGTCACTGTGGTTAGGGCACCCCTATTGCTGTTGCACCCCAAATCCTAGCAGCACCAACTGGACTTGTGAACGTGCATTGGCATGGTGGGAGTTGTAGTTGAACAACACTCATTTAGGGGCATTTGTACAGTGCAGGCAGTATATTCAGACTTTGGCAGTTTCCTGACATTCAACTGCTGTGAGATAGAGTTCTATCAGCTGGGACCACTCTATTATATGCAGCACTCACTTGGCCTGATTAATATTGGCCTCTGGATCCAGTGTGTCACATGCAGAAAGGACTGTAGTTCTTGTTGCTTGTCCTGTTCTTGGATTCCAGATCTCATTAAGCTACAAGCTCATCTTTGAGGCATAAAGCACTGCGTATCTTGACAGCGCTATATAAATAAATGATGATGATTTCATCCAGTGTATTTATTGCATCATGAGCACTGTGCTAGAATTGTGGAATTGGGAATAATGATTTATTAACACATTTCTTATAATACCCCCCTGGTCGCATACTTTGGTATCATCTTCAAAATTTGCATAAAATACTCTCTGTAAATTACAGACAGGCTCGCTGCAGGGCTCCTCATTTTAAGGCAACATTAGCTTTTACTCTTTCTAAATGCGAAAAAAGGAAACCTAGAGTAAGAAAAAAGTTTGCTTATTATGCTACCTTGTAATATAGCGGTATGGGATCTGCTATATGGAATGCTGTGGAATTCGGGGTAAAGGGTCTTGCTGTTACTTGGGTCATCATACCTTAGTACTATAAAAACTGAATGGGAATGATTTGCCTCCATTATAGATTTATGCAGCTCTGTTAGGATCAAGTACAGGTATGAGACCTGTTATCCAGAATGCTTGGCACCTGGGGTCTTCCACATAAGGAGTATTTCTGTAATTTGGATCTCCATACTTTAAGCCAACTAAAAAATCATTTAAAAATTAATGAAACCCAATAAGAACGTTTTGCTTCCAATAAGGATTAATTATATTTTAGTTGGCATCATGTACAAGCTACTGTTTTATTATTATAGAGTAAGAGGAAAACATTTTTAAAAATGTGTGTTATTTCATTATAATGGAGTCTATGGGAGATGGTCTTCCCGTAAGTGGAGCTTTCTGGAGAACAGGTTTGCAGATAACTGATTCTATACCTGTACAAGGTATTGTTTTATTATTAAAGAGAAAAAGGAAATCCATCTAAATAAAGTGGCTTGTTTAAAGAGGACATTATGGGGAATGGAGGTTCTCTATGTCAGACCTTTCTTGATATTGGGTATCCACATAAAAGATGCAATACCTGTAGCCACATTCATTAAAAAAAAAAAAAAGTACAACTCATGCTGTCATGTTAAAACAAGAAAGACATTTTGCTTGAGGGTTAGTGACGCTTGTAATCCACTGAGCGGAGAGGCAGCCATTAGGAAATGAGTGCTTGTTTTAACTTGCAGGAAAGAACAAAATGCTCTATTATATAGATATTACAGAAAAATAATGTATGTTACAATTGAGCCTGGTCCGTGGAAACAGAATAAGCACAATCTATTATGCCTATAGATTTCCAGTAACGTAAAGTGATCTCATTCAGGGCTAGGTATGAAGTGGTGCTAAAGCAGAGAAAATGCTAAACTGTAATAATGCCATCAAGGCCAGCAGCAGTCTGTTTGATCCATAATTAACCCTCATTTATCTTAAGTTGGGAAATCTGCCCTGTGTCACCGACATATGTTCCATTTGCTCCATATGTTGCTGTCCCATGTGATAAGTAAAATTTTTCCATGGCAGTTTAATATACTAGATTAGTAGTTAAAGGAACAGTAAGACCAAAAAGACTACAGGTATGGGTTCCGTTATCCGGAAACCCGTTATCCATAAAGCTTTGAATTACGAAAAGGCTGTTTCCAATAGACTCTATATTATGCAAATAATCCAAAGTTTTAAAAATTATTTATTAATAATAAAACCGTACATTGTACTTGATCCCAACTAAGATATAATTAATCCTTATGGGAGGCAAAGCCAGCCTATTGGGTTTGTTTAATGTTTACATGATTTTCTAGTAGACTTAAGATTTGAAGATCCAAGTTACGGAAAGATCTGATATCTGGAAAATCCCAGGTCCCGAGCATTTTGGATAACCGGTCCTATACCTGTACTATAGTTTATATGAGTAGGCTGCTGTGTTGCCATGGGGGCAGCCATTCAAGCTGAAAAAGGAGAAAAGTCACAGGTTACTTAGCAGATAATCGATAAGTCCTCTAATAGAATACAATGGTATTCTACACAGTGCTATGTACCCTTTGAATGGCTGCCCCCATGGCAACACAGCAGCCTACTCATATAAACTATAGTAGTCCTTCTAAAGCAAACACATAACTTTTACCAATGCAGGGCAACAGTACATTATATTTTAATTTCTTTAAAACACTTATTTTTTGGTGTTACTGTTCCTTGAACTATATCTCTGCTGTCAGGGGATGTGCCTGTTCCTCCTCTGCCACAATTCATGTTCCCCAAACCTGTAACTATCTCCTGAAATATGGTGGTGCCTTTCAGCACCTATTTGATGTCAGTTCCTTGTGGGAATTGACATAGCGCCTGAAATCTTTATAGAAATCCTCATGGAAAGCTACTCAGTCGGTCTGTGGTCTGTTTCTGCCATAATCAGTATCTGGTCACACAGCGGGGCTCATTTAAAAACCCTGGGCATATTTGCACATGGGCAGTAACCCATAGCAAGTAACCCATAGCAACCAATCAGTGATTAGCTTTTTTCAGTCAGCTGCAGGTTGCACTGTAAGCAATCATCTGTTATGGGTTTCTGCCCAGGAGTAAATTTGCCCGGTGTTTATAAATGAGCCTGCATCTTTTTTATTTGTCTATAGAGCCAACCAAGCTGGACCTTACATTCCAATATGAGTATCTCTCTTTATTTGCTAGATGCAAGTTCTTCAGCTTGACAGAAACACCTGAAGATTACACGCTGATGCTTGATGAGGAAGGCTTTGAAGGTATTCCATTATTTATTTCAAAGTTATAATAGATGAAGTGTAATATGTAAAAATAAAATGTGTCCATGAGAGAGAAAGTAATTTTGAAATTTTAGTGGCTTTTCCAGTGGTCAGGGAACTGTCTGTAAATGCCATGCAGGGAGAAAGAAGTACTATGCCCTACCCATGCTGAGGATAAACATATTGATGAGCCGGGTATGTGCTATAAGCCTGTAATCAGGCGTACATGGTTGCAGGGTGATAGACGTGGGAAAAGTCTCTTGATCAAAATGTATTTGTTAGTAAAATGACCTACACAATCTTTTTATTGTAGGTTAAAAACTTTTTTGTTGGGATTATTCTTCTTATTCCAGGTAGCTCCGTGAAGTTTCCACAAAAGCTGCCCATACCACACACCTAGCTCAGGATCTGGGGTTTTCCCAATAGGGTATCTTTTCATAATTTGGATCTTCATACCTTAAGTTTACTAGAAAATCATGTAAACATTAAATAAACCCAATAGGCTAGTTTTACTTTCAATAATGTTTAATTATATCTTAGTTGGGATCAAGTACAAGGTACTGTTTTATTATTACAGTGAAAAATCATTTTTAAACGTTTGGATTATTTGGTTAAAATAGAGTCTCTGGGAGACGCCCATCAGATGGATTTCTTGGCATTCTTTGTCCAGGTCTACCTACAGCAAGTGAAACTTTTTTTTATATCCAGTGGCCCTTTCTTGTGCTCCTGATGTGTTCCCTTATGTCTGCTAATGTTACTCATTAGTGGGTTTTTCTTTTACTCTTCTGCACAAGCAGCGGTCAGCAGGATATGGCTAGATCCCTGCTTTCAAAATTTTGCAAAGGCTGTTCCAAAAACAATTGAAAAGCTGAATGTGAGGTAACTAGATTATATCAAGCAGTTGATTTAGTGTCTGGGAAAGAGATTTGCTGAACTGTGAATTAGCTATGGACTGTCTCCATTGATGTGCCATTCACAAATGCTTTGAAATACTGTCACAAAGCCAGTTATAGTAGAACCCCCATTTTACATTTTTCAGGGGACCAGAAAAAAATGGTGTAAAATCCAGGAAAATGTAAAATCAGTGAAATGTATTTTGCTTAATATATAGGTGGGGCAACAAAACAACAACGTAAAATAAGGGAAAACTTAAAATCAGGGGATGTAAAATTGAGGTTCTACTGTATTAGTAATTCAAACTATACCTGAATATGTTACTGATGATTAATGAACTCTCTTAGTAGATAAATGATGATTAATGGGTGTGTAGCATGTTCTGGGATTATGTTGTAAGGAAATGTTACCCATGTGTTTAATTTTAATGTTTTATGCGTATTATAAATTGATCATGCTGTATGTCTTAGGACAAGTCACCCCAAAATAAAAAAATGCCTAATAAACAAAAATATAATTGTAAGGAACTTTCCAATATATATTTATTAGAAAATGTCAGTGCTTTTAAAGTTATTTGTAAAAAAAAACAATTGCTCTTAAAAGCAGCATTTTCTTAACTCATGCTTGTTACTTTTTAAACAATGTTGCAAAAGTATTTTCCTTTAAAAACAATTCTTCTCCATATTTATATCCAGTTTGGCAGTGGCTGAATATAAATTGCATGTAAAATGTTAATTTTTTTTAACCCAAAAACCTCTCTACCCTGTCACAGGAGTGCTGTACATTTAGTCATGGCAAAGGGACAAGCAGCATTGCAACTAGGGCTTACCAATGTAAATGAGCGAGGAAGCATTGAATCACCAGCAAGAAAATGAAGCGCAAACTGTCAGCCAGTGTCAGAATGGCCCACACATTTAAAAATTAAAACTTTTTCTGAATGCCAAATGGGCAACAAAGCCCAGGTTTGTCATTTCTCCTGTACTCATGCTTGAACACTTACTCAATATTTGATCCTCTAGCTCTTTTGGGGTTTGTAAGCTCTTTGTCTGAAGGCAGACTCTAAGGGGCAGATTTATCAAAGGTCGAAGTGAATTTTTAATTTCAAAGTAACTTTTGGGTACTTTGACTAGGGATTAGTCCAACTTTGTTTCGAATTTGAAAAAACGTCGAAATTCGAAGGTCTAATTTTTTTGAAGTACTGTCTCTTTAAAACTTCGACTTTGACCATTCTTCACCTAAAAGCTGCTGAAGTGCTGTCGTAGCCTATGGGGGACCTCCTAGAACCTGTATGGAGGCAATTGTGGGCATTTGGGAGATCGAAGGTTGAAGTAAAAAAACTACGAATCAAAGTAGATCGAAGTAGCGCTACTTCGAATCGTACGATTTGAAGTAGGCCCACTTCGACCTCAAAAAAACTTCGACCACCATTCGATTGGTCTTTTTGAATTCAAAGTTCGAAGTTTTTTTTAACTTCGACCTTTGATAAATATGCCCCTAAGTATAAACATAGTGGCCTTTTGTGGCCCAAAGGTGGATTGGGATTTTGGGGGTTCATGTGACTGACTAAAGTTTGAGCCAATTTTGATTGAATAAGCCAGTGAGAGATCACTTTATGCTGCTACACGTGTAAAGTGGCTCTGCATTAAATAGCAGTAAAGCAGGTTTCATTTAGGCATAAAAGGTTGAATGAGTCTTTTTTTCAACATAAAAGGTTGAACAAGTCTTTTTTTTTTTCAGCCTAAGTTACTGTGTTGTTATGTTATGATTAAACTATATACAGAGCCATTCAAATATTAGTTACTGTAGATCTCTGTAGACCTGCACATACAGTACCCCAGTTACCCACAGAGTTTGTAGCCATGACTTTTCAGGTGTTATGCAAATAAGATATTTTCATATGTGCACTGAGCCTTAAAGAATAAGTAGATGTTTAAAATAAGTGAATGTGAAATTGAGTGATTGAATTACTTTTTTTTAATAAAAGATATTTAGGGACATGTACAGTAAATGTGAATGACTCAATTGTCAGGACAGGAGATATAGATATATAGGATGATAATTAATCATTTATAGTACAAGTATGGAACCTGTTATCCAGAATGATCAGGACCTGGGGTTTTCCGGATAAAGGATCTTTCTGTAATTTGGGTCTTCATGCCTTAAAGGAATTGTTCAGTGTAAAAATAAAAACTGGGTAAATAGATAGGCTGTGCAAAATAAAAAATGTTTCTAATATAGTTAGTTAGCCAAAAATGTAATGTATAAAGGCTGGAGTGATTTGACAAGTCAGTCAGAACACTACTTCCTGCTTTTCAGCTCTCTTGGTTTACACTGACTGGTTACCAGGCAGTAACCAATCAGAGACTGGTGGGGCCACATGGGTCATATCTGTTGCTTTTGAATCTGAGCTGAATGCTGAGGATCAATTGCAAACTCACTGAACAGAAATGTACCATGTGGCCCCCCCTTCAAGTCGCTGACTAGTTGAGAGTTATAGAGCTGAAAAGCAGGAAGTTGGATTCTGGCTGTTTTATTAGATATCTGTTCACTCCAGCCTTTCTATATTACATTTTTGGCTAACTAACTATATTAGAAACATTTTTTATTTTGCACAGCCTATCTATTTACACAGTTTTTATTTTCACACTGAACTTTTCCTTTAAGTCTACTAGAAATTAATTTAAACATTAAATAAACCCAATAGGCTGGTTTTGCTTCCAATAAGGATCAATTATATCTTAGTTGGGATCAAGTACAAGCTACTGTTTTATTACAGAGAAAATTAAAATTTGGATTATTTGGATAAAATGGAGTCTATGGGAGACAGCCATTCCTTAATTCGGAGCTTTCTGGATATCGGGTTTCCGGATAAGGGATCCTGTACCTGTAGTAGCATTTTGAGAAGTATGCACAATAGTTCACGTCAATTTGATGCATTTGAGGAATTTACAGATAACAGATCCTATACCTGTATAATGTCCTACAAGTATTGGATTATACACAGGGTAACAAACAAACAATATGACGGCAATGAATTAAAATGAATTAAATGTATGAAGACAAAATACATTTTTGAAACATAGAAGAAGCTCTAATGGAATGGCTCCCATCTGATATTCACATAGACTTAATTTGACTCACTGGTTTCAAAGTGCAGATTTTAAATTTGTCAGATTATAGCCTTTGACTTGTGAGATCTGATGGTCCTGTAACATGCTTGGGTGTTATTTCGGTATGTAGCTGTACTGTATTTCACATTCCTAATTTATAATTAGATATAGGCAGTGTTTTGTTGAAAGTGTATTAGTGATGGAACTCTGTGGTTTAAACCATGGAACTGTGTAATATAAGGCAGGACTTTTCAACAGTTAATGTGTGTCTGTTCATAAACCAATATATTTGTTGTTGAATTTCCCCCTTCTATAGGAAGGAGAGAGAAATTTGGGAAATATGTTTGTCTCATATGAGAGTCAAACATTCTGACTTGCACTATTATTGGCAGGTGTCCCTTTAGGGTGAGCATGGCAGCATGTATAGGACTTACACTAACTTATATGCCTGTTCCTTGGAAAGCTCATAAAGTCTTGTAACTTGAGCTCAAGAATGCAGCTACTTAATACAGCAATTCCATTTTATTTAGCGGGGGGGGGGGACAACTTTTTTTTTGTGTCCCAGGAATGATGCAAATCACTCTTCAAGTCATGGCTCTGAAACCTTTTATGATCCACATTTTTTGCTTTAATATAATGTTCAAGTGAAATAGAACCTTACCAGTTGGCTGTGTTTCAAACATATTGACATCCTACAAGATCTAGTCTATATACCAGAGTAAGCCAGGGAGTTTTTGCACCCAAGGCAAATGTTTGTCGTTGCCCCCCCCCTCCGAAGCTCCCACTTTAGTCTTCCCAGCTCTGTCACCCAACACATTTCCAGACCTTTACTATTTTACACAATATTTTACATTGTTAAAATTTTTTAATATGAACACTTTGTATCCTGGTAAATGCAGTAAACACAGTTTCTTCATTAATTACAGTAAAAAAAAAAAATACCTATAGGGGTACAACCAGACTTATGTTGCTAGATTAAGGGTCTGATTTACTAACGTTTTGTATTTTGTTTGCTTTTACAAACTGTATTTTTTAGCTCTATAATCCTTGATTATATTACTCTAAACCACAAAAAAATCATAATTTATTATATGGAAAAAAAAAATCACAAAACTGGTACGGTCATCTTTCTGGTCATCTGTTGATAAATGGGCCTCTTAACCTTGACAATCTTCTACATAGTTAATTATTGCATAGCTAATTATTGACGTGCCTACACTAGTGTAATCTACAGCATACACCTAAATATATGGTTACATAATTACCCTTGTTTTATATAAACACTGTACAAGTCTGGTTGCAAAGGCATTACCTGGAAAATATAGATGGTTTTCAAGAATAACTTTTAGTTTGTTCCTGTGTCTTAATCAGAAGTATGTGCCTCAGTAAGGTAGACATGTATCCCAAATGTATCTTCGAGGGGGGAAAAAAAGAGTTTGCCAATTTTGCTAATTAATTTATTAGGTTAGGCCACTTTGTAATATGATCCAATATCTGAGGTGGTGTCAGAAGCAGTAGACCTCTATCCGCACCACACATCCATAAAGGAAACATGCCAGTGCACCTTGTTATGGTGAAGGGTGTCATTTTATTCTCCTTTTCATTATCAATAAAACATGGATACTGGGATTTTTGCCTCTATCTGTACATGCGTAATTAACATGAATTCATGTACAGTAGGTAGCCAGACTTGATTGCCAGACAAGATCTTTGCATTTGGGTCAGTCAAACTTGTGTTCCCCAGGTATAGGTAAATTAATTTGACAGAGCTATATCTCTTGACATATCTTTTTCAGGTTATCTTGGTAATAGCAAAATGGGAATTTTGGGTAAAGCATAATATACTGTATTGGCTGTTCTAGTATTTATATGGCTGTCGGCAGAGCTTAAGCCTGAACAGGATCAGAACTCGCTATGGCAGGCGTGAAAGGGAAATGGTTCCAGGAAGGAAGAAGGTTGGCCTTGTTCTTTTATCACTTATCCTTGGAGAACTAGCACTTCCTGTCAAACACTATAATGAACATGAACTTGTTAGAAGGCTACTAACATACCTAGTCTGGGCCATGGCATTTGTCAAAATTCTTGCAGTGTATTTAGTTAGTTTTTGTGTTTTTTTTTATTATTTAAAGGCTTTTAAGTATTCATCTACATTATAGGGTAACAACATATATTAAAGCTTCCATATTGTACTGTAACATAAAACTTCTAATGCTGCATGTGGCATTGTACAGCATCTTTGTTGAGGAAATTTCTTAAGTTCCAAAAACCTGCTTGTGGAAAATAGACTTACTTTTTTTAGATGTCATTCTCTAGCAAGCCAGAGTAACTGAAGCAGAAAAATGGAGTGAGTTCAGGAAACCACTCTGTTTTTCTGCAACCAAATACCTGACCACAGATAGGTAAATTGATAAATCTGCCTCCAGGAGTTATGGGAACAAGCCAAGGGGCTAATGGATGTCACTGCATACAGTATATTCCATAGACCACCGCAATTGAAGTACTGTTCACTGTATGGAAAGGTGGATGAAAAGTCGTGGTTGAGAAATATCCCATAGAACTGGTGTCTGATTTGTATCTTTGCACAATTTTGTTTTTCAGCAGAAGGCATTGCTTCTTCTGTAGGAGTAAACAGATGGACTCCCTGTGTTTCTGTGGTTTTTTCAATGCACTACATGTATATGACTTTATAGAAGCTGGGCTGAACTGTACAGGACCACTTAAAATAATCTATTTTGGTGT
Organism: Xenopus laevis; assembly: GCF_017654675.1. Lineage (NCBI taxonomy): Eukaryota > Metazoa > Chordata > Amphibia > Anura > Pipidae > Xenopus > Xenopus laevis. The sequence goes on from NC_054371.1 coordinate 156,403,594, forward strand.
AAAAGATGTTGAATTAAATAGGATGTCAAGTCATTCTGTTTGAAGTCCTTGTCTTCCATTGCCTCACAAGGAAACTTCGGGCGGCTTCGGAAAACCGGAGTGACACACACATGCTATCCCACCTGCGATTCACATTCTTACCAGTGGGAAGGCATTTCGGAGAGACTAGTCACCCACAGTAGCGAAGCTTTATCGCTAAATTTCCCCATGTGACACCACCCTTGGGGATAAAGGGCTGTTTTACATCCTGTCTGGTTTTAACGCCATGATAACATTTTACAAACCTCTATCTAGCTATTATTAAATGTCATTAACACTGTTACTAGATCTGGTCTTAATTGCCAAAGTCTTAAAACCCAGGCCAATATGGATACAGTTTGCAAGCCTGTTATAATTTACATTATTTACTTTTGCTCTTCATTCCCACATTGGCTCTACATTAGCTCTACAGCTACAACGGGACATCCACTAACCCCATGTTACCCAGCCAGGTTATGGTTTAATCTGCTATTGACCTTATTATATATTATGCCTAATGATTGGAAGAAACTTTTATGGATGATTTTTGATCAGTGAGTATAATGACTAGGCAAAACTGGTTGCTTAACGGGGAACTCCAGCTTCCAAACCAAAATTTGATAAAGAGGCCCACATAACACAGAAACCCCTCAGTTACCCATCACAGTTACCTGTTTCTTCAAAAAGTATGAATAAATGTAATTTTCTATGTTTCAATCCAGCTGTTAAACAGTTCTTCTCTTTCTACATGATTTGAAATCCTGGCAGGGAAGATGGGACCAAACACTGATGTTACAAATTGTAACAACTTCTCCAGCATGCATGAACTACATAACCCACAATGCATTGCACTGTGATGTTACGTTCCTTATTGAACTCATGTGTGCTGGGAATTGTGGGGTTTGGAGGATGCAGGCTAAGGACAGATGGCTGCTGATAGAAAGTAGTCAGACAGATCAGCAGGAGAGCAGGGGGCTAGGCTTAGGGAACTGTTCCAAACCATTAAAAATCATGAAAAGCCTACATATTTTTGAATTGATGTATATTGCAAAGTTGCTTGAAATTATTTTACTTTTCAAAAAGCTTAAGTTATGTTTGTGTGGAGTTCCCCTTTTAATTTGGTACTCTATTAATAAAGTAATAAGGTCCTGACTAAATAAATATTTCATGAACCCTCTGAATGGCTGCAAGTCAAATCTGTTTAAGAACTCCACCACGCATGCTATTATCGATAACGGATCCAAGACAATATACAAAGATTGGTAATGCTACAAGGGTGTGTTAAGCCTCAAACCACAAAGCCAAGGCTCCCAAACTGTGAAGTACGTAGCAGTCTCTATGGGATTGGGGGCGGCAGCAGTAACGGCAGTGCTAGTTTCCTGTTTTTGATATTCCTGGAACACACTAGCAATGAATGCCAGGGTTTCTTTGTGCTGTGTGTGTCTAGTTCATTCTTTCCTTTGTGTAAAATATGAAAGCGTATTACAGGCGACCTTTCAGTTGCTTTAAGACTATGTATTTAATATGTTTTTAGGTTCCAGTTATGTTTCTGGAAAGCATTTATTTATCAGTAAGACCCCAGAAAGTTACTAACTTACCTCTGAAGTTTATTCTTTATGAAGTGCGTTTAGTAATGAGGTGCATGGTGTTGGTGCTCTGTGGAATGTGAATGGCTCAAAATAATTTCATGCTTCCTTATTTCACAGCATTTGCTAAATGGTCTAACAATAAGTCATATTGGCTACTTGGTACTAAACTGCTATATACAGGGAACATTGCTGCACAAGGGACACAATGTAGGAGAGGAGAGAGCATTTTTAACATCACGTATTTCAGGTATGGGACCTGTTATCCAGAATGCTTGGGATCTGGGGCTTCCGAATTAAGTCTTTCTGTAGCTTGGATCACCCAGTTTAATAAAAAACTATTTAAACATTAAATAAACCCAATAGGATTGTTTTACCTCCAATACAGATTAGTTCTGTCTTAGCTGGGATCAAGTACAAGGCACTGTTTTATTATTACAGGGAAAAAAGGTAATCATTTTTGAAAAATAGAATAATTTGATTAAAATGGAGTCTAAGGAGATGGCCTTCTCTTAATTCTAAACTTTCTGGATAAAGAGGTTTCCATATAATCGATCCCATACCCGTATTATTATTATCCTTTATTTATATAGCGGTGACATTTTTTACAAAAGATTGGTCATCCTTCTTATAATTCTGTATGTGTGGGGAAACTGTAGATGTATTCAGTTGTATTTCAGTTCTCTTGCAGTTATTATAAATTTTGTCTTAGCAGGGAAGATCTGTGTCTCCAAAGATGCCCCAGTAGCTCCCATCTTCTTTTCTGCTGATTCACTGCACATGCTCTGTGCTGCTGTCACTTACTGAGCTTAGGGCCCAACTCAAAATATACAGTAAACATACTGTAGAATAGAAATGTCACAATATAAAGATGATTAGTAATTAATACAGATAATTACTACATGGCAGCACAGAAACCAGCACAACAAGCATCCACTTTTAATAACCAGCCCTGTAGCATCAGCTTATATTACAGACCAACCTCATTTTCTGCTTGATAATGAGCTACTCAACAGCTACTCAGAGGCCACTGAGCATGTGAGTGTCGCAGACACGTTCCCAGATTATGACCCCCTGTGACAGGTTTGAAGACTGGTTTCACAAATATTCCCATATACGACACCGCTCCATTCAGGATAATAACTTTAAAAAGCCTTTATTTGCACATGGCTTTTAGATCTGCAACAATATATGGGAACTTTTGTGAAACCGGTTGGACAGTGGGCCACTGGACACGTGCACCGTCTGAATTACTAAGAGGTGGATAAGTGGGTGAGTGCTGACTACAAAAAGTTGATTAGGTTTGAAGTCTGGATCATTGCTGCTATTGAGAAGCTGGTGCAGTTAGTTCATTATATAATATATGGCATTTTTAGCAATATTCATTTTTATGGTTTAGTTCAAGTGTTGCTTGCCCACAAGATGGCTGGCAGCCTACAGTGTGAATTGTGGTTCCAGCTTTCCTGAAAGGCCTGAACCAAATTCTGGTGCCTGCTGGTGCTAGTTAAGTTTTTTGGGTGGGAAATTTTCACTGAAGGAAAACAAATGGTAACTTTTACATGGTATTATGTAAGAAAAGCCTCAAAATTGTATCTTTTAAAGTGGTAATACACCTTAAATCAACTTTCAGTCATATATAGACAGTTATTCTAAGACTCTTTAATTTTTCTTCATTTTTATTTTGTAATTTTTTTCAGTGTGAGGATTATGTAACACTAGGCATTTACCCCACCCGTATATTGGGGAAGAAAATGCTGATCCACTCCCTGATTCTCCTGTATTATGTGTGCACTGACTGACATAGCATTGGCCTATTAGTGGGGCATATTTGGTGCAAAAATGCATATTTTTGCATTTCTGCTGTGAAATAATTTCACTGACAGGCCAGTACTTACACTGAAGTTGCGGCAGAAGGGAGTGGATCTGTGTTTTCTCCCCCCAGCGTAGATACACAAGGGGAGAAAAGTCTAGTATTAAATTGCCCTTTTACTTAAATTGCTGTCTGGTTTCTCGAGATGAAGCAAGTTAGTGGAGTGGATGACTAAAGTGGCCTTAAACCGGAAATAAATTCTCACCATTAGTCTGACCCTAGCAACCTTATTATATTGTTCATTAATCCGTGTTTTGAAAAACTGTAAAGAATAACTCTCTCACCTACAGCAAAATTAAACTTTTGGTGAGATGCTGGGAGCTGCCGAGATTTTACAAATAATTTTCCTTCAAAATGAATGCATCTATTTCTATGTAGAATAACTAAATAATAATTTACTGTTGTATGTAAGAATGTATAAAATTAAAAATCAATCCACCATAATGACGGTTGTCCTTTTACTTATGGAATCAGCTGAAAGAGTTCTGCCAAAAGGCATCAATAATGGACCAAGTGCTGCTTTTCCTTTCCACAGAGCTGCCCCCATCTGAGTTCCTCCATGTAGCAGAAAACACGTGGCGGGTCCTGAATGTGTTGTCAAGTGGCTGCTCTTCCAATGGACTCCAGACTGTGGGAGTTACAAAAATTGCCAAGTCGGTGATTGCACCCTTAGCTGAGCACAATGTGTCTGTGTTAATGCTCTCCACGTACCAAACTGACTACATTCTGGTGAGAAAATGCTGATAGAAATCTATTAAACATGCTCATTAAGTATGTCATGTATTATGGCAGTGGGCCCTCTTAGCACATGTTTTCATTTAGTGCAAATGTCCAGAGAGAAATGTGTCAACGGAGATGATTTGATGCAATATTACATAGTTAACCCCTTTAGGCCTTATTAAATAATGATGTGCAGTCATATCAAAAGGGACAGTCTTCAGCTGGATTGAACAAGGTACAATTGGATTGCACTTATTGATAATGGTTAGCTAGATAATTCCCAACTTTCATTGCTACATTTCTGCTGTTCTTTTTTCTATTTGTATAAACCACAGCACAAAGCTTTATAATGATGGAAGGAGTACAATAATTTGGGTAAAAATACACAAGCATCACTGAACAGTATTACCAAAGAATCGTGCAAATGATGTCCCAAATAAATTCTTCCCATTATCAGGCGTTGCTCACAGACACATCATTGACTGCTGGTCTGATTTTGCATGGTTTGTCCAGTGGAAACTTTCCAGTATTTCCATGGTTTCCTTGTTAAAAAGTCAATAAAACCACTTCCAAAAAAATCTCACATGTGGAATGGCATTTATGTGATCAAAGGCTAGATACTGGCATGCTTTTTAAATAAACGTTTAAGACTAAATGAACACATCCTAACAAATTTTTTACATTAAGACCGAGGGTACAGGATCTCCCCAGCTGCATCACTCACAGCTACCCCAACTTTAATGCATTTTTATAACATTGTGGTCTCCGTGATGAGCAAGCAGGCACAAGCACACTGAAATCCAAGCTGTGTTTCAGGCCCAGTGAGCATGTGATGGGTTTCCAATCACTAAGATCAAGTTTAAAAACAGAAGTGACACAGCTAAGGAAAGCTGTGGAGGGTTTACTTCTCCTTTAATGGGAAGTTACATTTTTATTCCCAGTGTTCTGACAGGCCACATTATAGGCATGTAGTGCTGTATAAATAAACATATAGCACCTGGGCATCCAAGCAACATGTGGAAGGGAAATTGTGAATAAATTCTAATGTGTTTTTAAGTAACTATTTATATATTGTAATCACTATTTATGTGAGTGCAGCTGTGCATAACTTGAGCACATTTCAACATGAATGTCTATATCAATATATGACTTTTCATAAGTAAGCATCTGTATATTATGCCTTATTTATATAGCACTGACATATTTCACAGCATTTACAGAGGTTACTTATCATTCACATCAGTCCATTTTCTCTATCTGTAGATTGCAGGGCTCATCACATGAGTATATATGAATGTATGACCATATGCTCATACATACTTGTGACTCACAGAGGGCTTAGGCAGAGCTATATTTGAAGTTGCTCTAGGATCTAGTAGCTTTTACCTTTGGTGCAAGCACATGCCTTCCAGCTGAAACACAAAAAAGTTATTTTCATGTAGAGAAAGAAGCTTTGTTACCTTTACCTCTGCATGTTGTGTAGGTGCGGGAGGACGACCTGCCTGTGGTCTTTCAAACATTACTGGGAGACCTAAGCATCTACAAAGAGGAGAATGGAATCCTGGTGCCAGTGAAGCCCACTGAGGTCAAGAATGGCTTAAAGGCCAGGACATGTAAGTGAGCTGCATATAGTTGTACATCAGAGCTTACCTTGTGGTTTATTTTACAGCTCTTATTGTTGCTAAATGAATGTAAACAAACGTTGTGACACATTGATATTGTACATTATGTACACTAAACTGAAAAAGTAAATTCTTTGAGTACTTTGGAACTTTCAAAGATCTTGGTGTAATATAATCTATACACAATAACAGAACTCCAACCTTCATTAGTTAGCATGTTATTTGCTCTGCTCCCCACAAAGCTTTGTGTGCTTATAGATCTTTGTAAATATATACGGCTTACAATGCACTATTTCATAGATGGATATGAGAGAAGCAACAGCTCAATTCCAAGATGTTGGACTTTACAGTAGAACCCCAATTATACGTCCCTGAATTTTACACTTTCCAATAACTGGTACAGTGAAATATGGATTCTAATGTAATTTCTATTGCACTGATACAACACCAAATAATGAAAGCACCCATTTATAACCAGCACAGACCTAAACATTTGGAGCAGGACAGGAGAAAATATTTTATAGACTCTATTTGTACAAATTTGTACAGGCCAGCATACTCGAGCAGTGTTTCTCAAGTACGCTTCGAGTACCTCCACTTCGAGTACACTTCGAGTACCTCCACTTATTCTGCTACCTCAGAATCCGTATCCCAGAAAAATAAGATATTCTTTTCTAATATTCTGTTCTTATAATGTAATAGGAAGTAGGGCTATTTTCTGGACTGAAGTTTATAGGGCAAGCAGCACATTGGTGCAATATAAGGAGAAATATAGGGCTATGACTGAATTTAAGAGTGTAAGCCCTTTTGTTTTTTTATGTACAGCACTGGGGGATTATGTGGACACTTTATAAGTAAACAATAATTATTTTAATATCCATACATTTGTCCTGAGCTGTTTTGCCCTTTAATCCTGTTGGACCTGCAGATGCAGCTATTCTGCCAGAAGAGGGAGCCTTTGATCCATATTTTAGTTTTTGAAGCACGTTCAGCATTCTTTATACCTGTCAACATTTGAAAGCAATTCAAAGGGAAATCACATTTAAACCCCTTCACATGTGGCCTGCACTGTAATGAATTTAAGTACCACATCCTCTAAATAGGCATGCCTGAAGATCATGAACATGCTGCAGTCATCTTCTTTTCCAGTCAGAAATCCCTAACTTTAACAGCAGGGATACTGAATGTCACTCCAGCTGTTGCTGCCCTATAACTTCCAAAGTGTCCCTGGCTGGGGGTCCTGGGCTGTATTTTGACATGTATGCTTTAAAACGTCTCAAGACATACAGAGTAGAAGTATAAGTTACTCTGGGCATAAAGCCCCGATTAATTTACTGCGTGGTATACAACTCAGGCAACAAACATGATAGGGCTTTCTACCCACAATTACATGTGCTTCTCCCAGTTTGTGTCTTGATTTCTACATGGAGCAACTGGGGAAGAATAGAAGCATAGGAAGTGGTGTGCTGAAGGTACTGTATCTACTACAGTATGCTTTAAAATTTCCTAAGATAATGGGACTGTCCAAGAAAATTGGATGTTTACTGTTATTTTTCTTTTTACAAGATCTACTTATTAAATTCTCTATAAGGTGTTTGAGACTGGACACATGCTTGGGTTGCTTTAGGTAGTGCAAAATTAACTACTTCAGATTCAGTCCACTGCAGGCAGGATTGCCTTACTATGAACTTTATACAACTCTTTTTATTCTACAGTATTTAATCTGACTGTGCATCCTGTGCAGAGCCCCCAGAACCGATTCTGCATCTTGACGATGGATCCAGATACCCTTCCATCCGTTTCCACCATTCTGTTGGACGTGCTGTTCTATTCCCATCCGTGAGTGTCTGTTCTAGGGATGCACTGAATTCGGGATTTGGCTAGGATTCGGCCTTTTTCATCTGGATTCGGCCGAATCCTTGTGCTTGGCCAAACCGAATATGAATCAGGGCAGGATTTCCTGTGACTTTTCGTCACAAAACAAGGAAGTAAACCAATTTTTTCCACTTAATCCTTTCACGCCCCTAATTTGCATATGCAAATTAGGATTCGGTTCGGTATTCTGCCGAATATTCCACAAAGGATTCGTGGATTCGGCCGAATCCAAAATAGTGGATTCGGTGCATTCCTAGTCTGTTCCATATATAACAAATCTGGAAAGCATGAGTGCACACTGGGATTTACATAAAACACTTATGTTTATTAAGTTGCATTAAAACCGGTCAACGTTTCGGTCCACCTCTAGGACCATTATCAAGACACCAAATGTTTTATAATGTACACTTTAAGTAGAAAAAAGGAGGAGACACTTACCCAATCAAGAACCCCAGATAGTCATGTGATCAAGAAAGGAGAAACCAGTAACCAGCATAACCACTTAATAAACATCAGAGTTTTAAGTAAATCCCAGTGTGCTTTCCCGATTTGTTATGCTTTTGCTCATATGAGTGGTGCGGATTACCAAGGATTTTATATATATATATATATATATATATATATATATATATATATATATATATATATATATATATAGCAAAAATATGGAAGATACCCGCACTCCTTCACATGTATTCTTTCTCCGGGTGCTAGGTCAAATATAGATATATAAAAAATTGTAGAAAGGACCAGCACTCCGTGTTCCAAAAAAAATCAGTGCTTTATTCAAAACTCACAGTGTCTCCAACGTTTCGACCCTCTTTGGGGTCTTTATCAAGGATAAAGTGCTGTGTGTTACAAATCTTTAAATACCCACAAACCCCCACAAGAGACGCCCTGAAATGACATCATGACCAATCAAATTGTTCAATTACATCGTTATATCATAGATGTGAAAAAAAATTTCTTAAAATCGAGTGAAAGACATCATCCATCAAGAAATATGTGCATAAATATATAAATATATAGATACATAAAAATATAAATGTATAAATACATAAAAAATATTTTTTGTGTATATAAAAAACCACCACTAGGTGTCACCTCGATGTCAAGGAGTGAAAAATCCATGTGTCCAATCCATATAAAATCACTTTAAAAGTTCCAATATCGCTCACTACATTTCCAGACACAGCAAATACATTGTAACTTCATCTGCAAGAAAAAATTTTGTTATCATATATCTCTTATTT